>NC_135539.1:62321014-64761014 GCF_045843805.1 Urocitellus parryii | reverse complement strand
TGGTGCTTGGCTTCCATGGGAAAGAAGAGGCTCCACCAAGGAGCTCCATTCCGGAGGCTACCCAGCTGAGGGTGCAGAAGTGGCAACCCTTTCCTCTTTTTTACCACCCTCCCCTCTCCCCCCCCAAGACACCCCACCCAATTTCACCTCAGAACTGACAGTCCCCTCAGGAGAAACCAAAGGCAGAGAAATGGTGCCTGGGCTTCCCAGCCAATGAAATAGAAAGTCACCTTTTTGGGTGACACATATTATCTTTTAAGGCAACAAGAGGACCTTGACCCTAATGTCCATGTGAAATGTAAGGGAGTGAGAAGGGAGATAGAAGGGGCTTTTATTGGGTAGAATCATTGGCACTCTGACACCAAGGCAGAGCGACACAGCAACCTGGGAATGGAGAGCAGCAGGATGGGTTGGAATTTGAGAATTGGCGTGGAGCAGAAAAGGGAAGGTGTTGGGGTAAGGAGGGCACTCCTCTGCAATCTCCATGCTGGGAAGACTTTATCAAATCCTCTCCAGCTCTCCCTCCCCCCACAACCACTAGCGATGGAGTCTGGACCACTGGGGAGTGATTTAGCCAGCTCTCCAGTAGAGATCATAAAATGTACCCTGTACTGGGTTTGCAGTTTCTTTATTATGCTAAATGGACAAGGGCAGCCAGGGCAGACTTTAAACTCTTTCCCCTGGTGGTCCCAGACTGGATTTCAGCGCAAGGGCTGATGGGTGTTCAGAAGAGCAATGCTGGTTAAAGGCTCTCCATAGCTGTCCAGCAGTTTGACTTACTCAATTTTATTTTGATAGGCGATTTTTTTAAAAACTTGGAAGAAAAGTGTTGACTTAGAAGGACTGCTGAATACCTGTCAGTCAAACTGCCCCCACAAGGTTTTTCTAGTGCCAGACTGTATTTGCTGGCCAGAGATGCCTCAGGCCAGAGGCTCTCCAGCCTGGCGCTGCTACAAGGACAGCGGCTCCTGCACCCAGTGCAGCTCAGGCCTCCCTGACGCCAAAGTAGACTCTGAAATGATACGTTTGTTCTGCTTTTACTGCTGCATTTAAAAAAAAAAAAAGAATTGCTACACTAGAATGAATGGATTATGAGTAAATAAAAAGAAACTGTCAGTCTCTTTGAAGGTTGTGCTTAAAGGGACTTGCCAAGTCAGGGCACAAGAGTGACAAGATAGAGACCCTGGTGTTTTGCATGCTCAGCTCGGCTCTTCCGCTTCATCTGCACCGCACTAAAGGATGTGTTGATGCATTGAATCACAAAAAAAGTGGCACGCAAAATAAAAGGTGCCACATCACAATGATTGTAGTGTTTTAACTACGAATTGCCACATCACCCAATCCAAGGAAATGCAGGTCTACACAGGCAAAGAAAACGATACAACACTTCCATAACTTATAATTAAGTTGAAGTCTGCCTAACATTTGACTTTCTAATGAGTGTAATGAGATTACATGCCTGATGGAAGCATTTGTGCAAAAGCAACTTTCGTGTTTAATGAGGCCCTAATACAGGACAAAATTGAATTATTTTCTCTCGTTCTCAAATTCTGTCTCCTGTGTGAAATCATCTTTTGGGGGAGGGGGCAGAGAGGACGCGAAGGCTGGAAGGGGTGTGAGGGTCCATGGCCAAGGCTCTCCTGGGAGCCTCGCGACCCAGAATCTCCGCATGTCTGGCCAGGCCGAGCTGCGGGGTCGGGCTCGCGGCCTCGCTTTAATTGCTCTTGGACGAGGGCCATGGCACCCGCGGCGCGCGGGGAACCCCTCGGTGGGTCTGAAACTAGGTTAAAGCAATTAGCATGCTGCCGGCATATTGTCCTTCGGCAAGGCCATGGGTACTGGGGGCGGTTCGCGATTGTACCTTGACTGACCAGGGGGACGCTAGGCTACACAGGAGCAGCTAGCCTTTGCCGGGCCTGGGCTGGGCCTGGGCAGCTCCAGGACCGAAGTTTCACGCAGAGATGCGCGCCTCCTGCTCTGCGCCCGTGCGCTCGGGTCCTCACCATCCGCAGCCGCACCACCGGGCTCTGCCCACGGGTGAGAGCGCTGGGGGCGGTCGCCGCGATGGATGGTAGCTGGACCACAGGTTTCCTGGGTCTTCCAGCTGAGCGACCCCTGGCCTCGCCTCCGCTTCTCCCCTTCGCTAGGGGGCGATCCTGTGCCCTCCGCCCCAGGCTTGTCTTCTCTCCAGATCTCTGGCGGAGGAAGATTAGGTTCTGGTGTAGGCAAAACTGAAGCCAGTTTTAGAAATAACCTAGTTTAGGGCTGGGGGTGTCGCTCAGTGGTAGAACGAAGATGGCCTAGCATGTGTGGGATTGTATTCTATCCGCAGCACCGGAAAAAAAAAAAGTTGTAGAGGTGCCAGGCAGAGTAGGCTCCTACCTCGAAAACCCTGAATTTTGTTGGAAGGCCCCCACCCCAGGTATTCTCTGTGATCTCAATACAAACGCCGGACCCATACCCTCTGAGAGGAGTACGCCTGAGTTTCAAATATCTGATGCTGCAACTGCAAAAGGATGAGGCAGGGCAGCTCAAGAGCAACCCATCCTCCAGCCATGGAAGCAGAAAGACCCCTTCCCTTTTCCAGCCCAGGAATTAGTTCCCAATTTCCACCAGACACAACGCCTTCACTTTTATACAATACGATTAGGCAGAATGAGGGTTACTTTGGGTAAACCAAACATGACCTGAGCCTCAGCCTTCCTCTCTGAAAAATGGGAATAACAAATACTATCACCTATTTGCCCCATGGGTATCTGAAAGGTAGGATAAATGTTACTATTTGGGTCAGATGATACAGAAGAAGGGCTGTAATGGCGAAATGGAGGTCATCTAAATAAAATGCAGTTTCCTACTTGATAGCTATCTTTGAGTTTCTGATTTAGTTTTTAAAAAGTTAATTTTTTAATGATACAGTTGCCCCCATCATGTACTAAGCAAATAACTTGTAGAAAAAGGTGTCAATAGCATTTATTAACAACGCTTAGAAATAAACTGTATTTGGCAATAAATAAGCATGAAGTTTTCTGATCAGAATTCTTCCAACAACGTAGAGTTCTGCTAAAGGTGCCGGGGAAATCATCCGCTATTGCATATTTTTAGAAAATCAGGATAAATTATATAAATTATATATATAAAGAGATCATCTATTTCATTAACTCAACAGGATAATAAATAGATAAATAACAGTTGATTGCCATTAGAAAAATTTGATTCTTAAATTACATTTACATTATAGGTATTTACATGTACAATATGCACAGAGACACTATCAGATTCTCAACCAAATATGAATTTTCTCAGGACACAAATTCAAAGGGCGGTTCGTTTTCTATGTTGTTAAATGAAGATTTGCTGTTGAGTTTTCTGGGGTCCTCTGGGGTCCACACCTTGGCTGTTCGGATAATATTTTGCTCTTTAAGTTGTTTTTCATCAGTCCACGAGAGTGAGTGTCCTGCAAGGGGAGGGAGGCCATAATCCGGGTCACTAGGTGAGGGAGGCCCTAGGGAGGTGAAAAGAGAAAACAGACTGTGAATGTCCAATTATATTCCCAGAGGCACCCTCCGACTTTCAGGATGCCCTCATATGCACCTCGACTGAACAGGTGTCTCACAGTCATACTAGAACCACCCTCTTAGTGCACCCCTCAAGGCCCCAGCACCCGCTCCCCGGGATCTTAGGAGCTGCTAGTGTGGTAGGGACGCTTGTCTTCCCAGCAGCAGTCAAAGCGTCAGGTGTGTGTGTGAGGGGGAGGAGGTAAGCGAGAAAGAAGCTTGAACTCCAGGTTGCCAGTGCACACCGACCATCCGCCCGCCCATCGGTCCTTCAGTCTGATTGTCAGTCGGTTCGCCCTGCCTTTCCTGGGCCTTAGCAGGCCGGTATCAGTGCCCCTCTTTCTGACCTGAGATGCGGACGCACTTACTGGTGCCGCGATGGCAAATGATGACTTTCTGGGCCTGGCTGCCCAGGCTGTCCCCGCCCAGGCGCCCGCCACCGCCGGGTCCCCCGCATCCGCCTGCGCCGCCACCCCGCAGCGGCAGATCCGCCTGCACGAGCTCGCTGAGGAAGTTGATATAGCCGATGGCCAAACGCAGAGTGTCCACCTTGGAGAGGCGCTTTTCGTAGGGCAGCGTGGGGATGTGCGAGCGCAGCCCCTCAAAGGCGTCGTTGATGGACTGCATGCGCCTTCGCTCGCGGACGTTGGCCGCCTGCCTCAACTGCTGCAGCTCTGCCTCGGAGCGCACACGCCTCCTCCGCCGCGCTGCGGCCGCCGCCGCGCCACTCAGGCCACGCAGCCGCGCCCCAGGGGACAGTACGGCAGCCGCGGCGCAAGGATAGGCCAGGCAGGAGGGCGGCGAGCCCGGCGAGTAGGGGAAGCCGCCGGGGGGCGCCCCTGTCTCGCAGCAATAACCGCCGCTGTCCTCAGGCTCGCCAGGACCCCCAGGGGGCGGAGGGGCGAGCGCGTGCGGGGCGACCGAGGGCGCGGGCTGCAGTAGCAGGCATGCCCCGTCGCGGTAGCAATACTCGTGCAGCTGGTGGCTGAGGAACTCCACCTCGGCCTGCTCGTCTGCCAGCAGTTCATCGCCGTCCTCCAGAGGGTCCCGGGAGGACTGGTCGGTAAAGAAATCTTCCTCGTCAAAGTAAGCGGACGGGAAGGCGTCCAGGGCCCCGGGGAAATGCTCCAACAGCACTGCGTCCATGCTGTCCGTGGCCGCGGGCCAGGGGACCGGCAGGATTGCCTAGAGTGAGGCTTTGTAAGTGCTGGGTTGCCGTGCTCTCTGGTCCGGCTGCCCCTCCTTCTGGGCCCTGCGCTGGGGGCGCACGGCGGCAGCCCGACTGCCCGCCCCCGGGCCTCCCTGGAGTGCCCGCCGCCGCGGCGCTCTGGCTGGCGCCCGCGCTGCACTAGGGAGGGCTGGGACCGACTTGCTGAAGCTGAGGGCCGGCACGCGAGGATTCTTATAACTACATCCACAGGCGCGTGCCAGGGACCCGCTGCGCCAGCCAATCAGAGCGCGGGGCGCGGTGGGGAGGGGGCCAAGAGGCCCCGGGCGGTGGCCGCGGGTGCGCTTTCCTCTCTTTGGTAGCTACTGGGGCGATAGGAGGAGGGGTTCTTCCCGCTCCTCGTCGGTTATTTTGTACTTACCTTCCCAGCGCGCAGCTCCAGGGGCACCTGTGACCCGCGGCGCCCTCCACTTGTTCCCGCGCACTTCGCACCGCAAATGCCCAGTTCTTCCACTCCCAGGTTAGGACTGTGGCGCGCAGTCATAAAAGATCCTAAAAGTGCAAGAGTTGACTCCCATCGGTGTTGGGGAGTCCGAGCAGAAGCCACCAGCAGCCTGAGCAATTAGAGCGGCTGCAGTCAGGGGCCGGGTGGGTGCATTTCGCCTTCCCATACCCGGGCGCGCTCGGAGCTCGGGCATGGTCTACTAGGGGCTTCTGTCCCATCACCAGGCCTTTCTAGGACTCTTGTGAAGTTTTCCGGATGTTCTAGTGGGGTTGGAGGGCAATCTGGTCCCATTCCTAAAGAGCGCAGACTCACCGCACTGTCTAGGAGCGCCTAGGGGACGCCGCTCTGGGCCGGACTAGCCTCCCTTGCCCTCCCCTGGGGCGGGGGGTCGAGGTGAGGGAAGGGGAAGGGGAGAGGGGAGAGGGGACCCGGCTGCCTCGGAGAGCAGCTCAGTGGGGCGCATTTCTTCAGAGAGCAAATCGAGACCCTAGGGGTTCTGAGCAATAAACTCGGTACAAAAGGAGTCAATTGAAGCTCCTGCTCCGGAGCAGTCCGAAGCGAGGACATTGAAGTTAAAGGGCAGAGTGTAAACCATTTTAAAAGCCTCAGTCTCTCACCTTTCTGACTGGCCACCGGGACCATTCCTCAGTTATTTTTTTTTCCCTCGACTTTTCTACACACACGCGCGCACACACACACACACACACACACACACACACACACACACACACCGCGTGCAGTCTGCCCTAAGACACTTTATCGCAGACTGCAGTCAACTTGAATTCCTCACTTTAAGAGCAACAAAGAAACACTTTCAAGGTCGGGTAATTCCTATTAAAAGCCGGGCTCCAGTGCCATCCCGGAGAGTTCAGAAGCGCAGCCTCAATAGAGCAGTGGAGGAGTTGTCTTCCAGGGTCAGACACTTCCTTTTTTAGACAATTGTTGTAGCTGAGGTTTCTGTAGGTTATTCAGAATCCCTCCAAAATCCAAGCCCATGCCTCTGAAGAACTGTGACTTAAACACACTTCTTGGTTTCAGACAATTTACTTTCTTTAACTCTAGGGTTAAGGCCAAAAGATATAAGGAGAGGTTACCCTACCTTGAACTGTCAAGAACCCCAAAGGTCCACTATTTTATAGCAGCTTTTTTTCATGTGGTCATGTCTCCTTTACAGTTTGTCATTGTCCATAAGTGAATGCAGATATGGTCCAAGTTTCCTGTGACAGAAGCTGAGCTACAATTTTCTTAATTTGGATTCCTCTTTGTGGCCTCAAAGAGAGGGAAGCTATGGGAATATTTAGGATGTGTTTAAAGACCAGGGATCTAGCCAGCTTCGGTTGTGTACCCAATTCCTGGTACATTGGAAAGGTCCTCTCCTGTCCTTACTTGGTTAGAATACAACCAAAATGGATCCATTGACAACTTGCAAGAGTAATAGCTAGGGGCTGGGGATGTGGCTCAAGCGGTAGCGCGCTCGCCTGGCATGTGTGCAGCCTGGGTTCGATCCTCAGCACCACATACAAACAAAGATATTGTGCCTGCTGAAAAACTAAAAAATAAATATTAAAAAATTATCTCTCTCTTTAAAAAAAAGAGTAATAGCTAGCCTGAATTCAGCACCTATCTAAAATATTGATAAGCATTCACCAAAGAAGACTGACTTTGAGCCTACAATGGCCCTCTTTCATTGACTGAGAGATCTTCTATGGTGGCCTAGGTGGTTCTCAAGAAAGTATGTTTGGGTCATGAAAATGGAGGGATGGTACTGGGAAGCTTGGGAGCAAGTGCATGTGAGTATCTTTTTATTCAATGTGATTACAAAATTGTCTTACATATGTTTGATGAGTTTATGAGAGAGTTCCAGAAATTTATCTTGGTCACCCAGGTGAGCTAATGGGAAACCAACTGTTGGTGGGAAATGTTGCTGTCTTGTGAGGTTGGGCAGAGCTCATGTTGGAAACTCTGGGCATCTCCTGGCCCACATGGATGAACAGAGTAGGAGGAAGAAAGTTGCCCCCATAACATTCCCTCCTCTTTTTTCTCTCCTCCCTACTCCTGGCTCCAGTGTTTTCTCCTGGAGAACTGCTGGCTGTCTGCAGACTTGTCTCCTTGGGAAGCTAGACAAGGCCTGTAGACACACACACACACACACACACACACACACACACACACACACACACACAGTTCTTAAGTAAGACATGATCGTTCTTTTCTCTAATAAAAAGAAGAAAGACTTCTCTGCTAATAAAGGAAATTTTCTCTGGGTCACTGGAGGTCAAAATAGTGTGGACGGCTGCCCTCTGCCACTCAAAGCAACAGGTTGGGTGAGGAAAACACTGGAACTGAATGTTGTCTTTCCCTACTAGTGGCCCCACTCTCATTCCAGCCCTCCCTCCACACCCCAGGATCCTCTAGGCAGTGGGGGATCATGCGGAGGAAGACTTCTGTTGTCCAGTTAGCTTGCGCACAGGAAAAGCTGGTCTCAGAGCTGTACACTGCTCCATTCTCTGCTAAGCTCACACTTCCCTTCCTCTCCATTCTGCCCTCATGAGAGATGTCCCCTATTCTTGTAAAGAACCCCTGCCTCATTCAAAGATGATATCCCATCTGCTGAGATGTGCAATGGAGGGGACACTTGGTTTCCCTAGTACCAAACCCTGGTGAGACCTTTAAGACTTTTCCAAGCCTTTCCACAGAGGTTCATTGCCAACCTGTTATTCTGGGCCTGTGGACTCCCATACCTCCTTTGGGCTGCCTTAACCCTCTCTTGGGTTCTTAGTTCCAGGAAATGTCCTAGCAAGGACCACTGAGGTTGAGCCTTGATCTCTTTCTCTCTTCACTTCCCCTAACCCGTGACCAATCCCAGTTCTCTCTCCTTCCCAGGAGTCTCAAGGACCTGAACATGTGTTCATTTGTTTTCCATCAGACATTTCACAGCTTCTAGGAGCAGTGATGGTAGGGTTAGAACCCAGGGCCCTGGCCCTTCCTCAGATGGATCCAGGCAGAGACCACTAGTGAAGCAGGTACTTGTGGTCATGACTCACAGTCTATTTCCAGCTTGAAAAATGGGTCCACAATGCAGGGTGTGGTGGTGCATGCCTATAACCCCAGCTACTTTCATCTGAGGCAGGAGGATTGCAAGTTCAAGGTCAGCCTCATCAAGTTAGTGAGAAAAAAAAAAAAAAAAAGGACCTGGCCCCTACTCCTGACTTCACTGCAAGGGCCACAGCACTAATTGAGATCAAGGAATGATAACAATTAAGTGAGAATTTGCTAAATGTGTCATTCCCAGAATAAGACAAAGTATGCTAAATTTAATTTGGGATCAGGGACAATCTCTATCTACTATATATGGATGACTTTTCCACTTGGAAGAACTACTCTGATCATGTGATCATGTGGCATTTTTCTCCCATCCCAGAAATGACTGGTATAGATGATGTTGAGCTCTTGGTTGGTGCTGAGGATCAAACCAGGGCCTCATGCATGCTAAGCACACACTATACCACTGAGTTATGTCCCCAGCCCTTTGAACTCTGCTCCCTCTCTGTTCTCACCATATTTGATCATATTCTGAACTATCTCATTTTATCCTAAGATCTACCTCAGAAGGAACATATGCTAGAAAAGATGAAAAAATAAACATGATGGACTTTCAGATATGTTTACATCCATTCTCACAATTCTGCAAGCTGAAAGGTGTTCTTTCTAAATCAACAGGTGACTGATTGGGGCTCGGCCTTCCATCCAAGGTCCTGAGCAAGTCAAACTCAATGCTGGGTTTGGCTGACTCCATAACAATATGTTACATGTCATCCCTCTGCCCTTTGTCTCTAGACTTAATGTATTTTGTTTCATGTGACTTTCACATTTCTCAGCTCCTACGCCAGCCCTTTGAGAGAAATGAGGCAAGGGCTTTCATCATTTCCAAGTGGAAACAGATTGAGAAGGGCTGCCTTGCTCAGTGACACAGCTAGCAGCAGGGGACTTCTAACACAAGGGAGTGTGAGGTGGGGTGTCTCCACACCATATGGGAGGGTTTCCTCTGACATCCTCTCCATTCTGGGACTGATCAAACTAAAAATCATAGATAAAGCTGGGCCATGTCCTACTGGGGGGTGAGGACAGGTGGCACATGGCTGCCTTGAGATAGAGCAAGTCCAAGGCTAAGCACCCGCTTCCTTCCTTCTTGCCTTGGGTTTCTCAGTGTTAAACATTAATCATTAAAAGGAGAAACACCTGAATGCTGATGTAATGATCCAAATAAGTGTTTTCCATCATGTCAAAGTTTACAAAGCTCTGAGCTTTGTCCTTCAGCTTTGTTATTCTGGAAGGTGCTTGAACTTTCGTAAGGTAAACACTGCCCGTCATTATTATCAGACTTCTGCATCTTGGCCTCCAGAGTGAGCAGTGGAAAGAAAAAGAAGGAATTCAACAAAAACAGGAATTTATCCCCTTCTCTTTCTTTTCAAAAGTGTGTTTTCTCGCTTCACATCCACCAGTAGGGCCTTTAGTGAGTTGTGTTAAATTCATATAATGGAATATTCATCAGTCATAAGGTGAAACAAACAAGTTGCTTTGCTAAACTAGCATGGTCCCACCTGCATTTTATGAAAAGGACAGTGAATATCTGTCAGTGCTTCTGTGTCACTGAGCAAGTCACACAAGATCAATATCCCTAGAGGAACACACAAGATCCTGGTGGCATTAATTGTATCAAAAAAGGAAATGGGTAGTAAATGCATTTTTCATTGTGTACTTTTACATCTTTTGATTTTTGAAAGATGTGAACATATACTCGGGAAGTTTTTAAAAATTTTAATGAACTTATTATTTTTTAAAAATATTTATTTTTTAGTTGTAGTTGGACACAATACCTTTATTTTGTTTATTTATTTTTACGTGGTGCTGAGAATCGAACCTAGGGCCTTTGCACATGCTAGGCGAGAGCGCTACAGCTGAGCCACAACCCCAGCGCAATGAACTTAATTTTTTAAAAAGAAAAAATGTGAGTTTATGGTGTCTTCATATAGGTCCTGGAGGAACCTTCCAGAAAGACTGGATACTGGATTGTGACATTTCCAACAAGTATCCTTTGGTAGGCAGAATCAGCAAGGGCTGGCAGGGACAGCCAGGCACAGGGTAGGTCCCTTGGGTAATTAACTTCTGCATGATGTGCAGTTAAAATAGGATGACATGGGATGAAATGTCATTCCCTGCATGAAATCAATAGTGAACAAAATTCAGAGGGATTCAACAATATAAAGGAAATTTAAAATTACTAAATACTCATGAAAATGACCACATATTCTACATTGTTTGTGGTTCCACAACCTCCAGGTGACTACTACTATCATTTTTGTCTGTTTTCTTCCATTCATTTCTAGTTCTGTTTCTTGCACTTTTTACTTAATAGCATTTCCCCCAAATTTCCCCCATATCTGTACTGACAGGTTTTCATGGTGGCAGGATGGTTCATCATGTGTCTTTGCTGTTGGATAATTTTGTTTTCACTTAGCACCACTCACTCCATCTGGGGACTCACAGTTTGTTGAGCTCACCCAGAAAACCTCGGTATTCTATCTGTGGTCTGATCTTATTCCTTGCCTGGTAGACCATGATTTTGTTTTCCTTCAGAATGTTCCACTTCTTGTCCATAATACCTTCCACTCATATCTGTGGTCCTGAAAATGTTAGGGTATTGCAGTGACAGTATCATTGTGGCTCCTTTAAAACCCCGGCTAGAACAAAAATGTTTGCTCACCTGGGTGAATTTATGCTTAAAAGGGATACATTGAATGATGCTGCTTCAAGCAGGGAAGCACCCAGTATTATTTAAGAATAACAGACTTTTTTGGGGGGTGGGGAGTTACTTAAGACCCTAGGCACCAGTTTCCATATGTGAGCTTTCTAAAACATAAGGACCCTGTGAGTCCCTTCCTATGGCTCAGTTTTGTCACCCTAGTGTGCCTCTACTCCTACCTATGCAAAAAGAAATTATAATATTTCATTTGATTATTTTGAGAATAAATTGAACAAATATAAAACATATAAGCAGCGCCAGGCACCCAGTAGTAGCTGCTCAGTTAGCTGTTTAGTGATGGTAGGTACTTAGTAAGTGGTAGAATGGAAGAGGGTATATAATTGGTGAGAAATAGGAACCTCCTTAATTGGACAGTTCTTGTGATTGCCCACCTCTAGCCAACACCCTAGATTTTCAGTGGACAAATAGCAACAAATATATCAACAAATGCTGAGCTTGATTTGCCATGGACATTGAATGCAGAGCACTGTCCAGCTCCTCTCCTGTCTTGGGAGCCATCAAGATTAGGTCACTTCTGGCTTTTTTTCTAATTCTCAAGGCTCAAAAGTGCAGCCTGGAAAAGTAGTCCACGTACACCATCCAGCCCCCTCAGAAAAGCAGTGTAGGGACTGAGCAAGACCTCAGCCTTGGCAGGAGCATTCAAGCAAGCCAATCTTTCTACTTCTCTGCAGTGTCCCTCTTGGAGCCACTGCTAGACACATACCAGGGCTTTGAGTGTCCCCATTCTCACCAGCCCTGCAGAGAAGCCAAGAGGGTTTCTCATCTGGAAGGAAAAATAAGCCAGGCTGGTTGTAGAACACAATCGCACCCCCATTTGCTCACATCTCGGTAGTCTCCTCTTCACAAGGGGACTATTTCCATAACAGGATGGGTTTTCCTTGTGGAGACCTATCCCAGACTGTCATTCTCATGGACTTCTCATTTTCTAGAACTCTGTTTCTTAAATTAAGGCTGCACAACGGCATGACAACAATTTCTCACTCTTGCAACATCATTTAGATGATGATCTTTAAAAACAATGAGGATAAAGCATGAGCATATTCTGGACCATCTTCACGACATCTTCTAACCTGGTCCTGCCATTGGACGTGGGGCCTGACTCTGAGTTCTCACTTATGCTTCAGACAGCAGTGGAACCCACAGGGCTCCTGGAATTGGTACAAGCTAAAGAAATACACTGATATCATGCATGCCTGTGCCAAGAAAACCAGAGGACCACACAGGTGAGATGACAAAGCAGTCATGGTGGTTGAATTAAACCAGGAGCAAAGACTGAATCATCACGTGCACCAAAGACAGGGACCAACACCGTGTCAACTCATGTGCCATTATGACAACATCATTATCATCTGTCACCTTGAGGATCACTTGAATTCTATTGATTATATATTTTATTTTACGTATTTTGGGGTTTGGTAGTTGCATAAAAGCAATGCATATATATTTTATATGTGCAAATATTTAAGTGATTTCATATTAACAATAACTTACTATGACACCGAGGGCCCATAGAAGTTTTTGCCTGTTTTTGAGGTGCAAGGTATTGTATCTAGGGCCTTTTTATGTGCTAGACAAGCACTCTACAGGTGAGCTACATCTCCAGTCTCATGAATGGTTTTACTGGTCCATGTTTTGTTTTTCTATGACAAAGGTGGAGATTTTCAAGATAAGCACATGCGCGTGTATGTGTCAATACACACACATAAATACATAGCTACATATGGTAAAGGCACAGTTTAAGAAACACTGTTCCAGATGATTATCTAAGGCAGGTGTCTGGCTTCAGGAGTTGGAGGGCAGGAAAATAGAAAGGAAGTGAGATAAGAGAGGAGAGAAGATGCCAGAGGAAGGGTCTCAAGGATAAGAAACTTGCATATGGAAGAGTGGAGGTTGGAGCCGCGTGGACCTTGGACTCCCATGAATCTGAAGTCACATTCAGCATCCGCTCCACCCCCGATGGCAGCTTGTTCCTGGATACATTATTTAATCTTGTTGAGCTCATGTTTCATTGGCTGTGGTGATGGAAAGAAGTAATCATGTCCCTCTGAAGGACGGCTGTGGAAAGTTAATGAAGTTATGCACATGGGCATTCTGCATCCACGCAGCAGGGACTCCATGCCACCTGCCTTCCTGTTTCCCTGCCTGTGGTGTGGTTAATCTCTGGTTTTTTTAAATGTCTACAAAGTGCAGAAGAAAAAGGCTTCCATGGGCAGGGTATCACAGGCCTGTGAAGAGCTCAAGGCATTTTTCTCCTTGAGCCTCAGTGTCTATGTTAAAGAATCACCTTAAAAATGAGTTGTCTCCAAACTTTTTGCTGCACAACTTGTACTATTTTGGATAAAAGTTCTGGCTTCTGTGACAAATATCTAAAGAGAAGAGTGATGCAAACACAGAGGGTCTTCAACCTAATGGTGGTCTGACTCACAAATTCCTAACCTTAGGCTGCTATGAAAGCAAGTCACATTCAGTAGAAAACTGCACTTTGGATTTTGATCTTTTTCCAGGATAGGATACTCTCAGTGTGGGGCAGTGGCAACCAGGGGTATTCAACCCACCGTGATTATGAGGGTGAATGGCTGGAACTTACAGTGATAGATAGTCCTGTGTGGACAGCTTTCTGGATGTTATGTTTGGGGGTTTTGCACCCTATCATGTCTACAGAATGTCCGTGTGTGCGCATCATTTTGTTAGACAATAGGCTTTGTGACGATTTTGCCCAACTCTTGTCCAATGCAAATATCCTGGACATGTTTACAGCAGGCCAGACTGAGCTACCGTGTTTGGAAGATTAAACTGCATTAACTGCTTCTCTGACTTAACTATATATTCAACTCCTGATGAATTTCTCAGAATGAAACCCCACTGTAAATTGAGGAGCATCTGTATAACATTATATGTCTCTCATATAATAGTCTGTGCATAACAAATCCAAAGTTTATATGGTGGGTTTGGAGAACCAGCTTCTCTGTAACTTGTTGTTCTGCTTTTCTGAAATATGGCTTCTCATCCCTCAGTCCAATATGGCTGCTACTGCTCCTACCATTGTGTCTGCATCCCAGAGGAAGAAAAGGGCATCCTCTTTTCCCTTTTGGAATATGACCTAAAGATAGAACACACCATGGCTAGTCATATTTCATTGTTCTGCACCATTGTATGACCACAGCTAGCTGCAAGGGAAACAGACTAACATAGTCTTGAGCTAGGAGACCATGTTTCTAATTAAAACTTGGAGCATTATCAAAAAAAGGAGGGGGAAAATTATGTGTTGTGGGGGTGGGATGGAGATTAGCTGAGCCTGACATAGCTAATTACCAATTTTGAGTATGTGCTCTTGTGATTCCTATATACATTTATGCATTTAAAATAGCATACAAATAAGACTCTGCTAATAAATTTGGTACATTTTTACACATGTGCAAAAAAGAAATTTTAAGAAGATGAGTAAAAATATAAGCAATGTTCTAACATTTTTCCTGTATCCCAATAGAATACCTTGAAGCTTACTAGTTCTATATAATGCCAAGCAATTGCTTAAATCTATATTTAAGTCTTGCTGATTTGCATTCTTGATTACGAAGTTATAAGCAATGTAGAAATACTGAGGACCAGTTCCACACATCTAGATTTAAGCCTTAATTCATTGACTGATCCCTTTAAGAAATGTTTTTAAGTATCAACTACGTCCAAGACACTATGTTAAAGATGAGGGATACAGAGATGAATGGGATACAGTTGCCATCCCTGAACACATCCCTGGGGTAGGAGGTGAGAGGAGCAATTAATTCTACTCCTGTGTACTAAGGGGTATAGTTGAGACTCTGCCTGTAAAGGAGTGATGTGGAGCTGATGGTGTAGCTTAGTGGTCTGTCATATGCTTAGCACGTGTGAGGCCCTGGGTTCAATGCCCAGCACCAGAAAAGGAGGAGGGGGATGACATCGAGCTGAGTTAGTGCTGGGGGAACATGACCTCAGAGGAGAGAGAAAAATGTGAAAATAAACATCTTTTCCAAAGCCCAGAGGTGTGCAGCAGCCCTTGGACATTACGCTCTCCAATTCAAGTGACACCCAGGATCAGTGCCTTTCAAGAAGTCTTTCTGCACCTCCATCCCCATCCCGGGCAAGGAGTGGCCTCATGATGACCACATGGATGCCCCACCAAGACCCATGTCTTCAAAGAATACCCCGTGCTCCAAATTATCCTTTTTGCCCTCTTTAAAAGCTGATTATTTCAGGGCCATTGATCCCAGCCAGAGGCCATAAAAGGACACATCTGCTCCACTAAGGTACGAGCAAAACACAGCAACCAAACTCTCTCTCTCTCTGGCACTTGGTTAGTACCCTTGAAAGGTAATGCCATAAATCACGGGAATGAATTTGTTTAAGGGAGCCATTGTGGCCCTCCTGCATTCATATGAAAGCATTTGTTGGTGGGTGGGGGGCAGCCAGGGATTTTCTCATGTCCCTTGAATCTCACTTTTATTTAGCCTTTGCCAGACTTGGAAACCTGTTGCTCTCATGGCAAAATATCTATATTCTCACATGCCCTTGATCCTTGGTATCTTTTTTTTAGAAGCTTGGTGCTTGCCAGATTGGAACACAAACCCATTGTAAAAATCCATGATGGAGCTTAGGGATATATGCAGCCAAACAGGGTGTCTTCACTAGAGCCAAATCTGCATGGTTTTGAGATCTCCCTACCTTGATTTAGAAAGGTACAAGGGATAGTTTATGTGCATCGGGGGCACTTTGCCTCTTCAGCCTGACAGGTTTGAGCGGAGAAGAGAAGGGGCAGGGGCTCACAGTGCACCCTCTGCATGCTTCACAGAGTTATAGGAAGTGACCAGCAGTTAACCGGAAAAGCTTCTGGAGAGCTGGGTGGGGGAGCAGTGGGCACTGACACTCCAGTCCTTCTTCTAGATGGATGAGAGCTGGTTCTTCCCTACACTCTTGGAGGGGAGAGGGGGCCATAGCCTGCTCTTGCTTCTCCTACAATGGCTGTCCAAACAGCTTGACACAGTGCCTGTCAGTAGGGACCTCAAGGGACTATGATGATCAAGGTCCGTCTACAAACCATCATAAAACAGGCAAAGGCTAGAGACAGACTGGTTGTGTGAAGCCACCAGGCTTTGGGGGTTGCTGCCATGGCACCACCTGGCCTGTCTGATACAACGGTGCGGTGGCACCTTGGTCGCTGCACACCCCTCGGTACCTATGTGCACTGGTTTAACAACTTGAACTAATTCAAACACCAAATGGGGCCTGAGGCATGGGGTACACAGACCTTCTAGAATCCAAGGGCAGAAATGTAGTAAGGCTTTGGGAAAGCAGCAGTACCACGTGCTACAGGAACTGGTAATTCTCTGATGATATCCATTCTCTTCTTCATTTAGTAACAGAAGCCAAGAATTTTAGCTTAGCACAGGGCCACACAAAATTAAAAAAAAAAAAACAAAAAACAGAAAAAAAAATTTCCTAACTTACCTTCCATCTCTATGTGGCTGTGAAACTAATTTCCAACTAATGGGTTATAAACTGAAGTAAGGCTCATCTTTGAGACTCTGTTTTTGAAAGAGAAATACATGTCCTCTGTTGTCACTTTCCCTCTTTTCCCTTGTGGGAATGCCGAGGCAATGGGAGGAGTAGGAACAGCCATTTTGAGCTATGAGTTGAAAAGCTACATGTTGAGGACAGATGAATAATTACATAGAAGGAACCTGAGTGTCCGACATCATTTAGACCCTATGCCAAGCCTCAAATTTCTATTCAGTTTTATGTAAAATCCTATCATCTATATCAATATCAATATCTATCTACCTATATATTGCTTTTATTATGCAGAAGTCAAAATTGTATCCCAGTTAACACCATGACCTGGAAGATGTCCAGATGTTCTCTTCATCTATCCTGCACTTCTTTTTATTGCCTTGTACATCTTCATTCTTTTTATTTTCTGTGGAAAGCTTTCTATGCTTTCCAGTATTTGTATAGAAAATAGAAGTACTATGTTCATTTGTGCCACACACATTTATTGAGTGTCTATTTTGTGCTGGGAGCTATGATAACCACTAGGGGAATATCAATGAATGAAACACATCATTTGGGGGAGGGGTGCCAGGAATTGAACTCAGGGGCACTTGACCACTGAGCCACATCCCTAGTCCTACTCTGCATTATATTTAGAGACAGGGTCTCACTGAGTTGCTTAGCCCCTTGCTTTGGCTGAGGTTGGATCTGAACACATAATCCTCCTGCCTCAGCCTCCTGAGCTGCTGGGGTTACAGGGGAGAGCCACTAGCACCTTGCTCATGAAACAGATCATTTTTTAATGGAGCTTCCAGACTAGTGGGAATACAGAGCAAAAATAGAGGTAAACTTGAAACAAGGATTATTATGAATGATTATTATGATGATGATGATTATGATTGTTATTATGAATGATTATTTTTATTTTTATGAAGAAATAAAGGGAATTATTAAGGATAAAATAAAGAGATAGTATAAGGATGCAAATGAATACCCTCAGTTTAGAACAAGAAAAACCCCTATATGCTGTGTTATGGAGGTTGGCATTATATAGGCAAATCATTTCCAGAGTGGATAACCTCTGCTGGAATATGGGAAGAAAATATTGGAACTATCATTTATATTTTTATCTCATTTTCTTAAATTTGTAGCTCATGTATTCTTTATAATGCACAGGATTGAGTAGTACAGTAGCACATGTTTATAATTTATAAATAATCAGGGAATGAAAAACCATGAAAGAACTTTAAATGGGGGAGTAGCATGCTAAAGTTTGCCATTTAGAAAGGCTATTTTGGCTGATGGGTCTTCCTCACTGCAGTCTTGCTCTGTACCCATCCATTCTCCACAAGACTGCAGTGAGGAAGACCCATCAGGAGGGGAGCTGAGAGTGCGGTGGCCAGCTGGCTGGGCAGACTGGAGCAAGATTTTAGAGAGAGACCTGTGACTACTGGCTGAGGGGCAGTAAAGGAAATAATAATTTTTTATACAAGAAGAAAAATTAGACCTGGGATTCTGCTTTTGGCATGAAGACAAATGTTTGAACGGTTTCTACAATTTTAGGCAAGAAACAGTTTGTAAATTGTCCTTAAATTGGGGGAAGATGGAAGTTATTGGCAAGAATGACTAAAAAATTTCAGTGTGAGTGTGAGCTGAACGCAGAGTGTTGAGTACTGAATCCAGGTGAGGAAACCAAAACAACTCAACTCCCCCTTCTTCTCCTTTCAATCTTTTTCAAACACACAATCATTTTTTTTTTTTTTGCCATCCCTGGCCTAACTTTTCTCTTTATGAAAATGGCTCAGTTTTACTCAGTCAAAAGCTAATGATTGATGGCACAAATAAAGTAATGATGGAGTCAGGCATGGAGGAGCACACCTGTAATCTCAGTGACTTGGGAGGCTGAGGCAAGAGAATTGCAGGCTCAAGGCCAACCTCAGCAACTGAGCAAGACCCTGTCTCAAAAAAAGAAAAAGAAAAGAAAAGAAAAGAAAAGGAAGGAAGGAAGGAAGGAAGGAAGGAAAGAAGGAAGGAAGGAAGGAAAAAAAGTGGGGCATGTCTGTAATCCCAACTACACAGAAGGCTGAGGCAGGAGGATCATGATGGGACGCAGCATGGGTAATTTAGCGAGACCCTGCCTCAAAATAAAAAATATAAAGGGCTGGGTGTGTAACTCAGTGGTAGAGCACTCCTGGGTTCAATTCCCAATACCAGAACAAAAGAAAAGTATTGATGATGATGACAGAGAAAAGAAAATCACCAGCTAAAATTAGACATCACAAGGAAACCTCTAGAACCTTTGGAAGTTCCTTTCAGACACACACAGACTTTGTCTTCTTCATCCTCTCTCACATTAGCAATGAAAATCACCAAACACCTCTTCATATCAGAGCAGTATTTTGTGTACTATTTTTCTTTCTCAGTATTTGAATCAGGAAAGCTTTTGGAAACCGACCTGGGAAGCAGACTTCATTCACAATCTCCTCCCTAACAGGAAAAGCATTTTGAGATTTTGAGTTAGAAGGCAACTTGGGGGGCTTGAGTTCTTGGCTTGCTCGGCCTTTCTGGGCAAAGAGAAGCACAGAAGTGACCCACTGAGGGCATAGTTGCTGCAGTTTCCTTGGTTTCTTCTGGGCAGAGGGTGACTTGCATTGGAGAGGGGAACATGGCTTTACCTCTTTATTCTCTTCTCAAACAAACCATTTCCGACTCACAATCATAGTCTTTTCACCATCCCTGGTCCAACTTCTCTCTTTAAGAAAAGCACTCAGCTTTACTCAGCCAGAAGGTAACGATAGATGGCACAAAGAAAAGTAATGATGGCCTTGCGCAGAGAGACAGACAAGGAGATGGTGCATCTATCTGGGAAGTTCAAGTCAAGTCAAGGCAGGCCGCTGGAGTACCAAACAACCCAACATGTGGGCAAAAATGCCCCTTCCCTGACACCCCTGGCCAGGATCTTTGCTTTAAAACTGTGTCGGGGCTGGGGAGAAGTCCCAAACCTCTCCAGACTCCTTCTCCATCAAGAGACACCTCGCAAATAACGTCAGGGAGCCCCCTCCCCCCCCCCCAGCTCGCTGCTTTCGGTATCAGTCCCCAGGATCTCCTTCTGGCCAGGCTTGGCTGCTATGGCCGCAGAGGAGCCAGAGGCCACCGCAGGAGTGGCGGGCCAGCCTGGAGCCCCCTCCCTGCCCACCCTCCCGGGGCGATTGTAAAGCAGACACCTGCAGCACGGGCGGCCGCTGGGGCTTCCCGACACAAGGCGCTGGTACCTGAGCCCTTGACTGGTAATGCACCATAAACGTCTCCTTTCAGGCCCTTTCACAACTGCAACGCGGAGGTCACCGTGTCTACAAACCCCTCTGTGTCCTCCACGTCCCCCGGGGCCCGGCGCCCCGGCCTCCAGCCGCAGAGCACGCCGATCCGTGGGAATCCTAACACTTGTGCTCGGGCTAGGCCGGCGGGGCGGGGGCGGGGGACCCGGACCACCCGGCCCTCCCCCGGCCGGGCCTCCTGCCCGCCCCGCCGCTGGTTCATAGAGCTCAGCGAGTGGAACGAATGGGGTGACGCGGTCCGCAGACGCTCTCGGAAATCAAATGATAAGGCTGGACCCGACCCCTTCCTCCCCGATCCCGCGGCCAAAGCCCACTCCGCCCCCAAGATACAACGTGAGCTCCTGGACTGCCATCACTGGGCCCCAGCCTTCCTCTCCCTCTTTGGTCCCTTCGACAAAGCGGCTTTATTCCGTTTGGGCCCTCGCGCAGCTAAAGTCACGACTCCCTGGGTCGCGATCCTGGCCTTGGGCCGGCCCGTGCTTGGCGCACACAGTCATCCCAGGTTGTACCTTTAGCGCAGGTGACTTTGACCACGCCTGGGGCTGTCAGCAGATATGCGTGTTCTGGACCCGCTTTGGCTCGGGAGTCGCTGTTGCAAAGGGAGCGTCGCTGGCTGGAGGCGGTGGCCAAGCGGCCACTACCCATCTCACAGACGCAGCAGTAGTGTGTGTGTCCTGGCTTTAGCGCACGAGGTGCAGATAGGCCAGGCGGGTTAAGGGAAAGGTGTTCCAACATTTCCCCAAATTGGGACAAGGGGTGCTAAGTATCTTAGAGAACACCAAGTATCCAACTCTTGGGCTGCCTTGGCTCTGGAGACAAGCGGGGAGGGGCGCAGCTTCGAGAACTGATTGTGCCAGGGACAGACAAGAGGCTGGCAGAGGCCATCCAGGCCTGGCGGGCGAGCCTTGGGTCACTGATAGAGTTGGCTCGAGGGCAGGGGGATGGCGGCGGCGACGGAGGGAGCGCACACCCAATGCGGGTGCTGCAGCGCCGCGCGCCCCCTCCTGGGCACAGGGTAAGGGGGTTACCTGGGGAGCCGGGCTTTGTCGGTCACGCTGGCTCTCCGTTGGCCCCAGAACTAATTAAACGCCTCTTTTGGCTGGGGAAGCCTGGAGTCGGACGGGGGTGGGGCCATGTGGGGGCGGCATGTGGGCACAGGAATAATCAGCCCCATTCTTGCGCTTCTACAAAACCCGCAGCGCAGGGAGAAGTGAACAGCGGCCGCCTGAATGGAGGTTTCAAAAGGCGACACCTGCAAGCGCGGCCGGTTGTGAATTGAATGGAGTCAAATGCGGCGCCCGCTCGTACCTGAGCCGCGAGCTATTAGCGTCAGGCACGCCGGGTCTCCCGGGCAGGGAAGCGCACGGCCCTGCCGCCCGCGCTGAATGTGGCAAGCTGCGGCGCGGCCGCTCCATGGGAATGTCGCCACTTGTGCTGCTCGCGGTCGGGAGGGGGTGCGCTGCCCTTTCAGAGACAGACACAATTAGGCAAAATGCTCAATGAACATTATAAATGATGTGCGATCGCTCTGCAGATTGCCTGGCAAATCAAATTATATGGTCGCTCGCGGGCGATTTCCATGTGCTTTAAAAACTTAAACAGGTATTCGCCCATTAAATTAAAAAAAAAAAAAAAAAAGGCCAACTCAGGGATTCCGGAAAATAACAACTGAAAGACTCCGTGTTGAATATTCACACGTCCCCTTTGTTAGCGATTGACTTCACAATGGGCTTGGGAAGGGGGTGAGTTTGGACGAGACACATTTTTTACTGTCTTACATACTGCAGAGGAAGGCACCAGAAGTTTGCATTTATTACAACTCACAATTACAGTGAGACTCTCTTTTTTTCTTTTAAGACTAAAATTCTTCTCAAAATGAATGACTTGAAAGCTACTGTCATTCTAATCAGATGGAAGAAACATTCTAATCAGATGGAAGCGCGCCCGGGCACACTTGGGGAGGGGGTAGGGAGAGCCCTGCTCTTCTCCCTGGCACTGACTGTTAACCCGCGAGGGAACTGGGGAAGCCTTGGCTCCGCGTAGTCAATTCTCTGGGACTCCGGAGCGTCCCTGCGGTTCCTTGGCTGCCCACAAGTCTCCCTGAAGTCTGCCGAGGTCCGGGAGGAGCAGCCGCGCTCGCAGAGATAGAGGAAGCAGCTTTCTATGCGGTGAGCCCAGGGAGACTTTGGCACGAACTCCAGGGCCACCCTTGTTGGGCTCCAACTTGGCCGAGCTCTGCGTCTGGAGACCCCTCGGAAGAGAAGTGGCAGCTGGAAGCTCCTGAAATGTGCGGACCCCTGCAGACGCCAGGAGTTGCGCCGCGGGCTAGGGGCTGTCACTGAGCAAAGGGCAGTGTCAATTTTGGCTTCTGAAAAAGAAAGCAAGGAATGGCAGCCATCCATGGCCCCATCCCCGCTGACCTCCATCTCATTCGATTTTTCTACTCTTTCGATTTTCAGATAATTGAGCTGGAGAGAGAGGTGTAGACTTGCGGACCCTGGAGATAGTCAGCAAATAGTGGTGTCTAGCCGAGGAACAACAAACCGAAAAGACTGGAAACCTGGATTTACTTACTTACTTACTTATTTACTTATTGGTTTATCTTTGTCAATGAGTCATTGTGTTATTTGGGACAAGTGTGAAACTCTTGGGCTCAGTTTCTTCATCCATGGCATGGGAATCAGTGTCTGATCTGTTTTCCTCACAAGATTTTTTTATTACTTTAGTTGAGAAAGACAATCTTTTTGGTAGATTGTTACTGGGATAAAAAGCTGTTTGGAAGAGCCAATCGCAGAAAACCAGAGTCCTGAGCATTGTGCTCCTCCTTTCCAGTTTCTCGGCCCTTGCATGGCAATCTCTCTGCAAGAAGACCAGTGGCAAGAAATGCTCTTCCTGCCTCCTGGGGCAAGAGTGGCTGGATTCCTGAGGAGTGACAAGAGCAGAACTCAATCAGCAGACAGCCCATTGGGTAATGTGTATTTGTGTGCATGCCTGCTCCTGTGTAAGGGAGCATCTCCAATAAATTGAACATTTTCATCTCTCCTTGTGAAACACTTTTCTTGCTGGTAGCAATGGCCACTTTGTGAAGAGAAATAAATGAAGTGCAAATCGTGAGTGGGAAAAGCGAGTTTCTTTAAGAAAGAATATTTATTATAATTCTGGACATGGGAGAGTTCCGAAGGACGAAGGTTGTGGGAGCCCAGGCAAGCCAGGTGCGCTGGCCTTGGTGCTGAAGGTAAGGCGGTGCCTGTGGAGGCAACCTCCTCCAAACTGTTAGCTATTGGCTGAAAGAAACTGGGCCCCACCTTCTTAGCACATCTTGCCCAACTGTGTGTGCTTGTTACCTGCGTGTGTTGGTGCGTGTAAGTAAAATGGAAGCAGCATACTAAAGCACACGGCATGGAATAAAAACACCTCCTCAACATAATTTAGTTAATTGAATGGATATTTAGACATTTTCCTTTTACTCATCTTCATAATTTATTAAACTCATTGTTTGAAAAATTTACTAAACAGTGGTCTTACAAAGTCTTAAGAATGCCTGAATTCTTTCTAGTTTTCTTTTCACCGTTTTATTTAAACATTATTATAGAAAAATTTGGACAACAATTTATCAAAGCCAAAAGCTCTTCAATGAACACTACTCCCTGGTGGTATTTCAGTTTTTCTACTGCCTTTGGGCCCAGAAATGAGGCCTTTGCAGCTCAGTAAAAGAGGTGACTGGGACAGGGTAATCTTAGAAAGATACACCTGGGTCGTCATCATCATCATCTCCTCCTCCTCCTCCTCCTCTTCCTCCTCCTCCTCCTCCTCTTCCTCCTCCTCC
Source organism: Urocitellus parryii (assembly GCF_045843805.1). Lineage (NCBI taxonomy): Eukaryota > Metazoa > Chordata > Mammalia > Rodentia > Sciuridae > Urocitellus > Urocitellus parryii. The sequence goes on along the minus strand of NC_135539.1, from coordinate 64,737,279 downwards.
TCTTCCTCCTCCTCCTCTTCCTCCTCCTCCTCTTCCTCCTCCTCCTCTTCCTCCCCTCTCCTCCTTCTGTTTCTCCTTCTCCTTCTCCTTTCTTCTTCTTTCCCCCAGTACTGAGGAGTGAACAGGGGGGTGTTCTACCACTGAGCTACATACCTGACCCTTTTATTTTTATTTTTTATCTTGAGACAGGGTTTTACTAAGTCACAGAGGCAGGTCTTGAACTTGTGATCCTCCTATCCCAGTCCCCCAAGTAGTTGAGATTATAAGTGCATGCTAGTGCATCTAGCAACATATGATTTTAATTATTGAATTTATTCTAAAATGTGTGAGAAAACTCAGTTCTAGGTTAAACCCAATGATGAAGCCTTTCATGCATGTCATGACATTTTCTGTCATAATATAATATTTAATAATTAAAATCTATAAACTGCTCATTCAAAATAGATAGTAAGTAGTATATGCAATTATACTTCACTAGAATAAGAAAATAAGTAAATGAGAATGTTTGGCTTACATATAGGAAAAATGAGATGTAACTGGAATTTGGTTCTCTGTACTTGCCAGAGACTATCCAGTGTTTGGCTCTGAACTCCCCATCAGCCAATACACAGGGGAAACACAATAAATGTCCTGATTGATGGTATCTAAGATAAAAGTAATCTGGTTTCTCACACAACAACTATGGGTGGGACTGTCACTTGATAGAAATTCTTCCATTTGTCCCCAGAAAATGATGTCTTCTATGGTGACATCAACAGTGTTCCTAAAACAAATAGATTTGAGTTTATGGTCTAGCTCCTCTTTGTGTCACTCAATATAGCCCTACAAAATCCTCTTTCTCTGAATAAGAGTAAAGTTGGTGAAAAAAAGACCTGGAAAATACCAGGCTCAGTCATGCCCTTGTGGGATGTTGGAATCTGAGTGGGGGGCATCTTGGGAGTCCTTTCTCTATAATTATTACAGCTTCTGAAAGATTTTCAAAATTACTCTGAAGATTGAATCTGATATCTAAAGTAAGGTTAATGATAATGAAAATCCTTGGGAAAGAAGAAGTGTTAGTTATCCTTAGTGCTGGAACCATAAAACCCATCTTGAGGCCAGTGCCCAGCTTTAGGACTCATGAAAATCAAATGTTTTGACTTGTTATTTCTTGGTCCCAGAGCTTCTGATTCAGTCTAAGAAGCATCAGGGGGAAAACACACACACACACACACACACACACACACACACATATTACATATATATGATTTTGGAAGAAATATATCATTTTCATATGCTTTTACCCTGTAATAAGGTCACTAAAATTTTTTCCTTTTCTTTTTGGATAGAGCTAAACTAAGGTTTCCAGCCTCCCCTTCAGCTATGTGGGACTGTAATTGAGCCTTGGCCAATAAATACAGGCAAAAGTGATATACATTAACTCTTTAAAACCTTAAAATACTTTATGTAGTCTTTTTCTCTTCTTGTCATTTGCTGGAAGGTACAGAGGATCCCATTAAGGACTCTGAGATCTTGAGTAATGGAATAAATATTCCCTTCATGGGTGATGGAGGGAATCTGGGCTCTTGACTGATTGTGTCATTCACCCCACCTGTACAATCTGCCAATGCACATTCAACTGCAATCGGCAATAACTAAATATTTATGTCATTAAGCTACTGAGATTTGGAGACTGTTTGTTATAGCATCTAGCTTTACCTAATCTATTACATTAGATGATTTAAAAAATGATCAAATAAGCACCTTTGGGAAAATACTTGACAAAACTGTCAAGAGGTACATGATTCAGTCTTTTGGTAACAATGCTTATGCTTCTAGGAATGACTCAAATGGTAAGAAATCCAAGTAAGGCGGTAATCCAAGTGAAGGCAAAATTCATGGTAAGTATCTCTTTCATCACATCCCAATATAAATGCTGCCTTCTCATAATATATAGTGGGAAGTTATGCTTTCTAATTTCTTTCTCCTTCCTTACTTTTCTTTTCCCCTCCCTCCCTTCCTTCTTTCCTTTCTTCCTTCCTTCTTGTGCTGGGGATTGCACATCAAGGGCCTTGCACATCAAGGCAAGTGCTCAACCACTGAGATATCTCCTCAATTCTTCTTATTTTGAGACAGGGTCTTACTAAGTTGCCCAGGCTGGCTTTGAACTTGTGATCCTCCTGCCTCCACCTCCCAAGTAAGACCCTGTCATGTCAGAAGCATGGCTTACTTCCTAGTTTGAAGGTCTCAGAACAAGGAAAGCTGATGACATAACTCTCAGTCCAAGGATGAAGACCTGAGGCCCTTTTGGTGTAAACCTTGTAGTTCAAAGGCTAGGGAGCCTGGCATTCTGGTGTTCAAGGGCAAGTGGAAGAAGAGTGTACCCAAGAGCACCAGGAGACAGACACATTTGCCTTTTCTCTGATCTCTTTGGCCCCTGACTAATTGGGTGGTGCCCACTAACCTGAGGGCAAATCTTCCCTACTCAGTCTACTAACTCACATACTAATTTTTTTTTCAGAAACACTCTCATGGAAATACCCCCAAATAATACTATATCAAGTTTCTATGTACTCCTTAATTTATCAAGTTGACCTAAAGTTAACTATTACAACACCCAAGTTATGCATCTCAGTGGAAAGATACACAAAGGGATGTAAGCTCATTTTTATTGGTATCAGTAGACTAAGCAACAGTTCTGGAAGAGTTGTGCTCCATACAACAGACCAACTGGCCCACCTCTCTAAGAAGCTCTTCTACACAGACCAAGGATTGACCTGTTTGAACACTCCTGAACTCTGGTCCTGAATGAAGGACACACTTACTTAAAGAGCCTTTAAGTGCTATATTTTCTAAGGTAATTCCTGGAAATATGAAAAGTACTGTACACAAAAAGCTTTGACACAATATTATTTATAAATAGAAAAAGATTAAATAATTATACAATACTAAATGTTACGTAGTATTGCATTGTATGAATGGACCACTATTTTTCATTGTTCCATAGATGTTTCCAATATGGACTGTTATGAATAATGTCGCTACAAACATTCTTGTACATCTTAGTCCAAATGTAGAGATTTTGAATATGAACCTAGGAATGGATGTTTTGGGTCATAGAATGTGCATACCCTTAACTTCAGTAGATTTAATGCCAAATTCTTTTCCAAAGTGGTTCTAACAGTTATGCTCCCATGATCAGGAAGCATGTGCTTTAACTCCATTTGGTCCATAAAAGGAAATTCCAGTGAATTTGCTTTTAGCCTTTTCTTTTCCAGGTACAGACTAGGGAAAGCCTCTGTATCAGATCATGGGATTCTCCAAGGCTCACAGTGGATGCTGATATTGCTGGGCATTTGCCAGGCCAGAATCTAAGCTGATCTTAAAGTGAATCTCCCAATATAATAGGGGGAAAACCCTTACCACCCATAGAGCTGGAAGGCCAGAAACAACCCTTGGATAAGGTTACATACTGAAGGGGTACCATTCTTGAAATATCTTTCCAAAGTTCACAATCTGGAGCCTGTAGGAAACTACAGACATGGTAATGGGACTACAGGTAAGCATCCCTAATCTGAAAACTCAAAATCCATAAAGCTCCCAAATCTGAAAAGTTTTGAATGCCGACCTGATACCACAAGTGGAAAATTCCACACCTGACCTCATGTGATGGATCGCAGCCAAAATGCAGGTACATTAAAAATATTGTATAAGATTACCTTCAGGCTATGTGTATAAAGTACATATGAAACACAAATGAGTTTTTTTGTTTATGCTTGGGTTCTGTCCTATGGGATCACATTATGTTTATGCAAATATTCAAAAATCCAGAAAAATCTGCATTCCAAAGCACTTCAGATAAGGTTTGCTTATCTGAAATATGGCAGCTCTATACTGAATTCTTTTCATATATTATCTCATGCGTGTTCAAATATATTTCTTTGAAATAGGCATTAATGTTCCCGTTTTACAATGAAGACTCTAAAACTTGGTTGAAATTGTGGGAGGCATTTGGAAACTCACTGTTTAACCAAAACTATTCGATTTTTTAGAGGATCTCTAAATGTATTTTTAATACTAAAACTTAGAGAAATCAAACATTTTCTGAGGATAAGACTGAGCAGGATTTCTGAAAGTTCCTGGCTTTGTTTTGGCCTGAAGTTCTAAGGACTCATAAATGAGAGTCCTGGCAGTTTCATGCCAGTCACAGGTTTTGGTGGAAAGTCCAACATATCCTGATTAATAAAATTTAGAAAATTAATATATGAATACTCTCTTAAACCTTGGGGTCTGTAGGGTTCCTGGCTAGGAAGGAAGCAGGAAGGTCTATCAGGGAGAACATGAATGCTCTTGGCAACCTATAAACATGCCCACAATCACCTGCTCCAAGACCTCCTTCTAAGCCATTTTGTGTTTCGTAGGACAGGCTTTCACTGATGGTCCCATGTGAGATTTCACCCCTGTATTTTCAGGACACAGATGCCTTAGCAGCATCTGACCAGTCTGTTACACCAGTATGAAAGAAAGATTATAGTGGTAGCAAATGCCACTTCTTTAAGAAATATATTTTGGGAGGTAGAGTGGATATCACCAGATGAGCAGAGGAAGACTCTATGAGTTTTCTGTGGCTGCCATAGTAAGTTATCACAAGCTGGTGACTTAATGCCACACAATCTATTATCATTCAGTTCTGTAGATCTGATGTCTGACCTAGGTCTTGATGGGGATAAAACTGATGACACAGGGCTGCATTCCTCTCTGGAAGCAATGGGGGATAATCAGTTTTCTTTCCTTTTCCAGTTTTAGGAGACTGCTCACATTCTTTGGCTTGTGGCTCTGCCGAGGTCTGAATGTTGGTACTTTCCAAAATTTATATGTGGAAACAATCCCCACCAAGATGGTATTGGGAGTCTTGGGTGTGGGAGGCCATCCTTGAACATGATTTGAGTTACCTCCCTGGCTGGGTGAGAGGCGCTTAGATACAGCTGTGTTAAAAGCCTTCCCCACCCTTTCCCAGGTCCGAGGGCTTGTCCATGCAGAGGCATGCCTGGCCACTGACCTGAAGATCCAATTGCCGTCCTTGACCTTGGGATGCTGCCCCCCTTAACCTTCATTGGATGGGGATTTTCCCTTCAGATTAATTATTGTCTCTAAAATAGCCAAATACATGTCTTTATCAGTAGAAGTTGAATTTCCCATTATTAATATTTTTAACATCTCTTTGCTCCAAAAACTGCCTGGTACTTCCATGACCCTAAAAATGTCACCAATTCCGTATTTCTATAGTGTGCTCCCTAACTCAACCTAGTCAATTTTCTTATGCCCCCCTTCTGGGCACCACTTCTGCCACTCGACCAGCGCGGGCTTCATGAAAGAAGGTCCGAATCATACCAAATTGCTAGTGAGTTTTAAACTGAAGAGACAGACTCTCATTACCTTTAACACCAGCTTCGAGAAAGCTTCTCCTAGCTCCCGCCTCCAGCCACCTAATACAGTATCGAGGTTTACAGAAGAGACTAGCAACAGAGGGAGAACATGCCAGGGAGTGAGCTTTTATTGGCGAACAAAAAATTCCAGGGAAAAATCCCATCCAATAAAGGTTAAGGGCAGCAGCATCCCAAGGTCAAGGGCGACGATTGGATCTTCAGGTCAGTGGCCAGGCATGCCTCTGCATGGACAAGCCCTCGGACCTGGGAAAGGGTGGGGAAGGCTTTTAACACAGCTGTGTCTAAGCGCCTCTCACCCAGCCAGGGAGGTAACTCAAATCACGTGCGAGATTGGCCTCCCACACTTGGGGAAGTGATTAAATCATGAGGGCCCTTATAATAGAGATGGAAAGGAGTGCATTTGCCCCATTCCACCATGTGACCATACGTCTGACCCTTTTCTTTTTTATCATGCAAGGATGCAGCAAGAAGACACCATCTTGGAAATAGTGGACCTCACCAAGTCTGCTGGTGCCTTGTGCTTGGACTTTTCCATTCTCCAGAACTGTGAGAAGTGAATGTATTTTACTTACAAGTTACTTAGTCTGAGGTATTCTGTCATAGCAGCAGGAACAGATCAAGACAGACCTTCTTCCTCCATCTGCAAAGTTACTGACAGCACATCTCCCTGAGATTTTTTCCCCCTAGTTACATCTCCTTCTACCTCCCTCCTGCACTTTTAAGAACTCTGTGATTGCTTCAGGCTGCCAGGTTCATCCCAGAGAATCTCCCTATCTTACTATAAGGTGATTAGTAACCTTAATTCCACCTTCATCCTTAATTTCTTTTTGCCATGTAACCTGGCATATCCACATGCTCCAGGGATTAGGGCATGGACTATTATCTCCCTACCATAAGCCCTTAGTTACAGAATGGTTGATTCTTGAACCATGAGGTTGTGGAGGAGACCCTTGGTGCAACTGGGGAAATACAGGAGGCCAAATTTCTGGGGTAAAAGAACAGTTTTCTGTCCCCACCTCCATTACCTCCTATTGAGACAGAGTGTAAGTGATTTCAATTCTGGAAGCAACATCCTTGGGTTTTCTGAGCTCTGTGAACTTCCAAAGAGTTCCAGAAAACAGCTTGGCTTGTTGTTGAGACACTGGTTTACTGAGTACTTCTTCATGGCTTCATGGTATTATATTTGAACCCTTCTCCTCTTGCATCTCAGGAAAGATATATTAGTCAACTTTGTGTCAGTTTGACAAAATAACTGAGATAAAAAACTTAGAAGAAAGAAAGGTTTATTCCAGTTCATGATTTCAGAGGTTTTGGGCCCTGGTCACTTGGCCCTGTTCCTTTGAGCCTGTGGCAGCGCAGTACGCCACAGCAGGAGCACATGGTGAAGGAGGCCTCTTCACCTCTTGGTGGCTGGGAATTAAAGAGAGAGAGGAGAGGGGGCTGAGGTATCAATATTCCTTCAAAGGAATGTCCCCAATAACCTAACTTCCTCCCACTAGGTCCTGCCTCTTAACAGTTTCACCACCTCGTGATATAGCCCTACCTTGGAGACTGGGGACTAGTATTTTTAATCTGCTCTATTAGAAATGTAACAACTGCTTGCTTCCCACATATCATTGATATGTGGGCCTTTCGGGGACATTCAAGATCCAAACTATATCAAGAAATGTTGTCTGAATGTTCCACCAATGGGTGGAAAAACTGAAGTACTGGAACTTGACAGAGTTCTAACAGCTTATGTTGGTGCTTCTATATGCCAGATATCAGGCTTCAGCCCCAGACATTCATTGTCTCAATCTCCGCATAAGTAGATACTATTATAATGCCAATTTGGAAGTGAGGAAAAGAGACACATGGCTTCTACACAGATCACCACAATCCTGCTGTCACAACCCAATGAGAAGGACCAGGAAGAAGACCTGGGTACATATGTGCTTTTTCTTAGCCAATGCATGTCATTGGAGGTTGCTTTTCAGTTGTGCTTCCTCAGCTTTTGCTAAGCTGCCCTGAGCACATGTGGCTGTGTGCACTTCCCCTGCCAGCCTGGCCAAAGGAAGCAAGCAGTCGTTAGATTCCTAATTGAGCAGATTAAAAATGCCAGTTCCCAGGAACCGATGGCAGCAGTGCCCTCCGTGCCACCTGGTCCCTCTGAGGCCCCAGCCATGCAGAGAGGGGTGGGAAGTCGGGGATGGCCAAGGGATTTAGCTCTCCTTTGTCCCCAACCTCTCTTGTTTGGGTAGTGCTGCATCTGTTGTGGGGGCCGGCTGTCCTGCAATGAGGCCAGTGTGGTGGCCGCTTCTGCCTCCTGGTCTTGTTGGCACAGGACCAGCCTGGCCTGGATGGCACAAGTCTCGTGCCCCTTGGTGGAGCAGGGTGGTCAGAATCCTCAAGGTCGTGTCTCCAGACCATATGTCTGACCCTTCTTGATTCCCACTTGTGGTTCTTCTCAGGATCTTTCCTTCTGGAATTTCTATGCAATGAAGGTGCGTGTCTGGCTGCTGCCCACATCGATATCTGAGTTTTCTTCATGTTTCAGGTTATTTCATGTGTTACCTGCTAAGTTTTTGAAAAGCAAATGGCATCCTTATTCTCTCCTACCCTAATGGAGACACTCCTCACCCCAGTGCTGAGTCCTACAAGGAACATAAGGAATTGGTGATTTATTATTCTTTGGGGGCTGAATTATAGACCAAAATCAGTTTAAGTTGATTTCTAACATATATGGGGCTTTGGTAGAAATAGCCAAAAAGTCAAAAACTTCTGAGCAACACATATAAATATAAAACTAAAAGTTTTATTGGCGTTGTTGAAAAATAATTTCCCATGTCTTGATTTTTGTCTTCTGGAACAAAAATTTGCAGTAGCATATTCTTTAGCTATTTTGTTGGTAAATCTTTCATGCCTTGAGAGAATTTGATATGCTTTCTCCCTAAATAGGAACTATTTAAATAGTTTCATTTAAATTAAGTAAATAATCATTTAATAATTGCTTACATAATTCCATTTTCTTTCTGCCAGAAAGCATAAAGGAAAATCAAAATTGAGTTACAGTAATAATAGTTCTTCCTGTGGTTCACATTTTCCATTCTGTCCTCGGGTTATTTTTGGTAAGGGAGGAATGCAAATGAGGAAAGGGAAACTTGATATTTTAGGGGCTAAAAGGAGTCATGTTCAGTATGTTTTATGATACGGAAGCATAATTGGAAGGTTTTAAGAAATAGCACACCTGTCACTATGTTGACTTTCTTCTTTCAAACCCATTGATTCCTGGCTCGCCCAGCCTCACTTCCTCCTTGGCTGGTGTGCTCACAGGCAGCCTGGCAATATCCCTTTCCAACCAGTGGCTCCAAACTGAAGGGACCTCCCTATTTAGCTCCAGTGACTGTCGTGGGCTTGCACCAGGGAGAGGAGTCACCACAGGCCTGACCCTGAGGCCTGATCAGATGACCAGAGGCCATCTCCTGATGGGTCTGCCCTTAAGACGTCAATTTTTCACATATATTTTTCTTAATAGTGTATTTCCTATTTTGTTGTCTGTTTTCCAGAGTTCCCAGTACTCGAAAGCTATGAGCTACCAAAAGTAAAATTAGAAAAGGACAACCTTCAATTCAGCATCTGGACTTTCCTGGCAGCAATGTCCCAGCACTGTCATTATGAGCTTATGGGAAGCTGAGTCCTCCTGTCAGCCCTCTGGATGTTGGAGAGCCGTGACTCTCCCAATCTGCACTCACGAGATGGGCTTGTAGGTACTGGAGCTGAGTCCTATGTGGAGCTGTAAGCATTCATCATGTTGGCTTGAGCCCTTTGTCTCAGCTGATTATCATTTTTTTTCAAATAACCCAATTAATAAATGGGCAAATGTATTAAACAGACACTTCTCAAAAGAAGAAATACAAATGGCCAACAAATATATGAAAAAATGTTCAACATCATTAACAATTAGAGAAATACAAGCAAAACTACATTGAGATTTCATCTCATACTAGCAAGAATGGCAGTCACCAAGAATACAAATAATAAATACTGGAAAGGATGGTTGGAGATAAAGGGACACTTTTACATGGTTGGATGGATTGTAAATTAGTCTAACTACAATGGAAATCAGTATGGAGATTCCTCAAAAGACTAGGCATGGAACCACCGTATGACCTAGCTATATCATCTGATTATCATTTTTAAGTAGCTATGTTGAAATATAATTAATGACTTATCCATCTGAAGTGTACAAGTCAATGGCTTTGAGTATATTTAATATGTTTATTATATACTATAACTATAATCACAATTTTAGAACATTTTTATTACCCTCCCAAAGAAACCCCACAATCCTTAGCTGTTACTCCCAGTATCTGCTCTCACTAGCTGTAGGAAACCACTAATCTACTTTCTATTTCTATATATTTGTCTATTCTCGTCATTTCATATCATTGGAATTATGAAATAATATGTGGTCCTAAGTGACTGGCTTCTTTCATCTTTTAGCTTAATATTCATCCATACATGAATGTGTCAGTGTTATTCCTTTTTTTTTCTTTTCCAGATAATATTCCATTATACAGATATGCCACTTCAGCTGATGGACATTTGGGTTGTTTCTACACTTTGGCAATTACAAATTTTACTGTTGTGAGTGTATGTGTACAAGTTTTCATGTGAATGTGTCTTTATTTTGGAGGGGAGCATATATCAAGGGGTAGAATATAGTAACTCTGTTTAACCATTTGAAGAGCTGTCTACCAGACTTGTTCTCCAAAGCTCTGCACCATTTTGCAGGTATGTGGGGTTCCAATTTCTACACACCCTTGCTGACACTTGTAGTCACATGAGTGTGGAGTGCTATCTCATAATGGTTTTGGTTTGCAGTTTCCTAATGATCAATGATCATGTGCTTATTGGACATTTGGGTGTCATCTTTAGGAAAATATCTATTCAGTTTGCTCATTTGAATTGGGTTATTTTCTGGGTGCAGTCGTGCACCCCTATAATCCCAGTGTCTAAGGAGGCTGAGGCAGGAAGATTTCAAGCTCAAACAGCCCCAGCAATTTAGTGAGGTCCTAAGCAATGTAGTGAGACCCTGTCTCTAAATAAAAATATAAAGGGCTGGAGATGTGGTTCAGTGGTTCAATCCTTACTAAGGAAGGAAGGAAGGAAGGAAGGAAGGAAGGAAGGAAGGAAGGAAGGAAGGAAGGAAGGGAGAAAATTGGGTTATTTGTCTTTTTTTAATAGAGTCACAATGTTTTTTTATATACTTTAGAAAGGAGGGTTTTTGACATTCTGTGGGTTGACTTTTCAGTTTCCTCGACACCTTTGAAACAGAACTTTTTAATTTGGATGATGTCCAGTTTACTTTCTCTTTTCTTTTTCTTTCTTTCTTTCTTTTTTTTTTTTTTTTTAATGGTGCTGGGGATTGAACTCAGGGCCTTGTGCAAGCGAGGCAAGCACTCTACCAACTGAGCTATATCCCCAACTCTACTTTTTCCTTTGTTGATTGTGCTTTTGTTGTCATAGCTAAGAAACCATTGCCCAAAGTTATAAACTTTTTTTTAAATTTTTTTTTGTTTTTATTTGTTTTAACTAGTTACATATGACAGCACAATGATCTTGACATACTGTTCATTTGAATCAGATGGGATATAATTTCCAAAGTTATAAACTTTCATACCACCATTCAAGAGGTTTTCCTCTCCTTCACACTATTGTCATCCTTTAATTCAATGAGCAGATGACATCTGTCCTCTGAGAGTGCTGAATAAAATGTTGGCTAGCACAGGCTCAAGTACCAAGTGTGGCAGAAACACCTCATCTCCCATAACATCCCTATTTGCTTCTTCCCCTTCATAAAAATGACTTGTAGCTGTGGGCGTGGCTGCCCAGCTAGACCTCATTTTCCAGCAGTTAAATGTGGCTATGTCACCAAGTTCTCCTCAGAGTTGGGGCATTTAAGGTGGTGAGTGTGCCTCTCTGCACCCTCTTCCACCTTCCCGTCAGGTGCAACCTGGACCCAGTGTGATCCAGCCTCAGACACACAAAGCACAAGGCTCCTGGGGATGGCAGGACTCCTGGATGGAGGAGTTGGTGTCTCTGGATGACCACATGGAGGAGAGCCACTGTGTGACCCAGATTCACCCTGAACTATTACATGAGTCACAGTAAGTATTTTTGAACTGAAAGTCACTGTATTTGGAGGAGGGTAAATCTCTCTCTGTCTCTCTCTCTTTTTTATAAATATTTTTTTATTTTTATTTTTTAGGTGATGGACACAACACAATGCCTTTATTTTTATGTGGTGCTGAGGATCGAACCCCGGTCCCACCTGTGCTAGGGGAACACTCTACTGCTGAGCCACAATCCCAGCCCGAGGGTAAATCTCTTGTCCCAGAGGCTTAGTCTTTGGTCCTAGTTAAGACATTGATATAAGTGGCATGTTACTCTGATCAAGGTTTCATCAATTGTGAGCTAATCAGGTTGAACATAAGGCTCTGCCATCAGCCTCTGGGCTCAAACTCCAGTCTCAGCTTACACTACAAGACTGTGGGTGAGTTACTTAATCTTCCTTACCCATCTTCTGGGTCTTCTTAGTTTTATGCAGGTAATAGGAGTACCTGTTATCTGGTTCAAAGGGCATTTCTGCGGATTGAATGAATCGACACATAGCTAGTACTCAGAGCGAGCTAATGCACAGAAAATACTTGCTAGCTCTTAATTCTAATTATTATATACCTTGTTGGTGATGATATTAATTTCATAAGCATTGTTTGGTTGTGCCATTTGCCCTGCACCCTCGTAGGTTCTGGGACTAAGACAAAATTCTGTCCTCAAGGGGTTGACAGTTGACAAGGAAGTCAGAATTAAAATAGCTGTATCACAGAATTGGAGCAGCAACATGTTACATAGTGTGTGGGGTGTTAGAGAAGGATCCACTGCCAGCAGCTGTGGACGGAATGTCTAGGGTAGGTATCAGGAAAGAGGGAGAATATTTTGAGAATTTGGCTGAAATTCAGATGTCATTTTTCTGGCAGTTCCTGGACCATGGGCTGCCCATGCAGAGTAAACACCAAAGGACACTGAACAAGTTTTCTCATCTGTTTGAAGTAGGACAGAGTGGGGAAGACACATTTGCCTATACAGTTCCCAAGACAGAGCTATCCGGCATCCCAGTGTAAAAAGAAAAATTCACTGTCAACTTTCCCTTTTAAAACAGATGTTTAAACCAGCTGTAGTGTCACTTGCTTATGATCCAGAGACTCTGGAGACTGAGGCAGAAGGATAGCAAGTTCAAGGCCGCTTGGGCAACCCAGCCAGACCCTGTCTCAAAATAAAAAATAAAAAGGGCTGGGTCGTCGTAGCTCAGTGGCAAAGCCCCTGTGGGTTCAAGCCCCAGAACAAAACAAAAAAACAGATGCTTAAAAGGTAAGTCAAAAGTATATAAAAAGCAGTCAGCTCAGTCTGGTCAGGTGGTTTATAACCATAAACCCCCGGCTGGCCAGTAGACTTGGCTGGGTTTATTCCTCATGGTGTACCCACGATTTAGTTTCCATCTCTAATTATTCTATTCCCTTTTATTTTGACAATCATATTTTATCTCAACAATATGTTTGTTTAATGTCTGTAAAGTAAGAAAATACGGAATGTACATTTCTAATGCTATGATTACTTCTGATTTTAAAAAATGTCTTGGGCCGCTGGAGGAGGGAGAAAAGAGGAGGGTAGCTCAGGCAGAGACCAGAGAGGAAAAATCAGACCGACGGCGATGGCGCTAAGGCAGTCATTTGGCTCCCTCTGGTGGGCTTTTTCAGAATTACTCATGCCCCCATACAACCCCGTCTCACGAAAACTCACTAGTTTGGAAAATAAGAGAAATGCAACCACACAGTCAATCAGCCCCAAAACTTGGTTCTGTGCCAAGGGTGGGAAATTGACTAAGGACTTTAAGTCAATCTAGGCGGATCTAACTTAAGGGATAAAATGAATTCGACTCTTTGCAAAAAGATGAGGCATTTCCGCAATATTCGTATGTTAATTTTGGTAGCTACCATCAATCCAGTGCCTTGGTATAAAACAAAAAGCCCATTCAACTCAAGCGTAGCACTCTCCCTCATCCCTCGCCCCCCAATGAAGCGCTCAAAAGACTTGTAAAGGTGAAGGACGCCCTCTGTTGGATTGGATAAGTCCCACATGGAAGGTTTTGGAACTACCCACCCCCTTCCCCCGCCTTGGAAGTCAAAGGAAATAGAAACCTGAGCTAGAGCTATGGTTCTCAGCCTTTTAGAATTCGAGGGTCTTCCCTCATCACGTGCTATTAGCTGTACGTTTACACTTGGTTAGTACAATCTGTTTATTAATAAAAAACACACTTGAGTTAATGCATACTTTCGCGTTCTGTTAACCGTGTGTGCGCACCTGCGTGTACAATTTCTAAACTACAGCTGGTCAGTGGGGTTTGGCTCACCGAGGTATCCCTGCTCTGGGTGTGGAAGGAGACACGTGGCTTGGTGGCTCAGCTCAGCTCTGTCCTTAACCGTGACGCCAGGATTCTCTGGGGTCCAGAGAGCCCGCCCCCTGGAGGACAAAGCAGGAGCGGCAGGATTCCGCCAGTCTCGGGCTTTCGGTTTCCTGGTGGAACAGCTCTATTCCTCGGCGTGCCCCCTTGACCAAAGGTCGTTTCCCTCGTGCCTTTTAATGACGCTACATTCATTCGTGTGACCCTCATTTGCCTCGAGCTCACTGCTCATTGTGATGACAGAGTCACGGGACGTTGAGGAAGAAACATTAGTTTTTTGGATGCATCTGGCTGCCCACAGACCTTCGGTTCAGTGGGCCGTGCTCTGAGGGGCATCGGAGGCTGATTTCTGTCTCTTCGGCCCCAAGGTGCCTGACTGTGCACGGATGGGTGGTTTACAGCAACTCAAGGTCATTTCACCAGTGACCAACTCTCTGGGAGTCTCTATTTAGTTCTTGTTTCTTTTCCTTCTTTCTTTTATTACAACAAATTTTGTTATAACGAACAAAAAAGAGTCTTAGCATGTGTCTGGAGCCTTCCACCCCTTCCCCTGCACCAAGTACAGGGCAGACCTGCTTTCGCTGCTGCTCAGGAATCCGCCTCAATCTTCCCAGGGTGAAACTTGAGGCTCGGAGCTGCAGCTCTGGCTCCCAGGCTCGCACACGAGACCACGCCCTCCTTTCCGCTCCTTCCTGCAGCCGGCCTGCTCCAGCCTCTGCCTTCTGCTGCTGCGGCCTCGCCCACCCAGACTTGCCCCAACAGCACGCCCCCTCTTTACTCAATCTCAGTTTCCCAACTCTAAGGCTTCTTTTCTTTAAGGTACAACTTTTTTTTTTTAATGCAAAATATGACTTTTCATTTTCACAAGAGCAGTTGAGAACTGATTAATGGTCAGGATTCCTTAAAAAGACTTTATGGGCCATGCCCCACCTCCAGCTGGGGTGCTCACCCTCTCATAGATTGAAGGGGGTTAGAGAGTTACTTTCCACGAACGTCCATGTGGAATTAATTTTTTTCTGGCTAAGATTGTTCAAGCTTTCCAAGTGTCTTTTCTGAGCTCATCCCATATAGGGCAGAATTTGTTACCAGAGTACTTTACAGGTTCTGCCACTGGGGCCCACACTGACCACCCAAACAAGGAGTCAGCTCATTCAAGGATGCAGCCCACTGGTTGTCAGATGATCCTTTTAAAAAATATTCTCCCATGTACTTCTTAACTAGCTGGGCACTCCACCGCACCACTGTTGATGTCATCTATGATGTCATGAGGGTGGCGGCCATCAACATTACAACCCACAGACTGGGCAGTCCCCAGAATCTCCTTAATGGTTCCAGAAAGTTCTCTAGCTAAAGATCGGTGATGCATTTGTCAGGCAGTGTTGACAATTTCATCGAAAGTGATATTTTCACTGTGTTTAATGTTTTCTGTTTCTTTCTGTCTCTTGGTGGCTCCTTGAGGGTTTTTATGATCAGGGCAGAGGCAGAAGGTACCACTTCAATCTGGGCCTGTCTGTTCAGAATAGTCAGTTTCACTGTAATCCTCAGACCCTTCCAATCACCAGTTGCTTTGGCAATGTCATCACCAAACTTTTTGGGAGACAGACCCAGGGGGCCGATCTCAGGGGCCAGGGCAGACGTGGCACTGTCCTCTCGGCAGCAGATGTACCTCAGGTACATGACTTTGACTTCACTGGGGTTGAAGTTGGGCGGCATTGTGGAGGTGGCTGGTGTCGATGAACCCGGATTCTGGATGACCAAAGAGAGTTGCATCTTGACCTCCTCCGAGCTGAAAGCTAAGGTACAACTCTTAATTGGACTCTTTTTAAAAATCACTAAAAACTAGGGATTCCACCTCTTGGGTCCCCTTCTTCCTCCGGGAGAAGTCTTTTCTGCTGTCCTTTAATAAACTTCTAATTTCTACTCTGACCTTGCCTCGGCTGCTTCTTTGGTGTTATTCTTCAACATCGGGGAGCAAGAACTCGTCACCGGTTAACAGCGGTACCGAGATTCTACACCGAGGTAAGTACACGCACCCCATGTCTGTTTGAGGTGCATCTTTCTCTCTTTCTTTCTGGAGGGTAAGGTGGGCACCCGACGGCTACTTAAATGCAACTAGTGCAGCCGCCACTCTTCAAGACTTGGGTGAGAACACTCCCAACCCCGCATCCATTCCTCCTGGATGCTCCCCTTCCTTTGCAGGTAAAGGGGACTCCAAACTGCTTGCCCCAACGTCGCCCCTTTTGTCAGCCTGAACTATAAAAAGGGGAGACAACCGCACTTCCACGGATTCCACCTCTTGGGTCCCCTTCTTCCTCCGGGAGAAGTCTTTTTTGCTGTCCTTTAATAAACTTCTAATTTCTACTCTGAAAAAAAAAAATCACTAAAAACTAAAAGCAGATATATCAAGCATTTTGCCTTTTTAATATGTTTTTAGTGATACGCTCTGAGTTGTAAATTGATCTCAAATCCAACAGAGAGAAAGATTTTAAAGTAAACATACCCTCTATATATTTTATGCACACATACATATATTAATACATATATTTCAACCAAAAAGGTTGAAAGGGAGAGGAATTTTTTGATTTATCACAATATGAGTTCTAGCACCTATTATACCATAAAGAACACTGGCAGTGATTAACAGTTTAGTGATTCACAGTTTAGTGATTCTAGAACACTTCTAGATATCCCTGCATAAGGATACAGGATTGAGAAGACTCTCCAGAAATCTCAATCATATTGGCCATATTCCTATATTTGGATATTGTTCTGGGAATACGGGGTGATTTGCTCTCAAAACTCTTATTTTTTGCTTTTTCAGAAGTGACCCGTTGCCCATCTCAGTGCTAAAAGTCCAGGAATTATTCCAAAATAGAAAAGACTGAGTCAATGGGGTTGGAGGGGGTTCTCCAAGGATATGAAGACCTCCAGCTGGGGTGCTCACCACCAGGGATGCAGGCAGGGCCCTGCTGTGGGGACCCCACCCAGCTGGCTGTACCCTATGTTGGGCCTGGCCAAGGTCTGGACCACGGAGGGCAGGTGTGCCCCCACTTGCACACTTGTAAGATGATAAA
The DNA here is from genome assembly GCF_045843805.1 of Urocitellus parryii. NCBI lineage: Eukaryota > Metazoa > Chordata > Mammalia > Rodentia > Sciuridae > Urocitellus > Urocitellus parryii. The sequence continues at coordinate 64,720,279 of NC_135539.1, read as the reverse complement.
TCATTGGAACAGCAACAAGCCCTAGAGTCAGAGGGGCCGCCGGGCAATGTGCATATCTTAACCATACCCACCCTCCATCACCCTCTGAGGATTCTCTGACAGACAATTAGAGTCGTTGATTTTAGCAGCCACAGTCATGATCAGGTCCCTACAAGGAAATGAAGACAGGCTGCCCTGGTAGCAGGCTCCAGATTTCTGGCAGAGAGCCGAATACACAGGCCTGCACACCTCAAGGCCTGGCATTCAGGTGTGGCAGCAGAGTCCTGCCCTGGAACAAACCTGCATTCAGCACAGTGACTGGCAAGCCAGAAAATGCTACTATAGTAGGCACTTGAAGTCCAGTGGGAGTCCAGAACCGGGCGTGCTGAAGGGGTGGGACTTGTGTGTGTACCTCCTTGTTATTGCATCTTCCATCCATCCCCCAAGGGCTCAAATACCTGTTGGCCACTCTCATATTATTTCCATTCCTCCAACTGCAACAAATAGCTGTGGGACCTCAATCAATCCCTAATTCCTCTGGGCTTTATTTTCTCCATCTGAGAAAATTGAAATTAATCATAAAGATCCTGTTCAGTACTGTATTTTGTTTCAACCAGATATGAATAGTATGCATGTAATGAGTCCTAGGTGCCATTATACTGTGCTAAAGCCACCCATTATATTGCATACTCTTTCCAGTAATCATCTGAGATAGTCCATCATGTTACCATCATCCTTGATTTTACATACAAGGAACTGGGGCACAGAGAAGCTAAAGAATCTTCTTTTTTTTTTTAATTTTTTTTTTTAATATTTATTTTTCAGTTTTTGGCGGACACAACATCTTTATTGGTATGTGGTGCTGAGGATCGAACCCGGGCTGCACGCATGCCAGGCGAGCGCGCTACCGCTTGAGCCACATCCCCAGCCCTAAAGAATCTTCTTAAGGTCACCCAGCTAGTCAGTACCAGGATCATAAATTACACAGCAGCTGGTTTTAGAGGCTGAACTTTCAACCACCATGAGACAGGTGTTAATCCTGTTTCTCTCTGAAAGAGCAACCCAGGGCTGCACAGCTGGAAAGAGGTGGGTCCCTGATTGAAAACCAGGGTTTGTCTGAAAATAAAATCCACCTCCCTCACTGCTCTGCTGTAATATGGCCCATGTGCTGTCTATAATAGCAAACTCTTGGAAGCGTAAATGGAAATATCCAATGATGGGACATTTGTTGAATAAGCAGTAGTATAATCATACAAAATAATATGCCTTAAAGTGATATGGAAAGATGTTTATATGGGAATGTGTTCAAGACACGAGTATAAAAAGCAGTTACAAAACACTGTGCAGCATATTTTTATGCAGAAAAGGCCACAAGAGGGAAAAGTGAAATACAATTCTATTAGATCAGTAGCCTTGGAAATGTTCTGACCATGCCGAGGCTGAGGCTGATGGAGATGTGTGGAAATGAGGACTTTCTCCCTGAGGGAGGGAGTGTGTGTTGGCAAAATTACCTTGGAAATTCACTTGGCGATCTTAAAATGTATGTGCCCTCCAACCCAGCAATTTCACTTCTCAGTTCCCATCTTTATTAAAGAAGTGTTCAAGATGGGGCTGAGGGTGCTGCTCAGCGGTAGAGCATACTCAGCATGCCTGAGGCCCGGGTTCAAATCCGGCACCAAAAAGGCTTAAAAAAAAAAAAAAGATACAGAAGGAAACTTGTTTGGGGAATTTTTTTTGCAGCATTGGTTGTCATAGTGAAACACGGGGAAAAACTTAAATTTTGACAATTAATTAAAATGTGATATATTGATACAACAAAACACCTCACAGCTGTTTAAACAAATCGGTCAATTCCATGTGTAATTACACAGAGAGATCTGAAAAATGTAGAGTGGAAGTAATAGTTTACAGATCAATATGCACAATGATTACCGTTTATGTAGACAATACACACCCAACCACCTACACACACACACACACACACACACACACACACATATTCTACTGCATTCCCATTTACTCATTCCACTAGTGGGTTAAATTCTCTATACTTTCTGTATTAAACTTTTTCAACATCTCCTCCCAAGTGTCCTTTTGTTTTTACAAAATTAAAAGTATGTACTTTTGTGGGGAAAATGGTCTCCCAATATTCACAGTGGCTAACATTGGGGGTTGGGATTACAAAAATTTAGATCTACTTTCCTTGGAATTTCTAAAATGTTCAAATTGAACATCTCTTACTTTGATAAGAAAAACAAGGTGATTTATATGCAAATTCTTGTTGACTGTAGGATCAATGTAAGGGAGGAGATTAGAGTTCCAAGTGAGATATTTTCACCACTGCCCTTCATAGTAGTCGATTTTTCTATTTAAAAAGTCAGTGTTAGCTGTTGGGAGGAAAAAGAGAATTATGACTGACTCTACCTTTCTGGAAAAAGATAACTTTGGGGGTCAGTGCTGACTTTGGGGCACCAGGTACTGTGGCACCCACCTGGAATCCCAGTGACTCAGGAGGCTGAGGTAGGAGGATCACAAGTTTGAGGCCAGCCTCAGCAATTTATTGAGGCCCTAAACAACTTAGCAAGACCCTGTCTCAAAATTAAAAGTAAAAAGGGCAGCGGGTGTGGCTCAGTGTTAGAGCACCCCTGGGTTCATTCAAACAAAGGAAGAAATAGGCCTTATGGGACAAGGGCAGCCTGGTGGCAAATCACTTTCTGCAAACTAGAGAATAAAATCCTTATCTTTGCTTCTAGCTCAGACTGTAGGTCCAAACCCCTACTGGCTGGACCATATAAAAATTGATTCAAAATATGATTATCTGGAAATTATTTTTATTTCTTCATCAAGATGTTTTTATTCAATAGGAAGATTGCTAGGTACTTCCACTAGAGCATCTGTCATGGTTCGAATATGAAATGTTCTCCAAAGACTCCTGTATTAGATGCTTGGTCCCCAATGCAGCAATTTCAGAGGTGGAACTCTTTTTTAAAAAAAAAAAAAATTGTTGATGGATAAATTTTGTTGATGGATAATTTATTTATATGTGGTGCTGAGACTCAACCCAGTGCCTCACACTACTGAGCCACAACCCCAGACCCAGAGGTGGAACTTTTAGATTAGATCATGAGGGTTTTAACCCCACCAGGGGATTAATCCATTTGGTAGGTTAATAATTATTTTTTTCTTCTGGTACTGGGGATTGAATCCAGGGGTGCTTTACCACTGAGCCACATCCCCAGCACTATTTTTTTTATTTTTTAAATTTTGAGTCAGAGCCTCACTAAGTTGCTGAAGCTAGCCTTGAACTTGTGATACTCCTTCCCTACCTCCCATTATAGGACTTGCATCATCACACCCGGCTGGACTAATGATGTGAATGGTCTATTGGGAGGTAATGGGCACTGTAGGAGGTGGCGTGTAGTTGGAGGAAGTAGGTCACTGGGGACACACCCTGGAAGGGTGTGTTCTATGTTTCAGCCCCTCCTTCCTTTCTCTTTCTTCCCTCATCCCTGCCCTGCCCCCTTCCTGGATGCCATCAGCTGACATGCCCTCCACCATGATGACCTGCCTCACCTCAGGCCCAAAGCAATGGAGCAGTTGATCATGGACTTAAACATTGGAAACCAAGAGCCACAGTCAATCTTTCCTTCTGTTTCGGTCAGCTCTTTTGCTGCTGTGACCAAAGGACCCAACCAGCACAACTGCAGAGGAGGAAAAGTTTATTTAAGGGCTTACGATTTCCAGAGGTCTTAGTTCATAGACAGCTGGCTTCACTCCTCAGGGCTCAAAGTGAGACTGAACATCATGGTGGAAGAGTGTGGCAGAGGGAAGGCAGGTCACACCATGATCAGGAAGCAGAGAGAGAGTTTCCACTTTCCAGACACAAACATATACCCCAGAGTCACGCCCCATACCCACCTCCTCCACCCACCACTTCAGATACCACTCAGTTAAACCCATTAGGGGATTAATTCACTGATTGGGTTAAGACTCTCAGAACCCAATAATTTCTCCTCTGAATCTTCTTGCTTTGTCTCAAATGTGAGCTTCGGGGGGACACCTCACATCCAAACCATAACACCTCCCTTTTTTTAAGGTATTTTTCAGTGATGAAAAACAGATTAATACAGCATCTAAATAAACTGTTATCTAAACTAGGCTATTCTTGAGAGAGAAAAGACAGTTGCTGTGGATCAGGATTATCCCAGGCAAGGGACATGAAGTCGTCCTAACTATGACCACTGGAAGCATTTTACCAGTACATAACCCAGGTTTCCATCTGTCCAATGGTCAATCATCCAATGAGTATTTAGGAGTGCCTACTGAGAACCAGGCACAGCGCATGTCCTGGAAAATAGCAGTAACCATAATATACTTAGGTGGTCCCCACTGAACCCATCACCTCCACCAAAAGGATCAACGCTGTTTGTGGAGGCTCCAGGGCTGCTCTGAGAAAGGTCACCTCAAACTCTGGCTCCTCCAGCCACTAGTGAGAGGTGGTGCTATTCATGCCTGCATTTGACTCCTCCCTGGCTGGTAAGTGGGGAGGGCGAGGATTTGGCCAAGGAGGAGCTGAAAAACCATACTGGGATGCTCACAGCCAATCAAGAGGGAGGACTGATGTTAAATAAGTGACTACAGTTTATGAATTGCAAGTGTAGTAAGTGATTGGTGAGTCAGGGTAGATAGCAGGAGGATCTGACCTGGTTCAGGAGATACAGGTTTTTCCCAAGGAAATGAGTTGAGCTGAGATCTGAGGAGTAAGAGGATTTAGCCTAAAAGAGAGAGGGAAGAGGTGCCCGGCAGGGGCCCTGCATGGGCAAAAGTAAGGAGCCCAGTGTGGCTAGAGAATAAGACATGCAGTGCTTGGCTGGCTTCTCATTTCTTTTTTCACATCCTGTTCTTGAAGATCACTCTATAAGTCTTTTACACAGCACTAAAGGCTTTCTGAAGGTCGGGGTAAGGTGATCTACAGGCACACTTTGATTCCTGGGAGGTGCACAGGAAGTGGTGTCCTGGCCAGCACTTCTTAACAGAAGCCCTTCCTAGTGCTGGTGAGAGGAGAAAAGCCGCCTGTGAGACCCAGCCCTCCTCGGGGAGCCATGCTGCTGCTGGGTTCAGCTGTTCAGTCCCTGGATGGCAGCTGTGTTCCGTCTGGGCCCTCGGCACATTTTTATGAGCATACTGCTTTTGATATCCCAGACTCCCTCTTGCTGTTTCCTGGGTTAGGGTTTTGTATTTCAAGTGACCTAAAAATCCTGTGTAAGGGGACAGCAGGGCAATGGGGCCCAGTCCACAGGGACAGCCAGACAAGGGGACAGCAAGTGCTGATAAAAACAGGCGTCTTACCTCTGCATGGCTGACTTTGCCATTTTCTCCTGGGTACTAGTTTCCCTCTGGGTTTGGCCTTGACTGTGTGTACCATGATCTGGTAAAGTTGACCTTCCGTGTTTGATTCATGACACTTAACTGAATGGAGACAGAGGGTCCAGCAGAGGGATGAGCAGAACTCCAGAAGCTGGCACCTGCATCCTGGGGTCCACATACTGACACCCACACTCTCGGTGCCATTGCTGGGTACGAGGACCAGCTCTACTGTCATCGTTCCCACCTAGCACCAGGGCAGGTTACAGGAGTGGGCTTTGGAGAAGGGTTTGTTAATGTGTATTATTTATTTATCTACTGAATTTTCTCCTTTTTGTTATTAAATTACAAGAACTAATTACATATATTATAAATATTTTCCCCATTTTGTCTTTTTCCTTTTAATGCTGTTGAATAAAAACATTTTGCCAAATCCAAGAGGCATTTCTTGCCTCCCACCTTGACCTCCAAGCAGTATCTCCGAGAGGGACCACTTATGGGCTCTCTAGCTTCTCCTCTGCCCTTGGCTTTCATGACCTCACATTACCCTGATTTTCCTCCTCGTTCTTTTGCCAGTTCTTTGTGCTCTCTTGTGGGATGCCTCCCTCTGCCCCTCACTTAACCGTTCAGGACCCCCAGCTTTTGCCCATGGCTCGTCTCATCTGCTCTCCCCCCAGGGGATGCCTGTCCTCCCAGACTTCAGTTATCCAGTTACCACTATGTGCTGATGACTCCCATGTCTATGGCATCACCTTAGATCTCTGTCCTGAGCTTCAGACCCATATGTCCAAGTGTCTGTTGGACACCTTTCCCTGGGTATCTCCTCAAACTACAAACAGGAGAGAAATCACCATCTTCCTCCTTCTCATAATTCTCTTTTCTCTCTTCCTTATATTCTTCAATGGTCCCACCAGTCATCCAGTTGCCCAGTTCATAATCCTGAGTTCCATCCTTGACTCCTCCTGTGACAACTTTCACACATTGAGACAATCAATGAGATCAAAATTCAGCCTCCTAAACTTCTCTAGTACCATGCTCTCCACCCCACACCTGCAACCCCAGTCCAGATAATGCTCATCTCCCTCTGGATTATGCCAACGCTCTCCTATATCATCTTCCCATGCTCCCTTCCAACTCATCCTCGTTATTACAGAGTTATTTTCTAAAATATGCAACATGATCAAGCAAGTCCCCTGTTAAAATCCTTTAATGGTTTCCGATTACACTCAGGACAAAATCCAAATTCCTACACAGTCTTCCTGATCTGCTCACCTGCTGAACTCTTCAGCCTTTACTCTTCTTGCTTCTTACTTGGTGCTTTTCCCTCAAATTGAGCAAGATCATTGTTATTTCATTAAACCTGAAACATTGTCAACTATAAGATACAAAGTTATTTTATGTGATATTAAGAAAAAATTATAAGGCATATAAAATTTTAAAGATAATGAAATGGGGGGAAATATGGGCTTGGTATTGATGAAACACTGTTCTTCCATTAGCTCAATCCTACCTGAACTTTTCCATGTACTATTTCCTCCTCCTCCTTCTTCAGGCTCACTTCACCTCTTATAACACAAACACTCTCTCTTTCCTGTCGTCAGCAAAAATTAAATATTAGGCTGTACCCATCTTTTTTTTTTTTTTTTTTTTGGTAGCAGGGATTGAACTCAGGGGCACTTAACCACTGAGGCACATCCCCAACCCTATTCTGTATTTTATTTAGGGACAGGGTCTCACTGAGTTGTTTAGGGTTTTGCTAAGTTGCTGAAGCTGGCTTTGAACTTGAGATCCTCCTGCCTCAGCCTCCTGAGCCACTGGGATTATAGGCGTGCACCACCGCACCTGGCCCTATCTTTCTTTTTTCTTCTTTTTTACTAAATCCCATTTCCTTATCCTTCACAGTTGAAGTTTGCAAGGGATCCTGTTGATTTGGGTTTTGACAGGAAGCATCCTTATTCCTAAGGCAAGGTCTCTCTGGAATCTCAGCTGGATGTCACAGGTATTAACAACAGGTAAGGAAGTTTCTCTCTCCTCTCTGATAGGTCTCGAACTCCAGTCTTTCCCCACATCCTTCTCCGTCTGCTTCTCCCTCAATGCTACAGAGCAGCTCTCTGGTTAGCAAGCCAGCTTCCACAATGGGGTAGCAGTGCTTTGCACATCCTCTCAGTGACACCATTTTGTACATTTCCCTCCCTTCTGTTTGCAGATTCCAAACATTTCAGATCACTCAAGTCTTGAATTATGATCTCTGCCTCCTCAGCTCTGCAAAATCACCATGTTCTGCTTGGGATCTGGGTCTCTTTTGTGTCATGTGTAGAAATTAGTTCTATCTGGAGTTTTTAAATAAGACTCCTTCAGATGCCTGCTTGTCTTTTTGTGATGCTCCTTACCTAAAGCCATTATTTCATTAGGGATTACAAAATAGCAATACAACACTGTATCATTCCATTGATTATCTAGATTAATTCAATAAAAAGAAACATCCAAACTCAATGGTTCAATATCCTCAAATTTATCCCCATAGGAAAGGTAAGAATGATGCTTCATGTTTTTTTTTCCTCTTAATTTACCAACCTTCACAACATGGGAGAATGAACATTTCATTTTCATCATTAGTAATTCATGGACTTAAACATATTTCAATTTTTTACACTATTGTAACTACTACTTGCAGTGATTCTCAAATTGTCCCATCTCCAGTCACTGTGAGCCTTTTCCTCTCAGATCCTTTAGATGTGATTCTCCCTCGCTTCCTGGCAATGACAAGATACTCCTGGTTCATCGTGTGAATTTTCTATCCCAGATCTGGAGTCACCCATCACTCCCTTTAAGGAGCCCTGATTCATTTCAGTGGGAAACATTTAGGGACCCCAAACAGTTCCCAAAGAATTGTCCCTTATTTTTAAGGACAGTGATGGGGGAAAAATTTTTAAAGAAAAGCATTTATGAAGTTCTGTATCATTACAAACTGCTATTTCTTACTCACATAAAAACTACAGTGTTTTTATTTACCTTTATCTATCTTCTTTTATTTTGATGATTCTAGTTCACAAAGACACCAAAATATCACTTTTACATCAAAAGCATGATACTGAAAACAGTTTATTTTTTTCCCTTTGGTACTTCTTTTGTCCTAGGTAAATAACCCCTTATGGATATATGTACAAATAACCATGTTTTAAATTACTTCTTTCTGGGTGGCTATGCCTCTGAATAATATAGAATTAGGTCTACTGTATTTGTCCTTTATTGCTTGAGGATTGCTTTTTAAAATTTAATTTAGTTGTATAATTTTGTGAACTACTGCCATAGTTTCAAAGACAAAATCTACAAAAGAAGGTTTATTTGAACAAATCTTCCTTATTAGATGAATAGTAGCATATTACACACACTTATCTCCATTTTCCTTTTTTCCCCTAATTAACAATGTATGTCAGAGTTCTGTCCATAGTGTCATCCTTCATTTCTTCTTATATCATTAGGAAATACTCCATCTGGGGCTAATCTACTGATGAACACTTGAATGGTTCCTTGTCTTTCAAATTTACAAACAGTAGTGCAATGAATATCCCCTTGTACATTCTTTCTAAAAAAAATTTGCCAAAATACCTTCAGCATCTATTCCTAGATGTGAAATTGCCCTCTATAAGGGTTGTGCCATTTTGTATTCTGAATGGAGATTCACAGGAGTTATCTGTTTTTTTCCCTGGTGTTACTAACGTAGTATGTTAGCAGACTTTTAGACTTGTGCCAACCTCCTAGGTGGGAAGTATCTCAGTGACATTTCAATTTGCCTAATGTAATTTTTACCATTGAAATTAGAATAAAGGTAAGAAATATTCTATCTGGGGGGCTGGGGTTGTGGCTCAGTGGCAGAACGCTTGCCTAGCACACGTGAGGTACTGGGTTTGATCTCCAGCACCACATTAAAAAAAGTAAACAAAATAAAGATATAAAAATATTTTTTTAAAAAAAGAAAAAGAAATGTTCTGTCTGGCTTATTTTCTCTTGAGTTAAGCAAAAATAACCTTCACAGATACACAGGCTACATCCGGGTTTCTCTAGCCTGTGGCTACAACATGAAAGTCCATTTACTCTTTGTGTGTATGTGTATGCATGTGGTGGTGGGGGGCAGAGGTCACGAGGATTGAAGCCAGAGCCACACATACTAGGCAAGTGCTCTACTATTGAGCTACTTTGCCAGCTACCCACTGTTAATGCCCAAATTACAATAGACAGGGCTGTGGTTGTAGCTCAGTGGTAGAGCTCTTGCCTAGCATGTGCAAGGCACTGGGTTCAATTCTCAGCATGGCATATACTTAAATAAAATAAAGGTTCCTAGACATATGTATAATTAAATTACAATAGACATACCTTGAAAGGAACACAATCATCGTATGACTCCCAGGTGTTTGTAGGATTTCCAGAGGGGATCCCCAAAGCAGCCACCACCAGCCAATGAATAGCCGTTACCACTTGCCTGCCCACTTCCTCTTCCCTACAATATAGCACCCCCTGGTGCAGAATCTCTAGGTCAGAGGATGCCTCAGTGGGGCTTACTTCTGCCACAGGATGGTGGCTTCTGAGAGACCACCAGTGCTTCTCACCCTAGCCAACATCCTTGGAGATAATGGGATAATGGGATAGTGTGAGGCCACCTGAAAAGCCTGGGAATGGTTGCCCTCAATGCTCTGCTGTCCCTTACCCCATTCCCCTAAAGTATCTCCTGAAGAGCTCAGACTGTCTGCTTCTGGTTTCTGATTCTTATCCAGTATTTCACAGAGATTTTCATGAAAAATTTCCTTGGCTCAAATCCCATTCAAGGGGCCAGAGGAGAACTGAGACCATCCTGAACTCCATTTAGCACAAGTCCCCCCGGGTATTCATGGGGCAAACAGACGCAGGACCACATTGAGTCATGAGAGAGGGTCTGGGCTACACCAGCCGGTGTCAGGTTAGCCAAAGTGTCACTCTGGCCTTCCTGATCCTCTCATTAGCATACAGGCCTGCAATTAAGTGATAATGGTAGAGCAGGAAGTAACAGGAACTAAACTTAAGCCAGTTGCAGAGGAAAAAACAGCAGAGAGTAGATAAAATTACTTGAAACTACACTTAAATGTAAAATCATCTTTGAGTGTAAATGTTCACAAAACAAACAGTAGGGATTTGAAAGATGAGTTTTTGATGGATAAACTTTCAGAAATTTACTCAGAAACAAAAGGAAAATTAAGAACTCATGAAAAATACTTTAAGCAAGAAAAGTAACAGTGATTTAAGCAAATTTGAAAAATACATGCCTTAATCTGGAAAACATATTTTAAAGAAATATACAAAATTTAGAAATTAGCCCTACGACTCAAATGTTACCATTTCTCCCCATATTTAAATAAATCAATAGTAAGGTTTTAAAATGCTCTAAGACACATAAAGGTTGCTAGAAACTTTTTTTTTTTTTTACTATCTTCTCCATCACTTGGTTATTCTATGTTACAACCTATCAACCTATTTGCTTATTAATGAGTCAGAGCCACTTTTGGTAAGTACTAACTGCCTCCTGGTAGCTTATTGTCCATGGCAAAATCATGTGACATGTACCTCAGCATTCTGTGTGGTTAAGCTTAATTTCAGTCTGAATTTTATCAGCCCACTGAAGACATTTTGGTGAGAAGGGTGCAGAGGGTTGTATGTTAACCGGATCCCCAAAGTGACTTGGTAATAAGAGATCCTCAGGGTGTTCTCTATCCACCTTGTTGCCCAAGGTACCCAGCCTGATCCCAGGGGAAAGATGTCAGGGAGTCCATCCGATGGACATCCATCCATTGTCCTCATCCTGGAATGATCGTTTAGTACAAGATCCAGGGTTGGCAAATGTCTTCAGGTACAGGTGGAAATTGTCACTGCAGACCTTGTAAAAGGTGATCCTCCCTCATATTCCTAACACAGACCTGGGGGCCGGTAGCAGTGGGCTCAGTGTCTTCTGGGGATGTTTTTTTTTTTCTCCATTGTACTTCATCTTGGTGGTTCCTCAGTACCAATCCCCACCTTGCCCCTCACTGTTTCGTGCCTATGCCCTTTGAATGCACCTGTGGGGACAAGAGTGAGGCAAGAGGTGCGAAGGATACCAAATGTAAGATACTCTCAGGTCTGAGAGTGAGTGTTTCTCCTGCCCATCCTAGTGGTGGCTCTGCTGCAGGGACCCAGTCTTGATGGCCAGTGTCCCAGCTCCTGGAAGGTAGGTGGGGAATGAGGTGATGCAGGACTGTCACCCACTCAAGAGGAACATCATCTTGTTTTCTAAAGCTCTCAGAGAATCTTGGCTGTCAGAAGTCATCAAGACCATTCCTCTGCCTCAAATCAGGGTCATACTCGAACTGTTTTGCAGATATAAACAGCTTGCTTTTCCAAAAGAGAAACCACCTAACTCTACTTCTACCCATAAAACAGTGCTGGGGAGAAGCTGGTGTGAGGACTTAGGAACCTGGGGTGCATGATAGTCATCAGCCAGTGAAAGCTCTCTGGGATTTAGCTCCGATCTGTAAACTCCACAAAGGTTGGGCTCTGTGACTTTTCATCCCTTTCTACCTGAGTTGCTTCATAGATCTGAGTCTGCAATGGGACCATACCGTTAGGCAATGTGCATCGTGGGTTGTGGCTGGGGTCAGAGAGAAAGCAGTCACACCTGACATTTGCCCTGGCCAAGTTCTTATGAAGATACCAGTCTTGAGCATTGGAGATGGGACGGCTGTACTGGGGATCCTCAGTAGCGCTTTCTCAGGAGAAGCAGCTTTCCAGAGTTCTATTCTAAAGTTAATGATGCACTAATGAAGGCTGAGAGCTGCCTTGCCTAACACTTAAGATGCCGCAAAGAGTCTAAGGGCTGCGAATTAGTGAATCCGGGTGCTCAAGAGCAAAGCAGCACCCTAGACTGTGAAATCAATCAAGCAGCCATGTTTATAGCAAAATGTGGAAAATAGATTATTTTAATTGCTAATTGTTCTTGAGACCCCTACCAAGATTTTTTTTTTTTTTAATGTGGCCTACATGTTCTCCTCGGCAGGCACAGTGAAGGAATTATAGTTTATTCAGAGGCTGCCACACTGCTGATTGAAGTACAAAGAGGAGTAATCAAGGTTGTTGTTTTTTTTTCATATGGCTTTTAACATTTACAAAGAAAATGATTTCAAGGGGTACATGCTAGAGAGAAACACGTCTGTAAACAGTTTCCAATCAGCAAATACTCCGATTACAAGGAATATTCCCTCCACCCTCCTACCAACCCCCATGCCCCATAATCAGCATCTAAATGCAACATGAATTATTCTTTTGTTCCTAACTCAAGGGAAGGGGATGAAGGGTCAGACTTAAGGGCATTCTGTGCTCTGAGACTCCAGGACCACATTAGATAACGTCACAGAGGCACATCACCACACAGTGACAGGCCAGCAGCCATGAGGATGCCCCCAAGGTGAACAGAGCAGAGGCTGCAGGGACAGACCTCCTCCGAAGGGTCCCACACAGGCCAGTTTCCATCTCTGCTCCTCAGAACTAGGCTGGGGCCCTCAGGGAGTGTGTTTTAATGTGGGTGAAAGTCCAGAGACTGTGAGGAGAAGAAATGGGACAGATGTGGAAAGCAAGCCTGTGGACCACCCATTCTTTATGCACTCTGCATTCACATGCCTTTCCCTTCAGTCCTAAAGCCCGAGGGGTGTCTCAAGGGACACCCTGCCATGTCACCTTGGGATAGATGGAAGAATCTCGAGGTCACTGTTGTGTAATGGGTTTCAACCATTCTTACATCATGGGGCATGAACGATGACGTTTAGGTTCTGTTCTGGGGTAGAGTCGAGACATGATGAGCTGTGAGGCCCAACCATAGGACATTTTAAAAATTGACTTCCTTAAAAATCCCTCAGAACGGTGGTGAGTTCCAAAATACCTACAGGAAGAACACCTTTGGGGGCCATTGACCGGTCTACAGACTGAGGTCTACACCTTCTTAAGGACACCAGTGCCTGTTGAACCTGTTTTAACCTCAGTGACTCAGGACATTAGCAGCTGTGCATCCCGAGCTCCATGATTTTTAAAATCCGAATTCGCTGTTTCCAAATTAACTCATATCTGCCATTCCCTCTGGGATGCTGCACTGCTTCTCGTTAACTCCCTTGGCTGAGGAGAAACCCGTTTGGGCGGCTTCCTGGTGAAACGTCTTGTCACAATTGTCCTTACTCCACAAGTCAGGGAAATCCTGTAAGGTCTCACCAGTGGGGAAATACACCCACCTTGACTATGGCCTCAGGGACCAGCAAGATGACCACAGCATGGTCCATGGACTCAATGGCTCCCCTGTGAGATGAATTTGGACCAGGCCATTTGCCTCTGTGTAGTATGTCCCTGCTGGAAGATTGGAAGCACGATGCCTTATAGATTCCTTGGAATCAGTGACGATCTGATCCAAAAGAACTAAAAATTTCTAGACTTTTCTCCTCTCTTCAGTGTAGTTACTCTAGTAAACGAATAAGCTCCCTTTGGAGAAACGATTGAAGGAATTGGTATCACCCTCAAATACTTAAAGGATATGGGGGAATGTCCCCAATTATCTCCTTTAGCTCACCATACTGGAAAGAGCAGATAGGTTACTATACTTGTTCTGATCTAATACTGTTCCCTCAGTAGCTCCTCTTCAGCCATACTGATCCCCTCATTGTTCCTAAAGCATTGCATGCACACTGTCCACGAAACTTTGCTTGTGGCTCCCTCTACTGGTATGTCCTTCCCTTGTCTATTTGCTTGGCTCACTCCAGCATCACCAAGCCTTTTCATGGAAACCTTCTCAAGGAGTTCTTCCCCTGACAAACTTATCTAAAACTGAAATCCATTCAACATACCCTACCTTTCCATTCGTAATTTTTCTCCATAGTATTTAGCACTATCTCAAATTTTATTATATTTCCCAACTTATTTATTGCCTCTCTCCCCTACTAGAATGTAAGCTCCCCATAATATCAGGATCTCAAAAGATTTTCTTGTGTTGCTCACTACATTTTCAGCACCTCAAACAGAGCCTCCTGTACGGCAGGTGCTTCATAAATATTTGTTGAATAAGTGACTCCAGCATCTCAGGATGCTTTAGGTTCCCACTGCCAGCCTCAATCTACCTGAAAGAGCTCCCTTATTTCCTGTAGGTCCAGCAATGCAATTAGAAAAGACAATTTGCTTTAGATAGGTTTTATTTTTTGTTCTGTTTCAAACTGGAGAGTCCTTTGGAGAATCTAATTCATTGTCCTGATCAAAGTGAAGGCTGAGCCAGGTGCAGTGACTTATAACTGTAATCCTGGTGACTCGGAGGCTGAGGCAGGAAGATCTCAAGTTTGATAAGTTGGAGGCCAGCCTTAGCAACAACTTAGCAAGACCATGAGTCAAAAATAAACGAATTAATTAATAAAAATAAAAAGATCATACTTTACATACAACCAGAGATATGAAAAATTGTGCTGTATATGTGTAATAAGAATTGTAATGCATTCTGCTGTCATTTATTTTTTAAAAAATCAATAAAATCAATAAATAAAAAATAAAATAAAATACAAAGGACTGGGGATGTAGCTCAGTGGTAAAGCACTCCTGGTTCAATCCCCAGTAATACACACACACTCACACATAAAGTAAAAGCTGAATTATTCTTTAAACATAGTGTTGAATTCATTTTACTAATAATTTGCTTAATGTTTTCACATCTAAGGCCTTAGACAAAACTGGCTTTCAAATCCCCTTCTTTTGTGTTATCTTCTACCATGATAGGATTTGATGTCATTTGTTAAACTATTTTCCCAATGTTAGGGTGAGATTGTAACAAATTATCAACTTCATCTTAAAGCAGGAGATGGAACCATCTTTATACACCAGCTGGTGGGCCAAGGGGCAGGCTGCAAGTCTATACCCTTTGACCTCCTCCAGGGGTATGAGTACACCTTTTATAGCATAAGTAAGGTTTGTCAGTACATTAGTCATAAGTGAGTATTGCTATGATTCAAGACCATAAACAAACATGAGATCTAAAGTCATAAACAGAAGGAGAAGTGTACTAGTTGAGTAAAAGTTAAAGAATTGTTACTAACCTCTAGACAATCATTCTCTGACAGGGTACATTGTCCAAGAAAAATGGGAATCAAAAAGAGAACAATCTTATATTGTATTGTATAAGAATTTCCATTTCGTGTTGCCAAACATGCTATGCTAAGCAACTGTTGATGGGTACAGAGGTGGGATGTTCCCATTGGAGAAGTATTTCTTATACAACATGGAGTCTCAGGGTAAAATGGAGTCTGTTTGGTCATTGCCCACATAGTCTAGCCCTTAACACCAAATATTAAAATTGCTTTCTTTCTACTACAAAGTTACATCCTCAGCCCTTCTCATAGCAATTTTGATAAACTGATATTTTCTGCAAAAATCATATATTTTATCCATACTTTTCCATGGAGCTCTATTTAAACAGTACAATTTTTCATATTTATTATTATACCCCATATTTCATTTCTAGTTTTAGTTCATATATTCTTTTCTTCTTGATTAAAATTATCAGAAGTCTACTTTATTACTGCTTCTCAGAGACCCAGTCCTTTAATGTTTTTTTTATTTATCTAATTCATTAATGTATCTTTTGCCATGTCTTTATCCTATTTTCCTTAAGAATACATTATTCTTTAAAAATTTCTTTAATTGAATCTTTTACTTCATCTATTTTCTTTTGTAAATAAAAACATAACAAATACCATATAGGGTGCTTTTTTTGTGTGTGTTTATGTGTGTGTGTGTGTGTGTGTGTGTGTGAGAGAGAGAGAGAGAGAGAGAGAGAGAGAGAGAGAGAGAGAGAGACACTAGGGATTGAACCCAGGGGTGTTCTACCACTGAGTTACATCCCTACCCCCCCCCCCACCTTTTTTTTTTTTTTTTTACCCAAGGTCTGGCTAAGTTGCCCAGACTGACTTTAAACTTACAATCTTCCTGCCTCAGTCTCTTAAATAGCTGGGATTACAGCATATGACACCACACCTGGATTTTTCTTTCTGTATTTTCAGTGCTAGGGATGGAACTCAGGTCCTTTAATATGCTGGGCAAGTGCTCTACCACTGAGTTACATCTAAAGCCCTTTATATTTTTCACTTCGAGACAGGGTCTTGCTAAGTTGTCCAGGCTGACCTTAAACTTATAAATAAATGAATAAAATAAAGTTCTATCAACAACTAAAAATATTTTAAAAATTAATAAACTTTTAGCTAGATGAATCAAGAAAAGAGAAGACATGAATTCCCAATATTAGGAATGAATGAAGTGGTCTTACTGTACCTCCCGTCAGAGAGTAAAAGGATAAAATGGGAATAAGTCTGACAATCTAGATGGAATATTTAACAAAAGTTAACAAAATTGACTCAAGAAAACTTGAAAGCCCTATATAAGTTAGAGATTTAATTCATAATTAAAAACTTTCCACATAGAAAATTATGATTCTTGGGCTGGGGATGTGGCTCAAGCGGTAGCGCGATCGCCTGGCATGCGTGCAGCCCGGGTTCGATCTTCAGCACCACATACAAACAAAGATGTTGTGTCCTCTGAAAACTAAAAAATAAATATTAAAAAATTCTCTCTGTGTGTGTGTCTCTCTCTCTCTTCTATCTTTAAAAAATAAGAAAGAAAATTACAGATTCAGATGGCTTCCCTGATGAATTCCATCAAACAATGAAGGAAGATAAATACCCATCTTGCACAAACTTTTTTTCAGAAAATAAGAGGAAGCATTTTCAAACTTATCATTAATTTGATTACAAAATCAGAGACATCACATGAAAAAAAGAATTCAGAGCAATATCACCCATGAACACAGACGCAAATGTTCTTAAAAATACTGGCAAATAAAAATCAATATTATGTAAAAAGGATGCTGCATGTCATATCCAAGTGAACTGTATCTCAGAGTATAAGACTGGTTTAAAATCAGAAAATCAATCAATGTAATTTACCAAGATAGAATACAGACGTTAAATCATATCATTATTTCAACATATGCAGGAAAAAACATTTCATAGAAATCAATATCCCTTCATGATAAAAATCTTTCAACATCTAGAAATAGAAGTCCTCTGCATCTGATTGTTCATCTATGAAAAAAACTCTATAGCTAACACTACACTTAAGAGTGAGAGGTTTAATGTTTTCTAAAATCACAAATGAAGCAAAGATATTCACTTTGTGTTGATTTAACTTTGTACTACAAAGCCCAGGTAGTAACTAAGGGAGGAGAAAGAAAAAGCAGATTAGAAAGGGAACGGTAAAAGTGTACTATCTGTAGATAAAGTGTGTGCAGAACACTCTAAGGCACCTGGGTCCGGGGAGCAGGACTAGGACTAATAAATCAATTTTAGCAAGGTTGTAGGACACAAGTTCAAAACAAAAATTAATTGTATTTCTATATAATGGCAACACACAAAAAACAGAAAATGAAATTTAGGTAAATCAATTTAAAACAGCATTAAGAAAATTAAAATACTTTGAGATAAATTGAACAAAATGTATGTGAGACCCAGATGCTGATAACTACAAAATATTTTTCTCTCAAGTAGAAAAACTGAAGGAGAAATGAAGAACTATATAAGGCTCATGGATTGGGGATACAACATTTTAAGATGTCAATTCCCTCCAGATCAATGAAGATTTTCAATACCATCCCAATCAAAATTCCAGCCAAATGTTTTGTAGACATTTACAAACTAATTCAAAAATTTAAGGCTGGGGATATAGCTCAGTTGGTAGAGTGCTTGCTTCACATGCACAAGGCCCTGGGTTCTATTCCCAGCACCACAAAAACAAAAACCTATTCAAAAATTTATATGAAAATGCAAAGGAACTAGCTTCGCCCAAACAATTATAAGAAAGAACAAAGATGGAAAACTACTCCCTAATTTCAAGACAGTGTAGACACAGCATGGTATAGTGCCATCAGGAAGATACTGATGGAACAGAACAGAGTTCAGAATTAGAGTCACATTTATATGGAAATTGAGTCTTGATAAAAATGCCAGAGAAATGAAAGAAAGATTTCAAGAAATGGGGCTGGGCAACTGATTATCTATAGGGATTTTTTTTTAAATTTTCCAAATTAGAATTTTATATCCATGAAAAGTATTCTTAAAAAGTAAAAGGAGAGCAGAGACATTTTCTCTCCAACAAAAACTGAAGATTCATCACCAGGAAACACAAACTAAAGGAAAAATAAAAATAGTTCTTCAGGCAGAAGAAAAAAATAATCCCATAAGAAAATAGAATTTGGGAAAAAATAAACAACAACAAATGGGAAAACAGGTAAGTAGGAAAGTATCAACTCTACACTTAAGTAATGATTATTACTAGTCACTGAGTTTAAAATGTATGTAAAATTAAATACATGGAAATAGTAACACAAAATGTGGAAGAGTGTTCATGGAATTCAAGTTCTAAGGTTAGCATTCTTGGAGAACCAAGAAAAGCCATGATTTGCATCTAATAGTAACAAGGTAAGGATGCATGTTCTCATTTACAGAGTAGCCACTAAAGAAAAGTCAAAGGCTATATAATAAGGTAATGAGAAGAAAATGGAATAATTGTTTCCTTTTTGCCCATAAAATCATTTAAAAGATAATCTCATAAATACTTTTACTAATACCTTACCTGAGACTTTCAATTTGTGAAGTACTTGAGTTGCTTTTCCTCTGGATATACCAAATGCCTACTAACGTGTGTTCTGGTTCTTTTTTGTCATATTAATTTAGAGCCATGTATATGAAAGAGAAAAATTCACAGACTTAAACAAAAAACAAGCATCAGTATCAGTAAATATTTTATTTGAACATTTAAGGTTGAACTTTGTAGCCAGAAGGTATAAAGGTGAACACTCTTCATAATCACCGAAATCTAAGAAACTCACATTGGAACTGATTTGAGGGTAGTGAGATTGGGAGAAGTTTGAGACACTCAAAATTCTGAAAGAAAATTAAACAGCTCATTCATCAACATGTACCATCAAAGCACAGCTCCTCCTCAATCCAGTTCTTTCTTTAGTGCTGGCATTTCCATTCCTCTGATCCCATATTTTCCTTCCTCTTTTCACTTGATCCTTCACCTACACATGTCCCATGAAGGACTTCACTGCAATGGCAAGTTCAGGGTCATCATGAAAGAACTTTTTGGCTCCAAGTCCATAAGCCTCCTGACATCCCCCAAGAGTCCTGCTCTGAGGTCCCATCCAAAGCCTATGGAAGTCAATTGGTGGAAATGGCTGCCCCTCTGTCATTTTGTTAAATTCCAAAGTCCAAGGTTGAGTCAGGTTTGAGTTGATGCCAGGTGAGTAAGAGAAGCTGTGACTCCCTTTGGGCAACCAGCAAACTTAGTCTAATTTATAGTAAATAAAATAAGCCATCCACCTGAATTATGAAAATCAAGGATATACATGGAAGAGTAGCCAAGCAGAGGACTCTTAGAGATGTCAGTGTTCACTTGGCTTGAACTTCAGGGCCACACTGTTGATGCAAAATCTCTGTCCTGTGGGTGCAGGTCCATCAGGAAACACATGGCCAAGATGAGCTTCACACTGTAGGACAGAGAAGCCTTCATCACTCCCAGTGGAAACAGAGCCCTTTACATAGAACCAGACAAATGGACCCCGTGTGCCACCTAACTCCAAGGTCTGACATCTTTGTATGTGTATGTGGGAAACTCTGTCACATCAGAATTTGATTAAGGTATGGAATAACTCAGGACACAATAGTGGTAAATAGTCCTACTTTACCAGTGAGAATGTACGCCAACTATCAAATTTATGCCTTGATTTACTCACCTATAAAGTAGGAATGGTAATTATACCTACTTCATAGAGTGTTGTCAAGATTAATTGAGACAATGTACAGAAAACAGCAGCACAATTCCTGGTGAGTACTGAATAATGTTGCTATGGACAGGATATCATTATTTATATATATATCTCAAAACTATGCTGTCTGAATCTACTTGCTTCTGGCATTTTACAAAACCTGGGCCTCAGAAGATGAGAGTACCCAAAACTGGCAAAATGATTTTTCTGTCTGGATTTAAGTCACTCCCTCCTACAAGGCTCCCAGAAGGAGTAATGTGCTGTTGTTACTTGGAGTATCCCTTTGCCTATCAGTGACATACTTCAGAGTGGGGAAGGAGACAGAGAGATGCCAACCACATGGGCTTGCCTGCAGCCTGCCCCTGCTCAAAACAATGTGACCTGCCAGTTTTTTAGACCCTAACCCTGGTCCTATCTCTGTGGAAGGTGAGAACCAGAAAAGCCCATTTGAGAATGATGGGAGAGAGGGGTCATTAAGGGCATGAGTTTCTGCTAATATATTCTTATACTACATTTATTTATTAAGTTTTTGTGATGTTGGAGACCAAGCTCAGGGCCTATCACTGAGCTGTATCCCCAGTCCTTTTTATTTTTTATTTTGAGACTGGGTCTCATTAAGTTGCTAAGGCTGGCTTTGAATTTTCGACCCTCCTGCCTTGGCCTCCCAAGTAGCTAGGCAGGTGCCATAGTGCCCGCTTCTCAATGCCTTTTGATGACAAAGTGCTTCCATGGAACAAGAAAGCAGATGCCAAGCACAGGAGAGTTCCTTGTGGCACTTTTAGCCACATTAGAGAAAATAATATAAAGCACAATACACCACCTGCTTGCAGACCACCTCTGTGCGAGTTTTCCCTGAGGAGGTGTCTAGACGTCTCAGGATTCCACTGTTACTTTCATCAGAGTCCAAGGTGCCATGAGCCTCAGAAAATGAAGGCCATCCGGTGCCAGAGCAGAACTTCTTCTCAGAGCTGTGGAAGGCAGTACCAACACCGTGACCAGTAAAGACGCTGTTATTAACATACCAGGAGCATTTTTTTTTTTTCTCGATAATTCGTTTTTCCAAGAAGCCAGACCTGATTCCCACTTTGCTCTGTCAGATTGCAAGCTTGGCCAGGTCGACCATCAGTTCCACAGACTTGTTCCCACTGCACCCCTTCACTATTAAGAACATTGCCTGGCCACAGTGAAAGGATGTCTTGTGTCTTTGATGCTAATGGCTTCTTTCTATGTCTGATCTAAAGGCCTGAAAAACACTTGGAGCTTTGTGAACTCTGTTGCATATTAGAAACTGCAAATCAAATCCATGTGTCCTGAATGCAGAAAAAGGAGAAATCAAACAGAAATAACAGTGGTCAAAGGGGGTCAATGGGATCTCGGCACATCAGAGAAGCACTAGAAGCAACCACTTTTAGCACAGGGAACTTCCAGTTATCTAAACACACGAGCTGCCTGCCTGGGGGGACTAGTAGTATGAAATCGGACAAGCTGCTCAACCTCCCAAGGCCTGGTCATCTGTGAAATGGGACAATCATGCCTATCCCAAAGGGGATGCTCTGAAGAGCATGGTATAAACTGAGTGTAGTGCTAGGCACATATACTCACTATGATTATTTTTATTAATATATAAGCCCAAGTACTCTGTGCCAATCACTCCAGTGAAGCCTGAGCTTCCAGGGGAGTCTCTAAGGAACTAACGATGCTAAAGGCAGAATGGGCCAAGAAAACTGTCGAGAGGAACAACTTGCAAATCTGCTCACCAGAGACCCCATTCTCAAGGCTGGGGGTGCAGCTGAGAGGCTGCTTAGCACGCACCAGGCCCTAGGTTCCATCTCCAGCACCACATTAAAAAAAAAATTAACAAAGAGCCCATTCTCTAAGAGCTTGGACAGATAAGCTTTTGCAAATGGCTTTAGGAAAATAGATTTTTAAGAAATTTTAGATGGCAGGGAGAAGACTTGCTCTCCACTTGAGAAAGAAATAATTGAGGGGCTGGGGATGTGGCTCAAGCGGTAGCGCGCTCGCCTGGCATGCGTGCGACCCGGGTTCAATCCTCAGCACCACATACCAACAAAGATGTTGTGTCCGCCAATTAAAAAAATAAATAAATATTAAAAATTCTCTCTCTCTCTCTCTCACTCTCTCTTTAAAAAAAAAAAAAAGAAATAATTGAAAGTTAAACCCTGCCAAAAATTGAACAAACAAGAAAGGAGTAGTGAATAATGGAATTCTTGACTCTAAACACAAAGGAAGTGAGCAGAGAACATAAAACCCACTAGGAAAAGGACATCATGACACAGTGAGCTTTAGACATTTTGATCCCGGGATCCCTCCATGCCCCAAATGTCTAAGAATTCCCTAGAGTTTCTGTTTCCATGAGTGACAGATACATAACCAATTAGAAATGATAACTGAGAATTTTATAATACATATGCGTTATATTACTTTTTAAAATAATAAATCATTACATATTAACATTTCATGACAATACTGTTTTCCAAAATGAAACAGACACTGAATGAGAAGGACTGCATTGTTTTACAATTTTACAGATCTCTTTACTGTCTGGCTTGGAAAAGGACAACTGAAACTTCCAATGTGCCTCTGCACTTATTCTGTTGCAAGATTGTTTTGATACAGGAAGGGGACAGGACAGCTCAGTGGTAAAGTGTGTGTACGGTCCTAGGTTGGATTCCAAGCACAAAAACAAAAGGACTTTGTCTCACGTGGATGGATACATCTTGGGAAAGGGGTCACCTGGTAGATCCCTTAGATAGGTCCCAGGGATCCTCAGGAATCCTCTCTGAGAACCACAGGCATGCCCCTTAGTGGTAAGGGCTTGACTTCCAAAGATGTTGGTGTGAAGCCACACTGTTATATCTGTGTGCTCTTGGCAAGTTATTTAATAGTTATTTAATCTTTTAAAGAAGAGAATTGGTGTCCTAAATTCCAGAATAGCAACAGCATTATTAAATCACATGCTTGTTGATAGAATTCACTGAGATATTTCTATATATGGTGTGTTTAGAGCAGCGCCTGACACATAGTATGTAAGTTTGTAGCTATTCTTTTTAATATCATTACTAATAACAGTCATTCATAAATTTGAGCAGCCATGGGTCCAACTAGAAGTCTCTGCACACTCAGGTTGGGTTCTTTGCAACTCTTTTCTGAGAGTTCAGAAATATTCACATGGCACTGAGGGTATAGCTCAGTGATTGAGCACTTGCTGGCATGCATGTTCAAGGGTCTGGGTTCAATCCCTAGTACTGCAATAAAGAAACAAAAATATTTGCCTTGCCACTATGTTTCGGGAAAAAACATCATAAGCCTCTTTTAATCAGCATCTTTCCATCCTCAACATTATATAAACTACTGATCATGAAAGGAATTTTCATAGAGAATTACGAATATAATAAATTTTTTAAATGAATGAATTTTAGACTAATAAAAAGTCATTAAACATTTTATGGGAAACAATAAACCTTTATTGATGCAATTAGCAGATTCTGGAGATTTTACCAAGTAATATGATAGGGTCAACATATATCACTTAAGACTGAGAACCTAAATTTTTTTTTAAATATCTTTTTTTAGTTGTAGATGGACATAATACCTTTATTTTGTTTATTTATATTTATGTGGTGCTGAGGATGGAACCCAGTACCTCACACATTCGAGACAAGCACTCTACCACTGAGCTACAACCCCAGCCTGAGAACCTAAATATTAATGCTAATTAGAAATTATACATATTTAAATGATCATAAGGCTCATCCTTGGAAAACTAAAACTATTCTGTATCATGTACTCGAGAAGGTATTCTCTTGTTTATCTGGTTTGTTTTTCTTCCTTTTCTGGATATTCCACAGCCCCCAAAGTAACAATAAAGGCACCAGAGATAAATGACATCCCTAATCCCAAAGTCCTAGAAGAATCTGCATTCAATTGAAGAAATAGGGCACATCAGAGATTTCCAATGTTACTTAGTTACTCAGGACATTAGAATGTCACATAAAAAGTGAATTAGCCCTCAGTTTTCTCCTGTTTTAAGATTTATGACCAGAAATATATGTGAGTCTCACAAAACTTTTTAATAAACCCTACCAGAAGCAGCCTGGAAGAGGGAGCAGACAGGGGCCAATGTCACTTAATTCCAAGGTTATCCACAGTATGGAGTCCCTCAGGAGTGGTAACATCCTGGAAAGCATTCATGACCTTAAAACCCTCAACCCGTGGTCTCTCATTAGAAGAGGCAGTGCTCTCCACAAATGTGCACTGTGATCATTCTTAAGACAATGGAGTCAGGAGGGGAACTACATTAAGTGTGACAGATGTATCTGGGAAAGAGGCTCTGGGCAGGGAGTCTGTGGCTTACCCTGGCTGGGCATATCTGCTGGAGGCTAGTTATGTCTTCCCAGGGACCTATGGATGTAATTTGGATGGCTGGCACCAGAAAGTGGTGGTGTCTGGTTCTACAGCACTGCACAAAAGGCTGATGGAAACCCAGGTGACAGCATGGGCTTCAGAGCCCAAGTGCCATGGCCTGGGGTTTTTGTCTGGATGCTGTACCACTCTGGAAAAGTCAACTCTCCTAAGACTGTTTCCTGGCATGAAATGAAGGTAAGGACAGCACAGAGAGCTGCCGGGAGGTCTGATGTAATGCTGGGTGTGAAGAGCCTGGCGTGCGGGTGGGTTTGTTGCTGGATCCTGTTTCTGAGGAAGGGCATGCTCAGAGGTTCCTGTGGAACATGAGTTCAGTACTATCACTTACTAGAGATGTGACTGCTGTGGTTTGCCCCTCTGAAACTCAAGTTGAAATTTGACTGCCATTGTGGTGGCACTGGGAGTTGTGGCCTTGAAGAGGTAACTAGGTCATTAAGAGGGACTATGGGAGTTCTTATGGGACTGGATTAGTTACAAGAGCCAGTTGCTGCAAAATGAGGCCACCCTTTGCATTTTGCTTCTTTCCAATGCTCTATTGGACCTTTAGCTTTTCCACCATGTTACGATGCAGCAGAAGACCCTCACAGAAGCCAAACAGATGCCAGCCCCATGCTCATGAACTTCCCAGCCTCCTGAACCATGAGCCAAAATAAACTTATATTTGTTATAAATCACTCAGTCTCAGGTCTTCTGTTACAGGAATAGAAAAAGGGATGAAAACATGAGCAAGTTACTTAAAGAGATAAAATGTCAGTTTTCACATCTGTTAAATAGGGTACTAACAGATCCTGGAGAGCAAGAACTATTTACAAAGTACTGAGCCCAATTCTTTAACTGCTCAAGAAGTGCCAGGTATGCTGGCCCACACCTGTAATCCCAGCAACTCGGGAGGCTGAAGTAGGAGAATTGTCAATTTGAGTCCAGCCTCAGAAACTTACTGAAACCCTGTCCCACAATAAAAAGTAAAAGGGCTGTGGATATGGATGTGACTCAGTGGTTAAGTGCCTCTGGGTTCAATCTCCAGGACTGAAAACCAAACAAAAAACCCATGCTCATGAAGTTGCAGCTTCTTCTCTCACATTTCCATGGTGCTTTCCATCACCACTGCAACACCCTTAGATAGTCTCGATATTGCTACTGTTGCTAAGCACTAAAGCAGATGTCATTAATCAACCAGTCAAGAGGTACTTGGTGAGCACCATGCCAGTTTCCTAGCACAGCTGCAGAACATTACCAGAGAGTAACTGGGACAAAATCAAGATGCCGGCAGAGCCATGTTCCCTCGAAGACCCTGGGGAATCCCCCTGTGCCTCTTCCTAGCTTCTGAAAGTGGCTGGCATCCTGTAAAGCGGATAAACTCCAGTTGCTGCCTTCACATTCACATGGTATTCTCTTCTATGTGTCTGTGACTTTTTTTCCTCTTCTTATAAAGACATCAGTTATATCAAATTAAGGGCCTGCCCAACATCAGTATGACTAATGGCCCTGTTTCCATTTACAGGTTCCAGGGATGAGGATTTCAATGTATCTTTCTTGAGACACAATTCTACCCCTAACAACCTCCCTGAGGTATGTACAAGAAGTATAATGGCTAAGGAACTTGAGGAGCTTGTCAGTTTTATTTCCTCAACTAAAGAAAATATTTGAGCCAGTAGAACAGCACACAGTCCTAGATTGTGTGCTACTGACAAAGTAACAGGAATCTGTAGCAGAAAAAATAAATCCAAAAATAGACATGTGCTATCAGAGAAGGCCTCAACAAGCAATCTGGGTTCCAAGATAAATGAAGCCTAAATCACACACAGTAGGGGCAAGCAGAGCCAGGAAGGCAGGCCCAGCCCGAGTCTGCAGGTAGGAAGCAGCCTGGCTGGGGCAGAAAGCAAGGAGGTGGTTGATCCCTGCATGTACCTTTTCTTTTTAACTAGGATTCAGTTCTGGCTGACCAACTTTTCACTTTGTTTTGACTCTATATGAATTCTTTAAGAAATTATTTTTTCTGTTCCCCTACTTCCTATAATAAAAGCTTAAGAATAGAAAGAGGAAAAAATGGTGCCAGGTTGGCAAAATAGCTTAGTGGTAGGACACTTGCCTAGCATGTGTAAGGCCCCAGGTTCAATCCCCAGTACTGTCAAAAAAATAAACACAAGCAAGTAAATAAAGGCTTGGGTCCCAGCTTGGTGCTCTGGGAGTTAGTAGAACCTTTAAGAGGCAGGGATTACTGGAAGGTCTTTAGGCGGATGGGGACATGCCCTTGAAGAGAATGGTATGTTTCTAGCCCCTTCCTCTCTTTTGCTTCCTGGCCATGAGGGGAGTGGTTTTGCGCTACCATACACTAAGGTGAGCCACTGCAGGCCAAAAGCAATGTGACCAATCAATCATAGACTGAAACCTCTAAAATTCTAAGCCAAAATAAACCTTTTCTCTTTATAGGTTGATTATCTCAGAATTTGTTATAGTTATGGAAAACTGACCAACACACGGATATACTCTTATTTCCCTCAGTCTTAGCTACAGCTACAGGAGCAGCAGGAAGACAGAACAGAAATTCAAAAGTTATTGAAAAGAAAATGGAAAATTTTTAACTAAAATTAAATGCTTACAAAGAAATAATTAAAGTTCATGAGTTGACAGTTCAGTTAACTGGCCTCATGGTTAACAATTTTTCCCCACCCCCTTGGCTGATTTTCTTATTTGTTTTGGCTGTTTCAGCTCCTCAACCTGAAGTTGATGACTTAATCTTCTAAATTTGAACTACCTTTGTGCTAATATAACACACATGCATATAATTCAGCCACATTTCCAATGCTTAATAGTCCCAAGTGAGTCAGAGCAGGTACAAAACATGTGCCCCATTCTAGTGAGTCTTCCTGGAGAGCCTTCTGCTCTGGTCACTCCCAGCTCCAACCTTCGGTGACTCTGTGACAGCCTGTGTGGTGAGGGGACAGGACATTGAGGGATGAGACGGCCTCCTCTTTGCAGATGTGGAACAGCAATAAAATCGAAGAAGGAAGACTAACGCTGAGTCGAGTACTCTTACTAGGATGACTTTTCATTTTTTGTGGTCACAGTGGTTAACAGTCCAAATACAGAAATAGGACATCTTCTGTTGACTAGATAGTAACAAAGTATACTTTCACAATATGGTCCTCTGGCTGAAAGCAAGCCAGCCAACTGAACACTCTTTCTTCATACTTCTCTTTCATAGAAGCAAAGATAAGGAATAACAAATATCTCCAAAATATGAATCTTATATTTTACTGCCGTGATACTGTGAAATACATATTTGGCTTTTCTCCTATTTCCTGGCATATACAACTTCTAAAGTTTTGGAATCTTAAAAATTAGAGTCTTTTTATATGTTAATGAGTTGACTCATGGCAAACAGCCATAGAGAGCTTCAGGGTGGGACTAGTCATCCTGAAGAAAGAGCAAGGCATGGTCAGAGGATTGAGACTTTCAGCTCCACCCCCAACTTCTGGGGAAGAAGAAGGGCTGAAGTTGATCATCAATAATCAGTGATTTAGTCAATCATGCCTACATCATGAAGCCTCCATAAAACCCCAAGTGGATAGGGCTGGCGAGTTTCCTGATAACTAAACATGTGGAGGTTCCTGAAGGATGCACCCCTTTCCCTGAACTTCATTCTGTGTCGTCATCAGTATAAGTGTTTTCCTGAGTTCTGTGAGCTCTTCAAGCAAATTAGTGGAACCCAGGGAGGGGACTGCAGGAAATCTTATTTATAGCTGGCTGATCAGAAGCACAGGTCACAATCTGGGGCTTACAACTGGCATCGGAAGCACAGGAGGTCCTTGGGGACCAACCCCTCAATCTGTGGGGCCTGATGCCATCTCCAGGTAGGTCATGTCAGAAGAGAACTGGATTAGAGGACATTTAGTTGGTACTCACCATGGAACTGACTAGCTTCAGGGTAGAAAACCTCACGACTATGGAGGTCACAAAAATCTCCTGTGTTGATTGCTATGGTATGAGGGAGGAAGGTTTGTTTTTTCAACACAACTATGTAAAAATTAAATTCCTTCTAGCTCCCCACAAGCTACCCTGGGCTGACTGCCTTCCCTATATCTCCTCATCAGCCACGGACAATGTTTAGGCGTCTGGACCAGGGCTGGTCCCCTTCCCTAAGCATGAAGGGAAATCGATCCTAATGCCCCTCGTCCTTGCAGGCAGGGTCTGGCTTCCTAATGCTGCCTGCATTAGCAGCCAGCCAGCCAGGAAACCCCGTCTGCTCAAAGCCCAGAGGACAGAAGGAAGCGCTGCCTAATGGAAGATTTGCAGAGCTGGCTTGATTTATATTTTATTCTAAACCAATTTAGGGTTGATGCAAAAGAAAGGAAAACATCTTTGAAGTTCTGAAAAACAGGACTTCAAAGATGTTTCCTTTCTTCTTCATTGAATCTCCTTTTTTTTAGACTGTTTCCTGCATATCTAAACAAAAAAGCCTTTGTTGAGAGATTTTAGATCCTGATTGACTTAAAAGAGGCTTTGAAATCAAGGGACAATTAAATTTACTTTTAGCTACATAGAAGAGGGCATGGTATTTACTACTGTCAAGCACTGTGGGGAATCTATTCTCATAAAATTCTACATTTCCTAAATTAAATTATAAACCCATTTTCCCGGGGAGAGGTATAGTTTTAATCACATGCCAGAGCAAATACTATTAGGGTTTAGATTTCTTTAAAATACTTTCCCTCTAAAAAAATTCTAATAGCTTTATCGTAAGAAATAGCTTAATTGGTATTTCTCAGGGATACATAAAGGAAAAATATAAGCCAAGAAGTCTTGTTAACTGCTTTACCTGTGAGAAAAAAAAATCAAGACAGACAGGTATCTTCTAGAAATAGCTCTCTTTATGCAACAATGCCAAAAGATAAGGACAATCAAAAGACAACCTGCCCAGGAGGTACAGGCCTGTAACCCCAACTACTCAGGAAGGCCAAGGCAGGAGGACTGCCAAGTCTAAGGGCAGCCTGGGCAACCCAGGGAGAGCTAATCTCAAAACAAAAACAAACAACAAAAACCCCACGCAAAAACAGAGCATAAAAACAAGATAGGGGGGCTGAAGGTATAGCTCAGTGGTAGAGCACACACTTAGACTCTGGGTTTGATTCCTAGTAAATAAATACCAATAAACGAATAAATAAATAAATAAATAAATAAATAACAATGTATTTATCCAAAACCTCAAATGAGGATTGTGGAATAGGTAGGTTTGCTCTCCCTCATTGCCTCTGAATCCTTCAATCTTACCTGAAGAGTGGACTATCACAGCACACACAGTGATACATTCCTGACTCCTTGTTGTCCAGGTAGATCCCACTGAAAGGCTGAAAGGAAATGAGATACATCATGTGCAGGTTTCCCACATGGAAGTGATATAACACATTTTAAAACAAGATTGGGTTTGGGGGCATAGCTCAGTGGTAGAGAGCTTGCTTAGCATGCATAAGGCCCTGGGTTCCACCCCCAGCATTGGAAAAGAAAAAAAAATAAAAAGGAAATAAAGAAAGGAAGGAAAGTAGGTAGGAAGGAAGGGAGAAAATACATAAGAAGCATAGCTGAGTGAGATCAGGGGTTTTTGCCTTTCACATGCTTCACATGGTGCTGAGGACACTACATATTTATCGGGTTCCTGGGGTGCCAGGGCCACTGCTTAGATGAAATTACTACATTCATTATGGCTTAAAGAGCTTTCAGGTTTGCAAAGCTATGCCAAGAGGAATACAGGGAGACTTATGGCAATGCATGAGCTGAGTCAGTATTTTTTTTTAATGTTATTTTGCAAACTGAATCTCAGTTAAAAAAAAAAAAAGAGCCATTTTGTCCAATTCCTTTTGTCATCTTCTTTGTCAAAGAAAACTATAAAAGGGAAACTGTGATGATCACATCATAGCACCCAGTGGCAAGCATTACCCAATTCCACAGGATGGACAGGCCAAGGTCAGAACAGCTTATCAAGTAAGAGGGTTGACTCAAGAAATAAGCTGGACTCTTCTGCCCACTCCAGTTTCCCTAACTCAAAAAACTCCAGGTCAAACCTTCAAATTCCCAGGGGTGGTACTAATGGTCCATTTTCAATGAGATTCCCAGCAGACATTTTCAAATTAACCTACTGAGCCTCCCACATGGATACACTTGGACATTTTCCCTCTTTAAAAATCCTGTATTTAGGAGGATTGTGAGTTCAAAGACAGCCTCAGCAAAAGCGAGGCACTAAGCAACTTAGACCCTGTCTCTAAATAAAATACAAAATAGGGCAAGGAATTGAGTACCCCCCAAGTTCAATTCTTGGAACAACAACAAAAAAAAAAGTCCTGCATTTAGCTGCAGAAATCCTAACAGTAGTGATCTGGTCTTTTATGGCCGAACATCATGAATGCTTGCTCTCAACAATAGCACTGATGGGCATCTGTAACCAAGAAGAAGTTTTACATCCCTCCCACCTGTGCTGAAAGTACATACATGCCAAAGAGCTACCAGCCCCAAGGCTAATCTAGAAAAGCCTATCTGTAGGAACCAGACAGCTTGGTAAGATTCAAAATGTAATCTCATCATCACAGGGAAAGGTTTGGCAGAAGAGGGTCACTGCTATCACAATAAGTGAAATAAATATAAATAATTCAAATGAAGAATTCTTAGCCAGCATATTTTATAAAATGACATCTACCTGCTGATTCTTGCCTGACTCTTGATGTATCCCTCCCCACATCCCAATTATATACAAGTCCTCTCACTTAATTAGGACTAAATTCAGCTTCTATCTTATTTGTTCGGTTTAGCACTGTGTTTAGCAGTACATACATGACCCTGTATGTACTCGGTGCCGGGCTGGATGTCAAAGCTGAAAAGATTAGAAAAAGCTCACATTTTCCCTTTCTCAAAGAGTTTGCCGTCCAGGCTAGAAGAGATGGGAGTTGACAGTTATACCATGTAATGACTGCATGGCAAGACACTAGCATGGAGTTTGGTGGCATGTGACCCTTTAATATGAGGGGAGTTTCCATTAAGGATTTTTGCAATATAGTGTCTGAGATGGAAGGTTTTTGCTTTTTTTTTTTTTTTTAACTTTTTAGTATGACTTTGCACAGCTAATTGGTGTTTGTTATAGAAAAATGCTAAAGTGCTAAGCTCAATTTTGTAGGATGAGTAAGAGTTAATCAGATGAAGAGGTGGAAGAGTGTTTCAGACACAGAACAGCTCACACTGGTAGAGAATGGAGAAGACGATACTGGGAAGTCTGGAGAGACCAGGTCACAAAGGGCTGTAAGTAAACAGAGCAGACACTCTATCCTGCCAAACACAGGGAGCAGAGCCTCTGGAAACTTGAACACTGGGTGTACACATGATCAGAGTCAGCTTTTAGAAAAATCACTTGACATCCAGGTCAAGAATGGATTGAAGGGACTAGAGATATAGCCCAGAATGCTTATTTAGCATATGCAAGTTACTGGGTTTAATTTCTGACATTGCAAA
This sequence comes from Urocitellus parryii, assembly GCF_045843805.1. Taxonomy (NCBI): domain Eukaryota; kingdom Metazoa; phylum Chordata; class Mammalia; order Rodentia; family Sciuridae; genus Urocitellus; species Urocitellus parryii. The sequence continues at coordinate 64,688,100 of NC_135539.1, read as the reverse complement.
AAAAAAAAAAAAAAGGACTGGAAACTGAAAAAAGAGGAGAGTGTCAAGAATGATTTAGACGAGGGGATTGAAATGACTGCCTGCACAGGAGAGGGGGACAGGGTCAGAGATAGAATGAAGTTCAAGCTACCTCTGGGATTTCAAGGTCTGTCTGAACCAATGACAATTCTCCCTTCTTTGATTTTGTCAATACAACACACCTACTGGCAAGAGGACACACTCAAAAGGAATGACCACAGATAATTTCACATGGGACTGTTTACAGGGGTGGAACAGGGTCAAGAGATACCAACACAGGGGGATGACATACCCCCGAGTACTGTGAGAAGACACAACCCACTAGGCCTGTGGGACAAAGGAAGGGGATGGTCGCTGGAACCTGTGTGTAGGGAGGATGCCTGCAGGAGCTGCCACCTGCAGCGGAGGAACACAGCCACTGCTGACCTGCTGCTTCACACAGAGGACCCTGGATCCAAATGGGTTTCTCTATCCTCCTCTGATCTGCCTGGGCATCTCCTGCTGCCCAAACTAAATCAGTAGCCAGAGGTCAAGAAAGCGGTCCCCCCTCCTAGAGCTTGGAACAGGGAGAAGCCAATGGAGACTGGATCAGGAAAAGACAGAGAAGGACCTGCACGAAACCTCCCTCTGTTGATGCTTGATTCTTAGTTATTGCTCAATTAGGCCGAAAATTCTTTTGTTGGTTGCTAGCAGAGCACTAGCATATTACTGCAGCCCAATAAAAAAACACATGTAACTGAATTTTCATTTGAAGTCACAGAATAGGAGTCGCTATCTTAGAGCTTCCCTTAACATAATGGTGCTAAGACTTCCAGTTCTGCAATATTCTAAAAATTTCCATGTGGAAACACAGCAACTGAAAGGGATTTATAACATTAGTTAAAATAATGGATGATGCTCATTTTGTAAAAAGGCCAAATGCACAGCGTATATCGTACCATCTGTTTCAAAAGCCCACAGATTTATTTTCCCAAACATCTGGCAGTGCATCTCCAGGCTCTATGTATACACCAAACCCTGTCTGGCTCTGTACCTGAGAAATCAGGGCTTGCTTCGAGCATTCTGGGGATTCTTATGACTGTTCACGGAGTATCATGTGTGCCATCTACATTGTGCCACCTACAAAAGTGGCAAATGTGGTCTCTTTCTCAAAGAAGGCTTTAGTAAAACTTCACCCACAGGAAGTTGTGAAAATACTATTTCTCAAGAATTCATTGGGATCTGCCAGCCTGTCTGATGTCTTTAGCATCCGAGAAACTGAGGTACAACCATGATTATGATGCCACATGTACTTCATTTGATTGAATGAAGTAGATACTGATGAAGTAAAAATGTAAGTACTCTATAGACACTTGTAAAACCACAGTATTGTGGTCCAGATTCAACAGATTTGTGAATCTGCTTAACAAATGAAAATATCTAATAATAAGTTTCAATAGGTAATTGACAGCAGTTGGATTTGGATCTGAACAAGATTCCTGGTTAAGAACCACAAATGGTGTTATAATGAGGAATCACTGGGGGCTGTTGTCTCAGGAAATAAATGAAAGTTGAGATTGTTGAGTGCAGCTTAAGTGAAGTTTCCACCTGTAAGCCCACAGTCATTCAACACTCACAGAAATTGATTTTTTGAGTGCCTACGACAGTCAGGCACCATGTTAGATGCTAGAGGATAGAACAATAATGGCAAATGCTATGAAGAAAAAGCATGGTAAAAGCAGACTTTGTGAGGGTCTGAGAAAGTGAGATGTGGACTAAGGTTAAAAGGCAGGTTTGAATTAATGAGTAGGAGGGGTGATGGGCAAGAGAAAGGAACCCGGATGCAAGGGCCTTAAAAGGGAAGGGAGCCCAGGTTGTCTGAGAGCTACAGAAGGCCTCAGAGGGAAAATGGCTGGATTTAAGAATGGGATGGGATGCAGGGGACTTTAGTACCCAACTAGCCCTTCAATACTTTCCTTTTTCCTTGAAAGCAGTGGGAAGTCACTACAGGATTCTAAACTGGGAAGTGGTATGGCCAGCTCTGTGTTTTCAAAAGACTCTTTAGCTGAAAGGCAGAGGTGGCTCAGCAAGGAGCAAGAATGGCTGTGCTCACAACAGCTGGAGGCTAAGCAGAGAGAGAGATGGGGTAACCAGGCACAGCTGGAAGCCAAGGACATCAGAGGGCACTCAAGTGACTGGAAGGTTACTTAGGACAAAAACTGGGCCTTCTGGACAGTGGAGGGCCATGTGTCTGAGGAAGCAGTTGGTTCCTGGATGGATAGTGATACCCTGAGCAAGGGAACCAGGGAGGAAGACAGGATCTGTGCAGCAGCCAGTGATGAACTAGAGGTGGAAGCTGGATCTCTCCTGACTTCACCAGCACCTCTAACCAGAACTCTGATCCAATCTGCTTACCGGTTCAGTTCCTTTTTCTCTTGTGACATGGAACTGCTCTGGAGTCAGTTTCTCTTGCCACTCAGCCTTGGTGAGAGACGGCCCACATGGCTCACATTTCGTCACAGACTCTGTATTATCAAATAGAGGGTTTTTTTTTTATTAAAATGAAAAGGCATGATTAATTTTTTTTCCTCGAACTTTCTTCCAAAGCACACTATTACCCAGAGAAATAATCCTGTCCCTTCCTCTCTCTGTCACTTCATTCTCCATAGGGACCAGAAAGCTCGGGTACAAAATGCCTTGATTATTTAATTTAATAAGAAATTAGTCATAAATAGAGAACCGGGGCACCTAAGCCAAAGAGGTAGCAGAAAAAGGAAATAATGTGGAATAAATTCTCCCCAGGTCCCTAGGGATGGAAATTGATCCTCTCTTCCATTCCGACTTTCAGAGAAGCACTTACTGTCGGGACACAGCTAGGAGCAGTGGAGAGATGGGACGGGAAAGAACCTTCAGATAGTGGGTTATTAAACTCCTCTTCCTTCCTGGTTTATAACAATATCTCTGACTTTGGTGGTCAAGGGAGGTCTTTATTAAAAAATCCTCTTGCATGGAGAAGAGACTCCTGTTGTATGTACCCAGGGGAAACTGAGACCTACCATAGTCTATATTATAATGCTTCGTGGGTTTTGTCCATGTTTTGTTTTTCTATTCCCTTTAGTTTCTGTCTTATTACTTTTATTTGGGTGACTACAAGCAAAATAACTAGGACAATACTCTTTCACAAAAGCAGGTAGAAAACCCAATTCTCAAAAAAAATATTTTAATCATCCAATATGAAAAATGTGGAAGGATTTTATAATCTGTCCAACCTCTCAACTCACAAATGAGGAAACAGAGGCTCTAAGGATTAATAACAAGCCAGTGACACTGAAGGTGAAAAATCAAATACCTGTGAAGGGGCTGGTGATAGATCAGCAGTAGAGAGTGTGAGCTTAGCATGCATGAGGCCCTAAGCTCGATCCCCAGCACAAACAAGAAACAGCACCTGTCACATCTGCACCCATAAATCAAATAAGCCATAAAATTATTTTTGAAATTCATTTCTGATGACAAAAAATTGTCCTAAATAATCCTGTAGCAAGAAAAGACTTATTTTTATCACTAGCTTGTAAGACTATACCATAATGAATTTTCAGTATTGTTTACTGTAGATTGCTTATGATGTTTACATTCTGAAAAGTTTTTTTTAAATTGCTAAGTATTAAAAGTCATGTTTTCTTAAATATTCCTTTTATAAGGCTATGGGGATTTCATTCTTAGCATGCAAACAGATTTCAGAAATTTTTCCTATGAAAATATACCTCAGTTAATCCAAATTTTCAGGAACTCATCTTTTGGGGAGCAAAGCAAAATATATTTGTGTGACAACTCTTACCATCCAGGAGAATTATCATGGGGAAGGAATGATAGGAATTTAAAAATTATTGGTTTTACAACCACCAAAATAATATCTGATTTGAGCAGGAATCACCAGGGGATTCTAAAACCACTGGGTGAAAGACAGTTTCTCTATATCCAGTTATTAACCTCACTGGAATCTCAATGAACCATGGTGATTTTTGTATTTCCTTACCAGCTCACTTTATGTTTCTCCACAATTGGTTTTTAAAGCCTTTAATGTTCTCCTTCAAGCATGGTCTCCACTATCTCCCACCTTACTCTCAACAGATGACTCCACTTCACAGGGATCAAAAACCACAAAGGAAAGCCCTCCAATGTGCTGCTCAACTACCACATTTACTTGCACCTATCCCCTCCATCCCTCTCTTGTCTTGTTGCAATGAAACAAGAGACCTCCACCTACTGTCCATATGCTGCTGCTGTTTATCTGGTGTGCACCTCCTTCTGCCTAAGGACAAAAGCCACTGTCTCCCTTTCATAACCATCAACTTGCCCTCCTCTGGATGGCTGCCATCTGCACCTAGACACACTGAAACTCCGGGGAGAAGAAATTCACACAAAACTCATTTTCCTCACATGGCCACTCCAGCCACTCCTGAAAGAGCTGTTTTTATTTCCTTACCTCTCTCAGTCATGCCTTAAAACATTAGCTTCTACTCCTATGACTGCACTGAATGTGTTCTCAGAGAGCCATGGACTTCTCTGGTAAACCCACTAACACTTCATCCTGACCTCACTGACTTCTCAACACTATCTGACACTACTGACACTCATTTCCACAACACCAACTTCTCTCACCTCTCCAGGTGCTTCCTTGCTCTAAGTGTCCTTTTCCAACTCTCCTTCCTCTAGCTATCCTTGAATACCCATGTTCTTCAAAAGGGTCTTTTGTCCTAGGCTTTCTTCTGTCCTTATTCCAGGTCTGTCCCATGGGTGATTTTATCCATTTAGTAGCTGAAAGCACAGCACATGATGAGGACTCCCAAATCTACTTTTCTTTACATTCTAGATCTCTCTGCTATTTCGGTCCTATACATAATCGCCACTGGGATGTCTCCACTGGGATGTCCCATCTCAAAAGGACCTCATGTATCTCCTTGCTCCAACCTGAATCTGCTTTTTACATTTGCTGTAGCTCATCCACCATGTTTCAAGCCAGAAGCCTGGGCCATCATCCATGACTGTTGCCTTTTCCTACACCAAGTCCTGTTGGCTTAACCTTCCAAAAGAACTCCAGAATCTGCTCATTGTCACTTCTCCTCAGCCATGACCTTGGACCATGCCACCATTAATTCCACCAAGTTTCCTAATCCTCCTTCTATCTTGACCATTTCTGATTTTTTTTTCTCACTGCCTTAAATAGTTCAAATGTGATATGATACTCTCAAGGTCAAAACCAAACTTCTTAATGTGACCACCAAGGTCTCCTTGTCTCTAATATGGTTCTACTTTCCAATCCTCTCTTGTGCTACACTCGTTATCCTGGGCCAGTCTTTTCTCTCACACCCACACACACACACACACACCCACACACACACACACCCCGCCCCCACACATTGTTTCTGTGGTCTCTTCTATGTTTTCTTCCCTCTGCTTCAACACCTCTTTCCTTCTTTTTTCCTAATTCCAACTTGTCTTTCTGGATGAAGTAGTCTATAGATGTCAACAGCTCATCCATGGTGTCATTGAGTTCAACCACGCCATTACTGATTTTCTGCCTGTTGGGCCTGTCTTCCTGAGAGGGTGTTGAAGTCTCCAACTATGACAGTGGATACTAGAATTCTCTTTGCAGTTCTATCATCTTTGGCTTCACAAAGTTTGATGCTCTGCTGTTAGGTGCATACACATTAAAGACTGTTGTATCTTCTTGATCATTACATAATGCCCCTTTATTACTGATAACTTGTTTTGAAGTCAGCGCTGACACTAACATGGCTACTCCTTCTTTCCTTTTATTAGTATTAGTTGTATCTTTCTCCATCCCATTATGGGGATTGAACCCTGGGCCGTGTACATGGGAGGCAGGCACACTACCAACTGAGCTATATCCCCAGACCCCCTTTACTTTTAATATGTGAACTTCTTTTTAAAGTGCGTAATGCCATATTCCCAGTTTTTTCAAGAGGCAGAGTGACGCAAAAGGATCCAAAGTTCAAGGCCAGCCTCAGCAACTTATGGAGACTCTGTCTTTAAATAAAAAATAAAAAGGGCTAGGGGATATAGATCAGTGGTAGAGCACCCTTGGGTTCAATCCCTAGTGCTGCAAATAAAGTAGGTTAGGTCATGAGAATGGGGCCATCGGGATGGGAACCAAGAGTCTGCTCTCTCCATGCACACACATCATGGTAAGACTATATGTGCACAAAGCAAGAAGATGGACACAGGGAATCCACTGCCACCTTTATCTTTGATTTCTAAGCCCCCAGAACTATGAGAAATAAATGTCTGTTGTTTAAGCCACCCCATCTATGGCATTTTTGTCATGGCAACTCAAGCAGTCACAGAGCCATCAAGTGACAGGGAGCCAAGACACAAATATGGGTCCATCAACAATCAAGCCTTTAACCACAGAACGATTACCTGCTTATCATTTTTAATGGATGTCTAACAGTTTGTTGAATTGAACTTTTATGATTTACTTAAGCATTCCTTAACTGATTTGGATTGAAGCCATTTCCGGTTCTTAAGGGTAATGCTGTTAAAACTGTCTTTGCACATATAGCTTTGTTCTTCTTTTGAATTACTTCCTTAGGATAAATTCCCAGGAGGGGGTATCTGAGAAGTTACATAGCTCCTGTTATGTGTTGGTGTCTGGCCAATTTTTAATGTGGCTGAAGAACTTCCAATCCTAGGGTAATTCATTAGGCTGCTTCTGACCATATCAAGAACAAGCATTAAGAAGTTTCCACAGAAACCACTACCCTATCAAGAGGACAAGGAGAACTCCAAACCCACAATTATGTTTCCATTGCCAGTGGTTCTCAGCAAAGTAATGCTTACAACATAGTAGGCTTGCAGCAAATATCCTCAGTCTGGCTGAGACATTGAGGGGTCGGAAAATCCATAACTGGAAGTCCTGTTGGATCAGCTACCACTCTACATTGTCAGTGCTTTTATTTATTTATTTAACACTAAATTTTGAAAAAACTTCATGTAATTAAAAAGAGTTCCAAGTAAGTTGGTACATATTTAGTGGTTAGGTATCCCTTAATGTATTCAATAGACACATAAAATTGGACTCAGGGCTGAGGGTACAAGGTGCTCTAGATCATGGGTTCAATCCGCAGCACAGCAAAAAAAAAAAAAAAAAGGGAAGCACAGTTGGGCTTCTTGCGCAATTTCCCAGGTGGTCAACCCACATGAGCAATAAATTTCCCTGAAATCTATGAAATATATGTGAAATACAGTGCTAGCTGAAACAGTTCTCCACAGTGACTGAGTCCTAACTGGTGAAATGTCCCCCATCTGAAAAAGGACTAAAGGTATTTAGCAAGCACATACATACAAACACAGACACTCTATCCCCCATTCTCCCTGTTCTGGTCTCCAAGTCATTAATAATGATTGTCAGACTGGTGGTGGTGCACACTCCCAGAGGCTCAGGAGGCTGAGAGAAGAGTTGATCACAAGTTCAAAGCCAGCCTCAGCAACCGCGAGGTACTAAGCAATTCGGTGAGACCCTGTCTCTAAATAAAATACAAAATAGGGCTGGGGACATAACTCAGTGGTTGAGTGCCCCTGAGTTCAATCCCTGGTACCAAAAAAAAAAAAAAACCAAAAAACCAAAAAACTCTGTGTCAAATAAGGGCTGGAGATGTGACTCAGTGGTAAAACGTTCCTGGGCTCTATGCCTAATACCAAACAAACAAACAAACAAAAAAACTGCCAGACCAAATGATTAGCCTGCACATCTCCCTGAGTCTTCGGTGCGAACTCTGGAGCACAGAATCCAAAGTCTGTGCAGCTTGCTTCTCACAGGCGAAAAGAGCTGTTCTCTGAAGTGGAACAGACCAACTGCCAGCGCAGGAGAGGGCGCGCAAGGTCCCCCTGAGCAACCACTGTGTTCTTTACCTGGAGTCCAAAGGTCCGCGGCTCTCGGAACTCACATGTTTTGCAATAAGTGAACTTTAAGAAATAAAAGAATTGTGTGCACATTTGGTGAGACAGTCTGACCTTTCCTTGGGTTCTCAAAACGCCGGGCGCCTCCCGCTAACCCAAGTTTACAAACCACCGTCCTAGACCGCAAGGATCGCGTGGGGACTGCGGGGACCGGCGGGGACCGTCAGCGGCGCACGGAGGAAGGCTTAGGAGAAACGGGGCGATGAGAACAAGGCGGCGAGCCACAGCCCGCGAGAGGAAACCGCAAGCCGGAGACGGCGGCGGGGCCTGCGTCCTACCTGCGTCCCCGCGTCCGGCCCCCGGGCCACCCGCTTGGCCCCGCACTGCCAACCCAGGCGCCTCTTGGGAGGACCGACCCCAGAGCGCTCGGAAAAAACGCGCCATGACGCCAGCGGGTTAGAAGCCTAGGCCCGGCTTTCCGCGCTGGCCCTGCCCCCGAACTAGCCCCGCCCCCGAACTAGCCCCGCCCCGAACTAGCCCCGCCCCAGCATCGCCCCGCCCCGCGCACTAGCCCCCCCACCCTGCGCACTAGCCCCGCCCCTAGCCTGCTTGTCCCTGACCTTCCCCGCCCTGCCCTGTGCCCTTCCTAGCCCCCTCCACAGCTTGGCTTTATAACCCGCTGCTCCTCTTCCTCCCGCTGTCCCTGTGCCTGGACCCCACTCCACCTCCACTCTCCTAGTCCCTAGGGCAAACAGGATCTGGTTTAGTTTGCATTTTCCAGAGTTATATATAAATGGAATTATTACATTTTGTACTTGATTTTTGCCTGGCTTCTTTCAGTCGGCACAATTATTTTGACGTGCCTTCGAGTGTTTGCATGCAACAAATTGTTCATTCGACCTTAGTGCTGACTAGTATTCCATTTATGGGTATGCCAAACTGTATTTATCCAGACACCAGTTGATTCTGGCTGCTTCTAGTTTTTCCTTATTAAAACCAATTTGTGTGGATATGTGAGTTCTTTTCTCTTGGGTGAATACCTGGAAATGGGATGACAAGATCAAAGGCAAATAAATGTATTCCATTTATGGGTATGCCCGCATGCAGTATGTGAGAGCTTCAGTTCTCTCTGTCCTGGCTACCTCTGGAGTGTTCGTTCAGACTTCTCTACTGCAGCCATTGTGTAATTAGACGGTGGCCTCTTATTGTGGTTTTATTTCATGGTCTCTAATCGTTAATGTTAAAACATTTTTTTTCTGCAGTGAGTATATTTTCTTTAGTGAACGTCCAAGTTTTTTACCCATTTATTCTTAGATTATTCATTATTGAGTTTTGAATATTCTTTTTATATTCTGGATACAAATCCCTTCTCAAATGTATGCTTTACAATTTAATTTTTATGAAGCTCAACATCAATTTTTTTTATGGATAGCATCCTTTGGTATCATATTTAGGAAATCTTTGTCTATTCCAAGATCACAGAGATTTTCTGTGTTTTATTTTGAAAGTTTTATGGTGTTAGGTTTTACATCTAGGTCTACTAGATTAATTCCATTTTGAGTTAATTTTTGTGTATGGCAATATTTTTTGTTTCCTTTTTCTTTTCTGTTTTTAGTATACCAATGCCTAATTTTTTCAGCACCATATGTTGAAAAGAGTCTTGCCTTCTCCACTGAACTGCCTTTGAATCTTTGTCAAAAATCAGTTTTTTAGTCAATGTAAGGTTCTATTTCTGGACTTCCTGGTCAGTCCCATTAATCCACTTGTCTGTTTTTAAATTAATTAACACAATGTCCTGATCACTGGACTTGGAATCAGCTAAATTTGTTTTGTAATTCTGTTCTTTTTCAAATTTATTTTGGCTATTTTAGGTTTTTTTACATTTCAGCGTAAATTTTAGATTCAGCTTCTCAATATTTGCAAACTTTCTTGAATTTTAACTGGAATTGCATTGACTCTTTCATAAATTTGAAGAGAATTGACACCATAACAGCATTGAATCTTCTGACCCCTGAATAAGATATGTCTCTTGATTCATTTGGGTCTAACAATCTGTCAGCATGTTTGGGAGTTTCCAGTGTACAGAGCTTGCACATTTTTTTGGCAAAATTATACTAAAGTGTTTTATATGTTTGATACTGTTAGATTGGTTTATTTTTTTCATTGTAGATTTTGTATATTGATCTAATATTCTGAAATCTTGCCAAACTTGTTTATTAGTTTTAGTAACATTTTAATGTATTTTATGAGATTTTCTACCTAAACAATTATGTCAACTGTGAAGTGCTTTACTTCTATTTCTTTTTTGTTTGTTTGTTTTATTGCACCAATGTTGAATAAAAGTGGTGAGAATGAACATTCTCATGATGGACCTGAACTTAAAGGAAAAGCATTCAGTATTTCACAAATAAGTATGATAATAGCTATACGTTTTCATAGGTACTCTTTATCAGATTGAGGAAATTCCCATCTACTTGTAATCCTCTGCGAGTTTATCAGGAAGAGATGTTGGATTTTTGCTTTACTGTAGCTACTGGTATAATCCTATCTGTTTTTTCAGTTTTCTTTTGTAGTTTTTTGATTGATTTTTAAATGTTAAACTTAGTAATCCTGCAGTAAAGCAGGCAATTTTATTTCTTTATACATTGTTAGAAATTATTTCTTTTATGTATTGCTGGATTTTATGAAATAAAATTTTTAGAATTTTTGCATCTTTGTTCAGGATGGACACTGGCCTATAGTTTTTTTTTTTTTTTTTCTTGTAATATTTGTCTGGTTTTAGGTCCCAGTTGAAAGGATATCGATCCAAGCTGGGTGTGGTGGCACACGCCTGTAATCCCAGCAGTTCCCAAGGATGAGGAAGGATGGAGGATCTGGGTTAAAAGCCAGCCTTGGCAATTTAACAAGGCCTGAAGAAAGTTAACGAGACCACGTCTCTAAATAAAATATTAAAAAGGATTGGGAATGTTGTCAGTGGTTAAGTTCCCTGGGCTCAATCCCCAGTACAAAAAAAGAAAAAAAAAATCCAAATCCAGGAGGAAGAGTACTTTGTTCTTGTCCAAGATCATGCTGCTGAAGATGATTTTTCAAACTCTTCAACTCTTATTCAATAAGAGTTTGTAAAATCCCTCTAAGTTTAGGATAAAAAAAATGTTAAGAAAAAGCAGAATTCTAACCCCTCAGCTTCACTCCCAATCCCAAAATGGGAAATGAATTTAACATTGTGACAGTGTAAAATAAGCATGGAGCCTGGTCTAACACAAACCCAAGTACAAATCACCTTCAGTCTGAAAGATGCATGACCATGGTGGATTATCCCATCTTTCTCAGCTTCAACTTCCTTATTCCTGAAAAGGGGTTATTGTAAGGATTAGAGATGACATATATTAAGACTTTAGCAATCCTTCTGGCACACACAGTTGGGTTAAATAAAAGTTATTGCTATGGTGATTTAATGAGGCAAACAGTGATTGGGTGAACAGTTGAGGACCAATTCATCCTGTATTTTTGTGTATTCCCATATTCCCAGGGAGACATTCCAAACACAGAAGAAGTCCTTCTTCCCTACCACTATTCTCCCTTAAACTTGATATGAGAACCCTTGCCTCACCTTTCTGGTCTTGAAATGCCCCCTTTGCCCACCAACATTTGTCTAAATTCAGTTTACATAGTAAGAAAGACGATGCACTAATATCATGTTCTTGGCCATAGGTTCTTAGCCTAAACAAAATGCTATTTTAAAATGACCTTTAACTTCATTTACTCAACTGTACAAACTACTCTACTAGTTGCCTGTATAATCACCATTCTTCACTCCTTATTTATAGATAGATCTTTTATTTTATTGAGAACAACAATGTGCCTAACTGGAAATTTACACCCACGAGCTCCTTGGTGGTCGGTAGTTCTCATAGATTAAGTTCTGGGCAATAATGGACTCCAGAACATCACTGGAATGCTGCTAAGGAAGTAGTTAGAGAGGAATACCAGCATTTTGCTCTTCCTTTTCTTTCTGCCTGGAAATTAGTCATGATGGCTGGAGCACTAGCAATCTTACAGTATACATGAAGATGCGGGCTCACAGCTTGATATTAACATAATAAAAGACATTAGGGAGCCTGGGTTTTTTAAGACAATAAACTCACCTGAATTGCCCAACCTTCAGATTTCACAGTATGCAAGAGAAAAATACATCCTTATTTTGTTTAAACAACTGCTATTGGGGTTTTCTGTTTTGTGAAGCTGATATAGCGTGATCTGATGTACTGCATTTGATTGTGAGAATCTTCAGGAAAGACAAAGTTCTGTAACTTTGGCTCGTACTTCTCTGAAAACTATAAGCATGAGAAAAAATTATTGAGCATAATAAAAAAAATTTAGGGAAGTAAAATCCCTAAAAAGATAAGATATGGTGACCTCCAAAACAGGAGATCAGCTCAAAAGCCGAACTATTTCTCTCCACCTAAAACCATTTGGGAAAGTATGGAACGGATAAACCTTGCACAATTTCTCCTCAGTGAAGAACTGTAATCTGCTGTTGTCTACCCAGAGTTAAACATCAGCGCTCATTTTTCTATCATAATCTGGACAATTCCTAGAAACCAATAGGATATATCTAATTAATATTGTAAGAGACAATTGTAAAGCTTTAAAGACAGATTGAATGAAGACTTGAATAAATGGTTTAATAGAAAAAGTATAGCATATTTGGGTATCATGGTGTGTGCCTGTAATCTCGGCAGCTCTGGCAGCTGAGGCAGGAGGATGGCAAGTTCAAAGTCAGTCTCAGCAATTTAGTAAGGCCCTAAAGCAGTTTAGTGAGACCCTTTCTCTAAATAAAATATTAAAAGGGCTGGGGATGTGGCTCAGTGGTTAAGTGCACCTGGGTTCAATCCCTGGTACCAATAAACAAACAAACAGAGCCATAGTATCTAAATAAAAAGAAGAAGAAGGAAAAGAAAAGAGAAAAGAGGAGGAGAAGGAAGAAGAAGAAGAAAAAAAAAGAAAGAAAAAGAAGGAGATAGGCTCTGGATTCTATCTTTATCTATTCTCCTACAGGATATAGGTATTTGGACAAATCAATCCTTGCTCTTGGGTTGGTCATCTGGGAAATGGTATGAGTGTCCGGGAGGTGGCCTATAACTGAAACTCAAATATCTAAACTCTTAAGTCTGTTATTATACAACTTTTGGTGAACAATAGAAATACACACCCTTCTGGTAACCAGAGAGTGAAAATAGTGAAGATTAAAATAACGTTCACTAGTAGTGAGTGACTCCTCTCTGACTCACCACCAAAATTTTGCCTTTCTTTTTCTTTCTCCCTGGAAATCAGTCGTGATGCCTGGAGCTCTAGGGATCATCTGGTATACATACAGATAGTTTCAGCCTGATGTTAAGGAAGTAGAAGAGATATGCTCCTGGATTGTTTTATGACACTCTGGAGCCAGTACTCTGGCATTGCATTGCCAAAAAACAAAACAAAACAAAACAAAATCACTGAAGATAAGAAGTGTATTTGGGGTCTGGAGGTACAGCTCAGTAATAGAGTGCTTGCCTCTATTCAATCCCCAGATGACAAAAAATTAAAAATAAGTAATCAAATACACACACACATATATAATATTATTTATAATAAATGAAATCCCTAAAAGGATAATGATTATCAATTTATCAATATGGGGAAACTAACCTTAGTGTCTAAGGCTTAGACTGATGAGTCATTTCGACCAAAAGAAATTTTGATTTAATGTAGTATGTACACACACACACACACACACACACACACACACACACACACACTAAAACAACACTATACATAGCTACTTTGGAACAAAAATGATTTTCTGACAATGGTAGCAACAAGAGGAGTTACTAAATGTGATGGTTAATAAGCCAATCTCCTAAATCCCCTTTTATAACTATAAATCTATATCTCCTGGTTGTTCTGTTCCTCCAGAAAATCCTGCAATTCAGAGAGACCAAAAATACACTAATAAACAAATGGTAAGGTTGACAAACAAGTTCAAGGGAATGAAAATTTAAGTACAAACAAACATATACGTAGCACAAAATAAGGAACAAAGGTAATTAGTGTCAAATTGGAGAAATCAAAAGAATCACAAGGAAGCATTGTAATAAACACAACAGATAAACACTTAATGTTATGCATACAAGGAAAATTAATGTTATCTACATGGGCAGTAGTCATCTCTGCCTGGACAGATGGTGTGAAGGATATGAGCAGATGGCTTGCATGGGGAAAATACAAATAGTGAACAAACACTTGGGAAAATGTTCAGCTTCCATAATAATGAAAGAATCGCAAATGAAAATAGCTCAATAGCTGAGTGTGTTGGCACACATCTGTGATCCCAGCAACTCGGGAGGCTGAGACAGGAGGACCGCAAGTTCAGAGCTAGCTTCAGCAATTCAGAGAGACCATTCATTAGCAAGACTGTGCCTCAGAATTTAAAAACGAAGATGGCTCAGAGGTAAAGCACCCCTGGATTCTATCCCCACTACCAAAAGTAAATAAGGTAGAATATACCTTAATATATTACCTCACACTTATTACATCATTAATAATGGATTTTTAAGGAACCAAAGTTAACAGAGGTTTGGTGATTGAGATTTCTACGTTGCCTATGGAAATTGTGACATAGTTTTTCCATGAGAAATGTGACAATATGGACATAGAGCATAGCAGGGTTTCTCAGCCTCAGCCCTGTGGACATTGGGGGCCACGTAATTCACTGGTGTGGACTTGGGTGGGAACAGGGGGATTCCTGCTATAGTTATTCTGTGCATTGTAGAATGTTCAATGGCATTCCTGGCCTCTACCCACTGGATGCCAGTAGCCTCCTACTTCAAAATTACAACCAAAAATGTCTCCATACAATGCCAAAGTTTCTGTGGGAAGTGAAAGACCCTTGGTTGAGAACCACTGATCTAGACACAGACTTTGAAGGACATAAGCCACTGAGCTGCCTCTATACTGTCAACCCCAGGATTTGACCAGAGATGAGCACTCAGCCAGACAGAGCCACCAAGGAGCAAGGAATGGTTGGCTGAGCCCATCTGGAAGGGCGAGCTTTGTCTTTCTTATCCTGACAGTGCCGCTTGAGGCACAGAATTGAGATCTGGAGGCCCCAGGAAAGACAGTGTGTCATCTTGGAGGCTGAATTGGGGGCACAAGTAGAATTCACGATGAAGCCAATAACTTGGAAAATACAGAGTGTGAAGAATCTGAGCCATGGAAATTGTTTGAGCTGTTGGAACCCATCTGAAGGTGACATCTTTTTTTTTTAATTTTTTTTTTTTTAAAGAGAGAGAGAGAATTTTTTTAATATTTATTTTTTAGTTTTCGGCGGACACAACATCTTTGTTTGTATGTGGTGCTGAGGATCGAACCCGGGCCGCATGCATGCCAGGTGTGTGTGCTACCATTGAGCCATATCCCCAGCCCCTAAAGGTGAAATCTTGATTTTTACTTAACTTTATAAATTCCTCATCCCCTTTTTAAAAAGGCTACTTTGAAGTGAATCTTTTATCTTTAAAAACCTATAAGTCTAACCAAAATATCACACACATATTTTTCATTTAATGTATCAGGAGTATCTTTGTACAAGTATTTATACAAAATGTAATTTTAATGTAATTTATACAAAAATGTAATTATGAGATACTTAAAATATCTAGAAAACAAGGATTACAATGTAACAGACATCAGTGTAGCCAGAAGAGTATGTTTATATACAAATGTTAAAAAATTTTATATTTGCTTTCAGATTTTTGTCTCCCTCCATGGACCCTCCCCTATAAAGAAACTAAACATGGGATACATGTACATTTGCATTCTCCATCTTCTCTTCCATTTCCATATGTGTTCTTGTATTTTTACAGCAAATAATTATATTCTGAAACAGTTTACGTTGCTGTTTAGTGTACCTTAAAACCTCACATTTGAGGTTTCATACCGTGAGTATACTTGTGCAACTTGATCTTATCAATCAGTATCGTGGTTTTTAAAGTTTCATGAGAGACAGAAAAATAATTTAGTTTGTTGATTCTTTTTTTAGAGGTGGGTTGTGGTGAGGGAACCCAAATCTTCTGCTTGTTAGGCAAATGCTACAGTCTAGAATTTTGTACAGATCTTCTTATGTCTGCAAGATTTCTCTAGAAACACCTAGAAGAGGAGCTAGTGGATCAAAGAATAATGCTCTTCAGTTTTCCTAGGGTTCCCCCAATACTTTCCCCACTGGTGAGCTCACCAACTCCATGGTTTTACCGGTATGCAATGTTATGCAATTTATTACTACTTTTGGCTAATATGATAGGTACTAAATAGTGTCTCCTTGATTTTTAATTTTCATTTCTTTGATCATTAATGTAATTGAGGATCTTTTCATTTACTTGCCACTAAAGTTTTTCTGTGAATTATGGGCATTGTGTCTTTTCTTTCGGTTTTTTTTTTCTTTTATCGTAGTCTTGCTGGAATTCTTAATTGTTATGTATCCAATTAGTTGTTGATTATATGGGTTTTAATTATTCTCACCCATTATGTGCATTGGATTTTTATCTTGATCTTGATATCTTTTGTAGAAATATTTTATATTTTTTTTCATGCTGAGGGTTGAACTCAGGGCCCAGAGCACACGAGGTAAATGTCTACCATTGAGCCACAGCTTTAAATTTTTAATTTTTAAGGAGTCAATTTTATCTATAATTACCTTTAATTTATGCCAATTTATTGTGTTTATCCCCATGTTTATGTATAATTTTTCCACAAACAGTACACGCTATTATCACCATTCTGCATGTATCTTTTTCCTACTTCCTTTTCTAATTTAATATTTTGTTTTAAAATTTTATATCTATAGGTTTTAGATCTATTTTATTAATTTTAATAGATCTTAATGTTATAATATTTTTTTCTTACGTTGTCTTCTGAAGTTTTACAATTCTGCTTTTCACATTTTAATTTTTAGTTTACTTGAAACTGATTTTTGTGTGCAGTGGGAGGTAAGAATCTAATTTTGCCTTTTTCTACCTTGAGATCCAGTTTTCAGAACCACTTCTTATATGTCCATTTATTAAACCATTTTTAAAGTGTATATTCTGTTCCATTGCCCTAATTTGTATCTGTCCCAAACTACATTGTTTCATTTTGAAAGCCTTGATACTTACCAATATAATGTAAGTAAGTAAGTAACGTAAGTCTCTTTTCTTCAGAAATTTACTGAATATTCTTGGCTCTTCATTCATCAAATTAAGCATAGAATCACCTTTCAATAAAATTTACTACCATAAAAACAACTATTAAAATGTTGATTTAACTTGCACTGAATTTATGTATTAACAGGCACACAGTTGCTATTTCTTATATTTTTATTATAAAAATAATAAGTTAATAAGCAATACTTCCATTTATGTGTGTTTTCATTTATGTTTTTCTATAGTTTTATGCTATTATCCATAAATGACTTGCACATCTTTTGTTAGATGTATTGATAGAGTTTTGTTGTAAGTTTTGTTGCTTGTAAGTTTTGTGTGGTGTGTGTGTGTGTGTGTGTGTGTGTGCGTTTAATTACGCAATGTTTTAGTCAACTTTTTTTTTTTTTTTTTTTGCCTCTGTGACCAAAAGACCTGACAATAACAATGTGGATGAGGAAAAGTTACTCTGGGGCTCAAGATTTCAGAGGTCTCAGTCCATGGGCAGCTGATTCCCTTACTATGGGCCAAGGTGAGGCAGAACATCATGGCGAAGGGTGTGGTGGAGGGAAGCAGCTCAGGACAGGACAATCAGAAAGCAGACAGAGACTAACTAAGCTTGATTCACCAGGGACAAAATATATATTCTAAAGGCTCACCTCCAATGACTCACCTCCTTCAGACACACCCTACCCGCCTATAGTGTGATAGTAGGAGCAAATGTGACTCCATTTTGTTTTATGACTTCATCCTGTAAAACAACCATGCCAAGTAGAAGGGTCATGACTGGAGCAAGATGTTCTTTTCCTTTTGCTATAGAAACCTTTAGGAACACAAAACTACCTAATGGGGTATTGTTTCTGTAACTAGGGTAACAGGGCTCTGTTTCTGTAACTGGGGTGACTGGGCTAACTGTGATTGGTTAGGCTTCCCTCCGCCCGCTTCTGTAACCTGGCTTGCTCCCCCCCCCCGCCCCCGCAACATCCCTTTTGCGGTTTTCAGGCTTATAAGGACTGCCCTTGCAATTGTTTGGGGCTGATCAGGGGAACAGCTTTATGTTCTGGTCAGCCACCACCAGTGTGCTTCAATAAAGGCTTGATTCGATTATACATGAGTGGTCTGGAAGTCAGTTTATGAAACCCTGGGACGAAGCTTTAACTATAACAATAGTTGCCACCCAGTTAATCCCTATCAGCAGATTAATGTACTGATTATATGAAGGCTCACATAACCCAATCATTTCACCTCTAAACTTTCTTATATTGTCTCACCCATGAAAAATAAGGGGGGGGAATCTCATATCTAAAACATAACACACAATTTGATTTCTAATTGTGTGTTGTGTGTGTATTTGAATGCAACATATTTTCATCTAATAATCATACCAAACTCTCTTCTGACATTCAATAGTTTGTCTTGAAGAGTTTATGGAAAGTTTTTATGGAAACAATCTTATCATCACATTAAGTTTCTTCCTTTTTGTGGTATTCCTTTAATTTCTTACTGTGCTAACTTGGACATCTAATAAACATTGAATAGAAGTAGTGATACCAGTTTTGTTCCTGACAGAGTAATGCTTTAAACAGTTCCCCAATACATATAATGTTTTGATGAAGATTTCTGGAAGTTAATTTTAACATACTAAAGAAGCTCCCTTCTATTCCTAGTTTATCAAGAGTTTTTGAATATTGGATTTTATTTGTCACCTTTTCTGCATCCCATGCAATGATTGTATGATTTTTTTTCTTTTATTACATCAATATTTCGTATTTTATTAATAGATTTTCTACTAATGTTAAACCACCATTGAATCTTGAGATCAACCCTGGTTGGTCATGGTGTGTGGGTTATTTTTACAAATTTTTAGATTGGGTTTGTCAATATCTTAATTAGGATTTTTGTATTTATGTTCAAAACTGAGTTTAGTTTGTAACTCTCCTTGTTCATAGTGCCATTGCCTGGTTTTAATATCAAGTATATACTAACCTCACCAAATGTCCTAGAAGCCTTGCTTGGATGTACCATCATTTATTCTCAAGTAAAAGAAGATACTTGGTGTACAGTTTGTGAGTAATTTTAACTTAAAGATTGTAGATATTTAACATAACCAATTTTTAAATAATCATTTTTCTGATCTGTTTCTGCCCCCACATCACAGAGGTTCCTGGCCAAATGGTTATGATTGGTACAGGCTTTTTAGTAGCAGTTAGTTCCCCTCTAGATTGGCATCTTTATTACTCTAAAGTTTGGCTTCATTTCAGAATGACCTGAAACTCTGGCTTTGACCTGACTTGGACTGTTCATCAGCTAGGCTCATGTCTGGGCTCTCTTGTGTTTATCTGCAGATTTTGCCAATTGGGTTTCTTCCATTAAAATATGAAGGCTTTCTCTATCTCTAGTGCCTCTCTGGGTCCTCTGCTTTCTGAGGTTCATTTACATTTGTTTCTTTATTCCTCAAGAGAGCTAGCCCTTATCTAGCACTCTGGAATATATCTAGAAAGCCGAATTCTGATTCAGTCATTTCCCTTGTGGTCTCCACTCCAACCTATTTGCCTTTCCATGAACCTTTCTGCTCACTTATCACAACAGTTTCAGGACCCTTTCCAATGGCCATTTGGTTATGTCTCCTCCTTGAAACTCGAACATTACCCTCTCTTAGCAGGAATATTTCAGCACAGAGGAGGTCTAGATTTTCCCCTAGTTTCATTTTAATTTTACCAGGTCAACTGAACAGAATTTTGGAGGAAACATTATTTGTGGCTTTGAGCACCAACTTTCCACAACTTCTTCAAAATCATGGTGGCAAATCTCTGAACATATTTACAGGGAATGGTGAGTCTTTCTCTCCAGATGGCTCTCCACAACAAGTTAATCCCACTTCATGTTGCTGGTAATTGAATTCTCCCCTGAGAAGGAAACTGTATGAGATCCATGAACATTTGATGTATGGATATTTCTAAACAGCCTGACTTGGAAAAGATTAAAACAGCCTTGTATTCCCAATCTCTCAGACCTCCTTACCGGCAGGACCCAGATTTTAATCTGCTCCAGGTGGCTAAACTCAGGAAGGCTTATATCTCTCAGCATCTTCAATTAATGCCAAGTGCAATCATAGTTGGCAGAGTTCGGGGTGTTCTGGCACATTTAAGGGACGGGCATGGAATCTCCCTGCCAAGTCCTCAGAGTACTATCTTTTGGACTGCACTTTCCGCAATCAAAAGTTATGCTGATTAATGAGCTACAGGCAATGAGCAATCCCTTACACTTAAAAATCAGAACCATGGGTTGGGGAGTAAGAATGAATTTTTCTACATAGCCTTGGGTTCCTTGACCTCAAAAGCTTTGTGCAGTCTCTCTTTCAGGACCTTTGCCATGTGAACAGCTGAGTTGTTTGATTGAGTTGTTCTGTTTCTTAGTGAAGGGTTGCTGCAACTCTCCCTCAGTGTGCATATTTGTTTGAATGTTACCCGTGAGCTCAGAGGTGTTTGGAATTGGTCACTTTTAAAAGTAGAACAAAGCATTGAAGCATGGGGTTTAGGAAACAATCTCACAACTGGACTTGCCTTTGCCTATTTGATTGACTTCTAGTTCCAGTGATAATGAAGCAAATATTTCTAAAGGAACAATGTAGATAATATCGTGGCTTTTGTGACTTTCAAGAGGTCATTCAAGGACAAGAAAATAGTATTCATTTTGTTTGACTAAAGTAAAGAATTTAGTAAATCCTTTGCATTTTTTTTTTCAATTTTACAAGTGACTAAAGTTTGTATTTAAATTCGATTTCATTAGTCATTGTAAAATGGCACATTGACTTCATTACACATTGTTTTAAAGGCTGGAGAAATGGAGTCAATTCTATTTTATCACATGCAACATGAAAGTCTTTGTAATTACTTTGTTTTATGAGACTCCCCATCAGCTGGGTATATTGTAAATACCCTCTTCCATGTTTAGAGATGGAGAAAACGAACCATGTGGCGGTTAAGATGTTCCTGTTCACATTATAGCAACAGCAATGGAATTAAATTGGAGACATTATTTTTAAAAGAAGAAGCTGCCTCCACCCAGAGCCTTCCAAGTGTGCTTTGCAGACAGAAGCTCTGGAAAGGACATCCCCATGTTGTAGGGACAAATGAGGCAAGGCACCAAAGACAGCAGGAAACAGTTTTATTTGGCTGCAGCCAGGTTCAGAGGGCACAGCTTTTGCTGTAATTAATTAATCTCCGGAACCCTGAGTTCAGGGAGTTTCAGAATTTTATACCCAGCATGTAAGGGGAGGGGCTCAGAAGTTCACAGTCTGCGAAAGTTCACATAAAAGCAGTTTTTCCTTTCATTGTTCTGGGCATGTTAGCCCTTCAAGTTAACATGAGAAGGGAAGAGCTTCTTCTCCTCTTTCTATTCTCCCCCTGCCAGCTGTACCATAAAACCCAATTGGTAAATTCTCTTATCTTAAAAATGTAGACATCTCTGTGAAGCCCAGCTCAAGGCCAGAGGCCTTGTTTGCACATTTCTTCAAAGAACTCTACTGGATACATTTGTAAAAAACTAGTAAGGGGGGTGCCCAGCACCTGGAGAGCTGGTATCTTCTCTGTTAGTAGCCAAGTAAAACCGGGCAATACTAAAATAGGAAGTTTATCTACATCGAACTCTTTTGCAGAGACTCTTTTGCTGACAGTCCTAAAATCAGTCTGGGTGAAGATTTCTGGAGAGGCCCAGTTAAGACTTTTCAATGTAGAAAGGGGGGTGCCACTTCACCCAAAACTGGAGAGGGTGAGGGAGCCCACATGTGCCTGTTTAATTCTGTCCCATGGGGGTTTGCCTTTTCCCTTAGAGAAACTGGTGGCCAGTGCCCTACTGTGTTGTCAATGACAACCACCGAATTTACTGACCAGAAAGATTAACAATTCCTAAAATACTCGAATAAAGGCAAAAAGAAAATGGGAAAAGAAATAAACAGAGTATCAAGCCTTCTCCATTCATCTGTCCTGTTTTATAATGTGAATTCTTTTTACCCCAGATTCACCCTTCCTCCCCTGGCTGCTCTTCCATATCACCTTTTCCAGAATGCCTGCTGGAACACCTGTTGGACCACAGACTGCAGCTTTGAGGATCAGGTTACCAATGTGTATGGTATTCATGACCCACTTCTCAGTCCTGCCATCCATTAATCTTCAGGTCACTCCCACATTCAGTGAGGACATTTGCACCTGGCTCATTCATCGCCTCTCTCTCCAAGCACCTCACAGTTCTTGCGGGGGGGGGGGGGGGGGGAGGGGGGGAATCGCTCAACACTCAAACTGCAAGTCTTTTTGACTCCAAAGTCTAAGCTCTTCCACTGTCCCCTTTAGAGCCTTGGGTATCAGATCCTCAGATTTCCTGGTGAGGTGACATGCATAAAAGGCGACACCCAAACTTTTTTGTATCAAGCAGCCACAGTAAAACTCTCAGTCATAGAGTTGGAAATACCTCAATCACTGGGGAAATAATTCTTAGCCTCAAAATGGATTTTATATGTGATAATTCAGACTTTCCAAGCCTCTTGTTGAAACTGGTGAGTGTAGAATTTCTAAAATTTTCTCTTGAGTACAAGATAGTAAATATAAATTATTAATAACTCAGACTAACTTAATAGGTATGAATTATCATATATATTACTGCAGAGTTTGTGCACTGCCATGATTGTGATATTTGGTGAATATAACAGTTCTTGTAAGGGATTTTCCCCACATGAACTGAATTCCCTCAGGAGTTGTTACATTT
This sequence comes from Urocitellus parryii, assembly GCF_045843805.1. Classification (NCBI taxonomy): domain Eukaryota; kingdom Metazoa; phylum Chordata; class Mammalia; order Rodentia; family Sciuridae; genus Urocitellus; species Urocitellus parryii. The sequence continues at coordinate 64,665,211 of NC_135539.1, read as the reverse complement.
GGCTCAGGAGTTTATTTGCTATTGGTGTTCCATTTGTTCCACCTGGGTATTATTAGTTTTATCGCCTTCTTTAATTTTTTTATTAAATTTTTTGTTTTTTAATATTCCATTTTCCTACTCTATAAGATTTTTGAGTAATTCCTATTTGTTTTCACTTTTAATGGCTGCTCTAGAGATTACCATTACATCCTTAACTTGTCATCCTGTTCTACCACTTCCCAATAAAATCTTAGACCCTATCCCCCATTTACTACCCTCTCATCTTTGTGTTTCTGTGTTACACATCTTCAATATGTACTATAAACCCTACAATACAGTGCTTTATTTTTGCTTTAAACTGTTAACTTACCTGTAAAAAATTTTTTTTTAACAACAACAAAAATGTCTTTTAGGGACTAGGTGTGTCACTCAGTGGCAGAAGGCATACCATGCATGAGGCCCTGGCTTCAATCCCCAGCATAAGAAAAAAAATGTTTTTATATTTGCCCATATATTTACTGTTTCTGATGTTCATTTCATTGTGTAGACTTGTATTTTCAACTGGTATTGTTTCCTTTTAGTCTGAATAACATTCTGTAACATTTATTGTTGCAGGACTTCTGGAAACAGAATGTCTGTCTGTCTGTCTGTCTGTCTCTCTCTCTCTCTCTCTCTCTCTCTCTCTCTCTCTCTGCTTTTGTTTTTGCATTCTTTTTTTTCAAATGTCTCTCTCCACTTTCATTTTTGATAGATGCTTCTAGTTGTTATTGAATTATAGGTGGACAAGTCCCCTGCTCCACCCTTTGCCCCTTCCAGCACCTTTAAGCTGGTCACTCCACTGACTTCTGGCAGGCATTGTGTCTTCTGAGAAGTCAACAATTATCTTGTTCAACTACATGTCATAATGAGATCCTCTCCCCTTCCTTGGCTGATTTTAATGTTTGTTTTTTAGCCCTTTGACATGACATCCTTGATGTCGTTATCAGGAAGTTTATTCTACTTGAGGTTTGCGGAGATTCCTGGATCTGTGGGTTGAAATTTTTTCACAAGTTTGGAAATTTTCAGCCATTATTTTCTTTAAGTACTTTTTTCTGCTTCTATCTTTCTCTCTCTTCTGTGACTCTAATTACATGTTCATTAGATTACTTGAAGCTGTTCCATAGGGTATTGAGGCTCTGTCTGTTTCAAAGTTCTTTTTTTTCTCTGTGCTCGAGTTTTGATAGTTTTTATTATTCTATTTTCAAGTTCACTGGCCTATTTTTGGTGCAGTATCTAATCTGCTGCTAAACCAATACAATGAATTTTTTTTTTTTTTTTGGTACCAGGGATTGAACTCAAGAGCATTCTACCACTGAGCCACATCCACAGCCCTAGTTTGTATTTTATTTAGAGACAGGGTCTCACTGAGTTGCTTAGCACCTCACTGTTACTGAGGCTGGCTTTGAACTCGTGATCCTCCTACCTCAGCCTCCCAAGCTGCTGGAATTACAGGCATGCACCACTGTATCCGGCTGAAATTTTTAATTTTATACATTTTAATTTTCAAGATATATATAATTTCCATTTGGTTTCATATTTTATGTTTCATTTCTTGATTGAGATGTTAACTCCTTATGTTCATTTTTTCTTTAATATCCTTGAATAAATTTATAATACTGTCTTAAAGTTCTGCCTAATCATTCTAGCCTGTGTCATCACTGAGTCCATTTCTATGAACTTTCTTTCTTCCTGGTTCTGGGCACTGTTTTCCTGCTTCTTGTCACATCTAACAATTTTTTATTCTATGTTGGTCTTCGAGAATGCTACTTAGTGCTGAATTTTGATGTTTTTTCTTTAAAGAACGTTACATTTACTTCTGCTGTTTGGTAAATTTACTGATTGATCAATTTGAATTTCCTAAGAATTATTTTAGGTTTTGTTAGGGTAGGACTTAAGTAGGCTTTGTTCTAGGTATGCCCTTTCTTGGTTTATAACGGAATGCCTGAATTGTTCAGCAAGTGCCTGAGTTGTTCAGCAAGTTCCGTCCACTCTGGCAGGTTGGAAACTCCAACATCTCCCAGCCCTGCATGACCTCTGAGAACTCCATTCTGCTCAGACACCTCCAGGAGCTGTTCACTGTCTCAGAGGATCTCACCTTGCACATGCAGAGCTTAGTCTTCAACCAAAGACTCAAGGATTTAAGGCATTCTAGGAATCCAAGATTTTGGTGGTCCTTCTCTGAGAAACTCCTTTGTTTTACAGTGTCTTAATCCCCCTCACCCCCAAATCTAACTGCCTTAATAGTCTTTAACCAATCTATTTCCTCAGCTCAGTAAGACCACTGCTATCTGTGTAGGCTTTATTTTCCTGTGCCACATTTTGGAAGCTGCTGCTAGGTAAGATGTCACAGTGAATGGACTGTTCCCTTTCCCTCAAAGATCACATGCTGTCTGTGGTCTACTGCCTGAAAAGAGTTGCTTTGGGTATTTTATCCTGTTTTGTTGTTTCTGTGTTTTGGTGGGTGAATCTGATGCTTGAAACTTCATCATGACCAGAATTAAAAATTAAGTCAGGTGTTTTTAAAAATATAAACATTTATGTTTTGGAGAAAGACTATTTCATTTTCATTTGTTCATTCATATTTTTTCCCTAGATAACACAGAAAAAAAATCTACTTCTCTTTAAAAATTTTTCCTGTTCCTCTTCTCTAGATCCAGATCTTTCTTTTTCTAATTGTTCTTAATAGGAATGACTCAAGGGTTGCTTATATGCAAACTGGAATTCTGACAATTACAGAAAAGTGTCAAACAACAGTAAGTCTGCCTAAAGTAAAATTTTACTTATGATGAAGAAAAGGGATTTGTGTATAAGAAGCATATAAACAGCTAAGTTTGAAAAACCCAGATAAATATACCTTCATACAACTTGCTTGCCTTAATTTCCTCCCAGTTCCGTGGTTATGTCCTGAGGAATACAGTCTTCTTTCTCACTATTCAAGTGGAGTCTCAGAATCCTGTCTCCCAGACAAGGTCAATGAACTTCTAGTCAAACTCCCTAATTTCTCTGAAGCTTCTGTTCATTTTCTAGTCTAGCAAAGAGCCTGTTTCCAAGTGAATTGCAGAACTTTTATAGTCTATAGTGTGATTTTAGTCATGATTAAAGTGAAACCCCACCTACAGCAAGCTAGAGATCAGTCAAACCATTATAGATGCGTGAAATGAGAATGTTTTAAGGATGCAGTAATCTTAATATTCATAATTTAGAACTGAACATATAGTATAATAGGAATTTACCCTTCCAGGGCTATGCTAGTATTGTGTTAAATGTTTGAGAAGAAGGAAGAAGGGAACTTATTGGACATCAAATTCAACCCCTTCATTTGCATTTTAGTGAAATGAAGTTCATGAAGGCTGTACATCCCCAAACTCCCCTACAGGATCAGAAGTAGATTTTTAAAAAAATTTTGTTATGTGGAATCAGGGATTGAACTCAGGGACACTCAACCCCTGAGCCACATCCCCAGCCCTCTTTTGTAATTTATTTAGAGACAGGGTCTCAGTTGCTTAGTGCCTCACTGTTGATGAGGCTGGCCTTGAACTCTCAATCCTCCTGCCTCAGCCTCCTAAACTACTGGGATTAGATAGGAGCGCCACCATGCCAGGCCAGAAGCAGATTTACGGCTTCTATTTTCTGACCTTGACTGCAGATATTTTGGGGGTGCTGGGATCAGATCTAAGACCTTGCACATGATAGGTGAATGCTCTCCCACTGAGTTACACCCCTGTCTCCTAGTGCAGATTCTTTATGCTTCTCTTTGCTAAGGAAGGATTCATTCCTTCTCGTTTCCTTGTTTCATTAGAGGCAGGTCTGTTTTATCAATAGGTTCTGTGAACCACAGAAATCTGTAGGAGGGCTACAGTGAACTAGAGATGACTAAAAGGATCATATTCATTTTGTCTTAATTATATCACTGCATTCTATTTCTTAATGCTCAGTTTATTGCTCTAAAGACCCATGTTTTAATTAAAATATTCATTTTATGTTATAATGAATGCATACTTTTTATTTAAAACTATCCATTTTACTGCATGTCTTCACAGCTGAATAAGCAGGCTACGGTAACCTGCTTTGATTACATTTTACCTCTTCTCTTTACTTATCTAGATGCTCCTGGGCTTTGGATGATTGACTTACAAACTGAAAAGCAGAACATCACACACCATTTCTCTGAAAGTCAAGTTCACATGGATCTAGCAATTATCTCCACAGGGCATCATCTATTTTCATGCCTTTGCAAATAAATAATCTTCACTTGAATAAAAATCATTTGCTCCTTGATTCCTTATTATTTATAATTTTGTTGAACTTTATACTTCTGAATTATGAATCAAAGAGGCCTCCTCTGTAAAGTCTTAAGACTACATAAATGCTACCTCATTTAAGGACTTAAGACCACAAATATTCATGAACTGCTTGTGAAAGGTCATTAAAATAAAGCCATGGTATTGTTTATCCTCATGATATGTCCAAATTTGGTAGTCAAGATGGAGATGTACATAATGGAAACACAAATGTGGGTAAGTTTCATAGAAGAAGTGAGTTTAAGGGAAGAACAGGAAGAGCTAGGGCATTTGTGAGACTGGAAAGAAAGTATTCAAAGCAACAGTAGCCAAACAAGCAGATAGACGATGAGGAGCAGATTATTTGTAGGAGTTACACTAGATGATACAGAAGAACCACAATCCAACACTGCTCAACTTCTAGGAACTCATTTGATTCTGCACGTCCTGGATTTTATTTAACCTTCCAACAGTGATTCAGAAGTTGTCACCCAGCTCTAACAGAAAATAGGCACTATTACTATCTGCTATAATTGGGATCTGGAGTGCAAAGGCGCATGTGTTAAAGGCTTGGTCCCAACTTGGTGGCATTGGGAGGTGGTGAAAACTTGAAGAGGTAGGGCCTACTGAGAGGATTTCCTGTCACTGGGCACATGCCCTTGAAAGGGATTATGAAATCCTGGTTTCTTTCTCTTTTACTCTTTTGCAGTCCGACCCTGAGATCAATGGTTTTGCTATGCCAGGCATTTTCATCAAGATGTGCTGCCTCACCACAGGCCAAAAACAATGGGGCTGGCTAATACAGCATGGACTAGAACTTCTGAAACAATAAGCCACAATAAACCTTTTTGCTTTATAAGTTGTTTATCTCAGGTGTTTGTTATAGTGACAGAAAGCTAACATACTGTCCTGGATTCACTGATGGAGAAGATGAAATTCAGAGAGACAAAAGACCTGTCTTTTGTTCCACAGCCAAAATTTGAGGGTTCAGGATTTGATGGTCCAATTGGCTCCACTTCCCATGCTCTTCATCATTGTGCTCTAAATCTCCTTTTATAGGGAGGTCAGAGATGGTAGGAATCAAATGTTTATATATTTTCTGATCAACTGTGTGGCAGTCTGGGACTGCCTCTGATTCAGGATTTTGCAGATAGTACCCATCTTCTATGTTCCTGCTTGCCTTGCAAACTGGATGGTTGAAGAATTACCCCCGATTTAATAATATATCCTAGTTCTTACTCAGTGCATTTGCTTAAATCTAGCTCACTGCAGGTCCTAACCTCAGCCTCATATTATTCAAAGTTTAATATTTAGCTATGAATAATTTTTTTGCCATAACTATGACTATGATAGCTTCTAGTACTGAATTTTTAACTTCTGTTTGAAATGAGAGGTGAGACATGAAGTCTTGAAAACATCAAGTTGAAGGTATAGAAGATATACGAGGGAGAACTTCACCAAATCCCAGGATCATGAAAAATAATTTTGCTGAGTTCACATTCCATTGTTAACTGTTTCAAGTTTATTGGACAAGTTGATATCTGAGTGAAAGTGAGCAATTTTTTTTTTCTGTTGATTAGAAACTTCTTGCAGCCAAAGTTCAACTTGGCTTTAGCAGAACTCTAGTATTCTGTTTTATTCTGTTCTGATTAAAGAATAAAACCAGGGCTGGGGATGTAGCTCAGTGGTAGAGTACTTGTATAGCACATGTGCATAGCATGTGGGAGGCCATGGGTTCGAGCCCCAGCAAATGAACAAACAAACAAAAAATTACAGAAAGTAGTTTCAAAAGCAGGTCGGGCAAGCTAATCAGACCAATCAAGCTTCTGGACCAACATGGAGCCCGCACCAGCTTTATTTATATCAGGAAACATCAAAGAGATTCTACAGAATGTTCTTCTCCAAAAAAGGTTAAAGCTGTTCTGTTCAGTTCCTAATGGGTTACGCCCATCTCTGGAGCTACTATGAGGAACCTTCCTACCAGAGTGGAGGGAAAGGTCACGTGCACTGGACAGTCTGTTGCCATGGACAGCCATGGGAAGTTCTGAATGCCAGCCTAACTCTCCCTGACTCCCATGCCCAGAGAAGATCCTCATGTATTTCACGGATGGCTTCCCGAAAGATATGGTCATACCTGAATTTCTATCTACCTTTTACAGATGTATCACATTAAGTATTAATGAAAAACATTGAACATTCAGATAGGATATCTGAGGATAATAAAATTTCCAACCAACCAAAAAAAAATTGCAATAACCAGCATCTAAATACTTTCTAAAAAGCAATAGATCGGTTAATACTTTCATCCTTCAATTACTTCAGCACTTATTATATTGAAAAACAAGAAGTCCTTATCTGTAAGAGAGCATCAATGTGAATTAATAATTATTTAGCCACATTTACTGAGTGCTGCACAGTGCCGAGACAGGTGTTTAGAGTCGGTGTGTTTATATTTGCTAGTTGATACAAAATATATTATGCCTTTATTGACTGTAATTTGTTAGGCCATCTCTTCAAGGGGGGAAGTTCTGTTATTTAGTTTTCTAACAAGACTGTATCATGGGCCAAATTAAATAAGTTAAAAATAATTTCATGCACCTCCCCCTCCCCCAGGCCACCAATGATAATGCTTTATTCATGCATATTCATTAACTTCTCCGGAGGAATGCTACATGAATCCTACACATCAATCAATGCCTGACAAGTCAAGACAGCTAAAGGTTCTCTTTGGTCCAGGAGGTGATATCTTCCCGTGGGGTAAGATATGATGCTTAAGGAGCTTCCTCTTGTAAGGCTGAGAGGTAGGGTTTTTCCTGGACAGCAATACAGAAAAGTCACTGTGCTCGTGGAATGGTGAACAGTGGGAATCTGGAAGGTCGTGCGTATGGGGGTTTCTTTTTCTTCTTTATGTAAATTTTTTAGGAACTAAGCTTTCTGAGAGTTCTACTGAGAAAATTAGAATCTAATCGTAGTTTAAGTCAATATTCTAAGAATTTTGAGGCACAAAAACATCTTTGAGCAGTGAAGCAATCCTCTATTTCATAAATTGCAGATTTTTATTTGATTCCACTTCCTGATTGGGTAAGATATGTAATCTTACCCAATGTAAGCAAACCCTGCTTTTCTTATCTCAAGTTGAACTGCAACGTCTCCTTTTCTTCAGGACAATCACATATGGAAATTGGAGTGCATGCCATAAGAAGAGGCTTGTTTCTGATCCCCTGCCTGAAGACTTAATAAGCCAAACTAAAGGAGAGAATTCTTTATCAAAATTGACATGACATGAATTCTCTGAGCTGGGGCACACAAGTACACAGGGACTATTGCTGCTTTTTGGTCCAGCGTGTTCGGAGGGAGGAAGGTCCGGTGAAGACTTCTGCATCAGCAAGTCTTAGACCATGGTAGTACCCCGGAAAAAGAGCAGTACAGCTCTGCCCCAACCAACTTCTCTATGTTCCTTGGAGAGAATGGGAAAATGTCCTAGTCATTCCCATGGTTCCACATGAAAAAGGATGGAACTTGGAGAAAGGTGAGAGCTGAAGAGTGTCTCAAAAGCCACCAAAGCAAACAATAGAGTGTGCCATTTTGAGGAATTGTTGGCAGTGTGGGCTGCTGATGAGGCTAAAGGCAGATCAGACTGCTGGTCTCTGAGGTCTTTAATGATGGAGGAGACTGAGTTTAAACTAAAAACACCATCCAAGGAAAGAGGATGAACTCTCTATGTCAAGTCTACTACATTAGATTAGATCACCAAATTTGAGGAAATACAAGGCAGGCCAGACAGCTATCATTCTGTATTTCTACAAAACAACATGTGAAGTTCATCCGTTCACTTGCACTTGGATGAATATCCAGCTATCTGTAGTTGTATTAGTTCATTTTCCATAGCTGTAGCAAAATAGCTGAGGTTGGATACGTTAGAGAGAAAAGAGATTCATTCAATTCATGGAGCTAAAAGTTGAAAGTCTGGGTAGTATGGTACTGGCTCTGGTGAGGTCTTCCTGGCTGGCACATCATGGTGGATGGCATCATGGAGGGAGCATGTAGGAGAAGAGATTATAGTAGTGAGACAGAAAGCCAGAGAGTGGGGAGGAGCCAGTCTTGCTTTTCTGTAACAACCCTCTCAAGGGAACTATTTAGGATCCCATGAGAACTATCTTAATTCCTTCCAAAGATGGTGCTTTAAATGACCTAATGATCTCCATGACTTGGCCCCATTTCTGAAAAGTCTCACCATCTCTTAACATCACCATGCTGAACTACATGGACCCTCGGGGGATAAGCCACATCCAAACCATCGCAACAGTGTTATTGCACATCACCTATTACCATATCCACTGCGACCTCCATGTGCCCATGAGCATGCTGCTGTGGCTGTGGTACTTCCCCATCCTTTTTCTACCTCCTCCCTGTAGAGCTGCTGGACCCTGGAGTAGGGCAGGATCCCTTCTGCCTGCTAACCAGATGCAACTTGCTGGGGTGAGAAGAAGAATGAAAAGACAAATCTGATCCCATACCATACCTCAAGGTCTTGGTCCCCCGAGACTTGCCTATATCATGAATTGAAAGACCTATGAATTTAGCAGATTATCTTTCAGTAGGTGAAAATAACCAGAAATTATGGATTCTGACTGAGATGTCATTAGCAGAGAGAAAAAGTCCTATTTGGGATTGTACCACTGGAAGCCAGGGTTAAGGGAAGAATAATACCTTCATAAATTCCTTGATAAATCAGTCACACATACAATTCATTTGAGAAAGATTGTCATCCCAAGGAGTCTGATTTTTTGTCTAAGTTTGGGATTTTAAGAAGGAAAGTTAGGGCTGGGGATATCATTCTGTAGCAAAGCACTTACCTAGCATGTCTGAGGCCTTGGGTTTGATCCTCAGCACTGAAAAAAATAAAGCAAAATTAATTTGTGAGATATCACAATTTTTCCAGATACATCAAGTATCAGTATACTTTTGATTTAATACTTTGTTCTCAAAAAAATGAAAAATTCTTAGAATCTGTGATGGAAATTTTCATAAATAGAAAAAGTGCCTACCCAGGAGGTATCTTCTGCCTTTAAGTATAAAGAATGCATCACTCTTATTCATCTTGGTTAGTGCCTGAGACAGCAGTTTTCCAAATGGAGACCTTATGCATAATATGCACTGGAGTATCTTAAAAACTCCAACCATGGAGTCCCTCTCACCTGAAGATCTCTCCCCAGGTGTCATAAGACAAGGAAACCGAGCGGATGAAAAATAACAGACCCCCAAATAGATAACCCATTCCCCTTTTGTCCTGTCTGAGCCCCTTTGTTTTAGTGAGAAGGTTTTTAATCACCTTATCAGCTCAGTCACCAATCACCAAGATCAAAGTACAGCTAGACAAATTCCAGTGAGGCCAGCAAATTATTTACAAGTCGCTGTCCTTGTTTTTGATGTTCATTTGGTAAAATTTTCACCTCAACTTGGAACGCTTTTTCCATCATTTGCATTTTATCTTTAGTATTTGGGGACTGGGGATCAAAAACAACCTTTCATCATACGAAACCTTTTAAGATAGACCACTAAATAAGGTGGCTTTAGGAACAAAAAGTGACTTCTTAAAAACTGATAAATGACTGCAAGATCTCTTCATTGCCAGCATTCTGCTTCAGACCTTACTGCGTTCATGAAATGTTGTGTTAGGCTCTGTTTGTAAGAAAGGACGGTGAGGAAGGATGGATGGAGTGGGCGGGGCCAAAAGTAGAAATTGTGACAAATGAGTGCAAGAGTGGATTATTCATATTAATCTCTGGCTTACTGATCAAGCGATTGAATTTGGGAAGAGCTGGAAGAAATCAGAGACTCTTCAGTTACTGAGCAAGAATGGAGAGCCAAGAGCAAGGACCCCAGAGTAAGTCAGCATTCCAGGATGTAGCCTGACTTTTGAAACCATATATTTAGATTGTACTGATGAACCATTGAGACTCAAGAGTGTGTGGGAAGGTCTGACCCTTACATCTAGGATGAGCAAAACTATCATAAAAAGAAGCACAATTTTAAAAAGCCTTACCTTAAATAGCACATTGCAATCTTTATCTTATTTCTCATGCTAATTGTTCAGTATATTTTCCTTCTTTATATTAAGTGACTGACCCAACAACACCTAAGGAGCCAACACTCAAACCCCAGGTCTTCTGATGCCAACTCGTGTTCTCTTCCTAATGGGCTCAACCAGAAGGATGGGGCTAAGCCAGCAAGGAGAGGGGATCTCCCATAGGAATGTACATGCATAAAATTGATGTTGGAAAAAAACTTTTCTTCTGATGAAATGGTATGTTTTCTCTTCACAGACAATAAGGACTTTGCATCGCTCCTGTTTTGCTTTGGTACAATTCTTTGGCCTTAGTTAATGGTATCAGTTACTACTTGGCCATTGAAAATTAGATAATGGCACCAATAAGTTGGCTGGTTGGTAACCAATCTCTTGGAACTTGGGCCAAGTCCACAGCTAATTACCCAACCATGACAAAAGAGCATATCAAAGACAAGCAATTAAATACTGTAATCTACATTACTTCCTAAAATACAAGCTTGATATGCCATACAAAATATTTTAATGCTCAAGACACAAAACCTCAGCCTCTTCCCTATCCTTCCATGTGTGGTAGGGAGTCTCCAGGGCCCTCATTTTCAGTGCAGTCAGTCTCTGCATTTTACAATGGCCCCTATGAAATTGTAATAATACTCTTAAGGCAGAATATACAATTCAAAGGTAAGCACTAGGGCTGGGGCTGGAGCTCAGTGGCAGAACACTTACCTAGTATGTGTGAGGCACTGGGTTCAATTCTTAGCACTGCACAAAACAAAAAAACACAACAAGTAAAATAAAGGCATTCTGTCCATCTACAACTATAAAAAAACAAACAAATTTTAAAAAGGGTAAGTGCTGGCATCAGCACTCATGATAGATCTTTCTGGGTCTTAACCTTCAGGAACAGCTAGAAGAGTGTGTATACTTAGCCCACTCAGGAAAGAGCCTTTCCCCTTACTGTGTGTGTGTGTGTTTCCGATGAATAAGATGCATAATTTCGAAGGAAAAATTTGGTGCCAGGATATCGAAGCCCCTGGTCACCTTCCCTGGTTTCTCCCCATGCATGAAGCAGCCATCACCACCCTGGCCCACGATGGCTGGTTCTTCCTCTGGGACAGCCATGGGAATTGTTCTTTCTCAGGAAACATCACTATTCCTCTTAGTTTCCCTGTTGACACTGTGAAATCCAGGGGCCACGAATCAAATCAATTGAGCAAGGCAGGAATTAGCATGGATCAAATAAGACAAAGGAGTAATTACTGCTTGCATGAACCTATTAAAAAGCAATCACGCTGGTTGCATATTTATGACCTGCTATTTGTCAGAAACATTCAAGACTCTATTACCATTACCTTAAAAATGTCTAAGTGGAAATACTATCCCCAACCTACCCTGAACTTGAGCCTGCTTCTGAGGAGCGGTCTGTTTAGCTTCTTAGAAAAAGCAGATAGTTACTAATGGGGATGTTCTACCAGCTCGTGTATGTACTAACATCTGTCAAAATTGTACTTGTATGCAACCACATGAATTATTGATACAAAAACATATCGCTTTAGCCAAGATCAAGATCTTATGATTTCATGATGATGCTTCCCAGAGTTCTAGGTTATGACAATTGACTTTTTAAAAAAAATTTATTTCTTACATACATGACAATAGTGGAATGCATTACATTCATAATTATCCATTCACAGCACAATTTTTCGTAACTCTGTATATAAAGAATGTTCCCACCAAATTATGCCATTATACATGAGCTCTCTTTTTTTTTGCATTACAATTCTTTTTTTTTTGCATTCATGACATGAATTTTTTATTATTATTAGTTGTTCAAAACATTACATAGCTCTTGACATATCATATTTCATACATTTGATTCAAGTGGATTATGAACTCCCATTTTTTCCCCGTATACACACTGCAGAATCACATTGGTTACACATCCACGGACAACCTGACTTTTGAGGTTACAAGTTAAAGCAATCTGTACAGAGGAGATTTTCTGGTGGAGCAATCTGCCATTTAAAGAGAATAAGTTCTCTAGTAATACAGGGAGTTGGAATCTGTGGTTAGAACTTGTTCTCACTCTAGGGTCTCCTGAAGAAGCTGCACAGCCTAGCCCAATTTGGCTCTTCAGAGGAAGAAATATTATGCTCAGAGTACAGAATTTGCTCATGAGCATTCTTAAGTGCATCTTAGTATAAATCAGCAAATGAAAGGGCCAGCACTAGTCAAGGTTTAACCATGGCTAAATCAACATCTCTTCTGCCCTTTGCCTTTTCTACTCCCCCGTCTGCATCATTATTTACTGCCTAGTCTGTTGCATCCTGCTTTGGGGTTTCAGAATTTTTCAGGGAGCTCTGGACAGGTTCAACTTCATTGTAAAATGCAGCAGCTGGATGTTTAACAATTTTCTTTTTACTGTCTACCTTCTCATAAAAAAAATGTTTTAAAGAGTGAGGGACCAGAGAAATGTTCACTGATACATTATTAGAACAAGGTCATTATTGTTCGTGTTTTTATTAGTGTATTTTAACACTCCATAATAGTGGGTTTCATTTTGACATAATTACACAAGTAGAATATAATTTGTTCCATTTTGGTCCCTGGTACCTCCTCCTCCTTCCCCTTCCCTACCCCTATCCCCTGTTCACCTACCTCTACTCCACTGGCCTTCCCCCTATCCATTTTTTTTTTATAAATTGGTACTTTGTGGGTATACATAAAGGTGGAATTCACTCCCAAAGCCCAAGTCATCCTTCGCCTCTGAAAAAACAGGTCTTTGAGACTGTAGGAGTTGGCGTAATGAAGTGACCACTAGGGGGTGCTCAACACCTTGGAATGGTTTCCCTTTGCTAAAAGATGAGGCCAGTGGAACTCTGGCCCCAGGGCTGGAGGGCTCTAACTCCTCAGGGCTCCGGGGTTGTTCCTGGATAGCCTTCGTCTGTCCATGAAAGATTGAATAGAGAAGAGCACTGTCAGACCCCAGAGGAGAGGTGGAGGAGGGGTGTTTGGAAGAAAGGAAAGGAACAAGAGAAAACTGCAGAAGAGGAGAGCCAAGGAAGGAAGGAGAGGTGAAGGGAGGGAGGGAGAGAAGGGATGGCTGCTTTTAGTAAGACTGGGGAGCTCCAGAGGCATTGCAGTGTGGCGTTTCTAGGACCATATGGTGTGGCAGGGGACAGGGATGAAGCCAGATTGGGCTTCATTAGGGGATGCTGGATATGTCCCAGGTTGGGGGTGGGGGTCTTAGGCATCCTTTGTGCCTGGCTGTCTGGATTTTCCAAGCCCACAACAATCTTAGAATATTTTTGTTGCTTTTGAGTCATAACTTGCCTTGATAATTTGTCCTCCTCCTGGAAAACAGGGATCCATTGTGATGTTGGCATCTCCCTAGTGCAAGCAGGAGGTGAGGATGGAGGAGGTGGGTTTGGGAACAGTTTCCAGCCCCTCTAGAATCACATGTTATTGTAACACAGGTCAGGTGAGTACTTGGAGGGCTTTTGTCTCATGCACTAGAAGAAGGAAGTACCCAGACAATGGAGGGGAGAGTTCAGTGGTTTGTATTTTACGTAATCACATGAGTGGAATAGAATTAGTTCCATTTTGTTCCCTGGCACCTCCTTTGGAGGCAAGCAAGGGGAGTTCCCACAGCATGGGAAGGGTCCCAAGAGGGTACCATCAGTGCCTCTCTGTCTAGGGGTTTTTATACTGTTTTGATAAATAACTAATCTTTCATTGGAGAGTCCCCTTTGATTGTTCTCTTTCTCTGACTCACCTGTCATGGGACAATCTGATGTGTTTTTTAACCTGAGTTTGTCCTGTACGTGGTGTTCTTTAAAACAAAAGAATTGAGTGGGTTCCAAACAGCTTCCTGAGGTTGACTCATGTTAGGGTAGTCAAGGAAAAGTCAATATCTTGTGGCCTTGTCTTCCTGGGGCAGTAACAGAATGTATGGGTACCCAAGCATGAGTGGAACTTTACAGTCAGACAGTCAAAAACAAACAGGACAGCAAGATTTAACCTAGAGTTTTAATCTGGGGTGGTGGGATCCCATTCTCCGAGGTTGTCATTTCTACCTATAGGAAATCTATCTCCTGCTTCATTGTTACTGACAACTTTGAACCATGAGATGATGAAAAAGAAAGGGTCTGTTTTCATATTTGAAAGCATTTTCATATTTGTCAGGATTTACTAAACTCTTCCTGTGTTTTGAGTAGAGTTGTAAGCACTTAAAAAGTCTAATACCATTAAAGGCTCACCACAACCTGATAAAGCAGGTCTTATAGTGCCTCCTACAGACAGAGATCAAATGACTCACTCAAGGTCATGCTGCAACAGGGACTTAGATTGTTCACTTTTTCCTGCAAATGTCTGAGGGTGGCTAAAAGCAGCATTTAAGACTTGACATCTCTGCTCCGTTTTGCATCCATCTGCTTTGCTCCAAGACACCTTGGGATCCAGCGACAAGGTCTGAACTAATAAACCTCTTGTGGTGAGTAGAAGCTACCCTCCCGGGGTAACTTCCTAGGGTAACAGCAACTTTCTTGTCAGGGAAAAGGCTGTACCTGACCAATCCTGAGATAACGATGGACAGGCCATCAAGATCTCTGTTTTGGCAGCTGTGCAAACCCCTAACCCTTGCCATCATTTTTTTTTTTAATAAAATCTAAAAGTCATTGTCAGCCCCTAGAAGACAGAACTAAGGTTATGGGTCCCTTTGTCTTCATGGTGAAGCTACGTTGATTAAAGTTCCTTTCACGGCTTTCACCATTACTTTTTCTGTTAGGCTCCTGGGGCCGGTGATCAGACCTGCTTAGTTGGATCCCCAGAGTCAGGCCTCTGGCCTAAGACCCTGGTAAAACCACCAGTACGCAGTGGAGCCAAAATTATGAACTAGGACAGTCAGACTTGAGAACCTGAACCGAAGCAACTTCATTAAAATTAATGTCAGTTAAGTGACAGAATTGGAACCTGAGTTTAGATTCTTTCATCTCTGAATCTTACTGTAACATCTCTCCCATGGACATGGTTCTCAAATTTTTTGGCATCATGACCCCTTCATACTTATTGAAGACTCCATAAAATATTGTTTCTGAAGATTTTTTTTAAAAATATTTTTTAAGTTGTAGAGGGACACAATACCTTTATTTTATTTGTTCATTTTTGTGTGCTGCCAGGGATCAAATCCAGTGCCTCACACATGCTAGGCAAGCACTCAACCACTGAGACACAATCTCGACCCTTCTGCAGGTTTTATCTATCTCTTTTTACAGTATTATAAAATTAAAACGGGAAAATTTATTTATAAATGTATTTGAAAATGACAGAAATAAGTCCATCACATATAGACACAAATGGCATCTTTATGAAAAATAACTATTTCCAAGAGAATAACAAAATTACTGAGAAAAATAGCAATTTTCCACTAAATGTAAATGTAGTATTATTTGATATTTAAAAAATCCTTAATACAGAAATGCATAAAGAATAGATAAAAACATACTGGGCACAGTAGTACATGCCTGTAATCCAGCAGCTCAGGAGGCTGAGGCAGGAGGATTCTGAGTTCAAAATTAGCAAGGCCCTAAGCAACCCTGTCCCAAAATAAAAAATAAAAAGGGCTGAGATGTGGCTCAGTGGTTAAGTGCCAGAGTTCAACCCCTGGTGAAAGAAATAAAGAGAGAGAGAGAGAGAGAGAGAGAGAGAGAGAGAGAGAGAAAGAATCACTAATAATCCCACTACTCAAGGAGAAAACCACCGTGAAAAAAATATATATTAATAATTATATATATATATCATATTGTTCCAGCCACCTGGAGAGACTATTGAACAGGTAGGAAAGTCAGATATAGTAAAGAAGAGGTAGGGGGTAGGGTGACAAGCCTCATGAATTTCTCTGTAGAAACATTCCAAACACCAAAACCCTTTGACCCAGAGAAGTGGAAAAGGGGAAAACTGGATAAATCTGAGTGGGAGCTACATCGAATTTCAAACTCAACAGCTAAAAGGGTACAACCAACCAACCAGGGTGTCATGGACCCAACCAATGAACAAGTCACCTTCCTGATACCTAATTATCACAAAAATTAGGCAGTGCCCCTAGCCATGTAGAAAAAGTCTTAACCCCAATCCTTCCTCAGCAGCCCTCTATCAGGACCCCTCTCTCTTGGTGAGAGCTGTTTCTTTTCTTCTCATTTGAGTAAATCTTATTCTTTCCTCCTCACCTTCCCCTGTGTATGGATTTCATTTTTGGAGTTTGTGAGCCGAGAAC
Organism: Urocitellus parryii; assembly: GCF_045843805.1. Classification (NCBI taxonomy): domain Eukaryota; kingdom Metazoa; phylum Chordata; class Mammalia; order Rodentia; family Sciuridae; genus Urocitellus; species Urocitellus parryii. Next base: position 64,648,575 of record NC_135539.1, on the reverse strand, counting down.
CTGGAGAGGAATCGCTGGCAGTCTGTGGCTGAACAGGAACACCAGCAGACGTTATAACAAATAGACCCTGCCTGCTGCCGTTGAAACAGCAGAAAACCATTTTTACTATGAGTTCCAGATATTGTGCCTTCTACACATGAAAATAGTAACCTGAAATTGTAGCAATTTAAAAGTGCCTATAAAATGAGAATAGGACATCACAAGGCTTCACCATGACTTAGAGGAGAAAGTGGGTGACCTTGACTACATATTTCCACACTTTACTCGATAGAGCACAGAACTTGGAGTATATACTGCTTTATTAATAGTATAAAGCTCACACCAAGGTGAAATGATCTATCCCCCATAAATGTTTCTTTTGCTAGGAGTCAAAGGTAGGCTCTTTGTTGTTTTAGGCTAAATATATACTAAATTGCTGGGAGAGAGAGGCAGGTTCCTTATGTTTTTCTGACACAAATAGGCAGTCCACGCCTGCCTGTTTCACAATGTGGGAGGGTATGGCTATTTACTCTTGAATTTTGGGTTAAAGAGAGCTGGGCATGAGTGGGTGGGAACCAAGGAAGATGAGGACAGCCAGCCATGCACCAACCAGCTGCCTAGTTGAAATTCCTGCCCATCCATTTCTTATTCTGTGTCCGGGCAACAGGACAACTCTCAGGACACCACGTGAAGCCTGTACTCACAGCGCTCACCCAGAGGCCATCTTGGGGAGAAATTAAGCAGAAGGCCATGTGGGGAAGAAGTCTATAGCATGGAGCATATACCTGAAAGAGATTGGGTCATCCAAAAAGAAATATGAATGAAGATGACCAATCTAAGCCTTTGGAGTGTAGATGCCTAGCATGTGCAAAGCCCTGGGTTCAATTCCCAGCATACCAGAAATAAACAAAATTTTTTCCCCCCTGGCTGCTCTGGACATCATGGTGTGTGCACTTAAGGAGTTCAAACCAGTTCCAGAGAATGGTTTATTCTTTCTTAGAAACTCATTTCTTCTCATATTATTTTCTCTGAATGGTAACAAATGTAAGGTTTCAGGTTACAAAGGGAATCAAGTGTTGGTCGTAACCCACTCAAGACTTCCGACTACAAACACCTGCTCTCTGCTACCAGGGCCAACATCTTCATTCAGCTGTTGGCTGTCAGCAAGTTTCTGCAGACTGGATTCAGTTGGGTAGGAATGGCTGTTAAGGAAGGCCATGGAATCACCATTGTGTTTTCATGCAGGGAGAACAGACGCAGGGTTCCAAGTGGATCTCAGACCAGTTCCTCATTCTCATGCTCAGACCTTAGACCTGATTTCTTCATTTGTTTTACATTTCAACGAAAGCCAGCGCCTTGCTATCCCAGAGTTTATTTGGCCAATGTCATCTAAGAATGCCACAGGATGATTTGTGGTGGGAGAGACTTGTTAACTGGGTCCAAACTGCTATCCAATATCCAAAACGTAAACCTCTTCCTGCAGCGTTGAAAAAGGAGCCAAGCCTATTGGAAAGTTTCTGTTTCATTTCCAGAGGACTTCCAATTTCTTGGTGGCAGCTGGAAGGTGCTCTCAGAGAGAACAAGATGCCCTGGGAAATCAAAGAGATGCCCTGTCTCCAGCCTAGCTGGGGGCAGGGCAAGCTGGAGTCTTCCTGGGACAGTACTGCCACCTGCTGGGCTCCAGTGCTGGGTCTGGGCACAGGCAAAGATGGCGGATCCCTAGGCTGATCGAATTCTCCAGAAATAGCCTCATTCTACAAAATTACTGTGCAGTTCCTAAACATATTATTATTCTACTAAGCATCCTTTCATAAGTATTTATTAAGCACCTACCATGTGATAGACACTACGTTCAGTGCCTAGGACACATTTGCCAATTGTTCCCTTGAAATTCATTTCCCTGTTAAAAGTGAAAAACCAGCCTCTATCTCAGAGCAAAGCTGTCCAAGGAAGGGACATGGCCTTTGTCCTTGGAAAAACCCACAGAGCACTCCTAGGCACATTCCCACCCTGCTAAGTTGTTTATCTACATACAAATAACAGGAGAGATGGGCTGCGCCAGGTGTCCCTGACTCAGTCAGGCTTGGTGGGGATCCATAGCAGCCCCCTAGCAGCCACCAATCAGCATGAGACAGGGAAATACCTGGGATGCCAGATGACCCTCCCAGTATTTTATGGTGGTTGATAACAAGTTAGGAAACCATGTAGTTCAGCACGTACACCCCTCTTGGCTTAAACCAATCAGTTCAAATGAATACCCCTTTTGTACTGACCAATCACCCCTACCCAACTTGTTCCCACCAGTGAATATGCTAATCATGTTTTAGAGTTGTTATTTGATTTTTCCCGCGGTGTGTGATGATTTGCTAAGGGATGCTATGATGTATGTGAAGTCCCTGCCCTCTCCAAAAAATGTATAAAACTGCTGCAAACCCTGGGCTGGGGCCTCTCAGCGTCACCAGTTGCTGTGTGTGTGTGCGCGGAGGACCGAGCTAGCTCGCAATAAACACCTCTTTGCTGCTTGCATCGATCTTGGGTCTCTGGTGGTCTTTGGGGCCCCGAATTCGAGTATAACAAAAGGAGATGTGGAGAAATACCTTTCTCCAAAGTATTTCTTGACTTTCACTCAGCTCTTGGAAAATGCTCCCTTTTGAGACTTTAAAACCAATGTCCGGAGTTTATTTATGATGGACAGAGTTTGATTTGTTCCAAATAGAGAAGAGAGCTGAGGGAATTTGTAAGAAATGCAACTTCTACTTTTGATGTTCTCTTTCCATGATGGGGAAGGAATTCTGATAGGTAAGTAGGAGCCTCCACAAATGTGAAAGAAGCAGTTAGACAGGAGGGAGAGGTCAAGGTGATTCCTGGCACTGTGGCTTCTGGGTGGCATCTGCATGAATCACAACAGAGGGACAAGTGCAGCCACTGCCCACACACAGCCCGGGTAACTGCTGCAGATTTATCTCCTAGAACCATGGCCTCCCCATCTGTTCTAGCTTCTAATTACAAATGCAAAAAAAAAAAAAAAAGCTAATTTGCAATGGCATTGCATAAAAGGGAAGTAGATATGATTTAAGACTGCTCTGAGTAACATTGGCCATGTTTTACATACTCCAGCCAGAAAGATTCCCTCCCATCAGCCAGTTTCTGACTTGGCCTGACCTAGGGAGAATGCCTACCAAGTTGCAAAGGATGAGGAGCTGGTTCTGAGGATGGGACCCTCCTATCTTGCTCCCTGAGGAAGAGGCAGGCCACTTGAGTATTAATTGATCAAGTTCAATTACCTGCCATGGTATCTAGATTTTTTGAGCTCCTTGGGAAACAATGTAATGTACCCACAGCATGAGCGTCTGACTATGACCACGAATTATTTCCATTTTGAGAACATTTTTAAATTAATTTTATATTTTCAACTTGTACAAAAAAAAAATTATACATATTTGTGGGTGTTTTAATAATGCATATATTATGTGATGTTTAAATTGGATTAAAAATATCCATATCCTTAAACATTTATAATTTCTTTATGGCAAAAATTTTCAAAATCCTTTCTAAAATATACAGTCCAATTTCTATCTACAGTTACCATATTGTACAACAGCATACCAGGATTAGTATCCATCAATCAATTTTTCTCTGTTCCTTCCTCCCCCATTTTCTTTATAGTGGTACCAATGATGAAATGATAAGGTAGTGGGTAGAGGATGTGCTATCCCAAAATATGGGTGTCTTGGCATATTGAATATTTTAAGCTGAAGGAATCTGAGAAAATGGCAGAAACAGGAAGTTCTCTCTGAATTTCTCCTAAAATAGATCATGAAACTGTTACCGCTGTTGACCGGTGACGAGTTCTTGCTTTCCCAATGTTGAAAAATAACATCAAAGAAGCACGCCGAGGCAAGGTCAGAGTAGAAATTAGAAGTTTATTAAAGGACAGCAGAAAAGACTTCTCCCAGAGGAAGAAGGGGACCCAAGAGGTGGAATCCTGGAAGTGCGGTTGTTTCCCCTTTTTATAGTTTTGGTGATGGAATGTAGGTTGGAAGGCCCGAGGGTGGGACACTTCTTTGTGATGGGCTATCTTTAAGTTTGCTGGGGGCTGTTCATTAACACTTCTTTGAGGTGGACTTTGGCCTAGGGCCTTTTTGGACTTCATTAACATTCCATGAGTTGTCCTGCGATTCCCGGAATCATTCTCAGCATGGCCTCCATTTTAGATTTCACTCGGTATTAGACCCGATTTACCTAACTACACTGACTACCTAACTTTAAATCTGGCTTCAAAACCTAGGAAGGATTTTCTGACCATCTGCTGAAGCTGATCCTAATAACTCCATGTGAGAGGGGTCCCTCCTGCTACTGGAGGAAGGAAACATCCTTATCTCTGGAGTTACATGGACATAAGAAGAGTACCACTAAACAGGCTTGCTAAGTACCTCCTGCCCCCATTTATTACCTTTAGATCAGACCCTTTTGTCCACTCATACTTCTTCACAATTATCCACTTCTTAATCAAACCTAGCTTAAGAATACACAGGATGAGCCATATTGTGGCTTCATGTCATTTTCTCATGAAGTGTCTCCTGTCATATAAAACTTATCAAATAAATTTGTTTCCTTTTCTCTTGTTGACCTGCCTGTTGTTATAAGGTCCTCAGCCATGAACCTGGGATGGGAAGAGAAAATAGGTATTTTTCTTCTCCTAAAAGGGTTTATGATGAATTTTCTTAGAAAGGAGATGTACAAAGGTACATGTACCCACAGAGCCATAGTTTTGAACTTCCTTTTCTTCCTCTTCTCCCTGCACCCCCCCATCTCCTGGACCTTCTGTCTTCCTACTGCTAACCATAGGGACCTTAGAAATGACCAGCAGCAATATGGGATAGAGCAGGGATCAAAGGGGTTGGAGTCAGGGCAAATTGAAGAATCCTGTTGCCCTAAGAATCCTGTTGCCCTCTGCTGCTCAGCAGTTGTGTAAAAGCAGTGCAGGAAAGACCCTCCCTAAGCTCCACTTCTCTTAAGTGTGAGTGGGATTGAGTGGCACCTACTGTAAGGGACTAGCGAAACGTCGGAGGAAGAGACCACAAGAGACTGGCTTCATGCAATAAGCATAAGGGGATTTTTATTGAGGATCCTGATTCAGCGCGCTGAGGCTCCAGGCTCACTCAGGAAGATAGAGCAGCCCAGAGCCCAGAGCAGAGGCTAAGCAGTGCTTAAGTACACTTTTTGGGGAGGGCGGGGGCTTTGCATACATCAGAACAAATCAGCATGAGGCGCGGGAAAATTGAACAACAACTCTCATACATGGTTAGCACATTCATTGGCGGGAACAGGTCGGGTGTGTGGGGGGGAAGATTGGTCACTCCTAAGGGGGGGGTACACATTCAAACTGATTGGTTCGGGCCCTGTATGCTTACGTGACAAACTGCACAGGGCCCTAGGCTAAATGGCCAGTAGGGCGTTGTCTAACTATCTGAGGAATTTCAGGTTCTGGGTGTAGCAGAGGAACTTAAGGATACCTGGTCTTTCACTTTTTAATTCAGGCTTTGCAGCTTAGAAACTCTACCCTTTCACTACTTTGCCTCCCTGGTCCTTATAACCATCACGTGGGTCCTGATGTGACAGTGCTCCATAAACCAGGAAGCACTTGCAGGACTGTTTGTTTTCAGCTCCAACCTTTTATTTTGCATCTCAGGAAAAAAAGGTCCAGGCCCCTGCAATGCCAAGACAAGAACCTGACCACCATCACCTCCATATCCAGGTGGTGAAAGACATGCTCTTGGCATCTAACACTGTGCTAGTTCTGGGGGGAGGAGGGGACAGGCTCAGGTGGAGGCCACAAAAAAAGAAGACACTGTCTTTGCTCTTGAAGAGCTAGTCGGTCCTGCTTCCCGGCTCTAAGGTATGGGAAGACAGCTTCCCTGAGACTGCCAGGGCAGGGTTCTGAATCTACATTGCCACAAAATAACAAATACCTTGGGCAAATCATTTTGTTTTTCTGGGTCTCAGGTTTTCTCCTGGGCAATAAGAAGGTTGAACAAGATGATTTTGAGCTCTAAAACTGTTGTTTTAGATCTGGCTCTGTAATACAGCACTTGCCTAGCACATGCAAGGCCCTGGGATTAATTTCCAGCACTGCAAAATATAAAAAAATAAATGAAACTCTATTGTTATAATATTATTGAGTCGAAAGGGACAACAGCCTTTGTTTTATTAGCTTTAGATTTGAAAAATGCCCGAGGGATCCATATGATGGTATATGTGCAATATGGAAGAGACCGTATAAAAGTTGTTTCTGAAAAAGTAAAAAAAAAAAAAAAATCATTGGACAGTTCATATAGATGAGCTCAAAATAAGCCTTAAGTAGATTATTTGCAGGTGGGAGCATAATCTATTATCCAGGACAGTATAATCCTTTTAGGTGAACTTTTGGTGCAATTATCAGATGATGAGTTATTCATAGCTGTTTTGCAAGTAAATTAAACAGGGAAAGAGGTGGGGGTGCGGTGGGAAGACATCCAGAGTCTCGCTTTGGTTAATGATACACAATCTGAGTTCAGATCTCCAGTTTGGTGAGCACTTGACATCTGCAGGGAATTTGTTCAGAAATCCTGGATTATACAATACAGGGTAAAACCACATCTGAGTGGAGCACTTAGACTAGGCTGAGTTTTATAAAGAATGGCTGTCCCTTCATAGTGCTTAACAAGTGACTTAACATAGTGCTTAAAAAGCACTAGAATGTTTCTTCCATTGCTTACAGTTTCATTATTTGCACAAAGAAAGTTAAAAACCTGTGTATTACTTAGTTGTGTTCAATACACACTCAGTAAATCTCACCTATCACACTTGTCTCCAACACAAGCCAGCATGACCTATCTTCTCCCTTCCTGCTCCAACTCCATTCACACTGAAGATGTTTAGTTCTGAAGTTCAATGAGACAGTTTATAGAACAGTTTAAACACATTTAATGTATTTATGTATTATATGTGTGAAAGACTTGGTCCCCAGCCTGAGGCGCTATGGGGGGAGTGGTGAAATCTTTAAGAGGTGGGGCCTGGTGGGAGAAAGTTAGGTCATTGGGAGGCATGCCATTGAAGGGGATATTGGATGCCATCTCCTTCTTGTCTCTCTTTGCTTTCTAGAAACATGAGCTCAATAGCTTTGCTCCACCATGTGCTTCCCACCATGTACTGCCTCAAATCAGGCCCAAAGGCAATGGGGCCAAGCAACCTGAAACCTCTGAAAAAGTAAGCCAAATTACACCTCTCATCTTTATAAATTGATAATCCCAGCTATTTCTTATATCAACAGAAAGCTGACAAATATAGCCTCATTCCTTGAAGTTTCACTAACAAAATGCCTATCACAGGAAGGATGACTGAGGAATGTCACCATACCTGGACAGGGTTTTTCACAAGTTATTTTTTGACTCTAGGCCCATTCGGTCTCCTAAAAGGAATTATTTGCAAACTAGTGTCTCTCCTCTTGCTTCATTCATTCTCTTGATAACAACCTCCTATCTTTCAAAAATTGTCTATATCTCCCAATTCCCTTCTCTATGAGGAAAAGTATGTATGGATCTGAATCTCGATGGGTTATTGGGTGCTTACCTTTCTGTGATGCCCCTGTGCATGTTAAATAGATGTGAAAGCCTTTTCTCTTACTAGTCTGTTGCCAATTCATTGCAGTGATTCCTCCATTTGGGCCTCTGCTCCCTAGGGCTTAAGTGGGCAGGTTTGGACATACTGCTTTAAGGTGCACGAATCACTAGGGCTACCAGTGTGTTAGGAAAATTCACAATAGAAGAAAGTTTGGCACAAATGGAAAAATAAATCAAAGCCTAAAACACCACTAGTCAATTTAAGAAATAGGAAGGAAAATTTTCATTTCCATTTAGCATTCTTAGAATTTCAAAACCTTTCAGAAGCAAAACAGGAATAAAAAATGGCAAAACAAAAGAAATGGCATCTTCCTCAAAATGGAAAAGGGAAAATAAATATATATATATTTTTACATTGCATTCACCCTTACAATATAGACAGTAGAGAAAATTAAGAAAATCAAAAGGCTTTTTTTTACTTCTCATTTATATGTATGAGTAAAAGTAGGTCTCTCATTTTACCTTGTTGTTTTCAATAAAAGAAAGCAGTTTTCAAATTGTATTCACAGATTGACTTTGCTGAATAGATGTAGCTTCATTTGATTCTAGCAGGAGAGAATTCTTTTCTATTAGAACACTATTTGAAAACAATACGTTTTTAGCTATGGAACATAGATTTGGAGCTATGAGCAACTGGTTCTTTGGAGCAGTCCCTGAATTGTGTTGATGGGGTGCAGAACACGCTACCCCAAATTATGGAACCTTGACATTTGAGAAAACAGCAAAATTAAGAAGGTCACTCCTGAAGAGCATGAGGAAAAGATTAACATTCAACAGAGGCGAGTGGTGGGAGGGAAAGGGAGAGAGAAGGGAAATTGCATGGAAACGGAAGGAAACCCTCAACATTATACGAAATCACATATAAGAGGTTGTGAGGGGAAAGGGGGGGAAAAACAAGGGAGAGAACTGAACAACAACAGATTACGTAGAGAGGGAAGATGGGAGGGGAGGGGAGGGGGGATAGTAGGGGATAGGAAAGGCAGCAGAATACAACAGTCGCTAATATGGCATTATGTAAAAATGTGAATGTGTAACCGATGTGATTCTGCAATTTGTATTTGGGGTAAAAATGGGAGTTCATAACTCACTTGAATCAAATGTATGAAAGATGTTATGTCATGAGCTTTGTAATGTTTTGAACAATCAAAAAAAAAAAAAAAAAGAAGAAGGTCACTCCTTCCCCTTGCCTTTCTCCCCTGAAGTGGGTCATAAGACCTTCATCTGAGAGGTGTCCATGCTATATCTACATCTGTCCTTACCTCTGAAGACACAAGGACCCAGAGAAGAATTTGACCCCAGGTCTTGCTGAGTTTCCCATTTCTTCCCTTCCCTCATCTCCCCTCTCCCTATCATACCTCTCTCTCCATAACTGGTAGGTAGCACATGGACATGAACAGTAGCCACATGAAGTTAAGGGGACAATTCTATAAACAGGGCCTCTGTGCTAGAATTCTACAAGTTTGTTCTTAAGAAACAATTTACCACAGCTTAGCTATTGTAAGCTGAGCTGCTATCAACATTGATGTGGCTGTGTTGCTATCGTATGCTGGTTTTCAGTCCTTTGGGTATAGACCAAGGAGTCAAATGGTGGTTCCATTTCACGTTTTCTAAGGAATCTCCATACTGCTTTCCAGAGTGGTTGTGGGCATGGAAAAATGGAAGAATTTGATTGGGAAAAGAGGAGGGGGAAAGGGGAGGGGGTATGGGGACAGGAAAGATGGAGGAATGAGATGGACATTATTATTCTAGGTACATGTATGACTGCACATATGGTGTGTCGCTACATCGTGTACAACCAGAGAAATGAAAAGTTGTGCTGCAATTGTGTACAATGAATCAAAATGCATTCTGCTGTCATATATACCTAATTAGAATAAATAAATGAATTAGAAAAAAAAAAAGCAATTTACTTAAGGCCACTCTGACCCTGATTGAGCTTAAGTCAATAGGATGTTACATGAGAATCTGTGATCCTTAGGGTTATTCTTTCAGAGATAAGGAATTTAAGACCCATCCCTGCTGATAAGACCACTAACTACTCTTGTTTGTTGATTTTACCATGGTGTTTTAGTCAGCTTCTTCACTCTAAGACCCTGGAAAACAGGACAATTAAAAGCAAAGCCCAATGACCATAAAACCTATTAAAAAAAAAAAAGTTCCAATTAGAATGGGTAGTGTGGACCAAGGTGACCAAGAGTTGCCTTTATATCTTTAGTATGTGATTTAGTCTCATTATAATAGTAAAATCCTGCCTCCATCCCCATGGATTTCACTTGGTTACTTATGGGTAAGGCCCATGCGCAGTAGGGACTTAGAAATCTGAAGCAAGAGGTAAGAGGTGATACCTGGGTGGGACTCTCTAAAACTTCCCCCAAAAAAACTGGGGAAGAAAGGGGCATGTAATTTCTCTCAGAGATGATCCACTCTTTCCCTCCCTCTTGAGAGTGCATTCTTTCCTAATAAATTTTGCTATACTTTTTTTCTACATTTTGTGTCTCGCCTAAAAGTTTTTCAAGTAAGAACCCAAAAGCCAAGAAATACAATGCAACCCCAAGATTCCCAGGACCACCACCAATAACATAACTTCCCGCCCCCACCCAATCAAAGAGCAGAAAGACCTGGGCACCTTAGTGCACACCTTTAATCCTTGGGAGGCTAAGATAGGAGGATTGTGAATTTGAAGCCAGCCTCAGCAAAAGCAAGGCAGTTAGCAACTCAGTAAGATCCTGTTTCTAAATAAAATACAAAACAGGACTGGGGATGTGGCTCAGTTCTTGAGTGCCCCTAAATTCAATCCCTAGTACCAGCCTCCTTGCCCCGCTCCCACCCCAAATCTTAGCAGAAAGATACACTTGGCTTCTTTGTGTCTTTGGATCTTGATTTCTTATGAAGTACCTCACATCATGGAAAACATATTCAATCCATTTGTGTGCTTTTCTTTCATTCATGTATCCTTTGCTGTTGGGGTCTTAGTCATGAAACTAGCAATGGGTAAAAAAGATATTTTCATGTCCCCTACAGTTTTTTCTTATGTTCAGGCACATAGACTTCAGGGACTCAGTGAAGAGATCTCCCTAAGCGGTAAATGACACAGAAAAAAAAATTAAAATTGTTTGCTTTTGATACAGAAATCCACCATCAGAACAACCCAAGATCACATTCTCTGGTTAATCTGACATGACTAATTCAGCTAAAATGGATTTTTTAAAATGACTTTAAAAATAGACTGTATTTCAATTGCTTCTGTGGAAACCATCTGCATTTCCCATCCCTCTACTCAGGCAGGCAAAAGCCCTTGGAATTCTGACCCAGAATTTCCATAACACCTCAGTGAACTGAGGAGCTTTCTGGGAAATTAGCATGCAAATGTGCATTTCAATGCATGATCATAGACAAGCTTTCAACTCTCCTGCTGAGGAATTGATTTTGTTAGAAGGCCTGGGAAGGTGTGTTTTTCATTTAGACATGCTTGTGTGACTATGAACACAAAGAGTAAATTCTATCTAGGCAGCAATTGATAAGGAACCACACGTGAAATGAGATATGTCACCATAGCAAGTAAAAAATATCTGGGCCTCAGGTTGGTCAATAGAGGCTGGCAGGAAAGTGAGGAATATTAATTTTCAGCAATTCTGCTTTTCATGTACTTAAAATATTATAAAGGGACTTTTAAAAAAAAGTCTCAGTAGTTACCTGCAAAATAGCAGTGGTAGGATGTATTAAGGCATACAAACTCAACTTCATTTATTATTTCTAAGTAGAACTGCCTTAAGAAAGAGTGAATAGGGCCTTTTTCCTTCCATTTTTACTAAAAGAGGTCGGTAATGATTTATTCTAGCAGCATTTGGAAGGATGGTGTACCATGCTCTGTTGTGAACCATCCTGCTTTTAGAGGGCTTTGGGTTTGTTGGTTGCTTTTACAGTGGTGTTTTAGTCAGCTTTTGCACTGCCGTGACTGAAAGATCTGGCAAGAACAATTAGAGGAGGAAAAATTTATTTGGTGCTCACAGTTTCAGAGATCCCAGTCCACAGATGGCCAGCTCTATTCCCTAGGACCTGAGCTGGAAAAAGGTGTAGAGAGAGAGCGCAAGCTCTCCTCCCCATGACAAATAGAAACCCCAAAGGTATACCTCCAATGACCCGCCTCCTCTAGCCACACCTGCCTATGGTTACCACCCAGTTATTCCCTATCAGTGGATTAATGCACTGGTTAGTTTAAGGTTCTCACAATCTAATCATTTCCCCTCTAAATTTCTTGCATTGTCTCACACATGAGCTTTTGAGGGACACCTCATATCTAAACCATAACAAGGGGTGAAATATGTTTCATTTTGGGTTGGTGTTTTGTGACTGGGATGGCCCATCTCTTACTGTCTGTTATCTGAACAGGGAGGATTTTACATCTCCTAAGTCACCAGGGGAATTGCAAGCTTTGGGAAGAAAATTGGGTGCCTGAAATTTGAGCTCTCTGCCTTTTGGGCAAGAGAGAGCTGAACCTGCCCAGGAGACAGGTGGATAGAGAGTGAAGCTTTGTCCTTGAGAGGGTGGTGATAGAGGCTGAGGCTGAAAGTGCGCCTTTTCTAAGTATCCAATCTATAAAGGGACCACATGTTAATAGTAGTTAATTGCCCCTGGCCGTGGGGCTGCAGATGATTATAAGTTGTTTGTTTATATATATTCATCTACAGTTTAAAAATTCTCTATAGGGTTTAGCAGTTGAGTGCTTGCCTAGAATATATCAGGCACTGGGTTTGATCACCAGTGACAAAACAAAAACAAAACAAATTTTACACAATGGGACAGTACTACTATTAGAATTCTGAAGCTTCCATTATTTTTGAAGCTTCCCATTCTGGAGGAGGTCAGTGTAAGCCAAAATAACCAACACGGTTGGTTTCAGCACCATTATGAAAACACAAACAACCGGGATGGAAGCAGACCTCACGGGGGTCAGCAAGCTTTCCTCGATTCCACAGTAGAGTCAATCAGTCAGGCACTGAATGGTGGCCAAAGATCTTGTTCCAGGGCTCAATTTCAGGGTAATTGAAAATGCCTGCAGGTTACAGAGGCGCTCTGAGTTTTATAGGATACAATGAGGGTGAATTAACCATTGGAGATTGAGGCAGAATGTCAGGAAAAAAGTTGTAGAAAGTCGGAAACTTATTGTTACTGGGAAGGGATGAAGGCTCAGAATGGCTGGAGTTCACTGTTTATCTTCTTCCTCTGGGACCCAGAGCTTCACTATTTGCCTTTCTCCTCCCAGGATTCACTGGCAGTGGGAAAGGGTGAAAGTCCAAGGCCCAGCTTTCAGTATCCACTCCTCCCTTCAGGACTCACTGTGGCTGGGAAGGGAATGAAGGTTTCCTTTTTTCCCTGGGGGCCCATTGTTACTGGGAAAGGATTTACTGGGAGAGGATTAATGGTTGCCTTCCTCCTCCCTCTTCCTCTGGGTCAGTTAGTTTTGGGGAATCTTCATTCCCCTGTGTGTGCATGTGTGTGTGTGTGTGTGTGTGTGTGTGTGGTGGTGGTGGGGGGGGGTTGTCATTTTCCATATCCTTCACTGAGGAAGTACTATTACTGAAATCCCTGGGCAAAGGGCCCAGCCCCAGTCGTCCCGACCGACCAGGCTTAGCATCTGTCCCAATATGACAGTGAAAGAGACTAGCAATGGTGAAGGGTGGGAAAGGAACTTGAATCAACATGGCCATGCCAGGAAGAACAGATATAGGAGAATGGTGGCCAAAGATCTTGTTCCAGAAGAGCTGTCTTTGAATATGGATCTGAGGAGTTCATGCACAGAAGGGGGAGTCCAACTCAGGACAAGCGGAGCTCTTGGCATGTGTGATGGAAAAGAATTTCAGCATGTGCCAGTCAAAACCTAGATAGAAGTTTATTTAGGAAAATAGTTACATATTCAAGGGAGAAGAGGGGTGATCTCTGGATGACTTTGCGCTACAGTAAGGAATATCCATTGGAGGAAGAATGTGGGCTATCTCCAGAGGAAAAAACAAGAACCATTGTGTGGGGTGTTCATATTTATGGTGGGATGGTTGGTGGGTGCCGGACGAGAGGCAGGGGCAGGGCAGAGCTGCACATTTCCCACAGTTTTCCCTGCACTTGCACACTGTCCTTGTGTTACAGACAAGGGACTGGGCTGTCATTCAAGAGTTACAACTGTTCATGGGCGCCTTCTGCATTTCAGTGGTCCAGGGGTCTTTCCTTCATTTCAGTGGTTCATGGGTGCTTCCTTTGAGATTCAGTATCTCTCCTTTTATTCCCCAATTTTCATCTCAATCTGTTCTCAAAGAGTTGACAGAAACTTTGAGGTCTTATAGAAAGGGAGAGCCAAGAGGAGGGTTGAGAGCTTGCATGGCTGAGGGTCTGCACATCTGGCAGAGCAGGTCACTCTGGTCAGGCCGGAGTCTGATTGATCATTATCTCAGGACTGGTTCTGTGAAGCTCTGGGAGGGTCATCACCGCTTGAGGTTTCCCACTGCGAGACAATAGTGCCTGTTTGGGGGGTCAATCTCATCATGGGGTGATCTGTTCTGGGAGGTCACCATTGCTTAGGGATAGTTTTGATCCTCTGTTTCAATGATGTTTATCACTCAGGCCTCTTGTTTCTGAAATCGACAGTGACTGCTTAAGAAAGTGGCATATATGGAAATAAAGTTAAAAAGGCAAATGGAGTCAGAGAGGGCCAAAGTGGAGTTGGTTAAGTCAGGGATTGGGCTCTCCTTCAGTACCATGGGGCTGACTGTCAGCAGGCAGTTTGGCTGGACATGACCCTCACCAAGACTGCCCTGGCGCTACCTGCCTTCTGTGGGGTGCCTTGCTTTCTGTGGAAGTGCACTGGCCACAGCAAGATGGGAGCCAGGGAGCCTGCACCTCAGGAAGGAAGGCTTCCTTCTCTGCCAGGTGCTCAGGAGAGTTGCCCCTGCTCCCCATCTTCCCCTTGCAGGGCTATGGGCCTGCATCCCCTTACAGCTGCCCTGGACTGTGCTACCTACTTCAGGCAGGTTGACATATGGAGCTATTTTGTGTCAGATAATTGCCCATCAATATCCTATTTATCACCTGGCTTGTCAGGGGTTATGGCTGCTATCCCAGAAAGTCCAATGTCTTTGAGAAAGGACCCATGATGCTAAGGCCAGGAGAAGGACCATCCAAAATTTAACATGTCTAAGATTTTTTCTTCTGGGTTTGCTTTTTATGGTTCAGCTTTTATTTGAAGGAGGGGAGTGACCCAAACACTTGGGGCTGAGGGAGTAGCTCAGAGGTTGAACACTTAACTAGCTCACGTGAAGCCCTGAGTTTGATCTTCAGCATTACAACAACAACAACAACAACAACCCCACAAATACTCAGTGGTTATCAGAAAATGTCTTCTTTCTTTTATTTTTCATATTTAAGGAGCATGTATCTCTTCAAAACAGAGTAATCCATTTCATACATGTTCGTCAGAACTATTGCACAATTAAAGGGTCAGTCACTGGGCAAGTTTTTCATGCTTTCAAAATGCAGAATCTCTAAGGTCTTAGAGTCAGGCGGTGGAGTTCCTACTTCTAGAAGGACGGCATTGGAATTCATGGGCTGGAAGAACAGGTTCTGAGGTTCCTGCAGAGTGTTGGGGGCAGGGCCAGGAGAAGAGGGTGGAAGTTGAGTTAAAAGACCAGCTTTACCCACCACAGAGGGAGAAGGGCTCCCCTCCACTGCCCCTCCTCCCTAACAAGTACTTGCATTCCTGGAAAACCCAGTTCCAATCTGAAACCCGGGAGATCCCTAAACACTGCATCTTCCCAACCCTCTGGTGCCTTTGAGCTTCAAGGCTCTGGTCTTGAGCTGCACCCCCACGCTGCCGCTGCCTTGCTCTGGCTCTCAAAGGAGAAAAGGAAGGTGGAGTCTCCAGTTGATTCACAACAGAAAGCCTTGGCTCCTGACGCTGAGCAATTAAAAGTGATTTTCCTTTTAAGAAACAGAATCCTTTTATCCTACTTTTAGGTCTGTCAGAAACTGTTTAGGCAGATTTTCCTACTCTTGTTCTTAAATGCAAACTGGGAAATGTTAGAGGAGGGCAAAAAAAAAATAATAACAACAACCAACCAACATTTTCTTCTAACTACCTATCTTAGGCTCATTGGCAGGTGCCCTGCAAATTAGATGGTTAAAGACAGATGAATAAGAGGAAAACATACTGATGTGAGTTTTACATGTCACAAAAGTCTCCATATGGAAATGAAGACCCAAAGGAACATTGAACTTGAGCATTTTTAAACTTGTTGAATAAGAGTGAAAGTCCTTGACCAGAATGTGACAGGACAAAGGTGGCTGAGGTTAGGCAGTGAACTGAGGGAAGCCCTGAGGCCTGGTCACCCTGTTCCTGATGAAGCATTTCTACCCAGATTCCTTTGTAGTTCCCTTTCCAAAATCTGGCTTCTGGGGGCACAGATGAATAGGCCCAGGAGACGTGGCATTCCATGGTTCTTTCCCCGGACCTGCCTTCATTCATTCATTCAATTTGCACAAGAACCTACAAGAAGGAGCCCTTGTCATTGCCATTTTTTCAGGCAAAGAAACAGAGGGCCAAGAAGTAACTTGACCAAGGCCACTTCTGGAAGTATTAGCATTTTATTTCCTTCTGAATCAGCCACCATCTTCCTGACCGAATCACTCTATCTACACTGACTGTCCTTTTGCCCTGGTCTCACTGGACACTCTGGGCTGTGAGCAGAGAACCAGTGCACCTCTCACCTACACCATGGTGCTTGTGAAGGGTCATTTCCGGTCATTTCCGCTTTTGCTTGCTCTGTGTTTGGAAGTTGTCTTAAGTCATTATAAGGAAATACCTTTATTATTGTCTTATTTGGCTAGGGAAAATAATAACTACATAAGGAAAATCTCCTCATCTCATTTAGTAGTTTTCCTCTCATCCTAAGTCTTACGGAAGTAAATAATTGCTTATGAGAAATACGAGCTAAGCTTTCTATTTTGTAAGAGTCTAAGGATCGAACCTAGTTAACTCTCTCTCTCTCTCTCTCTCTCTCTCTCTCTCTCTTTGTGTTAATAAAATGGGGCTAAAAAAAGCAGTCTTCTGGAAAGCCAAATAAATGAAATCATACAACTAGAAAATTGTGTATGCACATAATGACTATTAATGAGTTCACAGATAAACAATTTGATAATACAGATGAAATGCACTCACCTGGGTTCTTCAGAGTTATCTTAAAAGTAAAGACTATGGAATCAAAAGGAAAGACAGACATTAACTCTTTTTTTTTTTTTCAAAGAAAGGAGCCTGTAAATAAATTAATTGGACTATTACTTGATTTGTATGTCAGATATGTAAGTAGTGAGAGCACTCTGTGTTTCAGCTGTTCTCATCAGTATGATTAACGACTACTTAAAAGAGCTTGATTCCATTTGTGTGCCAGCTGTTCAAGTGTAAAACAACCTGGACTTTCTCAAGATAATCAGAATCTGGCTGTCTTCAGGGCTTGGGAGCTGCTACCCATGAGCTGTGGTATAGTTTGGGTTTTTGTTTGTTTGATTGGTTGGTTTTTTAACCAGGGATTGAACCCAGTGGCACTTAAGCACTGTGCTGTGTCTCCAGCCCTTTTTTAAAAAATTTTGAGACAGGGTCTTGATAAATTGCTTGGGGCCTGCTATGGTTTGGCTCTTGCGTATTGCCCAAGTCCTGTTGTGTTCAAGGCTTGGTCGACAGCCTGGGGTACTATTGGGAGGTGGTGGCACCTTTAGGAGATCAGGCCTAGTGCAAGGAGGCTGGGTCACTGGATGTACCCTTTAAAGGAATATTTGGACCCCAGCCCCTCCTCCTCCTTTCTCACTTCTCTGATGTAACAAGCTGAATAGTTTTGCTCTACCCTATGATGTTCTGCCTCCCCACAGGACCCAAAGGATCAGAGCCAGTGGACCACAGGCTGAAACCTTGAGCCAAAATAAACTTTTCCTTTTTAAAAGTAAATTATCTCAGGTATTTTGTCACAGTGACAGAAGGCTTACTGAAGCCAGAAAAGAAATCAGTGACCCTTAGCTCATTGCTCTGAGGTCAAACTCAGACCCTCATGACTGAACTATCCCTGAGAGGATGCTGCTTCCTAGGGATGTGGAAAAACAGGGGCCTGCTCCTTTACAGGTTCTGGTTGGCAGAAAGATCTTAAGTTATATTAATACAATTTTGAGTTATATTTTTTCTGTATATGAACATGTAACAATAAATTCTGATATTATTTTACCTCTATATCCCACTATAATTTTAATGCAACAAAAAATAAATTAATTTTTAAAACTGGAAAAAATATACAAAGTCTTATGCCTTTTTGGCAAGTTAACAAGGACCTAAGTCACCTTAACTTTAAAATAGTAGTACTTACAGGGTACATATACAAGGAGAGTCATTCAAATCCATCCACAGAGCAGCAATACTAAGTCATTAAATCTAACATGTTAAACCTCATGGATGCTAAGCATGTACTTCATCACTGAACTACACCCTCAGCCCTCAGTCTTCTTCTTAATGAAACAGTCACACATAGCTTTTGGAGATTATCTGGGGTAGGCAAGGTGTTGGAGAAATGAAGATATGCACAATGAGGGATAATTTCAGACATAAGCTCCCAAGACAGCAGGAATTTCTGTATTTTCACATCCTATTTATAGAAGTTCAAAAATAGCCATGCAATCATCATACATACCCTCTACACTGATTGGCAAAATGAAGTTGGTACCTAATTAGAGTTAGAAGTGATTTGCTTTACCACCCAACCACTTCCGGAAGTATCCAATGAAAATGAAACTAGTTAAAATCCCATTTTAGACATTCTTCATAGAACTAGAAAAAACAGTCCTAAATTTCATTTGGAAGTCTGAAGATACAGAGTAGCCAAAATAGCACTAGGACAAAAAAAAAAAAAAAAAAAAAAAAAAAAAGAAAAGAAAAGAAAAGAAATCAATGCTAGAAGCATCATGATATACTATAGAGCTATAGAAACAAAAACTGAATGGTACTATATCAAAACAGATACATAGAAAGATGGTACAGAATAGAAGACACAGAGACAAATCCACTCAGACACAGTAATCTGATTATCGACAAATGTGTCAAAAACATACATTGGCAAAAAGCACGCCCCCCCCCCCCAAAAAAAACCATACCAGCCTTTTAAAACAAATGGTGCTGGGGAAACTACTTATGCATATGTAGAAGAATGATAATAGACACTTATCTCTCACACTGCATCAACTCAAAATGGACCAACGATCTAGGAATTATATCAGAAAATATGCAACTCCTAGAAGAAAACACAGGGTCAACACTCCAACATATAGGCAAAATGACTTTCTCAATAAGATTCCTTAAAGCTCAGGAAATCATGCCAAGACTTACCAAATAACATGGCATCAAATTAAAAATCTTAGACACAACAAAGGAAACAAGAATATGAGGAAAGAACCTATAGATGGGAGAAAATCCTTGCTAGCTATTCTTCTGACAGGATTAACATCCAGAATATATTTAAAAACTAAAAAAACCCCACACCCATAAAATGATGAACCCCAATGAATACATGGGCAAATGAACTAAACAGATACTTCTCAAAACAAGAAATACAAATGGTTAAAAAATATTCCATGTCATTAGCAATTAGGAAAATGGAAATCAAAACTGCATAGAGATTTTATCTCATGCCAGTCAGAATGGTAGTCATCAAGTATACAAATAATAATAAATGCTGGAAAGGATGTGGAGAAAAAGGAACATTTTTACTCTGTGGGTGGTATTGTAAATTAGTGTAACCACTATGGAAATGAGCATGTAGCTTCCTCAAAAGACTAAGCATGTAACAAACATATGACCCAGCTATACCACTCCTTGGTATTTATCCTGAAGAATTAAAGTCATTATACTATAATGATACATGCAAGCCCCATTTATAGCAGAATAATTTCCAATATCCAAACTATGGAACCAGCCTAGATGTCCATCAATGGAGAAATGAATAAAGAAAAAGTGGCTAAATGTACAGAATGCAGTTTTATTCATCCACAAAGAAAAATGAAATTGTCATTTTTGTGAAAATGGATGGAACTTGAGAACACTATGTTAAGCAAAATGAGCCAAAGTCAAAAGATCAAGAGCCATATGTTTGCTCTTATATGTGGAAGCTAGAGAAGAAAAAAAAAGAAGAAAGGTGTATGGGGAGGGTGGGTCTCATGAAAATCGAAGGGAAATTGGTGGAGAAGAGGAAAGCAAACAGGGGGAGTCAGGAGGGAAAAGAAAAAGGAAATACTAGGAAATGATATTGGCCAAATTATATTTTTATATTGTGTACATGTACGAATACGCTTCAGCAAATCTCACCATTATGCACAACCATAATGCAATAAAAATATGGAAAAAATTAAGTCAAATAAATTTCAGTCTTTAAGATCAGTTAGTTTAGGGCATAAAGACAGTCAACAAATATTGCTCGAGTATCCCTGTAGTAGTAATTGACCATAAGTTATATGCCAGACCAGAACTGTCCCATCTCACTGGGGGAGACTAAAGCATAATAATAGTCAATAGTTGTCAAATGTTTACTATTGTTATTAAAGAAAAATAAAAACAGAGGCCCCAGTTTAAGTAACACAAAGGCCAATTAATTGTCCAAACACAGCCAGATAATAAAATGATGTCATCCTGATTTCCCCCAAACACTAACCCTAAACGTAAACAAACACAAACATAAATGTTTTGGACTGGGGATGCAGCTTAGTGGGAGAGTGCTTGCTTAGAATGTGTAAAACCCCTGGACTCAATGCTCAGCATCACACACAAAAAACTATTAATAATAATAATGATAAATAAATGAAATAAATGTTTTGTTCTTATCATTATTGTTAAAGAAAGATTATTTAATGACCCTTGTTATAGTGCAGTATTGAAGACTCTATTCAGAACCCTGGAGATAAATATAGAGGTGACTGCCATAGGGTCTTGCAATGGAGGAGAGAGATTGGTCCCAACTCTGACTACAGCATGGGCAAGTGGGCTTCTCACACAAGGAGCAGGTGAGAGCCAGTGGATGGAAAGTAACTGAGAAGAAACATCAGGGGCCAGGGGTATTCTGGCTCAAATGAACTAACAGATGTTTTGCTTAAGATGGATGGAGATATGCAACAAAATGAAACTGAATCCCTTTCTCTCGACATGCACAAAAGTTAACTCAAAATGGATCAAGGAGCTAGATATCAAATCAGAGACACTGCGTCTGATAGAAGAAAAAGTTGGCTACGATCTACATATTGTGGGGCCGGGCTCCAAATTCCTTAATAGGATGCCCATAGCCCAAGAGTTAATAACAAGAATCAACAAATGGGACTTACTTAAACTAAAAAGTTTTTTTCTCAGCAAGAGAAACAATAAAAGAGGTAAATAGAGAGCAAATTTTTACCCCTCACACCTCAGGTAGAGCCCTAATATCCAGAATATACAAAGAACTCAAAAAAATTAAACAATAAGATAACAAATAACCCAATCAACAAATGGGCCAAGGACCTTCTCAGAGAAGGACATACAATCAATCAACAAGTACATGAAAAAATGCTCACCATCTCTAGCAATCAGAGAAATGCAAATCAAAACTACTCTAAGATACCATCTCACTCCTGTAAGATTGGCAGCCATTATGAAGTCAAACAACAATAAGTGTTGGCGAGGATGTGGGGAAAAGGGTACACTTGTACACTGCTGGTGGGACTGCAAATTGGTGAGGCCAATTTGGAAAGCAGTATGGAGATTCCTGGGAAAGCTGGGAATGGAACCACCATTTGATCCAGCTATCGCCCTTCTCGGACTATTCCCTGAGGACCTTAAAAGAGCATACTATAGGGATACTGCCACATCAATGATTATAGCGGCACAATTCACAATAGCTAGGCTGTGGAACCAACCTAGATGCCCTTCAATAGATGAATGGATAAAAAAAATGTGGCATCTATACTCAATGGAGTATTATGCAGCACTAAGAAATGACAAAATCATAGAATTTGCAGGGAAATGGATGGCATTAGAGCAGATTATGCTAAGTGAAGCTAACCAATCCCTAAAAAACAAATGCCAAATGTCTTCTTTGATATAAAGAGAGCAACTAAGAACAGAACAGGAAGGAAGAGCATGAGGGAAAGACTAACAGTAAACAAAGACGAATGGGGGGAGAGAAAGGGAGAGAGAAGGGAAAGCATATGGAAATGGTAGGAGACCTTCAATGATACACAAAATTATAAGAGGTTGTGAGGGGCAAGGGGGAGGGAAAAAATAAGGGGAGAGAATCGAACAACAGTAGAGGAGGAAGAGAGGGAAGATGGGAGGGGAGGGGAGGGGAGGGGGGATAGTAGGGGATAGGAATGGTAGCAGAATACAACAGTCACTAATATGCCATTATGTAAAAATGTGAGTGTGTAACCGATGTGATTCTGCAATTTGTATTTGGGGTAAAAATGGGAGTTCAAAACCCAATTGAGTCAAATGTATGAAAGATGATATATCATGAGTTTTGTAATGTTTTGAACAATCAATAAAAAAATAAAAAATTAAAAAACCAAAAAAAAAAAAAAAGATGGATGGAGGTGATCAGACATTACCTGGGGTTGGGGTGGTGGTGAGGAACCTGATCAGATATTGAGAATGATCAGGTATTGAGGACGGTGGTTCTTATCAAAGTGACATAGAAGAGTTCATTGTTAAAACTGGATTTTATAAGGAAATGCACAGATGGCCTGAGAGGAAGTTTTAGAAGTAAAATTTTGGCCAAGCAATGAAACTATGTCATCATGATTCACTGAAATTAAACCAGTTGGCTACAGGTTAATCAGCTTAAAACAGCTATTTGCCTTAAAAAGGAATATATGACAGTCAATTGTTAAAAAGATAAAAATACTTCCTCATTCATGCTCCATAAACCGTGCTGTGATTGCTATAAAACAGACAGTGAGGCCTCCAAGTTTGTGAATTGTTCTTTTTTATGCACCATAAACTCTTAGAGTTCTAACTTGCTCTTTTTTTTTTTTTTTTTTTTTGGGGCTCCATGTTTAGCACTAGACATGCACTCTCTTATTTACTCCCACGATCAACTTCATGAAGTGGCTATTATTGTTACGTTCTCCATTTTAGAGGTGAGGAAACCAAGACATTTGCTAAAGATCTCACAGCTAAGGACGCAGAAGCAGGAATCAAGTCCAAGACTCTCTGACTCTAAGGACCACACAGTTTCATGTGCCCTTCTGTCCTGCAGTTTTTCCTGATGTAAAGAGAAACAACATAAGTGTACATTAAGAAAATAGTAGAGCCAGTCAGTAAGCATATGGAAAATGCCCAAATGGCACTTTTATAGGTCACCAGTAGAGCAGAAGCATCTGAGGGAGCTTAGCAAAGAGACTTGGTCTGAATTTGGATGTGAACTCAGAAAGAAGATGAGCAGATGATATTGAGCAGGATGGTGCTGAGGATACCCACTATGCTCTCACAAATGGTCCTTTGGTGCTGTCAGAGAAAGAAAATTGGTCTCTTGAGTTATTGAGTTGATATGTTCTGATATTTCTTGAATAATTACAAATATATATAATGAACTTTTATATATTTGTACAAAGTATATGTAAATATTCATATTTAAGGCAGACTGGCTATGATAAGTTCACATAGCTATGTTTCAATCATTTCTATCTTATTTTTGTAAATCCTGGGGACTGAACTCAGGGTCTCATACATGGAAGGTAAATGCTCTATCCCTGAATCACAACCTTAGCCATTTAAAAAAAAAATATTTTGAGGCAGGTCTCACCAAATTGCTGAGGCTGGCCTTGAACTTATGCTCCTCCTGACTCAGCCTCCCAATAGCTGGGATTACAGATGTGTGCCACTGTGCCCAGCTTCATTTCTATTTCACAGATGAGAAATTCTGTAAAACCTCATGCACTGTAAGAATTGATGACACTGTTGGGAGACAATTCTCCATGGTCATCTTTCTGCTTACCTTTCTGACTGTTCTTTGTTTAAGACTTTCTTTTCAGTTATTAGTGATCAGCCTTGGAAGATAGAAATACTGTTATTATATTATCTCTTATTAAATTTATAAATAAAACAGTACATAAAAATTTATTTGCCCTAACAATGCTTTTGTTTCTAAAATTATGATTCATGGTGTATTTGTTGTCAGGTTTCTCTCGTAATGTGTGAGTTCCAAAGAGGTCTATTTGAATTTGCTTTATTAATATAGTCACACCTGACACTTTGATGATTGTCCTGGAGTGTGAAGTTCCATGTGTATTACTAAACTAATTATATCCATGGCTTTAAAATTAAACGTCTAAACAAAACATTTGCTAGTGAGCTGTAAAATTCTCAAGTGATTTTAAATAAAGAATAGTACTTGTAAATACTAAGCCCTGAAACAAGTGATTTGACACTATTATAATGCTCAAAGAATATATCAAGGACAGTGATAGTTTCCATATAGCCTTCAGTCAGAGTTCAAATTTCGAGTTTAAAAACAAGCATTATGTGGATTAGATCCTTTCTCTGAAAGGTTCTGAAATGCAGTTTCCTGATGTCCTCTACCTCTCATCTCCAGATGGCTGTCTTTGACAGAGGAATTTTGTGGTGCTACCTTCTTCAGAAACACATGACTATTTGTAAGAATTCCATCTCAATTAAAAGAAAAGGACACTGTCCATTGGATTTCACATATTATTTTGAGCTTCTAGAAAAGCATTTTTTTTTTCATGGATGGCAGTGTTTTTTCTTATTCCTTGATGTGCATTTGCTGTAAGCACAGCCTTGAACCCTCATTACACACAGTACCTATCCGGAGAACCGAAGCTTGTGGGAAAGATTCTATTTAACTGCCGATTTCTCCACTTAATTAATAGGTATTTCTAAAGTTAGATATGAATTTTAATGAAATGTTTTGATCCCCAGAAGTGAAACTCTAGTTTGATTCTAACAGAATAACAACTACAAGCTATTGAATAGAAAGTATTTCAAAAACCTCACAATCACAGCACTTGCCAGGGTTTGGGGTTTTGTAAGCCCGTCTATTCTGATTCAGATCTCTGTGGTTCCAGCTATTATCCCCATATTGTCTCATCTAGTTTTGATCAAAGTTATGTCATTCCTGGCCGAAGTACATAATTCCTGAAGGAGATCCTTAGAACTTTCCCCTCCTACTATAGGGACTGAGAAGATTGTATATTCCAGATAATGCGGCTATAAAATGGACTGATGCTGAGTAATATTTAAAGAAAAGAAATTTATTTGGTTCATGATTCTGGTAGCTGAAAAGTCTAAACAGCCTGGTGTTTGCATCTGGAATGGGTCACCTAGTAGTGTCACAACACTGACAATGGTATCACATGGCATGAAAGCCAGAGAGAGACTGATGACAGTGACAGAGCAGCCACTTGGTGAGAGAAGAAGCAAGAGAGTGGAGAGAGGCCAGGCTTGCTCTTTTATAACAAACTGCTCTTGCTC
Source organism: Urocitellus parryii (assembly GCF_045843805.1). Lineage (NCBI taxonomy): Eukaryota > Metazoa > Chordata > Mammalia > Rodentia > Sciuridae > Urocitellus > Urocitellus parryii. The sequence continues at coordinate 64,623,408 of NC_135539.1, read as the reverse complement.
TCCAGGAGCTAATTCATTCCTGTGAGACAGAAACCAGTGCACTAGACTAGCCTTATTCCCTTCACAAGGATGGTCATGACCATCAACTCCCACCAGGGCCTCATCTCTGAAAGGTTCTACCTTTAAGGTTCTACCATTACCATCACAACCGGAACCAGGCCTCCCGCACATGAATCTCTGGGAGACAGTCATATCCAGACTATAGCAGGCTCCTACTAATCAGAGCCCTTTCTGTTGATTTGTTTGATGTGTAGTGTGATCAACAATTTTTAACTTAAGCCAGTGAGGTCCAGGGATTGCTTATTACAACTGTAGAAGTGTAGGATCATCTTTTTCTATTTTCAAGTGGGTTGTCTTTTTCTTAGTGATTTATAGAAGATCTTTGCCTATTTAGAATATTAACATTTTGTCTGTTACATATGCTGTAAATTTATTTGCAATGCATTTTGCTGTCGAGAACTTTTATAGAGCAAAACTTGTCATATAAAGTCTTTTAAAGTTTTCCTGTCTTTATAGAAAGGGTATATCCCCTTGCTAAGATTATAATTTTTCCATTACAATTTACTGAATAGATATAATTTTCCTACTGGGACAAAACTACTTTTATCAATACTAAATTTGAGCTATGCATATATAGATTTATGTCTGGAATCTTAATTTTTCTATTTTGATGTCTGTACCATACTAATTTTTGTAATTCCTTTTAATATATATTCTGATATGTGGTATAGCTTATTCCTCTACATTGTTTTATTAATACTCTTGGTATTCATACACATTTATTCTAGATTAATTTTTGCTATCAAGTTCAGAAAAAAATGTATTGGGATTCTAGGGGAAATTTTACTAATTATGTATATTAGTATGGTAACTATCATGGTGATACCTGACTATCTACTACTTGAGAGGTAGAAGCAGGATAATTACAAATTGGGGGCTGGCCTGGGCAACTCAGTGAGTCTCTGTCTCAAAATAACATAAAAAGGGCTGGGAGTGTAGCTCAGCGATCAATCACTTGCCTAGCATGCCTGAGGTTCAATTCCCAGGACCCCAGTCCACCCCTCTCACAAATATGGGGAGTAATGATATCTTTGTACTGCTGAGTTTCCCATCCAAGAATATGCTATGTCTTTTTATTCAGATCTCATTAAAATTTTGTAATTTGTCTTGCTAAATTTATTCCTAGGCATTTCCTAACCTTTGTTGCTATTGTAAACATATTTTCTTTTTGTAATTGGCTGATTATTAAATTTTACAGCTGTTTAATGAGTAAAACAGAATATATAGACTTCAAAGGCCTGAGAAAACAATTTTAACTATTCCTGTTCAATAATTATCTAGAACCTCATTGAGAGACATACTGTAAATGGCTGTCTCAAAGATGTGACAAACCAAAATGTCTTTGGCATGCATCAGATTTTAAAAAGTGGTTAATTTTCCTGGGCCCTGTCACAGCGGCACTGCTCAGAACACTCACCTAATTTCACCTTGATGTTAATCATTGGCCTATGAAAGTTCTTTTCAAAACTTTCTAGAAGGTTTTTCTTACATCCACATTTAGCCATCTCTCTGAAACTCCCAAAGAGAAGCGCTTGCCCTGGTCTTGGTTCTTCTGAGAAACTGCTCTGAACTTTTGTCTCGTGGACCCTGGGGTAAATCATCCACCATTAGCATTTCCCTCTGCATTGGCTGCTAGAGAATTTAAGGTTGAATTTTCATTCATCTTGATTTTCATGAATGCATTTTGAATTCTAAACTTATTACTAGCCTTGAACTTTCTTACATGTAATGCCTGTTTTTCATTTATTTCCATTGTTACACCTTATGTATCTTTGTAATCCACTTTAAATGTTTTCTTGACCAAAACAGACTTGAAAATGCTGAGATGGGTTTGTGTCCTATAATCCATGCTCTAATTTCATGAAATTATGAAATAAATAGAATTACCATACCATTTGAAATAAAGACATTTATTCTGAAATAAAGAATCATGTTCTTTGAAATTACAGATTGGTTTATAAAAAATAATCTTAACCCTAATTTCTTAAGTCAAATTCACTTTAAAATACCTTTTAAGAAAATGATTATAGGGCTGGGGTTAGAGCTCAGTGGTAGAGCACTTACCTAGCACATGTGAGGCCCTGGGTTCAATCCTCAGCACCACTTAAAAATAAATAAATAAAATAAAGGTATTGTGTCCATCTACAACTAAAAAAAAATTAAAAAAAGAAAGAAAATGATTATATAGCCAGACATGGTGATTCACTGCTGTAATCCCAGCAACTGGGGAGGCTGAAGCAGGAAGCATAAGTCCAAGGCCAGCCTCACAATTTAGAGAGATACTGTCTCAAGACTAAAAAAGGGCTGGGGATGTATCTTTTTTTTTTTTTTTTAAGAGAGAGAGAGAGAGAGAGAGAGAGAGAGAGAGAGAGAGAGAATTTTTTAATATTTATTTTTTAGTTTTCAGTGGACACAACATCTTTATTTTATTTTTTTTATGTGGTGCTGAGGATCGAACCCAGCACCCCACGCATGCCAGGCAAGCACGTTACCACTTGAGCCACATCTCCAGCCCATGGGGATGTATCTTATTGGCCCTCTGGGATAAATCCCCAGTACCAAAACAAACAAAAAAACAAAACAACGAAAAGAAAAACAAGAAAGAAAATGATTACATGGGTAAACTTTATACTTGAAGGCTGGCTAGGAGATTCACACATCATGAGAGTCATCATACTGCTAATTTTTGTTTTCTTGATTGAAATATGCTTATTCCTGTCTTGTGCTCAATTCTGAAAAAAACAATTCCTCAGCAAGGATTTTGTTGTTGTTGTTGTATTAATTTAAAGCTATGTTTTGATGATTCAGCCTAATAATATATAAGAATAAATCGGGATTGTTTTTAACTGAAAGTCTACATTTTTCTTTCCTTTTAATCAGCACATGTTAATTGTACAAAATAATGGGTTTCATTGTGACAATTTATATAGTAGTTTGGTCCTATCCATCCTCCTTGTTAAGCTACAGTCCCTTCCTCTAGTTGTCCTCATATTTTCATATCATCCTTTCCCTTACCTCCATTGAAGGTCTGTTTCCAAGTTAGTATACACAAGACACAGACATTTTTAGGAAATACTTTTTTGAAACTTTTGGTTGGTTTGTGGTGCTGGGGATTGAACCCAGGACCTCACACCTGTTAGGCAAGTGCTCTACCACTGAGCTACATCCCCAGTCCCTAAAAATTAATTTCAATTCAGTGAAGTAGATCTAAGTAGTGTGGTTAATGGTAAGTTTTTAAAAACATGAACAAAAGGAGTTAGAAAAGGAATTTGTAATACTAAGGTCTACCTATAAGCCGACCAATACTCAAACTACCCAAATCTCAATGAAAGTGAGAAAGGGCGATTGAAGACATGAAAAATCCTCAGAGGTAGCATCAGCACGTGCTCCCCAAGCACTCTGGGCACGAAGGACAGTCGAGGGCCACAGGGACCTCCTGGGAGCAGCAGCTGAGAGCTCCTACTGGTGATTCCTCAGGGACAGAGAGGCACAGTGGTCCTGGTTGGTTGGGACCACAGAGACCCTTTATGTGAGAGACTGATCGTGAGCAGGACAGGACCTAACAACTCTGGCCACAAGCCCGAATCCAGCAGCACCATACAGTTCAAGAGAGTTCCTCATTTCTACACAGAACATTGCTAATAATTTTATTTAAATAAGATCAGTCGACAAACTTCTCAGAAAGTGTGTTTAGTGACTTTTTCAGCTGAACCCCTCTTGCATTTCCCTCGATGGCTCAGAGAAATCGGTAGAGGTCGGCCTCCCTGCTCTGCAGCTTCAGCAGCGCCCCCGGGTGGAACATGAGGTCCACGATGTAGATTTCGGGCAGCGGCAGGCCCCCGGTCAAGCCCTTCCGAGACTCGTTGACCAGCTTCACTTCGTTCCACGCGCGGCCGTACTCCCCTCGCACCAGACTGCAGCCGAGACCGATTTTATCAGCTAGAGCCTGGGGGAGGGAAAACAAGAGGCGGCGGGGGGGGGGTGGGTGGGTGGAGAAAAGCCCTTAGTTGTAAAACCCACCGAAGGTCAGATCGACCTTGCAAAGGAAGGCTGAATTCAAAGGCTGAAAAATGTGGACGACCTGTGATAGGAGCCGATCGAATGTAAGAAGTTCCCTGGTTCCTCGGGATGCTGTGATCTCAGAGGGTCCTGGGGGAAGTGACATTTTTCAGGCAGTTGCTGTATTGAATCAGGCTAAGATGGATAAGGTGTTGGGGAAAAGCTATTGCGTGGCTCTTAGCCCCGGCCCATCTATCAATCTTTCCACACCCCCAGGCTGCTCTTTGGCTGTGATACAGCAGTGCGATCGAATGGGGGCATCAGGTTCGTGGGGACCTATTTCTAGCCAATTTATTCTGTGTGAGGTAGACAGGGACTGGCCTAAAGGGAAAGCAGAGTTGTGAGTGGTGGGCCCTTCTCAGGCCACTTGCTGCCACCTCACTAGAGGATACTTATGTTCCTTAGACATTACCTCCTCAAATTGCCCCGATTTTTCCTGATTTTGAGGTTATTTTTTTTTAAAGTGTCTTTAAAATAATCGGGAAACTTCTCAGACTGTTCACAGTGAATAAAAAAGCTGGGAATAACTATCTAATTTCCCCTCAGCCCTGAGGTATACTAGTCACAAGCCAACAACCCAGCATATCTAGGCTTCCATTTCTTCATCTGTGAAGGGAGAACAACAGTTGCTTCCTCATTTGGTTACAAAGAGAGTGGTTATAAAGATGAAGTGAATTAATATGCATTGAGGATTAAAAGTTAAGTATTCTATAAATGCTACAGAGATTCATAAGGCAAGACTTTCGTTGTTTTAACAATCTTTATATTCATATATTAATTTAACTAATTGTTTACTTACTACATAATGACTGTGCAAAGTAGTTTTGGGCAAGCCAAAATGATTAAGATATGGTTGTCATTTTCAGGACTTTATATTCCATCTAGCCTGATACAGTGTAGGAAACAGTCCATTGCAACACAAATAATATCTAAATGTATGGTCCTCATGGTCAAGTGGGGGGTAGAGACCACACACACACACACACACATACACACATACATGCATGTGTGTGTGTGTGCATATATATATATGTGTGTGTGTATGTGTGTGTGTGTGTGTGTGTCTGTGCACATATACACACATATATATAATTACAGGATGTTTTCCAAAATAGTACTTACTGATTCTTAACACCATGTCAAAGCACTTTAAATCCTCAAAAAAAAAAAAAAAAGTCCTATGGAATAGATGTAGAGAACAAATCTGAAATCAGAAAGTATCTGATTACTGTAACAAGATTATATTGTATATTGTATATACTGTATCAAGGTTACTGTAAATGGTGGTCCAAAGTGAAAGCCAGGGCATCAGTCTCCAGAGTCTGCCTTTGTGACCTTGGGGAAAAATCTGAGTGAGCCAGCCAACATGCAAATGAGCTTACATCTTCTTTGTGAAGTGGGACACAATTGTAAACCTTAGGGATTTAGGTACTATTTCAGGTTGTATGAAGAAAGACTTTACCCTTTGAAATTCATTAACAGAGAACAGAAGAAAGTCTGGGTCAGAACATAGAGAAACCCCAGTATTTAAGAGAGGGGTGGAGAAAAAGAGATCTCCAAAGCAGACTGAATGAAATGACCCGAGAGGACAAAAGCAACCAAAGAGAGCAGTGTCAGAGAAATAGAACAGACAGTCAAATTCTTTGACATATTAAGTAAGAGAGACATTGTAGAGGTCACCATGGTACTTATTGAGAGGGTTGGTGCAAAGGCCAGATGACAGTGGGTTGGGGACAAGTAAGAGGTGAGCCAAGGAGTGACAAGGAGTTGATATCACTCAGAATTTTTACCAGAATGAGAATTCCCTCTGGGTGGAAGCAGTGTGGTAGGCTTTTTGTTTGGTTGTTTTTTTGGGGTGTCTATTTATTTTTATTCATATAAGCATGTGGTTCAAATTCTAGTATTCCCTCTGACTGAAGCCAGGTAAATTATTTTTCCAACTCTCAGTTTTTTTGTCTTTAGAGCAAGGGTAGTAATTCTAATCTTAACATAATGGCCAATGGACAAAATACCTTGAAAAGCAAAGCTCGGTGGTAGAAGATTCCTTTTTTGATATATCCAATTGGTATAACGTTGGATTTAAGTTGAACTTTTAGTTCACTTATATGAAGTTCCCAGCTGAAATCAGGCAGTTTGTCTTTTGCAATCTTACCACCCATTTTTTCTGCCACATACCTGTGAAATAAAATCAATCAAGTTTAATATCCCATTTTGGGTACTTTGATTACTATTATGTGTATCATTATCCATATAAAAACTGTATTCCTTCTAGCTGGGCGCAGTGGCGCATGCTAGTAATACCAGCAGTTTGGGAGGCTAGGGCAGGAGGATTTTGAGTTCAAAGCCAGCCTCAGCAGCAGTGAGGATCTAAGCAACTCAGTGAGACCTTGTCTCTTAATAAAATACAAAATAGAGCTGGGGATGTGGCCCAGTGGTTGAGTGCCCCTGAGTTCAATCTCTGATGTCAAAACAACCCCCCCCCAAACTGAATTCCCTTTGATTTTTTGCTGTTTGATTTACTTTTAAAATGTAAAAATTTACTCACAATGAGGTTAACATCATGCTTACTGTATGTATGTAATTATTTACATATATATATATATATATATATATATATATATATATATACACAAACTCTAGCAATTTAATGTATTGTGAAGAAGAAATTCATTTCTAATTTCCCAATATTTATAACAAGATACAAATCAACATTACACCAAATATAAATGCAGTCTTAAAATTTATCTAATTCTGAAAAAAAGTATTCTGAATTATAATGTTTTACTCTCAAGTCCAAGGTGTTGCACTAACATAAGAGTTTTCTCTGAATGAACTTAAATTTAGAGACAAGACAAATAGAAAAATTTCCCATTAGATTCACTGACATTTTCAAGTCCTTTAATTTTACTTTTTTCATATATATATATATATATATATATATATATATATATATATAGAGAGAGAGAGAGAGAGAGAGAGAGAGAGAGAAAGAGAGAGAGAAAAGCATGACATCACATAGCATTGAAGTTAGACAAAGAAGAGGAGGAATTAGAAAAAGAGCAGTGAGCAATGATGGGAGTGGATACTTTGTTTAAGGTTTTCTCCTAGTGCTCACTGATGAACTTAGCAATCACTCCTGCAAAGATCCTCTGACAATTAAAGCCACCACTCTCTGTAGAATTACAAGTTTAAAAGAATCTCCTCTTGCTGTACTATGAAGAACAATAGTTAAAAAAAAAAAAGAAAGAAAGAAAGAAAAGTCAGGCTCAGTGGCTCACATCTGTAATCCCAACTACTCTGGAGGCTGAGGCAGGAGGATAGATAGTTCGAGGCCAGCATGATAAATGTCATGAAACCCTTTCTCAAAATAATTTTTTTAATAAAAGGACTGGGGGTATAGCTCAGTGGTGGCTTGCCTAGCATGTATGAGGCCCTGAGTTTCGTCCTTAGCATCACAAACAAAACAAAAAACAAACAAACAAAAACCCAAAGGGAACGTGTTGAGAAAGCTGGAAAACTGACCACCGGCTCTATCTAGCCAGGAGTGCTTTATTGAATGCCAAGGAACCAAAGGTCTGGGGATAGATCTCTGCATCTCTCTTCAGCTTGTTATGGACTCAGGTTTAAAAGGACAATGATTTGGGAGTGATGGAAAGAACCTCAGAGAGAAACAAAGCATGGAGAAATTGACAAATGTTTATAGGAGCTGAATCAAAGGTTTTGCTTAAGTCATCACTTCTCAAGGACATCAGGAAAAACTTCTGTCGCCAAAAAATGCTGTCTTTCAGTCCTGGCTGACAAGAAGTCAGTGATCTGGCAGCTGCGATCCTTGCAGTTGTCACATCCAGGTTTGATGACTGCTGCTCACTTCTACTTGGAGTAGACACAGGCTCCCGTGGAGACTGCAGCTGTTGCACAAGCCCGCAGCTCACCTCCTGGGCGGTGTCAATCACGAAGCCTACCCTCCACTTCTAGTGATTCCTGATCCCTTACAGCCACCAAGTCACATTCTCAGCCTTTCCTTAGTGGCATCTGATCCAACACTCTCATGAGGACCAGTATTCCACAGGCTCTAAGAACGCTCACAAGCAACTTTAGAGCAATGTGAAACACAAATAGAAAAATAGAGGATGATTATTTGTATGAAAAATCATTTTTAAGTTACAAATAATTCACCAGTGGGGCTTATTTAAATTATGAGGACTTTGTACATCTAAGGAATGATTTATTTCTCAAACTTTTGATTCATTCATAACATCTCCAAGACCACACTGAAGGATGCTTTTAATGGTTTAGCTGGAGAAAATAACAAAAATGTTTCTCTAAGCAATTTCTAGCTCCTAGCTCTGATTCTTTAAAGAAAAGGGACCTAAAAGAGAAACTGAAAAATTTTGAAGTTCATTCTGCTTCTGCTTCAGAGTCAGAGAAAGGATACTATGAAGTTCAATTTTATTGTAATGGATTTGTCAAAAATGGCTTTAAAAAAAAAGCAAACCACTAAAATGAAAAACATTCAGAAATTAAAAATGTATATGTATATCTAGAGAACTTACTTGGCCAGAACCTCAATCTGTTCCTTAACATTGGTTATGGGCAGTATTGATTTGGTCACTTCATACACATAAATACAGAACTCAGGATCAGGAGGAGGGAACCACTCTTTATCAGAACTTTCTCCAGTCAGTTTTGGTGCTGCCAGAACTTCTTCCTCCTCTTTCAGTTTTTCCTCTTCTTTTTTCCCTCTGCCTTTCCTTTGAAAGTAAACAGCCATCAAAATCACATCTTTTGCTAAACAAATGAACAAAACTAACTATGCTGAGTTAATTTGAAGAGCATTATAGGAATAAAGTATTTTATTCCTCAACATCCGTACCATATGTAGTTTAGAAATTTTCATTTATAGTCTATATTATGCCGGAAAAACTATTTTTGAAAAGAACCTATATGATTGGTGTATATTATAAAAGTCATGCATTGGGTTTCTGCACAATTGCCTAGCAAGGTTTCTTGCTAGAATCTGGATAGCTAAATATAAGAAAAATTATCCAAAACATAGAAATAAAGCATAAAAGAAAATAAGAATGGCATATAATTTCCAAGTCATATGAGAGCAAAGACTCATTCAAGATTTGAGAGAACATACTTAGTAAAAATGGAATAGCTTAGCATCAAATAAACTATTTACAATTTTTTAAAAGTTCCAGACTTGAAGAATTGCTACTTAACATGTAGCTTTTGTTTAGTAAAGATTAATATAATTTCTGTGCAATGGAAAAGGTACTCCCCAAAATTAGTTTATTGCATTGTAGGATGTTAACCAGTTTTGCACAGAACTCAGTACTATCTTTTTGTAATGTTTCTTCATCAAATTGGATATAAATACCTCATAACTCAAGTATCTTTTGAACCAGTATTAACATCTTACTGGTTCCCTCATCAATTAATGAGTTGAACAACAAACAATGATATGTGGTCTCATTCCAGGTAACATGGAGTAAGCACATTCCACTCTGTCTTTCCCACTGAACATAGTCATACAACCTGGACAGTATGCATGTAACAGCTATTTGAGGACCCCAAAAGTAAATATCAACAGGAAGATCAAAAAAGACCAAAATGAATTACCACTAAATTGACAATGAGTTTATCCTTTTATTTTCTTCACAATTCCCCACGCTGAACTAAACCTACCCTAGTAAAAGAAGTGAGCATTAGCACAGACAGAAAGAAATCAAGGAGAAATGCTCTTGAGAAACAGGTAAGATAGTAGAGCTAAGTCTCTGTTTGGTTTTCTTCTTATTCTCCAGTTTTGTGCACCCCAGCCCCAAAGGAATGACATGACAGGGGAGGCACCAGCATCCCATAAGAGATAATACTGTTTCATATGCACTCATTCCTCTGTTTGATTGTAGACATCTGGGCAGTCATGCAAGAGGCAGCAGGGACAAGTAAATGAAGGTTTATGGCTGGAGGACCCAAAGGGAAGCTCAAAGAGACGAGGAAAGAGAGAGGGGGTGAGGGAGTGGGGGGAGAGAGAGAGAGAGAGAGAGAGAGAGAGAGAGAGAGAGAGAGAGAGAGAGATATCATGGAAAGGAAGAAGTTGAAGAAAGTGACCTTCTAGAATTGTTTATGAATTCTTAGGCTCATGAGCTGTGCATGCACAGCTAATGCTAAACAGTACATATATTGACTTTGAGAACTGAAATACAGTATACACCCATCACCCAAGCTTCCAACTGAACACTGGTTGGTATGCAACCAAGACTGATACAAATGGCACTGCAAGGACTTTGAAAACTGGACTGACACTGGAATGACAAGCCACAGCAGTGGCTGGAATTGAAAGCTTGAAATCAAATGGGTTATTTAACTACTAAAAAATATACACGTGTGCATGCATGCACACATACATAGAATATTCTTAGAATATATATAAGACTCATGGGACTTATAATATTGTAACTAAAATTACTATGCATGAAGAACTAGAGAATCTCCATTCATGGCAAATGATGATAGATACCATTGCCTAGATGAAACAGATGTTTACCCTACAAAGACTTTAAAAGTGGAAAGATCAAACAATCTTGAATAGTGAGTTATAAAGTTGCAGAAATAGAAGATCTAAAAATAGAATTTTGGATTTGAAAACTATGTAACCAAAAAACAAACAGCAACAGCAACTAACAGCAACAGCACCACCACTAACAAAATACGCAACTCCCAGAATGGGTTTAACAGCAGAATGGAGACATATAAATTTGAAGCTAGAACAATAAAAACTATCCAATCTAAATAACACAGAAAGAAAAGACTGAAAAATCAATCGAGAGACTCTCAGGGACCTGTGGTATTAAAGAAAAAAACAGACAAAGACTGGTGTCAACCAAGTCCCAGAAGAAGGAAAAAAAAAAAAGGTGCAGAAAGGAAAAAAAAATTGAATAGGCCCTAAAATTATTTTTTTTAATTTAGTTAAAGATGTCAATCTACATAGTCAAGAATTTCAGTGAATACCTCATTAGAATGAGGTAACCCAAAGAAATCCATTCCTTAACACATCAAAATCAAACTTAAAAATTAAGGACAAAGCAGATGATGTGACTATGTAGGAAATCCCAAGAAATGTAAGAAAAAACTTTTAGAACTAACAGTTAAGTTCATCAAAGTCTCAGTATGGAAGATTAATGCATAGAAATCAATTGTTGCTAGATAGAAACAACGCATGGAAATCAAAAGTTTGAATTCCTGCCTGATCTGTGTGCTCGATAATAAAAAATGCCAATGAAAACAATCAAAGAAGACATGAATGCATGGCATTCTGTGTTTGTGGATTTGAAGATACAACATGTTAATAATGTCAGTTCTCCACACACAAACAAAAAGTGATCTCTAGTTGTTTTCCTTTTCTCTTGGCAGTACTGGGGACTGAATATAGGGCCTCACACTCGATAGGCAGGTTCTCTACTACTGATGTGCATCCCCAGCTATTTTTATTTTGAGTTGCTGGGATCCTCCTGTCTCAGCCTCCTGAGAAGCTTGGGATTATAGGTTTGCACCACCACCTCCAGCTGATATCTAATTTTAATGAAATACCTGTCAAAATCCCAGCAAAGGGATTTTCTAGATAGAAAATCTTATTCTAAAACTTATATGGAAAATCACAGACTGTAGAGTAGCTAAATCAACCATGATGAAGAAAAATAAAACAAGAAGACCCACTATGATAAGGCTTACTATATAGTCACAGTGATTCATACAGAGTGATACTAGTGGGGGGACAGACATATAAATTGTTGGAACAGAGAATCTTGAAACGGAGTCACACAAACATGCCCAACTGATTTCTGACAAAAGTGCAAAAGCAATTCAATGGAAGCTTTTAAAAAAGTGGTGCTGGAGCAATTAGACAAGAGGGATCCATGTGGTGATACACCTGTTCATTATTTTAACTCTGGTGGTAGACATGTAAACCTACATATGTGATAAAATTGTATAGAATGGAATAGAGCCATTAGATGTATCACTGTCAATATCCTAGTTATCTATTGTGGTAAAGTTTAAAAATTTTATAATTGAGGTACATGGGATCTCTTCATATTTTTTTGTATGGCAACATGAAAATTTATAATTATCTCATTAGAATTTCAATTAAAAATATCCTTTTGGTATATTTGTGTATTTCTGGACTCTATTCTGTTCATTCATTTCTCTGTCCTTTCACCGACACCACACAGTCTTGGCTACTGTAGTTTTCTGTGGGGGTGGATGGGCACTGGGGATTGAACTCAGGGGCACTTGGCCACTGAGCCACATTGCTAACCCTATTTTGTATTTTATTTAGAAACAGGGTCTTACTGAGTGGCTTTGAACTCGTGATCCTCTTGCCTCAGCCACCCAAGCTGCTGGGATTAAGGTGTGTGCCACCATGCCAGGTGGTTCCTATAGTTTTACAGAAAGTCTTAATATTAGGTGGAGTGATTCAACTTTATTCTTCTTTTTAAAAATCCTTTTGGCTATTATAGATTATTTAATTTACCATAAAACTTTTAAAATCAGCTTGTCTACATCTATGAAACATCCTACTGAGATTTTGATGGAATTGTATGGAATCAATAGATCATTAGGAGGTCATTTTTAATATGCTGCACTTTCTAATATTTGAAAGTATGTCTCTTCACTTAATTTTAAAAATTTCTTTCATAAACATTTTGTATTTTCAATGACAAATATTTTAGATGTTCTGCTTCATTTTTAACTTCACTTTTCATTTCTTAGAGCTATTGAAAATATTTAAAAAGGTTTTTGTTTTATTTGTTCATTACTAGTATATAGAAATATGATTGATTTTTGTCTTTGGTCTTACAGCCTAATACATTGTTAAACTCACCTATTACTTTTAGGAGTTTCTAAAAACTGTTTTAAAAGTAGATTACTTAAGGATTTTCTACTTAGTCAAATTATGTTATGTTGTCTGCAAATAAGAATTATTTCCTTCCCCACACTTTCCAATGCATTTAACTTTAAAAAAATGCCCATGTCACTACTTAGGACTTCCAATATAATGTTGAAAAGCAAGGACAGATGATATCCTGTCTTGAACTGGGCATTCTTTGATATAATAGGAAGTTTCTTCCTATTCCTTTCTTTCAACTTAAAAAAAATCACTTAATAGATGCATCAATTAATATGATCAAGTGGTTTTTCTTCTTTATACAGCTAATTGATATTTCAAATATGAACCAGCCTTACATTTCTTTTGAATACTGCTGGATTTGATTTTCTAATGTTTCATAAAGGATTTTTGCATCTGTGTTCATGATGGATTTTGATTTGTAATTTTCATGTAATGCCCTTGGTCCTGTATTGACACTGGAGTAATGCTGGTATCATAACATGAGTGGATAAATGTTCTTTCTTTTTTTTTTCCTCTTAACGTGTTTGTATATAATTGATGTTAATTCTTTAAATGTTTGGTAAACATTTGGTGAAAATTGAGAGTTGAATTTGTTTTGTGGAAATTTCTAATGAATTCAGCTTACTAGTTAGAGGACTATGCAGGTTATTTATTTCATCTTTCCTGAGTTTTGGTAGTTTGTAGTTTTTGACAAGAGGGATAAACCTGTTCATTATTTTAACTGTGATGGTAGACTTATATCTAAGTTTATAAACTAATGTGCATTATTTTGTTGTCCTTTAATGAGTAGTGACAACTCCTTCTTTCCTTCCTGATTTTGAGATTTATGTCTTCTTTTTTTTTTCTTGTCAGCCTTGCTGGATGTTTATTGATATTTCTGATCGTTTCAAAGAATCAGCTTTTTATTTCATTCATTTTCTTTGTTATTTTTTTCTGTTTTCAATTTCATTGATTCCTGATCTTTACTTTATCTTTCCTCCTGCTTTGTGTTGCATTTATTCTTTTTCCAATTTCTTGAGATAATAGGTTATTGACTTGAAAACTCTTTTTGTTTCTGATGTAAGTATTTAGTTTAATAGATTTCTGCTATAGTTAGTATCTTGAATGTCCTTCAGAGGACCATATGTTAAAGTCTTGGTTAGTAGTTTGTGGCACTACTGGGAGGTGGTAGGAGAGGTGAGGCTGATCCGGAGGAAGCTAGGTCATGAGGGGGTGAGCCCTAGAAGGGGATGTGAAGGCTCGAACTCCTTCCTTTCTCTGCTTCCAGCCACCATGAGGTGAATAGGCCTCCTCTATCACACAATATTACCATTATATACTGTGCTGCCACAGGCCCAAAGCAAAAGAGTCAAGTGACTATGGACTAAATGCTTTGAACCTGTGAGCTAAATAAACTTTCCTTCTTCTTCTTTTTTTTTTTTTTAGTATTTTTTTTTAGTTGGACACAATACCTTTATTTTTATTTGTTTATTTTTATGTGGTGCTGAGGATCAAACTTCACACATGCTAGGCGAGCGATCTACTGCTGAGCCACAACCTCAGCTCCTCTTTCCTTCTTTTGATTATCTCAGTTATTTTCTCACAGCAATGGAAAACTGACCAACACAATTTCTCTCTCAGTACTGCTTTAGATGTGCCCCACAAATTTTGAGATATTGTTTTTTCACTTTTAAAATTCACTTCTATGTCCCTTTTAATTTCCTTTGAGATGTCCTCTTTGTTCCACAGATTATTCAGAAGCATGTCATTTGGTTTCCACATATTTAGAGTTTTGTTGTTGTTGATGCATTTCTGTTTTAATTCCTAGGTTAATTCTATTACGGTCAGAGAACATATTCTGTATAATTTGAATTGTTTAAAATGTATTGAAGTTTGTCATGTGGCCCAGCATATTTGCAAATGTTCCACATGTACTTGCCGTGGCACTGGACTTGCTTGGTATCAACAGAGAGACTTCTAGATATTTTCTGTTGCTAGGTTGGGGGTCTTCTCTTGGCTGGGGGGCAGGCATGAGATGCCTTGCTGCTGAGCTGCTCCCCAAGTCCTCAGGTCCCAAGCCAGTTGGATTTCTTACAATCTTTGGAGTTCTCCTTTGGTTGCATCATTTCTTGCATTATTTCAGGGGTTAATAGTTGTATGTAGCAGGGAAGAGCAGAGAAAAACTAATCTGTGCCATCTTCACTAGTGTCAATTACAATGCCCCTAAACATGATCCCAAATGCTGCAATCCCTCATGTTGAAATCCTGAAAGCCAAAAAACCTGAAAACCACAACTCTCGAGGGGCAAAAAAAAAAAAAAAAAAAAAAAAAAAAAGACACAAAATCGTTAAAAAGCTGAATTCTGAGGAGTCAGGATTGCCCATATAATACAGCAACAACAATTTCAGTTTAAAAATGCATAATTTTTCTGCTTTGGCCTTCTTTCCAGCTGATAAAATTAAAGGAGTATTAAATGAATTGAAGCTGCATTTTCTTGAAGATGTCAACAAAGTTACTAGTGGTTTGAAAATAATTTTGTGCACTGGGGGGATAAAAAGACACATAACAGTCTGCTGTTCCCTCACCAGTGTTGTTTCTGCCAAGCCTGTGATCTTATTTGAGTGCACAGGGAAGGGACTTCTATGTACCCACAACAGAGTAAAAGCACAGGAGATGGGAACTGAGTGGCAAATGCTCAAGTAGGTGTGTATCCAATTGTGGTAGAATTTCAAAAGGAGCAGTGCCATGTAGAAAATTATCATGAATGTATTCTTTTAGGAGAGCCATTCCCTACAAGAAACAAGCATCTATTGATTGATACGTAAGACTTTTAAATATAGTCAATGATACTGAAAGTCTACCAGTCAACTCTTATGGACAACCACCACACAACTGCCTATAATCTGTCCTTATAAGACACTTTTTCATATCTCATGTTTCCTATTTAAATTTTTTCTTAGTTTCAAATTATTGACATGCCTTTTTTTTTTTTAACAATTTGCTGCAGTATGTATTTCGTTTTTGTGCCATTTCCAGTAGCAGGGGCATAGATTTTAAAGAAAGTTCAGTTTATTTTACGCAGTTTTATTTTTGCAAATGTGACTCCTTAAAAGTGCATTATCACAACATTGAATTTACGTGTAAAAATTGTGTGCACATGTAAAAATGCTGAAACTTCCTCAGTTAATAAAGAGATGTCCTGTTTGTACACATGCCTTTTGAAAGATAAAATCCCTTGAGATCTTGGCTCTTTGGTTGACTCCATATATGGTGGTGAATCACTGTGTTATTTGACTGATTTGATCAAGGCTTAGGCAGTCCATCCTGGGTTTTTAGAAGATGGTAGTTATAAAGCTGGGTGCGTAAAATTACCAACCACAGTGGTATGTTTATACATTCTGTTTTTTGCCTTATTTCTTTATGAATGCCATTTGCTTGCTCTTAAATGTTACTCTTGTGTAACTGTCATTAGTATACCAGAGTGTTTATACTTGCAAAAATATGTAAATATTTTTTAGTATACCAGAGTGTTTATGCTTATAAAAATATGTTATTATTGCCTGTTTTATTGCATACTTGACCTATGAAGTGTTCTGTGTGTGCTTTTATATGTTTCTCAAATAAATCTCCCTTTAAAAACTAAATAAATGTCTTTTAAAGATACTAAAATTACTTTTTACTAGAATTATGTTTGGGATTTTGATCTTTCAGGATTTTAGACATTAAGGATTTTGATCGTTGGGGATTTCAACATTCAAGTTTGTAGCTCTGAGGATTACCTTTGGGGAACATGGCCCAAACCCTATCTTGACCTGTAGAAATTCACCAAGTAATTTTTGATAAAGATGCAAAGAAAATTCGAGAGGGGAAAAAAGGTTAATTTTCAGCAAATATTCCTGGAATAATTGAACTGCCAGTGTGGAGTATTTCCATATGGAAATTGGACTTCAACCTAAACCTCACATCCTCTGCAAAAATTAACTCAAAGTTGATGCTAAATCTAAATATAAAATATAAAACATCCATTTTTTAGAAGAAAATGAAGGAGGACTCTTGATTTGGGATTAGGCCAAGTTTTAGATAGGACCCCTAAAACAAAATCCATAAGAGAAATATTTGATAAACTGGACTTCATCAAAATTGAAAACTTTTGCTCTAAGAAAGATACAACTTAAAGAATGAAAAGACAAGGTAAAGACTGGGAGAATATATTTACAAAATGCATAGTCAACAAAAGACTCCAACCAAAATATATAGAGTTCTTAAAAGTGAACAGTAAGGAAACAAACAGCCCAATTTAGAAAGTGAGCAAAAGACTTGAACAGACCCATATTTGAACAGAGGATATTAGGATGGAAAGTAAGGGTATGAAAAAATGTTCAACATCATTAGCTATTATGGAGATGCAAACTGAAACCATGAGGAGATATCAGTATTTGCATATTAAATGACTACAAAACATACTGATAATATCAAGTGTTGGCAAGGATAATGCAAAATGCTATCACTACCCTGGAAAATTTGGGCAGTGTTTTATATAGTTAAACATATATTTCTTATATAATTCATAAATCCCACACCCAGGTATTTGTCCTACAGAAATTAAAAATTTTACATTCATAAAAAACTACATGTTTGCAGTACCTGTATTCTTAATTATCAAAAACTACAAATAATTCACACGTCCTTCCATAATAGGTCAATGGATATACTATGGTATAGCCATACAATGAAATGCTACCCAGGAATAAAAAGGAGTAAGCTATTGATATGTAAAACAACTTGGAAGAATCTCTAAGGTATTATGCTGGGTGAAGTTCCACAGTGAATCACCCCATTCGATGGCATTCTCAGAGACTAAACTATAGAATCATGGAACAGATCAGAGAATACCAGGGATTAGGGTTTGGAGTGGTTTTGTATCCTGACTGAGCCGATAGCTACATGCATCTCCTTTTCTTTTAAAATTCATAGAATTGTAAAGAAAAGTTTGATATTTTGCTCTATCAATTTAAAAATATAAAATTTTCTGGGTATTAATTTTACATTTTCACAAAAGTTATGATTTTACTCTTACACGAATTATATTTTGACACAGAGATGGAAAAGCTTGCTCTTTCCTGTGGTTAACCCCAGGCACCTTGCTGACGTGATGTGATGTGCTTTGATGAGCTGCAGCCCATTTCCTGCTATGCACCCCTCTTCCAACTGGCTGACCACTTTCTCTGTGCAATCATCATTTAGTTAAAATACCTGTGGGCTAATGCATAATGTCTTATCTGTCATTTGTACCTCTCCACAAGGTTCACCTTATCAGACTTTTCTTGAGGGATCCCCACTCGTTGAGAGCCAGCATTGAGAGCCAGCATTGGGAGAACAGAAGGTGATGCCAGATGACCCTCAGGGAGGACTTCCTCGGCCCTGTGCTAGAGCCACTTTGCAAAGAATTTACAGAAACTCAGAAAGGGAAAGATGCCGGTTAGGAGAGTCAGAGCCTTCTCACTTCATAGCTGGGATAGGACTCAAAACTGTCACTTTTCAGGGTTTTTAGCTTGTGCTTTTTTTCCCCCCTTATTCATTACCAAGGTGCTAATGAATGATGTGCTTAAAGATGCTTTCCCCCTTTTGAAGTACTGTTGCTGCACCCACAGTCGTGAAGAAGCAGATCAAGAAGCAGTCTTCTATGGCCCCAGACAACCTTGGATATTGGGTCTAAGAATGAATGAAAGGAGAATAATTTCCCAGGCAGTTTTGGACTCGAGTGTGGGGTGGGAGGTAGCCCTGTGACCCTGGGCACAACCACAGACCTACTCCCCTGCCCAGGGCCTAGCTCCCCAGCTCTCCAGAATAGGCTGGTGTGGGACTTGGGGTGGAGTTCGAAGAGGGACATTTTTGCTTCTAGATCCTGACTCACAGGCAATACTCCAGCCTGTACTCAGTTCTATATTTTAATTTTTTTTCCAGCAGAATTTCATCCTTTAGTAACTAGCAATATATAAAGAAACATTTCTGCTTATGATTAAAAGGAATTGTTGCTTTACCTAAATATTTTCATACTCTTCCCTACAAATGATGTTCTTCATGAAATTTGTCTCCTTTTTTGCGGGCAAATCTTCTTAACACATTTTGTTTATAATAATAGGTCTGGCAATATTAAGATTACATGGTAGCTTTTCTCTAAGCTTTTATTTTGTTGCCTTATTGAGAGCAAGGAATTCAAACTTGTACCAGGATCAAGAAGGTCAAGAATATGGAGCTAAACAGGAAAGATTGGAGAATCACCTAAGATCTCTCTCTCTCTCTCTCTCTCTCTCTCTCTCTCTATATATATATATATATATATATATATATATATATATATATATATATATATCATATCAGTCACTTATGTTCTCTGTTCCACTAGCAGTAAAAGGGGAATGGAAAATTATTCATATTTACCCTTAAATATTACTTAAAACATAAAGGGGAGGGAGGGATCAACTGAAGTCCATGTGAATTTTCTTATTAATTTCTTTCAAGAAAAAATGTAGAAGGGCTGGAGCTATAGCTCAGTGGTAGAGAGCCTGCCTTGCATGTGTGAAGCACTGGGTTCAATTCTCAGAACCACACAAAAATAAATAAAGATATTATGTCTATCTACAACTAAAATTTTTTTTTAAATGTAGAAAGATACTCCTGTCGATTGCTATTCAAGAATTATAAAGCTATTAATTATAAGTACTAAAAGTTTCATATTTTCTAATTAAATATTATATTTGCTGTAGCTGAGTAGAAAGTATAATCACATGCCATTAAATGCATCCATTCTCAGATATATTAACACTTTTTTTGTAAAATAAATTAGATATCTTCTCATAAAGAGCTAAGATATTAAGTAAATTAGAGACCAACATGAGGAAAGTCAGAATTACAGAAAGCATAGTTTCACCTATATCCTAAAATTTTAAGGGAGCTTTTTCTTTATTTTATAATAACAATAATAATTATTAGCAGTAGTACTGGGGATCTAACTTAGGGTCTTGTGCATGCTAGGCAAGTGCTCTACCAGTGACTCACACCTTTTTGTTTTTCCTTATTTTGAGACAGGACCTTGCTAAGTTGCCTAGGCTATCCTTGTACTTGTGATCCTCCTGCCTCTGCCTTCTGAGTAGCTATGATTACAGGTAGGCTACACCACAAGTGGTTTGCAAAAGGCTTTCTAAGAGTGGATAGCTCAGTTCCTATCATTACTCAGTGCCACCCACGAAGTAGAAGCAAGAGCATTTCCTACTGAACTTGCTGCAGGAAGTAAGAAGTAAGAGCCATTTGGCTCACAGGTAACAGCATCTGGTATACCTTCAGGGGGGGGACCATCTTATTGAGTGATGCAAGAGATAATTTTCCAGAACTCCAGAACTGTAGTTTCCTGCTATAAATAGAAGCACTTTTTTTTTTAAATTTGAAGACACCAAGTTGTATTATAATAAGGTCTTTAATACTTAATAAATTTTATTTCTAAATCAATGTGGAAACAAACACTTGGAAATTGCAAAGTTAGCTCTTGTACAAATTAATCTCCAGGAAGAACATTAGTTTATGATAAAAGACAGCAGCACTTCTAGCTTTCTTGCACAAGCTTTAGCAAATGTACCCCAGAAAACATGGATTTACTGTGAGATCAAAAAACTAAGGATATTTCTACACTCATAGGTGGATGAATAGGAGGGGAGGTAAACAGAACAGTTAGCTGGTTCCAAAACATGTAAGTAGCTGCTTTGTAAGAAAGACCAATAAATTATTCAACACCAATCAGTGCAGGTTATAGGTAAGAGACATAATTCATAAAGGAGTTTCAGTTATGCAGGATGAGGGTGTTCTGGAGAGGTGACAGATGATATGGTAACATTATAATAATACTGTGCTGTATTCTTGAAATTTTCTACAAAAGTAGGTCTTAAGAGTTCTCACCACACACACACACACACACACACACACACACACACACACAAAGGTAATCCTGTGGTGGTGGATATGTTAATTAGCTTAATTGTGGTAAACATTTCACAATGTATATTTGAACATCATGCTGTACACTGTAAATACATATCATTTTTATTTGGCAATGATACCTCAATAAACTAGAAAAAAATGAATAAAGATTCAAAAACTCCAATTCACAAAGGAGTAGGCATAAAGTATATGTTTAACCTGGGGTGATCAAAAAGAAATCTTCACAAACACAAAAAATACAAAGAAAATAAAGAACAGGAATTTGCTTGCACTCAAGGCTGAGAAGGCTAGTCCAGGGTATTGGGCGGGGCGCTGGCCTCCATCTGAGAGATGACAGGAGGTCACTGTTTCAGGAAGAAGCAGAGTTAAAAACAGAATAATCTCTCTAGACTTAACCCATTTCACTTGCCCTTAGTTACTTAGCTTTAAGTTGACCTTAAAAATCAACAAATTTGGTGATAACTCCTCTGCCCCAACCATGATGTTTGATTTGCACGTGCACAGACACCGATTATGGACTAACCTCCACCCACCTTTCCCCTAGCCTCCACCCAGAAATCCCCGCAACCCTATCTTCAGAGAAGTGGATTCAAGATGAGATTTGCTTTCTAGTGTCCATGCTTGGTCACTTCATGAAAAAAAAAAAAAAAAGACTGTTTTGAAAAACTTGTTTCAGTGATTAGCATACTGTGTGGTAGGCAAAAAGGTCTGGTTGGGTAACAATATGATCAAACTTTCAAAATAGGCACTCTTCTGGGAGCAGGAAGGATAGGTTTATGCAGAGGCTGGCAAAAGCCAGGAGGGTCTTATCATAGGAAAGTGACAAGTTTGAGATCCAATATCGAGGCCTGAATTGGAGAAGTAACAGTGCAAACAGAGGAGAGGAATCCATTTAAGAGATGGTGTTTAAGAACAGAATGGATTGGATGGAGAGATTCACTAGATATCAGTGGTAAAAGAAAAGAACTTTAAGATGATGGCAGGATTGGCAGTTGTGTGGGAATAGGAGTAACATTAACCCACCGAGAGGAGAGACGAGGAGGCCACGGCTTGGCAGTAGGGGAAAACAATGAATTCAATTTGGATGTGAGGTGCTGGCAGGGTGGCAGTGCAGAGAACTCCAACAGGCCACAGGATATACAGGTCAGGACTGAGAAGAGGACTGTTAGCTGGCATACAAATTTGTTTTTTTGTTTTTTTTTTTAATTTTAATTTTTATTATTGGTTGTTCAAACCATTACATAGTTCTTGACATATCATATTTCACACTTTGATTCAAGTGGGTTATGAAGGGAGAGAGAAGGGAAATTGCATGGAAATGGAAGGAGACCCTCATGGTTATACAAAATTACATACAAGAGGAAGTGAGGGGAAAGGGAAAAAAATAAAAACAAAGGGGAGAAATGAATTACAGTAGATGAATTACAGTAGATGGGGTAGAGAGAGAAGATGGGAGGGGAGGGGAGGGGAGGGGGGATAGTAGAGGATAGGAAAGGCAGCAGAATACAACAGACACTAGTATGGCAATATGGCATACAAATTTGAATGGTGGCTAAAACTCTGGAGAGAAGAAAACAAGATGATGAAGAAGGGGGCTGGAGATGTGGCTCAAGCGGTAGCGCGCTCGCCTGGTATGCGTGCGACCCGGGTTCGATCCTCAGCACCACATACCAACAAAGATGTTGTGTCCGCCGAGAACTAAAAAATAAATATTAAAAAAAAATTCTCTCTCTCTCTCTCTCCTCTCTCACTCTCTCTTTAAAAAAAAAAAAAAAAGATGATGAAGAAGGCTGGTGAGTATCAATTTTGGAGGTACCACAAAGAATGGGGAGGTGGCAAGGGACCAATAAAAGAAGGCTTTTACTGATGGACTAAAGTGACCCGGAGCAAGTGAGATTACGAGCCAAATGCTTCAAAATCTTACAGAAATGGAGATCCGCCTCACTGACCTGCACAGGAGCTCGGGCCCAGGGTAAGCCTCAGTCCATCCCATCACTGGCTGACCACCAGAGCGCAGACTTGGCCCAGGACTGCCTCTGCCCACTGGCAGACACCCACAGTAGTCAGGCTCAGCCCAGACCTGCCTCACTTGACCTGTGTGGGAGCTTGGGTCCAGGGTAGGCACCAGTCCATCCTGCCACTGGCAGACACACACTGGAGCTCAGGCCTGACCCAGACCCGCCTTGCTGACTTGCACGGGAGCCAGGGCATAGAGTAACTTTGGGTCCGCACCACCACCACCACCTGGGAGCCCAAGTCTAACCCACTTCCATTTTGAGACACTGTAGCCATCCCCATAACCTTCCCCATGCAGTAGCCTCTACTTTGAGACAACAGACAGAGTCTAGAAGCAGCTGCATCTGGGATCAGGCATCCCAGAGCCAGTATAAGGCCCATTCTTTTAGCCCCATCTAAGACACTGCATCCATCTTGGGGCACCTCTACTGCTGTCTCGAGTTATCTCCTGCTTCTGCTGCCACCACCTATACTTGCAGTAGCATCCATCCTGGGACACTGGCAGGGTCTGGAAACTCAATACCAAGATGAGGTAGAGATAATCTGCACAGATACTACAAGATTATAGGGTAAAAACTGTAATACCTCAGATCCACACTATAAGAAAGGAAATCACATAGACAACATGGGAGGAAAAACAAGGAAAGAAAAAGGGAGGAAAATTCTCCAAACCAAGTAAGATACTACAATAACAGAACCTATGGACAGCACAGTTGATGAAATGTCAGAGAAGGAGTTCAGAAGGTTCATAATTAAAATGATTTGTGAATTAAAGAATGACCTAAATGAGCAAATATAGGCATCCATTGATCATACCAACAAAGAGATAAGGTAGCAAAAGATTACTTCAAGAAAGATATAGAGATTCTGAAATGAAGGAAATAATAAATCAAATAAAAAGACTCAATAGAAAGCATCACCAACAGACTAGATCACTTGCAAGGTCACCCCAGGGATGCAACATATGGAAATCAATAGTGTAATTCATTACATCAATAGACTCAAAGATAAAAACCATATGATCATCTCCCTAGATGCAGGAAAAAGCATTTGACAAAATACAGCACCACTTTATGTTCAAAACACTAACAAAACTAGGGATAACAGGAACATATCTCAACATTGTAAAAGCTCTCTGTGCTAAGCCACAGGCCAACGTCATTCTAAATGGAGAAAAACTGAAAGCATTCCTTCTAAAAACTGGAATAAGACAAGGATGCCCTCTTTCATCACTCAATTTAACAGTTTTTGAAACACTGGCCAGAGCAATTAGACAAATGAAAGAAATTAAAGGGATATGGATAGGTAAAGAAGAACTCAGATTAACATTATTTGCTGACAATATGATTCTATACCTAGAAGACCCAAAAATATTCTACCAGAAAACTTCTACAACTAGTAAATGTATTCAGCAAAGTAGCAGAATTCAAAATCAACACCCATAAATCAAAGGCATTTCTGATTATCAGTGACAAATTCTCTGAAAGGAAAACTACCCCATTCACAATAGCCTCAGAAAGAAAGAAAGAAAGAAAGAAAGAAAGAAAGAAAGAGAAAGAAAGAAAAACAAAACAACAACAACAACAAAAAAAAAACTTGGAATCAATGAAAGAAGTGAAGGACCTCTACAATGAAAACTACAGAACATTAAAGAAAGAAATTAAAGAAGACCTTATAAGATGGAAAGATCTTCCATGTTCTTGGATAGGCAGAATTAATATTGTAAAAAAGATCATACTACCAAAAGCACTATACAGATTTAATGCAATTCCAATCAAAATCCCAATGACATTCCTCATAGAAATAGAAAAATCAGTCATGAAATTCATCTGGAAAAATAAGAGACCCAGAATAGCTAAAGCAATCCTTAGCAGGAAGAGTGAAGCAGGTGGCATCACTATACCAGATCTTAAGCTATACTACAGAGCAACAGTATTAAAAACAGCAAGGTATTGGCACCAAAACAGACTGGCAGACAGAATAAAGGACACAGAGGCTAACCCACAAAATTACAATTATCTTTTATTAGACAAAGGTGCCAAGAACATGCACTGGAGAAAAGATAGCCTCTTCAACAAATGGTGCTGGGAAAACTGGAAATCCATATTCAACAAAATGAAATTAAACTTCTATCTCCCACTACGCACAAAACTTAACACAAAATGGATCAAGGACCTAGGAATTAAACCAGATACACTGCATCTATTAAAAGAAAAATTAGGCCAAAATCTCTATCATGTTGGATTAGGCCCCAACTTCCTTAATAAGACTCCTATAACACAAGAATTAATATCAAGAATCAATTAAATCAGATGGATTGAAACTAAGAAGCTTCTTCTCAGCAAAAGAAACAATCAGTGAGGTGAATAGAGAGCCTACAATTTAGGAACAAATTTTTACCACACACATGTCAGCTAGAGCACTAATCTCTAGGATATATAAAGCATTCAAAAACCTTAACACCAAAAGCAAGCAAGCAAACAAATAAACAAATAACCCAATCGATAAATGGGCTAAGAAACTGAACAGACACTATCAGAAGAATATATATAATCAATCAAAAAACATATGAAAAATGTCCATCATTGCTAGCAATTAGAGAAATGCAAATCAAAACTACTCTAATATTTCATCTCACTCCAGTCAGAATGGCAGCTATTAAGAAATACAAACAACTATAAATGTTGGCGAGGATGTGGGGAAAAAAGGTACACTCATACATTGCTGGTGGGACTACAAATTGGTGCAGCCATTATGGAAAGCAGTATGGAGAATCCTTGGAAAACTGGGAATGGAACCACTATTTGACCCAGTTATCCCACTCCTTGGTCTCTACCTAAAGGACTTAAAAACAGCATACTACAGGGACATAGCCACGTCAAAGTTTATAGCAGCATAATTCACAATAGCTAAACTCTGGAACCAACCTGGATGCCCTTTGGTAGATGAGTGGATAAAGAAAATGTAGTATGGATACGCAATGGAATATTATTCAGCATTAAAAGAGAATAAAATCATGGCATTTGCAGGTAAATGGATGAAGTTAGAGAATATAATGCTAAGTGAAGTTAGCCAATCCCCCAAAAAACAATGCAGAATGTTTTCTCTGATTTAAGGCTGCTGATTCATAATGTGGTGGTAGTGAGGGTCATGGGAGGATTAGATAAACTCTAGGTAGGGCAAAGGGGAAAAGAGGAGGGAGGGGAAAGAAGGGGACATGGGTGTAGGAAAGATGGTGGAATGAGGTGGACATCATTATCCTAAGTACATGTAAGAAGACACGAATGGTGTGACTCTACTTTGGATACAAACAGAGATAAGAAAAATTGTGCTCTATATGTGTAATATGAATTGTAATGCATTCTGCTATTATAAATACCAAATTAAAATTTTAAAAATGTAAAATGGGGAAAAATGACATTCAGAAATGTCACTACAGAAATGGCCCACACCTGTAATTCTGAGGACTTGGGAGGCTGAAGCAGGAGGATGGCAAGTTTGAGGTCAGCCTGAGCAATTTAGAGAGGCCCTAGCAAGTTAGTGAGACCCTGTCTCAAAATAAAAAATGAAAAGGGCTGGGGATGTGGCTCAGTGGTTTAGCGCTTCTGAGTTCAATCCCTAGTACTAAAAGAAAAAAAAAAGGCCCAAAGTCACATTAATTGGTCGAGTCAAGTAAGAGTGTTATCCTATTTCCCTCTTCTGGATGCTTCTGCCTGAAAGGGTCAAGACTCCTGACCACAAGGGGAGTGAAAGGCAGGGCAAGCTGGAGGCCAAAGGGGGCCTGGGGAGGCAGGAATGAGCTGCGCAGGTCAACCAATACTCAGGGCTGGACTCATAAGGAGGCTAGAACCTGCAGATCCTGTTGTCATTTTTGAGTTCAAGTGACTGTGGGACCTTATATTTCTTTTCAGTGATCACAGTGCCCTAAACTCTCAGCCAAAGTTAGAGGAAATTCTCTCTGGGTAAATTTTATTTTTTTATAATTTTTAAAAAATATTTCTTATTAGTTGCAGATGGACACAACACAATGCCTTTATTTTTATGTGGTTCTGAGGATCTAACCTGGGTCCCACCTGTGCTAGGTGAGCACTCTACCGCTGAGCCACAATCCCAGCCCTCTGGGTAAAATTTAAAGAAACAGTGAGGGGCAAAATAAAGATACTTTTTAATTACATTTCAGGAGTCTTGTCTCCTTCAACATACTCATTTCAGA
Organism: Urocitellus parryii; assembly: GCF_045843805.1. Taxonomy (NCBI): domain Eukaryota; kingdom Metazoa; phylum Chordata; class Mammalia; order Rodentia; family Sciuridae; genus Urocitellus; species Urocitellus parryii. The sequence continues at coordinate 64,596,175 of NC_135539.1, read as the reverse complement.
AATAAACCTTCCTGTTTTGGTTTTCCATGGTGTTGGGGATGGAATCCAGGGTCTTGTGCTCACATGCTAGACAAGCGCTCTACCACTGAGCATGCCACCAGACCCTAAAACCTCCTGTGAAAAGCCACTTCTGGGCCTGGGGGGGGGGGGTGAGCTCAGTGTTCAAGCAGTTGCCTAGCATGCCCAGGGCCTTGGGTTTGTTCCCCAGCACTGAGAAAAAAAAGAAAAGAAAAGAAAAGAAAAGCCACCTCTCCTGGTCTCCAAATTATCTGAGCAACTGAAATTTAAGAGTGTTTATGATGAGAAGATAGAATGACACATTTCCTACCTGGGTCCTTTTTCTTTCCCAGCACTTTTGCTAGCAACAGTGTTTCTTCCAGAAGCAGGCTCTGTTCTCTCTTCTGTGGGAGATCCAAATCCAGTGCTAATACGAAAACTAATGATTTTTTTTTTTTTGAGTCATTTGGAAAATATCACAAACAATTATAATCATTCAGAAAATAACAATATGTTATATTTTCAAGGCATTTCACGGTTTATAAGGCCTTTCCCCTTTTGATTTGATTCTTTTTGCCATTAGGAAGCAGGGGCTACACATCATTCCCTCCACAGCTAAGGAAGCCAGACCTGCCCAGAGAACTGACTCAGGTCTTTCCACATACTGCAGGGTCAACAGCAGACAAAAGGGGAAGCCCAAATCTCCCAGCTCCTATTTCAGAGATCTTTGCTACAGCAATTTAAAAAGCAATTATGCAATTATATTACCGTAAGAAGAAGCAAAATCATGTTGCCAAAATCTAAAAAAAATTTCACTTCCAGATTAAAGGGAGAGTTATTTGAGTATAAATAAAACATCATTTTCTTACTTGGTCTTCTCTCTACTTCCTCTTCTTAAAGAAGATGAAGAAGAAATACTTCTTCCATAGCCAACATCTGATGATTTATCGTCCATAGATGGAGGTGGAGAACTAAAATTTGACACATTTGAAATTATTTTTTTTAATTTTTATTTTATGTATTTTATTTGTATGTGGCCCTGAGACTCAAACCCAGTGCCTCACATATGCCAGGCAAGCACTCTACCACTGAGCCACAATCCAAGCCCACATTTAAAATTATTTATGAATTAAAATAATTTGTCAATATTGTAAAAAGAACAGATTTCTTTCTGAAAGCCACATTTGGAGCAGACTTTTAACAGGAACATACTATTTTAAAAGCATAAAGGAGAGATTAAGACACAAAGAATATCACAAAGCATTTACACACTGGAACAGGAAATATTTATATAAAATGTATGACCTTAGTACTATATTAGCTATATAGATATATGTGATCATTTTAAAAAATGTTGAGCTTTGATTTTTTTAGTTCTATCATTTACTTCTTATTTCAAAGAAAAATGCTGGGTTGTTACACTCAAGTACACAGTTCTAGACACTCATAAACAGAACTCATCTTGGTTGACTCCTATCTACCCTTTCTGCAGTTACTCTAGGAGTGAGAATCCTGACTTCAGAAATCCACTGGAAATTGAGGATAACATGGTGTCAAAGGAAAAGAGCAGAGAACAGTTTGCACTGGTAATGGAGGCTGGTTATTCTGTGTCTGGCTGGGAGTTTATGGACCACTGTTTGTTTTTATGGTAGTGTTAGATATAGGAGAAGAGAAAGATGCTGTGCTGGTAATCTTCACATAGTCACATGCTGACAAACAAAAAAAACAAAACCAAAAAATGTGTTTTCCTGCACCTCCTGCCCCCACCTAAAGACTCACTTATCAGAAACTTTACTGTTGATCAAGAGTACAGCTCGTTGATCACTTGGTTCTTGAAAGCAGAGCTCCTTCAATGGCAAAAGTTTGGTGCCAGGATTTATCTGTAAGATAGTTCAAGAACTGAAAAGTATTCTCTGTATGAGTCAGGATTTTTTAAAATAAATTTTGATGCACTATATTCTTGACAGCTTGTTAAATTCATTTACATACACGTCATATCTCTGTGTGTGTATCTCCCTCCCCCCTCTTTCATATATTAACAATATGTTATATTTGCAAGGCATTTCATGTTTTAAAAGGCCTTGAGGAGAACATGGTGTTGAGAGAGAGAGAGAGAAAGAGAGAGAGAACTGGGCACTGACACTGTGGATATTCTTGCCTTTGGGTGGGGTACATCTCTCCAGTTCCTCACAACCTTTACTGTCTCAGCTATTTCTTAGCTCCTGAAAGTATCCAAGTTCACAGTCCATTTATATGCCTCAGAGAGAATTTACCGTTGTAAAAGTAAGTGCTGAAACTGACTTTTAAAGTGCCACAAGGACATTTAAGCCTTAGACAGGCAATTTTTATCAGCCAGGTAGAAGAGGATGGTCTAGGATCAACCTCTGAGCTCTGAGATCTCTTTCCAGTTAACTGATGGTTAGATCCTGTTCTCATCCAAGATACTTTTCATGATCCTTTTAGAATAAGGCAAAGTGGTCTTTTTAAAGGAAGACAGATCCCATCCTTCTTCTGTCCCAGATCCTCGCCAGTTTTCCATTTCATTCAGATTTAAACCCAAGTTCTTCTGATGGTCTTTTGGCAGCCCTTTATGACTCTGATTGAGTTACTACTCTTCTCTCACTTTGTCCTGTCAAGGATGTTTACCCCTTGCGGCTTTTGCACTGGTTATGTGTGTCACAGGGTGTTAAAGGGTATGGTGGAAGTGCTGGAGGAGGAGCCAGAGTAAAGTTTTAGACTAGTTGTTTTTCATTATTCAATTTTTCTCACATTCTCTCACATGGTTGAGACCTCCCTTGCAAATACAGCTCAGTTATCTTTTATGGTCCTGTCTTCTCTGCTTCTTTGAACCCAATTGGTCCAAGAAGGTTTCTGCTTCCAGCCTTGCTCAGTCCAGTTTTGAATTCCTGCACCTGCCCAGCAAAGCATATGGCTTTTGCTCTTTCGAGTTCTCCTAGGGCCTCAGGAAGTATATACGTGATGGAACTTTCTGAGATCTGCCACCACTAGCTCTCTCACTCCTCTGTGGTTTTCCTCCCTTTGTCATTTTTCCTCTTGCAGAGGCTCTACCTGACCTCAGGGACTTTAGGTAATGCTCAAATTTTTTGAAGTCTTTAAATCATATTGTTTTCTCAGTTTTGCGAAGTTCTAAAGTTTTCTCCACGCCTCTTATTGCCTTTGGTTTTTAAAATTAGTTAAAAAAAAAAAAAAGAAATTCCAACTTAAGCAGCCACATCAAAAAGTCCTCAAGATATTAATTTTTCTTTCTGTTTTTCTCAATATAATGCTGAATTATACTATATATTGTTTTGAAATTCCATCATAAATACAATTAAGTAAAATAATATTCTTCTACATTTTAAAGCCTAGTACTAGAATTTGGTTAGATTCAATCAGAGTCTAATTAATGAAATGAAAAACATATTTTTATTCACTAAGCACAAGAAGTAATAGAACCAAAATTTAAAATGACCCTTTTATAGCTTATCTGACACTTGAGACTGGCATTAGCAAGATGATTAAACTACAAATAATTAGATTCTGGTTAAAACTGTATAAAAATGTGAAATCTTATAACCAAAGTTAAGGATAATGTGCTGACTTTCAAATTTCTGCTTCTAAAAATATAAATTATATATAGTGCTCATAAAATGGCCATGTAATGGCATCATGATTAAAGGAAAAATTATTACCCTACATACTAAAACACAATAAGTGCTGTCACTTACCCGACCATAATCATAGAATCCATCACTAATTATGTTATTTGACAACAAACAGCCAGTCTGGCTATATTTCAGAGAGAGATTATTGTTGAGCAATTTATTATAAGCTGCTTCACTGAATTTATTTTTTCGTCTCACTGATAGATTAATTTCTTCAAGGATATCTATAGCCCTGTCAATAAAAGCAAAAGACATTATTTGCTTTCTAGGAGAAATCCAACCTTGAGCTCTCTCACTTACATGCTTAAGGTTCTGAAGGAATTGAGATGCAAAGATGAATGCCTCCCGATCCATCTAGATAACGTAATACTGACAAAATTATGAAGACAAATCAACCCTTTTGGAGAAGATATATGCCAGGTAGTGACTCATATTCAAACGGTTGTGAAAACAAAACAAAACAAAACAAAACAAAACAAAACAAAACAAAACAAAACAAAACAAAACAAAAAAACTATTGTGGTTTGGGTTAAGTGTCTTCCAGCAGCTCATGTGTTGGAGGCTTGGTTTCCAGTCTTTGGTGCTCTTGGAAGGTGGTAGAACCTTTCAGAGTGGATCTAGTAGGAGGAAGTTAGATCATGGGGGCATGCCTTTGCAGGGGATATTGGAACCCTAGTCCCATCCTCTGCCACTTACTTCCTGCTAGGATGCCACTAGCCCCAAAGCAATAAGGCCAACTGATCATGGACTGAAGCCTCCAACACAGTGAGCCCAAACAAACCTTTCCTCTTTGTAAGTTGATTCATCTCAGGTATTTGTTGCGGTAGTAGAAAGCTAGCTATCACAAACACTTTTAGGGGAAAAAAAGAATCATTGTCTATTTAAAACAAAAGTAGTATTGGACCCCAACCTTTTCAGGTAACCAGACAGTATATACAAAAAATAAAAATGGTTAGGAATTAGTAGAGTAATTGTAAAACCCTGTTTGCTGCTATGCTAAGGGCAACTAAATTCATCTGCTGTTTGTAAGAAGAACAGATTAGGCCAGGTAGGTGAATCAGATAATTCTGGTAAAAAAATAATAACAAAAAAGGTTTGAATGGCTGGGGAAGAAAAACTGAGATGATATCATCACTTGCCTATTTTATTTTAGTCTTAAAATTGAGAGACAAATAAGATTGGGTTTGGCAACAGCAGAGGAAAGGGAAAGAGAAACATGTATCAAGATGGAGAAGTGAGAAAGGAAATAATGAAGCTGGCTGGGTAAAGGGCAGTGGGGCAGCTGATAGGGAGGGATGGGGAAGGACGCCTGCCTCTAGGCAGTGCTTCCCATCTTCAGCTCCTCGTCTGAGCTGGAGACTTGAGACCGCATCCACTCACCCAAGCCGGCATAACTCCACCGCCATTGGCTCCTCGCTGGCACAGACCATCACGGCCCAACTGGCATGCCTTCTCACCTCGTCATTCTTGGAATACAGGAGCTCCACCAGGGGTTCCAGTCCACCACAATTTCTTAACTAAAAGCAGAAACCAAAATTTAACACATTAAGAATATAAACATTCATGCTTAAAAACAAAAAAACCCCTCATTGTTTGATTGTTAAAGTGTTTGGGTTTTTTTTTTTTTTGTTTTTGCTGGGCCCTCTACCACTGAGCCACATCCCCAGCTCTATTTTGTATTATATTTAGAGACAGGGTCTCACAGAGTCGCTTAGTGCCTCACTATGGCTGAGGCTGGCTTTGAACTCACAATCCTCTTGCCTCAGCCTCCTGAACTGCTGGGATTAGAGGTGTAGGCCACCGTGCTCAGCTGTTAAAGGTTTTTATGATTTAAAAATGTGTCTCTATATAGAGTTATTAAATGTAGGGGAAAATCAATTATAAACCTTTATAGACAGGAGCCCATTTTCTATAAGAAGAGACCCCCACAGAGGGAACTCAGCATGATGGCATGTGGTAGGGGTGGGTGGGGTAGGAGTCTGTCTTCTCACTGCCTACACAAGAGATGCTCTGTGCTGAGATACTCTGCTCCTGAACACTGAATCTTCACTCGGTCCTATGGTAGTCTGAGTAACGCCCTCCCCCCCCACCCACACACACAATGGTGTGCTTATTCCTTGGTACATGGAATAAAACTAAGGATTTTGAGATGGAGATTATCCTGGATTATCCAGTAGGCCCAATATGAATACCAGGATCCTTCCAAGGAGGAGACAGGAGTGCCAAAGCAGTAAAAACTGTGATAGAAGCTGAGATTGCAGTGATATGCTGTGCAGATAGATGAGGGGAATAGATGAGCCAAACAATGCAAGTGACTCGAGGAGCTGGAAAGGGTAAGGAAATGGACTTTCCCCTAAAGCCTCCGGAAGGAAAACAGTCCTGTTAACAATTTGACTTGGGCTTATAAGACCCATTTTTGGATTTGTGACCTCCCAAAGTGTAAGATAATAGCTTTTTATTGCTTTAAGCTACTAAGTGTTGATAATTTGTTATAGCAGCAACAGGAAACTAATACAATCCCAAGGCTGGATTAGAAGCAATCAATGTGGGCAAGCAGCACCCACATCACTGGACATAGTCACCAAGCTAGCAGTGTGGCCAAAGCAATATTGAAGCAGTTCTCTAGAAAAAGACCCACCATTGCTATCTGCACAGTGTCCTTTTATTTCTTTAACAAGTAGAGAAGAAAAAGAACAAGAAAAGAATTTGAAGGAGCTACATTAATTACTTTAAATAAATTACTAATGTGTAAAATTGTTCTAATCAGGAATAAAAAGAAAAAAAAGATCTGACAGAGCTCTTGTCTCAGGTCTGAAATGTAATACTGGGACTGGGGATATAGCTTAGTACTTGCCTTGCATGCACAAGGCCCTGGGTTCAATCCAGTATCACACAAAAAAATAAATAAATAAATAAAATGCAATACTGTATTATTGGAGCCGGGAGGACCAAAATAATATTCTATCAAATATTAGTACCAAAGACAATATCCAAAGTTGAGAGCCCTCGTGGGCCATGTTCCACTTTCAGTCATTCTTGTCTCAAACTCAGACTCTGGCAAGACTTTCACATTAGCAAACGTAACTTGGGCAGCTCAGAAAAGTTCTTTTAGCTCCCTATGCTTAGCAAGTCAAATTTCTGAACATCTTTGTTTCTGGGAAAAACACAAGATAGTTATCAAACTCCATGTGTTCCCTTGGTAAATACCTAATTCATTTATTAATTCCTCCATTCACTCATGCTCTCATTCACTAGTCTACAGTATGTACCCGGTATATGTTAATGACCCAGACACAGGGAAGAAAAACCTCAGTTCCCTTCTTCAAAACCTCAAAGAGCCTATAGTCCTTCACGCAAGAACCATAAAGTGCAAAAGGGACAAAAAGGAAGTGATGTGTGGAGTGTAATGGAAGCACAGAGGATGATGAACTCAACTTTGAAGACTAAAAAAAAAAAAAGATTCACGTAGGACAAGACAGTTGATCTGTATTTGTTTGTTTATTTATTTATTTATTTATTTTTGTGGTTCTGGGAATCCAACCCAGGGCCTCATGCATGCTAGGCAATCACTCTCCCACATAGTTACATCCCCAGCCCCTGAGCTGCCTTTCAAAAGAGAAAGAGGAATCTATCAGATGGATGACAGAGAGACTAGCTTTCCATGCAGAGAAATCAAGGAGGTGTAAGTGAGAGAATGGCACATTCTGATAGAACAACAAACAGTGTGGTATTTCTGGGGTGTAGAGTTCCACCTGGGAAGAGCTGGAATTTGGGCTGAATAGGTAGGCAGGTGAGGATCATCCAGGGCCCTCGAATGTAACACTAAGCTCTTTAACCCTTACTATGTGGCAGTGGAAAGCCACGGGAGACTTGCAATGGTGTGATGAAGATGACATATTTGAAAGATTGGTCTGGAGGAGGTATGAGGAGCAAAAGCAGTAAAGAGCCTTCTGAATCTTCCAGGAACTAGACGGACTGCTCTGCAAACTCATGCAGGAAAATGTGGTCATAACACTTGAGTTTATCACTGTGTTCCCAGTGCCTAGCAGAGTGCCTGGCACATAGTACTTGACAAATAAATATCTGGTGGATACCTGAATGGATGAGTAACAGGAATAAGGGAAGGAGATAGAATACATATCTAAGAAACAAAAGAAAAATGAGTAGGACAGCATGAGTATCAAACTTGGGCTCTGGACTTGGGTGTGCTCTCATGTCACTTTCTAACTCTGCTTTGCACATCTTATTTCTCTAAGCCTTCTCTTCCTCATCTGTAAATTGGATTGCAAACACGCCTGTTTCACTGAGGCTTGAATGCTTAGCACAGAGCCTGGCACAGAGTAGGTGCTCGGTAAATGTTAACTTTCCTTATTTTTATTGGGTAAAAGGAACAAAGTCCTTGAGTGTTTGAATGAGTTCAATGGTAACACATTTCAAAAGGCAAAAATTGAGAGAAAAAGGATGTTTGTAAGTTTATATCAAATTTTAGTAAAGATATACTAGTCTCACCATAAGCACCAAGATTTTTATATGATCAGTCTTAAAAAAAAAAAACTTATATGTTTAAAGTTTATGATGTACAAAAGAAACACCAGAATATAATCTACATGTGTAATTTAAATAATCCTAATAAAAGGCAGTCTTGTTTGTCTACCATGGTGCATTTCAATGACCTTGAACCCTTGTGTGTGTCTCCCAATCGCATCCACTCCCTAAATCTCCCCAGAGCAACCATTTTCTTGAATTTGGGATTAATTATTACCTTGCTTATCTTTATCATTTTAACTTATATATTTGGATGCCTAAACAACATAGAGCTTAGCTTTGCAAATTTCTGAATGCTGCATCGGAATCGTAAGTATTGTTTTCTACCACTTGTCTTTACTCAGCATCCGGTTGATGGAATTCATTCCTGCTGATGTCAAGCTGTGGTTGATTTCATTTTGACCTACATGAGAGTCAATTTTGTGAATACACCATAATTTATTCATCCGTTCTCTTAACACTGGGACAAATGATTTGTTTCCAGTTGTTTAGATATTATAAACAATGCTTCCTGGTATGCAGAGGTGAGAGAATCTCACATAGAAACAGAATTGCTGGGTTGCTAGGATTTACTCACCTTCTTTACTTAAAAATGCCAACTTGTGAGCGCCTGCCTAGAGTGTGCAAGGCCCTCGGTTCATTGCTCAGCACTGCTTAGAACAACAAACCCACCAACCCCCAAACTGCACAAAATGCCAACTTGTTTTTTCAATGTGGTGTTCCAGTTATGAAAGGACTTAAATCACAGAAAGGCTCACGTACTTGAAAATGTTTCAAATGCATCCACTAATAGGTACTGAGCAGGAAAACCAGAATGAATGTCTCACCCCTGTCCGAGCCTCCACGTCGCACGCGGTGGCAGCCACGGTGAGCGCGGCTTTGCTCTGCACCACCGGGTTGTCAGAGCGCAGCGGGCCCAGGAGGGCGTGCATGATGTCGCGGCCCTGGATGCTGGCGCGCAGGGGCTCCTGCATGGCCATGTTGGTTAACACGGTGGCGGCGTTGGCAATGGCTCCTTCTCGTTTGCTAGACAGGATGTTTATCAGTGGATCGATACCGTCGGCTTCAGCAGCAGCACTGAGTAAATGAGGGAGAAACGATTGCGATTCATTTGAGTTCAAAAAATGATCTTTGGAGCATTCAACAAAGCTTATACAGCAAATGCACACAGAAATGACGATTTTAGAAATTAATTTGTCATACAATGAACCCAGAATTAGGTGCGGTGGTAAGCGGAGTCTGGGAAAATTTCAGGTGTGAATGAATTAAAATAATCCTTTTTTTTTCTATTTCCACAGGTTTTGGTTATAGGAAAAAATATGCATATTACTTTGTAAGGAACTCTATTAAATAAACTTTTTAATTTTTTTCCTCAGTGATACTTATAAGACTGGGAAATTCTGTTCAAAGAAAATCTATTAGACTGTTAGGGGAAACAAAACTTTAAATAGGGAAAATAAGGGAGCATAGAAACTCCTGATTTAAATTAAAATTCTTTAGATCATCTTCCCTTTCTTGAATGAGAGTGTTATTTGTAGGCAGAGGCTAAAATGGTTAAAACCAGCAAATTTTTTACATATGAATTTTGATTTTACAAACTAAATGTCAAAGATCAAGATCATGGTGTTGCTATAGATAATTTTAGGAATGTAGGTACATTTAATTTTTAAATTTCCTATTCCAAGGGCTACAGTTAGCTATTAATAACTTAACATTCTTTTCACAATTAGAAAACCTCTTTAATAACTGTCTTTTAAGAACATAGTATTTTCTATGGTCTCTGCATTTTAATCATTTTAAAAATCTCACAAAAGAGTAAAAAAGAAAATTAGAGTATTTAATGAGTGGGAGACCCCTTAATTAGATTCTTTAATATTTGGAATTGCTTTAAATAGATGATGTTCAAGCAATGAGATCAAGCTGTTCAAACAATAAGATATACAGAGCATCCTGGTTTTAAATGAAGACCCAGAATCATGTGTTAAAAAATCCACTTTAATCATCATGTTAATAGAGATCATCAAGATCATAAAAATTCCAATAATATGAACAACTCTTTTAAGTTTACATTTTACACATTTTTTTTTCCATTTAAGGTCACATAATAACCAAAACTGAAAAAAAAAAAAAAAAAAAGGTGAGACTACATGATTTAAGCCACCACTCTGCATTCTGAGGCATTTAATTTGGCACTGTCACTTAAATTGGCTGATTGTGAGGATTGGAGACCTCAAGAATGGAAGTTATAACAATTGTCCCTAAGAGAGCCAATGGCAATTAAGATCCTGGTAAAGAGACTGGTAGCCCATGGTGAAGGGAGGCTGTGATTCTGGCACAAACTGGTGTGGAAGGAAGCTGGACAACAGGGTTGGACAGGAATGCCATGGGCTGGGAAGGCAGCTCTGGAGAATGACGGACTCCATTGGTGTTGGCTCTGAAGGGCCACTTCCCACTCTGGCTTATGTATACCAGTCCATCAGTCCGATTCCATCAAACACACCGTACTGATCCCAAGGTTAAGCAAAGCCTAATTCCATTTCTCCAGGCCTTAGTGTATAGTTACCAACCATTCTTGTGATATCTTCTTTTCTTTCTCTAGAAAGATGTTTCTTAAAATTAAACTTTGTCTGACTGTTATATAACCAATGTTTACTTGTTTTGTATAAAATGTTGGAAGACCCTGCATCTTACTGTGATAGCCCAAGGGCTAGCATTCAGTTTCCTTTCCCAGGGGACAAAATAAACACTTGTTAAGATAATCTCACTTTTGGGCTGGGAATGTGGCTCAAGTGGTAGCACGCTCACCTAGCGTGCGTGAGGTGCTGGGTTTGGTTCTCAGCACCACATAAATGTGAAATAAAGATACTGTATCCACCTAAAAACTAAAGAAATAAGTATTTTAAAAAAGACAATTTCACTTTTAATTCTCTGATAAAATAAACATTCGTTAAGATAGTTTCACTTTTAATTCTCTCTCCTATTATTAATTGACATAGTGATCATTTGGTCTTATGAATAAGGAAAAATTTTTAGTTTCTAATTTTTTAGTTTACCAGAAACTTCTCATATTTTTTCAAGTTATATTTTACAGTTAAAACACTGAATTTTAGATACTTATAGCAAGACCACTGTTGTTTCTGGGAATAAAATCTAGGGCCTCGAACATGCTTAGTATGTGCTTTACTACTGAGATACACTCCCAGTCCCTGGAATTTTAAATTCTGTATATTTTCTAACTAATATATATTTAAATATTTTCAGAGATCATTTTCCCTTTTGAGTAACTTTTCAGGCACCTAATGCAATCAGTCCCTTAAATCATATACTTTATATTTTTTAATCATCATAAACATGCCTTGGCCAAAATGCCATCCTTTATCAAGTGACAGGGTTGTTTTTTTTTTTCTCTTTGACAATATTCACTTTTTAAAACATCTTGGAAAGTTCAGAAAGAGCACACAATGGAGGTATTTCGACGGCTTCTGTGATAGAAGTCAGAAGTATTTTAAGAACATGCATACCAAATAAGTCCTCAAAGGCTTTGTCTTTTATGTGCATCCAAGAGATTTTGGAAAATTCAATGAGTATGTAGGATCACACCCCATCATTCTAGTTTCTCTTGAAACCAAGAAACTAAGAATTACTGGGTCAAATACAGGAATTTCTATCAGGTTTGACAGATTTCTCAGACTGCTGCATTGATTTTGCCTTCCTTCTCCTGCATGAAGACACATTTTGCATTGCTCCATATCTCTGCATTCTGCTCTTTTCTTTGCTCTTTATGGAGGCAGTAAAGGGAAGTACATAAAAATCTAGCTGTTTAAAAACCCAAAGATTCTAGTACACAGGGAAGATAGCTTTTATTACATTGACATAAAAGCCAGCACAGGAAGACAAATCCTGCCTTCACATCTTGGAAGAACCACCGGCATTATCTGCACATTATCTGTCCCTCATTTGCTATGTCCAGCTCTAAGTCTGAAAAAAGAACACCTGAAATTAACTTAATCATAGAAAATTAAACTATTGTTCTCACCTAAGGAAACTAATTTCATTCATAGAAAAAGTGCAGAACTTGCACTTTTTACCAAAAATAATTGCCTTAATTTTGTTTCTCTCAAGCTAAAGACATCATTTTATTTTTCTCTGCCTCTAATAGGGAAACAGGCTGAAGACTGTCACAATTTAAAAGCATTCCAGTTTCCTAAGTAGTATAGTATTATCCAAATGAATGGGACAGAAGTCAAACAGCTTTGTTATAAAATCCAGAATTATAGGGCCATATGTCACCACAAATAATTTAAAAATATTTTCTGATATTTGCTATCATGAGTCTCCATCCAGTTGAAGTTTAATCAAGTAAGATTTAAAATGTAAATTGAAAACAAACCTAAAAAGCAAATCTAGGAATGTATAAAAATATCTGTTTACATCATGTGACACATGTAAACAAAGATGAAGTTTGACATGTCATATATATCCAATCTATTACCGGGTCCTGACTATTTTCCTCTTCCATTTTTTTCTCAAATCTCACTCCTCAGTCCATCATTCTACCAAATTTAATCCAACAGCCTCTTTAAATACAGACTCTAAATACAGACTGTCCCTGACTTACAATTTATGATTTTTCAACTTCACAATGTTGTGAAAGCAATGTACATTCAATAGAAACCACACATTTGCATGTTTTACCAGGTCAGTAATGTAAGGTACTCTCTCACCATGTTGAGTATCACTCATGAGCCATAGCTTCCAGTCAGCCAAAATGATCATCAGAGTAAACAACTGGTACCTGCAGGATGCTGTGTTGCTAAGCTACAGTGCACAGAAAGTTACTATATTAAATACATTTTGGACTTAGATGCTTTCAGCTTACAATGGATTTATAGGAATACTCATTGTAAGTTGAGGAGCACCTATAATCTCATCCCCACCCTGGTCCTTTCTCCATCTTACAACTAAAGCTATCTTTTAAAATCACAAATGTAATTATATTGCTTCTCTACTTAAAACACTCAAGGTTTCCCATTGCTCAGGATAAACCCCAAATATATTATATGGCCTCCACAGAGACTTTCAATATGCTGGGCTCTTTCTCACTTCAGAGTACTCCCATGTGCTTTTCCCACTTCCTGATATCCTCTTCCCACTGGATAATTCCCATTCAACTTTCATAGTCCAATACAAATGTCTTTTTCAAGAGATTGTTTTTTTTTCTTCTCTTTTTCTTTTTTCCTTTCTTGGTTGTAGAGGTGTTTTACTGAGCTGCATCCTCACCCTTTTCATTTTTTTATTTTGAGATACATTCTCACTAAATTGCTGAGGTTCTCACTTAGTTACTGAGACTGGCCTTGAACTTTCGGTCTTCCTACCTCAGCCCCCTGAGTTGCTGTGATTGTGGGTATGTATCATGGTGCCTGGCCAAGGAAACATTACTTGATCCCCAAACTGGTCTCTTTTTAAAGGTGAGCTCAGTGGCTTTGTTTACTAAATGTGAACTTTTCTTTTTGTTTAAAAAATCATATTTAATGGGGGGCACAATGGGGTGCACACCTGTGATCCCAGCAATTTGGGAAGCTGAGGCAAGAAGATTGCAAATTCAAAGCCAGCCTCAGCAATTTAGTGACACCCTCAACAACTTAGTGAGACCTTGTTTCAAAATGAAAAATAAAAAGGGCTGGAAATCTACTCAGTGATAAAGTGCTAATGGGTTGAATCCCTAGTACCTTACCAAAAAAAAAAAAAATTGTTTTGGCATAATCAGAGAAAAGTAACAATTTAAAAATATTATTTTACTGCATTTGTTATGGGTTAGAATTGAGCAATTAAGCAGTCTTTCACATCCCAAAGCCCCACAATGAAAAAACATTTGCAGCTGGGTGTGGTGGTGCATGCCTATAATCCCAGCAGCTTGGGAGGCTGAGACAGGAGGATCACAAGTTCAAAGTCAGCCTCAGCAATTTATTGAGAACCTAGCAACTTAATGAGACCCTGTTTCAAAATAAAAAATAAGGGCTGGGACGTGGCTCAGTAGTTAGGCATCCCTGAGTTCAATCCCTGGTACAAAAAATAAAAACAATTCACAGAATGGCTCCTGAGGAGAAATTCAATTACACAAATGAGTCAGTGAGTCAATAGCTCACTGAAATATACTGTGCTATTTCGTGGCTGTCTTTGCACTCGTGTTCACTTTGTCTGAAATACCCTTCCCTATCCCTCTTGTACTTCTGCCTTTAGTTCCCTCTTCAGTTCCTGTGTAACTCTCCCTTTCTCTGCAGCTGCCCATAACCATCACTGACCCTTCCTCTGGGATTTGCCTACATCTGGTAGTACTTCTTAGAGACAATATTTGATATTTATTTATATCTCTAGTTCTGAGAAGATCAAAATACTTTAATTGACCTAAATTAACTCAAGGTGAGTGAAGAAAAACCTCTGCATGCGTTAAAGAGGAGTGAGGGGGGAAGGTGCTTTGCTCAGCTTTAAGTTCCAAAGAAAGAATATGATCCAACAAAATCAGGATCTCCACTTTTATCACTTACAGCTGTCTTTGAAATTGGTTCGTTTCTTCCCCATCCTTAATGCTTCTCCCGTAATTTTGGGTAATTTTTAAGTGAAGTTCCATAAACGAAAGTTTGCACTATGGATCTTAGGAATATATTTAATTCATATATGGAGGGATGCCTCTTTTTTGAATTTGCAAACATTGTTGACTCTGAGGGTGTCATCAGGTGACACCATTTGGTATCTCTTGGAACTGGATTTTTGCTGCAGTTTTGAGATTCACATTCGACCCATCTGTAAAGGCTGGTTACATGAATCAAGGGTGACCTTGGGTAGTACGGAAATCTGTTTAACAGAGCCCACATACAGGGTAATATGTGGAACCCGATGGAACAGATGGTAATATTGGCAATAAGAACCTTGTTTGTTAACAGTGATTACAACCATTCCCACCAGCATGACTTTTTCAAATGTCTCTGAGAGTTTTGTCACACTGAGGAAGACATATTGGTGGCAAGACGTGCTGCAAGTGGTCAGGAAAGGTGCATGTGTAGTGGCAATTCAGAGGTGGCATTTTTAACCCTTGCTGGCTGACAGTAAATCAGCATTGGTTGAACCCTGTCCAATATGATAAGCAGGTCTCCTGGTTGGCCCCTCTAGATTTGGAATGTGGAGAACAGGATTCCTGACTCTTGTTTCAGCCAGCTTTTCAACAAAGGCAAAGATCCCAGAAGTGGGGTGTGTTTGCTAAATTGGTCACTTTCAGGGCCCAAAGCAGCCATCACCTGACTGTAGCCCCATAGCTGCAGAATGGTGGGATGTGTGCCCTCAAACTCTGGCTCAACTCCAGGACTGACAAAACTGGCCAAGAGAATCTCTCCCTTTTTAAAGAAATATGATTTAAAGAATTTTTTTTTGGGGGGGTTTGTTTTTGTTGTTTTTTCTTTTTACTATTAAGGGAGAGAATCACAATTAACTGCAGGTAAATGCTTTAAATGAAGGGTTTTAAAATAACACATAATTATTAAGGTAAAATATAACCCCAGTCAAAACTGTTTTGACTTCTATAGCAAAATAAGAAAAATGCAAAACAAACAAACAAACAAAACCTCTAAGAAATATCTGAACCCTCCCCCCCCCCCCCCCGACATACTGGTGCTTGTCTGTAATCTCAGATATTTAGGAAGGTTAGTCAGGAGTATCACAGGCTCAAGGCAGCCTAGGCATTTTAGGGAGATCCTGTCTCAAAAAAGAAAAAAGAATGAAAAATGGCTGTGGGTATAGCTCAATGATGAAGTACCCCTGGGCTCCCAAGTACAAAAAAAAAAAAAAAGTGCTATTTTACATGTATTGATGGGCGTTAGCAGATATGATTTGAGACTTCCAGAATGCTCTTTTATGTTTTACCTCCTCTGGCATTGTGGCTTCTCCAAAAGAACCAGAAAGAGACTAGTCTTGTTAATCTGGTCTTTCCAAAAATAGCACAGGTGTTTTTGTTACTGATTCTGAGGCAGTCAATCAAAGTCTGGGGAAATCAAATGTAATTTCCTTACACGGAGTAACACGGAGTCTTTATTGACCTATCTGTTCAATCACAATTCTTCATTTCCCTACATGCTCCCCTTGGTTTCAAAAGCTAGATTGCTCTGCCAGCAATTAACTACCTGCCATCAGGAAAAACAACTCTCTTCACTTCACATGGATGACTTGTCTCCTAATAAAACAGGAATTGTGGTTAGGGTTTAGGATATTCATATTCAGTGACCTCTGTAGCTTATTTACCCATTATCTATAGATGGCAAAAGACACAATCCCAAAGAAATGAGAGATACCATGTTGTTGATTTTCTTAACTAAAATAATAAGGATGGTGAATATGCTAATTTGACAGAAAATAAAAAATCTCTAGCACTGAGCTATATCCCTGGCCCAGGACTGGCTTATTCTCATCAGCTCAAATATCTTTCTTCAGAGAGCGCTTCCTTGACCAGCTCCATGTCATTCCCTAAGACCTCTTTGAAGACCCTTTCATGTCCCTTTTTATGACACTGTGCTGCTCTATTTTATTTATACTGCTATCACTTCTGATATTACCATTGAGAGTGACCTGTGTATTGTCTCTCCCTGACTAAAATGTAAGCTTGATGAAATCAGCTTCATGGAACATTTGTCCCCTTCCCTACTGTGCTCCTACAGCTAGAGCAACCTAGCACGTGAAGAACCCCCAGAGAATGGTGAACTGATTACAAAAGACATCTAGGTTAGTAGGTGAATCTGAGACACAGTGAAAAAGCCAGACAGGGATTCCCTCCACCCCCTACTGGAAGCTGAGTTCTAGAATCCAATGCTACATCGAGGAAAATCATTTAGATGCACAAAATAGTGGGGTAATAATCTAGGATCCTTTGGAGGTTTTTATTTAATAACAAGAAAGATAAAATTCAGACAGATTAAAACTTGTTCATGAAGCAAGTTAATAAATTGACACAGGATTAAAAGCAGGGTCTTTTGACTTTCAATCCATTATCATTTTATATTTATCAATTGCTTAGCTATTAACAAGCACAGTGTTTTCAGGAAAATAAAAAAACAGAAACAGGACTGTTGGCCTATGGTAGTTTGAATACTACCATAATTAGTATACTCAGTAATAGAATACTTGCCTAGTATGCGTGAGGCCCTAGGTTCCCTTTCTTCTGACTCCACCCCCAACACACATTAAGGGTGAATAAAAATAAATGTACATATATGCTCAAGTATGCTTCCAACTAAAAGCGAGAGGATCACACAATATAAGATATCCAAACTGATCATTTCCTCTGAAAATCAGTAATGCTAGAAATTAAACCCAAAAGTACCAGGAACTTTAAAATGATGGTATGCAGATATCAGTCTTTGTTCTGTAGATTACAAAAATCACACAGATGATTTTCTAATTGAACATTTTATGAGATTTTCCGAGCCTCACAAAGCTGGAAGTTAATCAAATTCGAACTATTTGTTAAGGTTTAGGAGGAATCAGCTGACCCCAAACGGGGATATGGAGTCAACTATTTATTGCAAAGTTTATATTTTCATTTCGCATGTTTTTGAAATCAGTGTTTGTTTTCAATCAAATATAATCAATGTAATAACAAGACTATCAGAGAGGAATCTAGTTTTTAAGGAGTAGAAATGAAAAGCATCAGCAGTAAAGTTGGATGGAAATAATGATGGAATAACACAAGATTAATATGAAGATGGTTTTCATCTATTTTATCTCTAAAATCCCAAAGGACTTTTAAAGTATACTTTAAATTATTTGAAGTCTCATTCTTAATAATAAAAAGTTAAATCATTCTTTGTACAAATGGAACTTCCTAAAACTAGCTCTCTTTATGTGACAAGACACATTGTGAACACACTAATTCAAAGGATCTAGAATTTTATAACAAAGTTACGTTAATAAGAATTTTAACCAAATTATCTTTTCTATTATATAGAATCAATAGCAAATATCAACCCTAGGGAAACTGTGATAGCAATTAGATTTATTAATGTGGTTCGAATGTATTATATTTGTCTTATGTGGTCATATAGCACAGCAGATATTCATCTGCCCATACAAGGAAGGTGTCAAAACATTTTGAAATGACTCTACCTTAGAAAACATCTATTAATATATACTTAGCAGTTGCATCTCTCCTCTTGAAAATCATCACAATAAAATGTTTCCCAGATCATGTTTTTTAAAATATTATCATCGTGGTGTCTCGAATTAAATTGGTGTGAGTTTCATTGAGATACAGCGACTCTGCCATTGCTTCTTGCCCCTCCCCCAACTTCCCCCAGAACGGCCACTAGGGGTCACTATGAAGACGCGGTTCCTCTTGCTGCGCAAGCCGGGCAAACCTGAGCTCTGCGGAAAGCATCTTTCTTAGGAAATATCCTGGGCGACAAAGACAATAACTGCACATCTTTGGCATCAGGTCCAACCTATGCATCAGGTCTATAATGTGAGTTTGCACTTTTCGCGTATTTTTTCTGTGGTCAATGTTGCCTTAAAAGAAAGTACTCCAACTAACAAGGTTACTTGCTCTCAGTGAACCTGAGTGTTGGCCCAGAGGAATGATCTAGGCACCTGGAGTTAAAATTTATTTTTCAAAGGGTAGTAGTACACATATTTAGCCATTTCAAAGGGATTTATATCACCCTTTCCTGCAAACGGATGGAGAGGGAGAAGAGAAACTTAGTGTTTTGCCAACTTCGAGAGAGCTTCCCCCCCCCACTTCCTTTCAAAGTGACCTTCATTGGTTCTGCCTCACAGTTCTCATTCCACAGTAAAATGTGGGCAAGGAATGAGCATTGGTCCAAAATCTACAAGTTAAAAGAAATGATAAAAAACAATACAAAAATACATTTCCTTCCTTTATTTAAAGGGGCGAGAATGGGTGGGGGATTGGCAAATGCTCTCTGTACACACAATGGGTAGTGATCCCTTAAGACCCCGTCTTCCCCAACAGTACTGGTGACCATTCAAGAGTTTGGTCACTGTGAGTAAGTGCAGCACTGGCTTTTCCTGATATGAGGTTCTGACTTATGAAATACCATATAAAATTCTGAATGTGGGATACTCTTTACATGTTTCCTATAAGCTATATGGCTTTCATAGGCTTGATACTCCATGAATAATTCTAATGGGCATGAAAACTCTTTAGTCTTTATTTTTATGTCAGTAAAGAGAATTTTTAATACTGATGATATGAAATAACAGATCATCCATATATGATAAGGACATTCATTTATAATGAAGACATTCAGAAAGTTCCAAAGCACTCAAACACACATCCATATAATTTGGGGGCATTCTGTGGATTTCATGAGTCCCTTTGGGGTATACTCCCTACTCATGTCATCACTTCCTTTGTGTGGTTCTGGCCATAGGTCACACAATGGCAGGACAGTCCCTAGAGAAGAGCTCTTTGTCTCCCATATTATGGAGGCTTGGCAGTGGCCCAGCAATCAATCAATCATTTTTTTTTTAAGTAGCAATTATATATGCTACCATTTAGAACTTTCTTGGGTCACTGCTATTGTGGAAAGTAAGAAAGAGTATAAAAAATAATAAATAAGGAAATGGAGATAAAATGGTCTCTAAGATTTAAGGAAATCACCCAGTTCTTCAGTGAGATAACATAGAATAAGTATGAAGAATTAGGGTTAATATGATCTAACACATTTATTATGTATAATCAGTAGAATCTTAGTTATACATTTACTTATAGCAAAACCAGTTTTCACTTACAAAAGTTTCAAAAGGATTGTCACTGTTACTTTTTATATTTTTATTTTATTCATTGCATCTTATTTTCTAAAATAGTTGCATCTTTTGAAAAATATCCTGCCTATATTTACACTCATTTTCTAACTTGTCATAGTTTACTAATGGCCAAATTTAGTAACACTGGCAAAGGAAAATTAAAAACACTAAACTATTCATTCTTAAAATGACTTTAAAAACTAATTCTGATCAGCTCCAACAGATGGCAGCGATGTTATAAATTAATAGTTTAAAATACCTCACATGTAGGATTGGCTCCTCAGAAGGATGTAAACCATGAGTAATTCTCTCAGTACTTGCATAAATAATATGAAATTTTGATATGATTAATTGGATAGAAGTGTACAGGGTAAACACAACATGAAATTCAGCCCCAAATAATACTTCCTATTTCAAAAATTAATAGCTTTTTATTCCAAAAAGTATTACACAGTGAGCGTTGTCAAATAGATTAGTGTTGTACCAAGAAAGGACATCTGTGTCCAAGTTAACTAAATGGATCACATGTTTATATAAAACTCATTATTGCTTCTTGGTTTCCATTTTCATCTGTTCCTTTAGATGGGGACTGTTTTTATCTTCTCACTCTTAATTTACTCATTTAAAAATAATTTTACTTTCTCCTTTCACTTCTATTAAATGAACGTAACTGTTATCATTCTCTACAATGCTTTCAATTAAGGTTTTTCATTCTTGTTCATTGTCTTATCATATTTTTCCCCACAAACCTTTATTCTGCAGATGATAAAGAATGAAAACTATTGATAGAAGTCTCTTAGAGGTAAACCACTATTTCCCCACTGTTCTTTTTGTGATCCAAATTACAGTAAAACAACACTGATTATTTTAAGTCATGGGCATTGCTGGATGTCTTAGACTTTGAAATGGACTCCCTGTTTTTTCCTCTATTTTTTGCATTTGGTTGCATTTTTTTTTATGTAAACCTATTTTCCCCAAAATACCTACTGTGGGATGCGCACTACTTTACATGTTTGGGATGTATTGGTGAATTAAATAGAAAAAGATATGGATGCTGATGGTGCTACAGAAAATAAGTAATAACAAAGTAGGTGAGTTAAATAGTATGTTAGAAATAATAAGTCTGAGGAAAAGGTAGCAGGAAAGGAGGATTAAGAATATAAGTGTAAGCAGGGTGCAGTGGCTCCCTGCATCCCAGCCCCAAGGATCTCAAGTTCAAAGACAGTCTCAGACTCTTAGCAAGGCCTTAGCAACTTAGCAAGATCTTGTCTCCAAATATAAAAAAAGGGCTGGGGATATGGTTCAATGGTTAAATGTCCCTGGGTTAAATTCCTGATACTTGAAAAAAAAAAAAAGAGTATGTGTGTTTGTGGTGCAATTTTAAACACTGTGTTCACAGTAGTCCTCTTTGCCAAGGTGACTCTTGGAA
Source organism: Urocitellus parryii (assembly GCF_045843805.1). NCBI lineage: Eukaryota > Metazoa > Chordata > Mammalia > Rodentia > Sciuridae > Urocitellus > Urocitellus parryii. The sequence goes on along the minus strand of NC_135539.1, from coordinate 64,574,734 downwards.
CAGTGACTTGGAGGGGTGAGAGAAAGAGCTGTAGGCTGTCTGGAAAAGAGCATCCCAGGCAAGAGGGCAGAAAAGCACTCTTGGAATTTGAATGCACTTCCAGAATATATCTTAATGTTTACTCCACAATATTAGCTTATTTGTAAGTAAAGGGATTTGTGTTTGTTAATAATTTTTTTAATATATATATTTTTAGGTGTAGATGGACACAACACAATGCCCCTATTTTTTATGTGGTGCTGAGGATCAAACCTGGGTCACACCCGTGCTAGGTGAGCGCTCCACCGCTGAGCCACAATCCCAGCCCTTGTTAATAATTTTTTAAACTACAATCTTATTTATGCATAACCCAACTACCTGGGAGCTTCCTATATCCATGACATATATGAGAACTCTAGTGGAGGTTGGGCAGAGAGGGCCTCTGAGAAGCCAAAGTATGTTCAGGTTCTCCTTAATGACTTTTATATAAAATTAGATACCGCTGGTTACCTGGGGGCCAAGCCTTTAACTTACAGAAAGGAAGGGATCTGAAGGGGATCTTGGCTGGGAGGACAGTAGAGGCTCTGCCAACCAGATACACATGCAGCAGTGAAAACTAACAACTGACAGCCTGTCAATAGAGGTCAACCTGCATCCCCAAGGGACGCCACCCACAAGCTGCACCTAGTAAATGAGGCCCAAGGTCCCATGGTCCTTAAAGAGCCCTGAGAACATTGTGAGGACCACTTATAATGATGTTCCTAAACCTCCTCTCCAAAGCTGTATGGTCAGTCACAAGGGTGGGAGGAAGGATTTTAGAAGATGCTAATTCAAATTCATTGCAAAAATTTTAAAGCTTTAGTCATGGAACAAGTAAAATTTGAAATGTCCAGAAAGCTGGACATAAGAAGGCTTATTCACAGAGAATACCATCAATAGGTAAGACCTTGGGTACCAGTTAAGGTTTTAAAGTCAAAAACCTTCCTCAAAGGGGTGGGGATGGTCTGCTATTTATTCATCATTGCTCATTGTCATGCCACTCTTGACATAAGAATCAAGATGCCTGAAAATGTGAGACCAAATGTATTAAATGACAAATTAATTTTCCCAAACTATAAAATACTATTTTTAAATTATAAAAGCATTTTAATTAAAAGAAAAAAAGCATTTGTCAATTTCACAAAGAAACATCACAAAGTATGTTTCTCCTTCCTCTGGCTGATTTTTTTTAATTTAGAAAGTTTAGTCTTTCCTACCACTTTCTTGGCCCAAACCCATTACATAAAGGAAATTACACCAATATCATGTATTATAACACACCAGTGATTGCTCAATTCGTGAAATGAACATCCAATTCTAGAAGCAGCCCTGACTGAGTTCAAGAGTTAGAAATTCATTTCAAGATGGGCGTTTAGGAGACAAGTTAAGCTATAACATACCCCCAACTGGTATATACAGTGCTTAAGTACATTTTTTAAAATTAGGCTATAGAATATCAGATACCCAAATAGCTACCAAATGCACACAGAGGACTTAGCTCTGAGATTTTACCTTCTTCCTTTACTATATATACCACAGAAAAGCAATTGGGAAACCCTGGTTCCAAGTACCCTAGCAGCAAAGCTGCGGTGCTTGCTGGGGAAGAGGATTCAGTAGCCTATTCTTAAAGGGGAGGCTGGAAACACTCAACCATGCTGAGCTTAACAGGTTTTTTTTTTTTTTTATTTGAGTAGAAACATTTTCTATTTAAAACAAACCAGTCATCTGTGTTGTCACCGTGGTTGTGTCTGGCTTTAGTAATTAATACTTGGGGAGGTTTGCTGGAAGGATTGATAATGTGGCTTATCTGTGCTCATTCCTCTGGGATCTTTTTACTCCAGTCTTTAGCTTTTGGCAGAACATGTCAAATCTGACTCCTCAAAAACATTTATTTTCAGTACTTTTTAGTTCAAAGTAAAAACTCTTATAGACCTCAACGAACATCCAGGGAACCCCTTACCAATTACAAACTAGAAAATAAATAAATAAAAAAGGAATGGACAGTATATAATAGGTTTAAAAAGCTGCAATTAAAATTTAACGAGAGGAAAAAAAAACTTAACAAGAATAACAGCAAATTACAAAACTAAAGTTGACTATAGTAGAGAGAGAGAGGTTAGTCACTGTTCAGTCCTAATTGACCTTTCTATGTTGAAGAAATGGAACATAAAGTCAGAGGACAAAAATCTGTGACATAGATAATTAAATTGAAAGAGAAAGTCTGAAGCCAGCCCTTTTAGAACTACCTACCAACCTAATTGTCTGTGATTTTATACAAAACTGTGAAGTGATATAAGCCAGACAAACTCACATCAAATCAAGGCATCTATACACTCGAGGGGCCTATTAAGAATTTTAGATAATATATAAATCTAAGTGGACTAGAGATAAAAATGTTTTAGTGTCACTGTAAGATTTTTGGTAGTGGCATGACTATTCTGGAAAAATTACAGAATATGCTATCTTCAAATTACTACTTCCTACGACTCAATATTCTAGAAATTTATGTGCTTTCACAGAGATAATCGGGACCCTTAATTTAGGAAATTATTATGTCAAAGATTGTAGCTGACAAAAGAGCACAGTTTCATTTTGATGCTATACATTTCTGCTATTTTTAAAAAATCAGGCTTTGTTAGAATTTTAGTCATTCCATTAAGGCCTTATAAAATATTTGTGTGGGAGTAGAGAAAGGGAAAGAAAGGTTGAGAAATAGGTTGAATGGGGGAAGAGAAGGATGCATTTCAGGTTAGGAGAAGGTAATCTTAGTCACTGTGTCACAAAACAATAATAAATGAAAGTTAACTCACATAGCAAATGAGATGTAAGGAGGGCAAATAATTATTTTATTTATGAAAGTTGCCTTCAAAAAATTCTTCCTGTTTTCTAAGGCAATCTTATATTCTATAGAGGAAAGATCAGACTTTACAATTTGACACATTTGGGTTGAATTTCCAGCTCAGCTATTTGGTGAACATGTGCATCCAGGAAAACTAGGTAAGCATGCAGAATCTCAGTTTCCTCATTTGTTGATGGGTTACTTTGATAATGATTATTATTTTTTGTGTGTGGTGCTGGGGATTGAATTGAACCCAGGGCCCTGTGCATGTGAGGCAAGCATTCTACCAACTGAGCTACATCCCCAGCCCTGATCATTAATTTTTAAGTTGAATATAAATCACAAACCTCAGTGCTCATAATACAGAGGACATTCCTGCCCCGCAAACATTCTTCATGGCATTTGTCTATAATATGTTCCTCTTAATTGACTTTTAAAAATGCTTCTATACTTTTCTAATGCTTACATTTTTCTTTCAAAATGGATCTTTTACATTTTTATGGATTTATCAAATGTTTCCAGGTCATTGTCTGTGCTGATAGTTCCAGCACTGTCCACATTTTCTTGCACCAGAATCATCTACAAGAGTTAGCCTGGTGCCTGAAATGAATGCCCAGCATGTTTCCCCAACAAACTTGGAAATTCCTAGCTGAGATTTTGTAATATCTTTGGAAAAACAGGCCAATCTGATGATTCTATTTTCATAAGGGATCAGGAAGAATAATGTAAGATGATCTCTCTGAAAAAAACATGTAACTATCTTAAAATATTAAAACTAAGACAACTTAGATCATGGAATATCCTTGACAAGTCGGGGTCCAGCAGCAGTTTTGCACTTACTTGGCATTGACAGGATTGCAAGTGGTCAGGTTTGCCAGGGCCAGGGCCGAGGCCTCCCTCACCTCTTCATTGTCACTTCTGAGCAGCTGAACTAACTGTGGGATCCCTATGGATAAAGAAAGGCAAAAAGAGATTTTAAAAATGTTCATCTACACTAGACTATGGTAAACTAAAAAAGTTCTAAATGCTTGTTTCAAGTTTGCTTACCCTGAGTATTGAAAAAATCTTTGCTGCTTGAATTCTCAGACATTGCTGAAATAGCTTGGGAAGCAGCAATTTTAGTTCCATCACTTTCAGAACCCAAAAGGGTTACCAGGCACTTTTCAACCTCAAGTTCATGAAAAAGTTTCCTATTTTCAGCTTTCAGAAACCAAAAGGAAAAAAAAATCAGAATTTGACTGCAAAAAAATATGCAAGTATTACTACTAATTCCAAGCAATACCAACTGTTTGCTAACTATAGTGCCAGACTCTAAATTAAACAAAATATAAAACTACTTAACCTTTAGAACAAAGTGATCATACAAAATGAGTCACGGATGCTACCTTTCCCTCTTGTTCCCTTAAATGATGTATATCAATACCATGGCAAAGAAAATTCTGTAATAAGGAAGAGGTGAGTTATTAGATACAGCAGGCACTTATTTAACACCAAGCACATGCTAATATTGTTCACATACTGTGTTTTCTCACTAACAACAAGAGCCTATTTATTTGATGGTTATTTTAAATACAAAACCCAATATCTGAAGAATGCATATAATGTAGAAACTGGTGGGCTGGATGCCCAAGACTTCAGGAGAAGCACAGTCAAGGGCAGGGGAGTAGCAATCAGAGCTGGAATATGTTCCTGAGTCTTAAGCACGTTACAGTCTTATATCAAAAACTCATAATCATCTTTTTCTCAAATTACAATACATGCTTAACTAGCAAAAATTGAAACAACTATTTCATTGATAAATTAGCACAATTAAAATATATTAAAATATTTCTTTATTTGAAAATAAATTTATGATTCTATAGTCATATTGTGATATTCCTCACATTATTAGACACTAGATATATTTATTTTTTGAGTCCTGGATCAAACTCAGACCCTCATGTGTGGTAGGCAAGCACTGTACCACTGGGATACATCCCCAGCCTGAAGAGAAAGAATTTTTAAGGTTCTTTAGTTCCCTAAACATTTTTTTCTTTTGACTTAGTTTGATATTGTAAAAAATAACTGACAGTCTCATTACTATACTAAATATTGCATCAAACTAAGTTAGAACTTATTTTTCATTTTGTGTTCCATTAATTATGTCTTTAAAACATTTTTTATCCTACTTAATTCTAAATCAGTTATTATCTTTTTAGGGACACAAAGCCCTAAAGCCATAAAGAGGTACTGGAGATTAGTGTAGAAAAAAAAATCTACAAATAATTCCTTGCTAAATTACCTCCAGTTTCTTCAAAAAGCTTTTGTGATATACTTGATTCTCCACTACTTACCTTTGTAAAGTTTGTGAAATTAACCTTTGATACATTCAATTTTCATAAGTAAAATAGAACTTTATGTGAATATGTGCTCTGAAGATGTAGGAGAATATTCTGTTAGAATGTGCAACTCTGCCAAAACTGCTGATAATAATTTATATTACAGTCTCTACATATGGAACTAATTCATTGCTTATACATATTTTAATTAGCTTATTTTTTTCCAGAAAGATTTTCAGACATTAACAGCAACTAGGTTTCCATTTTAAAGTTATGATTTTTCCTTTCCTTCAATAGTGATACCAAAAATGATCACCCCTTTTCACAGAAGTATCACAGTCTGATGGACCCCTATTTGCAAATCAATTTTGCCTTTGCTCATCTGATGCACAGATGTATACCAGGCAATCTGGCCCAAACTGACACAGGCTAAGTTACTAACACTGCTGCTCATTCATCTTAAACCAATCATGAACCATGTCCTGTAATCCTATCATTTTAATCCCTTGCTCCTTTCATTTAACATTAGAATTCAGGCAGGTCAGAACTGTGTTTCATAAAAAAAAAAAAAAAAAAAAAAAGCTGCGGTTAATACTTAAATCTCAAGTATGTGACTCCTAAAATGTTTTACAATTTATGGAGTCCTTACTGGCTTTCACTGAAAAATAATATTATCTGAAACTTTTCCAGAGCCTCTGACCTAAAATGCTTAGATTTATCATTAAGACTTCCCTGATGGTTCTAAATCAAATTCCCTAAACAGAACACTCTTAGCACAGATTCTATCAGGAAAATTGGCCAAAATACAGTAGTAATTTATTTGAATAGACTGACTTTGGAGTATGTAATTATTGCATTCAAAAAACAGTATATATGCAATTATTGGAAAGATTTTTTAAAATAATTTAAATAAATACTGTGGGCAATTAGTTTCTCAACCCTGCTGGGAGTGTTCTTAAAATCCAGCTGTGTTCACCAAACCTCCAAAGTGCTGACTGCAGCGTGCCTATAATAGATTTAAAAGATGAATTAACATATTAACCAAGTACTTTCATTGAATTGCTACACCAAGAAGTAAAGTATTTGTGTTTTAATTACACAGATAATAAAGATGGCAAGACAGTTATGCTACTAATAGAGTAATGGCCTTTACAAATAACACTTGTGCAGTATCGCTAAAATAAAAAGCATGAGGTTTTGCTGCTAAAAATAAGTGTGCATGTAATGATGCTTTTCTTGCCTCTGCTCAGAAGTGGCTATTGTGCCACCTTTGCTCCTGCTGAGATGTTAATGCCAGTTCATAAACCTCGTGGCAACATGGTAATTAACACCTTCTTCCTACTGGTACCAGGTCAAATGCACACTGACTTCGGCTTCCCCCAGCAGGGAATGCATGTTAAAACTTTCCTCCACAAACAAAACTTAAAGAATGCGTGTGACACATGTGTGTGTTCCAACTGCGTTCTTGACACACATTGATGATGCATGACCACATCTTTAAAAAAAAAAAAGTGTGATGATAGAAAGTAAAAGAAAACTAGAAATAAATATTGATAGTTACATTTGTCTAACAGTATAAGGAGTAAGATTTGTCCAGACCTACATAGAAATGGAGTTTTCTAATGGGAAAAAGTTTAATACCTTTTCATGAATACTGATTTTCAATAAAGAAATATTAGGAAATAACTTTGTGAATCCTTAAGTTTTAGATTTTGTGTTGTAACTAATATAAAATAAAACATGTCTAGTTAATTGACTGGGTCTGGCAGATAGAAGTCAAAGCAAGCCAAGAATTTACACACACACACACACACACACACACACACACACACATATATGTATGTATTTCATGTATATGTGTGTATGTGTGTGTGTATATATATATATATATTTTAATGGATGAGAAATACAAGTAGGACCTGAAAAGAAGACAGAGTCTAGAATTAGGCACAGAGGAAGAGGATCTGGCCGGGTTAACAGAGTTAAGAAATAAATTGATAAACATAAAGGAGAATAGTCAGGAAAATGAGGAAGATGCCAACCTAACCAATTGCACTGTCCTTAGGGATGTTGACTCTGGCCAGGTACCATATTGAATTCTGATGAGAAACAGGCAGTTCTGCCCACAGATGCTATGGTGAAGGCAAGCGGCTTGAAATGGAGAGATTTTTCTCAATCCCCTGTTTTTCCAATCAGAAAAGGGTTTACTCTTAAGAATTTCTTGGGATATGTAGACAGAAAGAAAGCTTGAAATGTTGTAGAATCATAGAAATATCAAGAATCAAGCTTTCAGATCTCCTAGGCTATGAGAAGATTAAACTATTTAGACACTGAATTTGAAGATGCATTTGACATGCTTTTCCAGTGTTGGTATAGTCACCAAAGATGGAATCAATTTAGGAAGGAAGGAGACTATGCCAGAAGGGATGGAGGAAGGTTACCAGCTGAATAAATTGAATTATAAAAATATGAACTTTGGGGCTGGGGACATAGCTCAGTGACAGAGTGCTTGCCTAGCATGTTCAAGGCCCTGGGTTCCATCCCCAGCACCATGGGAGTGGGGCAGTTTTTACAGTAATAAATGAAACCTGTGAGAAAATGGCAAAGGAGGAGTACTGTCAAACAGAGAGGTAGTTGGCTTACTGATGTTAGGGTAGATGTAAATCTCTCCTATCTGGAAATGAAGGTTCTGCTAAACAATGGAAGTTCACTTTTATGCCGTGCTTGCTTGGTATTCCATAACACTAGTGTCAGCTTACTGTGGTTCATGCACAGGTGTTTGCTTTAATTCATCACTGTAGGGATGGACAAAGGCATGATGTGAGAAAACAGATGACAAAGGTCTGATGTGAGGAAACAGACATTTAAAGCAGGCTGAGCTGTACTAGATTCAATCATATGGAAGTATATATTTTAAAGAGAAACTAGTTATTTTTTTCTGATACCTTGAAATGCAAGGACATTAGAAAATTTGATTTCTCTCTAAATCTATCCATTTGAAGAACGAAGATACCAATAAGCCAAAACAATATTTCCAAAATTAGAAACAAAATCAGAGCAAGTTGAGTATAAAATTAGTCTATCCCAAGTTATATGTTTCAGAACACAACAGAGTGTCTTGTCTAGAACAAGTTGATAACCAATGCCTGTGTGATTGTAGAACATAGGAAAAATCTCTACTGCCAAATGATGTTATCTGGTTCTGATCCTGTTTATTCTACTCTAAGAGTTGTTAATTTGGGGACCATGAATTCTGAAGTCAGATGAACTTCAGGCAGTCCAAGAACTCCCTGAAATTACATGCAGAGTATTGTGCACATGTAAATTTAAGAAGGTTACTCTTTGACCAGATTCTCCGAGGACTTCAAGACTCCTCAGAAGTTGTGTTTGGGCAATGTCGTGGGATGTGCTTGGGAGCTGTCAGAAATACAGGCAGGAATTCAGAAGACATGACAGAATTAGAAACAGTTTGGAGATTTGTAAGCAAATAAGGAAGCAGTTGAAACATGAGTCATAAGTGAGATTGCACAGGGAGATTTAAAAAGAATATGATAGAGGACAGGAAGACAGGTATAATTCTGAAATGGTCAGTAGAGGAGAATGAGCTGGTAAAGGTGAAGGGGTTGGTCTGAGAGTTCATTAGGAGAACAGTCAGAAGAGAGAAGTGGTGTAGAAACTGAGGGACAAAAAGAGTTTTTAAAAGGAAGGATAATCAGCAGTGGATGCCACACAGAAATCAAGCTAAAAAAAATGAAGATGTATCTTTCTTTAGAACTCAGAGTTAAGGAATTAAGAAGTCAATGTCAAATTCTACAAGGACTTAGTTTTTGAAAGAGAAACCACAAGCAGGCTAAGCGATGGATGAGATGAAGAGGTAGAGTTATTTAGAATTGGCTAGTGTCAAAGAGATCAAGAAGCGTTGCTGTGTAGTAGAGAGAGTGGGAAGAGGGACTCAGGCACATTTTTTTGCAAAATTTTTGAACTCATAGGATCAAGGGTTCTACTCAAGCATAGGAAGAAAACATCATAAATACAAAATAATAAAAATTGGATTATTCTCAGACTAGGACTCTTCATTTATTTTATTGATGAAACTCAAACTTTTATTTGTAGACATGAAAATATGAATTCAATATAATTTTGCATGCCATGAAATAATAATCACCTCTTGGATTTTTTTTCCCTACCATTTGAAAATGTAAAACCTATCCTTAGGTTGTGCCTAGACTCAAAAGAGATACAGGCTATATGCAGCCCATGGGCAACGCTTTGTGCCACTGGTCTGACTAGGACTCTTCAAAAGCAAGGTTCAAACAGAAAATATTATAATTCGAGAAATATCAAATGCGGCTGAATTGTCACATGTGTTTGAGCACAACAGTATATTCACAGCTAGGGCAAGGTTTCAAAAGCACGCCAATCTTGGATCTTCCTGCAAAAAACAATTTTTTTTTTTTAACAGAAAAACTAGAGTGTGGTTAATTTGAAAAACAAATCAAAAATAAAATCTTAAGAATGGGGAAGCTTTGTCATGAGAACCTGAAGTGGGCACTGAACTGGATTCAATGTGTATATGAATCCAATGGCAAATGTGGGTATAATCGATTGCAATGACAAAGCTCTATAAGAGAGGCTTATAGAGTTTTCGGGGAGAGGAATATATAACCCCCTATTAAATTTGCAAACACAAGGAAGGGGATAACTTGCACAAGCAAAATGGCTAAATATCTTACTAAGTATAGTAATTTTATCTTCACAATAACTATTCTTAAAAGTTTGAAAAAAAACTGTAGAAAGAAAGAAAACAGTGTAGAAAAACAAAGGTCAGAAAACATAAAACATGAGGTCAGTAATAAGGCCAAATGTAGTAGTTGTGAAAATAAATCTGACACCTTCTCCACCTTGACCTTTTGAATCTAGTGGCAGTGAAGTTTCCCCAATACTGATAATACGTCCCTCACTCCCAGTTCTGGTGGGTTCTCAGAATCTTAACCATACTTCTGAAAGTAGTCCCTTCATGGGTCTCTATATAAACCATCTGGAGTTTACAGAACTTTTCTTCTGCTAAAACCACTTTTAATAATATACAGCAATCTTAATATCAAGTTAGAATCTGAAGCTAAACAGCAGTAATTGAGATTAAAAAAAACCACAATCAGTATAGGATGTAAAGCAATATAAATAAAGCAAAGTGGATTCAAGTTACTAGAGAAATTTGACAGAAATAATGCAATGAGAAACTTCCAGGATACCATTCTTCATCTGTGATAGATTAAGTAGATAAAATAATAAATAAGGACAAAAAATTCCTGTCCACTATAATTTATAAAGGTGGACTAAAAGATAAATATCAAACCCTCCATTCTGTAGGAAATACATCTGTTTGTTTATTCAACAAATACTTACACATCTATCACTTTCATTTTCTGTCCTTATTTCTGGAACAGTGTCTTGCACATAGCACACATAAACATTGGTTCAATCACAATCCGAATACCCCTTTTTTAAGATTTATAGATCACTTGTGCATATGGATCATGCTCCAGACTCAAAGAAAATGCCATACTAGCCTCAAAGCAAAATTCACATTTTTAAAACCATGAACTTAAAATATTGGAATTTAAAATGAACATCTTTGGGCTCTGGATCCTGACCAAGAAAGGGGCCTTGGAGTTCACTGTAGGTCTTTCCCTCAAAGGGTTGTTGGGATTGAAATAGAAAATAATCGTAAAACAAACCATCTTTATATTATATAAAAATCACAGTACCTGTTTTAAAAATACTGCTCATAATACTTATCAACACACTTCAAAGAGGGTATTATAAAATTGGAGAAAGTTCCAAAGAGGAAAGAGAATGATCACAGGATAGTCTGAAAACAGATCTACAGGGAAAGACTAAGACAAGGATCCTTCACTCTGGAAAAATCATGGTTGATAGGAACATGATGTAATTACAAATGTCATAGATGAAGTAAATATAGAGTTAGTCATTGTATTCTAAAATAAAACAGGAGACACAATTTGAAACTGGAATGTAGTTATTTTAAACTAATGCAAGGAAACAAATCAGAAAACACTAAAGCCAGAAAGGACTTAAGAGACCATCTGTTTGAATTGCTTTGTGTTATAAATAAAAAATGAATGTCAACATGATGTTAGAAAAACTGGATATCTACAAGTTAGACACCTTCCTATGCTATATACAAAATTAACTCAATGTAGATCAAAGACCTAAATATAAGAGCTGAAACTATAAAATTAATTTTTAGAAAAGGGAAAAGCTTTCGTGACTTTAGATCTGGCAATGAGCTCTTGAATATGATGCCAAAGCAAAGGAAATAAATAAGTTGGAATAGAGCAAAATGAAAAACTCAAAGGCTTCAAAGGAAACAATCAATGGAGTGAAAAAGTAACCCACAGAATGTGAGAAAATTTTTGCCCATTACATATTAGACAAAAGATTAATGTCCACAATGGATGAAGTTCAACTCAACATCAAAAAGAAAATAAGCCAATTAAAAATTGGTTAAAGGATTTGAGTAGACATTTCTCCAAAGTGGAGATAAGTAGATCAAAAAACTTCTTGACATCACTAATTATCGGGAAAATGCAAATCAAAACTATGATGAAATATCACCATTTCATACCCGTAACCAGGGATGGCTACTATCACAAAACAAAGTAACAAGTATTGGCCAGGATGTGGAGAAATTGGAACCTTTGTATATTTTTTTTAAAGCAGGATATTCTTTTTTTTTTTTAAAGAGAGAGTGAGAGAGAGAGAATTTTAATATTTATTTTTTAGTTTTCGGCGGATACAACATCTTTGTTTGTATGTGGTGCTGAGTATCGAACCTGGGCTGCACGCATGCCAGGCGAGTGCGCTACCGCTTGAGCCACATCCCCAGCCCTGTATATTGTTAGTGGGAATTAAAAATGGTTCAGCTGTTAAGGAAGATGATATGGCATTCCCTCAAAAAGTTAAAGACAGAATTACCATATGACTTAGCAATCTACTCTTAGGTGTGTACCCCAAAGAACTGAGGGCAAGGATTCAAAGAAACATTGTTCATCCATGTTGAGAGCAGCATTCTTCACAATAACCAAAAAGTCCAAAGCAACCCAATTGTCTATCAGTGGTTAACTGGAAAACCAAAATGTGGCTTACACATACAATGGAATTTTATTCAACCTTAAAAAGCATAGAAATTCTGACACATGCTGCAATTTGAATGACCCTTGAGGACATGCTAAGTGCTAAAGAGCCACAAAAGGACTAATTCGTATGATTCCACATACGTGAAATACCTAGAGTAGACACAGTCATAGAGACAGAAAGTAGAATGGTGGGAGTGAGGAGGCCGAGTGGGGACTTGCTGTTTGATGGGTATAGAATTTTAGTTTTGCTGAATTAAAACATTATAGCACAAAATAGATGGTAGCACAAAAAATATGAACATATTTAATACTACTGAACTAGATATTTCAAAAGCAAATGGCAAACTTAATATATTAAGACTATTTCATCCCACGTTAAAAAAAAAAAAAGAATGGAACTCATTTCTTCTCCTTCAAACAAAATGTGCTCCTCCTCTTGAGTTCCCCATTTCTGAGCTGCGCCTTTTAATTCCCAGCTGTTCAAGTCAGATACTCATCCCTAACCTTGATAGCACCTTGTCCCTCCCTCAGCACAGGTAACCATTTCACAAGTACTTAAGGATCCTCACAATGCACCAAGAGCTGTGTTCGGTGGTTCCTTGCCGGATACCTTGAATCCATCAGAACCCCACATCTCTGTTTCAGGCCATTTTTTATGTATCTATGTGTATTTTGCCAACTCCTAATTGTGGAAACTCTACGTATATGTGTTTTTATTTTTGTTTCCATGCATATACATTTGTCTAGAAGGTAAGATTTTTTTTATTTTTTAAAGAGAGAGTGGGAGAGAGAGAGAGAGAGAATTTTTTAATATTTATTTTTTAGTTTTCGGCGGACACAACATCTTTGCCTGTATGTGGTGCTGAGGATCGAACCCGGGCCGCATGCATGCCAGGCGAGCGCGCTACCGCTTGAGCCACATCCCCAGCCCAAGAAGGTAAGATATTTTTAACATACAATTTTATTTCCAACTGACATATAGTGATTGTACTGAGTGTGATGTTTCAATACATGTATACAATGTACAATGATCAGATCAGGATAATTAGCATATCTATCACCTCACATCTTTATCATTCTTTTTGTGTGTGTGTGTGTTGGGAACATTCAAAACCTTTTATGAAAGGCATTTTGAAATATTCAACTGATTTTTCTCAACCATGTCCACCCCACTGTGCTATATAGACCATTAGAAGTGATTCCTCGCACCCAGGTACACCCCGCTACCCCTTAACTCTCCTATCTCCAGCCCCTTACCCCACCCTTCCTAGGCTCTGGTAGCTACTATTCTATTCTCTGCTTCTGAGACCAACTTTTTATCTTTCACATGTTAGTGAGGACACGAATTTTCCTTTTTGCTGGGGCTCATTGCTGTCCCATCTAGGTTACCACAGCAACCCCCCTTGTGGTCTCCTATGTCTGGTCCCACATGCTTCCAATCTCTTCTCCATTTTTCAGCAAGAGTCCTCTTTTTTTGGAAAGCAAAAAGCTGCAATGTTCCCCTCCCTTCTGCACCCCAAGTCTTTCAATAGCTCTTCCTCACTGTTAAATAATGGCTTATAAATGTCCCTTAGCATTTGGCTTCTCTCTACTTCGGTAGCTGGAACTCTCAGTTTTTCTTTTGTGTTTTATTCACCGCCATTCTGAACTTACCACACTGCGGGGTCCAGAACTTCCCCCACCCTGCCCTCCTCTGGCCTTTCCATACACTATTCCTCTTTAGACAACTCTTAGTCCTCCTCCTCTGTCCTACTCAAACTTTTTGCTTGGCCAATTTCTGTCATTTGCCCCAGGTCCTATCTTGTGAGTCACATATTCCAAGAAGACATCTCTGACTTCCATCTGCATCAGGTGACCTTCCTGGGGGATTCTGTGTTTCCATCATCAAGCCCTTTAAACACTGCATTGTGATTGCTTCTTTACTTGGCTGCTCTGGGGTTACTGACAGAAAGTGGGGGCTTAATAAATCATTAGTGGATGAATTAATATACAGGTCTGGAGAGGCTGTAGTTCACCCAGAGACGTATAACTAGGTCACTGCAGGGCCAATGGTAGAACCAGTGCTAGACTGAAACACCAAAACTCCCTGTCCAGTGCTGCCCAAGGCTGGAGATATGAAATTCACCACCCCACCTGGGTTGGAACTGACACAGAATGACTCAGCCACACTAGGCCACCGAGAAGTCGAGATAGGCCAAAATTCTAGGTTTGGCACTGTCCCTGTCTTCCCAGTATACCTTTCTTTGGGTCTCAATTGGCTAAGAATCCTCTTACAGAAGAAAAACAGAACTGGCCAGCTCTGATAATATCCAAGTTGCATTTGATGGACACAGAATAAGCCAACTTTGCCAGTATTAAAAAGCTTAATTTCATAGTCTGAATTCAGATTTGGCATTGATAATGTTACTCCATGAGGTGCTTCTCTGTTGACTACACACTAGAAAATGAAATTCTGCTTACTGCATTAAAGCTTGGCCTTGAAGAAATCCAGTATGGGCTGGAAAAAATATTTTATACAATATACACAGACATACATACAGATGCAAGTGTATATATTTAGAATATAAGTCACTTAAAATAGTCAAAGCTGTCATCATTTATAAGAATAGTGATGCAGAAGGGGAAAAATAAAATCACATCTTTTATTAAACAAAATACTCCAAATATACATAAATTAAAACTGTAATTTCATCTTCAGTGCTTGGGATGTAATTAATCTCTCATATTTTACAGATTTATGTCAACATAGCTTGTCACTGAAATGAAAATTGTATTATGTATATAGTAGGAGCATATTATTTTTCATGGCACTACTAGACTCCAGCTGAAACTTGAAATTACCTTATGGATGTCATTCTGAATGTGAATTTCTCAAAACAGTGTTTTCAGGATCACAAACAATGCACACATTCTACATCACTCCAAATTCAAGACAAATAAAGGCCTTAGAACTTAATTTAGGAATGAATTGCTTAAAAATTAGGATTATAATTAAATCATAGAGTTTATTACATCCCTTATAAAGCAATCTTTAGTTTAACTCATTGGTAGTTAATGAGTTTTGCCCTTAGGGAATAAGTGCAGTGTTATTCTCGAATGGTTGAATGATTATATAAAAGCAGGTACTCTAGTGTTTGTTAGTACTAATCAAATTTCTGAATATAAGAGGAAAAAAATGTATGATTAGTTTGTTGAAAACAAGACATACCATCATAAGCTGCTTTAGTAATTGCTTTGGCTGCATTCTTCTGAATATCAGGAATTGTGGAGTTTTCTGCAAATGCTAGAAGTTTTTTAAGACCCCCTGTTTGCTGAATTAGCGTCATAATTTCCATATCTTCGAGGCAATTGGCTATCACTGCAAGTGCTTCTATGTGAAGATCATTCAATTCCTAAAAATAAAAGCAAACACAACTTTAGAAAGTTGTATTAAGAGAAATTTACTCTTCCCAAATTTTACTACAAGAGGAGCTGAGATCACTTTGAACATAATGTGAGAAATTTTGTTGTGACAAAGGCCTGAGGAAATGGCAATTGTTTTTACCAAAATAACAACCCTCTCCCAACCATTTGCCCCATTTTTTTCATTTCCAACTGACATATTCCAAATGTCTTATGAATTAAAAATAAGGCTAGAGAGGAAACTACCATTAATGTAGCCAAGTGAAGTTGCTCATTTAATCTTTCACCAAAATTAATTTTAAAATCTAGAGGGAAAAAAATGGTTTCTCCAGAACTGAGGATTAAACTCAGGACCTCACACATGCCAAGAAATAACTTTTGAAACAGCAGACAGACTGCAGGAAGAAAAGTTCCTTAAAATCTGCAACTGTTAGAAGGAAATGATTGTGAATTTTGTGGCTTGCTTTCCAGGTTATTGGAATCTCCCCAAGCAGTGGAAAACTGCAGCCTTACTGCAGCTAGAAATTTCAGGAAGAAATCCTAAAAGGGAGAGGCGCAGGAAGGATGAGCCACTGTGGTGATGTTCCACTCAGCATTGCTTCTGACCAAGAACTCACTTCACCGCACAGTGATGGGCCCACACTCATGGAGTTCACTATTCTTACCATGTCCCCAACATCCCAAAGCAGTGGCTTGATAGAATGCTGGAATGTTCTTTTAAAGACTCAAGTTACAACACTAGCCAGGTGTTAGTACCTTGCAGGGCTCCGTCTACCAGGCTTCACAGGATGTGAATCAGTGTCTGACATACAGTGCTAATTCTCCCATAGATGGCCCAGGAACCAAGGAGTGGAAATGGGAGTGGCGCCACCATTATTACCCCTAATGACTCACTAGCAAAATTTCTGCTTCCTGTCCCTGCAACCTGTATGCTCCGCTGATCTGAAGATCTTAATGCTAAGGGGAGCAATATTTTCACCAGGGCAAACAATGATGATTCTATTGAATTGGAAGGTAAGACTGTGGCCCCTCCCACTTTGGGTTCCTCTTGTCCCTGAGTCAATAAGCAAAACAACAGAGTTACTGTGCAGGGGAAATTGGACTGCTGCTGCACAGTGGAAGTAAGGGAGAATTTGTCTGAAAAATAAGATTCTCATATGGTGTCTCTTGTGCCCTGTGATTAAAGTTGATGGAACTCCACAAGAACCCAGTACATGCAGGATACTGATGTCTCAGGATGAAGGATTGTGTAGTCCCAAAGTACAAAACTATGATCAGTTGAGGTACTTGCTGAAGGCAAAGGGAATAGGGAATAGACAGCAGAAGAAGGCAGTTGTGAATATCAACTATGGTCATGAGACCAGTAATAGAAGTGAAGACTTTCTCATGAGTATTCCTTACTTTACTACAGAGGTGCTTGTGTGTACACATGTGTATATGTATGTTCATGTGTGTTTATGTATGTTCATGTATACATATGTATTAATATATACCTTTGTTTTTTCCCTCTTATCCCATTATGTTACATGAGATGTATTAACTTTATACGATAGTATTTAATTTTTGTTAACTTTAAATTGTAGCATTTAAGTTACCAAATGTTAAGGAGAAAAGTAAACATTACCCAAGGATTTCGGGAAAGGGTTAATGGCTTTTTGGTTGGGCACAGGATAGCTGAATCATGTTAGGTCAATATATGACCTTGGCCTTGTCTTTATTTGAAGATTATGATTTAAGGACATACATGGAGAGAGAGAAATGGCAAACTGAACAAACTTATAATGGTTAATTTTTTATGTACTAACTTGGTTAGTCCATGGTACCCATATGTTTGTCTAAACATCATTCTAGATGTTTGTATAAGGACATTTTTTTTTAGGTGCAATATTTAAATTAATAGATTTTGGGTAAAGCAGATTACTTTCCATAATGTGGGTGGGCCTCATCCAATCAGTCAAAGACTTTAGTAGAAAAACACTGACCTCCTTGGAAATAGAGGAAATTCTGCCAATTGGCTGCCTTTGGATTCATTGTAATGCTTCCTTGGGTCGCCAGTCTGCTGCCTTACCCTGCTGACTTTGGACTTGCCAAACTTCCACAATTGAGTGAGCCAATTTCTTAATTATCTGTTTTATTCTGTGTCTCTGGAGAACTTTAGCATAGGATGTCATCCAAATTCTGAGTATAAACAATGCCCAGGCCTTTGGATGACCACTAAGTTATATGTGCATGGAGGAGGTGCCAAGAATCCCAGTGAATATAAACAGGCAGGGACTAGAAAGCAATATATCTTATCCTTAAAAGAGGGAACCATGCTGGTGAAATTTGTAAATTTACTGCTTTTCAAATATAGTGATTTCTTAATCTACATGCAACACAGCAGGTAGAAAGATGAAGCCTCACTGGCTTAGGATATCAGAGGTCAGAGCCTGGGGCTCATGGAGGAGCTACAGACTTAAAGGAGGGAATGCCCAGAAGCAAGGGAGCCACAGAGAAACGATGAACACCCCCGACCAAACTAAGTTAAGATCCTTCCCACATTTATAGCTGAACTCCAAACCACTGAAGCATGGGGGGAGATCTCCAGGGGTCAGGCTAAAAACAGCAGCACTGAGAAACTGTAAGAACTGAGAAGAGATACCAGCTGTTGGACACCACAGAGGGACAGAGTCTGTAGCTACCTGTCTACTAGAACAAAGTACCAGCAATCCTCAGGAAAACACAACAGAATCTGGAAACACTGGGAGGGATTTTCTACAATGTTCATTTTGAACCAAAAATTACTAGACATGAAAGAAACAGGAGAATGTGAAACACAGAAAAGAAAAGAAAAGAAAAGAAAAGAAAAGAAAAAGGTGGTCAATTACATCCCACTCTAAATAGGGCCAGATGTTCGATTAAGCAGTCAAAGACTTTAAAGGAGCTGTTATAAATATGCACAAAGAGGAAAGCTGAACAGAGACATGCAACTTGTTAATGAAAATTTCAGTTTGAAAAGCATAAAGTTAAAAAGAAGAATTCATCAGACTGAAGATTGAAGATGGCAAAAGAGAACTTGAATACAAATCAATGAAATTATTTAATCCAAAAAGTATAAAGAAAGGAAGAATGAAAGAAAGAAATGAAGGACAGAGTCTTCTAAAGCAATATCAAGTCTTCTAAAGCAATATCAATATAAAGTCTTATAAAGCAATATCAAGAAGGACAACAAAGTTGTTAATTGAGTCCTAGAGAGGAGAAAAGTAACAGAAAAAATTTTTGAGGGTTGGGGTTGTGGCTCAGTGGTAGCATATATGAGACACTGGGTTTGATTCTCAGCTTTGCATATAAATAAAAAACAAAATAAAGGGTTCATTAACATCTAAAAAATATTTTTAAAATTTTTTTGAATAAATAATGACTGCAATTCCCATATGTGTGAAAAACATTAATTTACAGATCTAAGGATTTATATATCCCAAGCAGGATACACAAATTGTATATAACTTCTATGCAGAGGAGAAATGCAGGAAGCCAAAGATAAAGGGATAATCTCAAAAGCAGCCAAAGAAGGCAAATAATACTCAGGAAAATATCATAATTAGTGGCCAAATTCATATCATAAATAGTGACTTTCAGAAGAAATAGCAGAGGGCTAAACAGAAAAATAAATGTACAAATCAGGAGTTTTTCATTAAGCAAAAACAGCTTCTCAAAACTGAAGGCAAAAGAAAGACACTTTCAAATATATTTTTAAAAAGCTAATTTATGCCAGCTTATCTGCACTATAAGAAATGCTAAATGAAGTTCCTCTGTCTGAGGGGAAATGACCTAGTTGGAAACTAAATCTATAGGAAAGAATAAACAATACCCAAAATGGTAAATATGTGGGTAGATAATATAAGAACTAAATATTAAAGAGTAGACAAGACCACAAATGTGGATATGTGATTTTTCCTTATTTCTTTAAAACTCATATGATACAGGACTGTTCAAAACAAAAATTTTATGTTGTATCATTGGGTTTCTAATGAACATAGATGTAAAATATTTAACAATAATATTTAGAATGGGAAAACCAGACATATATTGCTATAAGTTTCCAATATTTTATTTGAAGTAGTTCCATATCAATTCTAAGTAGAATATGATCATTTTAAGTTGTCTATTGTCATCACCAGAGCAATTACCAAGTGCAAAGAGATATAGCTTGAAAGCCAATAGAGAAATTAAAATGCAACATTAAAAGTTAAATTAACATGATAGAAGGCAGAAGAGTGAAATGAGCCAACAGATCAGACAAAGAAAAAACAATAAATGGTACACCTAAATACAACCAAATCAATAGTTATATAAAAATTGATTGAAATTTTAATTTCAAAAGCAATCTGGTAGAAAATCACATTAATTTCAAGTGTTCCAATCCACAGGCATGTTATAACTCTTCATTTATTTAAGCCTTCTTTAAAACTGTTTTGTATTGTTTCGGTGAATAAATTTTGCCCAAATTTTGTTAAATTTAACTCCTTGTAGTTCATGCATTAGTAATGCACTGTAAATGGAATTGTATTAATTTTTCTTTTCAGTTGTTAATTTGTAGTATGTAGAAACTCCATTAATTAGTATGTACTGAGCTTTTATCCCTTGACTTTGATAGATCTACTTATTAATTCTATTAGGCTCTTGTAGTCTCTCTGGATTTTCTCCATACAGTCACGTAATCTGTGAATAAATACAGTTTTATTCTTCCTTCCTAGTCTGTCAGTCTTTTATACCTATCTTTCTCTTGGCCTTGTCACCGTGGTAAGAATGATGGTGAACAAAAGCAATGAGAGGAAACATCTGGGGCCCGTACTGCATCATATGTGGGGGGGGGGGCTTCCATTTATTACTTTAGATATTTTGATATCATGTGAATTTTTCCAACTAAAATACATGCATTAATTCTGAAAACATATCCTTCTTGCAAATGTCCTAGCTCTGTGATTGTGGGCAAGTTATTTATCAGTCAGTTTCATTCTTCTTACCTGTAAAATGGGGTTAATGATTCAATAATTACATGTGACATGTATAATGATACAATTATTATCATTTATTCTTATCTTATAGAAAAATATTATCACATTCTCAAAAGAATTATAAAATTAATAAAATTGCATGTAAAACATCTAAACAATGCCCACCACATAGTAGATGTTTCTATCCCATTTTTTATTTAAAAGACAACAGGTAAAATATCAAACAGGTGAAAATACCATGATATATCAGACAAGTCTAGGTTCATCCCTGCAGTTAATCTCTTCCTACTTATGCAACATAGGGCAAATAAAATACCCACTCTGATTTTCAGTTTCCATTTTTAAATTGGTAAAAAAATACTGAATTTATCATGCATTCAAATTCACAAATTCAAAATGTTTAGCCCAGAAACTGGTAAATAGGGGATCAACAAACCAAAGATGGCTAGATTTACACAGCTGAGAAACACACGTGTTCGAGTATTGCCCTTCTGTATTTTACCAGTTTGGTATAATTAAGCTCTGATATTTATTTATTTTTAATGCTTAGATAAAGTGAAATTTAATATTAAGTTATTATTCAGGAAACCTTTACTCTGTCCCTAGTGCCCAAATTTCTAAGAGGTACTAAGAATAGATTTTGTCATTAGAATTCATTAAATTTATTCACGTAATAACCTATGAAAGTGGATCTGAAATCTACATATTACCATTTCACTCTGAAGTTTAGACAGTGGACCCTTACTTCACTTTAAGACAAGTAAAGAATTCGATAAATTGTTAGATTGGTTTCTGTAACTGGGAAATTATAAGGAAGACCTACAGAGTCTGAAAGTGTACAATTCATTCCTAAGGAGCTTAGTGGGAACTACAGAAATTCAGCTCCAATATTTCTCAAAATGTGTTTAGAAGATAAATTACTCTTCTTCTCTTATTCCAGAGGAAATCATGGCAGATAAAGGTTAAAAGACTAATTCTAGGTGTTTTAGGGAATTAAAAGGAAGACAATAGAATAAGAGTTTACAAATTTTAAATCTTCTATACCAATAGATTTTTTTTAAATTAGCTTCAAATGGCCTCAATAATTGGTCTGAAGCCAGGCATGATGGTGCACACCCCTGTAATCCCAACTACTTGGGAAGCTGAGACAGGAAGATCACAAGTTCAAGGCCAGCCTCAGCAATTTAGTGAGGCCGTAAGCAACTTAGTAAGACCCTGTCTCAAAATCTAAAAAAGTCTGATTTAATCAGGTTAATAACCTTTATGTAGCAATTAATTAATTATTCCACTATACTTTGTACCATGCTTCAATATAATAAAATTTAATTTAAATATTATACAATTAATATTTTATAAAACATTTAGAAAAGATATTCTTTGAAAATACCTTAGTATCTATGATCTTAATAAGTTGGTCCAATCCTTGATTTTCTCTTAGCATTGTACGGGATTCCTTATCATTTGTAATGATATTTAAGGTTTTGAGAGCCAACAACTGAATAATTGGATACTCTGACTTCAAGAGCTCCAACATAGGAGGGATTGCATTTAGTTCTTGAAGTGTAGTTCGACACTGAAAATCCTGCCATGAAATACAAATGATCACATCAGTAACTTCTGAAGCAAAATAAAGTCCCAAGAATGGAGAAATTCTATTTTCTAGCAAAGAACATTGTGAATTACAACTTCTCCATCTTTTATTCCAGATTACTTCCAAAATAATTCACAAAAATAATAAAACTCTCAGTGGACAACACCAAAATATCCATTGGTATATGCAGACATTGTCAACAACCAGAAATAAACATGACCAATGACTTTTATAGTATCCAGTATTTCTTTATGAAGCAGCAAATTCCTACTATCATAAATAGCATTACAGTAAAACCTATGCATGATAAAATTCTTTTCATACTCTGATATAATGTTCAAATAGTATTTGATAAGATGAAATGATGGCACCCATTCCTTATTATCTTCAAATGGATTGTTATGAATACCTATGTGCATGCAGGCTATTGACAGGCTGTCTGCATGCAAATTTACACAGGTTCAGAGCAGATGCATGACCATTCCTTAAGACATTTATGATATCAAGAGATCACTATATTTTAGACAAATTGTTCTGCAAGTGTATCAATAATTCTGTGTGAGTGGGAGCAGGGAGTAGGGGACTGGTGGTGGTGAACAGAAGAAAAAGCATAGTAAGAAGCCACTAAAAGCCCCCAAACTCTGATCGTTAAATGATATTTTCACCCAAAACGTGACAAGTAGAGAATAGCATTAAAGGTGGAAAAGCCTCCACTTAACAACTAAGCCTCCTCCTCCTGGACATCCTTCAACTGACCTCTAATATTCAGCTTTCTTTAGACATAGAAAGTATAGGTTGCTCTTTATTATGGGTTAAATTGTGTCCCCACAGTCCCTCAGAATGTGACCTTATTTGGAAACAGTCATTGCAAGGGTAATTAGGTAAGATAAGGTCATCCTGGAGGAGGCTGGGTGCTTAAGAGTGTCCTTATAAGATGGATGTCCTTATGGGAAAGATGACAAAGGGAGAGACCAGAGTGACACAGATGCAAGCCAAGGAACGCCATCACTAGCTGTCCCCATCAGAAGCCAGGAAGAAGCGAGGAAGGAGTCCACCCAGCCTCCGGTGCAGCCAGGCATGGTGATACAGGCCTGTAATCTTAAAGGCTGGGAAGGCTGAGGCAGGAGGATTGTGAGTTCAAAGCCAGCCTCAGCAAAAGCGAGGCACTAAACAGCTCAGTGAGACCCTGTCTCTAAATAAAATACAAAATAGGGCTGGGGATGTGGCTCAGTGACCAAGTGCCCCTGAGTTGAAACCCGATACCCACCTCCCTGCCAAAAAATTGTGGAGGCAATGCTTTTCATTCCTGCTTGATTAAAAAAAAAAAAAAAAAAAAAAAAGGGAAATACAGGTAAAAGGAGTCTGGAGATTAAAAACACAAGTACATGTACAGGAATACTTAGGCCTGTTGGGTGAGGGAAAGCCTAAGTAACCAGAGAAGGCAAAAAGGAGCTGAGCTTTCTCTATAGGCCCTCTCTTAGGAGTGGGCGCCTGATCAAGTTGTGCAGACACACTAAGGCCAGAAGATTTTGAATCCATTCCTCTCTCTTTGCCCAGATACATTGCTTTGCTATGAATCCTCTCCCTCACTCTTGTTTCAAAATCTTTCTTTCACGCTCTATTGATAGCCATTTAAAATGGGGCTTTTGTAGTTTTGCCTCATCTCAATCTTATCAAATGTGTGTGTTGATTATTAAGGAAATGAGCAGAAAAAGCAGCAGAGAAGGCTGTTAAACTTCTGGGAAACTGACCTGCTACGGGTGTGAGGGTGTGGGTGTTGAGAGGGGGTTGGGGTTGGGGGACAGGATGGCAGGGAGGGGAAGGTGGCAGCGTATTCACACCAGGGTCTGGCCTGCTCTGTAGTCTGGTGAGTGGCTGTAATCCACTGTGTTCAAATATTTGCACTCTACCCATATAATCTACAGACATGTTTGCTAGACAAATGTCGACTCAGAAACTCAGATAAATACTTCTGTGTATCAAAAATAAATAAGACATTAGAGAGGAAAACAGCCAATGAGGTTGCCTCTTGCTATTGTGAACAATGAATGCAGATCATACTCAAATCACTAGCTCTTTTTTTTTTCCTTGATAAATAAATCTAATCCAAAGTCTTGGTACACTGAACAGGGGAGAGATTATATTCAGTGTGCTTAAATTGCCAGGGTTAGATCAATAGGTCACTTCCTTGGTTCAATAGGAATCTTAGATTTCCTGTTTTAGAAGAAGCACATTTTATCTAGATTAATCCCACCCTAATCTGCATGCCATGCTATTATTTTAACACAGAAATATATTTCTAAAATATGCTTTCACGGGAGGCAATTACTTATAAAATGTGAAAATATATCTACACTAAATTTCTGTTATTTTTTTAAATGATAAATACTAAATGTATCCAGAAGAACTAATAATGCAAACCTGGTGAGTTTTTTTATATAAAAAAAAACTTTTTAAAATTGGAAAATAAATCCTGTAATAGTTTTTGTCAAAATGTTTTTTTCTTTTTTCAGTGCTGGGACGCAAACCCAGAGCCTTATGCATGGTAGGAAATCTCTCCATCACAGGACTAGAACCCTAACAAACAAAACACTTTTAACACTTTTTAGAAGTTAATCTTACCTGAACTAAATTGTAAATGCATTCAATAGAATTCTTCTTCACATCAGGGTCTGGGCTGCTCAGTAGTCTGATGAGTGGCTCCAACCCACCATGTTCAAATATTTGTACTTTACCTGTATACTCGACAGACATGTTTGCCAGACAAAGACTAGCAAACTCATGGATAACTACTTCTTCTGTATATCAAAATAAATAAGAAAAGTATGTTAAATGCTTATTCAACCCATATTTTAACATATGCTTTGAAAACAAGAGCTCCACAAATCTTACTTAGAGCCCACCTTTTCCATAAAACTCAAAATTAAGCTGTGATTTTCAAGATTTTAATGACAACTCATAAGCGATTGTTCAATGTGAACTATTTTCAATAGGCAGTTTCATAAAATTTAAAAAGAAACCAGTTCCATTTTTGAAGTAGATGCAGAATGCAAAGTTACCTTCTGGTGAGAGCTGGGCAATAACAGAACTCATGACATCTAACTCCCTTAATAATTTTTTAACATCACCTACAAAGAAGAAACAGAACATCCATATTTATTAAAATAATCATGGCAATGTCTATTGAATAGTCCCTTAAGAGATATATTATCTAATTTCACAGACAAGGGAATTGAAGTCCAAAAGTTACACAAGTAAGTGACAGGGCTAGGTTGCAAGTCCAGGTTGGGCTGACCTACAGGGATTCTCACCTATATCCCTTGACCACTGGGCTACTTACCTTCCAAACACCACAAGTGATAACTGTAAAAGTGCCAAAGGTGCCTAGAGAACATATCAGTAGAGTTGGGTTATTGTGCCCTACACTTTTATTATACAATAGTAATTCTTTTTTCTTTTGCTGAAAAGGTATTTTAAATTTTTGATTTTAATAAAACTTACATAGAATGCAAAAGAAGAATTATCCTAACCTATTTCAGTTAATATGTCTTGATTGCTTACATTCCATTTAATGAAAATGCAAAAAACGCTTAAAGATAAGTATATTGGCTGTTTTAAAGTTCACTTTTCTGAGGAATAAGGTATCTCTGATCCTTTAGTTTTACAATTGTTCTTCTTTCTCAGTTATCTTTATCTGTAAGCCAAAATCAGCATCATGAGAATTTTGGGAAAGTTCACTTTGCAGCAGCCAAAGTAGATGGTGTCTGCATGAATTCTTTCTTATTACCTGCTGAATACACTTGGCTTTTACTGGACATCATTTCCTGAGGAATTCAGGACTATGACTTTTATTCAAAACTTCTGCTTTCTCTGTTTCTGTTGGAAGTGGTTAAAGGAGGTCAGGCAAAATCACAGCTAGACATATGGAGGTGAATAGACTTGAACTACCAAAGAATAATTGCTCTTCTAGGAAGTGTGCTGTCCCAAGATGGAGGACCTCATTGTGCCTTGGCATAATACTCAGACCCTCAGGTACACTGAATGGAGCAAACCCCGTCACCCAAGGTGAGGGTTGTTATACAATAGGTGTATACAATAGGTGTATAACAAATACCTTGTTCCTCAAATTCTGAGGTGTGTAAAGACCTTGTTTGGCAAACCAAGGTGTGTGTCACCTGATGCTGCAAGAGAGATGCAGCAATGCCCCTCTCCCTTTTCTGGTCATATGTTCTCTCCGTTTTCAGTTATACATTCAACATGGCACTGTGCACAATTATGACACAGCTCATCTGTGAGATCCATTTATGAAGGCTCCACACAAATGATTACTCTGTTATTAATTTCTCATCACCTCAGTTACTCATGTAATTGGCATAAGAGTCATACCTACCTTGCAGAGCGGCTCCTTAGGAATAAATGACTCGATGTCCAAATAGCACTTAGAACAGTTCCTGGCACATCGCCAGTGCCAAGTAAGAGTTAACTAGTGTTATTCTCATCATCTAGTTGGTAGGGCGTCCATCCCCCACAAACCTCTCCATCCTGCTGCCATCTGTGGAAATGCTCTCAGAGCCCCTGCCTTACAGCATTACAGCTCCTGATGGTGCTGCCTACCCTGGGGACCTCAGCAGAATTCTGCCTGTTTCCAGCATGGCAGGAGCTCTCCAGGCAGTCTCTGTACCTGAGGTTGTAACGACACACAGAACACCCCCTTCCTCTCCTCTATCCATCCCTCACTCATAACTGTCTCTGGGAACACTGATGCCACAGCCCCTGCTGGGCACACAGGACCCAGGAGACCCCCCAACCCCCATTCATTGCACAGCATCCAGAGAAAATGCAAGATGGGAATACAGGAAGGAGGGGAAGGAATCTGTGCCCCAGTTCTGCTGAGACCATGGTGAGACTGGGAAACTATTGTGACTTGAACTACATACCATTGTCAGAGTTTATTCCCAGCAGCCTGAACTTCATGGCTGAATTCAGTCTCTATTAAGGGTGTCCTTTAAGTTTTTTTGTCAGTTACAAAGTTTTTGTGGGCTGGCTCAAAAACTACCCTGATAACATAGGAAAATGACTTGTACTGTTCATAAGTTAACCATGACTTCCTTTATTGGCTTGGTTTTGACCCAAATCAATATTCTAATAGACATAACAGCATATTTTAACTAATGCTATTATACCACACTATCAAATACATAAAAATATTTCAAGCAAGTACTAGATTTGACTGAAGAATAAATGTCCACATCTGAATTTTGGGCAACAATATGATACAGAATTGTGATACAGCCAATCCCTGAGATAATAGTTTGCAGTTTCAAAAATCAATTCATCAAAACTCTATACTCTAGGCTTTATCTACCATGAAATATAGATGAAGTATAACTTACATGTAGGCAGCAAATGACATTACACTAACTTAAGAAAAATCCATTTTTGTTTTAAGAGGTAATGATTACTCCTCCTACTTATAAGACTGGGATACACTGTATCATCAGTTTTCAGAGGAGCTTTAGTATGTGTATATCTGCAACTATTTTTATATTTTAAAAATATCCCTTAAAATATGAATCATCCATTTGTTGCATTGTACTGATGTAGCTATTTTGTTAACACTGAAGTCAGCTTAAACACAAGCAAAGCAAATCTCTTAAATTTAAAAGAAGAACAATACACTACATGAGATTGTTTATTTTTTAAAAGTCGATATTCACTGTTGTTTTTTAAAAGTTGGTACTTACTGTTAGAAGCCAGGATTCCAAATATCATAGTAGCATTTCTTCTTACAATTTTGTCTTCATGAGTGAGAAGCTTGGTTAAAGGTTCCACAGCTCCAAGTTCAAGGAGGGTTGCTTTATTTTCCTCTCCTGACATCACAGGTAAAATGAAATCACACATTGAGATCATCATTGCAATTTCTTTTTTGCCATGTTGCTTTTCTCATACCTTTTTGCTTCTGCTCATATTTCTCTCAGAATAAACTCATAGCTCAGTTACCTTGGATGTTGCTACTTTCTACTCTCCCTGATGTTTACAGAGCTGTCTTCATCTCCTCTTGAGTTCAGAGGCTACACTGCAGCAACACAGAGAGACCTCATCTATCTAATGTCACCATGCCCAAGTCTTTCTTATGTTTCTTTATCCTGTTTTATTTTCATCAAACCACTTAACAACCTCCATGTTTTGCTTGCCCACTCCACTATAACTTAAATTTCTAGGACAAGCACCCTTGCTATATCCTTGGTGTGCAGCACAGTGTTGGTCACACAATAGTATTCCATAAACACATGAATAGTTTATTATAAAGCAGTTCATTAGTATAGATAGTCCCTACTTAAAGTATGTGTGATGATCAGAGGGAACTAATGCATCACTAAATGGAAGCATAGCTCCTTTTATATCATGAAAGATGAGCCTGCAGCCAACATGCATGTAGAGATGAGCCACCAGGTCCACTGGGACTCTAGCTCAGCCCAGGATCTAGCTGTGGAATCTAGCTGTGGCAAGAAGCCCCCAAAGCAGAAGTCCAGTAAAGCCAGAGTCTAGCCTAACTTCAGAAGTAGTTTATCCATACATCTGTAAGTGGGATATCATGCCGCAAAGTTTGGAATAATGTTTAGGTCTTGATTAATTTCAGCTTTTCAATTTCACTGAACTTTGAAAATATATCTTTCATTTCCAATATGAACTTCAGAGTGTAATAGTCACTTTAACTTACAGTGAATTTGCTGTATCAGATGGAAAGATTGTTTGCTTCTCTTAAGACTGCCAAATTGTCTTCCAAAATGGCCATATCATTTTGCATTTTCACCAACTATAAATGAGAGTTTCCTTTGCTCCACATCTTTGACAGCATTTGATGGTGTCGTTGTTAAGAATTTTAGCCATCGAATAGATATGTAGTTATTATGTTCAGATATGAAGTATCTTGCAAAAGTTCATGTGTGAAATGATGCAAGAATGTACAGAGGTGAAAAAATTAGGAGAGTTGAAACGAAATGGTTGGCTTAATCCACTGAAATGGATTAGCCAGGTGGTAACTGTAGGCATTTAGGATGTGGCTGGGGGAGTTAAAGTCACTGGGGGAATGCCTTTGGTTTATATATTTTGTCCCTGGAAAGTAGAACTCTCTCTGCTTCCTTATTGCCATGTTTTTGAAGTTCTTTCCTCCACCACACTTTTCCATCATAATGTTCTGCTTCATTCTGGGTCCACAGCTATGGACTCAGTCATTTATGGACTGAGCCTTCTGAAACTGGGAGCCCCCCCCAAAACTTTTACTCCTCTACATTGTTCTTGTCAGGTCTTTTGGTCACAGTGACAAAAAAAAAGGCTAAAACAGTGGTCGTATTTCATTTGTTTTAATTTAATATTCCCTAATGTTTGTGATGTGGAAATTGTTCTATGCTTATTTGCCATATCTCACTTTTGGTCAAGTGTGTGTTCAGAATAAATTTAATGGAGTATGATTTATCAATTATTCTTAAAGATCATGTTTTAGACTAGAAGTTTTCATTGTTTCACAACCACTTATGGAAAAGACTGTCTTCACTGAATTGTCTTTGCATCTTTGTTGGCAAATTTGTCCATATATACATGCAAGTCTATTTCTGTACCTTCTATTATGTTCCATTGATCTGTTTATCTTTATGATGATAACACTGTCTTAATCACTGGAGCTTTACAATAGTCTTAAATCAGATAGTGCGAGAGTTCTCCAACTTTGTTCTTAAAGTTGTTTTGACTTTTTAGGTCCTTTTCATGTACATATGAATTTTAGAAATCCAAAATTCTGTTTCTGTTAAGAAATAAAGACTGGTGAGATTTTGGTAAAATTGCATGGATCTATAGATCAATGACCAACTTGTAGAAAAACAACATCTTAACAATTGAGATCTTTCACTCCATGAACCCAGGACATCTTTTTAATTCATTTGAATCTTCTTTAATTTCTTCCAGCAATATTTCATAGCAGTATTTCATACAGGGCTTTCCTATCTTTTGGTCAATGTATTCCTAGGTATTTTATAATTTTTGGTGCTGTGGTAAACAGCATTTTGTAACACTGATTTCTGATTGTTTATTTCTTGTTTGTAGAAGTGCAATTGAGTATATTAATTTTGCCTACTACAACCTTGCTCACTTACAAATTCTTACAGCTTTCCACAGATTCAATAGAAAGCACTACATATGTAGTAATTTTATGTGTCAGCTTGACTAGGCTAAAGGATGCTCAGAAAAGTGATGAAACATTATTTCTGGGTATGTCTGTGAAGACGCTTCTGGAAGAGACAGCATTTGAATTAGTAGACTGAATAAGAAAGATCTAAATAAGAAAGACCCTCACCAATGTGGTCAGGCAACATCCAAATTATTGAAGATCCAAACAGAACAGAAAAGTGGAGGAAGGCAAAATTCTCTCCCTCTTCTTGAGTTGGAACATCCATCTGTTCCTACCCTTGGAGATCAGAGCTCCCAGTTCTTGGGCCTTCAGGCTCCAGGACCTTATTCTAGCCGGCTTGGTTCTCAGGCCTTTGATTTCCACTGACTGGCAGCAATGGCTCTTTTGGTTCTCCAGCTTACATATGGCCGCAGGACCTGGACTTTGGCTTCCATAATCACACAAACCCATTCCCATTAATCTATCCTCTAACTGTATGTTCTACTTAACAGTTTAGAATTTTTCAGTCTTTTGATTAACTAACTATCATTATAAAAAGACTTACCGATCGCTGCCTCTTTTCTCTGTTTTCCTGATGTTAACATACCCACTCTAGGTTTGTTTTGGCTAGTACTTGCATGTGATATCTTTCCTCATCCTTTTATTTGTGTCTTTATATTCTAGGTACATTTTTTTTTTGGAAGGCAGCATGTAGTTTGGTCTTTTTTATCCAATACAACAATATCTCCATGTGAATTGGAAAGCAGAGACCATTTACATTTTATCTGATTATCAGTTCAGCCTACCATCTTGTTATTTATTTTTCAAATGCCCCATTAGTCCTTATTTTCTTTTTCTTCATTTCTGCCTTCTTTTTATACAAATTTGAGTGTTATTTATTCTTTTATTTTACTTCTTTGTTGACTTATTTGATATATATATATATAATATATATATTATTATATATATATTTTGTTGTTGTTGTTGTAATTTCATTGGCAGGGTGCAGTATATTGACATCCAGTCTCAAGTTGGATCGCACTTCACATGCAGTACTAGAACTCTGTCTGAGTGTACTTCCATTGTTTTTCCTTTTTACCTGAGTGCTGCTGTTGCCACGTTATTTTACTTCCATATATGTTCCGGACTACACAATGTACGATTATTATTTTTATTTAAAGTAAAAATTTGCATTTAAAGGGATAAAAATGATCAGAAACAGTATTTGGTTGTCACCACTTCTGGTGCTCTGTGTTCTTTTGGGTGGATCCATATTTCCATCTACTGTCACCTCCCTCTGTCAAAGGTCCTCTTTTACATAATTAGTAGTGTGGGTCTGCTGGTAATCAATTATTTCAGATTTTGTATGTTTTAGGAGAAAAGATTTTATTTCACCTTTGTTTGTAAGGAATATTTTTGTGAGTATAAAATTCTAGGTGGAAAGTTTTTATTTTTCTTTCAGTACTTTGTCAGTCCACTGACTTCTTGCTTGTGTTGCTGCTGATAATAAATCATTCTTACTGATTATTTGTTAAATGTTGTCATCTTTGTCTTTGTCCTTCTGAATATAGCACACCCCTATATTCCCACTGGCTGCTTTTAAGAATTTTGTCTTCATCCTGTTTTTTTGTTCTTATTTTCATTTGTTCTTTTGAGTTATACATGACAGTAGACTCTATATGAGCACAAAATATATCTTATTCTAATTAGGATCTCGATCTCCTGGATGTACATGATATTTTTAAGTGATTAGTTTTGTGATGAACCTTGGTTTGGTTTATTTCATATTCTTTGTACTTGTGGTTTGATGAGCATCTTCAATCTTTAGACCTCGAGTTTTCATCATATTTGGGGACATGTTGGCTATTTTTTTAAATTATTCTTTCTGTCCTCATCTCTCTTTTTCTCACACTCCAGTTAGACACATATTGGGCTCCTGAATTTTTCTCATAGCTCTATGGATCTCTGTTTATCTTCTAAAAATATCTTTTCTCATTGTGCCTTATTTTGCATAGGTTCTCTGTCTTTAGATTAAAAAAAATTTCTTCTGCGATGTCTAATCTGCAGTTAATCTAAGCCATGTATTTTTATCTTGGACACAGAAGTTTTCATCTCTTCAAGTTATATTTGGATCTGTTTTATATGTTCCATGTTTCTACTTACTCTCAACATATGGAATAGGAATGTAATTAATCTTTTAATGTTTTCTCTGCTAATTCTAATATGAGTCAGTTTTTATTTACTGCTTGATTTATATCCTTATTATAAATTTTTTCTGCTTCTTTTCATGCCTGGTGTTTTTTTTTTTTTAATTAGGGAATTGAATTCTACTTTGTTAAGCAATGGATATTTCTGTGTTCTTGAAATTTGGGAGCACAATTATGTTACTCATAAGCAGTTTAATCCTTTCAGGTCTTGCTTTTAAGATTTGTTAGGTGGTTAACAGAACAGTTCTCAATGTAGGACTAGTTGTTTCACCTACTAAGGTGTGACTCTGTATATTCTACATAATGCTCCATGAATCTTGAGGTTTTTCAGTCTGGCTAATGGAAATAGGTATTCTAGCCTGGCCCCTGTTGCTCCCATCATTTTGGGTGTCTCTAAGTAAGTAGTTCCCTCACAAGCACACACATTGCTCAGTCAGTACTCCATGAGTACTTGAATAGTAGATAACAGGCCTTCTGTGTTCTCTCTCCGTGCAACTCACTTCTCTGCTACTTGGTTCAGAAAATTCTGGGTGCCTTTGTCTCCCTGGACTCTTAGGTGACTTCTCAACTCTGTCCACCAGGTTTACCCTTTTCTGTTCTGTGGCCAGGAAACTCTCTGAAGTCAACAAGTTGGGGCAATCACAGGACGTATTTCCTGTGTTTCCCCATCCCTCAGTGGTTACTGCCCTTGTCTGAAGGTCAATGTCTTGCCAACTGACATTTCATACATTTTGTCTGTTTTCTTGGTTGCTCTACATGCAGTAGGATAGATAAATCTGGTCCTTTACTCCATCTTGGCCAGAAGGAAAAGTCCCATCACTTTTCTTAATTTTTTTTTTCAGAAAATACTGCCAGAATTAAGTACCAGACAAAATATTTTTGTATTGATTTTACATGAAATACATACTTATTTTTTTTAACCACATATGGCACAAAAGGTGATATAATTAGGTACATGTGACCTAATTAGCCAGATGACCTAAGATGACTCTAAGGCTGAGTGGGATGCACACTGCCACACTGCCGTAGACACACAGTCCAATAACTCCTTGAAGTTTGAACTCAATTCTATACAACCTACTCACAAACCATACCTTCCACAACCACCCTGGGTTTTGTCTTGATTCCCCGTCATCACAAAGCAAGGTGAGTACTATGCAACTTGCTAATTGAGGAATTTGTTGTTCTTTTATCCAGGTCCCCAGTGTTTAAAGCATCATTTCTTTAAAATCAAATTGTTCCCATCTTGATTTGAAATGTTTTGTTAAAAATACCGAGCTATGCTAAACTCTTCAAATAGTCTCAATTGAAATGTCATATAATTTAATAAAAGTCCGATTTTTATCACCATTTGGAATTAACTAAAATGTAACTATTTTGTATATTTGTAAATCTTCTATGAATAGACCCTTTGATAGAATCTGATTTGTGATCTTTACAATTTTAAAATGAACTTAATTTTTTTACAATAATTTAGCTTTACAGAAAAATTGCAAAGATGGTACAGAGAGCTTCCACATATCATGGACCCAACTTCCTCTATTATTAACGTTTGACATTAGTATCATGGTATGCTTCTTACAATTAATGAACCAATATTTCTACACTATTACTAATATCCTCATAGGCTTTGGGGGTTTCCTTTGTGTTTTATTTTTTATTTATTTATTTTTTTTGGTGGTGGTGTTTTTTTGTTTTGTTTTGTTTTTTAAAACTACTGGTGATTGAACCCTGGACCTCACACATGCTAGACAAGTGCTCTACCATTGAGTTACATCCCCAACCCCTTCTAACTTAAAAAAATATATATTATTATTTTGCAGCACTGGGGCTTAAACCCATGAATACTCTAACACTGAATTATATCCCCAGCCCTTTATATTTTTTGAGACAGGGTGTCACCAAATGTCTCAGATTGGCCTCAAATTTGCAATCCATCAGCCTCAGCCTCCCGAATTGCTGGGATTGCAGGAGTGTGCCACCATGCCTGACTTTGGTTTCCTTGGTTTTAACCTAATATCTTTCTTCTGTTTCAGAATTCTATTGAATTTCTGCATGACAGTTAGTGACCAGGTCTCCTTGGCTCCTCTTGGCTGTGAGAGGTTCTCAGACTTTCCTGTTTTCAATGGCCATGACCATTTTGAGAAGTACTGGTTAGTATTTTGTAGAATATCCCTGAATTGGGATTGGTCTGATTTTTTTACATATTATTTTTTTTAGTTGTTGATAGACCTTTATTATTTATATATTTATATGTGGTGCTGAGAATGGAACCCAGTGCTTCACACATGCCAAGAAAGTGTGCTATCCCGCTGAGCCCCAGACCCAGCCCTTGTCTGATTTTTAAAAATCATGATTAGACTGAGTTTATGGGTTTTAGGGAGAAATACCATAAAGAGAAGAGGCCACTTTCATCACGATACCAACCGTGCACACCGTCAACCTGACATCACTATTGATATAGATTTTGATCACTTAGCTGGGATAGTGTTTGTCAGGTTTCTTTGTTGTAAATTTGTTCTTTTTTCTCTGTTTCTACATGACACTCTTTGGGAAGAAGTCACTATGTGTGACCAAACCATAAAAAGTGGAAAATTATATTTCACTTATTTGAGGGCAGAGTATCCATGTAAGCTCTTGGAATTCTTTTTCATGGGAGATTTGTCTTTTTCTTCCTTCCTTCCTTTATTCATTTATCCATCCATTCAATCACTTACATATATCAGTATGGTATGGACTCAGGAATGTTCATTTTATTTTATTTTGGGTTATAATCCAACACTATTTTATTTTCCAGCTCTAACCACTAGGATTCTGTTAAGTACTGTGGCATTTTTTTTTGTTTTTTTTTTTTTTTTTTTTTTAGTTTTCGGCAGACACAACATCTTTGTTTGTATGTGGTGCTGAGGATCGAACCCGGGCCGCACGCATGCCAGACGAGCGCGCTACCGCTTGAGTCACATCCCCAGCCCCAGTACTGTGGCATTTTTGCAAATTTTTTTTTTTTCAATTCTCTTAATTCTCCAGACTTTACAAGTTTTAAAACTACAATAAAACCTTCCAAATGATTATTCTATCCAGTGACTAACTTACCCCTTAGAATTACGGTAGGCACTTAAGGAGAAACACTGCTTTCAGGGGTACATTAAATGAGATTCCAGCTGTCAGGAAGAATTCATCTAACAGGAAGGTAAGTGAAAGATTAGGGAGAAAAGTGCCCATTGTGTAGTAAATATTTTAAGAAACTAATGAAGTAGAAAGATAAACTGAAAAAATCCAAACCTTTTAAAGCAAATTTATAAATGGCTTCACATGCTTTAGCCAAAATTTCTTCTTCAGGAGAATTAAGCATTAACACCACGGTTGCTGCTTTTTTGCTTTCGATTGTTAATGGATCAAACTGAAATGTAAAGAGAAAAATATCAGGTTCACATATGAGCTTTAAAAATCACATAAGCAGGGCTGCTGGTGTATACCTGTAATCCAGGGGCTTAGGAGGCTGAGACAGGAGGATTATAAATTCAAAGCCAGCCTCAGCAATTTAGCAAGGCCCTACACAACTTAGCGAGTCCTTGTCTCAAAATAAAAAATAAAAAGGGCTGGGAATGTGGCTCAGTGGTTAAGCACCTCTGGGTTCAATCCCCAGTACCAAAAAATAAATAAATAACAAGCTAATCAGTTAATTAAATAAAAATTTTCTTTGGTAATATTCTTTGTCCTGCAATTGTAAGGTACTTTGTCTGATGGTAACACAGTCACCCTAGATTCCTTATAATTAGGGAATATAGGGAACCATGTATGTTTCTTTTTCTATACTTTAAATTTTAATCTATATGCATCTTTATGTTTAAAGGAGTTTCCCGGGTCTTGCTTCTTTACTCATTTGACAATCTCTCACTTTTAATTGGAATATTAAGTCATTTATATTTAGTATAATTATTGATATAGTTGAACTTCAATTGATCATCTTGCTATTTGTTTTCACTTTGCCCCATTTGTTTCCTGTTCCTCTGTTCCTGTCTTCTCTTGAATAATATATATTTTTTAAGTGTCCTATTTTATCTCCACTAGTGGCTTATTGATTGACTGTTTTACTGGTTATAGGTCATATTTTCCTTTTTTGCATATCTAATCATTTTCTGTTGGAAACTGACATTGTGAAAATTATGTAGTTGAGTGTATAGATT
The DNA here is from genome assembly GCF_045843805.1 of Urocitellus parryii. NCBI lineage: Eukaryota > Metazoa > Chordata > Mammalia > Rodentia > Sciuridae > Urocitellus > Urocitellus parryii. The sequence continues at coordinate 64,537,851 of NC_135539.1, read as the reverse complement.
TTTTTATGGTAGGAAGGAGAGAGGAATCGTCTCTTAAAATATATTGAATTTTGTTCTATGGATCAGCTAGATCTATTTAAGGCCTGGTTTTAGCTTTATTATGGAAGCCTTATGGAGCCTTTACTATAGAATCAGTTTAGTCATGCTACTACTAAGGCCTGATCCTCTTTGAGAATCCATCTGATGATGCCTCAAGTGTTCAATAAGGCTCTTTACTCTTTCTGGTCAAAATTGCATTGTTTCCTGGACCTGTCTGAACTTTAAAAATTATTCAGTTGACAGCTTCCTGATAGTTGTTCGTGCATGTTCCTTGCCATGTGTAGTTCCCCCTTGTAAAGCTTAAAATTCAAAGACCCACAAGGACCATTAACCAGATTTCAGGAGCTATATCTCTATGTTCTTCCCTCCTTTATGGTACCCTGTCCTGCAAACTGCAGCCACCTTAGTCTTTCAGAACTCTTAATTTCTCAAAACTCTTATTACAACAAAAACACTTTCCTTAGATATTAATCATCCTCCATATACCATCCTACTTTTCCTTCCCTTTCACAGCCAAAAACCTTACAACCTATGTACTTTTCTCCATTTTTTCACTCTCACACCTGGCTGCCAAATCCAACCTGACTTTCCCCCTTATTGAATCACCTATATAGCTCTCTCTGAGGACACCATTAGAGATCACTGTGTCACCTACCACTTCTTGATAGTTTAATTTCATTTCTAAAGGATTAAAAGAATATTTAAGACTACAGAAGATTATGGTTTATTTCATTGTCAGGCTTGCAGTTTTATGGACAAATGTTGATTGTTTTTCTTCATTATGGTTAGGGTGTGAAAATCCTTGAACTTTCTTTTTATTTTATCACAGCCGCATTCTTCTGAACTTTCTCTGTAACAGCACATAACACCAACTGCATTGCTTCTTGGACTTCTTGTCTATTTAGTATGTTGTATCATCATCCACTCAATTGCCAAGGCCCCAAATCTTGAAAAATCATTCAACTCCTCTCCTTCCCACACTATGGGTATAATCTATCAGTAAATCCTCTCAGCATCACTTTCAGTATATATCCCCACTTCTCTCCCCCTTCACTGTCATCTCTTGGTCCTGACTGCCAAGATATCTTAATGGTGCTTTGGAAATGGGCTCCAGATAGGTCTTCTGGTTTTCATCTTTCTTCCACAATGTAGCTAGATTGATATTCTTTTTTGTTTTAAAAATAAACCAGATATCACTACTCTTCTCCTTGTAACTTTTCAGCGAATTCTACTTTTTTGCACATTAGAAAAAAAAATCCAACTTCCTTAAGGTAGGCTAAAAGGCCCTTTGTGATTACCTGGATCCCACCATCTTTGTGGCCCAGCTCCTACTCCTTGACTACTAATCTCCAGCCACCCCAACTTCCTTGGCATTCCTTAAGCACACTATGTAAAGCTTTGGTTATTGTTTTCTGGCTATGGTTCTCCCCTCAGATATGTGCACAGCATACTCCCTCATTTCATTTAAGTCTTTTTCAAATGTGACCCCACTAGGAACTCTGCCTGACCCAGATCCTGTTCATAGTAGTCCCATCCCATCTCACATCCCACTTTATTTTTCTTCCTTGATATCATCACTTCCTAAGTTATATGGTTAAGTGACTGCTTCTCTCACTATAATACAGTTGCCTCGGAGCTGAACTTTGTTTTGTTTCCATCTTAATGCTCAAGATATAGAACATTTGCAATGGTATGCTCTCAATATTTGCCCAATTAGTGAAGGAATTTCTTCAGGCAAAGGACCCTGTTAGTATTTATCTATCTGCATTACCAAAGAACAGTACTGGAATATGGAAGTACTTAACACATGATTGTGAAGGAATGTATTAAAGGACTCCTGGAAACTTATTATTCATGTGGTCTTAAAGTGCTTTAACTGGGTACTGCCATCTGTTGTCAGGAAACCTAAATATGAGTTCATGGAGCCACTGATGGGCTTCCTTTTTGTACTGCATGTGTACAAAAAGAGGTTTGCAGTGTGTTTTTATGTGGGGAAAGGGTCCCCATTTTCATCCTATTCATAAATTTCCCTGACGGTCCACCAATTCCTTAGACAGCCTTTCCTACTTAAAGCAGCTTCCTCAATGTTCCAGCTGGTCACTGGACCCCGCATTCAGAACAGATTCCCCTTCGATTTGAGAACTTCCACTTTCTAAGTCTGTTTGTTGGCTTATTGTGTGGTACCAGAGATGGAACCCAGGGGCACTGTACCACTCAATCACATCCCCTATTTTTAAAGAATTTTTCATTTTGAGACAGGATCTTACTAAATTGCCAGGGCTGGCCTGAAACTTGTGATCCTCCTGCTTCAGTCTCCCAAGTAGTTGTTAAAAAAAAAAATTCTTTTTGAGGTGGGGTTTCACTATGTCTCCTAGGATAGTGTTGAATTTTCTGACTCAGGCAATCCTCCTGACTTAGCTCCCTGAGTACTTGGCACTACAGGCCTGCCTGTTGTCTGCCTTGACCTAGGGCCTATTTAAAAATACTTTAATATTTTTAAATAAACATGTGACTAAATCTATGATTAAACATGGCTATGCTGTGATCTGCATAGAGTGACTACAGTTCTTAAAGGAGTAGAATACATGAAAATACATTTAAACAAAAACTGTAGTAAATATCATTTAATCTGTCTGAATGGTTTAGAAAACACTCCAGTATTTTGCCATATCTTCCGGACATCATTAAGAAGGCAATTTAGGGTATGAGAAGCTTAAAGGGAAGATAGAGACCATGAGAATTACAATCAAAGAGCTGTCAAAGCAGAAGAAATACCAGTGTTTGGCAGAGAATGGAGATACTTGGCATGGCATTTTTTTCTCCTACGGTGCCTACAGCATTATAGTAATTTTTTATTTAAAAAGGCACTGAGAATAAAATGATAGCTATAACAGAATGCCACATGACTAAATAAATAATACTGTGCTGTAATTACACGTCCCATCTGCTTTCCCATGAGGAAGCTGCAGTCACCAACAAGCTTGTTGTGAAATTATAATTTCGCGCTCTGTACAAAATAAATGAAGAACCAAAATTATTTACAAAAAGAATCGAAGAAAGGGGAAGCATTTTTTGGCGAAGCTATTCGTTTTAAGACCCATCAGTTGGAGAGGCCAGAGACTCATAAAGACATTTTATATCTCTGTTAAAGAAATAAGACTTGTCAAGAATGGTGGTATCCACAAAACTTCACTGATGGAAATGTTTCGATTTTGTGTTGTTCAATATGCCATTCACAGGTCGTGTGTGGCTCTTGAGCAATGTAAATGTGGCCAATGCGACTGAGGAACTGAATTCTTAATCACTTTTTGGTTGTTAATTTTAATTGTTATAGACTTAAATTAAAATAACTACATATAGCTAATGATTACTGTATCATACAGCCAAGGCTAAAAGGACTACAAAGCTATTAAGTTGAGCTCAGTGGAAACAGATAGATCATGAGAGTCGAGTGACTTTTATGGTGGCAATATGTGCAAATAAAAGCCTCTTTTGATTTTTAATGGAATGTGTTTACCACATCAGTGGCCTCAGATCATGAGGATCCAATTGCCTAGGAAAGAGCCAGACAGACAGCGGGAAGTAAGTTGCACTCATCTAATATGAACATTTAGTAGAGAAATCTAGACTTCAGGAAAAATCTGCTGAAATATCCAATGGTTAAAATAAATATAGCTGAATTTGCCTTTAGTTTACTTTACAACCTAATAAAAGTGTCAAACTTTTAGAGGAAAAGAAAGCAAACTGATAATGAACCACACGTGTATTTCATTTATGTGTATTATTATTTATGTGTATGTTATTTATGAGTTGATTCTTTTAAATTAATTCATGGTGTTTTTGTTTATCTGTGATGAGGGAGAAAGATCAGAAAATAACTCCCTTTGGTTCTTTGTTAAAAAACAAAAAGTGGAGTGCTATCAGCCTATGACAAATGATTAAAGGTTAAGTTCTGAGACTGATGATGAAGATCTGGGAAAAGCAATTCCCCAGGAGACAACCCACTCTTACCAGGAAATGGATTTAGAGCCCAAGTGAGGGAACATGTTTTATTATTTTCTGTTGCTTTGACTTGATAATCACCATGCTAGAAAGTGCTGATCCATTAACACAAATGTTCAGGTAACTTGATCCTTAATCCTTAAGATTTTAGGGCCAGGTGTCAGTCTAATGAGAACTTAGATACTATGGGCTTATCTACTGAGGCTAAGTCACCTCTGAAATATTGAGAGAACACAATTTTATACCCCCACTTGCAAACTCAAATCATGGTGGCCGAACACCAGGCTCTTGAGAGCATTCATGGCCAACTGGCTTCACACATCTGATATTCCTGCCTGCTTGGACAGTTGATACAAACTTGTCAGTTCTGCAGAATGATGAACAGCACCCTCAACTACATCTTTACTATCAACAACATTTGCTAAATTCTTACCTCGTGTTAGGCACTGTTCTAAGTACCTTATTCTTATCTGATCTTCATTGGGTAGTCCAATGAAGTAGGTAGCATTGCATCCTCAGTGTGGTACACAGAGGGTAGGAAACTTGCCCCAGGTGAGAAGAAGGGGATAGAATGAGGATTAAACTTAAGCACTGTAACTCCAGAACCTATGCGCTTAGTCACTGAATATCTTGCTTTATACTAAAGAATGCTTTGTAGAGTCCTTTATATTAGGAATTCTTTTGTGCAATCATTCCACAGGAACTTTTCCTTTATTAAAGCATCACAAACAACCTTTCAGCCAGACATGAAAATGATCTGGGAAGGCAGAATGTCCCGTGTCGGTCATTCAAGCCATATCTTCTCCACATCTAGGCAACTTTTTAGCTGGTGTCCCTTTCACGAGAAGGAAGTGTAGATCTGGAAACCACATATGTATATATTAACGAATGTTATGACTAATGAGAATATTATGAAAACAAAGGAACTGTCTTGTTCTAATCATATCACCAAATACCCTTGCTGTCTCTATTACCCATTTTAAGCAGTAGACAAAATGCTAATTAAAAGTTAAAGTTATTGGAAACAATGCTCAGGAAATATATGGTAAACAGATTACCATTAGCTTATTAGTTTATTTTATGAAGCATCTGTATATCCCTCTTTTAAATCTGGCTTTCATTTACAGTTTGTAGAACACAACTTTCACAGACTGTGAAGAGGCAGACTTTGAAATGAGTTCTGGATTAGGAAACCTGTTTTGAAGTATTAGAATTTATAAGGAAGAAAAGGGATTAGATATTTTCATGCGACTCGCTCAGCTTTGTTAACATAAAGTCAGAGTAGGAGAAGGACGGAAGGCCCTTGGAAAAGGCAATAAATAGGGACCACTGGTAATTGTCACAGGTGTCTTTGGCTACCCCCAAGAATGTTGGGAACCCAGGAAGAAAGATTGCATTTCTTGAGTCCTCCATAGTATCCCCAAAGACTGGAGTAGAAAGAACAATCCCAGCATGACATTATGAAATTATAGAAAGGGTATTAGACAAATATATCTACTGTTTATTCTAAATCAGAATGTGTTTCTTGCCAAGAGCTATGTTCGTGAGTCGACTTTCTGCTAAGATGCCAATAATGCTATTTGGCAGTAAAAAGTGGGGTAATGCAAACCTAGGACGCACAGAGTAAATAGGATCTGCCACGTTTTAGGAGTGTGTCCAAAGGAAAGCAGCGAGAATGAAATGACATCACACGACCACAGTGATTGTATCTGCAAAGGCTTCCTGTACTGAAGCAGACAGGTGCTTCTTTGGTTTTTGTTCCTCTGTTGAAGTATCACACCTATGTGGTTGATACGGTGTGTGTGTGTGTTTTTTTTTTTTGTGTGTGTGTGTGTGTGTGTATATAAAGCACAGTCCAGAGGATTCCCATAATAGATCTTATTTACTGAATGCTAGCTCCTAGGCACCCAGAATTTTATGTAATGTATTTTGGTTTAATTTATACAATGATCCAAATGAGTTTGAGAGTACAATTCCCATGCAAGAGATAAGAAAACACTGAAATAACTTGGCCAATTTTGGCAAAGTGGCCAAAATAATACAGCTCATGAGAAGCCAAGCTGGGACAAAGCTTTCGGTCTTAACCACAATGCTCCATTCTGGAGGGGAAGTTTCTGCAGGAAGCTCAAAGGTTCTTGCAAAGTTTAAAAGTCTGGGCACTATCTTCATTTCTTTTCTATTCAGATCCCATCTGAAGAAAATCACAACAAACATCTGTTTTGAAATGTTTCTAAACCAAAAGTTGTCAAAGGTCACTTTCTGTTTTTAACACAATCTTTTAGCAATTGATTGAAGGGAGCAAATAAAATTGTGCTACTAAGAGAAAGAAGGGCCTACTGTGATGGGGAATTATTCCAGGAGACTCTTTTGTTAGAACTAGAAAATACAGGACTTCTCATGTTCAAGGTTATCAACAGAGAATCCTTTACACATGTCTTAGAGCTATAGCGTGACTTCTAAAGTGAATTTTCGAAAATTCACTTGGATAATTCACATTAATGAAAGACTGGCAAATGTAACCCTGAAGTATTTAAAAGAATGAACTAAAACTATTTATTCATTAACAAGGCTATAAACATGCCATCCACATACTGGAAAAACTAACAATTACTCCTTAATTGTGCTAATTATATAATGACAATGTTGTAAATGTTTGTTTATCTAATGTTAGATTTCTCTGACTAATCTTATCATTAGTCAGACTTTGGACTTCTGCCACCATGTATTCATGTATGTACTGGTACATGCCAAACTGAACAATTTATTTTTAAAACTGGTGGTTAAAGCTACTAGTATTCAAGTAAGAAACTTACCACATCCTTAGGAGGAGGTTCTATTTCCTTTTTTATCTTTTTACCCATCCTGGAAAAAGATGTAAAAAAAAATGCTTTATAAAGTGACACTTCTGCTTTATGAATGTGTACAAATCTCTCAGTAACTCATGTTCTTGGAGGGGGTTTTCTTTCTACTTTACATTTTTACCTAATAAAAGAAATCGCAATACCTGTAGGAAATTATTGCACACATATGAACATGTCACCAATATCTCTATTCTAAACACTACAATTTTAAACGAACTTATTGCTAAGATTGTTGAGCGTAAGTTGTGGTTTCCAGGTTAGATAGGAGGTGAATATATTAGTGACATAACTTCTGCTCACATAACAGAAAAGGCTTTCCTATGTTTATAGCTTACCTGCTTGAAAGACTAAACCCAAGTTACTTTGGGGATCTGAAAAACTGTCACAAAGCAGCAATGTTTGTCTATTTTCTGGCACTCATCTCTCCTAAGCACCTACAACAATGTCTAGTACATATTAGGCATTAAATATCTTTAAAAATGATCAGCTCTACTTTTCTTGGGAATAATAATTTCATGAATGGTATACAAGGTCTACTGCAACTGAATCAACATTTGTGTTAGTTTCCTAGATAATAAAAAAGTTTAATATAATCTGTGGCTCAATTAAAAAACAATTGAGAATCTGTTGTTAGGGCTACTCCTCCCAAGACCCTTTTCTTTCTGCCCTTATATGCCCAAGGCTATGTGGAAAAAAAAGTCAAAAGAATAATATACATATATAGTTAATACACCACAGAGGAGTAACTCAGTTGGGTATAGAGCCTCCCAAGATGTTGGTGCCTATTAGAATGACCCAATCTCCCCAGTTTTCTTCAATGAAAATTTGGGGTCATGTTGGCAGTCTCAGATGGTGTGTACTAGCTATACAGAAATTTCCATAGTTTCCAAAAGAAACCTTGGGAAACGAGAAATCCCTGGATTAATTTTACAGTGTCAGGGTTAGTTCAAAGTGCCTATAAAAGGTCAATAGCAACTTCTAGTGTTGGAAACACTGAGGAGAATTTATCAAACACATTAAAAAGCCACACATTCATGGAAACTATCATAGAGACCTCTGAAAGATGTTTTTCCTGGTCACTGACTTTAGGTCACATAAAGTGTAAGATCTTTGAGGGACTGGAAGATTTATTTTGTAATTTGCTACCTTATACTATATCCAGTATTAAAATACTAAAATGAACTCACATCCTCCATTAAATGCAATTTTTCATCAAAAATTTTGCTGTTGAAATTACTCAGCAATTAGTATGTACATGTGGAAATTCTTGTAAAATGAGAAAATTGGTTTTAGATGTAATGGAAAATTAATACTAATAAAAATTTAGTTTCTTATTTTTTTTCATAAATTAGAGCCAATATTATTTTTTTCAAATCTCAATATCTTTCCTAGGTGCTTGAAAAGTATGTTGGCCCTAGACCTTGTGCCTATAATATTTCAGGTGGACACATGAACTATTCCCATTATGGACAAATGAGGAGCTGTCAATCTCTAGGAACAAAAAGTGAATTAATAGTTCTTTATAATTCCAAAATATAGCAGCCTCTGGCTTATAAAAGAATATTATTCCTATGAATAACATTCAAGAAGCAATTAAATTATACCTGCATAATGTTGCTTTAAATCATATGATTTTCACTCAGAAACATTCACTCAGAAACTAATAGTATTTGTAGCAATTGCATAACAAAGAGCAGAGGCTAAAAATAACCTAAACATACATAACTGCATTTGATAGAGTCAGTTTTAGACAATAATGTGAAGTTAGAAGCATCTATATTTTATCACCACATTGGGTATGGTAATTAGTGGGGAAATAAACAGTTGGTATGGGACTATACAAGAGATATTTCTAATACATTTCATTGTAGAGAATTTGGAAAACATAGATTGAGACAATGAATAAAATAAAAACCACCCTAAGTTACAGTCAGGGAGATTAGTATTATTTCAACATAGTTTCTTTTTCTGTGTCTTCTATAGTGAACCTGCAATTCTAACTGGATTTCTAGTCCCTATTCACTTCTCATTCCTGGGACCATTTTCCTATTAAATTCTTAAATTTCAGGTAAGTTCATGAAATTTTGGTCTTCATTTATTGCTAAGATCATCTACAACAGATTCCTGTAGCATGCCATTAAATAATATTTCAAAGTTCATTATTTATCTAGTCAGTCTCTTATTTTCAATCCTCTAAAATTATATACAAAGCTGCAATGCACATCTCTTAAAATTTCCACCCACATCTCCAACTGTTCCTTGAAGACAAATCCCCGGCAGCAAAATAACTGTGTGAAAAGGTACCAAATTCTGGATATTGGATAGGAAAGCAAGTCTGCTTTAAATCTGCCTCTTCTAGAGCCACGTTGCTTTTCACGAGTTTATTGGTCATTTGTATTTCTCCTACTATCTCAAATCTTTTCTAAGGCTGAGATTTGTTTTGCCCAGACTTAAAGAGGAGAGGGGCGCTAAAGCAAGTGGGCCCCGCTTCTCTGGTCATCTTAGACCTTCAGATCCCCTCTGGGGACCTCGATTTTTTGTCGCCTTTTAAAGGTGAGGTGGGCTTGACGCCTAGGAAACCCTTCTTTAGCCCTTCTAACACTGCAGGCACTGGGAAGGGACCACTTCTAAGGTGTTCTCTCAGTTGTCCCAGCAGTCCCTATCCGAATGGCACTTTCTCCTTCCCAAGTTTTGCAGTGGGCTCTGCTCTGCGCCTCTCCAATCCCCAGAGGCAGGTGTACCTGCAGGGAGGTTCCGCCGAACAGCCTTTGCTCACAACCAGTAAACCGCACCTGCGGATACAGGCGCACCTCTGGGTCCACAGTTGTCCCTGGGTTGCTAGGTGACCCCGTGCTGCGCCTGCGCGCTTTCGCCAGGGAGCTAGCTCTGTGCTTCCCAGTCTGGCCCGGGGCAGCTTTCAGTCGCCAAGGAGCCGAGCGCGTCCTCAGTTCCATGAGTCCATGTTTTGGGCCAGAGTAAATATCGGGAATGCACTAATTAGAACAAATTTTAAAAAAATTAAAAGACCTTTTCAAAATGTTAAGAAAAAAAAAAAACACGGGAATTCTCCTCTCTTGTGTTGAGCCAGGTAAAAACTGTAAATGGGGAGCAAGCAGCTGAGACTTGCAAGCAGATACTATTGCATTCTCTCATCTTCAAGCCTCAGCCAGAATCTGTGCAAAAGACACCAAATCGCCACCTTCTGAGGGGGCTTCACTAGGCTGCGGACCTTCATTGCCAACTTTCTGTGCACGAAGCTATCCAATCCTCCCCCACGGAACGAACCAGAGCTCTTAAAAACCTCCTCCTACCCACCTTTCTCCCCTTACTGTCGTTCTTCCCAATCGCCCAGGTAAAGCTTTCCCCCCCATAAGGTTGCCTGCTTCATTCCCGTTCTACCTTTGTAGATTCCAAGCATACTCTACCACTCCAGTCCCAGCCAAACTTCTCTTCCCTCCTGTTTTTCCATACTTTTCTCCTATAGATTATTTTGATCATTCTATTCCCTCATCATTTCATTTTCAACAATTATTTATTAAGCATCCATTATTTTCCAGGTATGTGCAACTCTCAGAATATTCTTTCATTTTTATTTAATTAAACCATCTTTATAAAATACTCTTACATTGCATTTACTTTCTTTAAAATGCTTTTTTTAGTTGTTGATGGATCTTTATTTTTATTTACTTACTTTTATGCGGTGCTGAGAATCAAACCCAGGGCCTCACATGTGCTAGGCGAGCGCTCTACTGCTGAACTACAACTCCAGCCCCACTCTTAGGTTGCCTGTAACAAAAAAAATCTTTCTTTCTTCTTTACACTTTGCAACTCCTGCCCCCATTAGTCCCTCAGCATTGCTACGTTGATATGTTTTTTATGTTCCCTTCCCACCTTTTAAATTACCTGACAGTGTCATCTATATCTAACAGTTCTTCATATTAAATTTTTTATTGTGAAATATCTGGTGTGACTTCTGCCTTCTGGTTGGACTTTGAGTAATACTCTTTTGTATGTTCAGTCTTTTATTTTTCTTTTCCAGCTTATTTCCTCATTCCTCATCAATTTATAAATATAGTTAAATCTCTCCAGTGCCTTACAAAAAAAAAAAAAACTCCCTTTGATCCTGATGGTGATCAATTTTCAATTACTATAATTAAAAACCGGAGGCAATTGACTTATAAAAAGAAGACTTATTTTGACTCCTAGTTCTGAATGTTTCAGTCTAAGATTGAGTGGCTTTGTTTTAGGGCCTCTGACCAGAGTGGCACATCATGGCAGGAGCATATGGCAGAGCAAAATGCACATCTCATGAGCTAGAAAGTAGAAGAACCAGATGGGAAGGGGCTGGGGTTCCACAATCCTTTTTGAGGGCAAACTCCCAATTACATAAGGCCTCCCTTTAGACCCCACTTCCACATCACCACCCAATAGTGGCACCAAGGCTTCAACACACAGACCTTTGGGGGACACTTATTCAAACCATAGCAATCTTAGGTTTCTTCTATCTACCAGTCTATTGTTCTTTTTCTCCTTCTGATCATTACTTTACCAAAAAAAAAAAATAGGTTGCTAGGTACTTCTGCATCTTCAACTTCCCATTCGCACTTCAGACTATAATGATCTATTTTTTTCCCAGCCCTCAAACTACTCAAATCCTTCAGATACTTCTCAGTCTTTGTGTTCCTTGACATTGCTCCTGCATATAACATTCTTGGTGATAATTTGTACTTGAGACTCCGTCTTTGATTTCTGTGCTTGCTCTTGATTATCCTCTTATTTCCATGCCTATTATTCCTCAAGTGTTGCTGTTCCCCAGAGATTTGTTCTCACACCATATGCTTTTCTGGGACAATCTTATTTATATCTGTGACTTCAATTGCCACATACACAACTCCCCACCAAATTCTGACACTGAGCTCTAGGCTCATATATCTTTCCACTTGCTGGGCAGCTCCAACTACAAGTCCACAGACACCTCAACCATCACCACTACCCACCTAAATGCATCTTTTTTACCAGAAAAAACATATTTTGTTTTTGCTTACCAAGGTGACAAGCACCCACAAACCTACCAAAACATGAAGTCTGCCTCCCATTCTCCTTTGTGCACAATTATTAGATTCTAAACATCTTTTGAGTTTATTCTCACCTTTTCATTCTCACAGCCCAAGTACAAAATCTCACCATCCTCTACCTGGATTCCTCTAGCAAGCCTTCTGACAGCTCTCTTGTCTCCTAGCCTCATCCTAGCTTTGATCTCTTGTTTCTAGGGTTATCAAAGTAATCTTTGTAAGATGCAAGTCTAATTTTTCTCTCTTTGCAGGTTCCCAGTTGCTCGGCTGCATGATGGGGTGCAAGTGTTTTCTTAAATTGGAATTCAAGACTCTTCTTGTTCTGACTCCTCCCTTCTATAATCGTTCCTCTCATCACTCAAAAAAAAAATAGCCAATTGCTCATCATTCTCCAAGCACACCATGACATTTTGTGCCCTTCACTCCCCAATGAGCCTGAAAAACACTTATTTGTTTTTCAGATTTATCAAGGTCATGATTTCCTGCAGCAATTCACTGTCCTCACCACAGTGAAACATTTCTCATTTTGTGCAATTACTATACTCTATACTTGATATATTTGTTATTTTTATATGATGTTATCATTTATTTGTTCGTATGCATGTCTCCTCACTGAGGCCATTTCTAAAGGTTCTTTGAATAACTGGCATTTGGTGAACATTTATTATGAGCCAGTCATGAAGTGGTTAAAATGAATCATTAGCTCCCCACCATAATCCTAGGAGGCATGAATGAAGTCATTGGCATGAAGTCCCTTTACTAATAAATGGCAGGAACAAGACTTGAATTGAGGTTGGCTTGACATTTATAGACATGTTCTAAACCAATGCGTCATACCAGCTCATTCTGAAAATACAGTATTATAGCAAGGCATAAAGAGTGTCAATGAAACAATCAAAACTGTTGTTTTGATTTTTTTCTCATAGACTTAGTCTTCACTGGGTATGCCTATTTTTGTCATGTTTATTTTAATATATATGGTTGGATGAGTTCTGAGAAGGGCTTACAGCTGTGCCACTACCCACAATGAAGACAGAATATTTCCACCATCCCAAGTTTTCCTCATGCCCCTTTGAAGTCAAACCTCTCCCTCCACCCCACTTCCTTGGGAACAACTGGTTTGTTTCCTTCCCTATAATTTTGCCTTTTCTAGAAGGTCTTATAAGTGGAGTCACATAATATTCAGACTTTTGCATCTGACTCTTCTGATTTAGCACAGGGCTTTTGAGATTTGTCCTTGATGTTGTGTGTATCAGTAGATTGTCTCTCTTTATTGCTGAGTAGTATTGCACAGCATGGAGATTCAACATCCAAACATTCACTGGTTGATGGATATTTGGGTCCTTTCCAGTTTGGGACTGCTATAAATAAATCCTGCTCTGGACATTTATATACAGGTTTTTGTGAGAACATATGTTTCTCCTTCCTTGGGAAAATACCCAGGAGTGGAATTTCTGGGTTTTATGCCATGTATATGTTTAATGTTATGAGAACTGCCAAACTGCTTTCCAAAGGAACTATTCTGTACTTGTATTCCCACCAGTAATGAAGGAGAAATCCAATTGCATCATATGCTCTACAGCACTTGATATTGTCGGTCCTTTTAATTTTAGCCATTCCAGTGGGCATATAACAGTGTCACCTTCTGGTTGTAATTTGCACTTCCTTCATGACTAATGATGATCTCATTCTATGTGCTTGTTAGCCATTTTTTGTACCTTGTTTTATGAAGTATCTGTTCAAATATTTTTCCTACTTCTGATTGGATTGTCTGTCTTATTGACTTGGAAATGTTCTCTATAAATTCTGGATACAGGCCATTTATCAGATACATATTTCCTACCAGTGTAGGGTTTATCATTTCTTAAAAACATCTTTCAAACTTCAGAATTATTATGTGTTGATAAATTCCCAATCACTCATTTTTTTGAAGGTTAGATTTTGTTGTTTATGTTTAGTTTCGCTTTTGTCCTACTTAAGAAATCTTTCCCTAACCCAAAAGGGAAAAAATAAGAGTCTCTCTCTTGCATCTTGTTTTAGAAGTCTTATAGTTCTGACTCTTCCATTTAGATCTATAGTCTGTGTCATGTTAATTTTTGTATATGTTATGCGATGGTTTGAGGATCAGTTTTGCATATGGATGTCCAAATGTTCCAGTACCACTTGAAGAAAACATTATTCTTTACATATTGAATACTTTGGCACCTTCATCCTTTGTAAGTTGGTCTATTTCTGGGCTTTATTCTGTCCCTTTGATCAGGATATCTAGCATTACAGGAATACCTCAATCTCTTTGATTGTTGTAGCTTTACAGTAAATCTTGTGGATTTGTTTCTTTTAAAGTTGTTTTGGCCATCCTAAGTCTGTTGTGTTTCCAATGTGGTTTGAAACTAATTCGTCAATTTCTACAAGAAATCTGCTGGGGATTTTGATTGAGATTGCATTAAATCTATAGATAAATTTAGAGAGAACTGACAACAATATTGAATTGTTTAATTCACGAGAACAGTGTATCTGTCCATCTGTTTGATTATTTAAAAATTTCTCCTCTGCATGTATAGAACTGACACTCATGGTTTTTGTTCGTTTATTTGTTCATTTGTTTGGTGGTGCTGGGAATTGAACCCAGGGCCTCATGCATGCTCTGCAAATGCTTGACCACTGAGCTACATCCCTTACCCCTGCATTCCTGGTTTTTTGTTTTTTAAAGCTTGCATCTGAATATTTTGTGGATCTTTTATGCTACTGTAAAGAGTAGTTTTTAAATTTCAATTTTGAAATGGTGATTTATAGTATTAAAATACATTTTAATACTTTAATATTTAAGATAGTACTATAAAGAACAAAGCAGGGTTAAGGATATAGAGCCATGGGCATGTTGCTGTTTTAGACTAGCCATTAGGGATACCCAGTAATGTGACCCTTGAGAAGAGACTGAAATGAAATATGGGAGTCAACCTTAACAGTATATGAAGTGTATTTTAAGTGTATTTATTTTAAGTGTATTTTAAGGAGTATCTATGTGCAACTAGT
Organism: Urocitellus parryii; assembly: GCF_045843805.1. Classification (NCBI taxonomy): domain Eukaryota; kingdom Metazoa; phylum Chordata; class Mammalia; order Rodentia; family Sciuridae; genus Urocitellus; species Urocitellus parryii. The sequence continues at coordinate 64,522,844 of NC_135539.1, read as the reverse complement.
ACACAGATTTGCAAGGAGACAGAAATTAGCACCTTTAATCTCCCTTGCCCCCTATTCCCAAGCCTACAGATATATTCAGTTCAAGGGTAGCTTAAAATTATAAATGTTCTCACTCAACTATTAACTCTTAATTTACAAAGCAAACAGAAATCTGATGTAGGATAATGATAAGTGCCACTGGAAATGCAGAATAGTGAGGATGAAGATGGGAATGCTGTGAAAGGTTTAATTAAATGTTCAGAGATGATCTTTCAGGTAAGGGGACATTTGTTGGAGACCTGAGGGAGGGAGGGAATGACCCGGTATATTATTATATTAAACTCTTTTATATTAAACTTGCACACTGTAACCTTGTTAAGCTCACTATTACTTCTAGCAAGATTTTTGTAGATTCATTAGGATTTTTTGATGCAGTCATATCCCCTACAAATTAAAGATGTTTTTATTTCTTCTGTTCCAATCTGGATTTCTTCCTTCCTTCCTTCTTTCCTTAGTTTCTTTCTTTTGCTTTAGCTTTTTTTTTTTCATTCTGAATTTGTTGCCTAGAATTCTAAAAAGGTCTTTTCCTCATCAGCTGTCTGATTACTATGAAATATACCTCATGTAGAAAAGTTTTCCAGAATGAATCGTTACCTTGGCACCTCCAGAGATAATTAATGAATTTAGAAACCATAACCTAGACACTGGGCTGCACATTGCTTCTGGCCCAGTTACTGCTCCTAAGCTTTTGTGGAAGCCTGATGAAGCTATGCATTGTTACATACTGTAAATCAGAGACTGGCAGAGCCAGACTGTGTGGAGACCTTACAAGAGGTAAGGTATCATTGTGAGGCAGTCACAGGGACTCTTGTTCTCTAGTAATGACTTCTACTAGGAATGTAAAACTCTAAACCTGTCGTTTTCTGTCTCAGAACCACCCAGTGTAATTAGAAATAACCTGCCCACCCTGTGTCCTTTGTAATCCTCTTGTTTACCATATTGTGCTAAGGCAGTGACCGCTTGGCCTGTCAAAAATATCTCCAACATGGGCAAAGGGGAGGGAAATTGGGGAGTGGGAAGGGGGGCAGGAAAGATGGTGGAATGAGATGGACATCATTACCCTAGGTACATGTATGACTGCATAGGGTGCGATGCTACTTCGTGTACAACGAGAGAAATGAAAAGTTGTGCTGCAATTGTGTACAGTGAATCAAAATGCATTCTGCTATCATATATACCTAATTAAAATAAATAAATTTAAAAAATAAATTTTTAAAAAGAAGCAAAATAGAAAAAAGGTATCTCCAACAGATTTTTTTTTTTCCTGAGACAACAGATGAATTCCAATAAGTCATCCTTTCAAAATAAATGGACCCTGAGTGTTTTCAAATTCAAGCAGGTCAAACAACTAGCCCCACGTTTACCTCCTTGAGCTTCTAACATCAAAACGCTGTTTCTGGTTCTATGTGTTGGATCACTTGAAGTTCCCTTGCAGAAAACAAAATTCTAACAGGAAATTAGAGACTTACAGTGTTATTACAGGCTAAAGGAGTAGGTTCTAGGTTCAACATTCAGAGATGACTTTTAAAACAATTCTGCAGAAATAGATAGCCAAGGAAATCAAGGAATCGAGAAGATTAAGTCATTTTAGTGCAGAAATATGAGGATTGTCTCAATTTGACATTTATATTCTCCATTAATTCTTCTATCAGTCTACTCAGTACCATCCTCAGCCCCCCTTTCTCTGACAGGCTACCAAGTGAAATAATGTGCCGAGCAAATCAGAACAGCTCCACCTCTCAAAATGTATACCTTAAAGAGAAAAAGATTGGAAATTTTTAAACCAAGCTTAAAATACAAAACAAAATTATTTTATGAAATCAGTTACACCTAATACTAGGTTAAGCTCAATTTCAGAGCTAAAGTCAAGCTACACACACAATTGCAAAAACTCCAAGTGAATATTGTCTGATTTATATTAACAAGTCAAAGACATAGAAAAAGTGTCACTTTTGAAAAGTACTATTAGTGACTGCTCTCATGACATGTTGAGGTGACAGAGCACAAATCTAGAAGAGAGTTAAATGAAAAAGAGTGATGAATCTACGGGCATTACTAAACATGCTTAGTTAATACATCTAACTGAGAATGCCTAAAGAGAAATGCTTGGGGGGGAGGGAAACACTATTTGGCAAAAAGTTACCAAAACAAAGTTCTTGAGATAAGGTATTTAAAGTGCCACATGCATATATTGAAACAAGCAAGATCTATTCAAAACACTGTTTAATCATATGGGATAATGCTTGGGTTGTAGATTAGAGTCTTTATATCAACCGATTTGTCCAAAAACCCCATCAGTGAAAGAACTCATTGTTTTAACTACAAATTGTGGTGTAAAAGATTTTCCTAGATCTATAGTCAACATTAAATGATAGTCTCAAAATGATAACTCTAAGCCACTGTAGTGCTACCGGTTTACAGTTTCATGCAAATATTAAGATCAGAAAAATACTATTTGTTGGTTCATACCAAAGAGAATGGCCAATGAAATTTTTTGTTAGGCATTTAAATTAAAATATGTGTGGGTATAAGTGATTCTTACTTTGCAGAACTAAAGGTTAGTTGTTGGTTTTAAAAATGTGTTAAATAGCATTTTAAGCATCTTAATGAACATAATCCAAGAATGCAAGGATCACAGGAAAGGTAATATTGTGTATGATCAATACTAATAGATTAAAACAAAAAAAAATTGTTAATGATATTTAGTTAAATGTTCCAATGTGTAGTCCAATGAGTTAGGAAGATCAGTAGAGCATTATCTACTTATGCCAAAAGAAAATTTTGTTAAGATTTTGAAATAATATAAAATTATTTTAAGGGATTTAAAACCTAGTCATTATCACACAAAAAAATTCAATGTTGCATAGGTCAAAGAAAGCAAAGAGTAATTATATTTTGAAAATGATAAAACTATAACATATAATTTTTAAAAATCAAAATTCAAAGTACCTATAAATGGCAAGAATGCAATTTTAATGCATCAAAGAAAAACATAATCTGATACTTGCTACCACTACTGTAAACATACTTTCTTACCAAGGTGACTATCAAGAATATGAAAGGTTTTGATCTGGAATTACATGTAGAAAATTTGAGCTACAAATCAGGAGAGAGAGAAAAAAAAATATTTGCAAGGTCAAACTCAACTTTGACATTTGACATTTAACATTTGAGGCTATTTTATTTATAAATGTTTTATAGACTCAATATTTATTACTTCTGTATTTTTGTTTAAAATGTTATTTCATTTTCAGTTGACTAAATATTTATGGGGTAAAATGGGAAGAGCATTTTAATGAACATCTTAATATTTGGATACATGTATACACATCTTGGAATAATCGAGTCAGGCTAATTAGCCTATTGCCTCAAGTACTTATCATTTCTTTGTGGTAAGAATATTTAAAATCCACACTGTTAGCTTGTTTTTGAAATATGCAAAACATTAGTATTAACAATAGTCACTCTACTGTGCAACCTGATATCAGGACTGATTCCTCCTTAAAACAACTTTGTATGCTTGGACCCATATCCACATCCCCAGCCCCTGGTAACCACCATTCTACTCTCTACTTCTCTGAATTATACTCTTTTAGATTCCACATGTGAGATCTTATTTGTCTTTCTCCAAGACCTGGCTTATTTTTACTTTCATAATGTCCTTCAATTTCATTCATGTTGTCACAAATGACAATTTTCTAATTTTTAAGGCTTAATACTATTCCATCTTGGCCCACATTTTCTTTATCTTTTCCACTGATGAGCACAAAGGTGGATTCCATATTGTGGCTATCGTGAATAATGCAATGAACATGTGACTACAGATGTCTCCTCAACAGACTAATTTCAATTTCTTTGGGTATATACCCAGAAGTGAAATTGCTCTATGATATGGAAATTACATTTCTAGCTTTTTGAGGAAATTTCATACTATGTTCCTGAATGGCTATGCTAATCACAATACCACTAACACTGTATAGGAGTTCCTTTTCTTGTTTTTTCAATTGCCTTGCCACTACTTGTTGTCTTTTATCATTTTAATCATAGCCAATCTAATAGGTGGGAGGTGATATCTCATTGTGGTTTCAATTGGCATTTCTCTGATTAGAAATGTGATTTTTTAAAATAAGTCAGCCATTTGTATGTTTTTTTAAAGAAATTTCTATTGAGGTCTTTTTGCTTATTTTTCAAAAATATTTTTTTAGTTGTTGATAGACATTTATTTTACTTATTTATATGTGGTGCTGAGACTCGAACCCAGTGCCTCACAGATGCCAGGCAAGTGCACTGTGGCTGAGTCACAGCCCAAGTCCTTTTGCTTATTTTTTAATAGGGTTGTTTTTGAGTAGTTTGGTTGTTATTTGAGTAGTTTGTGTTCCTTACATATTTTGGATGTTTGCTTTTTAAATGATGTAATTATTGCAAATACCTTCTTTCACTATTTGGGTTATCTTTTACTCTGTTGTTTCCTTTTCTATGGAAAAAAAAACTTTCTAATATGATACCAACCCATTGGTCTCTTTTGCTATTGCTGTCTTTCTTTTAAGATCACAGCCAAGAAATCACTGCCCACACCAATGTCAAGGAGACTTTTTTTATGTTTTCTTCTAGTAGTTTTACAATTTAAGGTCTTAAATTTAAGTCTTTAATCTATATGAAATTTATTCTTATATAAGAGGTAAGACAAGTTTCCATTTTCATTCTTCTCTAGGGAAATATTCATTTTTTTCTGACACCATTTATTGAAGAGATCCCTTTCCCCATTGTAGCTCTTTTGTCAAAGATCCATTAATAAGGTGTAAAATTATTTCTGGTCCTTTCATTCAATTCCATTGGTTGGTACATCTTTTTATGCCAATACCAAGCTGTTTTGATTACAATAGCTTTCTAATATATTTTAAAATCTGGGAGTGTGATGCCTCCAGCTTTCCTCTTTTTTTGGTCAAGATTTCTTTGTTCATTCACGTTCCTTCATAAGAATAAGAATATTTAAAATATTTAGTCAGTTACAGATATTTTAGAATTATTTTCTCTATTTATGTGACATTTTAATTGTATTGGATCTGTAGATTGCTTTGGATAGAATGTACCTTTGGACAATATTAATTCTTTCAATCCTTGAACATGAGATATCATTCCATTTGTTTGTGACACCTTCAATTTCTTTCATCGATGTTTTATAGTTTAATAGTGTATAGAACTTTCACCTTCCTGGTTAAATTTACTCCTAAGTATTTTATTTTATTTTTTTTTTGTGTGTGTGTGTGTGTGCTATTTTAAATGGTATTTTCTTAGTTTCTTTTTTTGACAGTCATTATTAATATATACAAATGCTATTAAATTTTTAATGTTGATTTTGTATCTTGTAACTGAATAAATTATTGATCAGTTCCAACAGTTTTTGGTGGAATCTTTAGTTTTCCATATATAAGATCATGTCATCAATGGAGACCATTTCACTTCTTCTTTTTCTATTTGGATGCTTTTTATTTCTTTTTCTTGCCTAAATGCTCTGGCGAGGACTTCCAGTACTATGTTGGACACAAGTGATGGGAGTTAGCATCCTTGTCTTATATCTGATCTTAAAGAAATATCTCTTGTTTTTTCACTATTGAGTGTGATTTTAGCTGTGGGCTTGCTGTATCATTATTGTATCAAGAAACATTTTCTTTGTATCTGATTTGTTGAGAGTTTTACCATGAAAAGATTTTGAATTTTGTCAAACACTTTTTCTGCATCTATTGAGATGATCACATGGTTTTGGTCCTTAATTCCATTAAAAATGGTCCTGTAGAGTCTCAGTTGTTTATTCATATGATTACACAGCTGACAGGAAACTATGTCTCCCTGCTACTGCCTAGTATCATATAGAGTATTGTACCTCATATCACTAGCTTAAGAAGATCAAGATTCAAAATTTGAAGTATGGTGTCTATTGAATGGGTGTTACTTTTTTCACACCACTGTAAATTTGTAAAGTCATATGTTGAAACATGATGATTTAGGAACATTTGCATTTTGTTGAGGATTTTTGTTTCCACATCCATCAGTGATTCTGGCCTATAGTTTTCATTTCTGTGTCTTTTTCTGGCCTTGGTATCAGGGCAATGCTGGCTTCTTAAATGAATTTGGAAGTTTTACTTCTTTAATATTTTGTAAGAGTCTGAGAAGAATTGGTATTCTTCCTCATTTTTTTAATTAGATGTTTGGTGGAATTTAACTATGACACCATCTGGTCCTATGTTTCTTTGATGGGAAACTTTTAATTACTGACTCAATCTCTTTATTTGTTATTTGTTAGGATCTCTAGTTTCTTCATGATTCAGTCTTGGTAGGTTATTTTTTTTTATTGGTTGTTCAAAACATTACACAGCTCATGATTGGTAGGTTATTTGTTTCTAGGAATTTATCTATTTCTTCTGGGTTACCAATATGTTGGCATATAATTGTTCACAATGGTCTCTTATGATTCTATTTTGGAATTGTAATGTTTATTCCTTCTGATTTATTTATTTTAGTTTTCTTTTTCTTTGTCTATCAAAGGGTTTGTCAACATTTTTTAGCTTCTCAAAAAACCAGTTCTTAGTTTTGTTGATCTTTGTTTTTCTAATCTCTATTTTATTTGTTTCCGCTCTGATCTTTATTGTTTCCTTCCTTCTGCTAACCTTGGGCTTAGTTTATTCGTATTTTTCTAGTTCCTTGATGCATTATATTAGGTTGTTTATTTGAGATACATGCCTTTTTATTATTAATCCACAAGCATTCAAAGTATTTTTTTAATATTTATTTTTTAGTTATAGGTGGACACAATACCTTCATTTTATTTTATGTGGTGCTGAGGATCAAACCCAGTGCTTCATACATGCTAGACGAGTGCTCTGCCTCTGAGCCACAACCCCAGCCCTCAAAGTAATTTTTGACAGGTGAGGACTTACTACTGCCATTTTGCTAATTGTATTTTGATTGTTTTGTAGATCTTTTGATTCTTTCTCCATCTCTTGCTTTCTTCCTCTGTGGTTTGATAGCTTTCTGTAATTGCATCTTTGGATTTTTTTCTTATCTTTCATGTCTGTATTATAGGTTTTCGCTTTGTGTTTACCCTGAAGCTTACATAAGCATCTGATACCCTTAACAGTCTATTTTAAGCTAACAACAAATAATTTTGATTACATACATATACATATATGTATATATAAATTTCTCCATTTATATTATATATATATATATATATAATTTTTTGTAATTGTAGATGGACAGAATGTCTTTATTTTATTTATTTTACTTTTATGTGGTGCTGAGGATCAAACCAAGTGTTTCACGCATGCTAGGCAAGCACTGAGCTACAGCCCCAGCCCAACATACCCATATATGCTCCCCACCCATGCTTTATGCTCTTGGTTTAACAGTTCACATATTCTTATAATTTGTATACCTTGTCAAATTATTATAACATTAGTTATTTTTAATAGTTTTGTCTTTTAACCTTTATACTTGAGATAGAAATTATTTTCCCACCAGCATTACACTATTGAAATGATTTGGATTGACAGGGTACTCACTTTTACCAGGGAGTTCTATATTTTCATGGGTTTTTGTTTATTTGGTACTAGAGATTGAACACAGGAGTGCTTTACCATTGAGCTAAAACTCCTGCCTTTTTAATTTTTTATTTTGACACAGGGTCTCAGTGAGTTGCTGAGGCTTTCACTAAGTTGCTTAGCACCTCGCTAAGTTGCCCAGGCTAGCCTTGAACTTGTCATCCTCCTGCCTCAGTCCCCTGAGCAGGTGGGCTACATATGAACTACTGTGCCCAGCCCATATGTTTTCATATTATTAATTAGCATTTTCTTTCTTCAGCTTGAAGAACTCCCTTCTGCACTTCTTTTTTTTAATTCATTAAATTTAATTTGTTACACAAATGGAGCACAACTTTTCATTTCTCTGGTTGTACATGACATAGTCACACCATTTGTGCAATCATACCCATACATAGGGGTAATAATGTCCATTTCATTCCACCATCTCCCCCCAACACACACCCCTCTCCCCTTTCCTTCCTCCCCTCTACTAATCCAAAGTTCTTCCATTCTTCCCTTGACACCCCCCCCCCATTATGGACCAGCATCCACTTATCAGAGAAACCATTTGGTCTTTGGATTTTGAGGATTGGCTTGCTTCACATCTCTGACTTGTTCCAATTTTTAGAAGGAATACTTTCAATTTTTCTCCATTTAAAATGATGTTGGAAATGTGTTTAGCATAGATAGCTTTTACAATGTGGAGATATGTTCTTGTTCCTAATTTTTCTAGTGTTTTGAAAATGAAGGCGTGCTGTACTTTGTCAAATGCTTTTTCTGCATCTATTGAGATGATCATGTGATTCTTATCTTTAAGTCTATTGATGTCATGAATTACATTTATTGATTTATGTATGTTGAACCAACCTTGCATCCCTGAGATGAATCCTACTTGATTGTGGTACACTATCTTAATATGTTTTTGTATTCAATTTGCTAGAATTTTAGCATCTATGTTCATTAGAGATATTGGTCTGAAGTTTTCTTTCCTTGGTGTGTCTTTGTCTGGTTTTGGTATCAGAATAATATTGGCCTCATAGAATGAGTTTGGAAGGATTTCCTCCTTTTCTATTTAATGGAATAATTTGAGGAGTATTGGTATTAGTTCTTATTTGAAGGTCACGCAGAACTTGGCTGTGAATCCATCTCATCCTGGGCTTTTCTTTGTTGGTAGGCTTTTGATGGCATCTTCTATTTTATTGCTTGAAATTGCTATTTAAATTGTGCACATCCTCCTGATTCAGTTTGGGTAGATCATATGACTCTAGAAATTTGTCTATGTCTTCTAGATTTTCTATTTTACTTGAGTGTAAATTTTCAAAATAGTTTCTAATTATCTTCTGTATTTTGATAGTGTCCATTGTGATATTTCCTTTTTCATCACAAATTTTAGTAATTTGAGTTTTCTCTCTCTTTCTCTTCATTAGCGTGGCCAAGAGGGGCTTATCTATTTTATTTACTTTTTCAAAGAACCAACTTTATGTTTTGTCGATTTTTAAAATTGTTTCTTTTGTTTCAGTGTCATTGATTTCAGCTCTGATTTTAATTATTTCCTGTCTTCTACTACTTCTGGTATTGATTTGTTCTTTTTCTAGGGCTCTGAGGTGTCATTTATTTGTTGACTTTTTTTTCACTTAATGAATGAACTCAATGCAATGAACTTTACTCTTAGCACTGTCTTTCTGGTGTCCTAGAGATTTTGATACATTGTATGAGTGTTCTCATTTACCTCTAAGAATTTTTTAATCTCCACTCTGATGTTTTCTGCTATCCACTCTTCATTTGATAATATGTTATTTAGTCTCCAGGAGTTGAAGTAGCTTCTATTATTTATTTTATTATTGATTTCTAATTTCAATCCATTATGATCTGATAGAATGCAGGGTAATATCTTTATTTTTTTGTATTTGCTAAGTGTAGCTTTGTGGCATAAGATATGGTCTATTTTAGAGAAGGATCCATGTGCTGCTGAGAAGAAAGTATATTCACTTATTAATGGATGAAATATCCTAAATATGTCTGTTACTTGTATTATTGAGTTCTATAGTTTCTTTGTTTAGTTTCTGTTTGGAAGATGTATCCAGTGGTGAAAGAGGTGTATTAAAGTCACCCAGTATTATTATGTTGTGGGCTGTTTGATTCTTGAAATTGAGAAGAGTTTGTTTGATATACATAGACACTCTATCGTTTGAGGCATATATATATTTACAATTGTTATGTATTGCTGATGTATGGTTCCCTTAAGCAGTATGAAATGTCCTTCTTTATCTGTTCTGACTAACTTTGGCTTGAAGTCTACTTTTATCTGATATGAGGATGAAAACTCCTGCTTGCTTATGCAGTCCATGTGAGTAGTATTTTTTTTTTCCCCAACCTTTCACCTTCAGTCTGTGGACATCTTTTCCTATGAGATGAGTTTCTTGAAGGCAGCATATTTCTTTCAGAGCTTGGTCTATGTTATTCCAGGACATTCTAGCTCTGAGTGTCTGTGTTGAAAAATCTACTGGGTTCCTAATTGGTCTCCCCCTATATATAATCCAATTCCTTTCTCTTACAGCCTTTAAAATTCTCTCCTTATTCTATATGCTAGGTCTTCTTATTATAATGTGTCTTGATGTAGTTTTGTTGTAATTTTGTACACTTGATATCCTGTAAGCCTCTTGGTTTTCCAGGTTTGGGAAATTTTCTGTTATTATTTCATTGAATAAATCGTTTATTCCTTTGGTTTATATCTCTATGCCTTCCTCTATCCCAATAACTCTCAAATTTGGTCTTTTGTTGTTACCCCATAATTCTTGGATGTTCTGTTCATGGTTTCTTACCATCTTAACTGATTGGTCAACTTTATTTTCAAAATTATATATTTTATCTTCATTGTCTGAGGTTCTGTCTTCCAAGTGATCTAGTCTGTTGGTGATGCTATCTATTGAGTTTTTAATTTAGTTTATTGTTTTTTTCACTTCAAGGATTTCAGGGTTTTTAAAAAATATCTATCTCTTTATTGAAGTAATCTTTTGCTTCCTATATTTGATCAGGTAGCTCTTTATCAAAGTGATCTTTTGTTTCCTGTGTTTGCTTTCTTATATCATCGTTTAGTTTGTAGAACATTTTAATCCTGTACATCCTGAACTCCTTCTCTGACATTTCTTCTACTGTGCTGGCCATGGATTCTAATAATGTATTATCTTGGCTTTTGGGGGGTACTTTCCTCCTTTGTTTTTTCATGTTGTTTGTGTGTTTTCCCTTCTAGCAGTGAGGACCCGAGGTATTAGAGTTTCTAACCTATAGACTTATAGTGTCCCTGCAGGTTTCCAGTAAATCTCCTTTAAGGGGAAGATCAATTTTAACAGGTCTCAATGCAAAAAATATGCAGCCTTAAACCAAAGAGCTCCTATGAAAACATTTACAATGTTGTTGCAATAGACAGAATTGATGTATTTTATTATTATCTACAATATAAGCAATAAGTTTGTTAAAGGGTCTACAGTTTCTAATGGTGGACAAAGAGAGAACCAAGGATCTGATGTTAAGGATTTAGGAGGTGAGGTTATAGAGGTATTGATCTTAGGGATCAGATTCTTCTGGCTGGTAGCAGGAGAAAAGAGAGAAAGAGATTCTTGGGTGGCAGAAAAGTGGGACAAGAATAGAGAGAGTACAAAAACATACAAATAAAAAAATTAACAAGAAAAAGAAAAAATGTAAGTAAATAAAAAGTAAAAGGAATATACAACAAAACTGTAATATACTATTCAGATATCCTAGTCCTCAGTAGCCAATTTCATGGAAAGTACTTGGTTTCACAAATGTTGGGGTGATGAGGGCAGGTAAAGAGAGAAGAAGAAATTTTTAAAAAATGAAAAAAAAAAATCTCGAAGAAAAATTGAATGATTATTTCAGTTAGTGTTCAGTATCTTCTCTACTTCTCATCCAGTGGGTGGGATTGTCTATAACTCCACCCATGGAGTGGTGAAGGTTATTCATGCAGGAGGGTTGGTCCTGGAGGCAGAACTCCTAGAGGTAGGGTATAGCACTTTCAGGTCCTCATTGGAAGTCTACACCCCAAGGATCTCCTTTGGGGACCAATCATGTGATGTGGGTACCTGGCCTTAGCCTCTCAGATTGCCTGTAGACCCCATAATTCCTGGTGTTTAACATAGTCCCTATGTCTCGTGCCTCCCTCCCTTTCTACCTCCCCATCAGGAGCCTCTCTCTCTCTGGAGGTCCTGTGGGCTGAGCTCTGGAGCCTGTGCACCTGTTGTAGACAGCTGTTCTGTATCTGGCAGCTTGAGACCAGGCTTTGAGAGCTATGGGCCAACCACATAGCTGTAGGCAACATTCTGGGTGAGTGGCTTGGGGGTGGAGGTTAGGGGATTATAGATACATTGATATTGTTTCTAGGTTCCAGCCAATGTTACAAGATGAGAGTTGCCCCAACTAAAGATGGCGATGGCGGCAGCAGAGGTAACCCAAGATGGCGATGAAGATGTCTCAAGATGGAGGCAACCACTTTCAAAGATGGGGCAACAAGGGTGGACAGTGTGGTGGCATTGTGTGGTGTGTTCAGAGATGCAGCACTGTGGCATGTAGTGGGCAATTATCTCCAGACCCTTTCTAGTGCCCCGAGGTGCATGCTACCAAGTGGAGGTGACTATGACAGTAATAGCAGTGTTCCAAGATGGAGGTACCCCGAGGAGCCCAGCATTGGTTGATGGGGAGCCAATACATGGGCACAGTGGGTGGTGGGTTTTCATGTGGTATGGTGAGGGTCTGGCTGGGGCCCCTTCTGCATTTCTTATAAGGCAAGTTTGACGGATAAACTCTAGGTCAGCTTTTGTTTGTCTGAGAAAGTCTTTATGGCTTCTTCGTTTTTGAAAAGTTGGAGTCCTGGCTACAGTATTTTTGGTTGGCATGTTTTTTTGTTTCAGGATTTTGAACATATTATCCTTTGGCTTACGAGGTTTCTACATGAATATCCTCTTTTGGGACATACTAATTCCTAATCATATCTTCCTTATCATGAATATATCATGTAAATAATATTTAATAATTTTCACCTAGCTACATATTGACTATCCATTTTAGATCATCTGAATGATTATTATCATTTTCTATATATTGATATTTGAGAACCACTAATCTAAGGACTTGTTGGATTTATAGAATTTTGCTCCCAATAGTCCTGGTCCAGTAACTTGCCAGTATCCATATAAGAAGAGATCATTAAGTGTGTCTCTATACAATTTATAATTAAAGCTATTCCCACCTCCCCTAGATCAGCCAGTAAATGTGGCTTGAGATAGTTCAGAAACAAGATAACTATATTGTCTTTAATGTTAAAATTGTGGATGAATATGAACTAGGACTATGGGAGGGGAGAAATTTGGATAAATTTTCCTATGTCACCACAGGCAATGCTTCTTTTCATCTAGATTATTACCAACCTTCAGATTCAACCCCTTTCTCCTAGGACTGTGTCACAGTGACCATAGATATATCCCTGGATGAGTCATTTTATCTTCATATGTTCTCTGTGTTTTAAAATCCATGTCCTTAGGTACTGTCATCCTTATCCACCACCCACCAACACTTTGGTGCTATTAGTATTGACAACTAATTATAGCTCATAATAGTATCATTCTCTCCCATGTTAACATCGTGAAAGTCTTAGCATAACAAACACTATTCAGTTTAGTAGATAGGTTCTGGAAAATAGGTTTTTGAAAGGAATTTTTGAAATCTAATTACACCTTGAGAACATTAATATGGTTCACTGTTTAGAGAAATCTGAGGATGAATCATTTTTCATAGAAAATAACTCTTGCTGTGAATAGAATGTTTTTGTCCCCACCCCCAAATTCACATGTAGAATACTTAATTCCCAATGTGATGGTATTTAGAGGTGAGGCCTCTGAGAGGTGAGTATGTTTATATTAGGTCATGAAAATGGGCCCCTGTGATTTGATTAATCCCCTTATTAAAGGAAGTATCAAGAGATCTCTCTCTCTCTCTCTTTACATGAGGATTAAGTGAGATAACAGCTTTTTGTGAACCCAGGAATTGTATTCTTACTGAACACCAGATCAGTCAGTGTCTTAATCTTGGAAGTGTGAAAAGTAAATGTGTGTTGTTTACACCATTCTGTCTGTGCTGTTTGTTATAGCAACCCAAACTTAGGCAATTCTTCAGTAAAGAAAGCAATCATCTATTATTTATCTACTTTATAGCTCTAAATTTTCTTCAAATGAAAAGATACATTTGGATGACATTAGGTAATTTATCACAACTCATTCCTTTTTAAAGTATTTTTTAAAATTTATTTCCATTCAAATCGTATTAGTCACATGGTGGATTACCGTAAATCAGTTGAAACTGGTCAAAGATCAGTAATAAAAATGTGAGACTTCTGTTTTCTGTAGTGATGAATTCAATATAGGGGTGCCATAAGCTACATGGTAACCTTTCACCTTCTCTAAAGCTTAAGCATACGGTTTGCCAATATGCAAATGGTTGCTATTTCTTTCAACAGTAGATTACCACAAGGCAGTTTCTTCCACCACACTGGGTTATTTAAAAGTTATCTGCTTTTTTGGCAGCCATTCAAGGGAGTTCTTTGCTTGTAAATCCTCTTTATCTCATGCTATGGTTGAAGCAAAATCTTGGCACAATTTCAGTGCATTTGTCTTCTTGTACCAGGGGAGAAAAAAATTCAGGGCTCCAGAGATTGACACTGTGCTGAAAATGGTGATGGAACAGTGGGGAGCCCTGTAGGCTATTCAAAAGGGTAATGCTACTAAGCACCCACCGAGTAAAATAAGATCCCCTCTCATGGGAGGCAGACACACCATAAAGAAGATCATTTAAAAGCTTGAATGCTAGAGTTTCAAAGTAAATAATGCTCATTGTGTACTCGACTTCAAGCCTTTAAAATCAGCTTAACTTAGTGAACTAGGTCCATAAGGACCAGTCATTTAGTCCTTAGTCTAGTTTTTACATTCTTTTGACTTTGAACTTGTTTTCTATGATTTATACTATGGAGATATCAGCTTGCTTGCTGGATGTCGTGAGGTTTACAAGAAAAGAGGGTACATCCCACTTAAAAAAAAAAAAAAAAAAAGAGCCATAACAGATGTCTGAGACAATGTATCCCTTTAAGATAATATCTCATTCTGTGAAGGATGCCCTGGAAGGACTTCTGCCCCCATGTGTAATCCACACTGGTGGATAACAGTAGAAACTGCTGTCACAGCACCCCCTTGACATGAAGTGATCCCCCTGGTTTGACTTTTGACATTTAATTTGTCTTTGAAAAAAGGTGACAAATGTTTAGGGCAGGATCCCTTAAACTGAGAATAGCTAGATTGATCTAAATACAACCCAGATCAGAATTACCAGGATAAACCGTGTTGACTATAATGCCGTTGAGAGATGTCCTCAAGAAAACCAGTGCTTAGATAGTAGATGGTTCTACGAGTTCTTCTCTTCACCTGTTGTGCTAAGTAGTTAGTGATTTAAAAGCACTTTAAAATATTGAGGTTGGGTCTGAGGCTGATCGTTCATGGATTTTCCTTATCTAATTGGGCTAGAGATTTTGGCTGAATCATTAATATTTGATTACTGGTAGAAAAGGAAGTCTGAACTCACCATTCCCAATGGCATGCAATGACCATGATTCTAATCTATGAAAGGGTCCTTCGGCCTGAATTTAGAGGACCCTCCATATTTAAAGGGACAGGCCACCCTGCATAGATCTAGTCCCAATCCAGCTTCATTTGGGATATATTAACTTTAATTTCCATAGATTGTTGAATTCTGGGGTCCATTGTGGACAGAATTGTTAGTCTTCTTATTTTCAAAATTACACTTTCTGTTATTTCTACTTCAAGAAATAACAAGTAAAACATGTTTTAAAACCAAAGGCAAGTGTTTGAAACTTATAATTAACTAAAGTTTGATACAAATATTTCTACAATCAGAAAAAATAGGCGGAGGAAGATGCATAACAGTCAACTGTAAGGTAATTCTA
This sequence comes from Urocitellus parryii, assembly GCF_045843805.1. Classification (NCBI taxonomy): domain Eukaryota; kingdom Metazoa; phylum Chordata; class Mammalia; order Rodentia; family Sciuridae; genus Urocitellus; species Urocitellus parryii. The sequence goes on along the minus strand of NC_135539.1, from coordinate 64,507,205 downwards.
AGTAAGGAGAGAGGCAAGAGTTTCCCTGGTTTGGGTTTTGTTTTGTGTTGCAGTGTAGCAGACAGATCTATCTAACATTGAAAAATCTTAATTATTAAAGATATAAAGATTTTTAGATTCAAATAGAGTTTAATATACAATAAGTGAAATTACTTAAACTGATGAAAATTATAACTCACAAGAGATAATTCATCTAGGTTAAAGAGTTAAAGAATCTTTAACTTTGTCTACATCTTAAACTTTAGGTTACCTGGAAGGAGTTAATAATTCCTTGAGTAATTGATTGCAGGGATATCGGGGTTATTTTAAATATAACTCCTTCATAAGAATTGAAAAATTAAGTCACTTCAATCTAATTTAATTTTTCACCATGGAAAAATTTATACATTGAAGTCAGGGGGAAAAGTTCAAAAAAGAAAAAAAAAGGTCAAAAAGAAATGAGAGATTTAATTTTCTTCTATTCAGAAGAGGGTAAATTCTTCACTTCAATCTTAGGCTCTATCTTTTGTAAACATATTTCTACTGTTGCAGAAAAGAAAATGTGGGTCAACATATATTCCATTTATTAAATATTTTCTTTTTATTGCAGACTCAGCATGACTATGTGGTCCTTATACATAAGAAAGTAAGCATAATAAATGCTGCACTACTGGTCTTACTAACTAGCATGCAAATTCTAACTGTTATTGAACAACACACGTTATTGAACAACACATCTTCATACATGTATTTTGTATAATGATGAGGGTCTCCTTCCACCATCCATGCTATTCCCCTTCTCCCTCCTATTCCCTCCCACCCCTATTTCCTATCTAGAGGTAATCTTCCTCTCTTGCTCTCCCTCTCAACCCCATTTTGAGTCACCACTCTTATATCAGAGAAGACATTCGACATTTGTTTTTTGAGATTGTCTAACTTCACTTAGCATAATCTTCTTTAATGCCATCCATTTGCCTGCAAATGCCATGATCTGAGTAATATTCCATTGTGTATAAATGCCACATTTTTTATCCATTTATCCACTGAAGGACATCTAGGTTGGTTCCACAGTTCAGCTATTGTGAATTGGGCTGCTGTCAACATTGATGTAGCTGTGTCCCTGTAGTATGCTGTTTTTAGGTCCTTTGGGTATAATCCGAGAAGAAGAATAGCTGGATAAAATGGTGGTTACATTCCCAGCTTTCCAAGGAATCTACATACTGCTTTCCAAATTGGCTGCACCAATTTGCAGTCCCACCAGCAATGTACAAGTGTACCTTTTTCCCTGCATCCTCGCCAGCACTTGTTGTTGTTTGAATTCATAATGGCTGTCACTCTTATTGGAGTGAGATGGTATCTTAGCATAGTTTTAATTTGCATTTCTCTGATTGCTAGAGATGATGAGCATTTTTTTTTGTATATTTGTTGATTGATTGTATATCCTCTTCTGAGAAGTGTGTGTTCAGGTCTGTGGCCCATTTATTGATTGGATTATTATTTTTTTTGTGCTTATCTTGTTGAGCTCTTTATATACCCTAGAGCTTAGAGCTCTATCTGATGTGTGAGGGGTAAAAATTTGTTCCCAGAATGTAGGCTCCCTATTCACCTCACTTCTTCTTCTTCTTCTTCTTCTTCTTCTTCTTATTATTATTATTATTATTATTATTATTATTATTATTGCTGAGAAAAAACTTTTTAGTTTGAATCCATCCCATTTGTTGATTCTTGGTTTTAATTCTTGTGCTTTAGGCATCTTATTAAGGAAGTTGGGGCCTAGCCCCATGTGATGGAGATTAGGGCCTACTTTTTCTTCTATTAGATGCAGAGTCTCTGGTTTAATCCCTAGCTCTTTGATCCATTTTGAGTTAACTTTTGTGCATGGTGAGAGATAGTGATTCAATTTCATTTTGTTGCATATAGATTTCCAGTTTTCCCAGCACATTTGTTGAAGATGCTATCCTTTCTCAGTGCATGCTCTTGGTCCCTTTGTCTAATATAAGGTAGTTGTAATTTTGTGAGTTAGTCTCTGTGTCCTCTATTCTGTACAATTGGTCTACCAGCCTGTTTTGGTGCCAGTACCATGCTGTTTTTGTTACTATGGCTCTGTAGTATAGTTTAAGATCTGGTATAGTGATACCATCGGTTTCACTCTTCCTGCTTAGAATTGCTTTAGCTATTCTGGGTCTCTTATTTTTCCAGATGAAATTCATGATTGCTTTTTCTATTCTATGAGGAATGCCATTGGGATTTTGATCAGAATTGCATTGAACCTGTATAGTGCTTTTGGTAGTATGGCCATTTTAATAATATTAATTCTGCCTATCCATGAGCAAGGTAGATCTTTCCATCTTCTAAGGTCTTCTTCTATTTCTCTCCTTTGGTTCTATAGTTTTCATTGTATAGATCTTTTACCTCTTTTGTTAAGCTGATTCCCAAGTTTTGTTTGTTTGTTTGTTTGTTTTTGAGGATATTGTGAATGGGGTAGTTTTCCTCATTTCTTTTTCAGAGGAGTTGTCACTGATATACAGAAATGTCTTTGACTTATGGACGTTGATTTTATATCCTGCCACTTTGCTGAATTCATTTACTAGTTCTAGAAGCTTCTTGGTAGAGTTTTTTGGGTCTTCTAGGTATAGAATCATATCATTAGCAAATAGTGCTAGTTTAAGTTCTTCTTTTCCTATAGTTATTCCTTTAATTCCTCAATAGACTTAAAGATAAGAACCATATGATCATCTCGATAGACGCCGAAAAAGCATTTGAAAAATACAGCATCCCTTTATGTTCAAAACACTAGAAAAACTAGAGATAACAGGATCTTACCTCAACATTGTAAATACTATCTATGCTAAGCCTCAGGCCAGTATCATTCTAAACAGAGAAAAACTGAAGGCATTCCCTCTAAAATCTGGAACAAGACAGGGATGCCCTCTCTCACCACTTCTATTCAACATAGTTCTTGAAACACTGGCCAGAGCAATTAGACAGACGAAAGAAATTAAAGGAATAACTATAGGAAAACAAGAACTTAAATTGTATTATGTTCACTCATTTAAAAAAATTGTAGTTGTAGATGGATAGCATGCCTTTATTTTATTTATTTTTGTGTGTAGTGCTAAGGATCAAACCCAGTACCTCACACATACTAGGCAAGTGCTCTGCCACTGAGCCACAACCCCTGCCCATGTTCACTACAATTTTTATGAAGCATTTTAATGACATAATCTAAGTAAAATATCATTGTTTTAAGTTTGGCCTTACAAATTGCAGTGATTGGAAATCAATTAATTCAAATAAAAAGTTCATATATGTTATACTTATTTAAAAGAACATTGGTGAAGAATATTAGAATTTTTGTGATGAAAAATGTTTTTCATGTCTATTCTTTAACTAAAAAAATGTTGTCATTTAATTGATTCACCAGGGCTGGGGATGTGGCTCAAGTGGCAGCGTGCTCGCCTTGCATGCCAGCGGCCTGGGTTTGATCCTCAGCATCACATACAAATAAAGATGTTGTGTCCACCGAAAAATAAAATAAAATAAATAAATATTTAAATATCTCTCTCTCTCTCTCTCTCTCTCTCTCTCTCTCTCTCTCTGTCTCTCTCTCTCTCTCTTTCTCTCTTTAAAAAAAAATTGATTCACCAAAGTGGAAAATACTGTGTACACAAGAAGTCTTATCACCCTGCAGTCCTGAGTACTATGATTTAGCAGTTTCAAGATGGTCCTCCAAGTACCTTCTATCAAGAAAAAAATTGATATTAAGGGCTGAAGTCAAGGAAATGATCTATATCTGCTAAAATATCAACTATCACTTGTTATGTCCTCAAGAGCAGAGCCTCTAGATCCCATTTTTTATGATCATTTGCCCCATGACCTAAGTAATGCTCCCAGGATTTTGGAGATGTAAAACTGATACAAATATTTACATACATAATTAAGCATGAACATGGATTTGCCACTATTATAACTATTGGGAAAGTTACTTGAAGGTCCAAGCTACTTTATAGAGCACTGTTATGCAGGATCAGAAATATTAGTTGAGGATCCAAAATGCTTTATCTAAAATACTTCAAAATATCATTTATATTCTAAATTTATAGATTTCCATGCCTAAAGACAAATAAATAACTAAAATTTGAGGATGTTGTCTGTACATATTAAAACAGTAAGTATAACTCTTTCTTTCTTACCAAGAAATGATAAAATCAAAGTTTGAATGACCATGTAAAAACAGATTCCACCAACTGACACTTGGATTATTAGAATGCTTATAGGTGTTAGTGCTGAAAATAAATTTATTGATCTTATCAAAGTAAAGGATCACAACAAGAAGATGTGTAAAGAACTTTAAGATTTAAAAAATGACTTACTATGGAACCAGAATAGACATTTCAAATGATCAGAAAAAATAATAATAATAAGTTAAAATTATCTGAGTAACAATTTTATGTGTCCTTATTAATTTCCCCATGTTTTGGGATGTAATTCAAGAGATATGGGTTACTGGCATCTTTACCTAATAGGAGCCTGATACTACTGGAGCCTTAAAAACAACCTAAGGAAATAACTTAAGATAACAGAAGTAAAAAGCATCATATTCATTTCCAAAATTCTTTTCTCTTTTTACCCATAAACATCTTTGTCTCTATAAATCAGATTCAGTAGTTCTTTTGGTCAGGCACCTGTATCTTTCACTTAGTTCTATCAACTTATTTGTACTATTTATATTTTGAATGCTGCTGTCAATTGTTACTCCATTATTATTTTAAAGAAGACTGCATTTGCAGCTCTTTTTTTTCAAGAATTGGATTTATTCATTTAATAGATTGAGTTTAATCTTTTTTTTTTAAAAAAAGGCAACTAATCATGAATTGTTTTGGTAAATAAAAAACATATTAAATGAATTTTATGACTGCTTTTTCTATTTATATGAAGAATATCATTGGAATTTTAATAGAAATTGCACTTGGGCTGGAGATGTGGCTCAGCGGTAGCGCGCTCGCCTGGCATGCGTGCGGCCCGGGTTCGATCCTCAGCACCACATACCAACAAAGATGTTGTGTCCGCCGAGAACTAAAAAATAAATATTAAAAAAAAATTCTCTCTCTCTCTCTCTCTCTCTCTCTCTCTCTCTCTCTCTCCTCACTCTCTCTTAAAAAAAAAAAAAGAAAGAAAGAAATTGCACTAAATCTGTGTAGTGCTTTTGGTAGTAAGGCCATTTTGACAATATTAATTCTGCCTATCTAAGAACATAGGAGATCTTTCTATCTTCTAAGGTCTTCTTCAATTTCTTTGTTTAGTGTTCTGTAGTTTTCATTGTAGAGATCTTTCATCTCTTTTGTTAGATTGATTCCCAAATATTTTATTTCCTTGAGGCTATTGTGAATAGGATAGTTTTCCTAATTTCTTTTTCAGTTGATTCATCCTTGATGTATAGGAACACATTTGATTTATATTCTGCTACTTTGCTGAATTCACTTATTAGTTCTAGAAGTTTTGTTGTGGAGTTTTTTGGATCCTCTAAATATAGAGTCATGTTGTCAGCAAATAGGGATAGTTGGAGTTCTTCTTTCCCTATTCTATTCTAACATTATTCCTTTCCTATTTAAAGGATATCTTTAAATTCTTTTTTCTGTCTAATTGCTCTGGCTAGAGTTTAATGGACGATGTTGAATAGAAGTGGTGAAATAAGGCATCTCTGTTTTGTTCCGGTTTTTAGACAGAATGCTTTCAATTTTTCTCCATCTAAAATGATGTTGGTCTTAGGTTTACCATATATAGCTTTAACAATGTTGAGGTATATGCCTATTATTCCTAGTTTTTCTAGTGTTTTGAATCTGAAGTGGTGCTGTATTTTGTCAAATGCTTTTTCTGCATCTATTGAGATGATTGTAATTCTTGTCTTTAAATCTATTGATATGATGAATTATATTCATTGATTTTTGTATGTTGAACCAACCTTGCATCCCTGAATGAACCCCACTTGGTCATGGTGCATTATCTTTTAAATATGTTTTTGTATGTGATTTATGAGACCTTAAATTATACTACAGACTCTTTTTTCCCTTTGTAATTAGCAAACACCTTGTGTAATTAGTGAGATGTTCTAAATATGTACAATATCCTATTTCTTATCATAAGTTCACTCTTACTTTTAGCACCCAACAATGATTTTTATCTATAACAATTATTACTGTCTTGCTTACCTAGCAATAATTTTGTTTCCATCATTCTCCCTACACATATTAGTTAGAATTCTATTGTAAAAAAAGACTTTCCCTTTTTTCTGATTTACAAAAAATATTATATGTCATTTGTTAAAAATTTTGGAATCAGGGAGAGCTTTCTAAATAATACACAACATAAAATAACCATAAATGAAAAGATTAAGTTTATCTACAAAATCAAATGCTATAAAGTCACTATAAGAAAAATTCAAATACAAAAAAATGAATCAGAAAAAAAATTCAAATTCATACTATCATCTATGTGGTATGTATTATACAATACATTAAAATTCCTACAAATAAAAAAGCCAGAAACTTATAAAAAATAAATAAGGGATCTGGATTTTAATCATGTGAAGTTGACTCCACATCAACCTCATAGACAATAGAGCCAACTTCCATAGCTGTACAAATTGAGCACCACAGGATTCAAGGAAGCACTGGCCTTAATTAAGGAAGTTGTGAAATGCTCCTCCTGGATTTACTCAGAGAACAGCCTGTACAGACACCTAAGTGTCCTGCAAATAAGATCACCATATTTGTCACCATGATTTGAACTATTTTTTCATCAGAATGTTAAAAATCGAAGTTTGATAATACCCTCTGTATGCAAGAGTATAGGAAAACAGACATTCTTAAGCTGATGAGATTTTAATAAGTATAACCTCTGTAGAATAAGTTGCTAATATCAAATACTAAATGCACATTGCATATATATGTTCCAGAATACTCACTCCAGCATTATTTGTAATTGTAAGAGAATGAAATCAACATAAATGCTCCTTAAGAGGGGACTGATTAAATAAATGATGGTTCATTCACTGATGGAATAATGTCCAGCTGTTTAAAAAAAGAATGAAAGGAGGTGGAAGATGGCAGAATAAAAAGGTCACTTCCCATGGTGGCTCCATGACATGAAAGCAAGAAAAGCAGACAGGCAGCTTTTCAACAAAGTGGGTGAATAAATAAGAATTATGGGGGACTTTACTAGAATTTAATAATGGACACTCAAAACAGATTGGGGACCCAAGATATTGAATTAATAAAATAAGAAAAAACCCTCAGCACCACAGCTGCAGCAGCTGCTGAAGGCACAGGCCACAATGGTCCCTCTATGAATGCAGTAAATAATAAGAGAACTGAAGAAACCCCCATTCTAGGGGGATTGAGGCATGTAGGGATATGGAGAGTTTAGAGATCAGAGTCACTGCCCAAATAAATAATAAGCTGTGAGGCATGATACCCTTGTACAGACAGAAGCCACCATCTCTCTCTTCTAGATGTGTAGAAGACAGCAGAAGGAACAATTTTGCAGCCACAGTGTGCGGGCCAGCACTAAGAGAGATGATTTCTGCCAGACCCTAGTCTGGCTCAAAAAAAAAAAAAATGCTGGGCAAACCCACACAGCATGACAGAGAGTGGGCCTAAGTGAGATTAGGAGAAAATCAAACATGGAAAGAGGTTTGCACGGGAGAATACTGGTCACAGAAATCCACCCAGCTTCCTCCTTCACTTCTAATTTGGCTGTTTGCAGAATCGACTGGGAGAGAAGTGCCTGACCAGGAATCCAAAAGGGTAGGGGTGGGAGAGATGGAGTTTGAAGACTGAATCAGAGTCCAGAAATCATGGAATCTGCAGGTGACCTAGTGGGATAAGAACAGGCTCCTACATCACACAAGTAAAACAAAAAGGGGATTCCTGGGGTGCAGTCTTCCCTTGTGGACCAGTAATTGCTGGGCCTTGGAGGTGTGCTGATTTAAAATCTTCAGAGCAATTGGCATTCAGTAATTAAACAGGAACATACCTGAGCATACACCCTGCCTCCAGGAGTACTGCCTCTAGGATTAACCCTCTTGCCCAGCCCATTCACCTAAGGGTGGAGCAAGTATCAAACTCCAGAGAACCCCACCTAACTACTGAGAAGAGAAACTGAGAAACTTCTGAACTCCAATGGAAACAATTGTTCAATTTTTCATAGAGACACTTTTTCTCTTTTCCTTTTCTTTTTCTCCCACATTTCTGTCATTTTAGAAACCAATTATTGTTTGTGCATCAGTTTATTGAGGACTGAGATGTTTGAATAGTATATTTCAATTTTGTTTTGTATTGTTTTATTTTTACTTTTTTCTATTTTTATTTTTTTAAATTTTATTTTATATTTTTTATTTATATTTTTCTCTTACTTATCTGTTTCACTTAATTCTCTTTCTCTTTTCTCCTCAAACAGCCCTCTTTTACTCTTCATATAATTTTTTACTTCTATCTTCTCTCCTCCTTTCTCATACACCTCAGATCCTACACCACTTTTGTTCTCTCTCTATCATTTGAAATTTTAAACCCTTGTGCAAACTTACTGTTTTTATCATAGGCAATAATGAACATATCATTTCTATTTATTGCAAGAAAACTATAGATGTCATAGGAGGAGCTATTTGCTATAAGGCTATCTATTGTTTGCATTGGGTGCTGTTATTATCTGTCTTCCCCTTAAAGGCAAAGTACAGAAAACCTTCATGGACACTATAAGTCTATAGGGCAGAAACTGTACTGTCTCAGATCCACACTGCTAGATGGGCAGACACACAAACAGCATAAAAAACAAGGGAACAAATCACCCCAAACTAAGATGCTCCAATAATAGAATCCATTGACACCACAATAGAAGAAATGTCAGAGAGGAAGTTTAGAATGTACATAATTAAACTGATCTGCAGGTAAAGGATGATGTAAGAAGTAAAATCAGAGAGAAAATACAGGAGGTGAAAGTTCATGTCAATAAAGAGATAGAGATTATGAAAAGAAATCAAGCAGAAATCTTCAAAATGAAGGAATTAATAAACCGAACTAAAAATTCAATGGAAAACATCACCAACAGACTAGACCACTTGGAAGACAGAACTTTAGGCAATGAAGAAAACATACATAATCTTGAAAATAAAGTTGACAGTGGAGAGAAGATGTTAAGAGAACACAAGCAGAACTTCCAGGAAATTTGGGATAAACATGAAAAGACCAAATTTAGATTTATCAGGATAGATGAAGGCATGGAGATACAAACCAAAGGAATGCATAATCTTTTCAATAAAATAATATCAGAACATTTCCCAAACCTGAAGAATAAAATGTAAAATCAAATACTGGAGGCTCTCAGGACCCTGAATGTACAAAATTACAACAGACCCACACAAAGCCACATTATTATGAAAATGTCTAACATGCAGAATAAGAATAGAATTTTAAAGGCTGCTAGAGAACAATGTCAGATTACATTTAGGAGGAAACCAATTTGGATCTCAGCGATTTTTCAATCCAGATCTTCAAAGCTAGGAGGTCTTCCAATATATACCAACCTCTGAAAGAAAATGGATGCCAACCAAGATTTGTATACCAAGAAAAATTAAGCTTTATATTTCAAGATGAAATAAAAACCTTTCATGATAAACAAAAATTAAAAGAATTTACAGCTAGAAAGCCTGAACTACAGAACATTCTCAGCAAAATATTCTATGAAGATGAAATGAAAAAACAAAAAGTGAAAACCAGCAAAGGGAGGAACTACACCAAAGGAATAGTCAATCAAAAAAGAAGACATAGTCTAGCAGATCGGATTAAAAAGAACATGCTGTTTCCAAGAGACTCACCTTATAGGCAAAGACATCAACAGACTGAAGGTGAAAGGAGAGAAAAAAACATCACTCGCATTAGATGCATAAACAAGCAATATTTATATCCTCATACTAGATAAAGTAGATTTCAAGCCGAAATTAATAAGAGATGGAAAAAGAAGGACATTTCATATAGCTTAAGGGGATTATATATCAAGAAGACATAACAATCATAAATATTATGCCCCAAACAATGGAACATCTATGTATATCAAACAAACCTTTCTAAATTTCAAGATTAAAATCTACCACAACACAATAATACTGGGTGACTCTAACACACCTCTCTTACCACTGGATAGATACTCCAAACAGACACTAAACAAAGAAACTACAGAATTCAATAATGCAGGCGATAATTTAGACTTAGCAGACATATATAGAATATTTCATCCATCAATGATCAAATACACTTTCTTCTCAACAGCACATGAATCCTTCTCTGAAAGAGAACATATCTTATGCCACAAAGCAACTCTTAGCATATATAAAAATATACAGATAACACCCTGCATTCTATCAGATCATAACAAATGAAATTAGAAGTCAACAATAAAATAAAAAATAGAAACTACTCTAACACCTAGAGACTAAATAACACACTACTAAATGACTAATGGCTAGCAGAAAAATCAGAGATGAAATAAAAAGATACTTAGAAGTAAATGAGAATAGTGACACAACATATCAAAATCTCTGGGACACTACGAAGGCAGTTCTTGGAAGAAAGTTCATTGCATTGAGCTCATTTATTAAAAGAATAGAAAATAGCCAAATAAATAAACTAACATTACACCTCAAAGCCCTAGAAAAAGAAAAATCAATATCAAAACAGGAGAAGACATAAAATAATTAAAATCAGAGCTGATATCAATGAAATTGAAATAAAAGAAGCAATTCAAAAAACTGACAAAACAAAAAGTTGGTTCTTTGAAAAAATAAATAAAATTGATAAACCCTTAGCCATGCTAATGAAGAGAAAGAGGGAGAAAACTTAAATTACTACAATTCATGATGAAAAAGGAAATATCATAATGGACACTACAGAAATACAAATGATAATCAGAAATTATTTTGAAAATTTATACTCTAATAAAATAGAAAATATTGAAGACATCAACAAATTTCTAGAGACATGTGACCTACCCAAATTGAATCAGGAGGACATACACAATTCAAACCAATCAATTTCAAGCAATGAAATAGAAGGTACTATCAAAAGCTTACCAACTAAGAAAAGCCCAAGACCAGATGGATTCTCAGTTGAGTTCTATAAGACCTTCAAAGAATTAACAGCAATACTCCCAAATTATTTCATGAAATAGAAAAGGAGGGAGCACTTCCAAACTCATACTATGAAGCTAGTATCACCCTGATACCAGAACCAGACAGATACATCAAGGAAAGAAAACTTCAGACCAGTATCCCTGATAAACATAGATGTAAAAATTCTTTAAAAAATTCTGTCAAATTGCATAAAAAACATATTTAAAAGATAGTGCACCATGATCAAGTGGGGTTCATCCCAAGGATACAAAGTTGGTTCGATGTATGACTTCAGCCACTGTGACTTGAGAATCTCAGATACCTGAGTTTGTGGTTTTCATCCCAGAGGCTTGGGAGCCTAAGGCAAGATGATTATGAGTTCAAAGCCAGCCTCAGCAAAAGCAAGGTGCTAAACAACTCAGTGAGACCCTGTCTCTAAATAAAATACAAAATAAGGCTGGGGATGTGGCTCAGTGGTCGAGTGCCCCGGAGTTCAATTCCTGGTACCCCCACCCCCACCAAAAAAAAGATGTAACATTTGGTACATGAAATTATATTACCTATTTAAAGGTAAATGAAATAAATTTTAAATGGAAAATCAAAGCAAAACAAATGAACAAAAGACTAACGGGTAACTTGTGTGTGATGACCTGTGCACTCAGCTTGCCTATAGACTAGATGCATCCAGAGTGTATCCAGTTGGCTCCACCAGCCAGCGGTCAAGGTCCTCCCCTCTAGGGACAGTCTGAGGTGACAGGACACAGAGCCAGCCCATTCTTCTGTGGATTGAGGCTACTGGTACCAAAGTTCTCCTGCCCAGTTGAGGAAGAAACCCATGAATTGTAGAAACAAACTATCCCTACTGCTCTCCCGATGGCAGGTACTGACACCAGCTGAAACACTCCTAGCACTCACCTCATGCAGGATTAGAGATAGATCTACCATATTTATAAGAAAAATCTCAGTCTTTTATATAAGCTAAATCAATAAGTCACCTGTTCTCAGTCTAGATGATGAGACCAAAGAAATAAGAGAACAAAAGCCTCGTACTCCCAGGTTCAGCTGGGACAGGTCCAAGGAAGAAGTGGTAAAAGCTGAATTTTAAGACACAATCCCATTTTAAACAGAGACCATAGGGGGAATCTCATTTCAGAGAAGGGAAATAATATTAATTAAATACATTTTTCAGACTGCAAAAATATTATCATGACATGAAGGGACAAGCCTAGGAGAAGGGGCAGGATGGGAAGCTGGGAGAATTAAGAGCCTTCATGCCCAATGGCTTGTGGAAAGCATTTTGAGTTCTATCCTGTAAACTTTGGGAAATCACTTTGTAAAATCAGCAAACGACTGAGGTCCACAGAATTAAAACACACCAGTTTTCACTGGAGAAATTCCACACAGAGACAGATGGAGGTACCGTCAGCACAGCAGGGACCATTTCTCATTCCACCAGGAATCTTGCAATCCTGCTGGGGGAAGGAACATTCAGAGAACCCAAGGTGGGGGAGATGTCCTGTGTGCTGAGGTGACCTCCCTGGAGATCAGGAAAAGAAGCAGCCTGACCCCAAATATTGCCATCCATTCCACTGCCCCCCTCCTAATTTAAACCATATTAAACCATGGGATGGAGGTGAAAGCAACCTTTACAGAAATCAAAGATGAAATTGTTACTACCCCAGTGTTCTAGGAAGCATCCTAAAGCAGCACAACACCAGAAAATGGTTGCTTGGGATTTTGCTGGCTGAATCTCTTTAGAGACCAATCTGGGGGAATGTTGGTTATGCCACAACATAAAAAGAACCTCTTCCCCAGGTCCTTTTTAGGTCTTGCAAAATCTGCCAAACCAGACCTCACTTGGGTGTTGATGGGTTTTTCTCTGCCCAGATGTGGCTTGGCTCAAAAAGAATATAAAGAGACTCTGATTCCTTGGGTGTTGAGCAAGACTGTTTGGATTCTCTCTCTCTCCCCACTGTGATAGATCGCTTCTGGCTTCCCTGTACGCCACTAAAAAATTCATATTCTCCTGAAGACCTCCTATGACTGTGACTTATGTCATCTGTTTTGTAAAAATAATACCTCGTACTGTGCTACAAGAACATTTGCCTCTTAGCTGGACCTGTTTTCATTAAAACATGCTCTCGAATTTCATGACACCTTTCTCAACGTGTTTTACTCTGGTTTTTAAATTCCTCGTGGGATGGGAGGGGAAAGGGGAATGTCATGGGGTTAGATTCTCCAGGAAGCAGCTGCGGTGACAGAGTTAGAATCAAAATGTGATTGTGGAGTAAATTACAAAAGAAAAAGGGGGAAAAACAGGACTGCGCAGGGGAGCCATCAGACCACCTGTGGACAAGACTAAGTCTAGAGCTAAGACTGCCCGTTAGAAGAGTCCTGAACTCGAACTCGGGGCCATCCTGAGAATTGGCTTGGAAGCTCAGGCAGATCCTGCTGAGTCATCATTTGGATGACAGGGGTCCTTGAGAATTTGCCAGAGCTATAAGTGTACTTAGTGCAGATGAGAAATGAGTCCTTGTTGATTTCAGCCACTGTGACTTGAGAATCTCAGATACCTGGGTTTGTGGTTTTCATCAACTTTGAAAAACATTTTGGCCATATTTCTTCAAATATTTTGCTGATCCCTCTCCCTCTCTGGCTTCTCCTGCAGGGTTACCAGATACCTAGACCAGTGCCGGGTACTAGGTCTTTACACTCACTCCTAGTAGATGAGCCACAGTACCCCTGAGTTTGGGAGAAGCTTCCCAGTCTCCACTGTGCCCCCCATTTCCCAAGCATTTCCACCACGGTACGTCTAAGGCTTCATATTAGCTTTCTGGGCCTACTGTGACAAAGTGCCACAAACAGGTGGCTAGAGCCAAGAGTGATCTATTCTTTCATAGTTCTGAATCCTAGAAGTACAGAATCAAAGTGTCAGCAAGGCCATGTTCTCTCAAATGTTCTAGAGGAAGGTTCCTTCTTTGCCTCTTCCTAGTTTCTGGTGGCTGCTGGAAATCCCTGCTATTCCTTGGCATACAGCCTACATCTTCATAGGACCTTCTTCCCTACGTGTCTCCATGTTTCTGTCTTCACTTGGTATTCTCCTCTCTGGGTGTCTGTGTCTAAATTTCTCCCTTTTTATAAGGACACCAATCATTTGGTTAGGATACAGCATAATTTAGCATGGCTTCATCTTAATTTGATTACCTCTGCAATTTATTTCCAAAATAAATCACCTTCACGGTTACCAGAAGTCAGGACTTCAATATAGGTTTTGAGAGGATGGAATTCACCCTTAACATGAAGTATGATCCTTAGTTTCTTGAGAGCAGGAATTTTACCCTTATATTCTCATGTGCAGCATAGCATCTGTCTTACATTTAGGTACTCCATACATGTGCGTAGAAGCCAACTGAACTGAATTAGAACAATGCTGGCATTGCTAAAGATCCATTTGCAGAAATAGTAGTACACTAAATAAATATTCCATTTTAGGGTGTGAATCCAAGTCTTGGTATAGTGTATCACTTAGCATATGCATTTTGTTGGTAGCAGTACAAAAATCCAATTCATAGACTGTCTTAAAATAAAAAGGAAATTTATCTCATGCACCAAAAGGTCTAGAGATAAGTCATTTTTCATGTGATTTAATGGTTCATTGAGGCAACCGAAAGGAAAAAAATCAATTTCTCCTTTCCATCGTGATAGAATACCTAGTGCCAAACTAGCCATAAATAAGTAGAAATTTTTGGACAGAATATCTGAAACTATAGTTTTTAAGACATTGGAAAATATTCAGTACTCCAGTGCCTGAGAGAAAACTGATGATCCCCAGTTTCTGCCTAGAGGCATTTTCCAGACTGAAGTGCAGAAGGGGGAACCAAAGAGACCACAGTGGTCTCACTGAGCTGAGGAGACCGGGACTAGAGTTTGGGAAGACCACAGTGAATGGAAGTTTGCAAGTCAGAATACTCAAGTACAGGGAACTCCAGAAACTTGAAAACCACACAAAGGTCTTAATTTAGTCTGTTTTCTCTTACTATAACAAAATACCTGAGACAAGGTCATTTATAAAGAGTAGAAATTTATTTGACTCACATTTCTGGAAGTTGGAAAGTTCAAGAGCACAGTGCCTGCATCTGCTTAGACCTGGTGAAGGCTTTCATACTGAGTTATTATATGGCAGAGGGCATCACCTGGAGAGACAAAGCAAGCACATGTCAGTTCAGGTCTCTCTTCCTCTTCTTATAAAGCCACCAGTCCCACTATGGGGACCCTACTCTGATGACTTGATCTAATACTAATTACTTCCCAAAATTCCCACCTCCAAATGTTATCATCATATAAATTTGGAGATTAAGTTTCAATATGAGATTTGGAGAGGATTTTCAAACTTTCCAGGTCTCTTGAGCTTCTGACCAAATACTAATCAGAAGGTGTGCGGTGCAAAATCCAGGAGGCTTCGCAAAGGAGCTGTGAACCTGAAATCACCAGAGCTCCCGTGGGCTGGGAGATAGTTTGATTTTTTTTTTAACTAGCTAAAGTGGAGAGGCCATTTTAAAAACCTAGAACACTCCATAGAGACCCCAGAAGGCCTGCCATTTAGTAATAGGGCTAAGGGAGCCTGGAAGAAAGGTGACTGCAGACCTCCCTTACTCCACTTCCAAATAGGATCAGAAGGATCAAGTGGATCCACAGATAACTGGCCTGCCAGTCATAACAAAACCCAACACTCTTTAAAGGAAGTCTTTTAAAAAATTCACACATGGGTTGGGTTTTAGAAATGGTACCCCAAATTGTGCAACTTTGGGCAAACTGAGGACACCTGAGGATCAGCAAAGGTGGTGGTGGTGGTGGTGGTGGGCAGCTTCTCCCAAGTTCCCAGATCTGACTCAGGAGTTCCTCCAGAAGCAAGGCAGTTGTCTTGAGTGGCTTCCCCATCGTCTCATCCAACAGGGAAGACTAACTCCCAGGGAAGAAGACTAGATTGACACACACCCAGGCCCAGACAGCTCTGTCCCAGGCTCTTGCCTGTTCTTCAGGCCCCTTCATCTCCCCTAAAAATCATTTACTAACCCTCTGAAATTGCCTGTATCCCCCACTTCCCACTCCCTTGTGAAGGGGACATATAAGTTTCTAAACTTCACCGGATTATTAGGCACTCACTTTCCCAGGATGCTATCATGCTTGTAATAAATGTACTCACCTTTTCTCTTGTTCATCTGCCCAATGTCTGCTATTTCAGCTGATTCAATTACCAAACCTTCAGAGGATGGAAGAGAAGTTCCCTTCATCCCTACCCACTCAGCAACATAACATTCATAACATGCAGCATTCAATAAAAAAAAAATTACTAGGAATGCAAAAAAAAAAAAACCAGCATAATACTGTGACCTGTGTCCAGGAGGAAAATAAAATTGAGACTAATAAAAATAGATCCAGAATGATAATGATGATAACATTGGTTGAAAAGGACTACAAAATCACTTTAAAATATGTCAAGGAATGAAAAGAATACATTAACATAATGAAGAATAAAATGAAAATATATACAAGAAACTTCCAGTGCTAAAAAATATGAAATTGGATATGAATTCACCAGACAGAGTTTACAGCTGGTTGAACTCTACAAAAGAAAAGATCAATGAACCCGAAGATACAGCAAATTAAAAACCCTCTAATATAAAACATGCAGAGAAAAATGGCTGGAAAAATAATCAATGATTCTTATTTATCTATGAGAAACTTATATGTGTGTAGCTGGAGGTCCAAAAGAACAAGGAGAATACAGATAATAACTACCAATTTTTAAAATTTGATGACAAGTATAAATCCACAGAACTAAGAATGTTAACAAATCACTATGAGGATAAAAACAATTAAAAAGTCACCAAGATACGTCTCGATCAATTTTCCAAAACTCTATGATAAAGAGAAAGTTTTTAAAGAACCTAGAGGGTAAAGGGCATATTATGTACAAAGGAACAAATATAAACCATACAGATACATAGAATTTTTGCACTTTTCAGAAAAGACTTGATGGTACTTCTACTGATTAAGTAGGAAGATGGGTACATTAGCGTTTCATTGCTAAAATGAAATACGTGAGGCAATTTACTTGTGAAGTAAAGTGGTACCTTTAGATCACAGTTTGGAAGGTTGAAAGTTCAAACAGCATAGCAAGCCTCTGAGGGTGGCCCAGCACTGGGTGGTAGGAACACATGAGGGACAGTGATCACATCTCAAACCAGGAAGCACAGAGAGAGCAAGGTCACAGTGTTGCTCTTTTTATAGAAACCTTCTCAATTCAAAATGGCCCCCCAAAATTCCTTAATCCATCTAGAAGGCGGGGTCCTTAATGACCCAAGGACCCTCTCACTGAGCCCCACCCCCTACAGGTTCCACAGCGCCTCCCACCTCAGGGACCCACCTCCCAACACATAGTCTCTTGGGGACACCCAAGCCACATCCAAATCATAGAAAAGTGTAAATATTCTGATTAAATAGTGCTACAATTTGGCTGTAAGCTGTCCCCCAAAAGCTCCTGTATTAGTGCAGGAACGTTCAGCAGCAAAGGGATTGTGAGAGCTGTAACCTAATCAGTCCATCCTAGTTAGAGTGGGTGGTGACTGTAGGTAGATGGGACCGGACTTGAGCGATGCTGTTGGTCATCTGTGGACTGAGCCTCTGAAACTGGGGGCCCCAAATAAACTTTTCTTTCTCTGAAGTTTCTTGTAGGGTGTTTTGGTCACAGCGTCAAAAAAAAAAAAAAAAAAAAAAAGCGAATTAAAACAAATACACAAGAGCTCCCTTTTGACAAGACACTTTTGTGTGTTTTACCTGAATTTTTCACGTCACACTGTTTGATTTTAAAGGAAAAAAAAACCTCTGAGAAACCAACTGTCTGTCAAATTTGAACTTTCGAATTCATGAAATATCTTGAATTATATTAACAAAGCATTGTCACGCAGCAGATTTAATAGATGAATCTTAATTAGCATGTCAATTATTATGTAAATGATTCTTCTGCTGGGCTGGAAAAATGAATTCTAGAACAATTTAATTCTTAAATAAAATAAGTTAAATAATCTTTTTCTCTCTCTCTCTCTGAATTATCACTTGATTTTTGAATTATTTAGATTCTTTTACACTATGACACTAACAATTCAAGGGGTGGGGTATACGAAGCCCTTTGTAAACTAGAAATCATTAGAAAAGGGTAAGGTAAAATTACAGTAATCTTTAATTTAATTAAGTTCTGCTATAGGGGACGTGGTTTTTAGAGGCATCATCTTTCATTTGTGTATATTACATCTTTCCTGAATCTCTGACTTTTACATCCTAAGTAGGAAATTATACCATGAAGTTTAAAGTAACCATAGACAAAATAAAGACTAAAATTTCCCTATGCTCCAATCTGCTTTTTTCTTGGGCCTTGTCTATGTGTGTGTGTGTGTGTGTGTGTGTGTGTGTGTGTGTGTGTAACATTTTATACATTAAGTATTTATTTACATATACATTTATTTTATATACATATATGGATATATACATACATATACACATACACATACCTAATAGAGAATGAGTAAGTGAATGAGTGTGTGTGTGTGTGTGTGTGTTTGTGTTAGGGAGGTATAGAAGCAAAGGAATCTTCCCTCTCTATCCCCTGAAGCTCTAGCAAGCTTGTTAGATTGCCACATATCAATACCTGGTATCCCCTGAAGGCAGGGAAACTTTGTTTTTGACCCTCCCTGTTCTGGATAAAACCTGTGAGTTTGGGGGTTGTATTGCGTGTCTAGTTTTGATTTGTGTCCTTTGCTGTAATCTAAATATAACACTATTCAGAGTTCTCTGAGTCAGTTTAGCAAATTATCAAATCTGACAGCATCTGTAACAAGCCCTCAAATTTGAAGCCTTATCTAAAATGAGTATAGCTCTTGGGACCTTGGAACTTTTGTTAGAAATCTTAGGCACATGTGGTTTTTTTTTTTTTTTTTTGGAGGACTGTCCCTTTTGTCTAGAGTTTGACTAACCCTGATAGATGCCTATTGCCCTGCTCTTTATTCCTCTCTGCTCAGTGATTTTCTTCCAATCAGTGACTTTTCATTCATTCAGCAAATATTCATTTATTGGGTGTCTATCATGCACCCAGCAATGTACCATAGGGACACACATGTTTGTTTCCTTTCCTACTCTACCATAAGACTCAAGGTAGACACTCTTATAACAAAAGACAGATTAGCAAGAGAAAAACATAACAAATCTATTGAATTAAAATTGTATTTCATATAGGAACCTTCAAAAATAAAGACTAAAGGGCCCAGGGAAACCTAACTGTTTTTATGTTCAGTTTTGATAAGGGACGGTCATGTAGAAATGGGATTTATGGAAGGGTATTGTTATGGTTTAGATATGAGGTGTCCCCCAAAAGCTCATGTATGAGACAATGCAAGAAGGTTTAGAGGTAAAATGATTGGGTTATGAGAGCCTTAATCTAATACACTTGAATGAATTAACTGAGTGTTTAACTATAGGCAGGTAGGGTGTGGTCAGAGGAGGTAGATCACTGGAGGCGTGCCCTTGGGATATATATTTTGTTCCTAGTGAGCAGAGCTCTGTCTGCTTCCTGATCACTATGTCCTGAGCTGCTTTCTGCCATGATATTCTGCCTCACTTCAAGCCCAGAGCAACAGAGTCAGCCATGTAGACTGAGACCTCTGAAAACGTGAGCCAAATAAACTTTTCCTTCTCTAAAGGTTCTTGTCAGGTCTTTTTGTTACAGTGATGAAAAATCTCACTAAACAGGTGTGATCTGCTATAATAGACTGAGGAGGGGAAACACAGCAGGGTCTATCTGTTCAGATTCTCCTTGGTTTCTTTTTGTAGCATTACTTCCTGTCCCCCGTATCCTCTCTTGTGTGGGGCAGGTTCCCCCCTGGAATGAGAACTGTTGGGAAAAGTATAAAAGGCAGCCATACTCCAGAGAAAAAACCCCAACATGGCGCCTAAGGGCTTCTTCTTCCTACCTTCTCTGCAGTGGCGCGAAAAGTTCCCGACCGACCGTGTGAACTCTCCTGCCGGCGCCAATTTCAAACCTCGCTGGCGGGGAACCTTAGCCCCAATGAGAACTAATTCCTGGGTGCGGGAGCTGATATCTGGAAGAACTTGCCAATAAACGGGTGGCCTGCCATTTATCTAAGCCCTACCATCTCCCCTTTAGTTCTATATAAGCACACAGCTTTTTGCAATAAAATTGGAATTCTCCTGGCGAAGTGTCTTTGCCTGGGGAATTCTTTCAAGAACTTTTAAGGGAGGAGGGAAGACTGAACTTTCTAGATTATTTGTCTTGCTTAGGGCAAGAAGAGTTCTAGTTTCTCTGACCCACCTTAGGGAAGAGGAATTCTGATTCCTTTGAATCATTTTTGGGGAGAAAGAGGGGCAGGATATAGGAGGGCAGAAGGGGATCAGAGAGTCCTTGCTTCTGTGGCCCTTCCATGTCCTTCACTTAAAAACACTTAGCATGTCATAGCAGCATACTTTGGAGTATTTGCATTCTAAGCCCCGACTCTACTAACACTGGGCAGTCCCTGTTCTTTGAGCCTTACAGACCACAGAAAAAGCTAAATAGATACAATATAATCCACATGAACAATGAGATATAAAATGGTGGACCCTTGAAAGAATTCCCCACGCAAAGACACTTCGCTGGGAGAATTCCAATTTTATTGCAAAAGGCTGTGTGCTTATATAGAACTAAGGGGGAGATGGTAGGGCTTAGATAAATGGCAGGCCACCCGTTTATTGGCAAGTTCTTCCAGATATCAGCTCCGGAGCCCAGGAATTAGTTCTTATTGGGGCTAAGGTTCCCCACCAGCGAGATTTGAAATTGGCGCTGGCGGGAGAGTTCACACGGTCGGTCGGGAACTTTTCCGCGCCACTGCAGAAAAGAGGAAGGTAGGAAGAAGAGGTCCTTAGGCTCCATGTTGGGGTTTTTCTCTGGGGTGCAGCTGCCATTTATACTTTTCCCAACAACCCTAACACAGTCCTGGGATCAAGGAAGTCTCCCTAGAAGTAGAAGAGGCTTCCAGGAAGAGGGACAAGTACACGTGAAGGCTTGAGCAGGAAGAAGCTCATCACATGAGAAGAACTGGGGCTACAAGGGCTGGACAGTGGGAGGTGGGACAGCAGAAGTGGACAGGGCAGAAAGTGTCATATGCTTATACAGAACCTGCTGCAGGCCATCGAGGATTTTGAAGATAATTTTAGAAAAACAAGAAGCCTTCAAAGGGTTTTAAGCAGCAATACTAAGACTTGTGTTTTTAATTGTTACTTAGTGTATGTACTTAGGAGACCTCTATCCACTCCAGGGACATGACTGGTGCAAGAGTATCCGCTTTTGAGATGAGTAGTGAATGGTTAGTGGTGGAGAGAAATGTGTGGACTTAGGATCTGCAAGAGCTTAAATAAATAAGACTTGGTGGACCAAGGAAACCGAGCATTGACATGGCCTACAGCATGCACGACTCCCAGGCATCAGGTTTGGGCAACTAGAAATGTGATGTTGTTATTCACTGAGGTGCAGGTAACCAGAGGAAAACAGGTTTGTCAGGGAAACATCTGAAGCCCAGTTGCACTTGCTGAATTTGGGGTGCCTATAAGCCAAATGGTTGGATGCTCAGCATACAGCTGTATTTGTGGGTCTGGTGCTCAGAGAACAGGCCTGTGCTGTACATGTCATCTAGGAGTTCTGGATACGTGGAAGGTGTCAGACTTATGGGAGTGATAAGCTCATTCAAGGGGAAGCTCTGGTATAGTTTTAGCTGCTTTCTTTGATCACATACCTCAGCCTTCTAGAGCTTTATCAGGAGGTGAAGGCCAGATTTGGGGTGGAAGAGCCAGAGAAAGGAGAATTTCATGATGTGTGTGTGTTTTTTTGTTTGCTTGTGTTTTGTTTGTTTGTTTTTACATGAAGTCACCATCTTTTCCTGCTTCTTCCTCATGCTGAAAGAGGTATTACGGTTTGGAATTGAAATGGGTGGGTTTTAGGACTTGGCTGGGGGTTTATCCAAGGTGGAATTCCTGCTGCTGTTGACCACCTTGGCAGAGCTGGATCTCCTCTCTTGTTAAAACACAAGCAACTGTGAAGAGGGTTCTAGTCTTTCTGTCCACTCCCTACTCTAACTCACAAACTCTGGATTTGTGAAGTCCAGCATAATATGGTCATACTATTATTTAACAAATTGTTTTGTAGTCGGTATTTAAAGTAAACTCAGAACTCTCATTAGCTTTTTTCCTCTTCTTTTTTAAAGAAACAGCATAAGACAAATTTATTTTTCTTACTTACATATTTATTTGTCTTACTTACATAAAAAGCATTTGATTTTGCTAAATTGTTAAGACAATTAATAACATTTTCCAGAGCTCAATGCAGATATAAATGTTTCTTAAAATTTGATTTAGCATCACTTTAACATAAAGCAATAGAATTTTCTGCTTTATGTTTGGCTTATTGTTTTGTTTTAAAATATCCTTTGAACATAAATATTAAGATTATATTGACTTATTCCTGAGTGTTCTGGTGCTATTATTCAACCTAGCAGAGTTTCCCAGAGGTCTTCAATCAAGAAACAAACTCCTTTCCCCAAAAAAGGTTTTGTGGGTCATTGGCAAGGTTTAATCTGCTGGCTCATCTAGTGTTACCAGCCTCCCTGATAATGTGGCTCTTTATCACATTCAGATACGTAAGGGGTTTAATCATATTCTATGATACAGAACAAATGTTAAAACAACTCTGCCTCATTCCATCCACCCCAATATCATAAAATGATTCCACTCTTTTCAGAATAGGGTGTGACACGCTAGTCACAAAGCTATGGAAAAACTGGGTTTTAGCCAACATCATGTTCTATCTTTAACCACTTAAATAGCTATGTAGCGGTCCAGCCCTCATTATGTCCCTCATTGCTCAGGTGTTTGAAAATAGCTGAGACACTTTTAGTCCCAAAGAATGATGCCCTAGTGGAAAGGATGAGCCAGAAAAAGAGGGCGGGAGGGGAGCTTTGCCACTCATAGCAGGCGTAGGAGTTCTGTTTGTGCTGTTGATGGACTGAAGAGTCCTAAAGGCCTATAGGTCTTCCCCCAGCAGAAGGCTCTTGAAGGAAATATCAGCAATGTGTGTGATTTGATCTCTAGCTTGGCCAGCACTGTCCCCTGATTTATGCTGACCTCACTCTGACCTTTTCTGTGCCCTTCTCTAGAGAGATCTCCTGCATCTATAGGCTCTAAAAAGACATTGTATTTATGGACCTCAGAGTCAGTTTTCAAAAAAAAAATAATTTTTTTCAAAAAAATACATTAATGCTTGCTCTGCCTCTTATCTTCCCAGGCATGCAAAATATTTACAGAGCATATGCTGTATGCCCAGGTCTTATGTCAAGAGAAAACTCCCTGATTAGAAACATTTTACAGTCTTCATAACACCCCATGAAAGTTGAATATGATGGTTTAGATATGAAGTGTCCCCCAAAAGCTCATGTGTGTGACAATGCAAGAATGCTCAGAGGTGAAAGATTATTAGATTATGAAAGCTATAACCTAATTAGTGAATTAATCTACTGGATTAACTGGGTGTAACTATAAGCAGGTAGGGTGTGGCTGAAGGAGATAGGTCACTGGGGACATGACTTTGGGGTTTATATTTTGTCCCTGGTGAGTGGAGCTTTCTTTGCTTCCTGTTTGCCATATTCTGATCTGCTTTCTTCCACCACACCCTTCTGCCATGATGTTCTGCCTCGCCTCAGGCACAGAGCTATGGAGTCTGCGTAGCATGAACTAAACCTATGAAATGATAATCTTTTCCTTCTCTATTTTGTTCTTGTCATAGTAATGAAAAAGCTGACTAAACATTGCTAAACCTGAGAATTATTTTCTCATCCTTACTCTACACTCACATTAATGATTGTGTGAAGAAACAAAGCATGTTGAGGAAAAAAAATGGATTCTAAATCACCCTACATTTAAAACTAGGACTAATATAAATACACACCAATTTTGGAGTAGTCAGGGATATCCTTCTTCCTCAACCCTCCTTTCCTGGCATGATTCCATGAGGGCTTCGTATTTGCAAAGATCCATGATCCAGTTTCATAGCCAGGGGTGCAATTTCCCTGAACACCAAAGGATTGGCTTTCAACACATCAGCAAAGTCCTCTTCCTGGTTATATAAACGGGTCTACTTCAGGAAGTGCTTTCTTACAAAGAAAGCAATATCTTACTATTTGTGATTTCATAAGAAAATCCAAGGGGAGCTCAAGGGAACCACGGGAGTTCTGTTAACATTTGATCTCATGATCTGGGTTCTAGTTAAAGCATCTATATTCTATATTTGATGAAAACTCATCAAAATACCCTGATGATCTGTCCATTATTTTGTGTGTTTTTATGCATCAATAAAACATTTTTTAAAAAATCAATTTACTTTGTCTTCCAAAAGTCTAAAAAGCAAATGGTCCAATCCTTGGGAGGTATATCTAGAGCTGTATTGTCCAAATTTGGTATCTCCTAGCCACCAGGGCCACTGAATGTTTCAAATGTGCCTAGTTTTAATTAAAATACATTGGAAGCATACTATACATGCTGATTTTAAAGACATAGAATGAACAAAAGAATATAAAATGTATTTATACTGGTTACATGTTGAAATCGTAACTTTTAGATATGTTGGATTATACAACATATTACTAATATTAATTGCAAGTGGTTGGTTGGTTGGTTGGTTGGTTGGTTTCCTTTTGTTGATGTGGCTACTAGGAAATTAGAAATCACATCTGTGGCCCTGCCATGATCTCTCAGCCAGCATGGCACTAGAGTCTCCAGGCTGGGCGTGAGGTCAGTTATTATAAATCTTGCCTCATGTGCTCACATCAATGCATATTTGCAGTTTCCATTGATATAAAAGAATATTTTATATTCTGGAGTAAAAATACAATTATTGACCTTTATTTGTAAACTTGGCATATATAGTATGTCTACATATTATATATGTATTATACATATATATTATACATAACCTCTTTATGATGAACACATCACTAAATTGTGAATTATATTGAATTATGTAAAATGTATTCAAGTTAAAAATAGTCAAATTAGGGGTCAGGCCCAGCAACCAGCCAAGTGACAGCAGCTACACGCGCCGGCGGGGAACGCAGACCGGACCCACAAGGACAGGTCCGGCGGACGGCTGAGGGCTAGGCCTGTCCCCTCCCCCAGTGTCTGCAGGTAGGCGGGGGACTGTGAACACCAGCAGAGCGGGCCCAAAGCCTGCTGAGGGGCGGAACCGGCCCCTCCCCCAGTGCCTGCAAGGAGGCGAACCTGCAAGCCATGGGCGGGCGGGTCAGGCCCAGCAACCAGCCAAGTGACAGCAGCTACACGCGCCTGCGGGGAACGCGGACCGGACCCACTAGGACAGGTCCGGCGGACGGCTGAGGACTAGGCCCGTCCCCTCCCCCAGTGTCTGCAGGTAGGCGGGGGACTGTGAACACCAGCAGAGCGGGCCCAAAGCCTGCTGAGGGGCGGAACCGGCCCCTCCCCCAGTGCCTGCAAGCGAGGCGAACCTGCAACCCATCGGGAGGTTAGGCCCAGCAACCTACGGAGTGACACAGGTGCCCCTGGCGCCTGCTGGGTAGGTGGACCTTTGACCGACCAGCAAAGCAGACCTAGGGCCTGCCAGCATGGTAGACGGATCACACTAATTGGAGGAGGATCACAGCCACTACCTGCCCTGTAAGGGTGATTTTTCAACTATACAAGAGCAATATAAATAAATAGAGGGAAAATATCAAAGACACAACAATTTCACCAAGCAGAAAGAAACGCCAGCGGTATGAAACGACAAGGAAAGAAAGGACCACAGGCAATGCAGGTCAACTCAACTTTAGAAGAGGTAATAGCTGCAACAGATGGAATGTCAGATAGAGAGCTCAGGACATACATGCTTCAGATGATCTGGAGTCTCAAGGAAGACATGAGACAGCAAAATCAGACAATGAAAGATCACATTGACAAACAAATCCAGGAAGTAAAAGATCAATTTCACAGGGAGATAGAGGTAATAAAAAACAAACAAATAGAAATACTAGAAATGCAGGAAACAATAAACCAACTTAAAAACTCAATTGAGAATACTACCAGCAGAGTGGATCACTTAGAAGATAGAACATCAGACAATGAAGACAGAGTATTTCAACTTGAAAAGAACATAGATAGCTCAGCAAGTCCACTAAGAAACCATGAGCAGAACATTCAAGAGCTATGGGATAATATCAAAAGACCAAACTTAAGAGTCATTGGGATACAGGAAGGCACAGAGCTCCAAACCAAAGGATTAAGCAATCTATTCAGTGAAATAATACAAGAAAACTTCCCAGACTTGAAGAATGAGACAGAATCCCAAATCCTAGAAGCCTACAGGACGCCGAATGTGCAAAATCATAAGAGATCCACACCTAGACACATTATAATGAAGATGTCCAACATACAGAATAAGGAGAGAATTTTAAAAGCTACAAGGGAAAGGAAGCAGATTACATTTAGGGGTAAACCAATCAGGATAACAGCTGATCTCTCAACACAGACTCTAAAAGCTAGAAGATCCTGGAATAACATATTTCAAACGCTAAAAGAAAATGGATTCCAACCAAGAATCGGGTATCCCGTGAAATTAAGCTTCAGGATGGAAGATGAAATTAAAACATTCCACGACAAACAAAAGTTAAAAGAATTTGCAGCTAGAAAACCATCTCTTCAAAAAATCCTTGGCAAAACACTACAGGAAGAGGAAATGGAAAACAACAATGAAAACCAACAATGGGAGGTAGGACAGTAAAGGGGGGAAAATAATCAAAGAGGAAAACAAATCAGGTTTAATAGCATTAATAAACAAACTATGGCTGGAAGAACAAACCATATCTCAATAATAACCCTAAATGTTAATGGCTTAAACTCACCAATTAAGAGACACAGGCTAGTTGAATGGATCAGAAAATAAGACCCAACAATATGCTGCCTGCAGGAGACGCATTTGATAGGAAAAGATATGCATAGACTGAAGGTGAAAGGTTGGGAAAAATCATATCACTCATATGGACTGCGGAAACAAGCAGGAGTGTCCATACTCATATCAAATAAAATAGATTTCAAGCCAAAGTTAATCAAAAGGGATAAAGAGGGACACTACATACTGCTCAAGGGAACCATACACCAACAAGACATAACAATCATAAATATATATGCCCCAAACAACGGGGCTGCTACGTTCATCAAGCAAACTCTTCTCAAGTTCAAGAATCTAACAGACCACCATACAATAATCATGGGAGACTTTAACACACCTCTCTCACCACTGGACAGATCTTCCAAACAAAAGCAGAATAAGGAAACTATAGAACTCAATAATACAATTAACAACCTAGACTTAATTGACACATATAGAATATACCACCCAACATCAAGCAGCTACACTTTTTTCTCAGCAGCACATGGATCCTTCTCAAAAATAGATCATATATTATGTCACAGGGAAACTCTTAGTCAATATAAAGGTGTAGAGATAATACCATGCATCTTATCTGATCACAATGGAATGAAACTGAAAATCACCGATAAAAGAAGGAAGGAAAAATCATGCATCACTTGGAGAATGAACAATAGGTTACTGAATGATCAATGGGTTTTAGAAGACATCAAGGAGGAAATTAAAAAATTCTTAGAGTTAAATGAAAACACAGACACAACATATCGGAATCTATGGGACACATTGAAAGCAGTTCTAAGAGGAAAATTCATTGCTTGGAGTTCATTCCTTAAAAAAAGAAAAAACCAACAAATAAATGATCTCATACTTCATCTCAAAATCCTAGAAAAAGAAGAGCAAAACAATAGCAAAAGAAGTAGAAGGCAAGAAATAATTAAAATCAGAGCTGAAATTAATGAAATCGAAACAAAAGAAACAATTTAAAAAATTGACAAAACTAAAAGTTGGTTCTTTGAAAAAATAAATAAAATTGACAGACCCTTAGCCATGCTAACGAAGAGAAGAAGAGAGAGAACTCAAATTACCAGCATACGGGATGAAAGAGGCAATATCACAACAGACACTTCAGAAATACAGAAGATAATCAGAAATTATTTTGAATCCTTATACTCCAATAAAATAGAAGATAGTGAAGGCATCGATAAATTTCTTAAGTCATATAGTCTGCCCAGATTGAGTCAGGAGGATATAGACAACCTAAACAGACCAATATCAATTGAGGAATAGAAGAAACCATCAAAAGATTACCATCTAAGAAAAGCCCAGGACCGGACGGGTATACAGCAGAGTTTTACAAAACCTTTAAAGAGGAACTGATACCAATACTTTTCAAGCTATTTCAGGAAATAGAAAAAGAGGGAGAACTACCAAATTCATTCTACGAGGCTAACATCACCCTGATTCCGAAACCAGACAAAGACACTTCAAAGAAAGAAAACTACAGACCAATATCTCTAATGAACCTAGATGCAAAAATCCTCAATAAAATTCTGGCGAATCGGATACAAAAACATATCAAAAAAATTGTGCACCATGATCAAGTAGGATTCATCCCTGGTATGCAAGGTTGGTTCAATATACGGAAATCAATAAATGTTATTCACCACATCAATAGACTTAAAAATAAGAACCATATGATCATCTCGATAGATGCGGAAAAAGCATTCGACAAAGTACAGCATCCCTTTATGTTCAAAACTCTTGAAAAACTAGGGATAACAGGAACATACCTCAACATTGTAAAAGCAATTCATGCTAAGCCTCAGGCTAGCATCATTCTGAACGGAGAAAAATTGAAGGCATTCCCTCTAAGATCTGGAACAAGACAGGGATGCCCTCTTTCACCACTTCTGTTCAACATAGTTCTCGAAACACTGGCCAGAGCAATTAGACAGACGAAAGAAATTAAAGGCATAAAAATAGGAAAAGAAGAACTTAAATTATCACTATTTGCAGATGACATGATTATACACCTAGCAGACCCAAAAGGGTCTACAAAGAAACTACTAGAACTAATAAATGAATTCAGCAAAGTGGCAGGTTATAAAATCAACACGCATAAATCAAAGGCATTCCTGTATATCAGCGACAAATCCTCTGAAATGGAAACGAGGACAACCACGCCGTTCACAATATCCTCAAAAAGAATAAAATACTTGGGAATCAACCTAACAAAAGAGGTGAAAGACTTATACAATGAAAACTACAGAACCCTAAAAAGAGAAATTGAAGAAGACCTTAGAAGATGGAAAAACATACCCTGTTCATGGATAGGCAGAACTAACATCATCAAAATGACGATATTACCAAAAGTTCTCTATAGGTTTAATGCAATGCCAATCAAAATCCCAACGGCATTTCTTGTAGAAATGGAGAAAGCAATCATGAAATTCATATGGAAGAATAAAAGACCCAGAATAGCAAAAACAATACTAAGCAGGAAGTGTGAATCAGGTGGTAGAGCGATTCCAGATCTCAAACTATACTACAGAGCAATAGTAACAAAAACAGCATGGTACTGGTACCAAAACAGGCGGGTGGACCAATGGTACAGAATAGAGGACACAGAAACCAATCCACAAAACTACAACTTTCTTATATTTGATAAAGGGGCTAAAAGCATGCAATGGAGGAAGGATAGCATCTTCAACAAATGGTGCTGGGAAAACTGGAAATCCATATGCACCAAAATGAATCTGAATCCCTTTCTCTCGCCAAGCACAAAAGTTAACTCAAAATGGATCAAGGAGCTTGATATCAAATCAGAGACACGGCATCTGATAGAAGAAAAAGTTGGCTATGACCTACATGCTGTGGGGTCGGGCTCCAAATTCCTCAATAGGACACCCATAGCACAAGAGTTAATAACTAGAATCAACAAATGGGACTTACTCAAACTAAAAAGTTTTTTCTCAGCAAAAGAAACAATAAGAGAGGTAAATAGGGAACCTACATCATGGGAACAAATCTTTACTCCTCACACTTCAGATAGAGCCCTAATATCCAGAATATATAAAGAACTCAGAAAATTAGACAATAAGATAACAAATAACCCAATCAACAAATGGGTCAAGGACTTGAATAGACACTTCTCAGAGGAGGACATACAATCAATCAATAAGTACATGAAAAAATGCTCACCATCTCTAGCAGTCAGAGAAATGCAAATCAAAACCACCCTAAGATACCATCTCACTCCGGTAAGATTGGCAGTCATTATGAAGTCAAACAACAATAAGTGCTGGCGAGGTTGTGGGGAAAAGGGTACACTTGTACATTGTTGGGACTGCAAATTGGTGCAGCCAATTTGGAAAGCGGTATGGAGATTTCTTGGAAAGCTGGGAATGGAACCACCATTTGACCCAGCCATTCCCCTTCTCGGTCTATTCCCTAAAGACCTAAAAAGAGCATGCTACAGGGACACTGCTACATCGATGTTCATAGCAGCACAATTCACAATTGCAAGACTGTGGAATCAACCTAGATGCCCTTCAATAGACGAATGGATAAAAAAAATGTGGCATTTATACACAATGGAGTATTACTCTGCAGTAAAAAATGACAAAATCATAGAATTTGGTGGGAAATGGATGGCATTAGAGCAGATTATGCTAAGTGAAGCTAGCCAAGCCCTAAAAAACAAATGCCAAATGTCTCCTTTGATATAAGGAGAGTAACTAAGAACAGACTAGGGAAGAAGAGCACGAGAAGAAGACCAACATTAAACAAGGATGAGAGGTGGGAGGGAAAGGGAGAGAGAAGGGAAATTGCATGGAAATGGAAGGAGACCCTCAGGGGTATACAAAATTACACACAAGAGGAAGTGAGGGGAAAGGGAAAAACAGTACAAGGGGGAGGAATGAATTACAGTAGAGGGGGTAGAGAGAGAAGAGGGGAGGGGAGAGGTGGGGGGATAGTAGAGGATAGGAAAGGCAGCAGAATACAACAGACATGAGTTTATCAATATGTAAAGCAATGAAGTGTAACTGATGTGATTCTGCAAGCTGTATACGGGGTAAAATGGGAGTTCATAACCCGCTTGAATCAAAATGTGAAATATGATATATCAAGAACTATGTAATGTTTTGAACAACCAACATTAAAACAAATAAAAAAAATAGTCAAATTAATGGACAAATCTGAATGCTTTGATTCAGACATCATTCATTCAGCACCGGGATAATAGAGGGAAATAACACATTCTTTCTTGGTTTATAGTTCTCCCTTTGTCTAATATTTTTGCTTTCGGTTGAATCTTTATTTATTTTTTTAGGATTTATAGGATGTGAAAAACATTCTTCTATCAGCAGAATCAGGCATTATAGCAGGCCCTTTAGATAGCAGGCTGGAATTTCTGAAATTCACTCTGGATTTGGTACTTGGTTTGCAGCTGAAGACTGGATGAGCCAACTTTCCACCATACACATTCTGAAAACCCTCAGCGGCAAGCATGTCCTTAAAAATTTCAATAATCTCTGGGCCATGTAATGAGCACATTATCAAAATATATGCTCTTTGAATATTATGGTAATTATACAACATCACACTAACCAAAACTTAATTACAGAAAAGCACTATTTGATGTATGTTCCAGTTATTTGCAAATCCTGAAACTCTTTACATGTTATTCCTGGAAAAATCAAAAGTTGTCCCAAAAGTGTTAGACCAGTGAAAGTTAAAAATGCTTAAATAGACTTAGGAGAACTACATTTTTTTTCCATTATAGTATTTAGGGAAACACCTACCAATGGAAGTTTGAGATAATTGGGTATAGTAAGCAAGAGTGAGAGAAAAAATCCAGCAGTTTTCATCCTTCTGTTTGCTGAGGTTCTGATCCCCAGTCTTAAGATTATTCCATTGCAAAGGGATTGCAGTAAGAGCATTTTATTTCTTTTTATATGTAACATCATTTTTACACTTAGCCATCTTTGGAAAAAATCAAAGATTCAGCAAATTTCTTTGAAAGTATCACACTATCTAGCAAATGTCCTTTGCTCTTACACTTCATTCAAAGATTGTCCTTCCATGTTACTCAGAACAAAAGGTATGGGGAAAAGAGAGGAGAAAGAAAAGTGTCAAGTCAGAGAGGGTGAGAGAAAAATGCATGGTGTCCCCTTCAGAAGTCACGAAAACCATCAATTTGAATGGATTTAATATTTGATCTAAATGGTATGGGTGTTGAGCTGATCCAAATTCCTTGGAAAGTTCTCCAATTAAAGAAAACAGCAGCTAAACTAATAAAATAATGATAATTAATTAATGCTAACTAATTAATCTTGAGAGCCTCTAAGCTTCAGAATTTAAGATATATTGTGCTTCTGTCAACCCTAAAGCCATCTCTTACTGATGTTTGTTAGCTGGCTCCCCAGCAAACATTTGAGATTGATTTTATGTGTAAACTTTATTAGACCATGGGGTGCCCAGAAATTTGGTCAGAAATGATTCTGGGTGTGTCTGTGAGGGTGTTTCTGGATGAGATTAACATTTGAATTTGTAGACTGAGTACAGCCAGTTACTCTCCCTAATGTGGGTGGACGCCACAGTTGGAGATCTGAACAGAACAGAAAGGCTGAGTAAGAAGGGATTCTTCCTAATTCACTATTTGAGCTGGGATAATAGTCTTTTTCTTGCCCACAGACATGACCTAAAACCTCCTCTTTTTTTGGGTTTCAAGCCTGGCAGCTTTCAGACTAGAATTTATATTAAGAGCTCTCTTGTTTCTTCTGGATTTGAACTGGAACTACACCATGGACTCTCCTGGGTCTTCAGCTTGCCAAGTGCAGATCATGGGACTTCTCAGCATTCATAATTATGTGAGCCAATTCCTTATAATAAATCTGCTTCTATATGCATCCTGTATTTACATGTGTTTAAACCCTGTGATGGATGCGATCTTTTGGTCTCCTTATGTGTAGTTCTAACTTTGTTCTGAGAAGAAGAAATTTGTAGAAAAGACATCTTCAGTTCTCCAGCTATGCCATTTCTCTTAGGTAGATGTGTTTTGCTGGAAGGAGATTACTTCTTCTGCCCATCATTGCCTAAAGTGGATGAGATGTACAGTGTTCCCCAACTGTCCCACTTTAGGGCAGCTGTCTGAATCTAATACATACAGGAATCCATGAATATTTAAGCAGCCCTTGACCGAAAGGGTCTAAATGCTTACAAAGTAGAGATGTTCTGGAATAGATATAAAATTTTATGGTTTTTTCCCATTAATATCATTTTTTATTTTATTTCTTGAAAATTAATGCCCTGGTTTTATTTTGTACATACAGAGAGCATTAATATCCTCCCTGATCAGAGTTATTTCACATTGAACAACCTCAAATCCTAGTATTTCTGCAATTCTCAAAGATGGGAGAAATGAAATCAGAAGGGAAAATTTAGTTTATGTGCATTTCACACAACACATTCCACAACCTTGTCTAGAGGATGTACTACCTTAAACTCAAGATTTTTTCTAATATGTGAATCACAGGACCCTTCCTTTTTTAAAACCTTGTTTTCCAACATAATTCTATGGAGTCTTTTGTGTCAAGTGATAATCTCTAGGAGTAAATGATAGTGTATTTCTTTCAAAAAGGAACTGTTATTGTATATTTGGGCTCTACGAAACTGGAGATGTGAGTCTTAATTACTCCATTTTTCTTCTACTTTTTTCTTTAGTGACATCCTTATCTCTCCAGATCTGGTTTCTCTGTGGAAGCAACCGAGATTGTTCACTAGGATGATTTGCTATATGTGCCTTTCTACCTTTATCTTTGTAAGGGGCAATGATTTGTCTACAAAAATTTGCTGCCCCTCTATTAAATTTTAGAAAACGAGACCTCCTATCTAATATACATCACTTATTTTTAGTGCTTGTTTTTATCCTGAAGGCAAATAAATAAATAAATAGCTGGTCTAAGCCCCTGGTCAGCTCTCAAACCCTTAAATGATTTTTCTTTTCTTAATTTAAAGGAAGGCAGAAAAGATTTTTCTTTTTTTAATTTAAAGGGAGGTGATTTATCTGAGAAGAATTGTCAACAAATAAATGATCACAGGCCATGTGTAATCAACTTGACTGAGAGTCAGAGTCATGCACTGTTAAAGCACCCTGAGTCAAAAGTAAGAAAACTCTTAGTATTGGATTGTAGCCCTTAAACTTAATAGATGTGTAACTTTAGGTACAACCTTTATCTCTCTGGTTCTGTTTCCTCATCTGTAAGAGATGTTAATATCTAACACATGGGTTTATAAGGATCCAGTGGAATAAGATTTGCATATACCCAGCACATGACATTCTCTCATTCATTCTTCTATTCAGTGTTACATTTCATAACTTACCACTCCCAAAACATCTTTTGAAGATTAACCTTATACTAATGCTTACAGTGATTAATTTTTATCCTTTGGAAAATGAATGGTTTTGCTAGGTTGATGAAAACCTAGCAAAAATTTTCATATTTTGATATAGAATCTTAAACCAATTTGTTATAGAATCTTTTTAAAATTTCTTTTTAGGTATAAATGGACACGATATGTTTATTTTATCTATTTATTTTTATGTGGTGCTGAGGATTGAACCCAGTGCCTCACACATGCTAGGCAAACCCTCTATCCCTGAGCCACAACAACTGCAGCCCCTTGATATAGAATTTTAAATCAATTTTACCATTCTTATTGAGAGAGGTAAAATATATCGACCAGATGCATTCTTATAAAACATTCATTATCAGAATAAGCCTATGAGATACTATTTTAAATAGAATTAACTACAAATTTTTGCTGCTCATATCATTGGAGGGGAAAAACATGAAAAAACAAGACTTCTCAATGTTTGCCTCAGTATTTAAAGCAGCAAGAGATGACTCCATTGATATTTCTGTGTAACATCTTTTCCCATTGACGTCAATTATAATTTCCAGGAATATAATTAGTATTCTCTCTTCAATTTACTTTCAGACATATTCTATTTAAGGTTCGTGTCACCTTACATTTAAGACTGAGCGAAAATAACTATCAATAGCGCAGCAGTTAACTATGGTACCTCACAGAACAAATGCCTACAACTGAGGATTCCCACATGCTAATATGTGGAAAGATCTCTCTATTGTTAAATGGGAAGTAAAGTGTAGAACAGTGTATGGCACATAACCATCTGTGTCACCAGAGGGGGAGGAATAGTATAAATCTACATTTGCTGTATTTACATAAAATAATATTGGAAGGATATATTCATTTTATCACAGAAGAGTACATGGTAGAGAGGAACAAAAATAGATTTTTTAATGTATATATATATATTTTATATTATTTTGATTTCTCCAAACATGATGGAGTGCCTATAAAAATCGTTTTCAGAAAGCCCTGGAAATGACACAAAAGCACACTAGCCAAAAAAGCAGTTGTGAGGTAGCACATTCAGCATGGTGCCATTCTGGGAAAATAGAAATTGCAAGGGTGTGCATCCATGTGCATAGTGGGATTTTCACCAAATTGTAATGCATGGCAACATTTCAGGTCACTTTTGCTTTCTTATTTATGTTTTCCTGAATCATTTAAATATCCATGTTTTGAAAAACAAAGCACTTAAAAATATTGACTTAAAGATCAAAGAAACAGCATGGGGGTGGGGGGAATGAATAGGAAACAGTCTGGCAGAGAAGGCACAGAAGAAAGTTGTGGCTATAAAAATACATTGGCTATTTATTTCCTCCAGTTTCAAATGTTTACTTACTTTTCATTTTCCTTGACCTCCCTATTTTAAAATGTGTTTAAAATTTTTTGCAATCTCTCCCCAAACGAGACCATCCCTGATTAATTTTTCCATCACAATACACAATATTTTTAGCCCACTTAAGTACATACAAAAAAGACTGACATTTAATAGATGTTTAGTACATACTGATGAAAGAATACATGAATTAATGTGTTTTTGCCTATACAGAAAGTCAGTGGTTCTTATAACCGAATGATAGTATTTGTTTTATTGAATAGCATCCCTCCCTCAGAAGACAGAATTTTTCTCACTTTGAGTTTGCAGTTCTATGCACGTAATAACATAGTTGGTTGTCTTTTGGAATGGTCCATAAAAGAAGAGTTGTGAATGCATTCTCTGTGTTGTCAAGTGTCACTAAGGAGGTGGTTGTTTTCTCTTTCATTCTATTTTTCTTTGTTCCTATCATCTTTCTTTTTCTCTTTTATCTTGACGTTTATGTTTGTTAGAATGTAGATTCTTGTGGTGAGTGGGACCTCAGCAATATGAGATCTTAAGACAGAGAAGGATATAGAACTGGATGGATTTGGAGCTGGAAATTGACCCATTTAGAGAGTGCAGACGGTGTCTTCAAAGGGATACAGTAAAATCCAGCTTGATTTAGGTAGTGTGATACCAAAAAGCTTTAAGAACAAGAACCAATGGAATGGGACAGCAGGATTCCAAAAAGCACAGGAAATGTTCTGCGTCACCATTTTCCAATATGTATTGTGAAGAGTACAAATTTCAAGGGTTAATTAACAGATTTCTACGGAACGAAACAGGTTCTATATGAAAATAAGTATAGGGAACACCAAGCTACCTAGTTTTTCTTTCTTGGAAGGCTTCCCCAAGCCTGTAAGATTCTGTAAGTAATCCGGATCTCTAAGAGGTGAATTCACATTGCAGCATCTTTCCTTTTTGTGTTTATATTTTAATTCTTTTCTCTGCAGAACATCGTGTAGTACAATTCTTCTATCAAGGTACCTCAGGGAAAGATTGAGGAGGGCTGGTTAAAAATGGACAGGTTCCCAAGTTTTCTGGCAAGCACTGGATTGAAGCCTGGACACCAATGCCAAATGACCCAGGTGCAGGCCCTCTCTTCCATGGAATGACCATGGGTCAGGGCGCGGAAATCAGGGAGGTCTGGTTTGGAATGCTCGAACCTCCATTCTCTATCTGGTTGATTTTTAGCAAGTCTTTTAATCCTTTGAAATTCAGCATTTCTTCAATATTGAAATGGGGATAACCATGTCCTCCCATTAGCTGGTGGCAAGGAGTTCCATGAGATACATGCACACAGCATTTAGCATAGTGCCTCACACTGAGGGAAATGCCAGAAAGCACAAATATTTAGTACTTTGAAAGGGGTTATATTTCATGTGTTAGTGATGTTCTTTAGGCTGGTCCCACTCTTCAAGAAGTAGGAAGGTTGAACAACCCAACAGACACCCAGTTTCCAAATTTCTCTCTAGAATTATGGGGTCTGTAGTTGAAGAAATCATTCCAGACCCAACCAGACAATGGGCTCAGGCTCTCATTTTCCTTCCAGAGGTTCAGGTGGAGAAGTTCAGCATCATAGTGGACCCAGCCCTGTTGAGTTTGCATTTAGAAAGAGACAACCAAGAGGTACTGCAGGAGATACTGGATCACAATGTCTTTATTTCCCCTTATTTTATTCTGTATTTATTCTGTATTTCATGTTTCATGGACAACATTAACAAGAGGCTGGCCTTTCATTAATAGAGTAAAACTACATTCGATGAGGTGGTTGAGCGGATGATTATTTTTTATATAGTGACATTTTTTCGCTAATAAGAATGTTGAGCATTCATTTTGTATTAACCAGGATTTTTTTTATAAATTCAGTAAAGAAAATGCCATGCTGTAAATATGAAGGATCCTGTGTTCCTTTGGGGCACAGTGTATCAGACTGACACATAAAAAAATTATTAATATGAATTAATGGTACCTATAATAATCATGATAAAACAATAGATTTCTTTATCTGGTCTAGGTAATTCTGCATGTGTAGAGATGGTATACAAAATATCAGATTTGCATGTTTAATGAAATCTAATTTTTGCTTTTTAAATGTGTGCTTTATCCAGAAATACCTAGTGCATGATTTTTCTGCTCATAATCAGTTTAGAACTATTTAACAGGATTCAGGCATATGGTTCTCACTGACTTACTATTATAAGTAATTATTGAAGCTGCCTATCATACATTTCCAAATATTTTGTCCAGATTAGAGAGAGGCAAGGGGACCTGTGACTTCCCTTACATTCACTTAACTGCTTTTTAAAGAAAATTCACAGAGGTTTCCC
Organism: Urocitellus parryii; assembly: GCF_045843805.1. NCBI lineage: Eukaryota > Metazoa > Chordata > Mammalia > Rodentia > Sciuridae > Urocitellus > Urocitellus parryii. The sequence continues at coordinate 64,468,908 of NC_135539.1, read as the reverse complement.
CTCCCCTACATCTTCATTTCTGGATTTCCAATCAAGTATATTCCATTTGTTAATCATTTCAATCCTAACAAGAAAAAAGAAAGACTTTGATCAAAATTAAATTAATTTGACAAATCAAAAATCCACCCTTAGACTGAACTTTCCTACATCAAATGTGTCCTTTTATTGTTCAGTCAACAAATATGTATTGCGTACTGACGTTTATAAGTCACTATATAAAATACTGTGAGTGAAAGAGAGACAAATTATTCATCATACCTTCCCACAGTTGAGCTGTAGTTTCCCAGGGAAAACAAGAGTTATATGTAAATGTTTGTAATGATATTTAAAAGGAACATAAGAAAGAGAGGAAAGCAAGAGAGATAAAGTAACACCCATTAGAACTTGGACAGGAAGAAATCAGCCCTGGCTGGAGGGAGGATTTGTATCTATTGAGATGTCTCTTTTCCAGCATTCTCTGACTCTACATTCACTCTGACTGCTTAAGGATACTCTTGCTGTATGCAATGGTAAAGTTAAAAATTAACCCAACATCTTATAGGGTAGCATAAGCATCTTATAACCCAACATCCAGCATGTCTCCTGGATGACATAAGGAACCCTGAAATATGCAATATGTACAAAAACCTAAAAATATAATAATCAAATACTGATAATGGGTTTAAAAGAATAAGTTCTTGTTGTCTGCACAATTAACTTGGAAATAGCCTTTTTGTTTTTGTTTTTGTACTGAGGATTAAACCCAAGGGTGCTTAATCACTGACCCACATCCCCAGTCCTTTTTATTTTTTGAGACTGATTCTCACTAAATTGCTGAGAGCCTCACTAAATTGCTCAAAGTTTTGATCCTCCAGCCTCAGCCTCTAAAGTTACTGGGATTACAGGTGTGCACCAAACCACCATACCCAGCTGGAAATATCCCTCTTTGACAGTAACATCTACAAGTTTGACCTGAAGTTTGAAACATTAGGGAATTTGTTCTCTGCTGATAAAGGTCCAAAAGAAGACGATCAAGACCCCAGCTCAACTGAAAGGGCCCAATTGCAAAGCATTAGCCCAGGACCAAAAGATAACCATTCAGGCTTATCAAACAAATGTCCTCAAAGTTTATTGGCATGAAGGAAACTGAGCACATTAGTCATTACCTCGGAGGAAGAGTGGGAAGGCCAGCCCCAGTCTTCTGGAAAAGGGAAAAATAGAAAAGTGGTTAGAATGTTTTTTCAAGTTCACTGGAGATAAATGCAGCATAAGTAGCACCTTTCAGAAAGGGAAACAAATTATACAAATAGAAAATGAGAAGTGACGGGCTGCAGCATGTCAGAAAAGGAGCCCATAACGAAAACAGATAAACTGGAGTCAGTTCTAACACCAGTTGTTTTTTTTTTTTTTTTAATTGCACAGTTAGGATACAAAAACAAGTCCCCAGAGAAATGGTGAGGTCATCCTCCCATAATGCTTAGACTTAGTCAAACTTTTCCTGGAGCACTGTGTTCATTTGAGTCCACAGCTGGATGGATTGAGAACTTGGGAGAACATCCTATCCCTAAGTTCAACCAGGATCAAAAAATAGGACTTATGCAAAAGAGCAAAGGACTGAAGCTATTCATTCTGAAGAAGAAAAATCCAAGAGGGGATTAAATTGGCATCTCTAATTGTCAAGCATGTGTATATCTTTTCCTTATTAATATGACTGTTCTTTTTTCAGTACAGTACAAAAAACTTCTTTAGCTCAATGTGAATACTTAGGGTTAAGTGTTAAAAGAATTGTTTAATCTTTGTTTCAAACCCCAGTTTTGACAGATTCATCTCTAAATTGAAAGTTCCCTTGGCCTGGGGGGTCAGAGACCTCCTGAGGGGCTCTGCTCTTCTTGGTTTGATTTGGCTTAACATTGGTAGAGGTCTGTGGTCAACAGTTTCTTTCTCTTCATTCCATTGTTCTTTGAAGGCCTTTCCCCTCTTCCTGACCTACGGTCTGTAGTATCCTCTTTCCTGCCTGTGTTCACAAAGATGCTCTGGGCCTGGGTCAGGATTTGTTCTCTTGCGGTTTTTCCACTACTATCCAAGAAACTCACCTCATTTCCTCAGTTCTCCAGAGCTTCCTTCCTTCATTTTCCTTCAAATAAAATCTGACTCTATCTCAGGATACTTTCAGTTTATTTTATTTTATTTTATTTTGTACCAGGGATTGAACTTGGGGGCACTATTTTGTATTTTATTTAGAGACAGGGACTCACTGAGTTGCTTAGAGCCTTGCTTTTGCTGAGGCTGGATTTGAATTTGTGATCCTCTTGCCTAGCTGCTGGGATTACAGGTATGCACCACTACGCCCAGCTCTTATTCCTCACTTATTCCTCACAATTTGTCCCCTAGACCCCACACCACACATGTACCTAAGTAAGAGAAGGAGGCAGAGCCATTGTCCCCTAGCTCTGTTTCTGCTTCCATCCACTGCTGTTATTTCCTCTTGCAAAAACCCCACTTTTTTTCCAGATCTATTCTTCTGTCTTGTTGCTGTCTATCTAGTTCTGATTCATGGACACTTATCTACCCTGTCATTTATGAAAGTCTTACTTAGCATTTGGCCTCCAGGGCCAGCCATGATGCCCAGAGCTGACTGTACACACCAATCCATTTGTTCCCATCCTCCCTAGCTCCCCCACTCCCCTCGAGTCATCCACTCCAGGGCCCATGCATCAGGTCTGCCACTCACTCTGGCCACCCGCCTCACAGTCACTAATCAGACCTCAGCCTCATCAGGACTCCAGGCTCGTGTGTCCATCCTCAGTCTCACAGTGAATTGACCTCCGGCTGCCTTCTTGTCCTTCCTCATCTAGTGGAGCTCGGAGGCAACAATTTATAACTCCTTTGCCAATATCCTGCATTTCCTTGCCCGTCAAGGTTTTTTGGTTGACCTCTTCTGCCCAAATTTTGACCCTGATGAACCCAACCATCTCTATCTCAGACCCCAGCAATGATGTCTTGATTTTGGGGGTATCGGGAATTGAACTCAGGGGCACTCAACTCCTGAGCCACATCCCCAACCCTATTTTGTATTTTATTTAGAGACAGGGTCTCACTGTGCTGCTTAGCACCTCACCTTTGCTGAGACTGGCTTTGAACTCGCAATCCTCCTGCCTCAGCCCCCCAAGCTGCTGGGATTATAGGTATGCGCCACCACACCAGGCAGCCAATGATGTCTTTTAAAGAAAGGCCACATTGCAGCCAGCACCATGGCGCATCCTATCATCCCAGCAACTCAGGAGGCTGAGAGAGGAGGATCCCAAGTTCAAGACTCATCTCAAAATAAAAATCGAAAGGAGTAGGGGTGTAGCTCAGTGGTAGTGTGCTTGCCTAGTACGTGTGAGGCTCTGGGTCCATCCCCAGTACCACAAAGAGAAAAGGAGAAAGAAAGAAGGAAAGGAAGGAAGGAAGGAAGGAAGGAAGGAAGGAAGGAAGGAAGGAAGGAAGGAAGGAAGGGGCACACAGCAGAGTAGATTGGTTTCAAACCCAGCTGTGGCTGCGAACAAATCAAAGCAATCTCAGCTGGAACCTCTTTCTGCTTTTAACTCACTTTCCTTCTTTACACACATACACACACACACACACACACGCACACACACACAATATATATATATATATATATATATATATATATATATATATATATATAGTGAAGTTCTTCCCTCCAATAACAGTTGCTCTCACACCACACACACACACACACACACACACACACACACGCACACACACACACCTCCCACCTCCCTACCTCAGCAGAAACCTTGCCTGAAGACTGAATCTGGGTACCTAACTTTCCTATCCACCCTCCATTGAACCCTGCCCTGTCCATCTCCAGGGAACCTCCCTCTCTTCAGTGTCTCTCCCCTTTCAGGGACACTTTCTCCCTCTGGCCTCCCTCTGGCCTCCCTCAGGGCCTCCCACATCCTTCTTGTGCCCATCCAACCCCTTCAGCTCTTTCTCATTACATGGTGCCTGAGTTTTCTATCCCCACCCTCTCTCTCCCTGGCTGCCCCCATACTCCCGAGTCCTCCTTCTGGCCTCGACTTCGTTGTTCATTGAAACAAGTCTTGATAAGGTCCTCGTGATCTACGAGTCCCTGGAGTCTTTGGACATTCCACGGTCCTCGTGTCACAGGACTGAAAAGCGGTACTCAGCACTGTCATCAAACCTCCCTGGTCTGGAAGGCTTTCTTCCCTGGGTCTCAGTGAGACAGGATTCTTCTGGCCTGCCCCTCCCTCTCTGGATGCCTCTTCTCCTTGGCACGAACCCGGCTGTGGCTGTGAAGTGTTCACCACTCGGTGGCAGCCCTCTCTTGGTTTCACTCTCCATGCTCTGGCGAGGCACCCTTAGTAAACAGGAACTCACACAATAACTCACAAACGCGCAACCCCAGACCAGGCCTTCCATCAGCACTTCCGTCCCATCTAGTCACCTGCCAACTTGTCCTATCCAGGCCATGTCTCCGTGGCACACCAACAGTTCCCAGATTAAATTCTGCATCTTCCCACCCACCAACCCAGGGTTTTCTTCTACTCCCTTGTTTTAGCAAAAGACACCACCCTGTTTCCTGTTGCATAAGCCAGAGGTCAAGGAATCTCCCAGAACCTCCCTTTCTCTCGTTCACGTATTGATTCTATCAGCTGGTCCTGTTGATTGCATCTCCTGCATATCTCACAAATCCATTTTCTACTTAAACCACACCACCATCACTTCCTGTGTGCATGACTTCAGTAGCTTCTTCCTGAAGTGCCTTCCCCTGCACTACCACAGATTAGCACTCTTACTCAGAAGCCAGAGTAAGTTTTAGAAAACTTAAAACTCTTCAGCAGTGTCCATGGATAAAACTCTTTATCCCATCCCTTCAGACAGATGCCCAGGATAGCCTTGTAAGTCATGGTCTTCAGGCCACAGGGCCTTTGCTCATGCCCCCTTGACTTGGAATTGTCAATTTCTTAGCAAAAGTGTCTCGTGACTCTTTCAAAGACATGTTTCCCTTGTATGAAACATCTTTGGTTTTAGTTTTACCATTAGCGATATGGCTATTTGACTAATGTTTGTCTCCCCAGACTGGGTCTTGCTCTGTGAGCACAGGAACCATGTTGGATTGTAAATGTGCAAGAATCCCTTTGTTACCCCACATCTTCCTCTTAGATAAAAAGAAAAGTAACTAAATACAGTTATGTGCTGTATGACAGTTTAGTCAAAGAAGGCTACATATACCATGGTGGTCCCATGAGCTGAGATCTAGGAGGTGCACACAATGTCTGCTCTCATGTGGATCTCAAGTGTCCCCGCAAGGTCTATAGGGTAAAGGCTTGGTCCCCAGCATGGTGCTACTGGAAGGTGGTAGACACTTCAGGAGGCAAGGCCTAGCAGGAGGTCTTTAGATCTTTGGCAGTGTGCCTTTGAAAGGACTGCGGAACTTCAGTCCCTTCCTCTTTCTCTCCTTTACTCCCTGGCCATGATGTGGGCCATGTGCTCCATCCCCAGCTCCCATCATGGAGTGCATCATCCATGATAGGTTGGTCCCAAGCAATGGGACCAACCTATCATGGATGGAAACCTCCAAAACTGTAAGCCAAAGCAAACCTTTTTTAGTGTAAGTTGACTGTGTGTTTATCATAGTAATGATAATGTCATTACTATGTCAAAATCACAATGTCATCACAACATCAAATCACCAAAGGTCACACATCTTAGAACACATCCCCATCCTTAGGTGACGTATGACTGCACTCTATTTACGTAGCAATTTCGATCTCCCTAATATTATATATTATTCCACTTACTGCAGAAGTCGAAAATGGGGAAATGTTTGGGTTTTCAGTTTGGACCCTTTGGTTCCTCTTTATTTCTTCACTCACTGATTTGCATTTCAACTTCTCTTTCTCCCTCCTACCAGACCTTGCTTCTTCACAGAGTTTTCCCAGGATGAAGGGCCTCACTGGTGACTGGAGCTTTGCCATGTTGGTTCCGGGCAGTCATAGTGGCTGCATTGTCTGGGGTGGCGCCTGTTCCTGTCAGAGCCCAGCAATTCTCTGCCCAAGCTCTGGTACAGAGCATGCTCACTCACGGTTGTTCCTCTGATTAGTTGTTTGATTCTTAACTTGCCTTTGCAGTTTGGGTTCTTTCAGACTTTAAGTTCATGTCTGTCTGTATCTCTTGAGAGGGTTTTCTTTGATGTTGCTAGCTGAAATATCCCTTGGTCCATGCATGTGAGCCAGACCCTCCGGGTTCTGTCCTCTGGGATGGGAAAGAGGTGCCCCTTGGTGGGGGTGGGGGGTAGGAGGAGTTCAGACCCAGACCTAAGCACATTTGCAGAGCAGATTGGTCTTGGGATCCCTGGTCACTGCATTTTCCCGCTTCTTCTTCCTTCTTCTCCTTCCCTCTAGGCCACTCTCCTCTCGGGGACCATAACCCTGAAGCACCAGCTTCTCCTCCAGTGGTTTCTAGGATGACTCTCCTGCTCAGAGCTCCCCTGCTCTGTCCAGTCACAGGTACTTCCTTCACCCACTCCTGCCACTTAAACACTGTTTTCCTCAGGCCACCATGTTAACATTGTGTCTTTGCCCTTTACCTAATCTCCTTGGGGAATCTTCTCTCCAAAATACATATCACCAACTCAAACCTCCACCCTGATGTTTGGATCCATATACACACAGTGTCCAGCTTATATCCATTCAACTTTAGATTTTTCAGCTATAAGACATTGCAGAAGTGTGTCTATCCAAACATTCTGTTTTTCATTAGTATTAGTAAGTTATATGAAATATTCAACACGTTATGGGCTTTGTGTTATCTGATTTGCTCAGTTGTTGCAGATGTGAGTGTCCTGAACATGTTTAAGGTAGGTGAGGCTAAGCAATGATGTTTGGTAGGTTAGGCACATTCAATGCATTTTTGACATATGAGATTTTCAACTTACAGTGGGTGAATTAGGACATTACCCCATCCTAAGTTTAACACCCAGTATATTCCACTTGCAAAGTTAATCATTCACCAGTGTTTTCAATGAACATAAGGGTTTGGCAGGCAGACTAGGAGCTGTAGGAGAGATGCTTATAGGGCAGGAAGCCTTTCAGTGGCCTTCAAGTCCCATCACATAGAATCTATTTGACTGTATTATCAAACCCAGGTATGTGTCCTCTGCAGAAAGGGCGATCCTTCCATGTGATGATATCCTTTGAAAGTGACAAATGACATTCTTGTCACACCACAGCATGGCAGGATATTAGTATGCATGTTGCTTTAATCTGTGTGTTCTTTCTTCTGAGATTTTGAAAGATACAGGACAAGTCTTATAACTCCAGGAAAAAAAAAAATCTTATTGATAACATCCACAAGGAAATTGCCATCTGATAATCTAATAATAGAAATGTTGTTTGGGCACTAGCATTCGAGTACATTTGACATTTAATGTTGTTTTTATGAACTTAAAGTCAGGCACTGTTTGTAAATTGAAAGAATTACTACAATCTAATTATTAATTATCAAACATCCATTTGCTTTACAAGAGAAACATGACTCCCAGAATTCACTGGTTTTGCATTTAATTTAATTAGTGAATTTAATATGTGTCCCCCAGATTGCTCATCGTATATTTTGCTAAAGGAAGGTGGCTAGCCTGTCAGAAGGAAATGAGAAGGGCATGCTAAGGACAAGAGACAAACAGAAAATACCTGTATAGGCACCATATTCCTTGTTATCAGTTCCAGTGATGTTATTTGTGGGAATTTAGTCAGTGAAAGGGCTGCTTGACTAATAAGTCAGATGAGCTGCAGGAAAAAAAAATGTATACTTATGGAAATGCTGATGATTTCTTATCATTAGAGAGTAAATAATATGAGAACTTTAAAACATTTAATGTAAAATGAACATACACAGCTATAAACAATGCCCACATGTAACAATTGGGGGGGGGAAACAGAACCAAATTAAAGACAGTTTCTCTGAAAAAAATATTTATATATTTATCAGACAAAACAGATTTAGATCTTCTTAAGCTGGAAGGGTTCAAAAAGACCCCAATGCTGGCCTAATGTATCATTTTACTGAATACAAGGTGTCACCCATGATTTGAATGCATGAACAGCCTGCCATGATATATCTCAGACTTAAAAAGTCATGTCAGCATTTTAAAACTTTACAAATGATATCACCACATTGCATGAAATAGGTTCACAGCATCTCCATCCAAATTCAATTCATACTCAAGCAGCTAAAACGTTCTCCTTAAAGTAAACCTAAGTGTCAATCAACTGATAAATGGATAAAGAAGATATAGTACATATACACAATGGAATACTATTCAACCATACAAAAGAATAAAATCCCGATTTATGCCACAACATAGATGGAATTGGAGATCACTATGTTAAGTGAAATGAGTGGGGCACAGAAAAACAAGTACCACATGATTTCACCTATATATAGAATATTAAAAGGTTAATATCAAAGAAATTGAGTGCAGAGTGATGGTCACCAGAGTCAGGGAGAGCAGGGGAAAAGGAGGGATAGAGAGAGATTGATCTAATTATAATTAGATAGGAGTAAGAAATCCTGGTATGCTATTGCACAGTAGGGTGACTATAGATAGCAATTCTGGGTTGTATAATTCAAAAAGCTAGAAGAAATGTTTCCACTATAAGGAAAGGATAAGTGTTTCAGAAAGCAGATACATTAAATCTGATTACACAATGTTTACAAGTATCAAAACATCGCATGATAACCCATTAATATGTATAACTTTCATGTTTTTATATACCAGTTAAAAATAAATTTAATTTAAAAGCTAAATTTAAAAAAAAACATATAAAAACAAGTTATAACAGATAGGCATAGGAACCTATTCCCCTGTCTGAAATCCTACTGGGATAACTTTCTGAGGATCCATGCCTTGAACGTCTCTGATAATACGGGTTTTGTGAAACACACCTCATTGTCAAAGGATTGACACGAAGACTCCCTGGTTTGCCATTCAAGACCCTGAATCTCTAAATCAAGCCTTTGTTTTTGCTGTTTTATTTTGTTTTTTCAGTGCTGAGGATTGAACCCAGGCCCTGGTGCCTGCTAGGCAAGAGCTCTAACACCAAGCTACACCCCTAGCCCATGAATGACACTCTTGATGACATCTCCTGCCAGCACTCCCCACTTGAATGAACAGTGGAATGGCTGTACCAACAGATTCAGCAATTTGTCAAAAAGTTGATGCCTACAGGAGGTGAGGCAAAGGTGCAGACCCTGGTTTCTGGAGTTGGTACAATAGCAATCATAGTTGATGTCGCCATCTTGCATTTCCTGGGCTCATAACTATGCTGTGGCATATTTCTGGTGCTTTCCCCCAAGTTCATGCAAGTTGTAGAAGAAGGAACCACAGAGAATGTGATGCAGGGGTGGATCAAAGAGAGAATATGATTCTAATCTCTTTCTTTTTGGCTGCTATCTCCCTTAGAGACTGGAAGAATTGGAACCTTCTGTAGTTTTTAACTACCGACTTCAACACCAAGTCACTTTCTCATGAAACCAAAGTGATCATGGTCGGGGGATCAGGTCAGAATGTAACTTCCATAATCAGATTTTTAAAAGATTGGACTTGCGGTATGAATGCTGGTTTGGAGATGCTGTCTTTTGTGTTAAACAGCAAAGCATGTGTCATTCTCATGGGCTCGGGGGCTTTCATCCATTCATAAATTTGTTCACGTGGAGACAGCTGAGGAAATTAATATTTAGTCTTTATGAGTTTAAACATGGTTAATTTACTATAGATGTTGGAATGGTTGCAAAATGTAATGCTAATGACAAAAATAATTCTTAAAGACAAGATAAAGAATGTAGAAACATAATGACATGGTGCTGTTAATTGTGTCAGTCGAAAACTCCAGATTATGTCAACCCAAACTGGGAAATGAAGAAATAAAATCCTGCTAAATTTTTTCATTTGACCCCCAAAGCTAGCGAAAAGTTCTTTCCGGTAAACTATAATGTAATTACTGATGTTAAAAAGAAAGAAAGGCAGTCCAAGCATTTTTAGTTACAAGGTTAAGTTCTAGTAGAAACATAACAAGCTGTGTGCAGGGCATAGCGTGGACTCCACTCTGATCCCATCTTCTCAGCAGAGGTATTCAGTCTCCTGGCTGCTGGGCGGGCTGCCTGCTCAAAGGTCACCCTGGGCCTCTCCCCAGGCACTGCCCTCAACTGGCGGAACTTCTTCACTCCTAGGACATGACCCCTCTCCAAGAACAGAACAGCCTCATCCATCACTGGCCAAAACAGGAGTAGAAACACCTAGCCATCCCCCAATTCTTCCGCCTCCTCCCTCTCAGACTTCAATGTGGAACATTCTTGAAGGACCATCCCAATCTCAGAGCCCCATGTAGGTTGGGCAGAGGTCTCTGTTGCAACTACATCATGATTCAGCTTCTTTCTCTGCCCTGTACATCCCTCACCCTCTTATAGATGCTGTTGTCTTTTTTTTTTTTTTCTACCTTGGGACAAGGTCTCCCTAAGTTGCCCAGGCTGACTTTCAACTTGCAATCCTGCCTCAGCTACCAGGTAGCTGGGATCACAGGCGTGTGCCACCATGGCAGACTATAGACGGGGTTTTAGTACACTCTCTTAGGCACACTCTGCAGGGAGTTTGACCTGTGACAAATGTGGCTTCCACATCACTCTAGGGTATAAAGAAGAAAGTGCTTTACTTTATAAGTAAAGCAAAGTAAAAATAAAATAAAATAAAACCAATAACAATTTTAAAGAGTAGAAGGATATTTTTCTAAACTGAAAACATGAAACAAGAAAACATCTGTATATGTTAAAATCCTGCTATTAGAAGACACAGACTCCCTAGTGGATCAGAAATCAAAACCTAACTTTGTGCTGTTTTGTCTCTGTTATTTATTTCATAGATGTCAGCTGAGGTCATCTTGACCTTTTAAAATTAAAATAAAATTGGCCTGAGCCTTGAGTTCTCTGTCCTTAGGGAAGCACAGTGCCCTCCTCTGATATTTCTGCACATTCTTGGGCACTTGCATTCTGGCTGTCACTTCGGTTCACGTCTGGACACTTGACCTCACTCATGACTCACAGCAACTGTTTTCTGCTCTTTACCTCTGCCCCAACTGAGGAATTTTCCTTGATTCCCCCACAAGCCTCTCACGCAAAGCTGAGGTGTGCAGTTTCTTATTGATTTTGGTGCGGGAGAATGTTTTAAGTCACAGCAATACACACGACTTAAAATTGGACTTGTTCAGGCTGGGGTTGTGGCTCAGTGGTAGAGCACTTGCCTAGCATGTGTGTGGCACTGGGTTTGATTCTCAGCATTTCATATAAATAAATGAATAAAATAAAATATATGTAAAATTGGATATGCTCTTCATTTTCTTCAAGTTCTTTGACCACTAAAGGCAGAGCATCAAAGTTTCTTGAACAAAGATAATTTCTTTTCTAAACAGAACTCTGAGACTAGCTGATAAAATATTTTCATCCTATTTTTTACTAGAAAACAAAACAGGACACTTCTAGAAAGTCCAACTCTAGTGGGAGAGTTACTAAAGCAGTTCCATATGGTGGGAAACTGGAACGCCATTTTGAAATTTTGTTTACAAGGAATGTTTAATGGCTTGACAAAATGCTCTTCATACTATAAGTGAAAACAACATGTAAAAATAATTATATGTACATACACATATAATTATATATATACATAGTCATCTATTTTGTGATCTAAAAGTATATAATTTCATGTACATTAATAAAAAAATAGATTCAAAATGCACTAAATTATTCATGGTGATTTCTAAGTAATGAGATTAATAATAGTATTGATTTTATTTGTTATACTCTGGAGTTTTTTCACTTTTAGAAAAATGAATATATACTGTTATTAGAATCAGAACAAATCAACAGTGTTATTTTGAAATTTCACTTACTATGGGGAATTTGAAATATCTAACTATTGGGAAGAGAAAAATTTTTCTATCTTCAAACCTATCAACTTTTTATCAGGATGGGAAATAAAGTCTTCTGTAAAAGATGACAATATTTTCTGTTGCTTTGAATATTTGTTGAGAGAGAGAGATTTTTTATCAGGAGAGTAATAAACATGAATTGATTTATGCTTTGATGTTCACAAATAGCAGGATTTTATATTAAATACAAAGTACTAAGTATAATTTTATATTAAATGCAAATAACATTTTTATTATCACCAATGTAGTTATCTGATTTATTTTTTAAATTGACTATCAAATATTGATGTCATAAAAGTAATGTGTGGTTTGGTTTGGTTTGGTGGTGCTGGGGATCAAACCCAGGGCCTTGTGCATGTGAGGCAAATGTTCCATACTGAGCTGCACCTCCAGCCCTACTGTATTTGTTTTTAAATAAATATGAATGTTGCTTTTCTAGGGATGAATGTTGATTTTCAGGGCTCCTAAGTGTGCCAACCCCACCGATAATGTTGCAGGTAAAAGGCCACATTGAGTGATTAACATAGAAGCCAAATTGAAAGTGACTAAGAACTGTGAGGGTGGAAAATCAGTGACAGCTATTGCTTAGCAGTCAGGCTTATCCCAGCCCATCATTGCTACAATCCTGAAGAACTTATGATGGTCCCACAGCAATAAAATCATCCAAAGAAGCATTGCTTAGAAAGTATCCCATCCTCAAGCAACATGGGACTAAACGATAGGTGGATGGAGACTTAGAGACTATAAATGACTCATTCGTTCATTTCATTCATCATGTCCAAGTTTATAGATTGCCTTCTTACATTTCCAGGCACTGTGCCAGACTCAGCAAATGACTATCTTTAAAGAACTTCAGTCTAAAGCAGAGGGAATGGGGTGATGATGACTAATGACATGATTGCATTAGATAACCTAATGATTTAAAATTGGGTTTCAGGTTGAATTTATGTTTCATACTCTACCTGGCACTTAAAAAAGATATTTTTAGTTGTAGAAGGATACAATATATCTTTATTTATTTTTTTTTATGTGGTGATGAGAATCGAACCGGGTGCCTCACACATGCTAGGCAAGCGCTCTATCACTGAGCCACCACCCCAGCCCCTGATACTTTCTTAATGAGTCAATGTGTTGGTTAATTTGTAACATCATCTTTATATTATAAATTCAGTTTTTAAAAAGTTTATAATCATTAGTATTATTACTATTATTTTGTAGTACTGATATTATTTGAACCCAGGACCATGGTGAAAACATCCAAAATCCTTTAAGCATAAAATATAACTACAAGGTGCACTGTTGTCACCTTGAGTCATCCAACTACATAATAGAATAACAGAACCTCTACATCTCATCTAACTAGAACTATTAATGCCTACCAATCCACCTTTCCCTATCACACCCTCTCCCCTACTCTTGTAGCCTCTGGTAACCATCACGCTACCCTCAGCTTCCGAGATTGGCTTTTTTAGATTCCACATATGAATGAGATGGAGCAATATTTGTCTTTCTATGCCTGCCTTATTTCACTTAATATAACAACCTTCAGTTCCATCCATGTGAACACCAATAACAGTATTTTATCCTTTTAATGGATGAATAGTATTTCATCACGTACAGGTAGTACATTTTTAAATTCATTATCAATTGATGGACACTTAATTTATTGGCTATTGTGAATAGTGCTGCAATAAACATGGGAGTGCAGATGTCTCTTGGACAGTCTGATTTCATTTCCTTTGCATGTATACCCACTTAATGGGGTTACCGGTCTATGGTAGTTCTACTTGTAGTATCTTGAGCAGCTTCCATTTTATTTTTTGCAATTGCTATTATTAACTTATATTCATACAAATATTTCTATTTTAGTTATATACAAAAATATGCTAGATATACCTATAATATATATAATATATAGAAAATAGCCATTCTACCTGGAGAGACCATATCTCATGTGGTTTTGATTCACATTTTCCTGATGATTATTTTGAGCATATTTTTCATGTACCTGTAAGCCATTTGTATGTTTTCTTTTGAAAACTGTCTATTTAGATCTATTTTCAGTTTTTTAATTGGGTTATTTTACTTTTTTTGCTATTGAGCTGTTGGAGTTCTTACATATTCTGGTTATTAACCCCTTGTCAGATATATAATTTGCAAATATTTTCTCCCATTCTATAGATTGACTCTTCACTTTATTGGTTTTTTTTTTTTTTTTTTTTGCTGTGCAGAAGCTTTTTAGTAAGATGAAATACCATTTGTCTATTTTTGCTTTTGATGCCTGACCTTTGGGAGTTTTATCCAAAAATATCATTGCCCATTCCAATGCCCAGCAGCATTTCCTACGAAGTTTTCTTCTAGTAGTTTCATAGTGTGGGTTTTACATTTAGGTCTTTAATCCACTTTGAATAGTTTCTGTATATGGGGACAGGTAGGGACCTAATCTAATCCTCATTCATGTGGATGTGCAATTTTTAATTTGTTAGCGAAGACATTCTCCAAGGCCTGTTCTTATCACCTTTGTTGAAGATAAGTTGGCTGTAGATGCGTGGGTTTACTTCCAAGCTCCAACCTATTCCATTGTCTATTTGTCTGTTTCTGTACCATGCTATTTTGATTTACATAGCCTACTAATCAGGTGGTGCAATTCCTCCTGCTTTGTTCTTTTTGCTCAGAATTTTTTTGGCTCCTCAGGGTTCTTTGTGGTTCCATTTAAATTTAATAAGTGGGAAAAGATGGTTAAACCAGCAAAGTTTCTTAGATGTGCAAGTCTGTGTGAGACACCTGGAAAAGTTTATATCCACAAAAATGTAAAAATACCAGCCAAAAAAGGATTTTCACATTAAGAAAGAAGTTACCTAGGACCACCTAGCTGTTGAGGAAAGAAGCCCTTTAATATTTGCAGATGATTCCTGTGCCTGTTTATTACAGTTAGCAACTCTAGTTTGAGCCCTTCTGTCAGGAATAGTGACCCAATAGACAGACCCAATAGATAGATGGAATAGTGACCCAATAGATAGATGGCTAATAGATATTAGAACTTAGGCAAACAACAATTTTTGGAAAGCAAAAATGGTGGCCTAATACTTTCTTGCTGTGTCTCTGTGTACACCCGACTCCCCCATTAGAGGATGGTCTGCTGTGATTGCAGTTGAAAGACTTCCTTATTCTCCCCAGTTACTAAGGGATTTACATAAACATAAGGGGGAACTTCCTGCCAGCAAATATTCAGGTGAGGGGTTTTGGCAAGCATATTTTAGGAATTGCCCTAAAATGATTTACTCCTCCACTTTGTTCCCATTGTTTCCATATGTTTCTATTTTTTTCCCCTAACATTCAGTTGTCATTGCATTTATCAAATTGTATTTGTCAAAGAAACACCTGTCTAAATTGCTTGAGCATGAAACTGTGCCCCCCTTATCTTTCGGTCCCCAGTATCTAGTGAGTGCCTGATCTACATTAGGTGTTTGGTAAATGTTGATTTAATTGCATTTTAAAGGTACTATGATTTGGTAACTTCCATAAAAGCTTTATATTAGATAGATGAAGGTCCTAAGGTAAAGAAAGGTGTCATTTTCTGCGAAAGTGAGAAAACACCAAGGCTTTAACTAAAAAGAAAGCCCAAAATTACATTAAGACAAATATTAGATTTTTATATGTAGGTATTTTATTTTTCTTCTTAATTGCATTGGATAGTTAAAGATCCTAAGGTATTTTCAAAAATATTAGAGGTCAAGAAAACAATGCCAACCTATTTGGACTATGAAAGAATTTACTCTTTAGATCTTTTTCAATATGTTTTTGGAATGTCCTAAATATTTCTCCAATATTATAACACATTTTAATCAATGAAGGCATTTAAATTTTATTCCCTTTCAACCCACAAATGGACGACAAACATTGGTAACCCATGTGGAGAATGCAACATGAAAAGCCCCAATTCACATCTGAACCACTGGCATATCCTCGTTTTTGTTCCTTAATTCAATTGATCTACCATCACCATGGACTTTAAGCAAGCCACATGTGAAAAGAGACCCTCTATGCTTTTTTAAAACCCTCCCGAGTGGTGTAAGTTCGATTAAGGCCTTGTCCTGCTTTTGAATGACAGTGAGGAAGGTTTTGATTCAGTGTCAAATGTATCGATCCTTCCATTTTATTTCTTATTCTAGGCTCAGGAAACCACAGATCTGCCTGCAGATTCAGTCCACCACGAGGTTTTGATATTAAGGAAGAGTGACATAAGCACATGTGTATTACATTTCCTCCCAGAACATATACCGTGGTGATGACAGCAGATAGGGTCTGCTTTTAACAGGTATCTGATTATTCTAATCTCCTGCTGTCAGCCCTGCCCTTCACACCTGTGCCTTCTCTTGGCCCAGTGGCTGGGATTTGTTCATGACATAGCCTTCAGGTGCTCTTGGCACCACATAGGAAGGTCATAAATTTCATAGAAAAGAAACCAGGATAGCATTGCAATAAATCCTCCTTAATTAACTACCGAAGCTTAGAGGATTAATCTGATATGTGAGTGTGTTATCTAGAACCTTAACTGCCAGGGTGCCTTCTCAAGATTTTTCTTTTAACCACATGTGTTTAATGATCTCAAGGTCTGGAAACTTTCATTTTGCTTCACCAGGACAATCAATATACTACCCACTTTGTCCCTTTGTCTTTTTATACAATAAATTCTTCAAAGATCAAAAAGAAGAAGGAGGAAAAGGAGGGGGGGGGAGAAATAATTTTCTTTCTAATATTCACTGAATCAGTTAAAGGAAAATAGAGAAAAAAATTCATACATATTTGTGACACATGCACAAACATTTGCCAAACTTTTTTTTTAAATGGCCTTATTTCTTGTCCTGAACTATTTTCTATGGGTGTAGACAAAGTGGTTTATATGTGTATGTCAAAAGCAATAAACAAACAAAAAAATTAATAAAACACTACCTAATACACTGTGAAATAAATTTTTGTTTTTCATTTTTTTAAGAAAAAGTCAACAAAGCTTCTGTTTTCATATAGAACATGAAAACTATTAGAATGTATTTATTCTATTTTCAGCATGTCATTTTTCCAGGGAAGCAAACACAAAAATAAAAGGCTTTTTCCATCCCTGACTTTCACAATTCATCTGCATCCCAAAGGTAGGGACCTTTTGGAAACCATCATTATGATTGCCCTTTCAGAGATAATACATTCTAACACTTTCCAAATGTTTCTTTACAGTCCAAGGGGCTTATCCAATAGTCCTAGCCACAGGCAAATCAGGGAGCACCACCAATATAAAGGCATCTTTTATGGCTTCTCATGGAGAAATGTAAAATCAGATAGCATAAGCACAGTACAACAGATTATTACAGGCTATTTGGACCATGCTTGACATGTGGGTGGCAGTTTTCAGAAAATTTGAATCAAATAAAACAGGTCCTTTCCCCAAAGAGCCTAACATATATGCCACTGAAGCATGTGCTTATTCTCTCTGGCTCTAAACTGCTTGTCTATAGGTTGCCTATCAACACATCCAGGAACACCACCGTGCCTCTGCTCCCTAGGGGAGCCTGTTCCAAAACCTTCTGCAGCTCGATGGCAGTTCAAACACCACTTCCCTTCATCCTGGCTTTGTCCTAACTCCTACTTCTTCATCGAGAGGATGACAGTGTGATTTGGTGTATTTTTCCTTTCAGTTCTGTGCTTATATCAGACCAATATGGGAAAAAGAGATGTCCTAGGAAAAATAGAACTGATCCCACACAGAGTTCATGTGTATCAACAGCCCTCACTACTCAGTCAACCAACTCTGAACGGATTGACCTCTCAAATCTTGATTAAGGTACAGAAACAAATTCAATTGTTGAGATAATCACCATTCTGTAGGCCTAACCATAATTAGACCTCAGTTTCTAATTCCTATACCCAATTGAAAAATAAAAGCAAAAAAAGAATTATAATCACAGGTTGAATTTGGGCACGTCGTTCTTAATCTACCAGGTTTTAAGCTGTCATTGCACCTGTTTTGTTCCCATGAACCCAAAGAACTCAGTTATCACAGTGTCACCCAATGAAAAGGGACAGAGCAAAGTCTGACTCAGGTAGTGATCATGCAGCAAGGGGTAATTGTATTCACGTTTTCTTCTAGTTACTTCTTTATTTGTTTGGATTCTCAGAGTAATATATGCTCATTTTTAAAAATCCAAAAGTACATATAATTACAAAGAAATAAACAATGGCACACCTGAAGACAAACACCTGTTTTATCCAGTAGAATGATTTTTTTTTTCCTGGATCAAGAGTTTACCAACAATGAGAACAGCCAATAAATCTTCACAAAGCCATGCTGTGGTTTCTCTGTGACAGCCTAGGGACCTAGTGGTATTTATTACACTATATCATAGTTGTTTATTTACTTGTACATTATGCATTTTCTGGGGGTTTCTTAAGGGGGTATCTATCACATAGTAGTTGCAATGAACATTTCTTGGAGTATATTAAATCAATCTAATCAGTCAGCTGTGGACTTGTAGGCAGAATTATAAACTAGAATCGAAAGTTGAGTTTGGGTCCATAGTGGCAGCCAAGAACAAGTCGAGTTTTTAATCTTCTGATGAATATTTTTTCTTTCAAAGTGAAACATCTGCCATAGTGATTAAATGAGCTATAGAATTTTCTATGTCAGATGATTCTAACAATTCATATTTCCAGAGAGAGAGAAAAAAAAACACAGAATAATCCTTATTTAACTATTTCTAATTAGAATATTTCCTATTGTTAAATGCAGATAACTTATTTTTAAACTTTGTTTGGAGCTCTAAAAAAATACCAAAAGTCAGCCTAATATCTGACCAAATGAATAATGTAGTTTATAGAATGCAGATAGAGATGTGCAGTTTAAAATTTGGTTCTTCCATTTTTTTTTTTTTTACTCCTGATCTTAATCGAGTTTCTAAACCATCAAAATTAAGAAGCCATCCTACATTTCTTCAATGGTGAAATTTGGACATTGTTCACTCAGCTGAATTGTTCTTAAAATTAAGTGAGGTAACAGGTCAAAGCACCTGGCAGGACACCTGAATACACTGAAGGTGTTCAAAATATGTGTTCACTAAATCCAAGCCATCCTTCCTCTCTTACCTTGTTTTTAGGTGACACTTTTCTTTCTGGGATTATTCACAACATGGCATAAAATAATTTTAGATATAATGAGTCATTTAGATAATCATGATTCTCCTTTTATATAAATGGAATAATATTCAGACTCAGTGATTAAGGTTATGTCTACTTGAGACAATTATGCCAATCACACAGGATAATTTGGGTTAAGACATTTTTCTCTTTTATTTTAATATATCTTTAGAGAGAATTTGCATAAGACAATTGTCTTCTTACCCAAATAGCTGATTGAGTCACATACTCCTGCTGGTGTGAATCGGGGAAGACACTATAGTCTCATTCTGGTAGCTAAGAATGGTATAAAAGTTTTAAATAGCGTGAACAGCCACATCTGGGTGTCTTCTGGGGGAAAGGCTACAGAATGATCACCCGAGTGACACTAGTTCCAATCCACCATTGTCCAAGGCATGGCCCACCAACTTGCTCACTCACAGGCTTATGCTGGCCTCTCTTTTAGATTGACTGGGCTCAGGAAGGTTGAATAGCCTTAACCAAGGCCACTGGAGATGAAGTTAATAAACCAACATGCCAAGTGGTTCATTTTTAATGAAAGATACAGGTGTATCTATACCCCCAGTGCCACTCCCGCACACACATACCCATAAGTGAACTGTGTGAAAAACCAATTTGTGAGAACTTTGGTTAGCCTAGAATCAGAACAAGAGGAGTTTGTGGTACAAATCAAATGTTCAGTGCTATCAAGCTGTTTGGGTTCTGTCGATTTCAATTCATTCCTGTGTTGCCTTCTAATGTTACAGGTAAAATGAAAGTCTTTCTGGCATTGTTATTAAGACCAGTTTGGCCTAGGTGTACTATGACTGAATGTTTCAGCAGGACTTTAATGCCTAAAGTGGTCAGACCAGTTAATAGAACCTCTCAGAAATGCTCAGTTTATTGGCCAGATTCCTTGAATTAAAAACAACAATGAATTTTTTTTTTCTTTAGTTAAAATGAGAGAGCATAAATTAACCCAAATAATATAACCTGCTTGTTATAGTTCTTAAATAAACACAATCTTACCATATCTGGAGCCAGGCAGGGTGAGGTACCATGAGTCGCCCACCTTTGGTCACTTAACTAAACCTGTGGCCAGAGGTACAGGGCCTGTTGCAAGAGGAGGAGAGATAAGGCAAAAGGCAGAGATGTGGGTTGGGATGTGATTGTGAATGCCATGAGCTGGGGTCACTGTCTCCAATACCTGGTAAGGAAATCAAGTGTTCAGGTTCATTTAGTTCATTTCAGTTTCCATATTTATTTGGCATTTCTTCCTTCTATCAAAATTATTAATAGGAACAC
The DNA here is from genome assembly GCF_045843805.1 of Urocitellus parryii. Classification (NCBI taxonomy): domain Eukaryota; kingdom Metazoa; phylum Chordata; class Mammalia; order Rodentia; family Sciuridae; genus Urocitellus; species Urocitellus parryii. The sequence goes on along the minus strand of NC_135539.1, from coordinate 64,448,452 downwards.
CTGAAGAGACTATTTTTAAATAGCATGCAAAATCTTCAAGTCTACAAATTGTGTAGGGAAAGACCCTCTAATATAATTGAAACCCTGCCCCCAAAGAGAACAGATAGAGACCACGAATCCCAACTTAAAACAGACTGGAAATTTGCCACGAGCCAAAGCCATGATCAATTTCCCTTGCCAAGCTGGGTCAGCCATTTAGCGCCACTTCGTGAGACCCCAGGTACATGACTTTGGGCAGGCAAGTTATTTAACCTACTTCTGGTTCTGCTTTTTTAACCCATGTAATGTGGGTAGTGATAGTATCTTCTTCATAGAATTGTTATGAAAAAATAAATAAAATAATGCACGGAAAGTGCTTGGGACAGTGCCTCGCTTGTAAAGTCACCATGAAATGGAAGCTGTTATATAATAGTTTATCCGTCTACTCTGAAATCACAAAAGACTGATTCCACAATAAGCTTTCAAATTTCACATTCTCCTCCACCCACACTAAAGGAATCTCTTACAAATGGTCTGAGTATACAAATCCAACAACCTTGCATTTGTACAAGTAAGCTGTTATTTAAAACTGCTAAGGAGGTAGTTAACCCTGTCTATCAACTTACATATTTATAAGATCTGTTTTTCACTCATTTAAATGTAAGTATGGAGAAAGCCGGAATGATCCATATTGACTCTCAGACTCTCTTCTTCTCTGACAAATGTAATACTCAACAGTAAGTACTGTTTCTCCAAAGCTCTGCCAAAGGGTTAGATAAAGTACTGGTGAGATCAGAAGGGCATCAAAGAAATATTTTAAAGATGAAACCAAAAAAAAAAAAAAAAGAAAAAAAATTTCTTTTTGGTAAAAAGAGTAAATAATTGAGAAATAGCAAGATTTATTTTTGTCTAAATTAAATTTTTACTACCAGTGTCCCAATTCTGTAAGTAACAAAACCTCCCCCAGAAATGCCAACAGAAACAGGAGAACCTATTCTAGATTAAAATGTTTTGGAGGGATAAGGATGATTGTGGGCAGTGTTAACTGGCCTTGAAAGAATTTCCCAATTAAATCTCTTCGATGAAACTGAAAGACCTTATGTTAAGTGAAATAAACTAGGCACACACACACACACACACACACACACAAACAAACAAACAACAACAACAACAAAACCAAGTACTACATGTTCTCTCTCATATGGGGAAGCTAAAAAATGTCAAATATGAAATAGTGATTACTAGAGATTGGGGTGTGGGTAGATAAAGGGAAGTTGGATTTGAACAGTGCACGCTGTATACATGTGTGAAAATATCACACTGAATCCCACAAATAGGTCCAATTAAAACATGTTGATAAAATAATAAATACCCTCTATGAGACAATAAATGCTGGGGTAGCCTTTGTATCTTTGCAGATGTAAAATGATAAAAATCCGATAATCTAAATCACAAGCTTATGATAATCAGGAGGAAGTCACAAGGAACTTTTGAAAAAGGAAACATCGTTTCACTAAGACATGTGACTGTGACCATCATCTGTTTAAACATCTTATAATTTGTGGCAAACAACCAACAGACCTCTCTTCTTCCCCCTGCCACCTAACAAATTTATCTAAGTACTTCCTGGGTATTCAGAGAAGCCAGGAATTTAAGCCTCCCTTTTGAGCACTGAACTAAAATCATGTTGTATATTGAAGACAGTTTAGCCTAAATAAAGTAAAAAGCATTAGAATTCATTCAGCTAAAAGGTTTAATTAAGTAGTAACCTATCTAAATGCAAAAATCTAACAATGGCATGTAGGTGGCCCCTAAACCCAAGGAGATTTAAGTCTCTGGTGGTACAATGTGAAAGTTATTAATATAAAATAGTCATTGGAATTAAATGAAGCAGAGACTGAGACACAAGATACACAAGTTCAAGGCCAGCCTCAGCAACTTAGTGAGATCCTGTCTCAAATTTTTAAGAGGTTAAAAAAGGGCTGGGGATGTAACTTAGTGGTAGAGAGCCCTTGGGTTCGATCTCCAGTACCAAAAAAAAAAAAAAAAAAAATGAATGAAGCAAGGATGCCTCAAGTTGTAAGTTGTTCCCCATTTTGATTTATTGGTTGAAATAATATAAGTCATATACAAAATAGTGCAGTATGGTTTATTAATCTACTCTGAAATCACAAAGCTTGATTCCACAATAAGCTTTCAAATTTCACATTCTTCTCCACTTTAAAGTTAATTTGAGGTAAATATATGACATTCGTTCTGACCATTATCACCTTCCATCTCACAAACATCAAAGATTATAGAAGAAAACTGATACACCAGAGCTAAATAAATCTGGTTAACAATAATTCTGGGTAGCCTCACTTAATGTCGGTGTCTAAGATTCAGAGATAATAGAACAACAACAACAGCAGCAAAAAGTTTCTAAAAGTGTCTCCTGTGGCTTAACTCATTTGATCCCACATTTGATGGGGGCATCAATTGCTCTGTGGTAGAGTTACAAATAGCCTCTCCCCTCATGAAGATCCAAGTCAGGTGAGGCAAGTAGATAGAAATGTGACACATCTATTAGGCAAATATTTTGCATGCCCCTGAATGTCTCAGCTGTGCTGTGGAAATCTATCCCCCGGTTTTACTGATGCTCAGGCCAGAGTAAGGGAGAGTCTCCCCAAGATCAGCATATAGGGGTCCTGGGAAGGGAAACTTGGGGATCTAGATCTAGAATTTTGGGTCAAAGGCTGCTCTTCAGCATTCCCCAAGGATCTTGGAATGACGGGGGTATTTTCTTTCGAAAGATAGTGACATTTCATACATTGTCTTCATCTCTCTGCTTCCAGAGTCCCTGTCCTGTCTTGACTGTCTAGTTCAGAGTAGATTTTTATGTAAGGTACCTGGAGCCCGATGGGAGAAAAACATGTAGATGTGCCTTAACTCTCAAGAGTATTTCCGCATTGGAAAGTCTATTCACTGGCTCAGTTCTTCCTGAGCTTGCTCAGACACTAATGTAAATCTGCAAGTACACACATCAAATCTATGTTTTGTTTTAAATTTGATTCTATTTTTTGCACTTGAAAATCTACAAGAGAATAAAGTTATGATATATGAGTTTTTTTCATTCTAATGGAAGTGGATTTTTATTACAGAAGTAAACTACTTTTGGAAGATAGAATACAGTATGGATTTCACAAGATCCATTCACCTCCCCCACTCCATGGATCCTCCCACTTCCTTCAAACTTCAGTGAGATCATTTAAGCTTCTGTTTCTATAAACTTATCATAGTAGACTTATTTCTCCTAACAGAAGATATTTGGGATACAAGAAGGAACCTTTAGATCTCCTCTTCCTGTACATCACATTTCTCACAAAATATAACCCTGGAGGACATGGAGCACAACCAAGAGCCCAGAAATAGGCAAACTCTTGAAGCCTTGGCAAAGGAAGGGCTGGGGTAACTGAATTGAAGAACAAGTTTATGGAGAAATAAAAAGAAACTCAGGTATTAAGACAGAATTGTATGTACTCATTTAACATACAAATAGGTAAACACAAGCTCCATGATCTCTGAAGACGTCATTTGATTTCAATATTACATCTTACCTGATGTCTATGATGAGAACCCTAAGATACTGAGGGAAGGTAAAGTTCAAGGTATATTCATTTTTTAAAGTTTTTGTTTTGATTGACATTTTCCTTCCTTTCTTCTTTCCTTTCTTCCTTTTTTTCTCTCTTTTTACATCTTTTTCAGTGCTAGGGGTGGAATCCCGGGCCTCACACATGCCAGGCAAGTGCTCTACCACTGGGATACACCCAAGCCCCTGATTTTTTCCCCATAGTTATATGCTTAATGGTAAGTTTGAGCTCTCTGGAAAATTCACCTTGGAAACATGATTCTCTTTGAGTTCTAGATGAATAAATTATTAATTAATATTTAGCAGAAAAGTCTGACATTTTCTATATATCATAGCCAAAAAAATTTTAATTTGTCTTAGAAAATATTCTGTAACTCACCCAAAAAGCATAATACCTAATTGTATAAGAAAATGTTTTCTCTGCTAGAATTTAAGGAAACTAATTAGAGACATTAGTATCGATGGCAGAGTCATAAAGCATACAAAAGAAATGGGAATCTCTAGCAAATAAACACACAAAATCTATGCTTTATTTTAACTTTAATTGTATTTTATTGCACTTGAAAATTTACAAGAGAATAAAGCAATGATGTATGAGTTGTTCATTCAATCAGGTTTAAGTCCAGCCCAGAGTTTAAGGTTATACAAATTTTATTTTGCTAATGGAAGTGGATTTTTATTACAGAAGTAAACCACTTTTTTGAAGATAGAAACAGGCCATTATAGTTCTGTATATGGGAACTGTTTCTCACATTTAAAGGTAACATTTTTTTTTCTTGGCATACTTTTAAAGATGTCTTAAATTTGCCATATGCTTGATCCACAAAGTTGTTTTTATTTTTTAATTTAGTCTTGGAAAATTTTTAATTTCTTTCTTTTTTTTTAAATGTTCCAACAGACTTTAACTCAGGTGACAGAAAGATAAAATAATTGGGCAGCCTAAAAATGAACATTTTTGTGGTTGTTTTAAAAGAAATATTTAATAGAAAATGAATTCCCATTAAACCAAAGGATAGCACAAAGTATGTGACCTCTCTTCCAGCAAAATTCAGTGGAGGTGATTGTGTAGTTTTAAACATGAAAATAGTTAAGTTATAACAAAAGGCCAAGTGAGAAATAATAGCAAACTAAAATGAATGACATGAATCAATTGAATTATTCCATGTCATAAAAGATGAAGGTTACTGTGCATTTAGAAAAGTTCCATAAACTTAAGATGAACCTTAAAATACAGGTGGGACTTGGATACAGTCAGAGAAGGAAGAGCATCCATACAGGAATGTGTCAGGAGCAAAAAATTAGAGTTGGGAATGACTGTGGAGCAAGTCTAAGGGGTAAGACGGAGACAAGTCAGGCTGTGTCAGAAGTTTTCTCTGTGGGACTAATGGAATATGATATTTGTCTTACGAACTTTGAAGGGTTTAAGGGTGGAGGTGGTGGTAGTAGTAGTAGTAGTAGTTTGTAGTATACTGGAGTTTGACTTTCAGAATAACTGTGTAGGTGAAGATGTAGAACAGCAGAAAAAGGAGTCAACTTATTACTACAATAGTCTACATGATGAGTGTCTGGAATGAGTTCAAAATAAGAACTGCAGAATAGCATGATAACAAGAAACATTTCAGATGAAGCATCCATGGGATTTCAGGACTGGTTTGCTCTGTGTAACTAAGGAAAGGAAGGAGGTAAAGATGACTTTGAGGTTTGGAATGTAAGTTAGTAAGCTCCTTCATTAAGTTAGTAAGGACACTGGGAGAAAACAGACCTCTCAACATTCTAAGACTGCATCTAAACATCTTCTTGTTAGGATTATAATGGCAATCTTAAGTTAACAAACTAATAGGAAGGAAGGCTCTGTTTATTTCAATCATTCAATCTTATAAGAATATATAGATTACCAACATAAATTTAAACAGACATTTGGTATTATTTATTTTCAGAAGCATGGCTCTATATTATTTTTTATTCAATTAGCTTCTAATGGGAACTATCTACTCCAATATCTGAGAAGTTTCCAGGGAATATCAAAGAAAACAGTAGTCAGTAGCATTGTCTCAGGTACAATGCAAACTGAAGATTTAGATCATCCTTGAACTCATGGGCCAAAGTACATCCAAATAAAACATGATCAGAAGGTAAAAGAGTATCAAATAGACATTCTAAATGAATTTCATTTGATTGAACACTTTCTGGTGGTAAAATTGATAGAATCACCTGTATTCTTTGGTGAGGTAATCTGAAAGATATACTTTTTAAACACTTCTAGCAATAATGTTTCCAGTATGTATCAAGAAAATCAGGAGGAGCATCTACTACCATTGAGTAGTTTGGTTAGCACTGCCAGCATTCTCCAAATGGCAGAATTATCAGAGCTTTATGTGTTCTCTCATCTGAACCTTTATTCATGATTCCATCTCTCTGGGATTCTTCTTGATTAACTATTCATGCTCTACCCATATTTAAGGACCTTCTCAAACACCACTCCTCTTTGCTGAAGATTTTGCACTTCCTGTCTTTCTGCCTCATTTAAACTTGTCATTTTCTATGCTTATTACTTGTTTTCCTTTCATTGGTGACTGTGAAAGAATCTCCCTGTAGGATAGAGAAATAAACTAAATGATACCTCCTCTAGGCTGTCCCAGATAGATCCAAAAGGTGGGATGTTCTGCAGTTAACTGACCACAGCAGGTGTTCTATAGCCAGTGTTTCTTTAACAAGGTAGTATTATTGAGGGGGGGAAAATACCATGAGGTATGAAATAATGTCTGATATGTAGCAATCAGGTGCATTTCATGGTTCTAGGTTAGAACTGGATTTAGACAAACCAAGCATAAAGGACGTTTTGAGGACAAAGATAAGAACAAAATTTATGGACAGGAAAAGAAAGAGATTGTTAACTTAAAAAAAAAAGTAACTCAGAGGCCAGTGCAGAAAGTATGATCTCCTGGGTGGGGAGGAGATTTAGAAAGGTGTAGGCTAAGAATGTAATAGTGATAATGGATGGTTGAAGGGGATCTTTTTATTCTACTTTTGGCTTCTCTGCATTTTCTAGTTTACTGTGATAGTCTCATACTGCACTTGTAATAATAAAGTGCTATTTTTTTAAGAGCAAGAAACCTCCCTGCATCCCCATCTCTCCTATCCCTGCTTCTTATCTGCTGGTCTTCTGTATCATATGTTCATTTCATCAGGATCCATCCAGCAGCCCTGTCAGGCACCTGGGAGAAAACCCAGTTCCCTCACCTACCACAGGTTTTACCTCCTCAACATTCCTCCAGTCTGCTCACTTCTCCCCTTATCTTCTGATCTCAATCCAGTCTTTGTTATTGATCACTGAGATGTAATTGATTCCCATCCGATCTCATCTTGATCAGGTAGGTTCTCTGCTCCATCTGCCACCAGGATGAGCTATCTATTGTGCAGGTCTGGCAATATTATTCTCTTGTTTAAATTCCTGTGTGGCTCCATATCCCCCAAAGGATTTGGTGCAGACTCTGTGTGGGATAAGCATCTTTATATACCCCAGTCCTTGGGGATGGCCCCCATTATCCCTTGCTTCACACGGCTAATTTTCAGCATCACAAACTGTACATTGTCACTAGCACTCTTTATGTCCTGATCTTTTTCCTCTTTCCCTCCTCTCTCTTCTCAGCCTTACTTACATGTGGAAATTTTCTCTTCTCTTTTGAGTATGATTCCTTCAGCAGCCCTGGCCCTGACACGAGGCTGAGTGTCTCTCCTTCTGCACTCAAGGCAATATGCAGACTTCTGCTCTGCATTTACCATAATCCACGGTACAGAAGTCATCTGTTGGCATGTCTATATTTCACTCCAAACCAGAAGCTATTTCCACATGGGCACTGTGAGGCGTCTTATTCAGACATGGCAGGTACTCATACACATTTCAACAGCTGATCTGAGTGGCGCTACTCACCTATAAGCACCTTCAATGATAGGTTTTCCCAGTACGCAGCAAGCTGCTACCACTGCCCAGAACATGCCAAAGACATGCAGACAGAAGGCTTGCCTCAGAAAAAGGAATGCCCACCAAGACATGGTAACTGTGTCTTTACTTTGATGAACTGGAAAATCACTCTGGGCTCCATATTCCTGCCTGACCAACCCCTGGGATGTAACTGTTTTCACCTGACTTCCTGCCTGACAAACCCTTTTTTTCATTCTGGCCAGAGATAAATACAGATTTTCCAGAGTGTTCTAGAAGTATCTTCCTTAGAACTTGTCCCACTTTATTCAACTACCTATGCTCTAGTGTACTCCCTGATACAGGCTCCTGGACAACACCCAGCCTTTTAGCCAGCTGCTCCAGAGTCACAGCCTGAGACAGTAAGCCTTGTTTTTCCAGCAATATCATAAACTCCTCAGGGACAGCCCTGTGCTTTTCTATGTCCTTGTCTTCCTGATTGTGCCCAACTCAGCATTTTGCATGTAGTAAGCTCTTAACTCATCTTTGTAGAATCACTTATGTCCTGATACTCTCCTTTGAGTCACTCAGTTTTGTGCTTTTATCTGCTAACACTATTTTTAACTTTCCAAGAACAGACCTTGTCCTAATCAGTGTTTAATATCTTTCACCGAATCCCCATCTTCAGATCACTTTGAAGTCTACTCTCAGTCCTTTTTACCCACACACTCTCCATGAATTCAATTCTTCTCTTAGTATTTGAAGCCTATTTTAAAGCAACTTTGCAGAAATCATACTGGGATCATGTATACGCTGAATATATGCATATTTGAGGGTTTTTCCCCCAATTGCTTCCACTGTATTATTAAATTCTCTTTTTTTATGCTAAGTTCTCTAGATGTTGCTTCATTTATTTCATTTGTTCCACTGTTGGAGAGAAGCTATTAAGCTAAGCTGGCCTTAGTTCTTGTGAAAGAAATATCTTCCAAAGTCTTCCTTTCGCCCACCTCATGGAAGGATGAACTGGTTGGCCAGGCTGGAGCCTGGATTTCTGGCTATTTCTCTGAGGCTTGATGGATCATTCATATCTAAGAAAACATGAGATGAGCACCTGAAGGGTAAAAGCAGAGGCGAAGGCTGGATTCCAGTGGGCATATATCACAGGGTCCAGAACAGAACAATTAGAAAAGCAGAGCAGATAGCAGGTCAAAGTCAGGAAAACATCATGGTCTCTCATTTCAGGAACCAGCAGGTGTGTGATCTAAGAGTGGATAAGTCAGCCTAGATTCAAGTGTTAGGGCTTCAAATATAAGATCCTTTCTAAATTGAAGTGTCTAGCTCTAGTATATACTTTGGTTTTTTATTGTCTTTGGAACATGCGTGGTATATTCTTTCTCTTTTTATTCTCTGCCTCTGATTACTCATCATATGCTTTTGTTTTTAGATTTGTTTCAGATTTAAAATTTAAATGTCTTCAGATTTATAAAAGATTTTTTTCTCTCTTCCCTTTCATTTGTTATTTCTGAATGCTTTGCTCCATTTATTTTGTATAACAGTAGTTTATAGGTTGGCAACTCTCCATGATCCATTTTCCATATTTTCTACTTTAGTCAAAATATTGGCTTCAGAAGAAGACACAGGAGAATATCGTGGTGGCTTTGACATAAGCAAAGAATTCTTATGTAGGGGATAAAAAGTACAGACCATAAAAGAAAAAAACTGATAAGCTGAACTCCACTAAAATTAATAACGTTTGTTCCTTGAAAAAGACCATTTAAAAAATTAAAATGTAAGCCACAGAACAGAATACACATAGAGACATATGTATGTGTGTGTCATATGTCATATATCTAAAAAAGCACTTGTATCCAGAATATAAAAATAAACTCCTAAAACTTAATAATTAGACAAAAAATCCAATTGGAAAATTGGCAAAAAAGTTTTGACATTTACAAAAGAAGAAGAATGAATGGCAACAAACCCATCGAAAGATGCTGAATATCATTGGTTAATAGAGAAATAAAAAATTAATAGAGACACCACTACATATCCACTAAAATGGCTAAAATTAAAATGAGTGATAATAGTAAATATAGGTAAGAATGTGGAACACCTCAAACCCTCATCTTTGTCCTGTGAGAGTATTAAATGCTGTAACCCCTTTGCTTTAAAAATCAAACATCCAGGGCTGGGGGTGTAGTTCAGTGACAGAGCACTTGCCCAGCATTCACAAGACCTTGGGTTTAATTCCCAAAATTGCAAAAAAAAAAAAAAAAGAAAGAAAGAAAAAAGGGAAAAAAACATCTATTTGTCATATGTGTATACCAACATACCAGCTTACCTATATTTTCATCCCTTGGTACCTACCCAAAATAAATAAAAATGTGCCCCCAAAAAGACTTATATGTGAATGTCCACAATTGCACCTTTTGTAATAATCCCCCAAATGGAGACAGTCCAAATGTTTATCCATGGATGAACAAAATGTGTTCTATCCCTAGAAGGAACCCAGCAACAACAAGAAATGAACCACTGACATGCAAAACAACATATATGCATCTTAAAAACACAATACTAAGTGAAGGAAGTCAGACACAGAAGTGGACATCCTGTCGGACTCTATTGATAGACATTTCTATAAAAGCTGAAGTATAGTGACAGAATGCAGGTCACTGGTTTCCTGGGGCTGAGGGTTGGGTGGGGGTAGGGATTCATTGCAAAGGAGCACAAGGGAAAGTCCTGGGGTGACGAAAGTGTTCTTAAAGTTTGCTGTGGTTGTGATGACACCTCCATGCACTTTGACCAAAACTCATCAAACTATGTGCCGAACCTGGACGATGGCAAGTGAATTCAACCTCAATGAAGCTGTAAAAAAAGAAAAAAAAAAATCCTGCGATTTCTAAATCATTTCCTTAAGCTAGTCATCTAAACCTGGTTCAGTTTTCCATAGTCTTAGGTCTGTCTTTTTTTGTTGCTTTCAATTAAAGTTTTATTTCAGTTCATATGAGCTCCTGTGTGTGTGTGTGTGTGTGTGTGTTTATTCCAAATATCCTCTTTTATTGAGAACTAAGGAGATATTAAGTACATTACTCTTCTGTGTTATGAATGAATCTATTTCATGGGGGAAGCATCTTTCTCTAGGTATTTATAAATTTGTTGGTGAATTTCTTCAGGGTTCCATTTGTTGTCTCCTTTCTTGTCCTGGGGTTTGATTTGCCACCCTCTGATGACTCTTGAGAGGTGCTTTCCACAGCCTGGGAGGCTGGAAGGGGAGGCTGAGAGACATGGAGGACACAATCCGTGGAGCTTGAGATGAAAAGTCATCAAGCAGAAAGCAGGGGCAGGCTGAAGGTTCTGTGGACCATTCTCTGAACATGGACACCCCTACTTCTCCAAGTGTGACCCAAGAATAGCAAAGCAGGGCAGTGCTGCCCCAAGTCCACTCATCAGATGCAGAGGCCAGAGATTGGAGGTCAGCTGAGGAGAATTTAAGCCTGAGGGAGGAGAATGAAGAGAGGGTGGAGAACTGCAAAAATACCTGTGTGATTGATTGGAAACAGTTTCAGCTAATCAGATGCTCACACTGGCTCCTAGACATTTTCTCCTTTCCAGATGGACTTGGCTGGGAAAGGAGGTCCCTGCTTCCATTGCCTCTGCAACATACTCCAACCTACTCCAACCACTCCCTGTTCTTGAAATCCCTAAGCAGGATGTACTCCTTGGTAAGCTCTCAAGTCACATGTGCATAAGGAGATTGGTTTTTTTTTTTTTTCAAAGATAAAAGAAAAAAAAGCAATGTGAAAGCAAACATAAGTCTCTAAAGAAAATTTTCCCTTGGTTTATTTCAGGTGGACAATATATCCCTAACAAACAGATAATAAAATACAAGTGGAGTATCCCTAATCCAAACATCCAAAATCCAAAATGCTCCAAAACTTTGAAGCTTTTTGAACACAATCATGATGCCACAAACAGATAATTTCATACCATAAAACTTTGTTTCATGCACAAAATTATTTAAAATAATGTATAAAATTACCTTCAGACTATGTGTGTAAGGTGTATATGAAACAAATTTTGTGTTTATATTTGGAATGCATCCCCAAGAGATATCATTATATATACAAATATTCCAAAACTTGAAAATGTCCCAAATGTCTGAAATGCTGTGGTCACAAGCATTTTAGGCAGGAAGAGATTCAACCTGTAACTAGTTTTCTGAGTTGTACCTGAGGAGGACCTACCTGATATTAGAAAAGCCTAGTTAAAGTCCAATTCTTCTAAATTCCATCCTCACCTACACCTCTGCCCTCTTTTCTTATTTCTTACACCAAGCAACTTTACATTGCATCGGGGCACAAGTTTTCCTTGAGATGTTCAGTCTCTGGAAGACAGGAACCACGTTAAGGAGCATCTTTGCATATTCAGTGCCCTCTGGGAGTGCCATGTCCCCCTAGTGACTGCTCCTGAGCTATTGCTAAGTTTCATGGAACTGAGCTGGAATAAACATTTGGGACAACTCATGGGGATGATAAGCATTCAGAAGCCTCTTGATAGACCTTTCAATATGGGTTGAGAGAAATATGAATGTCTAAGAGGATAATGTAGGAAGAAAGTAGGAGGAACAAAGGACCTGAAGAACCAATGGTATCTGAGAGAGAGAGTCCTGTAAAAACAAGCAGCATCCGCTGATGACTACAGGAAGAGACGGTTACTATCTGAGGACTCCAAAAGACTGGTGCATTGTTCTGGCCCAGTGCCAGGTGCACATGATGATCTGGCTGGGATTATAGAGCTCTTCTGTTAAAGCATAGATCACATGTGTACTGGAAATGTGTTCTTTCTCTGGATTTGAGGTGACAGACAGCCATATCACATGCCATCCCTTTTTCTATCCTGGTCCCAGCCAGGCAATAAACCAAATCATCACCCAGTCTGTCTCAACCATGTGGTTTTCCTAGCCAGCTGAACAAAATATTTTCAGAATGTGGAATGTAAACAAGGTCCCTACTGTTAGCAATTCTGTATCATTTGCTTGTGGTTTATTTTATTTTACTTTAAGTCACATTTAAATTCAAAAGATTGCCAGCCTGCATGATGCATGTAAACAAATCAGAAATATAGATTAGAATTGCAACTGATTAGTCCGCCATGAAAGTATCTGTGTAAATGGAAGAAAGGGGGAGGGGGATCTATTATGCTCCTGGGATATTGCTTCTCCACGGGAAATTCAATTGTGAAAAGGGTTTTAAAAGCAATGACTTTAGTCATTTGTGTTTTCTCCACACTGGTTCCAGTAAATGCTAATAGAACTCCTAGGCAGAACCTCCACCTGGGCCCATGTGATACAGCCTCACAAGGAGAATCAGAGAGTGATTCTGCAAGGAAAACTCCTGTGACACACACAGGCAGAAGGTGACTGCAAAATATGTGTTGCTCCTGCTATTGAAGATGTTCTTTTTTAAGAAAACACAATTTTCCAGGTCCATTATTTCCTGTGGTTTAAGAATCCATGTCTCTGGTGCATGATTCTAGTGATAAAGGTTGTATGAACCCTCTGGTACTTACTGAGAATCCAAATCAAGACTCGCCTTTGTTTATAAATTACCTTGGAAACACACTCTATCTTCCAATCAATAGGGAGCCAAATGAGGCATAACGATTTCAAGATTTAGCAATGGACCTACACAGATAAAGTTTCCCTCTCACCATGCCATTAACTGTACCTTTTCTAAAATTTCATTTACACCCAGTTTCACTCTGTATCCTTCTTATTCTATTTGATAGCTGGTAAGCTAATATTGAAATTCATTGAAGTAGACCTCTCTTTGAAATGTTTATGGTATCTTTTGAATGGAAGTCAAGTAGCAGTCTGAGGGTCCCAAAGCATCAAGCACAGCAGATGTATATCCCTGAGCTCAATGTATTCCATCCTCAGTTGTTACTTCCTCCTTCACTCAATAGTAATTGGTTTCCAGCTCATCCAATTAGTCTCGTCACACTTTCTCAAGTGATGCCAGCTGTATTGTGATTCACAAAAGAATCTTCCTCTGAATAAAGCCCTGGGGAATAAGGTTTTGTGCCCTATAAGATTAGGCACCTGGGGGATTGGAGGAACAATCAGCTCAATCCACAAATTATTTGGATCATTTGGCAAAAGAAAAAAAAGCAACTTCCTCTAACAGGTGAGATTTGAAAAAGTTTTCATCTGAGAAGGAGCAAGGGATAGCTCAAGAATGGGGACTTCAGGCACACAGGGTGATAATGGGAGAGGATAAGCCGAGTTTCAAGTTGAGCAACTCTGCAGATAGATTTTGGTTCCACACCTGAGCATTCTGACAAAGAATGAAACTTAATTCTTCAGGAAAGTCCTGAAACCAAATAAAACACTAGTCCAATGGAACAAGAAGGACTTTAGTTTTCCCACACATTTCTGGATGCTTATGTGAATATACATTTCAACTCAATCTCTCCTTGTTAATGCGGAGTGAAGACAAATCATTTATGGTTGATCATAGAATATTTATTGTCAATCTTAATGGATAAATGTATTGATTTTATATGCTTTCTTGTGCCTAGAATCTCCTAATTTTATTTTCATTCCATCCCCCTCCTTTTATTCCCTATAGCACATGCATGAACAATATGGAAACCTGACTTTAATTAGGCACTGGCTCACACGTCATGTTTCAGTGAGAACTGTTTTCATTGTGAAGAAGTCTTACTGAAAAAAAACACTCATGGATCTCCCTTGAATCTCCTTGATCTAAATGAAAACCATGCTCACTTGTTTTACTCTGAGGAGAAATATTTATTCCTCCTACTCGTAATTCCAAATTGGCCCATGAAGGAAAGGGCATCTACTTATACCCCCATCAAGGAATGTTAGGGAGAAATATTCCAGAGCTTGATGACCGTCAGCCATGTTTCACATGTACAAAGGGTCACTGAGCTCCATCTTGCACAAATCCTCTATTCCTTGATAGATGAGAAGGAACAGTGCTCTTTGCTGCTTCCTGTCCCCTGAAAGTCATGATGTGCACTAACACCCATGCAGTAACCCTCTCCCCAGAACTCCAGAGTCTGGGAAGTCTTCAAAGAAAGGAGCCAAGACCTCTCTTTGGCCTCAGGTTAGAAATACACCCTCTAACACGGTTTTCCTGTGTGGTGGGGAGGGAAGTGGAGGAGATGGATCATTGATGTGGCCATTTTGAAAAGTGTGCCTATCATCAGTCCCCATAAGATAGTTGTTAATTGAGTGCAACTGTCAGAGGTTGAAGGAGATGGAGGTCTTCGGTCCCAACACCTAAGAGACATCTTTTGTTCCACCTGCAAAATAAAGCTGTCGGAGATTGTCAGCCCTTGAATGACTCCAGTGACCTTATAATGATTTCCCTTTGGATCTTATTTTATGAAGTATTAATTATACAGTTTTGCTTTGGGATACTTCTAGCTCATAAAATGTGTTTCTGAGAATACGCTGAGGATTCTACTAGGGTCTCATCCAATTGAAATGCTGCTTTCCCATCTCGTGGAGCCAAAAGCTTTCCATTTGTGTTAAACTTTAAAAATAGCTTCTTTGTCTAAACAACAGGCACCGCTTTGGCTGTCCCTGTAGCATCTGTGAGTGTATCCATGCTTGCTGCCATTCTCACACATCTAGTGTGATCCAGCTGGGCACTCCTCTCCCTGGTTCAAGCGCATATGTGGCATACATTTTACCACTTGGACCATCTTTTCTTGCTATTTAAAGAACAGCACCCTGGTCAGGAGGCCAGGCTACTGTGAAAGTTCAGATTCAATGTCATTGGCTGGTTCAGATTTTAGTGTTGTATAGAATTTGGGGTATTAGTATATCTCTAGATTCTTTTTTTCTTTTGATTTTTATAAAAAAAAAATGGCTGGCAGTTCTATTGATAGCATGTTGTGATCATATCTTGGTTCAGCTGAAAAAAATAGTGTTTAGGATGGGCGTGGGAAAACTACTCTTCTCTCTCAAAGGCAACTAACAGTTCCTCCAAAAACTAATCAGGAACTCCTACATAAAATTCATGTTATTTTTTTTTTTTGTTGTTCAAAAGAGTAGACATACTATTAACATAGAATTAAAATAAAGAAAAGAGAATATAATATTCCATTTCATAAAAATGACAAATAATAAAGTGCATTAATTAATTCTGTGTATGGACTAATTGAAGGAGCCATAGACAGAGGAAGAGAGGAAAAAAACAAGGGAGAAGATCAGGTGGAGACTGAGATATGGAGAAATCCACACACATGCAGGGGCAGGGGGAAGCTCAGATAAGCCAAGTGCATAAACTTTAGAGTAACAGCCCTGAACTATGGCTTTTGAATATGTTACCATTAAATAATGAAATATTTTTATAAATGGAGCATCAATGAAGAAATTATGCACTCTCAGAGTAGATAGTGGAGGCAGAATTTGAGGCCACTGTTCTACCCCTGATTTAAAGAAAGAAATACTAGAAAATAGAATGGTTGAAATGTGCAGTATTTAGAGATTGAGCTTCTGTAGCCAGGAGTATCAAGAAGGTGATAGAAGGGGAAAGAGTGAGTCGTAAGAGACAAGGGTATTGCTGTGAGCTGGTTTCCATACACAATGTAGTCAGCATTGCCTATAAACCTGGAGATCCACAATAGAAAAGGGCAGGAAATCCTGCAATAAAAACCCAACAGCTTAAAATTTTCAATGTGGAGTGGCAAGTTTATTGAGGATAGAATACTTTTTTATTGTTAAAAAAAAAAAAAAAAAAAAAAACCCAACAGCGATTCTGGCTGAGTCGACCCCACCTCCCATCCCTCTAGCCTGCTTCTCCACTTCATTCCAGTTCCCAGATGAGATACCTCCAGGAGCCTCCTTCTTGTGGAGATCAATATAGCTCTGAAAGGATAAAAAGCACAGAAGGGGCCACAGCCAATTCATACTGTGAGACTCAACAATTAAAGTTATAGGCACTTGGCACACTTGCTGGTAAACACAACCATGATTACAAACTAAAATTACATGCATATAAAATTAAATTATGTTACTATCAAAGGTAGTCAATACTGAAAACTCATCATGCCAGAATTATTTTTCATCTTTGTCTATTGTTTATGCTTACGGTTTATTTATATTTATTGCATCTATTCAGTGGAAATACTGCACAATGTTAACTTCCTAACTCCATAATGAGTGACGTCAGACTGGCGGCTTGAAATCAGCCACAATGAGAGTGTTCACACCACACAAAACAGCAAATTATATTCCCTGCATAGGTGATTATGTCAAAATGAACCCCTACCATGTATATCTAAAAAGAACAAATAAAAAATTTAAAAATGATATTATGGTACGTAGAGTTCTAATGAACTAATAAAAAGCCTTAGGGGGTGTACTGGGGATTGAATCCAGGGGCACTCAACCACTGAGCCACATCCCCAGCCCTATTTTGTATTTTATTTAGAGACAGGGTCTCACTGAGTTGCTTAACGCCTCATTTTTTGCTGAGGTTGGCTTTGTACTTGGGATCTTCCTGCCTAAGCCTCCGTAGCCACTGGGATTACAGGCATATACCACTGCACCCCACTTAATAAAAATATTTTTTAAAAAAGAAATCAGGAAACACTTTAAATCCAGTAAATTAATGCTTTTTAATTTCCCAGAGAACTAGTTGTTAAAATATTTACCAACACATCACTAAATAGAGGGAAAGGCAACCAAACTGCCAGATTTCTCCCCCCAAAATAAAATTCTGTAACCACAGGAATGAGATAGAATGGTCAAAAGTATTCTAAGTATAAATATTCACTGGGAGTTAGCAGCATCCCAGGTGTACATTCATGGTTTTCTCACCATCTGTTATATTGCGTTTGTTACTGGACTTTTGGCCAAAACTCATCATACTGCCAGCCCAGAGTGCACACAGGGTGTTGTGAACAGCTTGGGGTTGATCCTGAATCGACACACTGCTCAAGCATGCTGGAAGTTCTAACATTTCTCAAATACCCTCCCATCAGTGGAATGGCACAGCTGTGAACTTAAAAAGAGAAACCCATGATAAAAATCAATGTGGCATGTGCACATGTGCACACCTGTGTGCCTATATAAGTGGAAAATGATTTCTAGAAATAAGGAAACCACACAGAATGGGAATTACAATGGGCACTACATGATAATTAGGCACATCTTGTCAGCTATATCCACCATTCCTTCTGGACACGTATTATCTTATCCTTCAATTTTTCTCCTTTCATAATTACTCAGTACTTACTTATATCTCTATAAAGCTAGAGTTAACCAGATACAGAGATAAATATTTTCCTGACATAGAAAATATTTTATTTGGTTTATCCCAATACAACCTAAGCTCTCAGGCATAATTTTCCTCTTTCTTAAAAAATAAAATTCTTTAAAAACTTTGGGCCCTGTAATTCATGAACCTGAAGAAAGATGAACCTATGAGAAAGCAACTACCCGCCTACATGACATAGTTGGATGGATATCAGAAAAATCTTTTACTATCCTACTATTCCTTCATTTTGCTGAAGCACATAATACAAGCTTAATATTTTTAAATGAATCTTTCATCAAAGAGAGTTTCACTGCTTCGTATTTATCTTGACTGCATTCAGGCCCCCCAAAATGATACATAAGCTGGGTATGTGGGACAGAGAATTTATTCTAGAGGAATATCAGAAACAAAGAGAAGTAAACATTGAAGAGGAATGTAAATAGGTCTTTTTTTAAGACAAACTTTGATTATTTTTAAATGTAACTGAAGTTGATTTCAAAGAGCTTCAGGGATGAAGTTCAATGGTAGAACCCTTGCTTAGCATGTGGGAGGCCCTGGGTTCAATCCCCAGTATTGGGAAAAAAAAAAAAAAAACCCTTACAAATAAACTGAAAGTCTGTTTACTGATATGGATCCTGGGGTTACCTTGAATCCTACAGGATTCCCAATGTACCATATGGGTGATCCCCTAAAAAATGGCCAGCATAAACCTGTGTTGGTTCTTAAGAAGTTACAGTTGTGTCCAATTCTGTTTAAGGGGCAGGCTTTGTCTTGTTGCACTTGGGAGCATTGTGCAAAGATCTGATGTTTGTCCCACTCTGGGTGGAAGTACTCAATGAGCAGCTGATTCTTGCTTCTATGGCTGATTTTTTACAACCACCAAAGCACCCTGTTCGAAGCAAAAAGCACAGCTTAGGAACTGTATTACATTTTCTCCTCTTAAAAACCTTTAGATTATTGAATTCTCTCTCAATTTCTCAAAATGTGGCATTAATGACCTCATCCTAACTTCGTCAATTTTCCACATATCTATCATCAAAAAGAAATGCTTCCTTCCATAAACTATCTCACTGGAGAGAAGTAATTCAGATTAATAATGCAGCTAAACTTTATTTTTAAGAGGCTAAGAAGTTCTTCCCTTCATAATGTCACCCTATGTGTCTCCATTCACTATTAAGGGAGAGGAAACAGTTTTCTGGGTCTCTGTGTTTTTTTAATTTGGTCACCTTTGTTCTATATTCTTATTTTATCTTTCAACTACCCATGAAGAAAAGGACCACTTAAGTGAAAAACAATCAAGATATCAAGTACAATATCTGGCTTACTTAATTTTCAGCAACTTGCTCACATTTAATATAATAATACAAATGCATTGCTCATGGGAGTGTAAAACTATACAGCCACTTTGTAAAACAGTTTGACAGCTTCTTTATGTGTAAGTAAACATACACTTACCATATGCCCCTGCAATTCTACTCATAGATATCTACCCCAAAGCAAAGAATACACGTGGTCTGTCCAAAGACTCGCACACTCGAACAAATGTTCATAGAGCATTGTTCATGATAACAAAAAAACTGGAAACAATCCAAAATCTATCAGCTGCTGAAAAGATAGACAACTGGTGGTATAAATATACAATGGGAAAATATTTTGTTTTATCCAATAAAATGGAGACAAATATTGGTGCAACCAACAATATAAATGCACCTCAAAACATTATGTTAAGTAAAAAGCTGGGTACAAAATACTGCCTATTGTATAATTTCACTTATATGAAAAGTCTAGAAAGGGGAAAATGAGACAAAATGAAGATCAGCAGTTGCCTTGGGACTAGAGATTGGGGGCCATCTGCCAATAGTTTGTGAGAGAAGCTATTGAATTATAGCAGTGGTCTAAAATTGAATTATTGCAATGGTTGCTGTCTTAGTCCATTTTCTAATTGCTAAAACAGGAGACCTGAGGTTGGGTAAGCTCGTAAAGGAATGAAGTTGTTTACCTCATAGTTCTGGAGGCTGGAAGTCAGGATTGAGCAGTCACATCTGGTGAGGGCCTCAGGTGCGTCATAACACAGCAGAGAAGCAGAAGGCAAGTGGGTGCCTGCAGAAGAGATAATATACTAGGAGCAACCTCACGGCACAACAATTGCTCTTGCAAAACTAATCCAATCCTGCAAAAACTACATGAATCCCTCTTAAAGGTTCCACCACCTTCCAACACTGCCACAATGACAATCAAATTTCGACATGAGTTTTTGGGAGTGTAAGCCATATTAAAATCATAACACTTTCACAACTATATATTGGGACTAAAAGATGTGTAAAGACACACTTAAAGTGGGTAAATGTCATGCTATGTAGATTATCCCCGAATAAAGCTGTTTTTAAAAAGTGCTCATGCGGTGCTCTACCATTAGTACATACAGAAAGAAAAACATAACTATCTTTTTACCTTTACAAAAAGAACTATAGGAAAGGTGAGAAATAAGCAAAGCAAGAAGTTGGTTACCTGTAAGAGGAATGTGGCAGTAGTAGAGAGGGAGAAAAAATAGCACCTCTTCAAGATGCCTTTCTGTATAGTGTTTCTTCTAGGAATATGACCCTTCCTATACTCAAAGATTAATTAAGGCAATAAGAATGGGACCAGAGAAACAAAAGGGAGAACAAATGGAAACAATCATTCCAATTATGTTACAAATGAATTGTACAATCACACATACGGAAAACAGGAAAAGAAAGAACTAATCCTAGCAATGAATACGATATTTGACTATGTACCCTCAGTTCATGGTGGGTGATTGGCCAGGGAGCAAAATTACAAACAATTTCTAATTCCCCCTCCCAGACTTGTTTTATGTAGAGGGAAGGATGAAGCAACTCTGAAACTATTTTAGATGTACTGAGAAGATAAGTAAAAGTATTGTTGTAGAGACCCAGAGCTCTAATTGAAAAAAAACCACAAATATGAATTATAAAAAGACAAGAAAAAAGAATGCAGAGATACATTGAAAAAGAAATTTCTATAAACTCACTAAAGTATATATGTTTACATGTATATGTATTTATCTATATATATTCATGCAGGTCCACATGTATTTGTATGTATGTATGTATATAGGTAGAAACATCCTTGTTCTCTCAACATAAAGGTACAAGAAAAAAAGATTTTCCAGAAGCAATGAGCATATCTTGCACCAGATCTTGATCCCTATTAACTTCCCTGAACCAAGACACTTCATAAAAATGATTGAATTTGAGACTAAAGCATGTACCCACAAGAAAAGCCTGGGTAATCTTTTTCTGCTACATATTAAGTGCCTCAAATGACTAGGGTTATCTCATATCATAAGAACAAAGGAGCCCACTAGTAAGGGCTTCACTAGCCAAACCTAGGGCAACTGAGCACCAAAATAATTAAGCACAGTAGTAAGTTATAAACTATGAGTCCACCCCTATGATAAATACATAATAATCGCCGTTCCTTCCTAACAACAAGTAAAAATCTGAAAGATTCACTCTTCTTAGATCCATGAGAGAAGTGAGATCACAACCAATGCATGGCCACAGGGAATACTGATGCTCCCCAAATTAGCAAATAGTAAGAATCATGACTTAATAGAGCAGAAACACAGGATTAGAAACCTACCCAAGAACCATTGCCAAGGCAGGAAATCCTAACCTGTATTTGATGAATCACTAGATGCTGAGTGTGAACAAGACTTGGAGTAAAATCTCCAAGTTTTAAAGGGGTCTCACACACCTCCTGGAGCTTTACCAGGTTTTTCTTTCTTTTTTTTTCTTTTTTTTTTTTTAAGCTTGGCTGTTTTTTTTTTTTTTTTATCCCAGGGCTGATTATAGAACCCAAGAAAAAAAAAATTTTAAGAACTTACCCATAGAGGAGCGAAAATAAGAATTACATGTGACTTCACTTTAGAAACAATACAAGCAGAAAGTGGAATGATACATTCAAAGTATTGGGAGGAATGAACTCACTATCCTAGAATTCTGTTCCTGCAAAATTGTTCTTCAAAAGTAAAGAAGAAATAAAGACTTTCTCACACAACCAAAAATTGAGGGAATATGTTACCAATATACCTGCCTTGTTAGGAATGTTGAAAGAAGTTTTTCACAGAGAAGGAAAACAACATGTCAGAAATTCAGATTGACGTGAAGAAAAGTTTTAAAAACCTCAGAGAAATTGACTAAGTGAGAGGAAAAGAAAAACATTTCTTATTCTTTGTTGATGCAAAAGATTAAAGTTTTCTTCAGACAATGAAGGCAACAACATGTTTAGTTGTGTGTGTGCACGCAGTTGTGTGTGCGTGCACACAGGGAGTCACAGCAATGATGCAACAGACTGCAGGGAGTAATTACTTGCATGACTAGAAAAGCAGCTTAATGTTATGTGAACAGGATTAGAGTCAATTATAATTATGTATTACAAACACTAGGATGACCACGAAATAATAAAAACATAATTGATATGGTTAAGAAAGGAGAGAACATAGAGTCATATCATATACTCAATTAAAACCAAAAGTAGGCAGAAATGGAGTAGACAGTAATAGGAGTAAACAACAAGTTCAACAAATTTTTTAAAAAGTGATAAATATGGTAAATAATAATCAACAATATCAATAATCCTTTGAAAATCAATGGTCTAAATGGATCAATTAGTAGATGTTGTCACAGTGGATAAAAAAAAATCTGTATATATCTTATCTACAAGAACCCTATTGTAAATATAAAGACACATGTAGGTTAAAATAAATAAATAGATGAAGGAAGATATTCATGCTAACATTAATCAAAAGAAAGTAAGAATAGCTATGTTGATTTCAGACAGAACTGTTATCAGAGTAAGAAAAGTCACTAGGGATGAAGAGGGACGTTACAGGGCTGAAGTGGTAGCTTAGTGGTAGAGCACTTGCCTAGCACATGTGAGGCACTAAGCTGGAACCTCAGCACCACATAAAAGTAAATAAATAAAATAAGGGTATTTTCCATCTACATTTTAAATTGTAATACAATTTTAAAATATTTTTTAAAAGTAGACACCTCCTATTAAAAAAGAGGTGCATTACATAATGATAAATGGGTCAACCCCCCAAGAAGAGTTAACAATTCTTAGTATTTATGCAACTGACAACAGAGTATCAAAATACATGAGACAAAACTGATGTAAATAGAAAAGTAGATAAATCCACTATTCTAGTTGTATATTTCAAGATTTCTGTATCAGAACTCAGCACCATCAACCAACCAGACATAACTGACATCTAGAACTACTTTATCCAAAGGGAAAAATCAACAAAACAAAAGGCTCAATTTTTTTATAACTGTTATTTTATTCAATTCCTGTTCTTTTTTAAATGATAAAAATAAAATGTATGACACTATGTGTTGAAATATTTACATTGTGCAAGGACTAAATCAAGCTAATCAACAAGTGCATTACCTCACATAATTTTTTGTGATGAAAACACTTAAAATCTCTTTTTGCAACAATTATGCAATACATTGTTATTAACTATAGTCATCCTGAAGTACAATAGATCTCTTGAATTTATTTATTACTTTCATCTAACAAATAGTCATTTTCCAACTCTAGTGCTCTTTCCTCATTTACTACTTGCACTTGATATTCTATTTTAAGAAGAAGCCTCCCTATTTTCCATAATTATTGATGTATTTATCGCAGATATGGACCCATAAAAAGGTTTTCTCAATGATTTATAAGTCTCTGCTCTGGCTCTAGTGGTACTTGATTATTTTGGTCTTTGAAGCATTCAGATCATTCATATACATGTGATGGAGTTTAAATTGGTATAACCACATCAGAAAACTGACAGAATCTACTAAAGCTGTAGATAAAACTATCTTATCTCCCTCCATATACACACATCTAGACATGTTCTTGAACATTCTTAGCACCAAAGTCTTAATAACCCAGTGCAGGAAACTACCCAAAGGCTCATCAACAAGAAAATGAATGAATACTCTGGTATCTTTACCCACTACAATATTATGCAGTGGTAAAAATATACAAACCACAGCTCACCAAAAAAATGAAACATCTCAAGCCTAAAGCCAGACCACACTCAAGGATATCCATAGTGTGTGTTTCCATGTACAGACACAAAACTGTCGAAATAAGTTTACAGTGCTATTTAACAGTTGTGGTGGAGGGATATGCATTTTTCAAACATGTCAAAGTCATTTTTAAAAAAGGAAAAGTTCAAGAATGAATGAGACTAAAGAAGCATGAAAATTAAATTCAATTTCTAATCAGAACCTATGTTTTGCACAAAAGAGAGGAAAATACGAAAGGCTCTCATTAGGTCAATCAATAAAATAGAAATACAAATGGTAGATTAAAGTATTTTGTCAATGATAAATTTACTAATTGGGTAAACCAGAAGTGGATATATTTCTAGACATGTACAACCTTCCAAGATGAAATCATGAAGAAATATAAAATATAAACAAATCCATAATGAGCAAGGAAATTGAATCAGCAATAAACATCTCTTGTCAAAGAGAAGTCCAGGACCTGCTGTCTTCAAAGCTGAATTCTGGAACTCTTTCAAAAAAGCTTAGAGAGAAAATTTCCAAGCTCATTTTACAAGGCCAGCATTATCCAGACACCAAAGTCAGACAAGTACACTATAAGAAACTATAATTAAAGACCTATATCTCTGATGAACATAGAAAAAAAATTCTCAACAAAACATTAACAAGCTGAATTCAACAGCACATTAAAATGATCATTCACCACAATCAAGTGGGATTTATTTCTGGGATATAAGGATAGTTAAAAATACACAAATAAATAAATGTAAACTACCACATTAACAGAATGAAGCATGAAAACCATATGATTATCTCAGTAGATGTGGGAAAAAAATTTTTGACAAAATTTAACATCCTTGCATGTTTATAAAAATTACACATAAAAGGTACATATACACATGCCTTACTTTACACATTAAAAACCATCTGTGAAAACCCCATAGATACTATTATAGTCAATAGGGGAAAACTGAAACTTTTTCTCTAAGATCAGAATTAAGATAAGGATGCCTACTCTTTCCACTTCTATTTAACATTGTTCTGAAAGTCTTGGAGCAATTAGACAAGTGAAAGCCATTTTTAAAGGTATCCAAATGATCTCTATTTGCAGATGATATGATCTTATATATAGAAAATCCTAAAGATTCCACCAAAAAAAATGTTAGAATGAAAGAATTCAATAGTTAGGATACAAAATCATTGTACAGAAATCAGTATTGTTTCTATACACTATCAATGAACAATCCAAAAGAGAAATCAAGAAAACAACCCCATTCACAATATCTACCCTCAAAATACTTTCTAATAAAGTAAACCATGGAGGAGAAAGATCTGTGCACTGAAAACTGTAAAACATTGATGAAAGAAGTTGAAGACACAAATAAATGGAAAATATTTTGTGTTCATAGACTGAAGGCATCAATACTGTTAAAATGTTCATACTATCCAAAGCCAATGCAATCTCTATCAAAATTCCAATGATTTTTTTCATAGAGATAAGAAAACATCCAAAAATTCATATGGAATCACAAATGACACACAAGTGATCTTGAGCAAAAAGAACACAGAGATGTCACACTTCCTGATTTCAAAATCTACTGCAAATATGTAGTAATCTAAATAGCATGGTACTAGAATTAAAACAAACACATAAACCAATAGAATAGAAGAGAGAGAGCCCGTAATAAATTAGTACATTTATGGTCAACTGATTTTCCACAAAGATACCAGAACAGACAATGGGGAAAAGTTGGCTTTCTCAATAATTTGTGCTGGGAAAACTAGATATCCACATGTAAGAAGAATGAAATTAGTCTTTTAGTTCACCCCATACAAATGAAAATAAATTCAGAGTAGATTAAAAACCTAACTGTAAGGACTGAAACTATAAATTTATTAGAAGAAAACAGGAAGAAAAGCCCATGACATTGTTCTGGACAATTATTTTTTAGGGTGAGGTATGACCAAAAACGCAGGAAACAAATGTAATTTGAAGCACAGCAAAGTAAGCAATTAACTGATTTTAAAAAATAACCTATGGAATGGGGAAAGATATTTATAAACTATACAGACAAAAAGGTGTTAATGTCCAAAACACATAAGGAACTCAAATTAACTGAATAGTAAGAAAACAACCCAACTAAAAAGTGAAAAAAAGAACTTGAGTAGACATTTTAAAAAAAAAAGAAAGAAAGAAATATAGATGACCAACAGGTATATGAAAAAAAAAGTTCAACCTCACGAATCATCAGGAAAATACAATTTTAAACCATAATGAGATATGACTTCACATCTGTTAGAATAGCCATCATCAAAAAGATGAAAGATCACAAGTGTTGGAGAGGATGTGGAGAAAAAGAAAGATTCATGTACTATTACTGGGATTATAGTAATTATGGAAAACAGTATGGAGTTTCCTCAAAAAATTAAACATAGAAGTACCACATGAGCCAGCAAACTGGGTGTCCACCCAAAGAATATGAAATCAGAGTATTGAAGAGACACCTGCATGACTATGTTCACCACAGCAGTATTCAGTCAGCAAGTCATACGATCAACCTAAGTCATCTATTGACAGGTGGAAGAATAGAGAAAATATAGTTCAAATACATAAAGGAATATTTTCAGCCCTTAAAAAAAGAAGGAATTCCTATCATTAATGACAACAAGGATCCTACTATATGCTGTCTACAAAAAAAGAAAGAAAAATACTGCACAATCTTAGTCACATGTGGAGTGTTTAAAAAAAAAAAAGTCTAACTCATAGGAGCAGAGAGTAAAATGGTGGTTACCAGAAACTATGAGGTTAGATGGAGTAAAGATTTTGGTCAAAGGACCTGAAATTTCAGTTAAGGAGGCATAAAGTTCAAGAGATCTATTGTATATTATGTTGATTACAGTTAATAACAACACATTTTATACTTGAAAATTCCAAGAGAGTGAATTTTAAGTGTTCCCATCACACAAAAATGATAAGTATATAAGGTAATACCTATGTTAAAAAGCTTGATTTAGCCATTCCACAAGGAATATGTACATAAAAACATCATATTGTATAACTTACATACAATTTTAACTAATTAACAAAATTAAAATTATGTTTACTGTATTTGTAAATATACTATGGTTATAGAGAATGTCCCTAATTTTAGGAAATGTTCATGAGCATTTTGCCCTAAATGGGGTGTGTGTGTGTGTGTGTGTGTGTGTGTGTGTGTGTGTGATGTATTTCCATATTAAAAGTTTAAAAATTAAAGAATCCTAAAAGTTGCCTTTTACCTCCAACTCTTTCTTCTAGGAGTAAACTAATATTAACAGTTTTATATGTGTGTTTTAGAATCAATTTCTGTGCATTTTTTACTGTGGTAAAATATACATAGCATAAGATTTAATATTTAAGCATTTTAAGTGCACATTTCAGGGCTTTGAGTACAAAGATGTAGAACTCTTCTTGAAGGCGTGTGTCATCCTTGCACAGGGCCTGTGCCAATCTTCTCTGTGTTGTTCCAGTTTTGTTATATGTGCTGCCAAAGCAAGTACTCCATGCATTTTTAAACATACATTCTCCTACACTATAAATATAATCATTCTGTACAAAAGAAAAGGTGAAAAAGAGACATTACGAGTAAAACAACATATATTCATCACTAACACAACTGCAGAAATGTTCAAGGAAGCTCTTCAAGCAGAAAGAAAATGATAACAGATGGAAATTTTAATCCACACAAAGGAATAGAGAATGCTAGAAATGGTAAACATGTGTGTATATATAAAAATATTCTTCCTCCTATTTAATCTCTTTAAAGATATTTGACAATTTAAAGGAAACAAAGTGTGAGGGTTAATAATATATGTAAAAGTAATATGTGTAACAATAATTGCACCAAGAACAAGAGGAAGAAAATGGAAGTATATTGCTGTAAGGTTCTCACTTGTCATGTAAAGTGATATGATATTGTTAAAAAGAGACTGTGACTAGTTAAATATTATAAACTCTAGAGTAAACAATTTTAAAAAATCATAAAAGAAGAGGTTAAGCTAGTAAACCAATAGTGGAGATAAACTTGAATCATAAAAAAATATTTGATTGATGCAAATGGATAAAGGAACAAAGAAAAAAACTAAAGCAAAAAAATAGATGGTACAGAAGGAAAATAATTATCAAAAAGGTAAATTTAAAGTCATCCATGTTAACAATAGTATTGAAAGTAAGTGGTCTAAATACTCACATTAGAAGACACAGATTATCAGATTAGGTACAAAATAAGATCCTACTATATGCTGTCTACAAGAAACAGACTTTACAGACATGGACAGGTTAAAAATGAAAGAGCAATGAAAGGAATTTCCCAAAAAATTACCCCCAAGATCAGACAAATGATAGATAAATATATGCTATGTAAGCTCTAAGCCAAAAGAAGGAAATTGATTATATCAATATTAGACAAAGTAAATTTCAGATCAGGTGCTCATAGTAATACAGAAAACATAACAATGCCAACAGAGCTTCAAAATACATGAAGCAAAACCAGTCAATGTAAAAGAAGTAGACAAAATTATAGTTGTCGACTTTTTTATACACATTTTTAGTTGTAGATGGACATAACACCTTTATTTTAATTACTTATTTTTAAGAGGTGCTGAGGATTGAACCCAAGGCCTCACATGTGCTAGACAAGTGCTGTACCACTGAGCTAAAACCCAAGTCCACTTGTGGACTTCAATACAGCTCCTAGACTAAAATCTACTATGCATTCCTGACAGGATATATTGCCTCACCATTAGCCCAAAAGCAATGAGACTAATCAACCATGAACTGAGGCATTCAAAACTCTGAGCCAAAACAAACCTTCCCTGTTTTTTTGGTTGATTATCTCAGACATTTTGTTACAGGAAAAGATCTAAATCTGGGAGCTGAAAACATTTTTTTAAATCCTTAAATGGCTTTTAAAAATCAAAGAATAAAATTTTGACATTTATTTTTGAAATCTAAATTAAATTTATTTTTAATGGATACATAAATATGTAGAAATAATAACCTATTAATGGTGTACAGTGTGATGTTTTGATGTAATGTGTCAGATTAAACAAATGTACTCAGGAAAAAAAAAACTGCACCTAAAAAAGGCACAAGTACACATAGAACATTTATCAGGATAAAACCACAATGGACTCTAAAACAAGGCTTGATAAATTTTAAAGGATTAATATACAAAGTATATTCTTTGATGACAATGAAATTCATTAGAAACCCCAAATAGGAAGACATCTAGAAATGCTCCAAAATTTGTAAATTAAACAGCATACTTATAAATGACACTGGTCAAAAAAAAGAAATCACAAATAAAATTGGAAAATATTTTGAACAGAGTGAAAATTAAAGCAGCATCTATCAAAAGTGGGAGATCATCTAAAACAGCCCTGAAAGGGAAATTGATAACTTACACTCTTACATTGGAAAGAAGAAAAGTTTGAAATTAATTATCTAAGATCCCACCATAAGAAACTAGGAAAAATAAGAGCAACAGAACCCAAACTACATGGAAGAAAATAATTAACCAGAAATTAATAAAATAATAAAGGCACAACAAAGAGAGAAGATGGATAAAACCAAAAGCTGATTCTCTGAAAAGTAGAACTGGTGAGTCCTTAGCCAAACTGGACAAGAAAAGCTGAGGACACAGTGGCCAGCATCAGGAATGAACAATTTCATACACACTAAAGGCGTAACAAAGCAATGTTACAAAAGTATGCCAATAAGTTCATCAAATTATTTAGAATTAATAAGTTACTTGAAAGATCAGAACAAATGACCAGCCATTCTTTTTCATTCATAACAAAATAATTTAAATATCCCTATCTAACAAAATTATGATTGTAAACCTTCCTGCAAAGAAAATCTGTAGGTCCAGAGGATTTTACTGATGCATTCTACCAAATATTTAAGGAAAGAATAAGACCAATCCTGTAAAACAGTAGAAGGAAATGTTTTCCAATTTATTTTATGAGGCTGATTTTACCCCAAAACTAATACTAGTAAAGAAATTTAAGTGACTTCACATCATGTTCAACCACAAGAATGCAAGAATTTGATCCTAATTAGAATAAGTTATACTTCATGTATGTATAATATGTCAAAATATATTCTACTTTCATGTATATATAAAAAGAACAAATAAAAAAACTTTAAAATAAATATGAAAGACTAGAAAGCTACAGACCAATATTCCTAAAGAATACAGACACAAGAATCCTTAACAGCTTTAGTAAATCAAATCCAGCTCATGTAAAAATAATACATCATGATCAAGTGGGGCTTATCCTAGAAACCTAAGATTGATTCACTATGTAAGAATTAATAAATGTAGTCTCCCAAATTAACAAACAAAAAAAGAAAATAGATAGTTGTCTGAAAAGGTACAGAAGTTTTTAACAAATTTCAAGCAGCCATCTATGATTTTAAAAATAAACCCTTAGCAAACTAGAAATAGAAGAAAACTTTCTCAACCCCATAAAGGAAATCCACCAAAAACCTAGGTAATCCCATAATGTAAAACTGAAGTATCTCCCCTAAGCTTGGAAAGAAAAGAAGAACGTCTCCTCTTGACTATGCTTTTCAAAGGTAGTTTCTAGTTAGAGTTATAAGGCCAGAAACCAAAATAAAGTTTAAGTTGTTTGGAAAGTAATATATAAAATTCTAATTATGCACTAGAAATGAGGCTATTTGCATAGAAAATCCTAAGGGGTCTACCAAAAGAGCAACAATAACTAAAAAGTAAATTTAACAAGATCACAGGATATAAAGTCAACATAGTAAAATCAATTGTATTTCTTTATACTAGTAGCAAACAAATGGAAATTAAAATTTTAAATATATTATATACATTGGTATCACAAAGTATACATTCTTTGGAAATAAATTTAACAAAATCATGATGGTATGTAGATGAAGAGACATTAAAACTTTGCAAAGATAAATTAAAGATCTAAATAAATAGTGAGGCATACATTGTTCATAATTCAATTGACTCAGTATTGTTAAGACACTTGATAAGGGCCCGTAAATTGATCTATTGATTCAACACAAACTCAATCAAAATCCAAGAAGGCTATTTTTGCAGAAGTTTACACAGAAACACAGAATCCTAAAGTAGCCAAAACAATTTTGGAAAAAAAACAATCACTACTTGCTTTTAAAACATACTGTAAAGCTAAAATAATCAGGACAATATGGTGTTGCCATACAGAGACACAGATCTATGAAACTGAATTCAGAGTCCAGAAACAGGCCCACACATAAATGGCCAATTGAATTTTCCATAAAGTGCCAAGAAATCAACAGGGGAAAGGGTTTTTTAAAAATCCTTCCAGCCAGGGGTAGTGACACTTGCCTGTAATCCCAGCAGCTCAGGAGACTGAGCCAGGAAAATCTCAAGTTCAAAGCCAGCCTTGGCAATTTAGAGAGACCCTAAGCAACTAAGAGAGACCCTGTCTCAAAATGAAAACTAAAAAGGGCTGAGGATGTGACTCAGTGGTGAAGTTTTTAAGAAAAACAATTTCAAAATGATACTTTTTCCAGCAAATGGGCCTGAAAAAAATTGAATTTTTATAAGAGAAAAGAATGCCACTCTTAACTCTTATCTTACACTACCAAAGAAAATTGACTCAATATGTATGCTAAACCTAAATGGAAAACCTTAAACCATAAAACTTCCACAAAAGAACAAGAGGAAAAATCTTTGTGATCTGGGACTAGGCAAAGATTTCCTAAAACCCAAAGTACACAAACCATAAGTAAAAACTTGCAGATATCAAAATTTAAAACTTCTGTTTCTCAAAATACAGTTGAGAAGGGAAAAGACAAGAAACAGGCTGGGGGAAAAAATTGCAAAGATAAATCTGGTAAAGGACTTGTGTCAAAAGAGCACAGGCAATGACTTCCTTGATAGGACCCTTAAAGCTCAGGAAATAGACCAAGAGTTAATAAATGGGACAGCATCAAATTAAAAAGCTTCTTCACAACAAAGGAAACAATTAGGAATGTGAAGAGAGAACCTACAGAATGGGAGAAAATCTTTGCTAGCTACTATTCTGACAGAGTATTAATATCCAGAATATATGAAGAACTCAAAAACACCAACAGAACCAATATCCCAATTAATAAATGAGCAAAGGAACTCAACAAACACTTCTCAAAAGAAGAAATACAAATGGCCACCAAATGTATGTTAATATTATTAACAATTATGGTAATGCAAATCAAAACTATACTAAGGGGCTGTGATTGTGGCTCAGTGGTAGAACGTTCTCCTAGCACATGTGAGGCCCTGGGTTCGATCCTCAGCACCACATAAAAATAAATAAATAAAATAAAGATATTGTGTCCAACTACAACTAAAAAATAAATATTTAAAAAAACCAAAGCTATACTAAGATTTCTTCTCATTTCAGTCTGAATGGCAGCCATCAAGAATATAAACAGTCGGGCTGGGATGTGGCTCAAGAGGTAGCGCGCTCCCCTGGCATGTGTGCAGCCCAGGTTCCATCCTCAGCACCACATACAAACAAAGATGTTGTGTCCACCGAGAACTAAAAAATAAATATTCAAATTCTTTCTCTAAAAAAAAGAATATAAACAGTAATGAATATTGGAGAGGATATGAAAAAAAATGAAAACTTTTACACTGTTTGTGGGATTGTAAATTAGTACAACCACTATGGAAATCAGTATGGAGCTTCCTCAAAAGGCAAGGCATGAAACCACCATATGGCTCAGTTATAGCACTCGTCGGTGTTTGTCCTAGAGAATTAAAGGCACAATGCTATAGTGATACATGCATACCCATGTTTATAGCAGCACAATCCACAATAACCAAACTATGGAACCTAATTAAGTGTCCATCAATAGATAAATGAATAAAGAAAATATGGTGTATATACAGAATGGAGTTTTATTGAGCCATAAGAAAAATAATAAACACTGGGAGTAAAACTGGCCAAATTGTATTTTTATATTGTGTGCATGTATAAATATGTAACAATAAATCTCACCATTATGTGCAACTATAATGCACAAAAAATATATGGGTAAAAAAAGAACTTGTAAAAAATTCTTAAAAATTGATAATAGAACAAATCACCTGATTTTTTTCTTTTTAAAAAAAATTTTTTTATTTGTTTTAATTAGTTACACATGACAGTACAATGACCTTGACATATCATACATTTGAATCAGATGGGATATAATTTCTCATTTTTCTGAGTGTACAGGTTGCAGAATCACATTGGTCATGCAGTCACATATATACACACAGTATGATTATTTTTTTTGTTAATGGGCAAAAGATATGAAAATAAACTTCACCAAATAAGATTATACTAATGGCAAAAACAAAACAACACATAAAAATACATTCAACATCATTCACCATAGGGAAATGCAAATAAAACTACAATGAGCTATCATCACCATGCACCCTACAATAGTTAAATTTTTTTAAACTAGTAATACAAATATTGAATATTGCTAAAACACTTGACAAATGCTCCTAAATTGATCTATTGATTCAACACAAACTCAATCAAAATCCAAGAAGGATAGTTTTATAGAAATTTATGCAGAAACACAGAATCCTAAAATAGCCAAAACAGTTTTGGAAAAGAGAACAATCACTACTTGCTTTTAAGACATACCGTAAAGCCATACAAACACTCAGATCTATGAAACTGAATTCAGAGTCCAGAAAGAGGCCCACACATAAATGGTCAATTGAATTTTCCATAAGGTGCCAAGAAATCAATAGGGGAAGATTTTGTTCCTTCTTGTTCTTTCTCCTCTTACATTTTCCCTGCCACACCTCTACCACTCTCAACACCTGGTGACCAAGGAATTCTTTCCTCTTTTCTATCATATTCCCAGGGCCTGGCACAGAGCCTGACGTAGAGTGAGTGCCTGGTTAATATTTGCTGAATGAATGAATGGTGTTGCTTTTCAATATTCATTAAGTTCTTATTTGTGCAGAATCAGCTTGTATATTCTTTACATTGGATTCTTTCTCTGTTCAGGTGAAGAACATGCTTCATTTTGACTTTTGGGGGACTGGTTGGCCTAGTTTATAAGAATGGTAAGAAAAACAGAAAAGCAAAGAGCAGAGATTTCTCCCATCCCTCCTTCAGGCACAGTCCCAGCACCCGAGAGTTCATATGTTCCTTTGGCCAAGCTTTAGAAGCCAAGTTGCAATTGAACTTTTGCAATACATCTGGCTCTTTCCTTTAGATTCATTGATATTCATAAGCCTGCAAAAAAGGAGGCTCTTTTCACTACTGGGCAGCAGAACCTTTGCTTGGTTTCACCATGCATTGGCTAGACTGCTGTCCCCCTGAGAAAAGCCCAGATGCTTCTGAAGAATTCCTTGGGTTCCTTGTGGAATTCCTTAGTTCTTCCAGATGGCTCCCCCAGCTTGAGCTGGGGCACTTTGACCTCGAGGGGTGAGTACCCAGAAGCCCAAGTCACCCTGGAAGACACTGATGAAATTTCCACCTCTTGAGTACTCTGTTGTGGTTTTCTTTCAGTTAATAACAAGTTCCCAGGTTCAGTATCCCACAGCAGTTAAGACGGAACATGAGGGCAGAGAGTAATGTCCTCAGTGACAGAGGTTGCTACAGTTCAATGGGCCAGCAGCCAGGGCGATTGCTTTTTCTTGGAATAGATTACTATTTCTGCTGTGTTTCTTGTTGTTTCCCCACACCCCTCCCCAGTTAGGTCAGAGACTCATAATATACACATGCCTTTGTTTTTCTTGATTCAATTAACCCATTTTCCAGAATAAGCAAGCTAGTTTCTTGTTTGATTATATTAACTCTCTCTTCTCTCTCTCTCTCTCTCTCTCTCTCTCTCTCTCTCTCTCTCTCTCTGTGTGTGTGTGTGTGTGTATGTGTGTGTGTGTGTGTGCATGTGTATATACATGAACTGAGGGATCTATATGTGGCACACTTTCAGGGAGTTCCAGCATATATAAAATTATAAACTAGAATGTTCTAGAATTTTTTATAAGAACACTAGCATATTTCACATTTATAGTATGCGCTACATACCAGACACTGTGTCAAATACTTTTCAAGTTTTGTCTCCTTTAATTCTTATGACAACCATGTGAGGTAGGCTGGTATTAATTAGCTCCACCTCACAGAGGCAGCTCAAGTTTCTCAAGGCAGAGCAATTGGCCTAAAGTCATCCCTCTGGGAGTGACGGGGCTGGCATTCAACCTCAGCAATCTGAGTCCAGAGCTTGTTTTTCATCTCCATTTTTTAATTCGATGGTTTAGTCCTTGGGCTAAGACGGTCAGATAAGGTGGGAGGACAATAGCCACCTCCTATGTCATATTCCTGGCTTTGGATGAACCACATTCTTCCCTAAAGTAAGGGTCAGAAGCATCTGGACTCTGACCTAAGTACTGGTTAACTTTTTGCAGAAGCAACTGCTTGGTCTTTCTCAAACATTCTGTAACCTAGACCCACAGGAACTTGACCAGGGTTCCTGGAAGGTGGGAAGGGCAGTAATGATTTTTTAAACGTTTGTGAAGAACTATAACTCTGCTGAGAAGAGAGCCCTCTGCCAGTTCTGAAAAAGCACTGGCGAGGGCCATTCCATCATGAGTTCATCCAATGTATTTAAACAACTTCTTTTTAAGGTGGTTAAGACAGCAACAGGCCCTGCCTTCAGAGAGCTTAGAGTCTGGTAGAAAAGACAAACAGTTAAATGAGCAATTATAGTAAACAACCCCTAGGCCAATGCTGTGGAAATACTGGATGTCACAGGAGCATTGCACACTAGGAGGACACCATCCATCAGAGAGGACTACCATCAGGATAGGGAGCCATGAAGAGGTACAGAAGCAAACACTGGGGTCAGTCACAACTATGAGAAGAGGTACCACAGGGTGCTACAGAGGGTGTCAATTCTAACCATCCCAGGACATTTTTAATGATCATCAAAAAAACAATTTGAGCTCTCTTGGACACTTCCAGAGAAAGACACTGGAGAGTTTCAAGATTCTGGTATTTCTGCTGACAGGCACATAGTGCCAAAACATTTTTTAAATTCTCATTGAGAGTGTCCACCACATTGCTAACTGGCTTTGCTCTACAGAAACTTTTTTATATCCAACCATTGCTAAAAGAGTTTTTTTAAAAAATATATTTGGGAACTGCTATCCTCTCAGGGAGAGTAATTCCTTTTCCAAAGTTGCTTTTTCTACGAAGTAAATTCTCATACTTTGAAAGCGTGCCATGAAGTGAGCTGGTGAGCCAGGGAAATCCCACCATAATGAAAGTGAGCACCTCAGAGCTGTCCAACTTGTCATCAAGTACCCCAAGGACAGAAGGAAGCAGGAACAAAACCCTGCCTGAAGAAACTTTGGGATTTTTTTCTTTGAAGGGTCTTCATTTATTTTGAAGTGTTAAATGTTAATTATATAATATATCATAGATTATATTAATATGAAAACAGTGCATTGCCTTCGAATCTTGGAGTCACTAATCCTCTGGGAAAAAGAGCAAGCTGCCACCCCCCCAGGGCGAGAAAACTTTTTTCACTCTTTATCATTACACATTGCTACCACGTACATGAAACTCATAGTAAAATCTGAAAATATTCCACAATCCCTTAACTATCCCTCCCCCCCTTTGGCATAGTGATCCCAAACCTAAACCAAAAACTTGGGATTCATCCTAGATCTCTTTGGATCTGTCTTTTGGCTTTATTTTCTTAATCTATAAATTGGTGACAGCAATATTTGTCTCATAGGGATGCTATAAGGAATAAATTGAATTGATGGATATGAAGTATCAGGCAATAATACATGCCCCACGAAAGTTGAGGTTTTTTTCCCCCCAGGTGCATTCATTTCAGTGCAATTGAGACAATTGACAAAGAAACAGTCAGTCCTCTAATCAAAACAGAATTTTTCATGGCATTATCTAAAAGCCAAAACATTTGAAGTCTAAAATAAGTGGTTAGAGTTCTAGACTTAAACTTTTATTTTCAACTCCCCAGCTGACTTTAGAAAATCTTTGATTCCTTCTACAATGTAGTCTTACTGTCCAGAAGTTGCAATAATAACACTGACTTGTACAAAAGTAAATGAGATTTAAAAAAAAAAAGACATTTTAAACATACATTAATGACTGCTCCGTGTGTCATCCTGGACCATGGTTTCCTAAGTCATTTGAGAAGTTTAATGAGCAACATTCTGAAAGAATGGGAATTCCTTGTCTCCTAGGAACAGATGAGAAATATGATGGACAAGGATGAGCTGGTGTTCCCAAGGCAATGTGGTAACCACTTAGCTGGCCATAAGAATATCAATGTCCCTGACATACACACCCATTGCCTGACAGCTGATGTCTATAAAGTTACCAAGCTAGCCCAACATTAGACTGACAATTTGAAACATATGATCAAAGACTCCCTTGGGGCTGGTTTTTTTTTTTTGTTGTTGTTTTTGTTGTTTGGTTGGTGTTTTGTTTTGTTTTGTTTTTTTAATCATACAGGAAGACTAAACAAAGAAAAAGAGAAATTATCATTGAGCCTCAAATTTATAACTTACTTTTTTATCACAATGTAGAATCCTACATTTTTATCACAATGTAGAATCAACAAATAAAATTTAAATGGAGAATCAATGGTCATATGCTATTAAAGTAGATAAATATTTATTATATCTTTAAAACAGCATAACCAGAGATAAAATAAGCTATGTAACACAAATAAATGGATTTATTAGGAATAGGAATAAGATAAACCTTCAAATTAATTTTTGTGCACTAAATTGTAATCCATCATTATTTTCTTATACAATAACAAAAAAATCTTCAAATATTTAGATATAAGTTAGGAAAGGCTACTTTTATAGCCAGATTACTCTAAAATAAATTTGCTAGCTTTAACCATTTTAAATAAAGGGACATTCCAACGGGCTCGTTAGCATTGAAGAAAATGAAACACCATTGCTAATACAAAAGATTCCTCTTTTGTCTTGGTAACGAGAAAAATGTTACATAATTTACTATAATACCATTAAGAATTCCTGCATGGATTTTACAAATATGATAGATGGAAATGGTTTAGGGGAAAAAAAAAGCTAGAAAAATGGTGACATTTCATTGTGCACATAGGATTCTCATTAGCTATGTGTTAGATGTGTTTATATTGTACAAGTATCATTGGCATTTTCCTTAATTTATTTTGTTCATTTACTGCATCATAATAACCTTGGTGCCCTGCAAGTCAAGTCTCCCAAATTTAATCTTTTACTATTATGCTTCATTTTCATATTACTTGACTATTCGGGGGGAAAAAGACCAGAGGAAAACTCTGATGCCAGGTTGTCAAATGAAATTAAATCTATGTCCTTAGAAATGAAATAGTGCACTCAGCATATGGCTATGCTCTTGCAGAATTAGATCTAGCATTGTTCCTGATGTTTCATGTTGCTGAGAACAATTTCTTGCTGTCTGGAAAATTCCTTTCTGAAATTATCTGTGCAATATTTCATTTAAATCACAAGAGAGAAAAATCTTCTGCATTTCACCAACATTTCTAGAATTACTATGTAAATAGACCCATCAGACTAAAGACAGAAGACTAGCTTATATGTGCAGGAAAAGAGACACAAATAGAAAAGGCACTGTATTTCCGTTTAACTATCTATGGCTGATGCTAATTATCAAGTATAATCTTTTGCCTGATTTGAGTTGTTAACACTTGAAAATCTATTTCCTGAAAATGGCCCCTTGTCATGAATATCAAGGTCTGTAAATTTCAATTAAACCAGGAGGAAGCAGAACTGTTTTAATTTCTTAAGAATTATAGTCAGACTTTTTTTTCACATATGTGTTTCTTTATTTTTTTATTAATATGAACATCAAATAACATTTGTTACAATGGCATGCATTTGTTGAATATCCTCGATGGGCCAGGCCTTGTACTTAGTACTTGACATGATTTACCTCCTATAAAAAGTAATTTCCTATGCTAGTCAACTTTCTGTTACTGTAACAAACATCTGAGATAAATATAAGGAGGGAAGGTTTATTTTGGCTCATGGTTTTGAAGGTTTCAGTTTATGGTCACTTGGCCCTGTAGCTTTTAAGGAAACTGTTCTTGTGGCACCCAGGAAAGAGAGAGGGGAAAGGTTTGGGTCCCTATGTCCTATTCAAAAAACCTCATTTCTTTCCACTAGGCCCCACCTCTGAAAGGTTGCACCACTTCCCAGTATTGCCACAGGTTAGTGACCAAGCATGCAACACGTTCCAGATCCAATCTCTAGCATTTACCAAAGGTACAGTCAGTACGTGGTGAAACAGCAATTTGAAAAGAAACATTCTGACTCTAGATCTCACGTTCCTGTACTACTATTCTGCTTCAAAAAGAATTTAAGGTAGTTTTGAAAGTTACACATTATATATCAAAAGAACTTGCATTAGAATAGGGAACAGGAATAGAAACAGGGCCGGAATTAGCCCAGTTTGTGAAATATGTAGTCCTTGCTTACCTTGAGCTACAAATTTATTCTTAGCTTTTAGCAGTCTTTGCAAGGATCCAGTAGACTCTGGTATCTATGTTACAAAATCAAACCATTTTGTCAAGTAAAGCACAAATGTTCTTTATGTATATTAATACCATGAAGCCTGTCTCCTAAGGATCCTCATAAACAGACACTATGGAGTATAATGAAATCCATTTTAAACAATACCTGTACATTAAATGTGATGGTGAATTGCCCTGGACTGTTTCCAACCGATCTGCTGACACAGGCAAATAATATAATCCCATCAAAGTCATCCAGAAGCACAATTCAGTTAAAGCAATTCTCCAGAAGGCCACCATCCCACCTCTAGATATACAAGGACCATATGAAAGCCTGAAGCCATTAATGAAGCCCAGAAAATTATTTTGGAAACAGAAACTTAGCCAGAAACAAATAATGAATTTCACTATACAGTTTTCCTTCAATAAAAATAATAACTGGCTTTTGTCTGTCGTCAAGATCTATGTTTGATATTTTTCAAGAAGCAAAAGTAATAAAAAATAGACTGGTACCTCAAGAGTTCATATCTTAGTAGTGGATCTTTCCAAAGTCCTGGTGTGGTTTTGACCCAAGTCACCCTTTGATTTCACATGCACTTGTCTTTGTATCATTTGTGCTCACTTTTCAAATATGCTTTTTAAATTTTTTTCCCTACTTGAAAAATAAAATCTTATGCATTATGGTCTGGCTTCCATGACCCCTCTATCAATTATTCTCTACCTCTGCTTACCTAACAGAATGGGTGAAGTCATATATGGTGTTTCCACAGTACTTTGAAATAGAGTAATAAACATTTACTCTACACCAGGCACTTTATCTTTAATCTTTACAATGACTCAGTGAAGAAGAAACTAGTACTAACCCCACTGTATAGATGAAGGAATTGGTATGCTAGAGGTAAAATAACTACCTCACAATCACACAGAGAGGAAATGACAGTCAGTTTTCAAAGCCAGGGAGCAGTTAGCCCGAGCTCTGTCTGCCTGGAATATACACCACTAGTTATCACTTGGTGCTAATGTTTAGTTGTTTATATTCTTATCTCTTTTCCTTCTTCTAGAGGTGGAGTGGCCCAGCCTAGCCGCCTCTACTCTTCATCTCCCACTCAGGCCTGCATTTCTTATGACGTGGCTTCTGTACCCACCACACCACTGAAACTGTTCACAGTAGCCACCGTGACCTCTAGGTTACCTGACTCCTCTCTTCCTCAGGAAACGATCCCTTCCCGGGTTCCCCCTGACCCCTCTGTTTTATTTCCTTTCTTTTTTCTTTCTGTAGTGTGGGGCTGCTCTTTCTCTGTCTTCTTGTTTTTTTTTTTTTTCTGCCTACTTTTATATTTTCATCCCACCCACTCCTCCACCCCAGTTCAGTTCCCAGCATTCCTCTCTTGTCCTTCTGTGAGCTTTCCCTAGGAAGACTTGACCATTTTCCACTCTTTCTTTCCAGCCAAGAGCTTTCTCTTGTCACAATAGCCACGATGTCAGGTGTTCCCTTGTGTTTTCTTAAATAGGCTTCCATCATACACAGCATTTCTCATTCATTTTTCTCTTTTTGAGCACCTAGCATAGACCAGGTGCTTGATTGGTGCTTACGGAAGTAAGAGAATTGGGGTAAATGAGAGCAGAGTGTTTTGATAAATAAGACAAACAGATGACCCTGTGAACTAGAAAACCAAGAGGCATTCATCATACCATAAGTATAATACAGAGAGGAATGGCCTATGCCTTTGATCAGTTTTCCAGGAAATTGCCAATATTTCTTTTTATTTTGTTTAATGTTGCAATAGAGACACTCTTCCATGCAAAACAGAACCAAAAGATGAAGATGTTATGGAGCCATATGCTAATTCATCCAGCCTATAAGTACTATGAGAACTGAGGCCCTGTTGGTTGTATCTTGGCCCAGTAACTAGTATAGAGGCATAAACCAAATATGGAATAAACAGAGTGCCTTCTGTGTGCCAGCAACCGTACAATGTGCTTTGTGTATATTTTCTCCTTTGATGCTCACCCACAATGGGGGCAGGTGTGTGCTTATTTTAGGGGTGAGGATGCTAACAGTTGGAAAGGTTAAGTGCTTGTTCAAATTTATGCAGCAAACAAAGTAGCTAAGGCAAAAGTTAAACCTAGATTAGTCTGATACTAGAGGCCACCCTTTAATAAGATGCTACACATATTTCTCACATGTGGTAAAATTTTCCCAGAATATAAATTTATATTAGATAATTCAGAGGCTAGAATGAGAGAACACAAAAATATCTCCATTGGGGGATATATTTTCATGTGTTTGAATGATTTTTTTTCCCTTTATGAATTCTTACATGTGACCATTTAAAAAATGGAATGCTTTTATGTCCTCGTTCTTTCAGCACTTGATAGAATTCTCGGAATGCTATTCGATATTTTCAAAATACATAGATGGAGTTGATTCTTCATGATCTTGTGTCCGTGTGACTTGCTGCGGCTGTTGCTGTGTATGCTTCTTTGTTTTGATCAAAACTGCTACTTCCTTTCTTGGTGAGACTCTACAAGTCCTAAATCAGGAGCCCTCAGAGTAGGGAAAGTTTTAAGGGGGTTTCTGCTACTGAAGAGGAAAAGCTTTGGTAGAAAATGAAGAACTTCCCCGAAAGTGGAAAAAAAAATCAGACATAAGGAAATTTTTTTCAGTATGTAAGATGGAAAATATGAGACCTCAACACAAAAAGGGAAAAGGTTGAGGGTAGGGAAGAGAAGGAGGGACGCCCTACAGACGACAGACGGAAGTACAGCTGGAGGTGGCTGAGAGCAAGGCCAGAGGCAGGTTCTCTGAAGCAACCTTCTCAGCAATCCCACAAAGGCACATTGGTTCAATGGTTAGGAGCGTGAGAAGCTGTCAGAGGAAGAGGTGTGACAGCAAGCCTGACCGTGAGAAGAGCCCACGGCACACTGTGGCTCTATCCTCCATCGACCAGTGGCCTGGCTTCCACCCCAGTCCATCCAGGGCCGGCCCAGCCCCAACCTCACCCAACATGGACACACACCCCCATACACACCCTGATGAACTGCTGAGGGGAACCTCAGCCGAAAGCTGCTGAGTGTGTCTCCACAGGATAGCAGAGAAGCCAAATGGGACAGTGCAGCACTCTCCTGTTTGTACTTTGTATTTCTTCTATATCCTGGGGGGTAAGATAGAAGAATCAAGGGAAGCATGTCTAAGAATAAGAACATGAGAGGAAAATGTTTCCTTCCCAATAGAGTGAAATTGGAGGATCTTCTAGTCTGTTTCCTTTTAAAATAATATCCTTGCCTTAAAAAAAAAAAAAAGAGTTGTTTAATGTCCTGAAAGTTTCTTAAAACTAGCAATTTGTCCCCTATTTCTAAGCACAAGGCCAAAAATAGGAATTATTTGGTTTTCTCCTCTGAGGCAGATCTGGGTGAGGCCGGCCTGAGAAAATCCTCCTTGCCCCTTAACTAAGGGAGCTGTCAGGAAGGAATTCTGGGAATCATGATACACATGTATACACAGAATGTCCAGATGGGAAACGAAGCTGGATCTGGTTTTCTTCACCACAGGACCACACTGCTTTTTCTCTGCTCCCTTAATAGATAAGGGAGGAACACAGCTTTGGACCCACACTGCTACCACCTCTTAAATGCTCTGGCAACTGAAGTCACCAAAAGGAAGATGGTCAAGGTATGTTTTAATCAGATCTAGAAATCCTGCCCTTGACAGAGTAAAAACACCTTCTTTATCAAAAGGACCATTAAGTAATAATGGCTAACCTTGGGCAGGGGGTGTAGCTCAATAATAGAGCATTTGCTTACCATACAGGAGGTTCTGGGTTTGATCCCCAGCATTGCCAAAAAGTGAGCTTCCAATCTGCCTGTCACACTTGCTAAGCTCTTTGCATGCAATCTTATTTCATCTTCACAACAACCCTGCCAGGAAGTGCTGTGAAGACGCTGAGGCTTAGAGAAGTTGAGGACTGTGGTTACACAGTAATCAGTCTTAAACCCAGGTCAGGGGGCTGGAGCTAACTCTCCTGAGCACTTTGCTCTAAACTTACAAGTTAGTTATGGAGAGCGAACAGAA
The DNA here is from genome assembly GCF_045843805.1 of Urocitellus parryii. Taxonomy (NCBI): domain Eukaryota; kingdom Metazoa; phylum Chordata; class Mammalia; order Rodentia; family Sciuridae; genus Urocitellus; species Urocitellus parryii. Next base: position 64,404,899 of record NC_135539.1, on the reverse strand, counting down.
ACATGCACATATAACCATAAGTGAGATTATGTTTTATACCAACTAAATGTAATGAACTTACACAGAGCCCAAGGAAAGGGTGCTTGCAACACAGCTGAGCCAGAGAGGAGCAGGCAGGGCCAGGGAGACGGGCTGCTCGCAGAGCAGAAAGGAAGTCATTTTTCACAAACACTTTAAGCTGTTATCTCCTTTGAAGCCAGCTGTATGAGCAAGCATGTGATCTCTGAGGATGTGTGTCGAGGGGCCCTTTTCTGCTGCTTGCAAACTTCTTCTCCTTTGGAAGGGCAGTTTCTTCAATTCAAGCCATCTTCCCCCAAGGCCACCGGCTGCCTGGGCCATCAGTTTCTAGTGAAAGAGACCCCAGGATAAAGTTGACAGTTCATGTGCCCTAATCTTGAACAAGAAGGAAAAGTCTTCCTCTTTTCTACCCCCACACCCTTCGAAATTGTCTTGCCTCTTCTGTAGTTTTTGGCAGACCCTTCAGGAAATATTAAGTTAAACTAAAAATCCAGAAGTCCCAGTAACATTCTGGGCTAAATTAAAATATCCAGCAAACTATGAATACAACATAAAACTATTTAAACATTGATTTTACTTATTTTAGCAAGACAGCAGCTGCCTAGAATCAGAACTGAGAACAATAAATAAATTAGAGGGAGAAAGGGAGAAAAGGAGGGATTTCACAGGATCTAAAATTAAAATGTCCTATGTCATAGGTATATTTCAATCATTACACAGTAACATTGACCCTCAAAGGAGAGTAAAAATATTAAAATTTGTTATTACCTCTCCCTTAGCCTCCCACATAGAATGTAGAACTTGACATCAGCACTGTTGGCCAATATAAAGGAAGGGTTTTACTACTTAACCCAGTGAGTGCAAGGGCCTGGCTGCAAATGTGAGCTTCCTCTTTGGGTGCACATTTAGCCTGTCTTTGAAGGACCAATTTGGAACAAAAGAAAAGGAAGTAAGAGAACAATTTCACCTTCAAATGTAGCAACCAAATGGGCGCACCCAAAATGGGAATTTGATAGGGTCTTGTATGGACACAGCATAGCATAGCATCCTTTGTGGGTTTTTTGTTTTTGTTTTTTGTTTGGTTGTTTGGTTGTCCCCCCACCTTTGGTCCTCACTTACCTTCATGCAAATATACTAAGATGTCAGAATAGCAGACATGTACAAATGTGAAGAATTCGCTCATAACTAAATTCATGCCCATGCAAATTGCACACTTCTCTTTCATCTCAGCATTGATTATACTCTTTACAAGCCACTAAACTGTGACAAAATGTGTACTTTACTGAAACAACATGTAAGCATTTCATAAATGAGCCCCAAATATTCATGAACTATTTTCAGACACCGTATTTATGAAACTATTAAAAACTCATTACTCTTGCCATTCCTTTTATAAGTTGGAAAGTAAGCACAGGTTATTTATATCATTGCCCTAGAGACGCTGGTAATTTTGGTCTGGAAGATATTTGCATTTAAGATACATCACACAACTGGCATCAGTTATTCTTTTTTCCCCTGAGATTGTTTATACACTTATCTATTGGTAGCAATTCTAGTTAGCTCTTTTAAAGGCTTGAGTGGAGGAAATATGGAAATATATCATGTCTTTATTTGATTAAGATAATTGAGAATTTTTGCTTTGAAGTAGAAGTGAAACAGTTTCTGGAGAAGGCTAAGTAGACATTTACTATCTCTCTGCTAAACTGGACCAGGAGGAAAAGAGGACCTCAGAATAAACATACCCTGAATTCTTTTGCTTGTGTAAGAAATATTGGGCTTCCCCTTACATGTGAAACAGGGAGCATGTTAGAACTGACATACACATGTCAGAGGGAGAAAGATCCCTGCACATCCAAAATCCCCTGGATATGAGAGCACAACATCTCATACAAAGTGATGTACACACATTTTGTTTTCTGCTAGTTAATTTCAAATGCACACATCTTTTCAGTGTGTGTGGGGGCGGGGAGGGGAGTATTATACATATACAGCTTGCTATCTAGCAGGAATGATTAAAGCTAGTTTCCTTCTCCATTTCACTACCACCAGTTCCCTGTCATTTTTCAGAGGCCCTTGCCTGAGAGCAGGTGTCAGAAGTGCCCTGGAGACCTGAGGTTTTCCACAGCCACAAGGTGTGTCTGGGTGAGTTGGATCACCTTTGGCAGAATGGCTCACTTCCTTGAATCTTGGAAGCCTGAGCTCCTGTTCCTGATGCTCTTGTCATTTTGCTTAATTTCTGATCCTCAGAACCACATCCCTGGATCATTGAACCCATTTCCTGGTATTTCTTCAAGCTTATTTGTTTGTATTTTTATTTTGATTTTCTAATTGGGAACAACAGGATGAGTCCAAGCTTCATTATATAAATGACCCTAGACCCTCTCCTTTGCCTCCCTGTCACATTCAGTTTACCACCATGGCCTCTCCATTCTACTCCCTAAGTACATGTTGAACCTGCCCTATGGGCTCCATCCTCACCATTGCACACCCCCCACATGCTCACCCCTCCATCCCCCACCCCCACCTTAGGACCTAGTGACCCTTCACCTGGAAAACTGTTATGGGGTCTTATCTGGCCTTCTCCAAATATGTTCCTCTTCAAACCCTCCTCCCCAGCAGGTCAAGGGGAATACTGTAAAAACTAATTTCAGTCACAGTTTTCAGAGATGGAACCCTCCCTTGGTTCCCCACCATCAATGAATTTTTTGATGTACACAAAAGGCCTTTCCCAAGTGGGCCTCTTTCCAGTACCCCAGACCTGCCCCTTGAACATGCTGAACTGCCACAGGCCACACCATTCCATAGGGAGCATGTGGCTTGTCAGCCAATGGCCTGCATCTCTGAACTCACCGCTATCTTGGGGACAATTGTTCCTATTCATTCGTTTTCAACATGGTGCTCCTGGTGCCTTGGGACACTCATCCCTTTCTCCCAGTCAGCTTATGTCCTCAGGATCAAGGGGACTGCAAGGCCTCTCCAGGCAGACACCCCCCCCCAAGCCAGGCCACACAGGACAACTGAAAACTGGTAAAACTTTGGGCGTGTGCCTTGCTGGTGGAATTGTTAGAAATTCTGAGGAAAATAATCATACCACCATCAAAATATAATCTGAAAGAAATGATGTCTAAGGTCAAGAACAAAAATAAGGGTTTCAAAGCATAGAAAATTTTGACTGAAATTCTAGTCTCAAAAATACATTTTTCCTCAAATGAATGACTCCCATAGTGTAGAACAGTGTGGAACAACACATTGGAAAGCCAAAGTGTCTCTTTCTCTCGCCTACCCCATCCCTCCACGCCCTACCTCAAGCAACTCTCCTAGCTCCTGAGGACCATGAGATCAGAATGTGAGAGATGTTTTTGTTTTGTTTTGTTTTACCTGATCTTCTATCAAAACCTGGGCCAGGCCACAATCACAGCTTCCTATGGCTAAATTAAATTCTGAATGGACAGGACAAATCTTTCCCTCAGATATATAAGCAATGACTCCCACACAATCAATCAGATCAAAGGTCAAAAGAAGAAGAAAAGGTGTGACGTTAGGAAGCATTTTGAGGAAAAGAGTACTTGGATCCCCCGGCATTTTTATCCCCTCACCCTCTACCAAGGATTTGAGTACAATGCCTCCTCTGCCCTCATCTCTGCCTCTCAATCTAGACTGAAACAATGAGGAGATGAAAGGATCAAACAAATAGAGCTTTGTGGTACAACAAAGAGGTACAGTGGAGTCTGGGGGTGGGAGAATAGGGTGGAGACAGCCTCTAGCTTGCATTCCTGGCTCAACTGTGATGGAGAGGAGAGGCCCAGGGAGGCAGCTCACAGATGGTGGAAGAGGGCTGCCTACCTCCCCCTTGAGGTCTCCTAATTCCAGCCTGAGATGATGAGCTGCTCTTTAGTAAAACAGGACTAGGTGGATATAGCTCAGTTGTAGAGCACTCTCCTAGCCTGCTGCCAGGCACCAGTACTGGAAAATAAATAAATAAATAAGCATGCATTATTATATTAATTAAGCTTATATTACATTATATTAAGTTTATACATTATTATATTAATTAATATTATTATTGTTGTGACACTTTGGGAAGGAAGGCTAGGGAGATGGGTAACATGAACAAGATCTAGTTCAATGTTTTTCTTTTAAAAATGCGGGGTAAGCCAGGCATAGTGGGGTGTGCCTGTAGTTCCCACTACTGGGAAATCTGAGGCAAGAAGATCCCTTAAGCCCAGGAGTTCAAGACCAGTCTAGGCAACAGACTAGGATCCCATCTAAAAGAAAAAAAAAATTAGGGGTGAGAGTTGCAAATGAAAAAGTTCCCCCATAACCATGGAAAAAATACTTCACTAAATGAGAGACTAGAGCCCAGCCATATCTGAACAGTCCATGCTAAACCTTGTCCTCTGGGTAGACACAGTAAGACTGATGAGGGGCCAGAGTTGTGGCTCAGTGGTAGAGCACTTGCCTAGCATGCATGAGACACTGAGTTCAATCCCTGGCACCACATAAAAATAAACAAATAAAATGAAGGTACTGTGTCCATCTACATCTAAAATAATTAAAAAAAAAAAAAAAAGACTGAAGAAAGACACACTCTAGATCCAGGCTGCTCAGTGTTGATCCTGACACCATCCCTGCTCCAACTCTGTGATCCTAAACAAGTTTCTCCCTGTGCCTCAGTTTCCTCATCTCTAACCCATTAAATCCCATGTTTTAAATTCTGCCAATATTTCAGTGAAATTGGTGCAGGGGCATGAAAACAGGTTAGAATGAAAGCTTATGCATTATTATTATTATATTAATTAATATTATACAATTTTTATTATTATGTAATTATATAACATTTAAACTTTTATATATATTTCACATCTGGGATGATGAGATAATGTGAGTTAAAATGAGAGTCAAATCACATCCACTTCTCAAAGTTGCTTTGAAGATGTTGGGAGACAGACAGATGAGGATGGTGGGAACATGAGGTTAACAGAACAATTCTATAAAATGGGCTCACTGTGCTGACCTCCACATGCTTTTAGCCAAAAAGCAATTTACCCGTAGCCCTGCCTTTGCCTAAGTGGACAGAATACGTCAAGTTTCTCAGCAAATTACCTGTTATCTGCAAGGAAAAGGAGACAAGGAATAAATGTTGTTAGAGGAACCCAAGTTACTTTGAAGAGACAGATAGTTATAACCCTTTTCACAGGCCAGATTCGGGAAGATAAGGATAATTCCTCCTAACCATAAAATCTTTTTTTTTTTTTTAAAGTTTTTTTTTTTTTTATAAAGAGAGAGTGAGAGAGAGAGAGAGGGACAGAGAGAGAGAGAGAATTTTAACATTTATTTATTTTTCTTAGTTCTCGGCGGACACAACATCTTCGTTTTTTGTATGTGGTGCTGGGGATCGAACCCGGGCCGCACGCATGCGAGGCGAGCGCGCTACCGCTTGAGCCACATCCCCAGCCCCCATAAAATCTTTAAAAAGGATTAGGAAACCAATTAGAACTAGTTAGCATGGGCCAAGGGGATTTAGAATCGTCATGGCACTAGGTACTTAAAAGTCTGATGTCATCTTGCTGTCAGTCAAAAGTCAAGAGGTGAACCTGGGTGGGATTCTCTGGGAGCTTCACTGGGATTCCCAATACAGCTAGAATGCAGGGGAAGCACACTGACCTTCTCCTCTCTGAGAGGACCCACTCTTTCTCTTGAGAGTGTCCCCTTCCCCTTTCCTATTCCTCGTTCCTGTTACTCTGAGGAACATGTCTAAAATCTGTCTGACTTAATTGTAAGAATCAAGATTTGAAGGGCTGGTCTTTGTACAGCCTCAGTTTCTCTGTAGGCCCAGCTCTGTAACAAGGGTTCAATGAGTTACAAATAAAAAGCACTCAGAATTCTCAAAAACTGTTAGTTATTACTATGTTAAATTACTTAGTCATTTCATGCCTTGGTTTATCATTATATAAAACTTTGTTTTTACTAACTTTATAGGACTTAGAAAAATTAGGAGAATATTTTGGAGAGGTTTTAAAAATTATTTCAGGTTGTCAGCTTGGGAGACACATTCAGAAAGTATCTAACAAGTAATAAAGACATGACCTTGTCCTTGTTCACACTCACTTCTTTTCAAAAAATCTCCCTAGAAGTGTCATTAGTTCTGACTTCTCTACACATCAGCAGGCTAAGAGAAAACAACCATCTGACTTAAGAAGATAAAAATGGATTTTTCCCACCAACCTTCCAAGTTCCCATGAAAACCAAGTCCGGAGGAGGAACTCAGTTCATTAGGTCATACTGTCTGAAAATTTAGAAGATAATCATTAGCTAGAATTTGTTAAATACATACCCTGTGCCAAATAATGTATAGGTAGTTTATATGCCTCTTGGCTGTAACCATAGAAATAAGAATGATATTATCCCATTTCACAAAGGAGAAGACTGAGATATGGAAAGGTTGAGGAAGAGGTCAGAGCTGTCTGATCCTAGACCCTATTGGCTAAACCATTGTATTGTGTTGCCTATTTTGATCCTAGTACATGAATGATGGTACTTTTCACCCAATACCTGTTACATTGGATATGGATAATTTGGAAGTTTCTTTCAGTTGTCAGATCCACATTTTAAGAAATACTTCCAGATTTGCTAAATACTCTTTCCTAAAAAAACCTGCCATTGTGAGATAACATTTTTCCTATTTCAGGGGATAAAAATGCCCTTCTGAAATATAAAATAATGGTACTGGTAAATGGTACATTTTCCTTCTTTCTAGAGAGCAAAACAAAAAATTCTTTCATAGATCTGCCAGTTTTTTTTTTTTTTTCTGTTCATTGATGGACTATGGGATTCAAACACCTAAGGACATTGCATCATACTTGGCATAGTCCCCACTAGACATTGAGACTGAGGACCTTGACTCTATCATTGCTCCATTTCATGGGATCACAGGAGCTTGGTTGGCCATCTTGTCAAATCATAATTTGATTTGAAATGGAAAAGATATTTCTAAGGAAATTAGGGGAATTAATTACGGTACAACACTCACATGATACCATGAAACTCATGTTAATTTGTTAGGGGTGATAATGTCATTGTTATTTTTAAAAGAAAGTCTTTACTTTATAGAGATGGGGTCTGACATGGGTAAATGGCACATCTGACATTTGCTTTAACATGCTTCCGTGAATTTTAAAAAGTAAAAGAAAAAGAGAGATGGAGCAAATATGTCAGTCTTCATTTTTTTTTATCTAAATGTTGGAGAGACATGGTCTACTATGTTTAAGTTACTTGAAATTTTCATAGAATGTGTACATACGTATAAGTACATATGATGTTCAAATCCGATCACTGAGGGCTGATACATTTCCCTCCTTACTAACTGTGAATTTAAGCAGTTTCTTCTTCTGTAAAATGAGGCAAGAATATATAATTTGCATATTTGGGATAAAAAGAGATGCCAAACCCTGAGAACAGATATTCAATCAATGTTGGTACACTTGCCTCCAACTTTTCTCCCCTTCTCATATCTTATATACACATTTAGAATTTTAAAATAATAGGTAGCACCTATTCACATTTTACCAAATGATTTTTTATGAAGTCCTAAAAGGAACAAATTTTGGTAATGCAGCTATATGATTTAATTTGTGGCAATAAAACATAAAGACATCTTTTCAGAAATATCATTTCTATGAAGTGAGATGTCGCTGAAATAGGAAATGATAGTCATTTGATAGAGTGGTTATAAAAGTGTTGCTCAGCAATTAATTTTTTAATAAATTATGCATCCTTCAAAGGATCTTTTAGATTAGAATTTGATAATAAGTATACTTCATTAATTAATATGTTCCTGCAACTATAATACTACTACTGCTTATATAACGCTATTAAAATCCTTCAGTCTCTATCACAATTAAGTTACTTAAATTTCTTCTTAATTTAATATAATTTTATGGAAATATTTTCAAAGCATACAGGATGCTAAAAATTCAGAAACTTTTTTGATAGCCAAAAAATTAGGTTTCTCTATGAGTATAAATAATTGTTAATAATTTTTATAGTTATAGTCACCCTTTTAATTGATATAATGCATGAAGATTCTTAATGAGATAACAAAGAATTATGTTTAAATTAGAAAAGAATCTTTAAAGGATTCGATAAATCCCAGAAACAAGTGACACATTAATAATACTGACCCAAAAGGCATATCTTTCCTAGCTTATCTCTCAGATCACCCTATTATTGCTTATTGAGTATAAATGCAGCACTATGGAAGGTACTTATATTTTTGAAACTTTTAAAAAGAGCAAGTGTGTTTACCATGCTGTGCCATGACTATTTCAAAATTTCAATTAAGATCTAACATTAATCATTTTCACTAGCACAATAATGTGCCCAGACCCTTCTAAAGGGCAGTGGAATGATTTAATAAGTTAAGTCCTGTCAAAAATAACCTATCATGCAGATGACAAAAGGAACCCTTGCTTTGAAGCTTGAAAAAAAAATACATTTCACTGTGAAAAATCATCTGTCTTTAGGATCTGTTTCATGTTTCTTCAAACGTTTCATGTCGACCTTTCCCTAAAGCAAAATTTGAGATGAAGTTGTGTAATTTATTGTCATGCTTTAAACGTATTATATGTATTCTTCCCTTTGATAGCTTTTTTCCTCTTAGGTCCTTGGAAACAGTAAGATCACTACAACTGACTTTTCCTGTGGATAAAGGAAAAGTGGAAGGATTTGCAGAAAACAAGAACGTGGCAGGAGAACAAGGCAGAAGACAGAATGGGGAAAGAGGAAGGTAGAGTCTCAGAATAGGAGTTTTGCTATTTTGAGAGCTGCCGTCTGGAAATCAACCCACAGGTAAATATTACATGTATTGGAAGGAGTGTGGTCCTCGTGTCTAGTGCAACTTGAGCAAATCTAACCAAGTCCTACAGTCGGTTGCACAAAGGAAGAGAAGTCATATTTGTTGAGTACCTCGTAGGTGCCAGGAGCGGTGGCAGATGGCCTTGTACGTGTTTAATCTTATGACTTCTGCATTTCAGTGTTGTGAAGTAGATGCCCTTTTCCCAATATACAGATCAGGAAACTGAGACACAAAGAAATTGTAAAATAAATCTCAAGTGACCTTTTCTGGCCAAGCTCAACTCCAATCTGTACCTTCTGAAGCTCACAGTTCTTCTCACCAAAGAAATCACCTTGCTATAAGATAAAAGGTCTATTCTCTCTGTAGCCAGCTTTTACCCAATTAGGGAGCCAAATCGATCAAAGGAAGCTGGTATAAGAAGATCCTGTCAATTGAAGTCTTTTAAGCCATAAATTAAAGAAAATCAATAGTGAAATGCATTCAAATGGGACAGAGACAAAAATCAGAAACTGGTGAGATGGTTTAAATGAGGCATTGATCATCTGGACTCATGGCTCTTTACCTTGATTTGGATCACGGGATCCTCTGAGACCTGAAGCTGAAAATTCACACACCCTCCAGAGGGATGAAGGGATTCTTAAACTCTATATTATGCAGTGTAAAATTCATTTAAATATGAAAATGTTTATGCATCTAAATGAAGGAGTTTTCAGATACCTTATGCATTCTGTGAACATCAGTTGCTTGAAGCTTTATTATGGTGACCCACATAATTTTTGAAAGAACTACTCATGCTAAGGGTTCACCAAGTACCTTGGATCATAAATGCACCATCTCAAGAAAAGCGCATTAGAAGGTAGCCATAAAAGAAGGATGTTGTTGGTGTGTAAAACCAGTGACATTATCCCACCCCTCAACGTTCTGGAGGACTAGAACCTAGTGTGAATGTAAATGTAGGTTTTTATTTCATTTACACCCATCAGATGAAATTACATCCTAATTATTTCATGTAAATTGATGCAGGAAAAGACAAGTCAGGCCCTGGGTTCCAACCAGTTCCAATCTGGGCTCTTCATGCCCTAGTCAGCCTCTTTCTAAAAGGAAAGGAAGTTGTTAGAGGAAGAGAAACTCGACCACCCACCACACTCTCTTTGCCAAAAAATCAATCCACTTCAAGAAGAACACAGGGGAAAATCAAGACAGTGGTTGAGACAATCACACAACCACCACAAGAAGAAAAAAAGGCTGGGTAGCCATGAATAAGTGAAGCACCATGAATAAGTGTTAACCCACTTAGTCGGCATCATATCCATGCTTAGATTAGAAAATCTCTGCAAAAGTTTGGCCTAAAAACACAACACTCTGGGAAAGCCAAACTACTGACAAATCCATTTATTTTTGCCCATTGTTTTAACTTGCTTTCCATATTTTTATACAAAGTGTTTATTAGGTCATGTTACAGAACCAACAAGGGAGGTTCTATCCTTGGATCTACCATCAATTTACTCTGAAAATTCAAGAACTTCTCTCTGGGACATGGCTCACACAAAAAGGGACCTAATGGGACTCTTCCAGTTTTGCTGATAGTTTAAGGAACCATAATGCACAGCAGATATATATGGAAAATTGTCCAGCGATACAACAAAAACAGGAAATAGGAAACTTCTGCACCAACTCAGATGAGGATTATTTTCTGCCCCACCCAGTCTACAATAAGGGGATAAGTAGAAGTTAGTCTACCTGGGGAAAAGGAATTGGGGGTTCAAATGGATACTTGTTTTCCCTTTCTAAGTTAAAAATTAAAGACTTAAGGCATGACCAGATACATACAAATCATCAAAGTGAGTAGTGTATTCCCAATACCACCCTCATTCTCTTTCTGCTTTTTAGGCCCCACTCTGGGGCCTCATGTGTTGAATCCTTTTCTCTCTTCTGTGTCCCCCACAAAAGTATGGCTGCATTTTGCAGGCTCTGCATGCCTACTCTTTTGAATTGTATCACATCTCAAAATTCTTCCATGACCCAGGCTGGGGGTGTAGCTCAGTGGCAAAACACAGTAGGTGAGGGAGTCATTGGGTTCTATTTCCCAGCACCAAAAACAAATAAATAAATAAAAACTTCTATACCAACAGCAAACTTTGTTATCTTTTATTTCTTGTAGGTGCTTTAAGAAAAACCACCTTATTAAGTCAATTTACAGTAAGATATGAATGGCTAATAATCCTTGCATATCCTAAAGTCATTTGCATTTTTAATGACATCCTGCAGAGAGAGCAGGAGAGAGCATGTGAGTGCCAGTCCTTTGAACTAGTGAGAAGGTGGATGCAATAAAATGCAATTTAAATGGGGGAGAAAAGAGCCTTAGGTTTGAAAGATATCTGAGCACATGGGCAGATGAAATCTGCTGAAGTCAGATTCCTGCACCTGTCTTTCACAGTTTCTTCCTTCCTTCTTTTGTGAATCTGAAGAAACTCTAAATGTCCCTTCTGACGCTCTCCCTGCCAAGACAGTTTTCCTGGAAATAGTGGAAACTCCAGCAGTTGAGGTAAGGGATAAATATTTGTAATTGTCTGCTATTTATAAGTCAGAAACAGCTTATGTTGGTAAGATTTTGAAAATTCCACCACTAAAATTGTGACAAATAATTCCTTTCTCAAATAATAAGTTGATGTCTAAAAACTAAATCAAGAAACAAAACATATCCTTCTTTGAACCATTTTGCTCTTTCACTGTTTCTGCTCTTCTGAAAAAGCCAAGCTGGGGAAGAGAAGGAGGAAGCACAGAAAGAAGAAAGAAGCCCTAAACCTCCTACCACCACAAACCCTGCCCCACCAAAGCCAATAGACTACCAGGAAAAATCTATATAGTCTTTTCAAGTGTTTGATGACGTCTCCATCATCTACAGTTTCCTGTGTAAGTTGACTTTTTGCCCATCCAACCAAGAAGGATGGGAGAATATGTGTTATAAGTGAAACAGCTTCTTAACACCTGCTTAAAGATTTATAAGCATGTGGTTTGGAAGACTACCCATATTGCAATGTTTCTATATCCCTTTGAACTTTATAAATGTGATTTGAAGTAATAAAAAAAAGATCTTTAATTTTTTGAAAATTATTCAATATTGGGAAAGTTTATATTATATATATAATATGAAAGTTTATATTATATATAATAAGTTTATATTATATAAGTATAATATAAGTTTATATTATATATTATATATTATTATATATAATATGACATATATTATATATAATATAAACTTTCCCAGTATTGAATACATGTTATATATATACTATATATAATATGAACTTTATATTATAATTATAATTATATAATATATATATTTACATGTAGATACATACACAGATATGAAATATGTATGTGCATATGTGTATATACATACACACATTCACACACATAGATGGTTGGATTTCATTCTAAATCTATATGCTTTCTCATTCAACTTACCCACTCATATTTTGAAAAGTTCATTTTGAAATCTTGTGATTACTGACACTTTACTATTGGTCACAGACAATCAAACCAGCAAACATGGTTAACTCTAAGCTGAAATGAAAGTTACAACTTTCATCGTATATCATACAAATACCAAGACCTTTAAAGTATTTAATTATCAAAAGAAGTAAAATATGTTGCACTATTTCTCCTGGCTTGATTCCAGATCTAATACAATCTGTGACTTAATGAAGGTTATTTCTACTATAGGCCATAGCAACAATAACCAAAATGCCTAACACATATTCTCCCAATTATCTAGAATCATTCTAATCTGAACTATGAAAGAGTCTTTCTTGGTTGGATGGGCAAAAAGTCAACTTACACGGGAAACTGTAGATGATGGAGACGTCATCAAACACTTGAAAAGTCTATATAGATTTTTCCTGGTAGTTTATTGGCTTTGGTGGGGCAGGGTTTGCGGTGGTGGGAGGTTTAGGGCTTCTTTCTCAATAATAGAAGCTTCATTAAGGAGAATTAGAAAATTATTAATAGTAGGCAAAACATGTAAAAGGGAAAAAGAAGTAGAAAACATTCCAATGCTTCCCTTTGCCTGGGAAAGGATATACTTCTCTAGTGACATTAGTGTTCCCCTGGGGTCAGGCAAGATCTCCAGTTAGTGAACACACAGTCTCCTCTCGAACAAAGTCTCGTTCTCTGAAACTTGTAGTGGGCAACAGGAAGTCATGTTTGCTCTGTGAAATCCAACTACAGATTGAATTAAGGGAAGAAGAGTCTAGTAGTGGAAAGGATTCGGAGTTAGAGAGAGCTGAATTCCAGTGTCATTTTTCTCTACCACCAGCTGAGTGACACAATCCTGAGCCTTGGTTTTCTCAACTGTACCCTGGGTATGATCAAGGGTAGTTCATAGGTTTGGTATATTCTTTCTAAGGGTGCTGTGGACCTGATGAGGACAGCCATGGTATGATGAACTAAGAACCCCAACCTACCGAGAACCCCAATCTCCCCTGCTCTACTCTATAATCTGTGAGGACTTCACAGCTTCTGAGTTTAATGATGTTCTTCTGGGTAATGAACAATAAGATGGAATCACTGAGGTGTCCTTTATTGGCTCTTCAGACAAGTAGGATTCCACACAGGAAGGCGGCAATGTAATTTGGAGTTTGAATTTTCACCTAATAAATTAACATTTTTTAAAGTTAGCAAAATTATTTGGTAAGGTGCGTGGCATTTGTTTTCTCTTGATTGTCTCTCATTCAAAGATCAAGGTCCAAGATAGTTCCTCCGTTTACTAGTGAGTGATTGCTGGGGTTTGACTATCCCCTCCAAAACTCATTGATATTTAATTACCACCATATCAAGAGGTGGAACCCTGCAGGATCATGGTGGAACATTCCTGAAATCCCAGCAACTGGGGAGGCTTAGATACGAAGATCACAAGTTTGAGGCCAGGCTTAGCAACTTAGTGAGATCATGCCTCAAAATTAAAAATTACGAAAAATGGACTGGGAATGTAGATTAGCAGTAATCACCACCACCACAGCAGGTTCAATCTCCAGAGAAGAAAGGAGAAGGAGAAGAAGGAGGAGGAGAAGGAGAAGAGGAGGAAGAGGAAGAGGAAGGAGGGGGAGGGGAGGGGAAGGAGGGGGTGGAGGGGGAGGAGGAGGCGGAGGAGGAGGGGGAGGAGGAGGGATGTAGGACCTTTCAGAGGTAATTAGGCCACGAGAGCCCCATGAATAGATTCATGTCATTATTGTAGGAGCAGGTTTGTTATCATACAAAGGTGCTTTTTCTCCTTCTTGCTCATCCTCTGATGCCATCTGCCATGTTCTGACGAAGCAAGAAGGCCCCCTTGCCATATGCCCACACCTTGATAGTGGCCTTCCCAGCCTCTTAAACTGTGAGAAATAAATTGATTTTTTTAAAAAATAAACTCCCCAGTCTGTGGGATTCTACTATAGAAACATAAAATGGACTAAGTTTAAGAACAAGTTCATTATTTACATCTTGAAACTTCAGTTTTCTCATATGTAAAAATAAATTCCTCATCTTTCATAACTGTTCGAGCTTTAAAATAAGGTAATGTATATACAAGCTGTGTAAGCTGTACATTTCTAGACAAATATGATAATATTTGCTAGAAAAATTAAAGTCATTCAGCAATGATGCTCAAACCTTGCCAGAAAATTACTCCCTTATCACTGAATTTAATATAAGGCAGAACTTCCTCAAGCTCATCAATGATAATTTACATAATGAAATCTCATTGACCTGATTTTAAGGGAATGTGGAATATGGATTAGGACCATTATATAGGGAAGCTCTCAGCTTTCATGTTTACCATGCTGCGTGACAGAACTCTTTTTCATATTTATACTTTAAAAAAATTAATACAAGCTCAATAATAAACTCACTGAATATGATCATTAGTTAAAATGACTGCCTTTCTAAAAATGCTTTTTTCTTGCTTTAAAAAGCATTCTTCTGTGTGACCCTCACTACTCAGAGGTAACCATTTCTCATAGGGATAACTTTCCTGTCTTTAAAAAAATGGACCCATATACAGAGAAAAACAGAGATGTAGATATCCATTGTAAAGTTTATAAAAATGTTATTTGAACTGTGTTTCATAACATGCCTTTTTTGTTCAGTAAGCATTCCAAATATTTCCATGTCATCACAATCACATTTTAATGGCCTTGTGATAGTCCACTGAGGACATGTCCCACTACTAATTCAATCCAGCCTTTTCTGGGAGATGTTATGTCTGTCTCCATTTCTTCCTGTTTTTAACAATGTCAACAACATTCTTACAGCTACATCTAACTACATATTCCTAATTATTTCCTTAGAATAAATTGACATTATTCAAAGAGTATATGAAAGGAGTATATGAATATGGTTTGGTAAATGTCCCTTCAGACAATATGCCAATTGATGTTTATTAAAGTACCCATTTCCTCCTATTATTTTTTTCTATTTTTATGCATTCTTCTTATTACATATTCATTGAAGATTGCTTAGAAAATGCAATCAAAGACATAAAAGCAAAATTTCCCATATTCTCACTACATGATTATAAGACTTTCTTGTATATCTTTATAGTATTTATAAAAACATATACTGCATTTTAGTCTGCATGTATATTCTTAGTTCTTTGTTATATCTACTTTATTAATTTGAAAAGTCTTTTCATGAAATACATGTTGCAAAATTTTACTGTTATTTATTTGTTTCTTTTTTTATTATTGGGGGAGTGTATGTCCCTGTGTGTGCGTGTTAGAATTGAACCTAGGGCCTTGCGCATGCATAGGGTCTTACGTTCATTATGTTTTTATATTCATGACTTAAATCTATTCTTTTGAAACTTTTACCTTTTGCATCATTCTTGAAAAGGGTTCCTACCCTGCTTCTTGCTGTATTCTTTTTACATTTAGCTCATTAATCCACCTGGAATCAATTTAGCATCTAGTGTGAATCTGATCATCCTTTTTTTCTCACATAACCTACCAATTTTCATGACACATTGATTTTTCTTTTTAATTGTCCTTTCACACTTGATGGGAAAGTCTTACATTCCTTGGACTTCCGTGCAGTTTCACTGTTTTCTTTCTGTTTATCCTATTCCCACACTCCTCAAGATACAAAACAACAGTGAGGGGAAGCGCCGGTCCCATTGCTGTGCCTGAGCTGCCTGTGACATTTCAATAGCATCGGCTCTGTCCAGCTGTCCACCCAAGGACACACACCTGCTGATGCACATGGGCACACACAGGGCTTGGCTCACAGGCTTCCGACTCCTCTTCAGTCATTTTTATGATTTCTGGTAACTTTAGTTTTTGAAAATTATGTTAAAACAAATCATTCTAACCATTTTCTATTTTTTAAAATTCCAGATTTTTTTCTTTACCCCAACCACTGCACATAAAATAGAATCTCAAAGAATACTAGTAACCTAAAATAATCTAGCATTTCCTTTCCTTCACTGACTAATCATTGTACATCTACTATCAATATATGTTAGAGAATTATGTAATTTAAATTATGCAATTTACGCATAGCTCTTATGCATGGTTCGAAATTCATTAAAATAAGTGGTAGATAAAAATCAAACAAAAATTATCCTCAAAATACAGAAGGGCTGCCAGAGGTTGTAGCACATGCCCGTAATCCCAGCAACTCAGGAGGCTGAGACAAGAGGATTGCAAATTTGAGGCCAGCCTCAGCACCAGAGTCCCTCAGGAAGACCCTTAGTACCTTGTCTCAAAATTTTAAAAAAATGAAATGAAAAGGGAAGGATACAGCTCAGTGGTCAAGTGCTTTTGTGTTAGATCCCCAATACAAAAATAAATAAATAAATACTATACTAAAGCCCGAACTTCAGCAACTCAAAACATTTACAAAGATTTGGTATTTAGATTTTTATGTTTGAAATACAGTACTATACAGAATAGAGGACACAGTAACCAATCCACAAAACTACAACTATCTTATATTTGATAAAGGGGCTAAAAGCATGCAATGGAGGAAGGATAGCATCTTCAACAAATGGTGCTGGGAAAACTGGAAATCCATTTGCATCAAAAAGAAGCTGAATCCCTATCTCTTGCCATGCACAAAAGTTAACTCAAAATGGATCAAGGAGCTTGATATTAAATCAGAGACACGGCATCTGATAGAAAAAAAAGTCGGTTATGATCTACATACTGTGGGATCGGGCCCCAAATTCCTCAATAGGACACTCATAGCGCAAGAGTTAACAACTAGAATCAACAAATGGGACTTACTCAAACTAAAAAGTTTTTTCTCAGCAAAAGAAACAATAAGAGAGATAAACAGGGAGCCTACATCCTGGGAACAAATCTTTACTCCACACACTTCAGATAGAGCCCTAATAACCAGAATATACAAAGAACTCAAAAAATTAGACAATAAGATTACAAATAACCCAATCAATAAATGGGCCAAGGACCTGAACAGACACTTCTCAGAGGAGGACATGCAATCAATCAATAAGTACATGAAAAAATGCTCACCATCTCTAGCAGTCAGAGAAATGCAAATCAAAACTACCCTAAGATACCATCTCACTCCAGTAAGATTGGCAGCCATTAGGAAGTCAAACAACAATAAGTGCTGGAGAGGATGCGGGAAAAGGGCACTCTTGTTCATTGCTGGTGGGACTGCAAATTGGTGCAGCCAATTTGGAAAGCAGTATGGAGATTTCTTGGAAAGCTGGGAATGGAACCACCATTTGACCCAGCTATTCCCCTTCTCGGTCTATTCCCTAAAGACCTAATAAGAGCATGCTACAGGGACACTGCTACATCGATGTTCATAGCAGCACAATTCACGATAGCAAGACTGTGGAACCAGCCTAGATGCCCTTCAATAGATGAATGGATAAAAAAAAAATGTGGCATTTATACACTATGGAGTATTACTCTGCATTAAAAAATGACAAAATCATAGAATTTGGAGTGAAATGGATGGCATTAGAGCAGATTATGCTAAGTGAAGCTAGTCAATCTTTAAAAAACAAATACCAAATGACCCCTTTGATATAAGGGGAGTAAACAAGGACAGGGTAGGGACGAAGAGCTTGAGAAGAAGATGTACATTAAACAGGGATGAGAGGTGGGAGGGAAAGGGAGTGAGAAGGGAAATCGCATGGAAATGGAAGGCGATCCTCAGGGTTATACATAAGGACATATAAGAGGAAAGGAGGGGTAAGACAAGATAATACAAATCGAAGAAATGATTTACAGTAGAAGGGATAGAGAGAGAAAAGGGGAGGGGAGGGGAGGGGAGGGGAGGGGGGATAGTAGAGAATAGGACAGACAGCAGAATACATCAGACACTAGAAAGGCAATTTGTCAATCAATGGAAGGGTAACTGATGTGATTCAGCAATCTGTATATGGGGTATAATTGGGAGTTCATAACCCACTTGAATCAAATTGTGAAAGATGATGTATTAAGAACTATGTAATGTTTTGAACAACCAACAATAAAAAAAATAAAATAAAAAAGAAATACAGTACTATACATAAAACCAGCACTTTAGTAGCACTTACCACAAGCCAAGAGCTGTTCTAAGGGTTTTTCTTATTTGATCTTCAAGATGAATTCCTCTAGGATTTATGTACTATTGTTATCTCCCACTTTACAAATTAGAAAATTGAAGCACAGAGAGGTTAAATGACTCTGCCCAATGGCACACAGCTAGTAAACAGAGAACTGAAGTTCAGATCTCGGCCTTGGATTACCATCCATGCACTTAGCCACTGTACTGTACACTGCTGCCCTCAAGATGCAGACATTTCAGAGACCATAAATCAATTAATCTTAAGAGAAGTCCTTTTAAATAATTACAAATAAGTAATTCATGTTAGCCTGAAGATCAATTAGTGATGAAATGTGACTAATAAGTTTGGAAATTAGCCTACCTGAAGCTCAGAGTTGAAAACATTTTATACTTTACAACAGTATTGGACTATGTGTCTTGCTTTTGTGCTCCTATAACAAAATAGTTGAAGTTTGGGTAATTTATAAAGAACAGAAATTTATCTTCTCACGGTTCTGGAGGCAGCTTCCATTGTCTGGTAAGGGCTGTTTCTCTGAGACAGTGCTGTGTTGGTCAACTTTCCACCACCATAAAAATAACGGAGATAAATCAATTTACAAAGAGAAATGGCTTGTTCTGGATTACATTTGGGAGACTTCAGTCCATGATCCATTGGCCGCATTGCTTTTGGGCCTACCAGGGCAGAAGCATGTTGCAGAGCAAAACCAGGAAGCAAGAGATAAACGAAGGGGTTGGGTTCCCACAGTCCCCTTTGACAGCACAACCCCAATAGCCTAAAGACCTTCCATTAGACCCCACCTCTTAAAGGTTCCACCACCTCCTGATAGCACAAGGCTGGGACCAAGCTTTTACCACATGGGCCTCTTGGGGACATTCCAGACCCAGACTATAGCAGGTACCTTGCTGCAGCACTCACAGGAGGGGACAGGAAGGGAGGAATGCCAGGTCCCACCTGGTATAAAGGCAGAGGGCAAACAAGCCAAATGCTGCAGGGAGCTTCTTTCCTAAGGGCCTTAATGCTTTCAAGGTGTCAAGGTGAGGAGCCCTCACAAACTAATCACCTCCTGGAGGCTCCACTGCTGAACACCTTGACCTTGGCCATTAAGTTTCAATGCTGGAATTTTTCAGAAGATACAGTCACATCATAGCATTGTGATATAACTCATAGGATGAGATTGGAAAATAATCAAGACAGTGGGGAAAAAAACCCAGATGCTTCTCATAACCCATCATAAATTGGAAATATCATAAGCTGAAGATCCACATGAGATACCTAAACTACCTGGCAGCTTAGCTTCACCAAGCCTACCTTAAACATGCTCAGCACACCTATGTTAGCCTGCACTTGGGCAAAATCATGTAGCACAAAACCTACTTTAAAATAAAGTGCTGACCATCTCGTGAAATTGATTGAAATCTATACACAAAAAAACACATATTTTCCGACAATGCAGAACACTGTAGCTGAATGGGTTTCTTCACATGATCAGGTGGCTGATGGGGAGCTGTGCTTGCACCCCAGTCCTGCCTCCCAAGAGAATATCATATGCCTATCACAAGTCCCAAAGACCAAAATTCAATATTCACAGTACAATTGCTATTGAATATAAATCACTTTCATGCCATCTTAAAGTTGAAAAAAAAATCACAGGACACACCACCGTAAGTGGAGGACTATCTGAATGCACACACTGAAATATACAAAGCTTTAAATAAACAAAATAGTTTGAAGGATAAAGATTAAAAGGAGGCGAGGCATTGGGGATGAATTCAGCATTTCCATGCATTTTTCAAAGAAATGTCATGAGGCTAGGCTGGAGGAATGGAAGAACAGCTGCTGACCCGGCAACACACACCCAGAAAATATTCCAAGCCATATTCAGTCAAGTGCTGCCATTAGGTACATCACCACGTGACTGGCTCAGGGCTTTAACTCTCCTGTGGCAAATCGGACAGGATTCGAATTACAACAGATGGCTGGCCCCGTGAAGGCAATGCCAACAGGAGGGAACTAAAGAGTTAGGAAGATGAGCCAAGAATTCTAAATGAACATTGTTAAGCACATACTTTGGATCTAATAGTGACAAGGAATTGGAAGGTATTTTCAAACCTGAAAATAGTTTCCGTGTTACTAATTCTATATAAAATAATACTCACCCATCTTCAAAGAAATTACAAAGTTTTTAAGATAAATATATGTGGAATATAGGCATAAAATACCACATAGATCAGTAAAACCATATTGGACACTAGACAACTGTTTTCTTTGCTATGATTGAAAAGTGTTTGGAAATTATTAAAGCGCTGGGAACTGTGTCAAGTGGTTCTTCACACAGGTGCACTGCAAATCCAACACTTTGCTGATAATTGCTTTTCAGGTTTGGATTTCTTCTGTCTCCAAAGTTTTATTATGTGATAAATGCTAGAGAAATTCTTTCTAAAGAACTGCAAATTGAAACTAAAGACATTTTTATTTGTCTTCTAAACCTAAAACAGTATTTTGTTTACCATCTGAGAGAAATGATTATTTTTAAACCATTTGGAATAGAAACAGGTGAATAATGCCAAAATCATCTTGAAAAGTTTCAAAGTTAAAAAAAAATCCTTCCTCTCAAAGGAAAAGAAAAAAATCTAAGAAAAATTGATAATGGTATTTGTGCAAAATATTTTCCTTACGTCATAAAAAACATGGAATAAAATTAATAATCATAACTAAGAACCAAGTATCATAATATGGAACTTAAATATTTTTACACAGCAATTATAGCATCATGAAACAAATTCTAGGTATACTATTTAAATGGGATGAGCTATTCCATACAACAATAACCAAACATGTATGTTGGTTTAAAAGTACAAGGTAAATGTGATCCTAGGACCTCAGGTTTTGTGCAGCTACCAAAAGTTCAATTTCATCTACAATCTTAACAGCCTTACTAATACTGACTATCATTGAATATGGTCATTCTATTTGTGCTTTTGTGCCTACCCAGAGCTACTTATGGCTTTGATTTGGCCAATCATTAGAGCAAATACAGGTTGTTTTTTAGGCTTTTCTGCTAAAATTCTACTTAGAATCATCATGGGAAACTCAAGGAGTAGAACGCCATTCTTAGAAATAGACCCTGGAAGTAGATAGAGATGGCAGGGGAGAATTTAAAACACGATGTGTATTTTGGTAATATATCCAGAGGCAAGACATAGGCTGAAAAAGTCTATACAGGCCAGACAGAGTTTGAAAGCTGTGCCCAGGAGTTCCATTTTATCCTGAGACTACTGTGGGGCACTGATAGGGTCCGATTGGCATTTTTGAAAACGTACCCTGGCAGCTGTCTACAGAATGTGTTACAGGAAAGTAAAGAAGGAGGCAAAGAGACAAATGAAGGGACTTCAGAAATAGACTAAGATATAAGGATGAAATGGGGTATGTTTAAGAGAGGTCCGACTGTTGGGGTCTATTACACATTGGATTAGAGATAGAACTAAAGAAGAGAAGGTTTCTGATTTTTTTTAAATGTCAATTAGCAGACAGTATTTTCATATCCAGAACTTGTATTGCTTTTGTGTGTGCACAAAACAAACAAACAAACAAAATTAATGGCCTTAATATGCAAAGAAGCAAAGAAAAACTTTTAATTTATTAAAGTTATTCTTTTTATCCTTAATCTTCTTATGACTACTATCCACTTTCTTAATCAATTGGCCCTGACTTATCAACTATAAAAAGAGAACTTTAATTAATTCAAAGGCCAAATAATTTACTTTTAGATACTGTCTTTACAGTAAAATTGTGACTAAAAAGATGAATAGAGGGTATAAGCATATGTGCATCCACTTTTGTGGGAAAAAAACAGAAAACCATAAAAAAGGAGCACAAGAATGAGGGACAGGTGGTGACCCTGGTCATCAACAATCATCTGTTGATGTGTCATTACATATTTTGAGTTCTTTAAGAATAGATATTTAAATGTAATACTGTTTTTAAAATCTGTAAGCTGTTTTTTCTCTTCAAAAAGAACTACCATAAAATATCAACTTAATGTCTATAACATTTGCCATATATCTCTTTTAATTACACACTTTAAAAACACAGACGTCTGGAATAGGTCTGTTCAATAACAAGAAAATAGAAAAGAAATTAAAACCTGTAGATGACAACAAAAACAAAATCTGTGATGGCATATCCTCTATATCCCAAATAAAAACACATTTGATCCTTAAACTCTGTAGCCTTCCATCCTCAGATATGGAAGTCAAGAGCAGTGAAACATCATCAATTTGGTTGTTCACATCGTCTTTAAAGTGTGTTGTGTGTGTGTGTAAAACATCGACATTCCTTATGCTTTTAGTCAGTTTCTTCATCACTGTTACCTGGATTTGAATTTTCATATGTATTATTTTAAGGAAAAACACAAAAATAATTGTTTTGAAGTACCCAGAATCCTACTTTGATGAAGGTCATTCAGTCAAGTGTCAAGAAACACTCATTTTTTAAAATTTATTTTTTCTTCTTCTTTTTTATATATGAAAGCAGAATGCATTACAATTCATATTACACATATAGAGCACAATTTTTCATATCTCTGGTTGTGTACAAAGTATATTCACACCAATTCATGACTTCATACATGTACTTAGGGTAATGATGTCCATCTCATTCCACCACCATTTCTAACCCCATGCCTCCTCCCTCCCCCTCCCACCCCTTTGCCCCATCTAGAGTTCATCTAATCCTCCCATGATCCCCTCCCAACCCCACTATGAATCAGCTTCCTAATATCAGAGAAAACATTCAGCATTTGGTTTTTGGGGATTGGCTAACTTCACTTAGCATTATTTTCTCTAAATCCATCATTTTACCTGCAAATGCTATGATTTTATTCTCTTTTATTGCTGAGTAGTATTCCATTGTGTGTGTGTATGTATGTATATATACATATATATATATGTATCATATTTTCTTTATTCATTCCTCTACTGAAGGGCATCTAGGTTGGTTCCATAATTTAGCTATTGTGAATTGTGCTGCTATAAATATTGATGTGGCTGTGTCCCTGTAGTATGCTGTTTTTAGGTGCTTTGGGTATAGACTGAGGAGAGGGATAGCTGGGTCAGATGGTGGTTCCATTCCCAGTTTTCCAAGGAATCTCCATACTGCTTTCTATATTGACTGCACCAATTTGCAGTCCCACCAGCAATGTATGAGTGTGCCTTTTTCCCCTCATCCTTGCCAACACTTATTGTTGTTTGTATTCTTAATAGTTGCCATTCTGAATGGAGTGAGATGAAATATTAGAATAGTTTTGATTTTCATTTCTCTAATTGCTAGAGATATTGAACATTTTTTCATATATTTGTTGATTGATTGTGTATCACTTTCTGAGAGGTGTCTGGAAACCCTCATTTTATTTATTTATTTATTTATTTATTTATTTATTTTAGATGAAATGATTTGCAAAAGAGAGCAGCTCAATATTGATCAGGAAGAAGAGATGGTGTGTGAACCTCACATTTAGAATTAATTGCCAGGAACAAAAGTCCCAAGAGCTCAGTGATCATCTCTGAAGGCACTGGGAACTTTGAACCAATACCCTAAAAGTTGGTGAGATGCTCCTTTGAAGAAATTGCTTTCAAGAATTTGAACCCCATATACACAGGTGGCTCAAAAATTGTTTCCAACCAGACCTCTTCTCTAAGTTACAGCCCCATCCATCCAGCTGCCTACATGGATATCTTCTGGGGAATCTCAAAGGTCTCTCAAAGTCAACATGTCTAAAACTAAACTTAATCATGCTTCCCAAACTTGATCTTTTTCCATTATTGTCTAGCTCAGTGATAGGTACCATTCACCAGAAAGCAAGCCAGCAATCACCCCTGACACCTGTCATTCCCAACATCCTATTAATCACTAATACCTGCGATCTTTCTTCCTCACTGTCTCTTGAATCCATCCAAATCTCTCCACTCCCAGCACCGCAGGTCTGCACTTAGGATGATTCTGGGGACTCAACTTTCACATTAGCAACCACAGTGAATAGAGGACCCCTTTGGAGATGGACAAGGCTGTGATCTTGTCACTATCACTATACTAGTGACATATTTGGCTGGTGTCTGATTATGGCAAAGGCCTCCAATACTGCTGCGGTTGCTGCTGCTGCTTTTTGGGGTTTTTTTTTGGCAGTACTAGGGGTTGAACCCAGGGGTACTCTACCACTGAGCTATAGCTGCAGTCCTTTTTGGTTTTTATTTTAAAACAGGGCTCACCAAGTTGCTGAGGTTGGCCTCAAACTTGCAATCCCCCTGCCTCCCATCCTGAGTAGCTGGAATTACAGGTGTATGACACCATGCCAGCTCTCTTAATACTCTTTAATACTCTTCTTTTCTGGCCCTATTTAAACTTTGCTTCATGCTTCAGACAAACTTGGAAGCCTAAATCTAACTCTGTTTCCTTTGTTTCTGAGACCATTGTGTGGTTTCTCATTGTTCTTAATGACTCAGGTCTTTTAACATGTTCTCTCATATTCTGCTTGGTCTTGTCTGTACCTACTCAGACCCCACTCTCATCATTTTCTCCAAGCTTTTCAGTCCCAGGAAACTTTCCTGATCCCTCCCCATCCAAGGATTTGCACATGCCAAGTTCATCTTTTCCTGTCAGTACCAGTTAGCTATTTGTTAGTTAGTCAATACTTCAAAACACAGTCTGTTTAAACAATAGACGTTGATGACCTCTCACAGACCTGTGAGATCAACTGGATGGTTCCACTGCTCTGAGCCAGAGTTAGCCTATTTCAGCTGGACTTGCTCGCTTAACAGGGCAGCTGCAGCCTGGCTGGAGTTAGATGCCCTCACTCATGTCTGGCAGTCACATGGCTGTTAGCTAAAGTGTCAGGAGAACCAGACTATGTGTCTCATCCATCAGTCTAGCCCAGCTTATTAATACAGCAGGGCCAAGATTTTCAGGGAATGAATGGTCATGTCCAAAGCCTCTTCAAGCTAAGTTCAGCTTTGACTTAATATCACTTCTCCATTCTATTAGCTAAAATAAGCCATAAAGCCAGTCCAGATAGAGTCACAAAATACATTTTCCAGATAGGAGAAGTTGCCAAGTGACCTTGTAAAGGGACAGAAATAATTGGAACAATTTTTGCAATCAATCTACTATATTATCTTTTAGATATTGTCTTAAGATAAGACTCCTCAGGGAAGCCTTTCACAAGCTTCCTGCCTAGATAAAATCACACTATTATGGGCTCACTCTGCGAACCTCTTCTTCATAGCACTTGTCACAGTTGGAATTGCACATGTATTTGTGTGATTATTTGCTTTTGGTCTATTTTGTTCCCTCCATATACCTCTTGCCCCTAGACCTAGAAGTCAAGAAAAATCGTACACCCCTTTGTACTCACCATGGTATTCCCAGCTCCTGGCACGTTGTAGGCATAAATATTTGTTTAATGAATGATTTCACTTCCCCATTGTTCTCTTTTCAGAAGATATGCCTTGACTCCTAATAAAAGGCTTTTTAAATAAAGTGAACTTTTGGTTATTTCTGGAAACAACCAGAGAATATTGAGTCCTATCCACAGCAGAACCACCCTCCCCATCCCCAACAAATAAAGTGAGTATTACCAGCTTTGGGGGATCTGGAGCGAAGGACACCATAAGGAACACCAAGAACTGGAAAGTGATTCACATAAAATATAGAGACTGTTTCAAGGTTTTCTCATGAATTGAGACCAAGACACATATATTGGGGGGCATTGGGAGAGGGCACAGCAGTTTATGAGAAAGATATAATGAGTTTCACTGATGATTTGTTGAGTTGAAGGTACCAGAGAATATGCATGTATCTAACACGTGGGAGAGGGCTGGAGATTAGAGACCCCTGTTGGGGAATCAACGGTGGATACAGGGGGAGTAATTTCAACCATAGACAGAGATTCAAGTGGACAGGATAAGAAGAGAAGGCTGAAGGTGGAATCAGAAGGACAATAATATCTGAGGCAAGAAAGCAAGCGAAGTGACGAACAGTGAGGAATGCTCAGGGAAACGAAAGCAGAAGAAAGGGCTCATCTCAGGGGTTAAAGGAGGAAGAGTTTCAAGAAGAAGGAAGTGGCCAGTTACCACCAGAGGCAGCTGAGAGGTCAGCAAGATAAGGCACAAAAAGACTCAATTCAAAACAACTGAAGCGATTCAGGTTCTGAATTATTTTTCTCCAAGGATTATTTCCAATGATGTGCATATTCAAAAATTTGTACATTTTACTAAAGGTTGTTTATGCAATAGTTTGCATAAATTGCAAGGTGATTTATGAGCAGTGCACCCACATGTTGTGCATTTTGTAGATGAACTGCTTTAAATATGTAGGTAAGCCCTGGTCAAGTTCCTGTCCCTTCCCGCTGTTCTTGCTCTCTCATTTATATGCACATTCAAAATTAGTTTTTAGTAATTCTTACTGCCACTCATATCAGTAACAAATACCACTTGAGCTTACATATAACTTATTTCCATGTACCACTTAACTTTAATTAAATGTCACTATGTCAGAATACCTCTAAGAAGAAATATTATGTTTTAAAAAGCAAGAACATATAATAAACTGGGCACAGTGATGCATACCTGTAATCCCAGCAGCTTGGGAGGCTGAGGCAGGAGGGTGGAGAGTTCAAAAACAGCCTCAGCAAAAGTAAGGAGCTAAGCAACTCAATGAGACCCTGTCTCTAAATAAAATACAAAATAAGGATGATGATGTAGCTCAGTGGTAGAGTGCCCCTGAATTCAATGCCTGCCCCTGAAAAAAAATGATATCTAATAAAGCAAATAAGACAAGTTAGATCCCTACCACCACATGAGAATATGGTCCTGCCACACCAACACAAATTCATTCATTTGTTTAATAAGTAAATTTGATTATTGAGCTTATCAGTTATTTCCAATAGTTGAGACTCTAGCTAAAATTTAGTAATTTTTTGCCAAAAAGTATTCCTGAAACAGCATCCATAACTTCACTGCACCAGCAAAGTGACTGAGCCTTCAGAAGATTATATGATGTGCCAAAAATTAGACTTAGACCCCAAGTTTCCCATTCCATGCTTTCCCCACCCTACCACATATGTATTTACAGTAAAAGATAAGTGAAAGTTAATAAATTGAATGTTATTTTAATCTACTAGGATGATTCTTGTTATCTAAGAAGAATCTTTTTTAATCAAATAAAAATTTCAGAATATTAATAATTTCTGTATATCATTTTGAAATTGTTGCATTGTTTATTTGTTTAAATAAAGCATGTTAGAAAAATATTATATAGTGTTTGCATTTCAGAGGGACTTCCTGAAAGACAACTCAACATTTGTACTTTGCCAGAGAATAATATTTTAACAAAAATGCTAATGAGGGCTTAGTGTTATATTATGGCAAGTACAACTCCATACCAATGTAATTTTGTCCCTTAAGGAACAGATAGTTTGTTTAAAAATCCCTGTATATTTATCCACAGCCCTGTGAAATTATTCCTATTGGAAGGTGGAGTCTGTTTCTCCACTCCTAATCTGGGTTTGGCTATGTGACTTGCTTTGGTCAATAGGACATTAGCAAACATGACACATGTACAGACTTGAAAGTCATTTGTACATTCAGACCTGCTCTCTTGCAGCTTTCCCAGCTTGTGGGAAAACCTGTGATTATCTATTAGAAAATGAGAGACAAGGTGAGATGATGTGGTCCCAGGCGAGGGATGAGCTATTCCAGCAGAACTCTCAGCACCAACCAGTTCTCATGTAACTGGAAGCCAGCTACAGAGCCTGAACAAGCCCAACCAAGACTAACAGAACTGCTTGGCTGTGCTCAGTCCAGATTGCTGATCCACAGACTCACGAGCTAAGAGATGATTGCTTTTTGAAGCCACTAAGTTATGGGGTTGATTACACAGCAAAAATCAACTAACATAGGGAGAAAAAACAAAAAGCCTTCAGAGATGTATTATTAATGTTTGGTAAACAAGATGAAATTGGAAATAAAAGAACATTATCTTTCTTATCTAATATATGGAACTGTAGCAGGTAAAGTCCCCAAACTTTCTCAAGGATCATATTTTTAATATACTAAAGATTTCAGACCAAAACTCTAAATTGCTAAAATACCAGCTGTGCTCTAATTACTATTCTGTAACTGCTCTAGTTGACCTGAAATACTGTAGTTCTATCAGATTATTAAAAGCTGATTTGGATTTTGGTGTGCTGATTACTATAGTAATGAAAATTTTAGATAATCTAGGTTACAACTAGTTGGATTCTGAAGCAAAAGGAATGCTTCCTTAGTTGAAAGAGAACATGTTATTACATTTAGTGAGTAAATTCTGGTTTTCATTGCTCTAAAATTAAAATAGAAATACGGAGGATTTTCCTTACTCATACTTTGAGTATTCTAGAATCTATATACTTACAATGGTTAGATTTATGATTTTTTTATTGTATAGTAGTATGAAAATTATACACATTCAGTAAAAACTAAAGTTCCAATTTTGAATTTGAATAACCAATACTGTATATAGTACACTGTGTCGCTCAACTATGATACATTAAATGTATTTTTTTACTTCAATATTTTCAGTCTGCAGTGAGTTTGTTGGACTGGACAAGCAGTTCTCATGGTATTGCATTCTTTAAGGTGAGGAAAATAGCCATATTTGTAATAAATGTGTAAGGTGAGGTACTCTACACAGTTTCCTAAAATATTCACATAGCTATAAAATGGCACTGGGTAAATGTAAGTTCTGAAGCTAGGTTAATTTTTTTCCTTTAGACTTCTATATTATACAAACAAGGTACAATACACTGTCGGTTGGATGAGAAGTGAGACCATTCAAGGTAAGTGGTCATGTTGCATTAGATAGAAGGAGCTTTAGAAGTGCTCCAAGCTCAAAGGAAAGGAACACAAACAGCAAATGGATAGAGTTCTGAGTTGAACACAGCGGGTGCAGGAGGAAGACTAATTGGAGAATTGTATTAGGGATACCAATAGGCAACACTGTATTTATTTGTTTGTTTAGGTACCAGGGATTGAACCCATGGTAACTTGACCACTGAGCCACATCCCCATCCCTTTTTACTTTTTATTTTGAGACAAGGTTTCACCAAGTTGCTTAGGGCCTTGCTAAGTTGCCAAGGCTAGTCTTGAACTTGCGATCCTCCTGCCTCAACCTCCCAAGTCACTTCGATTACAGGTGTGCACCATATGTCCAGACTCAAATTTTGTCTTTAGACTCAGAATAGAGGAAAGAATGCATGCATTTGGCCTGAGAGAAGTAGTACCCAAGACAAAAAGTTGAAATTATGAGGAGCAGGGAAACCCAGCACCATATGGCAAGCTACTGGCATTCTTCCAATGGCATCATATTGTCCCTCCCCATAATCACCAAAGATAAGCTCCTGCAATCAGAAGCAGCATCTATAGGTAAGCTTGAATTACCCATTACAGAGGAAGTGAGCAGGGGAAACCAGTACTCCAACTTCATCTCTTCCCTTCCTCTGATCTACTGCAAAGTTTCCTCACTTGCTAAATCTAATAAAAAATCAGAGCACCATGCAGCCCAACAATGCAACCCATGCAGATTAGCCTCCCAGGGAAGGGTAGGGTGGATAAGGGTAAAGAGAGGGTGTGTATAGAGTAAATGGAAACTGTCTGGATCAAATATATAGGGTAAAATGTTAATTACAATATTATAAGGATAAGAATAATTTTTAAACCATTGGAAGAACAACAGCAACAAACAGAGCAAAGGACATGCTTAATAGATCCATGTTCTAGTAGATTATAATTCCTAAAAGTTTGTCTACCACACCCCGCTTTACAATGATTCTGTGCCATTCCTCCCATTAAATAGTGATGTTTCCTGTTCTCCACCCTCCAACTCCAGGCTGGCTTGCTTAGACCAGCAAAATGATGCAGAAGTGACGTTATGGGCCTTCCAAGCTTGGGCCCCAAGATGCCTCGAACCTTCTGCTATCATCCTCTTGGAATGCTGCTATAGTTACCTTGAGCATAAGAGACCATATGGAGAGAGAGGCCCAGCTGAGAGCTAGCACCAACAGGCAGAAATAGGATTGAGGTCCCCTTTGAGCGGCCAAGTGACAGCACCTACATCAGTGGCCCCAGGTGGAAGAAACCTCAACTGAGCTCAGCCAGAAGTGCTGACCCACTGAAATATTAAGCAATAAAATGGAGGTTGTTATAAGCCACTGAATTGTGGAATGGTTTTTTTTATGCAGCAGGACTTTATTAACAAATTAAACTAAAGTACATTTGCACAGCAAACAGAAAGAAAATCCACTGCTACTTGCAAGAGTTACAAAAGGAAAATGACACCAATATTTTGAAAATAAGGGAACACAGAAATAACATAACTAAAAAGCAATATTAAGAATAGAAAATCCAGGCATGGAGGCACACACCTGTAATCCCAGCAGCTTAGGAGGCGGCAGGAGGATCAGGAGTTCAAAGCCAGCCTCAGCCACATGAAGTGCTAAGCAACTCGGTGAGATGCTGTCTCTAAATAAAATACAAAATTGAGCTGGGGATGTGGCTCAGTGGTCAAGTGCCCCTGAGGTCAATCCCCAGTACCCACCACCACACCCCTCAAAAAAAAAAAAACAAGAAAAGGTAAAAATATTTTTGAATGAAGAAGGATATTTTAAATTGACAAAATGTACATTTTTTTTTACCAGAAATATACAAAAGTCATGAATTTTTAAATACCTAATGGTGTAACTTCAAAATATATAAAGTAAAAACTTTTAATATAAAAGGGAATTTGATTTTTAAAAATCTTAAAAATAATTGTAAAGATAAGTGAAAATAGAGAATTGTTTCATAATTAATAAACTTAATTGAAGAGATATATTTTAAGAAAATCTATACTCAACATATGGGAAAATGCATCAAATATTCTTACTTATCTTTTATGTACTATTTCCAACCTAAGGACAGAGGATAACATAAAAACATGTAACTGCCATGGGGATATTTTTAAAGCTTAACTCTTTTGCATATTTGTTTAGGTCTTTTTGTTTTGTTTTTAAGAAATAAAATGCTACAGATACAATAATACTATCCTATCCCGTTTACTTCTGCCCCTCTCTGGAAAGCACAGCTATTCTTATTAAAATGGTGAATTTCCCAATCTGGTTTTACACTTGAATTATATATATGTTTCCATAAATAATACATGGAAATATATATATATATATATATATATTTCCATAAATTATATATATGTTTCCATAAGCAATAAAAATTATTGTTTCATATATTTTAAGATTTGCATTGTAGGGAAATAAAACACAGCTTTTCCTTTACCCTTCTAGGTTTTGTATCTGGGGCTCAGGAAATTAAACTAACAGAGGGCAGATTAACCAAGAAACGTTGAATAATATATTAACATGTGTAGCTCATACATATAGGAGTAACAGGATTGGACAGAACTTGAGCTTACTTAACACTTTACAAAGAATAAATTTGTAGAGAAGTGAAAAAACAAATGAAGGGGGGAGGTTAGATTTTTAGAGATGGCAAACTATGGGAAGGTAAACTAATGGATGATAAGGGTTTTTTCAGAAGGTTAGGCGTGCAGATTTTTCCCAGTTTGAGACAAGTCAGAGTCATCTTTGATAATTGAAAATTCTGGTGATTAAGAGTTATTAACTCCTTCTGTTATGAGAGAAAGAGAGACAGTTGAACAAATGGAAATTTATGGACTGCTTTTAGCCAGATGGGGGAGGGAAATTTCTTAATTGCCTTCAACTCAAAGTAATCCTTATGCCAAAGTACCATGTTTTGGGTTGGTGTATTCTGATCCCCTACAACATAAAAAAATTTTAAATGATGTAAGTAAGTAGCTATCTGCCCACAATATTTTAAAATTCCAAATGAAATAACCAAGCTGAATCTGTTTAAATACTTAAGATCAAGTTTATTCTAAAATAAATGAACTAAAGTATAACTGTGAAGTATTAGATTCAATGATTCATTCTCCTCACTGACTGACTAAGTTGCTTCTCATTTTTTGCCATTATGATAATTCTTCACTGTGTGCCTTTGTATCTACGTTGATTGATGTATGCAAAGGCATTTCTTGGGGAAGTGGGATTGGTGGGCAATAGGTAGGGCACTTCTGCACCTTTACTATGCATTGCTAAGCTGTGCTGGAAAGTTGCACCCATTTATATTCCTCTAGCTGTGGCTGAAAGTTCTGATCTCCCCACTTTGTATTGTTAGACTTTTAAAAACTATGCCTCCTGGGAGTGATGTGGGAAAGTTTAGCTCAGAATATTATCCTAAATTGACAATTACATCCCCATTGTCATCTGGTGTCCAATGCTGTCAGTTTAACTGTCATTCTTGTGTGGTAACTAATTGCTCTGTTTTTAATATTTTTGTCTTTGACATTATACAGTTTACCATAATGTGATTAGGTTCTGATTTTTTAATTCAATCTGTTCAAGACTAGACATCCTTCTTATATAAGAACCTTTAAAATTTTTCTGAAAACTTCTCAATCATTACCTTTTAAAATGCTATCTCCTGACTTCTATTTTTAGCAATTTGGTGGATTGCGTGTACCCACCCAAGTACAGAACAATTTTTACATACATATTTCAAAAATATGTTTCTTGGCTCTCCGGAAAGCAAAGGAAAACAATCAGAGGCTATGAAGCACTAGAAAGCATGATCTGCAAGCACTCAAGCCAGCATTTAAGGAGCAACTGAGGGATGCTCCTTAGCCAGCATCTGATGTGACAGCCAAGCAGGTCAGACAGAGGCTACCCACAAAAGGCAGGAACTTCCACTAATAATGGCATGATAAGTGGTCGAACCAGAAAAGATACACAGTGAAAAAGATAGTGAGCCTGTTTTAACCTTTGCTCTGGGCAAGCCAAGAGGGGCAAAAAGTCTCCTGAGCATTTGTAGCCACAAGTATGCACTCACACAGCTTGGGGAGCCAGGTTCACATTATTTATGAAGAGGCCCACGCTAAAAACCCTCTCTAGAGGAACATTCTTCACTGACCTCAAAGAATTTCAAACTCTCGCAATCAAAAACCCCTGGACACATGAGAAGATAAACAATAATGAATTAGAGTTACAAGAAAAGATAAAATATGGGCTCAAATCTTCAAGGAATATAGAGATTAAATATACAAGAAAGCCTTTAAAACTTTTATTTATTGGGTAAAGACTTGAAAAAAGTGAAGGAGAAAGTTCTCTGGGAAGGGACAACCTCAGTTGCAGAATCAAAGTTCAAAGGTCTGGGGCAGGTGATACTTCAAACACAGCAAGAAGAGCAAAGTAGTCAGAACAGAGAAGTTTGAGAGAGACAATTGGGGCTGCTAGATCATATAGGAATGGGTATACTATTGAAAGAACTTTGACTTTAATCTAAGAAAAATGGAAAGTGTTGGTGGGTTTTGAGTAGAAAGGTGTTCAATATGACCTACATTTTAAAAAAGATCTTTCTGGATTCCACTTTGCAAATAAACTGTGGGGGTTGGGGACAAACATAAAAGCAGATAAACCAGATAGGTTATTGTAGTAAATTCAGGTGGGATTGATGATGAATCATGAGAAGTGTATTAAACTGTGAAACTATAAATGGACCTTCCTGAAGATAGAACTAACAGGATTTTATGATGTCTAGAAGTTATGTTTTTTTTGTTGTTATTTGTTTTCTAAGACAGCAGAATGCACTACAATTCTTATTACACATGTAGAGCACAATTTTTCATATATGGTTGTATACAAAGTATATTCACACTAATTCGTGTCTTCATACATGTATTTTAGATAATAATGATCATAATGCTCCACCATTAATTCTAACCCCATGCCCTCTCCCTTCCCCTCCAACCCCTCTGTCCTATCTAGAGTTCATCTATTTCTCCCATGCCCCTTCTCCCTATGAGGTGTCCCCCAAAGCCCACATGTGAGACAATGTTTTTATTAGTGCATTTTAGTTATACATAGTGGTAGAGTTCATTTTGATATAGTCATACATGTGTGAAATTTAATTTGCTCCATTTCAGTCTCCAGTACTTCCACTTTCCCTCCCCTCTGTCTTCACTCCTCTTTCTCTTCCTGTACTCCACTGGCTTCCCTTCTTTCTCTTTATTTACTGTTTTTATATTGGCACTTTATGGAAATATGTAAAGGTGGAATTCATTGTGGTACATTCCTACACATACATAGCATACTTTGGTAGATTTTATTCCATGTATATAGAAAACCCTAAAGACTCATCAAAAATCTGTTAAAACTAAGAAATGCATTCATCAAAGTTGAAGGATAAAAAAATCAAAGTACAAAAAAATTTGTTTTTCCTATACACTAATAACAAACTACCTAAAAAAGCAATTAAGAAAACAATTCTATTTATTATAGCATAAAAAAGTAAAATATTTAGGAAAACAACCAAGGAGAGCACAGATCTGCAGACTGAAAATTACATGAAAGAAGTTGAAGAAGACACAAATGGATAGATATTCCATGTTTACAGATTGGGAGAATTAATATTGTTAAAATATTCATACTATCCAAAGAAATCTACAGATTAAGTTCAAACCCAATCAAAATTCAAATGGCATTTTTTTCACAAAGATAGAAAAACAATCCTAAAATTCATACAGAAATTAAGAACCTGAATAGACAAAACAATCTTGAACAAATATAACAAAGCTAGAGGTATCACACCACCTGTTTTCACAATTCTACCACAAACTATGGTAATCAAAACTGTTAGATACTAGCATACAAACATATGGACCAATGGAACAGGATAGAATCCCCACATAAATCTATGTACTTATGGTTAAATGATCTTCAACAGGGTTCCCAAGAACACACAATGAAGAAAGGATAATCTCTTCAATAAACGGTGCTGAGAAGACTGGACATCCATCTGAAGAATGACATTAGACCCTATCCCACACCATACATGAAAGCCAACTGAAATGGAATGAAGCTGTAAATGAAAGACCTGAAGCAATAAAACTAGTAGAAGAAAATTAGGGGAAAAGCTTCTTGGCATTGATCTGGACACACACACACACACACACACACACACACACACACACAAAATTATATATATAAGACCGCAGAAGCACAGGCAACAATTGCAAAAGTAGGCAAATGGGATTGCACAAACTAAACCATTTATGAACAACAAAAAAAGCAATCAGCCACTTGAAGGGACAACCTCTGAAGTGGGAGAAGATACTAGAAAATTTTTTATACATCTAATCAAGGATCAATATCCAAAATAAATAACAAACTTAAACAACTCAATCATAAGAAACTAAATAATCTGATTAGACATTTCTCAGAGAACACATACATTGGCCAATAGGTATATCAAAAAATGTTCACATTACTAATCATCAGAAAAATGCAAATTAAAACCATATTGAGCCCTCACCTCACACATTGTGGCCTTTCATTTAAGGCCTCGTTCCACTTTACACTTGTTAGAATGACTGCTGTCAAAAAAATGAAAGATAGCGGATAGAGTGCCAGGGATCCCAGCAGCCTGCAGCAGGGCCCCAGAGATCCAGGCCAACTGATTCGCGTGGCCTGCCCTGCGGCTACAGAAGGCGTGGCGCCTCAGTGAAGCCATTAATTGGCAAGCAGGGAGGTTAGGGAAGGCCATTAGGTGGAATCCCACCAGCCAATCCCACACGGACCCTTGGGCCGAGCACGGGATCTCAGAAGGGGAAGGAAGCGGTACAGTCCCATCCCCCACAGCGGACACTCCACCGAGGCAGTCAGCGGCCACCATCCGGGAAAGCTGAAGGATACACCGCCACTCTCCTTCAGAGTGCAACATCAAAACAGGTCGGTGTCATTCAGCTCACCCCCCAGACAGCGGGAATTCGCATAAAATCTCTCCTAGGCTTGCCGGGAGAGGGAGTATCAAGCTGAGCCTCCATAAAGACTAGGGGGAAACTAGAGACACCTGACCTCCAACCCCTCCTCCCAGTAGCAGCCAAAACGAAACCTGGCTAGCCAGCGCTGGGGGAGGGGCAAGCAGAAAAAATCAAAGTGATAGAGTGCCAGGGATCCCAGCAGCCTGCAGCAGGGCCCCGGAGATCCAGCCCAACTGATTCGCGTGGCCTGCCCTGCGGCTACAGAAGGCGTGGCGCCTCAGTGAAGCCATTAATTAGCAAGCAGGGAGGTTAGGGAAGGCCATTAGGTGGAATCCCACCAGCCAAGCCCACACGGACCCTTGGGCCGAGCACGGGATCTCAGAAGGGGAAGGAAGCGGTACAGTCCCATTCCCCACAGCGGACACTCCACCGAGGCAGTCAGCGGCCACCGTCCGGGAAAGCTGAAGGATACACCGCCACTCTCCTTCAGAGTGCAACATCAAAACAGCGGACACTCCATCCAGGCAGTCAGCGGCCACCATCCGGGAAAGCTGAAGAATGCACCACCACTCTCCAACAGCTTGCAACATCAAAACAGCCAGCAGCAGGACCCCGGAGATCCAGGCCAACTGATTCGCACGGCCTGCCCCGCAGCTACAGAAGGCGTGGCGCCTCAGAGAAGCCATTAATTAGCAAGCAGGGAGGTTAGGGACTGCCATTAGGTGGAATCCCGCCAGCCAAGCCCACCGCCCACGCCCGGAACAGGCCCAGCGACCTGCCAGCATTGTAGTCACGACACCCCAATTGGAATAGGGACAGAGCAGAGCCGCCTTCCACTCCCGGAACAGGCCCAGAGAGCCGCCAGCGTGGTAGACACGTCACCCCAATTGGAGTAGGGGCACAGCCGCCGCCCGCACCTGCAAGGGAGACTTTTCAAGTATACAAGAGCAACATAAATTAATAGGGGGTAAATTTCAAAACACAACAGTTGCACCAAGCAGAAAGAAACGCGAGCAGTATGAAAAGACAAGGAAAGAAAGGACCACAAGCAATGCAGGTCAACTCAACTTTAGAAGAGGTAATAGCTGCAACAGATGGAATATCAGATAAAGAGTTCAGGATATATATGCTTCAGATGATCTGGAGTCTCAAGGAAGACATGAGACAGCAAAATCAGACAATGAAAGATCACATTGACAAACAAATCCAGGAAGTAAAAGATCAATTTCACAGGGAGATAGAGGTAATAAAAAACAAACAAATAGAAATTCTAGAAATGCAGGAAACAATAAACCAACTTAAAAACTCAATTGAGAATACTACCAGCAGAGTAGATCACTTAGAAGAGAGAACATCAGACAATGAAGACAAAGTATTTCAACTGGAAAAGAACATAGACAGCTCAGCAAGTCTGCTAAGAAACCATGAGCAGAACATCCAAGAATTATGGGACAATATCAAAAGACCAAATTTAAGAGTCATTGGGATACAGGAAGGCACAGAGCTCCATTCCAAAGGAATAAACAGTCTATTCAGTGAAATAATACGAGAAAACTTCCCAGAATTGAAGATTGAGACAGAATCCCAAATCCTAGAAGCCTACAGGACGCCGAATGTGCAAAATCATAAGAGATCCACACCTAGACACATTATAATGAAGATGTCCAACATACAGAATAAGGAGAGAATTTTAAAAGCTGCAAGAGAAAGAAAGCAGATTACATTTAGGGGTAAACCAATCAGGATAACAGCTGATCTCTCAACACAGACTCTGAAAGCTAGAAGATCCTGGAATAACATATTTCAAACACTGAAAGACAATGGGCTCCAACCAAGAATCGTGTATCCGGCGAAATTAAGCTTCAGGTTAGAAGATGAAATTAAAACCTTCCACAATAAACAAAAGTTAAAAGAATTCGCAGCTAGAAAACCATCTCTTCAAAAAATCCTTGGCAAAACATTACAGGAAGAGGAAATGGAAAATAACATTGAAAACCAACAATGGGAGGTAGGACAGTAAAGGGGGGAAAGTAGTCAAAGAGGATAACAAATCAGGTTTAGTAACATCAATAAACAAATATGGATAGAAGAACAAACCATATCTCAATAATAACCCTAAATGTTAATGGCTTAAACTCACCAATTAAGAGACACAGGCTAGTAGAATGGATCAAAAAACAAGACCCAACAATATGCTGTCTACAGGAGACGCATTTGATAGGAAAAGATATACATAGACTGAAGGTGAAAGGTTGGGAAAAATCATATCACTCATATGGTCCGCGGAAACAAGCAGGAGTGTCCATACTCATATCTAATAAAATAGATTTCAAGCCAAAGCTAATCAAAAGGGATATAGAAGGACACTTCATACTGCTCAAGGGAACCATACACCAACAAGACATAACAATCATAAATATATATGCCCCAAATAATGGTGCAGCTGTGTTCATCAAGCAAACTCTTCTCAAGTTCAAGAGTCTAATAGACCAACATACAATAATCATGGGAGACTTCAACACACCTCTCTCACCACTGGACAGATCTTCCAAACAAAAGTTAAATAAGGAAACTATAGAACTCAATAACACAATAAAAACCTAGACTTAATTGACATATATAGACTATACCACCCAACATCAAGTAGCTACACTTTTTTCTCAGCAGCACATGGAACCTTCTCAAAAATAGACCATATACTATGTCACAGGGCAACTCTTAGACAATACAAGGGGTAGAGATAATACCATGCATCTTATCTGATCATAATGGAATGAAACTGAAAATCAATGATAAAAGAAGAAAGGAAAAAGCAAGCATCACCTGGAGAATGAACAATAGGTTGCTGAGTGATCAATGGGTTTTAGAAGACATCAAGGAGGAAATTAAAAAATTCCTAGAGTTAAATGAAAACACAAACACAACATATCGGAATCTATGGGACACATTGAAAGCAGTTCTAAGAGGAAAATTCATTGCTTGGAGTTCATTCCTCAAAAAAAGAAAAAACCAACAAATAAAGGATCTCATACTTCATCTCAAAATCCTAGAAAAAGAAGAGCAAAACAACAGCAAAAGAAGTAGAAGGCAAGAAATAATTAAAATCAGAGCTGAAATTAATGAAATTGAAACAAAAGAAACAATTGAAAAAATTGACAAAACTAAAAGCTGGTTCTTTGAAAAAATAAATAAAATTGACAGACCCTTAGCCATGCTAACGAAGAGAAGAAGAGAGAGAACCCAAATTACTAGCATACGGGATGAAAAAGGCAATATCACAACAGACACTTCAGAAATACAGAAGATAATCAGAAATTACTTTGAATCCTTATACTCCAATAAAATAGAAGATAGTGAAGGCATAGATAAATTCCTTGAGTCCTATGATCTGCCCAGATTGAGCCAGGAGGATATAGACAACCTAAACAGACCAATAACAATAGAGGAAATAGAAGAAACCATCTAAAGACTACCAACTAAGAAAGCCCAGGACCGGATGGGTATACAGCAGAGTTTTACAAAACCTTTAAAAAGGAACTAACACCAATACTTTTCAAGCTATTTCAGGAAATAGAAAAAGAGGGAGAACTTCCAAATTCATTCTACGAGGCCAACATCACCCTGATTCCAAAACCAGACAAAGACACATCAAAGAAGGAAAACTACAGACCAATATCTCTAATGAAACTTGACGCAAAAATCCTCAATAAAATTCTGGCGAATCGGATTCAAATACATATCAAAAAAATTATACATCATGATCAAGTAGGATTCATCCCTGGGATGCAAGGCTGGTTTAATATACAGAAATCAATAAATGTTATTCACCACATCAATAGACTTAAAAATAAGAACCATATGATCATCTCAATAGATGCAGAAAAAGCATTCGACAAAGTACAGCATCCCTTTATGTTCAAAACGCTAGAAAAATTAGGGATAACAGGATCATACCTCAACATTGTAAAAGCAATCTATGATAAGCCACAGGCCAGCATCATTCTGAATGGAGAAAAATTGAAGGCATTCCCTCTAAGATCTGGTACAAGACAGGGATGCCCTCTCTCACCACTTCTGTTCAACATAGTCCTCGAAACACTGGCCAGAGCAATTAGACAGTCAAAAGAAATTAAAGGCATAAAAATAGGAAAAGAAGAACTTAAATTATCACTATTTGCAGATGATATGATTCTATACCTAGCAGACCCAAAAGGGTCTACAAAGAAGCTATTAGAGCTAATAAATGAATTCAGCAAAGTGGCAGGATATAAGATCAACACGCATAAATCAAAGGCATTCCTGTATATCAGCGACAAATCCTCTGAAACGGAAATGAGGACAACTACTCCATTCACAATATCCCCCCAAAAAATAAAATACTTGGGAATCAACCTAACAAAAGAGGTGAAAGATTTATACAATGAAAATTACAGAACCCTAAAGAAAGACATAGAAGAAGACCTTAGAAGATGGAAAAACATACCCTGCTCATGGATAGGCAGAACTAACATCATCAAAATGGCGATATTACCAAAAGTTCTCTATAAGTTCAATGCAATGCCAATCAAAATCCCAACAGCATATCTTGTAGAAATAGATAAAAGAATCATGAAATTCATATGGAATAATAAAAGACCCAGAATAGCAAAAACAATACTAAGCAGGAAGTGTGAATCAGGCGGTATAGTGATACCAGACTTCAAACTATACTACAGAGCAATAGTAACAAAAACAGCATGGTACTGGTACCAAAACAGACGGGTGGACCAATGGTACAGAATAGAGGACACAGTAACCAATCCACAAAACTACAACTATCTTATATTTGATAAAGTGTCTAAAAGCATGCAATGGAGGAAGGATAGCATCTTCAACAAATGGTGCTGGGAAAACTGGAAATCCATTTGCACCAAAATGAATCTGAATCCCTATCTCTCGCCATGCACAAAAGTTAACTCAAAATGGATCAAGGAGCTTGATATTAAATCAGAGACACGGCATCTGATAGAAGAAAAAGTCGGTTATGATCTACACGCTGTGGGATCGGGCTCCAAATTCCTCAATAGGACACCCATAGCGCTAGAGTTAACAAATAGAATCAACAAATGGGACTTACTCAAACTAAAAAGTTTTTTCTCAGCAAAAGAAACAATAAGAGAGATAAATAGGGAGCCTACATCCTGGGAACAAATCTTTACTCCACACACTTCAGATAGAGCCCTAATAACCAGAATATACAAAGAACTCAAAAAATTAGACAATAAGATAACAAATAACCCAATCAATAAATGGGCCAAGGACCTGAACAGACACTTCTCAGAGGAGGACATACAATCAATCAACAAGTACATGAAAAAATGCTCACCATCGCTAGCAGTCAGAGAAATGCAAATCAAAACTACCCTAAGATACCATCTCACTCCAGTAAGACTGGCAGCCATTAGGAAGTCAAACAACAATAAGTGCTGGAGAGGATGCGGGGAAAAGGGCACTCTTGTTCATTGCTGGTGGGACTGCAAATTGGTGCAGCCAATTTGGAAAGCAGTATGGAGATTTCTCGGAAAGCTGGGAATGGAACCACCATTTGACCCAGCTATTCCCCTTCTAGGTCTATTCCCTAAAGCCCTAACAAGAGCATGCTACAGGGACACTGCTACATCGATGTTCATAGCAGCTCAATTCACGATAGCAAGACTGTGGAACCAGCCTAGATGCCCTTCAATAGATGAATGGATAAAAAAAATGTGGCATTTATACACTATGGAGTATTACTCTGCATTAAAAAATGACAAAATCATAGAATTTGGAGTGAAATGGATGGCATTAGAGCAGATTATGCTAAGTGAAGCTAGTCAATCTTTAAAAAACAAATACCAAATGACTCCTTTGATATAAGGGGTGTAAACAAGGACAGGGCAGGGACGAAGAGCTTGAGAAGAATATTTACAGTAAACAGGGATGAGAGGTGGGAGGGAAAGGGAGTGAGAAGGGAAATTGCATGGAAATGGAAGGCGATCCTCAGGGTTATACAAAATGTCATATAAGAGGAAAGGAGGGGTAAGTCAAGAGAATACAAATGGAAGAAATGATTTACAGTAGAAGGGGTAGAGAGAGAAAAGGGGAGGGGAGGGGAGGGGAGGGGAGGGGGGATAGTAGAGAATAGGACAGACAGCAGAATACATCAGACACTAGAAAGGCAATATGTCAATCAATGGAAGGGTAACTGATGTGATACAGCAATTTGTATACGGGGTAAAAGCGGGAGTTCATAATCCACTTGAATCAAACCATGTAATATGATGTATTAAGAACTATGTAATGTTATGAACGACCAATAAAAAAAAATGAAAGATAGCAAGTGTTGGAGAGCATGGGGAGAAACAAAGAATCCTATACAGTATTATTGAGATTGGAAATTAGTACAGCTATTATGAAAAACAAAATGGAGTTCCCTCCAAAAAGTTAAACATTAAAAAAAAGCATGTGAAGTATCAATAAATGTGATGGATTCAAACTGAAAAGTTTCTT
Source organism: Urocitellus parryii (assembly GCF_045843805.1). Classification (NCBI taxonomy): domain Eukaryota; kingdom Metazoa; phylum Chordata; class Mammalia; order Rodentia; family Sciuridae; genus Urocitellus; species Urocitellus parryii. Next base: position 64,362,018 of record NC_135539.1, on the reverse strand, counting down.
CTCAGCAAAAGAAGCAATCTGTGAGGTGAACAGAGAGCCTACATCTTGGAAGCAAATTTTTACACCTCACACCTCAGATAGAGCACTTACCTCTAGGATATATAAAGAACTCAAAAAGCTAAATATAAAAAAAAAAAACCAAATAATCCAATCAATAAACTGAACAGACACTTCTCAGAAGATGATATACAATCAATCAACAAATATATGAGAAAATGTTCAACCTCTCTAGCAATTAGAGAAATGCAAATCAAAACTACTCTAAAATTTCATCTCACTCTAGTCAGAATGGCAGCTATTAAGAATACAAACAACAAACAATAAGTGTTGGTGAGGACGTGGGGGAAAAGGTACACTCGTACATTGCTGGTGGGACTGCAAATTGGTGCAACCAATATGGAAAGCAATATTCAGATTCCTTGGAAAATTGGGAATGGAACCACCATTTGACCCAGCTAGCCTACTCCTCAGTCTATACCCAAAGGACTTAAAGACAGGGACACAGCTACATCAATGTTTATAGCAGCACAATTCACAATTGCTAAACTATGAAACCAAATTAGATGCCCGTCAGTAGATGAATGGATAAAGAAAATGTGGTGTATATACACAATGGAATATTAATCAGCAATAAGAGAGAATAATATCATTGCATTTGCAGGTAAATGGATTGGAGAAGATAATGCTAAGTGTAGTAAGCCAATTCCCAAAACCAAATGCTGAATGTTTTCTCTGATATTAGGAAGCTGATTCATAGTGGAGTTGGGAGGGGGATCATGGGAGGATTAGACAAACTCTAATAGGGCAAAAGGGTGGGAGGGGGAGAGAGGGGCCATGGGAGTAGAAATGAGGGTGAAATGAGATGGACATCATTATCCTAAGTACATGTATGAAGACACAAATTGTTTGACTCTACTTTGTATACAACCAGAGACATGAAAAATTCTGCTCTATATGTGTAATATAAATTGTAATGCATTCTGCTATCATATATAACAAATTAGAATAAAAATAAATAAATAATAAAAGCATATGATCCAGTAATTATATTCTTGGGTATATATGTCCAAAGCAAGCAAATCAGCATCTTGAAGAGACAGCTGAATTCTTATGTTTATTGCATCATTATTCACAGTAGCCATGATATGGAAACAACCTGAGCATTCATTAATGGACAAATGGAAAAATAACAAGTGGTGTGCATGCACACACACACACACACACACAGAGAGAGAGAGAGAGAGAGAGAGAGAGAGAGAGAGAGAGAAATATCATTCAGATCCAAGAAAAGAAGATAATTCTGTCATTAGTAACAACATGGGTAAACCCAGAGGACACTATACTAAGTGATAAATACACAAAGAGACACCTACTGTATGATCTCACTTATATTTCAGTGTAAAAAAGTCAAACTCACAAAAAAAGAGTAGAATGTTAGTTTCTGGGAGTTGAAGGAGAGACAGCAGGAAATGGGGGTAGTGTTGGCCACAGAGTACAAAGTTTCAGCTATGTAGGATAAATAAATTCTGGAGTCTAGTGTAGAGCATGATAACCACAGTTGATAATACTGTTTTATACAACCCCCAGCACCACCACCACCACAACAAAAATAATATTATATTGCATACCTGAAGTTCTCTAAGAGAGTAGATCTTTTTTTTAAGAGAGTAGATCTTAAATGTTTTCACCACACAAACACACAAAATAGGTGTGTATGTGTGATAATGAACATAATAATTAGCTTGAGTGCAGTAAGCACTTTGATATATATATATATATATATATATATATATATACACACACACACGCACACATTACTATATATATAATTTTTATTTGTCAATTCTACCTTAATAAATATGGAAAAATTAAAAATAAAAATAAAAACTAAAAAAGACAAAATTATCAAAGTGAATAAAAAATACGATAAGATACCAGCTATATGCTGGGTACAGTTGAAAGACATCAATAGATTAAAAGTAAAGCAATAAAGATATGCCATCCTAGCATTCAGCAAAAGAAAGTTGTAGTAGCTATATTAATTCAGATAAAATAGAATTTAGAACAAGGAAAAATATCAGATAAATATCTAGGTAGACCCAACTCTACTAAAATACTTGAATCAATAATAAACAACCTTTCATAAAGGAAAGCCCAGGTATCTATGGTTTCACTGCAGAATTAAACCCAACATTGAAGGAAGAAATGGTGCTACATTTTTCCCCACGTTGTTCCAAATAAGAGAAGCATGAGGAATACTATGTAACTTATTCTATGAAGCCAGAATTCCTCCAATATGAAAACACTGCAAGAAAGAAAATTAACAGAATGATATCTTTCATTAACATAATTGCAATTGTCAAAGGAAGTTAGAAAACCAAATCCAACAATGTGTAAGAAGCATCATCCAACACAGCCAAGTGAGCATTATACCAGGTTGGTTCGACAATCAAAAATCAATTAACACAATCCACATGTCAACAGACTAGAAAAGAAAACCATATGATCACATCAGTTGATGCACAAAAAGTGTTTGACAAAAATCCAACCCCTTCTCACGAGAAAAACTCTAGTAATAGAGAAGAATTTCCTCAATTTGCTATGGAACATTTTCCAAGAAACCTACAGCTAACATCAAGCTTAATGCAAGGATCACCTCCTATTATTATTACTTCTAGTCAACATAACACAGGAAGCATTGTTAAGATGCCATTTCTTCCTTATTTGATCTATACGTTCAATCCAATCCCAATCAAAATTTAGGCAAGCCAGTTTATGTATGTTGAATACTAATCCTAAAGTTTACACAGAAAGGCAAACTTAAAAATTACTGTAAAACAATAGTAGCCAAGGCAGTGTATTATCACAAAAGAACAGACATATAGATCAACAGGACAGAATCAAGAATCCAGAAATATATCCACACAAATATAGTGAACTGGTCTTTGACAAAGGAGCAAAGATAAGTCAACAGAGGAAGGCTAGGCATGTCAACAAATGGTGCTGGAATAATCTAGAAAAAAGATTCTAGATATGTAGACTTTACCCCTTTAACAAAATTTATCTCAAAATGATCACAGACTTAAATGTATAATATGATACTATAAACATCTAGAAGGAAACATGAGAGAAAATCTACATGATTCTGGACTTGGTGATGAGGTTTCAGTGTAAAATATTTGATTATGAAATAAAACTCAATAAGTCAGATTTTATCAACATTTAAAACAGACTGATAAGAGAATGAAAAGATAAATCACAGTCTAGGAGAAAATATTTGCAAAATCTATTTCTGATAAATGACTTGTATCCAAAATATACAAAGAACTCTTCAAACTCAACCATAAGAAAACAAACATTCCAATTTTAAAATGGTCAAAAGATTTGAAAGAGGACTTCCCAGATGTGATTAAATAAACATTTTTGATTCTTGTTTTTTCTTTCAAGTTAAGTATTTTGGAGGGAAGATTATCTTAGATTATCCAGATGAGCAGAATAATCACTAAAGTCTTTATAAGAAAGAAACAGAAGTCAATGTCAGAGAAAGCAATGAGTAATAGACACAGAAAGATAAGGAGACCTGAGGATGAATGCAGTGCGCAGAGTTGGAGATCTTAAGATGTTAAGCTGCTGGGTTTTGAAGTGGAGGAAGGGGCTGTGGGCCAAGGCAAGCAGACAGCCTGTAGAAGCTGGAAACGGAGGGAATGGGTTCTCTCCTAGAGCCCACAGAAAGAACACAGCTTTATCTACACCTTGACTTTATTCAGACCACTGAAGCCCATTTTAGATTTGCACCTCCAGAAGGATAAAATAATAAGCTTGTTATTTAAAGTTACTAATTTGTTACATTCTCTCAAATCCCATGCCAGCCTCCTTCTAGGAGGGACCCTTTGCTTGGTCTAATTTGAGCAGCTCTGACATGCTACAGTGTTCTAATTTTACCATACTTTGTAACTACCACAATAGGAAACTGATACAGTCTGGCAAAACTGCTACACTGTGGACTTAGCCTACTGCAGAAGGCAGTCTCCCGCCACTCCCCTAGGTGAATGGCATGGTTTCTTTGCTCCTTGGTCAGGTAAGGGGCAGAGTACAGGCAGGACAGACTTTTGAGCCATCCTGAAAACACAGCTCAGTTCCAACATTCAAACTGTGCTGACCAAGGCCATTACTCCTGGATTTTAAAACCTTGGCAGGCTTGTCTCTCAGGCCCTTTGAGAGATCAGCTGTCACATGGACAGACATGGCACCCTTACCACTTATTTAAAATATCTCACTCTATTTCTAGCTTCTAGAGACTTCTTTTCCATTTTAGCTGAGATATTTATTGAAAACATTTTTGTTATGTTTTGACCTTCATTTCCAAATGATTGCTACGTTCAAAAAATTGAAAAGGAAACTACAAACTACTTAGAAAAGGGCAAAAATAAAATATAAAATGAGTGCAGGCAGAGTGGTACTTAGAGAAGCATTTAAGGACACAAAGGTGGATATTACAAGAGATTAAAAATAAACAAAATATCCAATCATTCAGCTCAATAATCTAGAAAAGAAATTAGTTGAGATGTAAAACCTAAAATTAAAGATATAAGAAAATGAGCCAAAGGAATTAAAATTAATCAATAAAACTTCCTTTTGAAAAAAAAGAATAAGAATAAAGAAAAAAACTGAAATTTTGGTGAATAAGATCAAGAAAAAAACAGAAAATATAATTCAAAGCATTATTAATAGAAAAATGTCTATAATTATTGGTGCAAACAATATTAATTTTCAAGAAAATGCCATGTAGTTATTTATAACCATAAAACATGAAATCTATCTAAATGGCTAATTTTCTAGAAACATATATTATAATAATTGACTAGATATAAACAGGTTAAATAACTACCCTCAAACTCAGAAATTGACATTATGTAAAGAGGTTCTACTCTACCTTTAAAGAACAGATGACTCACATCTTATTTAAACAGTTCCTTCGACAGAAAAAAATATGTAAAGTTTCCTAATTTATCTTTACTAAAACCATATAATATGTATTGATAAAGACATTATTACTAACCAAACTCACAACAAAATGCTAGCCATCAAACCTAGACAGTTTAATGCATAATATCACATCATTGGAATAAAAGAAAAATTCCATTGATAAAAAGGGCCAGGGAACACAGTACATGGAACCAAACCTAATAAGAAATGTGTAAGGTCTATGTGAATGAAATGATAAATATCTATTGAAGATCATAGAGAAAAACTTCAAAATTGGACAACTCTATCATTAGATAAAAGTCCCAATGTTGTCATATTGTAATATCTAATTTAGTCTGTGAATTTAATGCAATCTCAATGTCATCTTCAAATTCACAAGAAAGAGAAAATGTCATGGGGTGTAGTGGTACACCTATAATCCCAGCAGCTCTGGAGACTGAGGTAGGAGGACTGCAAGTTTAAAGCCAGTCTCAGCAACTTAGCAAGATCTTGTCTCAAAATAAGAATAAATAAAGGGCTGGGGATGTGGCTTAGTGGTTAAGCATCCCTGAGTTCTATTCCTGGTGCCAAAAAGACAACAAGAAAATACCTAAGTATTATCTATTTTTTCTAAATTAAGTAACAATGGTCAACTGGATACCAAAATATATAAATTCAGTGATTTTAAAGTGAGATATTAAGAGAAAAAATAGACAAAAACTGCTAGAAATCAGAAGTAAAAAAACTTTCCCATCTAAATTAAAATTTTAATTCTGGTTAGTATGCTCTCTTATATTAGTCTGTAAAGAATAACCAATTAAATGTATGGTCTATTACTTCATATCATGAATAAAAAAATAACTTCTGAGGAATTAAAGAGCTAGACATTAAAAAATAAATAAAAGCATAAAAGTATTCAAAGAAAATATGAGGGGCCTGGGGTTGTGGCTCAGTGGTAGAATGCTCACCTCGAATGTGTGAGGCCCTGGGTTCAATCCTCAGCACCACCTAAAAATAAATAAGGATATTGTGTCCAACTACAACTAAAAAATAAATATTAAAAAAATATGAGATATTTTTATAATCTTGGAGAAGGGAGATGAACAAATTTGAGTACATAGAAACAACTAGTTTTTAAAAATAAATAACCCTTTAACAAAAAGGCCAATGATCAACTCAAATAAAATATTTGTAACACATATAATATACAAAGGATTTATATCCAAGGTAAAGCCTCAGTACAAAGCAATAAGGAAACAGGAAGCCTTTAAACAAACAATTCACAAATTCTGAATATACTGAGCATAATGTTTACTGTGCTGTGCTGTGCTCTGGTACTGAATGAAGGGTTTATTTCTCCAGTGCTGAAAGTGTTGCTGGCTGACAGCCCTAACCAGCCCTTTTTGGGAATTGCTGTCAGTGGAAAAGACTCGCCTCATCCAAGAGCATGCACTTCCCAGGTACCCCTCATCCAACAACCGGAGGATCTGGGGCTCTGACCACCATGCTTTATCCTGGGCAATTCAAAAAGCCATCTTAGCTTCAGAGATCACCAGGGGTCAGTTGAGACCTTAGTTGTGACAAGTGGAAGCAGAACTTCTCCCTTTGCCCATCTTGCTTATTCCCATCCTCTCAGATGTTAATGAATAGAGTACTCCCTAATAGCTTCCTGCACCTTAATTCATTTATTTCTTAATTTTTATTGCTTAATTCTTCATTTCAGCCTCTGCTTCCCAGAACTTGAACTACAAGAGTCTGCGAGTATGAAAAGGTGGCTTATCTCCATCCTTTAATTAGGGAAATGTAAATTTTTTAAAAACCAAAGGTCCTATTTTGCCCATTAGATTGGCAACATTTTCAAAAACTGGCAATACTAAGAGTTGGTGAGAGTGAGAAAAAAAACTGCATTTTCACACACCATCATAAAGTAAATTTCCATAATCCATCAATTTCACCTCAAGGTACTTAGATAAATCTAGTATATCTGTATAAAAAGATATCCATAAAGCAGTACATTGAAATTTTGTTCTTAGTTGTAAAAAAAAAAAAACAAAAACAAAAAACAAAACTGCAAACAATACTATATATGCTGCTTTGTAATCTGCTCAGAATTCTTCCTCTGGAAAACCAATCCTTTCTATATCACTTAGAAACGAGATGGTAGAGCTGTCCATCACAATAGCTCCTTCCTCTATCTTGGTATGATGGTGAGCACAGGACCAAGTCGTGGTCAGTTAGAGCATTGGGCTGATTGTGGACATAGTCCCAAGAGGCCCAATCTCAGATCTGCCATAGAACTGATAAAGGGATGCTGGAACAAGTAAGCTCTGTGCAGAAGTTTTGGTAAGGCAGGGTTTCTTGGTGGCCACCTTCCCTGACTTGTGAAGTAACAATGGCCAACTGGATACCAGTTTTAATGTCTGTGAAATGAAAACACACACACACACACACACACACACACACAGAGAGAGAGAGAGAGAGAGAGAGAGAGAGAGAGAGAGAGAAAGAACACCTGATCAAGAGCTGGAAACATTGCTACTTGAAGCAATCATCCAGTCTCTACAAAACTGCTGGTGTAGCAGATTTCTCAGCATGGGAGTACAGTGGAATGGGCTCTGGTGTGGGCCAGAAGGCATCTCAAAGCAGAGAAGATCTAGGCCTCTCTTATTAGGGGTGTCCAAGGAGGCTGAAAGCTTGACAGAAAAGAACCAGGCAGGACCAGAGCAGTTAATAGTGCTGATCACTTGAGGGTTCAGGGGAGAAGCCCCAGGGAAGCCCAAACCACGTGACTCTCTCAGAGTGGCAATGGTGGCTAAGAGGAAAGAGCAGCTCTGCCTGGCTGAGAAGTTCCAGGAGCCCAGGCCTGAGCAGAAAAGACCGCATTGTGATGGAGACACCTTTGTGGAGACAAGCAGACCAACAATCCAACAGTGATCTCTATTCCAAAGCCCAGAGCATATAATCCTTCTACCCGCATCTTATGTCACCAGAGAGAGAGAGAGAGAGAGAGAAGGATTAACTTTCACCAAGTATTCTCTACTGGAAACTGAGAGAAACTCAGAATTTGTCTGAGTTTAAACTAGAAGAGACTCAATCAAGGTTTCTGTAATTTAGCTAGCAACTGAGCTAAATGCCAAATTAAGTACAGGATAGAAAGAGGAAATTACAAAAATTTTGTATACATGACATTTGTGATAAAGAAAGTCATTCTTGTTATTCTAATATGGAAAGATTGTCAAGATATAATGTTAAATAGAAAGGAATAAATGATTTCTTTCTCTTTTTTATGAATAATATGTACAGTACATTGTCATTTTTATAAAAGCGAACATATACTAGTGCATGTACATATATGTGCACAGAAAGGACCTTGGAGGACCTACTAAGACAGCAGGGGAGCACAGGGGAAAGTGGGAAGCAGGGGTGGAGGTATAGAAGGAGGGACTTTCCCTTTTTAGTCCATGCCCTTCTGTACTGTTTGTGCTTTTTAAAGAAATATAATTAATTTTGTGTAAATAAGAAGATATTATTATGCTGAATAAATTTTTTTAAACTCAAGTACCATCATCTCGGGATCTCCTTCTTTGGATGTGCCCACTCTACTTTCCCTCCTTCTCCTGCCCCCACAGTTGATCAAGTGGTTCTTCCTTCCTTGGGGCATCCAGAGAACCAACCCTAGGGCCTTGCTATAGCATGTGCTGAAAATGGTTGGCTTATGGGTTTAGTTTCTCCACCGCACTGTGACCCTCTCAAGAACCAGAGATGTGTCTTCTTCATCTTTGAGCTGAGATTCTTCTAGGATTTCAAGCTATATGGAATAAATCAATGAGGAAAAAATTATAATAAGCCTATTTCTGACTTCAGTCCCTGAGTTCTATTTTATCAAGTTTTAAAATACCAGTACTATGACCTACTTAAATTTTGATTTTGAAAGCCAAGATAGAAATGCCTCAATTAACAAAGGCAAAAACAGCATCCTTCATGGAAAGTAAATTTTATAACATCTACCAACTCTCCAAGGAAGAATCATGACATATTTAAGATGAAAGCACAAATAAATTACATGAATATGATAAATGATCAACAGTCCCATGTCTTTAAAATTCAGGCCTGGATCTTTATGTAACAATGATTTCATCTGTAGCTTCCTTTTAGTTCGACACTGGAATGCTAGCTAGCACTAAAACTATGTAAGGGAATTACAAGGTGGGTTTTTGTTTGTTTGTTTTTTGAGTCTTAAAGCCCATAGAGCCCAACTTTTTCATCTCTCTTGAGATTTTACAAGTCTTGAGAAAGTGGTTGGTGGGAGAGGTCTGAGGTGACAGGAGGAACATGAGATTAGATACATGAAAGTAGATAGCACTTTGCATCAGGCACCCAAATCTGAAATAGTGAGAAAGCTCAGGGACAGAATTCTGAGGTCTGACTAGACATGACACAGAAGTTGCAGTGGATTTGTAGACTCCAGCACAATCAGCTGGGGTAAGTCTTATAGGTTTCCCAGGTTTGGGAGCAAAGGCTTGAGGGTTTAGATGGGTTTGGGGTCCCATTAAAGCATGCCTCCTGACTGATGGTTCTGGGGCTGCTTTTGCTTCTGCTTCTGCAGGAGGTGGCAGTGACTAATTTCAGGAACTGAGAGCAGCAAGGAGGAAGTGGAAACAGCTTGGGTAGCAGTGAGAATCTCTCTGGGACTCCTGGTTCCTCTTCAACTCTTCACTTCTTACCCCTGGGGTGATGGACAGGAACTGCAGGGGCTAATCAACGCAGGCACTTTGTAGTACTAGTGGGACAGGCAGACGTTTTTCCTTCACGATGTTCAAGGCTACTGCTTTGTATCTTCTATTCAGCTCACAAATGGCAGTGGAGACTACAGATCACCCCCTCTCTAATTATTAGACACGACAGCACAAAGACGGCTGTGATACTTTTCTTTATGGTAACCTCAAGATACATTTCTTTGGATGTATTTCAAATATATTCTAGAATCATTTCTCTAGATTTTCTTTAGTGAAGCATCAGTGTGGTGTATACCCTATTTTAAAATAAAAATACCTCCATTAAAGCAGTCTTTAGGGGGGATTTCACCCTCATAAAGAGCAGGGGGTACCCTTGGTAGCAGGCATGTTAAAAGCACAAAGGAGTGACTGCAATCTTTTCCCTACAAGCCACCTTAGGCAATGAAGCCTAGTTTGCACTTTCTCTACCTGCAGCCTCTGCTGCCCCTTGTAGCCAAATTCGCCTATTTCCCCCCATTATCTTTATTGCCAAGACTTAAGTCCATTCTGCCATCATCTCTTATCTGGATTTCTGTAATTGTTTTCTTATTTCCCTATTTTGACATTTAAATCTCTTTGATCTGTTTTCCACATAGGAAAGAGCCACTGACTTTTTTGGGGGGGGAAATATTTTATATGAAGATTTTATATATATATATATATATATATATATTTTATATTTATATATATATATAAAATCTTCAGTTTCCTGTTGTACTGATAATAAAATCCAAATTCCTTGCCAGGGTTTCAGTGACCTGATGCCTGCCTGCTTAGCCAGCATAGGCCTCCTTTGGGTCCTGGTACAAGCTCTCACGATTGGTGATACCTCTTTCCAGGCATCTCTCACTTCATTCCATATACAAGCAACTCCTTTTCTTTCAGACTTCTAGAGGTCTTCCTTGGAGGGGTTCTTCCTGATCATTTTACCTATTTTCTCCTACTACCTTTAGAAACTTTATTCCTATTTGCAAATATATGGTTGTTTGCCAGCTGGTAGTCTTTATCTTCTCAGACTGTTAACTGTATAAAGGAAGAAATCATATGCAGCACCTAGAAAATTATCTGGCACATTGTAGGAATAATAAATATTAACTGCAAAAATTCATTTTTATTTTAAATGTAAATGAAAAATAGCTCTGAGAGCAAAAAAAGTAAAAATACCCTCCTTCACAGTTGTCACACTTAACTTTTGCTACAGTCAGGAGTTTGGGCAAACTCACAGGTGTTTTTCAGGGCTTCCTCAGTTCCTAGTATAATCCTTACCAGCTTTCAAAAGGTGAGGGCCCTTGCTTCTGGCTTCTAGACATCATGGTCTCTTCCCTAGACCAGGACAAACAACTCAGGCTAAGATCAAATTCCTCTGCTTTTATGCACCATTGGCTTCTGGTGAAGACCTGAAGGTTATACCAATTTGTATGGACATTGTTGATCAACAAAGAATAAATCCTTCTGTCATAGTCAATTTTCTGGTACTATAACAAAATGCCTGAAAACAGGTAATTTATAAAGATGTATAAAGATAAATTGACTCACTGTTTTAGGCTGGGAAGTCTAAGAACATGGTGTGTACATCTGCTCAGCATCTGGTGAGTGCCTTTCCTCTGTACCATGAACATGGCAGAGGATATCATCTGGTGAGACAGAGCAAGTGTGCTGGAGAAAGGAAAATTCTATAACAAAACCACTCCTTGATGAGCCATTAATCCACGAGTGGATTGATCCATCCATGAGGGATGAACCCTTATAACCAATCACCTCCCAAATGTCTCACCTCTCAAATATTAACCTATAACTTAGGGGATTCGATTTTTAATACATGAAATTTAATAGACACATTCCAACCATAGCAACCCCCTTTTCCCAGGGCATTTAAAAACTACCTCAAGTGATGGGCATTCTTATTTCCACAGGTTTCATACATTTGTTGTATCAAACATATTAAAATACATTCATAACCTACATTTAATATAAAACTTTTGTTATAAAATACATTAGAAAGGATTTTTATAATTTTTCTCATGGAATTTTTAGCTATGATTAACTACAATTGGCTATTATTTTTATCAATTGCTATGTGTACTTATCAAAGAAGAAAAACTATCTTGCAAATTGCTTATAAGTATTGTCACTTTTGTATTCTAAATTTGGATTTAATAAACAGTATTAGGTTTTGCAGACATTAACTCAAGTGATTATTATTGGTATTGACCTTGCTGTCCTCTTTTGAAGTCAATATTTTTGTTTTGCATATTTTGAACTTTTTCCAGTTCCCTGAAAAACTCAGACCCTCTGCATTGGGCAAATGATATCCAATAGTAAAATGATGCTTCTTCTGTTTTCCTGTTTGCAGCCTCCTCCTTCTCCTTCTCCTTCTCCTTCTCCTTCTTCTTCTTCTTCTTCTTTTTAAGAATTCTTTGCAAACTCAGAGGAGTTCTCTTCCCTCCCACAGAGAGGACAATGGTCTGTTCTACTACAGGCTTTCTTCACCTTTACCTAATCGTAATAATAAAAGCAAGGAGCACCGAAAAGTCTGTCTTGTACAGAAATTGGGTTAGTATGTTGAATGCCATTACCATGTTTCTTATTTAATGATGGAACATGGTTGCATTTTTAAAATTTATTATTATAAAAGTAATATATATTCACCTTATAAAAAAATGGAAAATGAAGACAAATATATTTTAAAAATCCTCTATAATCCAAACTTCACCCCTGATATAGCCAACATATATAGTCAACAATATGATGTATTTTTAGTATTTTTTAGTGTTTCATATAATACACATATCAAAACAATATCATAAAAAACAATATCATATATGCAATTGTATTCTATTTTCACTTATATTACTATTATGACTTTTAATAATTAGCAATCAATAATGATTAATGATTATGCCATCATATTTTCTGTGAAAGATAAATTTGGTTTTGATGCTCTGGATTGAACTCAGGTCCTCGCACATGATAAATACACTCTACACCCCTAGCCTTAGAATACCATTTTTATTGGGTGCCACAGTCTACCATATGGATCTACTGGAATCCTGCACTTAATTGCTTTTCTAACGTTGGAAATTCCTGTTTTTATTATGAAAGTGCATGTAATAAAAATATAATGCACTGGAAATTGACTCATGTCTTCCATATAGCTTCCTTACTTTCAAGGGGCTAGCTTTAGTTCTTGGACTCTGCTTAGAGAATGAAGAGTAGACAGGCTGGAAAATGATTGGTACATTTGTAAGCCCCTCATACCTGATCTTTTCCAAGTCCAGCCTCTCAATATCAGACTAACCAAATAGGTGCCAACTAACTGGTAGATTCCTGGAATTGCTACCACAATTGCTGCCACATGTCCCAGCCAGCTACCAAAGCCAGAAGAGTCACCATTAATATTTTAATTGAAGTGGAAAACCCCAACCAGCTGGTGCCATACCCCAGTCAGTCCAGAAGGTATTTGGAAAGCATAGCATTTCCTGGGAACTCCCAGATAGTAAGCTCTGTCGCAACTGTTAATATCTCTCTCCAAAGAGTATTTCACATATCATAATTGAATTTTTGAAGTCCATTTACTGCATTTGGATCCCACTTATAGCTTTTTGGATAAGTCTGACAATATATATACTTTACAAACGGTCTTCCAAAATAATAACAATTTCAAATATGAAGGTTCTGGATGACACCACAGAAGACTGAAGAATTATCCCACATCTTACTCTTTTTCTACATAAAGCAATGAAAAGCGAAAATGTATCCAAATAACACGAAATCAAGGGAATTAGAAATTTCCTTTCTTGATAATTTCTAGGTGGAATTCTTTAATTGAAGAAGTATTTTTTGATAAAAAGGTAATAATAATATAAATATCATAGTATCTATACTATTTCAAGTTCCATTTCTGGCTCTAGACTTAGTCATCCTAAGACTTTGAGCATTCTGCTTACTTATTATAGTTATTTTGATGATGCGGACTCATACTGTTTTATGATATAGTAAGTTGACTATAGTTTAAAAAAAAAGCAAAATCAAAACAACAGCAACAAGAAGTATAATGAATCCAGTACTGGTAGCCTTTGGATCTTCCCACTTTCTTTTTTCTTCTTAATGAACTTTGCTGCTGGGGCATTTCTTGCAACTTCAATGACTTTGGTGACTGGGTGAACAACCAACAGTTCAAATACAAAAGGGTGTGGCCTGGGGAGTCAGGGACACAGAGAACAGGTTCTTGACACAACCACGTGCCTTTCTTGAGGCTCCACTTGCTCTTGTCTCTAATCACACCTCTTTTCAAGACCTTTGGTAAATGCTGGTGGTCTGGGTTCTCCAATCCTTGACAATGTAAGCAAACTGAACCAGATGCCTAGTCAAGTACAAGCAGGATACACCAATTGTTTCAATATCATGCAAACATCAAAGGAAAACAGTGATCAAATTGTTAGATCGTTAAACTCATATAGTATTTAGCTGTGGATCTGAAACATTATGCCTAGCCTATCCTATTTCCCAATTAATTATTTATAAGTAAATCCTGCACAAACATTTCCTGTGGAAACTTCACCTATGAAATTTTCCTTTTCATTTATTCATCAAAACTTTGCTTTAGGTGCTATGGAAAAGGGGACATACCAGGTTCATGAGGAGGCTTTAGAAGCGGGTACACCCTGGACTTACTGCAAAAAGTTTCTTGGGCTGGGGTTGTAGTTCAGTGTTATAGCACTTGCCCAGCATATCCCTTGTGAGATTGAAATCTCCTGCATCACCAAAAAAGTTAGGTGCAGCAGCACAGCCTATGATCCAGTAGGCTCAGAAGACTGAGGCAGGAAGGTGACAAGCTGGAGACCAGTCTTGGCAATTTAATGAGATCCTCTCAAAATAAAAAAAAAAAAAAAAAAAAAAAAAGGACTAGGGGTGTAACTTAGTGGTAGAGGGATTCTGGGAGTAGGAAGCAAAGTGCCAGTTTCTTGCCTCCCAACAAGTCACATTTCTCTAGAGTTCAGTTGTCTATATAATGTATACAATTTGAGAACTGGATTAGGTACTTTTTGAAGTCATTTCTGTGATTCTAGAACTCCTGCATTGTATGTCCTCCACAGAACACAAAGATAACACGAAAGATTATTGGCAAAATCATTTAATGATGTATTTGTGAATGGCATCGTGTTAAATGTCACCAAAGTAAGTTAAATCACCCAGAATTATGCCCTACCAGTCTCTTCCTATCTAAAAACACCATCTGGATTTTCATTTCCGAGGCTTTGCCCTTTGCCTCTCATAGGAATGACATTAGTCTCTGCTGCCACTCCATAGATTGCTCCTCTCCTGTAGGAAACCTTGCCTGACAATGCCACAGGTATCCATTTCCTCTTCCTGTAGGCTCATTCGGCACTTTGTCATCATTAAATTCAGTTTTTCAGCATTTGCAAAAAGCCCATTGTCTTGCATTATTAATATACAATTAAGTATAATATAGCTATTATGAAACAAATAAAGTGCTATAGAAGCACTGAAGTGGAAGGATTAATTTCAACTAAGAGGATAAGGAAAGCACCAGAGAAGAAAAGATTTGAGCATAATTGTTTTCAAGGGCAGGATCTGGTAAGGGGGTTATATGGAGTGGTGATGAAAAGCAATAATTGATAATGATGTGACACTCTCAAGCCTGGGTCAATGAAAATTTGTTAAATAAATGAACTTCTAATGGGTTGACTGAATAGTATGAATACCATTTCCAATATAATACAAGAGATGAAGCAATGTGCTTGATGCAGAAGATGATAAACTTGGTTTTAGACACCTTTGTAAAGGTGCCTGAGGACAAATGATGCAGACATGTTCAACCAGGCATTTCTCTGAGCTCAAGGGAGAGTTTGTGGGTCATTTGGAGTACTCTACATTTTACCTTGTGTAAGGGCTTTCATGGCCATTAGCTAATGTTGATTTTTATTCTAACAAACATCCTATAAAGTACTCCCTAACATGATATTTATGTCTAATTATGCCCATTAATACAAAGAACCTGAGGCTCAGAGACGTTAATTTGAACAACCAAATAAAAGGGCTACACGTGAAGCATAGTGGTCTTACTAGAAATTTAGAATTTTTTTTTCTTTAAACCATGAAGGGGGCTGATGAATGATTCCAAGGAAGTAGATATTATTTTAGACAATAGTATGAAGGAAGCCAGAAAGAACCAGAGGCCTTCTGGCAACATCTGTGTTTAAAGAACCAAGGAAGAAGGGACACAACTGAAGGTGACCACAGGATCTGCTGCCTCTCCCCTCAACCATGGCCCCCATGAGGGACAATGTTCTGTCTTCCTTTGTCTCCCTGATAGAACCAAGCAAAACACCAGAGGCACAGAAGGTATTCACTATATTTGAGTGGAGTAATAATAAGAAATAACACACCTTTGGGTGTATGGGTAGGCTGAGGCGGAGGAAATGCATGGCCTCAGCTTGGAATGGCAGCTTCCTAGGGGTGACCAGGTATTCCTATAATGAGGATGAAGAGAGCAAAGAGATTTCCATAAAAGGTGAGTATACAGGGAAGAGAGAAGGGTTGGCAAGAAGCACCAAGGTGAGTATACAGGGAAGAGAGAAGGGTTGGCAAGAAGCACGGTGATGCATTCGAAGCATAAGGTACAGCTTGGGGCATGATTCTCGGCCAAACCAAGGACTTTCCATGAGGAACCCAGGGGTGGGATGGGAATAGTAGTTCAGTGTATTAGGTGGGAGTCTCCCTTCTGCAAAACGCGCAGTGCGGGAATGCCTGACAGTTAAAAGTCACAAAGGGATTAAGAAGTCCATTTCAGGGGCGCTCTGGGAGGCGGCTGACCACGTGCCACGATCCTTTCCCTAGGTGCTAGGGAAGCTCTTGTCTCGGTGCAGCATTTCAGGTCTCACTACCTCTTCTGGCCCTTGGCACTGGTAAGTCGCGGTTCCCAGGGCCAGCTTCCTTCCGCTGACCCACGCCCCTAGGGACTCCCCTCCTTAGACCTCCCACCCCCACAAACCCATCCTTTTCTCCTTTCTTCCCGGGGAGCGGAAGGCAGTGTTCCGCCGGAGTCTTCGTGGCACCGCACTGCCCACCGCGCGGCTTCCCAAGCCGGCCAGGAGCTGCTGGCCAAGCTCGCCTGAGTACAGGGGGCCACCTGGAAGCCACCGAGCGGGAGCCCGACCCGGAGGCGGAGGGCGCAGCCTAACGGTCCCGCCGCCGCGCCGCGCCCCGCCCGGCGGCGCCGCAGCTGCTGCCCGCCCGCCCCCTGCGTCATGACGCTGGCGCCCAACGCGGAAGCCCTCGCGGCGCGCCTGGTCCAGCCGCGGGCAGAGCGCGGAGCCGCGGCGGGCGCGGGAGCCGGGCCGGGCGCGAGCTGAGCGCAGCCTCCTGCCCCAGCCGGGCCGAGCGGGCGGAGCGGGCACTCGAGCCGCACCGGGCTGAGCACGCGGGCAGCGGCAGCGGCGGCGGGCGGAGCGGGACACTGCGTGCCGGGGCCGCCGCCGAGGGGATGCGGCTGCCTCCCCGGGCCGGTGTGTAGAGAGGGCGGGTCCCCGGCCTCGGGAGCGCGGCGGTGGAGGGGACGGAGGAGGCGGCCATGGCGACCCCTGGCAACCTGGGGTCCTCCGTCCTGGCGAGCAAGACCAAGACCAAGAAGAAGCACTTCGTAGCCCAGAAAGTGAAGCTGTTTCGGGCCAGCGACCCTCTACTCAGCGTCCTGATGTGGGGGGTAAACCACTCGGTAAGGGCTTGGCTGCAGCGCGCAGTCCCCTTCCTTCTCCTCTTCCTTCGCGCCCCCCTCCGTCTCCCGCTGCAGCTGTTGGCGGGGCGGAGAGCCCTAGCCGGCCGGGTCAGCGGGTCCCCAGCCCTTTGGCTGCTCGCCTTCGGAGCTGCCCGCCCGCCTCGGTGTCCCTAGCCCCACGACTTGCGCCCGCTCCTCCGGGCAGCCCCGAGCCACTTGCGCCCTCTTTGGACATAGGGCCGGATGCGGGATGAGAGGTCTTCTCTGCATCTGAGCCCTGCATCGGGTGCCTGTGCCGACCCCTGTCCGTCCACCCGCGGATCGGTCCCAGCAGCTGGGGAAGTGGGAAGTTTGTGTGGGGCACAGCTCCGCCTCGTCTGTCAGCCCCAGTGGGGGCTGCTTGGGGTCCGGGTCCGGGTCCGGGTGATCGCCCCCTTGCTGGGGGAGGGGGGAGGTGCGGTGTGGCCGCCGGTGTCCTCCACGGGAGGGCAGGTGTCGGTATCCGGCTGGTCAGGTTCAGAACCTCCTGCGAGAGGACAGAGGTGAGACTACTGGAGTGCTAGGAGATTTGGGGCAACAGCTTTAGTGCTTAGGATCTTTTTTTCCTTTAAAGGCAATATTAGTGGACACGAGGAGTCTCTTTGGCAAAGAAAAAGCCAATGTGAATATGGCACTAGTGTTGAGCATCTTCTCTGCTCCTCTCCTGAATCGCGCTGCCGCTGTGCAGGCTGAAGAGCTCTTGGCGGGGAGTCTTCTTCCCCACACCTCCTCCCTCTCCTTGGGGAACCAGGCAGAAGTCACCGACTGCGGAAGGGCGGCTGGGGCGGTGACAACTGGAGGGGTCCCGGTGGACGCGGATGAAAGGTGGTCTTGAGTTGATTACATCCGCTTTTGGGGTTTGTTTAAAAGGCCGGAGGAGAACGCTTTGGAAAGGCTAGCTTAACACCACATCCAGGAGTGGAGGAAGATGCGCCGCTGCGGGCTATGCGGACTGCGGTTTGAGGGTCTGAAATAGCCTCCTGCTGATCTTACAGCAAGAAACTCCTGCAGTTTTAATCTACTTAGATATAGGATCAGGAAACGTGATAGGCAGCTTTTGACAGAGCCATGAAAGTTTAAATGAGCTTGTGAATTTTGACCGTGACCTTATCCACTGCAGTTAGCATCTGAGGAAAAAGTGTAAGCCTGCTTTCTGTGCTTTTGATTTCTCTGGGTGCAGGTGTGTCCTTTTCAGCATAAAGGAAATGTCAGAAAACCGTGTTGTTGTTGTTGTTGTTGTTGTTGTTGTTGTTTTCACTCCCAAATTGACAAAGTTGCTTAAAATAGCTCATAAACATTTTAAAAAATATTTTCCTTCCCTAAACTGAGTTGGGGAAAATGAGAAGCAATATTAGAATTGATAGTGTTTTATGGAGTGACTTTTTTTTAGTTGATAGATTATTATTTTCTGACAGATTAATTCCTCTTCCACTGAAGTTTATTTTAAGGTCCTGACAATTTAACTATTAGGAATGTAAACTAAGCCCTTAGGACAGTCTATAGATTACTGCACAGGAACTCCCCCAAGTTTTAAATAGAAAACGAAATGAAAATTTTCCTACATAATGTTTACAATTTAGTTATGTTTACTTTTGGTAAGTTTTCTTGTTGTTGAAGTTCTCTTCACTAGAATAGGACCTAATAATGAAAATAGGATGTGTACTGTAGTGCTTACTCATATTTATGGGTCTTTTTTGTCTCCTTTGGAGTTCTGGTGTTTTAGTCCAGAGAGTGTCTCTGGATTGAATCTAGAATTGTCAACAATATGCTTCTGAGGGCTGGGGATTGTGGCTCAGCAGTAAAGCACTTGCCTAGCACCTGGTTTGATCCTCAGCACCACATAAAAATAAATAAATTAAATAAAGGTATTGTGTCCAACTACAACTAAAAAATATTTTTAAAAAAAACAATATGCTGCTGAAAAAAATGTTTGTGCATTCTCTGGGAATTAGTCTGGACTTCCATGTTACTTTAGGAAAGCCTATAACTGAGCATAATTTGCTGTAATCATTTACGTTGTTACCTTATATTTATGAATTGCTACATTTGTTTTTTGAGTTTCTTTCTATTGGAAACATTTTGAAACTACTTAAACCTTATAAAAATTATGTATGATTACCAGATAGTACATTTATTGTTATTTTCTTTTGCTTAAGTTAGCATTCTTAAGTATACATAGCCAGAGTACTGGAGATTCCATAGTGTACAATGTAAGCATGTTATTCATTCAGTAAATATGTATTGAGCACATATAGTGCCACCCACTGTAGGAAAAGTTGCTAAAAATACATATCATATTTTTGTCCAGATATCTTTATTTTGAAGGCTCTGAGTTGATATAAGAAAGGTCTGTTTCACAGACTATTTTCAGATGTCTATTTTCATATATATATGCATATATATGTATATATATATGTGTGTGTGTGTGTGTGTGTATATATATATATATATATATATATATTTGTTTTTTTAAAGAATGCAGGTGCATATAGAGATGAAATCCAGATTGATGAAATCTGGTTGATTTCATTTTAGGTGGCAAAGTGTGATACCAGATAAATGTTTTATCATGACCTTCTGTGCACCAAAGTTTACAGAATAATGTGGAGAAAATATGTCCAACATATTAAAAATCTGCAAGCTCAAAGGGGAATGAAGGGAAGGGAAGGGGGGAAGGAATAGGAAAGACAGTAGAATGAATTGAATATAATTTTCCTATGTTCATATATGAATACACGACCAGCATAACACCACATCATGTTCAGCCACAAGAATGGGATCCTAATTAGGATAAGTTATATTTCATGTATGTATAATATGTCAAAATACAGTCTACTGTCATGTATATCTAAAAAGAACAAATAAAAAAAGACTAATTGAAAATCTCAAAAAACAACAACAACAACAAAGAATCAGAGAGCTGAGTGTAGTTAATGGGAACATTTGAGAAAGTATAGTAGGGAAGGAATAGATAATCGTATCAGACAGAATATTTTCCGTGTGTGTGTGTGTGTGTGTGTGTATATATATATATATATATATATTTTTTTTTTTTTTTTTTCCGGTACCAGGGATTGCTTAACCACAGAGCAACATTCCCATCCCTTTTTATTTTGAGACAGGGTCTCACTAAGTTACTGAGGATGACTTTGAACTTGTGAGCCTTCCTAGTAAATCACTGGGATTATAGGCATGGGTCACCATGTCTTGCCCTATATTTCTAATATGATCAGAATGAAAAATGACTTATCATGAATATAGCATGATAAATTTTAAAATTTCTTTGGACTGTAAACTGCATGTTTATTTTATCATGTAGGCATCTTATGATGGGCATCTTTCCATTGCTATGGTGAAAATCTCACTGGATCTGTGTTTTAATTCTTTCTTTAATTCTAACTGTTGACCTTGGTGTGCTAACCGGTTTTTGCATCAGTGTTTGTATCTGTTAAATGAGGTTGTTGGACTGAATGATTTCCAAGCTTTTTTTTTTTTCTCATTTCAGATTCAAACATTTTTATAGTCCAATAGATGCTTGACATTATATTTGAACCCACAGAAGTAGTAATAGAATATAGTAGAAGTTGCATTACTGTTATGAAGTGGCAAATGCAACAGCATTCAGGGAGTTTCCAAGCCTTGACTAGAGGTGAAAGAAATCTATGGTGATTTTAAGAGATTGTGAAGTAAGAGTTTGCTAGATTGATTGTAGTTGGACTGTGTTACAGTCTATTAAGTCAAAGTCTATTCGATAGAAATGTAAAAACTTGCAATTAAGGTGAAAATGTTCAAGTCCATTGTAGTGGTAATGAAAATCTTGATTTGGGCAATGCTCAGTGTCTGACAATAAGCCTGCCTTTGTGTGGTTAATTTGATATGTTACTGCTTTCTAACTTAAAAATACCCATCAGTGAATGGACAAGTGCCAATTTTTATTTTAAGTATTTTAAGCTGAGAATATAATTGAATACATAAAGGAAAAGATGACTTAAGAAGGCAGTTTTATCTGTTACTTTTGGAATTAAACTAAAAATGATCAGGCGGTTAGCTTCTTAAAATGACATTTTAATAGTGTGTGGAACATGTTGAATGATCTGAGCCAAGACTTGTTTTAAATAGATATTGCAAAAGATTTTTATATACTGAAATATGAGGCTTTTAGAAATTAGTATTTAAAACTCTATTTAAATAGCTGAAGAAAGATGTTCATCGTCTCTATAGAGAAATTGTGAAGGATGTTATTTGTCACACACTACTTCTATTCTTATTTAAGTATACTGTATATTTAAGTAATATAAGTATATTCAAGTAATACATACATATTCTTCTATACTTATTTAAATCAAACAAGTTATTTGTGGCTCTATCACGGTAGAAGGGCAGATCGGTAATCAAACCATGAGAAGAAACAGGTACTTGGGTGCTGTTGGGACTTTCTGTCCATTTTGGCTTCATTCTTCATAGGCCAAGGAACTAATAGTTTCTGAATTTCCCACTTTGTCATTTCTACCCCATAGAAATATTTTGCATGGTCTGATTTGGGTTAGTTATAGCCTCCTTCTGGAAAAGCAGATATGAAAACCTGGCAGCATCTGCCTGGTGGAGTTGGGAAAGAGCCAACAGGCAGTTTTTAATCTGATGTCTCTGGGTCCTGCCTTTGGAGATCTATAAGGGCCAGCCTTCCAACATCGTGCCTAGTTTTGTGTGAATTGAGAATATACAGTTTTCCAGGTATAGTATCCGTAGCTTGTGTTGTATTCCCAGAAAAGATGGGGATTCCAATAGGGTATTGGAGAAATAGTGATTTCTTTTAGGTTCATAGATTCGTATCTGGGCTCTGAAAAAAGATGAAAGAAGAAAACTAGGTTTTAAAATGATGTAAATGACTATAAAATTATATCAACTGAATATAAATTAATAAGGCAATTAAAATAAAAAATAGCATGATGAAACTCATTGAAGGGAATTGAATCAACCATCATTCAAGAACTTGTCTCCTCACACTATTTTTCTTTCTTTTCAGAGGAAAGAAGCACGCTAAGTAGACATGCATGCAGTATTATTGGGAGAAGTTGCTTAATGCTCTAAAACATGGGGTTATATCTGGAGAACAGAATACAGTTTCTTCTCTCTTATCAGATACCTTAGCATGAACTTTAGTATTTAGAATGCTCCCCAAAGCTGAAGGATCTGCTGTGCTTTTAGAAAGATTTTCAGCAAGAATTGTGATAAACGAACAAAATGTACTTTCAGTTGATAGAAAATGCACTCAACCAGAGTAATTAATTCAACTAGCATACACTTTGAAATACAAATTTTGGAATTCAAAGGAATTTTTAATGCACTTTGGTAGGATGGTTTGTGGTCAGATTAGGTTCAAATCCTGGCTCCATCATTTATGGGCTCTTTGAAAAAGGTTTTTAGCTGCTTGAGCCTTGATTTACATATTCTTAAAATGGAGACAATGATGATATTGAGGATTAAATGAGATAATGTATTTAAGGCCTAGTCCTATAATTGATCCATAATAAGGATTCAGTAGATGATGCCTAAAATGATAGAATTTGGATGCATGTAAGATGGTAGCATGTTAATAGCACTAGACTAGTGCTTCTCCAAATTTAATATGCACGTGAATCACACAAATCATGGGGGCTTTTAAAATTACCATCAGTCTGATGGGGGTGTTTTAATATGTTCTCAGGTGATGCTGATGCTGTTGGTCCATGGGCTGTACTTTGAGTAGCCAAGCAGTAGAAGGAATAGCTTTAAAAGTAAGGAGAAATGTTCAGAATTTGTCCCCTAACTGGTATGTGACGAGTCTTTAGAAGAACAGGGACCACATGATGGAATTAGGAAAGTTAGGAGAAGGTATTGTGTATTGGAAAGATATTAACTTTTTTTATTTAAAAGAAATATTGACTTGTAGGTGATGGTGGGTGGAAAGTCCAATTATAATATCCCATGGGATGTTGGAAAGATGGAATTCAAACTCAGGAACAAGATGAGGGCTGGGATAAAGAATTGAGAATTATTCATACAGAATTGGTAGTTAAAGCTATGGGGGTTAATTAGAACTCTGATGGGACAGGTTGGGGCCAACTCTGAGGGAATATCAGAGAAGAAGGAAGAAGAATCAAAGAGAAAACCCAGCAAGGAGACTGGAGAATTAGGTGCTCCCGAGAGCTTGCTGTTTGTGGATGTACTCTTGAGAGTGGTTGATTCAGAGTGTGTGTGTGTGTGTGTGTGTGTGTGTGTGTGTGTGTGTGTGTGTGTGTATAAATTCTTAAAGAGTGAATAAGTGAAATAGAGGTGGCTCCTCTTTTAGAAGGTTAGACGTAGAGAGTGAAAGGTGTCATTTAATTTAGGAATTCCCAGGGTTCTCTTTGACTCCATCTCTTGTCTGTCATTCTCACCTCTACTTTTCCTAGCCAGATTTATTTTTTTCCCTCGACTGCCATCAGATCCTCCGAGCTAAGGCTCCTACAGCTACCTTTATCTACCTTTCCTTTCCTTTTTGGTGTTGTGGAGTCTCACTGTTGTGTGAAGGTCAGGATTCTATTCTCAGAGTAATGCTCTAAAACAAAGGAAACAGGTTTCATCCTGTCAAGTTCACAGATCCCTCAAGTTCTATCCAGCGACTATTTGGGTTCTCTAAGAACTTGGCGGGGGCAATTAAGAACTGTTGAAGGAATAAGATGGGGGCGGTATGGGGTAGGAAATGGGGGAGAACATGCCACAGCCAGGAAGAATACTATGCAGACCGAACATGCTCAGGTTGAATTCATCCCTGCTGGACTCACAGTGCCTAGTTCATGGTGGGGGTCAGGCCCATGCCCTTAGCCACTACTGGGCTACCTGTGTCAGTCACATCTTTTGGATCTTGTTGTCCCTATTCTTAGTCTTAAAAGCTGTTCTTGGATGGACACATTATTAGCTATTAATATGGGGGAAGGGGCTGTTTGAAAACACTTTTTTTTCCTTTACAGAAAGAAAATCATAGCTATGTGCAAAGCAGGTGGATAGAGAATCAATATGCAATCTATTCATGAAAAATGTTTTTTAAGAGTTTTAAAACAGTAACTTACCTACAGACAGGTTTTTAAATGCTGTGTTATACTTTTCCACTAGAAGTGGTTAAGATCTGAGCTCTGAGGTCAGTGCTTGGTTGGCTGTGTGACCTGCAGCAAGTTATTTATATAGCCTCTTGGTTCGTTGCTTATGAAACGATGCAAAAGAGTACCTACTCCAGAGGGTTGTTAGGTGGATTAAATGAGCACAGAGGCTCCACTGCTTAAAGTGGGGTTACATCCTGATAACCCACCATGAGTTGAAAATATTGTTCGTGCATTTAATGCACCTAACCTATCAGACATCATGGCCTAGCCTCGCCTACCTTAGACCTGCTCAGAGCACTTACAGTAGCCTACACCTGGGTAGAATCATCTCACACAATAAAGTTGAACAGCTCATGTAACTTATTGATAGTGTACTGAAAGTGAAAAACTGTATGTTGGGGACTGATTTTGTTTCTCAGATGCATAAATAGTTGCTGGAACAAGGAAAGTTCTAGTAGATACATGCACAGTTAACTAGAGAATCAAGACTGCTGGGGGTAAGTGGTATGAAATAGGGTAGAAAGTGTATAGGCCTTGATTAAGAGGACATTGAGTGGCTGGGCGTGGTGGCACATCCTGTAATCCCAGTGGCTCGGGAGACTGAGGCAGGCAGATTGCAAGTTAAAGGACAGCATCATCAATTTAGTGAGGCCCTAAGCAACTCAGCGATACCCTGTCTCTGAATAAAATATTAAAAAGAGCTTGCAATGTGGCTTAGCACTCTGGTTTCAATCCCTGGTTACCCCCTCCCCCCCAAATGATCCCCTCGGGCAGAGGGATCAGGAGGGATCAGCCCGTGCAAAGGTCCTGAGACTATCTCTTGCTTGGCATGTCCAGGGAAATATAAGGAAGGCAGTGCAGCTGGAGCAGAGTGAGAGAGGGCTAAAGGTAGGAATGAGGACCAAGTGGTAACAGTGGCTGGATACTGCTTACTTCCATTTGGGAGACTTGGAGAAGACTTGAGGGGAGGTGACACTGAGGAGAACATCGAAGATTAAGTAGAATCTCCCAGGTGCAGAAGACAGGGAAAGAGGTATTGTGAGGTAAAGAGGTTGACCACTGGCAAAAGCTAGTGGAGTAGAGTGAGTCCTCTACGGTGGCTGTGGCCATCTCTGTAGTTCAGAGAACAGTGACATCATCGGTCACCCAGGAAGCTGTTAGGAATGCAGGGTCTTGGGCCTTCCTGCAGATTACTGGAACAGAATGCAGTTTAACTAGATGGGCAATTTGTAAGTACCTGCAGTTTGGACAGGCACTGGTTAGGGCAGTCTTTGGTTTCAAGCCCCAGGGTTCTTTGGATGTGCCCCAGAGGCAGGTGGGAGGGAGGCTGAGCTGCTGGGGGAGGGTAGCTGCAAACTCAGCTTCATCCAGAGCAGCTTGTTTTTGTCCTTGTTGTCTTTGGGGTTTTTATTGTTGTTGTTGTTTGTTTGTTTGTTTCTTTAATTAGAGCACTGAACATAATATGTACCAGGAAATGAAGGTTCTACAGACAAGAAGATTGAGAGCCACAGAGGTAAATTGTGGGGAATGTCAAGGAGATAGTTGAAAAAATAGTTTGAGGCCAGATTGGAAGGGCTAAGTAGCCGTTTGCAGGGAAGAGCTATTAGCAGTTCTGACAAGTGTTGCTTTATAATTTACCCCAAGGGGGCTCTAATACTTTACTGCTGCCTCCTCGTGTGTTCTGTACTCTCTGAAATCATTTACTTTTCCCCCTTTCCTTAAACTTCTGTTTTACTGTCTTGTCCCGTAGTCCTCCTTTGGCTGATTCCTCCCTTAGAAAACACTGGACAAGTACAAGCTTTCAATTTCTGCAATTCCCACCCCGCAGTCTGCCAACTTTTGGGCTGTTGAATTCATCAGTCCACAGACATCTAGTTAGGTAGGAACTAACCACACATGGCTGGCTACTTTGATTTCACTTAGTGGAACTTAAGTTCATTTTCTTGTATCAAGTGACCCATACACGTGAGGTTAGTGACTACTGAATTTGGACAGTGCCACCATAGTCAATTTCCATTGTTACAGCACCTTCTACTGGTGCTCCCTGCTCTAAGACCTCCTATCTTGAAACAAAGTAAAATGTACCTCTTCTCACTATCGCTCCCACGCAGTCTCTTGGTCTCTTTGCTGTCTCCTCTGACCTTTTACCCCACTCATCTGCCCTGTTCTCCTTAACCTGTCCCAATCTAGCTTCCAACCCCCTCATTCCCAGGAAGCTGTTCTTCTCAACATCAGTAGTGACACCAGGTGTTCTAATCCAGGCGTCTCCTTTGTTTTTGTCTTTTCTTGTTTTCCTTCTGCCTTGCTGGCCATCCCTTCTTAGGTGCTTTATTGAACTCTTCTTCCTTTATTCAGTCCCCACATGTTGAAATGCCCCAGGACTGTGGCTGGGGTGGGCCATCCATGACTCCATGTGTTTTACCTGCATGATCTTAATCTCAGCTTTTGATAGCATTTTATGCTGATTGAGAAATTTGTATCTTCCACTCTTACTTCTCTCTCTGACTCTGAATTTAGTTTCTTATCACATGTGAATCTCTAGTGGACATCACAGATGTCGCAAACAGAACTCTTGGTTTCTTCCGCCTCCTCTACTCCCCCCCACCATATACCCTAAACCAGTGTCTTCCTCCTCTCAGTAAATGGACCACCATCTCCCCAGGTGCTCCAGACAGAAACTTGGGTACCAGCCTGGGTTCCTCTTTTCCTTACCACTGTGTCTTGAATCTGCATACTTCTCTCTTCCCACTTAAACCCTGTCCTCAACACTGTCACTCAGTAACGATCGGTCTACTGTATCTACCCTTGCTCTACTCCCATCCAGATTCTGTACAGCAGTGACAGAATGACTTTTCTGAAATGTATATATACCAGGTCACTTCCCCAGTTAGACTTTCTGAAGGCTTCCCATTGCGCTTAAAATAAGACCCAAACTCTTTTCTGTGGCTCACAAGATTTTACTGGCCTGGCCCCGCTTCCCTCTTTTCCCTCATTAACACTCTCTCTTCCTTAT
Organism: Urocitellus parryii; assembly: GCF_045843805.1. Classification (NCBI taxonomy): domain Eukaryota; kingdom Metazoa; phylum Chordata; class Mammalia; order Rodentia; family Sciuridae; genus Urocitellus; species Urocitellus parryii. Next base: position 64,334,370 of record NC_135539.1, on the reverse strand, counting down.
TCCTACTTTCCAGCCACATTGGTCTTTTCTGGTCTTTAAATAAACAGACTCAGAACAGCCACAGAGCTTCTGCATTTACCTTACTCTTGGTCTAGAATGCTCTTCCTTTAGATTTTTGAATGGATGGCCCCCTCTCTGGTATTTTAATCTCAGCTAAATGGCTCCCTTCTCTGACCTGCTCATCTAAAGTAGTTCCTCCATTCTCACAGTCCCCCTTTATTTTCCCATGACACTTAATGTCATCTGAAACTCAGCTGTTTCCATGTTTATTATTTTTCTCTCCCAAACTAGAATGGCAAGTTCCACACAACTAACTGTATCCCCACACCTAGAACAGTGCTTCTCCATGGTTGGCGCTCAGTAAATATTAACAAATGAGCTGGACTGCGTTCAGTAGGCCATTAGTGCGCAGCTGGTGATGAGCCCTTTGTTTTAGTCAACATTTTTCACTGCTCTGACTAAAAGACCCAACAAGCACAACTGTACGAGAAAAAGTTCATTTGAGGGCTCACAGTTTCAGAGGTCTCAGTCCATAGAAGTCTGGCACCATGCCTTGGGGCTCCAGGTGAGGTTGAACATCACCATAGGCAGAGGGAAGTTCACATGATGATCAGAAAGCAGAGAGACTCCACTTGCCAAATGTAAATATATCCTAAAGCCACACCCCCAATGCCCCACCTCTGCCAGCCGCATACCCAGTTAATCCCATCAGGGAATTAATTCACTGATTGGGTTAAGGCTCTTAGAATCCAATCATTTCCCCTCTGAACTGTCTCACATTGTCCCACACATGAGCTTTTGGGGGACACCTCACATCCAAACCATAATACCCTTCCACCTTAAATTTTCACCAACACATGAAGTTTATTGTTATTATGATTGAGCACAGTATTTAGAGCGTTTGTTTTGATAAGCAAGTTGTGCAGTGCATTGGAGAGTGGGAAAAACTTGCTGCACGTTGATGATAAGAGATGTAGGATAACCGCAGGCCCCTGCCAAAGAAAGAGCTTATGTTTACAGACCATGCAGGACCTTTGCCTTGTGAACAGAACAGGGAAGGTTCAGAGAATAAGCAGCTTCTCTCAGATGGTGTCAGAATGCCCAAGGGCCATCAGCCAAACTGTGTGAAGACTGTGAATGATTTCTAAACAGTCTATTATTATGTACAGAAGTGCACTGTGGCTGTTGCTTGTGACTTGCTCCCAGTAGCTGGGGGTCTTTCAATGGCTTCCGTGTGCTCTAAAAATTCCAGTATGCAGAAGTGTGCCATAAGCTAAAATTAAAATTCATAAGCATTGAAAGAACAGTGATAATTCTAGTGTCTCAAATCCTTGTGGGTCTTTGTGTATTATTTCTGCTGGTTCTTTCTCATGGTGCCTCATTGCTATGTATATTTGGCTCATTTTGGCTATGAGCTGTTCACAGCCCTTGGACAATTATTTGCAGAGGAGTCCTCAAGTCTTAGGGTAACAGTGTGAACCTCCTAAGAGGTCTGCTTATTTATGTCAGGTGTCTAGGGGCACTATAGACCTCGACTGTTTTAAACTAAAGTCACCTCTTGGAGGTTTCTGGACCACAGAGGGATATAAATTTGGGCTTCAGGTTCCTGATGGGTAGTTTGGGTTTATTTTTGGTTCACCCTTACTCTAGGGTGTCACCCTTTCCAATGTAGTCTTATGGAGAAAGAGTTTCCTGTTGGACCCCACATCTTGGATGGGCCCTAAGTTCTGACTTCTGTTTTTTTCAACCCACGGGACCATCAGGTCTCTCAGAGCCAAAGTGACGTCCCTCACTAACTTTCAGCTCTCTAATTGAGCTTTCACTTCAGTTTTGACAGGGTGACCCTCTCCTGCTGTTTTAGCTCTTTGATGCCTTTTTTTTTTAATATATATATATATATATATATATATATATATATATATGTTTTTTTGGTCATAGGTAGACACAATACCTTTATTTATTTTTATGTGATGCTGAGGATAGAACCCAGTGTTAGGTGAGTGTTCTACCACTGAGCACCAGCCCAAGCCCCTCTTTGATGCCTGTAAGATGTTAAACACACACACACACACACACACACACACACACACGTATATAAAATTCAGGATGTATTATGGTTTGATTATGAGGTATCCCCCTAACGCTCCTGTTAATGTGTTTCAGAAGTGAAACAATTAAATTGTGAGAGCTCTAACCTGATCAGTCCACCCTAGTTTCAGTGGGCTGGGTGGTTAATCTAGGCAGATGGCCTGGAGGAGGTGGTCAAGGGAACATGCCCTAGAAGGGTGCATCTTCCCTGTGGCCCCTTCCCTCTCTCCTCTCTTCTGCCCCCAGCCGTGAGCTGAAAGGGTGAGCTGAAAGGCTTTCATCCTCTGGGCCCTTCCCCATGATATGTTGCCTTAGGGTGGGCCCAGAGCAATGGAGGCAGTGGTCTGTGGACAAAGAGCTCTGAAACTGTGGGCCCCCAATAAACTTCTCTAAGTTGTTCTTTTCAGGTATTTTGGTCACAGTGACAAAAAGCTAACTAAAACCCAAATCAAAGCTGACAAAAAACAAATGTTTACTTGTTTTCAGTGGTAGTATTGATCTGAATTATTATTAGCAGCATTGGAAAATTAGCAGCATTGGAAATGCTATTAGCAGCATTGGAAATTTGCACCAAAGTTTCTTCTTTTAAATTTTATTATTAAAAATTATTATTATTATTTTGTGGTGCTGAGGATCGAACCCAGAGCTTCATATATACTAAACAAGTGTCCTATCACTGCGTTACACTCCAGGTATGTTCAGAACTTTCACAGATGTGCCTTGACCCTAAGCAACTACCTTTTTCCAAACTTTGCCTCTGTGCCCAAGAATGTTAGAAGAAAGTCTCTTTTCAACTGGCCCTTTTCTCTCAGAGGCAAGACCTCAGGCTTTTGCCATAGCATTAGAACTTGGAATACATTTCCCACAGAAATACATAGCCAATTTACCAATGCATATGTGGAATACAACCTATTTATAAATTAGGTGCTGCCTGCATCCAGGTGAGAAGTTCAAATGCTTTGGCATAGAAAGATCTGTTCAGTGATGATTATGATAAAGCCATAAGGCACTTTTTTTTTTTTTTTTTTTTTTGGTGCATTGAGCCAAATAGGAGGACAAGAGCAAATTTAATTGACATTTAAAAAAAAGATTGGGGGAAGCTACTATATTCCTTTTCTTACTTTTCTCTTGCAGTTTGGTATCATATATTCACAGCTTTAAAACATTCCAATGAATATTTGATCTCGTAAATAGAAAATAATGAATATTTTATGTTTTATAAAACTTCTTTTTCTGTGTATTTAAGTGAACTGTACGCTCTCATGACTTCAGTGGAATTTAAACTCTAATAAGTACAAATATGTAGCACATTATCTGGAAAATGTGAAAAATAAACACAAGTATAGAGAAAATTACCATGACTATGTTTCTTTTCAATACCTTTTTTTTTTCATTCCATCGAGATTACATTGTCTACATATTTTCTCATATTTTTAGATATTCTTCACAATGATAATTTTAAACTCTTAATGGCTGCCTTGATAATCTAAGGAAGTTTTAATGGTCTATACATTGGTTCTGATTTTTTGCTGTCATTAATAATGCTGCTCTAACATCTCTCTGTATGAACTTTTTCTCATTTTGGATGATTTCCCTAGAACATATTCTCCTTTTGGGGAATTACTTGGTCAAAGTGTATGAATATTTTAAGGCTCTTGGTACATGCTGCCAAATTCCTTTCAAACAGTGTTATAACAATTTACAATCCCAGTAATGTGGTGATCACTTCACCCAATCTCCTGCTTTGAATATTTCTTTTTTTTTACCAAGAGTGGGTGGTTACTGGGATTGAACTCGGGGGCACTCGGCCACTAAGCCACAACCCCCGCCCTATTTTGCATTTTATTTTGAGACAGAATCTCGGTGAGTTCCTTGGTGCATTGCCATTGCTGAGGTTGGCTTCGAACTCATGATCCTCCTGCCTCAATTCTCTAGCCTCTGTGATTACAGGCGTGCCCCACAGCGTCCAACTGTTTTGAGTATTTCTAAGTTGAATAAGAAAAATCAAAATAAATAGATATCATTTTCAAACATATGCTCTTTACTGTATTTTGGAACTTGAATGTCTTGTCTTCCAAAGGCCCTGTGTTCAACTTGATCACCATCTTGTGTCACTCCTGCAAGATGGGGGAACATTTATGGGGGGGGGGGGCTAGTGGAAGGAAGTTAAGTCATTGGGGGTGTGCCCTTGACAGAGGTTTAAGACCTTATCTCCCCCCATACCCATTTTATTCCCTTCCACCAGGAGGTGAACAGCCTCTTCCTCCTCGTGCTCCTGCCATGATATACTGTGCTGCCACAGGCCCAAATCAACAGGGCCAAGCACCTGTGAACTGAAACCTCTGAAACCACAAGCCAAAATAAGCCTTTCCTCCTTTGAGTATCTCAGGTATTTCATCACAGTGAGGGAGAGCTGAGGAACAGACCCTTAAGCCCTGTTTAGAGGGTGTTATCAGTTCAACAAAAAGAGGTGCACATATGGGTGGTGAGGGGTGTCAGCTGAAGGCTGGCCTGGCTCCCAGGTAGGTATCCTGGCCAGGGAGGCTGCCCTTGAAGGGGAGCAGTTTTCACCTGACCTGCTTCTACTGTACCCAAAGTGTTTGATGGCAGGCAGAATTCCTCAAGTATAAGTAGGTAGGTCTGTAGCTGGCTATCCAGTCTGACTGCTTAACATTAGGTTTAACCTACGGATGATTCAGCTGAAACCATTCAGAAAATATACTGTGCCCTGCCATCCACCCAGGTCCGTGTTTCTTTCTAGAGGTTATCACCCTTTTGTGGTCCTGCAGTTTGGCTTGGAGCTTGATTCCATGTGTGTCCACTGTGTTGTTCAGCATTATCTGATATAAATATGTCAGTCACCTCCGCTGACCTCAGAGCCAGCATGGCCAGGTAGGAGAGGGAGATACTTTCCCAGGTCACTCATGCCCAGGCTTAGGTCTGTGTAGGTAAGAGATCTTCTGAAGGGAGAAAGTGCTTGTGGATTTTAATTCTAACATACTATAGGGGAAGTATAATTTCTTTCTTTCTTTCTTTTTTTTTTTGCTGAAGAAGATGAACCTCCTGAGAACACTGAAAAAAAAAAAAAAACCCAAAAGAACAAAAGCAGAGCTCTCTTAGAAAGAAAGGAAAGGTTATGCATATAAACCAAAGCTACTGCAAACTTGCTGTATGTGGATGTATGTTATTGTGACAGTAGTAACTATAGCTGCCAATTTCAGAGGGCCTAAATTACTATTTAGGGGATGCAGGCTTTAAAATTAGCCCTTGGACAATAATTTCTTTTAAAATGAATCCTAATTGATTATCATTTTTTCAAGCTCAAATTAAGTAGGAAATTTAAGGACCCTTTGTAAAAGATGATAATATATACTTAATTTGTATGATTACCTAATAGAGAATTATTTCTTATTTTCTTACTACTTAAAAATATTAAGTGTTTGCCAAAACCAGATCATTCTGAATAGGTGTCAGGAAGTAGATGACTTTTTAGTATGAATGAACTGTATGTAATCTTTCACTAATTTAAAATTTAAAACAAAATTATGGATATAAATCTTTCATGTCCCTTCTACTTTTGAAAAAGTACGTTGTTTCCTTGTGTTTAAAAATTTCTGCAAGAGTTGCAAGAATCTTCAGTATAGAGTGATATTTTGGATGGAATTGCTTTCCTGTTAAACAGTATGAATAAACACTATTTTAAAATAAATTTATTTAGAGTTTTGAACCTATAAAACAAAGGTCTATTTAAGAACTCATTTCAGTTTGGGTATTTATAAGAAGAAAGGGCTTTCTGTTGGCACATGAAATTGTCTTAATTTATAAGCTAAGCTAAAAACATTTACTTGTAACTGTTGGGTACATTTGAATGGGACCCACATAACTCGCTTCCTTTCACAAATCCAAACAAAAACCTGATCTCAGTTCTTACATAATGATAAACAAGTTGAAAATGATATAGAATATCCATCAGTAGGATATTTGGGCTAATATGATGTATCTGTACATTGACACACTAGTTATTACACGTTGACGGGTTGGTGTGAAGAAATGAAGTGACTAATTCATATGTTAAGTAAGAACCTGGTGTAGATTCAAAATGTCATATGTCTCAGGAGGGAGAAGGGATTGCAGAAGATTTTTCACTTCCTGCTTATCTTTTTATAGGTTGATTTTTTAAAAAATGTTGAGTGTGTAGTCCTTTCATCACTAGCAAAAAGGGTTATAAGGTAAAACAGGTGGTTGGAAGAAATGTTTTGTATGTTGAATTTACTGAGGCAGAAATAACTCATTTTGGCTTGTAAAATGGGTATATCTGCTTGATATAAAGTACCCACTCCCAGGAAATCCCTTGATTAAAAGAAATATTGTTTGTATTTGGAGAAATAATTAAGTAATAAGTTTTTCTGATAGTGTCATTTTTTGTGAGTTTGGAAAAAACAAAGACATACTGTGATTACCACTAATTTACCTACAGGTGTCCATTTTTATTGCACATCTCATCAGAGAGAAATTTGAGCATGTCCTTTCAATATATGAATGTTTATTAATAATGGATTATTTTATTTGGTTCACAATATACACATTTTGAAAGGATTCACTAAAGACAAATATTAACTAAGTACTTGCTCTCATTAAAAACCATTATTGAGGTCATTAAAAATTATCATTAAAATATATGGGCCAGGCATGGTGGCAGACACCTGTAATCCCCGAAGCTCAGGAGGCTGAGGCAGGAGGATCACAAGTTCAAGGCCAGCCTCAACAACTTAGCAAGGCCCTGTCTCAAAATAAAAAAAATTAAAAAGGCCTGGGAGTGAGGCTCTGTAGTAAAGCACCCCTGGGTAGTTCAATCCCCAGTATCCAAAAAAATTAAAAAAATAAAAAAAAGGTATAATAGCTAAAAAAGTTACCTCACAAAGCTATACTCACATGGATGAAGTATATTGTTGACTATTCTTATTAATTATTGATTTTCATTTTCAAACTACCCTCCAGCTATGCATAAATTTTGGTTAAAATTTATCTGGCGTCTTTTCCCTAAGATCATTAAATTCTCACAAAATGTGTTTCAGTTTATATTAATAAGGATGTAGGTGGTTAAAAGTGAAAAACCTTTTTACATTCATTGAAAAGTTTAAGGTAATTTAGAAAAGTGCTTCCAAGTTCTCTATAAATGCAAAAGCACATTTCTTTTCAAAGAGCTTTCTCCATAGAATGAATTTCCCAGAAAAACCATTATTTTCTTGCACTTGATGAAGTGAGCTCATTAAAAAGAAAGAAAAAAAAAAGTACCTGATGATAGTGTATTATTTGTTTTAATGTTTGTTTAGTGTATAAATTTGGAACAAACTGTACTCATGTAAAGAAAAATGTGTTAATCATTCATTTTGTTTTGTTTAATTTTTAGTACCAGTGATTGAAACCAGGGGTGCTTTACATCCCAAGCTTTCTCTCTCTCTCTCTCTCTCTCTCTCTCTCTCTCTTTTTTAAATAAAAAATACAACAGGGTCTCACTGAGTTGCTTAGGGCCTTGCTAAATTACTGAGGCCGGCTTTGAACTTGTGATCCTTCTGCCTCAACCTCCAGAGCCATTGGGATCACAGGTGTGTGCCAACGCACCCAGCAATGCTAATCATACTTAAAATAATTCTATTTTATTCTGCCCTAAGAGAAATAAGCTGGAACACTTCTGTATAGTACAAAATATCAAAATATTTTTGTGTCTCACCCTACCTCATTGGGTAAAGTTTTTTTTTTTTTTTTTAAATACCATGTCCCTAGCATCCTCCTATAAATGAACCAAAGAATTATGATCTATTTTTGAGTTAGGAGTGAGGTGCAGCCATCTAACATATGAATCCAAGTATGTGTGGCCCTTGTTGATAAAAGCTGCATTTCTGCCTTTTGAGGTCAGACTGACTGCAGGTACATGGTCTAGACTTTCCTGGCGCTGTTTCTTGCCCCCTGCGATGGTTTCTTTTACTCCTCCCCTGTACACAGGCCTTTGGAGATTCCCAAGCACATCATGTAAATGAAGGAGAGCTTGCGTGACTCCAGAGTCACACTTCTTCCATCAAGTTCTCTTCTGTTTCTTGGATCCCATTTCCAGAATCATAAAATGTTAGAACCAGATGGTTCTTGTGATCCCCTACCCCCAGTCCCTTCATTTTATAGATGAGAAAACTGAGACAGAGAAATAGAGGAATAGCACTGAGTGGTAGAGCCAGCACTAGAATTCTGTCCCTACCGGGCACAAGGCTTGTGTCTATTAAGTTCTTCTGTGAACAACATGTAGATGACCAGCAGCTCCCAGATGCAAGCCACGGGGGATCTGTTGACGTCTGACTTCCTGAAGACTAATTTCCTTTTCAGATCTCTCTGCTCTTTTCCTTTGCCTCCCAGAACATATGGCCTTGAAATCATCAATAGTGTTTTCTCTTTCTGCTTCCTTCTTATAGACACATGCTCCGTCTAGCTATGACTGAAATGTGAAGCAGGCTCATAAATAGATTCTCATTTCCTGAGAAGTAGCCTTCTAAGTGGATCAAGATGCAATGCAGCATCAATGAATGGCTCTTTGACTTTCAGTGATGAAGGTGAAATCCTTATCATGTGTCTATTCTCAGAATCCTTCAAGACCTCACAAATGAAAGCATAGGTTAGAAAAAACTGCATCCCCGCCCCCCTCCCCGAAATCCCTTGATTAAAAGAAATATTGATTGCAAACAAACAAAAACAAAAGAAAAGGAAAAAGCATTTAGTTAAATATCGAGTTGTAAAGAGAGGGAGGAAAAAATGTTTTCCATTTCACTTTTCGCAGTCCTGGTGAAGAAAACTGACATTTGACCATGAAACTTAGGTCTGGGTTTCTTAGCTTCCTTGACAAAACTGTGATATAACTATTCTTGTCTTATGTGAGGACAAATACTGTTTTCTTTTCATTCCTGGGTTCTGAGGGAAATTTGTTATGAAGGGGATTAAACAACAAAACAAATGACCTCAGCAGACTAAGAGAGGGCTGAGGTAGTTGGGTAGGCAGGACTATTTAATATCAAGTTCAGTGAAAGCCAAGGCAAAATGTGACACCATGTATCAGGGTGACACAGCCCAGGTGTGTGGCTTTAACCCAGTCTGACTTTCTACAGAGATCAGTAAATGATTCCTGCAAGAATCAAGTTTTCCAGCCTGACTTGGTGACAAATTGAGGTCACCAGTGAGTGCTGAAAGGACATGTTTTCATGTTCATCGTTAACTGAATTGTCCCTACACTGTGTAGGTAATAAAGACTGTATCTTTTTAGGTCGAGAACCTGATTCTTGGCCTCAAATGAGGGGCTGGTCCATCTCTAGGGAAGACTACGGGTAGGACCTGGGTATTTCTGAGAAAGCATTCCACACAGACCTCAGTGAAGCCCCCAGATTCTCAGCGTCACAGCACAGAAGACAAGTGGTAGGAAGGATACCAAATGCTTGGCCTTAGTTAGACAAGCAGCTCCGCGCAGCCTCTGGCTCCTCCGTCAGTCACCTGCTGTCCTGCCCTCTTCCTCACAGGAGCTGGTGTGGACTTGAGACTCTTTTCCATCATCAGAGACACTGAAAGACCACCAGTGGCAACTAGAGTTCAAAGACGCTTTCAGGAGCTCTTACTTAGTAATTTCTGGAAATGTGTTCTTAAGAGCACTGGTTTTTGAGAAGTTAGAGTTGTGCTTCTTTGGAGTGTATCCCTGAGGTGTTGGCAAAGCCCCCCTGGGTCATCATTTGGCTGAGAGCCAGGTTTTCTTTTTGTTGAGAATTCATGACTGAGAACACAAAATGACAACCCAACGTAGCGATAATGGAAGTGCCGTCTCATCATTTGTGGAATCAGGTAGGCCAGATGTAGAGAATGAAGGATTTTAAGTGTTAAAAGTGTTTCTGTTTTACACAAATGATGGTGTAGGGACCTCTTTGTGTTGGTGCTGGGGGTTGAACCCAGGGCCTTGTGCATGCTGAAGCTCATGCTCCAGGGAGCCCCAGCCCGGGACTTTTGTTTTATAAACAAAAGGAAGGAGTGAAATTTGAAACAAAACAAGAAAAAAACAAAGACTCTTCAGGAAGGAGAGACTTTTACTAGAACTTCTGGAGGAAAACAACAGAAATCTCTTGTGCAAAGATGCCTGTACAAAGAAACGGCACAGGCTGGAAGCAGATCATCCTGAGAGGTGAAGGAATGAGGGAGGGGGAAGGAATCTCTCTATTGCACATGGAGGAGAAAGAAAATTGATGGATATGGAAAGTATCTCAGCCTGGCTTGCTTTGTTTATTGACATCCATTTGTTTGTTTTTGTTTTGAGATAGGATCTGCCATACTGCCCAGACTCGTCCCAAACTCCTGGGCTCAAGCATCCTCCTACCTCAGCCTCCTGAGTAGCTGGGACCTCTGCAGGAGCCACAGCACCCAGTGGAGGCTTTTCACCTTATTAAGGTCCTGGGAGACAATTGGGTACCTTGGTGCTGGGGGTTGAACCCAGGGCCTTGGAGGTGGGATGATAAGGACAGGGGAGGATTCCAGCCCATTCTAGCCAGACTGATAGGAAGTCAGCCAGGGGGAAACAGCTCAGCACAACATGGGTCCTGGGAGCTGAATGGAGTGCTCCCCCACCCACCCCCCACAGGGCACAGGTGACAGCAGAGGTTGAGTCCAGCATTTCTTATAGCTTTGCTTTCTCATTTGTGAAGCAGGGATCCCACAGCTTCTGCATTCCTGTGGGGGACCACAGACACATGAGCCCAAGGGGCCCTGCCGCCCAGCCCAGCAGGTGCCGGGGTGGCGAGGCGGGTGAAGCATTTGCTCAGGGGCCCCCACAGCTAACTGTATGCCACTGCTCTTGTGCTGGATCCCTTTGTTAGTCTTTTCCCTTGTTTAGAGGAAGTACATTTCACTAATTTCACAATCGAGGCAGCATTGCATGGGAGGCGCGGGGCTGACATTGGAGCCTGACTATTTAAAATTCTAGTCTATTTTGCCTTTGACTAAGTTACTTGTCTTCCCAAGCTCCGTTTTCTCCTCTGTGAAATGGATGGTGTTTTTTGCCATGTGGCTGTGAAGACAAAATGAGTTAAGACTCTGAGTGCCTGGTGGTGTTAATGTAGTCACAGGACACCCCGTGAGCACTAGTGACCCTCCCACCCATTTCTGTGGTATTTGTGCTCCTTGAAAAATTCTCTTAAAAAAGGAAACACTTTAGTTTTGTATCACTGTCTTCCTCTGGGCAGAGATGAAAATCTTTCAAAACATTATTTAAAATGTTCCAACTTGTGAAAAACACATTAAGAGAGTAAACAATATTAATGATATTAGTGGAGTTAATGATTTCTGAGGGGGAACCCTAATGATTTAAATGTGACTTGATGCTGTTTTGACTTTGGGAGGCAGTTCAGCATAGTACCTGACAATTTAAACTTAGCTGACTGGGCTCAAATCTTGGCCCCAGCATTTATGAGCTGTGTGACATTGGGCAAGCTAATTAACCTCTCTGTGCCTCAGAGGCATACTGTTTTTCTCACCCTCATCACCTACCCCCAAATGAAGTGGTTTTGAGGTTTAGATAAGTTAATGTTCATGAAACCCTTAGAATCCATGAACAGTTAATTGCCATTTATTGTTATGCTGCTGTTGCTGCTGTAATACTAGTGAGATCAAGATTAATGTAAGTTTAAAGAAATAATTAGAATAAAATGCCTTCTTGGGATAAGCAGTTACAATTTTTTTCCCCCTTTCTGCAGGACTCAAGCTTTGAAAAGAGTAAGCAAATTCTGGCCTTATTCAGTGATGTATTTACATGATCCTACTTTTGTGCCTCAGTCTTTTTTGACATGAAAACTTTGCTAAAGAAAAGCTGGAGTGGTCAGTGGAGATACTGCAGGGCGTGGTAGCCATAGCTGTCAGTTTGCAGTGGCTGTGCTTTGTTAGGTGGCTTTCACATGCTTCTACTTTTATCGAGGTTATACCTTTATGCATTGTTTGTTTCCAAATTGAAGGGATGTATTCCTTTCCTGTTATGCCCCTTGAAATGCACGTATGCATTTCATCTAGGGGATTAGTGTGCTGTTGCAAAGCACAAAGCATTGCTTTTTCTTTTAACTTTTTTTTACTGCCTCCTTCATTTTTTATTATTGATGTTACAAATTACATTTTTATGTATTTTTTTACCCATCAACATAGATACATAACTCTTTTAACCTTTTAAAAAATACCTTTAGATATAGGGAATTTTGTTAGCTGAACACTCAGGAGTTAGCTCAGGAAGTGTTATAAGCATGTTAAAGAGAGCTTTCTGTAGGGGGAAGAAAGGGACTGGTTCCAGGGCTGCCTGGACAGTGGGGGGGGGGGAGCAGAGGAAGGGCAGGCAGCACAGGGCCTGCTGTGGAGGAAGCCACTCCTCCGAAACCACCTCATACCTGCCCAGGAGGAAGAAAAAGATGGCTCAGTGTTTTCTAAAGTTACAGACAAATGCATATTTAAATGACTGCTTTCAGGAATCTAGTTGTTATTATTTTGGTCTTGCTAAGTTGTTTAGAATCTCACTAAACTGCTGAGGCTAGCCTGGGACTTGGTATCCTCCTGTCTCGGCCTCCTGAGTCACTGGGATTACTGCACACAGCTGTGAATCTAATTCATGAGAATCCATTATTTTGAGATGTGTGATAAATTATAAAAGCCCTGGGTATGCATGTCTGTAAGGAACTCACTAGGTATAGGAGTGCCTCTTTATCCAGTCTAATAATAAACAAATGACTAGATTGTACCAGATTCAAAATACTAACCATCTGACTAGTGTTAAGGGTGAATTGAGTACCTTCTAACATGGTTGCCAATGTTACACTTCAGTAAATATTTCAAGACACATGGAGTTTTCCCATCCTTCATTGCTCTTAATCGCAAAAAACAAACACAACTTCATCCATCCTGGAGTGAGCCTCGATGTTGTGCTGTTCTCAGTACCTGCCGTGTGGGAGGCGGACATGTGCCCTGTTCCATTGTGGGATGCCTCGAAAACACAGGCCCTGAATGTGATTCCAGGATTTTAAGACATATAAAAATCAAAATGGGCTAATTTATCTGTGTCAACATGAGAAATTTAAAATATTGAACTAATCCCATTTTATTCATAGAGATTGAAGCAGAAAGTAGGGTTTGCTTTCTTCAATAGTTGAGCTGCTCCTCAACTGAGAATAACTAAGAGGAAGAAGATAGTCTTTTTGATATCCACTGGAAACCTAGGAACAATTGTCAGCCCTCTGAAAGCAATCCAGAGATAGAACGTCCTCTCCCTCAATTCATTTGTGGAGTTTAATTAAGATGTAATTTGTGGAAATTCTTGGGAGATTAGTAGATAAGAACAAATTTCTACAAGTTCAGTTTGTCCAAGGACGCAGTCAACTCTTTAGGGATAATGAATTTCCTGTTCCTGAAATTTTCTGAGTACGTGCCTGCCGGCTCAGCACGTTTCATAGTTGTTTTCCACAGTGACAGAAAAGTTGGATAAACATTCACAAGCAGAGAGGACTCACGGGCAGAGTCAGGTTTGTGCACCATTCTTGACACCAGCTGTGGTTCCATCCCTGCCCCTTTCACTCAAGAAAGAGATATGATGGGGCATAGAATCTACTTGGTTCATGTATAAACAGCAAGCGATTAGAAAAGTCTGTTGTTAGTACCAAATTACAGGTTGAGTATCTCTTAGCCGAAATGCTTGGGACCGAAATGCTTTTGACTCCTTTCAGAGTTGGAAATAGTTTCTTATATGGGAGGTATTTTGGGAAGGGGACCCAAGTTGGTGCATGGAATTCACTTATGTTTCATTTACATCTTGTACACATCGCCTGAAGGAACATTCATGCAGTATTTTAAGTGCACCTGCATTTTTGCTATGATCACTGCATGAGGTCAACCTTGGAATTTTTTACTTGTGGTATCATGTTGGTGCTCAAAATTTCAGATTTTGAAACATTTTAAATTTTTGGATTTCCAGCTTAGAAATGCTTAATCTTTACAATAACAAAATAGATAATTGAGTATTGTACAGTCACCAATATGTGTGACTGGAGTTGATGTCTGTTGACTTTACACTCTGCCATTGTTGAAGGACATCAGCACCAGGTGGGTGGAAGGATTTGGTAGCTTTTAATTTTTTTTCTTTTAAACCCTGAGACTTTGATTTTGCCATGACCAAAATTTTATAAGGAACATTTTAACGATTCATTTTCTTCTGAAATTTATTATTATTGATATTGTGGCATATTGAGAAATGGAGACTTTGATTCTTATGTACTAGTCCCCCTCTCTTTATTTTGTAGCAGGTACTTGACCTGATACTAAATATCAAAAATCTTGGTTCAAAAAACAAAAGAGCAGTTGAAGAGCATACAGCTGTACTTTGTTAAACCCCTTTTAAAAATTATACACATATAATCTCTTATGCTATGTAATTAGAAGTCACAGTAGAGTTTCCCACCCTTAGCTTTAAACACTCTCAAATTAAAGCGGAACCATTTTCCAAATCAAAGTTCTATTGAAAATATAAATATCAAAATTCTTGAGAAAAATATATATTTGTGGCAGCTGTGCCATAGTTGAAGATAAATAATATTGTCACCAATAATGAGGTCTCTTTTCATTGCATCTGTTCCACAAGTATAGCTATAATCCTCACCTCAATAGGCTGGACACTTGCTGAAATAGCCAAGAATGCGAAGGCGAAGCAGCTGTATGGGGTGGGGCGCACAGGCAAGTTGGGCAGGACCAGCACCCCGAGGACCTGCTAAAGCACAGCTTCAGAGGACGTGGCAGGGCAGCGAGCTGCCCAGGAGCAACCATGGTAGACTGTGCATCTTGCCAGAAGTTTTCAGCGAATCAAAGGTACCTTATGCTGGTGGTCACCTCCCTTACATTTGAACAGGTTTTTTTCAGGTGACTCTGCTTACATGGAGGACTCCCATGGTGACTCTGGCATTCTACAGAAAAGGGATCCTTTTGATAACGGGCAGCTCTAGCCAGTACTGAGGGAGCTTTAGGTTCTCTGAAAAAACAAATCAGGTTTCAGTGATAAAATTTTTTGTTTGTGCTTGGAAATATTCTCAAGAGGACAAGGTGAACCAGTTGAAATAACTTTTTAAATTATGAAAATGTTTGTATAAGAGAGAATATAATGAAATGCGGCACAGGGCAAAGAATATGATAAAATACTTTAGGTGGGAGCAGTCGTGGGGATGGGCAGATAGGCGTCAACATTTTTTTAAGCGATTTCCCTTGGCCACAGGAGTAGAGGAATGGGCTGTAAGAGAACAAAACAATGGAGCAAGACAGAGGGCACTTACTGTTGCTCAACAGTGCTGGGTTTTAATTTTAAAAAATCACTTATATCTTTGAGGTTGCCTAATAATTGTACATTTTGATATTAGGTAGTAAAGCAGCAAATCAACGTGGAAAATAAACTAAAAGATGGTTTGCCACAGACCCAAAACTGTGAAAGTAGAGAAACTATCATACTGTGTACAGGAAGATGTGAAATAATGCATTTGGGTTCAACATTATATTTATCACATATTAAGCTCTGAGCTACTTGGTAGACAGGGATCATTCAGACAGGTTTCTAATGTCTGTTGGGCCAATACGCTGTTGATTACAGCCAATAACAGTGAGGAAGTGCTAGGCAGTTCCAGAACAGGTACGAAGAAACTACTCTAGGAGCTTATATTTTTAATTGTGTGTGTGTGTGTGTATGTGTATGTGTGTGCTAATTTACTGTTAGGTAGGAGAGCTGGGAAATTTTAAGAGGAGGCAGCTGGTAGAGGTACCAAACCACAAGAAGAAATTACAGTCAAATAGTCCTTCCTTCTTGAAAGATGAAGCTGTGATTAAGAAACAAAACCAACGGGCTCCACAGGCTTCTTTATCAAGCCCTGCAGAACTGAACAGAAGACGGCTGCTGTTGCTGGAGGAGGAGAGTTCATGGAAGAAGAAGATATCTTCCGTCTGCTTCATGGTTTGCAAGGCAGTTCCACCTTTGTCATCTGAGCTGTCCCATACTGGGGGTGGGGGACACATTGTTATTCTCATCTGACAGATGAGAAGACGCTGGGAATTAGTGAGTTGGCTAGGTTAACACAACAAGCAGTGGATTGGGATCATACCCAGCTGACCCTGGGCCCTCACACCTGTCCCACTGTGTTAAACACTCCACATTACACACTCCATATTGTCTACACCCCAGGGTGGAAGACTCAGAATCTGTATATACCACCTGTCAAGTCTGTCTCTGGTGTCTTTATTCTATAGAATAAAGTAAAAAATGTAAAATGTGGTCATTATTAAGACCCTAAAGAAAAGCTTTGACTTGGGGTTGAATCCAGGAGAGCAATGTGTCATGTCATAGCTTTCCTTGTTAGAGGCTGACAGCGGTTGACAGGCATAAGTTGATTGACTTAGTCCAGCATAAAGTCCCTTCATGTTTATCTGCCCTGTTCTGAGATGTAAAATAAGCTCCCTGTTTCCTCATTGTATCAGAGATGGCTTCTGCTGGGCAAAAAGCAGAAGGATCCAAAAGATCAGTCTCGTGTGAAAAAAGGACCATAGGTAATGTGGTAGATGATTGCACATTGCTCACTTCCTCAGTTGCTGGGGTTGCCAGGATTATCAGACACACACGATGCATATTTAAGGGCTATTGGACCATCTGTGCCTCTTCAGATGCCTGGTGAGAATACCAAGTGTTCCCAACAAGAGTTAATGTGGCTTGTTCCCCCTCACTAACCCTGTAGTTATTCCTTCTTGAATAAAGGCGTAAGGTACCAAATTCAGATCAGGAGGAATTCACAGTTAAGGCAGGTTTATTTGAAGAACAGATACTTTCATTATTTTAGAAGCCCTTTCATCGTTTATATGCTTTATCAACTTGTTTCTGCTTCCGCCACCTCTAGTGCTAATAGTGCTACTTGTTCCTTTTGTGTATTAGCAAAACCAGAAAGTGTCAAATTGTCAGGACTTTTTATTTTTTAAAGTTTGTTGAAGACTGTTAATGGCATAGTCCTAATAATTCATTAGGAATAGAATGATCAGATCAGGGTGCTCTCCTTGTTGACATTTTCTAATAGTAAAGGCAAGGTATCTGTATTTGAATTTGAGAACTTTATGGCTTCCTAGCCAAGAAGATGAACAGTAAGAAATGATCAAATGGATTGAAAAAAATAGTAGTTGAAGCACAATACAAGTTTAATGAAAGGTAAAATTGCCTCTTTGGCAAACGGTTGAAGAACACTGAAAATTTTAGCAAAGATGGTCAGGGGAGGGGTAGGTAGAACGTGCTTACTGAGGACCTGGATTCGATTTTCTTTTTTGGTTCAGAGTGGTATACTCTACATAGGAAATGTGTGTGGATGTGTGTATAAGGTACTCATCAGAGAATTTCCTGTTTAGGTATTTGCATTTCACCTTTTAGATTAACTATAGCACAGGAATTAGCAACCCATGGCATGTGGCCCAGATCTGGCTCTTTTTTGTATGTGGCTCATGAGGTAAGAATGGTTTGTATGTATGTTTTATGACACATGAAAATTACGTGAAATTTAAATGACAGTGTCCATAAATAAGTTTTATTGGAACTTGGCCACACTCATTTATTTGCCTATTTATAGTAGTTTTTGCCCTGAACTAGCAGAGTTGAATAGTCATGATAGCGCTTGTATTTTTGCATTCTCCCCAGCAGTGTATGAAGTTTCTAATTTCACTACATCCTTGCCAACACTTGATGTTGTCTTTTTGATTATAGCCATTTAGTGGATTTGAAAGTGGTGTCTCATTGTGGTTTTGATTCACATTTTCCAAATAACTGATGGTGTTGAGCTTCTTTTCATATGCTTATTGGCCATGTTTCTCTTTGGAGAAATATCAAAAAAATTTTTTTTCAATTTTAATTGGGTCGTCTTTTTTATTGAGTTGTAAGAGTTCTTCATATATTTTGGATACAGATCCTATATCAGAAATGTAATTTCCAAATATTCTCTCATTTTGTTGGCTTTTTTTTTTTTACTTTCTTTCTATTGTTTGTAGCATCAAAATTCTGAGTTTTTTTTTTTTAAGAGAGAGTGAGAGAGAGGAGAGAGAGAGAGAGAGAGAGAATTTTTAATATTTATTTTTTAGTTCTCAGTGGACACAACATCTTTGTTGGTATGTGGTGCTGAGGATCGAACCCGGGCCGCACGCGTGCCGGATGAGCACGCTACCGCTTGAGCCACATTCCCAGCCCCAACTGAGTTTTGAAGTACTCCAGTGTTTCTGTTTTCTTATTGTGGTTGCTTCTTCTTTCAGTGCCATATCTAAGAAACCATTGGCCTAACCCAAGGCCAGAAAGATTTTAGAGAATTTCAAACATGTCATTTTATTCACTTATTCTTACCTTAGATTCCTTATTGCTAGTACTGCGTGTGTGTGTGTGTGTGTGTGTGTGTGTGTGTGTGTTTAATAGAAATCCTTCAAGAACAATACATGTGAAGCACCTTCTTTTAATAGTTGGTGACTGTTCTATAGTTTTAGTATACTTTATCCCATCATTACCTATTTATGGGCATAAAGTCTTTCTATTTCAGTTTTTGCCACAAACAAAACTGCAAAACTTGGACAATAATTTCATTCTGGTACCACAAGTCTTGCAGGATATTTACCTAGGGTGGAATGGGAAGGTTACCTTAAAATCCAAGTCGCTAAGCTTTGCCTCCCAGGAGAATATGAACACTGATCAGCTGGTTAGGAAGAAAGAATAAGAACCCGCTATCTAAGAGTTTTCCATGCTGTAAAACTCTGGGCTGGGCTGCCTTCACTGTCTGCTGGGCTTCAAGCAGCTGATTCTCTTAACTTCCTTTATGGTGGGAGAATAGACTGTTTCCCATCAGCAAGAGTGAGACAGAAAACTGTGCCAGTGCCCCTGTCCTCCTGGAGAGTGTGTGTATGTGTGTGTGTGTGTTTTATTGGGCTCTACTAAAAAGGGTGGAGACTGTATAAAGATAGGCACATGCATGTATTCACGTGTAGAGATGTGCAAGCCGATGGGCCCATGGGGGAAATTGGGGCCTGTGTGCCTCTTCGCTCTGGTCTTTGGCATTCAGTTTCTTGTGAGTTGTTGAAAGGGAGATTGGCATGGCTGAAACTGGAGCAACGTTTTTCAAACAATTATGACAAAATACAGACATTTAAAAAGGAAAAGTCCAACAACTAAAATTTGAGTCTGATTTTTAGATCACTTATTCATAATGGTTTAAAAGAAGTGAAAACCTTACCGGAGCTTTAAGTGATGCCCTGGCCCTATGAAATCAGTGTTAACATAATTAATGGTCAGCTTCTCATTTAGAAGAACCAGAGTAGCAGATGAGGGTTTTAGTATTTTTAGATTCTTTTAAGAGCCCACAGTGGCCTATCATATTGACTCTTCGTTAGAGTACACTTAGCCTCCTTTTAATAAACCTTCAAATTGTTGCCATTAGTTAGACTTCAGTGAGAGGACTGCTTCAGGGCCGCAGCAACTGATTGAGATGCTAACCTATATTTTAGCTCTTTTAAAAACATTTTCTGAGGTTTTAGGATCTGTTATTGCTTGACATAAGCTAAACTAAGGCAAATAATTTGTAGGAAAATTGTTAAGAGAAGTGGCTTTGAGGGTATTGTCCCCCTTTTCCCTTTTTATTAATGGAAACCTTAAAGCATTTCAAAGTACAGAAAATAGTCACACCCCACCACCACCCACGGACCTGTGACCTAGCTTCTCAGAGCCGTCTTCATTTCATCATTCCGTGTGGTCCACAAGGCAGACACTAGCTACATGTGGCTGCGAGCACTTGCTTGGTAGCTAGTCCCTATTTAGGTAGGTTGCAAATGTCAAACGCTGCCTCAGGGCTACTCTAGCAGTGCTCTTTATCTTCTGGGGCTTCTCAGGGAGCTCTTCCCTGGCCCTCATAGCTAAACAACCTACCCCCATCCTACCTCTGTGGAAGTCCCTTGTTTGCTTCCTTTATATTATTTTGACAAATTATAGTTGTTTGATGTGCCTATTAAGTTTCATTCTGACTCCCTGAGTCCACACACAGGAGGCCCCGGCATGAGATAGGTGCCCAGTGATGACCTAGTAAACAGACACACCCCAGCAGGAGTGAATTCTCAACTCTGGTAGACCCAGTACCTCTTTTGCACAAAACCTATATATTGTAATATTGTTTGTGCATGCTGTCTGTCTCTGTCTCTCTCTCTCTCTCTCTCTCTCTCTCTCTCTCTCTCTCTCTCTCTCTTTCTCTTTCATAGTATTGGGGATTGAACCCAGGGCCATTGGGCTACATCCCAGGTTATAGATTATTTCTGGGGGGATATCGGATATTGAACTCAGGGACATTCAACCACTGGGCCACATCCCCAGTCCCATTTTGTATTTTATTTAGAGACAGGGTCTCACTGAGTTGCTTAGTGCCTTGCTGAGGTTCACTTTCAACTCGAGATCCCTCTGCCTCATCGTTGTGTCCCGAGCCACTGGGATTATAGCAGGCACCACCTTGCCAGGCTGATTATTTCTTTAAATGAATATAATACCCTAACTGTAACATAAAAGAGACATAGGGAAAGTGATTTGCAATAAGATAATGTGCTTTTTTTTCCCTTTCCTCCTTCTAGTACTGGGAGTATAGATTGTGTCAGACTAACCCACCAATAAGTAATAGTTCTAAACACTGGCTAATGTCTTTATAACACACACACACACACAGGAATACAGACATTTAAAAAGGAATAGTCCTGAATGGCTTGCTTCCTTGGTTTCTTCGGGTGTCTGATAGAGATACCAAGGAGGCCTTTCCTTAGACAAAACAACAATCTGTTAATATCCAGTGCTCACCTCCCACCCACCACCAACTAAGCCTTTGCCTCACAGCACTTCCTATCACTGGCCACTGGTTTTTTATCCTCTGTCTCCTCCATTGAGTATTTCCATAAGGGCAAGAAATGTTTTTTTCTATTCTGTTGGGCACTTACAACAGTGCTCAGAATCTGTAGAAGGTGCTTATTCATGAGTGATTGCTTTACTTCTTGCTCTCTCACTTTGATTCTTCAGCAAGAAGGGCCTATGAAAAGCTGGACTGGGTACAAATGTCAAAGAAATGTTTGCCATATCAGCCCATCACGAAGTTCAAACATCCCCCTGGTTAGACTGTTGCCCTGTTCCTCTGTGTTGGGAAATTTATATTAAAGAACGATGGTCTAGTAGAGGAAGAAACACACCCCATCATCTCTTCATCTGGCCACCATACATTAAATATTAAATGCTATTTTCTTTAGGCAGAAAACTGAGAAATGATTGGTTTAAAGGGTGAATAAAAGGTTCTGATGGAGAGCTGACCTATTTGAAGTTGGGAGATACATCTGCACTGTGAAGTTCTGTTGATGTTAATTCTTAAGGAGAATACATGTGGGTTAATTTTAATGAAATAAAATCAAATCCAAGCTTTGCTCTTACTGCTACTTGGTGTAAAGCATCTTGACAAGCAAAAGAAAACAGTTTGTTTATCTAACAGGGTCCCTATATGTTTCTCAGGCTTAATCGATCCTCCTGCTTCAGCCTCCAGAGTAACTGGGCCTGCAGGTGCATGCCAGAGCACCAGGCCAGAGCAGGAGTTTTTGAGTTGTGATGTCAGAACAATAGTACATTTGAAAAATGCTCTGCATTGTACCTTAGAAAGAGATGAAGAAAAGGAGCCAAACTGCTCACTGCCATCACAGAGCATGGACTTGGAGCAGGCCCACTTTCTTGTGAAAAGAAATCTAGCTGACATCCCAAAAGCATTTCAGGAAGAGATAACATACAATAAATTGTTATTTTCCCAAAACATAGTTCATTTTCTTTTTTCCAATTCAGGAAATATCAAATAAATAGTGTTCAAGGATGAAGACCAAGCATTAGTGAGGCTTTGAAATTTGTGGCATTGCTTGTGACTCCTCTGAACATTGTATAAAGGGGACTTGATGTTCTCTTTGTGCAACCCAGTTCTTATGTTCTAAGAAGTGCACTGAAGAGAGCCATCTTGCATGTTCAGGAGACTGTTTCATTTAACAGAACAAAAAAACCCCAAAACTTGTTTGTTGACATTTCTTATTTACTATTTTCTTCTCAGTGGTGTTCTAAAAGTTAAATCAAAGGTGTCAGGTAATTCTTCATGGTGATGCTATGATGGAAGAATTTCATTTGCTCACCACTATCTCTGCACTTCTATTATTTGTATTAATACAGATGTTCCCAACACTCAATGTACCACTCAAGTTTGTAAAACAATATCAATAATAAGAATGAAGTTTCAGGAAGATGTTACATACCGATAATAACCATTCTGAGCTGGTCTTTTAAGGCAGTTAAGTAAGTTCTCTGACTAATGGCTACATTAGCTACCTTCTGGCTGCCTGTGAAAAGTATATTTGGAAATTTCTTAATAAAACAAAACTGTTTGGTAATCCATATACTTTTAAAAAATGCTATAAAGGAAAAAAGCAACAGAAAGACAAAGGTTGTGTATAAAACCAAGAGGGTGGTTTATGCTGTGCCTAGAAGCATTTTTGCAGAGCAAATTTCTGAAGAAAATAAGTCAGTATTTCAATTGGTAAAATAACTTTTCATTTGACTGTAATATTCCTCTGGGATGGCTCTGTGAATTCAGTAAAACAAGGCTAAAGAAAAACCTGTTCTGTTTGCAGGAATATATAATTAACCCATAGAAATTAGTGCCATCTAGTATATTACTGAGGAAAAGGATTAAATACTGGTATGAATAAAAATAGTCTCTGTTATTGTTCTTCCTAGGATAAAATTATAAGGACTGTCAGTCATCTTGTGTTAGGGTCTAGTTTATCATTGGCTAGGTTGGGAACAGTGCTTTCTATGTCCCTGTTACATAATGGGGCACAGTTACAGGAGAGTGGGATTATTTTTTGCATTTTCACCTCTTCACAGAAGGGTCTAGTGTGAGGAGCTACAGGAACAGAGAAGGAAGGAGTTATTTTGGGATTACAATGTGGTATATGTTTAAGTTGTTTTAGAATAACTTTTATGCCCTCTAAGATTTTATACCCTTTAAGATTTCTTTCTGAATATCTCATCCTACTTGGAATTTAGAACAAGACCTGGGGACCAGAGCTGGTGCAACTGGTTTTAACCCCAGGTTTTCCTTTCACTGTTCAATGAATTGATTCATAAACATTTATTTTATTCTCCTGCATTAAGTTTTGGACCTATAGAAATGTATAAAATCCAGTTCCTACCCATAGTAATCAGTTTAGTTGGAGGATCACAGAGATCAGCAGCCAAGATAGACATGAATATGGACAGTTCTATGACCTAATAAAAGGAACCCAGACCATCCTTGGTGGGAAACAGGGAGGAAGACTCCCTGGAGGATGTGAGACCTGAAGTAGCCCCTCTGGGGGTGGGAGTGGGGTCAAGAGCTTTGCAGGTCATTCAGAGCAGAAGCAATCTCATAGCAAGCAACATGGTACCCTGGCGGGGATGTAGGAGAGGAGGCTGCAGGAATGAGATCTCTGGGTCCTGGTTTCCTCACTTGAAAAATGCAGCTGTGTCAGTACTAGAAGACTTTCAAGGAACTCACTAATTTCTCTCAAAAAAGT
Source organism: Urocitellus parryii (assembly GCF_045843805.1). NCBI lineage: Eukaryota > Metazoa > Chordata > Mammalia > Rodentia > Sciuridae > Urocitellus > Urocitellus parryii. Next base: position 64,310,595 of record NC_135539.1, on the reverse strand, counting down.
TTCATTCTGTGGCTTCTGGTGATGACCTATTAACTTGCTGGGCAACATTTTTAGGATGCCCAGGGCTGAGTATTGACTTGGCAACATTTTAAACAAGGACGTCCTAAATCAAGGTTGGCATGACTCAGGTTTGTTACAAGACTCTTAAGTTTCTCCCTGTGTTGTCTGTTGGTCCTTATCTCCTTCCTTCTTATCTAGGCTTTGGTGTCTTTCTGTCCCTTTTTAATCTGCCCTGATGGGATTTATCTCTGCATCCATCTCCTCCAGATTTAAAACATTCATCTTGATTTTCTCTAGCCCTTCCTCATTCCTACCCCTTATGTGTAGATATCCCGTGGATTTGGCTGGATTGGTTTCTATCTCACACACATTCTCATGTGCCCCTTTGGCAGACATGTATTTTCAAAAGTTGGCATTGGTAAGAAATATGCATCTAAAAGATACCAAAATAAGCATGCTTTTAAGGTTAAATCATTTGGATAAGGAATCTATCCATTTTATAATTCTCTGGAGCTAGCCATGAAGGTTCACTGTGTTGAATTCCAACTGTTAGTCCCATCCCTCCTGTAAGGGCTGCTGGGCAGCCAGAAGAGCTGATTCCAGAGGGCTGGTGCTGGTAGATGACTCAGGACATAGTGGCATTAAGTGTGCTAAGTGGCTATGCTTTCTGCTTTAAATAATAACTGCATGCTGTTGACTGTTTTCTACTGAAATAAAAATCAAAAGAAGTCTTTTTGGAGGAAGAATATTTGCTTTAGGTTGAGACATACCTTACATGGGTTTTGTCAGGGAGTGATGGTGGGTAAAGCTGCATATTATTATAATAGTTTTGATATACATGGAAATATAAACTGTCAGAAGAATTTATTGCACATTAACAAATGTTATTAGTTATTTGACAATTTACTACTTCCAGGAGGTGGTAATCCAAAACATTTTTTAATGGTAATGGGCCTGCCTACTTTATGAAAGAACAACAGCTTCTCTACATTTACCTAGACAATATTCTTGGAGGCGAGTCCTGGATCACCAATGTATGTATGTGCATGTGCATAAATGTGTGTGTGTATGTTTGTGTGTGTGTGTTCCAACTAAATTCAGAAAATCAGGCAATTAAAATTAAGAACTTTTGTTAAGAGGGCCTTTATCAAGCCTTCTTGATCTGTCCCCTACTCACGCCCCCTACATACACACCTTTTTGCTGTAGCACCCAGCATGCCTGTCAGTACCCATACAACTCTGCGTTTGTTGCTATTTCCCCAGCAGGGTCATGCTGAGGCCTCCATCACCCACAGCATCCATAGTCTGGTGGGAGGATTCAGTGAAATGGTTTAGGTAAGCCTCTCGGAATGGAGACTGACCAGATTGAGTAATCTTTCAATACCAGCTCATATTAAAAATTAATCAGATGTGCTGTCTCCATTCAGAAGAGACCAGTAGATAGATAAGTTTCATTGGGTCTTTCTTCCTTCTTTCTCTTTATTTATTCATAGTTCTTTCTCTAATTGTCTGTAGCCAAAGGCATTCAGTAGTTTATAAAATTAGCCATTGTGATATTTTAGACTAACGTTTACTTTATATATATTTGTACATATACATGTATAAATAAGCATGTGTGCGCACATGTGTGCATGAGTGTATGTTTCCCCCAGATCTTCACTAAGAAATGACTTGCATATACTAGTATTCACCACAGTGTCTGCTGGGAGCTCGTAGAGGGAGGGGCATCACATGTCAGCCTGCAGTTACTGGGTGTCCTGTGTGAAGATGTGAGTATCGTGGCTTCCTTACTCCATCTCACTTTGAGCCAATTTGTTTCAGAAACTTTGTATTCACTACAGCTATGACTATAATTGCACTCAAATAATAGTTTCCAGTGTCACATACTTACATTGCCATTTTTTAAAATTTAAAACTAGAATTATATCACTATCCTTAGCAAGAATTTTTAGGGGAAAATTTATTTTGTTTTGGTACTGGAGATTGAACCCAGGGGTACTTTACCACTGAGCTACATTCCCAGTCTTTGTTTTATTATTTTTTATTTTGAGGTAGGTTCTTACTAAGTTGCCAAGACTGGTCTCAACCTTGGTCTCAACCTTGTCATCCTCCTGCCTCAGCCTCCCAAGTTGCAGGGATTAGAGGCATGTGCCAGCACACCCAACAAGAGTTTGAAGGTTAATGATAAACATCAGTTTTGGGCAATGTCAGATAAGAAGCAGTGTTTTTCAGATTTCTTTGATGTACAGTGAACTAACTTCTTAGATACTCTGAAGAAGTAAAAAAGTAAGTTTTTACTAATTTGTTTTCAAATTATATAAACAATATAGTCTCATAGAAGATGAAGAATATATGGATGAGAAAAATAATTTAATTATAACCATTGCTAGTTTTACTACTTACCCCTTAGAATAGATCTGGTACACAGTGTATATGCAATAATAATTGTTGAATAAGAGGAAATGTTGAACAAATGGACCCATGGGCTTTCCAGTGGACACCCTGCAGAAGTAAGGGCACAGCTATTGACATGCCAGAGAAATTCATCAGTCAAATAGAATTTAGAAGAGTGGGTTTCAATCGTAGTATTTTAAATTGTCAAATGAGTTTCAAATTATGTGTGCTATTTTGATTACTGTCTTAAAAGTCTTTAATTAATGGAAGCACTAAGAAAGACCACAAGACATTGTTATGTTAGACAGTAATTTGTAATTGGATACTTCCTGAGATCCCATTCAATAGCATTGAGATCAAGCTGGTCTGCTTCTAGTGACTACCACAGCCTCCCTTTTGCTAGTGGCAGTAAGGATGTGCACTGTGTTCATTCTCACTGCACTTCTGCAAACAATGGAATGTGCAGATTACAAACCAGAAAGCCAAATGTATTTGCAAGTAAAGATTATTTGGTAAACATTTAAAAAGTGAATGTGCTGGGTCTTCCAAGCTTACGCTGCCCTAGCACCTGTTTCCAGAACTTGCCAAGTGGAAAACCACCTATCTGAGCATGAGCTGCCTCTGCCGGGGGCACACTAGGTGTGAGCTTCTATGTCTACATGTGGCTTCTTTGCACCACGAGTCTTGCTCTTTTTGCCATGTAAAGGAGTTTTGAGGGAATGGTGCTCCTTTTCACTCTTCCTTTCATAACTTAGTTTATTGTTGTTTATACTTATTTTTTTATTGGTTCTTCTTAGTTATACATGACAGAATCTATTTTGATATATTTATACTAACATGAAATATATTTTATGAAGCTGGGTTTGTTGGTTGTCTCCTTTTTTTTGTTTGTTTCCTTTTATATACACACCCATGCCTTTCCTCCCTTGTGTTTTGATCTTCAGCTTCTCTTATTTTCCTTTACACTCATTCTCTTTGTGTCCCCAAGGTCTCCTCTGATTAAAGTTGAAAAATACATGGTTTGTTCCTTTGACACTTACTCATTAAAGAATTTCAGAGTCATCTAATTTGAAGTAAAATGGGACTTAAACACACTGTTTTTGGGGCTCTGGTGTTCTTGAAACTTCATAGTTGTTTTGTCCTCATCAATTTTAAACTAATCCTTGTGTAATTATGGTGTATTGTTATCAACAGTAACAGGAGGGGTATCAAAGCTAGGCCTACTCTATTAAAAATGAAACACATTAAGACAAACAATTGGATAGCAGAAGTGAGACATAAAGATACATCCCCAATATTTGCTACTAAATTATTTTGTGTTTTTTTTAAACAATCAAACAGATTTTCTTCAAGCACTAGCCATCAAGAGAAGTAAATGTTTCATAGATAATTTCTTTTATGTATTGTTTAATGTCTAATGTTACAAAGGAAATTATATATATTTTCTACATTGATCCACATAGCATTTCTTTTATTTTATGGACCATAACGAATTTTGTGGACAGGTTTAGAAAAACAACTTCTGTTTTTAACATCGAATTTTCAGGAAAATGCATTTTGTTTCAAGTAATGAGCTTAGAAATTCCCTTTTGCAACAACAGTTCAGTTTATTATGGGGAGCTATAAACCTTGGGAACTAACAAAGGGCTTTTACTTGGTAACTTTTTGAAATATAGTCCAGCAATTTCTAGTTCATCCAGCATTGCTTTTTGCTAATTACCCCAGAAAGGTCTTAATTTTGCTTTGAAATCAACTTCTTGTCTTTTTAGTGATAGTCTGGGATAAAAAGGCCTACCAAGAATCTGTCCCAGGGCTGGGGCTATAGCTCCATGGCAGAGTGCTTGCCTACTTGTGTGAGGCACTGGGTTCGATCCTTAGCACCATATACAAATAAAGGTGTTCTGTCCATCTACAACTACAACTACAAAAAACAAACAAACAAACAAAAAGCTGTTCCAGAATCTTAAAATTTTAGTGCAGGGATTTTAAAAGATTGATTTTAAAAATACTACATAGAAGTCCACAGAAAACTGTTAAGACTTTTCCATGGCTCAGAGTCATTATCAATTCTGAAAGTATAACCTACTTCTGAGCAAATACAAAAGAGTTTTAAACTGCTGTTCAAAGTTTTTCTCAGATACCCTTTTTGCAGGTATCAGTCTCTGGGCAAAACTGTCTGGAAGATATATTTTCTAGTTATTATTTGCAGTGCTGGGGGTTAAATCCAGGGCCTTTGCAAGCATTCTACCTTGAACTACATGCCCAGCCCCCCACCTGCCCCTTTTAGGTATGCACCATAGATTGACATGCATCAGCTAGTGATTTAAGTTTCTACCAGAAACACAAATGTTGGCTATTCTGATGCTGTGCTGGCATATTATTCTTTACATAGGATTTTTTTTTTCTTTCTTTCTTTCTTTTTTTTTTTTTCCTGCAATGTAATAAAATTCTATGTTAGGGGATCAAAGGGGTCAGAGAACTTACCAAAAACAAGTGACTACTTGAAGAGCTGTTTCCAAAGAGCCTATAAAGAAAAAAGTAGGTCCCTGAAAACAGTGTGCAAAGTCCGTGAGAACAACGGAAGCAGTGCTGGACAACTTGAGAACACCTGCAGTTGGGTTTTGTGCGGGCCACATACCGTACCAGCTGCAAGATGTTGACAGAATGGCTGTGCTAGGTGTTTGGCGTTGTCTTCTGAGTAGGATTTCAGAGCTGCTCCAGTTTTCTTTAAGTATTTGATTATAGCCTTTTGAATTGATAGTGTTCCAAAGTGGCTTCCGAAATTAATACCCTCATTCTGCCTAAGAGGCCGATCTTTTTTGGTAAATTGCGGAAAAAGGCATTAAAATATTCTGGTTTCACTTCTGACTTTTATGCATAAGTTTCCTACCCCCATATTTAGATGACCAATTTAAAGATGTCTCAGTGTTTTTCGGTTGTTTATTTTAAAATTTATGGTGTAAAAAATGTATAATCTTTTCTGTGCTTCACTATGTAATACTAATAATTAGATAAGAAAGAGTTATTGGGAAACAGTGGGAGTAATGAAAGTGGCACAGAACCAGATCATTGGAATTTGGGGAGAATAATTAAAATGTGCTCCATGGGTATTTAATTTCTTTTTCCTGAAGATTTTTGACCAACCTTTACTTGGTCAAATTTATTAGAAACATATCTTAGAGGCTAGGGTGTGGCTCAGTGGTAGAGAACTTGCCTATCATGCATGTGGCACTGGGTTCAATCCTCAGCACCACATTAAGAGAGAGATAGAATGAGAGAGAGAGAGAGAGAGAGAGAGAGAGAGAGAGAGAGAGAGAGAGAGAGAGAGAGAGAGAATATGCTATCTCAGATGTTTTGGAGGATGTTTGTCTTTCAGGAAAGCTATCTGAAAATTGCTATCAGAATTTTAAAACTATATAGTTTTTGATCACACAGCCCTCCTGAAAGGAAACACTGCTTAATAAGTTCACACAGACACACATTTATTTCATCCTTATGTATATTTGAAAACAGTGAATGACCTTCAGTAGTGAAATTGCCAAATAAATTATAGTGCATTCATATTCTGGAATACTTAAAAGTGAGTTAGACCAGTTAAGTTGAAGGGATCTATATGATATAACTCATGAAATGCAAGGTTTAGACAGTATATCTTAAGATTTAGAATTTTTAAAAAGAAATATTTTTCATTGTAGATGGACACAATGCCTTTATTTATTTATTTATTTTTATGTGGTCCTGAAGATCAAACCTAGAGCCTTACATGCTAGACAAGTGCTCTGCCACTGAGCCACAACCCTAGCCCCAAATTTAGAATTTTTAAAACACAAAGCATTTGTGTGTGTGTGTGTGTCTCTCTCTCCCTCTCTCTCTCTCTTTTGTTTTTAAATCATCATATAAACCAACCGAGTACCCACATTGGCTGTGAGGTTTGAGAGTGAGATGAGTTTTGGGGAGAAAAGTAAAGTAATAAAGACAGATATTATAAAACCAATTATTTGTTTATGTAAAAATTAATGCTTATTTGTATATGAGTATTAAATATTGCATAAATATATACATACAAAAATGATCAATACCTTTCGGTATTGCAGTTACAGGAATATTTCATGTTTTTCCTGTTTTCTTTATTTGAATTCATTTTCAAGAACTCCATGTTCAAAAGAAGAACTCTGTATTTATATAATGTGAAAGAAAAATAAAACTTGATGGAGCAGCACATGAAGGGAAAATTATGTCTAATTTTCAACTTTGTGTTATTAGCCTTCTGATATGAACCTCAAACTTCTAATGAAATGTGCCGTCATGTCTTCATACCTAGAAAATATTTGTAGCTCTTCGATAGTAATTTGTATTGAAGTCACAAAGCTAAACATTTCTTTTGTATTAAATCCCTAAAACATTATTTATAGATGTCAAAAAGTTAAAGTTCAGGATTGTTGAATTTTTGCTTGTGAGCACATAGACACTGAACTGAAAATGCAGAGGGAAAAACTGATAGATTTAACTTCAATTCTTAACATAAGTGAACTGAAAAGAAAAACATGGAGAAAAATTGGCAACATGAAGACATACTATCGTGTGTGATCAACAAGACAAAACAATTCTTTTTAAAGAAATATAAATAACCAATGAGCCATAGTAATAATCAGTATAAATTAAAACAATAGTTATGCATGGCTTATTATATCTGAACAGCAGGTAAGAAATATACTCACACTTACATACACACATCCTTGATCTTAGTTAAAAATTCCTTTTCTAGGAATTTATCATGATTTGTCTAATTAGGGCCATCTTTTAAAGATGTATGCACAGTGAATTTTATTATGCAACTCTGGTCATAATGGCCACATGAGAAAAATAGTAATAATATTAAATTTTGGTATAGCTATGTAGTTTTAGTCATGTTACAAATCATGATGTGACTGTTTATTTATATGGAAAATGAGTGAACAAAATAATATGTATAGTATGATTTCAATTTCTGTACAAAATTCTTATGTACACTGCACAAAAAAAAAAAAAAGTCGAGAGTCCTGTGTATCAAAACATATAGTTTCAGTCCCTGGATGATGGAGTGAGTTTTATTTTCTTCTTTTAGTATTGCTTTAACATTTTGATAACCCCAGATCTATAATGAAATATGCTACCAACACACAGTACATTTCTCAGCTTACAAATATAATATGCAATTTTTTCACTTTTATAATGAACATGTATTAGTTTATAATAAGAAAAAAATTTTCTTTAGCCATGTGATACATTAAAAGAAAGCCAACCTCCCCCACCCAATCACATGGAAATTATATATGAAAAATTTCTTTGAAGTTAGAGGGGAAGAGGAAGGTAATGATAGTGAATATTTGGTATTAATTGTATGCCAGTTCTTCATATATATTATTTCAACTAAGTATTCATTTATTTACTAATTTAGCAAATATATATTGGACATCTATTACTGTCTTACAGTCATAACAAACAGTTCTTTTTAGACAAGGAAATAGTCTTAGGATAGGTCCTTTGGAAACACACAGGTAGTTCAGAGGAAAGCCAAGGATTTAAATCCAGCCAGAATTGTCAGGATCCTCTCAATTTACTTCTGACATGAAGGTCAAATGGTTGATCTACTAGTAGTCACCTCAAGTCACCTCACTGTCAGTAGGAAGAGCAGAACCTAAGAGAATATGCACCCTAATTCCAGAAATTTGGAGTTTATCAACTTCTCTCTGTTCATCCTAGGCCAGTTGATGATGCTGAACTGCATGGGGGCTACATTGCTCATCCCCAGCCCACACAGAGTTTCCTAGTTTCTCCTAGCTTGGTCAGGTATTTTCTCTGTTTCCTAATGGGTGCCTGTGAGTTTTTAAGCCATGCAAGTGGTCATCCAGCTAAAGGTTCATTTTATATTATTAGACTTCATATCTTGTCAAATGAGCTTTTAGCTAACATGGGTATTATATATCTCTCTATATTGAAAATTAATGTACCCTGCATATTAAAGGGGCAGAGCTGAATACTGAAGGCAAGGACCTCTAATTATGTGTAAAATGCTTTCAGTTGAATCTGTTGGTGTGCACACAAATGTCAAATTGTGGTTGCCCTTTGGAAACTTCACAGCACAACATTCCAGAAACTATCTTCAGCATCCAGCAAACCTCCCTGAAATATGAAACCCAAACATCCCTTCTTTAGTCTGTGTTCACTCTTCTGATCTTACAGAAGGCTTTGAATCATATTTAGGAAGAGAAGAGGATTTGGAGTATGGGGAGATAGATATAACTTATGAAGGAATATAGTCTGGTAAAGGGTTGTAGATTCTTCTGTTTATTAAGCAATTGAGATTTGGGGACATCAAAATATTTTGGGATAGGAAAGTAGCATGTAGTAAGAAAGGTGGTGCAGAATCTAGTATTAGAGGTAGTAAGGCTTTTGCCTCTACTTCCTACAACATAGGTAATGGGTATTATTTATGTTTTCTTATCATTCTTTGCCACCAGCTTTTCCGAATTGGGTTTATAATAAACTGTCAAGACTGTTATTTTTCCTAGGTAAGGAATTTCAGTTCTCACAAATCATGAGGTCTACTTTGGTTTCTGGCTAAATTTTACTGGATTCTTTCCATATCAACTTTCTTCATTTTTCACATTTTCTATATTTTCTTTCCTTAGTGAGACTGGTTCTCTAATTTTCAACCTCCTCTCTCTGAACCTCCACCCTAGGATCTCCATCTAGTATCTGTAACTCCCTGTTCTGAAACAATGAAAATAGTATATTTGTTTATTGGTTCATTCATTCAAACATCATTCACTGGGTGCATATACTACATATCAGGGGAATATAAAGCAATAAAAATCAAGTCCTCTGTTTTCAAAGAGCTGATATTTTAATTTTTAAAAGCATATTATTAGCATGTGGTATGAAGAAAGTGCTGCAGAATATAGAGGGATCATGGGCTGTAATGTGATTGTGGCTTGCAGGGGAGCATGGGTGCACATGATAGATGGAAGGGTTGGGAGGGCCTGGCAGCAAGAGGGTGGTCCGTGAGCTTGTGGCTGCTGTCTAGCCATCTTCTAGTTACCCTGGAGGGAGGATTGCCTGTATCTGGATTTCTCCCCTTTGCTGTCCCTCACACACTGTCCTTCCACATTCTTTCTTTTCTCCTGTATATTTCATTATTAGGAACCATCCCTTCTTTAGTCTGTGTTCACTCTTCTCTTTCAAAATCCATTTAATGTGAGGTCCCTCTGTTGAAGCCTTCTTGACTGTTATCATCTGGCTCTGAGGCTTCATTTCAGAACAAGTGTCACTTCCTGTCTTGGTTCTCGTATAGAAAAAGCACTTGTACAGATAAGTGTAGCCTAATATACACAGTCTGAATTAAAATAAGATGAATTTGGAGGATAAATTGTTGTGTTTCATGGGGAAATTCAATGCAATTAATTTTTAGATGCTTGCAGGTAATAATGGTTTTGCCTTAATGTGTTTTGCAGCTGTCAGGATGAATAAGTGGTCTGAGTTAAAATACTGAACTCTAACAACTTAGATTAACTGATGTGGTTCAGGTTCCTTTATCGTTTTAAATCAGCCTTTTTTTCAGAGCCTTTTAGGTTTATAGCAAAACTTATCAGAAGAATTTCGAGTTCCATATACCTGCTAAACCTTCATATGCATAGTAATCTCTTTTACTGTTGACATCCCACACCACAGTGGTATATATATTATAATTGATGAACCTACATTCATTTTCACCCAGAGTCCATAGTTTACATTAGGGTTCACTCTTAACGTTGTATATCCTATGGGTTTGGGCAAATATTTAATAACAGATATCCGCCTTACACAACTTTTTGCTTTAAAAAGTCTCATAAATTTTCTTCAATTACAAAGGTTCAGTGTATTGAAATATTTATTGGTATCAGGAAGTAGGGAGGCTATACAGATTATTCAAGAAAATCTAAGGAGGCACTACATTTGAAATTAGCATAAGAATCTTAGAAGTTGTTAGCAAGATGAATCAACTTTTGAATCTCCTTACCTTTCAGGAATACATCTTTTGTGTAAAATGAGATGGGCCCATACTTTGTAATTTTTTTAAATGGGATACAGAGTCATAAAGCACATAGATCACCAAGATCTTTTCTTTCATCTAATTTCCTACCTGCCTTTCAAAAAAAGAAAATTAGGATTCAGTAAGCATTTTTTGAAAACCTTTGTATGTCAGGCATTGTAGCAAAGAGGTTCTGGAGTTAGAGACATGTGAGATGTATTCATGCCCTGCGACTCAGTCTAGCAAGACAGGAAGTCCTGGAAATAATCCAGTTGTGTGTGGGGCTTAAGGACAGACATAGTGTCTGTGCCTCACAGTTAGGAGGGACTGAGTTCTGCTGTCAATAAGAGGGGTGAGGTCTAGCGGATAGCTTCATAAGACATGACATTTAAATTAAAGATAACCAACTCTGCCACAGTCATTGTGTCCACAAAAACAACCTCTAGAGAGACAGCCCCAGTAGATCTGTATTTTATGGCTATTAAATAAGAGCCTCTAGTTAGTCTTCTTGGTGCTTGCATCATCTTGTGGCTAAAAGGACACACATTATGAGTATATGGTGTGGTATGTGCTTAGGCAAAGAAAAAGAAAACCATTGGAGACTGGGATGGGGGGAGCTTGATTTTTCATATGGAATCTAATTGTTAAAGCCCCAAGGAGCCAGGACCCATCCATACTACCCTGTCTGAATTGTAGGGAAGCTGAGGCCAGTCTCCAGATTTCTTGGATTGTGGTTTGTGTATATCCCCTAGTGTTAAGCTGTCCCAAGAAGGTTGAAGGAGCCTATAGACTTGCTTAGGGACATTTAAGAGTTTTTTTTCAAGAGGATGTGACAAGCTTTAGGCTTTCTTGTCCAATATCTGTGGGATTAAAGATGACCTTGTGACCTTGGGTGAGTTATTTAACTTCTCTGAATTCAATTTTGTCATCTTTAAAATGGAATAAAAATCCATAACTAATGGAATCACTCTGCAGATTTTATGGGATAATATATGTAAAATGCCTGTGTTATTACTGGACTTAAGATAACTACTTAGTTAGTTAAAAAGGAGGGATGCCCTCAATGTCATTCCTGAGATCTTTCCTACATAAGCAACTACATAATCCCAGTGGATTTATGAAATGGAGGAATTTTGGAGAAAATCTGGTTACAGAGGCTAATTTATTTTAAGGTTTTTCTAACTAAATGTGCACTTTTTTCTAATTCCATTTCTTTAACTCTCTCTCTGTATTTTGGCTGCTTGCTAATTTAAATCTGTTACCCTTCCTGTTTTTCTTTTTAATTTATTTGTATCACTTTAACGTGCATTTTTTAGAAGTCTTCAGATTCCTATGTGTACATAAAACATTAATATACTATGGTTGGCCTCTATATCAGAGATGGCATTATTTTGCACAGTGTTTCACTTCTTTCCAGGAATAACCTAGCTGTCCCCAAATCTCTTCCATCTTGGTTTATGTCACACTCAACACTTTTCATTCACTTTCTGTAACTATTATGTTTTCTAATTAGCAATATTTTTCTGAAATGCTGTGTATTATGGAATGACATTTTGCTGCCACATAGTCAAAGTAAAGTCAACCTTAAAACATGTAATTCTGAGAAAATCAACAAAGGAAGTTTTTAGAAAACATTTTTCCGGTAGGGTAAGTAAAGTACTTGTGCATTTTATTCATAGCTGATTGCTTAGAAAAAAATTACCCGTTTCTTTTCCTGTCTGTACTTCTGGCGCCACATATTTTTGTAGTAGTGACCTCAGTGGAGGTTGTAACCCCCCGAAATAGGAAGGTCCCATTTTATAAGTCTAACTGAAAAATGACTTCCAATTGCACCAACTTATGTCCATTCCCCCTGCAAATACTGAATCTGAAATTCATGAGCATATCCATTTTAAATATTGGTAGTGTAAATAACAATCTTCCCATCTAGTATCTCTGATCCGATATGTAGAAAGTTGGACATTAGCTTACCAACTGAACAAGCTGGCTATACTGTCTACCTTTTCAAGAGTATTGAATGTGGTGTTTACCAGTGTATAATCAAAATTTGATTTTAGCCTATATTTTTATTGACAAAGCAGTCTATCTTTTTCTTTCTTTTGGATTGGGAAGACTAAAGGCATCCTTTTGGAGATCCTTCAGGTGACGAGCAAAATCTGAAATTGCTCTTGGAGAAATTGTTCCAAATGCACAATGGTAAAAAGTAAAATTTATGAAGTTCCTTGAAAAGACAAATATTAGTCCCTTGAAATATGGAAGTGCTGATGGAAGATTGGTGCTTTGTTCCTAAAAATCATTCGCTGCCTGAGTGATTTGGGATGATTCCCAGCTATTCTCTGGGGATGTCTGGAGGTGGACACATCCTGTTGCAGAGGGCAGGAAGCACTGAGTTGCCAACAGAGTTGTCTCCACCAGCAGGCTGCAGTGTGGCTGATGTTTATGAGGGTATTTTGTTCCAATTGGAGACCTGAATTCTATAGAGTAACAAACAGATGTTTGATAGTCAATCATAGTATTAGGTGTTGGGACAGTTACAGAGCAAAATAAACCATGGACCCAAGATCAGTTTTGCAACTAGCTTAATCAGAAAGAGGGCTCACACAGTTTGTCACTGCCTGTCTCTTATTTTATTCCTTGTGTTTGCATTATCTTTACCCTTGTGGTGGCAAGACAGCCTTAACAGGCCCAGCCTGACTTTTCTCATCACTGAGTGCAGCAAGATAGTGTCTCTTAAAGTCTAACAGTGTGATTAAAGTCTCAAGCCTGGCTGTCACTGGCCCACGTTGGGGTTTATGTCCACCAGGAAGGAGCTGCCATGTCCCAGCAACCAGAAAGTGCTTATTTCCTGGGAATAATTCATCTTCTACTTCTGGAGCTGGATGAGGGGTCAGAAGGGGGCTGGTATACAGGTGAGAACATGGGAAACTGTTAGCAGAAGGAGATGAGTAGATGCCCAGCAGCAAGAACCACCAGGGACCATCAGTGGGAGACAGACTAATCCAAAAGAAAAAAATTATGACATTAAATATACAGGTATATATGATTTCATTGTATGTGGTATAGGGCTGTAGACATTGAGACATAAAAGAGACATTGGAGAAGAGGGATATGAACTTGGCCCTTATGGATGGATAAAATTCTTGGTTCTATGCTTCAAAGGTGCTAATAAGGGAATGCCTGGTATCAGAATTGAAGATGTCCACTCCAACCCCTTGTGACCCTCCAGTGGAACAGTGCAGCACTACATAATAGACCCAGCCCTGAAGGCCAGCAAAGGAATCAAGAAACTAAATTCTAGACTTGAAAAAATAATGCACAGTGTGAAACTCTGGGGAGTGGCCCAGGACATACATAAACGAGTTACGGTACAGATGCATGTTGGAATGTTTTCTAGCCATCCAGTTATGTTTACATTTCAGGACGAAGTTATTGAGCACCTACTCATTAAAATATTTTGAGGAATTTTTTAATGAGATAAACTAGTCTATAGGATTGTTTGCAGTACAAGCTCAGCCATCTGTAGACTCCTTAGAACACAAAGGCCTAGAAGAAAGTGCATCAAAAAAATACCACAGTTGCCTCTGTTCTTTATACTTTGAAAAGAAAAGATCACACAGCTGTGAACTAGTGGAATCAAGAGACAGCAGTTGAAATATGGGGCATCAGGTTTCTGCAAAGAGAGAACATGAATTGCCACAGTTCTGAAAGCTGTGGCAGCAGTCACAGGGCGTTCAGCTCCTTCCAGGGGTTGGGCCCCAGAAGACCCCATCCATGTCTGCATGCACAGGCAGCTGGTACATTGGTTTAAGAACATATCTGTCCTGGGGTCCTTAGAAGTGTGTCTTCCAGCCTTGGGTCCAGTCATCGCTTTCCACCTGGAGGTGCTACAGGACCTCCTTCAGCTTCCTTGGGTACATCCTTCTCTCTGTACAACACAGTCTGCTTTCCTCCTTCTCTTGAGGCACTGGCTCTTGTGTCCCAGGCATTTTTATCTGTCAGGCCCCATGTCCTCTTTAGTCACAGACTTCATCATTGACCTTTCATTTGAAATTTCACAGGCATAACCTTCATAATTGTCAAAAACATTCTTCGTTATGTCACTTAATGTCTTGTGACAGGTAAATGATGCTGTAGTCCCAGTTTAAAATGGGAGAAGAGGATCCAGAGATTTTGTTTGTTTGTTTTGGTACCAGGAATTGAGTCTGGAGACACAATGCCACATGCCTGGTTCTTTTTTTTTTTTTTTTTTTTTTTTTTAGAGACAGGGTCTCACAAAGTTGCTTAGGATCTTACTAAGTTGCTGAGGCTGGCTTTGAACTCTTGATCCTCCTGCCTCTGCCTCCTGAGCCACTGGATTACGGGCTTACAACATTGCACCTGGTGCAGAGGTCTGAAAACACACCCAGAATTTCACAACCTGGGTCTCCGCCTCCATAGCTGCTGCTTACTGTGGTCCTGTGTTGCTTCATACCTGTGGGAATGCTTGGCCAGAACCAGCTGGAAGGCCGGATCCTTGGTTAGGAATTGCACATCACCTCCCCCTCTTTATGTGGCTTTAAAACTTTCTTGTCTTTGAAGACTTTGGTTTTCAGACACAACTAAACTAGCACCATTTGGTCTAGTTAACCACTGCCTTTTAACTGCCACCTTTTTTATTTTAAGGTCTTAGCCCATGTTAAGAATGCCTGTCACAGGTGTCACGGTTAATCGGGCTCTTGAATGCTTAGCTTTTTATATCTTGTAATTTGGATCATTTGTCTGCTCTCAAGTGTCTAGTTTGTACTTTTTCTCTCTCTCTCTTTTTGCACAGTAAATTCTTGGAAAGTGAGAGCTGTGTTTTCCATTTCCTTGACGTTGGTTTTTCTCCTAGGGGAACATTCAGTAAGTGCTGAGTGACTGACTGACCAATCCTGAGGAAAGAAAATAATTCATCCTCAAGGAAATTTTTCATAGCATTTTTGGAAATAATAATGAGATTAAATTTTCCTGAAAAAAATTACTGAGACATCTGTTTCTCAGATTTAAATTGGAAATATTAATGGCCCTGGGCATCTGTACTGAGCAAAATTATTTATCAGTCCAGAACCCCTAACTGCAGGGTTTCCTTTCCTCTTTTGCATTAAATCTGTGCCAGTAGCAAGCAAGGCCAGTGCAGCACTCACCAACAAGCCACTGTTTATAAAATGTGGGGTCACTTCAGAGGCAACAGCTGTTTTCCTCTTGGTATTAATACTGACCTCAGATTGTCTGATATTCAGAACACAAACCTTCACGGACTTTAATTTCCCCAGGCATGGTGGCTCATGGCTGTAGTCCCAGCTACTTGGAAGGCTGAGACAGGAGAATCACTTGAGCCCAGAACTCTGAGACTACCTGGGAAACACAGCAAGACCCCTCCCCTCAAAAGGGATAAAAAGGGTACCAATGAAAATCCTGAAGTACCATCTAGCAATGGGATTACCCCAGCAATTTTTTTTTTCTGGTGCTAGAACCCAGAACCTTCCACATGCTGGGCAAGCACTCTACCACTGAGCTACACCTCAGGCTGTTCCTTAATAGGCCAAACTATAGCTGCTGAAAGGCAGGGACTATTTTACTGTTTTTTGTTTCACACTCAAGTGTTCCCAGTGTGCATCTGTTGAATGGAGACCTCTAGAGAAAGATTAATATGGTGGATGGAGTGACTGTTCTTGCCAAGAGCTCACTTCCCTCGCTGAAACTGCCTCAAATAGAGAAGAAGAGATTTAGAAGTTTTAATGAATTTTTTTTTTTTTTTAATTACCATGGTCCAGGGATTTAGGTGGCCCTCAGTGTGACTAGGTAGAATAAGGGCTGGGAGAAAGGGAAGGAAATGGCTTCAGTTTGCAGTGGAACATACTCAGCCTCCTTCATTTTCTCATCTCCCACACCCTCCACATGGGAGACCAGAGGGAGGACTTTTCCTTCTTTTCTATATGTTTCTCCTTATCTGTTCTTGAAAATGATTTTCCTCCTCATAGTTGTCCTTGGAATGTCCCTGAACTTACACTATGATTCATACCCCAGGGATGGCCCTTTCTTTAAAGCATTTAAAAGCAGTATTGAAGTAGAACAAGAAGCAGCATTTTTCAGTGGGGAATTATTTATATAGTGTTTGTTGAATAAATATCATTTCCCACTTCCCTGTGTTGCATACATTAACCGTAACCTGAGTTGTAAGACTGAATTTATCCCACAGTGCAGACTTTTTCAGTTTTTAGTTTTCATACACATTTGACTATTTTAAAAGCAAATGTTACCTTCAGCTCATGAAATGCTTATTTTTAACAGAGATGTTTAAACTTTTTCAGTTATTTCTTGGATTCACTACAACCACAGTTTTGGTTATGGTGAAGACATCGCTTTGTGGAGGGAATCATCCCCGCAAATGTCGCAGCTCAGGGGTTCACTGTGGGACAGTTACTAAAGTAGGTTGAGAATTTAGTGTGTGGTTTATAAATTCATGAATATTAGTGATTATCCAACATGTATTGAGTATCAGAGTTCAGTTATAGAAAACAGGATACATTGTAGCTGATTTTGATGGTGAGGAATTAATTGTATTAGTTGATATGAACATTGGCTGTGGGCTGAGCTGGTGGGTAGGGAATTGTGATGCTGTATCCAGATCACTCAGGTCCTTGCTCGCCACTTGTATGAGAACTATAACTTTTAGCTCCTCAGCTGAGTAGTACAGGAAGGCACTCAAGGAAGAGCACATCTGCTGTTGGCACCACTGCAGCAGCCGCTGAGCCCACAGTCATGCTCTGTGGCTGTCTAGAGGAGACAGACTTCAGACACCTCAGACAAGTAACAAAGATTCCTATGGTATGAGGCTGCACAGGACAGTTCTGTGGTGTTTAGAAATAGGTATTAAGGGGGTCTAATCCAAATTGGAGGCAGGGTGGGATGCTAGGAAGGCCTTGGGAGTGGAGATGCGATGGTTGCATTGAGTTTGGCAAGTGAAACAGATATGGGGGCAGGCAGGGGAATGCCAGGGAGACCAAATGGGAGGCCTGAGTTTGTTGGGAGGGCAGAATCAAGCTCCGTGTGACTCATGTGAGAGGCAGCAGGGCCCAGAGCTGGGCATGGGTGGTTCTGATGAAAACTTGAGGCCACCATAAGGATGTTTTCTAATAACACTTATAAGTTAACTTTTAAATTCAGGAATGAGAGCAAATGAGTGTTTTAAACTATCAGTGGCTGCACTTGAAGAATAGCTTGGATGAGGGATGGGAGGAGATCAGTTAAGACTGCTGTGGCAGATGGGAAAATCTTGATGGATGATGGTGGCTTTTATCTAGGGTGGTGGCAGAGGAGCTGGACTCTGAGTGATAGGCAGTGGACACTAGAGCAAAAGACTTGCAGGAAAAAGAAAGCCCTTGTTTCTGGCATAATTCCCTGGGTGATGAGAGTGCTTTTGAGCCCTCTGAAAGGAGACACCAAGACAGTCATTGGATATGGAGGTCTGGAGCTTAGAGGGCATCAGCAAGCAGAAGCAAGAGCATAGAGAGATGAAGCTAAGAGTCATGTAGTGGGGAAAAGGAGGGTGGCATGAGAGGCCGAGCCAGAGCAAGGACAGCCTGCACAAAGTAGAAAGACATTCAGGTAAAATTGGTATATTCCCAAAGAGGAAACTATCTAATTTAGCAGGTAATATTTTTATTTTTGAAAACAGACCATTTCCAGAGAGTGTAGAGGTTGATTCATGTTTCCAGTACTGCTGGCATCTGGGCCATACCTGGAAAAGCTAATTTAAAATAAAGAATGAATTTCTGTAAAGATTATTAACTCTCTTGATATACCACAAATGACACCTAAATGTGAGACTATATGAGGCCAAAGTCCAGTTTATTAGCAATAAAATTGAGCTGAAATCTAGTCTCTATATAGTGCTATTTTATTGTACTCTGATAGTTCATGGCAAGATATGTAGGACAAATATTCTTGTTTTCATTTTATAGTTCAGAAAACTGAGGTTAAAAAAGAGTGACAAGACAGCAAGGCGTTTGTACCCACTTGTAAATTCCTCTGATAGATTGTCAGGTCATCTGTCACCTGAGACGTCCCTAAGGGAGTGGGACACAGGGCATACCACTTATGATGGAGCAACAGCCTAGCAGGGTCTTGGGCCAGTCTGGAAGCATGTTAGTTAAGTACAAATGTTTGTTGAGCCAAACCCAGGGATTGGTTCTGGGCCGAAACTTAATCTCTGTCTAGGGAGTTTATGGGTTGATGGGAGAAGATAAAACAGGTACAGATGAGGTTTAAACACTGAGATGGGTGTTCCTGAAGTTTTCCTGCAGGGTGTACAAGGGACATTTTGTGACCAGATGGGACAGCAGGGGAGGATGGAATGAATGGCCTTAGGGGAAACAAACAAAATAAGCAAAGCTTGTGGTAGTTTACTGACCAATGATTCTATTTAACGTTTCTCTCAGGGTCAGTCCATCCATATGAGGTCACCAAGGGGACTGCTGTGGTTATGGTCTATTCTACCTGGGGAGTTTGTACTATCTGGCTGCCCACCCTGTTCCTGTGTCTCCACTCATGTAGCACACTCACACCGCAGAGGCGAGCTAGATTGGTGTATTCATGTTAACCATCAGCCCACAGACAGGTGCTTGCAAGCCTTTTCCTTCCTAGAGGTCACCTCTCTAGTCACTTTATTAACTAACTCCTGGAGGACAGGGAGCATGTTTCCTTATGCTTTCTGGCCACCAGCTCTGTGCTGGGTGCAACACAGTATATCCCTAGACAAGAAATGACAGTTGACCTGTGTTTTGGCCCAGGCTGGTGTCTGAAATTCAACAGTGGCTCCAATCACTGCCCATTTATTTGAAAGACAATGCATTTGGCAGCCAAGTTAATAGTTTCAAAATGAGAACTTTAATAAAGGAACTTCTTTTTGAGTGGAAAAAATACAGTTGAAGGAAAAAGAATCTGAGACACATTATAGATCCATCTGATAGTGGAATACCGGAAAACATTAAATTATTCATAAGTTGCTTGATAACTGGTAAATAAATGCATGATGGAACATTTAGAATTTGGCAAGGCCTTTTAGAGAAGCCATTAAACAAATGTGTCATGCAGCCCTAAAAGTTTTTGGAGAAATCTTTATTCAGATAAATTGGATGAAAGATCACCCAATTCAAATTAGAGCTATGAATGAAAATATTACAAAGCCCTAATTAGTGAATTATTTTTATTCGGGCTTTTGGACGCATAAAAATGACATTTTGAGGGAAATCAGAGGATTAATTCTTGAAAGTAAGATATTGGTGTGTAGAGGTACCTCTACACACCCAGGCAAACGGTACCTCTTTGAGCTATATTCTGGTGATCACAAATACCTCTTTGTGGAATTGCTTTCTTTTTGTTTGAGGAATGTGTGTAGTCTCCAGCCTTTATTGGCCAAATTGATCTCTCAAAGACATTGTGGTCTGGCACAGCTGCTTCTTGCTCATTAGGCTTGGAGTAGGTTTTAAATAGTTACATTCAATTATATTTGTTGCCTTGAAGCATGCAAAGAAAATGTGCCTGTTTCAGACCACAAGAGCAAGGGAAGTTTTTTATGTTTGATTGTGGTTAATCTGTTTTCTGTTCTTCCTGGAGAGAAACTGCACACAGAAAAGGTCACGTGTATCAGGGTCCCTCCCATAATATCAGAGAGATGTATGAAATAACAGGAAAAAGTCAAATATTAATGAGGGTTTCTCAGTCTGAGTGAAAATACTTGGAAAAGACTAACTGCTCATTGTCCTGGAACAAGTGGTTAAATACTTTCAAAGATGTTCATAAAAATTTCAATGAAAGGAATAAAGAATAAGAAGTTGTCCCATGGAAGAAACCTTCTTCACGTGATTTTTCTTCTTTGGTACAGTAATGACCTGAGGGCCATTTAATGTCAGCCAACAGAGTATTAACAGAGCCACTGTACCATGAAGACTTGAGGAATTAATTGCTTCCCCCACTTTTTTAACTGTTAGTTTTTTTAGCTCTCTGAGTAGTTTCTATACATAATGGCACTTTTCCCCTCTTTTTACTCAGTATATTGTGAGATATAACCTTTGCAGAAAAGAAGAAAACTATGCAGATAAACACACTGAATTGTGTGGCAAGTAACTCTGGAGGGAAAGAGACTGGCAGGAAGATCAGTCAGGGGTAGAATGTTCCAGGAAGCCTTTGAGGAGGAAGGAAATCAAACTTGAATGGCCTTTATGGGTGAGTAGATTTAGGAAAGGATTCAGGAGGACTTTTAGATAAGAGTGGCCCGTCATAAGTGATATGGCTGAGATGTTCTCATTGATATTTTGTTTTAATCTTCTAGATTCTTTTCTCAGAACATGGTTCTTATTTATTTTCACACATTGTTTTTGTTTTGTTTTTCTCAGCTCTCTGCTTTCAGGGCTTATAATGCTGAGTTCTCCTGCAATTCGCTGAGATTTTGTTTTCAAAATCCCAAAGGGTCACTTGCCGGTACTTGTTGTCAGTAGCATATTTTCATTGGGTCATTTACTATGGATTGATCTGGAAGCTCCCTCAGTGGACCGTGTGGCTGGCTGCTGTCATCTGTGGGGCATTTCCTTTGCTACTTGTGACAAAGATGAGACAGGCTGATGATCGAAAGAAGTGTTCTGTGCTGACCATCATACCAGTCACTTTGTCTTCTCCATGTTGTCGAATGCAGACTGCGGTATTGTCATCGTTTTTTCGCTGTTCTGTCTTCTACACTGTGTAGATCATACAACTCTCAGATGAGGTGTAATGGGGGACCTCAGCCTTCAAATCCCAGGAGCATGTTTATCTCTCCCATTTGCCTCCCCCCGTGCCTTTCATTTTCTTATCTGTATCCCTGCCTGCACCTCTGTCCCAAAAGCCTTGCATGCAAGAGCACTGTGTTTACTTTAAGACAAAGCAGGAAAACCCAGACACACACAGTACTATTTAGATTCTGAATTATCTGGAAAGACTTAGAATTTTATTCTCCTGTCCTGGGTACCACTACTGAAAGTGGTGTGTGGATACATACACACTTTCTCTAAGAGCCCATGAAATAATGAGAGTAATTATTATTAATAATAGTACTTATGAGGCCTTGTGTTTCTTATCCTGTTTTTACCAGAGAGCAATAAAGCTACTTTTGTAAAGCAAGATGAAGCAGTTTTTGCTCCTTGTTTGAAAAAGCTTTATAGTGTGAATAAACAATACATTTTATTTATCATAATGAGAGAAAACACCCATGTGTCAGACAGGCTGATGCTCTTGTCAGTTTGCATTCTGGGTTTTATTTTTCCTGCTGATCGATCCTGTGTGAAGAGTCCAAGTTCCACTTAATTTACATAGAATTGAAAACAGCAATTACAGAAAAGTATGTATTGGCTAGCCAACCTAAGGAATGACTGAACTAGATACCTTTGTCCCTTCTCATAAGCCTGCTTAGATCCCTGGGTAGGTCCTCACCATCTTGCACTGCAAGGTGCTGAGAACAGGCCCTGCCCCCACAAATGTTCCTAGGTGGACCCACCTTGGCTTCCTATCCTGCCTGGGCCAAGGAGGGAAGGAAAAGTGCCCTTCACAGTTAGAAATGCAGTTTAAGTACTGTAGCTTTTACTCTCTGATAAACTGATCAACATTCCAGACAATTATTCTCAGCAGAACTTAAGGGTGGTCTTGATTCTTTGCCATTTAAACCAGTGGGCTTCCTGTCTCTCAGAGCTCCAGGCTGTTTGTTAGAAAAAATATATGTACTGAAAACCACCGCCCCCGCTGCCACCTAACAGATGAGTGCTAGGTAATCAGGAACTACAAAATGAAGTGCTGGAGCAGTGACAAATTATTTTATGTGAGACAAAAGAGGAAGAAAAACTCCTTGAAAGGCTATCCGAATTACTTAAGTAAGAATGCAAGAAAAGCCTGTGGAGATCTTAACCTTCCTTTCCTGCTTTCTCTTGGCTCATTCTCAGGCCACATTTGGGGACAAGCAGTGTCTTCAGTGAGAGGCACATCACATGCAGAGTGGCCCTTTCAGGACCAAAGCACCAAAGCAGGAAGGACTCTGTTTCCTTCCAGAATGTGTCAGTAGGAAAGCTGGCCCTCAGATGTAGTCTCTTTGTTGACTGGTTACACGTACTGCCAGTCTTATTGGTTCTCACAGGGACTTTGTTCATGAAATTAGAAATGGTTCACCTGGGTTGATTACATTATTAAAACTATACCATATGGGCTAATTGTTTCAAGATATTTTCCACTTCTTACCTATACAAAGTTTGCAGCAGTATCTTCTTCTTGTTTGTATTCCTGCAAAACTAATTTATTTTTAATAACTCGCAAAATGCATTTGCAGTATCATAGGTTACTGCTTTTTGTAATCCTCACCCATTTTCCTGAAACAATAAAAATACTGTATTTTCAAAAATGAGTTTCTTTAGCCTAGTATGAAGACTATGCAATATAAAGAAATTGAATAATTAGCTCTCTTTAGGGAATTTGATCATCTAAAAGTAAATTCTGACCAATTGTAATGACTTTGATTACATCTGATATTTTGATATTTCTTTGCCCTTTTAGTAAGTGCCCAGCAGAGGAAGAACAGACAGTAAACCCTGAGAACCAGAGCCAGAAATTTACTGATTATAGATCTGAAATTTTGTTCCTTCTGCAATTAGGGGAAGCTGCTGCTAAATATATCATGGGGACTTAGCTGGTTATTTCATTAAATTCCTTCATTTATCAAATACTTATGGGCTGCCTACTACCTATCTGGCGCTAGTATAGGATCAGGGGATAGATAATATACACTAGGGAAGACTTGCATTCTAAGATAGGAGATAAAACATAAAAAATAAACTAATGGGGCTGGGGCTAGGGCTCAGCAGTAGCACACTTGCCTGGCATGTGTGAGGTGCTGGTTCTATTCTCAGCATCACATATAAATAAATAAAATAAAGGTCTATTAACAATTAAAAATATAAAATAAAATAAATTTTAAAAAATTAAACCAATAAAGAATAATGTCAGGTATAGCAAGTGCTCAGGAGGAAAGTAACACTGAGAAATGAGGTTGGAGTGACGGGTTATGGGGTCAGGGGAGCCTTGATGAAGAGGACATCTGAGCAGAGACTCGAGGTAGGAGGTTGGGGATTGCTCCAACAAAGGGACTGTCCAGTGCAAAGCGGTGGGGGAGGAACATGTTTGAGAGACTTCAGAGAATGGAGGGAAGACTGAAAGTCTAAGGGACTAACTAGCAAGGTTGTGGGGGCAGGGGGACCAGGAAGGGACTTGGCCAAGATAAGGACTTTTAGGGGAGTTGAGGCAAATATGAAAAATAACCTGATATTAAATTCATAAAAGATGAGTTGAGTTTGCTGGTCATGGTGGCACATGCCTCTAATCCCTGCAACTCAGGAGGCTGAGGCAGGAGAATCTTAAGTTTGAGGATAGTCTCAGCAACTTAGTGAGACCCAGACTCAAAATGAACAATAAAAAGGGCTGGAAATGTAGCTCAGTGGTGAACTGTTCCCTACCCCACCCCTGGTTAAATTCCCAGTACAAAACAAAAACAAAAACAAAAAAGAGTTCAAAGTGGAGCGCTGGCTGATAGAGAGCCAGGACCTCCCAGGGAGCTTTGCAGTATTCTGAGGAGACATGTTGGTGGCTTAGAGGAGAAGCAGTGGCAGTGAGAAATAGTTGGCTTGGGGCATGTTCTGAATAAGGAGCCCCAAGATTTGCTGGTGATTTGAATGCAGGTGAGAGAGGAGCCAAGCTGGACTTCAGGGCTTGGGATCAGAGCCCTCATGTGTGTGGAAGTGCTTCTCGGAGATGAAGAAACAGCTGGAGAGCTTGGAGGGGAAAGCAAGACCCAGATTTGTGTGAGTTGTTTGTTTTTTGAGATGAGTGTTAGATACCCAGCTGGCAATGCTGATTAGGCAGAATATTTGAGTCTAGAATTCAGAGGAGAGATGGGAGCGAGGGTAACAACAGGAGAGCCAGTGCATCATAGATGGGCTTGCTGGCTTTTCTAGAACGATGAGCACTTCCAGGGCAGGGGACGGTGGCCAGGAGCTTTGCAGGAGGCAGAGGGGGTATTGTGTAATCTGACAATTATACTTCAAAGGAGATGGTGAGTGAGGGAGGAGGGGGAAGGGGGGTCGGGAATGGGCAAAGAGGGACACAGAGCCCCTGCCCCACCTCTTGGCCCAGTGATTCTTGGCCATGAAGGTAACACTTGAGAGGGCTGCAAGGAAGCATGGGCCTTGGGGACAGTCAGAATTTGGCTGCAAGATCAAAGAAAGCCTCAGTGGAGAGGTTAATTTTTGCCAACGACAAATCATGACTTTTGAGAGGTCCAGGGAAGGATTTGGAGATCTGTGATGTAGGGTTCAGCCGGATCAGGTTAGGAGATCTTTGGCACTAACTCAATGGGGTTGTGATTCTTGTAACAACTGAATTAACCAGGGGTGGAAGGTCTGGTTTGCCCTTCTTCCTAAGCCAGATTCATAAGTAAACTTTTTCTGTCAAAACATAATAAATATTTTAGGCCCTACAGCCCATCCATCCTTTCTCAATTACTCAACTCTGTCCTTATACCATGAACACAGCCACAGATCACACAGGAATAGATGATCATGACTCTGTTCCAATAAAAACTTTTTATTTACACTAGCAGGAGGTAGCCAAATTGCTCGAAAGTTATAGTTTTCCAACCCTAAACTAGGGCAGTTTGTTGCTGGGTGAAAGGAGGTGGGCGGGAAGAAGTGGCTTGAGACCTGGAGTTAGGAAAACTAGAGCTTCAGAATCCAAGTCCTTGCCCTGGCTTGCATCCTGATGAGGGGCCCACTCCCTCTGGAAGTAGTTGTCATTTCCACCCCTCCTCCCTGTGGCAGCAGCCTTTGGGAAATGGCTTAATGAAAGAGGCAGGTAATCTTGGGCCTAATAGGATTTGTTGACCTTCCTCAATACCTTAAGAAAATGGACTAAAGATTCACAGGAGACACATTATGTATAAAGGAAAATTCTTGGCAGTGAAAATGGTGAAATATACAATTAACCATCTCTGAAGATTTGAAGGTTGTTAGGAGTTTAATGAACAAGACCAATTTTCTTCTCTAAACCGCACAATCTTTGCTGGTCTTTCCCTAGCTCTAGATGTTTTCATGTGAACGTGCCATTTTCTAAATCAGTAAGAAGCAGGTCTTTCAAGCACTGTCATAAATACTCATAATTTTGAGTATGTAATACCATATATTTTAAAATGTCTCAAGTTATGTGTTAAAGTTATCTTTATTGTTTGCCTTAGTAAATTGAATATTTAGTAAGATTTTGAGTGACAAACTTGATTTTGCCAGCCCATCCTCATATTCTTTTTTATTAGTTTACTTTTATTCGCCTAAATAATGCTATTTTGCCTGAAAACATACATTAGATGTTAAGTATCTTCAAAGCAAAGTTCAGTGAAATTTGAAGGTGCTGTCTGACTGAGGTGATTGACAGAAACCCAATTCAAGCTAAGCAGAAAGAGGAGTTTGCCTCCAGGTTCCTGGAATGGTCCTGGAGCCCGCAGTTAGGGATGTGGCCGAGCCTGCAGCAAGCTGGAACCAGGGGTGCAGACACTGCCAGGACTGTTCTTTTCCTCTGCCTCTCTGCCTCCTGCAGGCCAAACTGTGTTGGACACTGACCACCTCTGTACATCTATCTCAGCATTGAGTGGGGAGAAGCTGACATGAAGGCCCCCTGATGAGACCCTGAAAAAGAAGACTCATTGTCCCTGCTTGGGTCTGGTCAACCCTGGACTGAGCAGTTATGGCCAGGGAGCAGGGTTATAGTCATACAGAATTATTACTCTCAGGGGAACCAGGTATATTTGGAGTCCAGGGAGAGTAGGATATGGGTGGTAAATTGGGCATTCCAAAGAGAGGGTGGAGTATACATTAAATAAGCAAATATGAAGTCTCTTTAGGAGAAACATAATTCACTCCTCATGTTAAATTCTGTTTTAGTGTCATCAATGAAAGACACGTTTCCAAGATAGACTCTTAGTGGCAGAGTGGCCTTGGTCAGTTCAGGACTATGTCACTCGGACTATGGGTAAAATAGAGGCCTCTGGCTAGGCAGTCCCTGGAGTTTTACCCAGCTTTTCCATGAGTGACCTCAGGTCTCAGTCTCTTCATTTATAAAGCCAGGGGATAGATGAGGTGGTCTCCAGAGTCCCCTCGAGGTGGAAAACTGCTGTGTCTGTCTGCAGCACCATGTGTCATAAAATATAATAGAATTTACAATAAGATTTATGATGATTAAAAAAACACTGCTATCACACAAGCATATATTGTCATTTATCCGATTGATAAGACATGATCATAAAAGATACAGGCATTAAAATATTTTTTGAAGGTGGAACATGAATAAAATTATATTTTGTCTCCAAATCTTTCTCACAGCTTTTAGAACCATTGATTACTTTTTGGCTTTCCCCTAGATCTTATTAGGCTCCACATCCTTGCTCTGTGTTTCTAGAGAATATTAAACCTCATTCCCTTTCATCCACTGCAACTGCTTCTGCTCTGTTGCAGCTGCACTTCATTTCCACTTCACATTAGGGAATACAAAACCAAGCCATGTTTAAGCAACTTAGTGTCAATCACTGAGTCCAGAATCCATTTTCCCAGGCCAAGGAGAGGGTAAATAAATTGGATCTAGTAAGAAGCCTGAATATTAGGATGTGCCCATCATTGTCTCTTTCAGCAGAACTCCATGAAGAGGGCAGGCAATCCCCGAGGCTCTGCACGGGTCACTGGGCGTGTGGCCTTATTACACAACATCAGCATAATCCACTCCCCAGGTCCTTTGTGGGGCAGTGGGTCTTGGCCAGCCTGTTTTCCTGCCCCAGCTGCTGCCCTGCCAGCCAATTCTGCTGCTCCTTAGGCCCTTTCATGCTTCATTCCCATGAACAGGACTTGGTTAAGAGGTGCTCTTTCTTGGGTGCTAAAATACCTAGTGCCACCAAAGGAGCCAATGAAGGAGGGATTTTCCCAGGATGCAATTCTATCACCATTCCTTCTGATTTATGAGTTCCTATTAGGCTAAGTCAAACATACATTTTCTTTCAATATTCTAGAATTAATTTTAAAAATCTAGTGAGCTTCATGTAAAGGATTGTGTTTTAATAAAAGTCATAATTCAAAACACTTATTTAACTCATGACTTTCAATTCTAATCAAAGCTCTGTTAATCTTTTGCTTGGGAAAACCTGATTTTTCTTTTGCCTTTTCTTTAAAAAAAGGAGAAAAAAGAGATGGTATACCGATTTGATTGAAATTTGATTCTTCTTCGTAAAACTGCCAGTTTTAATTAAGTTTGAAAATTGAAATACCGCAGGATATTGGATGAAAATCAGCTTAGTAATTTCCTTCACATGTTCTCCGTGTTCTAAAGCAGGAACTGTGAGTTTGTGTAGATAAAGACTTTACATGACTTTAATTGTGCCTGCTTCTATGAATTAAATACAACTTTTTATTTTTGTTGCTGCTCACAAAAATTCTTTTATACATATTGAAGGGAATCAATCACTAAAATAGATAATTCAGATTTAAAAAAATTTTTTTTTAGTTTTAGATGGACACAGTACATTATTTTATTTATTTATTTTTAATGTGGTGCTGAGGATCTAACTCAGTTCCTCACATTGCTAGGTAAGTGCTCTACCCCTGAACTATAACCCCAATCCCTCAGATTTTTTGTGGCACTTTACCACTGAGCTACATACCCAGCCCTTTTGTTTTGAAACAGGGCTCTGCTAAGTTGCACAGGTTGGCTTCAAACTTGTGATCTTCCTGCCTCGCCCTCCAGAGTCAATGGAATGACAAGTTTGTGCCACTATGCCAGCAATAATTCATTTCTAAGCTTTGGCTACTTTCTATTAACTGTCCACTTGAATGTTTAATTTTAATTTTGTTTTTAATCAACAAATAATAATTACATACTTATGTAGTACAATGTGATGCTTTGTTACATGTATACTTTGTGGAATGACCAAATCAGGCAAATTAGCATACCATCACCTCAAAGATTTTGTCATTTCTTCAATGTGAAAACACTTCAAATTTTTTCTTTCAACTATTTTTTATTAGTTAATTTTAGTAATACATGATATTAGGGTTCATTCTGCCATGATTACAAAAGCATAGAATATAATTTGCTCTAATTCAGTCCCCAGTACTTTCACTTTCCCTCTTTTCCTCCCTCCAGCTATTCTCTTCCCTCTACTGATCTTTCTGTTATTTATTTATAGTTTTTTTAATTAGTGCCTTGTGGATGTGCATAAGGTGAGATTCACTATGGTACATTCGTATAAGTTCATAGAAAAATTAAGTCAGCTCCATCCCACCATTCTTCCCTTGGGAGGTCCTTCCTCCTTTGCCCTCAATCCCCTTCCTCCACTCCACTTATCATAGAAAATATTCAACCTTTGACTTCCTGGGTCTGACTTCTTTCATGTAGCATAATGAGCTCCAGTTCCATCCATTTACCAGCAAATGCCATAATTTCCTTCTTCTATATGTCTGAGTACATTTTCTTTATCCTACGGATGGGCACCTACATTGGTTCCACAGCTTGACTATAATGAATTGTGCTACCAACAGTGATGTGCCCGCATCCCTGTAGTATGCCTTTTTTTTTTTTTTAGATCTTTTGAATATATGCTGAGAAGTATAGATACTGAGTCATAAGGTGGTTTTATTCCTAGTTTTTTAGGAATCTCCATACTGCTATCCAAAGTGGTTGCTCTAATATGCAGTCCCACCAGCAATGTATGAGTGCGCTTATTCCCCACATCTTCACCAATGTTTATTTATTTTTTGTATTCTTGATAATTACCATTCTGACTGAATTGAGATGAAATCTCAATGTAGTTTTCATGTGCATTTCCCTGATGTCTTGAGATGTTTAACATTTTTTTTAATATTGTTCGTTTGTAATTCTTCTTTTGAGAAGTATCTGTTTGTTTTTGCCCATTTATTAATATGGTGACTTGTGTGTTTTTTGCAGGGGGTGTTTTCTGAGTTTTTTATGTATTCTGGATATTAATCCCATGAGGAGTAAGTGGAAAAGATCTTCCATTCTATAGGCTCTCTGTTCAAGCTCTTAATTGTTTTTTTTTGTGCCATGCAGAGCTTTTTAATTTGATGCCATACCACTAATTGATTCTTGGTTTTATTTCTTGCATTTTAGGAGTCTTGTTAAGGAAGTCAATGCCTGCACCAATATGTTGTCATATTGGGTCTATATTTTCTTCTAGCAGCTGCAGAGTTTCTAGTCCAATTCCTAAGTCTTTTTTTAAAATGTTTTTTTAAGTTGTCATTGGATCTTTTTTATTTATATGTGGTGCTGAGAATTGAACCTTGTGCTTCACACATCTTAGGCAAGCTCTCTGCTACTGAGCTACCACTGCAGCCTTCCTAAGTCTTTGATACACTTTGTGTTGACTTTTGTGTCAGGTAAGAGATAGGGGTTTTCTTCTGCTACATGTGATTGTCCAGTCTTCCCAACACCATTTGTTTAAAAGGCTATCTTTTTTCCAGTGTATGCTCTTGGCACCTTTGTCAAGTATTGCATGATTATATCTATGTGAGTTTGTCTCTTGTCTTCTATTCCATTTGTCTTCATGTTTGTTTTGGTGCCATTATCACGCTGTTTTTGTTACTATAGCTCTTTCAGATATTTTGAATATACATTATAATTCATGATATTCATCTTGCTATGCAATAGAATGTAAGAATTTATTCTTCATAGCTAAATAGAATTTTATATCCATTGATCAGAGTTCCCCTTTGTTTGGGGATTTTAATTAAGACAATTAGAGACATTTTATATTGTAAGAAATTGTGCTCTAATATTAAGAAAATTTTATAGTTGGGTATTCTGTGAATTGTGCATGCTCTGTGTTCTTACCAATTTGCATTCTTGCATGTATTATCCACTTTTTCTCCTGCTCATCTGCAAATCAATTAGGACTTTAAAAAAGTTGGGAATGTGAATACTTTAAAATCCACACACACACACACCCCTACACCTATTAATCCTAACTCTTGAATGAAAACATGAGGAAAAATACATTTTTATGTCTCTATTTTAATTAAAATGTTCATCTTTTAAAAATTTCCTTTAATTTCTATTAAGTATAAATAAATGCTCTTGGCAAACTCCTCTGGTGTGTTCTCTGCACACTTTTTGGTTTTATCATGTGCCTAGTAAAAGTTCTGTATTTGTCCTTTTTTGGACTAATTGATAGGCCTTGAACTTTCTCTCTGTTATCTCTTTTTAAAAACATTTTTTAGTCATAGACAGACACAATACCTTTATTTTATTTGTTTATTTTATGTAGTGCTGAGGATTGAACCCAGAGCCTCACACATGGGCGGCAAGTGCTCTACCACTGAGCCACAACCCCAGTCCCCTCTGTGTTATCTTTATTTGATGGATGCTCTTGTCTTGAAGATTCTGTTCTTCTCCCACCTCCTGGCCACAAGATTTGATCATGAGTAATTGTGTTTCCTATCAATATATCTAACTAATTTTATTTTGCTGCCACCATTGAAGATGTGTGCCAGTGCTACTGTCTGTGATCTTCAGAAGACATCTTCCAGCTAAACTCCCATGGCCTTATTAGTCAAGCACATCCTCAGGATGGTGTTAACAAAGTAAATGTTTTTAAAATTTTTGAAATATGTGAGGATTAAAAATGAATAATTACTAGAAAGATTCTAACATGGGTTAATATTTTTAGTCTTTTAGAAAATCTATAATAAATATTTCATGGCATCCTAATTTTAAACCTCCTGCTTCATTAAATTTCAAGGACAACATATTTCTCATAAAACAAAAGCTAATAAAGTGTGTCTTTCAATTGAACATAGAACAATAATAGAAAAGTGTTTTGTTTCCTCCCTCTTAAAAATTGATCCCAGTTTAATAGAGGAACAGTAAAAAGTTTTCATTTAAAATGTTAATAAATGAAATAAAAAATGAAAGATAAGAATCAAGAGAAAGTAGGGAAAAAGAAGAAAGGGGGAACCTAAGTAGTTATGCTGGATTCTTCCTGCCCTCTTCCTTTGGCTTTATACTTAGGTAGAAATACTTTAAAGGATATTTTAAAGAATAAATGAAGACAGAAAATCAGGAAGAATGATTCTGTATAGAAGGCAGGTAAAGAGTTATTGAGAAAAGCTGCAAGTTTACATCAAATTAACCAAAGAATATGACTGTGTGCCTGTAGGAACTTAATAAGGAGACATAAAGGAGAGATCTTTCAAAGAAAGGAGACAGCATGGCAGAGATGAGTGGAGTTCATTTAATATGATGTGCTTTTAATGTCCCCAACTCTAGTTTTATATAGGATGTTTTTTAATCAAAACAGAATACTTTCTATTTTAATTTTGTTCATTCTATGCAAGTATAGTCCACCAGGAAGATGAAACCTGCTTCAAAGTGCAAATTATTATCCAAAATCCAGCCCTCCTAGAGCCCCACTGGGGATCATTAGTTTAAATTCCACTGTAGGCCAAGATCCTGGGGGACTGCTCAGGAAGACCAGCTTATTCCCAAACGAAGGATTTCTAAAGGGCAGATTTTCCAGAGATGGAACTCATTTCCAGATCCATTACAGAACTGTCTTCACACTTATTTTCAAATTATCCATTCAAATTTTTTTCTGCAAATTAGAAATATCTGTTTCAAAGTACACTCGTGAGACCCTTTTGGTATACAAGTACTGTACATCTTGCAACTTCGTGTACATCAGGATTTAATGCCAAATAAATAGGTTCTATGGGAGTGTAAGGCAGGTGTGCTCTTTGTGCCTGAGCTGAGTTGGTGGGGTGGGTCTAAATTCTGATTTTGTCTTAGCAGTGTGATTGTCATGACCTGTTAGCAGGTATACTTGACACTGTGTGTTCGCCCCCTGGATGATTCCATCCAGCCATTGAGCCTCACTCACAGTGCAAGAAATAAAAGACCAAATGCCCTGTGTGCATTAGGGCAGGAGAAAGACAAGTTTTCTTGAAGATAACAGATCTATAAATAGAGTCTGTAGCAGCCTAAATCATGCAGGGTGTGTAGTTATGACTGGGCATTTCCACAGTCCAGAGTGCACTGGATTCAGTGGTAGCAGGTCCAGAATCTGTTTTTGACACCATAAGTAATTTGTTATGTTACTTTAGAAATGAGTCACTTTTTAAATTTTATTTCATCATTTCTTGGTCATCTCTGCATTCTTTCTACTCTTAAAATCTTGACTCCATATCTATAAATCATTGTGGATGAATCAATAGATGAGGCTATGACAATTGTATAAGATCCAGCTGGGAATGTTGCTCCGTGCCAAGGGGACCAGCTTAGGTTTCCAATCATGGGGCTGTTTTCGATCTCTGTGGGTTTTTGAACTCCAAATCTAAAACTTGTTTTACTTTTACTCATCTTTGCCTCTCTCTCTCTCTCTCTCTATATATATATATATATTTTACCCCTAACTTTAAATAAATCACCCCAAAACTTAGTGTCTTAAAGTTACCTTTCTCTTGGTTGATGATTTGAGGCAATTTGACCTCAGCTTGGTGGGGCAGTTCTTGATCTCATTCACATGGCTGTGATCACCTGGGGAATCCACAGGATGAATGATCCAGGATGGCCCCACTTACATGTCTGGTGGTCAGCTGGGGCTATTGCAGAAGCAACATTTTAGAAAGAGAAGTCCAGATCTCAGGCATTGAGATTCATCTGCTGATGTCCCACTGGCCAAAGCCAGGCTCATGGGGAAGATCAAGGTCAGTGTGGGAGGGTGCTGAGGGAGGGTGTGGGCACCGGGAGGCTTGACTTGTTGGGATTAATATGCAGTCTGCCACATATTTATATCCTCAACTTGTATGCTGGATGTCTGTCCTTCCGACTTAAAGTATAGGTCTATGTGCCCTGTTGTAGTTTGTAAACTTCCAGAAATGAACAGGGTGACTTCCACTTAACAGTATCTGTGCCCCTGTAATGAAAGAGGAGAGCATAATAAATGATCTGTGGTGATAGGAGGAGATGGTGTACTTCCCAGAGTGTGCTAGAGAGAGCCTGTTCCCTCCTGGCCTCCTGGTTCTTCTTTCAATAAAATTTCTTTTCATTCTCCTGTAGGGCATTGTCTTCTAGAGATTCTGGCTTTTTTTTTTTTTTTTTTTTTTTGTACAAGGGATTGAACAAAGGGGCACCTTACTTCTGAGAATACCCCCAGTTCTTTTTATTTTTATTTTGAAACAGGGTCTTCCTAAGTTGTTGTGGCTGGCCTGGAACTTGTGGTCCTCCTGCCTCAGCCTCCCTGGTCACTGGTGTTATGGGTGTGTGCCACCATGTCCTGCTTCTGGCCATTTTCTTTTCCACTCTAAATCCCTCTCAGACATTATCATTTCTTACAGCCACAGCTCTTCCAAGTTTAGGTTTGCAGATTACTTCTCTGTATTTTTAGCCTCAGAATTACATTTGTAACTTCATGGTAGACATCTCTGCATGGATCTGTGCACACTCCAAAATAATGCATCCTCTGTATGCCCTAAACCAACTTCTCTTCTTGCATTTCCTATTTCAGGCAATAGTTTCACTGTTCTAGTTTCAAAGGCTTGAAACCTCTCACGCATTCTGAGGCCCTGCCATCCCTTGCCTCTTCCCCCTTTATACTCACCTCTATCCTATGCCTGGCAGGTGCTCAAGTCTGCACTGTGATTCCTGGCCTCCAGTCTTCATCTTCTTCCAAATTCAGTTCCACACACTGAGCTAAACACCTCAGAGATGCTCATCCCACAATCTCCTAGGATCCCCCAGTTCAAAACCTTCCATGACTCCCGAATGTCAAAGAACAGAAACCAGGTTCCTCAGCCTGTCAGAGTCTGGTCAGTTTGGCCCATTGAAACCCTTGACTGTCATATCCCTTGTTTAATGATGTGTTCTCCTATCCAAACTCAAGTCCTTTCCCTACTTCAGTATCCCCTTCCAACATCTTCTTAGTCCAACTCAATAAATAACGGTCTCTTCTTTCTCAATACTATTAGCATTTCATGATGTTCACATTTTTTATTAGTAGACTTTTTTTTTTCTTTAAAAGAAGTTTGGGGTTCACAGAAGAATTGAATGAAACATGCATAGGGTTTTCACATACCCTTCTGAACACACACTCAGCCTCCTCCACCTTCGACATCCCACCCCACACCAGATAAGGACATTTCATTCATCAAACTAGAGTCACATCTTGTTATCAGAGTGCCTAGTTCACATCAGGGCTCTCTCTGTGTGGTACACTGTGTTGATTTTGACTAATGTGCTATGACACGTACCCACCATTGCAGATCACAGTAGTTTCTCTGCCCTAAAAATCCCCTGTGCTCTGCCTGATGGTGCCTCCTTCACCCAGAAGCAGCTAACCCTGCTCACGTTTGTATTAGTTTCTCTCACTAAGTTATGAGCCACCTCTGACCCCTGTCTTAATTCCTCCTTACTCCATATATCTCTAAAGATATGAAAATATGTATTACATCTTTAAAATCCCAATTAAAAAACAGTAATTATCTCCTAAGGAAGGCCTGGATTTTACACAGATTTGGAATTTTGGAAGGGGACACCAACCACCAAGTTTTGAGTCTGCTTTTAAAAAGATGAAATGTGAAGGTTAAGGGAGATGATGTTCAGCTTGGTGCAGGTGAATAAGTATCTGGTGAAATTAGAAGTGATTTTTGCTTTGTGTAATGTTTGTATGTGTTCCCTTCTGAGTGGTTTCTCCATGATTTAAAAAGCACAGCTTCCTAAAACACTTTTCACCTCTGCTAGAGAGAGATTGGATCTTGGAAAGGAATACTCCAGCAAATCCTCCTTTAAAGCAGCCTCCTTTGATAATGTGAATAATCAACCCTTAATTGACTTTCTAAATTTGGACTTCTAAAAGATGCTATTTAATTAAAATAAATAAGCAAGCAAATGCCAAAAAGGTTAGCAGGAATGTATGCAGAGCGTGGTATAATATTGCTACACGAAGCTAAACAAGAAAGGATATGGAGTTTTAAAGTTGTTTGAACAACATTGTCAGCAAGTATCAAAATGTTCCCCTCAAACTGCAACCATTACAGGAAGTGAACTTGAAAAGTAAACAAGACGCAGTATAGGAAAGGAAGGTGACGCACCAGAGACAAGCATAGTTTCTTAGAACCAAAGGTATGCTGCATGGTAGTTTAGATTTGCTAATGGTGTGGAAGGGCAACAGCTAATGCCAATTCTGGAACATTTTAGTGGAGCCTACTTCTTCCTAACCCCTTTGGCTAAGCTTTTGGTCTGTGCTGTCATCCGTGGACGCACTACAGGTGCCCTGGGCAGCCCCCGCTCATCTGCAGGGCCTCTCTTCTGTGGATCATCAGCTGCAACTTTCTCAGTTTAGTCACACTCATAACAACTAAGACAACTAATCCCATTTTGTTTTAATTCCATTTTGTTTTCAGCAAACATCAGCAAAAATATGTTAAGTGTCTACTCCAGAGCAGCATCCTGGGAACACTGATGACAGTGATGGTAAGAATTGCTCAGCATGTGCCAGGCTCTGTTGCAGACTCAGTTGCTCCTTACAGCAGCCCCAGGCATGTGAGCCAGAGACATCGAGCTCCTGAGGCTCCATGTGAGAGGCTTACTCATACCAGCTTTTCTACATGTGGACTCTTGCTGCCTGGTCTTTCATTTGTTTGAACCCAGTTACTGCCATACTGGGGCAAAGTAGTACTGCCCGTTGGTAGGAAGTGTGTTTAGAGTATGTTATGAACAGCTTTCAAGGGTGGCATTAAACAATGACAGTCCTGTTGAGAAGGACTTGGCACCAAGTCTCTGACACCTCCCTGCATGCTGGGTTTTGCTCCCTGTGTCCTTTTCCCCCCTGAGCATCACCTGGCAGTTTCTTCCTGCTGGAGGATGAACTCTGCACCTTTTGCTCCCTACTCTGAGGAGCATCCCAAAGCACCCACCTGTCCTGAATGACAAGGATAAGGTTAGTTTTTCTCTATCTCCTCCACCCCCCTACTATCAGATAGGGCAAAGTTGGGATTTTTTTTTTTTTTTTTTTTTTTTTGCATGAGGCAATTTTTACTGTGAGTGGGTAAAATGAGAAGAGCAAGAAGTTGTACAAACATGAAGTGGGTGAGTGTGTTTTATATGGACACTTGTGTTTGTTTTATCTAGTTGCTGTCTACTCCCTAAGTAGTCGTCCCCCAGCCTTACTTCTTTAAGTAGCTGAGCAGCGTTTTTTTATTTTGTTTTTTTTTTCATTTGTTTATGTGTATATAAATCAGAAGGCTGTTGAAAGCCATGGCTGAGAGCCCAGGTTCTGGAGCTGCAGTGGCAGATCTAGAACCCAGGACACCACCCAGAGGGCTTCATGACCCTGAGCTGGCCATTTAGCCACTTGTAACCCAGTTTCCTTATCTGTAAAGGGGAGGAGTGTGTAATCGCTGTGCCCAGTTCACAGGGCTGCTAAGATGATTTTATAGGACACTATAAAACAGTTAAGAAATATGTATTAAGCCCTGAATAAATGTTAGCTCTGGTGTTGTGTTGTTATTGTCAGTTTTTAGAAATGATCAATTTTCAGATGAAAAAGTGCTGCACAAATAGAAAACCAAAGAATATAAAACAAAGTATAAGACTGAACTACTTTCTAAAAGTCAAGTTTATGTTTTTCTCCTCCTTGATGGGAAATTACGTATTAAACTTGACGATGTGTCAGAATCCATAATGTTTTATGTCCTGTTCCCCTGCCTTTGTTTCCATAATTTTTATTTTAAAATAAATGTTAGGAATTCATTTATTTATTCATTCAAAGGTGAGCTAGGCACTGATCTAGGTGCCTGGAATGTGTGTGTTTTACCCCTGAGTTACATGTTTTCTGCTGATGGAATAGAGCAAATGATATTGCTCATCCCAGTGGGGCATGGGAGAAATATTCCAATATGTAAGATGAACTGTGTGGGTGAAAAGTGCAAATTGAGCTAAGACCAAGCTGTTAACTTGTGTAAGCATAGTGCAGTTTACTAGGGAGAGAAACGGTGGTACATGTACTATAATAAAAGTACCACTTCAGTGTTTTTACTTTTCATTTTGAAATAATTTCAAACATACAAAAATGTTGCAAAAAGTAATATGAAGAACACCCACATCCCCGCCATCCAGATGCTCACATCATATGTAACCAGCAGTACTTCGTTATGGAGGTATCCACTTCCTGCACTCTGAAGTTAATTATCTTTCCCACTATTCTGAAGTGTTGTGAGGAGTTAGTTGGAGATTATGTGAATGTCCTATTTCTCATGCTGTGGGTCACTAATTTTAGTGTGCATTGTTAACTATTGTTTACCAGCAACAGTTATTACTGTAGTATTTACATATCAATGTTTTTTTATTTTCATCAATTTGTCTGCATTTGTTAGTTGGAATTCTATAAGGAAGAGCTTGCCTTTCTTCCCCATTTAATCACCTATAGTTTTAAAAATCAGCATGAACTTCAGATCAGAATTTGGGGATACAGAAAAAGTTAGATAGACTAAATCTCAAAAGATAAGCTCCCAGGAGCCATTGGAATGCAGGAAATGCCCATGAGCCTTTGAAATGCAAAACAAGCACACACACACACACACCCCCCACCCAAGCCTTGGCCCACACCCTTGCCTGCAAAAAGTAACCAGAGGGCAATACACAAGCCCAGGGAAAACTGGCACAGAACTGTAACTCCATCTGACTCTAGTTCAGCCCCTAGCAACTGTCCCTCTGTAAGTATGAACACCTTACCCAAAGAGGTTGCCATCTCTCCCTCTGGAGATGGCCCACATTCTCCCTTGAATGTCTATCTGCTTTCTTAAATAAATGTGTCTCTCTAACTGCTGTGTGCTGAAATTCTTTTCTGTCACATATGACCCCTCTTGTCAGGTTTCTCCTCTCTGTGAACTCCTCTGGTGACAGACTCATTTCTGCAGGCTCCTGTATTAGTCTTCTCTTGCTGTCATAACAAAATGCCATAAACTAGGTGACTCAAACCACAGGTATTTATTGTCTCATGGTCCTGGGGTCTGGAAAGCCCAAGATTCTCGTGAGGCCTCTCTCCCTGACTTGCAGATGGCCACCTCTGGCTGTATGCTCACATGACCTTTCGTGTCCTTACATAGGTTTGCAGGGGTGGAGGTAAAGGAGACAGTGAGCTCTCTGGTGTCTCTTCCTCTTAAGGATGCTGGGCCCCAACCCTGATGTCCTCATTTAACCTCAAACTCCTAAAAGTTCCATCACCAAATAAAGGCACATTGGCAGTTAGGGCTTCTACAATATGAATTTGAGGGGACACGAACATTAAGGCCAGAACAGTCGCAACCCATTATTATTATTTACTTTTAGAAATTATTTAGAAGAAGGAATCCTTGTAAAGCATAGAGCCTGTTTATTGACTTACGGTTCGTTAGTGTACTGTGGCCATACTGTGCTGCTTTCTGGGCAGTGTGCACGACTTGATCCCAATGTGTGAGGCTGCCCTTGCAGTTCTTGCCCACCTTCCTCACCCCCCATTTCCACATTACTATCCATTAGCATTTACTCTTGTAGGAAGAAAAAGAGAGTTGATGTATCCAAACTTAGGCTCCTGAGTTTGCTGGCTTAATTGGGATGGAGGGCAATGAAAAGTGAGAAGACTCAGACCCCAGCTACTTTGCAGTTGTACCTCAAATTTGCATATTCTTTCTGAGCTTTAGGTGGGTGTGGGGTTTCTGAAACCAAGACTTACAGAACATGAGGGTCTTTTGTTTTTGTTTTTGTTTTTTTCTTATTCTCTGTGGCTCATTCTAGTGTTTTGCTGATAATCATATATTTGCTAATGTTCCAAAACAGAACAGTAGGGTCATTGCTGTAAAGCGAACAAACACAACAGTTCCAGAAGCTGCTGACTTGGTGGATTCACATCGACAAGGGAAAGCAGTTTTTGTTGCCAAATCTCCATTGCATATGTTATAAGGATCATTTCTGTCCAGTCATATTTTTAACAATCATTCAGTAATTCTGTGTCTTAATATCTATTTAAACACATTCTAAATATCTACAAAGTAGGGCATTTTAAACAATCATTATAACATCTATAGTATATAATAAACACAATCCAGACTCTCCATCTCAGTGTTCTGTGCCCTAAGGTCAGAGCAAAGAGTGTAAACCACAGGAAGAAACTTATTGTGATCATTAGAGGCAGTGTAAGTCATTGTTGGAATTAGAAATTGGGTAGAGGAAGTGGCATAGTAACACTGACAACTTCATATCAAACAAGATGACAGTTGGAAATCTGTCCTTGTAGGCACAGGTTTGTAGCCAGGTAGAGCCTGCTGACCACACACACAGTATCATGTAGGTGATGCAAGTGATCTGGTCAGCCAAAGGGTCAGACATTTTTGAAGAACAACTAATATAATATCTCTTTGTTTTTTCCATTATTTAGTGAAGTTTACATATCATTTGTTAACCTATTTTGAAGGGAAAAAAAAAAAAAACTTTTAGAAAGGAAGGCTCCCTGCCCCCTACTCTCTGCCTCCTTTAAATTGAACACATCTATTGTCATAAATAACTATGGACTCGTTGTATTTGACTAATTCTAATTAGGAAGTATATTCCTCCTAGAGTATTCAAAAAGAAGAACACTAGGGAGACTAAAGTTAACTGTATCATCAAATTTGGAAATGACATTTCCTAAAGCTCTGATAAGGTTATACCTAGCTCAGTCAAAGTAGTAAACCGCTTGAAACTTAATTTTGGGTAGGTTAGTTTTTGTTTTTAAATTTATCTCCAAGTATTATTTAAAAGTCACTCGGTTTTTGAAATATAATATAGAATTTGTATTTTTATAAACGGATAACCTGGTTTTACAATTGACTCAGTGGAGAGATTGCTTTCCTCAAAATAAAAAAATGTTATCGTCTTCTAGCATCCTGCACCAGTCGAGGTATAACTGCAGTTGTTTTAGAATAACTGGAGGTCCAGGGACCTGTTTATGCATCCACATTTTTGAAGAATGCAAGTAGTTAATTTAACCAGATGTAAGTGAAATAGTAAATAAAACATACTGTTAATTGCTGTTGTCTTTTTCAAGGTTTCAATAGTCTATGTTTAGAGTTTGCTAAATTTAAAGGTACTTGTATATCAAGGCTGAACACATCCTTCAGCATTATTAACCCAAGTTTTGGTAAATGTTCTGCTTTGTTTGATCAGCTGTCAGCAGACTGTATGGCAGTAAGAGAAGAAGTTGTCTGTTGTTTTCATTAATGTTTGATTAATAATTTAATATGGAGAACTACTATTTCCTTAGTATACAGTAACTTTTTAAAGCATTTATCATTTTTCTATGAATTTCCAGACCTGCAGATGATGACAAAGGTTTATAATATTAAAAAGATCATCCCAGTAATGGATGTGAATATCTTTTTAAATTAAAAATACTATATAAATGTATAATAATAAACCTTCCCCAAGAATTACTATGCTGGTGGAATTAGTGTTTAATAAATACTTTATTTCATTTATTTTATGCAACTAAAATAATTTTTATAAGTCGTCTTGCATTTAAGCAGAACAAACTCTGCAT
This sequence comes from Urocitellus parryii, assembly GCF_045843805.1. NCBI lineage: Eukaryota > Metazoa > Chordata > Mammalia > Rodentia > Sciuridae > Urocitellus > Urocitellus parryii. Next base: position 64,269,469 of record NC_135539.1, on the reverse strand, counting down.
ACTGGGGAAATAGGAATTTAATCATTGACATTGTAGTATTTGGTTTTCTGAGAGATCAATATGAGTATCCAGATTGATCTTTGCTAGATGTAATAGTAAATCACTTTTGTAGTTTATAAGTGAAAGAAGTAGTTAAAATTTTGCTCAGCAACTCTTTTTTGTAGTTTGTCCCTGGGGATGAGCAGGAACATAGAAAGATGAATAGATCTGTCCCCACCTTCAGAGAAAAAAGACATTTGTAGACCCACTTTTCTCTCATTATGAAAAATTTTGCTTTATCCTGCTGTTATAGCTAATGATGCTTCTATTCTTGCATTTTCCTTAGACTGTCTTTACATGAGGAATCATTACAATCCTCAAATAATTGCTGTCACTAAATATCATGGGAATTCTTAAATTCACACAGGCAAAACCATGGAATAGTTAGATGGCAGCAAAGAAAAGTGTCATTTGTCGCGTGTCAGGGCAGGTTTTACAAAGCCACAGTGAGTGGCTTTCCTTATCTTTCTTTACATATTAGATTTCTGGTTTAACAAATGCAAATTTATTTCAAGCATTAGATTTCACATCCTTGATAAGCAAGGAAAGTCACCTTTGGTTGCCTGGAGTTTAGGTAAAAGAGACAGGCATTCATGGGAAACCTTTAAGGAAACAAAGGCACTGTTATGATCTGCACATTTACCTCAGAACCTTGGAAAGACCACTTAGGGCAGTTATATGTTGTTCCTAGGAATTTATCTGTAATGTTGGATTGCAAATGTTGGAATTGGGTAATTGATGGAAATGAGCAGCCTCCTGTGATTCAGAAAAAGTTCCAAAAGGTAGTTGAAATATCATGACAAAAGGAAAATTAGGGTATTTTGTAGTAGCTAAGAGTACAGTTCCCTGTTCAAACTTTTAGAGGTTCCTGAATTTAAAATCTAATGAGAACTGCCTGTATGTGTTCATAGTATATGGATCGCTTCTCTGCCTTTTGGCTAAGATCAAGCATAGTATATGGAGAATGAAAAATTATGTCCGTTGATCTAATTAAGAATTAGGATTCTCTGTCATCCAGATCTCTGGTTTATTTTGCTCATCTATTTTTATAGTTGTTAGAGTACATAGAATGGTGTGGGAGGAGGTGGGGAGAAGAGAGAATTATTTATGCAACCTCATGAGATGGCAAGTGCTCTTTTTCCTAAAATAATGAATACAAACAGAAGCATTTTTGTTCTTTTGACAGTTTGAGAACAGGAGTATTTGTGGATAAGAGCTATATGTTAATTGCCACGACATGTTTTTGAAAATTAATTAATCATGAAACAGTGACAGTTATTTTTTTACCAGATTAAAAAATGTTATTTGTAAAGCACTTAAATACATTATTAGTGAATATACATGCATCTAAATAAAGGGTTCAGCCAGGTATGGTGGTGTTCACCTGTAATCCCAGCAACTCCAGAGAATTACAGTTCAAGGCCAGCTTTAGTAATTTATCAGGCCATTTTTGTTTTGAAAACAAACAAAAAAAGGGGGCTGAGGATATGGCTTAGTGAATAAGCACTCCTGGGTTCAATTTCTAGTACAAAATAAACAAACAGTTACCAATATCCTTTTTCCAGCTGGGTCTGGTGGCATTCACCTATAATCCCAGTGACTAGGGAGGCTGAGTCAGGAGGATCACAAGTTAAGGCCAGCTTGGGCAACTTGGCAAGATCTTGTCTCAAAATAAATAATAAAAAGTTTTGGGAATGTAGCTCAGTATAAAGCAATCCTGTGTTCAATCCCCAGTACCAATAAAAAATAAACAAACAAAGAACAATTTCCAATCATGAAAAAGAAATTGATGAAGCTAATGATTTTTTTAAAAACCATATCCCTGTACTTTGTATCAAAACATGAAATAAATTTGTATCTCTATGAATAAGTGGTGTTCCTCAGTTCAGTGTGATGAGATAAGGGGTAGGTACGCTAAAACCTAAGCTGAAAAGTCTTATAACAATTTGCTGAACAGGGTAGTTTATCCTCAATTTTCAGAAACATTTTCAGTGACAAAAGAAAATCATGTAAGAAATGTAGTCTGGCGTGCCTTATAAACAATATCCTTTTATTCTGAATACAATAGCTTTGGAATATTGTTTGCTAAACAATTATTTCTTTTTTAGACAAAGCTTGGGTTGCCTCTTGGCTTGCTTTCTTTCAATGCATTTACACATGCTTGAAATAGTCTTTGGGGCTAAAGAATGTAACTCACCAGGGAAATATGACTAATACAGCATATCGGATAGGAAAGCTCTAAGCTTAGAAGTTTTTGTTTTGTTTTGTTTTTCCCCCAAGAAGCAACTGGTGATTTTTTTTTATTTTCAAGTGAACAGTATTAGTTTCCTTTGGGAATGGCTAATTTATACTTCATTTAGTTTTAAGGATCACCTATTCCGTTTAGGACCGATGGACTCCTTGTTAAATAAGTCAATGACTACCACTTTTTGTTAGAATTTAGGCCTCAGTGTCCATTGAAGAACTGGACATTCATAATCAACAAAATGAATAGAGACAGAGATCTTACAACCCTAACAAAAATTAGCTCAGAATGGATCACATATCTAAATGTAAAACACAGAGCTATAAAACTCTTAGGAAATAACAGGAAAAAATATGGATGACCCTGCATTTGGTCATTGACTTTTTAGATTCAGAAGTTTCTGAACAGAGTGTGTTTTAGAAATTGAGGAAGGAGAAATTAACATGGAAAATTGAAATTTAAATACTGAAAGTATTAATCCTTGCAATTATTTAATATCTTTTTTAGGTGTTGTTTTGTTTTGGTGCTGAGGATTCAACACAGTCCCTCATGTATGCTAAGTTTTGTACTCTACCACTGAGCTACACACTTCCATTCCCAACTCCTTGATAATGGGTTTTTGGGGTTTTTTGGTTTTGTTTGTTTTTTTGGTGCTAGGTATTGAACCCATAGGTGCTTTACAACTGAGTTTTTTCTCCTGCCCTTTTTAATTTTTTTTTTTTTTTTAGTTTAAGTTGCTAATGGTCTCACAAAATTACAGAAACTGGCCTCAAACTTGGGATCCTCCTGCCTCAACCTCTGGAATCACTGGTAATACAGGCATGTGCCACTGTATCTGGCTTGGTATCAATTTATATCCCAAACTGTCAGAGTTTTGCAAACTCATCAAATGCATCCTTCCACAAGCCCACTGAAGGAGACTTAGCTGTTCCTTCGCTTCCTTGAAAAATATCATGGGAATTGCTAGACCACAGAGGAAACTCTATATGGCACTTGCTTGAGGACTCTAAGGTCCATGTAGAAAGGGCCCTAGGGTCCAGTGTCGGACTCCAGATTTCTGTGTGGATGTGCGGTGGAAGCATGGGGCTCATCCGAAGGGAGTCCATTTGTATATTTTCTTCTCATGACCTGAGAAAGCCATTTATTCTCTCTCTGCTGAGAGAGAATAACTTCACTTTGTCTCTCTGTTTAGTGAGAGTAATATGACTTCAGTGTTATAAGGGGGGAAAACCATGTCTATGTGAAAGTTTCTGAGCCATCTTTTAAATGGTGCTGCTGCGATGACTAAGTGTTGACAGTCAGCAGGAGCATGATGGGGTCACTTTCTTTTTCCGTGGTGCTTCCTCAGCACTCAGAGGAGGAAAGCATTGTATCAGGAATACCTAGGGAATTTTCAAATTCCCCAAGCCCCACAGCCAAATACCCTATTCCCAGCCCAGGAGTATAGATGAGTAAAAATAATTGTATTGTGGAGAATCTCCCTAGAACAATAGACTCCAAGATGTTGGTTTTTGTTTTTTGTTTTTTGTTTTTAATCACCTACATAGCTGTGTATATGTGAAAGCTGAGCATAGTGACATGCATGTGAGTTATATATTTTATTCATGGATAAATATTAATGTTATATTCATTTTACAGCATATAAAATCTAAAAAAGCCAGGTGACATTTTTAAAATATTTTCAACACTATAAAAACTCTCTCGCTCTTAAGATTAATTTTTAGTGAGAACAATGTAATTTAATTTTGATATTTTAGAAAATTTTGTTTTAATAGTCATTTTTTAAAGCCTCACTTTAAGTTTTGCACATTTAAAAAAATTTTTTTAGTTATACATGGACACAATATCTTTATTTTGTTTATTTATTTTTATACGTTGCTGAGGATTGAACCCAGTTCCTCACATGTGCAAGGCAAGGTGGTGGCTCTGCCAATGAGCCACCACCCCAGCCCAAGTTTTGCACATTTTTTATTCTCCGTTTTAAGGCTCTCATTGTTGAAAAATATACCTCACAAAGATTTGTAAATACGAAAGGAAGAATAGTATCACTGGCCACATGTAGAAAATCATCATACTATTCTCGACCCATCCCCCTGGCTTTATGAAAGTTTTAGTTCACTTTCAGATGGCAAAATTTTATTTTTCCTGAAAACTTCAAAGGATTCTGGGAGATGTTTGCATTTTTAAACTTTTAACAAAGTATTGAAAATTCATTAACAAATGGATTGAAACTCTCTGGCCATGTTTCTAACTGGGTTGAACATTTGTTTTTGAATGCGCTGATGTGAGTTCTCATAAGTGACCCAGTCATATTGTTTTGGCAACCAGATCACACAAGTGGAAACATTTCCAAATGTCTGTTTTTTGACCACTGTTTTCAAAGCTTTGGATTCTGTTAAAAAGCAGTTACTTTCTTACTTCGTTTAAGTCTCACCTTTGACTCTAAAAGGAAGCTTAAGGTGTTTATTTTTTTGCTGCTAGGTAGCATAGTGCCAAGTGGCACCTCTGACCCCTGCCAAGGTTCACCAATTTGTAAAGGAAAAGCGCATGACTCATCTTTTAAATTATACCACTTTTTAAAGGACTTGTGCTCTGCTTTCCTCTCAACCACACAGTCGTTCTTAAAAGATAGCAAGTAATTTAGCAAATGCCAAAGCAAAGTTAGAATCATCTTTATTCTGATGCAGCTATAAAGTAAACTTCCTGTGCTGTGTAACTCATTTTCTTCTTGAGTCTTGAAATATTGACCAGTGTTTTCTGTGCATCTGCCAATGAATATTTGCTGACAAAGGAATTCATGGGAATATGATTTCATGTTTTTTGTGCACTTTCAGCCATCTTGACCTCAGTAGGAATATCAAGCTTTTCTCCAGTGGCATATGGTTTTTTTGTTTGTTTATTTGTTTTTTGGTGGAGGGCATTTTGCTATTAATGAAATCTAACAAGAAGTTCCTGTCCTGTACATTAATCATAAAATTAATACAATTTTGTGAAGCACTAAATTTGATAGTTTAGTAATACATGAGGTTGGTCATTGTGTTTGTCTTCAGGCCTTGAGTGATGAGATTTTGGATGACTTTCCCATTTCAGCAATTCCTAGCCTTCCTCAACTAATACCTCGAGGCATCACTTGGGGACAGTTATCAGTAATAAAAATGGATGGAAGCCCATGTTTTAAAATAAGTCTTCCTATTTATTTCAACTGGTTTTGAACAATTCTTGTCCTATCTTATGACACCTTCCCCTCTTAGTTAAACTGATGGAGAGAACTGCCTTGGCTCTGGCAGGTCTTTGTTAACTGCTGCTTGTTTGTAGTAGTAACTTCAGACTGTGGTTTCTTTGCAGGTATCCTTTTAAGCACTTGTTTGTTTTGTGAGGGTTAATTTAACTTAGTTCAAACCAGATGGTCTGATCTGTGAATACACTTAACTGGGCACATTTAAACCTCAGTCATTTGCAGTATGTTGTTCAAGAACAGTACACAGGTCATGGGAAAGACCCAGCATGTTCCCTGCCAACCCCTCTAAGTTATGGGATTCCTACCATTTCCTCAAGATGCCTCCTTTGTAGGAGGCAGCTCGTGATTGTTTCACATAGGGACTACTAAGGGCATATGTCAAACTGTCTAATCAGTTTTATAAAGATTATCCTTATTTTTTTTTTAACATCAGACAGATATGTGCCAAAACTTGGAAACAAGGTTTAGAGAAGGCATATCTCACACAGCATTGCAAACACCCAATCATCATGCTTATGAGCCAGGAAGATCTAAAGGTTATTCTTTTTTTTTTTTTTTTTTAATCATAGATAGATACGATACCTTTATTTTATTTATTTTTGTGCAGTGCTGAGGATCGAACCCAGTGCCTCACATGTATAAGGCAACAAACAGAGCCCTGGACCCAGCCCCCAAAGATTATTCTTTTAGATCCAAAATAAATATAAATGGAAATTCTACTGTCTCCTCCCAGAGAGTATAAATCCTAACAGGAGCTTTGCCTTAGATGTAGCTTGTGCCCTTGCCTCACATACTCTTCGGGTGTTTTGGTTTTTCTGTCCTCCACTATTATGAAAATAACAATCAATATAGGATTTAAAAGTACAGAAGTACCCAACTGAAGGTGAGCTTCAACCTCCCTCAGATTCCCAAACCCACTTCTCCAGCTCTGTCTGTGCTTTCTGTAAGTTGCATGAACAAATATATGAATGTATAACCTCTGTAAGTAAGTAGATAGATAGGTATGGGGTCTGGGAGTGTAACTCAGTGATAGGACACATACTTAGCACATGCTTCAATCTGCAGTGCCAAAAGGAAAAAAAAAAAGAAAAGATGGAAAGCAAATTAAACACATCTATATCTTGGTTTTTCACTTTACACTCTTTCTTTGAGCACTTTTCATTTTCTACCTGCACTCTAGTTCACACAGACACACATAATTATTTGCCCTGGTATTTACTGTTGTATCTCAAAGTGATGTGCGTGTGCCCAGGCTGCAGGTGCAGTGATTGCAGCAGAGAGCAGTGCTGGAGGCTCAGGTCCCAGGGGTTAGAGCGTAGATTTCATATATTCCTGTGCTCAGCTGGTGCTCCACCCAGCCTGCTCTGATCTTGACCTCTCCAAACCTGAAGTCTCTTGGGTCTGGGTCTCAAGAAATCAACACCCTGTCTTCAGTGGGAAGGGCTGACGTGGTTGACCACAGGCATTGCATGGTCTGTGCCCTACCTGCACTCCAGCTGGGGAGCCTGCTGGCCTCTGTGAGACCCAGGCATCAAGTGGCCATGCATGGAGCTGGCAGCTTCCTCTCCTCTCCTGTCAGTTAGAAATCCTCTACTTATTTTCTGCCTTTTAAAAACCCATTGAAATTTCTCCTCTTCTGCTGTCTGCTCTGTAGTTGTTCTCGCCATGATTGTGTGTGTCTTTTTTTTCCCTTTGTTTTGTTTTGTTTTGTTTTGTTTTCCATCTCTAACTTCCTCTTGTCATTTTAGCATGGTTTCTGGAAGGGAAAGAGATAAAAATGCATGGTCAATTTATCACTTAAAACAGGAATCCAGGAAGGCTGCATAAATGACATAATGGTAACCTTCCTTACATTGTTCTCTTAGAACAGATCTTAGGCAGTGAAACTGGCTGCTCTTTCTGTTCTGTGCTCATTGTGTGTGTGTGTGTGTGTGTGTGTGTGTGGTGGTGGTGGTGGGGGACAATGTCTAGCTCTGAATCAGGAATTCAGTGTTTCCCTTCTGGAACCTTAATATAGCTTCCGACTATGAAGTCTGCTGAAGAAATCCTTGTTTTAGAAATGAAGAACTGTGCACCTCTGTCCCTTCTCCACTGTCTTGCAGGTCTTATTAATGATGTATGAAAGTGATTGGTTTCTAAAGGCATGGCTATCTTCCAGGGGCACCAGGGTGGAAGGGGACAACTGTGTGACATGCTAAACTCTACCTCATCTTCAGCACGAACAGCCAGACACCACTCCCAGAGGGCTCTGAGAGTTGGCGGCCCCCATCAGAATTGCTGGGGGCCCTGCATCTTCCATTTATATTTGAGAAACTTCCTCCAAGGGCCAGGAGCTGGCGTCCAGTGGTGGCTGAAACCCTAGAATGAGTAAAGCCATCCAGGCAGAGGCTATAGGGAGTGGCAGGAACTGTGCCCAAGTAGAGGGTGCATGCTGCAGCCGCTCAGCAACAGATGAGTAATGCCAGGCTCCGTGCCAGCTCATCCCTGTCCATTTTTAAAAGAAGCCAGAAATTCAAATTTGTATGTAAATTTTCTCAAGTCTGAATTTTGGCAATTAATTCATGCATTTTCTAAATCACTGTCTGGGCCAAACAGCACATCACTTGAGATTTCTTCTCAAACCCACTTTTAAAAATATAAAGTGAGATCAGGAGAGCCAGGGCCCTTTGCTTGAGGTCAGGCAGTGAACAAGTGGTAGGACTAGCACCCAGTCACAGTCTCTTGACTCTCAGCCTGGGATCCTTTAGAATAGATCATATTGTAAGTGCTTGTTTTCATTGGCAAAGTCTTTTCTGGATATTTTTAAAAGCTAATATTACCTCCATAATAGCTCATACATTTTTGGCTTTAGTTCAGTTAGTTTCATGTCAGGTTCTATGGTTTATGTGAGGTGAAATTTTAATATGACTCCATTCTTTGGATGAAGTTGGCAGTGTGCCAGCCAACCAGGCACATCCATCGGAAGTGTCTGATCAAGTTTAAAGATACCATGTTGGCGGATGATAGAGTTTGTATCTCTATTATAAATTAAAGTAAGATTTGAAGCCAGAGTTTAAATATTTCTGAAGACATTTTAATTTTAGTTAAGTAGCCACTAATCAAAAGACTGACTTAGGGTTGGGGATGTAGCTCAGTTGGTAGAGTGACCTGCCTTGCATGTGCAAGGCCTGAGTTCAGTCCCTAGCTACACACACACACACACACACAAAGCAACAACAAGAAAAAAATTGACTTAATGATTCTTTTTTTTTTTTTTTTAAAGAGAGAGTGAGAGAGGAGAGAGAGAGAGAGAGAGAGAGAGAGAGAGAGAGAGAGAGAGAGAATTTTTTAATATTTATTTTTTAGTTCTATTTTTTGTTGGTATGTGGTGCTGAGGATCGAACCCGGGCCGCACGCATGCCAGGCAAGCGCGCTACCGCTTGAGCCATGTCCCCAGCCCCCGACTTAATGATTCTTGTTCAACAGAAAAACAAACAAAAAAATTCCTTACGTGTATTAATTTAGACTTTGGAGTTTACAGGTACTGGAAGGACAGACCTGTGGTTGCAGTCACATCTCAGCTTAGCTTTCTTATCAGGACAATTTTATTTGGCTTATCAAAATAAAGCATTTATTTTCTGCATATTGGAAGGTAGCTCACATATCAGAAGAAGGTTTTAATTAAAATGTACTCAATCTTTATTCAGTCTTATCTGTAAACATAAAGACATTAACTTTTCCAAAAAGATCTTAGAAAATGAATATTGATGAAGCAGCTGTAGAAAGTTGACCTCTTGCCCTAAGACAAATAAAAGTACATTTCACAAACATTTTCAGCCGCCTGTTTTTTTTCCTGCCTCTATAATTGACTCTAATTTGCTGTCTCTCTGAAACCTCAGAACTTTCAAATTGCTACTCAGTTTGCAGTGTAAGTTATAATAGGAGCCACTCCATTCCAAGTATGGGCTACACACTTGAGTCATACTGGGAATTCATCTTTAAAGTTCTTAATTATTTGAACCAATATTAATTACAACATTATAAAAATTATTTCCAAATGATGCTCAAGTCAGTGGAGTTCTTTTTCCCTAATATAGAATTTGAAGTTACTAATAGTTTTCAAATAAAAAGAAATAAACTCTGATACAAAAATTTTAGGTAGTTTCCTCTATCACCAAACTTACTAAGAAAATTAGTAGAAAAATGTAAAGGAATATTATGCTCTTTCTTTTCTTCTCTCTCCTTCATACTTTCTTCAGGAGATGGGATCTCCTGAAGGTTAGTCTCCAACTCCCTGGCTCAAGCTGGCAAAAAGGATGGTCTTTGTTCTAAGGATATTGTCATTGTTACCACTTCACATCAGAAACATGAACTTCGGCACACACCTAGTGGTGATATCCACATTTTACCAAAGAGAGAGAGACAGACAGACAGACAGACAGACAAAAGATTTTCTTCCGTCTACTCCCAGGTTTTGGGAGGAGTGGTCATAGTTGTCACACCCAAGGAGACTAATTCTGTGTCAACCAGGCAGCCTGCCTAATTGCTATTTACAATTATAAGCTGTTAAATTCTTCTCTGTCCTCATCAAACCTCCCTCCCTGCAGGAATAGTGAGTGCCGAGGCCTCTGAAGAAGAGTATGGCAAGAGAGTGTACAATCCTGACAGCTTTTCTAGGTCATACTGTGGAAAATATTTTCTTAGAAATGGGACTGAAGTGGTTTTGTATAACTGAGGGACAACTCAGTGACTTCAGTTCTAAAACCTCCAGCTATGATGCATTCCTGCATCCTGCAAGTGCCCTGAACCCCTATCATCTAGTAGTCATGATTTTAGTTTTCTGATTATCTACTTCCTAAAGTGAATGAACCCCAAAGCAGAAAAATCTTTAAAGTTAGTGATTAGTAGGGGGAGGAATTATATGGTTTATCAACTGGAGCCACAAAAGAATTTGGGGATTTTTTTTTCCCCTTCTGGTTGTATACAAAGTATGTTCACACCAATTTGTGTCTTCATACCTGTACTTGGATGATAGTGATCAACACATTCCACCATCATTAATTACCCCATGCCCCCTCCCTTTCCCTTCAACCTCTCTGCCCTATCTAGAGTTTGTCTATTCCTCCCATGCTCCCTCTCCCTATTCCTCTATGAATCAGCCTCCTTATATCAAAGAAAACATTCAGCATTTGGTTTTTGGGGATTGGCTAACTTCACTTAGCATTATCTGCTCTAACTCCATCCATTTACCTGCAAATGCCATGATTTTATTCTCTTTTATTGCTGAGTAATATTCCATTGTGTATATATGCCACATCTTTTACCCATTCATCTATTGAATGAACCTAGGGGTTCATTCACTTTAGGAAGTAGATAAGCAGAAAACTAAAATCATGACTACTAGAAGATAGGGGTTCAGGGCACTTGCAGACTATTGTGAATTGTGCTGCTATAAACATTGATGTGGCTGTGTCCCTGTAGTATGCTGTTTTTAAGTCCTTTAGGTATAGACCAAGGAGAGAGATAACTGGGTCAAATGGTGGTTCCATTCCCAATTTTCCAAGAAATCTCCATACTGCTTTCCATATTGGCTGCACCAATTTGCAGTTCCATCAGCAGTGTATGAGTGTACCTTTTTCCCCCACATTCTCGCCAACTCTTACTGTTGTTTGTATGCATAATAGCTGCCATTCTGACTGGAGTGAGATGAAATCTTGGAGTGGTTTTAATTTGCATTTCTCTAATTTCTAATGATGAACATTTTTTCATATATTTGTTGATTGATTGTATATCCTCTTTTGAGAAGTGTCTGTTCAGGTCCTTGGCCCATTTATTGATTGGGTTATTTGTTTTTTGGTACTTAGCTTTTTGAGTTCTTTATATACCCTGGAGATTAGTGCTCTATCTGATGTGTGAGAGGTAAAGATTTGCTCTCAAGATGTAGGCCCTCTATTCACCTCACAGATTGTTTCTTTTGCTGAGAAGAAATTTTTTAGTTTGAGTCCATCCCATTTATTGATTCTTGATTTTAATTCTTGCACCGCAGGAGTCTTATTAAGGAAGTTGGGGCCTAATTTTTTTTAGGCTAAGTCCAGCAAGTGGAAAGAACTTTCAGATACTGATAAAAAGAAGTTATGGAAGAGGGGGGAGAAATTAATACTAGTGGTGACGTCATATTACATATTTTATCATGAAGTCAGAATCCTTTTGTAGAAGCTGAAAGCAGTTGAAAATCGGGTAAAGTCTGTGGACTCTGTATGGCATATTTGTTAGTTGTTAATTCACCTAAGAAATGAATGAAAGTTAAACTAGTATCCAAAACTATCATCCTTTGGTTATGTATTACTGTGCTTTTTCCATTGGGTCCTTGCTGATCATGAATCCTTGGTGCTTATTCTGCTCTGGTTTATCACCTTGAAATTTCTCACTTTATTATTAAATTATACTTATAAATATGCACTCATACTTAAGTGGTAAGAATGTTGCTTGGGAGATAAATAAGCCCTTTTCAACCTGCATCTTGAGATTTGGAGGAGGGATAGTGGGTCTTTCAAGATCATCCCACTCCACTGTCATCTCCCCTCTTAGCCCAAAGCTGCATTGCCACCATGTAGGTCCCTCTGTTAAGAGTTGATAACAGCAGTGTAGCCAGCAGCTCCCACACTGGATACTTCCTATTTCATCTCAATAAGGCATAATTTGAAGGGAATCTTCTTTACTATAATCAGATTATCTCAGTGTCTCCTCTACATGTAAGGGTTTTGTTTTTGTTTTTGTTTTTCCTTTTTGTGTATTCTTAGCTGAATGAAAATCAGTTGCTAATTATGCATTAGTCTGAGAACATTGTGTTTAGAGTGAATGTATATGAATCAATTGTCAATAATATTGCTTCACCATTTATGAACACATTCTTTGCTTGACTTAAAAATCTTATAAATTAGTGAGGTTTACTTTTAAAGTGTTGCAGCATGGGCTTTGTGGGGATACCTCTGCATGCCTTAATTTCAGAACTGTTGCCAGCTGCGTCTTGCTTATTTATTTCTTGTCCAGTAGCTATTTATTATTTCTATTTTTTTGAAGCTTAATTGCAACCTCTGTTTCCTTACCAGTGTGAATTCGGTCTCGCATCTGCAGGAGTGATGTTCACTGCAGTCAGCAAAGCTAACTCACAAAATAACAAACCTGTGTTTTACAGTGTTGGAGGGAACTTGCATTTGATGTAAATTGGAATGTCTTGCTGAGGAGAGGAATTGAGACACCTTTTCTGAGTTGGGCTATATGGCATTTTAAGAGGAAATACACATTAATTTTACTGCACTTTTCGTTAAACATGTTTTTTCTTAAAGTAAAACTAAAATAATTATTTCTAATAAATAATTTCTTTGGAAATTGATTTTACATCCTTCAAGGATACTGTTTACGAATCATTAAGATTTAAGTAGAGCTTTGGGGAATATTTATTTTTCCTTTTTGGAAGTGATAGGCAATGTCAGGGGGATGATAACTGTTCAGTGACCCAGGCCTTTTCCAAATTTAAATGGTGCTGTAGAAACCTCTGCTGGTTTAATTATAGATCATGGTGCATATTCAGTTAATTCAATAAATTAAACATGCAGTTACCATTGCATTTATACTTTAAGAAAACAAGAAATCCTTACAATTTTTAACACAGTAAAGACATAAACTTAAGGTAGATGCCTTATGGATGCACCATGACTCCCAACCTCACAGAAAACAAATGTTTGAATGGTCTTGGGTTCTGTCAGTCCTACTCCCTGAATTATGTACCTGAGGTAACTCAAGTGAACTGCCTTGACTAGGAAGATTTCAGCTTAGGCTGGATTCCAGGTACAGCTCAACCATTTAGAAGCTAGTATCTTACCTGATCTCACTATGCCTCAATTTCCTTAGCTGTAAAATGGGGGATAACGACAGTTCTTACTACATTGGGTTGTGAAGATCAGATAAGATACTGTGTCCAGAGTGTTTAACATGATGTTTGGCACATGTCCAGTAAGCACGAGCAACGAGTAATAAAGTGAGCGGAGGCACAGCTAAGCAAAACTCCTTCCTTCCACCATGCCAACTCCTCTCTGCCCTCCTGCTTCCTTCACTGTTGAATTATAATACAATCAGGGACATGTGGACACTTTGTACTAAACTTTTGCACACAACCTCCCTGCCCACTTTTGGCCTTGTTTCCACTGATATTGACAACAAAGCTGCTTTATTTCATATGTTGGGCCCCAGCATTGTCAGCACCCATGCCCGATGGCTAGGCAGAGAGGCAGTGCTGATCCACACCTGTGTTTTGGGGGTGACTGTCCCAGCATAAACAGGAACACATCATTCCCAGGGTGCAAAAATACCCAGCCTGCAGCCTCTCCACGTGGAAGTATTTCTAATACACTCACAAAATAATGAGCATTATAGAACTGTGAATATGACTATCAGCAGAAATAGAAAACCAGAGTATATTTGCCAGAGTGGTTTGACAACTGTTAAGTACTTCTCAAGTATAAAATGGTATTGCCCTTTTGTTATAAGAGTTCATTAAATATTTGCAACCTGAAAGAACTGTCAATGTGCCTGAGTAATATAACTATCGCTTTCCATTTTTAAGCTAACCTAATAAAATTTTAATAAACTCCAAAACCACTTTTATCTCCATAAATTTTGGATTTCATAATGTATGCTTATTCCTAAGGGGGGTATTATTCTTTCCTTCAAAATAGTAACAGTTAATACAAATCTTTTTGTTTCCTTTCATGAATATTATATAACCTTCATAAATATGTGTTCCTCAATTTAAGTATCTATAAAGGCAGACAACATATTAATTCTTTGCTTAAAAAATACTGATAATAAATATAAACTAATGATCAATTATTGTTCATTTTGTTATCAATTCTGGAATGGGCCATATAGAATGGTTGAGCTAGGTAGAATATCAAACCAATAAATTATAATTTTCCCAAACTGAAGACTTCTAAATCTAAGAATTTTGTCCTGAAAACGTCAAGTTCACACCCAAGCAAGAGCCACAGTTGAAATACAGAAATTAATAGGATTAACCCCACCTTATTAAAGATGGTAGGTCATTCTTATTACCTGCACCAGCTCATCAATTTAAACTAGAAACAAGCCACACAGTTTAGTGTATGTAATGAATAGCACAATAATAAGCTAAAGGAGAGTGTTCCCAAGAAGTTAAATGACCTTTCAAAGACCAGGCTGTGGGGAGTTACTACAGTTCAATAAACCTGATGAATGACTGCCAATCCTCATATACAACAAAATGAAATGTGCCTATAGAAAAAAATAATATAAGGGCTCATATAGGTATACTACTAAAATATATGTGTAGATAGTTTAAGTGGTAGATTTTCTGGTTCATGAATTATTTGTTCACAGATCATTACATCTAGAAGTTTGGAAGTAGATTTGTGTGTTTAGTGGGGGTGGGGGCCAAAGGAAATTTGAACCTACTGTGAATGAAAGGCAGTCTGGAAGAAAGAGAAAGTAGCCATGAAATAAAGAGCATAACTCATCTCAACCTGCTCCTCAATTACAAAGCTATAGCTACAGCTATCCCAGGACATATTATAATCTGCACAATGAGAGATTAGACTGTATAATCTGAAGTTCTTTGTTAGTTTCAGATCTTCTGTACGTAAACCAAGCTGTAAGTGTAATCATCTTTGATTTGTCTTCTCATTTCCTGTCTTCCTACTGATGAGGACCAAGTATTCCCTAACTCTGGAGGCAGCCTGATTTATAAGAAATGAGACTTCTAGAAATAACTAAAAGTACATATTCCCTGGAGGTAGGTAGGTGTGTGTGTGTGTGTGTGTGTGTGTGTGTGTGTGTGTGTGTGTGGTGGAAAGGGGCACTGACGATCAAATCCAGGGCCTCTGGCTCTACCGGAGGCTGTATTCCCAGCCCTTTTTTAATTTATTCTGGAAAAAAGTCCTGCTAAATTGCTGAAGATGGACTCAAATTTGGCATCCTCCTGCCTCAGCCTCCAGGGTAGCTGGGATTACAGGCATGCACCACCACATACTGCTTCCCTGGCATTTTTTGTTTTTGTTTTTGACCCCAGTGCTAGACAGTGAAGCCAGGCCCTTGTGCATGCTAGGCAAGGGCACCCTCACTGAGCTACCTACATCCCTAGACCCCAGACTTCAATGGCACCTTAGTCATGGCTCACCGTTCCTCTGGCACCACATCAGACTTTGCTCCCCCCGAGAAGCCCTTCACCCTCACCTGTGACAGTGCACTCCGTGCTCTGAGTTCCTGTGGCATTTATTGACAAGACTTTGCTATTTCTTGTAGCTGCCTTGTATTTGACTCTTGTGTTGTGATGTCCTGCCCCATTAGCTATAATGGAAATTCAGTATAGTCAGAGATTGTATTTTATACCAATTTTCCATTTCCAAGTGATTGTCCTGGAACTCCCTTGCTCCTTTATCTTTATATCACACGTCACCAGCAAAAATCCTTAAACCTGAAGGACTCCTGAAGTCAAATTCTGCTGGCCTGCCACTCCTCAAGGTCACTTGCTTTCTCTAAAAATCAGCTACCATGCACTGCAAGTCGACTCTCAGTTCTGCCCAGAAGACCCACCCCAGTTCTTTCACATTTTGTTATCACTCTTTTAAGTTCCTGTGTTGTCTTTAAGCCTCTGAACCCTTTAACCTTGGCTCAAGAAAGCGTTGAGATTGGCATTAGTCTTCAGGCTTACTTGACAAACATGATCACAGTCCCTTTGGATGACACTCACTGTGGGAAGGAGAGTGCCTTGGAGACTTGCTTTCTGTGAACCCAGCAATGTGTTAAAAACTGCTGTATCAAGGAACTCATGTTTTGTTTGTTTATTTGTTTGCTCGTCTTTACTTTGGGGAACTGAGACTCCTTAGAGTACCTTCCATTCTACTGGAAGTCTAGATCTTTAAAGTGGCTTATATTGCCAGCAACAAGGGAGGTGTGTACTTTGAAAACCATGATACAAAAATGATTAATCAAGAAGAAAGGTCAAGTTTTTCACAGTCCTATGTGAGAAGCTGCCCCTGTCACTCACTGGAATTTAAACAGAACTGGATTCTACCCTGCGTCCTCTGGAACCACAGCTTTGCTTTTGTTCCAAACTCCTGTCCAGTCCGTCTTCCTCTCATGTAGTCCCAGGCCGGCTGTCTTCCTTGTTCCCTCTGAGAAGTTTCCTCTCTTGGTAACTTATGCCCTACCCCAATATATTTTTTTTAACCTTAGTTCCCTTAAGAATGGTAAAGACCTCCTGAATGTCATTATTATTATTTGAGCTCTCCAAAGTTTAAATCACGTCTATTAATCAACGAATATTTACCTCAAAATTAAAAATCCATCTCAGAGAACAGAGAGGAGTTGTCTTGGAAATATGATCAAAGGAGCCCTGGGCCAAGGGTCTAGAGGGAACGGAGGAGAGTAGAATGGGGACAAGTAGGGACAGGTGGCCTTGAAGGCTACCCCCCACCCCCAGTATCCCCCTTGGTCACTACCAGTGGCCACTAAGGTCCAGCATCAGACAGAGAGATAAGAAGCAGCAGCTAGAGCTGGATGGGAGCCGGGAGGTAGTGGATAAAGTCTGACGAGGGAGTGAGGAAGAAAGTTTGGAGTAGGAGTAGGGAGGAGGGAGAGCAGGCAACCAGGTTTTCTTCGCCAGTATGCATTTAAGCCAAGCCTTTCCCACCAGGATGGTAATAACTGGTGCTATTTATTTTCTATTTTTCTAGATCAATGAACTGAGCCATGTTCAAATCCCTGTCATGTTGATGCCAGATGACTTCAAAGCCTATTCAAAGATAAAGGTGGACAATCACCTTTTTAACAAGTAAGTACAAGTGCAACCTCTCATAGGCCTGCTGGGGCTGCTGTAAGAGTATGATTTTTGTGAATTTCTGTAATCACATAATTTTTTCAATGGGTAGGAGTAAAGTTTTGCTGATGAAGTTAATCCTGTGATAAACATAACCATCTGTCATTTTCAGAGAAGCAACAGCAGGCCCTCTGGGATAATATCCTTTTGCCATATGGCATATTGTTCTCTATGAATATCTTATACGTTAAAAGTGATACTTTCATTACAATTTAAAATTTTGAAGCTGTAAATTGCTTGAATTTTTGAGCAATGATGAACCTCTGCTCTCTTGCACAACACTTTGAAAATGATAATTTTATGAACAGCAATGACTGCATCATAGAACAATAACGAATTAAGGTATATTCCTATAACACATAATTGGGTACCATATTGGATATTAAGAATATTCTTCTTCATGGAATGTTATTTTAGGCATCATCAGGGAGCACCTATTCGATCTTAGGTAATCCATTGAGAGTGAGAAATGCAGTGATATATAAGATATTGCCCTGCCCACCAGGGATCACCATCAGACCAGTAGTTGAACACTGACACATGAACAAATCACTGTAAAGTAGTGTGCAAAGTACAGTAATAAGGGTGTATCACCAGGCATGGTGGTGCATACCTGTATTCCCAGTCATTTGGGAGGCTGAGGCAGGAAGATCAAGAGATCAAAGCCAGTCAGCAGTTTAGAGAGGCCTTAAACAACTCAGCAAGATCCTGTCTCTAAATAAAATATAAAAAAGGGCTGGGATGTGGCTCAGTGGTTAAGTGCCTCTGGATTCAATCCACAGAACCAAAAAAAAAAAGGCGGGGGGGGGTAATGTGTGTATGTAATTTATGTATTTGGATCCATGGGAACACAAAGGGGGAAGCAATTCTACATGAAGGAGTAGAAATTTCTCTAAGAAATCCCTCCCACATGTGGATCAATTATGAAATTTCTTTTTCATTTTCTTTTCCTTTCTATTTTCTGTGGTGCTAGGGGATGAAACCTAGGGCCTTACACATACTAGACAAGCACTCCATACTGAACCACATCCCAGACCTTCATGAAATTTCTTAATGGGGTTATTGTTCTCGTATGAAACTGACGTGTTCATACTTCCCGTAATGTTGTGTAAAGGTTAGCTTTTCTAGGAATTTTCTCCGTGGAAATGTAGAATGTGGTATCTATATACAACAGGTTATTTGGGGCCTTAGTAACAGAACAACATGGGGACCACTGTGGGGGTTGCTGGGCTGCCCCTTTCTCGCACTCCTGCTTCTTGTTCTTCACTGTTTCCCTCTACCTGGCCTCTCCACCTCCACCTCTTCTATGGGGAATGGCTATTACGCGTGGCCAGGGTTAAGGGGTCACACAGTCTAAATATATTTGAGACAGAAGGTGGTATCTGTCCCCTTCTGCCTCCTAGATATTTTTTAATTTTTTATTTTAGTTGTTGATGGACCTTTATTTTATTTATTTGTATGCAGTGCTGAGGATCAAACCCAGTGCCTCACACATATTAGGCAAGTGCTCTACCACTGAGTCACAATCCAGCCCTGTCTCCTAGATCTTACTGGGTTGTACCTGGTTCTGTGAAATCATCCAGGACAGTGAACTCCAGGCACTTCCTTGGTACACAAAGAGCTAAATGGGAGCAGATTCAATGTAGCTAACTCTTCTGACTGAGCTTTATTCCACAATGTGATCATTTCAGAGAAAACATGCCAAGCCACTTCAAGTTCAAGGAATACTGCCCGATGGTTTTCCGTAACTTGCGAGAGAGGTTTGGAATCGATGACCAGGATTTCCAGGTGAGTTGCTTTTGTAACAGTTGCCTTGGCTGGAAAGTGGGTTCCATCATACCTTTTGCTCTGTAAAACTGGATTTGTATATTTTTATCATTATAAGTGTGTATATAGTACCAGTCTGCATTTTGTATAAGCAGTTTTCAATGTTCTTTCTGAAGTAAAGAGTTCTCAAAGTTAGGGCCCCGTATGCAATTTCTTATAAGAAATGACTCTTCTTTGGAAAGAGACCAAGCTGTGAGCATTTGGTGAACACTCTCATTTCCAGGTGGAAGTTTCTACCAGAGGAGCTGCCTCCTGATTTCTGCGGTCAGGTGTGTCCACAGCTGTGCCAGTGTGTGTGTGTGTGTGTGTGTGCGCGCTGAATTCACAGGAATCTCAAAAATTGTTTTCTTGCTGATTTGCTGCTTGTTGAATTGGCAAACTCTGACGCTTGACACAGTGTTTTCATCAAAGGCCACACTTTGCGCACTACAATGCTAGATTGTAGAGTGGCCATGGCACTGTTGTCACCACCAGGAACCCACCAGTTCTTGGCACAGTGCTGTGGAACATCTTCCTCTTGCTCTCAGCTCCTCCCACATGTAAATAGGCACTGTTGCTTCACTCCCTGTCTTTGCCTGGTCTTGATTTTAACTTTGAAATACAGCTTAACTTTTTAAATATTTCTTGTTGCATGATCATTTTCCTAAGAAAGGACCTGACGTTGGTTAAAGTTTAATATAGTCAACCAGATCCATAAGGATTTCCTTACGAATAGAATTCTAAGTACTGACTTATTTTAAATCTTTTCAGTTACAATAAACACTTTCAAGTGGGGCACAGTGGCACACGCTTGTAATCCCAGCAGCTCGGGAGGCTGAGACAGGAGAATCTCAAGTTCAAAGCCAGCTTCAGCAAAAGTGAGGCGCTAAGCAACTCAATGTGACCCTCTCTCTAAATTTAAAAAAACAAAATAGGGCTTGGGATGTGGCCCAGTGGTTGAGTGCCCCTGTGTTCAATCCCCAGTATACCCCCCCAACAACAACAACAACAACAAAACCACTTTCTATTACTTGCCCTAATTTAAAAAATCTTAATTTATATTGATACTCTCAGTGGCTTTATTTTTATTAAAAAATAGGGTCCTTTAGGCAAGTCACACTTAGTACTCTTTCCTAAAGATCTGTTCTCCCACTTCCCACCCAGGCTCTTGTTGAAAGCCTTCAAGAATTTCTCCCATGCTTACTCAAAATGAGATGTTGCCATACTTTGAGAAAACTGTGCTGGCCAGGTTGCCCGTGACATCCCCAGACATCCCCTTATTGTGGATCGGGGTTGTGGTCTCCACAGAAGCCCAGGCTCTGGGCTGAGGGCAAGTGAGGGGAGCAGGCAGGATGTGGGTGCTCTGCTCTTAAAACTGCACTGAAGCCAACACTCACGGGGGCTTTGTCAGTAAGACTTAGATGGCACTTACGCACTTGACATTCATTGCTGGAAAAACAAGTAATTTTTAAAGAATAATTGTTGGAATAGTAAAAGGGTTTCATATGACATAAGAAGGGATAATTCCATATGATTTAAGAACTGTTACTATATTTAAATGGGCCATATGAAAATGAACTAGTCACTTTAAAAGGAATTAATGGCAGATTACATTGACATGTTTAGGAAATCTCCTCTGCCTGACTCCCAACATGAGCGTGTCCCTCCTCTGTTAAATGCTGCATTGGCGTTTAACAGAATCTGAGTTTTAAGAGCCCAAGCCCTTCAAAGAGGCCTAAACTGATTACACTGCTTTCTGAATTCTGCCCTGAAGCAGATAAAAAGTTAGTTTTGAAACTCTGAAAATGATCAATTTGGTTGCTGAAATACTAAGATGCTACTATTTCCCCCTGAAAACAAAACAGTATAAGTTGGTATTTAAGTAAGTGCAAATTGCTGAGTACAAACTTTGAAGGGAAATGAGGCAAGTGGAGGATGATTCACAAGTAACTAATTGGCAAGTCTGTTAAAACTCTTAGCTTGAGAGATCAGTACTGAGGAGAGTGGGTGTGAGTGTGATTGACCATCCCAGCACCCCTCCCTGCCTCAGCTCTGCTCACTGCTTTTGGCATTTAAATTGTGGCTTTTTCTTTGGCAACTGTGTTTCTATGAGAGAGAGAGAAAGAGAGAGAGAGTGGGGGGGCTGGGGGGGGGGAAGGAAGAGTGGGTGTTCAGAGTAGCTTTAGTAAACCTCCCATACACTTTTCTTCTCTCCCCCATCCTGCCTCCCTTTCTCAGTGTCTGTACTTCCCAAGACAGCAGTCCCTGAGTTTCAACTGTAGACAAGATTGTAAATGTGGAGATTAACCCAGTTTGTTGGCTACTGGTTTGGAAAAAGAAAAGAAGGCAGGTCTGATGACATTGGCCGTGAAATCACACCTTATAGGCCCTGTGCACTGCAGGGGCAAAGGCTGAAGGAAGGCGTGGACCAAAGGGGCCTATCACATCAGTTGCCTGAGGGTCCATTCATCAGGGCCAGTTCAAGCAGCAGATGTGGGTTGGCACATGAGCACTGAATAGAAGCAGTTTCCTTTTCCCCTCCTAGAGCTGAGCAGAGCCTCCCACTGGCCACTGGTATTGCTCTGAGTTCTGGACGCACAACCCTGTGTTCATTTTCTGAAGCAATTGCATTTTGGACAAGCAACTTAAAATCAATGTAGCATTAAAGAGCTTCATCATCTGATTCAATTTGTATTCAGACTTTTCCATTAAATCAAAAGGATAAATGGGCTGGACTTGTTTGTGTGAATGCCTTTTTGTTGCACTTGAAAAATGTCAGTATTGATTAATGGAAGTCGCTCTGATAAAAGTAGACCATAGTAATCTGCCTACCTAATTGACCTCTATCTGTCATCTTAAACTTCTTGAAAGGAACTGAAAAAACTTTTCTGCTAGCTCAGTAAACATTTGTGTCTTTCCTGTTTTTATTTCTTGATTATCTTTTAAAACAAAAACTTCTTTTCCTTGCTATTGAAGACAAATTCAAACAATAATTCTAGAATATTCATCATTAATAACAGTCCATCTAACATAGATGTGTAAACCTCTGCATGTGTGTACCTAGTGCTTCCAAATTCAGAACTTTCTCCAAAACAATTAGTACTTTTTAAAAGTAACATGATTGGTTTGTAATATGCTCAGAGTTGAATTTTGTTCGTCTCCACATGGCCCTTTTTTCAAAATGAATGCTGCCCTGGCTGCCTCCACTGTTACCATTGCTGCAGTTTTATTTCTGCCATGCACTGCCACCTTAAGACCTGGTCCCTTCCGTCATAATTTCACGCGCAATTATCAGCTCAGTGGGTGTTTATTTGTACCTGGTGCATGCCAGGCTCTGTGCTAGACGTTCCAGGGAATACAGAAGAGTGAAACAGTCACTTTGATGAATTCTATATTAGCTTGCTAAAGAGATTTGCAGAAAACCAGGCATTAAAATTTTTAATGTTCTTCAAGAAAATCTATGCCACTCTTTTTAGCCATGCAGGGTTTCAGAGCCTCTTGTAACATTTCCTCTTGGGAAATCAGATGGAGGCTTCAGTTCATTTCTGAGATGCAGAGAGGGTTTGCCCACCATAAACCAAAAAGTTCTGCAGGTCGGAGCCAGCTATTAAACCTAAATACACCACATAATTGAAACTGAGCCCTCTTGTTCATTGTGTTGGATAATATCAGGTTTACTTTTCCCCTACTGCGCCTCCTGAATTAGAATCCCTCATTATTCGCATTTGATGCCTTTTCTTTGTTTTTATAACCAAGAATTCTAATTTTAAAATGATTAATTTTAAAAGTTAACAGTTTAAACTTTTGAGGTCCTTGTTTCAAGTTTCAAATTCTAAAGCATTAAGCTCTTCAGTGAATACTAACCTTTGGAGGGGGGAAATCTGCTGCTATATCTGGAATATTAAGTCTTATCAAATAAAAAATGTTCTTCAACTGTAGATTTTTCAAATTGACTTTAAACTGCCTGAAGACAGGGACTGTGGCTGTTATTTCCTGGCTGCCTTCCCAGTAGTTTGCACAGAGAAAGACCCTCAAGAGAGATTTATGGAAGAAAGGGAGAAGAGGCCAAGGGGCCATAATAGGGGTAACAGAGCTCATACATGTGAAGCAGTTGGATGTTGGTGGAATTGAAGACAAAGCTGGGGGAAAGCCAGACTCACATGGGAACAGGGCTGAAGACCTCAACCCTGTTTTGCAGCCAGCTAACAGCCCTGTGGATTTTCCGCAGGGGAGGAGCCATGACATGAGGTCTGTACTTTCTAGAGATGATTGATTTGTTATGTGTAGAGATACAGATGTTAGGAGACTGTGGCGTATTGCACTGAGTAGGAGGAGGCACACCTGACAGGGCCAGGGCACTTGTCACCGACACCCTAAAGCAGAGAATGGCTTCCCAAGAACTAAGACATGTAAACTGCCAGGTTGGGGAGGAGACTGATGGCTCTCAGGGGCCTAGGACAGGAGCCATTGAGTTGGGGGCCTCTCGAAGGAGCATTAATGCAGATCACAGAGGGAAGGAAGATTGAGGGTGGGATAGAGAGGAGGAGGAAGTTGAGTTTTTGACCCCTTGGCTCTGGAAATGACTGTGAGATTTCCCCTTGAGGCTGGTGGTCAGGACAGGGTGAGGAGCAGAAGCCCTGCTATGGGAAGGATGGGCACTGACATGGTCATCGAAGTCCCCAGTGGTCCTGTCTCTTTAAAATCATACCAGCATGCTCACTACCCTGTATGTGCTTGCTCCTTGAACTGTCTATGCTCTTTTATTCCTTTGTCACTGGGTTTGCTCATTGTTCACATTTGTCCTCTTGGATTAGCTACTCTGTGCCTCCCAGTGAGCCCTGGAAGGCAGCTCTGCCCTGAGCAAAGATGCTTCTGGACTAAACCCCACAGGATTACCCTCACTGCCTGTCAACATCATTAGACTTTTCTGGTGCTTTTTCTCCTCCTCTTTGCAAGCTGAACAAATTACTAGCCCCACCACAGATTGCCCCCACCTATGAGCATACACTTCCTATCTGCCTGTATTTCCTGCCCTGAACCTCTTGGGATTGCACCTCATGCTGTGGACCCAAGACCTGACAGTCAGCCATCCTTCTCACTAGGTGCTCCTATCAAGTTAAATGCATGCTTGTTTTTCATGAGCCTTGGGGACCTGTCTCTGGTGTTTTAATCTCCATAGTTAAGTAGCAGTCTGAAATTTTAAAAGGTGATCTCATGGCACTCCATGAAGTTCCTGCAACTCTGCTGCTTTCTCTGTTGAGCATTACCTTTCATTTTTATGTTTTTTTTCTTTTCTGATAAGTTGTTTCATTATTGATAAGCACTAGATTGCTCTGTATCTTGCTCCCCTCTATAATGAAAGCCATTCTACACCTGATATCACACTCAGGCTTTCTTTGAAATTCCCCCAAGAGCTTAACACAGGGCTTTGAACACAGTGTGCATTGAATAAATCCTTGATGACGATGTTCAAGTTAGCATGTTGGTCTTTAACTCTCTGACGAGGTCAGAAGACCATCTGTGCTCATTCAGAGATGTCAAATGTAAAACCAGAAAGCAGGCTTCTCTGGGCAGTCACTCCCATCTCCCGGGCTGTGTGATTTGAAGCATGTAATCATAATCCTGAGTTGTCAGCAGGACACAGTGATTGGTTTCCAGGTTTCAAGTCCATGAAACAGGTAACATGGTTGGGGAGAAGAACATTTCCTAGGAGTTAGAGGCCCAGTAGAGTCTCAGGTCTTCAGTGACCGTAAACCATTGACCTGGCCCTCAGGGGTCTAGGTTTCCTCATCTGCAAAATGAGGGAGAAAAACACAATGCCGAGTCCCTCCCAGCTAAGCTGTCAGATCGCTGAATCTATTATTAAGTCAAGTGAGTACATGACTGTCACTTAGGTTCTTGTATACAGTGTTGACATATGCTCTTGCTACAATGTGGCTTTACACACTTGAGCATGACAGAATTGATTTTAAGTGGCCTTTCTTTTGAATAACAGTAAGAACTTTTCACATGTGATTTTTAGTCAAATGTACAAACTATCAAAATGGGGGGAAAATCTATACATACAAGACTATGATTAGTTCAAGAAAATTAAATGTGCAGAATGCTTGGTACTAAAAAAAGTACAGGAGAACGTAACAGTTACTATGTTACAGTTTTATGAGGGGTATAAAAGATTGGCCATAGGAATGAGCTAATTAAATTGACCTTTATATTTCCTCCACCCTTCTGGAGACTCACTAATCCTGGACCTCCCACTGCGGAAATAAACATTTTCCACGCAGACAGTTAGAGGAGAGGGAGTGGACAGCACCATTTATCCTTTTCTTAGGGACAATAAATTTCCAATTATAAATGTAAGAAGGCCATCAAAGAGGAAGCTTCATATCTCATTATCTTCCTTTATTTCCTGTTGAGGGCCAGCATGGCACCAGAGCTTCAAACACAGCTGTTGAGGTTTGAAGTAGGATGTCATAAGGCCAGATGTTTACATGCCAAGTTGCAGGATAGTCAGGCCAAGATGGATTGAGCGGTCATATTCTCACCTGCCCTGTACCTAGTAATTCTGCCCTAGAACTTGAACTTATGTCCAACCATTCGCTTTGTCCTCATCTCCCCCACCTGCTCCCCAGCAAGCCTTGGAGAGTCCTTCAAAGTGGCATTTATTGTCTACTACGGTCACATCTAGGGGCTGAAGTAAGAGCACCCACAGGGTCACCTTGCTTACCCAGAGTCAGTGGGGGACTGTAGCTGCACAGTAGGTCACCTAGTCGGGGATGAATGTTTAGGGGCCTTGTAAGAAGAATGTCTGGGCCAATCACATACACCTGTATACTGATGACTACTTTGGTATGAAATATCCAGACAGGGGATTGAACCCAGGGCCTCACATATGCAGAAAGTAAATTAACTAGCGGCTTCTAGGTTGGGAGAATGGGAGAGAGAATGGGAGTAACTACAAATGAACATGGGGTTTCTTTGGGGAGAGATTAAGTGTTCTAAAAATGATTGTGGCAGTATTTATATAAGTTTGTGAATGTATTGAGAATGATTGAATCATGTACTGTAAATAGGTGAATGGTATATTATGTGAACTCTATCTTAGTAAAGCTATTAATGAAGAAGAGTGCTTGAGTTTGAAATTAGTTTATATTCAGTAAGAGACTCCCCCCATACTGATTCTGGATACCTTTTTTTAAATATATCTTTATTTTATTTTTTATTTATGTGGTGCTGAGGATCGAACCCAGTGTCTCATGCATGAAAGGCAAGTGCTCTACCACTGAGCTATAGCTCCAGCCCTGGATACCTTTTGATTAAGGCAGATTATGATTGCACCATTTCCACTCTGAGCAAGTGAATTTAAGGAATGGACTGAGTGGTCATATTATATAGTTTGTAATATGAAACTATCAAATGTATAGAAGGAAAGGAGTCACTGATGAATAGAGCTTTTTTTTGCAGTTTGTTTATTTACACTTATCATCAGCATTTTGGTCCCATAAACAAATAGTAAATCATTATCCATTTCTAAATGTCTGGGAAATGACAGAGGTAACTAATACTGAATAATTAGAAGAGCAAATAGGAAACTTAGAAACCATTCACTCGAGCTGTCTTACTTTGAAGATAATCAGATGAGAATAAGGGGTGTAGGGGAGGGGGTTGGTGAGGGGCCTGGAGCCCCTGACTTTAACTTGCTGCTGTGGGACTGTGATCTTTATCCCTCACCTTCTGCTCACCCCCTCCCCCGGCCCCACCTCACTGTATCCACTCTTTCCCTGTGGTTTGAAAGGGTGCTGGGCAGTGAGGCCAAGGATAGAAGGAAGATCGGATAAGCTGGTAATTTTCAGCTTGAAACTTCTTTGTAGAATGTTTTAAATTCCCTTTTTAAAACATAGGTTATTATTATTGAGAGCCTTAGAAAATAACTTACTACTATCACTTTTTTTTCATAAGTACATTATTTTCTTTTTTCCTGCTATCACTTTTGAACTGATAGGTCCAGAATCCCAGATTTTGAGTTCAAGTAATGTCACTCTATTATAGAACATACTTCTCTAAGCTGTGTCCATGACAAGGAATTTAATTTTTAATGAGAGTAGATTTTTCCAGATTCTGGGTAGATTTCTTAGGGTGATTTCATCTGGCAGCTGTCTCATAAAGACAGGCAAATGAGGGTAAAGACTTCTGAATGTGAATATTTTACTTTAAAAATGGGAGATTATCTTGAAGATAACCAAATGGTGCTGTTTATGCCTTGATTGGATCAGATTTGAATCTGAGGCTTGGTCTTTTAAATCCAGAGATTAAGATGAGAAAGAATTTTTTTCATGTTGCCTTCTGCTTGACCTTCTTTCTTCACGTAGATCTCCTCCTAGCTTGTTGATTTCATTTTAACTGCTTTTCCTGGTTCTTTTTTGTTTGTGTTTGTTTCCCAGCTTAGTATTGTGGAAAGTAACCTGCAATTCAGCATTCCTACTGTAAAAAGATTACTTAGGTTCTTGCCATTATTTGCCAGCGTAACCCATGCAATTCTGAGCAAAGAAAGGCAGAGGATGGGATACTGTTCTAAAGATAGAAGCCAGTGGTAGAAGGGGAATGAAAACCTCCACCAATTCTTAGACCATGTGAACTAATTAAAATAGACATGATGAAATGTGCCACATGGTCAGAAATATGAAGAATTCTTAGGGCTGATGTTGTCTCTACAATCGACAAGACTTTTATGAAGTACTGAGCACTAGGCACCCCTCAGCCTGTCTTCACGCTGCATGAATCCTCTGACTCCAAGCCCAGGCTCAGCAGCAGTTTTTCTGTCCTGAAGCCTTGTTCCACAAACACACATCTGTCTCAGCTCTTGCCTCGAGAGAAGACAGCTCCTATTCCTGTCCCCTTCAGTTACAGTCAAGCAATAAACAGCCCTAGAATCATGATAGCTTGGTACACAGGTTCATAAAAATGTAAGTAAAGGACTCTGGATTACATTAGCTGTTGTTAATAATATTTTCTGCACACTTTACTTGGCAAAATTGAAAACATAAGGACAGGTTTGGTTTTTTGCCAGCTGACTCACACCCCGTATTGGTATTAGGTGTTTGTCACCATGGAAAAACTGGCATCAACTCTCCCATCATGCTGCCCAGCAGACTGTGGGACCTGGATCCTCCACGTGTATCATCCCAGTTGATACAGCGAAAAGCTAAAATGATCGAGTCATTCATATTTTATGGGTCTCTGTTTTACTATCTAAGTTAAGTGGTTTGGAATTATTTCTAAGATTGCTTCCAATTCTAATACTCTTTGGTTAGGATATTTAATTACACATGCAAAGACTCTTTGGGGGTGCTGGAAGATCACTCTAGGCTGCTTCCCTCAAGCCTCCCCTTCTTGCTGTCCCACCTTGTCCAAGCATCCTGTACAATTCTGTGACTCATTCTTCCTTGGGACAGAACAGAGCACCCTGAGGAGTTTCATATGCAGTTTCTGCTAGGTAGCAGGCTATTGGAAGGCAGCGCAAGGACCACTTTTAACACACAGACCTCCTTCCTCCCTTTGCTCACTTGCTCCTCCTTGCCGAAGTTGTCCTGAATGCATCTGGACCCAAGGAAGTATTATTTTCATGCAGCTCTAAGAACTAGTGTTGTCTTTTCTGTAACCTTGGCCTGAATGGCCTAAGGTGATGGTATCCTGTCTTCTCACTGAATTCTCCCAGGGAAACGTGTACTGAATCACCTTCAAGGTCCATGCCCTCCAGGAGAGCAATGAGCTGTCTTAGAGTAAATATATTTTTAGAGTTATTAAAGATCTGATGTGAGTTCCAATTTAGCCTGCTCTCTCCCTAGGCTTATTATTGTCTATGAGGATCAATGAGGCTAAAGGACATAAGCAAGTGCTGATGAATGGCAGATAGAATGAATGGCGGAGAATGTTCTTTGTTCCTGACCATTATTACTTACTGCACTACCTTTAAAACATAACTTACCTTATTCCAAAGGCTACAAAAATTTGATGGTTATGGTGTTTCATAATAGCAAAAGTTTGGTCTTATCTTTGCCAATTGCCTGTTTTGTTACCTCAGAGGAAGCCTTAGGCAGGTATCTCAGACATTGTACTTGATTCCACTGTAAGCCAGATTTTTATCATCAAGTATCAAGTAGAAAACTGCACCTGGCTTCTCCTGTCTCATAGTAATGTTGTGAATAATATGAAATAATGATGATTTTTCCAGGCTTTAGAGTCATTCCAAGGATTAGGCATTTTATGTAAAATTGCATTATCTCATCTGATATTCTACTTGTCTATTAGATGATGTTTTTACTAAATTTGATATATTTTTATGTTAATAGTGATATGAAAGGTACATTCTAAATTTTGACAAAATTTCACTGATTACTTGAAAACCAGGAGCCTTAAATTTTTTTCCCCCCATTCTGAAAGTACATATTGTGGGTTGAGACTTCTGAAGGGATTACTAAAAAGAACAAAAGTTGACACAGAATCAGGTACAGCTTATACCCAAAGGGCTTAAGAACAGCATACTACAGGGACACAGCCACATCAATGTTTATAGCAGCACAATTCACATATCTAAATTGTGGAACCAACCTAGATACCCTTCCTGTAGATGAGTGGATAAAGAAAATGTGGTATATATAGAATATATATACCACAATAGAATATTACTCAGCATTAAGAGACAATAAAATCATAGTATTTTCAGGTAAATGGATGGAGCTGGAAAACATAATGCTAAGTAAAGTAAGCCAATCCCAAAAAAACAAATGCTGAATGTTTTCTCTGATATAAGGATGCTGATTCATATTGGAGATGTAGGGGAAGCATGGGAGGAATAGACGAACTTTAGGTAAAGAGGGTAGTAGGAGGGAGGGGGAATGGGGGTAGGAAAGATGATGCAATGAGATGGACATTATGTCCCTAAGTACATGTATGAAAACACAAGTGGTGTGACTCTTCTTTGTGTACAACCAGAGACATGAAAAAATGTGTTCATATGTGTGCTATGAATTAAATTGCATTCTGCTGTCATATATAACGAATTAGAATAAATAATTTTTAAAAAGGATTAAGACATAGCCAGTATCCTAATGCAAAGTCTGAAATAATTGATTATAACTTTGTCTTTGAAATTGAAAGCAAAAAATTTGGGAGGAGTCAACATTATTAAATGTTTACTTAATGAATACAGTGAATGTCATGAATTTATAAAGTTCCTCATTTTAACCAAACCAGAGTTGGAGAGAATATAATGGGAAAGGCATTAATACAGATAAGTGTCATTATAACGCCTGGAATACACTACACTCTGCTCCTTATGTGCCAGATGAGACACTATCACAATTCAGTAGACCCTTGTATCTCACATGTGGTCCATAGACCACCACAATCAGCATTGTCAACTTCTTAAAATGCCCCACCCCAACCTCTCAGATCAGAATCTGCATTTTAGTGTGGTCCCAGATGATTCAGTTGCTCATTGAACTTTATTGAAAAGCACTAGTGATACTGATTTCCATTTTATTCTCCCCGCTTGACCCATGAGAGAACGTTTTACTTTCTTATCTAAGATGTACAAAAAGATGAGCTATAAGACAGGTGCTGCAGTAATTCCATCTTGGCTAAATACAGTTATCCCTTACTATTCCCCACCCCCCTAAAAAATTATTTTACATGAATTATCAGTTTTACAAAGTTTATGGTCTGTTCCACCTGGCTTTCATGAAAGTTGATCATTCCAGCTTTTATTTTATGCCTGAAGATAATTTGAAGTCTTACAATTCCTGAAGTTCTTGTTTTATTTGCAATAGATGCCCCTTTGCAAATTGGTGTTTTGGATGAGAAAGTAAAACAATTAAAAAAGAGCAACAATTGGAGAGGTTTGGGGAAACTCACACTTAAATCTCCAAAAGAGGATATTCACTTTGATTTTCTTCCTTGTTATTGTAAGTAGGAAATACAAAGGGAAAATTTTTAAGACCAAAAATAATGTTCATGTGAGTATAGTCATTTTCATCCTGAAAACCCCTTTCCTCATTCTCAATGAATTTCAGTAATCTTAGGAATGATTTAACATTCTCAAATCCTGCTGGTTAAAGTCATTGGGAGTTACACTGATTTTTTTTTTCATCTTAAGTTTTCTAATGAGCTAAGGAAAGCAGATTTGGTTAATTGACATTCTCCGTTCTGTACTTTGGCAGGTGTATCTGCCTGCACTTGGATCTGAGGTGGGCTGTCTTAGAATGTAACAGACTGCTGTGGCAGTGCCAGGACACATCCCAAGGACTGAGAATGAGCTCATGAGAATTGAGAGTGCCCCCTTCAATCCTAGGGCCTCCATGAGCTTCTGGGCCACTGTAATTTGATTCTCCCTTAGATAGCTGGACACTGCTGGATTTCATTTAGAAAGGATAAGGAGTCTTGAATATACAAGATAGCAAGGAACACTTTCATTGAAATCTATAGGGCAGAGATGCTTCCTTCCTTTCAAGGGTGTGATGTTCCCTGAATTAGACAACGTTGGTTCACTGGCCTTTGAATGCCCACTTTTAGAGAAGAAGTTGCCTTTGAATCCCACACGTAGTTCAATGAGGCCCAGCACAAGAGCACAGTTAGCAGCAATGAAGGATAGACTTCCTCAAGTGCCAGAGTTTGCTACTTCCACTAATCTAATGACCAGTGTCAGAAAGATGGGGAAAGGTGGGGAAGCTCTGCAGAAGAGGAGGCACGAATGGAATTGCTTATGGGAGAAGAGGTAGATGTCCCTAGCTAGTGTCAACAGCACAAATGAGACACCATAATGAAATAATGCCAGGAGAGTCCTACTCAGAGGCCTTCCCTGTTTACCCTCCAGGGGATCAGTAGTGCTCAGAAACATCAGGAGAGGGGTGGGTAGAGGATGGACCCATCTGGAATCTTCTGAGAAGCTCTTATAGAATAAGAGGTTCCTTCCTCCTTTATAGGCAGCATAGTTTACTAGTTGAGAACTTGATCTCTGAGCCAGCCATACCAGAACTGGAATTCTAGCTCTTTCCTTATTAGCTGTGTGACCTTTGCCCTGTTATTAAACCTCTCTTGTCCCATTTCCTTACTTACCAAAGGATGGTGATAATGATACCCCTGCAAATGAATCTTATCAGAATGAGAAGTGCCCTGTGCAAAATGCTGGTACACACTCGTCATGTAAGGGAAAGCTTGGTGGCTGTGAAATTTTCTTTCATAACTGGAACCTAATCTTATCCAGAAGAAAAATTTGAGCTCATGTCTAATTCTGAAAAGAACAGCAAGGTGAATAAAGTAACTGTGACCTTAATTCTAGATATCAGCCTGCTCTGAGAATATTGGAATCATAGTACTTGCCCAAGCTGTTTCCATTTCATTTGAAAGACTTGCAGTTTGAGTTACCGTGAATATAAAATAGTGTCAGCCTGCTTGTCAACTTTTTCCAAGCACAAATGTTGCTATCACAACAAATTACTTGGGTATCAGAAATCCCCACCTCTAACCAATTTTCTTCCCTCTCCCCCCTTACCCTAACCGGGAAGAATTCCTTGACCAGAAGTGCACCCCTTCCTAATGACTCCCAGGCACGCAGCGGGGCTCGTTTTCACACTTCCTATGACAAAAGATATGTCATCAAGACCATTACCAGTGAAGATGTGGCCGAGATGCACAACATCCTGAAGAAATACCACCAGGTAATTTTTCTTTATTTGTATTTTTTTGTTGTTGTTTTGTTTTCTTTTTTCTTTCTTTTTTTTTAAAGAGAGAGAGAATTTTTTTTTAATATTTATTTTTTAGTTTTCGGCGGACACAACATCTTTGTTTGTATGTGGTGCTGAGGATCGAACCCGGGCCGCACGCATGCCAGGCAAGCGCGCTACCGCTTGAGCCACATCCCCAGCTCTCTTTATCTGTATTTGAATCTCTGAGAAGGTTAACATCCATGACCAAGTGTCATCAAGGCCAAAGGTCTCAATATGTAGTTAGGAAATGATGAGACATGTTTGACTTAAAAATCTCCTGTCACCCATTGTTCTAAAGGGAATGTGGCCAGATTCCTGACAGTTTACGTTTAAGACTGCGTATGTTATAGAGGTCATTATGTATATAATGCTTTTCCTAAATACCTTCTGTATGATCACTTCAGTGATCACCACTGGTCTTGAAATCATTCTGCTTAAGATTTGGAAACTTTCCAGAAGATTTTACCTGTGACAGAAGTTAAATGTTGACTTCAGAGTTTTTAATCCACCTACATCTCCAAGTCTCATCTTGCTCCCACTTTTCCTTCCTGTCAGAGTTCTAGAAAAATGCACCGAATAGCCCCATTCTACTGTGGAGGAAATTCTCCAATTGTAGGTGTATTGGTTTACGTCTTGTCCCTTTTCATTCCTAAGCATTATCCCTTTGTAATTGCCCTTCAGATTGAAACTACCAGACCGTTTTGGGTTCAGATCTCAGCCCTATCACTTACTAACTGATTTCTGGACTTTGAGACTGAGTTTCTTCATTTATACAATAAGGATATTAACACCTAACTGCAGAGTCCTGAAAAGTAAATGGGAAGTATATACCAAGTACTTAGCACAGTATCTGTCACACAGTAGGAGCTGAGCATATGGTGGATGTGGTGGCAGCCACACTGTTACCAAGATAATGTCTATTGTATAACAATAAGTCATCTTGAAAAATTGTGGTCTTATGGCATGAATATGACCATTGCTGCAACATTATAGGAATCATCCTTAGATGATTAGAACTGGTATTTGAAACACACAGAACACACACGCGCGCGCACACACACACACACACACACACACACACACACACACACACCGTCTGACCTAGTTGTCTCCTTTGTCTGAAATAACAAAACACCATAAACTGGGTGGGCTAAACAGTTCTGGAGGCTTGGAAACTTGAGATAAGGGTTCCTGCATAGTCAGGTTCTGGCAAGGCCCTCTTCCTGGCATGTAGATGACTGCCTTCTTTTGGTATCCTCACATGGGAGGAAGAACAGAAAGCAAAAGCTCCCTGCTACCTTCTCCAATGAGGGCACTAATTCCATCACAAGGACTCCACCTTTGTAACCTAATTACCTCTCAATGGTGATTTGGGTTTCAACATAATGAATTTGGGAGGATACAAATATTCAGTCTATAGCAGAGTCCAAATTCTCCTCAGAGATAAAGATTGTCTTTCATAGAGAATATTCAAAATAAAGTGCTTCAAGCCCTGCCTGCATTAGGATAATGCTCAAAGACTTTAAACCATCACAATTATTAAGTATCAGCTTCTCAGAATATCTACTTTGAAGGCAGCACTTATTTGTATTTGTGTCTGTTTAAAAGTATTACTTTGGGTCATGCTTCATGTTCACATACTACACATTATTTCTTGGCAGTGCTATTCTTCCAGTCTTTGCAAATGTGATCAGTGGCATTTTGCTTGCGCTGAAGTCTATAACAATCTTTGAACGACGTTCTGTTTCTGTAAACTTGGTACCGCCTCTGATTTATTTTCTTAAAAGCATTAGTCAGTCTCTAAATTCATTTAACATCTCACATGTCTTTTATAGCATCTATTGCCTTTAAAATTTGTTCTGCCAGGCTCAGGCTATTGCCTGTGACAAAGGGAATTTAAAGTGCTCAGAGAGTACCTACCAGAGGGAAGACACCAAGGCACTGGCTTCTGAATGAATTAAATTGCAGGTTGCTGCTTTTAACTCTTCACCTGTTCATTTTTCATATTCGGGTTCCCCGCTCTTGAATTTGATGCATACTCACACATTCTTTTTACACTTCCTTTCAGTTGGCTCACAACATTCAAAGCAAAGAAATATCTCATGACTCATGAAAACATATTATTCTGACAAGTGGCTGTGACACCATTCTAATAAAATGTGACACACAATTCAGGTAGCCACTTCTTGATGACAACTTTTGAGTTCACAGTCTTTTGATGTTACAGAAATCACAGTTTGAAATGTTTTCTCTGGGGTACTTACTATGACCTAACACTACAGATTAGACATACCCCCAGTGTCACAAAACACATTGGGACCAGTCTGTTGGCACACTGCAGGAGCTATAAAGTGCTAAAGATTTCTTTTTGTACCACTTCTACAAAATTGTTATTTTGGGTATTTTTTTTTACTCAGAAAAGTTCATTTAGCCCATATCTATTTTTTGCCTTCTTAAAAATAGAATATTTTAAATATTATTGAAAGGGTCATGATGATTGAGAATGATTATTGTTATACAATTTACTTAAAGGACAATAAGTTGAAATCAGGAGACAATAGATCCTACCTTGTTATGAACCTGTTGTGTCAGCAATCTCTGAACTGAGTTTTCTTGTCTATATTTCATTCCTTTACCTATTTTATTCAGGTATTTACTCCAGAAAAGATGTGAAGTAGCCTTCAAGAAAGTTTGAAATACAAGATAGAATAAATGGGGGAGAAAAGGGAAAATAGAATGCAGGAAGGAACAAGTTGGAGCCTGGAAGAGTCTTAGTAGCATGTCTGCTACTCTGAGGGCCACTAATTTGAGCCAAGCTTCCTAGCAGCCAAAGTAGAAAGAGCAACCTGAGTTAGCTGCACTCTTGCTAAGGAGAAATACAAGTATTTTTGATATAAAATCCAACAGGATTGTCTCCAGGGAGTTCCCCAGAGAAGACACAGGACATCCAATCCTATGAACAACATCCTTTCCACAAGCTGTGAAACACAAAAATGTTATAGATCTTTTTTAAAAAATAATCATCAGTCTGGGCTGCTAAAACCACAGTGACATGTCATTTCTATTTAGTGAACACAGCTCTGCAGAGAGGCGGGGAAACAATGCTCACTGGCCACCTGACCCTCCATCAGACTGGCTTCCATGGAATATTCTTCAATTGCCCTTCTCAAAACCACTTCCAGGCAAGGTGTTGATAAATAGTGCATGGTGGGAAGCTCAGTCTACATGCCCTTATGTGATTCCGTGTGCCCAAACACAGGCCTCCCATCTGGAGTCCTCGGAGGTCCTCTCAAGCTTTGTCATTCTCTCATTCTGTTCTGAGATGCTCAGAGACATTTGAGGTGTAACTATTAGACCTTTATTCTTACTTAAAGTAGGTCTAAACTGCTTCTGTCCTGTGCTTCAGTGGTGACTGTCAATTCTTCTGTTTCAAAATTTTTGCTTTTTGTTACTTTTACTTTATAATTAGCTGTGCTTCTCAGGTCTCAGCATCCTCAGCCATGTGTTCCCCACAGAGTCTAGAGGGCTGCCCCAGGACATGCCCCAGCAAGCAATTAAGTCTGTTCAAATTGTATAGCAATAGAGGAGATGGGCTCTGGAGAGGGCCTCTCCTGTGGAGCATATTAGATGGACTTTCTGGTAGCTTTGGTTGCTCCATAGCCATTTCCTTGCCTTTTCTTTTCCTTTGTTGTTTTTTGTTTTAGTGAAATAACATTCACAGTTGCAGCTATATTCTGGAGGGTTAAAACTACCACAAAACTAACATCTGGAGAGGTTGCTTGTTATTCAACTAAATTCTTTTGGGATTAATTTTCTGACAAATAACCCTTACCACAGTGTGGTGTGGCAGGTAGTATGGAACAGAGACTGGGAAACATCACATCCCAGTTTTGCCCCGACCGATGATGCAACCTTGGGCAACCTTTTGGCTTCAGCTTCTTAGTCTAAAAATTTGGATCTTAGTACTCCTTTGTTTGGGTATTGTGCTTCTTAGGCTTATGGATTCGTACTTATGCTTAGAACTTCTTATTTATATAAGAAGTGCTATAGAATTGATTGAATAAGATAATTAAATGCCATTCTTGTTCCACTTCTTATATCCCAATGCTGAAATGATCCCAATGTCAGTCATTAACTCTTTCAATCCACTAGAGGGCCTGTTTCTGGCAGAGCCCAGCACTGATGTAGGTTTATGAAGATTTGAACTATAAGGAGTTAGGATTTTCTCGCAGGTTTCAGGCTCTTGCCCTATTCTTTATTTGATGCCCAAATTCTACCCTGATTCCACTCTGTGCTAAGAATGGACAGCATCATCTCTCAGACCACTGGTAAATTCATATTATGTATTGCACACTTCATAAATCTCTTTCATTTAATTCTTTCTTGAATTAGGAATATAATGTTTTGGTATAAATATCCTTTTTTTTCAAATTTCTGCTTGACTACAACAAACTCAGATCTTATACATGATGATTAACAACTAATTAGCTAAGCATATCAGAAGAACATTAAAAAAAATTAGTCAGGAATCTTATTTCTCCTAAGTTGACTGATTTCCCCCCACCCCCGCCACACACACACACCTGAACTATTGGCCATCATATAGCTTCAGCTTAAATTAAAATTAAAAGGTAATGATGTTCTGGCCTTTTAGCTAAAATCTAGTATAAAATTTAGTGACACTGTCAATAAAATTTTAGAACTTTTACAGGACTTACAGTATAACTTTTGGAAAGTTACAAGGTAGTGTGATCAAGGAAGAACTTACAAAAATAGCATTAAAAATAATTATTTTAAGCTTCTGAAATGTAGGGTTTAAACAAGAATGGGAAGTTATGATCCACGTATGTATGATATGTCAAAGTACATTCTACTGTCATGTAATGCTAAAAAGAACAAATTTAAAAAAACTACAAAAAAACAAATATAGGGTTTAAATTTGTTTTTTATTTCAAAGTGACTGAATCAATAAATTGATGAAATTAATAAAACAAGTTCAAATCTGTCCTTAAGTTAGTGCCTTAACTTTCAGTAGAAGATTTTAGTGTGAACATAACTTCCTTAGAGCACCTTTGTTTATCCTTCCCTGGGGGACAGTGGCATTGGTATTATTATTTGAAGGATGAGGCATAAGTAGAATAAAACTGAGACACTAAAAGCAAAAGAATAAGGTGGGTGGTTCCGAACGA
Organism: Urocitellus parryii; assembly: GCF_045843805.1. Taxonomy (NCBI): domain Eukaryota; kingdom Metazoa; phylum Chordata; class Mammalia; order Rodentia; family Sciuridae; genus Urocitellus; species Urocitellus parryii. Next base: position 64,231,299 of record NC_135539.1, on the reverse strand, counting down.
GAAAAGGTAATGGGTTACATTAGTGCTTCTCAGGCTTTGACTGTGACAGACCTGAGAATCCTGTGGAAATGCAAGTTCTGACTCACTGCCCCAGGACAGGTCAGTACCTGCGATTTGAAACAGAACCTTCTGAGCTCTCTCCTGAGTCTGCCCTTGGACTTTCTTGTTTGTTTTTGTTTTTGTGTTTTGTTTTAGAGACAGATAACTTGCTATGTTGTCCAGGCTGGCCTCAAACTCCTATACGCAAGCAATCCTCCCACTTCAGTCTCCAAAATAACTGGGATTATAGATGTGCACCACCACTGCCCTGGTCTTTGTCTTTTCATTCACTCTCTGGAGGAATGGCCAGTTGGAATTTGAAAAGTACTTTAAGATTCTGCATCCTATAAGTACCAAAGCACTATGAGACCTGAGCTCCCACCAGACCTTCTGCTGCCAGAAAAAGCTGTGATACTTTTCTTGCTTTCTCCTGGAAACCTCAGGAAGGTGTTTGTCATCATGGAGTTTCTTCTGCTCTCAGAACATGTGTAGTCCTCTGGTCTCAGCATTCTCAGCCGTTTGGTCCCCCAGCATCTAGAGGGCTGCCCAGGACACTCCCCAGCAAGCTTTCCTATAACAGTTTTTCTCCAGTTTCTAGAAATTTCATAGTTCTTTTCTCTTTAAACATTATCTCTGTCCTGTATTTTCTTCTCCAATCTCTCTGGGAGCTATATATTTAATATTCTCACTGTGGCCCTGCAGTCTTTAATTTTAATTGTTCTTTTTACCATTTTCCATTCTGCTCACTTCTAGGCAAGTTTCTCTGCTGTATCATCCATTTCCTAAGCAGCAGAGTTTTGTATTTACATTGTTTTAATCTATTATCTCACCTGCCCGATGATTTTTTTTTTTATTTCAACAAGTATCTTTCTAATCCCAGAAGTATTCCTAGAAAATTTTTCCAAATCTGCCAGTTCATTACTGGGGATTTTTGTTTGTTTGTTTGTTTATTTGTTTGTTTTGTTTTAATATGCTTGTCTCTGAAACTGCATCTTAAAAAAAAAAAAAAAAGTGCTGGGGATTAAACCCAGGGCCCACATGAGCTAAGCAAGAATTCTATCACCGAGCTCCGTCTCCAGCCATGATATTTCATCCTTTAAAACATTTTGTGCAAAACTGCTCAAAATCTGTTTCTGGTGGTCTTAACCTCTGCAACTCCTGGTTTCTGAAATTTGCTGGGTCTCATGTCTGCTGACGCTCATACAGTGACCTGCCAAACCATATGCACACCCAAACTTTAGGGGCAGCATTTGATCATGGATCAATGCCTATGCAAGGCAGAGGAAAGAAGTAAGATTGGGGAAAGGGAAAAGTCACAGTGCCATGATGTCCTGATGGAGCCTCAGCCATGCTGGTGGGCACTGTGGAGTGTGAGAGCCAGAAGGAGCTGCACCTGTGGGCCATCTACAGCTAGGTGGCAAGGCATCTCTATAGAGATCTAATTATCACTTCTCCCTGTACCATACTTGCTTTGCTGAGCTCATTGCTTATCCTCATCTCTGGAAGGCCTTGGAAGATCTCAGAGGCTGATTAAGGGGAGCTGTTTCCCCAGAGAGTTTTGTCTCTGCAGAGAAAGGTGCTCCCCATTCAGGACCCAACCAGCCCCCTTCACCCTCCTCACTGAGGATTTCTGTGATGGGTTCTATCCAGCACTTCCTGACTGCTGCCAGCTCTGCACCCCACACTATCTGGGGCCCTGAACTCTCCACCTGCTCTTGGGCACACCTGCTCCAATGTCCACCTCCTCCCCACCTTGGTCCCAGGCTATGTTACTCAGGACACAGCTCTGGAATATTTGAGGGCTGAGGGGACAGATCTAGAACCCTCCTGGCTTTGATAGCAGCTAAGCTTCCTGTTAGGCATTCCCCATTAGTTGTGATGCTCAAGCAGCCATTCTGCTTCTCAATTATAGTAAATTCCATCTGTGCTCATGATAAAGTACTTTGTGATATGTTTTATGAAGTTATTTCATTCTTGATGCTATTTATAGATCTTTATTGTAGCATGGAACAAATGGAATTAAGAGCAGCACTTGCATTTGCACATATTCTTTCTATCTTAGTGCTAAGAATCACTGTAAGCACCACAGAAGAATGTTTGTTCCTTTTAAGCCTGGTTTTTCTGAAGCTTAAGAAAAGCAGTAGAGTTTTGTATTTACATTTGCTTAAATGAAGTTATCTTTATGTTCTTCTTTGAATTCAGAACTATTCAAAGCCAGTATTCTTATCAGTATTTTATTAACTGATACTTATAGACCATGTCTCAAAACATACCAAAGCAGGAATTCAGTGAGTTTGGATTATTTATTTCTTTGGTCATTCTAAAACAAAGCAATCAGATTGGCTTGAGTCCTTCCTCCCCCGCCGCCACCCCCACCCGCCTCCTCCCTCCCCCTGCCTTCCTTTCTTTCTCCTTTCTCCTATCTTCACCTCACTCTTTCTCTCTGATGTTGGGGTGGCCTGTAAACATAGCCAGAGGCACAATAAGGATTACAGATAATTTAACCTTTCAAAAACATTAAGTGAAACAAGACTTTACATTGAAGTATTAATTTGAAGCTATATTAAATTGTCACTTCAAGCCTCTAAAAAAAAAATGAGTGAAACGTGATAATAACAGCAATTTCCGAAAGCCAGAGCCCAGGTTCACACTATCACACGGAGATATAAATATTTATCTGTTGGAGCACATCACTTAGAACCCTCTCTGCTGAAGCCTTCAGTCAGCTGTGAATCTTTTAATGGCATTTCATTTTGCATGAGAAGAGCAACAAATCAGGGATTCATAATACTTGTTATTCTCAGTGACTGCCTAAGAGCAAAGAGAACTGAGATCTTGTGGCTGTTAACATTTTATGTTTTTGAAAGTCTGCTTCCATGATGTCAATTTATCAGTGCATCACAGTTGTAACAAGCCCACAGTTATACCAGAAAAAGTTCTAAGGAAACCAAGGAAGAAAGAAATTTTGCCTCTATTGATGATACCATGTCATCACTTATAAATGCATTTTTTAAAAGAAGACAGAAAACAGTAATAGCTGTTAATGTTGAAACCAGCATTTACAGACCAAACATAACCAGCAAATGTAAGTTTCTAAGAACACTCTTAGAAAAAAACAGAAGCCCCTGCATGATAAATAACTGAAAGAGGTGACATGACGTGCCCTGCTATGAAAATAAAAGGGTGAACAATGCATAATTAAAAACAATTTTTAAAATGCAAACATAGCTAATGCAACGAATTTAATGTGGAAAATATGGAAGCTGACCCCAAAAACAATTGTGATTGATTGATTGATTTTACTGCATATAAAGAGTATAATAAGAATAGACGATAATCAAGTTCACTTTTTAAAATTTGGAACTAAATATTCAGCATCTATTCAGAGGAAAGCTTAGTGTTATTGTTGCATTATAAGCATCTGAAAGTCACTGCTACAGGCCAGATGCGGTGGCTCACGCCTGTAATCCCAACAATTTGGGAGGTTTAGGCAAGGAGGACCGAAAGTTCCAAGTCAGCCTCAACAACTTAGTGAAGCTCTAAGCAATTTAGTGAGACCCTGCCTCAAAATAAAAAAGTAAAAGGGGCTGGGGGTGTGGCTCAGTGGTTAAGTGCCCCTGGGTTCAATCCCTGGTACAAAAAAAAAAAAAAAGTTTGAAAGTTATCACTACAGATTCCAGAAAGGGGCTTCTTTGATGTTGGAAAAGAACTTTGCTATAAGAGACCTGGGGAGCATTGTACCACAGAAAGCAATGTGTGGGGTGGAGAAAATCCGGATCTGAGGAGCCACTGACAGGAGCGCTCTTGAATATTACACAGATGTGCCTGTCCTTTCCCTGGAGAATAATCTCTAGTCTAATGTGTGCTCCTAATTTCAGGCCACACATGTGATACAATGGCCAGTGTTGCTAAATGTTGGTCCAACAGGGGCCTAATCTCCTTTGATGGTACCTGTTGAGCCTATAAATTGAAACGTTGGTACAACAGGTAGCAAACCCCATTTTGATTATGCCTTTTTGCCAGTGGAGAAGGAGTACCTGGTAGCTACAAGAAGACAGTGGTTGAACATGGAAGAAATATTTGTACTTTTCTTAAAAAGTAATCTTGAGGATTAAATAGTTACTTTTCCATTCTTACAATATAGAAATTAATCTTGCAGAAGGGAGAAAGCAGCCATCCTTAGATTGTCTTGTAATTGAATCAGTAACGTTAAAAGGAAGTGGATAGATGCTGAGAATATTTTTAACTTATGAAAAATGCTCATGCTAAATAATAGATTATTAAAAGCATAACATTATGGTGCTCCCAGTGCAGCCTTATTATTTTTGAAGCACTTATTATCAAGTTATTTTGTTAATTTGTTTGTGATGTTTAAGTTCTTAAAGGGAACAGTCTCAGTTGTGAGCCTAAAAGTATCAGAAGGTAGAAATAATGTTTTTATGTTTCTTGTCTATGTACAAAATATTACCTTACTTGATACACAGATACATCAACATATGCAACATTATTCATTTTTGGAAGGTATTTTATGGAGATTCCTTAAAACTTAGAGTTTGCATCATGCATTTAAAATAAAACCATTTCTCAGAGATCATTTTAGGATCCCATCTGGTGCTCCTGGAAGTCTCCCTCCCTCCCTTCCTGCCTGCCTTCCTTCTTCCTTCCCAACTCCATTACCCCCTAGACCCCCAGGTCTTGCTCACGTTATTCTTCTTTTTCCTGCTTAAGCCATCCGCAGTCCCTGTGTCCCTCTCTTCCTGTTCTTAAGAGAGGGGCATCTTAAAAACAGCATGTTTCTCCCCTGTTCAAATGGAGGACCCCCTAAGTACCACATCTAAGCAGTATTAAAACAGAAGACCCCTTCTCCTCTGCAGGGGTGAAAATAGGAAGGAATCAAGGGCAGGGAGCAGACAGTCTTGGATTGCTGTGATCCTGCAGTTTAAAGAGGTCATTATTTATCAGTTTTATAAGTTCACACATTCTTGGGGAAGTTGGAACAATTTTAAGTGTGGATTCTATAGAAACCATTGAGCATTATTCTTTGGTCTTATTTAGCAATAAATTGTATCAGAAATTCTATGATTCATCTCTCCCTCCTTCCCTTAAAGTTGTATTCCTCATGTGTGGCTTTATGGTACAGAGCGTGCTGAAACACCCAGCAGTGCAGTTTCTCCAGAGAGTAAAAGCTCTAGAACATCCGCATTCCCTTCCAAGTTTACCCCTAGGTTAACCATGCAACAGTGTTTTTTATAAGATTAACATCCTTAAAGAATTATTTTGTGATACCTTCTTTTTCTCCTTTTATGATTGCCATATGCCTTTAACTACCCCCATCCCCCACATTTTTCTCATATCATATTCTTCATTTATCATAGCCATCATGCATCATGATAAAAACTCCTGGACTTGTCTTTCATCACAAATCACGTTGGATTTTCTTCTGTTTTCAAATTCCAGAATCTTCACATTTACAACAAAGGTGAAAGTCATGGTATTAATTACGAACATAGTGGAGAATGTAGGCATCTGTAAGAAAAGTCTTAGGTTACTTTTTAAATTAGTTCCATTCATTTATTTGTCTAAGTCATTTATTAAGTACCCTTACATGCTACGTCCCACCCACTAAGCACAGGAGATCTTACATTGAATAAAATTGACACAGTGTTACCTTTATGAAACTTATAATTGGCATGGAAACCTCATTAAACTAATTTAATTCTGTGAGTGTGAAATTCAATAGAAAGATTGTTGACTGGATATGATAAGCTTGGGAGGTACTAATAGTATAGAATGGGATGAGAGAGCCTGCCTAGGTTGAGGCCCTGAGGAAATCCCACATTTCATGGGCACATAGAGGAGGCAGAATTGACCAACAGGTCGGAAAAGGGTTGAAAGAATGAAAGGAAGAAAACCAGGAGAACAACATGGTATCTCAGAAGCCAAGGAAGAATGTCAGTCAGGAAAGATCCTAAACAACAGGGTCACTTGCTCAGAGAAACACTGAGAAGCATCTATACCGATATTTGACCACTTGAGCGTCGCTGATGATCTTAGTGAGAGTAGTCACACTGAAGAGGAGGAGGGCACGATTCAGGAAGCAGTGTGTTCCAGAATGGATGGGAGATAAGGAAGAACCAAAGTGTAGACAGATCTTACAACAAGTTGTGAGAGAGAGAAAGTGACACCATAGATGAAGAGATGTGAGGTTAAAGAAAAGATTTTGTTTACTTTTATTTTTATTATAAAAATTTTCAAACATTCAGAAAATTGGTAGCTTATACCCATCATCAAGGATTTAACAACTGACATTTTACCATGTACACATTATTTTGGTTTTATGCTGAATTATTTCAAAGTAAATGGCAAACACTATTCCCTCTATGAATACTTTAATATGCTTCTCTGAAATATATCTTATCACACTAACAACATAGACAGTTAATTCCTGATATCACCAGATACCCAGCGAGTAGAGTTCTTACATGTCCCCAGCTATTCTCACAAGGCCTGTCCAGTCACTGCCAGACAGTTCTTCGTGTCACTGAATCCCTAGTTGAGGGAGTGTTTTGATTTTTGTACTTGTTTTATGCTGAGAAGCTACAGGTGGAGGGACCCAGGTTGAGGCTCCTGGGCTGGAAGTGGATGGTGTCTGAAAACCCAATGAGGTAGATCCCAGGATGAGCACAGAGACTGGTCCAGGATGAGCACAGAGACTGGTCGTTGGGAAGGAGCTCCACCATCACCCCTCCCACTAGAGCATGAGGTGGGCTGTGGAGCCACCCTGCAGCTGCTGGGAGATTTGGCAACAGAAAACCAAGAATGTAAACTTCTGGGTGTGAATTTTATTCCCACCGCTGAAGGATAAGGTACATAGGGATGAGAACCAAGTCTGTTCCCCGCTGTATGGTTGGCACCACTCAGTGCTAGGCATTTAATGGATGTTTAATAAGCATTTTTAATATGAATTTATGAATGGATATTAAGAGCTGGGGGGTTAAGGTTTGGGGAAAACATTAAAAGTTTGAATTACAAATAATATTTCCATACTACTTTTAATGCTTCAGACTCTGTTCTAAGAATTTTGTAATCAATTTAGTTATCACAGAGACACTATGCATTAAGTACTATTCTTACCCCTATTTTCCAGATGCAGAGAGGTTGAATAACTCTTACCCAAGTTCACAAAGCTAGCGATTGGTGTTGAGGGCCCAGCTAAAGCCATGAGCATGAATTTACAATCTCCCTGGTTTGGGGATCACCTCTAGCACTCTCTACGTGCAGGAGTCCTTGTAGATAAGCCCACTTGTGTTAGGAGTTTGTGTGTGGCATCTCCATAGTCAGCAGGTGCAAATTTAACAGCCTTTTTTTCATTAACTCCTGCACATAGCAGCATGTCATGATGAAGTACAGTGGACCCCAACCCTGGCTTCACAGCCCCAGCTCACTCTTCCTTTACTAAAAGGCAGCAGTGAATCCTTTTCCTAGCGTCCCCACACACAAATACAGTGAATGGGTAGAATTTTCTGTTCCACAAAATTTTGACCTTTCAGTGCTCTCTAAACTTTTAACACCAACTACATCTTGGCAGCGTTGAATTCTAATAGGTAGGCTTTGATATGCTCTATGTCTTTGTACATGTGTATACACTCAGGAGTTTGAAGTTCATTTAATCTATATTTTTCAAGATGTTCACCAAAGAGCCCCACAGGTAAGCCACATCTTTGAGAACAAGTACACGTTGACACGTTGATGGAGTAGATGAAATCTGATCTGATTTTTCATTGTAGAAATGTATCTAATTGTAAAGGCAGAGAAGTTATAGAATGTAATCTGTATGGGGTGTTTTTCCCTTAAAAAAAAAAATTGTCCATGATGTCCTGTATAACACTGGAAGGACTGCTTTAATGTATTCAGCATGATCATGGTTAGCATCCACTGTGAGCCAGGCATTATCTGAGGTTTTAATCAAAGAGACATTCTCCACTGGCAGGACTTCTTACTGGTTGTCCAGGATGAGAATTCTATGAGCAGAACAGCATAAAGAGGAGTCGAGCAGCCAGTGCCCAGGGCAGTGGCGTATCTTATGGGCCTGAAATAACTACCACACACACAAAGAAAAATACTTACCACAGAATCCCTCTCGGAGCATACCTCCAAGACAGGGCTGCATTTGGAGCCAAAACTCCAAAATAGGAATAACATTAAAATTTCTTTCTCCTCCTCCTCCTCCTCCTCCTCCTCCTCCTCCTCCTCCTCCTCTTCCTCCTCTTCTTCCTCTTCTTCCTCTTCTTTTTTTTTGTATGAGGATTGAACCCAGGAGTGCTTATTTACCGAGTCACATCCACAGCCTGTTTTTATTTTGCATTTTAAGACAGGGTCTATCTAAGTTGCTGAGACTGGCTTTGAACTTATGATCCCTCTGTCTCAGCCTCCCAAGCTGCTGGGATTACAGGAATACACCCTGAGCCCAGATAAAATTTCTTAACAGGGTTATGAAGGAAAATTATTACCATTATCTGCAGCTGGAGGAAGACTTTATTTCAGTACACAGCTTTGCATGAGGTATTTTAACATATCGTTATTTGTCATCCCCACAGCCACCTTCAAGGTAGGATTATGGTACTTGTTTTCTGGGGAGGAAAAAAAATGAAACTACAGTGCAGAGTGATTTAGTTCCTTACACAAGATTCCACAGCTAGTAAATGGCAACCTGAAGACATGCATGCATGTCTCTCTAGTTTGCAAACCTTCCATCTTTTTACCTCACTTACACAGTAGAGATGCCAGCAATCTCTGTTAAGGCCCATTCGACCACCTTTCTCCAGGTGGGAAACAACAACCCTTTTTATTTTCTAGATCACATGTGAGACATTTTCTTCTCAGCCAAGCACTATCTCCCACCTGTTGTGCATTAGTAAAACGCAAGTGGATTTATTATGTTTTGAAAGGAAAGAAATAGAAAATGTTCTATTCATCTGATTTCAAAAAACAAGCTAAGATGAAACTCGACTCAGAAAATACATCGAATTAAATATATAGCTCAATTATTGTCAGTAAGAAAAAGTGTGGTGCATAGCATGTTTAAAATTTGTCAAAACTCTGGGTGGCCAAAATTAAACCCAGATGCTGATGTTGTTCATCTTCAAAGATAAAAACTAAGGCTCTTTAATTCATAAGATAGTTAAATGTTAACAGTGTTTACCACTAAGAAGTTTGGTAGAACATCCTAATTATTTTTATTAAACGTTGATTGTAAAGGGAAAAAAAAGAAAATTTCAAGCCATATAATTTTTATAAAGGATCAAAATTGCCCAAAATACAACCATTACCATTAGACAAGCATTCTTATAGGCATTTCTGTATAAATATGCTTATGATGTGCACAATATAGGAATCATGGTATTCATGCTGTTTTTTATCCTGTAGATTTGACACAAATGTCATGGATATAAAAGGGCTTTATGGGAATCTTCTTTTTTTCCCCATTTTAAAGAAAGAAAAATGTAGCATTCCTTTGAAAACCAGTTAATAAAGAGCTACTTTCCAGGAGAAGTAGCTCCATCTTGTGGCCCTATGGGGTATTATCATTAAAGACCTCCAGTCATGTTGTGTTTTTGCAACTCTTTTTTTTTTTTTAGTGTGTGTGTGTGTGGTGCTGCACACCCATCCCATGTTTTGGCAACAGTGTCAGCCCTGGAGCTTGTCCAGTAGACAGGATGGAAACCGCACAGGACCAGAGACTCTATCACTGTCTATGGAGCCAGTGTGAGCACCATGGTAGCCAGGGCCCCTTCACACCCCTGCTCTTGTGAGCAATTTAACTCTAAGCCTTAATGTCTTAGTGAGCAACAGAAAGCCTATGCTTCTAACACAAGGCTTTCTACAATTTCCTCTAATCTTGACATCAGCACCATTAAAGAAACTGATCTTAGTGACCAACTCACTTTCCCTCCACCACATAAAGTCAGGACTTCTGAAGTGGAAACAGAGGCCCCAGGTAGAAGGGAATTTCAGAAAGGACCAATTGCTTGTGCTCATACCTTGCACCATCATATCAAAGTTTTTGACTTCACAAACTAGTTTAGAATGTTGTGAAAAAAATCTTTGCAGATAAAATTGAGTTTTCTAACCTGTGTCTGTATCTAATGGGTGAGTAGTACAAATGAGATCATTTTCTGTAAATAGATATTTAATAGTTGCAGGTTTTTGCCTTGTATAAGCACCTGAGGCGGAAAATTTGTGTTTAACATCTAAATGAGCATCTTTTGATTGGAGATTTCCTTTTTCTTTCTCTCCTGTGCAGTACATAGTGGAATGTCACGGGATCACCCTTCTTCCCCAGTTCTTGGGCATGTACCGGCTTAATGTTGATGGAGTTGAAATATATGTGATTGTTACAAGAAATGTGTTCAGCCACCGTTTATCTGTATATAGGAAATACGACTTAAAGGTAAGATTGACTGTATTTTCATTAAATGACTCAAGCTTATTCATTCATGTAATAAATGTTGTATTTGATTATAACGAGTGTTTAGGAGGCACTCAGAGCTTAAAATTACCAGAAAATTAGCAGTGCACTCCTTTGGGTAAAACAATCAGTGCTTTCTGACTTACCAAAAGACACTGTACATATTAGAGATGTTGTATCTCTTTACTCAACATCAGCCGCCTACTGGGCACTGTCGTAGGTGCTGGGAATAGCATGATGAACAAAACAAACCAAATCTGCCCTCAAGGAGGTGGCATTCTGGCAGGTAAAGGCAGACAGTAAGAATAATAAGTAAGCTACATAGTCTATTAGGAAAGTGGCAAGTGTTTAGATAGAAACAAAGAGGGGAAGGGATATAGGTTTAAATAGGGAGGGCATCAAGGAAGATTTAGCTGACAGGATGACATTAAAGAGACTTGAAGATGAAGGGATGAGCTAAAGGAAGAACATTCTTGGCCATAATCTTTGAAGACTTTTCCCCAAGACTTAGAGTGAGGAGGGCCGCAGGAAATTCAGAGAGTAGAGTGATGTGTTCTGACTTCCAGAAACACTGACTCAGTGGGAGAATGCCCAAGTTAAAGACTGTCACTCTATGATCTGCCAATCCAGCTTGGGAGTCATTTTATAAATAAAGTTTTATTGGAATGTTGCCCTGCCCGTTGTTTCTGTATTATCTGTGGATACTTTTGCACTGTGATGGTGGAGTTGAGCAGTAACTATAAGGACCATTATAGACCACAAAGACTTGATTATCCTCTGACCCCTGGAAAAGTTTGCCTATCTCTGTTCTATAGCAGTTGGTACTCAAGATTTTTAGTCTTAGAACCCTTTCACGCTCATAAAAGAAGCCCCCCAAAAAGCCTTTCCTTTATGTAGATTGTGTCTATAGAGATTTATAGTATTAGAAGTTAATATGAGAAATATTTGTTTTATTTTAAATAATAAGACCATTACACATTAACATATTTTTATGAAAACAAAAGGAAAAACTTAATGAGATAAGTAGCATTGCTTTACAATTTTTGTAAATCTCTATAATATCTGAATTAATATAGAATATCATATCTGATTGTGCTATCAGTTTAATATGATGTTATTTGATTTCAGTAAAGGATGAAAATCTGACATTGCACAATAATGTAGTTGGGAAGGAAAAGGGTGTGTTTTAATGACTTTTTCACATAATTGTAGATATTCTTCTTTTATACTACATCAAAACTTGACTGTTGGTAAATTCTCAAAGTGTAGTTTCATTGTGGAATCTGATATCATATCATTGAATATTTTGTGCTCTTTATATTAAAATCTATTGGTCTGTTTGTACACATAGGTAATTTTCTGCCACGTGTCATCAGGAACATATTTACTCCCTAAGTTATGTGGTTCTTCCAAATATTGGCACATTTCATTATTTTGTATCAAAAAAAGTCATATCAATATCATCACCAATCTCACTGGGAAAGTCTCATGTACTGGGAAGCTGGCAAACTCAAGGTAGATATCAGTTCTTCAAAATTCTGGTTTTCTCAACAAATTGTGAAATGAGAGCACATAGCTCCCCAGCACATACAGGAGGCTAGCAGCTTTGTTCACATTTGAGCAAACATTTGCCAGTCTCAGAGCTAAACAAATACAGATTGTCAGTTTTTCTTTCAAGTAAAAATATTGTTTCATGAAAAAGGTGGCTAGTTCAGCTCATAACTGAAACCATCACAGAAATGGTTCTTGAGAAACATTATTTCTTTGTAAACAAAAGTGCTTCATGCATACTTCCACACAGAATAGTGGAGGGGTATACTCCATGGTCAAGAGCTAATGCAATTAATTTTAGTGCTTCATCAAGGACATTCTTAAGTGATGAGGTTTGTTTTGTTGTTTTTAAATGAGCAATATATCTAGTGCCGCTCTGTGCTTGATTTGGGCTAAGCTGCTGGCAGTTTTGTCCACTGGTGTTTTTGCAGTATTCGTATAAATAGCAAGACAACGAAAAGACAAGTAATGTCTCAGTATTATAAAAGTACTCAGAATTACTAAAATCAGTTTCGACTCTACAGACTCCTATAAGAGACCCAGGTTCTCAGCCACACTGAGAAATGCTAGTCCTAGTGAAGGAAATCTAGGCTTATCTCCCAGACCCACTGGATCAACCTATCACATACAGCCTTGCCCTGTCTTGCTTCCAAGTCTTAGCTCAAGCCATTTTGTTTCCCTGGAATTGTCCCTTGGGAAATCCCAGCCACCCTCCAGGGCTCCTGCCCCACTGGCTCTTTCTTGAAGCCTTTGCAGAGCTGCTCAGCACATTCAGTCTGTGTGCTAATTTGACTGTCCCATGTCAGAAAGCCAGAGTGACCTCTAAAAGCACTTATGCTAGGGCTTTCTTTTTGTGTGATGCTAGGAATTGAACTCAGGGCTTTTCCCATGCTCGGCAAGTGCTAGCCACTAAGTTATACTCCCTGCCCCACACATGTGTGGGTTTTATGAGTTGGTAGCTGTATGCAAGTTACTGAACCTTTATGAGTCTTAGTTTCTTCATCTGTTAAAACAGGGATGAGTTTACCTGTGTTTATGAGGTTGTTGGGAGGATTAAATGAGATACATATGTGTGCCATCCAGAGTAAGGCACAGCTGTTATCCCATCCATTTTGCTAGCATGTGAGCACCTTCAAGGTAGGCTGTTGTTGTTGTGTTTTTTTGTTGTTGTTGTTGTTGCAGTGCTGGGGATGAAACCCTGGGCTTCATACTTGCTATGCAAGCACTCTACCACTGAGCTGCATTTCCAGCCAATTCTCTTTAATTTTGGGGCCCCAAAATGCCTAATTTGGGGCCTCCTACAAGTAGGCATCTAGTAAACATGTCTTGGTATAAGTTATAATTGTAGATTGGATATTATTTTTTAAATTTTGCCTTACATTTCATAATTTCATCTCCCTAAATAAATTCTGCACAGTAGAAAGTTACAAGTTCAAGGCCAGCCTGAGCAACTTAGTGAGACTCTGTGTCAAAACAAAATATAGAAAGGGCTGGAGATTAGCTTAATGGTAGAATACTTGTCTAGCATGCACAGCCTTGGGTTCAATTCCCAGTACTGCAAAATTAGATAAATAGATTGTGTGCTCCTCTGACTGTCCCCAAGCACCAGTAGCATTTTCTGTGCTGCATTGGTAAGGTCTCTCACATCCACAGTGCTGGGGACACTGGGCATTAGGGGATGGACACTGATTCTGGGGGACTGCAGCTTGGTCTTGGCTTCCCTCCCTCCCCTTCAGCCCAAATGTCTTCATACGTGAATTTTAGGCCACTTGCATCCCTATCAACACCTGAGCTGCTCTGAGTGACAGAGCTGGGAGCTACTTTCATTTTGCCCAAATCAAATATAAGGTCCCTCAATGGTTGGCTAACCTTAGTATTCCGAGGCAGTAGCTACAGTCTAGTTAACAAACAGTTTGACTGGCCTGTTGTAGCTCAGGTGTCTAGTGCAGGGTTAAGGGGGACCATCATTGATCTGTGATCCTTCTCCCACTTATTCAGCAAATGCCTGCTGTGAGTAAAACATCCCAATAGAGCACAAAGAATAAGAAATGATTGTTGTGTTAACATATTTAGGAATATACTGGACCATTTGTGTCCCGGCTTCTCTTTTGAATTAAAATCTTCCACAAAAAAAGAAAGACAAGAAAAGGGAAGTTTCTCTGCTTGAACTGTACCCCCCCCCAAAGCCTCCCTGTTGGCATCTGGGGTGAATCTGGTCGTCTTGGACACCCAGAGCTCCGAGGAACAGTTTTGAAAACGTCTGCAGTAGACTAGACACTGCTGCGATCAAGGACTGTGTTTTCTTCCACTTTGTACCTTTCTGCTCAGCATAGGGCCTGGAACAAAAGAGGTACAAGTAAATGTGTGTCTTTGAAGGAATCTCCAAAGTAAAGGGATCAGTAAGTGCTCACAGGGGACTTGCTTAGGTGTGAGCAAGGAGAAACTGCCCCTCAGTAACTCTTAACACATGAGAGGAAACAGTGGGTGTTGTAGAGAAGACAGTCCAAGGGTTAGGATGTGCCCTCATCCGCAAGATGTGATGCAGGGAAAAGGCACTTACTGCCCTGGCAGTCACCACAGCCAACTGATGACTGCCTTCCCCTTTGAAAATACTAAGACTAACTGATGTCTGACAATGAATGTAGTTTTAATCGAGTACTTAAGTTATTGCTCAAGTGATTGTCAGGTTTTCTGACTTCCACCAGATGGATATGAACCAGAGAAAGATGGACCAGGTAAGGACAACAGGGGTGGGGTTGAAGAAGAGTGTTCAGTAGATAAGAACACCTACAGGGAGGCCCCAGATGAGGCTGAGAGCTTTGTTGGGGAAGGAAGAGGAGCTCTCTTGGAAGGAGCCTTGGAGCAGAACAGCACTCAATGAATTCTCAGCTCTGCCCATGACCATTTTCATATTTCATATGTTTGAGACTTGATGCCTGGTGTATGCACATTTTTTATTATTTCTTTGTGTTTCAGGGCTCTACAGTGGCTAGAGAAGCTAGCGACAAAGAAAAGGTAAGCCTTGTGCCATTCTCAGTGTGTGCCTGGCCTTTGCTGGCTCCATCCCTCTAGTGTTAATTCTTTTTTTGCATCTTCCATCACTGTTTCTTCCCATTTCCTTCACATTTTTGGACTGAGGACTATTCTCCTTCATTTCCTTTCCTCAGATTATTGAATAATGAAATAGTTATTAGTTGTAAGTGTGATTGAAAAAAAGCATTTCATGTGCTGAAAACCTAGTTAACTGAATAGTGAGCCTAACAAGGATGGCATCTATAGCTCAGGATGCTCTCCTGCACCTGGACCAGGTCTCCAAGGCCATTTTACCACTTACTACCTAGATGTGACCTTGAATAAGTTTCTTGACCTTTCTAAGTCTTTATTTTCTCATCTGTAAAGTGTTGGCTTGGAGGAGCTTCCAAAATCCTTTCCAACTAAGATAGGAAATAGAGCATGATGTACACCTGTAATCCCAGCTACTCAGAAACCTGAGGCAGGAAGATCACAAGTTCAAGGCTAGCCTGAGAAACTTAGCAAAACCCTGTCTGGGGGTGGGGGCAGGAGGAAATTTTATATATATATACATATATGATTGCTTAAAAATTAGGAATAAAGAGAACATATTTTTTAAAATATTTTTCTGACTTGTGGTACAATAGGTAATATTTGAATCACATTTAGTTGATTAGACAAGATTAGAGGCATAGGCAACTTGAAGGGTCAGTTTGAATAAGAATTTGAATTTGAATTGAGAAATCGATTCCTATATGTAAATCTAAACTAACCCAAATCAACACATGCTTATATGAAAGGGATTACCGTTTCCTACCCTCCAGCTTCAGAAGTGCCTTTTCTTAACTATTCCATTTGAAAAGATAGATTCAAGATTTTTGTTTAAACTTTCATTTTAAATTAAATTTTTAGCATATCATTCCGTTTTGATTTAAATTTTATAAATTTGCTCATTTGCTTTCACTTATTCACTCAGAAGTGTTTGTGAATATCTTCATGATTAGTGTCCCAGCTTCAGAGGCTTAAATATTTGGCCACCCAGATATATCCATCAGGGGGCATTGCCAGTAAGTAGGAAATAGTGGTATCCTGTGAACTATGATAGAGAGCTTAGAGCATGTAGCAAGACCATCTGACTCAGGCTGGGCAGGGTCAGGCAAGAACTTCCCAAATGTGGTGATGTTTAGGAACCTGATAAATAAGGAAGAGTGAGCCAGAGGACGAGGTGAGGAAGAGCAGCAGGTGCTGAGGCCCAGTGGGTACTTCATATTAGCTGGAGAAAGAGATAAGCCCACCCGGAAAAGAGGGCCAGTTGGAGAGACTGATGGGGTGCCCCCAAGAAGATGGGGCCTGAGCTGGTATGGTGTACATGTATATAATACAGAGAAATTTGGGAGAAGGATCAACAGAACTCAGAGATGAAATACAGGTGGTGACTAGGACCTGGAAATTCCAAGAGGGAGGGGAATTCAGGATGACCCCTGCGTTTCTGGGTTGGACAGTGAGTAGCGATTCTTCGCACTCACTGAAATCCGGCATAGCAGAAAGGATGGTCTGCAAAGAGAGGAGTACGGGAAGTCACCCATCAAGAATGTGTAGAGTAGAAGAGAAGCAAATATAGTCCAGCCCAGAAGAACATCACCATATAAGGGGAAGTCCAAGAAGAGTCCTGCAAAAGGACAGCCAGAGACAGGAAATGAGCATTCTGGATCATTTGCACAAATAATTCTTGAGTATCTGATGAGCAAGCATTTTGACAAATATTATAGGAAATGCTTCAGGAACAAGAAAGATGGGACAGTCCCCACCCTCATGAAACTTGCACTCTAGTAATGTCCCAGAAACTAGAGGAAGAGAACTTTCTAGAATTGGATATTGGATGCTTTTGTAAGGCCAGGTAAGATAAGCATTGAGAGTTATCCCCTGCATTTATGAAGAGGGAAATTTCTGGGGATCTGGTTGAGGGAGATGGGTGGGAGCAGAAGCCAGATTCCAGTGCATGAAGAGGTGAGGAAGAGAAAAGGAAATGGGTTCTCCTTTAACCATTTGTGTTCTTAATGTGCTTTAGTGGGGTGTGTATTTTTACATTTCAACCCCAGTGCAAGTCACCTTGAAGACAATGGCGTTAGCCCTAAGAAGCAGCAATGATGCCTGCCAACTTCCAAGCTGCTCTAAGTGTGTCAAGTGCCAAACACTTAAGCAAGCAACCTCTGAGAAACTCAGCAGTTTAATATCATTGGGATTTTCTCTTAGGAGAAAATATCTGATTGTAAGAGCCACACATATCTTTGACATCCTAATCCATGCCAACCTAAGTGAGAACTGTGGACACGCTGATGTTCCTATTCCACATCAGTTGCTCTGTTTTTTCTTTATCCCCAAGTCCCTTAAGACTACTATGAGCAGCATCAGTTTCCTCTGTTGGTTTTGATTTCTTCAGGTTCAATCCACAGGGCCGGATCTGCTCCAATGATAACCAGTGCCAAGAAAAGACAGTTGCAGCTAATGGTATGATGGCTGCTAAAGGCTAAATCACAACACATGAGCACATAGGAGGGAAAGCCACAACTATGTGATACCTTATAGCTGTGAGATTTCCCCAGAAGAAGAATGTGCAGTTCCCTATGTCCCTCTCCAGTGTTCTGCCCACAGGTCTCTCTGCTTTTTAGAACCCTGTGTTATTAACCACAGTTCCACTGCCCTGAACCAAAAAAAGTTCAGCCCCTTGCCTAGTGCAGATTTCTGTGGAAAGAAATAAGAATATAGAATTTGTTTGAGCAGAAATATTTTCTCAGGACTCTGCTAGGCTGCTTTATGAATGTGTGATCCTCTTTCCTCTCAATATCTTCTTTGGAGGTAGCCTTAGAGAAAGGGCAAACCCAAGAGGGTTTCAGATCAGGGTCCAGCTTTCACCTTACCTAGGGTGGTACCCAGGCAGCCTCACACAGCTCATGGCAAATGCAGAAACCCTGCCTTGATCTGGGATTTTTTTTTTTAATGTTAGTTTCAGTGTATTGAGAATTGTAGATGTGAGCAATATCAACAGATATTTTTTGATAAAAGCTATATGCCCCAGACTATTTTGAATCATACATGAATTTGGTCATGTCCAACCACCAGATGAGAAGACTTGCAATTATTAATTCCTTTGAGTGCCAGAGTGACTTCACAGATAGGTTCAGTAACTTGTCCCAGGTCCCACAGTTAGGATCCCCAGTGCTCTAGCACCAGAGCCCATATTTCTAACCACTGTACCATTCTGTCTTCTAAATATTTAGGAGTGTTTCTTTCCCACCCCCTCTCTCTGTGTCTTCTTTCTTTTAAGGATATATCAAAAATTCATGTTAATTCCATTAGCCTTGAAAATGAATGAGGAAAACTTCACTACATTGACAGAAACATTGTGAGAGAGTTATATACATGCTACAAGAGATCATCCTGGGTCTTTTTTTTAAAGTAGTAAAATAAGTCATTTAGTATCATACTATGTTGGCAAAACAACTCTTTTGAGAAGTTTGAATGTTTTTGTACATACTTTCAAATGTGCATTTTTGGACACAGAGCTTTCTCCCTGTATCTTACACTATGTAAACATTTGAATTGTCCACACTGTTGACCTGAGAAAGAATCCAGTGCTCTGTACTTCTTTGGGGGCTTAGGTTTTTGATAGCTCTTCTTCCCCAAAAGGCAGAGGCTCCACAAGGCCACCTCATCTGTCATTGTACATTACAGATGCTCACTAGAAGGGTAGAGGAGCAATATAAGTATGGAAAGTAAAAGTAATGCAATTAATAATCCACGGTAGGAGTGGGCCCTGGCAGCAGAGCATCTCCTCGCTTACAGCAGAAACATTTTGTTAAACTATAATAGATTACATAAAATTCATTAGTGGAGCTGATCTCTTAAAAAAAAAAAAAAAAAAAAACTTTGGATTTTTAAGCTCTGAAAAAAATTTTTTGCTCACCTTTTCTGCCAACTTTCATAATCAGCTAATATTTTTGACTCTTTCCCAAAAAATAACATATAATTCTTTTGTCTTCACAAATAAAATCATAATGCTATCAAAACAATCACTGCTATCTTTGGTTTGAAATATTTGGAAGGCTAAAAATATTTATTTTCTGCATCTTTTTTAGAAATGAAAGCAAGTGATTTGCAAGAAAATTCTTCTCATTGCTATCGTTGTACAATGATGTTCTCTTCAAATGATGGTTACAGTGCAAAGAACGATTTTTCATAGAGAATCTCCATTGACATGGCTTAATTAGTAATCTCAATTCTTAGGTTTTCTTTCATTGGAATCATTATAACTGTTTTAATTTCCCATACTTTTCACTTGTTGATGACAAGTTTTGAAACTGTCATTTCAAATATTTAGTGATATAGGTGCAGACAAGTCCCATCCCTTGGATTTCAGCTTGACACATAATTAGTGTGATTTGCATTAGCATAATAATGAAGATGGAACAGAAGGAAATAAAGAAGTTATATTCTAACAATAATGGGATCACTTTCATGGCAACAAGTATCAGAACATGCATGTACAGATGTCTGGAATTTTTTTAAAAAAGAGCAGAACACTACTTTTTTTTTTTTTTTTAACCACTGTCAAATTCTGACAGCTGCTATGACTTGTTTTATTCCTTAATTCTTTCCTTTTTAATGGAAGGGCATCTTCCATTCATGGCTCCAGCAGTTTCGCCTCCTCTAAATGAGACAGAGAAATGCGAATCTCCCTGGTGGTCGATCTTTTCACAGCTGCGCTGCAATTCCAGTGTGACATCAAATTAGTAATTATAGCTGAGCGGACTGCTTTTTACAAATGACAGTCTTAGCATGCTGCCAGCTAGCAAGCTACTCAGCAGGGAATCCGGGGAAGTAAAAGAAAACATAACTGGACTCACTTGATCTCTGGGGGATTTGACCTGACTCTTTAAAAAGCCCATGTTCTTGAGAGAGAGAGTCCTGGGGATTTATACAAATATGCATTTTGTTCATCGTTCTGCACAGTTCTTCTCAAAACTCATGTCTGATTTTATTAGGTAAAGTAAAGCCTGTGTAATGGAGTCATAGGGTCACAATAAGAAGATTCCTTTTAACACACAGCCTTCTCCCTGGAACCCATTTGAAAGAAAACAGCTGCCCTGCAATTGGCATTTGTGTAACTATATTGGCAATAATCATTGTTGACACTTTGATAATGGGCTACAAAAAGCCGCCTTGTCGATTCTTATGCATTGTGAATTGCACTAGCAATTAAGAGACTGTCACCATCTCTGACACTTTACCTATTACTGACTGAAGGTTCGGGAGAATTAAGCATTAATACCCTTACATCTAAAAATGCTTTCCTAAACCAATTTTCAGCATTTCTTTTGAGATCTTTAAATTGTAACAAATTATAATTAATTATCTCTATCTGGTCCTTCAGACTGCAGTCAAAGGCAAGGTAACAAGGGTGGCAGGCCCCTATAGAAGGTACAAAAGCACAGCAGTGCTTCCTTCTGGAAGTCTTCCTTTTCCTCTCCATTAAAAGGACCTGCTTTTCCACTGTAGGCAAGTAATCAGTTAAAAAGAGATTGCCACGGTTTTCAACCCTCAATTCAACTAATGCTTTAACCTTGTTCCGTAAAATTTATTTTCTCCCAAGACAGAAGGGAGCATCTCCCTCTGCCAGCAGTGTTAGGAACACCTATCCCACCACCCAAAGCACAGGACAAAGTCCCCCTCCTGGGCAGAGGTAGGACTTGTTTCTCAGACCTTAAAGGCAACCCTAGTAACTTCTGCCTCCTGGACCAGAGATGTTTTATAAAAGGGAGTTTGTGGGCAAAGGTACCAAACAGAGGATCAGGGAATCTGAGTCCCATCCCTGGGGGAAGGAGATATTTGCCATTAATGGAAGGTTGGGATTTGGAGAAAGGTCATTTAACTTTGTCATCGTTATAAAATTAAAGGATTTGAGTGTATCATTGGTTCTCATGCTTTCGTGTTTATGAGAATCTCTTGTTTCATATGAAGCTTCTCTGGACCCTCCTTTAGAAATTCCACTCAGCAGTAGACTTCACTTAGGGAAGTCCTAGATTTAACAGTTGCTAAAATCTCCTCTGTTCTACATATAGGTTCAAGTGATAGCTATTACAAATGCAAAAGTGTCCTGTAACATTATAACAGCAGATGTCTAAGCAGTCCATAAGAACCCTACCTGCAAACCATGAGGGTGTTCTAGGAAGTGCGTTTTCTGGAGGGTTTGGTTTTGTGCTGGGGATTGGATCCAGGGACCATACATGCTAAGCACGCTAAATATGGCTGGGGCTACCCCCACCCCCAGCCAGGAAGTAGGGGTTTTCAACTTCAGTGCATTTGGAATTTTTTTGACTAGTAAGTGTGGCATGTGAACAAAGAGAGAGAGTCTCATCTTCCAGATTTTTCTCTCAGATTACAGCATTAAAGTCCTCAAGCCTTTTGGATTTACTGGCTTAGAGTGATATATAAACTCTAAATTACCTTAATTTTTATTTCATTAGATGAACTCAAGACACTCACAAGCACATATGGAACAGTGCTGTTAGTTAATGGAATTATTTTAAGATAACAACATTTTCAGTTGGTTCTAGAAAATCTTGGAAGTAGAAAGAAGACATGAAATTTAATGTCGCCTGAATTTAATCCAAACTGCTACAGATGTGTAATCCTTATAATAATAAAATAATTAGTATTAAGCCAGAAACAATAGGACTAGCAGACTCCTTAAGTGTTCAGCCTTTGATATTTGGATTGCCACTGTAGACATCTATGCAACATAGTCTTCTGATCAGATGGGAACAAAGCTGTTTCAAAGGTTCTCTTTTTGTAGGTCCTACATACAGATCAGTGGTCACATCACTGCTTGTGGAGGAAGACCAAACTGTCACTTTGGCATTGCTACCTATACTTACATTTATAAAAGTATGAAAATATCATAAAAGGAGTCAATTTCACATTTTACATATCAGCTTAAATTTTTTGAAGATTAAGCCGTGTATGGTGGTACACACCTGTAGTCCCAGTGACTAGGGAGGCTGACACGGGAGGATCAAAAATTTAAGTCCAGTCTCAGAAACTTAGTGAGACCCTGTCTTAAAAAGGGCTGAGGATGTAGCTCAGTGGTGAAGTGCCACTGGGTTCAATCCCCAGCAGCCTGTGTGTGTGCTCACACACACACACACACACACACAAACACACAAAGAGTTTTTGAGAAAATAACCAACAGCTAGGCCTCACCAGTCTTAACAATTCAAAACAGCAGAATTATAGCAAAGTTTATCCAGTTTTGTGCCTCTTAATTATAGCACTGTTTCACAAGAATGTCGAGGTGTATCTTTTTTCCATATTTTACATATATACAGGCACACAGATTCAGAATTAGAATCACAGAACTTTCACACATGGATGATGGTCACAGATGTGTACATTCTCCCTCTTTTCTTTATGGAAATTAGAAGTTAGTAATGAGCTATTGGATCATTTTGCAAACCAGGAACTTATGTAGACCTTCTGTTTATATCGTTAAGGGAGGCTGCGATATGTGCTTTTGTGAGAAAACACCTGTTATCTTTGCTGCTTCTGAAAGAACTTTATCCACATTCACTAATTTGCCTTTGCATGTATCAAATTTGTGGCTTAGCTCTTTTGAGAAGCAGAACTGATTTTATTATAAATCTCTAGCATCTCTTGTTACCCCAAAATTGATACCACATATATGATATTATTCCATCAAATTATTTTTATCCTGGCTCCAGTGTAAGGATTATCTGAAATTTTCCCTCTGATAGAAATGCTTCGGGAGTGTATTTTCAACTTCATAGGCTCTGATTTTTGTGAAGTTTTTTGGCAAGCATGGTAAAAGAAGTTTTATTCTGTTTCCTAAGTTTATTTTCATTTAGGTACACTTGGAATAACAAGTAAATCGGGAACATAAGCTGTCCCTAACATAAGACAATAATTAGTATGTATATATTTTAAGTCGTGCGTGCAGCTGAGAGGGTCACAGTATCAGCCCATCAAAGGGACACCACGCAGCAATCTTTGACATCAAGGTTTACAATTAGATTCTTTTTAATGGTTTACTAAATGAGTACATTGAACAAAAGTTCATTTCATTCTAAAATATAAGTCCTTTAATCACAGAGTATTTTGATATATATTATCCTTTGCATTGAAACCTTCTGGTGCCAAAATCCTGTTTGCATTAAACACTCAAGTGTGACCGGGTGCATTTCATCTTCCCAGTAAGGTTTATATCCAGACTAAAACAAAAACTTGGCTCTGTATTACAGAGATGTGGGCTTCGTGCACTTTAAGAATTTGTATTTTTCACTTTCCTGTTCTGTTGTTAATGGTCATGTATAATATAGTTGGCTCTTTTCTTACAAAGTATAGAATTATAATAAAATCCTGTATTAATTTAGTTTGAATTCTGTATTTTAAAGTCATGTTTCTAATCATAGACACAGATGTTCAATGTGTTGTGATATTTTAAAAATGTTTTTTTGACACCTAAAAGTCAATTTAATTTTTTTTTAAACTCTCACTAAAACAAAATTCCCCTTTAACTTCTGGTTTTATTGAATCGTAAGATATCCTATGATGCTATCTTCCATATAAATGACAGTAGTTAAATATCAAATCACAGAACCAAATAAAATAAGTGCCCACATGCGCGCGCGCGCACACACACACACACACACACAAATGGGGTAGGTCCCATTTGAAATAAATATATTTAAATCCTTTCAGTAACACTCTGATGTGTTGGTTTTCAGAGATTCTGCAAAAATTCATAGTAATTTGAAATTTTTAAATATAAAAGTGCTAAGTATTTTTATATTAAACAAATTTCGTTTCCTTTCTACCCAGTTCCAATGGGAAGCAAGCAGAATCCAGTGTCTCTTTTGCCTGCGGGATCCTGTGCTCTCTCAGTTCTTGGGTCTTTGTCTGTCTAGCTGTCCACAGAGGCATATGTTCATTTCTAAAAATAAAAGCACTGAACTTTGTAGCCATTCTGAATATTTTAAAATCTCAAACCCCTGGCCAAATCTGTCCTTAGAGATCATTTATGTCTTTTATTGAACCCCGGGGGATAATAAGTGATTATTTATATTCAGAGGCTTTTGTACATTTTAAAAGTATCCACTTGCTGTGTACTTCAGGCTCCGGCACAGTGGAGTGGACATCTGGACCTCATGTCCATATTAATTTGTCTCTTAGTTACACATAAACCATTTGACCATGACCAATATTGTTATAAAGTGTATTTCTTACTATTGAAGAATATAGACTTGCTCTGAGACAGATTATAATCCTGTGCTTTAAAAGAAAAACTTCACAAAAAATGTCAGGTGTTACAGCTCATACAGAGTTCAATGTTGGCAATGAATTCGATACTTACTCCTTAAGAATGAGTTCACTACTCCCTCATATTTGGGTTGTATTTTCTGGCTTCTAAGCTTTCAGTTCATGGATTTTTTTACTTTAAGTCAGCAAAATATCATTCACTAAATTACCCACTATTATAATGTGCTCACTAGAAAAACTAACCCATGGAAAATTAAGGTTAGACAAAAGTCAGCAAATTTCTGTCTTTGACCATATATAAAATCACTAAATGTTATTCCATGTATTTAATAAATATTATAAACTATAGATAATTTATTAATTCAAAAAGCTAACTTATCCCATTTTTTATAATCATATAGCCACATTTTATTTTCATTTGGTTTTCAGAAAAAAAAATTTTAAGATATTTTTTGTGAGTTTTTCTATTAGGACTAGAATGTGAACCAGGGTCATAGTGGGGGTTGGATTTGAGGAGCCTCTGCTGGCTGGGGCCTTGGAGCAGCTCAGGAGTCCAGGCCAAAGACCGGGCACTCTGGGAATGGTAGGGGGAACAGGGGAGGGCCCAGAGAGGACAGTAGTCAGTATACATATGGCCCTGCCACCCTTGGAGTCTCCCGATCACCATGAAACCATCCAGGAGAACTGACTTCAGAGCAAAGAAATAGAGTTGGCCAGAAAGACTGCTGAGTCAAGCTGGAGGCAGGTGGAGAATTCCCGGTGAGGAAGCTCTTCTGTGTGTCTTCAGTCAGCCCTCTTGGCTTCCTCTGCCCTTTGTTTCAGGTTTTAAAGATCCAGACCTCAAAGACTTCAGCTTTGGAAAACTGAGTACAAACCATCAGCCTTCCAAAAAAAAAAAAAAAAGGGTAGAATCCATTGCTGCATTAAGATATCACTGCCCAAAATTCTGTGCTACTCTGCAGACATCACCTTTGTGGACAGATTTACACCAAGAGTTTATTAAGACCATTAGTTCATGGTAGTGTTCCTCCTCACTTTTAAAAAATGGTGCATTTCTAACTGCTATTATTATTGAAGATTTTTTTTAATTGTTTTTTAAAAGCTAAGCCATAAACTTTCCTTGAGTGCAAATCCCTGGGGGATGGAATTGTGTGGGATTGGAGGTATTAAGGATTAAATGACCATCTCAATCCCACAACCCACTTTTTATGTGACTTGATCTTGATCATTTAATTCTTAGTAAAAAAGAGAAAGGCTTTTAGAAACGTTTTTAATATTTTTAACCTTTTAAATATTTTTAAGAAAATATTTTGTATGCATTCTCTCAACACATAATACCAGTTTTAAATCCATACAATTTGTTGAATGTTAACATCAATAATAATGGTGGTGGTGGTGATGGTCATGGTGATACTGATGGTTATGATGATGATGGTAGTGGTACTGGTGGTGATGGTCACAGAGATGGTAGTAGTCATGGTGGTGGTGTTGGTGCTTGTGAGCGCCGGTAGTGGTAATAAGTACATTCACCATTTAAATGTGTCACACTGTTTCTGGTTGAATTCTCAGCATAACTCTCCTTAGTAGAATGATTGAATCAGGCTACCTGGATTCCTAGCTCAACTCATCAGTTACCAAGCTGTGAGACATTGGTTATATTGCATACTTTTAGTTTCCTTGTCTGTAAAATATGGGTAAGAATGATAGTTAAAGTTGTTGGACAGAGTAATTGATGTGATGCATATCAATAAAATGTTTCATGTGGAGTACTTAGCACAGCACTTATGGGTCCTGCAGGGATAGTGGTGTTTCCCGTTCCTCACATTAAGAAACATCCTGGAGAAGCCCAGAAACTAACCTCCAATTCTAACAAGTAAATGGTAGCACTAGAATTGGAACCTCAGGATTCATGACTTCAAAACCCTGATATTTCTAAGCACTGCCTTAGGGCAGACATTTGGGAGGAGGGTATTTGTTAACTAGTGTTGGATTCCTCTTGCTCAGCTGCCCTGCTAAGGACCCTTCCTTGCCTCTTGATCCTTTCAATAAGCCCTTAAGTCTTTTAACCAATCTTGTGTGCCCTTTTTTGAACTTGATCCAATCTAAATATGTCCCTAGTGCCTGTGAAATTCACAAGTAAGCTTAGTAATACAGTACACTGTCCACAGTTTTATGAGGCAGGATTAGACATTCCCTGTCACATGAGGTAATTCTGCTGGGGTGAACCTGAAATGACATTCATCTTCATTAATGTGACTTGTGTTACAAACACATTCTAATGTGTAATTTACTGTCTTGGCTGTGGTCTGTCATGTAAGCCCTCATATTTCTCAAATACACACACCACACACACACTCTCACACCCCCCTCCCATCTTTTCTTATACATATAAAGTGAGTTGTGGAATTGAGATGGATATCCTTAATCCTTAACACCTACAGTCCCACACAGCCCCATCTCCTAACATAGTTACACAGAAACACCCAAGTTGTCTGCTTGGAGAATCAGGATCCTTCTCTAGTTCCTCTTTTTTTATGTGTAGATCTGGCTGTAACCCTTTCTAGCATGGTTGAGGTGAACCTTTAACATTGATCTTAAAGACATTCAGGGGTTTTACTTTTTTACATTGATTACATTATTTGTTAATTATTAATGACCAATTTAGAGAGTTATTCTTCAAGGCCTGTTCTGAATTTCTTGACGAAGGGCATTGCATTATTTCCTCAAGACTTTCATGACTCATCATAAAAGTGACAAAATCATTCAGTCTCCCCTAGAATCTTACTTATCTGTGCCTCTTACATGCTTACACTGCTCTGTTTACTGGCTCTCATGTCCTTCTCTTATGCAGTTCTACAAATACCTTTATAATAGAGATTTTTACCTGTTCCTATCCCTTTATATGACATTAGTGCAGTAACTGCCTGTTAAATCAAATCTTTGGTTTTCTGAGCTTTTCTGTACCTACTTTGTAAAGATAATGTTTTGACAGTAGTCCTACATAATTTAAAGTTACAAAATGTTCAAATTTTTTCAAAGTTAAACAAAATTAATACTCCATGCTGTTAATTCAGAAATGTATGGTATACACACATATATTTATATAGGCAGATGTGAATATGTTGACATACATGTGTAAACTTTACAAGTGAGAGGGGAAATTATGCAGTTCAAGCAATCGAAACATGATTCAGTAGATATACCCTGTGAGTTTTCTTTAGCAGAGAACAAACTGGGTGGGACTAGGAAGGAGAATATGTTGTTTCCTTGGATTTTTTTTTTCATTTGGTTCACACTTAAGGAGAAAGGGACCATTCAGGGCTCATTATTATTACAAAGAAAGGCAATATCAGAAGTAAGTTCCTTTCAATTCAAAGAGATAAGTTACATTTAGCTGGAAAGAGTTGGGTACCAAGTGTTGTGTTTTGTTTTGTTTGGGGGTTGTTGTTGTTGTTGTTGTTTTGGTTTCTTGAACTTTCCCAGAATGGATAATTCTGTTTCAAACTACTCTATTTCACACTATTTTAAAACTAGGTGTCTATATTATCCTGTATGGCACAGCACAAGCTAAAACTTTCTCTGCCATGACCCACATTTTGAGTCACCCATTATGCTTCATTGGTTGGCAGAGTGCTGTTTACTTGCTGGCTTACCCTCTTGTTAATTTGTCAAACATAGAGCCTTCATTTTAATATGTGTTAACATGCTTAAAGAGATGTTTTCTTTGACATTATCTGAACAACAGAATTTTCTTTCTAGTTGAGTGTGATCAGGAGGGTTTCAAGGGGCAGAGGAAGCTGACTCAAAGAGTAGATATGATTACAGATGGAACTTCATGGGCAAGATAGCATGTTATTTGTAATCAGAACCCAGCGAAGGCTACTCAAGAGCCTGAGGAGGGGTGGAGTTGGGTTGTACCAGTAAGAAAATTGAGGGTTTCTGACCAAGTATTCCAAGAATACCAGTTCTAAAGAGGACCTCTCCTAAGAAAGTGAAGCCAAGAAAGCAATGGGGTTCATTCCTATGAGGAACATGAAAGGTTTTGCAAAAAGCTTATAATAGGGAGCATGCTCGACCCCCATTCCTAGGGGGATGTGTCCAGTGACCACAGCCCACTGGTGCCCCCTGGCGGCACTTGAGCCACCCCACATTTCATTGCCTTAAATGAGACCCCTGCGGTGAGCAGGGCAAAGTAATTTTCAGGGCCTACGGGTGTGCAAGTTTTTATTTTTTATTCAAGCTTCTTTATCATTCTATTTCTCATTTGTTTTAGGCCAAAGAACTGCCAACTTTAAAGGATAATGATTTCATTAATGAGGGCCAAAAAATCTATATTGATGACAACAACAAAAAGGTGTTCCTGGAAAAGCTGAGAAAGGATGTGGAGGTAAGTACCTGGGAAGGACAGCCGCACGTGTCTGTGTCAACACTGTTGGTTTTTTAGGAGCTTTTATCCCTTCTATTTAAATCTGCAACCAAGGTAAAAATATATATATTCTGCCTTCTCCAATCTAGATTACAAACTGATATACCTCTTGTTATGGGATCTGGTTCTGAGATGAAGTGTGCCAGTTCAGGATGACAAACCCCAGGAAGGCCTGCTATCATCTGCTGGGTATCCCCACCCTCAGGTTCCCCTGTGGTGGTTGGGGGGCTGGCCTTAGGAGTAGTTACCGCCCATGGCGGTCTTCCTGCCCACAGACACCAGTACGGGAAGGGTGGGGGAGCGCTGGGTTCTGTCAGACAGCAGAGCATGGCAAAAAAAAAAAAAATGTTTAGTAACTGTTAGAATCTTGGCACTCTTCCCTCTAAACCACATCTCAGTGTTGGTAAACGCAGCCACAGTCGCTGGTTGCTTTTCAAATTTCCACCAGCCACCAGGCATATTCTCATGGGGCTGGAGAGCCAGGCTTGCCCTGGGGGAGGGTGGGGAGAAATAAGACCCAGCTTTCCAGGGGGCTTTCAGGTTGTCATGGAGGAGAGCTCTTTGTAAATACTGTGTTAAGAATTAAAAAATACCTCTTCCTATCGTCTTGCTTAGTATAAAGACATTGCAGCTGTCCCATTGGGCTTCCTTATTTCATTATTTGAGAAATAAGCTCAGAGAAAACCTTATTTTCTTAGAATTTGTTGAGTTACAAGACAGATAAAAGAGAATTCTAATTTAGGCAATTACTAAACTAAGTTTCTCTAGGCTGTTCCTCTCGTTCGTGTGTGCTCTTTTTTCTTTTTACTGACGTACTGTTCCCCACATACTAAGATCTGCTACTTAGAGGGAGGCTTTGTGGAAAGATTTTCTTTTTCATGTCATTAAACAAAAACAATTAAACTGGCTAGAGCCAAAGAATGAATGTCATGCATTTGATTCCCCATGAAGGCAGAAGCAGTATTTTAATTTTCTTTTTAATCTTCTAACAGTTCTTTTCATCGCAAAACACTCAGGCTGACCAAGTTTGTTCCTAATTATTTTTAGATCATTTAACAAAATTTTTTCACATTATTTTAACCTCCATGGTATGCATATTTGGATTAGAACATTAGTATTGGTTACTTGTGAAGTATATAAGTGTCTAGTTAAAAGAAAAACAGTGTTTGCTTTTATCATGTAACATTTTTCTCTGGTCTTTTATTAATAAACACGTATTTTTCCTCAGTTGTCAGTGATTATTATTAAGCATTTCCTCTTTGTTTGGGGGTCAACTTGATTTAACTGGTAATGAAATACAGTACCACAGGGAAAATATTCTCTTTTGGATTTCTACTGATTAATCAGCAGATCTTTGATCCTGAGAATAATATTCTTTTAGCAATGATGGTAAATAGCCCTCGGGTTATCTGTGGCCTGCCCCCCAAAAAAAATTTTTTTTATTTTTTTTCTGTTGGCTGTGCATCTCTATATTTAGCCTCCAGAAATAACGTAACTCGGGCAGTTGAAACTTACAGTTGAATTACACGAGGATCCTCTTAGCCTTTTGTTGTCTCTAATAATGTCGTTGATTAAAGGATTGGATAGTTTAATCCCGTTCGTGGCTCTCACACTCAGCGGTTTTGTTGAAATGAAGGCAGAGCATAAAGCGTTCTTTCATTTAAAAATTTCTCAATGGCTGATAACAGTGTCTTTAGTTGTGAAATTCATGCAGAAGCATCATTAAATTTTTAAGCAGGTAATTATGGTGAAGTAGCTTGACATCTGATCTTGATAATGAGACCAGAATTTAATCTAGTTTTCTTTTTCTCATCAGTTCCACACTTTCTAATTTAGCTGACTGGCCTAGCCACTGAAGTTTGAGTAGAGTTTGTTTTGTTTAGTCTTTTTTTTTTTTTTTTCATTTTTGTTTTCTTTTCATTCTGCTTAAAAGTAAAATGTCCGAACCTATTATGACTCAGTAAATGATCTATTTTTCCCCCTAAAAATGGAATTTTATTTGAGAATCTGTTGCTTTTTTTCCTACAATTGAAATCCTTTCTTACTAGTCACTTGTCAGGCTGGGGACTTTAGTCCAGATAGTTTTACACATAACTAAACATTCAGGAGGATACTATGTAGAAAATGAAAGTCACTTTCTGCCCTGCTTCTTGTCCACTCTGGTCATGACCCTGGAGAATCACCTGGATCTCTCCTCTGTTGGCTCACACTGAGCTGATATTACACAGTACAAACTGTGCTCTCCACATGGAGTACAGCACATCTCAGCTGTCTCAAGTTTATGGACCCATAACTATGGCAGTGAGCAAGAGGTGGATGAGGTAGGGGCTAATGTCCTTTCTGTGCAGTCATTATCTCTTTTTATGCTTAGAACAGCTCGTGAAAGGTGGGTACTATTACTATCCCAGTTTAATGAATGCAAAAACTGAGTTCAGAGATCTGTGTAATTTGCTCAAAGACACAGAGCTACTAAGTGGAGACAGAAATTTGAGACCATCAGAGACCTCACTCCTAAATACACAGATGTCAAATGTACATTCAAAATGGTTCTGAAAGCAGAGCTGAAATTTTCTTTTCTGAAAGACGAGAATTAAAATTTTTAACAAGTGATCAAATGTTGAATAGGGTTGACTAGAATTTTAATTTACATCTCAGGTGTGTTGGGAGATGGTAATTTATTAAAGCAAATGTGTGACTAAAGTTAGAAAGTAAGGTTCATTTAAATCTGTTGTGAAGGATAGTACATTCACTGCTCCTCTGACATGTGGTTTGGTAGAAGAGTTTGGGATGGGGCTTAAAGAGTGTGAGGAAGGTGCCAGCACCCAGATTTGTTATAGGCTGAGAGCACAGTTCAGTGGTACAGTGTGTGCTTAGCAAGCTCAAGCTCTAGGTTCCATTCTATCTATATCTATCTATATCTGTGTGTGTGTGTGTGTGTGTGTGTGTGTGTGTGTGTGTATAATGAGGAATTAATTATTAAGGAATCAGACTCAGTGGGATATTCTGAAAGAAAAAGAGGTAGATCAGAGATCTGGCGGGTAATTGTGAAGACCTTAGAAAGAAGGAAAAGTAGGGAACATAAAGACTTAAAAATCTTCACACATTGAAATCTTTTGTACTTGAAAAGCAAACACATGAGTTAGAGGCTTGAAGGAAGGAACAGGGAAAACAGAGCAGCTGTGTCTCAAGTTCCTGTCATTAGCTGGAGGCCAGTCCCACAGCTGAGCCATCCTGTCTGCCTTCCCTGCCCCTGGGCTCCCAGCCCACAGTGGTTTCGTGATTTCATGTTGCAGATCTTCTCTAACAGGAATCTCGGTTTCAACAGCCCACTTAATTTCACTCTACCTCGGAAGATATTTGAAATGAAGTTTGTGAAAGACAAGAGCTAGTGATACAGGCTTTTCTACAGTTCTCTTCCCAGCCCATCAGCTTGAGCCAGTGTCCCTTGCATATTTGATGATCAAAGAAAGGCCTTCTACCATAGTAGAAATCAGACTGGCAGTTGTAGTACCGTTTCCCACTATTGTGCACAAGACACCATAGTCTTGGCTACATTATCTGTTTTATCCTTTCCGTACCCCTGGGAGGTAAGTGCTATTATCCCATTTTATGTTATAGTAACTGAGGCTCAGAGAGGTAAACTACTTAAGGCACAGAGCTAATGAGATATAAATAAGACTCCCCTTTACGACTCCAAAACCTAGACTTGATTTTTTTTTTTTAAGAGGGAGAGAGAGAAAAAAATTTTTAATATTTATCTTTTAGTTTTCGGTGGACACAACATCTTTATTTTTTTTTTTTTACGTGGTGCTGAGGATCGAACCCATCACCCCACGCATGCCAGGTGAACACGCTACCACTTGAGCCACATCCCAGTCCCTGAGGCTGGTCCTGTGGCTGGCTTAGTGATAGATCATTTGCCAGTAAATGCAAAGCCCAGGGTTCCATCTCCAAGAAGAAGAAAATTGATACTTAAAAGATTGATACTTTTTTTTTTTTAACCAGGGATTGAACCCAGGGGCACTTAACCACTGAACCACATCCTCAGCCCTTTTTTATGTTTTATTTTGAGACAAGATCTCACAGAGTTGCTTAGGGCTTCACTAAGTTGCTAAGGCTAGCTTTGAACTTGCCATCCTTCTGCCTCAGCCTCCCGAGCCACCAGGATTACAGGCATATACCACAGGGCCCGGTGCTTCTCTCTACTTTTAAATAATTATATTTCTCCATATCTGAGTATAATATTTATATTCTCCATATCTGAGTATAATATTTATATAAGTTCTTTTTGTCTGAGTTCAAAACACATGGGGAAGTTTTAGCGGGCCCAAGGGATCCATGTGGGAAGGTGCCCACATGGGAGCTGGGAAAGGACTGGTGGCAGAGCAGGCTGCCTGGGCCTATGGAGAGGAAAAGTCATGGGAGGCGGCTGGTCAGCAGCCCCCTGGAGCAGGTGCACCCAGAAGTCCTCCATCCTTGCCAGTGAGGGAACGTGCCTCCTCACTCCTCTCTGAGATGTCTCAGGATAAAGAAACGGCCTGCAGGTCTCCACAGATTTATTTCATTTTCAGCCAGAACTTCAAGGCCTGTCATTTCTTATACTTGCCCTTTGTGTATGAAGTTTGTCTCCTCAATTCTGTCAGAATGGCCCAGAGGCCTGTCAGCCACTCCACTCAGTGATCAGGAACGGTTCTGAGTTCTTCAAGAGTCAGGGGTGCACACCTTCTTGGACTGCATAAGCTCAGAATCAATCAGAACTAGAATCAAAGCAGAGCCACCAGCTGGGGGATTAGGAAGCCAGCCGTTTAGTCCCAGCCAGCAGATGGACCGCTGCCATGCGCACCCAGTAACCCGTCCACACCGAGTGAATCAGTTGAAACACTGCACTTAAAAGCACATACCTGGGTGCATCCACCCAATAAAAAAGGAAGAAAAAAAATCATGGCATGGAAAGTCAAAGAACTTGGCATACAGGAGTAGCCAAACCCACAGAGCTAGGTCTTGCCTGACAGTGTATTCCAGCCAGGCCTGCACCAGAGAAAAGCGGGTAAAAGGAACCACCAGGCAAAACACTTTCAGCTTCTTCCATCCCCCTCCTTCCACCCCCAGGCCTGACAAGGGTCAGGACAGAGGGACCCCACTACTCGTGATAGCACTAACAAAATTCATTTGCTGGTTGACTGGGACACTTGGGCTTTTACTTATTCATGATGGACCACATAATAATTTCCTCTGCAGGGTGTGCTGAATTTCAGAATGCTTTCCCAAACCACTCCGAGACACTGCTGGAAGCCACTTGGGAGGTCCCTTTTTTTTTCCTGTTAGCCAGTCTCATTGTTGAGAGAAACTTTCCCTTCCCTCTCTCTGGCCAGTCATGTTCTCTGTTCTCTGGTGTAACCCAGCCTCATGTGAGAAATGCATGCCTCAGCATGCAACTTTGCATTTCAGGGAAAATAACCCTAACTCTAAACTGGCCCCAAGTACAAGGCTGTGTTTTAGCCAGAAAAACTGTCTTGGAGTGTGAGACCCTCATGCAGGGGGATTGGAGGACCCCTTTGGCACCTCTGCCTCCCTTTCCCTCACAGCCTTCCCTATATGTGAGTTGGT
Organism: Urocitellus parryii; assembly: GCF_045843805.1. Classification (NCBI taxonomy): domain Eukaryota; kingdom Metazoa; phylum Chordata; class Mammalia; order Rodentia; family Sciuridae; genus Urocitellus; species Urocitellus parryii. The sequence continues at coordinate 64,196,863 of NC_135539.1, read as the reverse complement.
CTTTAAATCTTGCTTAAGATATAGCTGACTGTGTCGACTCCTCCCTCCAGTTCCTTGCCCAGTTAAAGCTCATGGACTACAGCCTTCTGGTGGGAATTCATGACGTGGAGAGAGCCGAGCAAGAGGAGGTGGAGTGCGAAGAGAATGATGGGGAGGAGGAGGGGGAAAGCGACAGCACCCATCCAGTTGGGACCCCACCAGACAGTCCCGGAAATACACTCAACAGCTCACCACCCTTGGCACCCGGGGAGTTCGATCCAAACATCGATGTTTATGGAATTAAATGCCACGAAAGTAAGCTCAGTTACCATCAATACTTTTTACCAATGAAGTGGTTTGATTTTTTGCACCGTGATGCATCAGTAATCATGACCCCAGTTACAAGTGTGCTGTCCTGTAAGACTTCTCTCCAAAGTGCAAGTAAATTTGAGATCAAAAGTATGTTAAAGGGAAATGGAATCTTTCTGATGTTAGAATTAAATTAAATCAGATCCTTGAATTTTGTGATGTTGAGGGAATAGGGAAAAACCACCAACTATTTTAGCTTTATAACTTATACATTTACAGATATAAATATCTATATACATACATATACACATTTATAGGTAAGATATACAAGAAATATTTTTAAATATTGTCAAATATTTTTTCTTAGCTGTCTTTCTTATTTATTTATATCCATGTGGTGCTGAGGATTGAGCCCATGGCCTTACACATACTAGGCAAGTACTCAGAGAAACACCCATGTCCCCTGCCTTATCTTTTAAGTAAGTCAAAAGTATCACAAGTCTATCCTGAGTGAGGCACATGTGTGGAGCTCACGATGACCTTCAGGTGGCCTTCTTGTGGGAATAGGACCCTCTTCTATAAGTCAGATTCATCTTAATCCTTAATATCTATGTAATTGAATATTTGAAGGAATATTATATTCTTCCTTAGCCATTTATTCAAAAGTCTTAGTTATATTGTTTTTGTTGTTTGAGCAATAAAACATGCACCCTTTTTTTGTTTTGTTTTGTACTAGGGATTGAATATGCTAGGAAAGTTCTACCATGGAGCTATCCCCTCACAACATTTTGTAAAATCTCAAACTGCATCTTAACCAAGTGGGTCTGAGTTGTTTTAATCTTTTTATTTTTCTCACCAAAATTGTTTCTTTAACATAGAAAATTACTGTCAAATTCATGTTTCTTACCATTTATCATTTGAAACATCATAATTTTGAAAATATATAGGAAGTAGATAATGGAAGGAAAACCTTCATCAATTCTGATACTGTGTCCAATGAGAATTATGAACAGTGTATCTAAGAGTAGAAAAGCCTTAATGAACATAATTAGTTCTACTAGTTAGAGCATTTTAAAAATAGCATTTTTCTTTATACCAAATTAGTACACTATCATGAAACAAAATAAAGATTAACAAAAATATAAACACTTGATCTCACCCTCGGACCTCTGCTGTTCATATTCTGGGGCTGTGATGTTGACTTTTGTTTGTTTGTTTAGGGTTTTTATTGTTGTTACTTTTTGGATTGAAAGAAGATTGAGTCCAGGGAACACAGCAGAGATGCAGGAAAGACTGTTAGCTGGTTTCACTGCCCCACCTGCTGACTCCCCCTCACCAGCTCACTCCTCTGCTCTTCTCCCTTTCCAGACTCACCTAGGAAGGAGGTGTACTTCATGGCGATCATTGACATTCTTACTCATTACGACGCAAAAAAGAAGGCTGCCCATGCCGCAAAAACTGTTAAACATGGCGTAAGTGTCTCAGCTTCTTCCTTCTCTCTGCCCTTCCACACCCATCTGTTCCAAGTCCTCTAGGTGATGCTTGTCTGAATGCAAGGCTCAGAGCCAGCAAGGTCCAGCTGTGACCCCTGCACTTACCCTGACTTCTGTGCCTCCAGAGAGTCTCTTGGAGTTTCTGCACTGGGGATATGAATAGCCATATGCATCACTAGAATATTATAAAGATTCTTCTGTATTTGAAAAACACTCAAGAAATAAAAGTTTAGGAAAGATAGTTTAGTGTCTTCATATGAAATGTTCCAAGCTGAAGTAGGATTCTCCTGAATATGCAGGATTCTATTTCTTTTCTTAGTAAATTGTATTTTGTTCCTATTACAGAAATCTCTTGAGTATAATATCTAAGTTTCATAACAGCAACCCCTCACATTTATCCTTTTTTGCTCAGAATTATCATTATCCTAGGCATATGAACTTGCATTGCAGAGATCCATTACAGCCTTCCAGGTACTAAAAAATCATGAAGCCCCATCCCATGCAGATGAACTTGGGTCCTATTTGTTGACACTGGAGGAGAGGTGCCTCCCAGAGATTGTGTGGAGCTAACCAAGATACACCAGGACCAGCAAACTCAATTAAAGGCTCTTTGTCATCCCAGAGATGGAACCAGCCTAAAACCATATGCCACTGGCCAAAGAAATATTTCAGTCTTATCAACAATAGCTATGGTGGCTCTGCCATATGCAGGCCACAGACCATAGACCAAGGCCCAGTGAGCACATCAGTAAGAGAGGTGTACAGTGGGTCACCATCAGAACCTTCTGAGCACCGTTTTCATTATGCACATGACAGGCACACTGTCCTTTTTCCCCTGGTTATTCCAGCTCATAAGTTGAGGGAAAGGTCTTCAGAAGGCTCCATGTTGGTTCTCATGTTCTGCTCAGATGAAAACCATCAGTAATTTCAAAGACAGGATTGTAGCAGAATCCCTGTGTCATTTTCCCACTTGTATGACCTTGAGGAAATATTTTGGGAGCTTTAGTTCCCTAGACTGATAAAGGGGTTCTAATGCCTTGCTTGGTAGGGGGTTACAGGGGGATGTATGAGCACACTATGAAACTGAAGTGTACCATGGCCAACATGGCTCCGTCTTAGTCTCCCAAGTAAGTTACCAGTTTAGCTCTGTAACATGGCCTAAAATCATAGGCAGTTTGTAAGAACAAAACATTACTCTTAGCAAAGAGGTGCTGTGCTAAGTTGGTGTTAGGGGTCAGCCTGCCATCATGGCCTGCTCTTCAGTGGAAACCCCAGCAGGACAGGCCTAGAAATTACCAGTTTGCCCATGAACTTGAGTGTCTAACCATAGAACCTAGGGACTTAAACTCTGGCCTTACCCTTTGTAGTTCAGGAAGCTGGCCAGTAGCTGCCTTGAGTGTGCCGGTCAGCACTGTTCATCTCAGAATAGAAAATCCCCCCTGGGCTTCTGCAAGGGGTCATGCTTCCTGACTCTATGCAGGTCTCTGTGAAAGGAGAACAGTGGCACCCCTGTCCTGCTGCCAAGACACCAGCCCCTCCCCCTTGGGGGTGCCAGGAGTGTCACCTGGCTATGGTACCAGGAAAGAGCCTGGGGCAGTGTCCCAGGATCTGTCACTGCTATCACTTACCTCTTGTAAAATGAGGAGGTCCTGAAAAATTAACACAATCCTTGTTGTTATCAAGGTTTCACTTTTGCCAGTTGTTCCTTTTTGTCATTCTCCAGTCTGCCTTCTTGCAAAGTAAATGCATTGTCCCTTTGTCTCTAAATGTCAGCCATATCAATTTGATGTTAATGTACCAAACATGGCCAGTTTTATTTTATTTTTTTTAGATTGTAAATTTTCTTTATATATATAAAGATAATTTACAATCTAAAAAATATATATATTTATCACATATATACATATATGTGATAATAATCTCTAGTGCTGCTGTGAGCCTTTGCTTCATTTTCAGACATAGATTCATAGGCATCTTGATTACTGGGCCAAACAGCCTAGATAATTTGGGTTACAGTTCAACGTTAGAGACTACAGAGATGTGAACATTGTTAGCTGGAGGGCTGGGGTGTAGCTCACTTGCCCATCATGCTTGAGGACTTTCATTGGATCCCTATTACTACCAAAAAAAATATATTCATTATATTATTATTATATGCATTATATTATTATATGCATTATATTCATCTGCAATGGGAAATAACTATAAATATCGAGTAGTAATTTAGGGAAACCATAAACATTATATCAATATTCTTTTCCTCTGAAACTGCCTAGGCTGGAGCCGAGATCTCAACAGTGAATCCAGAACAGTATTCAAAGCGCTTTTTGGACTTTATTGGTCACATCTTGACGTAACCTCCCACACAGCCTTGGACAGACATGAGCGTGGGAAGGACAGAGGTGGCTTCGGTGTAGGAAAAATGAAAACCAAACTCAATGAAGCACTCATCTTGCAGGAAGCAAACCTCCTTGTTTACATCTTCAGGCCAAGATGACTGATTTGGGGGCTACTCGCTTTAACAGCTACCTGATATTTCCCAGCATCGTTCTAGCTATTTCTGACTTTCTGTGTGTGCGTGTACGCACACACACTCGCGTGCACATTTTAAAATAATCAATTAATTAATTAATTAAAACCCATCGGCTTGAATCAGAATGTGTTACCACAGGAAACCCTCTGATTCGGGCTGTGGCCGAAGGAATGAGTGAAGGAATGAATGAGCACATGGGGGGAGGGTAGAAGGAAACGCACGTCAGAGCAGCCGGGTAGGCATCACAGGATAAACTGTGGATCAGTTTATTGTTTTTGAGTTGAAAGATGTGAGACAGTATTCATAATAATAATGAAGATAATAATAATGATGATAATAATAATGATGATGATTAAAAGGAAAAAAAGAAAACTTTACTGCGAATGTTACACTTCCACCCCGCACGCAGACACTCCTTAATAGTTGTCACCTGAGCCCCCGGGCACTGGATGGGAGAATGCTGGCATCTCCATGTGCACTGGTTTGGGGTTCCATCCCCACAGTGTGGGGATCCCTAGTATCCTGGAGTAACACCCCTCCTCCTCCTCCAAGAAGCTGATGCCAGGACTCTGTCTACATTTTCACCTCCGTAAATATGTGCAGGAAAACTGCTTGCTTCCCTTCTCTTGCCTGGAGACTCACTGTTACACCCTATGTTGCAGTCTAGGAATTAATGCTACAACATAAAAACCAAGCTTACCTGAGAGGCGCATAGTTTGGGGCAATGGTAGCTACATCTCCCGCTGCAGGAAGATGAGCAAAGTAATAAAACTGAATTCTCCCTGGATCAAACGCAGATCTGAATTATAAGAGTTTTGTGTTTGACCACCGTTTGAACAACAGTGGTGTTTTGTTACGAATTATCCCTTTAACTGAAACCCTCAGTTTTACTGTTTACATTATTAGGAAAACAGGGATATTTTTGAATCTAAAAATTTAATATACAGCATGTGATTTTTGAAGTTTACATGTAAAGTCATTTTACAGTGTAGGTGAAATGATGTTTGTTGTATTTTGAGATGTGTCCTGCAGTTGTGTTTTTGAGTGAATGTTTTGTTCAAAGTATGTGGTAGACAGTCTTACAATAAAAAGAAAAGGATTGTTTTGTCTCCTCCAGATGTACATTTATCAACCTAATGATTTAAAAAAAATTAATCCAAATCTGGTTATATAAGTTCATTGCCCTAAACTGTGCTGATTGTGTTTAATCAGGTTAAAAAGTTCCAACATAAACCATAGAACTACCAACTTCTCTGCATTTTCTAAATGGCATCAAGTTATAAAATATTAGACTTGCTTAGAGTAGGTTATCAACTTATATGCTGTGCTAAAAGCTGTGCCTTTAAAACTCTTTGTTCAAAACATGAGATGGTTTTTGTAGGCAGTTTCAGAAAAGGAAAAATAAATCTACCCTTTGATAATAACCTACAACCCCCCCCCACCCCCCAAGCTGCCTCTTCCCGGCACTTTACTGGAGGCTGCAGCTGTGCCCAGGGTATGTGGGCTGCCTTCACAGCGTCTCTGGAAGCCAGCAGCAGTGTCATCCCATTACCATCTCCTGACTTTACATGATCTGTTCTCCAGTGATGTTAGCTCCACTGTAACATAGTTGCACAAGTCTGTATTTTATGTGTTTAAATTAATCAGTGCTATGATTTGGTTCTCCACTACCACCATTAATTATGGCATCAACCCCACCCACTTCAGTGTCCCAAAGTTGTACCATGGTTCCTTTGACCCAAGACTTACAGATATGAGACCCTGAAGTAAAGACAAGGTACATATTCATGATTTGAGTAACCATTTTCTTTGTCACCAATCTGTGTATGCTTTTAGAAGTTTACAAAATGCTTTATTTTTGTCTGTAACAGCCTCTGTCAATCATTTCTGTTGATAAACTGTTTGGACAGAGTGAGGAAGTTTGCCTTGTATCTCCCAGTGCTAACAATACACTCCAGTCATGAGCCAGGCTTTACAAAATAAAGCACTTTGATGACTCACAAGGTGGATCCTTTATTCTTTTGTCTCAGCTGTGTTTCTCTGTGCTGCCAACGAATTTTAAATGCTCAGTACTCAGAGTATCTACCTAATCCATGAAAAGGTAAAAGTCAACTTGAATTTTTGCAGTTTCGAGAGCATTGCCTTCAATGTGTGAACTATTTTCTCATTAAATAAAAATTACTTTTCTAATAAAACTTTCTTCAAGATGGACAGGTAGAGAAAAAAAAAATCTCTTTGGAGAATACCCCAGAAGCCACATGGTTATCTTAAGTTTTGACCCATCTTAGTTCTGTGGGTCAGCATTTTTTGAAACCTTCATTGGGATACTTTGATGGAGAGAAGTCCATCTTATGTCATCCCACTATTGTTGGTGCCTGGTGAGCAAACATGGTGCTGTGGTAGCACTTGTTCTGGAAATGCACACTCTACTTCAGTTGATACTAGGGGATGGTTTAAACATGGTGCATGTTTCACATTGTTTGTGTGGAGTTTGGTCCCCAAGGAACAGGAGACCAACACGGGAAACTGCACCAACTGCACTGAGCCACACAAGAACACACAAGACACACCTCAAACCATCACCAGCGCCTCAATTCACTAAGGTGTGAGGCATCATGCACACCTGCCTCTGGAGCCAGGACTTTCTGCCTGGCCTCAGATCACCCTTCTTTCTCCACTTTATAATCACCAAGAGCTGCGATCCTCTGACAGCCATGATCATAGGCTCTACTCAATTTTTCAGAGTTTTTTGTATTTACTTTGGTATTTATATTTTCTAGCCATTTAGCATGTTGGAAACTCCTGCTCTTTTTATTGAGTTGGGGAGGACCATGAGTAGTGTAGTTTTGAGGTGTTGGGCCCCTAGTTTCATTTTCCTGAGAAGTTATTTGATTTTTACTGTATGCTTTTGCCTAAAACTAATTTCTAGGGACACTTCTGTCACATTATTACAGAACTGATTGATCAGCGGGGAGCTTAATTCGCTTTTTGTTTTGTTTTGTTTTTTCCTGTGGATGATTTGAGTGTTTTCCCTTCATTTTTGTTATTTAATTTCCTGAAATGAAAATTTTCCTGGTCCCAGAAAACTAGTTCTTTCTAACTTAAAAAGCACAAAAGTTGTTATGAAGCATTAACCCTTGACAACACTTTAGAAGTAGTGGTTAGGAGTTAAGTGCAAGCTATGAGGAGCTCTGTGTCATGAGCAATAATGGCCATAGTATGTGCATGTATATAATGGGCCCAGAGGTCGAGCAAAGAATTAAACTCCTGGAACTCTTACCATCAGAGGTCTGTGAGGCCTCTCACACCACCCCACATGAGTTGGCACAAATCAGCGATCATAGTCACTATTATGCATGTGTATCCTTTGATCTCTCAAAATAAATGGCTCCATCTCTTCCTTTATTCCCATCTTCTTAAATAGCATTTTATTAAACTTCAATCACATGATGTAGAGATTGCTACATTAACAACATAAGAATTAGACTTCATAAAAGACAGAAATTCTGCTATACCTTTTAAATTTCTATGATAGGAGTGCCCTGATACTACAGGGATCTTGGATCTTGACTGTCCCTCAAAGGCCATGTGTTGAAGGCTTGGTCTCCTGTATGTGGCACTTTTGGGAGGTGGTGGAAACTAGAAGAGGTGGGTCTAGTGAAACAAAGTCAAGTGTGTGCTCACAAAGGAGATGTGGATCCTGGTCCAATTCCCCTGCCTACCATGTTTCTCTCCCTTACTCTCTCTTGCTCACTCGCTCTTTCCTGTGACAGGGCCAAGCAACCAGGGATGGAAACCTCTGAAACTATGAGCCAAAATAAACCTTCTCTCTTTTTAAGTTGCTTATCTCAGGCATTTGGTCACAATGACAGAAAAAGTAACTAGCACACCTACACAACCTTGTTCAGCCTCTGGCCAACCTTCCTTTCCTCCCCTTTCTGTTATTCTGAACTGGTATCTTTAAACTGTCGGTATATCAAAGAGGCACTCATGGTGAAGTGACTCTGGAGACCACAGAAGCAGGGAAATTAGAGTTGAAAACTTAAAGTGATTGTTGAAAGTTCTTTCATAAAAGAAAACCCTAAAGAGTTGAGTACCTTTTTTCAAAACTAAACGCCCTTCAGAACTTTGTTTTTGTTCTGTTTTTTTGTGATTCTGTGAAAATCCTGTCAGAGGTTAGTTAAATGCCACCATCTGTAATATTCTTTCACTCTTAAACACTGTGTTCAGTTTAATTTCATAAGAGAGAGGATAAAAGATTACAGTTTCCCAGAATGAGCTGCAATAGATCTGTGTTTTCTAAAATCCCACACTCGGTGTTGTAAGAGGTGTTACAGATGAGGAAATTGTCAACCTATATAACAACAGAGAATGGCTCTCTTGAGATCTAAAAAAGACTTTACCCAGGAATGTTCAGAAAAGTGCAAACTGGAATGTGTGTGCTATAAATAATTCAGGAAGACAAAGACAAGTTTTTAAAGGTAAATGAGAGAGATTACATAAGTTGTTCTGAAGCAGTTACCCTTGACTACAAGGATTCCTAACCCAGGTGTTACTGGCCCAAGACTTAAAAGGCAATTGCTGGGCAGACATCCCTGTAGAAATAGTCACTGTGTAAGGTTACAGTGGCCTTTGTGCAGGGAGTCTTTGCAGTGGTTTTCATCACAGTGGCTTGTGCATGAGAGCCCCGCCCTCCTGGCCTCCCTGCTCCATTGTGTTAGGTCTGGTGTGCGTGACTCCATTTTGGTATTGGCATCTTTCACTAAACCTTTGCTGAGAGAGACCACAGTGGTTAGTGGCAATGCCTGGGTTTAAGCTCAGCTCTTCCTCCAACTCAGAAGTAGAAGTTAATGTGTGACCAGTGGGCCTAGGCACTCCTGAACAGTGGACTCCCCATTGCCCCGTGAGGGTTGGTACAGCAGTCCTTTTCCTCTCCTCCTGCTTGGTCCAGCAGTTGACTGTTAAGGATGGTGATGAGCACTCAGTGTTTGAAAATCAAGGAGTCTCCCTGGAAATATGAAAATATTCCTAGATCTGCTGAATGACAACTTCTAGAGGCGGAACTTGGAAATCTGCCATTAAAATATGCTTCGGAGGTGCCTCTCATTAACAGCCAGGATTGGAAACCACCGGCTGAAATAGTTCACTTATCACTAATTTTAAATATTTTTCCTAATATCTTTATCTCCTCCTCTCTCCTGCCTCCGTTCCCCACCCCCTTTTCCCATACTTTCTGCTGGTATGTGAACAAGATAGCCTTGCCTGAGGGCCAATTACATCCTCTGTGTGGTTTTTATTACAAGTAAAGGTTTCTTGGAACACAGCCACACCCATTTATTTAGTATTTTCTAGGATTACTTTCAGGCTATAATGGCAAGAGTTAGCAGTTGTGACAGAGATTTTATGGCCCACAAAGCCTAAAATGTTACCATCTAGCCCGTTACAGGACAATTTTGCTGACCCCCGAAGTAGAGCCTTATTGTAGTATCACAGTCATTTGCAGAACTGTGAGCTTCAGCTACACTTTCTTCACATATTTCCTCATCTGTGATATGATATAAAGCGAAGTTTGAAAAGCACTTCAAAACTTGGCAGCAAAATTGAATGTTAAAATTTTGGCCTGTTTTACAATTGAATTGTCTGTGCTTCTTAAAACCCCGTCATAAATACATCCACCGTGATTGCCTTTGATGAGTGCTTAGTTCTAGGGTCCCTTGGTTTTCAAATCAGGATGATAGATTGGGGGGTTGATTGTTTGTTTAAGAAAACAACCCCTGAAGTTGAGAAAGCCTGGAGGTCAGACCCCCTGTCTTCACTGTGGCGCTCTAACTCCTATCTGTGACTATTCCTGCCCCTTGTCATTCTAATTAAGTTCCCTGCCCTTATTATCTTCAGTATAGAAATAATTGAACTCTGTATCGGGTGATTGTCCCATGTGTGTCCAATTCCAGATTTTTCTGATCACATAGAAGAGCTGAGTCCCTGTTTCCCATCCCTGGTCACAAATGTTCCTGGAGACCTGTGTCCTCCATAGAGAACTCCACCTTATCTGGAGTTGAAATGGTCACAACTCCACAGTTTTTGTTGAAATTATACCTCCTTTTGCATTTGCATTTTAGTAAATTGCTCTGGTTACCTTAAATCAATAGCACAGTGACCAGTGGCATTGTGGATCCAAGAAACCCACTGAGAAAGGGTCATAAGCTTAGATGATTCTGTCCATTTGTTAGAATCCCATAAAAACAGATGACTGAGCTCGTTAATATGTGACATTTTATTTTCTTCAGAAGCAACTTTAATATCTCTACACAGACCTTTTTTGTTTTCTACCGTAGTGGGCATCCAACACAGAGCCTGCCACATGCTAGGCGGTGTTCTACCCCTGAGCTACACCTCAGCCCTGGTTCCTCTTTTAAGCTCCTCTCCGCTGCTCTCCACACCCACAGGCTGGCAGCAGGGGGTGGGCAGCACAAGTTCTGTTGGCATTTAATTTGGTTTGTTTTTCTACTTAAAGGTAATTTGAGTCCCATAGTCTACTCATACTGCAGAAGGTGAGGGTCATGAGTGATTTTATAGCCTTTCCTTGCTGGATTTATGGGCATTATAGGATCGTAAATAGGAAGATTCAGAATTAGGTGGTCCCTATTGTCCTTCATATGGAAGTTCCAATTGAGCTTTAAATGTGCCTCTGGTTTGGACCTGGGTGTTCTACTTTCTGTTTAAAATTGCTTCTAGTTGATTGCAACCACTTTCAACTTCTGTTTTCAATGATGTTGTTAATGCCTATGGATATATCTCCTGCCCTTATCTCTCCTTCAAGATCCAAAACTTAGTCCTAAGTTGTCTGTTCCACTTCACTTGGATGTTTCAAAGGTCCTTAATCCCCAAACCCTGCAATACCATCCTAACTTCATGCTATTATCTACCCCAAGCCTAGGCTGCCTTCTGTTTTTCTGCTTACCCTCATGTATTTAGTTAGGTAAAACAAAAATCTTGGGAATAATTCCTCCCTAACCTCAATTCCATCAACCCTTTCCACATCCAATAATGTAACATCCCCTTAGTTTTCCCTCCTAAATAGTTCCCAAATCCATCTACTCCTCCCCAAACAAGATGTCACCATCTTGTTTAAGTACCCAGAATCCATTTAGTTACTCAAGCCAGAAACCTTGAGTAACGTCCATTCATGATATCCTTTTCCATCTCTCCCTTCCACATTCACTGTGTCTGCCAGTCCTAACTGGCTCTTTTCAAAATATCTCATTCCTTTAATATCTGCTTGTTTCCATTGCTAGGAGGCTGGTGCAGGTCACTGTCACCCATTGTTGTCTGCCCTCTTGCTAAAAAGTCAATCAAGTACATGTCACTCATATATTTAAAACCTTTCAATGGCTCCCCATTGTACTTAGAATAAAATCCATCCTCCCCACATAGCCCACCGGGCATAACTCATCTTGTTTCCTGCCTACTTCTTAGATTCAATCCACTCCTCTTCCAGCAGCTCCCTCTGTGCTCCAGCTACACCTGATTTATTTCTGTTTCTCAAACAACCAGAATCTCCCCACATAGGGTCTTTGCCTGTGCCCTTCACACATCCTGGAATGTCCTTCCCTGGCTCTTCACGGGACTTACTCCTCCTTATGCTGAACATCCTGTGAAGAGGACGTTCTTCTATTCGCTGTCATAACACTATTTGTCTCCATTATCTCAGCAGTCATTTTTTTCCACGTGTGTTGGTTTGCTTATTTACTGTTAATTTTCTGTATGTTCCTTGTGATAATGTAGACGCACAGGTGTTGGGGGTTGGGGGACCCCGGAAAGGCCTTTGTGCCCTCCAGGGAGGAAACAGCTGCCAAAAGAAAGTAATCCACCTAATCAATCTTACTTGAGATCCAAAGGATCTTGTGTTGAAGAGGGGGTGGGGTTGAGGTGGCTAGTAAGAAAAGACAGTTTGGTCAGAAAAAAAACTATAGATAAAAAAACTATAGAAAAAAAAAACTATAGATCCAAGACAGCACAGCACTTTCGAGTGGTTTCCTGTGACTGGCATGTTAGTTGGAAGCCAAGAATATCAGGAAGTTGAACAAGATGGGGTAGCACATAGTGTCCTGTATCTGTAGATGATTGTATTTAGAACTTATTCCTTTGACATGGCAGTTCCTCTGATGGGAATTTATCCTACATATAAACTCAAGGGGGTAAAACAATCTCTGCACATTTGTGGAAGCACTATTTGTATTGGCATAAGTGGGAAATAACTTCACTACCTGGTGAAGGGTACTGTTAAATACATGAGGGTTTAATCCTGAAAAGGGAGGACCATGCCACTTGTTTTAGTCAGCTTTTTTACTGCTGTGACTTAAAACCCTGACCAGCATTATTGTAGAGGAGGAAAGGTTCATTTGAGGGCTCACAGTTTCAGAGGTCCTAATCCACAGAAGGCCAGCTCCATTCCTCTGTGCTCCAGGTGAGGCAGAACATCATGGCAGAAGAATGTGGCAGAGGGAGGCAGCTCACATCATGGTGATCAAGAAGCAGAGAGTGTTCTCTACTTGCCAGATGCAAACATATATACCAAAGCCACACCCAAATTCCCACCTCCTCCAGCACACCCTACCACTCAGTTAATCCCTATCAGAGGATTAATTCACTGATTGGGTTAAGACTCTCACAACCCCAATCATTTCTCCTCTGAACCTTCTTGCATTGTCTCACACATGAACTTTTGGGGAACACCTCACATCCAAACCATAACACCACTCATAACAAGAATAAAAGAACACCTCCATGTGCGGAGGTTGAATTTTCATATACTGACAAACGAACAAACAACAATAAAAAACATGTTGTCAAACAGTAAATAGAGGAAAATTCCATTTGTGTGTGGGATTTTGTTTGGTTGGTTTGGTACTAAGGATTTAACTCAAGAGTTCTTTACCACTGAGCTACACCCCCAGATTTTTTTTGAGAAAGGGTCTCACCCAGTTGCTTAGTTGCTTAAGTCCTCTCCAAATTGCTGAGGCTGGCTTTGAACTTGCAATCCCCCTGCCTCAGCCTCCTGAGTCGCTGGGATTATTGAACCCAGCATCCACTTGTGTTTTAAATGAATGCCTACTGTATCTATGATGCATGATGTAACTGGAGCAAACACAAGAAACCAGTTGCAGTGATTGCCCCTCGGGAGGGGAAGTGTGTGCTGGGAGAAAGAGATGGGAAGGAGACTTCCTCTGTAATATGTACCCTATTGTAAGCTTCCCATTCATTTACCTTTCCAAACAAAACTTAAATCATAACCCTTTAAAAGAGAGATGCTATTGAAATTGAGGGGAAGTGTTCTTCGTTGTGACTTGGAGTACTCACAATTTCTTCTTATTTGAATTTATTTCCATTAAATTTTAAAAAGCCAGAGTGAGGGTTGAAAGTCTGGGCAGCAGGGATGACACCTCAACTGCCCACTTCTACCTACATAAACTACAACCCCTTCCAAGGGGGTAATGGACAAAGTTGTTCTCAGACTGGGTAACCATTCCACCTCTCGGAGCCTGCTCTGCAGTGGGGGAGTGATCCAGTACTGACTCTTAATAGGGCGCGGGAAGGACACAGAGAGCACGGAGAAGTCTGCAGCAGGGGCCACGTGCGCGGTTAATTCTCCTCTCATGGCAGCGTGTGTCTGGACATCCCTGCAGGCACGTGAGGTAGGGAAGACAATGCAGGGCAGCTTTGCAAGCCCTTTCTGGAGAATGTCATAGGTTCACCCAGAGTTAAATTCTCACTTCCATATTCTCAGCACCCCAAGCCGATTTCGTAAATCTTGTAACACCTAGGCGATGATTGGTTGATGGGTTGGGCATTCTCGTGGCTGAATTGAATCACACCGAGTCGGTGATGGTACCAGATGTCAATTCACCTCCTCATTATTCTTGGAGTGTGTGTCCATTCGGCACTTATAACTTGTAAAAATACGATGTCGAAGCTTCCCACCCCCCTGCTCTGCTTTCTCATTTTTATTTCTCACTTTTTAATTTTTTTTTTTTTATTTATCCCAACCATAATTCCCACAGGGGCAAAAACAAATGAGATGTGTGAATCAGATGTCAACAGCAGCCCAATGTCTATGCAGGCAGCAGCCATAACAATCAGCAGAGGAAGGAGAGGGCGGTGTGGGCGGCTGTGTCTGGGCTGTCAGGTATGTGTCCCAGACGCCTATAAAACTAGAGTTAGCACAGTAAATGCAGCCAAGATACAAGATCTCTAGATAAATGGAAAAGGCAGCCCTCCAGGACTTGATTATACAGAATTTACATCACAATCTCTCATTTAACAAATTTTTATTGGGTTTCTATTATGTGTTAAGCTGTGTGAGCCACTGACAATGTGAAAGTCAATGAACTAAAGAAGCTTATGGCCTGGCGTGCCAGATAACTCACCAGCATGCCAGAACCACAGCACAGGGGTCACCCTCTCACCAACGGGCTCCTGCCTCTGCCTGCTGCCTGGGGATAGATGTGTGTCGCAAGCACACTGCGCGCGCGGGCGCACACACACACACACACACACACACACTCCACATTCTCAGCAGAAAGCCCTAGGGCTTTGGACAGACTTAAACATACTTTATTCTGAAGTTGGATCCCATCTCTGTTTTGTGACTGTGAGCGGCTTTCAAGCTTCAGTTTCCACATATACAGAAAGGGCAGTGTTGTGCAGCTGGCGGTGTTGTTTTGTACTAAATGAGGTCATATGTGTCACACACTAGCTTTAGGACTTGGCACATGGAAGGTATTAGTGTCCCCCAGCTCATTCAGGATTGCGGATATTCATCAATACTCCTCATTCACTAGTTGGAAGGGACAGTTGAATCCACGTTGATAACATCACCTTACATGGTAGATAAACACAGTAGCAAAGATGCTGAATAGTTAATAGGCATCTCAAAGTTCTGTCTTCATGCTTAGCTTCCTTTTCTTCCCTTTGATGAACCATATTATCAGAAAATTGTCCTTCTTTCTCATTCATTTTTTCTTTCAAACTTCATATCTTTTTTTAAGACATTGATGGGCCTTTATTTTGTTCATTTATTTATATGCAGTGCTGAGAATTGAACCCAGTGCCTCACACATGCTAGGCAAGCCCTCTACCACTGAGCCACAACCCCAGCTCCACCAAACTTTATATCTTCACAGGATGTTTCAGAGCAAGGTCAACCAGGTCCATGTTAACTATTTTGATACATCAGCACAAGGTCAATACCTGGAGGTTAAAATTTGGTTCATAGCAAGACAAGGTAGGAACCAAGGTGGGTCATTCATTGATCAGACTCAGACTGAGTCCTAGGTGGAAGGATGTCTTTTGGGGCAGTTAGAACAAACAACAGGCTGATGAGAAACTCAGACATTTATCGGGCACATGAAACAGCCCAGGAAGCCAGGACTCTGGGGGGAGAGAGGAGGAGGAGGGGCCTCTAAGGAGTTCTTGATGATGATGCCCTACACACCAGCCTTCCACTGAGAACTTTCTCCCAAGCAGGTGACACAGAAACTTCCACTGGCAGCAAGGTGGCTTTGAGGTGTCTGGTGTATATTAAGCAGCTCTGGTGGGTTTTCTGTTGGGCTAAGAGTTTTATCTGGAGGTGTCTTAATGACACATTAGAGAGATTCTCGTCATCCTCAGGTTGCCTCATCAGTCGCACCTAGCTAGTCACTCGGCATCTTCCTGAAACCTTTTCTGGTTAATGGTTTCCACCCTGCTTTTTCTATAAAGGTAGGATATGCACAGACCTCTGCTGGCATATTCTTTAGAGAATCTACAATCTAACTAATTTTAAAATAAACTGTATTTGAATAGGAATCCTGGGAAAGCATATTGATATATAGGTTGTGTCTGAAGGAAATGGAAGGATTGGGGGGCAGGGACAGTTTTTGGATGAATTCCCAGCTTCTTGGCTGCAATGAATAAGTGATCCTTAGATATTTTACTAAATTAACAGAGTTAAATAATGAAAACTTCCTGAAAATATTTTTGAAGAGCAATGAAGTTTAAATAACCTAAGGAAGAATTGAAAGTGTCTATCCCATTGAATTATAAATGGAGTCAAGGTCACAAAGAGAAAACTCAATGACAGAAATTCCAGAACCTCAGCTTTTTGCTTGTGGCTTAGATCAGCCAATTCTTCTCACTTGCAGAGAGTGCTCTTTCACAGAGCCCCAGCTGCCCACGGTGGGGAATTCCTCTTAGCCAAGGTCAAACCCATCAACAAAGGTCAGTACTGATGGCCCCCTAATGCAAAATTCCCTTGTCAAAATTTTAAGGGTAGATTAGATAAGCACATGTTTCATAATCTAAAATTAAAATTCAAATAAAAGAAATGCCTATTCATCAAGAATCCAAGTTATTTGAAAACAAGAGTTTGCAGAATGCTTCTGCCGCACGGTGAAGTGATAAATGATGCTCAGGCTGTGCAGTGTCCTAAAGGGCTTTGTGACTCACCAAAGAATCACATCAATCATGGTTGGCTTGATCTGTGTGGTGTGAATGTTATTAAGGTCTTCAAATGCTTTTTTGAAATTAAGTGGCTCTTTTAGGGCATATTAATCAACTTAATCAGAAGTCCCAATTTCCCAATCATTGGGGGGTTCCACAAGAAAAAGTAGAAAATGACCTTTCTTTGTGACCACAAAATCTTTCCCTCCCTCTGTCCAGTCATCTATCCAAACCACAGACTGTCACTGACGCCTGCCATAGGTACTGGGCCTCTGCCTTACATGTAATTCCTCTGTTCATCCAACACCCCTCCCCATCCATCTGTCCTTGTCTCCCCTTTTTAATCTCTTCCCATAGGTGTACAAATTTACTACTAAATTTTCAAGACTGGGATGTTTTGTTCAATGCACAACTTTCTGTGAGGAGTATCAGAGGCTTTACTGAAATGGTTTTGTTTTTCTTATGCCCTGCTTCCAAAAAGTCATATTTATACAGTGATTTCATGCTCAGATCCAAAGGTAGACATCACCTCATTGACATGAGTTTCACATATTCACCTTCTGATACATGATCCTCATTTGGCTGCTAAGAACCCCTTCCTGATCAGGGCTACTTAATGTTGAAACATCTATGGAGAGCTCTTTCAGAAATTTACTTTCCAGAGAATCTCTTTTTCCTTTCATAATTCCTCAAATTAGGAAAAAGGATTCATGATGCATGAAATCTGAAATGATAGCTTTACTTCCTAAGCAATTAAATACTTAACCATTTTAGCCCTTGGATGGGAAACCCAGCCAAATGCCTCTTTCACAGAGAACAGTTTTTTAAAGGCGATGTCTTAACTTCTTTGGATGGATACTCTTTAAGTGAGCTTCAAAACAACTCTTTATTTGCAGACGTTAAACACAGTCTATGTAAATGTTCACACAGTTGCAAGCCTATCTTTACTCTTTGTTTTGCTTTTTAATTAAAAGAATCTGAACTCTTCCTTTTACAGCACTTGGTGCTTTCTCCCTTTAAATGACATTTTTACTTTTTTTTTTCTCTTTGAAATCCCAACCTCACTGAAAAATGTGCCCATGTTCATCTCTGCTTGCTTTGCTAGTGACTCCAAGATACTTGTTAGTACTTGCTAACTTTCCTTCAAGTCTTTTAAGCTAGTCTCTTCCCTCCTGTCTTTTATTGCATATTGACTTGGAGAAACTGATCAAGTTATTTTCAGGCATTCTGGAAATAAAAACTTGTATCACAGGTTAAATCAGTAACCTTGATGAGTATGGAAAGATCAATTAAATCGAAGTTAGACCATTTGCCCTTGACCTCCTGGTGTTAGGTTGGGGGTGTCCAAGAGTGTGAGCAGTTTACTTAGTAAGGCAACTTTTCCTCCAGAAAAAAAAAAAATTCTTATGTTTTCTTTATAAGCTGCAACAGTTATGCCAGTAAAAAAATAATTGTTATGCCAATAAACAATAACTGTTAACCCTGATTAATAATGTTTTTTATTGATATGCATGTCTCTCAGTGTGCCACTTTCATAACACAGGGGCTTAAACTGATCTGAAAAGTGTCTTGTATGGGAATATGACATGTCATAATAATACTTTGGCAATCTCTTCTGACTTTCATGTGAAACTCTTGATAAAGGTTCATAATACTCCTGAGGGAGGTGGGTTTTGTGAGTTCCAAACACAGCAAATGAGGCACAAAAACATAAAGAGATTCTCCAGCATCACATGAGAACCCTTTGCCTATGGTGAAGGTTAGAACTTCATGTGTCTAATTCCCAGTTTTTGCCTCTTGCTCAAACCTGCTCTCTCCATTTAGGCCAAGAAGTCGTATTAACCCCAGGATTGATGTTGCTATTCCAGTCTAATCATAAAGATCACTTCCAGTAATGGGAAAAGGACACATTTACATATATCACACGTAGCCCATTGTCCGGTGAACAGTGCCCCAAGCTAAACAAGGCCTTCCTCATCCAGGGTGATCGAAGGGGACTTCAGAATTTTTATCTATCTCGTTGGTCCTGAACGTATGGTCCATGTCATTATATAAAAAGTGCAAGACAGGTTTGTATTGCTCCAAATGCCGTGGGAAGAGTATGTATGTGTGTGTGTCCAAAGCTATTATTTATTATAGACAATGACAATCATTTTCCCTCCTATGGCTTTCCGAGTAATTCCTCATTTTAAAGGGGGAGGGGAGACAGGTGATTGGTGTTGGTGTACCTGTGTGTGGAAAGTTCATTGGTACACACTGATGATTGTGAACTATGTGGTTGGGTTGGGTTGGGGATTTTTTTTAGCAGCTTATCCCTGCTGGCAGAAAGCAACTACTGACAGATGAGAAGATAAACATCATTGAAACATGCCACCAACTTCAGTCTCTTTTCAGCGTGACTCTAGTGAACTGAAGCGTGACAGACTTCCCTGGAAGCCCGAAGCTCGGGTCAGGACTCTGGGCTGGGAATGCACTCCAAGCTTTCCTCACTCGGCGTCTTTCCTGATATCTATTTCCTACCAGTCTCCAGGCCCCGTGTTAAACTTCTGATTTGGGAAAGAACTGGATTGGCCTCTAGCCCTGGAAACTTTTCTCCATGAACACTTTTTATATGGCTTTGGCAGGCACAGATAATACCAGCAGAGAGAGAAATCCCACTGGCGAAGGAAAATAAAACCTTAACATAACTGTAATGGCCCTGAGTGGTGTTTTACATGTTATGCTTGCTCAAGATTTATGTTAAAATCAACCTTGCAAAAGAGGTTTTTTTAAAAAAAGTCTAGCAAGCTGCCAAAACTTAAACAGCTCTTTCTTTACTATCCAATGACAGTGAATTTTAACAACTTAAATGACCTGGTACAAACTGGCATTTTCCAACTTTCAAAGATCTTTCAGTCCTGGTCTAATTTTACCCCATAATTTTTATTTTATTTTATTGATGTCAGAGTCTTTGAATCTCTGTTTCTCCTCCTCTCTTCTCACCTCTCTTCTCTTTTTCTTTCACTCTTATTCTATATTCTTTCTGTCTGAAACTTGGTAGGGATCCAAAGTTAGTGATGCTAATTAATCCACAGTCAATGAAAATTAATTTTCAGATTTGGAGACCAGAGTTGGCAGTGCTCTTTCTTCACCCCCAAATTTTTCCAGACTTCTCTGCTGGTTCCAAAAGCTGTCATTGATCACTCATGCACCACTAACCACCCAAGTTAACAGTCGTCACCGTTCCACACATACCCCACCCGGGTCTGTCCCTGGAGTGGTCCCTTCAGTTGCAGCTCTTTCATTGCTGACCCCACAGAGCCAAGTCCCAGCATCTGGGACTTGAGTCAAGGCCTCTACGTGCATAAGTGATGATTAGACCTCCCTGATCCAGCTGGTTAATTTTCCTGGCAACTTACACCGTGACTTCCTCTCAGAGCAATTGTCAGAACTGCTGAAGAAGAACTACTTCCTCTCATGATGCTCCTTCACGTGCCTTAGAGTATACATGACCAGAATGAGGATGTGTATCTGATAAGCACCGCTCTTTCAAAGCTGATTCCACTTACAAAAGGTATCTAAAGTAGTCAAATTCATAAAAGCAGAAAATAGAATGGGAACACAGGATGGGTAAAGAGGATGTTGAACTTTCTGTGAAATGGGTAGAGAGTTTCAGTTATGCAATGTGAAAAAGTTCCAGGAATCTGTTTTACAACAATGTGAATATTGTTAGCAATCCTGACCTATACATTTGAAATTTGTTAATACAGGATAGATTTCACATTGTGTGGGTTTTTTTTTTTTTATTTTTAGCACAATAAAAAATAAGTCCTCTTACTTCTCATGCTTGCCAACACTTGCTATCATTTATTTAAGTCATTATTTTTGGCATTTACTGCTTATCAACATTTTTGTTACCCTTGTGAGCCATTTTGCCTTGTTTCTTAGATAACCAAAGTTTAGGTTAATTTAGTTTTATGGATCCCATATTTTTATGTTTTACCTCCACCCCAGATATTATTTTTTATATTTCTGTTAAATATTGATTCATATTGATTTATTAAATGGTGATAATCAATCAACTATTTATCAACATAAAAGAAGCCAGTCTTTCACGTTTCCTTCTTTCTTTCTTCCTTCCTTTCCTACCCTATCCCTCTTAAATGTATCTAGCACCTAGAGCCTACAGGCCATCTGCTGCCAAGAAGGTGCTGAGCCTGCGGAACAGGGTATGCAGTCAGAAGTATTCATGTTAACATGGTGCCTCAGATCCCCAGTTATGGAGGGCTACATGTACGGAAAATGAAAAAGAACAGAACTCAATCACTGCCTTCCATTCTGAGTGAAGACAGGAGAGAAAGAAAGATGCTGAGGTAGTGAGGTCCAGAGAAGCAAGACTTTGTAGTCTCCACTGCTCCAGGTCTGAGGCTGCACTCCCTTTCTAGGGAGCCTCACCGGGGACCAACCAGCTAGTGCCCATCAGAAGAACTGGCTGAGGCCCATGCACAAATCTGTACAGGGTCTCAAGATTTCTGCATGGACTGTTGAGTTTATTTGAATTGTCAATATTTTATTTTTGTTGCAATAGTTTGTTGGCAAAGGGTGATGACCATCAGGAAAGAGAAACTGGCTGCTGGCCTGGCTGGCAGCCTTGCTTCCCCCACAGCTGGGCACTGTGACCAACCATTCTTTGTCTTTAAGAATGCTCTGCACACTGTGAGATGTGAAGATGATTATTCCCTGGGAATATATCAGATTTTGAGAGGAAGCTTGTTTCTTTTGAGGACAGGTCAAAAATGCAATGGTGCAAAAGGTACCATTTGTCATAGTTGGAATGATCCAGTCTTCACTCCCTTCACCCTGTGTCTATCCTCAGGAGACTTGCACCCCTTCTTCCAAAGAATCTGTGAGAAACTCAGAACTTCACATACAGAGCCGTTTTCAGGAGGTCATTGTCATAATTTTATAAGATGCCCACTGAAAGTCATGGCTCCCACGTGTCTAGGAACTCCCAGGAGTCTGGTGAACTCTAAATCACTGTGCCAATGTTTCTTTTTCTTATCAGTGGATAACGAGTATCATTACCAAATTAAATTCAACTTGATATACAATAGTTTTCCTCCATTGGTGATGGAGCCAGGTCAGAGAGAGAGAAAGCCATCCAATCTAGGGAACCACACATCATCAGAAATACACTGAGGGTATCTGTAAACGTCCTGAGGAAATATTTTGTGGAGTGGAACCCAGTCAGCTGCTAGAGGTAGGAAACCTTTCTGAGAGGTCTATAGATACAGAAAGGTGACCGTGGTTAATGCAAGGGCTCTGGCTTCTGGTCCTCTCCCCCATTGGTTACCAGGATCTTAAAATATTGACCTCCTCTCTCTTACTACCTTGTTAAACATATACATAAATAAATAAACTGTCTTCCCTCCTTAACCTCAACCTCCTGCCTGTGAAGCAAAATTCAGTCTCCTCCACTGCTATGGTTTGAATGTATACTTCAAAAAGTTCATGTGTTGGAAACTTGATTCCTCTGCCTTCATGAATAGATTAAGGTCATTCTCACAGAATGAATTCATTATCACGATAGTGGCTTCATTGTAAAATCGAGCTCTTCCTGTCCCCTTACTCTTGCACTTTTTCCATCGGATGCCCCTCTGCCATGGTATGAAATTTATGAGATTCAGAGTGAAGTTTCAACATGTGTATATGTTACATAAACAAGTCAATAATTAGCATATCTTTCACCTTACTTTTTTATTGCTATGGTGAGAACATAAAGAATCCTTTATTCTAGTTATCTTGGAACACATAGCCCATTCTTAACATCTATAGTCAACCTAGTATGTACTAGAACCATAGAAATTATTTTTTCTGTGATATTACCCCCTCTAAATTTCATTTCTTCATTCCCCACACTTTTTTTTTTTTAATTTTACACTTAAGAACATCAAGAAGGCCCTCATAAGATGCTGGTGCCATGCTCTTAGACTTTTCAGCCTCCAGAACTATAAGAAATAATTGTCTTTTCTTTATAAATTAACCAGTCTCGGGCAATCAGTGATAGCAAGAGAAAATAAACTAAAACAACCATGATGCATTCTAGAACCCCACTCATACTCCTAGCCCCTGGTAATGGGCGCCTCTGATCAATGTGCTCCATTTTACCAATGGGAACCCTGGGTTTGCTGTGCTATAACTAGGACCTACCCGAATAGGCCAGATTTATGTCCACCATCCAGTTTGGGCAGCATGAGCTCTATTTCCAGGAACATCTTTCTGCTGTCTCTCCATCCATCCAAATGCTGACATTGCTTCAGCCTTATCTCAAGTTACTCCTACTCTCTAGGGCATTGCCAGATTATTCCATTCATGTGACCTCTCCCCAGAGCCTATCTGCCACATACTCTCAGAACTTAGCCAAAGTACATGCATATGGCAAGGATTTGAGAGGTTCTTCTGAATGAGTAAGGACTATGGTGGGCACAAGTCAGAGCTTCAGTCGTCTAAGACCTGCTCGGTTTTGCTGTTTCATAGCCTGCAGCTGGATGGATCATTGCCTTTCTTCCAAATGCAGGCCAAAAACCTAGAGAGAGATGACCTGCATCAATCCACTCTGTGAAGCATGACTGCGTGCATATTTTGATGCAGGGTGAGTTCAATCAATTAGAAAACAGTAAAGTCATGATTCATTTGTCATTCTTTCAGGAAACCATTCTTTCTCTGTGCTAGGTTGGGATTCAAACATGTGAACACTTCCTCTCCCAACTCCTGCCATTGAACTTGGGGTGGAAAGGAAAAGACGGGGGAAAAAGTCAACAACCACAGAGTAAGGGCAGATACTTATGTACATATGGGAAGAGTGAGTGCCTGTGCAAGGAAGCCTGCTCAGACTTGACAAGAGCAATGTTATGGTTTATTAGGTGTCTCCCAAAGCTCACATGTGAGACAATGCAAGAAAGTTCAGAGGTGGAATGATTGGGCTATGAGAGCCTTAACCTAATCAGTGCATTAATACCCTGATAGGGATTAACTGGGTCTTAACTGTAGGCAGGTAGGTTGTAGCTAGAAGAGGAGGGTAATGGGGGTGTGTCTTTGAGTCTCACATTTTGTCCTTGCTGAGCAGAACACTCTCTTCTTCCTGGGTGCTGTGTCCTGAACTGCTTTTCTCGTCCATGCCCTTCTGCTGTGGTGCTCTGCCTCACTCAGGCCCAGAGCAATGAGTGACCATCTATAGACCAAGACTTTTGAAACCATAAGCACCAAATAAACTTTTCCTCCTCTAAAATTTTTCCTGTCAGGTCTTTTGGTCACAGGAGTAGAGAAAATAGTAGAAAACAATTTGCACAATTCTTACATAAACTTTATAAAATGCAGTAATAGCCCTGGGTATTAACAGTGAATTTTAAGCACATGCTCACAGAGGCAGGTACAAAAATGTTCCTAGCAGCCTTATTCAGAATAGCAAAAAAAAAAAAAAAACAAAACAGAAAATAACCCAAACATCCATCATCAGGGTAAACAGAAACTAATTGTAATATATTCACACAAAGGAATAGGACTCAAGCAAAAAAAAAATTGATACACATGTTATGAAAAATTATCAAAAACTTTGTGATAAGTGAGAAGAAGCCTCAAGCTAGACACAGAAGACCACATACTCTACATTTCCATTTATATATAATTTTTTAAAAATACAGCAAAACTACAGTGACAGAAAGGAGATCAATAGTTTCCAAGGGACTGGAGACAGGGGAGGGGCTAGAAATTAAAGGCATATGATCAGATCACCCTTTATCCTGATTGTGGGGGTAGAGGTTGCATGGACGAATACATTTGTCAAAGCTCATTGAACTATCCATGGAACACCAGTGCATATGTTCTATGTAAATTATACTTCATTAAACTGATTACAAAGAGAAAGACTTGTGTGTCTATGAAAGAGATGCACTTTACCCAGGAGACGCACAGTGGAAATCAAGGTAAGCAGAGGTGAGACAAGATGAGATTTGTGCTTTAGGAAGAGGATCTGACAGCAGCAGCGAGGTGGGCTTAGTTAGAGCTGCACTAGAGGCGGTTTCCATGGGAGGCACCTCACCTTCAGGAGCACAGAGGTAGAGTTTGCATGTGTGTGGCCTCTCCAAACAAAAGGTGCTCTCCAAAAGACCCTCCATCCCCTCACCTTCCAGGAAACACACCTTGATTCAATGCCCAAGCTATATCCCAGCCTCTGAGCATCTAGCAAATAACTTGTCCTAGGAACACATTTATGCCCTCTCTAGATGCCAGGAAAAGGCATTTCCAGCCCAGTCACAAGCAGAAATGCCTGAGATCTGTTTGGAAAGAAGTTCTGAATGCCAGGGCAGGTAAGGGGACATGATGTGAAAGGCTTTGGGGCTGGAGTCTCCTCCTCCATCACCTCCTCCAAGTCTCTAGAAGGGCCAAGGGGCCAGCTGCACACAGACCCTTATCTTTGGCAATGGGACTACTATGTTTCAGAAACTCTCTTTACTTGAGGCCCAGATACAACTGCATCACACGAGTTTGCCCTCACCTGGGGAAGGAGAAAACCAGCATGCCTCCTGTCCATGTTTTCCTGGATGATTCCTACTCATTAACACTCAGTGTAAATGTCAGCTAGATTTACTTTTCATGATTATGATCGAGTTATTTGACAAATATCATGGAGTGATGACAATGTACGCTCCTCTGCTGGTAAGAGCCCAGGCAGAGAATAGGCAGGGCACACGCTTCCTCCAGCTTTGATGGCAGACGTGGCGCCAGTGGGCCCCAGTACTTGTGGGGTGCAGCATTGTGGGTGGAGCAGTTGCACAATAAATCTTCCACACCTAGTTGAGTAAGTTTTCAGATCACTTCTTTCCCATAATCCTTATAGTCAGGCACTGAGAGGCATTGCTCATTTATGCTTTTAAACTTCATCAAGAATGCACTAAGATTTTTGCATTCATTAGTCATAACAGTTTTTTTATATAAATAAAGGGACTTCCCAAAATTTGCCACCAAGCCCAGTGGGCTTTTCAGAATTTTGTAGCCAAACCTATGAAGCTTTGTAGAATTTATAGCTACAGCTTAATTATAATCAGGGACTTTGCTCTGATGCTATTGTACTAAAGAAAATATTTAAAGTCCCCATCTCTGGCATATTTCTTATTTGAGAAGATTGACTTAACTTTCACTCCTTGGGGAATCTACCTGTTCTACATGGGCTCGTGAATGGTCTCTGTTGTATCAGTGACTTTTAAGTATCTGAACAACCCTGCTGTTTCTTTGGGATTACTTTTGCTTTTCAGTGTTGGGAATTGAACCCAGGACCGCATGCATTCCTCCACTAAGCTACACCCCCAGCCAAACCCTGGCACTTTTTTTTTTTTTGAGTGTTTGTGGTGCTGGGTATTGAACCCAGGGCCTTGTGCATGTAAGGCAAGCACTCTACCAACTGAGCTATATCTCCAGCCCCAACCTTGGTATTCTTAATGCCAGTTGTGGTTCATGTATTTCTACTTCTTTATTCAGGAAGCAATTTGCATAATATATTTTATGAATATGAATATGAATGTGTTTTGAATATGTCCCCCAAAATATCTTGTATTGGAAACTAAATCCCCAAATTCATATCTTAGAGGTACTAGGAGGTCAGGCCTTTGGGGGTAGTTAGGATTAGATAAGATCATGAAGGTGGGGCCTCCCATGCTGGTATTATATAGTGTCTTGGGTTTGTTTGTTTGTTTCTGGTACCAGGGGCGCTTAATCACTGAGCCACATAAGAAAAGACAGAGAGACCCTAGCTGGCACACACTTTGTCTTACCATAAGATGCCCCCACCATGTGATGATGCAGCAAGAAGACATTCATGAGAAACCAAGCAAATGCTTGAGCCATGATCTTGGAATTCCCAGCCTCCAGACCAGGAGCTAAATAAATCTCTGTTTTTTATAAATTACTCAATGTCAGGTATTTTGTTACTGCAGCATAGGACAGATTAATACATTTTTAAGGTATGAAATATCATTCCACAACACAGAATCAAAATGAGATGATTTTCTAGCGGCAAACTCAATATTTTGAAAGCACTAAGGCATGGACATTTCTTATAGCTCATCTCACAAATTACTTTTTAGTTCATCTTCCCTGTTCACCTTCTATAAAGAAACACCAGGGGCTGGGGGTAGAGCTCAATGAGTAGAGCACTGGCCTAGCATGCATGAGATCCTGGGTTCCATCCCCAGCATGAAAGGAAGAAAGAGAAACTGCAGCATTGTGGCAGAATACCATCACCACCTGCTTTGATCTGAGTAGCTTTATTCACTCACTAGACATTTGGGGAGACTATATGAATTAAGATAACCCAGATTCCAATAACAGAGACCCAAAACCAGTGATGACTCAAACACTGAGAACTTAGTCTTTACTCAAGTAGCAGTCCCAGCCATAAGGCGGCATTCCCCATGAGACGGTTAGGGGCCCAGGTTCCGTTTTTCCCACCATCTTCTGGGGACTCCTAATTGTCTGCTTCAAACTGAGGGAGGGGAAAGAAAGTATGGCGAAGGCACATCCACTCCCCGAAATCCTGGGCCCCCAGATGCTACATATTATCTTGCTGAGGACTAGTCACATGTGCACTTTGCACCTGGCTGCAAAAGGAGCCAGGAAATGCAGCTTGTGTGTGGGCAGCTGCTCCTCACTACAGGTATGTCTTATGAAAGTGGAGAAGCAGGTTTTAGTGGGTAGCTAACCATCTCAGCCACAGGGCTAACTGCTTTAGTAATTGATGCAAAGCTCTATTCCAAAATGGATTACAGGAGCCTAAATGAGACCCTGGCACTGTGTTGGCCACCAAAGAACATGACTATAATGGAATAATCGTGCCCAGCTGGGGTTGTATGGCTATGTACCAACCTCATGGCAGCAGACAAGGTCTAAGTGTCAGCAGTGTTAACTGTTAACTATAGTTAAGTCATGGATCAGATGTTTTCTTTATAATACCTTATACTTTTCAAATGATTTATAATGAACATATTTTACTTTAATAATCAGAAAAATTATCTTTCTAAGCCAAATTATTACCAAAAAATAAAACTAGCCTCCAATTTACAAATTTTAAGAACTATGGCTAGCCTATAATTCTGCAGCCAGACAACACAGCTCTTGACAACCATGCCCTGGGCTTCCACATGGGCGCCACACAGCAGCACCTACCATGCTGGTGGCTGCCTTGGAACCTGGGCGTATCTCTGCCTGCCAGCCCTCTGCTAGCAAGCTACCCTTGCATGTTGGAGGATGGGTGACAGTGGCCATCATGGTAATAGGCAGTGGGTGTGAGATCAGAGAGAACAAAGCTCTAAGAAACAGAAAGCCACATATCCAACAATAAGGGCAAATCAAATAGACAAAGTGGATCTGGGAACATACAGGGTCTAAGTGGTGACTGAGCGGCAAGTTGGTACTGGATAACTGTCCTCACCTAAGCACAGAGATCCCAAAGGTCAAGACAGGACTGAGTTTCAAGGCCAGGTTTGCAGCCAGATAATGGAAAACCTGAGATAGCAGAGACCTGAATTCAGACAAATACAATTCATGTAAACTTTTATGCTCCTCCTGCTGCTTGGGGAAGATGAAATGTTTGCTATAGTGTAGCAACCTGGCATAGGAGGCAGATCCTGACATCCAACCAATCATTTAGATGAATTGGTTCAGTCAACAAATGTTTAATGAGCACCTATCGTCTGATGGGGACTACACCAGGTACTATAGATACAGAGCAAGACAGACAAGTTCTTGTCTTTATGTAACCCAACCTCATGGCAGTAAACATGCCGCAGTCTTGGCTGGACACAAGATCATGAGCCACCACACACCTTGTAGATTCAAACAGCAATTCTTTATTCCCGAACTCACACCGGCCTCTACACACGTTCAGGGGAAATCTCAAATCTGCCGCCGCCCAATTCACCTACTCCACGAGGCTTTTTTTCCAAATACTTTTTGAATCTCACGAGAACTCAACGGGAACTCAAGCAGCAGGAACACCCTATTCCCAGCAGCAATAATCTTCAACCTCCAACTTCTCTAAAACCCATATGTCTTAAACCAGGAACACCCTAAACCCAAGGACGGGATACTCCCTAAAACCTGATCAGCTCTAAACCCGGATCCGCCCTGGTCCTTGAGCAAGGTCACCTTACTAAAGCATACATGCAATGTCCCAGCAAATGTCCTCTAAGCAACATGGGGTACGCTGGCAAGGAAATTTCGATGCGTCAATCCTACTTGGCAATGGCCCTCAGCACAAACAGGCCTAAGTGTCAGCAGGGCTATTTCTAGATCATAAGTCATAGATCACGTGCCTTCTTTATAGTACCTTACACTATCCACATCATCTATAACAAACATGTTTTACTTTTATAATTAGAGAAAAGTTCTCTTTTTTGAAGCAAAATTATTACCAAAATAATAAAAATAGATTCTACTTTACAAGAGAATACTGGAATTTGTGTTACTTTGGAACCTCATTCCTGAAAGTGTGCATTATAATCGCTGTAAGAAAGAGAAATCTGAAATTCAGAAAGGCTGAGAAACTTACCCTTTATCAAACATAAGAGGCAAAGATTTGAACACAGATCTTTCTACCTCTAATATCTATATGCTTTCTATTGTCATGCTTTCTTTTGTATCAATATTTTTATTTGTTGTTTTATTTACTTATTAATTTATATATGTGTATATTTCATAATGAAAGGGTAAATTTTCTAAGCTGGAAAGCTTGAATGTAAAAGATTAGGTATTATTAAGTTCCTCTGTTACACCCAGATTCCTGAGATAGTTAAGACAACACCCTACTGGCCATTTAGCCTAGGGCCCTGTGCAGTTTGTCACAGGGCCCGAACCAATCAGTTTGAATGTGTACCCCGCTTAGGAATGACCAATCACCCCCGCCCGATCTGTTCCCACCAATGAATGTGCCAATCACGTCTCAGAGTTGTTGTTCAATTTTCCCCCGCCTCATGATGATTTGTTCTGATGTATGCAAAGCCTCCCGCCCTCCCCAAAAAGTGTACTTAAGCTCTGTTTGAACCTCTGCTCGGGGCTCTGGGCTGCTCTCCCTTCTTGAGTGAGCACAGAGTCCCAGGGCGCTGGAATGGATCCCAATAAATATCCCCTTTTGCCAATTGCATGGAGTCAGTCTCTTGGGTGGTCTCTCCATGCAAAATATACACACATTACTGGGGATTAAGCCCAAAGCCTCACAAACAGGCCAGGCAAGTATTTCTACTTGTTGAGAGCCACAGCTGAGTCGGAATGGCCCCTGGCATTTTGCCAGAAGTAATGGTTGAGAGTCGAGCCATTAAGATGATGCTGGATTGATTCAATTGTATATAGACCCCTGCTGTCCACCTAGGGCGCCCCTGCCTGCTACTTTGGAGTTCTGGCGTGGGGATTTCCTGGGGAGTTCCATTGGTTGGAGAAGTTCCGGTGGAGGGAGTTCCCGTTCGGGTGGTGTGCCGTAGAGGGGCCACATGGGTGGCGTTTGGGAGAGTTCTCGGGGAGTGTGCGTGGAGTGCTGTTGGAGTTCAGGCAATAAAGTTTCCTGTTTGAACATACAAGTGCTTTGTGGTGGCTCGGTGATTTGTGCCCAGCCAGACTGTGGCACTACTGTTGAGCTATACTCCTCTGCCCTTTTTATATTTTATTTTAACATAGGGTCTCAATTGCACAGACAGGCCTTGAACTCTCAGTTCTCCTGCCTTAGCCGTCTAAATAGCTGGAATTACAGGAGCATGCCACCATAACCTAGCTTGTTGATTTCATTTATTTTTAAGTTGAAATTTTGTCCCACTTGCTTCATTCCTGAGCTGTGGTAATCCAACTTTAATTTGAGGAAAAATGAAACAAAATTCAAGGCTGTGTTTAGTTAATAGCTCTGCTCAGCGATAACAGGTGTCATTTCATCAGCAACAAACGGATCAAACTGCATTTGGCATGTGAGTTTTAAGTCTAAGATGGATAGAGGAAGAATGAAGCTGATGCTCTGGAAGTGAACAGAAGGAACTCTCCACTCACAACACCAACCAAGCATCTGCCTGCTCTACTGCAGCCCCTGGAGATAACAGCTGTGTCTACTTCTTATTGCTTCTCCAGCACCTAACACAACACTTGGCAAATAACAGGTGCCCAACATAGGTTTGTTGTTGGACAGACAGGTCAAGAATGAGTTGGTTTATTCTACTAATCTTTTCCTCCCACAAGCACACTGTTTTCCTTACTTTCTCATTGCTCTACCAGCCCTGGAGGAAATTTTGGTGTGTTTCAGTGTATTTTTAGGATTATGATTGTTACTTCCCCATCACATTGATCAAATAGCAGTGCACTTAGAGGCCAGGGCCAGATTCAGAAAATCTTTATGACAAAGAAAGAAGTTAGGTCTGCCTTATCTGATGACTCATATGGCTCTCATGAGCAAAACCCTATATTACATGAAGTGTTGTAAGTGAAATAAATTTGCAAATCTATTTTACTTTGCATAAAAGACTCCCTTGACAAGCAATCCTTTTCACAGGTGGGAATCCACATAATCTCAAAATGCCCTCAGAATTGAAAGGAAAATTTGTACAGTCAAATGAACACATGGGTTTTGAGATTCCACAGAGCCACCTCTCCTCCAGCCTTAAGAGATGGGCCTAGGATTGAATTCCATGTGTCAGAGAGCCATCTGTTTCCAAAGTGACTCATGATTTCTGTGACAGGTTCTGTCATCTAGCTGTCTGTGACAGGTTTGTTAAAGAAGTTAAACTGTGACTTTCCATGCTTCCTTGGCATTTGAAACTTGACAGTGAATTTGGTAATTTATTTTCCATATAAAACATTTATCTGGCTTTTATGAACCATGGACCTCATTTCTTTCATGCTGACCTCTTTGGGAGGTTAACAAACTGACAGCGATTTTTCAGTCAACTCTTTCCACCTGCCATGGTCTTGCTATTCTAATAGAACTTAGCACATCCCAAGCTACTGGCCCTTTTCACCTCTGTGGGTTTTTGGAAGCAGTAAGCAGTGCTCCTACAGGAGCAAATATTTATTAGAAACATAACACATGAAAGGAACTAGACAGGATACAAGAGAAATGTACCAGAGAGCCCTGTCCTCGTCGCCAATACAAAAGGAACGTGGAACAACATGCAGTGACATGGGACAGTGGTTGTGGTACGTCCACGGAGAAAGAGGCAGTGTGACCTGAGTGATCAGGGAGTGCAGCTTAGAGAAGGAGTCAGATGCAAGGTAATATAAACCAATAAGGATTGATGATCAGAGGCCTAAAAATAAATTTACTAAAATTTTAGATTAAGGATGATGAACAAGGTGTCAATAATAAAATCTGTTCAGTAAACCAGCAGCCACAAACTGACAATAGATGACACGCAGCAACTTTAGTTCACATCTTTCATGATATTTCCAGATTCAACCCTCTTATCTTTATTCCATTCCTAGAATAATTTCAAAGGAGCACTTGTCAGAAACGTGAAGTGATTCAAGGCCCAAAGTTGGAGGTAAGCCAACAGGGGCCAGCCCCAGCTCCCTTGTTATCAGTCTGGGAGAGAATAAACCATGTAAGGTTCAGCATCCTGAAGTTAAAATGAAGATAATAACCCATACCTGGACAGAGAGTTCAGAAGATTAAGTAAAATGATGTGGGTAAAGTCCAGCATGTGGGATGCGCTCAAGTAAATGGCAGCCATTATTGCACGGTCGGATTCTCTGGTTTAGCAAGCAGAGTGACAAGCAGATGTTTCTTCCAGTGGGACATGTGACAGGCACATGATAAATGTTTACTGAATGAATGACTGAATTAATTAAACAAAGGTCCTTCACTTCATTTAAAAGCTACCATCTATTAATTCAATGTGTTATTCATTTTGTAGTACAGTGACACTTGAGCTTTATTATTTTGAAGAGAAGCTGTGACAGAAAATGTTTTCTCATCTACTTGACCTCAGAGAAGATGAGTGAATGGTTCTGTTCTTTTACAAAAAAAAAAAAAAACTGCAAAGAACTGACGTGATGTCTTCTGCAAATGTGAGTAGCCAAGTGTCTAAGAGAATATGAGAACCATTTAGGTGCAACAAATAGTGGTACTGGATTCAAACTGAAAGAATCACAAATTATCTCCCTTTTCCTTCCAATGAGCATTTTTCTATGCCTTTGCTACAAGTGACAACTTCACATTGAAACAGGTGAAGCTTTAAAAGTGAAAACAATACATTTGTTTAAAATAAACTTGCTTTATTAGAAAGATAGCTGTTTGCATGGTGATGAATTTTCCTAACTCCTCTTTCCCAAACAAGAAGTTTGGAAACTGGTTTTATATGTGAATGCTGAGATTTTAAAGAGATATTTGAAGCCCTGGGCATATAGTCAGTGTGTTGGCACATTTTAGGAAGAATAGTATCTGGAAAGATGTCAACACTGCAGAAGGAAAGCAAAAGGATAAATTATACAGTTTAGCACATCAGAATATCCAGGAGAATGGGAGAGAACACGTTGTAGTAGACTTGCCCTGCCTCAGGACTGATTTCTCAACATTCTGTACACCACATGGATTAAATTAACTTCATGGTTCAAGGATATCCTGTTTTCTGAAGCTACTGTGCTTTGAACAGCTTTGCAGTATCCATTGGAAGTAAAATATAACCTGTACCAACTCACATTTTTGGAACTTTGCCTCCAAACTCTCCAGGAAGCTCCTCAGATGTTCTAAAAGTATATAATCCATTTTTGACAGCAGAGCTTTGCTAAAAGTTGATATTCACCAAGAAAAATGAGGGGCTTCTGCTTTCCATCTCTTTCCTGGGAAGGATGAGTGGAAAGGCAAGAACTAATGGTGGCCATTAAGATAGCAAGGCCATAAGTGCGGGACCCCTCACCATTTGATTTTGCCAACTTCTTTGTATATTTAGTTTCTCCTTTGTTTGCAGCAAAGAAACTTTCAAGATGGCCAAAGACACACATTCTCCTGAATAAGAAATGGAAAAGTGAGCCATTCTCTGTCTCTGCACAAAACACTGAATTCTGGTACCAACTGGACCACAGCCAAGGTGATGATGTCATTCTTCGGGGTTCTCAGAAACTGAGGATGATTCAGGCTCAACTTTTTACAAAAGGGGATGCAACTCTGAGACAGAGCACTTGCCTTATGTGTAAGGGGACCTGGGTCAGTCCCAGCACAGCAAAAACAAAAACAAAATCAAAACAAGTATGCGAGTGTGCAGTAGGGAAGAAGCGGGAACTTGGCAGGTGAAAGAAACCTCTCCCAAACATGCTGCTTCCCCCTACTAATGGGTGTATTCCTGGGCCTTGTTAACTACCCATGGGTAGATTAAATAGATTCAAAATATGTTCAACCCCTTCTGTGAATAGGTTTAAAAAGATTCAGTGAATGTGAATGTGTGTGAATGTGCTAAAATATTCAACCTTAAAACCTATTATCCTAGATTACACCTTAAATTTGGGGAAAATTTCCAGCCTAGAAAACCTTTATAATTAGGGCAGTAATGTGGAGTTCCCAGAGGTTATCTGGCAAACCACCTAAAAGATTACAGAAAGTTTTTTCTTTTCTATTTTGGGAATGTACAGAAGTGAAAACTAAATCTGAGTTGACAACAAAATCTGCCCTTCCGGATTATTCATATTGATCTGGATGATATAATTCTATTCTCTGCTTTAAAATGTTTTACAACTAGGGGCTGAGGCATATATGAGGCACTGGGTTCCATCTTCAGCACCACATAAAAATAAATAAAGATATTTTGTCCATAAAAAAAAGTTAAAATGTTTTACAATTAAAACATATAAAACAAAGATCTCCATGCTGGCATCTGGTAAAATAAATTTAAATTATTATTTTTAAAGAAAAATATAAAGGCCACATAAGTTTTACATTGTTCTATTTAAGTACCTTAATTTCAATGATAGAAAATGACAAAATGTGTGTGTGTGTGTGTGTGTGTACGCACATGCACGAGTGTATGCCCTGCTCCAACCAAGCTTGTGCTTGGCTACTTAGAATAAAGATAACTTACTCCCTAACTAAGGTCATAATCATCAACTTCAATTAACTTTGATAAATAATATGGTATACTTAAATTACCACTTAGTTATCTGGCAATGCTGCAAAACTGATCATTTAAAAACATGAAACTATGTTTTTAAATATCGTCTACAAAAATGTTACAAGGCCAACGACATTTTTAGGACAGTGTTTTAATCAGGTATAAAAAAACCAACAAAGATTATTCTGTGTTAATACAAAGGGATCATTTCAAATATTTGAAAAAAAAAATTGACACCAATAGATAAGTAGACAAAGTCTATTAACCACAATTCACACAGACAAATTAGCAAACACCTGAAAAATACATTAGTCCTAAGGCAGGTGTGGTGGCACCTGCCTCTAGTTCCAGCTAGTCAGGAGGCTAAAATGAGGATCACTTGAGCCCTGGAGTCGGAGATCAGACTGGGCAGCATAGTGAGACCCCATCTCAGGGGTGAAGAAAACAAAATATTGGTCCTCATTAACAATAAAAGAAATACACATTTAGAACAACCTCGGGATGCTATTTGTCACATAGCATCTTTTTAAAGTAATAACATTCAATGCTAGCAAGATGAACACAAGTCTGGTTTGCTTCTTCATTGCTAGAAAATGTATACATTATTGCAATTTCTAGTGATATGGTAGGACAGAGAAAGAACCCGAAAGACATGTTTTTTTTTTCCCCCCTAGGAATTGATCAATAGAGGACCAGAGGTATGGGTGTGACAGCTTGGAGGGTTATGGGATGTGGTGACAGAGCACATGAAGAGGATGTTCAGCCTGAGATGGCTAAATCCCAGCTGAACCCTTTCTTGTGTCTGCCATCATTGCCCCATACCTCAGTTTCCAAATCTGTAAAACTGGTGAATAAATCTACCCCTAGGGCTTTTGCAAGCCTTAAGTGATATAAAATACGCACTTCCAGGGCTGGGGTTGTAGCTCGGTGGTAGAGCACTTGGCTAGTATGTGTAAGGCTCTGGATTTGATCCTCAGCACCACATAAAAATAAGTAAAATAAAGGTCCATCAACAACTAAAAATATATATTCTTTTAAATACACAGTTCCAGGTATAGAGTGAATGTTTAATATTTACAGACTACATAATACATACACATTATCATTATCCATTAAAGACCAAAAATTAGAATTTAAATAACTTTTTTATTTTCAGAGACATGGTTTAATATATCATGGCAAATCATTAAAATAGTTTGTGCAGTCATTTTCTTAATAGTCTTAGAAATAATGAGATGTGTATACAATAATACATTAAATAGTAAATAGTATGCTTATTATTGTAATAGTTCACATGAATGCATTATTCAAAAATAAAAATAGTTATATAAGGGTGGGAATATTGTGGTTGATTAAATATTATTTTAATGCTGTTACATTTCCATTTATAAATTTAAGTACTATACTAAAATCAGACCAGGTAAGAATTATTCCACACTTCAGCATATTAAATAAATTAAATGCAATTTTGTAAAGAATGAAAAAAAAGAATCACTTTCCTAATTGTTCATATCTACTTAATCCAAAATATTTCTGCCTTAAGAGAAATATCAAACGAATACTTTACAGGTTGCTTATTATGGTACAGGCAAGCAAAGAAAAAAATCTTGGGGTTATGTTGACTAGATATGGAGACATAAAACAGTTTTTTGGTTGGGTTACACCTGTAATCCCAGCAGCTTCCGAGGCTGAGGCAGTAGATCCCAAATTGAGAGCCAGCCTCAGCAACTTACCTAGATCCTGAATCAAAATAAATAAATAAATAGGGCTGGGGATATAGTTCATCGGTTAAGTGACCTTGGTTTAAATCCCCAGTACTAAAACCCCAAACCAAAACCAACCAACCAACCAACCAAACAAAAAACAGAATAAAGCTTCCAAGTCTAAATGGTCATTTTTAAGTTTTTCTAACAAAAGTACTAAAGGATACAAATACACTTTTTAGGAAATATTCTAAGAATATTACTAGCTACTTAACAAACAATGCCCCTGGATTTCATTTCTTGATCCATAAAAAGGAGTTGATCATATCTATAACAGGATTATTTGGGAAATAAATAAGAAAACAAGTGAAAAACTGCTCCTGGTGCATACTCAAAGAATGATTCTTCCTTGTTGCCACAGTGGGGCTGCAGCAAATTAACCAGGGGGTGACGAACAACTTGTGTACATTGATACAGCAGAAGTGGGAGCCGTTTATTGTAGGACAGGAGGGGTATATATACATTCCACACAGCTTACCTTAATTAACATAAAATAGATACAGCAGTCAACCAATAAGGAATCTCCACACTTTTTTTTTTTTTTTTTTTTTTTTTTTTTTTTTTTTTTTTTTGAAGTTTATTTTTTTTTTTATTGTTGGTCATTCAAAACATTACATAGTTCTTAATACATCATATTTCACAGTTTGATTCAAGTGGGTTATGAACTCCCAATTTTACCCCGTATACAGATTGCTGTATCACATCAGTTACCCTTCCATTGATTGACATATTGCCTTTCTCTTGTCTGATGTATTCTGCTGTCTGTCCTATTCTCTACTATCCCCCCTCCCCTCCCCTCCCCTCCCCTCCCCTCCCTTCCCCTTTTCTCTCTCTACCCCTTCTACTGTAAATCATTTCTTCCATTTGTATTATCTTGTCTTACCCCTCCTTTCCTCTTATATGTCATTTTTGTATAACCCTGAGGATCGCCTTCCATTACCATGCGATTTCCCTTCTCACTCCCTTTCCCTCCCACCTCTCATCCCTGTTTAATGTAAATCTTCTTCTCAAGCTCTTCGTCCCTACCCTGTCCTTGTTTACTCCCCTTATATCAAAGGAGTCATTTGGTATTTGTTTTTTAAAGATTGACTAGCTTCACTTAGCATAATCTGCTCTAATGCCATCCATTTCCCTCCAAATTCTATGATTTTGTCATTTTTTAATGCAGAATAATACTCCATAGTATATAAATGCCACATTTTTTTTATCCATTCATCTATTGAAGGGCATCTAGGCTGGTTCCACAGTCTTGCTATCGTGAATTGAGCTGCTATGAACATCGATGTTGCAGTGTCCCTGTAGCATGCTCTTGATAGGGCTTTAGGGAATAGACCGAGAAGGGGAATAGCTGGGTCGAATGGTGGTTCCATTCCCAGCTTTCCGAGAAATCTCCATACTGCTTTCCAAATTGGCTGCACTAATTTGCAGTCCCACCAGCAATGAACAAGAGTGCCCTTTTCCCCGCATCCTCTCCAGCACTTATTGTTGTTTGACTTCCTAATGGCTGCCAGTCTTACTGGAGTGAGATGGTATCTTAGGGTAGTTTTGATTTGCATTTCTCTGACTGCTAGCGATGGTGAGCATTTTTTCATGTACTTGTTGATTGATTGTATGTCCTCCTCTGAGAAGTGTCTGTTCAGGTCCTTGGCCCATTTGTTGATTGGGTTATTTGTTATCTTATTGTCTAATTTTTTGAGTTCTTTGTATATTCTGGTTATTAGGGCTCTATCTGAAGTGTGTGGAGTAAAGATTTGTTCCCAGGATGTAGGTTCCCTGTTTATCTCTCTTATTGTTTCTTTTGCTGAGAAAAAACTTTTTAGTTTGAGTAAGTCCCATTTGTTGATTCTATTTGTTAACTCTAGCGCTATGGGTGTCCTATTGAGGAATTTGGAGCCCGATCCCACAGCGTGTAGATCATAACCAACTTTTTCTTCTATCAGATGCCATGTCTCTGATTTAATATCAAGCTCCTTGATCCATTTTGAGTTAACTTTTGTGCGCGGCGAGAGATAGGGATTCAGATTCATTTTGGTGCAAATGGATTTCCAGTTTTCCCAGCACCATTTGTTGAAGATGCTATCCTTCCTCCATTGCATGCTTTTAGCCCCTTTATCAAAAATAAGATAGTTGTAGTTTTGTGGATTGGTTACTGAGTCCTCTATTCTGTACCATTGGTCCACCCGCCTGTTTTGGTACCAGTACCATGCTGTTTTTGTTACTATTGCTCTGTAGTATAGTTTGAAGTCTGGTATCGCTATACCACCTGATTCACACTTCCTGCTTAGTATTGTTTTTGCTATTCTGGGTCTTTTATTATTCCATATGAATTTCATGATTCTTTTATCGATTTCTACAAGATATGCTGTTGGGATTTTGATTGGCATTGCATTGAACTTATATAGGACTTTTGGTAATATCGCCATTTTGATGATGTTAGTTCTGCCTATCCATGAGCAGGGTATATTTTTCCATCTTCTAAGGTCTTCTTCTATGTCTTTCTTTAGGGTTCTGTAATTTTCATTGTATAAATCTTTCACCTCTTTTGTTAGGTTGATTCCCAAGTATTTTATTTTTTTGGGAGATATTGTGAATGGAGTAGTTGTCCTCATTTCCGTTTCAGAGGATTTGTCGCTGATATACAGGAATGCCTTTGATTTATGCGTGTTGATCTTATATCCTGCCACTTTGCTGAATTCATTTATTAGCTCTAATAGCTTCTTTGTAGACCCTTTTGGGTCTGCTAGGTATAGAATCATATCATCTGCAAATAGTGATAATTTAAGTTCTTCTTTTCCTATTTTTATGCCTTTAATTTCTTTCGTCTGCCTGATTGCTCTGGCCAGTGTTTCGAGGACTATGTTGAACAGAAGTGGTGAGAGAGGGCATCCCTGTCTTGTACCAGATCTTAGAGGGAATGCCTTCAATTTTTCTCCATTCAGAATGATGCTGGCCTGTGGCTTATCATAGATTGCTTTTACAATGTTGAGGTATGATCCAGTTATCCCTAATTTTTCTAGAGTTTTGAACATAAAGGGATGCTGTACTTTGTCGAAAGCTTTTTCTGCATCTATCGAGATGATCATATGGTTCTTATTTTTAAGTCTATTGATGTGGTGGATAACATTTATTGATTTCCGTATATTGAACCAACCTTGCATACCAGGGATGAATCCTACTTGGTCATGGTGTGTAATTTTTTTGATATGTATTTGAATCCGATTCGCCAGAATTTTATTGAGGATTTTTGCATCTAGGTTCATTAGAGATATTGGTCTGTAGTTTTCTTTCTTTGAAGTGTCTTTGTCTGGTTTCGGAATCAGGGTGATGTTGGCCTCGTAGAATGAATTTGGAAGTTCTCCCTCTTTTTCTATTTCCTGAAATAGCTTGAAAAGTATTGGTGTTAGTTCCTCTTTAAAGGTTTTGTAAAACTCTGCTGTATACCCATCCGGTCCTGGGCTTTTCTTAGATGGTAGTCTTTTGATGGTTTCTTCTATTTCCTCTATTGTTATTGGTCTGTTTAGGTTGTCTATATCCTCCTGGCTCAATCTGGGCAGATCATAAGACTCAAGGAATTTATCTATGCCTTCACTATCTTCTATTTTATTGGAGTATAAGGATTCAAAGTAATTTCTGATTATCTTCTGTATTTCTGAAGTGTCTGTTGTGATATTGCCTTTTTCATCCCGTATGCTAGTAATTTGGGTTCTCTCTCTTTTTCTCTTCGTTAGCATGGCTAAGGGTCTGTCAATTTTATTTATTTTTTCAAAGAACCAGCTTTTAGTTTTGTCAATTTTTTCAATTGTTTCTTTTGTTTCAATTTCATTAATTTCAGCTCTGATTTTAATTATTTCTTGCCTTATACTTCTTTTGCTGTGGTTTTGCTCTTCTTTTTCTAGGATTTTGAGATGAAGTATGAGATCATTTATTTGTTGGTTTTTTCTTTTTTTGAGGAATGAACTCCAAGCAATGAATTTTCCTCTTAGAACTGCTTTCAATGTGTCCCATAGATTCCGATATGTTGTGTCTGTGTTTTCATTTAACTCTAGGAATTTTTTAATTTCCTCCTTGATGTCTTCTAAAACCCATTGATCACTCAGCAACCTATTGTTCATTCTCCAGGTGATGCTTGATTTTTCCTTTCTTCTTTTATCATTGATTTTCAGTTTCATTCCATTATGATCAGACAAGATGCATGGTATTATCTCTACCTCTTTGTATTGTCTAAGAGTTGCCCTGTGACATAGTATATGGTCTATTTTTGAGAAGGTTCCATGTGCTGCTGAGAAAAAAGTGTAGCTACTTGATGTTGGGTGGTATAGTCTATATATGTCAATTAAGTCTAGGTTGTTAATTGTGTTATTCAGTTCTATAGTTTCCTTATTTAACTTTTGTTTGGAAGATCTGTCCAGTGGTGAGAGAGGTGTGTTGAAGTCTCCCATGATTATTGTATGGTGGTCTATTAGACTCTTGAACTTGAGAAGAGTTTGCTTGATGAACACGGCTGCACCATTATTTGGGGCATATATATTTATGATTGTTATGTC
Source organism: Urocitellus parryii (assembly GCF_045843805.1). NCBI lineage: Eukaryota > Metazoa > Chordata > Mammalia > Rodentia > Sciuridae > Urocitellus > Urocitellus parryii. The sequence goes on along the minus strand of NC_135539.1, from coordinate 64,155,661 downwards.
TTGTTGGTGTATGGTTCCCTTGAGCAGTATGAAGTGTCCTTCTTTATCCCTTTTGATTAGCTTTGGCTTGAAATCTATTTTATTAGATATGAGTATGGACACTCCTGCTTGTTTCCGTGGTCCATATGAGTGATATGATTTTTCCCAACCTTTCACCTTCAGTCTATGTACATCTTTTCCTATCAAGTGCGTCTCCTGTAAACAGCATATTGTTGGGTCTTGTTTTGTGATCCATTCTACTAGCCTGTGTCTCTTAATTGGTGAGTTTAAGCCATTAACATTTAGGGTTATTATTGAGATATGGTTTGTTCTTCTGTCCATATTTGTTTATTGATGTTACTGAACCTGATTTGTTATCCTCTTTGACTACTTTCCCCCCTTTACTGTCCTACCTCCCATTGTTGGTTATCAATGTTATTTTCCATTTCCTCTTCCTGTAATGTTTTGCCTAGTATTTTTTGAAGAGATGGTTTTCTAGCTGCGAATTCCTTTAACTTTTGTTTGTCGTGGAAGGTTTTAATTTCATCTTCTAACCTGAAGCTTAATTTCGCCGGATACACGATTCTTGGTTGGAATCCATTTTCTTTAAGCGTTTGAAATATGTTATTCCAGGATCTTCTAGCTTTTAGAGTCTGTGTTGAGAGATCAGCTGTTATCCTGATTGGTTTACCCCTAAATGTAATCTGCTTCCTTTCCCTTGTAGCTTTTAAAATTCTCTCCTTATTCTGTATGTTGGACATCTTCATTATAATGTGTCTAGGTGTGGATCTCTTATGATTTTGCACATTCGGCGTCCTGTAGGCTTCTAGGATTTGGGATTCTGTCTCATTCTTCAAGTCTGGGAAGTTTTCTCGTATTATTTCACTGAATAGATTGCTTAATCCTTTGGTTTGGAGCTCTGTGCCTTCCTGTATCCCAATGACTCTTAAGTTTGGTCTTTTGATATTATCCCATAGCTCTTGGATGTTCTGCTCATGGTTTCTTAGTAGACTTGCTGAGCTATCTATGTTCTTTTCAAGTTGAAATACTCTGTCTTCATTGTCTGATGTTCTATCTTCTAAGTGATCCACTCTGCTGGTAGTATTCTCAATTGAGTTTTTAAGTTGGTTTATTTTTTCCTGCATTTCTAGGATTTCTATTTGTTTGTTTTTTATTACCTCTATCTCCCTGTGAAATTGATCTTTTACTTCCTGGATTTGTTTGTCAATGTGATCTTTCATTATCTGATTTTGCTGTCTCATGTCTTCCTTGAGACTCCAGATCATCTGAAGCATGTATATCCTGACCTCTCTATCTGACATTCCATCTGTTGCACCTACTACCTCTTCTAAAGTTGAGTTGACCTGCATTGCCTGTGATCCTTTCTTTCCTTGTCTTTTCATACTGCTGGCGTTTCTTTCTGCTTGGTGAAACTGTTGTGTTTTGAAATTTTCTCTCTATTTATTTATATTGCTCTTGAATAGTTGAAAAATCACCCTTGCAGGGCAGGTAGTGGCTGTGATCCTCCTCCAATTGGTGTGATCCGTCTACCACGCTGGCAGGCCCTAGTTCTGCTCTGCTGGTCGGTCAAAGGTCCGTCTACCCAGCGGGCACGAGGAGCACCTCTGTCACTCCGCAGGTTGCTGGGCCTAACCTCCCGATGGGTCGAAGGTTCGCCTAGCTTGCAGTCACTGGGGGAGGGGCCGGTTCCGCCCCTCAGCAGGCCGCTCGGCCCATCTGCCGGTGGTCACAGTCCCGCCTACCTGCAGACACTGGGGGAGGGGACGGGCCTGCCCCTCAGCGAGCCACCGGCCCTGTCCTACTTGTGGGTCCTGTCCGCGTTCCCTGCAGGCACGTGTAGCTATTCTGTCACTCGGCAGGTTGCTGGACCTGACCCGCCCGTGGGTTGCAGGTTTGCCTAGCTTGTAGGCACTGGGGAGGAGAGATATTAGAAGGGGAGGGAAGAAGTCACTAAAGAGAATGAGTATAGGCAGGTAGAATTCAAGGAAGGGGGAATTGGAAAATTGAGAAGAAGTGAGAAGACAAAAGAAAAAAGAAGTGAAAAGAAAGAAAGAAGAAACGAAAAAAATAAAACTTTAAAACCAAAAAAAAAAAAAAAAAAAAAAAAATTTTTATAATGATAATAAAAAACGGAAATTAAAGTTTAAAAAATAATAGTAATACTAATAAAATAAAAAGAGTTTAAAAAAAATTGAAACCATTAATAAGAAAGTTAAAGAACAACAACTACAACAACAACAAAAAGTGAAAAAAAAAATACTAATAATAATCATTAAAAAAAAAAATAATAATAAATGCAGTCATATAGCTCGATTAGCTTCTCTTCCAGTTGGTGGAGCTATGCCCACTGGGCCAGGCTTCTCTTCTTGATAGGTGGGAGCCAATCACTGTGCCTCAGCTCTTCTTCCCAGACTGTGCGGGTCTCCAATCCTGAGTGCCTAGGACCTTCTCTTGTGGTTCCTCAAGCCAGGCCCCGCTCACCTGTGACACTCACCACAATACTGACTACACGCCAGGTCTGCTGCTCCTGGGAGCCCTGTTTTCATGGGTGCCTGGGCACACCCTTTCTGTTTGCCTCCCTCAGACCCCAAGTTTGTAGGGTTTGGGGCTGAGGGCCCCCAGCGAACTTGTTTGCCCTCAGGTAGCAACTCCCCTGGTAGCTGGTGCAAGGGACCTCTGTTGTCAGCACTGGTGGAAGTAATAGCCAGGAGATCTGCACTGCAGGTCCCACGTCACTCCTGATTCCCTGGGTCCGGCTATGGTGCTCAGTTGGCTTTTACCTCTGTGAGTTCAGGTGGGCCGACTAGATATTTCAGTGGGATCGTTAGTGCTGAGTCACTAGAAGGAGGCGAACCAGAGCTTGAATGCAGCTGATTCGTGCTCAGTGTGCGTTTTCTGAGGGGCCCAGGCTGTGCGCCCTAGCTCCACGTCAGCTCAACTTTGCCTAGTGATCCTGAGCAAGCAGACTTTAGATAATTTACAGCTCCCTATATCCGCACAATTGAAGAGGTCATAGACTTGATCTCTCCGCGTCTGCCGCCATGTTAGACCACCTCAGTGACATTCATGTTGTCCTTACAGTTTCCTGGCATAAGCAAGATCTTGGGATTATACAAACTGCTGCTTCTGTTTCCCGTCCAGTTTTCTAGAACTGAAACCCTGCTGTCATCGCCTCCACCTCTGGGCCGCGCTCGGGCGCCGCGCTTGTCCGCGGCCTTAGCAGCGCCGCCGTGACCTCCGCCGCTCCTTGGCTAGGTGCCTGGTTCCCGGGGTCCAAGCTGCTGCCGCCGCGGCTCCTGGCTCCCGGAGTCCGAGCTGCTGCCGCCGCGGCTCTCCAGTTCCCACCTCCGGAGCACGGGTCCCCTCGCAGGGGAATGCCGAACGACCCCAGAACAGGCTCTGCTCAAAGGTGCAGCAGGGAACAAGCGACCGTGGTCTCTCGCGGCGGCGCTCGGTCGTGGTCCCGCCTTCGGAGGACAGGACTCGGCAGGCAGCCCAGTTCCAGTCTCTAGGTGCGGCAGCTGGACTATGTAGTCAGAGCCATTAAGACAGCATGCATAAAGCAAATGGCGGCTCCCGCGGAGTGGATTTTCAGCCCCGAAACCACAGCCCAGCCCACAATACCCATCCACTAACTCTCCCTGTATAGAAAATATTCAAAAACAAAAAAAAGGAAAAAAAAGGAGGGAGTGTACTGAGCTTTCTTGTCTCAGGTACTTACAATCCGCTGCTGATTACGCATTCAGCTTCTCTGCCGGGAGCGAAGTGAAAGAGGCAGCAGATGGGCGCAAAGCGCCCGCGGCTCTGAGCAGAAAAACGTCTCTCTTTCAATTTCTTTGTTTTTTCTGCTGCTTGGCAAGGTGGTCCGCTACAGATTAATGGTGAAAGGTGCTCTAACAAGCTGCGTGAAATCTCGATTAAAGCCGCTGCTCAGAGCCCCACGCTCAGCACTTCAGCGACCCCCGTACCCAGCGGCCATCTTTTCCCGCAATCAGGAATCTCCACACTTAATGGCTCGCTGGCGTTACTTCTCAAACCACTCCCTCTGGCAAAATGCCAGGCGCCATCTTGACTTGTTTACAGACCCTAACACCTTGTCAGCAACCCCCTTGCTCATTTGCTGAGAAAATGTAATATACTCTTTACTCCTGATAATAAAAGGCCAAAAAGTACTTTTAAAAATAAAGAAGCACTCTAAAAATACAGAATACTGCTACTAAAAAATTGATTCAAAGAATTGAGAGAAATACATAGTAACCTTTAAAATGCTTCAAACTATTGCAAGGTGTTTAATAATTGCTGAAAATGATAGTTTGAGAGTCAAACAGTTCCCTATGAAAATCTTTAACTGCCATTAATAAAAAACCATTTACATATTAATCTAGTCACTCTTACTTTTGGTTTCAGTTTGCTCACATCTACTTCCTCCTGTTTTTTAGGGAGATTTCATTTATCTTTATCCCTGCTCATTTCCTATGATACAATGTTATTGACCTAAGAAGGCACATCCAGTGCCAAATGACTGACATCAGCCTATTCAGATTCTGCCTGGGCCCTGCTACCTAGAGTTACTTGTCACTTTCTTCTGGGCACCACCCCTGGAATCTCAGTTCTAATATTCTGGGGAAGGAGAGAAGGAGAAAATAGCCTGTACTGTGAGTTCTTGCTAAGAGAGTACAGATTTATTTTCCAAATGAAGCCACCTGGCATTAGTGACCACAACTTTGCTGAAACTGACTTCACCTGTTTGATTGATGGCCTGTGTTAATTCATAAGTAAGCAAAATTGAGCCAAACCCTGACTCTGCTACTTATTAGCACTGTTACAGAAAGTCTCTCTGCCTCAGTTTCTTCACTTTTAAAATGGGTAGAGTTACAGAAATTACCCTACAGGGTTGCTATGAAGATTAAATGAAGCAATACACATCAAATGCTTAGCACATTGCCACACACTTGGTAAGAGCCCATAAATGTCAGCCATCATTAGCAATTAGTAATGGTAAAGGGCAATCAAGCACTATTATACATCTGTAAGTAGTTTACAAATCCCCAAATTCTCATTAGGCCTAGCCCTACTCAACAAAGAATGCCACCTCACCTAACTCCTTCTTTTTATTATTTTCCATGCTAGCAGGTTGAAGACATGAACTACTCTGAGTAGTAAATTTTTAAACCCAAGCAAACAAGAGAAAGATTATAGTTCTTCTAGATCCCAGTCTCATTGTCTCAGGCTCTAATTAGGCATGAGGTATAGATTAGGGTTGGTCTTCATAAGCATGAATGACAGGTTTGTTTTGGGTGTCTGTCCTTCATAAAATCTAGTAGGTACTACACATCCAAGATGGTTGAATGTCTAGGCTAATGAATATCACACCCTACAGTTTCTAAAGAAAAACAAAACTGTCCAAGTCTATGGCTGGCATTGCTAATCAGTTACTAGGGCTTATGTCCAGTGAGCCAGGTGAGATGGAACGGAGAGAGAGGAGAGGAGAAACATGGCACCCATCGCCACCACAGAAATGGAAGTGATTCCCCAGCTTGCTATTATCTTTGTTAAGAGGCTTCCAGAAAAGGAAGTTGGGGTATTGCTCAGCGGTAGAGCATGTGCTTAGCATGTGAGAAGCCATGAGTTCAATCCCCAAAAATAATAAAATTAAGTAAAATTTTAAAAAGCAGCTTTCTGCTACTGCATATAATACCCTCCAGCTAGAAGCCTTTGTCCTGTGGAAAGACCTGGCTCCCTCTTGTGTCTGGCTCTGTTGCCTGGACTACACACAGGTTCTCCATAGGCACCCAGTAGTTGCTCTGCTGCTGAGAGTTGTGTTGTGTACACCTCCAGAGATAACCTGAATTCCAGGGCAAAACCATCATTCCAAATACAGACTACAAATACAGACTCCTGCTCTCTTTACAGCGACTGGTGAAGGACAAGAGTCCAAGAGACACTCAGGAGACTCCCATCCTTGGCCTACATCTGAGCATTTCATCTCCCTGGGCTATGGCTTTTTTGTCATTAGTGCAGACATTAAGGAGTGGTTGTAAGGAGCTAGTAAGAGCTGGTCAAATCTGAAGTCCTGTAATAATGGAGAGTGTTATGTTTTAATTTTTGTGGTGACTCTCCAGTGACTGACAGAAGATCATTCAGCAGAGCTTGTTTGGTCCAGTTCTCCATGGCACCTCTAGGCCAGTCTCAGCCTGCTGGTGACAGACATAGAGGTTTTCTGGGCCCTATTCTAGTATTGCATTATCCTGGAAGTGCCCAGGTGTGGCTGAATGAGCAGAATTCAAAAACAGCTTTCCGACTTTTACTGCCAGGGAAAATGAAGAGTTGTGTATAGGGTTTCAGAGATGAGTTGGTGCGTGACTTTGATCTTTATCAAGCTAAAAATTTTATTACAAATACAAACCAGGCAGATTCATGAGTGTAAAAGAGAGAACCAAGAAAAAAAAAAGGAGAGATCCCAAGACTGTCATCCAGCTAAATGCCTGTCTCTAAACTGGGCATGGTGGCAAACGCCTATAATCACAGCTACTTGGGAGATGGTGGGTTTAAGTGCAGCCTGGGCAATATAGTGAGATCCTCATCTTAAAAACAACAATAACAAAGTCAATTGCCTCCATCTATACAAAGAACAATCAGAAAATATAAGAGAACCAGGCACAGTGGTGCACACCTGTAATTCCAACAACTAAGGGGGCTGAGGCAGAAGGATCACAAGTTTGGGGCCAGCCTCAGCAATTTAGACCTTGTCTGGAAAAAATTTTTAAAAAGGAGTAGAGATGTAGCTAAGAGGTAAAGCAACTCTGGGTTCAATCACAGGTATCAATATGTTTATGGGAGCAGAAGGATAAAGATTCAGTTTGAAAAGGGAAAAAAATAAAAATATCTAAAAAAAATGCCTGTCTCAGCCTTGTGCAACCCTTCTTGGTTGATACGAATTTCCAAAACAAACTGAGAATACTCCCATTAGAAGATTTGCAAATGCCATTCTGTGCTTTTAAAGGACAAGAGGCTTTTGTGGCTCCTCTCTCCCACCACTGCCTGCCTCCACCCACTGTAGTGGAAAAGTGGGATAGAACGAGAATTACTCCATACAGGCTTGAGGCCTGCCAACAGGCAGCTCAAGCTAATGCCCTCCTAGAGAACACCAAGTCCACACTGTCTCATTGTAGCTCTGGGCCCTTTAACATTAGTTGAACACTTCTTAATGCTGGGATAGTAAAAAAATCAAACACAGGCCTGTCCACTGCTGCCAATCCCCCATTTGTCCTGCTGCCCATGTCCTCACCTACTATACCTCCTTCCCAGGTACCACTGCTCTTGTAGCCTATTCCCTAAGGTGATCTAGGGGCTGCAAGGTTAGAACACAGGGGAAGATGCAAGACCACAGGTTCCATGGTGGTTGTACTGACCTCCTGTCTGACCAAAATGTGCCCCACCCCAAGTCCAGGCCTCAGTTAACTATTTGCCTTGAACCTATGTTAATTACACAGGAAACTGAGTTGGTCAGGGGAAAAAACTGATTTTTGCCTCTGAAATCTCCACCAGAAACTATCTTCAATACCTGCAATCTTGAAGTAATCTGAGGTGAATCTTCTTTGTCATCTCAGTGGACAGTTAGCATTCATGAAACTCTGACAACTACAGTCAGATCCCTAACCTTTAAGTTTAACACATAGTTTCTCTTAGGTGGGCCACTGCTAAAGATCTGCATTTTAAGTTGAAATATACTGGGTGTTAATTTAACTACTGTGGGTGTTTAAATACTCATTTTGTATTTTGAATTTTTTCTTGATGCAATTCAAATGGGAATGTATGAAATAAATGGCTGGGTTTTTTTTAATCATAATAATCCTTAGGGGGTGGACAGTACCTTTTCTCTTTGGGGTAGCTGTTTGTGGTACACAAGGCTTCGGACTGAAATAAGTAGACAAATAATTCAGTAGTTCCTATTGACCTATGGTGGTACCTTAGAAGTCTGAAAGTCCGGGTTTGTGCAGAAAGTCAGAAAATGGGGCCTACTGAGGTGCTGACAGGAGTTAGATCCTCAGGAAGGGCGCCTGGCTTGCACCACTTTCCCAGAAGCAGCAAGGTTGGCTCTGGGTTCTGCAAGGCCTTCAACCTCTACTGGTTCCTGTGACACGGAGCCTCTCGGGGGCTCTGCAAGGGTCCCAGGACCCTGAGCGAATAGAATACACCAGTGAGAAGGTGGCCAGAAGCCTGTGGGCCTGCAGAGAAGCAAGTGCCTGGATTTTGCTGGCTCCTCCAAGGCCCCAGAGCGCCGCAGGGCAGGGGGCTGGGAGGGGGGAGGCCTGGGCAACGAGCGAGGCCAGCTTGGGGCTGGCTTCCCCCGACCCACGTCTGAGCTTTAGTGTAGCGTCCAGGAGACAGCGATGGATGACGAAGTACTGCAGCTATCCACGATTCCCACCCCAACCTCCAGTACCCCGAGAATGCTCCAAGCCCTTGAGCATCGACGCTGTTGCGACCAGGTGTCCTTTCTCAACTGAGAGCAGCCTTAAACCAACAGCCCTCGAGGACGAAGCAGACTGGCAGGGGTGGTGGGTCAGAGGGGTCGCCCATGCAGTGAGGTACCGGGCAGACCGAGCCTGTGGGCGGGACCGACCTTGGCTGTGGTGGAGCCAGTAGGGCTACGTTCCTTGGAGCAGCCAAGCTGAGGCCGGTCCTGTGGCCCGCAGGTGTCCTACAGATCAAGCCAAGGGCGAAGCTCACCAGTGGCTGCCCCTATTTGCCAAACCTCTCTAGCTTTAGTAGCGTGGGGACTTGGGGAAGAGGGACGAAGGCAGGGTCCTCTGGCGGCAGAAGGGAAAGGGAGGTGGAGTGCGACGAGACCACTGGGACACAGACGCCCGAATGCAAAGCGAAGAGGCGTCCTCAGCTCCAATCTCTGGGAGGGTGATTTTAACCCGCTGAGAGGCCCAGCATATGGTTTCCAGGTTGGGCAGCGGAATACAAAGAATGACTTTGAGCTGAGGGAGACTTCCGACCACGAAACCAAACGATCCCGACATAAGGAGGCTTGAGTGGCAGGAGGCTGGATTTTTGGTTGAACTGCAATTAAAGGGAGATAATTAAGCCTGGAGCCGTGCAGCTTATTAATATTTATAGCCCGGAGCGACAGGGCCTTCGCTTGCTGGAGGTGGATTTGAGGCCCAGGCCCAGAGCCGGGGTCTCTGGAACCTGGGGTTTCGCAATGACTTGGGAGGAGAAACCTTGATGGGTAAAATGGGGCAACGTCCGCCTTCAGCGTTTCTTGTAATTACAAGAGCGGTAAAAGTCCGGCCCGGGAGTGGAGGCCTTTGGCGGGAACTGCTGTCCTTGAGTCCCAAAGGCCTTGAGAGGCGCCAAGCACTCTCGCAGGGCCACCAACATGGACCAGCAAGCGTTTCGAAAACCCTGATACTGTCTCACTAATAGTTACCCCAACATTGCCATTCTGAAATGTATCTAGTTTCAGGGACAAGACGGCGCGTTAAAGAATTGATCCAACAGCATTCCTGGGGATGTCTTGTTTTTTTCTTCTCCGCTTTAAGAGCATGCAGGGCAAAGGAAAGGGTGATTACACCAGGCCCAGGCTTTGGGGAAAATTCTTTGAAAATGCCCTGCGGCCTCAAACTTTCTCCGTTCCAGGTGCGCAAGGCGCGGGGTGCAGATCCTCCTCTAGGCAGGTCCCAGAGCGTCAGTGAAGACCCAGGATTGGCAAGAGGAGGTTCTTGGTGTCCGCAGCTCTGTCCTGGCAGCGGGTGAAAGGGAAGGAGGGGCCGCGCAGCCGGGGCGTCACGCGGGTACCCTGGGTTTCTAAGCTTGCGACTCCCGAACCGCGTCTAGACGATCGGTCACCGGGAATCTGTATGGAACCTGTCCTCTATGCGGTTTTGCGAGTTCTGCTTTTTCCGCACCTCGATGGGGGCGGGGAGCCCGCGCCGCTGAGCCGTTGCTAGCTCCTGCGCCTCAGAGACCCCGGCGCCCGGCGCGGATCGATGCTCGCGTAATAAACGGAGGGTTCCGCTGGAGCGCCGCCGCGGTTCCCATGGCAACGCGGCGCTTCACAGCAGCCCTGGTGTTCGGATTTCTAGAGGCTGCGCTGTGGATGGAGCTCTTCGCTGTGGCCGCCGCGGCAGCCAGCCTCTTCCTACTCCTGGTCTTCCTCATCTTCATCTCGGTCTACGTTGGCTCTGGACCTCTCCATCAGCCTCTGTCCCAGAATTGTTAACTGAAAAAAGAGAAATTTGTCCTTGTCGCATAGGTTGTTCCTGATGGAGCAGCGCGCCACAAAGGAAGGATTCTGCTTCATCCTGTGTGTGCCACAACAGCCCCCGCCTCCAGCACCCAAGCCCAGATATGGAGACACAAGACATGGCTTTAAGGTTGCGCTCAACTCGACTGAGCGGCTCTGAAGGCTGGCTAGCACTAACACCAACGAATGATGAAGACTCCCTGTATATCAAAAGGGGGATCGATGGGGCTTAATCATGGCTTATAGCATAAAGACATATTTAACAAAGAAACATAGTTGGTATTGTAATCGCGTTTTCTTTACACATGTATAAACACACACCACCTGCAAAAAAAATTTATACACAGGCACAAAATATTTCGTATATAAATAATGTGTGTACCTCATGGGTGGAGGAATTAGGCCAGGAGGAAATGGTGGCATTCAGTAATTTACAATGAGAATAATACTTACATTGACAATAAAACCATATTGTTCATTTAGCTCATTGCCATTTTCATGTGTACAACTTTTTAACATTAGCCCAGCTTAGAAAATGTAATAATACAATCTTAAATTGTTTTATCAAGAAAGTAAATCTGATCAAAGAATATTCAGTGCCAATGTCCAGTAAATTAAAGAAAAACCACACACTTAATGACTATACTTACTGCTTAAAGTAGATAATATACACTGACGATTTCATGTTCCAGTCGATGTTCTTGACCTTTGTGCTGTGTCTTGGGGTAACTGTCATTATCATTTCCCCTCTTGTTCTGTGTGTTCCCACTGTCAAAAATAAGAGTTTTTTTTTTTTTTTAATTTAGACTAGGGGGTAGAGAATGTAGTTCAGTGGTAAAGTACTTGCCTAGAATACATGAGATCCTGTGCTCAATACTCAACACCTCAGGAAAAAAAAAAATTAGAGTAGTTTTAGATATAGAAAAGTTACAAAGAGTCTCTTATGTCCCACCCCAATTTTTCCTATTCTCAATATATTGGACATTAGTTATGATTAACTGTCTTACATTACTATGGTACATTTGTTACAACTTGTGAACTAAGATTATTAACTAAACTTCATACTTAATTTTTGTTTTATTCATTTTTAACTTTCTTTTTTCTGTTCTTGGATCCATTCCAAGGTATCACATTACATTTAGTCTTCACATCTCTTTAAAAAGGCTGACAGCTTCTCAGACTTTCTTTGCTTTTTATGACCTTGAAAGTTAGGATTGTTTTGTTTTTAATTGAGTTATAGTTTGCCTATAGTGCAATGCAAAGATTGAAGTTACAGTTGTATGAGTTTTAAACTTTGCATACACCTGAAATAATTTATTTTTGCTTAGCAAAATCACACCTATATTTAAAATATTGTCACACCAATTTTGTAGATGTATAAGTTGCAAATTGTAGTTTCTCCCACATATATCAATTCTACTAAACATTCTCTTACCACTATCCAATTCCAACCTAATATTTAAAATTGCTCCATTTTGAAGGATGTTAAAGAGCTTTTAACCTGATGTTTAATGAGCTGTTTGTTGATCATTTACATCAAATAATCTTTTGGACACAATTTAGGTACCAACTATTCTGTCTTCTAGAACATTTTCTCTTCTGTAAAGAGCATAGACCAGACAAATCAGGGGATGAGTTTGTTTGGAAAGCTTCCTTTGGTGATTGGGCAATTTTAACAAAAGCTCCTTTGGCTTTTAGTTTTTAGTATTGAAGCAGTAATTAATGCATTCATTCGTGCACAACTCTTAGGGGAATAGTTTTAAGTACCATATTGGTAATTTGGTTATAGACCATCGGTTCTACTAATTGTAAAAATGTTTTCCACATTTCCTTAAGCCCTTGAGAATTTGTCACATAGTAACCCCCAAAGATGTATTTTTAAATGATGTTAACAAACTTAGAACTGAGAAAAAAAAAAGCAAACAGGAGTCCTTCCCCATTGTGAATATTGATACTATCATCAGAACCTGAAGCAGACACATTTAATCAGGTAAATAAAGGGCTACATTAATAGAATCTAATTCCCTTTTTATTTCTGTGGTGTTTTACGATAGCAGGCTTGGTGGATCCCATTTTTCTGGTTGGTAATAAGAGTAGTGGCCATCAAAGAGAAAAGGTAAAATTAAAGGTGTATTTTTCATTCATGCACAACTGTTTTTAAGACACTCATGAAACTTCCTAGTGTGGTGGTGATTCTCTGGTTACGCTCGGTTGAAGCTAGTCAAGTCAGGGGACATTTCTGTGAGTGATTCTTCATTCTTTTGCCATGAAAAAAAAGATCAAAAATCTGTAATTTAGCATAAGAGTAAATATATTTTCCATCCATTCAAGATAAAAACCTCAATTCCTATACAAATCAAGTAATGTGAGCAAATATCTTACAGAATGATAATTTGGGGAAAGAGAAAAATTTTTGAAGAACAATGCATTTTTAATGAAGTCTACCTTTAATTGTAGAAAGAAAAAGCAATGTTAAACACCTTAATGTGTGTGATATTTTAAATCATTTGCCTGAATTTGGGCAAATAAATAACTTTAATAGAAAAAATGTCAGAAAACAAAAATTATATTCCAGTAGTTGTAATTCACTGGCTATGAATTCCACTGAGTCTACTCAGGTGGGCATGACATAGATTTAGTCCCATGTGTATTGAGTCAAGCAGACATGATAAACAAATGCAGGCTCTGAAATTAGGTCCAAATCTGGTACCACCACTAACTTGTGGGTGACCTTCAGCATGCCATTTAACATCTCTGGGCCCCAAAATGTCCTCAATTATGAAACAGGGATAACAGCATAACTGTATAAACTCAGGATAACTGTATAAACTCTATAAAGTTTTGAGGATTAAATGAGATATTTATATAAAGAACATAAAACATAAGTACTCAGTGATAACATTATTGTTCATTGTTTTTAAATACCTACTATATTTTATACTAGGTTTTTAGTAATATTCAAAAACAGACCTTTTACTGCACAAACTATAAAAACTGAATTCCTAGGTTTGAGTATTGTTTAACCTGTCCATTTTTATTTAACAAGCTCTTATTTCTGGCCTATAACATTTATAACATTGTGCTAAATGCTGTTGCTTTTGCTGCTGTTCTCATTCATTACTACAAAATGGATATATACCAAAAGGGAATGTAGTTCCTGACAACTCTACCCAAAATCCAGGTATAGAAACTGTGTAATCACACTCAGGCCCTGATGAAGAGTCCCCAGGTACACAGAACACGGGATCAATGCAAATTATCTTTCATTTCCTCAGTAGATATTAATGAGGACCAATCATCAGGTAACAAGCGCTGTTCAGGGCTGGCCATTCAATTAAAAAAAAAAAAAAGTTCCTGAAGAAGTTTACAGTACATTGTGGGAAGATGTAAAAGAAAATGTAGAATTAGTAGTGTATATAAAACAAGATATGGTGCAAACATATAGTGCATCTATCCCAGACTAAAGAGTGCAGGTGAGGTAAGAAAGACCTCCCAGAGAAGACATCTAACATGAGTGAGGAAGAACCAACAATGTGAGAGATGAGAGTCTGAGCTGAGAAGGCATCTGAATGGATAGAAGGGATTCAGTTCTAGAGGGAGAAGATGCAAATCCTAGGGACCAGCTGAATGTGGGGAATAAGGGAGAGGAAAGGGTTCAGGAAGGGTTTCTGTTTGGGGGCCTGGATGGATGGTGGAGCTCTTGTCCATGGGGGAATCCTGAAGAGCAAGCAGGTTTGTGGAGGAAGATGTTTTGTGTGATCTCTGAGACAGGGTTTGAGGGATCCAGAGGACATGCTAGTGGAGATATCTAGTTGATAGATGGATGCAAGGTTCTAAATGTGGCTGTGTGCATGGCAGCGACTATAATATTGATGTGTGGAGTTACTAGGAGACCACCCCTATGGCCGTCTGAAAGATGGGCAGTGTACCCAAAGAAGGATAGAGTAGACATGCTCATGAGTGTCCATGGTGGTTGTGAACAGTTATCAGCTCTACAAAGTCTGATATATACTCAGTCCAAAGGAGAGCACCAAGAATTTTGTGTGAAGCCAGCTGATCCCCTGAGAAAAATTCCTACAGCCTAGGAAGAAAGAAGACACAATAGTATGCAAATTGACCTGGAAACACAATTAAAGCCTGCTACAAGTTTTTCTAGGGTGTACTTACACCATCATTTCTGTCATCTTAACCCTTTTAGGTCAGTATAATTTCCTATGAATTAGACTCTTGGTTTTCTTCAGTGAGAAAGCTCAAATGGAAAATAGCATCCATTCCATAGAAGATACTTGAGATCCAAATTTAACATATATTACAATACTAAAATAAGGTATGCAAAGAATTATAATTAGTTCCTCTATCTAGCTTTCAATATTTAACTACTATAAAACTTCTCAAGGAGTTTTAAGACTTATTTTCCTTGAGTGAAGAAAAAAATATCTGAGTGAATGGCCTCACTAATTCACATTGGCTGTGGGATTAGGGAGTGGAGAGTCCAAGTACCTAGAATAACGCCAATGACTATTTTTTGGCACAAGAGTAAACATTTACCAATAGATATTGCTGAATGCTCAATCACTATATAAACAAGTGTCTGAGTCCCTAAGCATTAAATTTAGCAATATTGTATCTTTTATAACAACTCTGAGAAGGACTCCATTTTGGGCTGGTTAAAGTGAGCCAACCATAATAAATTAAGGAATTAATCACAGCAAAGAAGTCATCTAAGAAAGAATTTCAGATGCCTTATTTATGAGTTGTACCAATACACGTATTTTTCAATATCAAAAATTATGAATCTTTTAGAATGAAATTTTGACGTTTGCAGATGAACGAATGGAAATGGAGAATATCATACCAAGTGAAATAAGCCAAACTCAGAAACTCAAATGTTGAATGCTTTCTCTCATATGTGAAAGCTAGAGAAAAGAAAAGGGAAGGAGAAGGGAAGGATAGAATAACATAAAGAGGAAGAAAAGTTCCGTAGCATAGAAGAAGATTGAGAGGCAGAGTGAAGGGATGGGAAAGGGGAGGCAATGCAGAATTATTTAAAAATCATGTTATGCGCATATGTAAGTATACCACAGGAACTTTCACCTTTATGCATAAACAAAAAAGTCAATCAAATGTAAATAAATAGACTAGTGAAAGGAAGTCTAGTAGAGCAAGGAGAAGGGGGAGGGAGGGGGGGAAAGAAAAAGGGGATCATGAACTGAAATCAAATTCCATGCATGTATGAGTTTGTCAGAATGAACCCAATACTATGAATAAGTATAAAGCTCTAATAAAATCTTTTAGATTTTAGAATCTTGTCAAAAAGGCAGAAAATTGGTGATGGGTAACTTATAATGTAAAATTGGCTCCTGCACCTTTATATTAAGCCCAAAGGGCAAAGCAAATCACTAGAGTTCTGTTTTTATTCAGTACATGTCTAGAATCATTTTTATTTCTTAGGAAACATAATCTGAACGACGCAGACTGTATAGTTATGTTTTTAAGATCATTTTCAGTATAACCCCAGAATATTGTGAGGCATTTTCAGTATTTATCATGTGGGATGAAATATGGAAAGAGGCACAAGCTCATATAAGAACAAGTACCAAGCAAACATCCAGATTTCGTTGTTATTAGCCTATTACATATAGTGATTACATTTCCTAAACCCAAACCTGTCATGTGACCTTGTAAATACATGTTGAAAAAACAGGGCAAATATTTGTGCTATTTTATTTTTTTATTTACACATGATAAATGTATATATTTTGAGAAAATACTTAAAATCAGAACAGTTTTGGAAAATTTGGATGATCTCACTGTACTTTAAATGCAAGGAAAGTATTTTGGGATAACTTGGAACACTCGGGCACTACTCTATTAATATTGACCTTACACCTTTTATGTTCATGTTGTGTATATTTGTCTTATCTCTTACCTATCTAAATTTACTACAAGTAATGACAATTCAACTTATAAGTCTTAAAATATTAAATTTCAGATACCAAAGCTCGAATATTTTCCAAGCTAAACTTTGAATGTGATGCCTATAAAGTCACTGGAAAACCGCACATTGCAAAATGTCAGTACAGGCAGACATAGTAGGGAGTCATCTTCCCCTCAATTTAAAAATTCCTATTTTTCCTATATTATGTAACTGTTTTGATCTATTCTGTATATTAGTCATGGCCAGCTATATCACTATTTGTCGTATTAGAAAGAGAAATGAAAAGAACTCAGAGAATCAAATCTGGAAAAACCTACTTACTGAGAACTTACTATGTGTCAGTTTTAGTGCTCGGATTCAGAAAAAGGACTAACAGCCAAACCAACAAATGGCAAATTGGCTCCTGGCCTCATGGAGCCTCTATGAAACCAGAACAGGAAGCAGACAATTGCAGCACAATGAAGTAAGCTGGGATGTGGACAGCCAGCTGCTTGTCCTTGTCATACAGCCGTAAGCGGTTGAGAAAAGCCATCCATCCAGCCATCTCCTTCACAAGTTTAATAGACTACATGGAGGAGTTGAAAACTTTGGGGGAATAAAGTTTTGATGGTTGTCTTGAGAATAAGCATTTATCATCCCATATGCTTCTTATAGGGATCTGTTTTGTCAAATGAAACATTACTTTCAAGTCTTAAGAATGTGCAAGAATGAAAGGTTAGGAAAGCATGCACTACTTGACAAGCTGCAAATTGTAATACAAATATGCAGCTGTTTCAATGGTCAGATTAAGCCTGATACAGGACTAAAAACAATGTGTTTCCCCATTTACTTTTTGTTTGGGGTGCTGGAGATCGACATCCCGGGCAGGGCCTTGTAGGGCCTCACTCTCTACAACTGAGCTGTATTCTCAGCACCCCCATTTACATATGTAAGTGCTGGATGTTGGTCAACTAACCTCCCTGGGCCTCATCATCCTCATCTGAGAAAGGAAATTATGTTAGGGTTGTTGTAAGGATTAAATGAATAATCCATGCAAATTTAGAACTTTGCCTTCTATATAGTACTCATGTTTTTTAAATTAAAAAAAAATAATTTTTAGTTGTAGATGGGCACAATACCTTTATTTATTTATTTTTATGTGGTGCTGAGGATCGAACCCAGTGCTTCAGAGGTGTGAGACAAGGGCTGTACCACTTAGCCACATACAACCATAGCCCCATACTATTATATTTCAAGCTAAAATAAAAATAATGTCTGAAGTGAGGATTCTCAATAGAAATGAATAGAGGCCTTTTAAAGAATTTGTGCAAAGATAAAAGCAGAATTTGTATTCTAAAATCTTTCTTCTCATCTTTTATTATTCATGTGAATCATTTATTAAAAATATAGTGCTTATCTTTCAGAGATTCATTTTGAAGTATCTGTAGATGAAATGATATGGTATCCAGGATTTGTTTAAAATAATGCAGTGGGGTATATTCAGTGGTAGACTGTGTGTTTAGCATACACAAGGCCCTATGTTCAATCTCCAGTGCCCCATTGATGACAATAATAATAAAAATACAGTGGGTGGGGTCTGGAGACTGAGGGAGTATATAAATGAAACAAGATTGACTAAATGCTGATCCTTCTTGAAGGTGGCTAGAGGTACATTAAGTTTCATTATATTATTTTCTCTACTTTTGTATGTTTCAACTCATACTAAACAGTTGAAGGATTAGATAATTAAGTCAGAATTTGTAGCTATTATTTGCTCCTACGTATACATACCCTGGTAGGAATTTAATGTCCAATTTTCTTTTCAAACCAGGCAAGCATGAATTTGTGTCAACCTGATGCATAATCACGTTGCTACGGCAACTCTTCATCACTTTAAACGGTTGTAGAGTCAAAATGGCAACAGGTTTTTTATTTTTTGGTGTTTGGGCTTATTTTCCAGGAGGTAATCAGCATATCAGAAAAGGAAACCCAACTCAAGACCCCTGCCGCCACTCCCATTCCTGAAAGAGCCTCCATCCCCTCCCTACTAGGAGAGATGGAGGTGTAGACTTCCCCAGAGTTTCAAATATTAGGGGATGAAGAACCTTGGGGACAGCCTCCTAGAAGAAGCCACCTCAATTCAGAGTTCTCACTCTGTTGACTGGACCTCATTGTCCAGGTAGGGCAGCTGGTGACAAGCAACAGTATCCTCTTATCAGGAAAACAAACATCAATGAACATCTGTTTCTTTCCTTTTATTCCCTTTTCCAACATGTGCAACTGATCAATGACAAGGAATGGGGCCCGAGCCCCACTTCCTGCACGTGGGACTCTTTCCTTAGAGGCCCACTATGCATTTTTAGCAACAAGAGAAAACTCTCATGTGGCAGGGGATCTCCAGGCATCATTAAGTCCTTCCCTCTGCCTTCAGAGAGACTTTCTCTAAATTATTCCATATGGTGACTTTAGTGGCAACATAAAGGCAGAAGACCCTGAACAAAAAGAGTTAGAGGAGTTAAATCCACAATATAGAATTCGCTCAGTAGCAGGGCTGCCTGTGTCCCCACAGTCTGTTTGCTATAGCATTCTGGGAAAGTCATTTAACTTCTGTGTGTTTGTTCCCTCTGGGATGTGAGGAGAATGAAACAAGATAAAATGTGAGGACATGTTTTGGAAGAATGGAGGGGTGATTGCTACTCATGGGAGACTTGGATTAGGAAGCCACCTAAATTATTGATTTTCCCCCCTTCTTACCTTCTCTGTCTCCATCTCCGTCCCTCTTTTCCTTCTTTCCTTCCCCTCCACCCCCACCCCTTCCTTCCTTCCTTCCTTCCTTCCTTCCTTCCTTCCTTCCTTCCTTCCTTCCTTCCTTCCTTCCTTCCTTCTCTCTGTCCATCCTTCCTTCCATCCATCCTTCCTTCCTTCCTTTCTTCTTTGTTAAAAATTCCACAAACCATGATACTGTGGCACTTGCTTATAATCCCATGGACTGTGGGGTCTGAGGCAGGAGGATCACAATTTCGAGGCCAGCCTGGGCAACTTATCAAGACACTACTTCAAAGCAAAAAAATGAAAAGGCCTGGGGATATGGCTCAGTGGTAAAGTACCCCTGGGTTCAATCCCTGGCACCAAAAAACTAAAATTACACAAACCAATCTGAGGCTTGTGTTTTGGCATGTCCCATGGAAACTGTCTCTTCACATTTTCAACAATTAGTTCATTTTTAAGTACTGGGCACTCTCATTAAGCACTGCACACTGTGTACTATTGGGCAGGCTCATCATTCATCAAATCCCCTAAGAGTACTGTACTACACTAATTCACAATATTTTCTCCTTCAATCTCCCTCCAGCCAAGTGAATTAAGTACTTTATCTTACAAACTATTATTGAGTAATACAGAAAAATGTCCACACGACACAGTCCAGAATGCTGTTCCCTGGAATTGCACCTACTCAGCCAAGAAGTTCTCTTTAATGTGTTAGGAAATGTTTATTTTGACTAAGTCAACATGTAGGATTGTTTGTTTCTTTGTTTTTATATTTCCCTGACACTTGATGCTGGTTACTAAAAGCCCCCAGCATCTGGCTTGACATCAGGAATTCAAAATATTTTTAAAGTGACAGAAAGTCTGTGGTGGCATGTATTTTAATATATCCTCGTGGTTTTAAACACACTGCTTTTCATGAGGCTATTTCTGTTCTCTGGCTTTTATTTCAGGTAGAAATGCCGACACATGTGAACAGTCCTTATTCAAGAACTTTTTTGCATGCTTAAAAATAGTAATGCAAAATCCTATCTCTGTTTTCCGAATGCTTGATGTTTGTCAGGCCATTGAGCAGCATCAGCATGTTGATTGACAGAGCAAGACTTCTAGTCTCCAGTGTGCTGGTACTGGGACTTGAGTCACCTTTCTCCTCCGGAGCACCCCAAGGCCCCTGAGCAGGTAAGGACTGAGGCATAGGAAGTAGCACATAGGAGCCTATAGGAACAAGAATAATATGAGAGTAGGGTGAACTCTCAGGTGAATCCAAAGGTCAACAGGGAGCCACGGTACGTCCTAGCAGAATGACATAATGAAAGCCTCTCAGACCCATACATCTGGTGGTCTCCAAGTTACTTTGGTGGTCTTAACCATCAGGTCATATTGTGAAGCAGTATCCTTGGTGACTGAGCAGCCAAATGGCTTAGCACTAAAGCTAAGATGTGTCAATATTAGACAAAGGAACAAACAAGCTAAGAATAAGCTCAACCCAATGAGCTTTTTAAAGGACAGAGTTTGTGCTGGGGCTCGGGCTCAGAGGTAGAGTTCTTGGTAGCACCTGTACCGGGCAGTGGGTGAGGGAGGGATGGAAGCAATGGAACATCCTCCTCCTTTCTTGGAAAAGTATATCAAGAATTCGTTATGGAAGGATTGGATACTTAAGAAGCTCTTTCAACAATATTCATGATCATAATTTTAAAAAAGAAAAAAGTTGAAATTCATTCAACACTTTGAAAAATCCTATACAAAGCAGGTAAAGTCTTTGCATTAATTTTTTAAAAAAAAAAAAAAAGCTTGAACTCCAAGTTTGAGAATACCTATGTCAAGATGTGAG
The DNA here is from genome assembly GCF_045843805.1 of Urocitellus parryii. Lineage (NCBI taxonomy): Eukaryota > Metazoa > Chordata > Mammalia > Rodentia > Sciuridae > Urocitellus > Urocitellus parryii. The sequence goes on along the minus strand of NC_135539.1, from coordinate 64,134,889 downwards.
ATATATCAGCCAGACACCTATTCTCATGCTAAAATGTAAGCCATATTCCTCAGCCCCACAGGTTTGGAAGTAAAATTGGTGTTCAGTCAATGGTCAGAATTTCATATTTCTCAAGACACAATATCGCTGGAACTCCCTCCCTCTGATTCCCAGATTCCTCCCAAATACTTCCCAAACCTCAGAGGAGAAGATGTGGCTGGTGTGAATGGAAATCTGGTTTCCCTTGGTTCCCAGGCCATTATAGAATTTTTCTTCTCTTCCACCTCAAAAGATAGCAAGATGTTATATTTATTTGGCTACAAACTGGGGGAAGCAGGGTCCTCGAGAGCCTGCCTCAGTTCATCAAGCCTCCAAATTTAAGGATATCTTTTTTTTTTTTTTTTTTAAGGATATCTTTACCCCTGTGACCACTTAGATTGCTTAAGCTGGTCTCTACATTCTGTAGAAATTGGAAAAAAACTACAGCTCTTAGTTTTTATGCCTTTCTATTTAACAGAAGAGTGTTCACTTTAGTTATTATAAGCAAGGGCTCTGAAGTCAGACAGACTTAGGAACTGGGTACCAGATATTCTTTTCTCTAGCTGTTACCCAGGGCCAGTCACTGAGCCTCCGTGTGTCCAGCTGAAGATGGGGATGATCAGAATAGTACCTTTTATTTTATTTTATTGATTTTTATTTTATTTATTTTATTGATCCATACAAGAGACTTACAAGTAAACATTAGCTGTTATTATGGATGCTGTTGCAGTTGCTGTGACTGCTGGTGGTGTTCCTTCTGCTGTCCCTGTCATGCTGGGATTGAATCCATGGGAGACAAAGCAAGAGAACAATGTGAGTGATCCACACCCTGCTCTTATTAAAAACCCAACCCTAAGAAGCACCTAACACAATGCATGGCATGTAGCACCTCTTAGTAATGCAGATTTCCCCTTTAACATGTTTTTTTTTTTTCACTTCTTTAAACATATGTCTATACCCTGTGGTCTGGAGAACACATTTTCTCCTTTTTGTGTGTGTGTGTTGTTTTTTTTTTTTTTAATTTTTACTATCTTAAGCCTTTTAGAAAAAAATTTAAAAATTCATCTTTATGGTTTTGCCTTTCTCTCTTTTTTGTTTTATTTTGACTTTTGTGTGTAGCTTGATTAACTGGTTCCCATTCATCTCTTCAAGAACTTTTTCTGCCCCAGGAAACAGATCAACTCCTCAAGTGGGGTTCCCACCATCCAGCTCCACCACTTCTCTTTAAATTGTGCAAAATCCTGGGCCCAAGAATGCCATTTTCCCATAGCATCTCCATGGGCTGCTCCAAGCTCCCTTACTCCCTAGACTCTGTTCTGCCAGGAGAACAGGTCCCAGCTTGTCAAGTGTGTTCCTTACAGAAAAAGGAGTCCTCAGACTGAAGTATTTCAAGAAGTCTAACTACACAGTCACAGATGGGCCTTCTGGAAGGGTTGCTGTGTGCATGAAATGCCCTGAGTCTTCACATCTGGCTAGCAGTACATCTGCTTTTTGCTTGTGGCTCCTGCTGATCATAATAATCTCTGAGCATCTAATCAAAGTGGAAAAACAGCCAGGCACAGTGGCATAGGCCTGTTAATCCCAGCTACTAGGGAGGCTGAGGCAAGAGAATGGCAAGTTAGAGGCCAGCCTTGGCCATGTAGCAAAACCCTGTCTCAAAATCAAAAGCATGGGAGATGTTGTTCAGTGGTACACCATCCCCAGGTTCAGTTCCCTGTGCCACAAAAGCAAAAGTGGAAAACCCATTCATAAAGACTCCCTTTTCCATAATGAGAATTAGAAATAATAAAAGGATTCTTGGTGGCAAAAACTGACTCTGCTCTAGTCAATTTCATATTACCAATATGATTTTTCATAAAAATCAAACCAAAGGGTGCAACACAGATACACAAGAATGTAAGAATATTATGAGACTTTGAAGTCCAATGTCTAGTTTGCGTGAAGCCCTGAGATCTGGTTTTCCATAGGCTGGAGACACCTAGGGGAGTGCTTAATTTCTTGGACGAAATATATTGTGCTTTCCAAGAACAACATACCCCCAAACTGTTTTTGGATTTTTTACCACCTGGTTGGTGGGGGACAGACACACCAGGAGGAGTATTTCTTGCCTCTTTTCCACTGCCTTCCTAACTGTGTTCACTGCTGCCTCACTGTTGTCTATATGCCCAGCTTTCTTGTGTTTGGCCAGTTATGGCAAATGAGTGGGAATTGTCTCCTAACTTATCAATTTCTCATCTATCCCTGAACCATATGGCAGAACACAGATCAATTATTCTGGCCATACTGGAACTTTATGTGTATGTGTGGTGCTGGGGACCAAACCCAGGGCAAGGAGAGAAGCCACTACTAAGCCACATTCCCAAGTTCTAGAACTGTTTGATTTTTTAAAACTTTATTATATCTTAATATTTGTATGGTTTCTCTGACCATATTATTTGATGAGCCTAAGCCTTTGAAACCACAAAAGAGTAGGTATTCTGGAGAGACTATTTCACCATTTGGCCAAGGTTATGGCTATTTGTAATTTCATGCTCTTAGGCTTCATTAGTGTTCATCCTGATAATGCTTTATCCCCACCACCACCACACTCCCGCTTGACCATATTGATAAATAAAGCATGTGAGGGAGGAATCTCTCCTGAAAGAGGAGCTCGTTCATCCTTGAAAGTGTATAGGATTTTTTTAACATGTCTGCCTTGGGGGAAATGCTGTGGTAGAATTAGTAGACAATAGCATTTTAATTATGAATCTAATATATTTGTATCACAAAACCTGGCAATTTCAACAATAAAGTACTGTGATTACACAAAGCACTTTTAGAAATAATAAACCTCTGTTGAATATGCTCATGAACCACATTAAGATTCAATTTTAGCTCTCCTTAGTAATATCAAATAATACAGGGGTTGCTATTTTTAAATGTATTAAATGTAAATTGATTTTGTATTGTCAGAAATAATATTGAGAGACATTCTGTAGTTCTTTCATAAACCTTGCCTGGTTCCTGTCTCATATGTTTCTAATCATGGAAGCTTTGTATAGCATTTTAATTTTCATTATGTGCTCTCTTGGCTGCCTGATAGACAACTGCTATACTTTCCACTAATCTTGGACTCATCTGTTTAATAGGATCCAGAGTCCAGTCTGGGGCCAAACACTGAGCATCAAGGCTGGATGGGTATAGCTTGAGGAGTGTGGGGCAATGAACCCTTGCAAGCTCAAGAGGCAGCTCCATCACTTCCAAGTTCTCTCACAAGATCTCTGGCTCTGCTTCTACAGGGCCAGCCAACTCTCATCTAAGCCACAAATATAAGTTTGTCATGCAACATGAATTAACATTTGTCAAACAACTTCATTCTTCTTCTGGTAGGATCAGGAAGCACTGATTGCAAGACTCCCTGGGGGTTGCACCAAGGAATCTGGGTAGCTGCAACTCTTTGGTTTGTTCATGAAATACATTTTGTAAACATGATAAAATAATAGCATGCCTCCTAGGAGCTTGCATTTTGTTAAGTACCAGAAATCTTCCCCAGATGAATGTGAAGAGCATGAAAGTACTGGAAAAATTAAAGAATGCAATACCTTAAATTATCAACTACTATGGCATAGGAAACACTTGTCAAGGAGGACTGGGGGGTGCCCAGAGATGAGGAGGAGAGAAGCATTGTGTGGGAAAGAGAAACAGCATGTGCAAAGGCCAGGAGTTAGGATGCACTGGAGAACCAGCTGCTCTGACAAGATCACAGCAGTGCAAGGGTACCGGAGAGGCTCAGACCAGCCCAGCTGGGATTGCCTCCAATTTCAGGGCTGTGTCTTATGCTCAGAAAAACTACTGAAAGAGGTGCAGGGTCATATCTAGAAATACGTTTTACACATAGATTTTAAAAAGTAAAAATAAAGACCTATAGTTGCTGTTGTCCATACCTGTGTTGTATCCTACTTATCTCTTCACAGTTCTTCACGAGAGCTGTTTCAGTCGCTAAACGGTGAGCTATTCAACCATTCCCTTCTAATTAGATATTTGACTTTTTTCAACATTTCTCGTTTTTATAAATTAGAGTAGTGTAACTTCATACATAACACTTTTCCTTCTATTTAGAGTTTTAGGGACTGGGAAGGATGATGGAAGGATGGGGACGACAAGGTTAGAAGAAGGGCATAAAGACATGATCAATGAATGACATATACATGCATGAAAATAATACAGTGAAGCCCATTAGTGTGTACAATTGATAGGTGACAAGAATAAGAACTTTTAAAAAGAATGGAAACAAAAACCTTCCTCCTATTTAAAAGTAATTCTGTGTCAGGATATGTGCCTGAATATTGTACTAGCCATATGGGACAATATTAATTTCCTTGACTGTTTCATGGGCAAAAAAATCATTATCTTTTAGTTTCAGTTTATATCCTTTCAATGGCTACTAAGATTTAAAAGGTCTCTGTGTTTTTCAACAAGCATTCTTAGGGCATCAAATAAAGTTATAAAGTAATTTAGTGAACAGATAAAGAGAATGTCAATTTGGTATTTTATACCCTACTAAATCTGTGGCCTGTGCAGACCAGTGAAACAATTATAGACTGGGCTTTTATAAAAGCTATATTGTTATTTAAAAATCAATGTGTTTTCTAGAGGCTAAGTAAATTGTCCTTTGGAAGAAAAGCATTAAGACAGGTGCATAAACCTTATCTGTAGACATGTATAGATAATGAAATCAAATGCCTATGTGATTTAGATACCAGAGTAATCTGTTTGTATGGCTTAGTCACACACCTCTGCCTAAAGCAGCATCCAAGGATCTCAGAACTCACCTATTCTACTACAAGAAACACATGCTCAAATTCTTTTTATTGACCTCAGGAAGCATCTGTATCGATCTCACTGGAGGGTGGCTCAGTGAGGAGCTCCAGTGGTTTTAAAATAGTAACTTCACTGAGCCACTCCAGACAGGAAAACTGTGTTTTCAAGCCCATTAGGACAAACCTCCAAATCAATTTACAACTGTATTCATGAAAAGCTCTGAGCAAGATTGCTGTCAAAATCCACTTCAAAGGCCAAGTTCTAAGAGGGGATTTCTCTCCCTCCAGCTGCCTCCAGGATAGGACCCTACTCTTAAAGGATTTGTTTGAAATTTACATAAAATCTAACTGATTCTCAATGGCTACCACTGAGTCAAAGTCAGGCCTCAGATGGAGCAGACACCTAATGTGTCTGACCCTACCAGATGGAAAAACAGACTTCATGGGCAGAGAAAGGTTCTGGTGGTGAAGCAAACCAGTTGCCTTCTTAGGGGTTGTTTCCAGAGGCAATCTGTGGAGAGCCATCATTGGGAAGCCCCCACAGGCAAATGCAGAGCTGGCCCTTGGCAGGTGTACTCAGTAAAACCCAGGACCCAGACTCTCAAGGACTTGGAGGCTCTGCTGAGACCACCCACTGAGTTATTGACAGGGAAAGCCAGGGGGGTTGACAAATTGCCAAGACAAGAAGTACCTGTTGGGTCTGTATCAGCTCTTCTCTATTGCTAGGGACCATTCTTTCAGGTAGCATGATCCAAATGAGCACACCTCTGGACCATCCATACCTCTTCCCTTAAAGCCAGGAGTTATCTAGCCACAACAGTCCAATGGCTATTTAACACCCTTGTAAAGCTAATCATTTCAAAACTAGTCTTATAAAAGGCTGTCAGAAATCCATGACACTCCATACTAAAGCACATACTGAGCACAATTACTAGTTTAATTCAAGTTGGCATTAAGCCATAGGGATAAGGCTTAGCCTCTGGGTCATGGTAGCTTGTTCTTTTTATCTTGGAGTCTCTGGCAATATTTTGTGTGAACTTCATAAAATTGACAAAGAGAGCATTCTCCTGAAATCCTCCACACAGAAAGCCAGTGTGGCTAGACAGATCCTTCGTGATTTCATGATTGACTCAGGTATAGACAAGTAGAACAGCAAGCAGAGGACCTGTGGAGAGATAAAAAGGTCTTTCCAAGGTATTTTCTGCTCAGGACTTGAGGACTGTTCATTTGGGGACTTACTGTTCTCTCCTGTGCTCCTAAATTGGGCACTACTCCGGTGACAGCAGATTATAGAGAGCTGGGACAGCACAAAGGGAGGGATAATTAATCAGGTCGTTACTTGGCACATGGCCAGAGGTTCCTTGGCAACATGGATCCTTCAGCTGTCAGCAATCAGAAGACAGGCAGCTTTCAATTATCAACGCTATTGGAGGGGGCAGTGATGTGAGTAATCCAAAACAGCAGATAATCCCTCCAAATCATTTAATTTATCTTTTGAATGATTTTCACATGTATACACATGATTTCTTCCTCCCTCATTATGTTCCACTTAGGCTAAAAATAAAACTGATGTGCATTCCTTGAGCATATGCCAGTTGATAAGAGGTTGGCTGAAGGAAACTCATCCTCAGAGTGAACGTTTTCTGTGGATCACCCACTCGTGGATGATAAAGGGTTTGATATATCTGATTTCATAGACATGTAACACTGGAACCAAGAGATCATTTATTTCAAACTCTGTCCTTTGCAGATGAAGAAACTGGGTCAATTTCTTAAAACCCTCGATAGCTAGATGTCCATCCAGTTGTCATTTTTTCATTCCCAAGAATTCTCCTTCCATTGTCGATGTGTCATTCCTACTTGGCAATGGCCCTCAGCAATATAGGGGTTCACCACTCAACTTGGTGGAGGAGAAAACAGAACATTTTAATGGGTTGAACTTGAGTGATATCTCTGGGTTTAAAATTGCCATAATATTTGGTCATTGTTCACTCAGCAGTTACCACTGATTATAATCACTCAGCAGCTCTGGATAGTCTGAATTTAAAGCATTACTGGGTACCCCAGAATCCCTCAGGCCCAGTCACAACCCCCACATAACTGTGATTTCTAACACCATAGACTAGTTTACCTCTAAATTTGTTTTCACATTTCAATATAAACAACTTTATGTAATTATCCTGTATGGACTTTCTTATGTCTGGCTTCCTTGTGCTCAACATTGTGAGATTCATTAGTACCACCGCCTGTGGCTGTGGTTTCTTCATGTCATTGCTGTGCAGTATTGTAATTCATAAATATGCCACTATTTAGCCATTTTCCTGTAGATAGTTTGACAATTTCTAGTTTGAGGTTAATATGAACACTGGTGCTGTGAACATTCTAGTGTGTGTGCTCATTTTTCTGTTGGTGATGTGTCTAGGAGCTGTATTGTTGACCTTAGGTTTTGTGTATGTTCAGCTTCGGTGGACATGTCCAGTTTTCCAAAGTGCTTACAACACACTCTCACCAACATTTGATATTATATACCTTTTTCATTTCCGTTATTCTCCCACCAAACACTTTAGAGAAACATTAAGGACCTTACAAATCATGACATTCGAAAAAGTTGATCTCAGGCCAGGTGTCTCAGTCTGCAGTGGAGGTAAGAAAGTGATCTGCATGGCATAACTGCAGAGTTACTCTCCCCTCATCACTTTCCCTTGTTCCCTGGGAAATGGTACAAGCTGAGCTCCTTAGGCAATGGGGAAAAGAAGATCGTAAGAAAGATGGCTCCAGTTCTCACTCAGGGTGCTCCCTTTGACAACAGGGGCTTATTGAATTCCTGGAATAGTCCACAAGTATTTACTTAGAAGCTCCTATACTGGAATCTTCTCAGGAATCCAGCCCCTTCCCTTATAGACTTCGCTGACTCTGGCATCCAAAAAGTAGAATCTTAACTGGAACAAGGGAGGATCTGAGGTCAGGAAATGCTACAAATCCAGACATACAGAAGCAGGTGCAGGTTCCCAATAGTTTTACCTACTCAATTTGCACTTGTTGGAAGTGAGTTTCTTTTTCTTTTTTTTTTAAATAGCCTTCAATTCTTAGTCTAAGGAGGTTAAAACTATGGGACATTGATACGTGATTCCCTGAGATTATCTAACAATGTTTATTATACACCAACTTGGGTTAAAGAGCTGTGAAGGCCCCAAAGACTAATGAAAGACTCCTCTCAAGACACAATCTTGGGCTGAGGACATAGCTCAGTTTGTGCAAAGCCCCAGGTTCAATCCCCAGCACTGCAAAAAAGAAAAGGGAGGGTCTCTTAATTTTGAAGAGAAAATGAATAAGATGAGGCACAAGGAGAAAAAATATAAAACAAAGTAACCAACATTAACTTCCTGCTCTACCATGTACAAATTGTGTGAACTTGGGCAAGTTTCTTCTCTTACTTTCCTCATATGCAAAATGGAATTAGTAAAACTTTCCTGACTAATTATATTGGGAAGAGTAAATGCAGGATATCTGAAAAGCACTTAGCATATTAACTGGAAATATAATAATTCAATAAAGAGTGGTTCTTACCCTCTACCCCTACTTCCCTGTTATATAGCAACACATAGACATACAGGTACAAATTTCAGATACATTTAGAAGTGAGAAATATTTTTAATTAACTCCAAAGCTAAACTTTTACATATAACATTGCTTTGTTAATTTAATGCACACATTTAATGGCAGTTGTCAGTTCTGAAAACTGGTCGATTCAGAGAGTCAGGGGTGGGGGAAGAAAGGCAGGGTAATGAGATCTCATCCTCAGAGTCCACTGGGCAGGTCTGACCAAAGAAAATGTTAAGTTTTTACATACAATCTTTAGGTTTTGAAGAATATTTATTTATCACTAAAAAATTCAAAGGCAATGAATGTTAAGTTGAACATGCAGATAATAAAATGCTCTGAGTAATTAACATTTTGCAAACATCGAACACAGTTTTTTTTTCTAAATTTCAGTACATGTTGATATCACCACACCTTGTTTAACCATACTGATAAAACTTAACAGAACTTTGGACTTTGTGGAAATTAACAAACTTCCACATCTTCTTATTGGTAATGTTGTTAGGATTGTCATTAGAAACCATTTTTCCAAATTTGTTTTTCACCTAAGGCCTGGCTGCAACTGGTATTATTAAGATGTTATAACTTCCTAAATGATAGATTGTATGCCACTCTGAAAAACATATGTGTTCCTAATTAGTTTTACTAATTTCTTTAAAAATAAAATGTCCTGGGGTTAGGGTTGTGGCTCAGTGGTGGAGCTCTTGCCTTGCATGTATGAAGCACTGGGTTTGATCCTTAGTACCACATATAAATAAATTTAGTTGTGTCCATCTACAACTAAAAAAAAAGTTTGAAAAAGAAAAAAGTCCTTTTGGGAAATACTTCAGCATAAATACACAATAAAATTACACATGTGCATACATAAAAACTAAAATTTTTTCCACATTGAGGTGAAGATTAATCATTTTAATTTTGTTATTAAAATTATTATATCTGAAAAGGATCTTTGTTTTTTGTTTTTAAACAGTACAATAAAATCCTAAACACATATACAATATGTACATAGAGATTCTTTATGAATCCATCACTACAACAACACCAGCCTTAGAACCGACTCCACCCCATTCACACCCTTTTCCCACCTTCCTCCCTCCCATATTATTTTGAAGAAAATTTCAGACATTATATAATTTTACTTGTAAACATTTCTGAACTTAGCTCTAAAGTATAACAACTACTGTCTTGTCAAAATAAGCATAAAGCTATTACATGAGTGAAACAACTAACAATGAGTCCTTCATGATATCAATATCCAATGTTCAAATTTCCAATTGCCTCATAAAATTTTAATTTTTAAGAAATATTAAGATTCAGATAAAGTGCTCACTTTGCAGTTGACTGATATGTCTTTTAAGTCTTCTTTAAATTATAGACTGTTCTCCAACTCTCTTTTTTCCCCCTTACAATTAATTTTCTCAAGAAATTGGGTTGCTTGTCCTGGAGTTTCCTCACTCAGGGTTTTGCTGATCACATATTGAGGTGACATTTAACATCTATTTCTGGACTCTATTTTTCGTAAATCGGTAGTTAAAAGCATGAACCACATGCAAGATTCTTGAATGTTTGGCTTCCATCTCCTTTCATTCATTCAACTTCTGCCTATTATCTACTTCAAGTCCCAGTACTGCAAGTTGCTATGGAAACAAAAATGCTTCAGGAACTTAGATAAGAGTGAAGGAAATACAAGCAAACAGAATCATAATCAATGTGTTTGGTGTTAAGGTTTAAAATAGCTGCTAAAGCAGCCCTGAGAGTGTGGTAATTAACTGGCCTGAGGAAGCAGGGGAGACTTCACTGAGGAGATGACTTTTAAACTAAACTTTAAAGGATGAGAAGGACTGGGAGAGAGAAAGAGAGGAAGGGTAGGCAATTACCAATCAAAGGGAGCAGCACATCTGAAGGCAGAAAAATCATACAAGAAAATAAACACAGTTGAAGGATTTGCCTATCTAAGGTAGGAACATTGATGACAGTGCCCCAAACTGTCATCTCACTCTTTCCTTCACCTCATTCTTCCCTATTTCTACTCCAGGAAAATTATGTGTTTAGTTCCTGCCTTCTTGGCTTCTAGGGTTTATGTTTTTTAGAAGGAATTAGTCATTTTGATTAAGGGTAGGAAACACAGCATGTGTAGGGGGGATTCCAAGAGCATCAGAAAATGAATGCTAGATGAGTGGCCAGGGGATCTGAGTATTCTATAACAAAGGTTTGGTCAGTGGCCAGTTGGCCTGTTCTGTTACTGGGACCTTTAGCCCATTCAATGTCTGGCATATCTCACACATATATTTGGACAGCCTTTGGTAAATGGTCCTACAAGGGAAGTTTATTCTATTTCCCCAGCTCCCTGAGCATGTTTTCCTCATCTCTCCCTGCTCCTCCTCCCTCACTCCCACTCCCAACAACAATGACCCTGATCAAAATAAGGGCAGAATCAGATTCTGCAAATATGAGAAGATGTCTAGGGGAGAAAGAAGAACTAGAGGGATATGGGGGTGGGTGGGTGGACAAAGCGAAAGCTTCTGGGCAGCCCTTCTGGAACAACACCCCAACTGTCCCAGGCTGTCCTCTCTGATATGATGCCCTCTCCTTCTCCACCTGACAAACTCTTGCTCATTCTTCTCTGGCTGACAAACTACAGCTCAGGGCCCACTGTCCCTCATCCCGGTGAAGCTAGAACAAAGTGCTCCTGTTACTGTATCTCATAGCACATATGCAGCTCTCTGTTCCTGAATTTTTTGCTCTGTATTATAATCATCTACTCTTACCTTCCATATCTCTTCAATTTGGCTCCTTCCCAATTAAGATGTGGTTCATTCTTCTTCACATTTCTGTGCCTAGCTTAGCGTTGGCCCCTGAAGATATCCAGTAGACTTTTGCTTTGTGACTAATTGAAAATATTAAGTAAAAGGGTTGGATTGAATCCTTTGTCACTTTAACTTTTTTTCCTCCCAATTAGAAAATGGCATTTAAGTAGTAGCCTAGAAACAATTTCTTGGCTTTGCTATTGTGAAATGAACCTAAAGTTAAGGTCAAATATTATGTATGCCTTGACACCTGGGAAAAACCAGAAAGGCCTCAAATGTTCTAACAGAAAGCTCTTCTCCCTCTGCTCCAGTGGATAAGATCTGCTAACCAAACAACCCTCCTCATCAAATGGACTTGGTACTGTTTGTGCTGATGCCTGAGTAGTGGGTTTTAATTCTCCCACAGCCTGTGAATTCAAACAAGTCCATCACATCCTCCCATAGGTACCAGGGACATCTTTATCCTCTTGATACTGCAAAGCCTGCCTCATATGGTCCCAGCCTGCTTATTCTATTTGAGTCCAACCACCATTTGGTCTCGTGTTCTGTATCCTTCTCCCCTTGGCAATGAGTATACATGACTAATAAACTGCTGTCAATTTCATTTGTCAAGTGTCAGGTGTTGTGTAACTAGCCAACTCCATAATCCCAAGAGGGAATCCTCCCTCACCAATGTGGTAAATAGGAAGTGATTCAAGCAACCATTGATCCCAGAGGAATAGCAATGACTGTGGGAAGTAGGAGCCAGAGAGGCAGAGCTGTAGAACACCTAGAAGTCTTGGTTCATCCCCTCGTGAGTTTCATGTCATGTTTGGCTCCTGCATATGTACCTTAGGTAATACATGGTCCTCAGTGGCATTGAAAAAAGCCTCACCAAAGTGTGCATTTACCAAATAAAAGCTGCATGGGTTGTGAATAAATGATACACGTTAGATAGTCCAGATATTTCAAAATATGACATCCTCATGAGTAGAAATACAACTTTTATTTTATTAGTTGCTCAAGACAATACAATGATCTTGACATATCATACATTTGATTCAAATGGGGTATGAATTCTCATTTTTCCACATGTACAGATTTCATGATCACATTGGTTATACACCCATGTATACACATACAGCAATACTAGTGTCTGTTGTATTCTGCTGCCCTCTGAAATACAACTTTTTAAAAAGTCTTTGAGACTTCTGGCCTAACTTAAGCTAACTTTTGTGGGACTGTTAAACTCTAAGAGAGCCCTGGGCTGATTCCTTTATGTCCCATGCTGTTTTTCCCTTCTTAACCCAACTCAAAGCATTCAGTACCAAAGCTGTAACCAACTGAGGTAATTCAAACAAGAGCAGATTTTTTGTCTTGGGTTATTTCCATAAATGCACCACTTTCCACCTGGCTTTAGTGTTAGGCCAGTAGTTATTCTGCAACTGCATTTCATATTTATGAAAGAATAGGCTCCTTACTGCCAACAGCTATGAGGTAGAAACCAGGACTCCAAGATGCAAATCACTGTCTTCTTTCTCATTTAATACCATGCTTACTATATAATTTTTAAGACATAGGTATCAGAAAAATGGGGAAGTAACAACTAAAAACTAAAATGAAGAAAAATCCAAGCTTCAGAAATATTAAAAAAAAATGGTGAAGGTTTTTTGTTTCTTTCTCCTTTTTTTCTTTTCCTTTTTCTTCTTTCTTTCTTTCTTTTTTTTTTTTTTTTGAGAAGGGAAAAATTCTCTGCTGAATCATTCATTTTCCAAATGTGACTTTGTGTAGCAAAAAGTTCAGATTCCATTCTCAGTTCAAGTCCATTGTTCTCTGGGTAATTGCCCCAAGTCAGTGGGATACTGCTCTCTGATGTACCAGCCGCAAATCATTTCATCCGACAGCATTCTGCCATTTCTCTTGTAGATACTTTTTAAAAGGTTCTTTGGCATCCAAAGTAGTTCAATATATCTGATAAATGTCTAAGACAGTTTGGACAGGTTCAAAGTCATTTTTTTTTTCTGAGTGAAAAAAAGTACATAAAAAGAGTGGGTTTGTTCACATTTTTATTTTTTTTTAAGAGAGAGAGAGAGAGAGAAATTTTTTTTTAATATTTATTTTTTAGCTTTCGGCAGACACAACATCTTTGTTTGTATGTGGTGCTGAGGATCAAACCTGGGCCGCAAGCATGTCAGGTGAGCGTGCTACCGCCCGAGCCACATCCCCAGCCCTTGTTCACATTTTTAAATTCTCCCATACTAACATTTGCATATTACTATGAGTTGCATTACTATTTCTTAGTATTTCAACTCTAGCTATTCGGTGGATCACTTTACAAAAGCTAGCAATACTTCTCAGCTTACAAGTTTGTGTAGTAAAACCTAAGCAAATAATAGTGCTTCAATAGTTCCATAGCCTCTTGTTCTCTCCCACCGATTTCCTCCCAAGAAACTCAAAGATGTCACTGTACAGAACAGGAGGCCATGACGTAGCTGCTTTTAAAAAAATATGTATATTGATTCCAGGCTGAGATGTAGCTCAATGGTAATGCTTGCCTTGAATGCTGAAGGTTTGATCCTCAGTTCCAAAAAAGAAATGACAAAAACATATAATAAACATTGCTCCATTTACCTTTACTGCCTTGTATAGAATTTCATATAAATAGAATAATATATAATATACTCTTTTGGGTCTACCTTCTTTCACTTAACCTAACTACATCGCTTCTGCAATGTGACTATGCCATTCTCCCCTCCAGAGTAGAATCCAGCTAGGTGCAGTGGTGCACGCCTGTAATCCCCACTACTCGGGAGGCTGAGGCAGAAGAATCCTAAAGTTCAAGGTCAACCTTGGTTAACTTAATGAGATCCTGTCTCAAAATAAAATAAAATAAAATAAAATAAAGACCCTAGGTCAATTCCCAGTAGTCCTGCCTTCCCCTCACCAAAAAGAAAAAAGAAAAAAAGAAATCCATTTCCCAACTCCAGGTTGGCTCTGACTTGTTTTGAATGGCAGCATACAATGAAAGTAAGAGCTGTGATCACACCCTTGGAAGACAGCTGCCTTATAAAAATGCTCATGCTGAACTACCAAATTACTCAAGACTGTGTATAGAGAGAGACCACATGGAGAACCAAGATGCCCCACCCAATAGCACCAAGACCCAGACCTGTGGGTGAAGCCATCTTGGATTCTCCAGTCCCAGCTGAGGCACCCTAGCTAGTCAAACCATATGGAGAAGAGAAGAGGCATCCTCACTGACTCCTTCCTGAATTCCTAAGCCAAAGAATAGTGAGCAAATAAAATACTTTTTGCTTAAGCAACTAAATTTGGGGATGGCTTGTAACACAGCAGGAGTTAACTAAAACCATGAGTCTTCTGCCTCATCTTCCTTTGAGGGTCAACAGAATTTCTTTCTGACCCCAGGACTATTAGCTAACTATCCAGATGTTTTACCTAAAAGCTTTTCTACTTCTCTTTATTCCTTTTTCATGTTGTACTTCCCTCAGGTATCATAAATTGCATCTAAATTCTTTTTAACCTTATGATAACTCTGCTTCATTGACTTGAAAACTTTGGAGTGTCTTTTTTACATTCTACTTTACAGGGTTAAAAAATATCAAATTCTTTCCTCCTCCCTTTAGATCTGTGTTCTGGCAATTGAATTACAGTATGTTCTAAAGAAAAGAATGCAGAGTCTGGAAGCCAAGAGTACTCACTTCATACCTAATGAGCTGTATGGTTCTGGGCAAGTTTGAAAGCTTCCTGCCCCCGATTTTCTCCATATGAAATAGAAATATTTCCTGGGATGGTAGAGAGAGCATAAACTGAAAAACAGATGGGAAAGTTATATAAAAGAAAAAGTACTTTTCATTTTCATAGTCCTAACAGGTCCTCTGCAATGATATTTGCATGCCCTCCAAGTACATCAGGTTCTATGCTATTAGCTTGAATATTCAAGACACCTTTTACCTGTTGTCTAGAAAAAAAAAGAGATTCTTTATGACTTATGGCGTTTCATTGGGAGAAATGAGAGTGGCATGTGTGTGAGTGTGTGTGTGTGTATGTGCTGAGAGCCATAACAGAGTCCGAATGATGCATGACATTTTTGCCAGAAGAGAGTAGTTGAGAAGTGACACCAGCAAGCCATTGAGATGATAATGGTTATGTTAAGCTGTGTATATTAGACCCCTACTGTCCTCCTCGGCCTGCTACTGTGGAGTTCTGGCGCTACTTTGGAGTTCTCTCGGGGATTCCATTGGTTGGGGAAGTGCCGGAGGAGGGATTTCCAGTTGATGTGTGGTGGGTGTGTCCCGGGAGAAGGCCGCATTCGCGGCTTTTGCGGGAGTGCGGAGAATAAAGGAGTTCCTGTTTTGAACCTACAAGGCTGTGTGGCGGCTAGGTTATTTTGTGCCCAGCCAGACTTTGGCATTTGGTGGCCCTTGCGGGGGAACACCTGAGGGTAAGTGATAAGGTAAATTGCTCGCCCATGAGGGAAGACAAGAGAATGGGTGACCATTTCAAAAAACAATGTGTTCTTGTTTTGATTTGTTTTGTTTTTGTTTCAAGCTGCCTATCTCTAGAACTTTCTCAGGCAAACTGGGAAAAAGGTTGGCTCAAGGTTTGAAGTTGTTCGCCCCTGAGGAAGAGATAGAAATAGACCACAAATGAACATGTCAAGAAAATAGGAAAATTGATACAACGATTTTTTGTTCCGTTTTTGTTTCATTCTGTTTAGGTTTTGTTTTGTGTTATCTTGTTGGTTTATGTTATCTTTATAGTAGATTAGAAATTAGTAAAAAACAAACTGAAAGAGTGTTAAGTAAATTGTTAGAGGTTCAGACCATGGAGAAAGACATTTTAGATCAAGTAAAAGAGAAGGTCTCTCGAACTAGTCAGACAGAGGAAGAAAATTTAAAGGAGGAAGAACTATCAGGGAAACAGTTACAACAGGAGGCTGCTACTAACACCTTTCTATCACCAGAGGGCATAAGTGTCCAACCAAAAGCTCTACCTATAGAGACAACATATCCTATGGGGGCTCCCAACCCCCATAGTTGATAGATGGGATCCTGGGACAGGACCTCAAAGATTAGCATGCCCTGTACTTGAGCAGGCAGGAGGGCAGCAAATTCACTGTGCTTTAGATTTCAAAACAGTGAAGCAGTTAAAGGAGGCTGTAACAACAAGCACCCTTCACTGTAAGCATGGTCGAATCCATTACCAACTTGGACATGACGCCAGCAGACTGAGCTAGCATGTGTAAATCTGTGCTAAATGGAGGACAATATTTTTTATGGAAGGTTGCCAATGAGGAATTTTGCACGGAGACAGCTAGGCGAAATGCAGCAGCTGGTTACCCTCAAAGAAATCTAGATATATTGTTAGGAAAAGGACCTTATGAGGGTCAATGGCAACAAATTGAATATGATCCTGCTATATATTCACAAATTGCTGCAGATGCAGTTAGGGCATGGAAGACTTTACAAGGACATGGGTATTTACAAGGTCAATTATCTAAGATAATACAAGGAGCTAATGAACCTTATGCTGAATTTGTAGATAGGCTTATTCAAACAGCTACCAGAGTTTTGGGGGACACAGAACAAGCAATGCCATTAGTTAAACAGCTAGCCTTTGAGCAAGCAAACAGATGGTGCAAGGAGGCCATTAGACCATGGAAACATGGAGATTTAAACACATATATTAAATTATGTAGAGACATTAATGAACAAGGGCAAGTCTTGGCAGCTGCAGTACAACAGGCTTTTAGATGCCAGGCTGAAAACATGCTACAATTGTGAACAAACAGGACATTTTTAAAAGAGTTGCCCCATAGGAGGAGGGTTTAACAAAGCTAGGTATCAAAGGAGTAGAATACCAGGTATTTGCCCATGATACCGTAGAGGGAGACATTGGGCTAATGAATGCTGTTCTCAAACCACCATAGAGGGTACTCCGTTATCAAAAAACGGACAAGGACCAGGTGTTTATCCACAATATTGTGGAGAAAAGCATCGGGCTCCATTGCCAAAAAAATGGACAGGGGGGCCCAATGCTCTGGGGCCCACGACCACAAATATACGGGGCACTGGAGGAACCCAATGACACCATCAGGGTAGTGCCCAGGACACATTGTCCATTAGATCTCTCATCAGACAAACCAGAGGAAGTGCAGGATTGGACATCTGCACCTCTGCCAGAGCAGTACTAACTCCAGAGATGGGGGTTCAAATCATTCCCACAGGAGTAAAAGGACCTCTTCCCCAAGAATAGTAGGCTTATTATTGGGACGCAGTTCTTCTACTCTAAAAGGACTTATGATAAGTCCTGGGGTAATTGATCCCGATTATGAAGGTGAAATAAAAATTATAGTTAGTTCTCCAAGAGGTATGTCAGTAATTTCACCAGGAGATAGAATAGCACAGTTATTAATAATACCCAGCCTGCATGATAAATTTTCCAATAGTACTATAGAAAGAGGTTCCAGGGGATTAGGATCCACAGGTGTAGATTGGGCTATGCTGTCTTTAAATTTAGATTCTCGCTCCACTAAAACTAAATATTCAAGGATATGAATTTATTTATTTATTTTTTTAAAGAGAGTGAGAGAGGAGAGAGAGAGAAAGAGAGAGAGAGAGAGAGAATTTTTAATATTTATTTTTTAGTTCTCGGCGGACACAACATCTTTGTTGGTATGTGGTGCTGAGGATCGAACCCGGGTCGCACGCATGCAAGGCGAGCGCGCTACCGCTTGAGCCACATCTCCAGCCCCAAGGATATGAATTTAATGGTTTACTGGACACAGGTGCAGACCTTAGCATCATATCTCGTCAAGAGTGGCCGAAACATTGGTCATTACAACAGGCCACTCAAACGCTTTGAGGCCTAGGAGTATCAACTAATCCCCATAGAAGTGCAATGGTATTAGATTGGAAGGATCCTGAAGGATGTGAAGGAACTATACAGCCATATGTATTGGATCATCTTCCTATAAATTTATGGGGACAAGATGTCCTAGATCAATTAGGTTTGACATTAACAAATAACATCAATCCAAATGCGCCCACTATTAGGGCTAGACAAGGTTTTAGGAAAGAAAAAAGATTAGGAGAACAAGAACAAGGTATAGCAGCACCAATATAAATAGATCAAGAAATAAATAGACATGGATTGGGTTTTCAGAAGGGGTCACTGAGATAATAAAAATTACTTGGAAATCAGAAAGACCAGTATGAGTTCCTCAGTGGCCCCTGACTAAAGAAAAGATACAAGCAGCCCATGACCTGGTCAAACAACAATTAGCGGAGGGACATATACAACCTTCTGCATGTATGACAGAGAGAGAGAAAGAGAAAGATTTTGCTATTCTTCACGTAATTTTTTGTTGTGGGTTACTACAAGACTCATTATGGTCAGAGAAAATCTGGGTGAAAGTACCATTCTCATGGAAGGATGAGAGCTGAGGGTTTATATGAAGAAATGCATTAATATACAGGGGATTAACTATAGAAATTTTTACTTTAGACTCTAACGATGAAAGAAAGATGGTAGCCCCATTTCTCTCACCAAATACAATTCAAAATTTAGACACACACACGTACACTTCAAAGGAAATAAGCCAGACACAGAAAGCAAATACTGCATGTTCTCATTCATTTCTGGAAACTTAAAAATCAATCTTACAGAAGACAGAATAGTGATCATGAGAGATTGGGAAAGGAAAGGTAGAGGAAGGATGGACAGAGGTTATATAAAGAGCACCAAAACACAGATAGGAGAAAACAGTTCTGGTTTTCTGTAGCTTCATAAATTAACTATAGGCTACAAGAAGCTGTGATATCTTTCAAGATAACTATAAAAGTATGAAGTTTCTCAACACTTTGTAGAAACCATGTCTGAGTAGATAGAAATGTTAATTATTCTGCTGTATCACTACACATTGTATACAAGCATCAAATTATCATAAAATAACCTATAAATTGTACATATATTATCTCAAATAAAATTTAAAAATCATAACCCACAAATAAAGAGGCCCAACAATTTTCTGATTTGTACCATAATTACTTCAAAGCTTTGAAATATCAAATCTTTCAAATTTTTTCTCCTTTTTCCCCTTGATGTCCCTGTTTTTTATTGGTGTCCTGGAACAGTGATTCTCAAAGTATGATTCTTAAACCAGGAGTATCAGCATCACTTATAAACTTGGAAGAAATGCTAATTCTTGGGCCCTGCCCCAAATCTATTGACTAAAAAATTCAGTGGGTAGGCCATAGCAATCTGTGTTCTAACAAACCCCTGGAGTAATCTGAAACACTGAAGTTTGAGAACCACTGCCTTAAGTAGATGATTGGGCTACCCATTGAACAGGTTGGATTTTTGCTTAGATTGGAAGGATCCTGAAGGATGTGAAGGAACTATACAGCCATATGTATTGGATCATCTTCCTATAAATTTATGGGGACAAGATGTCCTAGATCAATTAGGCGCTTAACCATTGAACCACATCCTCAGTCCTTTTTATGTTTTGAGACAGCCTTGCTAAGATGCTTAGGGCTTCACTAAGTTGCTGAGGCTGGCCCCAAAATCGCAAGCCTCCTGCCTCAGCCTCCAAGTCACTGGGATTATAGTCATGCACACCACAATGCTCAGCTGGATCTGATTTTTGTCCTGTTTCATTTCTTGTCATTCTTTTCTGTCAATAAAGTCAAGTTCCTCTGCTCAGCTCAATGGAACACTCATCCTATTTTTAGAATGAGGTGTTGCCAAATTCTAGAATCTCATGTGTGCACACACACATGTGGGAGGCCACGCCGGGCTATTTGAATAGCCTCTACTCAGCCTTAGAGCCAAGGAGATTTTGGTCTGGTATTACAAGTCATTTTGTGGCTTATTACAAAAGCACGTGGTGACCTCAGTCTTTAATCAGCTAGAGAGGCTGCTCTGTATCTCCAGACTTGGACATTACCCACTGGGCTTGGACAGCCCTCTCCTACCTTATTTGGCAAAAGAACATTGCACTGAAATTCTTTGAATCCCTCTTGTATAAATTTTTTAAAAAGGGAGAGGCCTCTTCTCTCTCTCTTCTTCCAATGTGGAAGCAGGACCCCTAAGGTTGTAGAGCTGTGTTCCCCCACCCTTTTGAAAATTATTTTCTGTGTTGTGTGATTTTTCACTGTATATCTGAGCCAGTACTCTTCATGCAAAAAAATCCAAGATTCATAGCCCACACAGGACGTGGGCAAGACACCAACACACACACACACACACACACACACACACACACACACACACACACAGGCATGCGCAAAGCAAAAAGCCAATTACATCTTTAAATTTAAGGAGGGGAGGGAAGCACTGGGACTCTAACTCTATAGATTCTAATTTAATTGGTCAGGGATGGGCCAGCATTTTTAAAAAGCTTCCCAAGTGATTCTAGTATGCCAATCAGCATTGAGACTCAGTAGCATGTTGGGTAATCCAACCCTGATTTCTAGGCTTGTGCAATTGTGAGGGAAAGGTCAAGAGGAGCCATCTTTCCTCAGTGTGATGATGAGCAAGGAAGTGGGGATAATTCAAAAGAATGTTTAAGCAAGTTTGAAATAAAATACATTTAAATGTGAAATGGGGAATAGGGAGAATAATAGTTAAGCCACATCCCTTCAGGAAGTATTTGAGGCAGTGAAAAAGATTTCTTTTAGACTGAAGAAAAGGGAGAAAATTTACAGAGCTAGTGGAAGAAAGTCAGAGATGGTGCAACTGAAATAAGTCTTGAAAGAGTCTATGTTATATTGTACACTAGAATTCTGTTGTACATCTATACAACCCATAAGCTTAATATAATTTACAAATTTAAAAAAATCCTAAAGAGGGACATTTCTATTTTTAAAAATGTTTAATTTGCTATTCTCTATATTTTATGGTATGCTACTGTAAGATGGGTTATGGACTTGCAAAGTCTGGGTGAAGGAAACATTCTCATAGAAGGGTAGAAGCTGATGGATAGTAATTATATAATAGCCAACTGACGAAAACCAAAAGATCATTTTTAGGCTTTATTTTAAAAATATAAGTATAAAACAAAATTTAAGAAACTGACATTTCAGCTAAAAAATTAGCTTTTGAAAAGAATTTTATTTTAAAATTTCTTTCATCATATTTGATATGTTCATATTTTGGATGAGTTGAGGGTCAGAAAATAAAAACAAGTTTTGAAAAAATTAGTGAAGGAATGGACCCAGATGTGAGACAAATAAATGGTAAAAAGAGGGGAAAAAAGATGTAATTAGAGGATAGAAAGGTCTTGAGTGGAACAATATAAAAGAGTTGAAGGATTCCTGTCTGTTCACTGATATGGCATCTGGAACAGTGTCAGACATATTAATGAATGCTCAATAAATACCTATTGAGTATATTGTAATATTGAGTAGAATGTATTTATTGAACGAATAAATGGCCTCCAAGGATACATCCAGATTTACATATCAGAATGCTTAATTAGTGGATGACTGAGGCATTCATGTGAAATCTTAATTGTTTTTTATGAAGAGCTTCCCAACTATAGTCCTAGTCAAAGTATGGCATTTTCCTAAACAAATTTACAAAGAAAAGGAAATTGAAACAGGAGTAATTCTTCAGAGGAGCAGGCCATTTTGATCCTCTTCATCCCAATAAAGTACTCCATTTTACTTTCCTCAAACTTTAAGCCATCATTATGAACCATCATCCTGGGTGCCATTTTTGAAAGGAGGTTTAGATCTTAGGAGGATGTGATCAGTAGTTTTTATTTAACACACATACTCCCCAGAAGTGTTTCCAAGTCACTCTTATAGGGGGGTTCTGAATCCCAGAGCCTCAAGTCTTGCTCATCAGGCATGCCACCCCAATTCCCAGATATCTGAGGCGAGCATGTACCCAGGGATTATACTGAAGATTAAGAAAGGACTTTAATTCTTCTCATAGATTTTTGGATGAGTTCACCCCAGAGAATCAATTTCTAGAAAGAAGTGGAAAGCAACAAGGAAGCGAGCACTCACTTCATTACTCTCCTTTGGAATTTGGAGAGCTCGATTTTTCTTGTCTCTGTGGCATTTGATTTTGTGCTTATTCTCCCAACACCTTTAAATAACGTGCCTTTTCCTACTCACTGACTCAGCCTCTCTCCACAAAGCCCAGGTATGCTGCCAGGGCTGGGCTCCAGGGAACAAGGAACAGAGAATGCCCTGCTCCCCCCAGAGATTAAGTGCGGGAAACCACAGAAATTATATAAAATATGTTCATTTATTAGGTGATTTTAAACGCCATGGTGAGAAAGAAAAGAGAACTGTGGGAGGTAATCAGTAAGGAGAAGCTTTCTTCTTCTTTCTTCCAAACCCCAACTTTCCTTCAGTGCTCTCAAAAAGCACTTTTTGTTTTGCCCTTGAGGTTGACTGCAGCCCCCTTTTTCCCACCTAGTCTGACCAGGCACTTTCATTCGCCATTCGTAAAAACCATACTGTAGGGTAACCCTCCACAGCCATGTCCTCCCTCCCTCCTGGCCTGGCTCCACATGTCCCTCAGAGTGGCTGTTGCTGTGAGGGTCTGTGTCCCAGGCACAGGGAGGAATCCACAGCATGGGCTCTCCGTCTGTGTGAGGGGTTTCTCATTTAATTATTTCTGAAGGGGAAAAAAAAAGATTTTTTTTGTGTGTGTGTGTTTTTGTTCGTTTTTAGGGACGTGAAGATAGTTCCATTCCATTTTTTAGACTGGCATGAAATCCAATAAAACCGAAGGAATACAATACTAAGGATGAAGGGGGAGGGCAAGTGACTTCTCGACTCCTGCCGACTCTCGGGCTCAAATGTCAATAAGAACGCTGTGGCAAAAGCAAAATCAAAAAATATATTAAAAAAAAAAATTTCCCCCTTCTTTGATGTGGGGGATGCGGTCCCCAGTACGCCTCGCGCGACGGGCAGCCATTCGGGAGGTCGCGTCGCGACAGCGCGTTTTCCACAGACAAAGCTACGTTCGAGTCCCTCGGCTGAGCCCGATAACCACGTTCCGTTCGGAAGGAAACTAACGCTGCCGCAGCCCACCAGGCAGCCAGACCGCGGCGGCGGGAGACGGCAAAACGCCAGCGTCTTTGTTCTCCTCGCGCCCTAAAACGACGCCTCCCGACGCTATAGTAAAAAGGGAGGCTCAGGAGAGAAAGCGACTCGGCGCCGCTCAGCCCCTCGTCCAGGTCTAGCCGGGCCGCGCACACCGCGTGCTGACTCCGCGCCCCGCGGGCCTCTCTCGAGCAAGAAAAGCGTCTGATATCCTCCCGGGCCCGCGGTCAGGGCAGGAAGTAGCGCCGTCCGCGCGCGGAGGGAAACGCCCTGCGTGGTGCGGCCCGGCGCGTCTTTATATCCTCGCAGTGACGGGCTCCAGAAACGTCGTGGCGCTACTTCCTGCGGGTCGTCCGCGGTCAGAGTAATTGCGCTGGCCATTCAGCTGGTCCAGCAGGCGGTCGCCTGGGCAGGGACGTCGGTCCGAACTGCAGCTTGGGCCTCACGGGCTTCTCAGTCTCGCGCCTGCCCAGACCTAGGCCTGGGAGTGGAGTGTGTGACACTCGCATTTCCTGGGCGTCGTGTCAGTCAGCATTTATGCCTCTCCACGTCGCCAAGCTCTATCTGTCCCCTGAAGCTTGATGGCAGGTGCCCACACGTGGACTGTGGATCGTGCGCGCCCGGCCAAACTGACGGATGGCCACCCAGAGCTCCCCGCAAACTCAAAACGCAGGGGACGCCCAGTCTGTTTCCTGTGAAATAGGGTGTTCTGAGCCTTCAAAGGGAGATAATGCAGATAAAGTTGCCAAACAGCATGTAGCAAGTTCTCCAAGGTGGAACCACCATCAACTCATTATTAATACAGGAAAAGGGGATGGATCTGAAAAGCATTATGCTTGGGGTGTGGGGGCACAAAAGGCCTAATTCCATTTATATTGAAATTTTAGAACAGGTGAACTGTAGTAATAGAAACCATTCGCTTGGGGGTGGGGGTAGGTGAAGAGGGAACCAAATGAAATCCAAAGGAGCAGGAAGGCACTTTTTGTTTTTCGTTTTGGGTTTTTTTTTTTGGGGGGGGAGGGCGGCAATGAAGGTACAATGCTTGATTGGAGTAACAGTTATGTTACTTATACAGTTGCCAAAATTTGTCAAACTGTAGTCTCTAAATGGGTAAGCTTTATTATATTTATAGGCAAAATAATTTTCTCCAAAAAAGTTTGGGGAAAATGAGTTAAAGGTAGTCATTGCTAGGGATAGTTGGGGATAAAGGACAAAATGGTGGGTAAAGCTACTTTGTACAATCTGAGAGGTAAATCAATGCAGTCTCTGAATTAGTGATTGCTTCCAACCCTCTAAGGATTGGTGGACACCAATATTAGGAATAGGTTAGATCCAAGAAGGAAAAAACCACACCAGACCGGTTGATGCACCTCCCTGGATTTGCTCAGTCTTATCTCCCACCACCATATCCTTGCGCAGGCCTGGCCTCCCCAGTTGTGGCTTGCTCTCTAGACACCATGCCCCTGGAGAGGGTCTGATTTCAACACTGCCTTCTTGACGTAGAGGCTCAAATGGTGGAATGTTCTGACCCTTTCCACTTTCCCCAGGTGATAAACTTTAATGTATGAAATTCTGTGGCTTCCCTGGCAGTTGCGTGGAAGAGTCAGGCATTACGAATAAAGGAGTGAGAAAGTTTAAGCCCCCATGAGGGCTTTCATGAAAAAGGAGACAGAAAACTAGTAGTAGCCAGCATATAAACTCTTCTCCCTTTTTATGGAAAATCCCAAGGCATGATGACCTTCATGGAAGCTGCCTTTTGGAACTTAGCAATTGGCTATACTTTATTGCAAAAGTTGCTCTCAGCGGAGTAAAGCATGGGTCTTCTATTTGTATTTCCCCTCACCCTCCAGATGTACCTTCTGCTCAAATCTTAGCATGCAAACTGGGCCTCAGGCTCAGCTTTCTAGGGAATCCTTTAGCTGTCTTTGGGCTCTAGGTTGGTGCTTTCCTAAAAATTTCAGTCACAAGCAAAATTAGGACATTTTTTTTCCTGGTGTAGCTTTGACTCTACTGTCCCATTAAAGTGTTATTTTAAAAGGCAGTCCGTTGAAACCAATGCTGAATACATACATTTTAATATTTAGGCCCTATCTGAAGTTGGTAGAGATAAAAGTCTGGGCTTCCATTTACTGGTTTCTCATAGTGATTCAAGTCAATCCCTAGGTCCTAGGCACTTATTCGTTATAAACATTTAAAAGCTTGAAAAACTTGAGACGCTTGTGGGTGCAAAACAAAACTCTTTCAATTATACTCATAAAGCTTTTAGAGGATCTAGTTATGTTTTTTATTTACTCACAAACCATCTTCTGTCTTTCCTAAAATCATCAGGGAAGGATATAATAAAGACTTTTTAATCAGTTTCTGATTCACAGTGCTTTGCAAGACATTTTTTCTTTTTAGCATATATCTAATATTTCAGTAAGTTCATGTTTTTAATAACAGCCACTGACTCTGAGGCCTACTGTTTATTGTAGATTTGTCAGGCCTTACTCTGGGCTTCCCTCCCACCTGGTTTGCCAACCAGCTGTAACTTGATCAACAGTAATTTGAGATGGGACCAGCCAGGGTCATATGTTAAATAGGACATTTCCACTTTTCTGACCACAAAATCCTCCCTTTCCTGGCCACTTAAAAACTGTTACATAATCTACAAACACATGGATCTAATGATTTCTGCTACATACCTTGGCAAAGGTCACACCTGCAAATCTACCTTTCCATTGGCAGTGTTTTTTTTGTTAGAGACTTATTTTTATTGCATACAATTCTAGCCTGTCAGGCACTCAAAAATTACCTTTAAAAACATGTTCTTAAGAAGAAAAAAAATTCTGCCTTTATTCAAAACATCATACTGAATTGATTTTCTGAGGGAAAACTTTGTCCTCCTGCCTTGCTTATAATATTTAATCTTTACATTTGAAAAATGTTTCATCTGAGATTAATTTTGATTGCAAGCAAAAACACACTAGGCTATACACATGGTGTGTTTAAATACATTTTTACACACACTTATAGACATTTAAGAATATCTGAGGTTACACATGTAGTACCAGAGGATATTCCAATAAGCAAACATGAGAATTCCCCTTTAAATACTACCTGTTGATTTTTTTCAAATATATGAGAGCAGATGATGTTCGGCAAAGCTGAAATTTTATGTTTACAAAAGGTATTATCATTTTCAGAATAGGTCATAAGCTTGCTGCAATTGTACTGCTGTTATTCAAACATTTTTAGAATTATTTAGAAATTTTCCACAAGAGTCTGAGTCAGTCTTATGACATCAGTGGTAGCAAATCTTCCTTCTCTGAGAGCAGATTTTTAGAAATACCCAAAAGTCATCTGAAACCACACCAAGCTGGTGAGGTTAGTCAGCAGGGGAAAATTGAACTAGAATAAAGTTTACTAAGTAAACTGAGTCATATTTTTTTTAAAAAAAATCTCCAAGAAAGGGGGATTAGCTACAGTAAAAATAAATGAATTAGAAAATTGTTAATTTGTTGGGGGAAAAAATCAAGAAAATGGAGAAAACTCTTTGATAATATAATAGGAAAAAAATATAAATAGTCATAAAGGAGAAAGAATAACAGTTGGGCATTTTTTATAATAACATGAGACTATGATTATGATGGGAAGTTAGCTATGTGCTAAAAATCTTTCTTAAAAAAAATCATCAAAGAAAAGGTAGAAATATGAAGTAGATCAAGGCCAGGGGAAAAAATTAAAAATTTTTTAAGCCTAAAGATTTTATGGGCAAATTCCTACAAACGTTAAAGAACATGGTAGACGAGCTCTCTATCTCTGAGCCACAACCCTAGCCCTCATTGGAATGTTTTTGAAGTTGAAAAATTTCATTGGGATTGAAAAAGCAAGAGAGTAATCACTTTACTTTTGAAAAGGAAGAGTAGTAACAGATGATTAACTCTACCATATGTTAATTCATATTATACATATTATAAAGCCATAATAATTACAAGGATATTGAACTACTAAGAAAAGATATCTGAAAGAAAATTCAATATACCAGTAAATGAAGCATTACTAATCAGAAGGATATGGATTATCAATAACCAGTACTAATAACACTGGCCAATCATTTGGGGAGAAAATATGAGGGAGATTAAATATTTAAAATTGCATGCTGAAATACATCCCAGATGGAAAAGGTAAATGTGAAAATGAAACTGTAAAGGAAAATGTAATATTTAAATGATTTTTTATGAGAAAGAGCCACAAAACATTGAAAGAAATCATATACATTTATGTATATTCATAATCATTCAGAACATCTGTGTGTTAAAATTATGAACAGTTATAAAGTAGAAATTTGTCATGGATACCATAAATGGGATAGATGGTATTTTACCTCAACAAAGGTTCTTAACAACCCTTTTAAAGAATAAATTGGAAAACTTTTTGGGCAACAACAGCATCATTGTATTATGGGTATCAACTAGAAGGGAATCATTTTGAAGAAGATAATTCATTTGGAAGAATCACTTTCTTATCCCATTCTTAGAATGCCAGATTTTATTTGTGCATTTTGTTTTACTTGTTTCCACTTCATTTTCTTTGTATGAGGTAACATTTAGATTGCAAATGTTTTTTTCTCTCAGTTTATTTTTCAAAAGTACCCCCAAAACTTTTGCTTTCTTATATATTTGGAAGAGGCTCATTTGATCTCATTACAATCCCAGGGGTAGATACCCTTAACTGTCCTCATTTTTCAGACTAAAGAAGATATAATTTTTTGTGACAAATAGGTGACAAACTGGAAAATCAACATAAATCATTTAAAATAAAAGCATTAGAGAAGTCAAGCCAAGTGATCATCATATGGAGAAAGGCAAATCTTAGAAGTATCTGCTAATCCTCAAAAGAGATGTGCTGAACCAGGATCCTCACATCCTGTCCCTGTTCTTAGCTGAAACAGATGACATTCAAGAATTATAGCTTAGTTTTCAGCAGGGCTCCAATGGGAATAGGCCCTAGGGGCCTCAGGCTGTGAGATGGAAGTCCCTAAGGAAGTACCCAGACCTCCAGGGAAACACCATCTGGTGCCTGCCCTTGTGTTAGCACTTAACAAGGGACTGGGACTGTTCTTCTCTGCATATTCTGACCTCATAATCTGCATGAATTGTCTCATGTAAGCATCACCCAGGATTTGTGTATTCTTATAATATATATTTTTCACTCTCCTGAAGCACAGAAGAGTTAATTAGCTTGCTGAAGTTCACGCAACCAGAAAATGGTAGAAGACGTATTTGAGGCAGACAGGCAGGTCAGTTGGACCTAGGCCTGAGCTCCTTGCCCTCATGAGGCCAGTAATCATGTACAAAGTTCTTCCATGCACAGGAGCTCACATGACCCTCACAACTTTGTGAGGAGGTCAGAATATTTCCCCAATTGATACTAAGGCAGTGAGAAGCCGGAAGTGGGTTATTGGAATTATAATCTTTTTTTAAAAAAATGATCAGAAAGAAACTGACAGTAGAACATGGGTAGATGTGCAATAAGATATGACTGGAGGGAAAATAAGGCTTGAAAAACTTGAATCAGAGAAAGAAGACCTGTGAACATTGAGGTTTGTGTTTAATTTATTTAAAGAATAAAGGTGTTGGAGAATAGGCAAGAAGTGGGTATCCTGAACACAGCAAAGAAAGGAAATCATACCAGTTTTTGACTCTTCAAAGTCCAGAATTATGTTAGATAATAAATAGTGAAAGAAATTGCATTCACAGCATTCCCATTATTTTGGAATCTCTCTTCCTTCCTGAAAAACTAGCTCCTATTTGATGTCAATGTTTTTCTAACAATCTTGTTAATTTATGTCTGTTTGTTTACTTGGCCTAGTTAGTTTAGATAAGAAGACTAGAAGTTGTGCTTAAACCACCTAAATGAGGTTTCCATTGAGCAAAAGGATTTTCACCTGGTTTTTAAATACTTCATGGTAATAAAGTTAAATACTTTTAGAATTTGCTTACCTAGTACTAAAACAGTACCATCAAACTCTGAACTTGTTCTTGATTTTTAAAAATCACATTTAAAAATTTTACTCCAAATACTATGAATATCAAAACATTTCAAGAATAATATGCAAGTTGAGAAATTTAACTTTTGTAAAATGATTCATATTAAATATACTATATCCCTTAAAAAGTAGGAAAATAATCATTTTGCTATAATGTCACCTACTCATTTTCTGATTTTGTCTAATTTGTTAAGTATCAGAACAGAGGTATACTATACGTATTTCAAAAAATTTTTTTAATTTAAAATGAATACACATCATCAGCTGCAAGGGAAATTCATTTATCTACTATAAATTATAACATTATTCTCAAGTTTCATGCAATGTTACATAGAATATCATAAGATTTATCATAAGAAAATTGTTTTTTTAATATAAGCACTTTCATAGATTTCCAACTAAATCCTCTCACAGGTGACCAGATTCCATGTAATAAGTCCTTCCAAACTTCCCCTGCTTGTTCCAAACACACATTCTTTCCCTTTCTAAATCTTTGCCATAAAAATCCTTTGTTGACCTATAGCAACCAAACAGGTTTTTAGTATTCGATCTCAAAGAGTTCTTTAAAAAAAAATGGAGGATTGTTCAAACGGAAATATTTTGGCTATGCCTCAGGGGGGAAAAATAATAGGCACTCTTAATCCATGCTTATAACAACATTGTTCTGATTTTTAAAAATTTTTTGTTGCTTGTGCTGGCATGAATGATATTTAGGATGATTCATCCAATGAGAATTTGAATGCTGGTAGAAAATCCAGGTGAGTTGAAGGAGAAAGAGATCAGGAACTTGTGACAAAAATGCTGTCCAAAAATGAGAAGTTCAATGAATGCAGGAAAACAAACATAGCAGGTTTGAACTCTAATATTTAAAGCCTGCTAAAGGCCAATGACATATGACACCAGGATGGGGAAGAAGCCAGGGTGAAAAGTTTCTAAGCTGACTATTAAATAGATGTAACTCACTGATGAGTGTACCCATGTGGGATTTTAATTACTCAGACATCTGTTTAGCGAAGTGTACTACTAAATAGGGATCAAATACAGAGATCAAATTACATGGGGAGGGGAGTGGAGATGACATTCATGAGTCAGAAAGGAGAGCGATCGGCCAGGGGAAAATCAATCCTGGCTTTACATCTCACCAACAGAGAAGCAATTATTTTAGATGTGGGACTGGTTAGCATCCTAGGTCATGAATTTAATTAAATAACCCTCGAGTGGCAGAAAACAGAACAAACCACTGTATTTAACTGTCAGTAAGACATGTCACAAATAAGGAATCCAAATTTCCCCTTTTTTCTTTCTCTCCTCTCATAATTTGCTGTAGTTTTTATTAAATTCACAACTTTCTTTCTTTTCCTAATTTAGCCTTTCTTTTTCACCGGCATCGAATAAACTTATTTAAATAGATGACTTGAACCTGTCAGGATTTATCTCCTATATTCTCATAATGGGATACTTGGTAAAATGGAGGAGAAAGGGAGAAGAGTTAAGGATCATATCTCCATTTAAGTTTCTTCCTGGGGCTCAATGAAGAGGCTAAGAATACACAGAACTAGCTTGGAATCAGAAAAGACTCTGTCCCTCTCACTGGCAGTTAGTTGGCACCTTGGATAGGTAAGGCAGGAAACAGAAAACAAGAGTTCAGTCAGTTGGAGTAAGAACTGTAGGAAACTTCCCTAAGCAAGGAAGAGTGAGAAAGAGCATTTTTCTGTTGCTTTTGAAATGGATATTTAAACTCAGCCTCACTCAGTATGGTCCTTTGCAGTCCTGGCTGAGCTCCAGTCAATTGTCTGCTTGGCGGTTTCTTGCCCACAGTTGACAGGGCAGAAAGGCAAAACTTGTTTTAGAGCTTTCACCCCAACTCAGTACTCAGCTTTCCTTCCCCTTTCCCACTGCTTTGCGAGGCAACCCAGTTCTTCCAGAGCCCAACTCAGGTCTACCTGGTTTCCTCTAAAACGCCTTTCTTCTGTTTGCAAATAACAGAGACCAGCTGGAGAAAACCTGAGTAAAAGTATAAATTTACTGAAAGGATATTCTACTCTAGCATCTCCTGGAATTCAAGGGAAAGTTGAATAAACCAGTCTTCCCCAAGGTGGACAGGACAGGCACTGGAAGTCCTCAATATCTCAGAGGCTGAAATTCATTAATCCCTCCAAAGGGCTGCCATTTATGACTCAGCTACCAACTCCAAAGACTCAGCCATTGCTGCCTAGATGTGTAAATCTAAAATTCCCAGGAGAATCTGATTGGCAATTATGCACGCAGAGTATGTATTCAAGCTCAAGCTTGGGTAAACTCTTAAAATCATCCTACAGTATAGGTTCATTTTTTCCAAACTGGTCTTTTTACTACCACTTTAAAGTTCCTAAGAAGAGTGGCTTCAGGCACTGCTAACCTTAGCTGAGTAAATGTGGCTGACAGGACAACCAGATTCCAATGCCCAGTGTAAACAAAGTGGCAGCAGCCCTGACAGAGCAGAGCTTAGAAAGAGCCCATTCTTTTTGGGTAAGCTACACTTTAAAAGTGCCTTTGCCCAAGGTTGGAGTTGTGGCTCAATCAGAGTTCTTGCCTACCTAGCAAGCACAAGACTCTGGGTTCCATCCCTAACACCACAAATAAAAGTGTCTTGGCTAAAAGTTCCCTCAAGAGTTGCCAGCAACTGGGAAGGCTCATGGAACTCTGTAACCTCAAAAACCAATAATTAGTTTTTGATCATCTACCAAGCACCAGCCAAATATGCTAAGTGTTATGCTGAACAGAAAAATGAATCAAGTTGGTTGCACGTCCTAAATGTGCGTAAATCTAGACATGTTAGGACATGCAATCTCTTATACCAACAACAAAGGGCTTCTGAGAATAACTTTTCATATGAATACTGGGTTTTTAAAACTCCCCACCTTTGGATGAGAAACCTAGATTCTGACGAACTGTGAGGCAACACCACTGTTAAGGAGCTTAAGAATTCACTCTACTTACAGCCTTCATTAGGTAGGCTATGTCAGATTAGAATTGAGATAGCTTCTAGGTTAACCGAAGCCAGGTGACTTGGACGGTGGGAAATTACTTTTTGAAAAATAACTGATGTGTTCTTTCCCCTCTGAACCAATTTGATAACTAAATGTAAGTTCATTTTTTAAAATTCTAGCCATTTTCCCTAACGTTAGGTAAAAGCATACTTTGAAAGACACTTATCAGCTAACCTGATGCAAGAAAGACAGGATCTTCTAATTGGCAAGGACTGCTAAGGCTATGGAGTATACCCTGGGCCAGATGTGCAAAGTTTAGAACTTTGGTTTGGTCTTAGATCTGAGAATATTTAATGTTCTGGTTTGGTTGTATTCCAGTTTGAACTAGTTGAATTAAGTGTGTTCTTAATTTTTAAAAATTCATATTTTAAGATTTATCACATTATTAAGATTCATTCTGATTGAGAGTTGAGGATTTAATTCAGTTCATATTTGTGATAAGGATATAAAAGTATGACTCAAAAATTGCAACACCTGGAGTCTGAGTTGCTCTTGGCCCTGAAGAGAGGATATGAGAGGAGCTCTAAAGTATTTATTTACTTTTGTGTGTTTTAATATTGGGGATTAAACCCAGGAGTGTTCTACCACTGAGCCACATACCCAGTCTTTTTTTATTTTTTAAGACCAGGGTCTCATTAAGTTGCTGATGCTTGCCTCGAATTTTGTAATCCTTCTGCCTTGGCCTTCCGAGCTACTGGAATTCCAGTCATGAGACAGTGCACCTAGCTGGAGTATTTATTATAGCTCACCCCTTGCACTGCTTAGCTCTACTTGCTTCTTAATATTAAGTTCATGTATATTCATGACTGTATAACCAATGTGATGCTGCAACCTGTACACTCAGCAAAATGAGAAATTATACCCCATTTGATTCAAATGTATGATATGTCAAGATCATTGTATTGTCATGTGCAACTAATAAAAAGTTCACTCAGTGCCCAGCATATTCCAGAATTCTTGTTGGTCTTTATTACTGAGGAAACTTAGAAGGTTAGTGGTAAAACTATAGTTACTGCAACTGTAATAGATCTCAAGCCAGAAGTAACTGATTCATCATCTGTCTCCTCCAGGTTCCCCACCCACATCCTTTAAAGCTTCATCCTGAGCTAGCAGCCATGCTGGTCTAGCCAGATTTCCTGGTGAGGTGACTAGACTTTCATATACCTGGCTGCCATGCCTATCCCAGACATGGGCTTCTATTCTTGTTTTTAGTTAAAACTAGGCATGGAACAACAAGACATAAAACAGCAGACCCTCATTGTACCTAACATTCTTCCCTTCCTACATTCTGTAATGAAGACCTCCCTCCTCCTGCTGATCAAGATCAATGATTTCTGTTAGTATAACGATTCCTTTCTGGCTGGTCTCTTGGCATAAGGAGACAAAGTAACTGAGTGGTAACTGTACTGCACCGAAACTGTCCATTCATGAAGTATTACCCCTCTGAGAACCAACACCTTTTAACTCATAGACTCTAAAGTTTGGGGGATAAGAAGCATAAGTCCTCCATTGTACCACCGGGAATGATAGAAGAACCATGCCTATTCTCTAACCCACTCCCAATGGTTCTAAGACTCATGTATTCTGTCTAGTGGGGACATTGCATCATATAACTGGCACTGATTTAGGGTGGCATCTCAACCTGTGGGGTATTATTTCTAAACTGGAGTCTCAAAAGGATGGTACAGAATGGTCCAAGGCAGTGAATATGTGATCTTATGTCTAGTGGTGCTGGCCGAGATCCTTTGGATAGGAAAGGCAAAGAATATGTAACAATCCCAGTCAAGATGAATTCCTGCCTCTCCCAGGGTAGAAGTCCACTGAAGTTGACTCACCTCCAGATGGTTGGCTGGACAACTGGAGAGAGGATGCTATACTGGGGAATCAGCATTAGTTTTTTATTATGATGAGTCAGACATTTGGTAGCAGCAGTAGCTGGATCAGCCTCAGTGAATGGAAGTCTGTGCTCTTGGGCATATACATAGCCATCATCCCTGCCACTGTGGCTGCTCCATTCATATTCATATTCCCATTGTGCCAGCACTACAGTAACCAATGATGGTGGCTGACTAGTGTACATGGCTGAGTCATGAATGTTACTCTTCCCCTTTTTAGTAACGAGTAATTTGTGAGAGATTTAATATGGGACAGAAAGTTCTTCACACTTATGTTTATATTAACATTTCTCCTTCTAAGCCCTAACTAAACTTCTGCCCCATTTACTACTGTCCTTGAGCCTGCATATTTGAGCTGCTCTTCTTTCCATATGAAGTATATGACCAAATGCATCACCAGGAACTTTGCCCATTTGGAGGATATTTCCCCTCATCTTTTTCAAGGTCACCCTAAATCAGGTTGCTATATAGCAGCATCCATTTTTGTATTACAGTCCTAGGAGTCTCTGCTGACATTCTATTTGGATTCCCAATAACTCTCCCTGGCATACTTTCCCCCACCAAATCCCTCTAATACCAATACCACAGGCAGGGTCTGCTGTGGGATATGGCAGGGCTTATTGTGCTAGTATCAATATCTGCTGCAGAGCTCTGTTACCTAGTAACATAGTTGGAACAATATTCTTAAGTGCTAGGAAGTAACTGCTGAATATATTTGTTGAGGTGTTTCAGCTCTGTTCTCATAGAGCCATGCCAACCTCTTCTTCAGACAATGGCTTCTAAGCCTGAAAATGGACTTAGGTCTGGAAACTTGGCTATTGACTGTGACTTTTTAATACTACAGCTGTCCTGAGGACTCCAAATTATGCATTCTTGATTTATTTTTACTTCACAAATAGATAACCTTTGTTGATTACCCGTTTATCTTGCTTCTAGAAAACTGAGTTCTATTAACTGTCTTCAGAGCTCCCTATGGATTAGGTCACTGGCTGCAACACTAACCTTGCCCCTAATTACAATAACTGCACACCATCCTTCTGACAGTTAAGTACTGCTACCAGCCTCTATTACTTCAGGACCCTACCATCCTTATTTCTGAGAAGGAACACAGTCCTGTGACAATGTCTCCTCCAGTCAACCCCTGCACATAGGAGAGAGCCTCCACTGAGGTCCTCAGTGACCGTTGCCCTCTTTAACAAAGCATTCCTCATCACTTTGGTAAATGGTGTGTGCCTTCTCAGGAGCTTCCTTAGATCACAGCCTGCTGGTGGCTTTCCATCCCCACACAGGGACACTTCATGATGCCCCCTCCTCTCTGAGCCACTTGATACTTTTCCCCAGTCTGATGTGGCAGTTGTGGCATTTCCATCTCATTTTACCATGGGCTGTTGATTCCTCCCAACTTCCAAGAGTCACCCTGGCACCTGCAGTCCTTGTCTTTGTGGTATATTCTATATTCTGGGAGATTACTCCCATTCTCAGTACACTGTCCTTTACCCACTGTTAGTCTTTTCCATGATTGTACTGCTAGGTCTGAAAATAAGCCATTTTTTTCTTTAGGACACAAAAGAGTGCACATACCACACATCCCTTTATTAAAGACTAACCTGGCTAGAAGTTATACCCCATCCCAGGTTCTGAGATAAAGGTGAGTAGAGCTGGGCAGAGGTGCTTTCCAGAGATCTGCAGTCTTGCAATAATGACATATATATAATTATATATGTGTATATACGTATATATACACACATATATACATATATAATTATATATGTATATATACGTATATACACATATATATAATTATATATATGATATGATATTATATATTTTTTCATCCAATTTTAAAATCAAAATGAAAAGGCTTATATGGGTTTTCCCAAAATGTGCTTTGCTTTTGGTGCATAAAATATGTCCCCTTATTTGTTTTATTAAACGCAAGAGTAATGGTTTAATTAGTATTTTTACTAATTTAAATCACAGGTTTTATCATAGAACATACTTTTCTTTTTTTTGTTTTGTTTTGTTTTTTTTTGTTTTTTTTTTTTTTGTTTTTTTTTTTTTTTGTTTTTTTTAGAACATACTTTTCATTGGGGGAAATGGGAAGTGAAGGAAGCTGAGAGCACAAATATTTCCATGTTTTGTAGCAAAATGCTAATTTTTAAAATTGAGATTGACTTTAGCTTTTTAATTTTTCTAAATGAATCTTTATATAATAGCCATCTAGTATTCTGTTCCAAATCCGATTTACAAAAATAAAAAGGAGAGTAGCAAATACAATTTATTGAGCACTTATGTGCACAGCTGTTCAGGTTGTGTACTATCCAAGGGCACCAGCACTTCTTGGGTGGTGTGGTTTACATATTAGACATCATGGATTTGTGTATTTATAAAGAGAATTTTCCAGCAGATGGCAGTAAAGTGTCTTGCTTTAACAAAATAAGGCTATTACAATAATTTCTGCCAGATAGAAATAAAGTGTCCTGAGGACTGAACATCCTTTTCTATTTACACAAAGATATCATATAACCTAATGCCAGCACTGCTTACTGCACACCAATCCCTGTGCTCAGTCACCCTCTAATTGCAGGATCCTATGAAGTGGGTGTTGTTACTGACTTGCCCACGGCTACTGACTCTGGGTATAGTCGTTTTGAGATTCTAAAGCAGGTCTCTTTGAGTCTAGTCTGTTCTCTTCCACCCTACACAATGATATTTCAGAAAACTAATGCCTGGGAACATGAAGAGACTTGACCACAGGCAGAGGGCTGCCTGGCCTAACTCATGCAGGTACCCAGAAGCCTTACCTCTCAGTCCAACCTGCCACTACTTCATGCTTGCCACAGTGCTGGGTGACACTGGGGACTGACAAGAAAGGAGCAAATTTCACTCATCTAAGAAAAAGATAATGCTTGAGTTATCAAAGTTAAAAATGGGAAAATGATGATATTCTTTTTGGCCTTTTAATGACATTTGTATGATTTGAACACTGTACATGCCACAGAAATAAGGAAAACAGAAAACTCAATATAGCTTACAATAGTTCTCAAAGAGTTGGACTCTATATCCAAAAATACATTTTAGTATAAATTTGAGAGGGCATTATCAAAAATTCTATATTCCTGGAAAAATTGAGGTTTTATTTACTGTGTAAATATACCAATCACTTTGCAATAGATGCATTAATATTCTTAATTCAGCAGTTTTTAAAATCTACTATAGACAACATATCAATCATAAACAAAAGAAAAGAGAGAGAGAGGGAGAGAGAGAGAGAGAGTATTTTTTTTAATATTTATTTTTCAGTTTTCGGCGGACATAACATCTTTGTTTATATGTGGTGCTGAGGATCAAACCCGGGCCGCACGCATGCCAAGCAAGCGCACTACCGCTTGAGCCACATCCCCAGCCCGAGTTATAAATATTTTATATTGATTCCTAAATTAGTCACCAGGGAAATACATTTCCCTAAACCCTGACATAAACAAAAGAAAAACTGAAAACTCCATCCTCTGCAAAACAAGCAAATGTTGTTAACTCTTGCTTTTTATCTTAAAACCTCATGTATACACTGAATATATTTTGCCAATTTTCTTTTTTAACCTTGAAAGGCTTAAGAGCCATTTGAAATTGTGTTGACAATGACAATTATTTTCCAGATTATGAGATCTGGGGTGATATTTTTGCTTTTCTCTTTAATTATATTATCTAAACTTTTCAGAAGATTACTTATTGATATATACAAAAACAATAAAACCCACCTTTGTTCTTTAAAGCAGGATCACTGAATATTGGTCTAATTTTTTGGCTTAGCCTATGAGGCATCTTTAAAACAATATAAGTATTTTTATTTCCACAAAAGTTAAGTGTATGGACAAATCTACTTTTAGAAGTCAAAAGTCTTTTAACCAACTGGTATCTGCAATAGTTACAAAGACTGTCACTTGATCCTTTCAAACCAGTATTTCCTAAACAGTGGTTTTATGGCAAAATCAGTCCCAACGTTTGCTAGAACCTATCTTAATCAAAGGGCTGGCTATTTGAAAACACATCAGAAAAATCTTGGAGATGGCCTCACCCAAGAATTTAAGGTCAGGGTTTATGTTAAGCAGGATCTCAAATCAAGTTTAGAAATAGGCAAACCTTTCATTTTTTTCTTTAAGGGAAAGGGTTTTGTTTGAGAGAAAAGGGTTAGAAAAACAGGTCAATGTCCTGTAAATATGAGGTTGTCATTTGTTTTTACATGCTAAATTAAATATGCCTGTTTTGTGTTCAGTGTCTTGTGGCTGTTCCACTTCCATGTCTGGGGAAATGTGTTTATATTAGAAAACTCCATGAGGGCAGGAAATGTAGTTTTTCTTTATCATAAATCATCTGGCTGAAACTCTACTACTTATCCAAGAGTGTGGTGCATGAAGGGATACTGCACAATTGCCCATCAAAACGTGTAGACTGTCACTGACTATAAGATTTCCTATAAATCACACATCATGTTTATGTAAATGAACAGTTGCAAAATGGTTACATGAACCATTGAAGGTTATTTTCATAAGCATCCTTAAAGTAAGCTGAACAAGTTATTATCAGGCTTACTACTTAACAGACTAGTTTCTAGATTAGTTTCTTAAAGAGATGTTTCAACATCTCTTTCAGGTACCAACTCATTTCATCTATGCCCACAAGAGGTAAACTGGTTGCATCTATAATAATAGGTTCAACCAATTCTATTCCTGAACTGAAGTCATAAAAACAGTTTGTATCAGTGAAAGGTCCTGATAATAATTGAATTTTAAATAAACTGCAAGGGGCTGGGAACAGTGGGACAGTGGTTAGTTAGTCTAGATAGAGAATTGGGATTGGTACAACTCAAACCAGGAACGAAAATATCAGAGGATATCATCAATGAGAGACACTATTTTTGCTCTAATACAAATGAAAAAGATTTTTTTATCAAAAAACTCAGAATTTTTAAAAAGTAAAGAAAGCTTCATGTTGTTTAAAGTGTTTTATGTCAAGAAACACTTCAAAGCATAAAACTTCCAAATTGTGTATGATCAAGTTACAAACACACCTGAATAGTATTAAATATTTATTACTTTCTAGTTTAGTTCTATTTTATATGTATGAAATGATGCATAATGTTTTTTCATATCAAGTACAAAGCACAATGTCAATAAACACAGGACAGTCACCATTCCAATCATATCTGAGGATGTTTTAACCTAGTTGAACTAGTTTCCATCATTACCAACACAGTCATCTTAAGAAAAACAGTCTTAAAAAAGATAAAAACTACTTTTACTTTCTCAAGTTATTAAAGGCTTATAAGACAAATAAGATAGGAGGAAAGAAAGTAAGTTATAAAATTGGTAATAAAAGTTACACTTTCTGACACAAGGAGTGAAAGATATTGCTACAAGAAAACAAAACAGGCCCCAGAAAGTATTGAACAATGAATCCAGGGACTGGAGGTGTAGCTCAACGGCAGAGCACTATTTAACATGTGCAAGGCCATGGGTTCAATCCCCAGACTAAAAAAAAAAAAAAAATGAAATCACTTGCAATCCTAGCCTGTCATAAGGGGGGAAAATGGGACATTCCTTGGGTTTGATGAATTTTAAAAGACACAACAAACTATGCACTATTTGGAAATAATGACGACAAAGATGAGTCCAGGAAAATGCCAAAATTAAATGATTAGGTTCTTTTTGTGGGAGGTTGGGGGTGAAGAATCCAGAAAGGAAACCTGAAAAGAAAACCAGATTGGACCCATAGTGTCCTGGGGGCTCTCCAGGTAGTCACTTTCTCTGAAAGTCTCCCAGAAAGATCACCATAAACAACATTCCTTTTAGATTTAAAGGCACATACAAAACAAGACTCCCAAATCCAAAGAGTCCCCAAAGTCAGAAAAATACTAGATAAGGAAAAAAAAACAATTCTAATATTCTTTTATTTAAAATTTTATTAAAATACTCTTTAATACCTTTACAGCTTCCTAAGTGAAAATGTATGTAAATTTGAGCCTATAGGTATTCTTTACAAATTAGTCCCTTAAATCCCTAAAAAAAAATGTAGCTTTGAAATTTAGGAAAGTGAACAACCTAGAACAAGGGAATACTGACAGCCCATTTTTCATGCCTACTTCCTTGTTTATTCATGAACAAAGCCAGCTCCATGTAGGATAAGGAACACTTTAGGTAAAAAGAACTTTCAAATGTTGTGATAAAGAGAAGGGCCTTCTTAAATTCTTTGGAGAACCTGACAAGTTATCCCTAGATTCTGTGAGTTTAATGCATTTATGCAACCAGCACTGGAGTCCCATCATCAGTTTCTCTTTTAACTATTTTTCTTCTAGACCCTAATGTGTATCTGCAAGATCA
Source organism: Urocitellus parryii (assembly GCF_045843805.1). NCBI lineage: Eukaryota > Metazoa > Chordata > Mammalia > Rodentia > Sciuridae > Urocitellus > Urocitellus parryii. Next base: position 64,094,265 of record NC_135539.1, on the reverse strand, counting down.
GTTTTTCCTTGCCAAAGGAAATTGACCAAAAAAAACATTAAACGTTATCTCTTACCTCTGTGTAGTTGGAGGGGGTGGGTATGTATGAGTGCTGTTTAGCAGAAAAATAATAGATACCTTAAAACCCTTTTATGTCTTTTTAAATCTACCTTTAGAACAAATACAAATCCTATGCTTACAAATGAATATGAATATTTCCTCATGTATTCAAGCTACTAATTTTTAAAGTATTGCATAAATTTAGAAAATATTATCTAAAGGTATGTAACATTGAATAAATCCAGAATGTACTTAGCTTGAATATTTATAAAGAACTTTAACAATTATAACAGCAATCACAAATTCTCTGCTGTGAATTTGAGTATTAATATATAACTTTGTTTAGTTGATAAGTGGTTGATAGCTGTCCACTCTCTGCAGAAGTGTCTCTGAATATCCAGGGGAATAGTACCTGGGAAAGAAAATTTGCTATTAGATATTTATTAAAGTCAGCACAGTAGACATATAAAATTTATTTACGGAGTTTATCTGAAATAATTCTGTGAGTAAAGTCTCACATAAACCCTGAATAATTGTGTTCTAGTAATGCTTTATGCATAAGTTTAGAGAGACTCAAAGAGGAGAGTATCAGTTCACAAATAGCAAAACACTTAAGGAATATAAATATAATGGCAAAAGGGATGTCTTCCAAGTACAAACATTTGATCCAGTGACAGTATCTTATTAAAGAGACTTTATTATATCAAGTGAGTAATGTTGCTTTAATTAAGAGTCATAGCTGATAGAATTTTTTTCATAAATTATACTATATAACTAGATTTTTTCATAAATTAGACTATATAACTTATTATCAATAATCAAATTCCACATTCTGATTGCCTTAGAATTCATTTCTTAGTGTGTGTGTGTGTGTGTGTGTGTGTGTGTGTGAGTGTGTGTGTGTGTGTGTGTGTGTGTGTGTGTGTGTGTGTGTGTGTGTGTGTGTGTGTGTGTATGTGGTACTGGAGAATGAACCCAGGGCCTTGCACATGCGAAGCAAAGTGTTCTGCCTCTGAGCCACATCCCTAACGCTGCCAGCCCTCTTAGTGTCTGCCCATAAAAACAAACTAATTCATATTGAAGAAGTATTTAATAAATGGTTTGCAAATATTTATATAATATATATTTAGAATTAACCATTTTCATTAGTTCTTGGGCATATTTAGTACTATGAATTTATATCTATACACTGAACATTTTATAAAATTTTTAGTATAAAAAAGTATTAAATACATTGATTAATACATTGTTGGATGTTTGGTATGCCTGGAAAAAATTTGCATATATGTAAAAACATGTCAAATAAAATTTGTCAGGCATTTTAGAATATGATAGATTTAAAAATCTAAAGAAGTATAATTTAAAAATTTCCAAAACACTCAAAATAATTAAGCTTCTGAAGTGTTTTCTCTAGATAAAATCTATTGTTAGGGATTTGCTTTGCCCTTTATTATTTATCTTTATGCCTAGATGCTTGACTTAAAAACTTATAATTTGTATACACTTATTTCTTCCACAATTTGTCAAGTTAAGCTGAACAAAACAGGGATGTGTTTTCTCAGTAGTATGCTTACACACAGTCATAATTAAACAGATCATTATATATATATATACACATACATACATAAAAAGCTACCTTAAAAAATGTTTCTCCTCAAAAGGCCTGCTAAGCTTGAAAAAATTATTTCACCAATGGGTTTCTTTGAAGTATTCTTGTACTAAGGAATTCACAAATATTTCTCTCCTGGTCTGCGTTAGTCACAAATTTTAAAGCAGGCCTCACTTTCCTAGGCCTTATAAATGTGTCAGACACAAGAAAAGTACATTTTGTATAAATGCAAGAGGTTTGCTGGGCATGGAGGCATACATTAATAATCCCAGCTATTTGGGAGTGGATGAAGGAGAATCACCAAGTTTGAAGCCAGCTGGACAACTTAGCCAGACCTTGTATCAAAATAAAATAAAAAGAGCTGGGGATGTAGCTCAATAGCAGAGCATTTGCCTAGCATGTGTGAGGTCCTGGGTTCAATCATCAGTACTGCAAAAAAACTGAAGGCTAGAAAACAAAACTTTTAATAAAATCTTTAAAATTGTACTGCTGAGTAAGATAGCAACCACCCACATGTGGCTGTTGAGTACTAGAAATATGGCTACTGTGTTTGAGGAACTGAATTTTTAAATTTAATTTCAAATTCAAAATTGGCAATTAAATTATTGAAAAACAATTAGGTATATTTAGAATATCTATGAGTCTACATTTTTTATTAGTTGTTCAAAACATTACATAGCTCTTGACATATATCATATTTCATACATTTGATTCAAGTGGGTTATGAACTCCCATTTTTACCCCGTATACAGATTGCAGAATCACATCGGTTATACATCCACGTTTTTACATACTGCCATACTAGTGTCTGTTGTATTCTGCTGCCTTTCCTATCCTCTACTATCCCCACTCCCTGAGTCTACTTTTTTAAGTGCAAATTTTACATAATCTAAATATAGGTCAAGTATTTCCAGTGAAATTTAGCACCTGAATTTATATGTGCTGGAAGCAATAAAATATTTCTAAACTATAAAGTAACTTATTTATAATATTTTATATTTGATTACAAGTTGAAATGAAAACATTTGGATATAGTGGATTAACAAAAATATATCATTAGAATTTATTTACCTTGTTTTGTTTTGCATTTTTTAATGTAGCTGCCAGATATTTTGAAATTATATATTTGGCTCACATTATATTTCTATTGAACATAATGTTTATAATATAATGAATCAATTAGGATCTGCCAATAATTCTTAAGGTTTTTCCTTGGCTCCAAACTGCCATTGATGTACCTCTTTCCCCAGAGACCTCAGAAACCTTATGATCCCCACAGAGAAGAAAATGTGCTGGTCACTTTCTCCCCTCACCCTTACCAGAGTAGACACTGAGCACTGCCTACCTTCCCATAAGTGCATACAGACATGTGTCTCAGAATATAGGTCCATAAATAAATATATCAAGTTGTTCATTAGCTGTCAGAAAATCCTGTTTCAACTATAGTCTATCTGATGTTAAGGAATTCAAACAGACATTTTTATCAGGAAAAGTGGAACTCTATCTTAGCAACCAAATGCAATCTAAATCAAACCAGAATAATCTTATGTCTTTTATATTAATGCCAAAAGAAACAAAAATTTGCTTGATATATTTTTTCATCAAAACAGTGAAAAATAATAAATGGCAAGAACTGCTACATAGTTTCTCTAATATTATTATAATATTATATTCGATTTAGCTAATAATAATGTTTATCTTCAAGAGAATGAAAAATAGAATAGGGTTGCAAAAAGAGGCTGATAAGAAATACTTACTGGATTAATTTTTATGTGTAAACTCTTAAGCTAAGCATTATCTCAAACAGGTAATTATTTACATTTTACAGATGCAGAAACTAAGGCTAAAAGGTTTAAATATTATGTCCAGAGTCACACAGTAAGCAGATGAAACCAAGACAGACACCTAGGTTTGTTTTGACACTTAAATCTGAGCTTGCAGCCATAGTTCTCATCAAAGAAGCAAAATGAATGCACCCAAAAGAGCAAGAAATTCCTTCCCCTCACTTGTCAACCACTGCTATTCTGACTTACCTCTATAAACACTCTTTAAGAATGAAAGTGAATTAACTTTTAAAGAATGGAAGTGAATTAACTTTATCTAAGACCTACATAAAATTGTATCATAGCAACATTATTATATTGTTTTGATACAGACATACACAGAATGGAAGACTGTGCTCAGGAATCCTTCCCCAGATGAGATGGTTGCCAAAAATCCACTTCCCTTCCCCAGTGTAGGCAGAGATACAGAACACAAAGGAGTTTTAAAAAAACACCTGGCTTAAGTGGGCCCAGCCTAGAACTTAGGTCTTCTAAGGCCTACCTTAAAGATTACTAAAATTGGCAATATGAAATACATTGTTACTATTGCAAAAATAGTAACATTTAAAAATATATTTGTCTATTTTTACAGAAAAACAATGTTTCAAAGATTCTATAAAACACTATAGAAGCTAATGCTTTAAAAAACACTAGAAAATTTTTAAGTCAGCCAACTAAAATTCCTCAAGATAATTACAAATTTTTAAAAGGACACCCCAGATGACAGAATGCAAGTTAACTTTTACAATGATATTTTTACAATGCACCATATTATTTTTCTTTTTTTTTAATTTTTTGTACCAGGGATTGAACTCGGGGCCACTGAGCCACATCCCCAGCCCTTTTTTATATTTTATTGAGACAGGGTCTCACTAAGTTGCTGAGGCTGGTTTTGAACTTGTCATCCTCCTGTCTCAGCCTCCCAGCCACTTGAATTACAGGTCACCATGCCCAGGAAGATTAAATTCTAATGGGACAGTTTTTAATTTCCCCCAGTGCTCAATTTAAAACTATGGCTTAAAAGGAGTAGAAAGAAAACTTCTATTCAAGAAAGTAACTTACCATTGATTAATTCTAACACATAATTCCATTTTGGAATCTTTTAATTTGCCTTTTCCCCCCAATTTTTCTTTAATTTTGTTTTTTAGAAAATTGAACTGGGAGTTATATTTTAAACATATAAAAACAGCATTCTTCCTGCAGGGACATATATCCCAACTATAAAAATTAATGTAACAATATTAATAAAAGATTTTTTTGAGGTGGATACTGGAGACTGAACCCAGCAGCATTTTATCACTGAGCTACACTCCCAGCCTTTTTATTTTTTTTATTCTGAGGCAGGGTCTCACTACGTTTCTGAGGCTGGCCTTGAACTCAGGTTTATCCTGCCTCTGTCTTCCAAGGCACTGGATACAGGTTGTACCACCACACTCAGCTGAAAAAAGATTTTTATAATCCCAAATTTAGTAGTTTCATACATATTTTATGCTACACAAAAACATTTGTATATTCTCTATATAGTAATTATACATGTTATGATATATTGTTCTTCTAATTAATATTTTTCAAAGCTGGTTTATTAGAATTCTTTTGGAAAAGGAGTTTGCATAAGCCTCCCAAAAGTATATAAACTTTCAACTCATGAAAGAATTTTCTATCTGAATATACATGAACAGAAAACACATTTTATCTTAACATTTTTTGTGTGCTTTAAAAATTATTGTTACCATATTATTAAAAATTGATATTAAATAGAATAAACTAATGAAAGTTATAAATTATATATATGCTATAACATTAAAAACTGCAATTTATATTTTCCAATATTAGTGAAGAAAGAATTTAGCATAATATTACAAAACCATAAATAAATATACCTTTTAGTCTTCGTTCTTTGTGAGCATTTTTCAAAATTCATTTGTTTAATTCATTCTATTATTTTCTTGGTAAAATTGCTTGTATTTATTTTGGATTTAATGGTATAGTTTTCCATTAGGCCTACAAGAACTGAGACTTGGGTTTAGTGCTTGCAGATCAATTTTATTTTAAAAATGTTTTATCTGGGCTGGGAGTAGAGCACTTGCTTAGAATATGTGAGGCCTTGGGTTCTATCACCAGCACCACAAAAAATAATAATAATCTTGAACATAGCTTTCTATAAGATTACTCTGAGATACCTGCATGTCAGCATATCATACATATTATTTATGTATTTTTCCTCATATACATAGTAACTTTCTTTTTATTACTCAACATCTCTTTTCTACCATAATACTTCCATTAATGTAATGTGAGCTTAAGAATACACAGGGGGGCTAGGGATGTGGCTCAAGTGGTATCGAACTCGCCTAGCATTCGCAGGGCACTGAGTTCAATCCTCAGCACCACATACAAATAAAATGAAAATGTTGTGTTCACCAAAAATTAAAAAATAAATATTAACAAAAAATTCTCTCTCTCTCTCTCTCAAAAAAAAAAAAAAAAGAATACACAGGAAACTATGAAAATCACAATCTATAGGCTTATTCAAAAACAGGTATTTATAATTTAAAAACAGTTTAATTTAGACTCTCTATTTGGTTATTCCTTAGTAGCATATATTAAATTAGTGTATCAATGCCTTAAATAATATTCCAGGTTGATTTGGAAATGTATAAATCAGAACATAATTCAATTTGAAGAAGGTTAAAAAGAGATAAAGAAAAAAGTCAAGGTATTCACTGGCCTCATGTAGTATTTCAAAGTATACATTTTGAAAAGTGGATATAAAAATCTAGATTTTAAACCAAAAACACTACAACATAATTTGAACTTTTTGAAGTCCATATTCTCACCTCACAATTTCCTCTGGGTAACAATTGTTAATACTGTTGATATATTCTTGAAGGAGAGAACCAGGTTCTGCTTTTATCTCTTGAACCTTTTTCAGTCCACCACTGGTTACAAAAAGTCTTCGAGCTTTGCTATCATGTGGTAGCACCTTGAAAGTAAACAAATAAAAATGTCAGCTCTTCTTTCCCAAGTTAGATCATTGCTACCAAAAAAGCAATAAAGTATCCAAAAAAATGTAGAAGAAAATGTATGCCCAATATATTTATAGCATTGTAAGCTAAAATCTCCTTCTAGAAGTGCATTAACTTTTTATGTTGTGGAGATGGAAGAAAGGCAATGAATATAAGCAAAGATAATGGTGTTCCACTCATAAACATAAAACATAAAGTTTACACTCATTCAGGGTCTCTCCACTACCTATGAAATTGAAGGCAAGCTCCTTAACAAAGCAGGAAAGGTCTTCTGGGGCCCAGCTCCTACACTCCTCTTTAGCTTCCTTACCTACCAATCTCCACCCTAAATTTTGCTTCAGTAACATCAAAGTGTGCATGCTGCATCCTCCCCCTAGAATGCCTTTCACACTCCACAAGCCTCCCCCGTTTTGCCTGATTAACTCTGACTCATAGTTTTAAGATTTTGCTTGAGTGTTATTCCTTTAAGAAGCCTTTAGGAAAATTAAAAATTCTGCCTGAAGCAAATGTACACATCTGCAAGAGTATATGATACTTGGCCTTAATTGTGTAACTTCCATGAATCTCACTGATTTTTATTTACTGATTTTGAACTCTTAGCATAGTGTTCATTTTTATAGCAAGTTCAATAAAACTACAATATCTTCTTGCTCATTAGACTAAACAATTAAACTACAAAATGACTTTCAGACACAATGTCAACTATCCATTTTCAAGAGTTATGACTCTGTCTATAGATGATCCACTCAGCACCTTACCCTAAGATAAGGTAGATGACCAAATTGGCTAGTGAATTTCTTATTTAGTACCCAACATACACAAAAATGAAAAAATGAATTGATTTTTTTCCCCATGCAGTACTTTATAGTCTTTTCTCTACATTAGTTGGTTAGTGGGTTGTCAAAGGGAATATGCCATTTTATCTCTCACATCCCATATAACTAAGAGGAAAAAAAAGTTTCATTATTTTCTTGAAAGGAAAAACAGAGCATAGGGTCTGATATACAGAAATGTATCGTGAGGTAGCTTCAGAGATAATCTCTGCTTTCCAGTCGCTGTGGCACTTGAAAGTCAGCCAAGTTCTGGGAATCCTGGAGAGACTCGAACTAAGGGCTGTTAGTAAAGTCTACCTTTTATATGAATATCTAAAGTGTAGAATGTACTTAAAAGTTAGAATACACACTTTTTGTTTATTTTTTTGTAGAAATATGCTATACAAACAGTAGTACTGCATTTATGTAGCATTAAAACTATTAAAATGAACTTGCCCTCTTCCCTAATTTAAAAAGTGATTTAATTAGCCATAGTCAATCTCATTTAATCTTTACATTGATCATATGAAATAAAAACCACTATTCTTCTTACTTTACAGGTAGTCAAATTAAGGTTTAGAGAGGTCAAGACTCTAGTAAAGAATTAGTACTATTAAGCAGCACACATATATACTTCAGCGCCTGAGCCTGTATGCATAAGCACTGTGGTATATACCTTGCTGACCTCATTTTCTTAAGTCAAATATATGAAGATAATTGAACCTATTCTTGATGGCTTAGGTCGCCATCCTGACCGATGATGACTGTGTCATACTGCTCTTCTCTTCCATCCCTCGCTATCAGTAGTTAACTCTTCGGGCCGTGCCCTCTTCTAGCAGCTTGACCTTTCTCCCTTACTACCACTTACTATCGCTTAATCTGCAATGATCTTAGAAATGTGACAGCTACATTTGTTAAAATTGTTCATTAAAAAAAGTCAGTAGGTTCCAAATGACTGTCTGAGAGCATCTGTAGTAAAGTGCATGGATTTCGTGAAAAATATTTCAGTGGCTCAGAGACATCTTTCTTTTTCTTTGTAAGATCTTTGCCATGTTCCCAGGTGAATGAAACTAAAAGACATTGGGAAAACTACTAAAAGTTACTTATCAATATATATTATCTGTATTACAAAGTGTTTATGTGTTGACATACCACTTACTTCCTGAGAATACTTAAAATGACAGTATAGAAACTGAGAAAAGGGTGGGAAAGAAGCAAGTGTTTTATTTACATGTGGACGTAACTAGCCTGTATTATCCATGTCAATACAGAGAGTTAAGTAGTAAACCCCAGACCCCATCTTAAAGAAGAAAATAAGTTAACAACAACAACAAAAAGTCAACAAATCATTTTTATTTTCTTACCCTTCTTACAGGCTAAAAGAGCAATTCTTACCTTACTGAACTGTCCAACCACATGCTTCAGAATATTGGGAGGAGCATCATACAGAAATGGTTCAAGGGCTGGTAGGTAGGTGCATTTTTGTAGGATACTTTTAATGGCTTTTTTGCTCTATTGAAATACAAAGAAAAAATGCATGTGAAATTGAGTAATCAATGAAAGTTTCACAAAAATTCATTCATAAATTCCTGGAATTTGAAAATGAAATCAAGTTCCCGGTCTAAGCTGCAGTTGCTTCATTTTTAAAAATAACTGTCTGACAAACTCCTATTTTTGATTGGTTTTATCATAGAATACCCTAACAGCTGTATTTCTGTTAAACCTTAAAACATATACTTCTTAAAGTTATCAGGAAATTAAAATTATGAAGCATAAAATTATAGGCTATAAATTAATATGTTTTTATTATTAGTGTAACATTTATATATATAAAACTATGATAACTAATATATCCTATTTCTCCTAATCAATAAATATGAGAAAGCAATGTGGTTTATTATAGAATGACATTATCAGACATTCTGTATTCTCCAAAAGATTCCATAGTTTATACATATGTAGTTAAAAATATCTGCTGTGTGTATTACTCAATGCACATCTGCAGAAATGTGGCTATAGTTTATGGGAAGAAATTTCCTCATCCTTACATGGAAGCAAAACAGATAGGATCTATTCAGCTGTCAAGAAAAACTCATCTCAACAACAGGAAGTGGATCACCTACAAACGAAAGATCAGGTACCACATGTTGTTCCCCCAACACACCCAGCACTCTTCCATATTTCTTTCTTTTCTTTTTTTTTTTTCTTTTTTTTCACCAGGGATTAAACTCAGGGACATTTGCCACTGAGCCACATCCCCAGCCCTATTTTGTATTTTATTTAGAGACAGGGTCTCACTGAGTTGCTTAGCACCTCACCATTGCTGAGGCTGGCTTTGAACTTGTGATCCTCCTGCCCCCAGCCTCCCAAGTTGCTGGGGTTACAGGCATGTGCCACCACACTTGGCTCTTCCATAATTCAAAGTGACACCACATGGTGCTGCTCCCTGCTACGGCATAGCTGAAGGAAAGTCCTGATGTGACTATAGCATATCACTGCAGCCAGCTCTGAAGCCATGGCTGGTTGTGAGTTTGTTTCCTTGTATTACAGCCTGTCCCTTTCATTTTGGAAAGTTTCACAATTGTGTGTATCTAAAGGTGTTTTCCACTGGAATTCCACATCTGCTTGTATATGGTTTTGTGCTTCAGTGCATCCATACAGATTTGCTCTGTTTAACCATTCTCTCTCTGAAGGCTTAGTCAACCTGGTTTTCTGGGATTGTGATCTTGTTACTGAATGTTTAGCAATACTCTTGAAATGCAGGAACATTTTAATCTTCACATTACTTTATAACTGGTAATGGATTCAGCAAAAACATTCAATCTATTTGTTCTACTAGTAAAGGATCTCATGAATTTAAGATTTCTCAGAAACCCAAATAAAGTAGTCTTGTATAACCTCTCATCTCTTAACACATTTGTCTTCAAACATTATTTCATAAATTAGATTAAATAAAAGAAGGAATATAAGAAATGCAGCCCCTTCCTTACTTCTAGTATAAGTTGGAATTGAACTCTCAATTCCCAATATACCTGTTATACTGTTTCTTTGTGACCATTTTAAGATCATGGTGACCTTCACAGGCCAACAAGTTTAACTTACCTGTTACTGGTGACAAAGCCTAGTAACTGTAGAGCAGAGATCACATCCATTAAACTACACAGACAGCCTTTCTCTAATTCTTTTTTTTTTTGTGTGTGTGTGTGTGTGTGTGTGTGTGTGTGGTGCTGGGGATTGAACTCAGGGCCTTGTACATGCGAGGCAAGCACTCTACCAACTGAGATATATCCCCAGCTCACCTTTCTCTAATTCTAATAGTTCCAAATTGATGATGTACTGTGGAATTATTAATCAAGAACTCTTGAAAAGAGTCTAAGGACACTAGAAATTCACTGAACATTACTATCCTTCATCTGGAAGAAATAAACTCAACTTATAGCTATATTCTTACAGGTAGGAATGTGTATCATGATTTATATTCAGCTATTTATTCAACATGAAAGAAATATCAGTTAATTAAGATTTTGTTTACATGTCTATTTCTGAGTTTAAGATCTTTAACTTTACCAAGATACAATTTATATATAATAAATTCACTGGTTTTTAAATACACAATTCAGTGAACTTTATAAATCTGCAGAATCATGTGACCATCTCTACAATCTAATTTTAGAACATTTCATCATCCCAAAAAAGAGTCTTAGGCCCATTTGTAGTCACTCCTCATTCCCGCCTCCCTTTAGCCCCACCACCTTCAGGCAGCTACTAACTAATCTACTTTCTGTCTATATAAATTTGGCTGTCTGGACAATTCATATTAATTAAATCATGCAATGTGTAAATTTTTGTGCTTGGAATATTTCACCATGTACAATGTTTGTGAGTTTCTATCTATGTTGTAGCATGTATCAGTACTTTGTTTTTTTCATCATCAAATAGGATTCTTTTTTTTTTCAAAGAGAGAGTGAGAGAGGAGAGAGAGAGAGAGAATTTTTAATATTTATTTTTTAGTTCTCAGCGGACACAACATCTTTGTTGGTATGTGGTGCTGAGGATCGAACCCGGGCTGCACGCATGCCAAGCGAGCGCGCTACCGCTTGAGCCACATCCCCAGCCCAAATAGGATTCTATCATATGGATTTATGACATTTTGGTCATCCATTCACTAGTTGATGGACATGTGGGCTATATCTACTTTTGGCTATTATGATAATGATGCTACAAAAATTTATATACAAGTCTTTATATATACAAATATTTTCATTTCTCTTGGATAGATATCTAAGACAGAACTTGTTGGGTAATGATGGCATGTTTATGTTTAATATTTTGGGAAACTACTAAACTTTTCTTCAATATAACCACAACATTTTATATTCCTACTAGCAATGTAAGAGGGTTCAAGTTTCTCCACATGGCAGTCAATACTTATTGTTATCTGGGCAAAGGTATAAATAGATAATTCTGCAAAGAAAACATACAAATGGCCAAAAAGTATATGAAAAGATTTTCAGCATCATTAAACATTAAGCAAATACAAATCAAACTGCAATGCAATACACCAAACCACACCCACTTAGGAAGGCCATAATAAAAAATAAGGATAATAAGAGCTAGCAGGAATATGGAAAAATTGGAATCCTCTTATATTTGTGGTGGGAATATTAAATGGTATGGTTAAATTGGAAGAGTTTGGCAGTTCCTCCAAATATTGAAATTACCCATGACCCAAGAGGTATATACCCAAGAGAAATGAAAACACATCCACACAAAAACTTGTACAATAATATTCACAGCAGCCAATTCATAATAGTTAAAGAGTAGAAATAATCCAATGCCCATCAATGGATAAATGGATAAACAAAATATGGTACATTAATACAATGTAATATTACTTGGAAATAAAAAGGAAAATATTAAAGGAAAATCTTGTAGTGTGAGTTTTAAAGGAAATCTTAAAACTCACACTACATAGTAAAAAACTTAGACACAAAAGGCTACATATGTTATATAATTCCATTTAAATTAAATGTCCAGACAACAAAAATCCACAGATACTGAAAGTAAATTTTAATGGTTGCCTAGGCCTATGCAGAAGGAATGTGGAGTGACTGCTAAGGGCCCAACATTTCTTTGGTGGGGAATAAAAATGTTCTAAAATTAGTTTATGGTGATGGTTTCACAATCTTGTAAGTATATTATAAATCATTATATTTTATACTCTAATTAGGTAAATTGTATGGTATGTGAATTGTATCTCAATAAAGCTGCTAAAAAATGTAAAGTGGGCCTGGGGTACAGGGTTCAGTGGTGGAGTAGCTTGCCTTGCTTGCAGGAGCCCTGGATTAAATCCCCAACACCATGCAAAAAATTTAAAAGTGAGGATAGAATAACCACGAACACAAAAACACAATAGCTACATCAAATATATTAGACATAATTTTATAACTAAATAGAATAAACTGATTCAAATGCCACACGCTAAAAATGGAACAGTTCAATGATGCCTCTAAATTAAAACAAATGAAAATGCAAATGCCTAAATGTTTTCACAATAAATACAGATCAGCTTATTAGATCAAACATTTTTTTTGTTTTGTGTTGCTTTGATTAAGGTATTTGGAAGTTGCTTTGATTAAGGTATTTGGAATAACATAAGAGCAGGCAAATAATAAGGCTAAGTGACAACATGAGAGAAATTCTATGAGGCTGCTCATTGGTTCTGCAGGACTGGAACCAATTAGAGAATGCTTACAGAAGCTGACATGCCTTTGGGACAAAATGAACTTCAACATGGCCTTGTAATTTGAAAGCTGCCACAGATTAACAAATGAGAAATGCCACTAGACAGTTTCTGGTGTTCTTAGATACACTTTTCCCTAGTGGGAGAGGGTCAAATCAAACAGGCTTGAATGGACTTCATTCTTATGCCACTAAAACAACTACTAGTACAATTCAAGAGAACTTGGGAAAGAAAAGGAATGATTAAGTCCCTACAATAAGAAAATATTCAGATGAACTTCAAGTCTTGGGAAGATTGCTAACAGGATAATGCCTTATAAAGATCCACTTTTTAATTTAGTACCCAGATTTCCTAAAAGTAAATTCTGTGTCACATAAAAGCAGAAGGAACTGTAGTATTAGGTTAACCTATTAAAGCCACCTTTGATAAACTAAAACATGATAAAGGTTATCTTGCTTTAAAAAGTGAAGTTTTCAAATTCATTTTATTCCAGTGATATTTACATAATAATCTTTAAAAATAAGCTATATAAACTTAATAGGTAGAGTGACTATTTACAAGGGTTTCTCAAGCTATAATTACTATTAACTCCACCATTAATCATTCATGTTCTCCTATATGTATTCTTTCATCTTATTTCCAAAACTTAAAAGTTGTTAAATGCAGGAATCTGAAAAAATAGAGATTATTTTAAAATATTAATAATTTATCTATTAATAATCTCTAAATTGAACACAGTTACTTTTACTAGGCCCAGTTTATGCCTGCAGAGGAGGTCAAGAGACACTGGATCACTGGAAATAAGGGAAGGAGAATGAGAAGTGATGAGAACTGAGGAAAGAAAAGAAGTACAAGAAGTTGGGGAGGAGAGGAGAAAAAAAGAGAAGAAAAATTAATGATAATGGATTAAGAAATATGAGGTCAAAAGAGGATGACATACATAGATTGAAATTATATATGTATACAAACACCTGGAGAAAGGTGTGTGTGTGTGTGTGTGCATAGACAAATCAAAACTGGAAATGGAGTTGTGGCTTCTTATCAGAAATTCAAAGAATCAGAGACCTGTTGAACTAGAATAGACCTTAGAGAACACAATCTTTCTCTCTTTACAAGCACTGCCAATATTGTTTCAATGTTGGGGTCATGTGAAGGAAGCCCTACATCTATTAAATCATTGCTTTGATCTAAAAAGTCTTTTACAAATTGAAAAAAAAATGTTAATCTTGGAAGTCAACTTCCTTCAGTGTATTTGTGGAGAAATAACATTCAAACATCACCAAATGAACATAAATTCACTTTTGTAAACCTTGTAAGTCAAATGACTGATTCATTATACGTAACTTTGAGTCCCTAACCTATGTAGTTTTAAGTTATTTTCCTGCCTCATTATACCATCTAAAGTTATGTTTTAGTAAATATGTTTTCCTATTTGTTAATTTATTTGGGGGTTTGTTTGTTTGTTTTGTTTGTTTTTGTTTGGTACCAGGGATTGATCTCAGAGGCACTCAACCACCGAGCCACATCCCCAGCCCTATTTTTTATATTTTATTTAGAGATGGGGTCTCACTGAGTTGTTTAGTACCTTGAAATTGATGAGGCTGGCTTTGAACTCGTGATCCTCCTGTCTCAGCCTCCTGAGCTACTGGGATTACAGTTATACAGTTGTGCACCACCACGCCCTGCGTTAATCTACTGTTTTAACTAAAATTTAAATGTTTGCTAAGCTTCATCCCTAGCCCCTTAATTTTGTTTTAAATTTCCTTTTCTATGAAATCCCTCAATCCAAGTCAATTCCACAAGCTGCTTTCAAAAAGTTACCTATTTTAACTGGACAAGTAGCTCAGTGATAGAGTGCTTACCTTGGGTGTATAAGGTTCTGGATTTAATCCCTAGTAACATATACACACACAAGTTTCATGTTTTCCTAAGAGGAAGTACATTGGAAAATATTTTTTCTTTGACAGTGTAAAATTATTAAACAACCCATCCTACTTTATATTCAAGTTTTGCATATCACTTAGTAGCTAGTAATATTTTTTATTAAACTTGCCTATT
Source organism: Urocitellus parryii (assembly GCF_045843805.1). Taxonomy (NCBI): domain Eukaryota; kingdom Metazoa; phylum Chordata; class Mammalia; order Rodentia; family Sciuridae; genus Urocitellus; species Urocitellus parryii. The sequence continues at coordinate 64,079,155 of NC_135539.1, read as the reverse complement.
TAAAAATGATTAAGTGAGCAGTGGTACACCCCTATAATCCCAGTGACTTGGGAGGCAAAAGCAGGAGGATTGCAAGTTCAAGGCCAGTCTCAGCAACTTAGTGAGGCCCTAAACAATTTAGGGAGAACCCGTCTCAAAATAAAAAAATAAAAAGGGCTAGAAATGTAGCTCAGTGGTAAAAGCACTCCTGGATTCAATTCCTAGTGCCAAAATAAACATAAAAAAAATAAAAATAAAAATGATTTGGTGAATTTTATGGATTTTTTAAAGGAACAAGTATATAAGACATGGAATTTAAAAATCAGGCAGACTTGAAGTTAAGAGGGATAAAATATATAACTTCAGGGATGCTTTCCAATGAGTTGCCTTATACCCTTGAAAAGCACCTTAAATTATTTTGGACTCATTTTTTTTTTTAATGTAAAATGGACCAAAGAACTTTCCAGCAAATTCCAACTCAAAAATCCTATTATTCTTTAATTCCTATTTTATAGGAAAAGTGAACAGGAAAGTAGAAGGCAATAACCAACCACTCATTTTATAACTTTAGGCCCAGATTTCTTTAAATATATCACTGATTTACAGAGACAAGGGTAACCTGTTTCTAAAAAAAGAGGAACCTCAATTCTTCTGATAAATTCGTGTATCTCTCTTTTATTTATTTATTTATTTATTTTAATGAGACAGGGTCTCACTAAGTTACCTAGGCTATCCTTGAACTTGCTATCCTTCTGCTTCAGCCTCCCGAGTCGTGTCAGCCACCATGCTCAGCTAAATTTATATTTCTTGACTCATAAAAGCAATATTTTCCATAATGAAAATTAAAATTATGGATCTTTTTATATGAGTAAAAAATCTAACAAATAGTCATAAAGCCCTTAAGAATAAAGCACTTACTTTCACTTGTAGATCCTCAGAACTCTCCGGTGACATGTACAAAGAAAGCAGAACTGGCAAAGTATTTGTGACGGCGACAGCCCGTGCATGTTCGGGAGTGTGTCTCCCAATCTGTCCTAAGGCCCAAGCAGCAGCAGCCTTAATATGATCTTCTGGTTCTTCTGACAGGCAGACTGACAACTGGGGTACACCCTGCAGCGGTGATCAAAAGAGCAAGTGTTATAAATCTAGAGCAGGATTAAAGAGTCTTCTGTGTCTTTCAAACATTAGAAGAAATCATTTCAGCCTTGATCCTTTTTTTCCTAAATGGTTCAATAAATGAGCACATCACAGGGGCTGTCATTTCTTAAGTCAATAAAATCACTAGAACTAAATTACCTTAATTATCTGTAACAATCCAACTTAACTACGAATATCTCTACTAGCTTTTACCCCCCAAATAGAGGGACATTTAACCAAACAACAGATGTCACAGACTAGGCAAAACCAGATTACACTGTGACAAATTAAAAATGTTTAGGATCTTAAAATGTTTTATTTTCCTTTGTTAATTTAGAATCTTTAAAGAAAGTATATTCTTGCCAAGTAAAATACATCTGAGAACAGAATAAATACTACAGACTCAAAATGAAATGTATAAAAAGCCTAACTAAATAACTTTAAATGAAATATATCCACTAATATATTTCCTGAAATAGAATACAAATAATTTTCCATTAATTTTGGTCAGCTTTTAAATTATAGTTTTGCTCATTTTAACATGACTGAATGTCAGAGTAGAAATGATTATTTTTGTCACACAGATAGCATATGCTCACAGTTTACATCTTAGGCTTCAATTTCATCTAAATAATAAAGATACAATTAACTAAAGAGCCACATCACAATCCATATAACCAAGAAAAAAATCAAATAACCCCAATCAAATTCTAATTCCAGATTCTGCACAGGGATAATTTTATAACTAATTTGAGACTATAGTAATCACCTCAAATTTAGTACCAAAAAAAAAAAAAAAAAAAAAGCAGTATTCACATGGTCATCACCATAGCGAAGGCCCAAATCATCATATGTACTTTTTCTCTTCCATCTTTTAACTCCGTTATTAAGACCAATTTCCTAAAGAGAACTGCCATGTTTCTTCATTTGCTCCTTCCTACAACTAAAAATGCATGTCTGCCAATACAAAAGGTCAGACTTGTCTACAGAGTGAAGTGACTGCAGAAAGCCTGTCCTTCTGTGATAGAAGGAGACTGAAGATTCAGGAGAAAAGCAGCCGGGCCTCCACCTGACCCCCAAGCTCTGCCTTACTGGCCTCGATTGTTATGAATAACAAGTGCGATAAGGAGCATGAATGTGCTTCAAAAAATTATAAAGCGTTATTTAAATGTAGGGCGTTATTAATAGTCCCTGAAGAACTACACGGGGAAAAGACGAGAAAGCTGCTCTACTGGGGGGTGCGCCTCTGCTGCCGCCACCTTGATCTTAACTAGCTGAAAAACAAAACCAGGTGGGAGAGGCCAGCGGCAGCCCTAGACCAAAGGGGAGAGCCTCCTGGTCGGCTGGCGAGAGCGGGGAGGCAGCACAGGCAGCTGCTGCGGCCTTCATCCTTCCTCCTAGGCGGGAGCTTTCTGACTTTCCACAAAAGAACGGAGGATCAAAAAAAACCCAGTAACATTCTTACTGTGACTCTTCCCAAAGCACCACTACTACTCTAGTCTCTGTCACAGCCTGTGGTAATAGAAGAACAAAAGAAAAAGAACAGGATGAAAGGGAGTGAAGCAAAGAATCATCATGAAATAGGTAGAAAATAAAGATCCGAGTCTCCTTTTTATTCTGAGGATTAGCAAGGGATAAAAAAAAAAAAAAAAATCCACGTTTCTGTTTAACATACAGCAGCACGTTTTCTACGCTGATAAGAAACCCACACCCTAGAGGGTCGCCACACACACTTTAAGCACACAGAGCCTTTGAAGCGTTCTTCAGATCAATATTTATTCATCAACATATTTCGTGAGCACCTACTATGTACCAGGGCTGCACCTATGGTGGGTCCATAGAAAGTTGTAAACCGAGATAAGGCAAAATCCCTAGGAAACAAGGAGCACTGCTGTCTGACCTATGCTGTGATGGCCTAGTTTGAGAAACGAGTTTATGAAAGTTGAGTGAAAATGAATTTAAAAAGGTATCCTAGCCATTGCCATATCTCCTTCCAAATGACAGGAAAGGGAGGAAGGGATGTGTAGACCTCAGAACAGTGAAAGTGACTACTTGTCATATAATTCATATTAGTTTTTAACCAAGTTATGCTTTACATGTTTGTAAATATGCACGATTCTGTAAGATATTATTGTAATATTTAAATACAGAAAATAGTAATACTCAGAACAGTGGATATGAAACTCTTGATTAAAAGTTGAAATTTCCTATGACCTAAATCTTTCATCAAGGATTGCTTTAGGAAACATAAGCACAGAAAAACACATTGAAACAACTGAAAATTTTTTCAGATAATTCTTTTGCTCTGACCAGTTATGTTTTATATTCTGTGGAAGAGTCTCAATCTGTATAGTTCCGTCTTAGAATATCTTACTGTAATAACAAGGAGAAATGAAGAACAAACCAACCTTGGAAATGATCACTGCCATTGCTAGATTTTCAGAATGAGCTGCCACATAACCGAGCATCATGATGCCAGGCAGCCTTATATTTCCCTTGCAGGACCCAACACAATCAATCACAGCAGCTACTCCTCCCGCGTTAACTATCAGCTGTGCAAGCTGGAAGAAAAGAACAAGAGCTAGACAATCGGGGCTGGAAAGCATATGATCATCTTTAAATATTAGTGTAGCCACACTTTATTTAGAACCTAGAACAACTAGTAAAACTGAAATATCATTTAGAGAAACTATGGTATTTAGTAAAGAAATACACAAATATAATAGCCTTGTTAATTCAAACACACAAATATACTCACTGTGAGAGTCTTTATTCCTCCGTTTAATTTTTCATGCATTGATGGCACAACTTTTATCCCTATTATAATGGATGTCAAAATTCCTCACCTAGACACTAAGCCTAGGGCTAGTTCATAACTAGCTAACTACTGAAACCCCAATCACAATGTGTGAGTATGAAGCAGATTAATCACTGAATGCTGAAAGACAATGTCAGTCTTGAAATATGCTAACCTAATTATCCCTCCTTTGCTAACAATGATTAGGAGCTGCATGCTCTTCCATTTTTAAAAAATATCAACCAAATAAAGATGTTAGATGAAATAAGAAATGAGACTTTAATGTGAAATTTGATTAGTCAAAATATATACAGAAAAGAAGATACAGCTCCAGAATCAACACAGCTTGCTTTGTCTCTAATTCTTTCACATCTAAGAACTCAGATCAGGAAATGATCATGTGAGAGCAGCTGATAGAGTGGTCACGTTAGATCAGTGGACCTTTGTGCTCTATCCCAACCTAGAGGTATACTATTCTGACTACTCCCAGCTGACATAAGATGATAAGGGTGACAGTAGTCCACAGTCTCCACAATCAAGAAATGGGAAGCTGGAAATGATTAAAAACTTAAATTTCAACTCAAACTCCATTATTATGATCCAGTGGTTCTCAGATGGGGGCAATTCTGTCCCCTGGAGGACATTTTGTAACCTGTGGAGACATTTTTGATTGTCACCGCTTCGGGAGAGGTGTGTAGCTGGCATCCAGTGGGCAGAGCCCATTCTACAATGTATAGCAAAGCTTACCACAACAAAGAATCACCTAGTCCAAAGTGTCAATAGTGCTGAGCTGAAAAACCCTGACTTAACTAGATCCCATGGCACAACCCTCAGGCCCATAAATAAACTGTTTCATTTGAAAAATAAAATTACGTATTATTGTATCTTGAAGGTTTTTTTTTTTTAAAGAAACCAAACTTTTTTTCACCTCTGGTGTATGTTTTGCAATCTCTCTAATTAAAGTAGAAGCATTTTTCTTCACATAGTCATCTTTGTCCTTCAGACAGGTAAGTACAACTGGAAAAATCTCTGCTTCAACAACCATTTCTGCCAGATCCACAGAATGTTTTGCAATCTGGCTGAGAGCTGAAAGGATCTGACGCTGTTAAACAAAAACAAATAACAAAAACATTACATAGACTCCCCTAGTCCACTACAGAGTTCAGATGTAATTTAAATAGCTAAATATTCAAATTCCATTATAAAAAAGAAAAAAATTAAATAATATGACCTAAGGTTTCTGAATTTTGAGACTTTTACATCCTAGTCTTATATTCATTTTTTAATTCCCTAATTTCTAAATTTGTTCTCTAATTTAAAATTCTACCTTTTATAGATTATGAAAGAATATGACTTTTTGATGAAGATCATTTCTTAAGTATAAATGGTAAATTTATGACACGTAATAATTTAGTACAAAAATGGTTGCAGAACTAACATTTTTGTTATGATTTGATACCATTTCAAAGAACTTTCTGTTGCTTATTAACATTAATAATTTTAAAATTTTTATAGAGTATAAATATGAGAATACAAAAGTAAAAATTGGTGAATATTAACTCAAAATATGATTTTGGAAAGCTGCAAAGAAGATTAACATAAATATGACCATTTTCAAAAGAAACTTTAATATTATGATGGTGGGCTAGAAAACCTTTAGGTCCCATTCAACCCTGAGATTTGACTCTTTCTTTTAATGGTTAATGTTAACCTCAATGCTACTTCTAATTTTAAATATTGCGGCGAGTTTTCCCAATCACTTGTTTATTTTCTAATCTTTATATCATTTTTTCACATATTAACGGACCATAGAATAATAAGTATATTCATGTCTGTTTTCAATGATAATTTACTAATTATTTTTAGCTGTAGAATATTAAACTGTGCACATTTCCTTTTTTCTTTTTTTAGATTGTTAGAAATCTGGTTTGTCTCTTGGCTTTTTTATAAATACCTTTAATTTAGCATCAGGGCTGAGGATCATCTGGGCTAAGTGAGCAATCGCTCCTGCGTCCACTACTGTCTGTGCTAACTCTGGAGAATGCTTTGAAATATCACTGAGGGTTGAAGCAGCAATCCTTTTCAAAGCAATTTCTGGCTCCTGGATACAGAGTACTAAAAGAGGAACAGCTCCTGCATCCACCACAGCTTGTGACAGTTCTGTGGGTCCAAGAAAAGTAATTAAGTGAGTATGGGTGACTGACCCTTGTGCAAGCCATTTTTCACCCTGACAGATACAGCAAAGAAAAAAAGGGAGGGTGGACTTCACTCTCTCGACATCTGCATTTCAAATCAGCTTTCCTGGTTTCATAAACCATGTGGACCAATCCTGAGCTGAAAAGAACACAGGTCAATAGATGGACCTCCATTTACATGAACACATTTGAGGTAGATTAGGCTGAAATGGCTTGTTATTCTTTTTTTTTTTTTTAAGAGAGTAAGCAGATGTCAGCTGTTTAAGCTCTGACAATTCTGCACTTCTCAATAGGCAAGCATTTTATGCATGGTTTACAATAACAGAGAAAATTAAAGTACCAAAAATTTACCAACCACACTAATTAGGCAGTATTTTGTGCTATTTACGTGAGTAAACATTAACATGAATCTTGTGCCAATAATGTCGATTTTTAAATTCCTTTCATCTTGTAATACTTTTAAAAGATTTTTTAAACACTTTATACAAAATAAAAAGCTGTGTTTTCATTGTGCATTAAAAACACTTTCAAAAACGAGATTTACAACTGATCCACATACTTTTTAAAATATAAATGTTAAGATGAAATTATTCCTTTACCCAAACATTAACTATGTTACATACCAGAAATCAAGTAAATATCTTTTGAATATACATGTTGATTTACTTGTGTGTCCAAGGATAACAGCTATAAAAATAATACATTTTTAATTATAAAGAATGGGAGACAGGAAGGCCGACCCATATAATATGTATATAAAGAATGTCTTTTGAGAAGCATAAAGCACCATACATAGTTACAGATTCTACTCTCATTGCATTCATAGTCTCTTACTGAATCACCTATACTCATTTCTATAAACTCTTCCTTTCAAATTATGCTTTTATTTCTCAGATTTGTAATGCCCTAACCATAAATAAATGTCTTGTCAAGCTAAAATAGCTACTTGGCATATAACTTAAAGTCTTTCATTTGAAGAGAATGTAGTGCTTAATTTTTCAAAAGATTGGTACTATCGTATTTTCAAAAAGAAAATAATGTTAGCAAATACAGGTTAGTGTCCAAAACTTGTTTTCCTTAAATTATCATAATGATTTCAATACTGAATAAACAGCTTATTCATTCTTTCATTAAACAGGTATTAATGAAAGGTTATTAGGTGCCAAGCTCATTCAACTCTGGGTGTCAACAATACACTTCTGCAAATTAACACTACATTCATTAGCAAATATGTTTCCATTTTTAAAATCCAGTGTGAAATATGGTATGCAGTGGGAAGTTCATATGTAATTTCAAGAACCAGAGAGAAGAGGAAATGTTTTTTGTTTTGTTTTAACTTGTTTTATTTTATTTTATTTTTTAAAGAAGACAAGAGCAGAAAGACTGTTACAGTCTTGTGTAACAGCTATGTAACAGGTTCCTCAGAAGTAATCTCTGGTATACCACTGCAATCAAGACAGCAGGTTAAACAGATGATCGATGTTTCCCTCCTGTACCTCACATCACCCTCCCACACAAGTGAAGGAAGAAAATATAAAGTATATGTAATATCTAAATACAATACTCATATTTGCTGTTAATTTTTAACATGGGCCTTAAGAATTCAATTCAATCCAAATTATACAGATGTTGTATGGTAATATCAACTTTATATGTACCTATGCTAGAATATAATGGGCTGAATATTTGTATCAAAAAAGTACAAGAATAATTCATCTACTCATATATTTTCATTTTTATACATAGTTTCTAATAGTTCATACAAGAATATGCAATAAACCACAACTATTTAAAAGTGCTATTAATCAAATCTCAAGTTTCTTTTTAAACACATCTATTATCTTTATAATTTCCATGCCTTTGATCTTTTCCCTGAAGTGACTGCTAAATTGCCATCTCCCCCTTTTCTTGAATACTGTAATGCTAATAGTGAAGCAAACTGTTCTCCTAAATTGTTACCCAATTCCATCCTAAGCAATTTTCTGTTCTTTCTTGAGTAGTGATGTTCAATGTGGGGAAGGCTAGGGATGGCCCTAGATGAAAATTTGCCATGAAGGTAATGAAGTTTCCAAGACCCTAGATTGGTTTCAGCAATGTGTGTGTGTGTGTGTGTGTGTGTGTGTGTGTTGCTGGGATTTGAACCCAGGGCTTTGTGCATGAAAGGCAAGCACTCTGCCAGCTGAGCTATATATCCCCAGCCTAGTTTCAGCAATTTTGTATATGCAATTTCCTATTCTGTACATCTCCAAAGTTGGGATCTGCTGTTGAATGGTATACTTGTTCCTTTAAAATAATGTTATTCTGAGATAGTATGTATGTATGTGTGTGTGTATGTGTGTGTGTTGTGTGTGTGTGTGTGTGTGTATATATATACACACACACACACTGATATAGATAAGCATGAAATTGGCCTAAGTCATATCACACTATGTGTTAGGTATACTACAGGTGATTTCATCTTGCCTCTATCACCACCTTTTCCTCTATGGCACATCTTTCTCCTTTTCCCTATTATTGCTTCCTCTGGAATTTTAGTACTAGTCACTATTGGTGTCTATCAAATAGCCTTTGTCAGTCAGGGCATGGGCTGGTGAAGTCATCCTGGCCAAAGGGACCTGAGTGGAAGTCAGCTGGAAGCATCTGTAAAAAGTTTTTTTTTCCTTGTAATAAACTTGAGATTCACAGGAGAAAATACTGCCTCTTCTTTGTTGGACATGCTCATGGTCTGCAAATGACATCTGGAACTCCTACATCCATCTTACAACTATAACAGAAGAAATCACCAATATGCTGAGAATGGCTTAGTACAAAAATGAAAAACATCTGGGTCCTCCACAACACCGTTCAGCTGCTAACCAACCTCACAACTGCCCTGAATCTGAACTTTGTGTCATGTGAAATAAAAAATGTCCTTTTTGTTTAAGCCACTTGTAGTTGCTGTTCAGTAACTTACAGCTGAAAACATCCTGATATAATTCTTTCCTCTGTGATATGTATATGTTTTCCTATTTTCCTTCACTCATCAAATGTTAAGTGCTTACTATATGCTGGAAACTTGGTTAGATTTGGGGAAAACAGAACAGAGTAAAACACTGTTCTGTTCTAGAAGACCCTGCTCAGGGCAACTGAACTCACCAATGAGGAGCAGAGCCAGAAGTCAAATCTGTGGAGTGTTCAGGAGAAATGTACACAGGGATATGATTTCAGGAAGTGTTTCCCAACTTATCCCCTGCTCTCATTTTCGTTTTTCCTACAGTTTTCTACTTTAAAAGAAAAAAGTAGGGAGCAAAGCAAAAAATTCTGAATATCTAAAAGTTATTTCCCATAGGAGAAATCTTAGGGAGATTATTTTAAACTCCAGTTTGGAAATAATTTTTTGGAAGTTCATTTGATACCATACTTATGAAATCAAAGGTTGATATGTACAGACTTAAGAGGCTCAAAACAGATTGACCAAAAACCATCTGAAAGCCAAGAAGTTTATCTTCAGTATCTGAAAATATCTTAGTCTCATTGTGAATTTTAAATGAATCTTCAAAATTAATTTTTAAAAAATACATCTTCTAATATGCAATAATGTGACAATCTTATACTGTTAGATGGCAAGCAAGATGAAAAGAAGGTGGTCATAACTTTAAACTTGCAAAGAAAAAAGCTACATAACAAATCATACCAACATACCAATAATATTTATAATGGATCAGTAGTATTATTAGTAATATATTTTTCTTTCCTATTTGCCAAATTTTCAATATGGTTATTTGTTAAAAAATAAAAAGTGCTGGGTATATTGCTCAGTAGTAGAGCACTTGCCTAGCATGTGCAAGGCCCTGGGATTGACTCCCAGAACTAAAAATAATGATGAAATATAAACATATCTTCTATCTATACTTATAGCTACTATTGGGACTAACTCTATTAACACAATTATTATAAAGGATAAACAGACACAAAATTTTTAGCTTATTTCTCAATAACGCAGAAAGTATTTTAAAAATGGTGAGATATGTGTCTCCTTAAATACTAGGAAAGAGATGTAATTATTCTTTGAAGAGTTACTATTGTGCACAAGAAACATTCATTTATCTTTTCACACTTCAGCTGCTGCCTTTATTCATGCCCTTATTACATTTAAGTTAAAATGTTACATTTTTCAAACGTTTGGGGTTATTTATTTTTGACCATTTTTTAGACTGCAAGTTGCCAGAATAATCCAATAGTACTTTCCTTATTCACAAATACCAAAGCCATTTATTGCACACATGTAGGCAATTGAATGTATATAGGTCCCAGAATTTGATGATCAGCTGTCTTTGTAAAGGAGTAACTTGTTTTATTTGACTTCATGAATAGCTCATTTTGAGTGAAGGAACAGAGAGAGCAGGGGAGATGTCTCCATACTTCTCTGCCCCTCTCAGGTTTTCCCATAATTCTTTCTAGCAACACTATCAGGCTTATGTGCATGCAACTTTTTGAGTAACAGTAACATGTGGAACTTTGGGGTGAAAAGTACTTGCTCTTACACAATTGCATTTTCTCCCCTCCCCCCCCATTGGGTGTTTTGTGTGTTGTTGTTGTTGTTGTTCTTTTTAGTTTTACAGAACAGTAGCATCTATTTTGATATATATATATATATATATATATATATATGCAAATACACACACACAAAAGCATGGAATATATCTTATTCTAATTAGGATCCCAATCTTGTGGATGTACATGATGTTGAGATTCACTGTGGTGTATTCTTATATGTACATAGGAAAGTTATGTCCGATTCATTCCACTGTCTTTCCTATTCCTATCCCTCTCCCTTCCCTTCATTCCTCTTTGTTGCATTTTCTTAATAATTTGATTCTGTGCTGTTCTTGGGACCTGGCTTTTCTGGTTTGCTTGTTTGTTTCCTAACTACATAATGTCTGGATTTGCAATGATCTCTCACTAACAGATGTGAAGTGTTACAAATTAAGTGGATCAAAATATTCACCTTAGAATAATTTTTTAAAAACCCTTAATACAACTGTACAACAAAAAGAACATAGATAAAAGGGAGAACTTTTAAGATCAACAGCTTTCAAAAAATCAGAAGTGTCCAGTGCTAGATGAATGGTACATTAGAACTAACTTCTATGCTGACTAAAAAGGAAAAGTGTGGGGAGCCACCCGTTGCCCCTGGGCTGAGCTTGCTCCCCCAGCCTGGAGCCACGGGGGTACCCATCTGGCACACACACAAAAGCTGTGCAGGGCAAGTGGCCTTTACCCTCGCCAGGCAATGGAGCCTGCTTCAAGCCTACCTGGGCATTACCTAATGAATCTTACTATTACGTAAAAAATTATGCACCAATAAAAAAAATTAAGAAAAAAAAACTAGGCAAATCAAGAAAAAGATATTTTGTTTAAACAGTGCTTGAAAGGGTCTCAGCCCTTACTCCCTCTCTTTTTCTCCAATACTGAGAATCAAACCCAGAGCCCCTCCTATGGTAGGTAAGTGCTCTACCACTGAGCTTACCTCTCTTCCCAATTAAGTCATTTCTAGTTACCTGTTTAGATCGGAAGCAGTAAACTCAGGTGCCCACAGGGCCCAGGCAAATAACTAAAATAAAGTGAAGCCAGAGGAGACAGGAACAATAGGGGAACTGGGGGAGCAGCAGTGAAGTGGAAAAGTCAGGGCGCCATCTACAAGCGGCAGCAGTTCCTTTGTTTTGGCCCCACAGGAACATACACCAGGTAGGAATATAGGCCTACTGTTGTCTGACCTTTTTATAATGTGAAATTGCCTAGCTTTTATGTGTTGACAATTTTATTTTTTAAAGAATACCATGTGAGCAACATAATGCAGACCAAATGAAACACATCCATCTGTGGACCACCATTTCACCATTTCACAACCTCAGTCTTGAATTTTATACCTTCCTAACTGACCCGTGGGAAACTTTCTGGATATAGAAAGCTGGGGGTTTTTTCTACTTTTAATTCTTGAAGTTGTGCTCTGGGGTATAAAGAAAGAATCACCATAGTGGTTATATAAGAAAATCCAGGAAAGAATTCCAAGAAATTGATGAAAACCTAAAAATTAGACTGCAAAGTGGGGCGGGGCGTAGGGGGTAAGAATTTACCTAAACATCTATGGATATTAATTTTTCCACTCATAATACAGATTTGAGCAAAATTAAGTGATTCTGAGAATTCATAAAAAGGACTCAAAACACAAGACTTTGGGGGAAAAAGAAATGAGAAAAGAATTAAAATTATGTAGCTAGAATATCAAATTAGAAATCAAAGGCTCTGGAAACCTCACATTCATTAAACTTTATGGCTTTTTTTTAACATTCATTAAACTTTTGTGTGTATTTGCTTTATTTATTTATTTTTTCATACATGCTTCAGATGATCTGGAGTCTCAAGGAAGACATGAGACAGCAAAATCAGACAATGAAAGATCATATTGACAAACAAATCCAGGAAGTAAAAGATCAATTTCACAGGGAGATAGAGGTAATAAAAAACAAACAAATAGAAATACGAGAGATGCAGGAAACAATAAACCAACTTAAAAACTCAATTGAGAATACTACCAGCAGAGTTGATCACTTAGAAGATAGAACATCAGACAATGAAGACAGAGTATTTCAACTTGAAAAGAACATAGATAGCTCAGCAAGTCTACTAAGAAACCATGAGCAGAACATTCAAGAGCTATGGGATAATATCAAAAGACCAAACTTAAGAGTCATTGGGATACAGGAAGGCACAGAGCTCCAAACCAAAGGATTAAGCAATCTATTCAGTGAAATAATACAAGAAAACTTCCCAGACTTGAAGAATGAGACAGAATCCCAAATCCTAGAAGCCTACAGGACGCCGAATGTGCAAAATCATAAGAGATCCACACCTAGACACATTATAATGAAGATGTCCAACATACAGAATAAGGAGAGAATTTTAAAAGCTACAAGGGAAAGGAAGCAGATTACATTTAGGGGTAAACCAATCAGGATAACAGCTGATCTCTCAACACAGACTCTAAAAGCTAGAAGATCCTGGAATAACATATTTCAAACGCTTAAAGAAAATGGATTCCAACCAAGAATCGTGTATCCGGCGAAATTAAGCTTCAGATTAGAAGATGAAATTAAAACCTTCCACGATAAACAAAAGTTAAAAGAATTCGCAGCTAGAAAACCATCTCTTCAAAAAATCCTTGGCAAAACATTACAGGAAGAGGAAATGGAAAATAACATTGATAACCAACAATGGGAGGTAGGACAGTAAAGGGGGGAAAGTAGTCAAAGAGGATTACAAATCAGGTTTAGTAACATCAATAAACAAATATGGATAGAAGAACAAACCATATCTCAATAATAACCCTAAATGTTAATGGCTTAAACTCACCAATTAAGAGACACAGGCTAGTAGAATGGATCACAAAACAAGACCCAACAATATGCTGTCTACAGGAGACGCATTTGATAGGAAAAGATGTACATAGACTGAAGGTGAAAGGTTGGGAAAAATCATATCACTCATATGGACCGCGGACACAAGCAGGAGTGTCCATACTCATATCTAATAAAATAGATTTCAAGCCAAAGCTAATCAAAAGGGATAAAGAAGGACACTTCATACTGCTCAAGGGAACCATACACCAACAAGACATAACAATCATAAATATATATGCCCCAAATAATGGTGCAGCCGTGTTTATCAAGCAAACTCTTCTCAAGTTCAAGAGTCTAATAGACCACCATACAATAATCATGGGAGACTTCAACACACCTCTCTCACCACTGGACAGATCTTCCAAACAAAAGTTAAATAAGGAAACTATAGAACTCAATAACACAATTAACAACCTAGACTTAATTGACATATATAGACTATACCACCCAACATCAAGTTGCTACACTTTTTTCTCAGCAGCACATGGAACCTTCTCAAAAATAGACCATATACTATGTCACAGGGCAACTCTTAGACAATACAAAGGGGTAGAGATAATACCATGCATCTTGTCTGATCATAATGGAATGAAACTGAAAATCAATGATAAAAGAAGAAAGGAAAAATCAAGCATCACCTGGAGAATGAACAATAGGTTGCTGAGTGATCAATGGGTTTTAGAAGACATCAAGGAGGAAATTAAAAAATTCCTAGAGTTAAATGAAAACACAGACACAACATATCGGAATCTATGGGACACATTGAAAGCAGTTCTAAGAGGAAAATTCATTGCTTGGAGTTCATTCCTCAAAAAAAGAAAAAACCAACAAATAAATGATCTCATACTTCATCTCAAAATCCTAGAAAAAGAAGAGCTAAACAACAGCAAAAGAAGTAGAAGGCAAGAAATAATTAAAATCAGAGCTGAAATTAATGAAATTGAAACAAAAGAAACAATTGAAAAAATTGACAAAACTAAAAGCTGGTTCTTTGAAAAAATAAATAAAATTGACAGACCCTTAGCCATGCTAACGAAGAGAAGAAGAGAGAGAACCCAAATTACTAGCATACGGGATGAAAAAGGCAATATCACAACAGACACTTCAGAAATACAGAAGATAATAAGAAAGTACTTTGAATCCTTATACTCCAATAAAATAGAAGATAGTGAAGGCATAGATAAATTCCTTGAGTCTTATGATCTTCCCAGATTGAGCCAGGAGGATATAGACAACCTAAACAGACCAATAACAATAGAGGAAATAGAAGAAACCATCCAAAGACTACCAACTTAGAAAAGCCCAGGACCGGATGGGTATACAGCAGAGTTTTACAAAACCTTTAAAGAGGAACTAACACCAATACTTTTCAAGCTATTTCAGGAAATAGAAAAAGAGGGAGAACTTCCAAATTCATTCTACGAGGCCAACATCACCCTGATTCCGAAACCAGACAAAGACACTTCAAAGAAAGAAAACTACAGACCAATATCTCTAATGAACCTTGATGCAAAAATCCTCAATAAAATTCTGGCGAATCGGATTCAAATACATATCAAAAAAATTATACACCATGATCAAGTAGGATTCATCCCTTGTATGCAAGGTTGGTTCAATATACGGAAATCAATAAATGTTATCCACCACATCAATAGACTTAAAAACAAGAACCATATGATCATCTCGATAGATGCAGAAAAAGCTTTCGACAAAGTACAGCATCCCTTTATGTTCAAAACTCTAGAAAAATTAGGGATAACTGGATCATACCTCAACATTGTAAAAGCAATCTATGATAAGCCACAGGCCAGCATCATTCTGAATGGAGAAAAATTGAAGGCATTCCCTCTAAGATCTGGTACAAGACAGGGATGCCCTCTCTCACCACTTCTGTTCAACATAGTCCTCGAAACACTGGCCAGAGCAATTAGACAGACGAAAGAAATTAAAGGCATAAAAATAGGAAAAGAAGAACTTAAATTATCACTATTTGCAGATGATATGATTCTATACCTAGAAGACCCAAAAGGGTCTACAAAGAAGCTATTAGAGCTAATAAATGAATTCAGCAAAGTGGCAGGATATAAGATCAACACGCATAAATCAAAGGCATTCCTGTATATGAGCGACAAATCCTCTGAAACGGAAATGAGGACAACTACTCCATTCACAATATCCCCCCAAAAAATAAAATACTTGGGAATCAACCTAACAAAAGAGGTGAAAGATTTATACAATGAAAATTACAGAACCCTAAAGAAAGACATAGACGAAGACCTTAGAAGATGGAAAAATATACCCTGCTCATGGATAGGCAGAACTAACATCATCAAAATGGCGATATTACCAAAAGTCCTATATAAGTTCAATGCAATGCCAATCAAAATCCCAACAGCATATCTTATAGAAATCCATAAAAGAATCATGAAATTCATATGGAATAATAAAAGACCCAGAATAGCAAAAACAATACTAAGCAGGAAGTGTGAATCAGGCGGTATAGCGATACCAGACTTCAAACTATACTACAGAGCAATAGTAACAAAAACAGCATGGTACTGGTACCAAAACAGGCGGGTGGACCAATGGTACAGAATAGAGGACACAGTAACCAATCCACAAAACTACAACTATCTTATTTTTGATAAAGGGGCTAAAAGCATGCAATGGA
Organism: Urocitellus parryii; assembly: GCF_045843805.1. NCBI lineage: Eukaryota > Metazoa > Chordata > Mammalia > Rodentia > Sciuridae > Urocitellus > Urocitellus parryii. The sequence goes on along the minus strand of NC_135539.1, from coordinate 64,062,937 downwards.
GGAAGGATAGCATCTTCAACAAATGGTGCTGGGAAAACTGGAAATCCATTTGCACCAAAATGAATCTGAATCCCTATCTCTCGCCGTGCACAAAAGTTAACTCAAAATGGATCAAGGAGCTTGATATTAAATCAGAGACATGGCATCTGATAGAAGAAAAAGTTGGTTATGATCTACACGCTGTGGGATCAGGCTCCAAATTCCTCAATAGGACACCCATAGCACTAGAGTTAACAAATAGAATCAACAAATGGGACTTACTCAAACTAAAAAGTTTTTTCTCAGCAAAAGAAACAATAAGAGAGATAAATAGGGAGCCTACATCCTGGGAACAAATCTTTATTCCACACACTTCAGATAGAGCCCTAATAACCAGAATATACAAAGAACTCAAAAAATTAGACAATAACAAATAACCCAATCAATAAATGGGCCAAGGACCTGAACAGACACTTCTCAGAGGAGGACATACAATCAATCAACACGTACATGAAAAAATGCTCACCATCGCTAGCAGTCAGAGAAATGCAAATCAAAACTACCCTAAGATACCATCTCACTCCAGTAAGACTGGCAGCCATTAGGAAGTCAAACAACAATAAGTGCTGGAGAGGATGCGGGGAAAAGGGCACTCTTGTTCATTGCCGGTGGGACTGCAAATTGGTGCAGCCAATTTGGAAAGCAGTATGGAGATTTCTTGGAAAGCTGGGAATGGAACCACCATTCCACCCAGCTATTCCCCTTCTCGGTCTATTCCCTAAAGCCCTAACAAGAGCATGCTACAGGGACATTGCTACATCGATGTTCATAGCAGCTCAATTCACGATAGCAAGACTGTGGAACCAGCCTAGATGCCCTTCAATAGATGAATGGATAAAAAAAATGTGGCATTTATATACTATGGAGTATTATTCTGCATTAAAAAATGACAAAATCATAGAATTTGGAGGGAAATGGATGGCATTAGAGCAGATTATGCTAAGTGAAGCTAGTCAATTTTAAAAAACAAATACCAAATGACTCCTTTGATATAAGGGGAGTAAACAAGGACAGGGTAGGGACGAAGAGCTTGAGAAGAAGATTTACATTAAACAGGGATGAGAGGTGGGAGGGAAAGGGAGTGAGAAGGGAAATTGCATGGAAATGGAAGGCGATCCTCGGGGATATACAAAATGTCATACAAGAGGAAAGGAGGGGTAAGACAAGATAATACAAATGGAAGAAATGATTTACAGTAGAAGGGGTAGAGAGAGAAAAGGGGAGGGGAGGGGAGGGGAGGGGAGGGGAGGGGGGAATAGTAGAGAATAGGACAGACATCAGAATACATCAGACACTAGAAAGGCAATATGTCAATCAATGGAAGGGAAACTGATGTGATACAGCAATTTGTATACGGGGTAAATGGGGGAGTTCATAATCCACGTGAATCAAACCGTGTAATATGATGTATTAAGAACTATGTAATGTTATGAACAACCAAGAAAAAAAAAGAAAAAAAAAACTTCCTTTAATTCTGTTTCTAAGCCCTGCAAAATTTGTATTTGAATATTCTTATTTAAAAAGTATAAGAGAGTCACAGTCAGTCGTTTCAATTAGAAGACTCTATTTTCATTTAAAGATGGGCTGGGGGGCTGGGGGTGCGGCTCAAGCAGTAGCACACTTGCCTCACATGCTTGTGGCCCTGGATCAATCCTCAGCACCTCATACAAAGATGTTGTGTCCACCGAAAGCTTAAAAAAATAAATAAAAATTCTCTCTTCTCTCTCTCTCTCTCTCTCTCTCTCTCTCTCTCTCTCTCTCTCTTTAAAAAAAAATTTAAAAAAAATAAAGATGGGCTGGGGGGGTTTATTTGGTCCTAAAAATATACAACAATATCTTTTTTTTTTTTTTAGGTACCACAGATTGAACTGAGGGGTGCTTATTTACCACTGAGTTACATCCCCTGCCTGTTTGTTTGTTATGTTTTAAATTTTGATACAGAGTCTCACTAGTTGTTTAGGGCATTATTAATTTGCTGAGGCTGGCTTTGAACTTTCGATTCTTCTGCCCCAGCCTCCTAAACCACTGGATTACATGTATGCACCACCATGCCACACAATATCCCACACAATATCATTTTAAAAACTTTTTTAAAAGGAAGCAGCTAAAACAATACATTTAAAAGTTGGCTACCACTTGTGGTTTCAATCTTATATTAACAATAATCAGTAATCTATTATTGTTTAGATATTAGGTGTCACCAAAAGCTCACGGATAAGACAATACAAGAAGGTTTAGAGGTGACATGAACAGGTTAATCTAATCAGTGAATCAAGTCCCTGACAGGGATTAACTGAGTGGTAACTGCAGGCTGGTAGGGCGGGACTGGAGGAAGTGGGTCACTGGGAGCATGCCTTTGGGTATATATTTTGTTGTGAGGAGAGTTCTCTTTCTCTCTGCTTCCTGGTGTAATATCCTGAGATGCTTTCCTCTTCCACACTCTTCCACCATGATGCTCTGCCTCCTCCTCAGCCCCCAAGGAATGAAGCTGGCCTTCTATGGACTAAGACCTCTGAAACCATGATTCCCCAAATAAACTTTTCCTCCTGTAATTGTTCTTGTCAGGTCTTTATGTTGAAGCAACAAAAGAGCTGACTAAAATACCTCCCATTTAATCAAAATTTTCATGATTAAGTAAAATGACAATAAAAACAAATACAGTGCTACAAATTTTTTTTAAAAAATATTTTTTAGTTGTAGATGGACACAATACCTTTATTTATTTATTTTTATGTGGTGCTGAGGATCAAACCCAGTGCCTCGTATATTCGAGGCAAGCGCTTTGCCACTGAGCCACAATCCCAGCCCCTAGTGCTGCAATTTGTCAAAGTTTGTTATTTACTGGTCATATACCAGTATGATTTTAATAATAGCATTTCCAGGGCTGGGGCTGGGACTCAGGGGTAGAGCACTTGCCTAGCCATGTATGAGGCACTGGGTTCAATCCTCAGCACCATATATAAGGAAATGAATAAAATAAAGGTCCACCGACATCTAAATAATAACAACAACATTAGGATGTGTGTCTGAAGTGTAATGAGCATTAATAAAATAGATTTGATTGAATCTAACTATGCCTTAGACTGAGTCTATAGAAACTGCTCATGACAGAGAGGCCCTAAGTAATTTAGCAAGACCCTGTCTCTAAATAAAATATTAATAAAGGGCTGGGGATGTGGCTCAGTGGTTAAGTGTTCTATTGATGATGATAATAATAATAGCATTTCCAAAGAAATTTGTTCAGTTTTCAGTCTAACCTAGCTATTTACAACTGGTTTAGTTATCTGTTGTTTATAACAAATCACACCAAATTCAGAAGTTTTAAATAACAAACATTTACTACTTCATGGTGTCTGTATGTATGTAGATCAGGAATCTGCAAGTGACTTAGCTGGATGGTCTGGACTCAGGACTTCTCACGAGGCTACAATGAGGGTGTCATCTGAGGATCCTACGCACACTGAGGGGAGGGTTAGGAGGAGTTCACTTTGCCATGAGGAGTTTTACCTCATTGTGAGTGATCCAAAAGGGAGAATGGAAAATGAAAGCCACACCTTGGAAGTGGCATCTCTCAGTTCTGCTCTATTTCTTTGGTGTGGTGGAGGAGGGGACCACACAGAGATGTGAATAATAGAAGGGAGGCATCTTGGGGACCATCAGAGGTTGGCTACCACAAAAATCTTGGTTCTTCACCAACACATCTGAGGCAGCATCCATAAGTGGCAATGATTCACTTTAGCTGAAATTTTAAGCTGAGTAACATCTCCAATTGCAGGTGGAAGTGAGAAAAGCATGGATAGAGAATTTGCTTGTTATGAAAAAATGTCATGTGATTTTTTTAACCCCTTCACACATCATTTTTTCCTAAATTCATATTTCTAACTTACTTTCCTCTACCAAATGTCAGCCATTGGTCACACATAGGTTGAGTGTTGGAGAGTTTAAGGATTGTTTTATTCAGCTTTTTCTACCAGACAGACCAAAAGACCTGACAAGAACCATTTTAGAGAATTAGAGGTTTATTTGGTGCTCACAGTTCGGAGGATTCAGTTCACAGGGCCAACTCCATTGCTCTGATCCCTAGGTGAAACAGAACATCAAGGCAGAGGGGCCTGACAAGGGAAAGCATCTCAGAACATCACACCAGGAAGCAGAGGCAGAGAGAGAGGGGGAGAGGACCCACCTCCCTCAGCCACACCCTACCTGCCTACAATCACCACCCAGTTAATCCATTCAAGGAGATTAATGCAATGATTAAGTTATGGCTCTCAAAACCAATTATTTCACTTCTGAACTTACTTGCATTGTCTTACACATGAAATTTTGGGGGATACTTCATATTTAAACTATAACATGCATATATACATTTGCTTTAAAGATAAAATTATTTGGGCTCCTTTACAAAGTCAAGTGAGGCAAACAGGCCAATGATCTGGTATTAATGGGACTAGTTAGAAATTACAATTTACTGGATGAACTGACAGCATTTACAGGGTTAAAGAATAAAAAGTAGCTTCAAAACATAGTAAGGAAAGGTCAAGAAACAGAGACCAGAGAAAGTGGGAAAAGATAGACTTGGGTATGACCTTGAAAGATATCAGGTAGGAGAAAATTTGAAGTACATTTAGCCCACCACCACCACCAATTTAGCATTTTATTTTTTAACAGCTGAGACTTAAGCTGAATAAGGACAAACTAGAGAGGATCTGGAATGCCCTTGTAAAGAAGAAATAAACAGAATAAACTTATTGAAATCAGAGCTTCACAAAATATACTTTTTGCATCTGAAAGGTGTTTTCTACTTTTTAAATATAAAATTACAACCATAGTTGTGGTTTCATTCTACCTACAATTTTGTATTCCACTTTTTAAAAATTTAACATGGGAAATGCATATTTTATTCTCCAAACTTTATTGGTATTCATTCTTTGCTCCAACCCAGTGCCTGCCTTTAAGAAACAGCCCAATAGCGAAGGCTGGACAGTGAAAGACTATAGGTACTCTGATGGAATTCTCTACAATAACAGGCAAAGAAGAGAAGAAATAGAAAAGGAAAACAAAAATAAAACATTGGGAGATTAAAAGGTTAGCATCGAGGCTGGGAGTGGAAGCACACACCTTAATCCCAGTGGCTCAGGAGGCTGAGGCAGGAGGATCTCAAGTTCAAAGCCAGCCTCAGCAACAGGGAGGCACTAAGCAACTCGGGGAGACTCTGTCTCAAAATAAAATATAAAAAGGACTAGGGATATGGCTCAGTGTTAAGCACCTCTGGATCAATTCTTGGTATCAAAATATAAAGGTTAGCATAGGATTTTTATAAAAGCAGTCCCTGGTCAGCAATTCTCACTGTGCCTCCCTCTGAGTGGTTCTTTTAACCCCCTCATTGGCTTTCACTGTCTTTTTTATTTTTGAAGATGAAGTTAACCCAACTTTTAAAAATTTTTTTTTAGTTGTAATAGGACAAAATATCTTTATTTTATTTATTTTTATGTGGTGCTGAGGATCAAACCCAGGGCTTCGAATGTGCTAGGCAAGCACTGTACCGCTGAGCCACAACCCCAGCCCTTAACCCAACATTTTTAACAATTATCTAATACCCCACTGAACAAATATGCCACAATTTACCTACTCAATGTCCCATCTTTGGACATTTGATTAGTTTTAGGTTAGGTTTGGTTGTTTGTTGTTTTAATGTATACTACAATGAACCTTTTGTGTTCAGATGACATATTTACCAATTGTTATGTATCAAATGACCCCAAATTTAGCAGCTAAAACATCATCACTTATTGTCTCCTCATGTCTGTGGGTCAGAAATCCAAGTATAATCTGAATATACTTTAAGGCACTATATCTGAAAGGTAGTTTCAACATTCTTTTCTTTATACTAAATCTTGAAATCCATTGTGGTTTATTTGTGCCTGAAGTTTCTCTCATCGCTACTAAATTTTCATCTGAAACACTCAATCCATATTTATATTTCAAAAAGTTTACAATTGAAAAAGTAGGTTCACATTCTCATGTCAATCCAACAATACATAATTTTTTCCAATAAATAGAGTATCAGTTTTTAAATAAAAAATTTAACTCCTCAGATGCACTAGCTCTATAGTTTAAGTATGCAGTAGTCACATGACACCAATGGCCATCATATTGATAAAACAAGTGTGAAATCACAGGCGACAGAGTAATGTTCTACAGCTGATTATAGCCTATTGACACAAATGGTTATATAACTGCAGTTACCCTTTCATTTTGAGGTCCTATCTTTTGTATGTTTTTGAGGTACTGGGGATTGAACCCAGGAGAGCTTTACCACTGAACTACTACTGAGTGACATATATCTCCAGTGCCCCCCACCCTTCTTTTCACTAAATTTTCCAGACTGAACTCAAATTTGTTATGCCCACCGCAGCCTCTCAAGTAGTTGGGATTACAGGCACACACCATTGCACCTTCCAGAGGTCCTATCTTGAGTAAAACACTTTGATTCAATTAACTTATTCAATTAACACTTTGGAAGCAAGATGATAGCCAGGCATGGTGGCACACATCTGTAATCCTAGTGATTTGGGAGGCTGAGGCAGGAGGATTGCTAGTTTAAGGCCAGCCTCAGTAATTTAGGCCCTAAGCAATTTAGAGAGACCCTTTCTCAAAAAATAAAAAGGGTTGGGCATGTAACTCAGTGGTTAAGCACTGGGTTCAACCCCCAGTACTAAAAAAAATAAATAAATAATTTTTAAAAATAGCAAATTGATTCATTCATTTAAAACCACAGATAAGAGCAAAATAGGCTCCCCCCTACCCAAATTAACTTTAAATTTGGTCAGCTAACATAGTTCTACTAATACAGCTCCTATTTTCCTGTAGTCTGTAGATTTAAAAATCTATGGTAAGACAAGATAATAAGCATGTCTTATTTCAAAGTCCAATTCATATACTCCCAAATTCCTAAGCTTTTAATAGCTAAATTCTTTAATAGATAGTGGTAAGCTGCTCTATTACTTTCAAATTTCAGTCAAGTATATTGTGCTTAATGGACTTTTAGAAATTCAGCTGTAAATAAAAATGTGTTTTATCCTTCAATATATAAAAGTCATTAGGTTAATGTATACACTAGTGACTGAAAAATAAACCAAGTTCAAGCAATAATTTTGTTAAGACTCCAAGAAATGTGTCATGATGCACTATTTCAACTGGTATATTTCCAAACTGCCACTGTTGCCTTTCTCGTGATCTCAGCACACACCCATTTAGAACAGTTCTCCCACAGGTATCTGTGTAAGACCAAAAATGAAGCCTAAGACTAAAAAGATTTCAAGTGCTAACAGCTAGAGGAGGTATTTTGTGAGTCAAAGAGCTTGCCTCCTTCTTACAACTTTATGTGTTATTCCCTGTTGTATTTCTATGCCCAAAGTCTATTCAGTGGTTATCTGAATGTAGCAAAGTTCTTAAGGAAAAAAAAAAAAAAGAATCCCTTCCCTTTTTTTTCCGCTATAGACACATGAACCTCGTGATTTATCTTTTACTTATTCCAATGTATAGTTGGCCAATGTATTGTACATATTTTATAATATAGCACCATAGACTCCTGTCTACTATTGGCCCGGCTGTCTGGATACCTTTATGTTCATCTATAACAATTTTCCTATCTCAGATTGTAAAATCCTAGAGGTAAGATCTTAACAAACTTATTTACTTTATACAGTAAGAAAGTACCTCACACACTTTTTGATGATTACCAGGATGATGATATTGTTAAAGAAATTGACTACTAGCCTCATATAGAGAGGCTAAATGATTATACTTTGTTATTGTATATTCTACATTCTTAAAAATGCTATTTTTTCCAGAAAACTTTATTAATCAAGAGTTCCTAACTTTAAAAAATCCCAAAAATTAAAACTGCAGAAGAAGCCAGGTGCACATGCCTGTAATCCCAGAGGCTCGGGAGGTGGAGACAGGAGGATCTTGGGTTCAAAGACAGCCTCAGCAACAGTAAGGCAACTCAGTGAGACCCTATCTCTAAATAAAATACAAAATAGGGCTGGGGATGTGGCTTAGTAGTCGAGTGCCCCTGAGTTCAATCCATGGTACCCCCCCCAAAAAAAAAATTGCAGAAGAATCATATGTTTTTACTAGCATAGAAACTGAACCCTGAAAATGACCAACAAATCAGATAACCACTGAGTAAACAATTAAACTGTTATTTGGTTTAACACATTTGGCCTCTGGGCCAAAGAACATACATGAGAGACATTTATTTTCACTTTATCCTTTTTTTCATTAACACCTAAATAGAAAATATACTTGTGAAAACAAGTGTTGGATCAAATAGATGTGATATGTTTCATATTATATACCTCATTTGACCCTATATTTATGTGTTCCACAACCCTCCAAGATTATTTTTTAAATTATAAAAAAGATGTTTCAGAAATCAATGTTAATATTTACTGGCACAGTAAAGATAGTTGTCTGGGTGGTCTCCAAATAAACTTTTTAATTATTTTTGGTTTTTGAGTCAGGGCCTTGCTCTGTTGCTCACACTGCTCTCAAACTCATGGGTTCAAGCAACCCTGTGGCCTCAACCTACCAAGGAGAGAGTCCTGCATCACCATGAAATTTTAATTACTAGGTGCTAGGCTCCTTCTCCCCATCCTTTCTCACACAAAGACATAAAGAACAAAGTCCCTAGCTCTTACTTCATATATTTATCATGAATATTTGCATTTTTAAACTTTAATTGCTTTGAAAATTGCTAAGAGAATATCTTTTAGGTGTTTTCACCACAAATATATGTGAAGTTTTTTTTTTGGTTTTTTTTTTGCTTTTTTTTTTTTTTTAAATCACTGCTTCCTCAGCTGTTCTACACTATTTAGGCTATGACATTTGCATGAAAGTAGCTCAAGAAGAATATTTGCAAGAATTCTAATTTTAAAATTCTCTTCTCCTTTTCTTATTTTATTATTCAACGTAAGACAGAAAACAACCAGGCTGGCCAGCTGTTTTGATTCCTTCCTTACATTATCTATTTAGTAAACAGGATATAATCTACCCAGTGTTTCTGTACAGTCCACATTAGCCGGTCTCTGTGAGCACTACTCTTCATTGGTTGTGGAAAAGCTCGTCTCCTAACTGCTACTGAGTGGGACATAAATCAGGTCTACAGAGAAAGAACAGTCACACATATGGAAATCAGCCATCAGGGATTAAAAACAGAAGTATCTGGCATGATTTTCAGATATGACTAGGAGTTTAAAAAGAATGATGAGCTCTTGTTCACTTTCCCTCTTTTTTTTTTTCATTAGTTGCTCATGACAATACAATGATTTTAACATATCATACATTTAAATCAAATGGGGTATAATTTCTTATTTTTCCAAGAGTACAAGTTGCAGAATCACATTGGCTATACAGCCACATATATATATACAGCAATACTAGTGTCTATTTTATTGTGCACTTAGAAAGGAAGAAACTTGGAAGTTTTGAGAAGTTGTAAAATAGTTCTGCCGTAAACTGCTCCATGATCAGAATAAATCCTCCAGCCTCTCCAGTCCAGCTTCCTATCTGTGACACTTATATCAATAATTTGAAAGTTGTAGAATATCTAACCAAATTTACCCCTCTTTGCCAGGTGTGAGAACAGCCAGAGTTAGCTCCAAAAATAAACACTTAAACTTCTTTTTGAGCCCAAATATGGAAAAGCATTCACCCAATACACCTGGATGGTTTCTCCTTCACACTTTCAGCAAGGCTATGCTCTCACCTCAGTCCCTACTCTTAATTGCCACCATCCTGAGCAATGAAGGTCATTGGAAGTGCTCCTCCCCAGAGCTGCTGGCTTAATAGACCCCAAGTCTGAGAGAGACTGCCCTGCCCCCAGGGTAGGGGGAGCAGGAAAGAACAGCCCACACCGACACCCCCCCTTCTCCAGGAGCCTCCCTGGGCCTGCCTCTCAGCAGCTGCAGCAGCTAGGGTGGCTGCACAATCCCACTGTCAACACAGACTCTTTGGATACCCTTTATCACCAAAAGCAAGACTTTTCCTTAGAAAGAGTGAGAGACTTGACACTGGTTAGATAAACAGATAGTTAGAACAATCATGCAGAGTGGGAAAGAGTAGCAAGAAGGAAGAGGAGAAATAATTAATCTAAGAACAGGGAAAATACAAGGGAATAGCTTATTTATCTTCAAATTGAGAGGTAAATATAATCAGGTGTATTCAATAACTGGAGATTTGATTTATATGGAGACAAAAACAAACAAACCCCAAAATATCATTTCTTTTGGTGGTCAGTAAAGTGTTTTATAAATCTATACACGAAATTAACTTTAAAATAATTTTTTTTAGTTGTAGATGGCCACAATACCTTTATTTACTTATTTCATTTTTATGTGGTGCTGAGGATAGAACCCAGTGACTCATGCATGCTAGGTAAGCACTCTACCAATGAGCTGCAACCCCAGCCCTAGAAATAAGTTTTAAAAATTATAATTTTCAAATAAGCAAAAGTCAAATAATGCAAATAATGCCCAGTGTTTCTTTCTTCTTCTACTGTACATATATATTTTTGTTTCCTATATGTATACTTTTTCCTTCTTTTGCCCTTAAATAAGATATAGTTTGACTTATTTTGCATCTCCAATTAAGATCTAAATATTTAAGATCTTAAATTGTCTAATCAAATATTTTACTACTAATACTAAGAAGAAAACACTGAGTTAATGTTCTCCCATTAATCTCAATCTTTTCCAGTTTCTGGAAATCATTGAGAAATAAATCACGTTAGTGGAGGAAAACCCTCTATTTTCACTGATTTGGATGTGAATGATGACTTCTTCTATAGCTTACTAGATAGTAATTCCCTTTTTTTCTGAGAAATCTATGCAGTAATCTCTTTGGGGAGTTTCTGGGTCCCAGGCCCCTAACTACTGTGAAATATTGAAATTACAGTGGGAATTCCATGTGGGAGTCAGATTATAGCAAGAAATTGGAATGGGATCCCTAAGACAGATCCTATTTATGAACTATAATCATTTCACCCAGACTCAACAAAAGAGAGGGATGAAAAGGTTATCTCTGGGCACCTGCCTGACAGTGTATCTGCACAGCTGTCCCTCAAAGCTCTTTTGAACCATTCTGAAATACTTATGTCACAATCTATAACATGTCCCTCTGACATATCAAAAAACTTATTAAATCCACTTATGTAGTTTCCTGTGATAACTTAAGGCAGTGTTTTAAATCAGAAGCTGGTTTTCTCATTAAACATGTACTAAAAAACAGTCTAAGGTAAAACTACTTGGAAAACCAAAGTTTAGATATTAAAAGGAAGATTTTTAATATGTTAATTCTGAATCATTCTAGCATAAAAATAGTTTTCTTTCTCAACTTAGTTTTCTACTTTTTATTTTTATTTTGTCTCTAGTAGTACCCACCATTATAAGAATCAAATTAAATATAATTTCAGAGAGCCTCTTCCTATTTCTGTAAGTTTTTTCTTCGATGTTCTTTCAGAAAGTATTTAGTGCAGCTGTAGGGTATAGTAGTTAACATGGCTTGGAAGTCACACAGAAGTAGACCCAAATTCTGGTTCCACCGTTCATGTAAGTTCAGGCATCCTCTCTACATTATGTGAGAGTGATGCCTACCCAAGGGTAGCTGTGATCAAAATGAGATTATGTTTCTGAATTTTATAGCCAGGCACATAGTAATTACTCAATAGATAATGGCTATTATTTTATTACATACACAAACATTCAAAAATCTGAAAGAAAGACCATCCTTAATCTCACCATGTTAGTAATACAATCTTTTATTTCTTTGTAATTTGTATCCACACAAAATTTTATTTTTATATTATAATTGTAAAATATAATTTTATTCTTTTTAACATTATAATCACTTCTCTGTGTTACCATATAGGGATCATAATTACTTTTGTACTTTGTTGCATGAGATTCCATTAAGTAGATTACTATAATTTAACACTAAATTTCTGTCAAATGTTTGAGGTGTTTTGATATTACAAATAATGTTACAATAATGTTTTCATTAATACACTTTTTCATTCTGTGGAATTCCATCCTGAGGACGAATTTCCAAAGCAGACTTTTCAGGGTAAGCATGAGCTTTTTCATGACTTAGATTTGTTCTGTCAAACTGCTTTCCATGAGATTATACAATTTGTAGTTCCTCTTCCGATGTCATAAACATTATTTTATTATTTTACTTTGAGACAAGTTCTCATTAAAATGTCTAGAGTGGCCTAGAACTTGCAACCTCTCCCAAGGAGCTGGGGTTGTGGCACCCAGCTACATTTCATAAATGCTATAATGTCCTCTCCAATCTTCATGTTAATATGAATATTTTACATTGACTGAGTATTTGCCACTTGCCAAGCACTGGTCTAAGCACTTTACAGTATTATTTCATCATCCTCACAACAAATCTCTGGAGCAATTATTATTGGTTACCCTTTTGCAGATGAAGAAGTTAAGGTTCAGAAAGTTTGAAAGCTATGTCCAAGGTCACAAAGCACCTAAGTGGTAATAGTTGGACTCAAACTCAAATCCTATCTATTGCCATAGTACTCTTAGCTCCTTAACTGCATTCTACTTTACTCCCTGACCCTCCCAATAATAGTAGATGTAAAAAGAGTTTATTGATGCATTTTTTTATTATTAGCAAAATTGATGGTTTTAATTTATGTTTGTTGAAAATGTATTTTCTTCTTATGTTATTTGTTCATAAGCAACTTCTATAAAGTAGTGGGGCAAATCTGTTCCCTATGTGTTTCTTATCAATCAGTTGTATCAGAACAACCTTCTCCCAAGAGATACCAGTTTATAAGAGAAGATGCCCCTCCTTCTCTACTTCCTCCTTCCTGCCCAACATGAGCAGAATACAAACATAGTGTAGAAAGTTATGTCCGTATCTTTTTCACATCACTCACTCAAGTGAGATAGCTCCTGGCTGATTTGGAATGCTCTGTCGTGAATGAAGGTGAAAACCAATGACTCCTTGAGGGTGACAAACCACCATAATCTTTGTAACTGAACCTATTTACCAAGGCCTTTGAGAATCAACTCCACTCCTCACACCCTGCTCCCATCTCATCTTTCTCCTCCCCACTTCAAATTCCCCATCTGCTAAAGATGGAAATATATAGTACTTTGTGAGAATGTGATCCAAACAACTTGGCTATCCTTCAAAACTGATGATATAGAAACGTCCTTAAAGCCCCCATCTATAGTTTACTAAGAAAAACCAGATTTACCTAATGAACCTAAATGAATCATCCTATTTAAGCTCTAATACCTGCATTATGTCTTGCAATATATCCAAGTGCCCAGGCTGCAGCCTCTTTGACTCCAGGGTCGAAATCTTCCAGGCATATCACCAGTGTATCCAGTGCTCCGCAGTCCACAATGGCCTGAGCCAGCTGAGGGGAATGTTTACCAACTGCCCGCAACACAAAGGCCGCTGCTTTCTTGTAGAATCGCTACCAGGGCGAAAAAGACCAAACCAAGGAATTGAAAACTTACATATCCAAAGTCTATGGTAGTCATAAAGTGATTAAGTAAAACTCAATAGCTTTTGAAAACAAAAGACAAAAAAACTGCAAAATCATTTTGATTATTTGATGTTCCATCATTGTTTCTGTTCAGTAACTAAACTAAAAACAAGGTAAATCTTACATTATATTTCATATCTTTTACTCTAAAACATATAATTGGAAATTGTACAAAATAAAATATAAAATTGTGCTCTCTGCAAGTTCATAAAACAATGAGATTTTGTGTGTCTGCATTACACTCAAAGGCACTGTGTGACCCAAGGGAGCTTTTAGATTGTTAGCATGAGTTACTAAACCAACTAACTCATTTCCTTTACTTCTCCTCAGTCTCTAAGCAAGGCCAGCCTTTCATAACCTCCGCTAGTCCTTCTGGTGTCCCAAGTTACCCTGAAATAACAACCATATTCCAAGATGCAATATTCCAATCAACAAACAGAAAAATAATTCATGATCTATTTTCAAACTTCTCCTCACAAATAATAAGAATGGAATATTAGTTATTTGTCCCCTCTAGAAATGTTTTCTTAAAGATAAAAGCTAATTGTCATTATATGACTTTTAAATATTGCTTCATGTTTATATTTCCTGTATAAATTTATCTAATTAAGGAATAAGAGACTGAAACTAAAATATAAAACTAACATGTTTCTCTTCATATTACTAAAACAATTCAATGTATAAAAATATTTGACTATAACTCTCTTGTTTTATGGTTAAAAAATGATACAATGATGTTGTCATAATTCTTTTACTAATAAAACCCAATTAAGTAGTTGGGGATGTAGCTCAGTGGCAAAGTGCTTGCCTACCATGTACAAGACCCTGGGTTCAATCCCCAATGCTGCGAAACAAAACAAAACACAATTAATCTCCTACTTTATATTCTATAGTTTCTGTTTCTTTAAATGACTGCTAAAAAGGGACTAGGTGATTACAGCACCTTCTCTGAAAGCCTTCTCTTAGGCTAAGATACGATATAATACAAATTATAGGCAGAAAACAAAACACATTAAGTATATATTAACAGATTACATCTATGCAATTAACATATACTATGAATGTAAGAAATATATTGTTAGTACTGATATTTCAATATTTAGTTTCTTAAGTTATGGCAGTAACCCAATTTTTACTACTTTATTATAAATATTAGGGTAGGCCCAGTAGCAGCCAAAAGGAAACCTGGCTAGCCAGCGCTGGGGGAGGGGCAAGCAGAAAAAATCAAAGTGATAGAGTGCCAGGGATCCCAACTGCAGCAGGACCAGGGAGATCCAGGCCAACTGATTCCCGCGGCCTGCCCTGCGGCTACAGAAGGCGTGGCGCCTCAGTGAAGCCATTAATTAGCAAGCAGGGAGGTTAGGGACTGCCATTAGGTGGAATCCCGCCAGCCAAGCCCACACGGACCCTTGGGCCGAGCACGGGATCTCAGAAGGGGAAGGAAGCGGTACAGTCCCATCCCATCCCCCACAGCGGACACTCCACTGAGGCAGTCAGCGGCCACCATCCGGTAAAGCTGAAGGATACACAGCCACTCTCCTTCAGAGTTCAACATCAAAACAGGTTGGTGTCATTCAGCTCACCCCCCAGACAGCGGGAATTCGCATAAAATCTCTTCTAGGCTTGCCGGGAGAGGGAGTATCAAGCTGAGCCTCCATAAAGACTAGGGGGAAACTAGAGACACCTGACCTCCAACCCCTCCTCCCAGTAGCAGCCAAAAGGAAACCTGGCTAGTCAGCGCTGGGGGAGGGGCAAGCAGAAAAAATCAAAGTGATAGAGTGCCAGGGATCCCAACTGCAGCAGGACCAGGGAGATCCAGGCCAACTGATTCTCGCGGCCTGCCCTGCGGCTACAGAAGGCGTGGCGCCTCAGTGAAGCCATTAATTAGCAAGCAGGGAGGTTAGGGACTGCCATTAGGTGGAATCCCGCCAGCCAGGCCCACACGGACCCTTGGGCCAAGCACAGGATCTCAGAAGGGGAAGGAAGCGGTACAGTCCCATCCCATCCCCCACAGCGGACACTCCACCGAGGCAGTCAGCGGCCACCATCCAGTAAAGCTGAAGGATACACCACCACTCTCCAACAGCTTGCAACATCAAAACAGCCAGCAGCAGGACCCCGGAGATCCAGGCCAACTGACTCGCGCGGCCTGCCCCGCAGCTACAGAAGGCGTGGCGCCTCAGAGAAGCCATTAATTAGCAAGCAGGGAGGTTAGGGACTGCCATTAGGTGGAATCCCGCCAGCCAAGCCCACTGCCCACGCCCGGAACAGGCCCAGCGACCTGCCAGCATGGTAGTCACGACACCCCAATTGGAATAGGGACAGAGCAGAGCCGCCTTCCACTCCCGGAACAGGCCCAGAGAGACGCCAGAGTGGTAGACTCGTCACCCCAATTGGAGTAGGGGCACAGCCGCCGCCCGCACCTGCAAGGGAGACTTTTCAACTATACAAGAGCAACATAAATAAATAGGGGGTAAATTTCAAAAACACAACAGTTGCACCAAGCAGAAAGAAATGCGAGCAGTATGAAAAGACAAGGAAAGAAAGGACCACAAGCAATGCAGGTCAACTCAACTTTAGAAGAGGTAATAGCTTCAACAGATGGAATATCAGATAAAGAGTTCAGGATATATATGCTTCAGATGATCTGGAATCTCAAGGAAGACATGAGACAGCAAAATCAGACAATGAAAGATCACATTGACAAACAAATCCAGGAAGTAAAAGATCAATTTCACAGGGAGATAGAGGTAATAAAAAACAAACAAATAGAAATTCTAGAAATGCAGGAAACAATAAACCAACTTAAAAACTCATTGAGAATTCTATCAGAAGAGTAGATCACTTAGAAGAGAGAACATCAGACAATGAAGACAAAGTATTTCAACTGGAAAAGAACATAGACAGCTCAGCAAGTCTGCTAAGAAACCATGAGCAGAACATCCAAGAATTATGGGACAATATCAAAAGACCAAATTTAAGAGTCATTGGGATACAGGAAGGCACAGAGCTCCATTCCAAAGGAATAAACAGTCTATTCAGTGAAATAATACGAGAAAACTTCCCAGAATTGAAGAATGAGACAGAATCCCAAATCCTAGAAGCCTACAGGACGCCGAATGTGCAAAATCATAAGATATCCACACCTAGACACATTATAATGAAGATGTCCAACATACAGAATAAGGAGAGAATTTTAAAAGCTGCAAGAGAAAGAAACCAGATTACATTTAGGGGTAAACCAATCAGGATAACAGCTGATCTCTCAACACAGACTCTGAAAGCTAGAAGATCCTGGAATAACATATTTCAAACACTGAAAGACAATGGGCTCCAACCAAGAATCTTGTATCAGGCGAAATTAAGCTTCAGGTTAGAAGATGAAATTAAAACCTTCCACGATAAACAAAAGTTAAAAGAATTCGCAGCTAGAAAACCATCACTTCAAAAAATCCTTGGCAAAACATTACAGGAAGAGGAAATGGAAAATAACATTGAAAACCAACAATGGGAGGTAGGACAGTAAAGGGGGGAAAGTAGTCAAAGAGGATAACAAATCAGGTTTAGTAATATCAATAAACAAATATGGATAGAAGAACAAACCATATCTCAATAATAACCCTAAATGTTAATGGCTTAAACTCACCAATTAAGAGACACAGGCTAGT
Organism: Urocitellus parryii; assembly: GCF_045843805.1. Lineage (NCBI taxonomy): Eukaryota > Metazoa > Chordata > Mammalia > Rodentia > Sciuridae > Urocitellus > Urocitellus parryii. The sequence goes on along the minus strand of NC_135539.1, from coordinate 64,045,648 downwards.
AGAATGGATCAAAAAACAAGACCCAACAATATGCTGTCTACAGGAGACGCATTTGATAGGAAAAGATATACATAGACTGAAGGTGAAAGGTTGGGAAAAATCATATCACTCATATGGACCGCGGACACAAGCAGGAGTGTCCATACTCATATCTAATAAAATAGATTTCAAGCCAAAGCTAATCAAAAGGGATATAGAAGGACACTTCATACTGCTCAAGGGAACCATACACCAACAAGACATAACAATCATAAATATATATGCCCCAAATAATGGTGCAGCTGTGTTCATCAAGCAAACTCTTCTCAAGTTCAAGAGTCTAATAGACCACCATACAATAATCATGGGAGACTTCAACACACCTCTCTCACCACTGGACAGATCTTCCAAACAAAAGTTAAATAAGGAAACTATAGAACTCAATAACACAATTAACAACCTAGACGTAATTGACATATATAGACTATACCACCCAACATCAAGTAGCTACACTTTTTTCTCAGCAGCACATGGAACCTTCTCAAAAATAGACCATATACTATGTCACAGGGCAACTCTTAGACAATACAAAGGGGTAGAGATAATACCATGCATCTTGTCTGATCATAATGGAATGAAACTGAAAATCAATGATAAAAGAAGAAAGGAAAAATCAAGCATCACCTGGAGAATGAACAATAGGTTGCTGAGTGATCAATGGGTTTTAGAAGACATCAAGGAGGAAATTAAAAAATTCCTAGAGTTAAATGAAAACACAGACACAACATATCGGAATCTATGGGACACATTGAAAGCAGTTCTAAGAGGAAAATTCATTGCTTGGAGTTCATTCCTCAAAAAAAGAAAAAACCAACAAATAAAGGATCTCATACTTCATCTCAAAATCCTAGAAAAAGAAGAGCTAAACAACAGCAAAAGAAGTAGAAGGCAAGAAATAATTAAAATCAGAGCTGAAATTAATGAAATTGAAACAAAAGAAACAATTGAAAAAATTGACAAAACTAAAAGCTGGTTCTTTGAAAAAATAAATAAAATTGACAGACCCTTAGCCATGCTAACGAAGAGAAGAAGAGAGAGAACCCAAATTACTAGCATACGGGATGAAAAAGGCAATATCACAACAGACACTTCAGAAATACAGAAGATAATCAGAAATTACTTTGAATCCTTATACTTCAATAAAATAGAAGATAGTGAAGGCATAGATAAATTCCTTGAGTCCTATGATCTGCCCAGATTGAGCCAGGAGGATATAGACAACCTAAACAGACCAATAACAATAGAGGAAATAGAAGAAACCATCCAAAGACTACCAACTAAGAAAAGCCCAGGACCGGATGGGTATACAGCAGAGTTTTACAAAACCTTTAAAGAGGAACTAACACCAATACTTTTCAAGCTATTTCAGGAAATAGAAAAAGAGGGAGAACTTCCAAATTCATTCTACGAGGCCAACATCACCCTGATTCCGAAACCAGACAAAGACACTTCAAAGAAGGAAAACTACAGACCAATATCTCTAATGAACCTTGACGCAAAAATCCTCAATAAAATTCTGGCGAATCGGATTCAAATACATATCAAAAAAATTATACATCATGATCAAGTAGGATTCATCCCTGGGATGCAAGGCTGGTTTAATATACGGAAATCAATAAATGTTATTCACCACATCAATAGACTTAAAAATAAGAACCATATGATCATCTCAATAGATGCAGAAAAAGCATTCGACAAAGTACAGCATCCCTTTATGTTCAAAACTCTAGAAAAATTAGGGATAACAGGATCATACCTCAACATTGTAAAAGCAATCTATGATAAGCCACAGGCCAGCATCATTCTGAATGGAGAAAAATTGAAGGCATTCCCTCTAAGATCTGGTACAAGACAGGGATGCCCTCTCTCACCACTTCTGTTCAACATAGTCCTCGAAACACTGGCCAGAGCAATTAGACAGACGAAAGAAATTAAAGGCATAAAAATAGGAAAAGAAGAACTTAAATTATCACTATTTGCAGATGATATGATTCTATACCTAGAAGACCCAAAAGGGTCTACAAAGAAGCTATTAGAACTAATAAATGAATTCAGCAAAGTGGCAGGATATAAGATCAACACGCATAAATCAAAGGCATTCCTGTATATCAGCGACAAATCCTCTGAAATGGAAATGAGGACAACTACTCCATTCACAATATCCCCCCAAAAAATAAAATACTTGGGAATCAACCTAACAAAAGAGGTGAAAGATTTATACAAGGAAAATTACAGAACCCTAAAGAAAGATATAGAAGAAGACCTTAGAAGATGGAAAAATATACCCTGCTCATGGATAGGCAGAACCAACATCATCAAGATGGCGATATTACCAAAAGTTCTCTATAAGTTTAATGCAATGCCAATCAAAATCCCAGCAGCATTTCTTGTAGAAATAGATAAAAGAATCATGAAATTCATATGGAATCATAAAAGACCCAGAATAGCAAAACAATGCTAAGCAGGAAGTGTGAATCAGGCGGTATAGCGATACCAGACTTCAAACTATACTACAGAGCAATAGTAACTAAAACAGCATGGTACTGGTACCAAAACAGGCGGGTGGACCAATGGTACAGAATAGAGGACACAGTAACCAACCCACAAAACTACAACTATCTTATATTTGATAAAGGGTCTAAAAGCATGCAATGGAGGAAGGATAGCATCTTCAACAAATGGTGCTGGGAAAACTGGAAATCCATTTGCATCAAAATGAATCTGAATCCCTATCTCTTGCCATGCACAAAAGTTAACTCAAAATGGATCAAGGAGCTTGATATTAAATCAGAGACACGGCATCTGATAGAAGAAAAAGTAGGGTATGATCTACATACTGTGGGATCGGGCTCCAAATTCCTCAATAGGACACCCATAGCGCAAAAGTTAACAACTAGAATCAACAAATGGGACTTACTCAAACTGAAAAGTTTTTTCTCAGCAAAAGAAACAATAAGAGAGATAAACAGGGAGCCTACATCCTGGGAACAAATCTTTACTCCACACACTTCAGATAGAGCCCTAATAACCAGAATATACAAAGAACTCAAAAAATTAGACAATAAGATAACAAATAACCCAATCAATAAATGGGCAAAGGACCTGAACAGACACTTCTCAGAGGAGGACATACAATCAATCAATAAGTACATGAAAAAATGCTCACCATCGCTAGCAGTCAGAGAAATGCAAATCAAAACTACCCTAAGATACCATCTCACCCCAGTAAGATTGGCAGCCATTAGAAAGTCAAACAACAATAAGTGCTGGAGAGGATGCGGGGAAAAGGGCACTCTTATTCATTGCTGGTGGGACTGCAAATTGGTGCAGCCAATTTGGAAAGCAGTATGGAGATTTCTTGGAAAGCTGGGAATGGAACCACCATTTGACCCAGCTATTCCCCTTCTCGGTCTATTCCCCAAAGACCTAATAAGAGCATGCTACAGGGACACTGCTACATCGATGTTCATAGCAGCACAATTCACGATAGCAAGATTGTGGAATCAGCCTAGATGCCCTTCAATAGATGAATGGATAAAAAAAATGTGGCATTTATACACAATGGAGTATTACTCTGCATTAAGAAATGACAAAATCATAGAATTTGGAGGGAAATGGATGGCATTAGAGCAGATTATGCTAAGTGAAGCTAGTCAATCTTTAAAAAATAAATACCAAATGACCCCTTTGATATAAGGGGAGTAAACAAGGACAGGGTAGGGGCGAAAGTTTGAGAAGAAGATTTACATTAAACAGGGATGAGAGGTGGGAGGGAAAGGGAGTGAGAAGGGAAATCGCATGGAAATGGAAGGCGATCCTCAGGGTTATACAAAATGACATATAAGAGGAAAGGAGGGGTAAGACAAGATAATACAAATCGAAGAAATGATTTACAGTAGAAGGGGTAGAGAGAGAAAAGGGGAGGGGAGGGGAGGGGAGGGGGGATAGTAGAGAATAGGACAGACAGCAGAATGCATCAGACCCTAGAAAGGCAATCTGTCAATCAATGGAAGGGTAACTGATGTGATACAGCAATCTGTATATGGGGTAAAATTGGGAGTTCATAACCCACTTGAATCAAACTGTGAAAGATGATGTATTAAGAACTATGTAATGTTTTGAACGACCAACAATAAATAAATAAATAAATAAATAAATAAATAAATATTAGGGTAGAATTTTAAAGTGGGTTTCTATAGATCATTTTCTTATAATCATGGGAAATAATGATATTTCTTGTCATTACTATAAACTAATTTGACTTTTGACTCTGCTGAATCATCAATTCACAGGTAATTTACAGGTATCAATAATTATTATTAATGCAGTGCCTATAATTCATATGTTCTGATCTAATTCTCTCTTCTTTTTACTTCATGCAAATTCCTAGTGTTCCTCTTTCCTATTCCTTACCAAATGAATTGGCTTTAAAAGAGAAAGAGAGAGAGAAAAAACACACAGGACTTTGTGCTTCATAAAAAGGAGATTAAATATCCTTTGAGAAATGACTTCAAGACTGATAGGTGAAAGAGACAGAAGCATATGAATGAATAATGCTTTGATTCTCACTGCTTCCTCACTTTTATGCCTAGTATTTTCTGTCTCTTTACACCTAAAAGACATTCATTCATTCTTAGAAAATTTCTATTGAGAAACTTCTATGTGGGATATAGAAACACAGACCCCTAACCTCAAAGGAAAGAATAGAATCAAGGAGGAAGAAACTCTATTTGATGAAAAAGAAACATTCACAAGAAAAATTAAGTTTCTTCCTTTTTTTTTTTTTTTTTTTGATACTGGGAATTGAACTCAGGGGCACTCAACCACTGAACCACATACCTGGCCCTGTTTTGTATTTTATTTAGAGACAGAGTCTCATTGCATTGCTTAGTACCTCGCTAAGTTGTTAAGGCTTGCTTTGAACTCGAGATCCTCCTGTCTCAGCCTCCCAAGCCACTGGGATTACAGGCATGTGCCACTACGACCAGTAGAAAATTAAGTTTCTGTGATTTCTTGTGAGGGCATTAGTAAATGACTCTCAAATCTATTAAAAACAAAAACAAACTAACAACCATAACAAAAAACAAGGGCTAAGCATGTAGCTTAGTAATGGAGCACTCGCCCAGCATTTATGAGGTCCTGGATTCAATCCCCAGCACCAAAAAAAAAAAAAAAAAATCAAAATTTTTGCACAATTTGGATTTTCAAATTCTGATAAAATATATGTATTGTAAAATTTGCCATTTTAATCATTTTGAAATATAAAATGTGGTGATATTTAATGCATTCATAATGTATGTCGTACAACCATCACCACTATCTAGTTCCAGAATATTTTCAATACCCCTACAAGAAACCCCTTATAAATTAAGCAGCCACTCCCTATTCCCATTCTTCACCCAGTCCCTAGCAACCACCAATATGCGTCTGTCTCTATGGATTTGCATATTCTGGATATTTCATATAAATGGGATCATACTATATGTGGCCTTTCACTTGACATAATGTGATTGCTTTATGTATGATTCCCTAAAATAAAAGAACTAAATCATTGTCTCCTTATATTAACTTAATGGAGAAAAGCTGTTTATCAGCTCCAAAGCTAAATACACTAAAGATATTATTATGTGCAATTCCGAGAATTTTAGGTTGTATTAATGCCCAAATAATTCAAACACCTATAAATGCACAACTCTGCCCACTCTACCAAAATTTTTAAACCCTAAAACAAAATGCATATAAATTATTTCTTTTTAAATCTTACATTCTGTTCTGCCAGTGAATAAACAAGCTGTGGAAGAATGTCGCCCTTCACAACTGCTTCTGCTAAGTCATCATTATAATTGGCCAGTCTCCCAAGAGCCAAAGCAGCAGTCTGTTGAATTGTTGGGACCACATCCAGAAGAAGAGGCCTCAGCAAAGACATTACACCTGAGTTAAATTATGAAACACAGAATCAGCAAAATTTAAATTAAAAAGCAAACACAATTTAGTATATATATATAGCTCTGGGATGGCCCCCAGAGGCTCCTGGGTTAGAGTTGGGTCTGCAGCTAGCACAGCACTGCTGGGAGGTGGTGGAGACTAGGATTTGGGCAGATCCCTGAGGGCATGTCCTTGAAGTCTTGAGTCTCTTGGGTCCCTTTCCTCAACTCCTGTCTCCCTCCCTCCCTCCCTCCCTCCCTTTCTCCTTCCTGGCTGCCATGAATTGAGCAGTTTTGCTCCCTGCCATGATGTTCTGCCCTACCACAGCCCATAAACTGCAGCCAAGTAATCATGCACTGAAACCTCTAAACTGTGAGCCAAAATAAATCTTTCCTCCTTTATGTTGATTTTTATTAAGTATTTTTCATAGTGACAGAAAGCTGACATAACACATATGCAGACAAGAGAATCAAGGGTAAAAATCAGTGGAAACAAAAAAAATTATCCACTAAAAGTTAATGGGATATTTAGAATTATCTGACCTGCCAAGACACAAAATCATACAAACTGTAATTATTAAGCAGCAGCACAGCATGGAAATAAGAAAGGCTTTGGAGTGAGAGTCTGAATCTCAAAACAAAATATGTACAGCAGAGGAAGGAGATTGAGGTGAAGGGGGGTGGGTAAGAGGAATAACTGTGTAATGAAATTGAGCAAATTATGCTATATGCATGTATGAATACATCATAATGAACTCCACTTCTATGTACAACTATAATGTACCAGTTAAGAAAATAATAAATAAATAGAAGACTGCTAGAGTAAAGCAAGGGGACAGGAGGAGGGAGGAGAGAAGGGAAAGGGGAAGTACTGGGGACTAAGAAAGAGCAAACTGTCCCATGCATTTATGATTATGTAAAAATGAACCTCACTATTATGTACAACTATAATGCACCAATGAAAACATTTTTTTAAAAAATGAAAATCTGATTCAACTCATAAATAGCTATGTGACCTGATAGGGTTGTCATGAGGACTGCAGACTAAGTTGTATATGGTATAATGCCTAGTACCTCATAGGCAGGGAATAGGAGGGGGAAGTCCCCAAGTCCTTTATTCTCAATGAAGCCTTCCATTTAGTCTTTTCTCTTATTCCAACTTAATTTATAGTTTATTACAGAAATTTTATCAGGATCTATCTCAGAACATGGGCAGCTGGAAGGGCCATTTTGCTTGGACCTCGTACTCATGAAGAGTACTACCTCCAAGTAAATTCCTTTAGATTAACATAATATATTATCAGCCTTCATAACATTCACCCTAGGAAAGAATACATTGCTTTCACAACCATAATGAAAACAGCTTATAGCTATCCAGCACTTATTATATGCATACATTGTTCTAAGGACTTTTTTCCATATTAATTCACTTAACCCTCATAACAATCCTATGGAGTAGGCCCTATTATTATGTCTGTTTTACTAATAGGATAGGAAATTAAAGCTGAGAGCAGTAAATTGTCACACAACTAGTAAATGGTAGTGCAAGGCTAGAATTTAAACATTCTTTATAGTCATTATTAAATAAATAATGTGTATTGAAAATTAAGGGGAGAGGGAGATCAATAATAATTGCATTTTGGTTATTTTTCTGGCTATTCCAACTCTTTATATCAACCTTGCCTTGTTATAAAGCCTGAAAAATAGTCTATTACAATTTTCTGCTTTAATGATGCTGTTTGAGACTAAGAAAGGTAATGACAGAATTCTAACTGGAACAAAGTGCCCTTGATCTTCTAAACATTACTTAATTTATACCAGTTTATTAAACTTGATGTCATTACATCTTTTCTTTAAAAATATATCCCATTAATACATAAAAGTAAAATCACCAATATACTTTTTTGTGTTCTATCCAGAAACACTGAATAGAATAAAAAGAAACATTTATAAAAACTATAACACCTAAGATCAGACCACAATTAAAGAAATAGTACTACCAAATAACATAAGCAGAAAACAACTACATTTATCACCAATAAATTTAAGATGTGATCTCTGGCTTTTACTAGTTTCTAGTTTCATTGGTCATCATTTTTATATCCAAGTTGGCCACATTAGATCATCTTCTCTAAGGCCACCACTGAAGTGTGGATCCCTCGCAGGTTGGTTAACTCTGGGTAGGAGGGCTCCTATTCACACAGGGGTCATAGCTCACAGTAAACCAACCTAATGCTCATGAATATTGCTTATAGTATTATCCATCTCTTTTAAATGGAGTTTCTAAAATCTCAATCTCACAACAAAAACTTTAAAACTGAATAATGTATTAGAATAACTACCAAATGTTGACACAAGTTATTTCTGGAAAGTTAAGTGTAAAACAATTTTCTTTATTACTTTTTGTTGCAGTCTTACATGGTAAAACATAAATAACATAAAATCACCATATTGACCCTTTTTAAATGTATGATTCATGCATTTGTAATTCATATAACCATCACCACCTAACAACTACTGTGGCTGCACCATTTACTTTTCCACCAGCAAAATACCAGGGGTTCAATTGTTCTGCATCCTCACCAACAACTGTTATTTTCGATTTAAAAAAATAATACTCATCCTAATGTGTGTAAAGTGATATCTCACTGTGGTTTTGATTTGCATTTCCCCAGAAATGCTGCTGAATTTCCTTTTGTGTGATTCTTGGCCATTTGTATGTCTTTGTTGGAGAAATACAATTCAACACCTTTGCTCATTTTGGAGTTGTTTTTGTTGTCATTGATATCCTTTTTTTTTTTATAATGGACATATACCCTTTCAATTAAAAAAGGTCAACACTCTAAAGAGAAAAGCCGAAATTCATAAACATATTTAAAGTTTCATAATGAATGCACTAATGAGGCAAAAAAATATTAAAAGAATCACAATTGGGCTGGGGTTGTTGCTCAGTGATAGAGCGTTTGCCTCGCATGTTTAAGGCACTGGGTTTGATCCTCAGCACCACATAAAAATAAATAAATAAATAAAGATTTAAAAAAAATCACAATTATGTTTCATGTTATTTTCCTTAGATGATTCTGGTGTTTCTGTATTTTGTTTTGTTTTCCCACTTGATACATTTATGTGAAGGCAATGGTTTATTGTATTTTGAAATATAATTTTGAAATCAATTTATACTGGGTTATTCATATTGTATTGTGTCCTGAAATCTAAAAAACTTTGAACTGTTAAGAATATAAAGAATTAATTAATTTATCTGGGGTTATAATAGTCAATTCTCAGTGTTTATTATAGTATTTAGCTAATTTATTATAAGTCTCCCAATTTTGGAAATTTTCAGTTTACAATTTAGAAGAAAATATTTTGTCCCCTAAAATGGTATTTCACCAGTCCATATAACCAAAAGAATCTTTCTTCACACATTTTCTCCATTCTCTACTACATCTGGCTCATAAAATAAAACAAATCATAATTCTTTACCTTCTAATCCTATATCCAGTTATCAAAGTTAGGCTTCTTTTCAATACTTCTGCTCTATATTCCTTAGTTTAAATGGAAGCAAAATGTAAAATTCTGAAAAAATTTTGAATCTCCAAACTTATAAAAAAAAATAAAAGCTAATGTGTCGGTTTGCAATATTTTTGTTTGAATGATATGATTCAATAAATGACCTTGAGGCTGAGAGTATAGTTGAGTGGTAGAACAGTTGTCTAGTATGGATTCAGTCTTCGGCACAGAAAAATAAATAAATAAATGACCTTCAATCAGGTCATTTTTATTGGAGAAAAAAATAAATTCTCAAAAATACTACTCCAAATGTCTAGTTTCAATGGCCTCTTAGTGCTTCATACTTGTCAGTCCCCAGGTGCTTTTCTTTCTCTAAAGGGACATTGAGGATGGAAACTGTTTTTCTAATTATAGATTTGTCCTTAAAATACAGATAAAAATACAAAAGGAACTGCATAAAAATGATGACTAAATGAAAAAACAATAAAGCAGCAACATATAAAGAAATTTTTCCTTACCTGGCTGTCCATTAGGAATCCAGTCCACAATAAGTGCATGCATAAAAATTTAAAGTCCATAAATAACAGAAACCTGAATAGTTGCTATAATATCAGATAAGGCCTTTAGTGAGAAGCTAATGACATCTTTAGAATCTCCACTGAAGATCCCAATATATATACTAACAATATATCCAATATTAAAAATAAGAATTCAGAGGTTTGGGGGCTGGGGTTGTAGCTCAGTGGCAGAGCGCTTGCCTAGCATATGTGAGGCACTGGGTTTGATTCTCAGCACCACATATAAATAAATGAATAAAATAAAGGTCCATCAACAACTAAAAAAAAAAAAAAAAAAAGAAGAAGAATTTGGGTGTTGCTGTGTAATATCACTGAGCTTGCCTGGCATCTATGAGTTAGGTTCAATCCTCAGCACTGCAAAAAATAAAAATAAGACCAAAATTCATATACTATACTCTAGTATCTATAAGATAATTCTGCCTACTCTATAAAAACAAATTGATGTGAAAACATTTTTGGAATTTAACCTAAAGATAATCTTTAAATCCCCCCATATACATACACACACACACACAAACATGCATGCGTACACACATTGTCACTTTGAGTTCCTATTCTATTTTTTTGTGGTTGTTGTTCTTTTATTTATTTATTTTTATTTTTTAATATCTTTATTTTTATATGGTGCTGAGGATTGAACCCAGTTCCTCATATATATGAGGCAGGCACTCTATCACTGAGCTACAGCCCCAGCCCCTGTTGTTGTTCTTTTAAAGCCATATTAGGAACATTGCTTCTAATACTTACATTGCAATTTAGTTATACAAAAAAACCAAAAATCAAATAACCTTGCTGTTTTCATAGTTATTCACTCAAAAAATATGTCAGGTTTAACCAAGTGGCAAGAAACAGAAATATATAGGCAGCACTTAATGTCAAGAAACTAATAATCTAGTGGAGATTACAATATAACCTCAAAGAAATCATAACTCTTTAATTCCTTTTAATATAATATAGTCTAAATAACCTTGATTTTGCTTCCAATGGCATATAGAAATCATAAGGAAGAAAATGTTAACCATTTTCAATGACAAAAAATAACCCATTCATTCTTATATTACATGCATATAATTTATACATATTTTACCTCAATCTGCTGTTTTATAAAAACATTTAACATCTCAACTTTGATCCTTTAAAGACAAGTATCTTTGAATAGTTCTTTGAATCTTCCCAATTGTACCATTTTAACCTTGAAAAGTACCTTTGTGATAAACATTTTTAATATTTTTAAAAATATGTGCAAACTGGGCTTTTTGGTCTACTTAAGTCATAGCAAAGATTTCTTGAGCTGGGCAAGATAGTGTGTACCTTCAGTCCCAGCTGCTCATGAGGCTGAAACAGGAGAATTGCTTGAGCCTGAGAGCCTAAGGCCAGCCTGGGCAATATTCAAAGAGCCCATCTTAAAAATAAAAGGAGCCTGGTACTGTGGCTCATGCCTGTAATCCGGGAGGCAGGGGCAAGAGGATTGCAAGTTCAAAGCCAGCTTCAGTAACTTGGCAAGGCCCTAGGTAAGTTGGTGGGTTTCTGTCTCAAAATAAAATATAAAAATAAGACTGGGGATATGGTTTAGTGTTTAAGTACCATTGGAGGTTCAATCTCTGGTACCAAAAAAAAAATAAAGGGAAAAACAGAAAAGATTTATTGTTGCCTCTTACCTGCTTTATTTTGTTTAAACTTTTCCATTTTATTTCTTTATTGTTGTAAAACATACAAATAACAAAGGTTATTATTTAATCATTTAAAAGTGTGAACTTAGTGGCATTAAGTACTTTTCACAATGTGGTACAACCATCACCAATATCTATTTCCAGAACATTTTTTCATTCCTAACAGAAACTCTACACCCCATTAAACAATAACTCTCCATTTCCCTTCCCCTCAGCCTCTTGTACCCTCTATTCTTTTTTCTGTCTCTGTTATTTTCCTATTCTAAGTACTTTATTTAAGTGGAATCATACAGTATTTGTCCCTTTTTGTCTGGCTTATTTCATGGGATCATAGGATAATTCTAGGTTTGCTTTTTGAGGAATGCCAAATTGTTTTCTATAGTTATTTTTACATTTCCACCAGCAAAGCAAGGCACCAAAATTCCAATTTCTTCAAATCCTCATCAACTTTTATTTTTTGGTTTAGTTTGGTTTTTCTATAACTCCATCCCAGTGAACATTCACTGATATCTCATTGTGGTTTTTTATTTTATTTAAGTTTATTTATTTATTTTTGTAGTGCCAGGTATTAAACCTGGTGCTAGTCAAGTACTCTACCACTAAGCTGCACTCCCAGCCTCCTATTCTTTTAAATTAATAGAATCTTCCTGTGTTGCCAAGACTGGCCTTTAATTCATAATTCTTCAGCCTCAGCCTTCTGGACAACTGGGACTACAGGCCCACATGCTACCTCTTATGATTTTGATTTGCATTTCCCTGACTATTGAGCATCTTTTCATATGTTTATTGCCATTTGTATATCTTCCTTGAAAAAATACATAGATTTTTTTAATTTAGAATTACTATGGAATGAATAATTCATTCAAGAAACATATATTAAAAATATGTAGGGATGGGTTTGTGGCTCAGTGGCAGAGCACTTATCTAGCATGTATGAGGCACTGGGTTTGATTCTTAGCACCACATAAAAAATGAACAGATAAAATAAAGGTATTCTGTCCATCTACAACTACAAAAAAAAATTGTAAAAAAAGAATATACAAAGTATTGTAAACAATTGTCCTTAACATCAAGGAACTCACAAAGGAGTTGTGAGAAATAATCCCCCAAATATATGAGGCATTCAACTGTAGAAGTAGAAGGCACCCTGCAAACATACAACAAAGCGTCCAACCCAAGCTGTGAGGAAGATGGAGGGGGAGGCAACCTGGGGGAGAAATGACATTAAAGTTGAGATCTGCAGACTCTCCAGCAGATGCACCCCATGAAAAAACTGGAGGGTGTGGAAAGGGGAAGGACTGAAGAGTATGCCAACCATCATCTAAGCTCAAAGGCAAAATGGGTTTGATCTGTTGACAAAACTGATAAAACAGGATAATCACAAAGTCAATTATGATTTAAGATGTTCTATCCCTGATAACATATATAAGGTCTTGTAATTTATTTAAAGGGTCAGAATCACAAAAAATACAGTGTTTTTACATAGAATTCAGTAGTAATGATAAATAATTCAAAAAATACTATCAGTAAGAATAATCTATTTTATATTATTCTTATCAGCTATAGTAATCTTCTGAATTTTGCTTGAAGATTCAGCATTCAGTTGTTCATCAGTGAAAGACTAACACAACTGGGACAGAGACTCCTGACTCTCACTGGGCATCTAGCAACACTTCTTAAAAGGCAAGAAAGCACAGTTTGAATTTACTTATTTAACACTTAAGTCATATGCCTCATGTGCAGGCATTCCACTAAGAAATTTACAAATATTAACCCACTTAATCCTCATTTCAGGTCAATACTATGGGGTAGAAACTACCCATACTTTCAGAGTCTGTGCTCTCCTGTTTCTTCTTTCACTGTCGATTGATCAATGAAAACTGTCATTGATCAATGAAAACTGGTTTATGTGCCAGATTTAGAATGCATATTAAAGTTGTAGTTTCTTTCCATGATTACTGTTTTAAATAACAACTCCATTCATTTTTATGGTAAACTTTCTCACACTTAACTGTCACCATCTATTGCTGAGATTTTAAATTAGTGAGAATGTAGAGACCATATCTCCAGGACTAGGGGTGTGGTTCAGTGGTAGGATGCCTGTCTAGCATGTGTGGGACCCTAGGTTCAATTCCTAGCACTGAAAAAAAAAAAAAAAAGCTTTAATTAAATTCACATTATTCTCTCAATAAAATGACTGGAACTTACATGTTTATAATTACATAAGAAAATATTTAATGGACTTTTTGTATAGTTTTCAAATGAACACGTAAGTTCCACAAACCCAAATCTTTCTTTCCAGCTAGACTCTCTCCCTGAGCTTTAAAGGCCCTTTGAATCCAAAGCTAACCAGTCACTGGCGTGTGGGAATCTCAGACGCGTTGCAACTTTAACAATGTTAAAGAATGAATCATTATTTCCCTTGCTTTTTGTATCCCCTTTGTCTATTAAGGAAAAGTATTGATATGTCCAAGCAGCCAGAAGCCTGGGAGTCATCTTGAACTCATCTCTCTCCATACCTGTCCCTGTTCCCTTCCCCTAAGTTGCCAAATCCTGCTGAATTTACCCACTTTAACATCTTTTTTCCAACATCACTGCTATAGCAAAAAATGGATATCCAGTCTTCCTGATCCTGTCTTAACTACCCTCCAAACTATTCTCCACAGTTGCTAAAATCATCTTCCCTTTTTTTTTTTTTTTTTGGTGGGGGTGGGGAATAATGGGATGGAACCCAGAGTTCCCATATGCTAGATAAGCACTACCTCTGAGCTACATCCCCAGCCCTAAAATCATTTTTCTAAACACAATATGTGTTTTAATTATTCTCTAACTTAAACCCTTCAAGGGCTTTCCATATATTTCAAGAGAAATCCAAACTTCATAAGAGGAGGTCCTTGATGATTAGGCCTGTTTTCCTCTCCAACCACAACTCACTATGCTCCCCTTTGCCCCATTACCCCAAGCTCCAGCCACATCTAAACCTTACCCTTTCCTACTCTTGTTTTTGTTTACTGTTCTCTCTACCTGGATACTGTTTCATCTGACTAGCTCCTAGGGAATTCATCAAAGATAACATCTACTCCTAGATGTGTCCCTTAAAGAGCACCCCTCATTCGTAAATCCTGAGTTAGGTGCCCTTCATATAAATGTGGACAAAATCATATAGCCAGGACAAAATCAGAACTTTGTGTTGATATTATTTCCAGAACACCCAAGGTCTGATTTTTTAAAATTTTAATTAGGTATATATGACAGCAGAATGCATTTTAATTCATTGTACACAATTGCAGCACAACTTTTCATCTGTCCATCCATCCACCAGCAAATAAGCTACTTAAGGACAGAGATTGTTCCTTTTGGGTTGGTATGATCAGCATCTAAGCATCCCTCTGGTATATGGACACACAATAAATATTCGCTAAATGATGAATGAACCAACTGTGAAGATTAATGTGTAATTTTCTCTTTCAGATATATTGTAGTTAGCTGGGCTGGGGCTATAGCTCAGTTGGTAGAGTGCTTACCTGGCATACACAAAGCCCTGGGTTCAATCCCCAAAACACACACACACACACACACACAAAAGAACAAAAGGAAGAAAGAAAATCATATATATTGTAGTTAAAATAATGTGTCCATGGTGATTTTCTTTTTGAGCATAAGATGTCAGATACATGAATGACACTATTACCACAAATTCCTAAAGCTTTAAGGAACACAGAAAATAGGAATGTCTGTCTAGGAATGAGACAGCATAGAGGTAAATAGGCTGTACCAAAAGGATTACCTATTCCAAGAAGCTTCAATACATAATATTCAAAGAGGAAATATTTGGGAGGCAATTAATTTACAAATCTGTTTTTAGCTGAGTGCAGTGATACACACCTATAATTCCAGCTACTTGGGAGGCTAAGTAAGTTCAAGGCCAGACTGGGCAACTTAGAGAGACCCTGTCTCAAAGTAAAATTGAAAAAGTGATGGGGGTGTAGCTCAGTGGTAGAATGCTTGCTGGATATGATCAAGGTCCTGGATTTGATCCCAAGTATTAAACAAGAAAGAAAGAGAGGGAGAAGGAGAAGGAGAGGGAAAGAAAAGGAAGAGGGAGAGGGAGAGAGAAAGTCAGTAAACCACAGAGCAGCTGAATGAACAAAACAAACACCCAGGGCTCAGAATAAGTTTTTTCTGAATTCTCCTTGATCCAGGAGGGCTTCCAGTCCCACAACCCTTTGAAGTACTATCTTGATTCTCAACTCCCCAGGAATTAAAGATCTTCTTTTCAAGAGCTTCTGGTTTGATAAGACTTTTCTTAGGAGCTGCAGAAGCCTGAAGTTCTCTAGGGCTATGAGGCTGGCTTAAACCCTAAATGTTACTTCCACTCCCTCACACCTCCAGAGATTTGGCAATTAATGTTTTCCACATCTGCCCTCCACTCAAATTCCTGTGATGGTCCATAAGGAGACCTCAAAGCCCACCAACTTTCACAGTTATTGGATAGCCACTGGTTATCCAGTTACCCAAAGAGAGAATTTGTTTTAACAGTTAATATTAAAGTTTATTAGAAATTTCTAGAGCCACATAAAAATGATTTTCCAATACTTAGAAAACAAAGTAGAAAGAGCACAAGATCAGTAGCAATAAAGAAATGAATTCTAGGGCTGGGGATGTGGCTCAAGTGGTATCGTGCTCGCCTGGCATGCATGCAGCCCGGGTTCGATCCTCAGCACCACATACAAACAAAGATGTTGTGTCCGCCGAAAACTAAAAAATATTAAAAATTCTCTCTATCTCTCTTAAAAAAAATGAATTCTAAGCAGTGACAGGTTATACAATTAAATTACAATGGGAAACATTTTTAAATTGCTGTTTAAAAATCTATTTGGGAAACAGAGATATGAATTCTTATGGTGGGTTTGGATGTGGCTGGTAAAACCACCATCTTGTATAAAGTGAAGCTGGAAGAGATTGTGACTACCATCCCTACAATAGGCTTCAATGTGAAGACAATAGAATAAAAAAAAAAATCACAGCTTACAGTCTGGAATATTGGTAGCCAGGACAAAATCAGAACTTGGTGATGACATTATTTCTAGAACATGCAAGGTCTGATTTTTTAATTAATTAATTTTTAAATTTTAAATGCAGAATTCATTTTAATTCATTGTACATAATTGCAGCACAACTTTTCATTTCTCTGGTTGTACATGATGTAGCATCTCACCATATGTGCAGTCATACGTGTATCTAGGGTAAGATGTCCATCTCATTCACCATCATTTCTGCCCCCATGGCCCCTCCCTTCCCTCCCCTCCCCTTTGCCAAATCAAAGTTCCTCCGTTTGTCCCATGTCCCCCCCAACCCTCAAGGTCTGATTTTTGTGGTTGACAATAATAACAGAGATGATCAATGAGGCCTGGAAAGAACTAACCAGAGTATTAACAGAAGATGAACTCAGAGATGCAGTTTTATTGGTGTTTGCAAATGAACAGGATCTTCCCAATGCCATGAATGCAGCAGAGATCCCAGACAAGCTCAGTGTACACTCCCCCCAACAAACAAACTGGAATGTTCAGGCTACTTGTGCTGCTAATGAAGATGGGCTTTATGAAGGTCTTGACTGGCTCTCCAACCAGCTCAAAAACCAAGAATCACCCGAAGCAGTCTATCCCTTGTGCTTTTTGGCAAAGCCAGCTGGCCTCCTCTGGGTACATGTGCACATGTGAGGAGCCTTGGTGGCTGTGTGACTGGGAGTGGGGGCAGTTTTCTCATATTGTGTCTATACACGCTATAAGAAAACCAGTATTACATTTTAAGGAAACCTGTGTTATGTTTTAAATGCTACCTTCCATTTCAACATTTTGATGATCATTTTTGTAATTGATGCAGGAATCCTTAGAGCTCCCTGGTGCACAACAGCCAAAGTGGTCTTCAGGATGGAAAGACGAGGAAGTTGGAGAAGAATATAGACAGGTCTAGTTAATGTCCTGGGTCTGGCATCTCTGCATACCTGGAGCCCTCATTTTGTAAGAAGGAACAAATGAATTGTCGTTCTTTACCATTACTGCCAAAGTTAGCAGCTCACTTCTGAGTGCTTTAAAGCAAATGATCCTCAAGAAGAAAAGGCACTTGCTTACTAGAGTGCAAAGAGGATCAGATTGGGATGTTTACCTTACCTTCTACTTTAGCCCAGGCTTCCTGATTTAACATGCTTTAAAGAAATCAGTGATTTCTTTGTTAGGAGTATCAAGATGCTGTAATACTAGAAAATTATCCATCCTTCCCTTAGGCTAATTCTTTCCATTATCTGCCCATTTCCATTATCTGGATACCCTTTTAGTAGCCAAGGCTCTTTCCACAGTGGAGGGAGGCTGAGGGTCAGGTTGAAGAAGTGAGGGGATGTTGCTTTCATGTTCTGGTGTTACTGCCTCAGGTTTTAGGCCCCAAGGTTGCTGAACCCACTTCCCTGCTCTGTGCAGAATGTTCTACACAAAGCAGAAGGGTCACTCCTGTTTGGAGTGATTACCATGCACACTGTCTTAGTTCACCTTAGGCTATTGGCTAGTTTCTGTTCCCAGGACCTAGCATTTGTGAGCTGTGAGAATTTGTGAGCATCAAAAGGTTAATCTTGGGGAAGAAGTTCCCTCCTGACCACCCTTTGTATTGTCCCCCATTTGGTACTAAATCTTCTGTGAAAAACATCACTTGTCTAGATTATACTCCCTGGCCCTGACCCCTTTTCTGGATGATAATAACATTTTAGGAATTGTTTGGAAGTGGTTGTATGCTTTATATTGTCTCCAAATATTCATAAAAATGAGACTAGCTAAGTTAATTCAGTCTAAAGCTCTTTTGTCCAGACAACAATTGGTCACATTTGCATCTAAATACTTCCACTAAAATTTTAAAATTCCTTTTTTAAAAAAAATCTTGAGGGGCTGGGGTTGTGGCTCAGCGGTAGAGAGCGCGTTTGCTTAACATCTGTGAAGTGTTGGATTCAATCCTCAGCACCACATGTAAACAAATAAAAATAAAATTATTGTGTATAACTACAACTAAAAAATAATATATATATGTATATACATATATATACATACACACACACACACACACACACACACACACATATATATATATATATATGATTCAAATTATAGAGAAGGGGATATAAGATGAATTTTAGCAAAAGTAAACCTTGGTGGCTAGGGACTCAGCTAAGTTGGTAGAGTGCCTGCCTCCCATACACAAGGCCCTGGATTCAATCCCTAGCACCACACACACACACCAAAAAAAAAAAAAAGTAAACCTTTTTTATTGATAACAATGAAGTTATTTTTATTCATGCTATAGTAAATATGGATAAAGTATTATATTGTAATACTGGTACTAAGTCCAGATTTGATTTTTAACCACAGAGTAATTCCTGAAAAACATTTAGATTGTACTCCTGAAATTGGCAGGAATTGCAATTTATATAGATAAGTACATAAATACACTTCTGTATTTATGCTTAGTCTAGTATACCCAGTACAGTGCTAGGCCTCACTGAATACTTGTGGATTGGTTACAGAATGAAGAGTTTTCTTTGGAAGGAGAAAAAAAAATGATTCTAACTAACTTACTTTATGATGAAGGCCCCTGACAAATGTTCTTTGGGTTTAAATATCCATACTACTTTATTCACCTGAGCTATTATAAGAATCTAAGTTTTAAGACATATGAAAGCAAAAATAATTAATCTTTCTTTTATCCTATTTAAATATTTTGAACACCTATTCTTTGCTTAGAATTATGCTAGATGTTGGGGGGGGGGGAGGGTGCTTGTGGCTGTAATCCCAGATTCAGCAGGCTGAGGCCAGGAAGATCTAAATTCAAAGTCAGCCTCAGCAATTTAGTGAGGTCCCAAGCAACTTAGTGAAACCCTGTCTCAGAAAGGGCCAGAGATGTGGCTCAGTGATTAAGTACCCCCAGGGTCAATTCCTGGTGCCAAAAAAAAAAAAAAAAAATTGATACTAGGAGTAATCTGGATATGGTAGTCCCTACCTGTAATCCCAGCTCCTCAAGAGGCTGAAGCAGAAAGATCACAAGTTCCAGGCCAGCCTAGGCAACTCAGTAAATCTCTGTCTCAAAATAAAATTTTAAAAAGACCTGGTCTTTAGCTCAGTGGTAGAACACTTGCCTACCATGCATGAAGGCTCTGGGTTTAATCCCTAGTTCTGCCAAAAAGAAAAAGAATTATGTTATGCATTAAATGTATAGTTATTGGAGAAAACATAAACTAAGTAATTTTGGGCTAGGGATGTGACTCAGTAATCAAATGCTTGCCTAAATTTCCAGTACCATGGAGGGGGTGGGGGAGGGATGGCCATATAGAAACTAATTTTAATTGTGCTAAGTACTATGAAGGAGAAATACTAGATGCAAGGGAAGCATACATACAGAGACTTAATACACTTGAGAGTTCAGGGAAAGCTTCCCTGGGTAATCAACATCTAAATAGAGCCATAAAGTATGGTTAGAATTTAGTTAAGAGAAGTATAAGGAAAAGTTCCAGGCAGAAGCGCAAAGGCACTGAAAGAACAGTCAAATGTAGTGGAATTATGGAATACTTAGGTAATTATTCAGACAATTTTGACAAAAATAAACTCACAACATTTAAATTAAAAAAAAAATTGTAGTTGTAGATGGACAGAATGCCTTTGTTTATTTTTATGTGATGCTAAGGATCAAACCCAGTGCTTCACACATTTTAGGCAAGCACTCTACCACTGAACCATAACCCCAGCACCACAACATTTAAATTTAACCCACACAACTTGCAATTTCTAAGCCTCATCTTCTATTTATGACTCACTTATAGCTTGGATTATTTTTAATTGATTAATTTTTGTTAAGAATACACTGAGATCCTAGCCCATGTTCTATTATCTTCTACTATGTCCAATGCTTAAATAACAAAACAGATAAATATCCATCCAGGAGCAGTAGTTTGGAACACTGCAAAAAACTCTGAAAAATCTTTGATATTAAAGACATATTGTTTGTTAGGGTTTTTTGTTAATCAAGAACTGAGGGCTGGGGATGTGGCTCAAGTGGTAGCGTGCTTGCCCGGCATGCGTGTGGCCCAGGTTCGATCCTCAGTACCACATACAAACAAAGATGTTGTGTCCACCAAAAACTAAAAAATAAATATTAGAATTCTCTCTCTCTCTCTTAAAAAAAAATTTTTTAAAAAAAACTGAACCAGAGGCATTTAACTGCTGACCCATATCCCAAGCCCTAGTTTTTCATTTTGAGACAGGATCTCTCTTAAGTTGCTTAGGGCCTCCCTAAGGTGCTCAGGCTAGTTTTGAACTTGGGCTCCTGCCTCAGCCTCACAAGCTGCTGGGATTACAGATATGTACCACCACATCTAACTACAAACTCATAATTTTTTACAGCTCCCTGGAATATTTTCCACTTAAAAATAAGTAACAAATTTCTCTATCCCAATCTTTCAGAAAAGTTAGTGCTTTGAATTAATTATCTTTTATATTCACAATTTTAAGACTCCTTTTATATTGACAAAACACATCAAAAGATTGGTTAAGTTTTTTAAAGTCACTGATAATTTTCAGATGCAATATCCTAAATAGATTATATACTAATATACTAAATACTATACTATATAATATACTATATACTAATATACTAAAGTACAGCATGTTTTATAAAAGAATCATGGGACAAGTACATAGCAAGATATGTTTTAAATACATTATAAATGCTAACTAGGAGCTTTTCCTTCTCACGGCATATCAAAGTATTAAATAATCTGAAGATTTTGCCCTGTTCCAGATACCTGCAATTTAAAAATCACTTATATCAACAATGTATATTTGTTATTTTCTTAAATCCTGAACCTACTAATTGCCTCAGTCAGCACAACAACCTCATACAGCAGCATATTTAAAAATTTTATACATACTTCTGTATTCCTAGTCTTCTAAAAATGTGCATAAGTACTGATTTGCCATGTTTTACTGCTTTCTATAGGTTATATGTAAATTATTATAGAACTTTACCCCCATTTATATAAATAGTTGGTTCAGAAAAAGTTTATGTAGCTAAGCAGTTTAAAAATAATTTTTGGAACTTATACAGCTTACTTTAGAAGACCTCCTAAACAGACCTCAGAGGGGCCTGGTATTCCAATACGCCACAAAACATGTTTCTTATATTTTAAAACTAACCAACTACCTCCAATTGCTGAAATTTTACAATTGGTTAAAGTAACAATGTATTGTCTCTACTATTGTAGTCATGTGTTGCTGATTATTCAGAGAAAGGAAGTATCAAAATTCATTTTTAAATAGCTACAAGAAGTAATGGTTCAAACATACAGGGTTTGAGGGTACAGAAAGAGATATTATAACAAACATTAAATGTTTTAATCTTTTTTTATATGTGTTCTTTTGATTTAGAAGGAATGAACTTCAATGAGGGAGAAAAATTCAAGGTTATAGACATTTGTACACAGTTCTCTGGAGTAACAATTTTGACTTAGAAATCAACTTATTATTTTCCAAACTCTCTAAAGAATAGATCCTGCAACATTTTGTTTGCTTTGATAAATAAGTATTAAATAAGGCAAATTCTCTCGTTAGCACATGAAAAACACAATGAAAAACACTGGAAATTAAAAATGCAATGAACCCCTTTGATAATATTCAGCTTTAATAGTTCTTTTACATACAATGATTCAAAATTCTTAAGATAATTATTGTTTAATCATGATGTCTGCATGGAAAGAATTTTCCATGTTATACTGGATCTGTGATACATGTTTACTTAAACAGTATATTAGGGGGAAAAGGAGGGAACAAATATGTCAAAAGTCAGGAGTAAAATGCATTGGTATATTACCAAAATGAAGACACTTGCCTGAAAAAAAAAGCTTGATTATAATATATAATTGATACACACATATTGTGGCTCATTCAAAAGCATTTTTAAATCCATAGTAATTTTTAAAAGAATAAACTAATTGAATGGTTAAGTCAATTGACAAGAAAGAAATGCTTACATTATAAACTTGCAGATTATTTTTTAATTAAAAGAATAAATATGTGAGTATATTCATGATCGGTCTCTATTTAAAATTACTAAAGGAATGCTAAAATTGAATCTAGAAAATATCAGTTTAAAAATGAGTTCCTCAGGAAAAGAAAAAATCTTAGTATGCCATCAAGATAGCAGTCAAAGGAAGACAATTTCAAAACATTGTTATTTTCCTTTTTTATTCTATTTCTTCACAAGCCAGACCATAGTGTAGAATGTCAGTTTCAACCCACTTATACTTTGGTGATCACTTGGCCTGCCAGTGTGAATTAAATTCCATAATATAAGCTAGGTGTGGTGGTGGTTCCATCTACTCATAGGCTGAGGCATGAAGGTCACTTGAGCCCAGGGGTTTGAGGCCACACTAGGCAACATAGCAAAACCTGGTCTCAAAAAAAGAAAGGATGATGGATGGATAGATAAATCCCATATCATACTCTATTATTGTACTCTTACAGAAAGAGGTAACTTGCACTACTATACTAAAAGATGGTACTATATAACTTGAGTGTTATATAGTTCAGTATTAAATTTCTAAAATAACATCAATTATTTTCCCATTTAAAAAAAATAAAAGTTTTTGATATGCCTGTATACATATTGTTTAGAAATTAAAACTTTATAAATAGTGTCCATTTACAAAGGACACTGGGTAGGACTGAGAGAAAAAAAAAAAACTTCAAAAGTAACCAGCTGCATTTTAAAAATATACAGACTTGCTTGTATATATGAAATACTGTGTTTGAAGTATTGTTCTGGGTACTTTGAGAAGTCTGAGGGCAAGTTGGTGCACACACACACACACACACAATCACACACACACACACAGAATAAAGAAAATTAATCTACATGAAACAACTACTGAACAAAAGATTATCAGTTTTGACATGTCAAAATTTTTAGAAATGGAGATTAATGGTTTCCCAGAGTTAGGGATGTCAGGAAGTGAGTGTGGTTATAAATGGACAACACAGGAATCCTTGTAATAATGAAAAGTATTCTATATCTTGACTATGGTGGTGGTTCACACACATGGAATAAAATTGTATAGAATGAAACATATACAAATACTTAAATACAACTGGGGAAACTTGAATAACTTCAATGAATTTTTATGAGTGTCAACATCCTGGTTGTGATATATATTACTACAGTTTTGTAAAATGTTTACATTGGGGGAAATTAAAAGAAGGGTACCAGGGAATCTAATCTGTATGTATAATTCCATACAACTGAATGTGAATCTATAATTATCTCAAACTAAAATGTTTTTTAAATGTTAAAAATACACTTTCTCTATTCTAAATACACCTTCCCCCAAAAGACCCAAGGAATAAATATCAAAATCCCAGTGACAAAAGAAATTACCAAATAGATGTAATAGTAATTCCCCTCAAAAAAAAAAAAAAAAACCAGAGTAAACATTATTTTCTTGCTTTGTCAATATGTTCTCAATTTATTTTTAATAATGTATTAATTTAAATTAGTTGAAAGAGTCACATCCTATAAATTCAAGATTTCTGATGACATAGAAATGATAAATTGTTACCTTAAAGTTCAAATGGTGGTGAAATCATCTTTAATCCAAAACAATGTAAAGACAGAGGAGAGCCACCTTTATCTCCTCTATCCATGTATGTTGATAGATAAGAAGCAAATCCTCCCCCACTCCTACCCCCACCCCCATCCTTAACTTCTGACTGGGGGGGGGGCGGGGAAGAGCACCTTAAGGATTCTCAAAGTCTGATCTTCTCTAAGAAAAGATTCAAGCATATCATTTTTCTTTCACTAATGCAAGACAAAAATACTGCGTAAACCAGTTTGGAATTTCTTTACTGTGAGTAAATCAAAGGTGGTCAAGACAGGGTGACATGCAATGGCACCCAGATAAAACGGATCTATCTGATTAGGGTAGAATCTCATCCACGTAAAATAAATTCCAGGCATTTCGTAAGGTCTCCATGCAATCTAACAACTGGCCTGATTGCATTGAAAATGGAAATCAGGAAATCAGCCCCCCTCACACCATTTTAGCAGCTTCGCTCTCTGGAACTCACCCTGCAAAGACCTGCTAAGGAGAATGAATTCTTCCACAGTCTTTGCAGTGGGTTGGAGGAAATTAGGAACGTGGTCCTCCCGTCCCCATCCCACCCCTCCCCTAAAACCTCAGCTGATAAGGGAGCGAGATGCCCCGAAGCTGGGGGAAAGGAGGGACCTAGACCCGGACCAGGCAAGGCCAGGGCACTGGGCTGTGAAGGGTGAGGCAGAGCCAAGGGCGCGCGGGGATGAGCGACCGCAGATCTGCGCTGGGAGAGGCCGGGGGCGTCGGGTACTGCCCGGCCGAGGGTCCAGCGCGAGGGGTGACCCGCGAAGGGCAAGGGCCAAGCTCACCCGCGTTTTGCAGAGTCTCGATGTTTTGGGGTCTGGTCGCCAGCTCCGCCACCATCTGCACGAACTGGGTCCGGGCTTTCTGGTACTGCTCGAACACTGGGGGAGAGAGACTCTTTGAAGCGGCCCGCGGCGCTAGTGCTGGCGCCGCCAGCCCGTCGGGGCGGCCCGCCCGCCCGGCCCTACCTTGCAGCACCTGCCTCTGACTCATGGCGCCCGCGGCCGCTGTCTGCCCGGGACCAGCTCCGCGACGACGCGGCTCGCCAGCGCCCAGCCCGCGAGTCCGCGCAGTGGGCGACCCCGGCGAGGATTCGGCCTCCGACGGGATCCGTTTCTGTGTACCCGCGTCTCCCGGGTAACCGACCGGAACCGGAACGCGGCCGTCTCGCGGCAACGGCCAGTCCCGGGCGTGACGTCACGGCCGCGGTGTCGGGGAGGCCCGCGCTGGGCTGCCGCTCCTGGACGGCCAACCCCGGGGGAACCCCTGCAGCCGGGGTTCCCCCGTGAGTCAGCCTCGCCAGACCGCGGGTCCTGCACCGTCGAGTGTCACTACCTGCCAGGGGTGCGGCTGGTACCGGGGACCCGCGGGAGGACAAACCCGCCCCAGACCGGCGGGGCGTCTTGAGTGCGGCACTGGAGAGAGCCCCCACGCACCGGGGGAGTGTGGGTTAAGTGCAGCGAAACAAGTGAGCAGCGGTGGAGTTGTCTGAGCATCGACGGTCAAGAGAAATCTCATGTGACAGTGTATAATCTGATAAATACATTGTTGTTAATGCAACCCTAAACTCAGTGTTTTCCTTTTTAACCCAGCTTTGACATATCTGGCATTTCTTATTTCAAGATTCCTGGAGAGTCACAAGGATGCCCACACGCTTAATTACACTATATTGAAAGCATTTGATAAGCTCCCCTAGAGATTCAGTGGAAAAGAAGAGGTGGGAATAACATGATAAAAGTTCTGTCTTTGGTCGCTTACTCCTCATTAAACAATTTTTGCTGTTTCTTCATTTTCATGTAATTTTAAATATTTTGTCATTTAAATGTATGCTTCATTTTATTGCTGAGTGACATTTATAAAAGAAAGGGAGAGAGAATCTCTACCTGGAAAGCCAGACTTCCCTAGTTTACACAACTTAAACTTTTTATCCAGTTTCTTTTTTTTAACAAAATTTAAGTACATGTACTTAGTCTACCACTGGTTTCTAGATTGTCTTTGAAAACTATATACCAAATGTTTCAATGACAGGTGTCAACTTTAAATATTGCTCCATTAGAAACTACAATTTCACCAGGTGTCAAATGTGCAGATAGACAGCTGCTGGGTAGTGCCAAGACAGGATATACTTGATACCTCTTCTTCAATAGAAGGGAGCATGCAAATTTAGCTGGTTTTCACATTAGCAGTGAGTCCTCTATGATAATCTTTGAGATCTCACACTGATCTGAGTCCCTGGTGAAGTCCTGACATTTTGTGGAGCTCCCAAATTAGTTGTGGAATGGACCAGCAATCAGAGAAAGGGAAAGGGGTGTCTAGTGGGGTTCCTGATATCCCCAGAGTAGTTATATGTCTTTTTCTGCAGTTCAGAAGCAAGTGATACAATCTCTTCACCCAGCTCTAAGCTATAAATTTCACAATGATCTCTACATTTTCTTAAAAGAACAAGACCTTTAAAATAAACTCCAAGTAAAAGTTGTTGTGTGTTCTTTTTTAGAGATGTAGGGGGAACACCAAGTAAATAATTAAAATGGCTAAACCTTCACAATTTTATTTTCAGTTCCTTGTTGCATTATGAAAATAAAAATCCCCTGAAAACTAAAAGGTTCCATATTTAGTTTCTGTCTTTAAACAAAGAGGCTCCTAAACTACTACACCTGCCATTTTTAGTAACAACTTCATATTTTCTACTTTAAAAGTATTTTTTAAAGCTCAATAATGAAAAACACTAAACTTACTAACATAGTCTAATTTATGGGATACTACAAAGTTTGAAAACTTGAATTCAAATGACATGCAAATTATTTTAAACTCTCTAGTCTGAGTATCTGTCATTAACAATGCCCATGAGTTAAATTGTATTATTTCTGACAAAACATAATATCGGATGCCTACTTTGTATCTGGAATTGGATGTATTCAAGTTGGAGTTTTGCTCTTTATTCTACATATTTTTAAAAGTCTTAAAAGTAGAACTGTAAGAGAATAATGTATACGTAAATGAAATTGTTAGTGATTTAAGTATAAAATATGGCAAACAGACTTTTACTGACCAAAAAAATATTTTTTTTCTGACTAATTTTTCAACTTTCTAGCTTTAAAACAAGATGGCATTGTGTTTTACAAAGTTAAATGAATGCTCCAAGATCCCATGCACACCTTTAAACTAACAGCAATGAAAAAGAAATGAAAACTACTCAAAGAGATACTTCAGTTTTTTTTTTCTTAAGTATGAAACCAAGATAACTGTTAAAAAAGTATTAACTAACTTTAGAGTTATACAATGTACTTGGTTTGTATTTGAGACTGGAATATTATCTGAATAACTTACAAAAGTATTTCCATGAAAAGTTTGTTTGAAAGCCCTCAGCTCCTTTTGGAATAAATTGCTAATTATATAACTTGAAAAAAAATTTCCATTTAATTCTTTCTTTCTGAAAATGAGACTGAAAAAACAAAGCAGTATAAAACCAATCTTTAAAGCTTGTTCTGAAAAAAGAATCATGTTCTGTTTCTCTTTACAAATCTCCTTTAATAATGCAGAGTTATCATGAGAATATATGTTATGTGTATCTTTGCTTCTTTCAACATGCATGCATTTTCTCAACTCCTAGCTGAATTTTAAAAATTAAAGCTGTATATATATGCTAATTAGATTTAATATCCACATTTTAAAAACTGTTGAGTTGCATGGAGTTGCATGTGTGTGTGTGTGTGTGTGTGTGTGAGATTCTCTATCAAATGAAACACACTAAATATCAATGTGTGCCAAACATTTTGCTAATGAGAGAATGTGTCTGTTTTCCAAGGCATGAAGTCTAGTAAGATATAGACATTAATTCACTGTGCAAGCACATACTGCAGTCCATATTCATTCAACAAGCAAATACCTGTCACTGTTTCAAGAACTGTAGTTGCTCTAAGTGTTTTAGGAGAAAATATGTGAGACTTGGAGTAAAGTAGTTGATTAAAAGGTGAAAGTATCTAAAATATCTTTTAAATAATAAAAGCCTTCTTATTTTTAATTAAATAGCTGATCTTTAGATATGAAATCTTAAGAATCAAAATATTATGTTAGCATTTTAACAGGCAGCCAATTGGTAATTGCATGCAATTATTAAGTTATGAGAATAAATCATGTTGCCAGTACTAAATCTAAAATTACTAAAATAACTCTATATTTGCATACTTAAATTTAAAATAAAGGCATTACATACTCCATAGCTCAGATGACCCCAAATTTTATTTATAATGATGAAAACAAGCATGCAGTTGCCCCCTCTCTGGAAAAATTACATCAGATTCTTTATATTTGGGTCCAAGCAGACTATCCAGTTGTGCCATCCAGTTTGTAGAGCAGAAGAGATTTGGTCACGTACATCATGGGGAGAAGATTAACATTTCTATGCATACTTTGTGTTTATGTCTTATTTCTCCGATTTTTTGCCTTTCAAACTTTTTAAATCCAACTCCCTGCATTTTAAACTTTGGTTTGTATGTTTCTTTTCAATGATAAGGCCAATAGAATGTTAAGATGACAGTGATTCAGCTAGCTAGTCTCAAAGTCCTGAAGCCACCTTGGGTAGCTTCCTTTACAGTAATTCCGTGGATGCAGAGATTGAACTATCTTTTCTACCCACATAGAAAGCGGTGATTAGGGGGAATCCCACACATGAATGATTTCACTTCCAAAAAGAAGGCACCATGTAGCACGAAGTGATTGATACTAAAACTTGACGCTTTTGATGTAGAAGCCAAAACCAGCATAATATTTTATAAGGCAATAACATGCACGCATAAAAAATTATTGCTGTCTAGTATGTGTGAAAATGAATATCTTCTTTTTAAAGATTTACGTAACTTTTCTTAATTAAAAATTGTACCAAAGCCAGCAACATCAAGAAGGAAAGTTTGAAAGCCACTCTCTCAACATACCGCCAGCATTCCACTCCCTTAATATTTTGGCATTGTTGGGCTTTTCTTAGAGAGTGTAGGCATTTTCCCCCTCCCGCCTTTTATTGTCATTATTATTTTATACAAAACAGAAAAGACAAAGATGGAAGGTGCCCCATAGGAAAGATCCCTACAATGCATCAAGCCGGCGTCGGGGAGGACACAGCTCTGGCGTCCCTCAAGTGCCCATCCTACCAGGACTAAGCCAGCGCTGACCCGACCACCCCACCTGGGCGCCAGCAACCCCACCTCCCAGCCAGTGCGCGGGGTCCCCAGTTCTATCCCGGTGCCCCTAGAAGGCATCTGAGCCCAGTGGTGCCAGGGGAGGACTCCAGCTTCCTCGGCTTTTTCATTCTCCAAGTTTCTCCAACTCCCAACAGCAGCTACGCGGTCTCTGTGAAGTTCCCATCAGGGGAGGGGGCTCCGGGAATCGCCTGGGGCTGCCCACTGGCCCGGCCGGGCGTCGCGGGTCAGGCTGCGGAGGAGGCACGCGGAGTCCCGCCAGGACAGCTGGCCCGGGCCGGCGGGAGTCGCGGGAGGAAAGGGCGGGGGCGCCTGGCCGGAGGTCGCGAGTGCGGAAGGAGCTCGCAAGGTCAGCCCGGGCGTCTCTCCGGCTGGGCCTCCCAGGGCGGACTCCCGCAGCTGCCTGGGTGCGGGCGGCCCACTCTCCGCTCGCTCGCAGCTCCGCGGGCCGCCGGCCTGGGATCCGGAGGGAAGGCGCGGTGGGGCAATTGTGAGATAAAGGCCTCGGTCCTTTCGCTTTGGTTCCCCGGCCAGGCCTTCCACTCTAACCGCAAAGCTGCCCGCGGATTGGGGCAAAGGTCCCGGCCAGCCGCCCCTGACCAGGCTGACCCGCGGGGAGAACCACCCGGGACCCAGTGGACACCGGAACCGCGAGCACCGAGGCCGCAGCACTGACGCAGCCAAAATCCTCCCCACGGCTGCTCGGATCGGCCTGCTTTGCGCAGTCTTCGCCCGGGACGTTCGGGAGAGAACCCCTTAGCAGGGGAAAGGGTGGGCGAGGGCTGCAGGGTCCCTTTTGCCAGGAGTGGTGTGTGAGAACCTGCACTGTGGTTCAGCAGCCAGCTCCCTAAGACCCTGCGGCGCGGGCGGGATCCCAGAGGCAAGAAGAGAAGCCAATAGCTTATTTAGAAGAGGGGGGGGAAGGAAAAAAGCTGCATCTCACTGCGCATGTGCGAGCCTCAAAAAAATTTTTTTTCTCTCTCTCTCTAACTTTTGCCATCATTTAGTAAGAGCAAGTCTCAAGCCAAGATGTCTTATGAATTGATTACTCTGGGGAATAATTGAGTGTATTTTCCGACTTCTAGAAAGGACTGTAAAAGTACAGAGAAGGTTTTTCAACGTTTCTGAAACCTCTGAAACTGAAATAGCGTCTTGTGTCTCCACTCTGCAGGTCCGTTCTCCCTACACACATTGTCTGAGCGTAGAGTGAGCTCCGCTAAAACCAGCACTAAATTCGAGGGGACGGTAGCACTATAGTACTACATCTCATTTTTTTCAGAGGAAATGCTGGCACTGCAACTTGCACTCTCCTTTGGGGTGTTGTGGTTTTTTTTTAATATACCTGAATTATTTTAATTTATCTTCTACTCCAGTGTTACCCCATGTTTAATTTTTGGAGTGAAGAATGAAGGTTATTATATGGACAATATAAAGATAAAACAACAATATGAAGAAAATACTAATTTTTTTCCATTAGTAAAAAAAGATTTAGTTTTAAGGAAATTAAGTATAAAGAAATGCTTTTTGTTGTAGGAGTGTTTTTTTTTTCCACCACCATCGTGAAATAATATGCAATTGCTTGCCATGTTATTTGTAAGTCAAGAGCAAAGGTCTTGGCAGTTTTCAAATACAGTAGTACTGTACAAATAAATTCAGTCTGCTTATGGTTATGGTCATATCACAAAAAGAAGCAACTTAATAAATTATTGGCAATACTAAGAACATATAATGGATAAAATAAAAATTGAGATATTTTGTATCCCAACTGGATAGAAAAATATTGAATTTTTAAATAAGTTATGGCAAAAGTTTAAGAGGGATACCAAGTAACTGGTACCAATTATATTTCTGAGAAAGGATATTCCTCCAAACCACTGCAGACCCTGATAATATAATAGACTTGTGTTGCACTGGTCTCCCCATAAGAGAGGCTATATGCATTGTGTATTTTAAAAGTTCATGAAAATGAATTTCCCTAAGTTTGTATTAATGGTAAGTTCACTTTATTGTAAAGAATTTCCTAAGATGTGTTCTCCAATATTGTAGGTATTTAAAGAAGTGAATTATTTGAGCAGAATGATCATTTGATAAAAGTAAGTGGGTTCCATTGAATCTGGTAGTCTCCTTCTCTTGAGAAAATAATGGGAGAGTCTGAAGAAAACCCAAGTGAAATATTTTAAGAAAATTGTCATGAGGCGTATTTAGAAAGAAACAGCTGGTAAACACATTTTCCCAAGCTTCCCCTGAGTTCTTCAGTTACACTAGAAAACAAACTGTAATGAATCATGTTCAAAGCAAAAGCACTCTCATGAGCTAATTACTGATAACACTAATTTGTCAACAGCTAAAAGCTTTCTAAACATCACTGTATCTTCCCACTACAATTGATTCATAAGCATGTTTGAGGAGTACTTGCTGAACTTAGGACTCTGGTCAAGAAGGCTGGAAAAGAGTCAAAAATTGAGTAGTAAGAGTCTATAGAAATGTAACCAATTCCAATAAAAAGTTCTCTGTATGGAAGTACATTATGGAAATGACGTGGTTGTCAGACCTAATTGCTTGGTTTTTGAGTCCTCATAGAAGAAATTCTACAGCCTTAGGGGTGTAGCCTCAAAAGCAGCAGCGTTCCTGGTTTCAGTTTAAATAAAACAATGAAATCCATCATTATTCAAGTCAATAGCGATAATTCACATGAATATGAATGCACTTTGATCTTATCCTTCAATTCATTGAAAGACACAGTGGTAATGAAAAAGGGAGATAATCTC
This sequence comes from Urocitellus parryii, assembly GCF_045843805.1. NCBI lineage: Eukaryota > Metazoa > Chordata > Mammalia > Rodentia > Sciuridae > Urocitellus > Urocitellus parryii. The sequence continues at coordinate 64,013,267 of NC_135539.1, read as the reverse complement.
TTTAACTTGGTCCAAAGCAAGTTGTTGAAGCTTTTCTTTCTTGAAAGACCTTAGAAAGGAACTTTTCACTAAAGCCTTGCTTTCTTATTTTTAAGGTGATGGTGGGGGTGGTTGGGCAAGCTACAGGTTGTTCTGTTGCTTCTAGGAACTAGGGAATGCTAACTTTCTTTTTTTGAAGTGAACTGTCTTATTTAATGAACTTGACATTTTGTGAAGTTTAAAGGTGGATCCCTTTTATGACATATCTAAGAGTCATTTTAGGAGTCATTGTTAATTTGAGTTTACTGTCATTTATGATTAAGACATGGTGACTTTTTAGTGTTTTAAAACTTAAATAAGATATTTCAAGGTGCATTGTTTTGGTAGATTAGCAATTAGTAGTTTGTTTTAGTAGATTAGCAGTTTCCATCACTAGCCCCTTAAGCCTTCCTTTTGAATCATAAGACATTTAATACCATGTCTGTGCTATATGAAAGGCACTTTAAAAACTTACCTCATTAAATAGCTTTTAAACCAATTTTTGTAGACAGTTACTGAGAAAGAAGTTCTTATGTATAATTTGTCAATTCTCAGAATCCTGAAAACATCTGTCAGATATTTTAAAATAGTCTATCACATTTAAGATATAATTATATTCAAATATGCATGAATGAGAATATCTGATTAATGCCACTAGCTTGAAAAACTAGCTTTTCATTGAGTTTATTAAGCATATGCAAGCACTGTGATAATTATTACTAATTCATTTTTTCTAATAAGTGTTGTTGAGACTTCTGGAATCCTCTGACAAATATTTGTTGAATTAAATGAAAGGACTACAGAGCATAAGACAGGTACTTACCCTCGATGAGCTTTAAACTTAGAAATTTTAGTACACCTGTGATTTATATGAAATTTTAATCCACGAAAAACCCTCAGTTGACTTAATGGCGATTTAAAACGAGGACAATTAGTAAGAGTGAAGAAATTTGGCAATGCACTTGTCCTATTAGCTAAATAAAAGACGTAGCTGAAAGCTTTGCAGATTTTTCTTCAATAAAATCTGTTTAAAACACTAACAGGAGTTCTACTCTTAAAAAAAAAAAAGGAGTTAAAGCAATGCCCTAGAACTACAGAAAAGGCAGAAAGATCCCTAAGGGTTAATGTCAATCACTTCCTTTATGTATTAGACCACTGAGTCCCCACTGCCAAGGCGATGTGGTTCATCAAATGAAATGGGGCGGGGTGAGGGAGTGCGCCATCCACTAATGAATAAGTAGAACCAAACATCTGAATGTAATGCTTGAGCCAACGCTACTGATCACATTCTGGATTTCACACAAAGTATTCATGGTAGACAAAGAAGAGGGAAGAAAGATCAGCGTGTGCTTGTGCCTGTGACTCTCACCGTGAGGAAAACCACGCTGACCAAGGGCAGACACAACCATAAGCTCTTTGTGTTGGTGTTACAAGAAAGAGAGTAGGCATCTTGACTTCTTTGGCACCATCCTTGTTTCTGATTTCAACAAAAGCTTTCTAACTGGTCATTGGAAAATAATTTCCGCTTAGGTCGGAAAAGAGGGCATTTGGGGCTGGGACGAAGCAAAGCGCCGGGGTCTCAGGGTTCAGGTGCCGGTTCCGAAAGGCTTGTGCCGCGGTGTGTGCTCCCAGTAGCCCCTATTGTCTGCGGTGGGGGCAGGGCCAAGCCAGGAGAGCCGGCTTTTGAGAAGAATTGAAGGCACTGGAGGATGAGGAGCGGAGGTGGGGACAAGCGATGTCACCGAGTGTAACCCCCAAGGTTTCAAATGCTCGACCCCGAAGGCGTTTGAGGAAGCAGTGGTACCAGCCGCCGCAGCAGCGGCCCTGGCTGCAAATCGCCGTCGTGTGGTTGCTACTGGCAACCGAGCCTCTGCCGAGCGCGCAGCCCGCAGCCCCAGGAACGAAGGTGGCAAGGGGAAGCCGCTGCGGCTCAGCAGCGACGTCGCCTCGGCCACCCACAGGGCTTTCGCTCCCTCCTAAGCCCTGCAGGTCTTTGGGGCTTTGACTTAGGCTGAGTGGCGCGAAGGGCCAAAGGACTCGGGATTTGGGGGCGTCGCTGATTCGGAAGCGTCAAAACACTGGAGCCCAGCGTGAATGCAACATGGCAGCTCGGTCTCGAAGACTGGGATCATTCGGTCTCTCTGGGAGGCAGGCCCGCGGATTCTGCTGAGCGCCCGCAGGCGGGTTTCCAGACCCAGAGTCAACCCTGCTGCGCCCCCGACAGAGTCCCACAGAGCCAAGGGAGCCGCGCACCCCGACTCGCGTTGCCTTCACCCCTTAGCCCTTTGTTCTCCACTCACTAGCCACTCACGCTTTGGGGGATTTAAATTGCAACCCTCGAAGATTTGGCGACCCAAAGTGGGGACTCCAGACTCTGGTACTCCACAGTAGTGACTGCCTTTCCTGGTCCCCGGGAGTTCTGGGCACAGCTGGGCAGAGCTGTGGTCCTAACCCCACACTTCAACGGAGCCGCCCCTCGTCGGATCGCCTATTTCCCACCAGGCCTCGACTCCTTCTTTCCCTTCTTCACTATCTAAAGGTGTGAGGCGGGAAGCCAGGGCAGAGACACTATGGGGCCAAAAACAAAGTCCATCAAGACCCCAAAGGAGATAAGATTTCTCTGCCCCGGGGAGAGGAAAGAATTGCCCCAGTCCAGGAAAAATAGAGTACAAAACGCCCCTTAAGGGACACCCTAAGTTCCATCACCCCCCCCCTTTTTTTATTGGCCGTTGAGCACGGGTGTCGGCAGGTGGAGCTCCAGAAAATGTCCCCTGGCCCACCCGAGATGGAGAGAGCGCAGCTGCTGTACTGCCCGAGGGATGAGCTGAGCTCCAGATCGTTCCACCGGGAGTTGGGGAGTAAGGGCTCAATGCCCCCAGAGGAGGCAAGCTGGGGGGAAATTTACATTTGGAAAAACAGCGATTAAAAAAAAAAAAAAAAAGAGGATGCCACGTAGACTAGCCAGTTGTGACATTCAGCACAAAGTGCTACTGAAATACCGAAATCCGCCACCAAATGGCGGCTCCTGCAGCCAGCTGCACTGATAAAGAGGACTCTCCAAGCGTCGCCCATTTTAGGCTGCTTTCACTTCTCCGAGGTTCTCCAAACCCTTTCCCCAGGTCTCTTCTTCCTCTCCCAGTGGGGCCCCGGGTCAAGGAAATGTTAATGCCCTTGGAATCCAGCGAACCCCTGCTCTGCAGGAAGCCGCCTGGTCCGGGCAGCTTTTGGAGACGTTGTCCCCGTCTCACACCCGCCTCCGCCTCTGTGCGCGGCCAGTAAGTAGCCAGAGGGCGATAACCTCCCAGATTCGCCCAGCCGGGAAACCCATTTAGGGTCCTAAGGTACGATATTTTGACCAGATCTTGATATTCCTGACCGCGCAGCCACTCCCCTCAACACTGTCACCACCCCAAGGTTCCTACTCAGGGGATTAACAAGCTCAGCAAGAAGCTCTCCACTTGTTCTATCCCGTCACCTCGCACAAAGTCACCTTGGGGAACCTTGGCAGTTAGTATTTGCTAATAATTTTGTTTAAAATCCCACCCAACAAAATAAACAAAGTACAATGACACCTCTTTGTTGAAGGAGAAAGGGTTTGGGATTTGAAGCGGGAAAAGGGAGGAAGACAAAGACGCGATTCCTGTGCTTGGTTCTCATTAAAACGCGTCTGTGGATTCTGCCTGCGAAGCGCTTCGTCCTGCTACTCCAGGTAGGGTCGGTTTCCTGCCCTCGCAGACCTTGGGGTCTGTGGGTTTACCTCCGCGCCTCGGCTACCAGAGGCCCCCACAAAGTGCAAGCCTGCGAAAGGAAAGTGTCCACCTTGAGAGGTTGCAAGCGCCCAGGCTGTCGCCGCTGCTCACCACCGGACCCGATTTGGGTGGACTACGTCATCTCCCGACCTCTCGGAGCCCTGTACGGCCTGACAATCTAGCTTTCAAATTTGGCGGGAGCCGCGTACGCCGAGTGGAGGGCGGCGCGCGGCGAGTGGCGCACGCGCAAAATGGCCTCCTGGTTACCCGCGACTGCGGCTCGCGCGCAGAGAGCAAGAGCGCCTGCTGCGCAGTTCGGAACCGGATTGGAGCTGTAGCTCTTTGCACTCCTCTGAAAGCTAATGGTTAAAAAATAAGGAAAGGGAGAAGAGCTGTTTTCTCCTTAACTGCTCTTTTGGTAAAGGCCGTCCTGACCGAGAAGGCAGCGCTGCAAGCGAAGCGAGGTCATTTCACCCAGGTGGGTGTCCTTTCCACAGAGCGCTAGAACCGAAGAAGCGGGTTTTTCCTCTTTTGGTGGAAAGCCATGGCTCTTCCTCACTCTGTACACCCTCGTCCTGGGCTTTAGCTTCCGCACCGCGCATTGTGCTCCCGATTTCCCCTTTGTTGGAATATCTTACACTTCCAGGGTCATTTGGACCTAAGTCGGGCTTGACAGACTCCTCTATCTCCAGTGACCTCTTAATTTACCTCTGTAGCGTTCTCATCCTTCCCATCCCAATTTGGGAGGAGTACCCACGTCGGCAGACTTCCACCTAAGTCTGTGCTCTCATCTTGGGTTCTAGATAATGTAGGAGAACATAGAGTTGGAGATCTCTGAACTGGCACGGAACTTGAAATCACCTTCGCTGTGAAGTTTGGATCCTACGATGACCCAACAGTCAGAGCAAGAAGGAGTATTTCTACCGGAGTGTAAATGATTCTGAGGGAGCAACACCTGTGTTTTTATAAGTTACTTATGATAATTTCTGGAAGGAATTTTTTTAAGGCAAGGATCAGAAGAATGAGTAACTTAATTCATTGAAAGTTTTTATTGGATGTTTATTATTTATTTAGAGGGCTAAATGAGATTTCAGAATGAGTTTTACCCTTGAACTTCTTCAAGAAACTCACAAGGATCCTATAAGCAGACTTCCAGTGATAAATAACTTTTGATGTCGTCGACCTAATGAAGACAGACAATGTAGTTCTTCATGTGAGACCTCCAGAAATTGCACACTAAGAAAAAGAAACTAGTGCAAATAAAGGAAATCCGTTTCAAGAACCCAAAGATGAAAAAAAAAAAAACGTTAAAAAATTAACTGCGGAAACAGGAAACACTCGACTGTGTAAACATTTTCTGAGACTTTCATAATCAAAACTGGGTGATCTTGAAATTTGTAGAAAGACTTGACCGGCTCAAGATCTCCCCCAGGGCTATTTCCTAAGTCTGATTTATTGGGAGGCTGGAATACATAATACTTTGTACCTTCCTTCTGTAGAACCTATTTGATTCTATGGTCCCAGTTCAATTCAAGCGTTTGTGTGTGTGCGCCTGTGTGTAGGAGCCAGACGATTTTTTAGAGCAAGTTTAGAAATAATTACCTATACTAGAGTTCATTTTGAACGTGAAGAAACATTCAAGAAATGATATATCTAATCCAAAACCTTGGTGTTAGGGCTGGGTTCTGTGCTCTGTACCACTTTAAATGTCTTAAAGGCATATACGATTTTTGTAAAGGGTTTAATTAGTATACTGCACAGACCTGACATGATAAAACTATAGCCATTTTTATGTAAACTGATCAAGAGCTTTTTGTTTGTAATAAAACTCAAGGAAGACTATATGGGGGAACATCCATAAGGTTCAAAAATACAATAGAGTCTCTGTTTCATGTAAGTACTAAACTAATTCAGAATTTCCGACTGTCATTTCTGGTGCAATGGGAAGAAAAAGATGAGAGGAATGAAAACATTTAACACTTCCTTCACCCCAGGATTTGAAGAGAGACCAGGTTCCAGGTGCAGATTGTTTCTAAAATCTCATCCCATCCAAAGATTATCATAAGCTATTTAAAAAGATCAAATGTCTTCATTTCATATTGGTCAATGCAAGTAGCCTTTCACATGGGTACTTAAGGTCTTACTAAACTTTCATCACAAAACTTTTATCTTGACAGGCCTACACAATAAAGATATTGAAAGACTTCACAAATGAATTGTAATCCCAAATATTGGGAAAAGAGTAAAGGATGAAGGAAAAATTCTACCAGTTTACTCTTTCTTCTCCATTTTACCTACAAATCCTAACATTTGAACATATGGATATGGAAACGAAGCAATGTGGTTGGATGAGTTAAGTCAACTAAAGGGCAACTTTCTTTTTTCAACTCAGTGCAATTAACGGCCGGCAATTTAAAAAGGAAAAAGTACTTGTGAAGTGGTATGCAAGTGTAAAGCAAGACAGATTACTATTTATACAAGAGCAACCAGTCTCATTTTTCTTTCTGCATTTAAGCTAAAAATCTGTGAAATCAATTTAGGCATTTTCTGTGGATTATTTTATTAGAACTAACTTTGTATTAAGGATTCTAGAATACTGTCACAAGCAAAAGTCAAACTCTAAAGCTGACTTTTCGTGTACTTTGCTTTGACAAACTGATTTTCACAAGGTTAAGATTTTTAAAGTAGTAGTTCAGTAAATGTTTTAAATCTTAATTGTCAAAACTGCAATAGTTAAGAATGCAAACCACGATCAAGTTTTTATTAAAAGGCAAAGAAATTTCAGCTGAAATATCCTTTTAAATTTAGGCAATTTTCAAATTGAGTAGGGACAAATATCCGCTTCCAAATAAAATAAAGGGAATAAGTCACAAGTATGGTGAAATAGTGCTAAGGAAGCCATAAATGCATCTGATATTTTAATAATTTCAAAAATAAGTCCATCATAAAGAGGTTGAGATAGATGTCAAGTCTTTTGAGTTCTGTGATTTCAAAACTTGGTTTTGTGTAAGTCAAATGACAAGTCCACCAGCATTTACAGTTTTTAGGTTTTGAAAAATATCTTTTCATTCTTTATACACATGATCATCTAAAGTAAAAAACAGTACTTGAAACTTGCATCAACTAACTTTTCTTTGTCATAGATAACATGAAAAATATAGAAGCCTAGAAAAATGAGTTAAATTCACCAAAATTGGCAAACATTGGTAACTTTTACTTCAAAGATTTTATAGTAAATAAACAGATACATCTTTCAGTGGGTTCTCAAGCAATATACAACAAAGCGTGTACTTCTTACCAACATCACTATAAGACAGCAATGTATTCTCTTTAACTTTTACCTGTTGGTAATCCACTACAGGGTTTCCAAAACTTCTGCACATTGTGCTTTTCATATCAAATTTTTATTAAAGATCTTAGCTATTTTCTAAATGAATATCTTTTTTATTGGACTTTTCCCAATTACAAATGAAATTTCATTTTACATCTATAATTAGAAACAACACTTACTATGGGACTGTACAAATTTAGGTCAAAATAAAAATATATGTATTTTGTAGCTTCATAAAACATCATTTACTGAATCTTTAAAGAAAGTAGAAGTAACAGCAATATATGTAAAAGTAATGATTTAATGACTATAAGCAAGAAAAAGCAATAGAATTGTGCTTCTTTTGCAGACTGAGGACAATGAAATGTTTAGCTACAATTTTCCATACAAACATGAAACAATATTCATATAGAATAAACACCCTCACAAATAACTGATGGGTGATGAACAAACACCAAGTTCGACCAAAGCAAAACATAAACTGAAAAGTGTTGGGTTGTTTATGTTTTAAATTTAACATGCTTGCTCTATTTAAAAAATATCTGTAGAAGTTCATAATAAATTGCTTGTATTTCCAGACATTACAGAGAAGGCATATTCCATTGTTAATTGTTGTTAAAGCAATACTTAAGTTTGAAATTATTCTTATATCACATATTAAAATAACTTTAGATAAAATGCCTTCTTCCAGCAATTAGCTGGTTTATTTAAAAAATTTGTTTTAGAATTAGTGACAAATATGCATTTTAAAAACACATTAATTCCACTATAACCAATGGAAAGTTAAAACACTATTTTCATATTCTTTAAAGCTTTTCTTAACTAAACAATAATTTTCAAAGCAAACATGATTATTGGAGGAAAGTCAGTATCATGATGACTTGCCAATTGCTTCCAATGAACAGAATTTAGAATTAGATATCCATGTTGGAAATAATTTATGCTGATAAAAGCAAGGCTCAACATAGGGCATGGGAATCTGCAAAGGTCGAACCAGCTGGTAGAATTTTAACAACCATTTCTGAATGCATGAAACACAATATTTTCTTTATAGTATTTATAAATATATCATACAATACTGTTTCCTGTTATGTCATATACCAATATGGCATTGTACAACAAGCATAATGCCATCTGATTCTTACAAAAGCGAATCATTTAAACAAGTCAGTAAAATAAAGGGTAGTACCCGCTTTTAGGCATACAGATTGTAAAACTGAAGTTTACTTTCCTTTGATCGGTTTTGCGTTTTGCGTAGCAACAGAGAAGTAAAAATCAAACAGGAATCAAAATGGCTAAATATGCAAGAAATTGTTATTCACAGTGACATGGCTACATAGAATGCATTATTCTATGCTTATTCTTTCTGTTTGTTGAATTTCAAGATAAAAAGCACTTGTTTTCTACAGGTTCACAAAACAGCATAATAACAAGAACAATCAAGGAGAATGTAATGTAGGTGTTAATTGAGATTAACAAACTATGGCCCAATGCTTCTATCCACTGCAGAGTATTTCCAAACCCAAACAATGGTTACAGAAACCATTTCACATCTTTCCTAACACACAGGAAACAAAACAAAACAAAAAACAAAAACCTTGCCTGCCTTCTCAGAATCCAATTCTTTATAGGAACAATCTTTCTTTTCAATTAACGTCCATATGAATATCACAGCTAGTCCATCTTTTATAGTCAAATTTAATGTCACTACAAAAGAAAGCAAATTGGACGATAGTCACATGTATTAGCATCTATAAAGCTGTAATGGCATGAAGATATCTATATAAATCAGGGGTTTAAATTTTTTTCCTTAATAGTCTCAGGAATCAACCAGATGAAGTTGCTGACGACCCATTTACAGATGATTTTCGAGGTCTATTGGCAAAGGAAGATTGGTGGTTACCGCTGGGGCTGTTGCTGGTTCCATTCATAGTACTGGAAATGTGAGGAAACTGTGGATGAGGAGACTGCACTGGAGTACTGGGGCTAGGCAAACAAGAAGAGGTGGAGGGAATACCTCCTGCTGGGCTGTTGGCCTTGTCACTCCCAGAGTCACTTTCCAGTTCTCCAGCATTTGTCAGTCCATCCCTCTGGTGACTGATCTTCATTCTTTTACAAGTAGGTCGAACTCTATATTTCAAAGGAAGTGGACCATTCTACAAAGTTAAAAGGGAAAAAAAATCACTCTTAACTTTACATGCACTGGATCACCTTAATCTAAGAGTAGATAATACTACTTACCCTTCTCCAGGTATAAATGTAGGCAATATCCATTAGTGTATAGTAATCTTTCAAAGGTTCCTCTTCATACATAACATCAATCTATTGAGAGGTATTTCAATTATTAAGTAACAAAAGAACAAAGATAAATCTACAAGCTTTTCTCATCTAAATATAATTTGAGAGTGCGAGAGTGCTTTAATTTTTTTTTCTCCAGACACTTGGTCAAAGAATTCTTCACATTTCAAATGGAAAACATTTACAGAAATTATTAAGGGATTTGTTTTCATGGAATAAAAAATATCCAAAATATTTTAAGAGATATATTAAACTTTAACACTAAATTTAATTTTTTTAATATTGATTTTTAGATTTCAGGATCCAGAAAGAAAAAAAAATTGAATTAAAAAAATCTACATAAAATACATGAAAGCTATAAAGAAGGTACCTGGAAAGTATTAGGTATGTCCATTTTACTTCTGAGAAACTTTCTTAAGTGCATCACAGTCATTGCTGCTGGGCATCGTAAATATCTTTTATCATTCACCTAAGAGTACATGTACAAAAGTAATTTTTTTCAATTCCTAACTTTCAGAGAAGAAGAAAGTTTCAATTCAATTGCCTAAATGTGATATAAGGCACTAATACCAAAATCAGATGCAACTAAACTCAACTATACTTTGAATTTACTATTATAATGAATACTAAATGAATTAATTTCTAGTACACTTGAAGTACATTAAGATATTAAACATGAACTATGTAAAATAATTTGTAAGAGCAACCATATATAAAGTAAATTCTAATTATCAAATATCCTATGTAGATCCCTCACAAACATTGAACATGACCATTTTCTTCTAATTATCAGCAGCACTTGACCCCAGAATATTCTAAAGAGCAACAAAACCCTTCATAAAATCTAGAATCCATAATTCTTCACCATTTTTATAATACAGAACATACCTCCTCCTTAGACTTCTCTTTGTCTTTGTTTACTTTGCGATCCAATCTAAGAAATAAAAACTTATTAGTGAAACAATGTATCTAATAGACATATTAGCATAAGACAGATTTCCTAGAGAATTTACCTATTCTGGTCAAAGAATTCAATAGATAAGCTTATAATCTCATCATCAGTTATAATTCTCTTATCTTCATCTGCAACTTCTCCTCTATCTTCATTAGAGCCATTGGCAGCTATAAAGACATTACAAAATTTAATATTTTAATAATTAGACATTTAAAACATTTTAGACATAGGAAAATGGAAGGGGTACTCTGAAGTAAACTCAATTTTAATAAATTTTAATTACTATATAAGTCTCCCCCCAAATAAAATAATTTCTACCCCCCACCCCCCTCACAAAGTTTACCATCAGCTGAAGGATGAGCTGCATAAAAATCCCTTCTTCTCTTCATTTCATCTATGGGGAGGGGGGAGACGAGATTCAAACATTTGGTATAGCAGATAAAACCAATGAATAATCTTTTAAAATTCTTGCAAGCAAGTTACTCACTTTTGAAAAGCCCTGGAACTAATTTGTATACAATGTCTTGAAGTGTTTTATCGGACCTGAAAAAGAATAAGTGAACCATTGACTAATATGACAAAACTAAAAAGTTTTTACAGATTCTTTGTGTGTGTGTGTGCTATAGCATTTTACTTGATTGTGATGCTATCTATAACTACACTAAAATAAAAACTATGACAGTAAAGTTCTCTACACAGTAGTACTTTTTTAAATCAGCAGAAACATACTTTGTGCCTTTCAAATTACTAAATTTTCTAGTATGAATAGAGAATAGAGAGAATAAGGAAGAACTTTTAAAAATTTTATTCTCATCTGTCATGAAGTCAAGAAAGGAATACAAAAAGAAGAACTATTTCAGTTTTTAAAGGACAATAAAAAGTTAAAATCATTAGAATAGTACTGAACATTGTCTAAGCTTGGTCGCCATTAAAAGAAATTTCTAAGAAATTATCTTTATAAATTATTAAAAGACTACTCTCCACAAAGCACCAATCACCTTCTCTCTGTAAATTATGCAACTCCAATAACAATTACAAACAAAGACTTTAATCATTTTCCTACCTTATATTCAGCAGTGGTCTGGTTTTGTGAACTTGGACATCACAGATAGGACAATACTTGCTGGTCTCCAGGTAACGTACAATACACGTTTTACAGACTAGAAGTAGAAACATGTAAATTTAGAAATCAGAAGCTAATTAAAATAGTGTCAGAAACTGAGAATTAAAAGCAAGATGGTAAATACCAAAAGGAATTTCCAAGGAATCAAACTATTAATATCCTGACTACACTTACACATTGCATACTGGTAATAAAGTAGGTAGTAATAAAAAATCAATAAATTGAAGAGAAGAAAATGAGTCCTATCAGTCTGTACCAATATTCCCAAGGATTATGGTAAATGTTAATAATTCTTATAAACTTCAGGATGAACTACGGAAATATAGGTGACACAAAAGAAGGGAGCTAAAGCTTTGTACTTACAGGAATGTAGACATTCTATTATGGTTGTGGCATCAATGAAGTACCCTCCACAAAGCACACACATTAGGTGGGGATTTAGCTCAGTGATCTTGATTCTGGTTGTTCGATGCATTTCTGCTTGATGAAAGATCCTGTAAGACAGAGATATTGGCCATAATTCAAAGAAAATGAATCAAGATTATCTCTAACTCCTAGTAATTGTACACTCTGAAACGCTGAGGCATTCATAAAACTCGTTTAACACTGTACAGCTGGACAATCCCAACGTTTTCTACAGAAGGAATTTACTAATCAGATCTGAGTGAATTCTACTGAAATGGTGAAAAAGATCCAACTAAAGTTACATCTGATCTTTCAGGTCATTCCTGGAGAGAGATGAAACGGTCTGGGGGTGGGGGCTGGGAGCCTAGCATATTTGAGCCTCTTTCTTCCATTTGTCCTCCAGCCTGGCAGCCCCAAGGCTGCTACTGACACCACAGTCCCCTAGATATCTACTAATCACTAGGGCTTGTTCCAGGTCTCCAAATTTATTGTAAAACTTCCTCACAGATCTTGAGTCGAAAATCCTGGGGTTCTGGTAGTTTTAGACGGTTCAAGCAACCAGAACCTGGCAGGTTTTTACGCTTACAAAAGGAAAACAAATTCTGTTCTATCTGCATCCCTGGAATTTCCGGAGCTGGGTGCTGGCCGGAGGAGAAGCACCTCTATTCAGCCTCTGGGCTGGGGCCTGAGCGCGGAGGACGGCCGGGGGGCCGGGATGCAAGGGGCGGATCCGGCGGCGCCCGGGGCTCCGTCTCGCTCCGGATTCGGAACTCGCCTCAGTCAGGGTTTCCATAGCAACTTACACTTACACTTGGCATCCGGCCACCGCTGCAACTCCGCGCAGAGCCCGGCCCGAGCCCCGAGCCTCCGCGGGCGTGCGGGGCTGACGAGCGGCTTGCGCGGGGGAGGGGCGGCGCGGCGCGGGGGCGGGGCCGGCTCGGGGGCGGGGTGGGTGCGGGCGCTGCCGGCTCGGAGGTGGGGCGGGCCCGCGAGGTCCTCTGGCCCGGGATCACCCGCGGCCGCGACCCGTCAAGCAGCTTAGGGGACCTCAGAGCCTGTGGCGGCAAACTGCTAAAGAAAATGCAAACTGCACTCCCGGCCATTTCGGACACTCTTGGGGGGCCTCTTTCCACGTAGACTGGGTGCAAAGACCTTGTTTCATATCTTGATTCTTTCAGACTGTCCTATTAGCAATCGCTAGGTCAAAAATTTCTCCAAGGGACCTTTTGAGAATTGCCAACTGTGCACTTAGCCCCAAACTGTCAAGGCTCAAGTTGCAGAGATGTTTACTGAACCGAACCTCTTTAAAGCTTCCTTCTCTAATAAGACGTTCTCCTGTAGATTAGATGAATCAAAGTTTTGGATGGGCTGAAAACTGAATTTGTTTTACAAAGCGGGTGGAGATGGGGGTGGGGGGCAAAAGCACTGTGCTTTATTCGAACAAACCATGCTGGAAGCTAGAAAAACTAATCGGTAGGATAGTGACAATATGTAAAGAACCATGTGACCAGCCCATTCCCAACGCTAAATCAACACCTTGTCAACCCACAGTAACGATAGGAGAGGAAAAACAAATGCCATTTTTCTCAGCCTAACGTCCATATAAACCCCCCTGAACCCCCACACGATGAAATAAAATTCTCAAAAGGTAATATACATTATAGAAAAGTCACGGTGGGGAACAGTCTGCAACAATACACCACAGGACAATCAAGGAAGTCAATTACTTCGTGTAGTAGTGCTGAAAAGTACCATTTCTTACTATCACCCTACTACATTCACTTTAGAACCTGAAATAGACTAAGGTTCTAGACCTGACTGGACTACTGCTGCCTTGAATGGAAATCTAGGAACTTGTGAAACTTGCAGTAAGATGCCTCTGAGGCTTTATTTCTTAAGGAATCTTAATGCAGAAGAGGGAAATACCAATCAACATACCTCAATAGCTGAAATTGAATTGAGTACTGAAAAAATGGCCCCAAACAAACCAAACCTCTTATGAAAGTGACCCCAGTGACAACCAGTAACCTCACTCAGAAAACTTCATGTGTTATTCCTCAAACATCTTTGGACTACTTGTTTAGAATAATACTGACAACATATGTTAACATAAATCTAAGTGGCCTGGCTGTAGAAGGAGCAGTGCCCTAAAGAGTAGCAATATTTAAAATTGTACTTGATGATTAAAGACCAGCCTTCTTGGTGCTTAAAGAAAACTCTCCTTGTGAAACCACAGGATCTTTCCTAGAAAGATAGTTAGCAAGGTGATAACTTCTATTTGCCTGTGAAAGTATATCACACTAACACCATGGATCATGAAGTTCACCAAGGGGCTCCAATAAAAACAGCTGCCTTTATTTCTTCTCTAACTTACAGAAAACCAAACACCACACAAACACAATAGTAACTTAGAGAATAATCAAACTTCAATGGAGGGTTATCAACTGGTTGGCTTTGAACATTTAAGTCCTATGTACTTGACCCAAAAACCCTTTCAAATTCATCCTAAGGCTTAATTCACACAACTCTCCCTCAGTTCAGAAGAATTTGGCCACAGTCCTATTAGTGTTTACAATGCAAATAAATATTACTTTGTTGCTTATATAAAAATCAGCCCTTAATCTTTTTATCCAATTTGAAAGTACTGACAATCTAATGAGGACTTCCAAAATGTTTGACATGTTTGATAAGGTTTAAGAAAAACGTCTTGCACCTTAGAAATAAAAACCTACTAGGTTTCAACAAAGAAAGTGCCCTTAAGCTACTAAAAATGCACCAACGAACATGCTGGTAATGTTCAAGAATTAAAACTTGCCATTATAGGATACTCAGCTGGGACTGTCAGTTTTTAATTGGAGGCCTAACACTAGTAATGTCAAAATGAAGGAAAACAGAAACAAGATCTTATGCTAACAATCAGCTTGACTACTGCAATCTAAGAAATGCAAATTAACTCCATAACTCTAGTTGGTGCTCACAGCTCTATATAAGTATGGCTAAAGTTGGGGTTAACTTGACTCTTTGGGAGAATTTTGCATATTTGGACACTTAAATACATCCAATAAATCAGTGGTAGAGTATCAATGGATTTATAAAATATAATTAAATGTGTAATTTTCTTACAAAAGCTTGTATGTGTGTGTATTTGCATGTAAATGGTCTTCTATGGCTTCAAAGATATTGTTACTAGGGGGCAAATTAATTTGTACAGGTAGGTTATTTCAAACATCTCTACACTTCGAAGGAGATGTATGGAAATGAACTCAAGTATAAAAATTTGGCTCATAAAATCAACTTCTGAGAAAATTTTCATTGGTCTACTTAAAACCCAAATGTTATTATTTGGACTAAACAGTCTAATAAATTGTACTGTCAACCATTTACATCCTTAAGTATCAGGTCTTTAGTGTACCTTATAATGTGTTTCCAAAACTTGGGGTTAAAATTCCTCTATAATTTGAGCTACTCCTAACACTCATCATAACACTAACTTACACTCGCGTTTGGATAAATATGCTGGGAATTTCGCCTACTTAAAGGGAAGGGGTTAATACATGATTCTCTTTCAAATATTGAACCGTGACCACTAAGCCCACTAAATCCTTTTATTGCAATTGGGAATGATCAAAGTCTCTCTACTTGTTTACTTCCAATTATTAACTGTAAATCTCTGGGGAAAAGATCATGCTCTATCGCTGTCAAGCCCAAATGACTGCGTAAACATAAGCAATCAACTTTTTAGTGCTCATTTTCTAAAGCATCCCTTTACCACATGACCTATGCTGACATTTAGCAAAACACATAAAACACAGTGGACTTAAGTCACGATTCTGGGAGCATCCCAAAGTAGAGGTAGAGAGAGAAGTCGCAATCTGTGCCAAGGGGTTGGGGGGAAAAAGGAAAAGGGGGGAAAGACGTGGAGAAAAGAAACCTCTACCAAGACTAACGTCCAGTCACCATCTTCACTTCAAAAAAAAGCTCCAAATTTGAAATGCCCACTTCCCGGTGAGCACGTCCCAACAATGTTCACAGCACTTGTCCAAGACTCTCAACAAATACCACCTTGAAAACTTTACCATTTTCCACACAAATGCAGAAGACCTTGGAAACAACTGGGAACCGCCATCTTACAAGCCATCCAATTTCACACAAGTGTCCCTCCAACTTAAGTTAATAACATTTTTGTTGGGGCTCTCTCCAGTCTAACAACCACCTTGGCGGGATCGCTGCCCCCCACGTAACCCGTCCCTATAAAATGGGGGCGTTCCCTCGATGTTCAAACCCCTCAAAAGCCCTTTCTTCGGGAGAGGAGGGAAGTCACTTGACCCAAGCAGCTCCCGATTTCAGGAGCCCGTCCCCGTTTCATCAAAATCTACCTCTCAACAAAGGGCGCTGTGGCCGGGAGAGCCGCGGAGGCTGGAAATAGAAGTGTTCTTCTCGGGGACCATGTGCGTCGCGAGGGTGCAGAGGGGCGCGCGGGGGAGAAAGGAACTAAAACGTGGGGCCGCGCGCGGCGCGTCCGGGCTGAGCGGGCGGCGGCGGCTGGAGCGGCGCCGAGCCCGGCTGGCGGCGGCGGCGCGGGCTGCGGGTCGGTCCCGGCGCCGCGGGAGGCGGCGGGCGGCGGGCGCGCGCTCGCGGCGCGGGGCAGGCGGCGCGCGGGCGGCGGCGGCGGCGGCGGCGGGCGGCGGGGCTCGGCGCCCACGCTGTCAGCGCCCTCCCGGCCGGCGCGGGCCAGGCGCGGGGGGGCCGCCTCTCGGCCACCGCGGCCGGTCCGAGCCCCGCGCGGCCCCCGCCGCCCCCCGGCCCAGTCCCGGAGGCGCCTGGCCTCCTACGTACCCGGAAAAAGCAGCCGGCGAGAGGCGATCGAAGCGGGCGGAAAAGACAATGAAAGTTAAAAGTCGTTCAGCAGAAAATGAATGTGAGCCAAGCGGCCATCTTGAAGCGAGCTGCAGACGCCGCTGTCAATGGGCAACGAGCGCAGCCGAGAAGAGCCGCGGCCGCCGCGCTCGGCTCATGCTGCCTCCCGAGCCCGGCCTCCTCCTCCTCCTCCGCCTCGGCCTCCTCCTCCTGGGCCTCCTCCTCCTCCTCCTCCTCCGCCTCGGCCTCCAACGCCTCCTCCTCCTGGGCCTCCTCCTCCTCCTCGGCCGCCGCCGCCTCCTCCCGCTCCGCACTCGGGGGAGGGAGCGCGCGGAGGGGGCGCGATCGGTATTATTCTGCGGGGCTGGGAGGTGTTTCTAATCCGGATCGGGGCTCCCTCGCCAACATCCCCATTGTCTCGCCCAGATCTCTGCCTTTAATACTACGATTATTATTTCATAGTTGCTGTGGGGGTAGGAAGGCGGGTGGGGGGCGCCGTGTGTGTGCGTGCGGGCGGTGAGGCGGGGGGAGGGGAGGAAGGATGAGGAGGGGGAGGGGAGGGTGGAAAAAAATGCACCGCTGAAGGCAGAGTGGAAACTGACACCGGCTCCAAAATGGCTCAGAGTCCGCCCGCCCCCTCCCCCTGCCGCCCCCCCACCGGGTCACGTGCTCCCCTCATTCCTTAAGGGCGGCCTGGGAATTAGTGTCGGTGTAGTCGGGCCCGTGGCCGCCCCCTCCCCTCCGAGCCGCGCGCCCAGCCCCCTCCTCCTCGCTCTGCGCCGCGGCGGCGCTGGCGCTGGCGCGGTCGCAGAGACATTTCTCCACAGCGCCACACGCGCCACCCTACTCTCGGCGCGGGCATCGCTCCGGCCCCGCACGCCGCGCAGCCCAGCCCACCCCCCGTTATTTCTTTCTCTCGAACGCCCGCCTCCGCCCGTGGCGCACTCGTCCACGGGCTCTCGCGGACCGGGGCACCCATCTGCTGCCCTCGGCGCGGTCCTGCCGGTTCTACGCGCCGCGGCCCAGACTCTGGCGCCGTGGCGCGGAACCTGCGCCGGAGTTGGGCTCACGGAAACAACAGCGCCCGCCCCAGTCCTCCCGCGGCCGCGCCCGCCCCTTCCCCCCTGCCGGCGACCAAGGCGGGGCGCGCGCAGCAGCGGCTAGCTTCGGGCCAGGGCTCCTCGCCCGGCGGGCGGCGAGGGTCGGACTGCGGGCGAGCCCTGCAGCGCAGGTAACGGACCGCCTTCGGCCGCCACTCGGCTCCTTTCCCGCAGCTGGGGTCCTCGCCGACCCGGAGAGCGCATCCTCTCCAACTATTGAATCCGGATAAAAAGCGGTCGTTAAAAGTTAACGCTAATCGTGTCTAGCTCCTCGCACAAAGTAATAATTAACACACCGACTCCAAACACAACATCACCACTCTTTTGTGGGAACATCAGCTTATTTATTCAGGGTGTAATATTACTTCCTTTCGTTAAGAGTTGAAAAAGACAAAACAGAAGGAATGTACAGTTAATACTAAAGACAATTAAAATACTTAGGCAGAATTTCCCTCTTAATCCTTTCATATGTGTCAAAATTGATGAGTATCATAAATTCAAAAGGAGTGATTTTTTTTTTCTACTGAAAATGAGGACTTCCAGCTCGCACAAATGATGCTTCCACTGAAGGCAAGACGCATCTGGTTTTTCTCTAGGTTCGGCGATCTTTTGCGTCCCCAAGTTACAACTGAGTTGCTCTTTCCAGGCTTTTTGAAGCATCTTTAAGTTTCCCCACCAAGTCCTAAAATATGTAATATAATGCCATGTTTTAAGGATGAGACATGTAACGAAGTATCCAAGTTCGAGGGATACAAGAAAAAAGTCGGGAGAACACTGTCAATACAAGTTTAGAATTCACTGGAATTTTAACCTTTGACAAACCAGTATCCATGAAAAGAAGCATTTTCCCTAAAATATCTTCAAATCGGATATTTGCCCTCAGTTTGAAACATGATTTCTTATGGAATCCTCTTAACTGCACGGTGTATCTAAATTAAATGTCTCAAGTTATCTAACGAAGGTTATGCTGTGTGTGTGTGTGTGTGTGTGTGTGTGTAGAAAGTTTAAAGTTTGTTACATTGAGATGACTGCAGGACATGTCTTTGAAAGTTTCATTTTTATCTAAGTTTCCAAGACTGATCTGCATTTTTTAAGTACTAAGAAATAAATTCGTTGTTATGCCCATCAATCAATGTACTTTTCAATTTTCCCAATCTTACACTGGCAGTATAAAATTTTAACATCATACTTTTCATAAAAATCATTTAAAACTGCTGCTTAACAACCCAATTTTGAAGTTTAATTCAATTTCTGAGAGGAAAGAAGATATTTTCAAAGTCATGCTTTTAATTTTACTGTATCTTACTTAATCAACCTCATGAATTGCAGGAATTTACACTAAACATTACACTTTAGAAATATTTTTTAATTAGAAGGAAGAGCACTATAGACTACTAGTAACATCTTCATTTCCAAAGTGAAGTCCATGTTAAAATATTGCTTTTCAAGCCCCTTTCTCATCTTCTTCTTAACCAAGAGTCATTTATCTGCTGACAACTGGTTATTTCTCTATTAAACTTTCCACACCATAATTCTCTTTATAAAGGAGCATATTCAAAGATACTAATACTGTACCTGTAATTGTTCCATGCTGCAACTAAAACTAATCTCTGGGTAGGATTGGGAATCAGTGTTCTAGGGAAGAAAAAATGCTGTTTATTTAAATCAAGAAAATTTAAATTTTCATTACATATTTCATTTTTAGACAGGGGTTGTCCATACATACCTCTACATTTAACGTCACCAAATATGCAGGTTTGTACATTTTATGAAGTTGACTGGTCTAAAACAATACAACATGTACATGTTAGTAATTATTTCTAAAAAGTTCCCTAAATCCCTTTGGAGAACAGTTTGCTAAACTTTACCTTTATCTGATATTCCAAGCGCCAAGAAACATCAGTTATATGAGGGAGAGATCTACCTATACTGAAAGATACAATGATAATTGTATATGGTATCTACAGAAAACTTTTCAGTATTTATCTTTTGCTAAGAATGTCTACCACTTCCTCATCTCCTTTTAATCCATTCTGAATTTAAAACATTGTTAAACTTCATTTCAAATTCTAAAGAGTAAAAGCATTATAAAATTATCTCAATTATCTTTTATCTTTAAAACATTAGCTTAACTTCAATTGTTTCATTTGCCCTTTGGCCTTTTTCTTTGGGTCAGGATCCCAGTTTTTTTGCATTATTTTGTTTCACACCAGCATTCTCCATTCATACCTGCAAGTGAAAAGTGCCTCAGCTTGACACCTTATACAGAACCTACCTTCCCAGTAGGATTTCTAGAGAATTCTTATTATTCTGGGGAGAGGGGAAAAAAAGAAAAAGAAAACACATCTTTGTAAATAGTGAAAAAGAAAAAGTGGTAATTGTTAATTTAAAAATTCAAAGTAAGAAACCTGATATTCTGTGCAAAACAGTTCTATTCGCTCTCTGTCAAATTTACAGTCTTCTAGATATGTGCTAGAGGGAGGGAAATGCCAAAGTTTAGTCTGCATTTTAAAAACTGAAATTGCAATCATAAAGATATTATTTGAAAATAAATGAGTATTTAAATAAATCCTGTACCTTAGAGTTGACTTGTCAGCTCGGTGCTTTCCTGCCTCCAGTATGTAAGTTGCAGCTGCCACATGACAATGTTTTAAAACCACAGGGTCAATATGTTTCAAGTCTGGGTGATCTAAAATGAATTAATTGCCAATGATGCCTGTGATAATAAGTTCTTTACAGTCATATTTCCAAAAAGGATATTTTAATTTAGATAAAAATCCCCTTTAACAAGATAACAAAAATAATTCAACTTTAGGAACTGTCAATTTTATGGAAATGAGATGAGCTGCAAGGTCAATTGCAAAACAATAAAGAGAACACATCAATAATCCTGCCTTTAATCTGTTTTCAATTACCTTCTTTTGCCTTAGCATTTTATTATTTTTAAAAAACATGGCTCCCAAAGAAAAAATAACTATACAGTGGTCATTCTAACACTGAAGTAAATTCAAAGGGAAAAACAAGATAAACATTTTACATGATGAAAATTTTATGATAACTTTCACTCTAAAAATAATGAAACTTTAGGGTAAATGGCTCCGTGGACATTAATACATCAAGAGAGGTGGAAAGGAGAGCATGAATTCAGAATATAAAATAGAAATTTCAAAATTCCAACAGTATTTTCAGGTTTTGACAGTCATCTTTTTTTTTCCTTTTGAGATTTACCCAGGTGGTGGTTACTATTTTAGTTTGAAGAACTTCCACTTTCATATTTTTTTGCACAAGTGTCTAGTTCATGAACTACAGGGAAAAAAACACAAAAATTTGAATTGTTGATACATTTAAGAAAATTATCTAAAAGCGGTCTGTCTTAAAATATTCTCCTAGTCCATACTGACACTGCACTCCGCAATCGCTGATGAGACCTCTTAAGAGACTCGCCTTCTGGTAACTGGTGCGGAACAAAACATTATGCATCCTATTTAAGGGATCTAGGGGAAGAACCGGTGTAAAACACACTGAGCAGGAGTGTTGGAGAGATAATAGGAACCCGAGGTATTCTCCTGGTCGGAATATGTCAACACTACTTGAACTAGTAAATGCTTAGGGAAGAGACCTTTTAAACCTTTGCTAGCCTAGTCCAGGAAGCTTGAATTACAAGGAGCTCCTCTGATGAAGTCCAAGTGTCAAAAGAGCCACTGTCTCAGACCAGTCTGAAAACCTTAGATGTTTAGGCCACAAACAAGACTTGAACACGGGCTTTACGAAGAAAGGAACAAAGAGACTGGGAGGGAAATCGGGCCAAGAACGTGTACCCGGCTGTGTGCAGGTGCCAAGAGGGGACAGAACAATGCTCAGGGTCCGCTCTGGGTCCTGGAAGAGTCACGTCTCCACACTCCGTCCGGAGCGAAGGGCAGAGCCCGGAGACTTCCTCTTCCCGGGGCTTTCCCCCTCTCGCTCTTCTCCTCCAAGCGCCCCCTCCACCCAGGCCGATCCAGCTCCGAGTCGAGCTGCTTACCTAACACGGCCTCGTCCGCCTGGGCGTCCAGCAGGCTCTGGAAAGCCGCCCGGAGGAGAAGCGTGAAGGCGTTGGAGTCAAAGGAGCCGGGATCAGCCAGCATCTGGAAGCCTTTCTGCACAGACTCCGAGAGCTCCATTGTGAGCGCGCCGTGACCTTCGACATGCGCACCACGTGACACGCGCCGCGCGCTCAGCTGATGCGGCCGCGCGCGCACGCGGCTCGGGGCGGCGGCGCGGGCTGCAGGGCCTCCCCGCCCCGGGCCTCCCCGCCTGCCCGGCGGCCTCCGCGCCCCCAGCCCCCGCTTCCGTCCAGCCCTTCCTTCTGAGCCAGCCGCTGGAGCTGCAGAGCCTCCGCTAGAGGGGCGGCCACGGGCGCTTTGTGAACGCGCTGGGCGCTTTCTCTCCACTCGGCGCTCACACAGGGTGGTCACCGCTAGGTTCCCCGAAAGCCCCTGGGGAGGTGGCGGACCGCGTCCGGGCCGGCCCCCACCTCCCGGCCAACTACGCCCTCGCGGCTCCTCACCCAGCGCGAAATCCTGCGGGGAGCCGCGATTTAAGGCAGCTGGTTTTGTTTATTTTTGTGGGGTTTTGTAACTCACCAGTTGGACTATGAAGCACTGCCCTTTTAGGAGCGAGACCGTAGACATCTGGTTTGTTTTCACCTTTCCCTTGTCATCTCTTTCCTGCGTGGTGTGTGTGTACACAGAGCTACATCCATAAAGAGCGCGCGTGAGCGTACCGTTCTTCAACAATTGGGAGATTAATAAATTATTCATGAACAGATTTGACCGGATTATTTTAAAAATTATATACCACTGCAAATAAACACCTTTCGAAGGCAAACTGCAAGACAAATTTGTGCTACTGAATTCAGTACATCTGTGGGTCCAGGTTTAATTACTCAATCGAATCTTCATAAATATATATTAAGACACTTGTTAGTAAAGTACGGCTTGTAATGGCAGGATCTTTATTAGAAGTGAGTTGCTGTCTCAGATATCCATAACTTTAAAGATTTAAATTCTGTATAAAGTTTAACTTCCCCTGTATTTCGACAAAGTTGGTTTGGAGAGCAGCAGAGATTCTTTAAAAAAAAAAAAAAAAAAAAGCGAAGTAAAGTAAATTAGGTTGTTGTTATTATTATATTATTAGAACTGGAAAAGTAAAAACTACAAGTTTTTGAAGGATGGAGGGAAGGGCTACGGAACAAGAAATGTGTTTTAGTCTTCAGGGGAGATTATTTGCAACGTTAGAGTCAAGGTGAAACCTTTTCTTCTTTGGCATAATTTGGTACCTATTTGGGAAAACATTTTTAATGAATACAGCCAAAATTAAATCTTGCATCAATATGTAGTGAGTAATTCATTTCACAGTAATGGGACGCAAATGGAATAATTTAGCGTCAGTAACAGGTTGAGTAACTACTCAGTCCTACTTTGAAAGCTTTGAAAGGCACGTGCACTTGGAGAGAGTATAGCAGCAATGAAAGGTTTAAAAGTCCCCCTAAGGTCTTTATGAGACAAACACCTATTAATCATGTTCATCTTTTCTTCCCATCTCTCATTTTCTTTCTAAATTCCTTACTTCTCATCCGTAGTAAACTGTCAGTTGAAAAGTTTCCACTAATCTGATTTACACAGGGAATATTTTGCAGAGAAGAACTGTGTAAATGTTAAACAATATTAACACCCAACCTCATTATGTTTATTACACATGTTTTATGACCCAGTATAGTACTGATTGTTAATACCCTAGTAGAATTTGAGTCTAGAACTCTAATCATATTTAATTTAGTGTCAAACAAGAAAGTACTAATGCCTGAGCATGGATTTTTAAATGTTATTTTAAAAGAGAAGAGTAAACACAAGTGGTTGTGAGTTTGTGGGCATAGAACTTAGGAAATTCATGAGGATTGTTTCCATAATAACTGTCCTGTTACTCTCTTGCCCATATGTAAGTACTTTCTTTTAGAGGATGTTTGTACTTTTCTGCCTGAATATATTCATGTGTTAGGCCCAAGTGCTGGGTACATTTCCAGCTCACACAAAAATTTTAAACATACTTTTCTGATGCTGGAAAAACTGCATTTTCCTGCTGCAGGTACATTTATTTCAACTACCTTCAAAGAAGGCACAGGATTAAACATTTGTTTGAATGTAAATTATGTGTATCTTTGACAAGTCATTGAAATAGAAAAGTATGATCATTAAAAGACATATTTGCTCATGATTACTCAGATGTAGACTTTCTTGGTGGCAACCATAAAGTCAATGCATTTTAGATTGTTAAAAAAACTATGTATAAACATATTCTACAAGTGTGGAAAAAAATCTTTAAAATTTTTGCTTTAATCACTGAAAAAGTATTGGAATTTACATTAAACTTAAAAAAAATCTGCAGACTCAAAGCCAATAGACTAAATTTGTCCTATAAATAGCCTTTAAAAAGAACAATTATGTGCAGCTAAAAATAACAATATTAAAACATATTCATGTTAATAAATTATCTTGCCATATAAACTGCTAATATTAAGTATAGGGTACTAATAATTTTTTCTTTTTTGAGAATCTGGAAATTATGTCAAGAACAATGTCTTAAAGTTTCAAAACACATCATATACTTTGAATTGGTTAATATTTTTATTCTTAAATTTGTTTTAGAAACCAACTTAATATTGGTCCCTGTACTGTAATTACAATTAAAATGAACTGGGATTTTTTATAGGCTCTCAGTGGTCAGCTTTCACCAAAGGCCTTATTGCTGCATTTGTTAACTTTGTGAATTCAAATATTTTCTTTTTTAGAGTGTTTAAGTATTTTTGCTTTTGTTCAAAGAAAACTGAAAGAAGGTATTCCTTTAGATTGAAGAGTTCATTGAACATCCATTGGGAGGGGGGAAAACAATATGCTTAAGAGCCAAGGTGACAGGCACAAGTTTTAACTGGCATGTATACTATGCCAATCTATGTAACAGAGAATCTATTTTACTTCTACCCATCAAAAAAAAAAAAAAAAAAAACTGCTCATTTTCTACAGAGAAAAAATTTAAAATATTTTAATACTACACATACACAAGAAAACATTAATACTGATTGTTTGATCTTAAAACTTTGGGGTATCTATTAATTAAAATAGAATTGTTGTTTTAAGCTATTTAAACCACAAATGGACAATTGAAAGAAGTATTTGAGTTATGCATGACCTTTGGAAGTATAGGTCAAAAAGCATTTCTGTGAAGTTTATAAAACATATCTAGATACATTTATTTTATTAAGTAACTTGGTAAGACATAAATTAAGACTTGGAGTTTGGTCAGTTTGTTGTACATTCATAATCACAGTTCAGTGGTTTCAAATTGCATTTCTGACACCTACAATGACAAATACCAAATTGAGTATTCAGAGGAGACAACATAGCTTTTATTTTCAGTTAAATATACAATCAAATTCCTAATGATTTCTAAATAGTCATTGCTATAATAACTAATATACACAAGTATATAACCTTTTTTCTCACATAGTGTAGCCTCATTTGTATATATGGATTCTAAAATAAAATTCAAATTTATTTCAATGAAATTAGTGTCTTAATGTGTGAGGGAAAGTGAAATGCTAGTTGCATTAGAGAAACAGGAACCACAGGAATGAAAATCAATGACTGTATTCTCTGAAACACAAAACTCATGTTTATGGTTTTATACAAGTTTTCTGGATTTTTCCTAAAACTTTTATTAAAGACACTTAGATTAAATAATGTATAGTTCAATCTATTTAAGTAATACTTTTGTCATTTAGTATCACTTAAAAATTTTTGCTTTTTATACAATTGTATCAGGAAAATATAAAATGTGAAGCTTAAAATGTAACAGAACAATAAGAAAAATTAAATATTTTAAATCTAAATTTTACAAGGTTGAGTTATCATGCTATTGAATCTCAAACATTTCCTGAAGAAAGGATATGTAATTTTGTTAAACTTTGCAAATAGGAAATTCTATAGTCAAGATATGGCAAAGAGAATACTTTTGGATTACTGGAGTAAAATTTGGGAGCTATCACTATTGGTGCCATGCCATGGTTTTCTTAGCTACTTGAGTCAGAATAGGAAAATTCAAAAATTAAAGGAACATATATAAGCATCGAATTGTAACTTTATTGTAATCAAATATTTGTATCTAAGCCATCTACTATTTTTAAAAGATTTTCTACAGAACAGAAAAATAATGTCTTCCCTGTAGGCTTCAGACTTAGAAAGTTCGATCCCTTATTTTGAAGTAAAGCAATTAAAGAAAGTAGGCTAGGTTTTCCCTTCATGAGAATATCAAAGTTATATAAAGTTATGAAGTCTTCATCTAGGAAGAAATGAAGAATTGCTTTATAAAGAGGAAATGAAAATAAACAATGCAATTTGATGGTTGCAAAGTTTAAAGGTAAGGAAATTAGGAAGAAATGAAAAAGAAAGCAATAACATCCCATGTAATAATCAATGAGAAAAAAATAGATTAAATTGTGTCTTAGAATTTCTCTACACAAATAGGAAACATTAATCTGCCTTTAAATTCAGTAACTGATTATCATTTACTTATCATTTCTATGGATTATAAAAAGTAAATTTACTCCTGAAATCACATAATTTAAACCCAAATTACCAGTGAACTAATGTGAAAACTGGAGCTGGTCAATTACCTAACAAATTCTGTCAAATAGACAATTTAGATAATAATCATAGTCAGCCCCTCAACAGCAAGTTGATTTTTTTTTCTGCTATTTTATGAAGATTGCCACTTCAGTTTTCTACATCATGGATTTGGTATTAGCCAGAATGATGCATCCTTTAGCTATAAGAACGCAAAAGAGAAGCATAGACATGTTGAAATGAGTTCACTTTGATGAATACATCTACTTCTTTCATATGTGTGAAGAGCATTCTTTAAATTGCTAGTATATGTTTTAAAAGAGAGGGAGAAGGATGGAGAGAGGAAAAAAGGAAAGAAAGAGAAAGGAAAGAAGAAAAGGAAAAAAAGAAAGTAGGCTGGGTTTTCCTTCATGAGGAGAAAAATCACAGAAAGCAATACTCCAAGTAGAAGATCATCTGTCCTGTCCAGAATCTAATCAGTTTCAGTATGTTCTACATTTAGACTATCATAGCAGAGAATAACTAACAGATTTCCTTTCTATTTTGGTCCTGGATTTGGAATCTATTCTAACACTGTATTTTCTCATACCTCAGAAATTAGAGTTTTGGCCAGATCTGTGAATTCCAGCAAAACACTGAACAAATAGGCCTATAATATGGAATATTGTGATAATTTTTTAAAGTTTGTATTTTGAAAGCATGATTTTACATACTAAAACTGGAAATTTAAGTAATGTATAAATATCCACATTTATTTCACTTAAGGGTAGATAATTTTGCAAAGAAATTGAAAGGAGTATTTTGTAAATTAAAACTCAGGTAACAGGAATATGTACTTGCTTATAAACTGTGAAATTTGACCATATTCACATTTCAAATGAAGCATTCCAGGATGAAAGCTATATGTATAAGGGATTATCTTAATTAAATATTTTACAAAAACTAAGAAAAACTATTCCAAATGTAGTTTTGACTCATTTAGAGTAAAAATTTAGACAAAATTAATACTTTTAAAAAGTTTATCTGACAAAGAAAGGCCTAGATAAAAATCTACTAATGTTTTGAAGTATGTATAGTATCGAAAATAATATTAAATAAAACATATTCTACTTTCCCTGTCAAAAGTAAAATATATACCTGAAACAATTTTGTAGATAATTCAGTCTAAAGATAGTTTTTAAAAAACCTTGTAATAATTTTGTGTTCACTTAGTTTATTGCGTAAGATAGAATTATTCAGAAAATACTTTGAATGATTTTACATACCTGAATTTTACACTGTGGTGCTGAACCTTCAGAAAGTAATTTTACTTCAGAAAGTAATTTATTTTCAGAAAACAAGTACCTAGAAAATAGGTAAAACTTTTCCACTGTGTTTCTTTCCATGGACTTGTTTTTTTCTTCCTAAGCCTTCATTTGATTGTTTTCACTAAGGTTAAAACATAAATATTGTTATTGTAACTTTTTCAAATGTTACATTCAAAGTTGGGATTTTTTTTTTCATCCTGGGAATCAATTTCAGAGGCTTGCACGCTTGCATATACTAGTTAAATACCACTGACCTACAGCCTCAAATTAGAATTCTTTATGTAAACATTTTAATCTGTATTTTATGGAAAGGGATTGAGAGAAGAAAGTTTTATAAAATTATTTTAATATAATAAAATACCATGAAAATAATGACTAGCAACAGGGTGAAAGGGAGACTTGTATTTATATAGTCAATTTAGTTCACATAATTAGAAACTTGAACCTGATTTACTAGTATTTGGATAATTACTCAACTTTGTTTTCTTTTTTTAAATGAAACAGGCCTGGATAATTTAGAGCAACAGTATTCTAAATCAAAATAAATCAAATAATTGCTGGGGAATAATATTGGCCAACTTATTATATTGTGTGCATTTATGAATATGTAACAATAACCTCCATCATTATGTACAACTATGATGCCCCAATAAAAAATATGAGGAAAATAATCAGTTAATTGGCAACTTTTATTTGACTTACTATTCTCCATAAATTACAGATCAAGAAAGGAAGATAAATTTGGTAAAAAAAAAAAAAAAATGTGTGAGGAAGTATGTGGGCAAATAAGGTCTAATCTAGGAAAACTGAATTTTCATATGCTTTTCTTAAAATTTGAAAGTAACAGAAAATTTTAAATGAGGCCCAAGTATGATATATAGGTGAGTAGAGTCTACAGAGAAATAGGAAAATGTTTATTTTTGCTAATGTGAAAATCTAACAGAAATGTTTGTGAATTGAAATGAAGAATAGTTTTATAAGACCAGAGGTATAAATAAGACATGTATATTTAGTTTTATAAATTCCTATAGATAATGTACACTCTTTTACAAAGAACTCTTTCAACAATATAACTTGGAAATGTTGAAAAATATTGACTTTTCTTTTGTCAATTATAATAGAAGGAGAATACTATTCTACAAGATATGCTTTTTATGTAATTTTGAAAGTTGGCTTAAATTATAAGGTAGGAATAAATAAAAATTTAAAATGCAAGTTTTGTAAGTTAGTTTAACCAATGATTTAATCATATCTTGAATATTTATTTATGTAGGTACTGAGAACTGAACCGAGGGGCACTTTACTACTCAGCTATATCTCCAGTCCTTTTTTAATTTTTATTTTGAGAGAGGGTCGCACTTTGTTATCCAGGCTGCCCTCAAACTTGCCATCTTCTTACCTCAGCCTCCCACATCTCTAGGTTTATATGTGTGTGTGCCATTGTACCTGTACCCAGCTAAAATGTTTTTAGAAACTGACAAATGTGTTTTCAAACTAA
This sequence comes from Urocitellus parryii, assembly GCF_045843805.1. Classification (NCBI taxonomy): domain Eukaryota; kingdom Metazoa; phylum Chordata; class Mammalia; order Rodentia; family Sciuridae; genus Urocitellus; species Urocitellus parryii. The sequence continues at coordinate 63,983,969 of NC_135539.1, read as the reverse complement.
TATTTTTAAATTAATTTAAATTTCATTTTACTTTTATTCTGTTTCTAAAAGTTGCAATGATCACTATTTGTTCGTAGAGACTATGACATTCCATGATGACTAATGCTCAAGTTGAGTCAGAGTGATAGTCTGTCATACTAAAATCAAGAGTAACTATAGGAAAGTAGTCATTTTTACAAGCAAACATCCTGTCACGTAATGTGGGAGCAGGGGAATCATATGTCATAAAATAATAGATCTTTAAGACTTACGTGTCTGTCCATTGACATAAATAGTATATAAACAAGCTAATTGTGTTTACTTATGCTTTTTGTCTCAGTTTTCCTGTATTTTATTAAAGTTTTAGAAAATAGTGTGAAGATAACGATGTTTAGATTTTTTTTTGTGTGTGTGTGGTGCTGGGGATTGAACCCAAGCCTTTGTGCATGCAAGTAAAGCAGTCTACCAACTGAGCTATAGCCCCATCCCCAAGACTTGTTTATATTTCAACATACAGTATTTAATATAATTCCTAAGATTTTTTTTAAAACAGCCTTGCGACTGAGAATGTATGTAGTTCACTGGTAAAGCACATGTTTTGCATGAGCAAGGCCTTGAGCCAGTCCCCAGCACCAAAATGAAGGCAGGCAGGAAGGAGGAAGAAAGGAAGGGAAAAATGAGGAACCATGGAAGGAAGGAAGAAAGGCAGGAGGGAAGGCAAGAAGAAAAGGAGGTAGGAAGGCAGGGAAGGGAAGGACCAAAGATGCAGCTTGGTGGTAGAGTGTGTGCTTAGCATGTGCAAGGGTTCAATTCTCAGCACTGCAATAAAAATTTAAATTAAAAAAATTTAAAAAGCCATTCCATAGAAATGTCATCAGAATGTCACACATGGTTATATGTTATGCAAATTTAAAAATGATCATTACAGCTAAATAAAATAAAACATAATAATAGGAGAATGGTTAATATTACTTTGTATATTGTAATAATATTGCTCCAGTCTTTGAAAATAGTTGTTACTCTCATTTTTCTTGAAGATAGTTGAATAATTATATGACTGATTATTTGGTTAAGTATTAGAATTTATCTTTCATTTAAAATGAAATATCAATTTTTCTAAAAACATGCTTGATTGTAACAAGATTTATTGAAAAGGAAAAGGAAAATTATTTTAGGTGGCATTTATACAGAGATATATTCTATTTTCTTTCTTTAAGAAATTTATTTATTTATTTTTATGCTTCTGGGAATTGAACCCAAGGCCTCACTCATGCTAGACAAGCACTCTACCATTGAGTTACTTCCTCTCATTTCTTAATAGGAAGATTTTCATAACTTTACTCTCAAAGTTTATTTTTATCTTAATAATTGTAAGGATCACTGTTAAGTTATATAAATAAGTCACAATGCCTTCTTAAAAGCATACTGCTATTCATGGAATTTATAGTATAGGTTATAACAAAAGTAACATGAATTGTTACTTCTTCACTTTTTTATTTTTTTGTTCTTATAGAGTCTTTTTCTTAGACAAGTATCTGGTACATAAGTAGTTAAAAGTATTTGTTGAATGAATGAAGGTAATATAGAGCATGGAGTGGAGGCAACACGGGTCAAAACCCTATTCCACCAGATCTAAGTCTCAGACTAAAGATTTGTATTCTCTTAGTCTATTTTCCTCAAGTGTATAGTGGAACTAGTAATGCTATCTCTTTCATATGGCTTTTGAAAAGCACTCAGAGCTAAGGCTCATGGTCCATGCATGCAATTATAACAAAATAATAGAATTCTGTACTTGTGCATTTTGTTTTACTGGCGTAGATTTTTTCATTTAAATTTACAGCTGTTGTACATGTGACATAACCATTTGAAGACCACCAATACATATGTCCCTGTTTAGAAAATTAAAATAAAACCTTCTGGGCTGTATGTCACTTCTTCACTTATTGGAACTTTACAATGAGTCTTTAAGAACTCTTATAAATAACAGAATGCCTGAGTCTGGATTATTCTTTATTTATTTATTTGCAGGTAGAGGGTGTACCAGGGATTGAACTCAGGGGCACTCCACCACTGAGCCATATCCCCAACCCTATTTTGTATTTTATTTAGAGACAGAGTCTCATTGAGTTGCTTAATACCTCACTTTTGCTGAGGCTGGCTTTGAACTCGCCATCCTCCTGCCTCAGCCTCCCAAGCCCCTGGGATTATGGGTATGCACCACTATACCCGCTTGAGACTGGATAATTTATACAGTAAAAAAATCTATTTTGGCTCATGGCTCTGGGAGACTGAGAAGTCCAATATTGGATAGGCACATCAGTGAGGGTCTTATGCTGCTTCATAGCATGGAGGAAGGAAGTGGAAAGGGGAAGCAGGTACCCAAGGAAGAGAGAAAACAGGGCCCAGTTTCTACAATAGCTAATTGGCTAATCCATTCACAAGGGCTCTGCTTCCATGATGTTTCCACTAGGACTCACCTACCGTGTTCCTCACTGCTGTACCGAGGAATTAAGGTATCAATAGGTGAACTTTTGGGGGACTCACACAAACTATAGTGAAACCCTGGTGGATTTAGTATATTGGGGCAAATCAGAGAGGGGAGATAATGGGGAGGGGGGAGCAGGAAAGTGGGTACAAGAGGAACTCCACAAACTTGGAGACCATACCTAGATTACACATGAGTTCTCCCTTCTCAGCTACAGCTTACAGTGCCATTTAGCTCCCTGTCTCTCTGTTCATTCATTCCTCTCAGGATATTGACTCCTTCCAAGTTATCAATGGTTGTTCCTAGATTCCATAAACAAACCTAACTCTCCAAATACCACGTTCTCATTCATGTGTGGAAATTTTAATAAATGATTTCATGGCAGGAAAGAGTAGAACTGTGGTTACCAGTGAATGGGAATGGTTGTAGGGGTGGAGAATAGGGGGATGCTAGTTAATGGCTACAAAATCACAGTTAGAGGGGAAATAAATCCTAATGTTGTAGAGCTCAGTAGAGTGACTAGAGTTAACAATAATTTACTGTATATTTCAAAATAGCTAGAAGAGAGGATTTTGAGTGAAATTCTTCACAGAGGATTTTGAATGATAAATTTTGGAGGTGATGGATATTCTAATTGCCCTGATCTGATCATTACATATTGTATACATGAATGAGATATAATGCACTCCATAAGGATGTACAAATGTTACATACAAATATTATATATCAATTAAGAATAACTAAAATTAAAATGTAGATGAATAAAATTTTTAAAAGAGCTCTTATGATAACAACAATCATATTCCCTGAAAGTCTTTGATGACAATAATTTTCTTACCTCCTCATTTCTTGACACCCTCAGGAATTGAGTCCAACAATGTCCACTGTGATAAGCCTACCTGATCCTCCTCTAAGAAGACACAGTAGACCATTATATTCCCTTTCTTCCCACTGGTTCTTACTCTAGTTTTTCCTAAATTATCTCCTGTTGGCAACCTTTTAGAAAGCATCAGGGACAAAATCAAGATGTGTTCACTCTCTTCTGTACTCTTCCTTGTCTGGTTTCAACAGTTGCTGTTTCACATACTGGTGAGTGACCTATAACTTGCGATTCTTTTAAATCTATTTGAAACATCATTTATAAAGAGGCATGTGCTCGGGGTTGGGATTGTGGCTCAGCAGTAGAGCGCTTGCCTAGCATCCACAGGGCCTTGGGTTCGATCCTCAGCACCACATAAAAATAAATGAATGGAATAAAAGGTAGTGTGTCCAACTACAACTAAAAAAAAAATAATTAAAAAAATAAAGTTCTGTTACTTCTTTTTTTTTTTAAAGAACAAAGCCAGAGCACTCACACTTCTTTTTTTTTTTTTAAGAGAGAGTGAGAGAGGAGAGAGAGAGAGAGAGAATTTTTAATATTTATTTATTTTTTAGTTCTCGGCGGACACAACATCCCTGTTGGTATGTGGTGCTGAGGATCGAACCCGGGCCGCACGCATGCCAGGCGAGCGCGCTACTGCTTGAGCCACATCCCCAGCCCCAAGTTCTGTTACTTCTAACATTAAAATAAAGAGGCATGTGCTCCATAAAGCATTGAAAAGATAAAAAAAAAAAAAGCCCACCAAGAACCTTCACTTACAATGGAATGATGAACACATTATTTAGAAAGTAGATGTTTAAGCTCTATGACTCCAGAGTATTGAACAGTTCAACAAGTATTAATAAGTGTCTGCAGTCATATGATAGCACTGCTCCCAAGATATAGAGTATTACCCATCCCAACAAGTTCCCTGTTTCCATTTGTAGTTATTATATTTGCCATACGCCTGATCCCAGGAAACCACTAATCTACTTTGTCTCATCATGATTTTGATTTTGCCTTTCCCGAAATATACAAATGCAATAAGGCGTATGTAATGTTTTGTGTCTGGTTTCTTTTACCTAGCACAGTATTTCTGAGTTTTGATCCTGTTGGTTTACCAAAAATCAAGAGTCACATTCCACTGTTTGGATATAGCACAGTTTGTTTCTCCGTTCACCAGCATTGGTGATTACATATTCTGAATACATGTCTTTTATTTGGTCTGTTTTTGCAAGTGTTTTGTGAATACCTCATGGATTGTATCTTAGAATTTTCAATTTTAGTGTCTGTCAAAGAGCAGAAATTTTAATTTTGGTTAAGTCCATGTTTTTAAATTGCATCTAAAAAATTTCTCTAACCATGGTCACAAAAGTTTTCTCCTTGGTGTTATTCTAAAAATTCTATAATTTTAAATTTTACATTTATGTTTGTGATTCACTTTAAGTCAGTTTTTTAAGTGGTTTGAGATAAAAATTAAGCAGTGGGATTTTATTTGCACATGAATATAATTATTTTGTTTATTTTTTAAAAAGACTATCTGATTCACATATCCGAGAGATATATGAATAATAACACACAATGAGGTGGGAGGATAATAGAAGTTCATTGGATTAGACAAAGAGGGATGAAGGGAAGGGGGGATGGGAATAGGAAAGACAATAGAATGAACTGGACATAACTTTTTTATGTTCTCATATGAATACATGACCAGTGAAACTCCATCATATCATGCACAATTGCAAAAATATGATCCTAATTAGAATAACGAATGTATAATATGTCAAAATATACTGTCATGTATATCTAAAAGGAACACAGAAAAAAAGACCGTCTGATCTGCATTTGACTATATATTCACACTTTTGTCAAAATTCAATTGGTTATATGTAAGTGGGTCTATTTCTGGATCTTCTATTCTGTCCCATTGATCTGTTTCTTTTGCTATATCACACAGTCTTGATTACTTAGATTTACAGTCTTAAAACCAGATAGTATGAATCTTCTCATTTTTTTTCAAAGTTGTTTTGGTAATTTCTTTTTTCACATAAATTTTAGAATCAGCATACTTAGTCTATTGGAATCTTAATTGGGATCACATTTAACCTATTAATCAATTTAGAGAAGAAATGACAACAATGCTGAGTCTTCTAATCCATGAACATGGCATATCTCTATTTTTATCTTCTTTGACTTATCAGACTTTTATAGTTAAGCATATAGATTTTGTAGTTTGTCAGATTTATACCTAAATAATTAATGCTTTTGGGTGTTCTTTGGAATACAATTTTTAAAATATTTTAATATAAAAATATTCATTTTTTTCATTGTGAATATATAAAAAGAATTTTTCATGAATTTCATATATTGATCTTATATCTTGAAATCTTCCTAAAAGTCACTTATTAGCTCTAGCAGTGTTTTTAGACTCTTTGGGATTTTTCTGTGTACCCAATCGTGTCTTTTAAAAATAGAAATAGTTTTATTTCTTCCTTTAAAATCTGTATGTCTTTTAATTTACTTTTCATGCCTTATTACACAGGTTAGGACTTCCAATATGCTGTTGAATAGAAATGATGAAAGTGAACATGGACATCCTTGCCTTGTTCTATTATCCAAATCATACTCCTATTTCCAAGTTTAGGGTGATAAATACAAAAACGTTAAACACATTTGAATCTTGCTCTAATTTTTTTTTAAATTTGTAAAGTGGCTTATTTGGCTCACTGTTCTTAATAATATTAATAATAATTTATAACTAAAGCAAATAACCTACTAAACATGATATCAAAATATGTTTTGGGGAGTGCTGGGAAGTGATATTAGTCAAATTATATTGTTATATTGTATTGTATCCAGATACCATCAGTATGTACAACTATAATGCACCAATAAAAATGTGAGAAAAAATACATTTCAAGAAAATTAGATGTAACTTTTCTTAAAAATAGAGAATCAGCTCCCTAGTGCTTACCATAGGCTGCGTTCTACCACTGACTAAAAGGGAACAGATAAACATGCCCTGTATACAACTCAGTCTAGGCCCTGTTTCTGGTCTGTATTGTAAATGGGGAGGCATGGGGAAAAATTAGCAAATCATAGCACTTTTAACAAGAGAAAGTAGTTTTAAAAATAGAGGGAACACCATAAAACTGAAATTAAATGTTTTAATTTGTTTTGAAGGATAAATAATATATACTATATATTATGGGTTATGCATTAAGATATGCATATTCTAACAATTCTCCAAGGTAAATACTATTATTTCTTTTTCACAAGTGAGGAAACTGAGGTTAAGAGGGTTTCAGTCTCTTACATGAAGTAATATACTGTGGTGGATTTATGTTGTGGTAACTTAGCTGGAATTGTGCATCCCAGAACTACCTGGCTTGTGTGGCTCCTGTTGGCCACAAGAGAAATCTGTGGGAGATTTGAAACGAGGAAGTGAAGCAGCAGCCATTTCACTCAGGAACATGACCCTGCTGATCTTGCTCATTTTTCTGGGGCAAGGCAGCAGCTGGAGTCATGGCTCCCTTCGCTCCTGTCCATCTCCTCCTTTAGGTTCTCTCTATCCTGTGCCAGGTTAAGTACAATTAGGGACAGCGTAGTCACTGTACTATGTTATTCCAAGTAGGTGTACTTGCTTCCACACCTTGGGTCCAGCTTTCCCTACCAACATCCTGCCTGCTGGGCTTGAGGCCCACCAGCAGAGTTATCTTGGTACCCTTTCCAGGCTCCCAGCCATGTTTCCAGGTTAGTTATTTTATCTGATCTTCCAACTATATCCTCTCCTCTATAGATCTCTACTGCCACATCTCCCACAACGTATAAAGCCTAATTCCTGTAATGATCTCTTATTCCATATTACTTCTAGTAATTCTGCTTCTTTGAACTATTAGCTGATACAACAGGCAACTTGTGGTGTAGTTTCTCAAGCCTTGTCTGGCTCTAAGGTTCATTTGAGTCTTTCTTTTATATTAAAGAAAAACGATTAAGATTTATACTGCTCTATTTGGGTGTTGCTCACTATCTAACTTGGTTGATTGTTATAAGTGATATAATTACTTGGTTGTTATCTTGCTGCAATTGGCAGGTTTCATGGCAGTTTGAACCTCTTTTGTGTTTCCTAAGACATGCTTTTTTGGTACTGGGGATTGAACTCAGGGGTACTCTACATCCCCAGTCCTTTTTATTTTTTATTTTTTTATTTTTTTTAAAGAGAGAGAGAGAAGAGAGAGAGAGAGAGAGAGAGAATTTTTTTTTAATATTTATTTTTTAGTTATCGGTGGACACACATCTTTGTTTTGTATGTGGTGCTGAGGATCGAACCCGAGTCGCACGCATGCCAGGCGAGCGCGCTACCACTTGAGCCACATCCCCAGCCCTTATTTTTTAATTTGAGACACAGTCTTGCTAAGTTGCTGAGACTGTCCTTGAACTCATGATTCTCTTGCCTCAGTCTCCTGAGTTGCTGGAATTACAGGCATGTGCTACCATGCCTGGCTAACACATACTATTTTGAATTTCAGTCACTGTGTACGTGTCATCTCCCACACCAAATAATAAAGTTCTTCAAGGATCAAACAAAACTTTCAGATTTTTTTAATCCAACAGCTTCTCCTACAGCATTTTGTAAAGGATGTTGTAGTATTATGTAGATGCTCAATAAATGTTTGTAACTTTTATTATGGTTAGCTTAATTCTTCAAAAATAAGCAGAACAGTCTCACAGCAGAATATCATTTGAAAGTACTAGGTATGTTTCATAATATGTGGAAGAAATGCTGTAGTTGAGACATAAAGAAAGATCAATAATTTAAAATAGTAATTGGACTATCAATCAAAAAGTTAGAATGTTCTTGTTACCAGCTGAGGTTAAGTTTTGAATAAGAGACAGACTCTTGCCCTCCTTTGAACTAAGGCATGTTGAAGAGGGGTTTATCATGTTACTGAAAAATACTTGTTATGTTACAGATGGTGTAGTGTGCTCATCATATTTTTGATCGATTTATCCAGAAAAAAGAATCTAAAGGGGACAATGAGATGCTCTCAGAATCTCTGGGAGGACATAGAATGAAGCTTTCATGCAGTGAAACTAGCTCTAGGGAAAAAAATGTGTTGTCTTAATTTTTGTGCTATGTACAAATGAGGGTTATAGACATCACACACTTTCAAGTTTAATCTGTATTGTTACCATTTCTTTATCAGACAACCAATAAAATACTAAATCAAGCCATGACTGTAGTGCTTGCCAGTTTCTGTGGTGTGGTTAGCCCTGCCATCACTCCCAGTATGATGCCCCTGACCATGGGGTGGGGAAGAGGCATAGCACAAAGCTATGGTAGATGTAAATGACCTTCTGTCCACAAATGATAGTAAGTTAATTGGGAAATGATGAGTTTGGGTATTTATTACCTTTGACAGTATAATTTATATAATCGCTTATACAATTTAATTTTTGGTATTATATTTAAACACTGTATTCCACATTTTCAGCTTAGTAGGTAGCAGGCTCTGCCTCTTAATGAGAGAGGTTCTTTACATATAGAAAAGAGATTAGAGATTGAGAGGCAAAAACAAAATCAAAACAAAACAGGGGTTAGCCCAATTCTGTATTTCACTCCTTCAATTGCCTAATATTAATATACAATGTACTTCCCATACTTAAATTTCCAAAAATGGGAGGGGAAAAAAGGAATGAATACCCTCAGAATTCATTTCTAAAATCTATCAGTATAAATTAGCATAATTCTACAAATCTTTGATGGATGGTTGATATTTCTTGTTTGATTTTGTAATTATGGCCTACCTCCCATGAGGCATGTTAAAAGATAGGTCACTAAACAAAGCTATACCTTCTGAGAACTGCACTATTAGGTAATGTTATTGTTGTGTGAACATCATAGACTGTATCTAAACTAAGATGATTACAATGTCACTATGAGGTGTAATCTTATGGGATGCAGTACATGCAGCCCATCATTGTCAAGTAGCTCATGACTATATATACAGATAGTCCTCAATTTATGATGGGGATACTAGCAGTGGGAGAGAGTATCACACCACCTATTGCTATCCTGGGAAAAGATCAGAATTCAAAATATGAAGTATGGTTTTATCACTTTCATACCATCATAAAGTAAAAAAATTGTAAGTCAAACCATGAAAGTACAGCATGGAGATAATGATTCTCATCAGGACAGCACTTTGGAGTATTCAAGCAAGGCAAGAAGAGTCCTATCAACTTCAGATGGCAAAGGAGACTCTATAGGGTTGGAGGTTCAATCCACTCTCAGCTTTTCTAATCCTCCTGTATGTGCATCTCCAATTCTTATGGCCCTATTGTTAGAGTCTGTAAACAAGTCAGGATGGTACCTGGTATTTTGCCATAGAAATGTTAGAGTTCGTAAACAAGTCTGGATGGTGCCTGGCAAAATGCCAGAGGGAGTGGTTTGAGAAGTAACAAAAGCGAGCCATTAAGTGTGGAGATTCCTTATTGGTTGACTGATGTATCTAGTTTATGCTAATTAAGATAAGCTGTGCAAAATGTATAAATAGCTCTGTTGTCCTACAATAAACGGCTCCTACTCCTGCTGTATCAACGTACACAAGTTGTTTGTCACCCCCCGGTTATTTTGCTGCAGCCCGACTGCGGCACCCTATGCTTTCCCATTCAGTGTCATACCTTGAACACAGGAATCTGATAAAGCTGGCATTTCAACTGATACTGTACTAGACAACCCCAGAATTTCAATTTAAGTTAGATTTTAAGCATTCTCAGCACTGCTTTTAGGGTCTGTCAGCCCTGATGCATAATAAATAAGATATTCTTTAAGAATAATAAGAAGTTCCTGTTTTTTGTCCTTGACAAAAGCTGAGAATTTAGGCTTTGAGATTAACCTCTGTCTTCTTTAAGTTGTCCAACAAATGGAAGCATCTACCCCACCTCATAGTCTGAATTTCTCTTGCCTTTCTTGGGAATGGGCCTTTGGTTCCCCAGTGCTTTATCTTAAAGCACTCCATGCCAGGTGGCTTCATATAATGTAGTTAACAGTGCCATGCGATACTAAAGTCTCATCTACATGTTTTGTCTTACTGTCACCTCCACCCTCTCTGAAGTGCTGAAGAAACACCAACAAATTCATGTGTCTATCTTTTCTGAAGACTCCATTCATATCATGGCCCTTCTATTATGACAACAGATGTGCAGACTTTGCAAGTAATTACATCATAGGAAGAGTCATTTTATGTAGTTTCTATTTTTGAATTTTAGTGCTTAAGAGCCTTGGCCTTGGAGTTAGGAAGATTTTTGGTTCAAATTCTAGATCCATAATCTGCTTTATATATGATCTTAGGCAAATTACTCAATCATTTTAAACCTCAGTTGTCTCATCTGTAAAAATGGGCAAGTGAGAGGCTGGCTGGGGTCGTGGCTCAGCAGTAGAGCACTCACCTTGCACACGTGGGCCACCAGGTTCAATCCTTAGTACCATATAAAAGTAAATAAAATAAAGGTATTATGTCCATCTATAACTAAAAAAAAAATTTTAAATGGGAAGAAACTATTGTCAGGTGAGGTTATCATGAGAATTAAATACAATAATTTAATTTTGCAACATGCTCAATGGCACATATTAAGAACTCAGTTGCTGTTGAGCTTCTATTTCCTGAGTGAAATATGAGAACTTGGAATGCATTCCATCTCACGAAGAGGACATTAACAAATGACCATAAAACACCTGGGACACTATAAAATTGTTATGATTAAAAAGTAACACATATTTGGTCATGGTGGTGCATGCTTGTAATCCCAGCTATTTGGGAGGCTGAGGTATAAGGATTGCAAGTTCGAGGCCGGCTTTGGCAACTCAGCAAGATCCTGTTTCAAAATTAAAAATAAAGAAGAGTTGGGGATGTAGCCCAGTGGTAGAGTACCCACACTTAGAACAAAAAACTTGCACCTCAACTGCCTTAATTCTACAGAAATTCTCAGTGTCAAATTCAGAGAATACCTAGACAGCTTCTCGAGTCCTTGTGTGCAAGTGCTATATCTTGTTTACCACTGTGTCCCTACACACTACTGCACCCCACAGAGGGCATGGCAAAAATCAGAAATATTTATTGAATAGTAATGTTTCTTTGGATCTTGCCTACAAATTCTAGAGATGTCCTTTGTTTGTCTAGTTCCCAAACCTACACAATAACACACTCCCAATCAAAATCCCAGCAGGCTTCTTTTTTTCCCCTCTGTATAAATTGAGGTGATTCTAAAATGGATATGTATGTGCAAAAATGTGGATACACAACATGATCCTGAAGAAAAAGGAGGGAGGACTTTCAGTGTCAGATGCTAGGACATCCATTACAAAGCCACAGTAATGAAGACAATGTGCTGCTCATGCAGGGGGGCAGACAGCCACTACGTGGAGTGCAATAAAGAATTGAGTAACAGACCTATACACATATGATCACCAGACTCATGATAAAGGGAAACTGCAGGACAGTGAAGGAAACACTGGTGTTGGGTCAGTTAGATATCTATATATAAAAAACGTACCTTAACTTTTATTTCTCACCTTCCACAAAAATAAGATTGTGAATAAAAGGTAAAACAGTAAGAAAAATCTTTTTTTTTTTTTTTGGTCTGGTTGAACTCAGGGGCACTTGACCACTGAGCCACATCATCAACCTTATTTTGTGTTTTATTTAGAGACATGGTCTCACTGAGTTGCTTAGTGCCTCACCATTGCTGAGGCTGGCCTGAACTCATGATCCTCCTGTCTCAGCCTCCCAAGCTGCTGGGATTATAGGCATGCAGCAGGAAAAATCTTTATGACATTGGAATAGGAAAAGATGTTTAGCCCAAGTATGAATACGGTAACCACAAAAGAAAAAAAAAAAAGGTTTAACAGGACTATATTAAAATTAGGAATTCTGTTCATCAAAATACATTGTTACAGAATAAAAAGGCAAACTACAGCATAGGAAAAGGTATAACAATATATAATATCTGACAAAGGACCCATCCAAAGTATTAAAAACTTCTATAATTATATTGATTATGTTCTGTGTGCCAGACTCTCTCACAAGGTTTTAGAGAAAAAGAATACCTGTAGCAAAATGAAAAAAAAACCATTTTAATAGTCTTTCATAAAAGATGGTATAAAATGTCCAATAAACCTGTAAAAAGATGCTCATCTTCACTAGACACCAGAGAAAAACAAATTAAAATCACATTGGTTTTACCAAACATCTAAAGAAGGATTATAACCAACCCTTTAAAAACTCTTCCCAAAACTAAAAACAAAAAAAAAAAGAAAGAAAGACAGGAAGATACAATACTAGCTTATTCTATAAGATCACTATCACTCTAATATGAAAACTAGATAAAGACACTGCAAGAAAACTACAGACCAATATTCTTTGCAAAATACAATAAAATCAGGGCTGGGGATATAGCTCAGTTGATAGAGAACTTGCAGTGCATACACAAGGCTCTGGGTTCAATCCCCAGCATCATACACACACACAAATCAAATCAAATCCAATAGCACATTAAAGGGATTATACACTATGATCAAGCAGGATTTAAATCAGGAATGCAAGGGTAGTTCGATATACAAAAAATGATAAAAAAATATACCATGTTAATAGGACAAAGGGAAAAAGTTCATTTCAATTGATGTAAAAAAAGATATTTCACAAAAACCAACACCCTTTCATGAATAAAACACTCAGAAAACTAGAAATAGAAGGAACTTCTTCAATTTGCTAAGGGACATTTGTGAAAAACATTACATTCAATGGTGAGAGGCTGAACACTTTTCCTCTAAGATTAGAAACAAGATAAGCATGTACACTTGAACCACTCTCTTTAACAGTGTGCTTTAAGTTCTAGCCAGAAAAATTAGGCAAAAAAAAAAAAAAGGAATAAAGGGATCTAAGTTGGAAAAGTAGGAAGTAAAACTATATGCTATATCTATCAACACAGAACATGATCTTATGTAAAGAAAAATCTCAAAGATTCTACAAAAACAAACATACCTCATTACCACAGTTAATAAACAAAATCAGCAAAGTTGCAAAGTTTAAGATCAACACTAAGAAAAATGAAAAACCCATTTTTTCCTATATATCAACAATAAAATCCAATGAGGAAGTATTTTAAAATTCCATTTTTAACAGCATCCAAAAGAATGAAAATTTAAGAATAAACTTATCTAAGGAAGTAAACATTTTTTACTCTAAAGCTTGCAATGTATTACTGAAAGAAATTAAAGAAGATCTAAATTAATAAAAAGACATTCTGTTTTTGCAGAATAGAAAAATTCATAATGTTAAGGTGGCAATATACTATCCAAAGCGATCCACAGATTCTGTGCAATCCCTGTCAACATTCCAAAGAATTTTTTTTCCAGAAATGGTAAAACCTATTTTCAAATGCAAATAGATTACAAGGGACTCTGAATTGAAAAACCAAGATCAAAAAAAGGACAAAGTTGGAAGACTCACACGTCCTAAAATTTCATACTTACTATGAAGCCACAATAATTAAAACTCTGTGGGACTGATACTAGACAGACATATAGACCATTATAATAGAATTGAGAGTCCAGCAATCAACCCAGAATCTATAACTGATTAATTTTCAACAAGTGTTCCAAGACATGCGGTGGGTAAAAGATACTGTCTTTAATGAAGGGTGTTGAGAAAATTGGGGATACATGTGCAAAAAAATAAGGTTGAAAATCTACCTCACAACATGTACAAAAATTAACTCAAAGTGCATGGGTATCTATGATATCAACTTTTTAAGATTCTGCAAGTGAGATCATGCAGTACTGGTCTTTCTGTGCCTGACTTATTTCACTTCACATAATGTCCTCCAGACCTGTCTATTTTGTCACCAATGACAGCATCTTGTACTTTTTAATGGCCAAATAGTATTTCTTTTATACATTTATCTCTTGATGGATATCTAGGTTGATTCCATATCCTTGCTATTGTAAATAGTGCTATGATAAATGTGGCATCTCAGATATCTCTTCAACATGCTGATTTCATTTCCTTCAAATGTATACTCAGTAGTGGAATTGCTAGGTTGTACAAATATCATGTGTCAATCAAAAGAATAAAAAATGACGGCATAGTGGCACACAACTGTAATCCCAGCTACTTCCAAGAGAGATAGAAGAATCACAAGTTCCAGGCCAACAATTTAGCTAGATCCTTGTCTCAAAATAAAATATAAAGGGCTTGAGATATAGCTCAGTGGTAAAGAGCCTCTGGATTGAATCTCTAGTAATGCAAAAAGAAGGAGGAGAAGAAGAAAGAAAAGGAGAAAAATGGATCAACAATCTAAATATAACAGCCAAAATCAAAATCCCTTAGAAGGGGCTGGAGATATAGCTCAGTTGGTAGAGTATGCACAAGGCCCTGGGTTCAATCCCCAGCACTAAAAAAAAAAAAAAAAAAAAAAAAAAAAAAAGATAACATCTAAGAATGACACTGAAAGCATAAACAACAAAAGAAAACAGATAAATTGGGCTTCAAGCAAAATTTAAAACTTTTGCACTAGTGTCAAAGGGCATCAAAGACCACATAAAAATGGGAGAAAATATTTTAAAATAATCATGGAGCTGATAAGGTATGCAGAATATACAAAGAATTTTTATAATTTAACGACAAAAAATAAACAATCCAATTATAACATAAGCAAAGAACTTAAGACAGTTCTTCAAAGAAGATATGCAAGTGACCAAGGCAAACACAAGAAAATATGCAACATCATTAATTTTTAGGAACAAGCAAACAAATTGGGGGTGGGGAAGTATACCAGGGATTAAACTCAGGGGCACTCAAACACTGAGCCACATCCCCAGCCCTATTTTGGATTTTATTTAGAGACAGGGTCTCACTGAGTTGCTTAGTGCTTCACTATTGCTGAGGCTGGCTTTGAACTTGTGATCCTCCTGCCTCAGCCTCCCCAGCTGCTGGGATTACAGGTGTGTGTCACCACGCCCGGTTACAAACAAACAAATTAAAACAATATGTTACAGGGCACAGTGGCACACACCTATAATTCCAGCTACTCAGGGGGCTGAGGCAGGAGGATCACAAGTTTGAGGCCAGCCTCAGCAACTTAAGAAGACTCTGTCTCAAAACAAAAAATAAGAAGGGCCAGAGAAGTGTAGCTCAGCAGTAGAGTGCCTGTGGGTTCAATCTCCAGGACTGTATACATACACACACACACACACACACACCAAAAAATACAAACAAAAACAACAGAAAAACCAAATAACTTGGTTTTTTTCTGCCATAGATGTAGAGAAATTAGAATCCAGATACATTGCTGTTAGAAAGATAAAAGGATCCAATCACTGTGAAAAATGGGTCAGCAGTTCTTCAATAAGTTAAAAAAAATTACCAAATGACCCAGGAATTCCACTTCTAGGTATATGCCCAAAAGAACTGAAAAGAGGTACTCATCCAAACACATTCCACCTATTTATAGCGGCAGTTTTCATAATAGCCAAAAGGTAGAAATGGCCAAAATATCTATCACTGGATGCCTGGATAAACAAATTGCAGTGCATAATACAGTGGACTGTTATTCAACTTTTAAACAAATGAAATACTGATACAAGGTTCAACATGAATGAACCTGGAAACATTACGTTAAGTGAAAGATGTCAAACACAAAAGGTCACATGTTGTATAATTCCATTTATATGAAATATCTTGAATAGGTAAATGCATAGTGATCTATGAAAATTGATGGTTGCCAAGGGCTGGTCAGAGGGTATGAAATAAGGAGTAATTGTTTAATGGACACAGATTTCCTTTGGGGGTGATGCAATGTTTTGGAGCTAATTAGAGTTGGTGGTTGCACAATTGTGAATGTATTAAATGCTACTGAATTGCTGACTTTTGAAAAGTTAATTGGGCTGAGGATGTGGCTCAAGCCGTAGCGCGCTCGCCTGGCATGCGTGCGGCCTGGGTTCGATCCTCAGCACCACATACCAACAAAGATGTTGTGTCCGCCGAAAACTAAAATAAATAAATAAATATTTAAAAAAAAAGAAAAGTTAATTATGTGCTATATGAATTTCACCTAAAATGAAAAACAAATATAATACCAAGTGTTGGCAGGAATGTAGAGCAATAGTAACACTCATGAACTGGTGATGGATGTATACATGGGTTATAATTACTTGGGGAAAATGGCAATATTTACTAGAGCTGTACTATATGCATACCCTATAACCCCACAAATCTACTCTTTCACAAATACCCAAAGGAAATGCATCCATTAAAAGACACATACTAGAATGCTCATAGGCATACTATTTGTAATAGCTCACATCTGTAAACTAGCCAAATGCCTGCCAACATTATGTTAGGAAATAGAATATTATACAGCTATGAAAATGAATATTCTACACAACCTGCAACAAAATATGGACAAGTATTGTGAACATAATGTTGAATGAAAAAAGCCAGACCCAAAGAAGTACATACTGTATGGTTCCATTTATATAAAGTCAGGAAGTCGTTGAGGCTAATCTAAGCTCTTGGACATCAGAATAGTGGTTGCTTTTGAGGAGGCACTGGAAGGAAGCAGAACCTTCTGGGATATGTTTTTTTACAGGTGATTTTAGTTTGTGAAAGTTCACAGCTTTACAGTTAGGTACAATTTTCTGTTTATATTATTCTTCAAGAAAAAAAAAGATATTTTTGAAGAAGTTTTGTATGATAGAGGAAACCTCTTTTTGAAGAGTCTGGGCATGTAAATCAAGATTTTCTTACCTCTAAACATTTTATGAGTCTAGAACAACTAAGATTGCACAATAGAAACCATTGTTCCTTGCCTTATTTGGGGCTTACCATAGCCATGGGAGGACTTCCACTCAAGATTCCGATTCATATTAAAAAAAAAAAAGCTTTATTTGTTTACTTATTTATTTTTATGTGGTGCTAAGGCTTGAACCCAGAGCCTTGCACATGCTAGGCGAGTGCTCTATTGAGCCACAAACCCAGTCCCTCTTCATATTTTGAAAATACCAGTTAATTTGTTTACATTACAAATACAAAATTTGGAGAGGACCTTAGAATTTGGAATATAGAATAATGGAATATGGAATTCTTTGCTGGAAATACAGTCAGTCCAATTCCTAATTGGACACAGAGTAGTAATATAAGCAAATCTAACATAATATCATATAAGTATATAAGCAATATAATTAAGTAACATAAGTAATATGAGTAAGTTAGTAAAATAAATATATTTCTCTCTCTATTCATGTTAACATTCTTAAGGGATTTTGAATCTCACTCTTGCCTGCCCCTCTTGACATTTTTTATTCAAACCATGTAATTTTAGGATTTGAAGTTGCTTTTAGTGAGAAAAATGTAAAATACTAATGAAGTACTGGATTATCCTTTCTGCAGTAAAAAGGATATAAAGTGGATCTTGGCATTTTGAGATTTAACAGATTGTTTAAATTAGGAAATTCATTTTAATTGATTTATTAAGAATTATTAGTGACATTGAAATAATGAGGTGAATGAATTTAAGGAGTTTAATAACAAATGAGAAACCGATGAATTAATTCTGTAAAAAGTGTCCCAATTCTACTTTTTTTTTTTTTTTTTTTTTGGTACCAGGGATTTAACCCTGGGGCACTTTATCACTGAGCCACATTCTGAGCCTTTTTACATTTTTTATGACAGTCATTTAGGGGCTCACTAAATTGCTGAGGCTAGCTTTGAACTTCAATCCTCCTTTCTCAGCCTCCTGAGTCGCTGGGATTACAGGCATCTATATTGCTTTAAGGAAAGCTTTAATAACCATGAAAATTTAAAGTTGAAACATTTTTCTACTGGGATACTGCCACCAAACCATTTGTTTCAGACGTCTCAGTTATCTTTATATTTTTACAAAGAGTAAATTTAAGATTCTGTCAAAATCTGTCAATTCTCTTGAATTCCAATCCATGTATATTAAACAAGGCATAAATTGAAAAGCTCTTAACCGTGAGCTTGAGGCAGTCATTTTGATCTTCTCAGTTGGAGTTCCTGTTCTGAACACCTACACTCGATGCACATACATAGCCCGTTGGCTGTCATCCCTGTGCCCATCTGCTGGCATGGCTGGCTGCCCACTTTGAGTCTGGACTTCCGCCCTAGCTTGCAGTTGCCAGAGAACAACAGTTTACGCCGGCACCTGGGCAAGGATGTCAAGGTATTCCACTCCCACTTGGGACACGGGTCCACTAATCTTGGAGTCCCCTGTGCCTCCCTGTATTGGATCATGTTTTCCATCATGTGTTCTTGACGATGAAACGGAGAGAGCAACCGTGGAGGCTGAGGAGAGGAGATTCCCTCTCAAGCTTCCTGTTTTTTAATGTCTTAAAACCCGCAGGCTAAATTCACAGGGACAGCCACCTTGGGAAGCCACAGAGATCACTGTAAGGAGTTCCCGGCAGTGGAGACATTTCCCCTCCTCTTAAGATCCATCATAGCTGACAACTGAGACACAGAAGACTACTTGCTCCTTTAAAATTATGCCAGAGCCAGAAGGTTAAACTTATGTTTTTTTTTCCCTTTCTTTTTCCATTCAAAACGTTTTGTTTGTGATGCCTCTTCATTTGGGGCTTGGAAAAAATGAGAGGTTTTCTGGGTTTTTCAAGGCTGTAGAGAAACTAGTTAGTACTTATCTCAGTGTGGGTGAAACAGAAAAGATAAAAATATATTATATAATATCTGCCAAATTCTTCTATTCTTCTTGTGTATAGCTAAGTCACAAACATGATTATTTGCAAACATAAGGTCCTTAATATAATTATCATGCTACTTCTTGTATTTTATTAGAGCTACAAAATGCTTGGAGCAGGCAATGGAATGTTAAGCATACAGTTTTAACCCTGTGTGAGATGATTAAAGTTAAGTTGCTCGGACTCTTTGAATGCAGAAGAAGGACTAGAATCACACACAGAGAAGGAGGCACAAGATCTTATAAGGTCTGATGATTTATTCTTTGGTTCAGAAGAAAATGCCTCAAGTCAAGCAACCTGGGCATTCATTCATCTTGGAGAACTCTTAGGAGATGGATAAAGTGTCTTTCCATTGGAAGGACAAATG
Source organism: Urocitellus parryii (assembly GCF_045843805.1). Taxonomy (NCBI): domain Eukaryota; kingdom Metazoa; phylum Chordata; class Mammalia; order Rodentia; family Sciuridae; genus Urocitellus; species Urocitellus parryii. The sequence continues at coordinate 63,964,504 of NC_135539.1, read as the reverse complement.
CCAACTAAGAACATCAATAGAAATCATAGGACCATTATAGTAGCTTTTGCACTTAAAATAGTATTCAAACAATTAGTATGACAGCAAGATTTAGGGGTTAGTTTTTTTTCTGCCAAATGATATGAATTATCTTCATTCTTATTCTCATAAGTAAGAGCAAAAGAACAAACCTATGTGTTTTTTTTTACCTTAAGCAACTAGTAAACATGTACTAAGCACCTATTACATACTTAGTACATGTTAAACACCATGAGGGATTTAAAACTCACCACTATATCCAGTTTTTATCAATAGAAGTAGCTCATGATAAAAGTGCCCCTGAGTTCACTATCAGAAGAATCCATTTTCTGGTCGTCAAAGCACTGATTGCTAGCTGGGAAACCTCAAACAAATCAGTCATTCTCTTTGAATCTTCCTTTCTTTATGTGCGAAATAGATAATGCCTGTCCTGGTTCCTTTTTAATGTGGTCATCGTTGCACAAGTCTGTGTAAAATTGTATGATGCTATAAAAATAGGAGACATTATTTAAATCTCTAGAAAAATCACCATTATCATAATTATATGTTCCTGGGGAATTCCTTGTTATTTGGGGAAAAATATTAGTTTTGGCTTTCACTTGTTTTGCAGTGCTGGGGTTCGATCCCAGGGCCTCGTATATGTTGGGTAAATACTTTAGCACTGAGCCGCACCACCATCCCTCTTAACCTCTAGGTTAAATGCTAGATACCTTTAGCGCTAGATTGGAAATTTGGCTTTTATCACTGAGTAGTTTTTCACAGTTTTTCAGTCAGGGGAAGACATGCTATGTCTATAACTTGGTTATTTGATTCATTTTGTGGAAACTTTTTCAGACTTAAAAAATCTTAGTTGGTTTAGGCTTCATCAGAAGATTAAGTGTGTGTTTCACAGATACTGCCATCATCATCACCTCACAGTTACTTCATACCACACACCATTCTGTGCTCTAATGCCCCCAATATAACATGGCTATTATAGTTATTGTTCCTATTTTATCAAGACCCCAGGCACAGAGACAGAATGTGCTTTTCCCTAGGCTACATATACACCTAGAAAGTGGAGGAGCTGGGGTTTGAACTGAGGCTTCGGTCTGTGCTCTACCAGAGATATTTAATTAAGTTCAGTAAGTATTTATTGAATGTCTACAAGCTGACAGATACTGTGTTAGATGTTGGGGTCAAAACAAGGGGGAGCTGGGCTCTTTGGCACACACCTGAAATCCCAGCAACTCAGGAGGCGGAGATAGGAAGATTCCAAGTTTGAGGCCAGCTTCAGCACCTTGGTGAGACCATGTCTCAAAAAATGTTTCAAAACTTTAAAGAAGGGTTGGGGGTATAGCTCAGTGGAAGAGTATCGCGGTGTTCATTATGCGTTATCTATTTTTTAATTTTTTAAAAATTTTTAGTTGTAAATGGACACAATACCTTTATTTTATTTATTTATTTTTATGTGGTGCTGAGTATTGAATCTAGTGCCTCATGCATGCTAGGCAAGTGCTCTACCACTGAGCTATAACTTCAGCTCTTCTGCATTATCTATTGAGTGCTTACTGTATGCTAGGCATTGTTTTAAGTGAACAAAATGGATAAAACTCCCTGTCTTTCTGTAACTCATATGCTAGAGAAGGGAGACAGGCCTTAAAACAATAAGTAAAATACACATCACAAGGTGAGCAGGGCTATGGAAAACACATAGAGATGAGAGATTAAAAAGTGTTGGGATGAAGGTGGGAGTTTTAGATTTAAATAAATTAATCAGGTAAAGATGTACTGAGAAAGTGACCTGGAACCCCAAACCTGCAGATTTCTCTGAGGGGATCTGGAGAAAGAGTGTTCTTGGTAGAGAACCAACAATGACAAAGATCTTGAGAGTTTGCCTGGAGTGATGCAGGAAGAGCTAGAGAGCTCAGGAGAGGAGGGGGCCAAGGAGAAGCAATCTATAGCTCAGGCTGATCCTAAGGCATTTGAGATGATTGTTAAGGATTTGACTCTGTCCCAGTGGGAATAAACTGGAGGGTTCTGAGCCAAGGACACTTTAAGAGGATCGTCTTGGCTGCCAGATTTAAAATAGACCTCAGGTGTGGGGGTTGAGGCAGAAGGCTGAAGAAGGAAAACCAGTTAGGAGACTTGCAAAATTCTAGGGGAGGAACGAAGGCATCAGGCACTGTGATGGAGATGGAGAGGAGTCCAAATCTGGAAGATTATGAAGGTAGAACCAACAGGACCTCCCCACAGATCAGTGTAGAGTAGCAGAGAAGGAAGAAGAGCCACAGATAACACCACAGTTTTTGACCTGAGTCATTTGGAAGGATGGGGTTGCCCTGAATTGAGATGGGGAAGACAGTGGAGGGTCACGGTATTTATGGGGGGGGATCAGAAAAGTTCAAGGAGAAAAGGATGGAGCAAGGGGAAGAGACTAAGAAGAAAATTAGGAGGAAAAATAGTGGAAAATTGCTGCCATTCTTGGAAGAATCACAAGAACCTGTCTTGTTTTGGGACTAGAATGATCAGTTTCCCAAGACCTTATAATACTTGTTTACAAACCTTGGCAGCAGTATGTAAAGTGGTATTGTTTCTTTTTACAAACAAATCAGAGCCCATTTAGTACCATGTTTGGGTGCTATTTAATATTTAGATAATTAGGTTGTAGAACTAATTGACCTTTGGGGAAGTCTTTGTAGCCCATTCTAGAATGTCAAGTGTTTTGTTTTTTTAATAATTAAACATTTTTGCTTGAGAGTATGCAAATTAAATTTTCAGTCCAGTTAATTAGATATTGATGTTGTATTAAGTAAATACGCTTAAGGAGAAATTGCCCTGTGGTCAGTTGCAGTGAGGAACCAACTGATATTCGAGATCATAGGTCTTTAATGCAGGAATAATGGGAATCAAGGGAAATGTCAGTGAATTATATAGCACGAGCTGTCTGTTCTCTTGGAGTTGAGGTTTTCCAGCTAATTGAGTTCATTACTTGCCACATTAGAGGAGATTAAGTGTATCAACACTAGCTGGATAAGAGAAGATTTAGAGCAAATCTATGACCAACCTTGAAGTTTGAGTTTTAAATTCTAGAGAACAAAATATAAAGAAGGCAAAAGGAATGAGGGAAGGAGGAAATGAGAGTTTTAGCATTTGGAACTCAATCTGAAAAGAGACTTAATAGGCACAAATACAAAGCCAGGACTGGGCACACCAGGAGTATAGCTAGTGGCAGAGCACTTGCTAGAAGGGGCAAGGGGGTGGTTGGGAGAAATCTCACAAAATCTTCACTTTCTCAGCTTATCCCTTTGCTAGATAAATAGCACTCCTCCTGTCCCCCTCCTTGGTTAGCTCACACTTCATGCTATCCCATCCGACCAATGTTCGAACTAAGGGTCCTTCTAAGCCAGTCCGGGCAACAGGACACACTTGTGCTCTGCATGGTGCCCAGATGACTGCTTGCTGTCGTCCTCTATCCACCAGTGGGAGCAGACACTGCCACTGGCCCTGAGCTCCCTTCTGTCCCTTTTTGTGCAAGAACTCCTGATTTGTAGCAGACACCAACCACCCAGAATAAGCATTACTTTTGCCGGACATCGTTGCCATTCCTTCTGACCACACCCCCATTTTGAGATTTACAAAAAAATAAAATAAATAAAAATCAGCTCCCCCATGGAACCCACTCTGATTCCCATACCTGAAAGGTGACTTCATACTTCTGAGAATGCCTATGGGATTTTTATCTACACTTCTATTGTGACCTTTATTAAAATGTCTTTTCTTTTTCTTGTACTGGGGGATAGACCCCAAGGCCTCCCACATGCTAGGTGAGTGCTAATACCCCTGAGATACATGCCCGGCCCTTTTTATTTTTTATTTTGAAACAGAATCTCACCAAGTTGCCCAGGCTGGCCTCAGTTCGTGATCCTCCTGTCTCAGCCTCCTGAGTATCTGGTATTAGAGGCATAGGCCATCACACATAATGCTATGGTGTATTTCTTAACACTTTCATGATGTTGTAAACTCTTGGAACACATGAATTGGATTTCATTTGTTTGCTATATACCAAATATTTGCAAGTAGGAGGTACTCTCTCTCCATACATATTTATGTTATGTATTTGAATTGAATGTACAAGAAGCTCCTTTTTTCCTCTCTTCCCACCTATTTTGAACTTTATTTTATTTCTAACATTTTGTTTTATCAGATAAATTGAACAGATTGTGAGAAAGGCTATGTTAGACTAAGTCATAATGTAAAGAAATACATTTTCAGGTAGACATGGTGTCACATGCCTGTAATCCCAGCTACTCAGGAGACTGAGGCAGAAGTAAGCAAGTTCAAGGCCAGCTTTGGGTCCAAATCCTAGTACTTGAGGAAGAAGGAGGCAAGAAAAAGGAAAATTTTTAAAAAATGCATTTTCACCAAGATAAGTTTCTTTCGGTGCTAAATTGACAAGTATCAATGACTAGCAATTCTTTTAGAGACCATTAGAGTCTGTAATGATGCAAGCAACAATACTGCCTCGTTAGTGCCACTGAATAAAATATTTCTAAAGTCCTAGAAAGCTTATTATCTTAAGTATTATCTTAGGTATCTTGTATGGAATCTGTTTCAGATATAGGTATGAGCTTTTTTAATGGAGTATACAAAGATGAAAATGCATATGTACTCATAATAAGTGTAATGACAAAATCAGAATTCACAAAATACAAATTAAGGAGGTTTCACACACTGTGTATTAAAAATAGTAAAAATGTTTACCATATAATTCTTTTGTTTGCTTGTTTGCAGTGCTGGGGATCAAATTCAGGGCCTCATGTATGCTAGGCAATTGCTCTACTGCTGAGCTACACCCCCCGCCTTTTAATTCTGATTTTCAAAATTTTATACTTTCATATGAGATGAATATATTATTAATGACATCAGGAAAAGAAAATTTTCTTTTCCTTTTCCTGATAAATGTTAAATCTAAATCCTCATTATCATTGTTATTATTGGCAGTACTGGGGAATCAAACTGAGAGCCTGGTAGTATATTAAACAAATGCTTTTACCACTGAGTTACACTCAGAGCCCTAGAAAAATACTGTTATAAAAGTGGCAGATTTTTATTATCAGCCTGGAAAAGCCTTAGTTTGGGTTTGATCTTCGGAGGTCATAGATGAAGTCTGAAAGGCAATCAACCCAGCTTACAGTATTATAGGTGCTATATTATCTTCTATGGTTGTAAAAGTGTATATAATGTTTATACATTTTGTTAAGAATCTCACTGTTGTGAAAAAATTCCACAGTTGTAAAAATTTTTATGCTAATATATTACACAAATTTTCAACAATAGGAAAAACAAAGAATGATTTTTTTTAAGTTGTTGTTGGACCTTTATTTTATTTATTTATATGTGGTGCTGAGATTTGAACCCAGGGCCTCATACATGCCAGGCAAGTACTTTACTGCTGAGTCACAACCCCAGCCCCAAAGAATGATTTTTGGTTTTGCAGTTTACAGGTCAAATTTACATGTCAGTTGGCAATAATAAATAACTGATTAATTGGAAAATATTTAGAAGCATGTATAATTTCCACTTTATAATAAGTCAAAGAAAAGCATCTTTTTAAAATTTTTTTTTCAATACAGGGGATTAGCTACATCCTTGGTCCTTTTATTATTTTTTATTTTGAGACAGGGTCTTGTTAAATTGCCAAAGCTGGCCTCCAATTTGTGATTCTCCTGCCTTAGCTTCCCAAGTAGCTGGGGTTACAGGCATGTGCCACTGTGCCTGGCAGCAAACATATTATAGATCCTCATAGGACCATATAACCACACCTAGTCGTAAAACTCATGCTATCAGAATTTTAAGATTTTTGGTCATGATCGATATTTAACTTGTAGAACAAAAGATTACTTAGTTTGATATCATTATAAGCTATAAATGTAAAGTAATGTAGAGGTAGACTAAGTTTACAAGCACAAAAATATCTAACATTCAAAACTAATTTGAAATGTGGAAATATCACCATTTCATTTAAACCACTTGGTCTAAAGAATATAATTCTTTTTAAAACAGTTAATTAAACCAGGCACAGTAGTGCCTGCCTATAATCTCAGCGACTTGGGAGGCTAAGGCAGAAGGATCCCAAATTCAAAACCAGTCTCAGCAACTTAGTGAGACCCTGTCCCAAAAAGTTAAAAAAAAAATAGGGGTCAGGGATATAGCTCAGTGGTTAAGAGCCCTTGGGTTCCATACCTGGTACCAAAAATAAATAAATAAATGAAACACCTAATTAAAAGTAGTTTAACATGGATTAATTGCATTGTAAAAATAACCCTCCCTGTCTCAAACTGATCCTAAGTATGTGTTGCTGGAGTTGTTCCAAAGGAGTCTCTGCCATGACATTTGTTGGCTTGATTTCATAAGTTAGCCATAAAGAGGAGAACTGTTTTCAGGAATTGATACAGAGCAGGTTTTTTTTTTGTTTTGTTTTGTTTTTTTTTTTAATGAGTACTCTTTGCTTGTTTCTGTGATCTTTCATTTGGGGCCCAATCAATGTAGCTTGGATCTATATTTGAATTGCATTGGGACAGAATGTGTTATTTGCTAAGAAATTTACTAGCATTTGACATAATTGTGAATTAAAGATATTTGACATTTTATTTCATCTTTCCAATCTTGTCTTCTAGTTCACAGTTTTTGTTTTTTATAGACTGGATATGTCTTTGGAACCTAATAATCTAATTTTTTATCATTTGAGTGAAGAAAAAAAAGCAACAGTAAGTAATGCATAGAAACCTGGAACTCAGGAAGGAAACTAGACGCCCATATCTTCTTGGCTTGTTAAAGCACAGGCCGCCTCCAGGATGGCTCCTAGTGACCCCTGTTTTCTGATAGTCATGCCTTTGTATAACCCCCTGAATGTAGGCAGGACTTTGCAACTCAATTCTAATGACTGAATACAGCAGAAGCAATGGTGTGCCCCTTCCAAGATTAGTTGATAAGACTTTGGGTCACCTGTCAAATGCTTGCTCTAAGGTCAGTCACTCAGCAAAACCTACTTCCATGTTATGAGTGGCCCCATTAAGAGGCCTATATGGCAAAGAATTGAGGGAGACCTTCAGTTACATTGGGGTACTCAATCAATCCAACATTCTCCCCCAAATGGAAGGCTGCCAAACTCCACCCAAGTGAGTTGCAAGTGGATCACTGAGTTCCCTGTAGACCCTTGAAATGATTGTAGCCTTGACCATCAGCTTCACCGCAAACTCATGAAATACCCTGAGTCAGAACTACCTCGCTAGCAGCCAGTCCCCAGAATCCTGAGCCTCAGAAACTGTGAGATAATAAATACTGGTTGTTTAAAGCTTCTGGCTTTGGGGGATAATATTATGCAGGAATACATAAAAATATTGAACATAACTTCTAACATTTTCATATTTAAAAGTCAGGTGAATGGAGGTCCAGAGGGACCAGTTTTAGACCCTATTCTACTCAATAATTAGTACTGTTATATGACATATAGAGGAGGAGTTCACCAAAACACAAATATAGCATGTTTTATACTTTTCTTTTCTTCTTCTTTTTTTTTCCATAATAGAGATTGAACCCAGAGCCTCCTCCTGCATGCTAAGCAAGCTTTCTGTCACTGAGCTACAGCTTTTTATTTATTTTTTTATTAATAATAGAGTCTCACTAAGTTGCTCAGGCTGGACTTAAATTTGTTATCCTCCTGCCTCAGCCTCCCCAGTGGATGAGAGTGCAGGGATGTGCTGGAAGGCACAGTTTTTTTTTTTTTTTTTTTTATGTGAAATCTCATCTTCCAGAAGTCAGTAAAGACCTAAACTTGTATGTCAGACTTCCTGGGCTTCAATCTTGGTTCTATGAGTTCTAAGCATAAAAATTTGGTAAGACTTTTACCCCAAACTCATTTTTTGATCTTTAAATGGAGGTAACCATAGTATTGTTGTGAGAACTGAACAATGTAATTCATTGGAGCACTTGCTCCAGCATGCAGGAGGCCCAGGTTAGATCCCTAACACCAGACAGATAGGTGCCAGCGCCAGCAGTTTATTTCACTTATCTAACAGATCCATTATTATTATTATCATCATCACCATCATCAGTCAGGTCAGAGAAAGCACACACACAAAATGGCAGCTTTTAGTCTTGACATATGTCTTCGCAGTTTGAAAAGGAACTCAACTCTTCATAAAATAAAAATACAGACTGGGGATGTGGCTCAAGCGGTAATGCACTCGCCTGGCATGCGTGGGGTGCTGGGTTCGATCCTCAGCACCACATAAAATAAAATAAAGATGTTGTGTCCACCGAAAACTGAAAAATAAATATTAAAAAATTATCTCTCTCTCGTTCTCTTCTCTCTCTCTTTTTTAAAAAATAAAAATACCATTTGGTTCCTATTTTAGAGGGAATTATGGCTAATATTTGTTCCAAGTTGTTTACTAATCAGCTGTATCTAAAGAATATTTCCATTCCTTAAATTATTACTTTAATTTGTGTATTTCTTATTTCAGTTCTAATGTAGTTTTCATAAGTTTAACATGGGAAAATAAAACAAGTGATAGGATTGTCAAACAGGATGGCAAACTTTTCAGGAGTACTTAGTGGGGAACATGGCTGTCAGTAAGACATGAATTGTGCCCTTAAGATGAGTGGTTCTCTCTCTCTCTCTCTCTCTCTCTGTATTGGGGTTTGAACCCAGGAACATTAAAACCACTCATCCACTCAGCCACTCAGTCACATCCCCAGCCCTTTTTATTTTTTTATTTTAAGACAGGCACTCACTAAATTGCTTAAGGCCTCTCTAATTTGCTGAAGCTGGCTTTGAATTTGTCACCCTCTTGCTTCTGTCTCATCCATCTCTTGGATTAACAGGTGTGGAACACTGCACCAATATGGTTTTCTTTTACGTACACACACACACACACACACGCACACGCACACGCACACCCCATCTATATAATGAAAGTTATTATTTACACACATAAACGTGTTCTACACATGCTACACAAGTGCTTTACCACTTACAATAACACATTTACGTGTGTGAATAATGACTTCTGAATAATAACTTTCATTCCTTTTATGTATTTATCTGGTGCTTCCTGTGTTCTAGGCTCAGGGATATAATGATGGAACTGACATGGTCCTTGCCTTCAAGGCACTTACTGTTGGAGACAAAAGAGTACACAGGTAACCTGGGGACACCTTAAAGAATTGAATGGGGTACCACTAAAAGTGGAGGTGAAGATGGAGGCAGGTCTTAAAAGTTATCAGCCAGGGTTGCTGACAGGATGAGTGTTGGAGAAGGCAGATTACTGTTCCCACTGCCTGGAGGCAAAAGAGCCCTTGTCTATTTATGAGGCGAAGCACCATGACCTGCTGCAGTCTGGCTGGGCACAAATAACCAAGCCGCCACGAAGCACTTGTAGGTTCAAACAGCAACTCTTTATTCCCGAACTCCACCAGCACACTCCACACAGGATCCCAGGGAACACTCTCACCCTCCACCGGGCTCCGCACACTCTCTTGGAACTCCGGGAGAACTCAACTGGAACTCCAACCTAGCGGGTGACAGAGGCAGCAGGAGCCGCCCTATTGCCGGACAGCAAAGGTCTATATATAACTGAATACACAGCTTAACTTAACCATCGTCATCTCAATGGCTCACTGGCATCACCTCTTAACCACTCCTTCTGGCAAAATGCCATGCGCCATCCACAATGACCAATTTTGTCAGGAAGAAGACAGTGACCAGAGATGAAGCTGGAGAGGGAAGCAGTTTCAGAGCATTAAGAAGCATGCCTCTGATCCCAGCAACCCTGGAAACTGAGGCAGGAAGATTGCAAATTTGAACTCAGCCTGGGCAATTTAGTGAGACCCTGTCTAAAAACAAAAAGATATGGGACTGGGATTGTGGCTCAGTTGTAGAGCACTTGCCTAGCATGAGTGAGGCACGGATTCTATTCTCAGCACCACATATAAATAAACTAAATAATAAAGATCCATTGGCAACTAAAAATTTATTTTTTTTAAAAAAAGAGGGTTAGGTTGTAACACAGTGGTAGAGTGCCCTGGGTTCGATTCACCAGTTTGGGGGTGGGAGAAGGAATCATGTATGTCATACCAAGAGTTTTGGGTCCTATTTTGAGAATATTCATGAGCCGAAAATGATTTTAAGTGGGTAGAGGAACACATTTATGTGTTTGAGTTCCTGCATTTGAAGCCCAGGGCCCATAAAGAAAAATTTCACAACAAAGGGAGGGGACTGCTTCATCCTTGACTCACTTCTTCAATAATGCTCCTTTATGCAAAACTGTCTAGAGTGTCTCTTAAATTCCATTCTCTCTTTGGAATAGACTCAGTGCTTATGAAGGGGTTTAAGGGTGGACTTGATTTTGAGTTGGAGAATGAGATGGAATGCAGAAAATATGTATTTAGAGGAATTGTACTTAGAAGAAGGATAATTTTTATTTGTGGTGGGAAATTGGCTCTAATTATAAATCCATGAATTTAATTTTTTGTGTGTGAGCTGAGGATCAAATCCAGGGCCACATGCTACACAAGTGCTTTACCACTAAACTTCACCTCCAGCCTCCTCAATCTTTGCTTTCTTTCTTGGGGAGGGCCCTGGGGATTGACCCCTAGGTGTACTTTATCACTGAGCTACACCCCTAGTCCTTTCTTTTTTTGAGACAGAGTCTCCCTAAATTGCGGGCTGACCTTGAACTGTGGTTCTCCTGCCTCATCTTCCTGAGTAGCTGGGATTACAGGCATGTACCATCATGCCTAGCAATATCTTTGTTTCTTCTTGCATTTCATAAAACAGATATTTATACACTTTTGAATTTGTTATTGTTTTAACTAATATGACATCAACAGAATCATCCAACTGCTCTAAAGGCATTCCATCCCCCTGGCTTTAAGGAAATGGCAGCTTGTGGAGCCACCAGTCTGGGCTGGGCAAGGTGCGGAGTCCGATAAGCAAGCATCACCCTGCAGCCCAGGTTGTGATCCCATTCTAAATCATCTCGGATGACGCCACCATCTGGATATGGGTTTGTCACCTAGCAGTACTGTCTATCCCTGTTTAAAACATATTTATGGCCTTAACTAAAATGTTGGTGATGAACACTTCCACTTCCACTTTCGTCACATGTGTATTCCGTGTCACTACAGAGTCAGATGATTTAAGGCCAATATGGAGCATCTGTCTTTTACACTCATTCTATTCATTAAGTTTATGGCAAACATATGGAGGAACATTTTTCTGAGAAATCAAGCAAAGATTCACATTTGGGGCCAAACTAAAATATTCTAATAACATGATTGTTTAGCTATAAAATATTAATTGTCAATTTTTACTTTGAGAGTATATTGATAGTTTTCTAATTTGGGAGATTAAAAGTCTTTACCTAGTACTAAGAATGAATCTTATAATCTTTTCTATTCCCCAAAAGAGTTTCTTTCATGTGGGGGGAAAAAAAGATGCAACAAAATCAAATAATAAAAATAAGAAAACAAGAGTAGAAAAGATGGGATCAGAGTGAGGCTGTCACACCAAAGACTATCCTTTCAGAAAGAGAGTCATTCAGTTAGTTGCCTTCAGGCTTTTTCATAGTCTGTAGGAAAATGAAAACACCATTGGCTAAAATGTCCAGCTTCCAGATTATTTAGCAAAATCACACAACATCTCTGGCAGCAGCCGGTGCCCTTGGAGAAGCCCTGCAATTTGTGGTTCTCAGACCAAAGAAATTTATCTTGCTTTAAGCACCACTCATCAACCAAATATGCTGTAAAGTGCTTTATTGTGGGTTCCTTAATTTCACAACAGTCTTTATTGCAACAGCTGGAGACGAAAAAACAAAAAGTGGCAAACTTAACACTGAGTTAATGATTTAAATCATTTTACAAAGTAGGGGCAATAAAGCAAGTGCCCATTTAATCACTCCAGAACCATCCTACTTCTAAATGACACCAAGGAAGTACAACTGTCCACAGTTGTACCCAGCCTCTCTCCCCACTCCTCTCCATTTCCTAACTGCAAGGGAATCTGGGAAATGTAGTTTTTAGCTTTTCTGTTTCAGCTATACAGGAAAGCATGGTAGAAGGTTAGGAGAGATACCAAGTAAGCCAGCCTACCGTATTACCAGGAATTTCAGCCCTGGATACTGAGCCATCTAAGTATAGGTATGGACCCAATCCTGTGAGATAGCAAACATGAGGAAAAAAGCTAACACATTGGGGATGGTAGATAAGAAAGATAGAGCCTGGGTCTCCTATGATGTTGGTAAGCTGAGGTACCAGACCTAGCTTGCTGATCTTTGGACTATCTTTATTAGAGGAAAAGCGAACTCCCTTTTGTTGAAATTTCCACAGTTGATTTTTCTGTGTTTGCTGCTGGATGCATCCCTAATACAGAGCCTGTCACTGTAGTCCCAGTGAAGGTAGGGTGGCAGCAGTGACAACAGACAGAAGCAATCAGACTCAGGATGTATCTTGGAGGTAGAACCACTAGGACTTGTTGATGGTTTGGCTGGAAAGGGATGTAATCAAGGCAGGGAAGGGATGGAAGAAATCAAGGACATCTTGTAGGTTTGTAGGTAGCTATGACTGATGAAAATGTAATCTTGTTCCCATTCAGAATGTGAGAAAAACTTTACTCTCACTGCTGCAGAAATACATGAGGAAGATAAAAATATCTTTGTGTTGCTCCTTTAACAACTTGTTTTCCATTGAGCCTATGGAAAAGTTGGGTTAAACTCATGTTAAATATGCTGCAGAGGATTGGAAATAGCTAAGGTCTATTTTGAACATTGTAGCTGGAACACACAGGAGCCCCCACAAAGCCTTCTTTTCCATCAAAGTCCAGGTGTATAAAACTAAACCTTTACATCAACTGTCTTAATTGCTTGCAGGAATAGAGTATTATAATATTAATACATCTAAAGGATTTATTAACTTCAGAATCAGTAAATAATGTTCCACAGCTGTATCAAATTCCAAACCAGAACATTTTTTTAAAGAACGTGTTTTTTTTAATCTACCACATTATATGTATGTAATGGTTATATGTCTATTACCATATTACATATATTTATTGATATTTTATATATGTATACACACAGATTATATGTTTTTATTCATTTGATAAATGTAGAGTAGGAATGTCAAATACAATGTCTGCTAAAACTACAGTTGCTTCTAAAGATGTCTTACCATCACCACCGTGAACCTCCTGCAAGTGCAGTCTTAGGTACACTTATTACATGATCTGCTTCATCTTATGTCTCTAGCTCAGGTAGAAGGACAGTAAATTTATAGACTGGCATGAGTAGACTTGGAAGGGTGGATGGCCATTCAGATTCTCTCTCTCTTTCTCTCTCTCTCTCTCTCTCTCTCTCTCTCTCTCTCTCTCAGGAATTAGACATGAAGAGTTTAAGTGGATGATGCAGTCTTGAACAGAAGGTGAAGTTTTAAAGTCACGAGATAGAGATGCTGAGAGAGTGACCAGGTAGGTGCTGGGAGGGAAATTACAAGTCAAGTTACTGACTTGAGTGCAGAGAGAAGGCCACAGTCCCCGATGGTGTGGCATTCCTTTCACTGTCCTGCTTCACCTGCCCACTGTTTGGAGGCAGGAGGAAGAAGCCTGTGCTGCTGCAATGGCAAAAGAAACCCGAACAGCCAATGCAGAGAGGGCCAAGAAGGAAGCAGCTCCATCTCTGCACGACATGGGCACAGCCAAAGTCTGTCTTGCCCCAACCCACACCTGGAATAGCCAGGTTACTTGAGTGAGTTTCTGCCTTTTGCAACAAAAACAGCCAAATGGATCCCCAAACAGTAACCAATTCTGCTATCTTTTGTACTGTAAATAACAAGTAATTGCACTTTTGTGTTCTCTCCAAGCCCATACATGAAAGCAAGCATTTGGGAAGCATATTTCCTTTTATTTTTCCTTTTACAATATTTAATACAACAAAAAATTCTGGTAAATACTTATTGTTTTGTATTATCTGGGGAATAATGACAAGAAAAACAAACATGTACATGTTCAGTGCAGATGCAGTTTTTTCCAAAATTTTCTTTTCATGGGATACTTTCATGAAAATAATCCTGGATATTATTTTCTCTGGGTGAAATCTAAATCCTACATGGGGCATTTATTTCATTTGAAAACCTCATTTAAACTGGAGCATTCTATGAAACTGAGGGATGACTTCTAGGGAAAGACTTGTGCAACCTCCCTCTCTGGGCCCCAGCCTATGTTGTGTGTGGTGGGAGGGCTGCCTGGGGCTTGCTCAACAAGGCACATGATGTTGGCAACCCACTGAGGATTACTTTGCACCTGTTTCCTCAAGGATGTTGCTCTACACCAGTGTCCTGAGACCCTCTACCCTGCCTATCTTCTCGCTAATTCCCTTCCTCCCAGATGTCTGTTTCAGGGGTACACAGGCAACCCTTTGTGTGAAACTGATCACAGTTGGAGGGAACTCTAGTTTATATGATAACATGGAATTCCAACTAATCCAAGTTCAAGGCACACAAACTAAGATATACATAATTAATATAGAGTGATGAGTGTTTCAACTTATACAGAACATGGTTGATGCCAGGAATCTGTCACTTGGGTCCTGGGGAAAATGGCCAAATATGCAAGAAATCTGTTTCTCTCCTACCCTCCCAGGAACCCAGATCTCCCCTACAATATAACCATAGTTATTCATGGATTGATGGACTTAATATTTACATTTCAAAAGGAAAGGCTATAGTCTCCCCTCCCCCACCAATGAATCTGAAACACGTGACAGGTGGGGAGAACAAAGGAGCCTCCTGGAAGATACAGGACAGGTATTCCATATTCTGCCATCTCTGTTTGACACTTCTTTTCTGATTCTTCCAGTTTCCTTGTTAACTGAATTGAAACAATTCAAATATGCCCATAAGTTATATGTGTGCACAGCTGCTGAAACAAAGAAAAAAACCACCACATTTTTATGCTTCCTTCTTTTGTTTGCTAATTACAAGAGACGCTGAGGCTGGGGACCAAGCCTTCAATACAAAGAACTTTGAGAGACACTTATTCAAAACATAGCAAATGACTTCCAGGCTTTTGACTTGAGCAAGTAGGTAAAGGATGATGCCATCCACTGATTTACAGGCAAAAAGTCAAGGATTAAGCTTTAGAGATGTGTGATTTTAGATACACAGGAAACACCCAAGTGATGGTATCAGGTAGATAGTGCTCAGGGGAGATCTGCAACAGAGGTGTTAGTGCTGTCAATGTGTGTTCACAAATGATAATAGAAGCTATGACAATACTTCGGGTCATAAAAGGAAGGAGAGGAAAAAGCATAGAGGGACAGTAACTTCACCACTAAGAGTTAAGGTAAAGAAAGAAGAGGTAGCAAAGACAACCAGTGAGATGGGACAAAAACAGGCAATTGTGATATCAGTCTAGAGGGTTGGCTGGTATAATGGGATTAAGATAGAAAAGGATTGACTTGATTTGACAACATGGAGACCCTTGGCCACATCAATAAGAATCTGTCACTTTACTAAGCTCTTCTTCCTCCATAAAATATCGTAACAGTTGTACTTGCTTCCCAGGGTTTTCCCTATGAAGCATTTTGCACATTGTACAGCACCTGGTTAATGCAAATTGTTAAACTGACTAAGCACATATGCTTGCATTTCTATAAAATAGGTTTGATAATACCCTCCTTATAAACCTGTTATGAGGAATAAATGAGATAACATTGCATTTTAGAAAAATAGACTTTAGAAATAACAACAGGTAGGTCTTCACCATATCTCTATTTGAGTTAAAGACAGTTGGGTGCATCTGGGAATAAAAGGACCAAATAAAATCCTTGAGGAAGTGGAATGCTCAGGAGTACAGTTAGGCCCTGCCATCATTTACTTTTATCAGATTTTTTTTTTTTTTTTTTTGAGAAACAGATGGTATCAGTAAAAATTGAGAGGTCTGCATTCCAGAAAACATGATGATAATTAAAAGGACAAGTTTATTTCACTTTCTATACAAAACACAGTCTTACATTGGCTCCCCACAATTGAGTTGACAAAGATGCTTCAAAGATACAAATGTTGCTACAGGGTCAAACAAAGACCCTGGATTAGAGGATACAATAGTGCTGGGTATTGAACACCCTGGCATAGTAGGCAAGTATGCATAGCAGGCACCCAGTCTAGCACTAAGCTATACCCCAAGCCAGTGTCCCCTACAGACTTTAAACATGAAGGCCAAGACAAGATCAGGGATGCTAAGGTCTTGCTTAAACTTTCCTGTTTTTCATAGTCTACTCCCTAGAAGTCTGGCCTTAAGACAAATATCCAGCCACTGCTGGAGCTGGCCCAGTTTAGAGATAATACTGTAAGTAGAAGAAAACTCTGTATTTCAACTACAGATAGACTAATTGGCCAAATTCTCAGATATTCCTGGTGTAAGGTAATCTTTGGCAACTAATAAACTGAAAAATACTACTCACTGGTATAGTAAATATAGGAACTTGGGGATGTTTGAGCACAACAGTGAGTGCTGCAAATGGGCTTTTTTCCTGTCTGTTCTGATGGGAACACATAGCTACTCAGTCCCAGACAACTCAGTATCAGGCACAGCTGAGAGGAAACCACAGTTGACATGTGAAGGGTACCTGTTCTAACAGAAGATGATCACATGGTCATGCTACCAGAAGAAATAGCATTGAATTTTTTTTTTTTTCCTGCTGAGCCATCGGTTAACATTCACTGGGATCAGTAGAATCAGTAGAGACAGATAAACATCTTTTCAAAACCAGACAGACATCTCAATTCAGGAGATAGGTTTATTTGTAAATTCAAAGTTAGGAATATGGGAGAAAAAATTTAGTCTGCAGTCACAAAATAAGAAACCAGAATCAAGTCAGAGAGGAGAGAAGAAGCTTATAGGTTCTCAAAACTGCACTCAGGGAGCAGATAACCAGCTAGGAAATGGTTTGGAATCCTCAAATGCCTGAACCTACTGAAGAGTGTATCTCCTTCACTGAGCCTAGAGCACAAACTACACCATTCCTTCAGAAGTCAATACAAATCAGCTTCCAAAATCAGCAATGTCTCCAGGCCTCTTGGATTAACATTAAGACATGCTGTGCCATTGAGAAATGGTTTCCAGTTGTTTAAAGAATTAGTCTGTTCAAACACATCTTTGATCACTGATAAGCTACTGAATTGCAAAGAGGAATAATCAGTTATGGATGATAAATTAACTAGAAATTATATATGATATATACACACACAAATATATAATATGTATATTGGTTTTGCCTAATTTAATGATTAGTATTTGTTCAATATTTAAGAATTAGGAACACACATAAATTTCACACTTATGTCATTAGCATTTTTACCAATTCATTTTTCACTTAAATTGTGGAGTTAACTTAATTGCTGATGATCCATTAGTTTTACTTTGTTTGGAGTTAGCTGAAAAGTGTAAATATTGTTTTTAGGATAGAATCTTGAATGACCAGTTCTTTATGGCAGAGGAATCTGAGTCTGAAGTTTGAAGTAACTGAACCATTACATGATTGTTTGGCTATTTTAATAGTTTATTTTGAATTGATAAGTGTTCTAATTTCTATACATTGTGGAAATTTGTCGATAATATAACCAATAGGAGAAAACACCCTAGAATCTACTATGAAATGTTTTAAGAGATTGTATCTACTTGTGATATGTATTAACACAGTTCATAGTAAAGCTGATATTTAGCAATATCTGGTTAGTATGATTAATATAGACAGCCAAGTTAACTGGTTGTCAAGTACATCATAACAAAACTAATAGCTCATTTTCTATTTTATAGATATGATTTTAATGATCTGATTATTTTACATTCAGGTTGTCTACCTAAAATCTCTAATTATTTTCTCCCATTAACTTGAAGTGATAGTTTAATTGTTCATATATAAGGAATAGTATAAAATGAAGTGAATTATAGGTCATTAAATGTTAAATGGAGGGTTAATTAATTAAAAAAATTTTTTTTAGTTATAGATGGACATAATACCTTTATTTATTTATTTTTATGTGGTGCTGAGGTTCGAATTCAGTGCCTCACATATGTTAGGCAAGCACTCTACCACTGAGCCATAAACCCAGCCCCTAGGTAATTAATTTTGACCAGGAAAAAGTGTAAACTAAAATGTTTATCTGTTGCTGAACAATCCTCTTCTTCTCTGTCCCCTCCCACTTCTTCAACTTCTCTGATTCATGTTAATTACTCAGCATTCCGAAACTTTCTCTTCCTTTCACCAACATTTGTTAAGGCATTAATTTAAAGGTGTAAATAATTGATAACAGAACAGCTTAGGATGTGAGTTTTCCTAGTAGCATTTAGATTTAGATTTTACTTAGATTCAACTTTTTTTTTTTTGTACCAGAGATGGAACTCAATGACACTTCACCACTGAGCCACATACCCAGCCCTTTTTATATTTTATTTTGAGACAGGGTCTCACTAAGTTTTTGGGGCCTTGCTAAGTTGCTGAAGCTGGCCTTGAACTTGTGGTCTTCCTGCCTCAGCCTCCTGAATAGCTGGAATTATAGCATAAACCACCACATTCAGCTTCAAATTTTTGAACTATAAAAATGTTGAAGGCATCAGTAAATGGGTGATAGAAATATTTGGCAAATAGCTACTTTTCTATTTTGGGTCCCCTTCCCATCCCTAAGACTTTCCTATGTTTTATGTAACTGAAAAATGTTTTATTATCTAGGTATTTCTGTTTTTCTGTGTTTTTGTAAAGAATGGCCCAGTAAAATTTACAATAAAACTATAATATTTTATGCTCAATATTCTAAATTAAGAATTAAAATCCGGCTGGGGATGTGGCTCAAGTGGTAGCGTGCTCGCCTGGCGTTCGTGCGGCCCGGGTTCGATCCTCAGTACCACATACCAACAAAGATGTTGTGTCTGCCGAGAACTGAAAAATAAATATTAAAAATTATCTCTCTCTCTCTCTTAAAAAAAAAGAATTAAAATCCAATTTCTAGATGTCATTTCAAAAAATTAATTTTATCTCATATCATTCATAAAGATACTGTAATACCTTAGGGTTCCCCCCCACACACAAAGTTGTTTAGTTTTTCTTTTTTAAAGATAGGTAACACTTGTTTCTCAGTGGAGAACAAATTTTGCAAAGTAAACAAAATTTAATTACAAGACAATTAGAAAACTCTACTCTAGGTTGTCCTCTGTGCAATGTACAGTATGCAAACGCTTCATTCATTTGTTAATTTTAAAGAACAACATTTCAGTGGCAATAATTGAAAACAGCTCATAGTACATTCTGTGAAGAAACAAAACACTGTATTGGTGTCAAATAAGTTAATTATGCTTTGTAATCTTCAAATGGAGCATATAATTGATTTATGAAATTCTGTTATCATTGTTTAAACCCTTGTTAATAACCAAGAATTCCACTTATTTCTTTTTATTCCTAGTGTATAAAGTCAGCTGTGTAGTCTATGTTTTAAAAAAATTCAATTCAGAACACTTTCGCTATAATAAATAGAATTTAAAACAACATGTAAAAACATTATGTGAAAACCACTGTAAAAGATTACTGACTCTTTAAAAAATATTGCATTTATTGTAGCAATCCTTCTTCATTTAGCAACACAATCATGTAATTTTTCTGTAATTCTTTGTATATTTTTCATTAATACCATTAATGGCATATAGATAGTTCTTTTTGTGACATAAAAACTCTAATATTTTAGCTAATCAATGTTCTTTCACTCTTTTATTTTTAGGTCTTGAGTACCTAAGAAATTGCCTGAGACATTGATTGACTATATTGCCAAATATTTAGCTGAAAACACACACACAAAAAAAAGTTTTTTAAAAAACAGATAGATTTTAAAAAGCTTCATACCTCCCTTCAATCACCTTCAAAATCATCACCAGCACTGCTACCCACACTTTGTGTAGGATGTTTAGTGTCATTTTTAGCTCTCCTGAAGCAAGAGGTGATATTTAAAAACATTTTAAAGAAAAGTACTTCTAATTCCCAGTTAACATAAAGTATGTAACCTTGAAATTTTTATATATCAATATTTATTTTCAATACATTCATTGCCAGTGACCTAGGACCTCAATGAATTTTATATATTTGATAAATGAATGCAAGCGTTTGTCCTAATTTAAAATTAAAAACTGTTAACATCTCTGAACTATATTGACTTCTCATAAAACAATCAAGAAAGAGCATGGAGTATTACAAAGGAAAATGGAGATACCTCATTTCTTTAAGTGTTTGGCAGCAAGTAGACATAATTGAATTATTCAATAAAGTGATGGATTGGGAAGAGGCTACTGAAGAATATAAACTATTTGTTTTTAACATTTAGGTATAAAAAGAAATGTTCTTAAGATGCTAATAGAATTATAATGAAATGAAGCTATTTTCTTTACTAATTCCTATGATTGTACATATCTTATAGTAGGCATTACATTTAGGTTCTATTAGAATGAAATACTTGAATGTAGTCTGTGTGTTAATATATCATCCTTCTGGAATTTAAGAAAATGTACTTGAAAAATGTAAAAAAGCAGATATTTGAAATTTGATGTATACATAATACAAATAAGGATCATTTAAAATACACTTAGTATAACATATTCCAATGAATTGAAGCAATTATGGCTTGTGATGTTACAAAATAAGCAGTTACAAATATAAAAATGCTTTACAAGTATTTAAGACATTACTAATTTTAAGATTTTGAATGACTTGTAGACCAATAGATAATGCTAAAAATTAACATAGATTTATAAAATTGAATGATTCATAAATTGACTATCATATGCTGGACTTCTGTAATTTTTTTTGTATGTGTGTGTTTTTTGTGTTTTATTTTATTTTTTTTTTGCATTTCTGAGAAGTATCTTATCAAAACTTTTCTCTAAAGGTAATTTATATTACCTATTTTTCAAAATAAATTTTGAATTAGAGCTCACTTAAAATTTTGTCTCTCTGACAATAGTTATATGCCTTTTTTATATGGTAAACCTATCAAATAGAGATGATTTATTCTTGAATTGCATATGAGCAATATTTAACTCATGAACATGTATCCTACATTAACATGATATTTGTTTTACATTGATCAATATATTGCCTCATGAAAAGGATCCTAAGTTTCTCTTAAGAGTTTAATAAATGAGTTTAACAGACACTTTGCAATGATTTAGGGGGAAAAAAAAGTGGGCCTTCAAACCCTAATCAGTTGCATTCAATGACTAGATAAGAGTGAATAGAACACCTACCAAGAACAAACTTCCAACCTTTATCTCACAAGCAGCAAGTCCTTGATAGATGAGAACTTATTTTAGGCATAATGTACTTTGTATTTGGCTGCCATAAAATGTGCTTTCCTAAATGGCGTTAGGGTTTTTAAATTGTTTTTAAATCCTGATTAAACTAAAGGAAACATGGAGAGCTAACTGTAAACTTTTCTACATAAGAAGGCAGAACAAAAGACTAGTAAGAACATCCAAGAAACAATTTAAGTATGAGACCTGTGGGCAATGCCCAATATAAATCTTATCTGTTGTCAAATGATGATGTCTAGTCCATGAATAGACCGCCATGAATACTTTAATTCCCAAAATCCATATAGCCTTTTCTTTCTTTCTCAGAAACAGAGTTATAATGTTTTTGTAAAGTAGGCCTAGAAGATTGTCAATGTTTTTAGTTCTTAATTTTGTGGTCTCTTCTAAAGCCATCACATGGCTATTACATCTTTAAAATTTGATTTTAATCTTTCACAAAAACACAGAAGAAAGGTGTCAACATTAAGGTTCAAATTTAGTCACTGAACTTTCTCTTAGGGAAAACGGTTCTATTTTTAAGTAATTTGCAACTTGAATTATTAAATAGAAGATAAAAGGAATCTGATTTTTTGCTGCCTGAGAAAGATATTTTTCTTGTGGAAATCTGTAGTTGGGAAACAGATATATGAAGGCTAAGCCGTTGAAAATAACGTAAATGCCATTTCATAATTCAAAGTCAGATTAATAAAGACGTAGTAATAAAATAACAGTTACTACATCCAAAGTCGGGCCGCAGGAGGAGACGAGCCCTCTGAGGCTTAAGGAGCCTCTTGGTTGAGGAGAGGGGGTGGGGGGGAGCTTCGAGGGTGCCAAGTATGAGGGGTAGATTCCTGAGTCTGAGGTGACCCGAACACTCACTCAGGTGCCAGTGACATGCACAGGATTGTATTGTTAGAAATGGCCAGGAACAGCGAACGTGGGGAGGGGTGCAAACACTAGCATGAAAACTTTTCCTTTGGGGGCAAAACCACCAAAGTGCGGACCGAGGCACGCGGCACGTTGTGGGGTTCGGTTACCATGCGGTGATCCCGAGTCGTTTCACTGACACGCTCCACTCCACCCGCCTAAAGAAGCTGTCAATTTCAGCCTCAAGCTACCCTCAATTCTACAGGGTGAAGAAAGGAAGGCCAGGGGATAGAATGCACCGGCTGGTCCTGGCAGGTGGCACTGCGCAAAACCCGACGGCCGAGGGCTGCAGCCTCCTGCCTCCCGACCAGCGGATCTTGTCGCCCGCCTGCTCCCCGGCAGCCCCAGCGGCGGGATGGGGACACCGAGAACCCAAGCTCTTCCCTAGCGCGGGCGAGTTTAGAACTTTGAGCGAAGGGTGATGTCAAGTGCAAGTAAAGAAAAAAGTGGAGGCACACGAAGAAAATGTACTTGGGGCTTACTGGGCACTTTTCTATGGACCCAGATACGATTCCACGAAACCATCTGAGTGAGGTCGGGGCTGAGAGAACCTGGCTTTCCAAGTTGTGGACTGCCGCCAATTGTCCCAGTGCTTAACCTCAAGGAGTTTCGAGGCACCGACTTCACCTAAAATCCCTGCGGAGGGCACCACGAAGTCCCTGCCACTCCCTGGACCGGCGCCCCCAAGGCCTGCAGTGGTCAGTTTCTCCCTTCAGACCCGCCTGGGGCTCCCGACCAGCCGACGGCCGACCGTGGACGTTCTTCCTGGAGCAGGGAGAGGCCTGGTGGCCGGGGCCAGGCTCCGCTCAGGGCAGCCCAGCTTCCAGCGAGCCCCCGCGCAGGTGGAAGGGGCCCCACGGGCCGCCCGACCCCGGCCAGATCCAGGCCTTGGCTCCTGGGTCACCTCCAGAAAGGCTCTATTTTCGGGCGTCCCACCCGGCTCTCCCCCAGCATGCGCCCTCTCCTCCTTCCCAACTGGTTTAGTTGCTGTTTTTCGGTTTCTTTCTTCGACGCTCCTCTGTTACCCACCCCCTGGGCACGCGCGCCCACCAGCACAGGGAGGAACTAGAGGGCGTGGGCTCCCTGGGGGCTCCCGCGGGTCCCGGGCAAGGCGCTTCCTCCGCGCAGGGCCGAGGTGGAGGCCCACTCGCAGCCGAGGGCAGCGGGGTGGGCGGTGCACACAAGTGGCCAGGCCGGGGAGGGGGCCGCGCCGGGGGTCCGGGCGAAGGCGCTCGTCCCCGCCCGGGCCCTCCAACCCTCCCCATCTGTCGGACCGAAGCTGCTGAGGCTGCAGAAACGCGCTGGCGCCTGTCCACCGCCCGCAAACAAAACCAAACAAAAAGCGGCGAAAGGAAAAGCGAATATGGCGCTGCTGAAAATGGAGCCTCGACATCTAGAACGTCTTTCTTGTCTGTTCCGCCTCTGTGTCTTACTTGGTCGCTTTTCTCTCCCAGTCCTCTAACGCCTCCCTCCTGCGCAGTCCTTCTGGCGTCCTCCACCCCACAGCCCCTCTACCGTTCTTAATAATAACCTCCTCTTCCTGGCTCTTCCCTGGTTTCTGTGCCCTCTCGGTTCCTCTTTCTCCATTTTGTGTCTTGTCACTGGCGCTTTTCTTCTCAGTTCCCTTTCTGGGCTTGCACCGCCCCCCGCAAGCCTCCCGTCTCACTTTTAGGTTTTTGTCTGAAGGAGGAAGGAAGAGAGGGTAACAGGGATGGTGGGCTTAGGTAGCGAGTTGATTTGGTAAAGAAAAGTGTTATTTTAGACCGCACCAACCTCCTCCGAGGAGCCGTGCGCCTGCCAGCCGCAGCAGGGACCTTGCCTGGTGTCCTGCATCACCCACCCGGCTGCTCCCCGACTTGCGCGGCCGGGTCCCATCAGCTGAGCGTCCCCCAAACAGATTTTATTAAGAAGTTAACGCGCTTTCCTCCCACCACCACCCTCCGTTTCCCTTTGGCTTTGGCAGTAGTTCATGGGCATTGCATGATTTTTGAATAGGTAAGAAATCTGAATTTCATTTTCCCAGGGGACTTCCAATGACGATTTTAAAAGAAGCTTGCAAAGAAAATAGCAATGTTAATTTTTTTCTTGTTTTCTTTTGAACACAGGAAATTCCCGAGCACTAAGATGGTTAAGTTTTTTAAGAATAAGCTTTCTTTAAAGTTACTTTTTCTTTTACACCCATGGTTAACTTTAATTTTTTTAAGAAAAAGAATGAATCTTAAAACAAGCAAGCAAGCAAATCAACCTGATACTTCTGAATACAGAGTGTCCCAAAATTGTGGTTCTATGGTAATTTTCTTAGATTCAGCACGGTTTTGAAGTTCAGGGTCCCTAAGTGACATTCAATAAAACAATAGGGCATACATTACTATCTTAAAGATGAAACAAAAAGTGGTATTTCTTGACTCTGCTGAATCTGAGCAATAGAGACTCGTTTTCTTTAGCTGGGCAGGATTCCCCAGGGTTCTTTTAGAGAACCTGCTCACAGAAGTTATTGCAAATGAAGGGAAGCAATGACATCATTGGCCAACTAGGTACCTTTTCTAGTCATGGCAAGAAAAAGAAAAGAAAAAAAAAAAAGGTTAGTCTATAAGCAAAGTTTAAAAATAAAATGATTTTTCTTCCAAACTATTTCATGTACTGTATTTACATCTACCAATGCCGTCTCACTTTTTCTGGTCAGTGTTACATCCTCATTTTAGAACCAGTCTTCCAAAACAAAATGTGTTTATTCTTTTTTGTCACTGTAAAATTCCTGGGGATTATTAGGAAAGATCAAAGTTTTGTAAGGGAGATTCCTTTTCAAAAGCATGAGAGAAAGAATCTTGGACTTTTTTTTAAATTATCTATCTTGGTTTCCAATCATTCCCTTGATCTAAATTGAGTTTTAAGTGTAATTTACTTTCAGACTATTTATGAAAAGGAGAAAATAATTAGGTTTTTGACAAGAACTAAACCAATGCAACTAGGCCTGAATCTGTAAGTTGGTACTCTTACAATGTTTGCCAAATTGAATTTGGTACAGATAATCCTCTGATTCAAATAGTTGATTTACAGAAGTAGGCTAAAATGTCTTTTTGTGCATTTCTCCTGGTAGATGAATAAATATATGAGTCTAATTTGATTAATAGGTAGATTCTCTCCTTCACCCACCCCCAAAAAGCTCTCTAAAGATGGGCAAAGTTAGAGAAGTCATTACTAACCCTGGGTTTAATTGGAGAAATTCAGTAGTTACAGCATGTTAATCTTGTTAAGAAGTTACTTCCTGCTCAGAGAGAATAAATTAAGCACAGCTCAGATTATTTTAGATGGACAATTTGGCATAAATACTCATTAATGGGGACTGGAAAAAGTTTCCTTCACCAACAAATATATGTTGAGTACAAGTAGTATTAAGTACTTTGAGGCAGTATATTGATAAGGTGGGTATAGATTATAGTGTCTGTTAAGGAGTTTATAGAGTGTAAGGAGTGATTAATCCTTCTTTATTTTCTGATTTTAAAATCGAACATTCATAAGGAAAAACATAAAGTTAGATCCCTACCCTTCTCCACATATGAATTAAATTTCTTACAGATTAAACACCTAAATAAGAAAAACAGAACTTTAAAAAATATTGAAGGCAAATATAGAAGAATTTCTTCAAAACTTTGGAATAGGGAAGGATTTCTTAAACAAAACATTAAATTATACAACCCACAGAGGAAATGATAAATTGCATTAGATTAAAAATTAAAAACAAAAGACATTCATAAAACACTGAATGATAGTGATGTGATATTTACAAGGCATGTACTTAACAAAGGATTAATATTTAGAATGTATAAATAACTTATGTTTAAAAATTTAATAATTCATGAAGAATTCCAAAGGTAAAAGATGTGGGTAAAGAAATACACATATGAAGTAAAAGTGTACTGTCAACAGGAAGGATGACTATCAACTTCAAAAGAAAATGATTTCCTTTTGGAGAGATGGAAAGAAGGAATGAGAGCAATAGAAAGGGGTCCCAAAGGGACATCCACTCTTTGCAAGATTAGAGGCAACTATGACAAGATGTTAACACTTTTTGTTCTTTGTACTTTCTTTTTTTACAAGCTTATTATAATTTATTTTAAAATATCTAACATCAAGTCCTGGTCCAAAAAAAGAGACACTTTTCTTTTCCTTGGTCAATAATCTTGTCTGATGGTGTCCACATGTAGGATGCAAAGCAAACACATATCCCCAGTATTTTTTCCTGCTCAGTGTTTGAATGCTATGTGGTATTGATGGTGGAGATTTCTCTAGTCTGGTGTCTTTCTGTTGTAAATTTGTTTTCTGTGTAGACTTAATGAAAAGAATGAAAACATGTTTGAAACTATGAATACGTGTAAAAGCATTTATTCTTACATAATAAAATCATGAAAAAAAAATTAAAGTGCTATGGTTTGGATCTAAAATGCTCCCCAAAGCACCATATATTAAAGGCTCAGTCCCCAATTTAGCAATATTGGGAGATGGTAGAGCCTTTAAGAGGTGGCCTAGTAGGAGATTTTAGGTCATTGGAGGCATATCTAATTTCTTTCTCTTTCTTTCTTTTTTCCTAGCCAGAATTCAATATGAAGTGAGTGATTTTGTTCTTCCACCCATTTCCTGCCATGATGTGCTACCTCATCATAGGCCCCAAGGCAGTGGGGCCCAGTGACCATGGAATGAACCTTCAAAATTGTGAATTGAAATAAACCTTTCACATTTTAACCTGATTGTCTAAGGTATTTTTTACAGTAATAGAAAGGCAACAAAGGGTGCACAAAAACCCTTTCCATAACATTTTAGAAAAACTGTTGAAGAAATCTAACAATCTTAGGCCTATCATGCACGGTTTTATTATTTGCCCAAGCAGTTTAATATAGATTAGTACTGTGAAAGAACAGGAGGTCTCATTTTCTCATTGTATATGGCAGGAGTTCATACAATGTTTCTATCATTGCTACTTTTTATTAAAAGAAGTATTATTTACTTTGTAACTTCCATAGGGATTATTCCTAACATAGTAGCACTGAAAAGTTGTAACATTTTATTGGCTCTGAGACCTGAAGTTTGAGGTCAACTGCATCATGTGCAACATGATTGCTGTTTCACTTCTGTGTGAACAGAGTTAAGAGGGGGGTTACATACTGAATGAATCTGCATGGCAGGCAGTGCCAATATACTTATGCCCAATAAAGGTCAGAAAGTTAAGCAATGTGATACATCAGTTTGCAGCAAGGTACATATGAATCCTGCTAATTTCTGCCAAAGTAATCTTCAGAAAGTTTCAAAACTAATCAAAAACCTTCTCTGATTCTCTATTGCCAACAATATTAAAGTATTAGAGCATTAGAGACACCTATAACCTCACTGAATTTATATTGCTAAGCTCATTTCTAATACTGCCAAACAAACTATATCCTTAAGTTCATGATTGCTACTATTTAACCATTTGTAATAGTTTTTTTTCATAATGTTTATTAAGAAGAATTGTCCATGCTCGCCCCCCCCCCCCCACCACCATCTTGCTATGTTGCCCAGGTTGGCCTCCCAGTTCCTGGGCCCAGCCATCTTCCTGCCTCAACCGCCTACCTCCTCTGCCCAGTAGCTGGGACTACAGGCACATGCCACTGTACCTACCCAACTTCTTTTTCTTCTTATATCAATTAAAATATAACAAAAAACCAAGTTGCACTAGAAGATTATTTAATAAATCTATAGATAAAGAGTTTGCTGGTGTTTCTCCTCAGGGGTTCAGTGATGTCAGACTTTTACAATTCATTTGACCTTCATCTCATGGTTGCAAAATGACTTGTACAACTCCAAATATTACACTTCCCTTGGGGCCCAAGAATGGGAAGGCAGGCAGAAAGTTATTCTTCATGAGTCTTCTCTTGTCAAGGAGGTATAATATCTTCCAAATAAATAAATAATAATATCAAATAAATAGCCTACCAAAAGATTTCCCTTTCCATCTCAGCTGGAACTAGAACATCTGACCTTCATGTAGGAGCTGAGCCTGGCCTTTCACGTAAATGGGAATCTGCTCAATGTGTAAATAAAACCAGAGTTCTGTTTAGCAAGGAGGGAAGGGGACAATGTTTATCTTCTAAGTTACTTGGATTTTCTGTGAGGCTCAACTGCATCCTTCTTGAAATGGACTCAGTCATCAAATACCCACTCACAACTCAGGTGTCGGTTACTGCAGGTAAAGAGTCGGCAGAAATGAGACCTGCCTGCCTGGGCCCTTCACAAGTTTGCCGTCTAGTAGGGGAGGCAGGTGAACAAACAAGTGTGAATGAATGTTACAAAGGTTGTGACCCAGTTATGGGCAAGATAAAGTGGGGCACAAAGAGAGGGTCTGTCTGGAACTCAGGTGTGTGGTGCCTCTTTTCTGAGCTGGAAGGCCATAGGTAGCACAATCATTTACAAAGTAAATGATCTCAATTCTCTGATTGATTGGCTCTTTGCCTCCCACCCTGGAAAGACAGAGACCTCTGTGGAAAATGAGAAGCAGGATAGGGACCAGAATGCTGGCCTCTTTTCTTCTCTTGACCTGACAAATATGTATGGAATCCCAAAGAACAGTCAACCAGTTTTTTTTTTTTTTTTAACTTAAGATAATCCAAGTCACACAGAATTCACCAGGTATGGGGGTTCTGGAGTGACCTCCTGGTTTATTTATTTCATCTGATTTCTAGTTGAGGTCACCAGGTCTCACCCCTACACTGTGGGCACCCTATGCATCTACCCTCTTAGATGTCAGAGTTTAACCAGTCAAGATGTCTGGAAGAACATATATGGTAAGATTCAAGCCTATCTTCTCTGATGGTGGAGTAGAATTAGGGAAACAGGAAAGGCAGAATAAGGATCAAAATGAGGCTGCAGACATGGGTAAGGACTCGTTCATGCCACACTGAGGCTCCTGAAGATATTTAGTAGGTCATAGGTTCCCAAAGTCTCTCAACAACTGCACTCAGATTGTCTCTGTAATTTCTTCACAGTGTCCAAGGTCAAAAGAAATACTTAGTTCTTTTAATTGAACAGCTAGGTCCAAAAAATGTAGAAGTGATAATTTGTATGGTGTCCATCCATACAAATGGCTGTGTTTCTTTCAAAAATTCATCATATTCCATGACAATTTTGTGAATGTATTCACTGTGGTGTCCCAGGGTGGCTCAGTACACAGTTTGAGAACACAATATAAATAATAGAAGACCTTCTTCATCTGGTGAATTAAATATTTGCTTTTGTATTTTAGAACTATTACCTTCTCAGTGGATTGGAGGATTGATTTAAGACTTGGTGGGAGGTAGGGAGACCATGAGTTAATGGTAGACATTTAGGAGAGAAGTGAGGAGGGCCTCGCATGAAGCAACCTCCTGGGAATGCTCTCAGATTAAAAGTACTTTATGGAGGTAGAATGCATAGGATTTGCTTATTAGTTTTGGGAGAGAAAAAAAGATTGATTCCTAGATCATAGGCATAAGTTAAAGGGTACCTAAAAATAGGAATATGGAAAAAACCCCCACACCTTTGGAAGGAGTTCTGTTATTTGTTTGTTTTGTTTTTTAATTTTTTAATGTTGGATTATAGATGTCTATAAGGATAGGATTGTTGTATGACATTGAAGCTCAGAAGCAGATCTAGAAAAGAAAAATTATGACAGCGTAGATTGGGGTTGACATAGCACATGAGAGTTGATGAGATTGCTCAGGATGAGTGTGGAATAGAAAAGAAGCATGCCCAATGTGACTGGTTAATTTTGTGTTAACTTGACTGGGCCATGAGATGCTCCCATAGCTGGTTAGAGGATAGTGAGGGTTGTGAGGCTATCTCTGGAAGAGATTGATATTTGAATTAGTGACCTGAGTAAAGCAGATCCCACCCCCCAATGTGTGTGGGCACCATCCAATCCATTCACAGCCTGAGTAGAACAAGAAGGGGAAGGGAGGGTGCATTTGCTGACTAACTGCTGGGACAGTGCTTTTCTCCTACCTGGCTGTTCCTGGTTCTGTCTTCAGACCTGGACTGGAATCCACACTACCAGCTCTCTGGCTCTCAGGCCTTCCAACCACACCCTTGGCCTTCCTCACCTTCAGCTTGCAGAGGGCAGATGTGGGGCTTCTCTATTCCCATGGTCATGTGAGCCAATTCCTGATAATCCACATTGTAATGAACATACCATGCTTAAAGAGTCAATAAAGGAAGATCCTGGAAAGGACACAGAATCAGCAGAGATGTCACAAGCTTGTGTAAACCAATGTGTTTGAGAGAAGCCAGGACTCTCCTCCTATTTTCTGTTACATGGAGACCCTGGGTCTACCTGTGTGTGGACATATACAAGTGTGGGTGGGGGCCACAGGGTACAGCCACAGAGGGGCCACATCACAGAGCGATGTTTGGACTTGTTTCTAAAGGCAGACAGGGAGGGTGGGTGGGTGGGAGAGAAGTAGGGAGAAGGGACTGCACAAGGCAGAGAGGAATCTATGCCAGTCCAGCTCAGCGCTGTGTTCAAGGACCCATAACTTTTTCGGCTCCCAGGAAAGGAGCACCATTTTTACACCCACATTTGAAGAAAAAAAAATAAGCTAATGTTTTATAGTATTAAGTGGAATACAGTAATAAAAGGAGTGGAGAACGTCTGTGGAATCATAGAATTTGGAGGGCGTTGGCAACATATCTAAATACTTTTAATGTCATGTACGAGTATGTAACAATGAATTCCACCAGTATGTGTAATTACAATGCAGTATATTTAAAAATTCATACATACATATATTCATTTCACATAGTAAAGGGGGACAGAGAGCTGGGGAACTCGGAATGAGGAAGAGAGTCATAAACCAATAGCATAGTGTACTAAGGCATAAGGACTACTATATGATGAGGTAACTTCCTCCTGCCTCTGTCACTCATGAGCTACTTTGTATAAGTGACTATTCCTAGCATGGTGGCTTCTGACTGCTCTGAGATATCCAGGGCTCTAAGGTTCCACCCCAGTGCCTCTCCTCCGGCTGCCCACTCCTAAGCAAGTTCATCCAATGTAGGTCTCTCACTAGCTCCTGTAAACCAATGATTTCTCATTCTGTGTTTCTAGTTTCTTGACTTGCTGAACTTGAGCTTTACATTTCTAACAATGTTCACAATATGGGGCACATATGTGTACTAGTAATGTACTAATTAATTTAAATATCAATACCAAGTAAACTGATAATATAGGAATAAATTTAGATGTCAAGTAAACTGAAGCTTATACAGAAAGAAGTAAGGTTATGTTTCCTAGCAGATCTGTCATAAAACTTCAATAAGTAGCCAGAAACCAGGTGACAGCCAGTATGAGACTTGGGTTAGATGCATTTAGTCACAGTGAAAAATAATAGATTAAAATACATATATGGGCAAATCAGAATGCAGGTTCTGCTGTGAACCTTAGGCAATTCAGATAATTCTCTGTGTCTTCATTTCTGCACTATTAAACAATTCAAAAGTATAGTTATGTTGCTATTTATTTATTATTATTAATATATCATTTATATAACATAAAATTTGCCATTTTAAAGAGAGTAATTCACTATATTTGTAAAGTTGTACAAGTGTCACCACCATCTAATTCCAGAATATTTCTATTTCCCATAAGAGAAACCCCAAACCCAATAGCAATCCATCTTCACCCTCTCTTCCCCCAGCTCCTGGCTTCTGCTTTCTGTCTCTAGAAATTTGCCCATCCCAAATGTTTATTTTAAGTTGAATTATACAATATGTTGCCTTTTGTACCTGGTTGCTTTCTTTTAGTATATAAAAAAAATGTTAGCATAAAGTTTTCAAGGTTCATCCATGTTGTAACACATGTGAGTAATATATTCCTTTCCATGGCTAAGTAATACTCCATTAATTTGATAGATCACACTTTGTTTATTCATTAGTTGTAGACATTTGAGTGGATTTCCACTTTTTGGCTATTATAAATAATATTTCAATTTACATTATTGGTTTAAGTTTCTGTGTGACCATATGCTGGATCATGTATAGTGACTATGTTTAACATTTTGAAAATTCAATTTTATTTTTGTTGCTTAATCTAGGATGACAAGAATTAAGGCCTATTTTTTTAAAGAGTTTTATGGTTTTAGTTCTTATGTTTAGTTCTCTGATCTAGTTTGAGTTAATTTTTGTGTGTGGCATAAATTAGGGATTAAACATAATTCTTTTACATATGGATATGTAATTGTCTCAGTACCACTTATTGACGAGACTGTTCTTTCCCTGTTGGATTATCTTAGGACCCTTATCAAAAATCTATTGGCCAAGATGTATGGACTCTCAATCTATTCCATCCATCTCTATGTCCACATTCACACCAGTACCACAACTACAATTTCAGAATGGTAAAGTGCATTGCAAAGAAGAACTTCTTATGTTACTTGATGACTCCAGAGATTTATAGTTATAGATTTTTTTTATATCTCTTTGAAAAAGGACTGTCTGCATCAACTCCATCTGAAATAAATTGCATGCATAAATCTAAATTTAACTGCTCACCTGAAGGCCCCTTTCATACAATTCTACTTATGTTAATGATGTGGGCTTTGGCAATCTCTTTCTCTATGTATTTTGTGAAACAGTTTAAAAAGTCAATTATGAATTGAGACATTCAATTAATAGAATGCTTAATGTTGTTCTAATTTGGAAGCTAGTATTCAATTTCAAGCAAAACCCTTCAGATGATTACTTTTAGAAAAATATTTGTTTTATTCTGTGGACTTAAACTAAGAATTTAACATGTCTCCTCTCTAAATAACAGGATTCTCAGAAATCAAAACAAAATTTTTTTTCTTGATTCTAGGGCCATAGACTCACTTTATTCAATTTGTAGACTTTGTAGTTCTGTTATTGATACTCTGAACAGAAAAATATTTTAAAAATATTCCCTAGATAAAACAGAAATGTTAGCAAGGTGAAGCTCCTAGAAAGGAGGAGAACCATTCTTTTGGAATTACTATAGATAGTCATATTTAGTTCTTCAGCTAGTTAAGAATGAGTATTTTCCCCCATAAGTAAACAGATCACAAATTGTCTTCTAGTCTTGACAAAGGGGAGTCCTAGATGCAATGTTTCTGTTGGGGTCACTTGATGAATTCTACATCTCTGAAAGGATTTTTGATCTTTGTGATTATTTAGATGGTGACAAGTATTGGAAAAATTCCTATACTTTCTTGGTCAGACATAGGAAATGTTTTGTGGAAGATGACTCAGGACAAGAGGAGACACAACTGGCTAAACCTTGATATACCCCAGCAACCCCATGTGAATGTTACTTTTTCGGTTTCAGAAATTCATTTTTTTTTTCTCTTCACCAACTGGTTAACAGATATGGAAGACTTGATTCTTCATAATAAAACATAAAATAATTTGGTTTTTAAACCACAAAATTCAATAATCATTCATTGAGGACTCCATCTCATCAAACTATAGGAGATAATTTTATGCAATGATCCTTTTCTGAAGGTTATTTCTCAGGAAATGAAATGACACATTACAATTATTTAGTGAATATTTAACAGAAAAAACAAAGAGGAGTTTTAATAACAATTTTAATTACTATTTTAAGAATATTTCTGTTTAAGCAGTTGAAGATCTCTGTTCATATGGTATGACTGCTTTTCTTTTTCTTTTTCTTTTTCTTCTCCTTTTTTAATGGTGCTGAGGATGGAGCCCAGGGCTTCCTGTGTGCTAGGCAATGGCTCTACTACTGAGCTACCTCCAGCCCCAGGCTGTGTGATATTAAGGAACCCTGAGAAATTCCATTTTCTACCAAACTCATGATCAATATCACATATCTCTTTATACTTATTCTATTCTCAATCTTTCCCACTTACCATTGTTTTGGTTGATGTTGCAATACCTAGTCTGTAAAATGTGTTAAGTAGAGAGAGAAGAGGCCTAATGGGAATATAATCACAAGGAAATATGAGACAACTCAATAATTAGGGATATTGTACTGGTGTGTACTCATTAGAAATGTGAGTCATGATATTCATGAGAGAAACAGGGAAAAAAAGATTCAGAAGTAGATACAGATTTAGAAAGACTAAAAGACATGAACAAATTAAATGCAAATAATAATCTTGGGTTTTCTTTAGCAATAAAGGACCTCCCTGGAACAATTGATGAAATCTGAATAAGGTCTATAGATTGGCACCTAATTCTAATAGTGTCATGTCAATGTTAAGATCCTGTGATATTTGTACTGTGGTTATGTAAAAATAAATTCTTAGGAAACATACTGAGGTATTTAAGAGACATCATGTCTGCAATTTACTCTCAAATTAAGAAAAATACTACATATTCAGAGACAGAGAAAGAGGAAGAAATAAAGCCAATGTAGCAAGATATCATTTGAAGAGTTTGGTAGATTTTTTTGTAGTATTCTTGCAACTTTTAAGTCTGAAATTGCATCATAAAATGTTAAGCTAATAGAATATTTTTAAAAGCTTACCAACTGTTAAAAAATGTTCAGCTATATAACACATGAGAATTATTCAGTGCTTTTAAAAATAAAAATAGAGGCAGCATAACCTAGTGGTTAAAACTAGTCTAGAGTATGCTGCCTGAGTTTGAAGCCTTGCTCTGCCACTAGCTGTGTGATCTTGAAAGAGATCCCTCACTTCTAAATTTCCCATCTGTAAATCAGGGTGACAGTAATGGAACCTACCTCCCAACGTTGTTATGAAATCTAAATGAGTAAATATTTGCAAAGGAATTCAACAGTGTCTGACACAAAGTGTTTCTTACAGTATTAAATGAATATATGTAGAAAAGCACTTTAGTCTAAATGATGTCAATATCACCTCTAGGAATAGCAGTGCTTTACACATTAAACACTTAAAAATTAAATTTTTTTTCTAAAAATAACGGATTTGGATTCTTATTAGTCTCCTTTATGACCAACTTGGGATTCCTGTCATCGCTCTGGAAAATGTCTTGCACTAAATTTTTGGTCTGCTTCATATTAGGAACTTGTAAAGTGTGTTGGTTTTCTATGACAAACATTTGATATTTCTATTTTAGATTATCCAATACATTTGGTTGGCATGACTAAGTCAAGTGCTATGGGAGGTATAAAGATGTATTTCAGACTCAAGGAGTATGCAAATTAGAAGGAAGAATTAAATGCAAAATGGTGATGGCCAAACACAGTGGTACCTTTAATCCCATTGACTCTGTAGGCTGAGACAGGAGGATCCCAAGTTCGAGGGTAGCTTCAGCAAGTTTACAACGCACTAAGCAATTTAGGGAGACCCTGTCTCAAAATAAAAAAATAAAAAGGGTTGGGGATATGGTTCAGTGGTTAAGCACCTCTGGGTTCAATTCCCAGTACTCCACCTCTGCCACCAAGTAAGTAAGTAGGTAAAAAAATAAATAAGTAAATAAGGTGACACTTAGAGAAGTAGTGCAACAGTGCCTGATCTACAATAAGGAAAGACTGTAACCACCTGTAGGGAGCTGGGAAGGTTGTGTAGAATACCAGGCCATATATGAGGTTGAAAGAGGATTAAAATTTGAACAGGGGAGATGGAGGAGGAAGGGTATTTGAAGAGGAGGAATGAACAAAAGCAAGGTGCAGAGACAAGAAGAGCAGGTACCTTGGGGAAGTTATTTGAAGTTTAAATAGATTTAAAGTTTAAATTTTAAACCTTTGTAAGCCTCAATGATCTATAAAAAGGACATGCCTTGTGGAGTAGATGAGAGAGAAATGTAATATTTGTCTAGTCTTTAGCCCAGGATCTGATGGTAAATGCTTATTATACATGCCACGCATACTGCTGTGTTGTATTATTTTGGGGTCACATCTATTCCCTATTAGGTTATAGTAGGGAAATTGGTACAAGAAATTTATTGGCTTAATTCTGAGTGGTGGGAATGAGAGTGTTGAAGGAGACAAAGTCCAAGTCAAGAGCTATTGTGAAGGGTGTGACTAACCTAATGTAAGGAATAAAAGAAAAGGAACTGAGATGAGGCCAGAGTTTCAACTTGGGCTACCAGAAGAGTGCTGGTGTCCCTACAGGGCCACAGGGAAGATAGACTAATTCTCTGTGTGTGCTGGCTATTGGCCCAGGCCCTAATGCATGTGAAACACGTGCTCTACCACTGAGTTATACCCCCAGCCCCAGAAACTAACTTTCATGGCATCTGGAAAGCTCCAGACACGGGGCAAGTGCTCTATACCTATTATCTCATATTTGATGATCATCCATTTGGTAGGCTTGTGCCTTAAATACACAGAAGCACTTGGTATTTACAACATTCTAAAATGAATCATTTTGTAGTACCACAACATCTATTTTTTTCAAATATAGATTGTATAGCAGGGTTGCTTAAAAATCTAGATTATATTAATGACTCTAAATACCTAAGATAATGTTTATCTGTCTTCATTTTTTTTTGATACCTCAGCTGACTATTAATTGCATGAACAGTTTACTGAGTACCATTTTTTGACAATGCCAAATTGTCTTCATGATTTTTTACTTTAATTCCAGGCTTTCTATCCATTTTATGAGAAATAACTGTAAGGAAGGAGCTGTCCCTCAGGCATGAGTCTATACTCTATGTACCTGATGCTTTGATGGAACTGAGGACATTGAGGACAGTGGTTTCACCATTATGTCATGACCTCTGTGCCCTCCCTAGGAACACCTGGAGGCCACTAGAAAGTGTGTGACAGTGCCTAGTGCTTTTCCCAGCCTTCTTGGTCAGAGGCTTAGATTTAATTGAAATTTTACCCTGTGGTTGAATTAAGAAAAAAAATTTTTTTCTGTGATTTCTTTTAAACAACCGATCTTTAAATTTTTAAGTAGCAAATTTGTCTAACATTTCAGAAAAAAATATTAGTTTTATTTTTAGTATGTATTATTTTCCAGCTAGGCAGGGCAAATACTATTAATTTTATATGGAAGGAAAACAGGAACACTTACTCCACATCACGCAATATTTAGTACTCTCTCTTCTCTACCTTCTCACCTTGCCAAATTCATTCCACACTCATTTTTCTCTCCTGTGTCTAGGAGTTCCTCAGCTGATTAACACCTGCCTCAACTCCCACCTCAGCAGGTCCACAGCTGAGGAACACAGTCCTCCTTTGGCATCTGCTTACTTATTTTATTCTTTTGAAGAAAAAAAGAAAAAAAAAGGATATCTGCTCTGACTTATTTTTCTTTTTCTGATACTGGGGATTGAGCCTTGGGTTGCTCTGCTACTGAGCTATATCCTAGTCCTTTTTAAAAACTTTATTTCTAGACAGTCTTGCTAAGTTGTTGAGGCTAACCTTGAATTTGTGAACCTCCTGCTTCAGCCTCCCAAGTAGTAGGGATTACTGACCTGTGCCACCACTCCTGGCTGTTCTGAATTTTTTAAAGTTTTAATTTAAAAAAAAGTTTTTATTTATTTATTTATTTAGATATACAGGACAGTGGAATGTATTTTGACATATTATACTTACATGAAGTGTAACTTCCCATTCTTGTGGTACATGATGAGGAGTTACACTGTTCAGGTATTCATATATAAACATAGGAAAATTATGTCTGGTTCATTCTACTGTCTTTCCTATTCCCATCCTCCCTACCTTTCCTTCATTCTCCTTTGTAATATTTTAATTTTTAATGAGTGAGTTTAGAAAGAAGACAGCTAAGTTAACAGCACTCTTAATGTGTAGGTTAGATAGCAAACTGCTTCTCTGAGAACATCATAAAAGGCCATTTTTCCCTTGCTAAGAATGGTGGTCAAGAGATGGACTATGAAGAGAAACTGGTGAAATTTGCTGAGATAGCTATACAGCTTTCCAGGAGAGCCCCAGTGTTAAAGTCTGGCCTCTACCTCTCACCGTTTTCATTCAACCAAGACTCAATGATTTGGAAAAAAATTGAAATTGCTGATAGTATTTGTGAATTATCTTTTTTAACTAATGAGATAAACAGCACTTAAATGTTTTGTTCTGTATTATTTGGTAAAACCATAAAAATGATTTAAGATTATTTGTATATACAGAAGAGAGGTTAATGGAGAAAAGAACCCTATTATAAATAATTTTTATTGGAGCTCTATAAGCAGAATAATAGAA
Organism: Urocitellus parryii; assembly: GCF_045843805.1. NCBI lineage: Eukaryota > Metazoa > Chordata > Mammalia > Rodentia > Sciuridae > Urocitellus > Urocitellus parryii. The sequence goes on along the minus strand of NC_135539.1, from coordinate 63,926,057 downwards.
TATTATTTTTGCCTTTCTTTGCCTTTTCCCTCAAATCATCTGTTTATTAAAAATAAAATTTAGGGCGGGTACAGTGGCTCGGGAGGTTGAGGCAAGAGGATCGTTAGTTCAAAGCCAGTCTCAACAAAAGTGAGGTGCTAAGCAATTCAGTGAGGCCCTGTCTCTAAATAAAATACAAAATAGGTCTGGGGATATGGCTCAAAAGTAGAGTGCCCCTGAGGTCAATCCCCAGTACCAAAAATAAAAATAAAAAAAATAAAATGGAGAGGTGCTGGGGAGTGATTTTGGCTAAATTATATTGTTATGTTGTGTGCATGAACAAATATGCAGTGATTAATTCCTTCATTATGTACAGCTATAATACAACAATAAAGATGTGGAAAAATTAAATAAAATGGAGACAATTATCTGAATACTTTCATAAAAATTTCCAAAAAAGTATCATGACTTTAAAAATGATGGGAAAAAAGAGAAAGTAATGATATGTCAAAATACCTTTCTCATATTTCTTGTATATTGTATGAACAGACCCAATCTAATGGCCAACTATGCCATTGGTCTGTTAAACATATAAGTGACTATTTGCAGTTTTGTGTGAGGAGGATAGAAGGATAATTTTGGTAAGTTGTAAATATACTTTCAAGTTGGAAGAATTCAACCTAACATTATTGTAAATCATTGGCAAAATGTGATTTAAATTTGTCACATAGTTCTTCTTTTGCTCTTAACAACATGTGGCTTAGCATTCTCTTTTAACTTGTGTCCTGGTGTACAAGCTTCTACTTATTGGGATGATTTTCTCACTCACTGGTTAGTTTGTTTTTTAATTCTTACTGGATTGTTCATTTTTAACAACTTAATCACAATCCTTCTTAAATACAGTAATTGAAAAGAACTAAGGTCATGCACAGTCATTTAATGGAAATCCCAGGAGTTGCTGGTTAGTTGGGAGGAAGTTGGAGACACAGTATCTGAAAACATTGGATTCACCATAGGTGGAGGGTCTATAAATCAGCAGGGGCCATCTTGCCTTGTCTGTTAAGACACGTGGATCCCATTTGCACAGATGTTCCTTCTCTCTTTTTCCCTCTCTTGGAAGTAAATTAAATATATAGGCTCATTAATCTGCACAGGTCAGTCCCATTGATAGGGCATATTCTTGAGAAAGGTAAATGTGCAGTTCAGTGGTGTGTGATATACAGAAGGGGACAGATTGCCCAGTCCTCTTTACTTTTAACAATCATAAAGGCCTAGGTACTAATGAAGCCACAGGAATAAATTTTTATTTGGTTACCCTGAAGTTTTAAGAAAGAATGTATATTTCTAAAATTAATCCAGTGGATTTAATGTGGCTTTTAAAACTGAGTATAAGTAGTAAGGCCTACAGGGAGAGAGTTACAAAGATTCAGAGGACAATATTTGCTGCTCTCTTATTTTTGTAAAGTGGGCATTTTGCATAAAAGCCATGTTAATGGACTTCACAGGAGTAAAATGTTCAGATTCCATTCAATATTTGTAAATATTTATGTTCTTTTGAAATAATTTCAAGTGGAGAGCCACAAAAAGGCAAAGCCAATTTAACTATGGAAATAGACATTTATTTTATTGAAAATGTTAAAAACTACAGAACCAGGCTTGAAGGCAGAGTTCTAAAACAAACGAATACATGAACAAACTGTGGATACAATGAGCTCATTTTCCTTTCTGAATTAGTTTTTTCTCTTCATCAGCTTCTCATCATCTCTTTTTAGAAGTTGAAATGTCAGAATGATGTTCAAGTGAGGAGAGAGAACATATGGACATGAGCAGAACTTTTTCTAGTATGATTTTAAGAAGGAGAGTAAATATTTAATGAAGGGCTGTGAGGTCCACCGGTTGCCGTCTGTTCTAATTGAATAGTCACACGAACAATAGCGGGGGGGGGGGGGGACGAGCCCTACTTTGGGTATTTGAATAAGAAAAGCCAGCGCCTGACGGTTTTAGATTTTACACTAACAGGTACATAAAAATGTGAAGAACGGAGGTAGAGTCATGTAACGAAATCAGGCTCATTTTATGCTCAGTTTCCATTTCCCAGATCGTTTTTTCCAAATCCAGAATCTCCCAGTGCACGTCTAACAGTGTGTTGAAAGCCAGGGGTGCAGCGTGGTGTGAATTCCCAGATGTTTTACAGCTCGACGCTTTCAAGGAACTCCGCTGCTAATTGGTTCCAAAGCCAATTTAAGTTGTCATCACGCAACGGGACTCAGAATGTGGGCTGGGCTAAGGAATGTCGCCCACAACTTCCATAAATCATGATAGGGATGGTTTTTCCAGGGCTTCTGGAACCACAATTTAGTAAAGTCAAAATTTAAAGATCAAGGGATTTTTCTTCCCTCCTTCTTGGAGGAGGGAGGAGGTGGGGAAAGACTTTGGGAGTTTTGTAGAGTCCCTTAGAAGCCACCAAAGAAACAGTTACACAAAGGGAAAGAGAGCATTTATTAGGGGAAGAGGGGGGCGGTAGTTTCTGTGTAAAATTTGTCATGAGTTAATCATAAGTGATAGATTTTTCTTTGTTAACGTCTCTTTTCTCCAATGAGGTTGTAGATATCCTGTGTGACTCGCTGAAAGTGGCCTGGCTCCAAAGCCGACGTGCAGGCTGCTCACAGGGAGCATCCAGGACGGATCTGGCCATTAACTGCAATGCACTGGGACTAAAGAATGCTACTGTAGCTTTTCCTGATGTCCCTTTTTGGTAACAAAATGTTACTGTAACAAATAATCACACTTGAGTTAGTTACAAAACAGGGCTTGTATATATGCTTTTAATAATACCTGGATCTAAGGCAAACAGTGCAGATGACCTTGAAAATGCTCTCCAAGTAAATCAAAGGCTAGCCACCAAAGCCCTGGACGAAGGGTTGGAAACAAAAGGAAAGTTTCTCAACTCACACGGTGGAAATTTTTATTTCCTTATAAAAGGCAATCGATAAGAAATAGTTATCTTCCTGAAAGAGAACATTCCAAAAGGGGGCGGGGCAAGCAATGATATTTTAATACACATTGCACTGTGTAATTTTCCTCGGTCTTGCCTAATTTTCCAATGTGCTTAAAAGATGGAAAATAGAATTGAGAGTTGAAATTATCAAATAAGAAACTCCAGTACCTTCAAGAGGTAATAAACAGTTCGCACTGCTTTTATTATTCTTCATAAAGCTAGTGGCTGAAAGCCCTGCCGGCACCGAAGTCTCTGTGGCGCAATCGGTTAGCGCGTTCGGCTGTTAACCGAAAGGTTGGTGGTTCGAGCCCACCCAGGGACGCCTCACCCTTTTATGAGTTGGACCCCGGTAGTTTTGCACAAATCTGAGTTCGGACCTCCTAGCTACATTGGGGTCGACTTCCAAAGACTGGAAGCGACCTCGAGGCCCACTGGCGGGTGGCTCGCGGGCTTCCGGGCGTGCGGGGCCCCCTCCTAACCGCCTTCCGCTCACGGCGGCCAGGTGGTCGCTGCCTGCACTCTCTCCCGCGGCTGGGCTGGAGGGACTCGGGTTCCTGCGAGTCCCGGGCGCGAGCTCCGAGGGCGCGCAGGGGCCGGCCAGGCCCGGGAGCGGCGCGCGCCCGTCTCCCAGCGAGCACCCGCGAAGGCCCAGCGCAGGGAGTGGCTCCCCGCGGGTCTGGGAGTCTTCCGGGACCCTGGAAAGCCCTAGGCCCCCAAGACGCTCTTGTTCCAACAACGTCAAGTTCAATCTGCAAACTGGTTATAAACTCTCGCGTTTTACTGAAGCTGGCTCCTTTTTGTTGGTTTCCTCCCCCGTCAGCATAAAAATATCAATCCGCCTAGACTTACACACGAATCGTTCCTTGCATGCTGAAATCAGAAATAATTTTTGTCACAATAGATCCTTGGTGTGTGCACTATGGTAAGAACGTTTACATATTGTTTTACTTTTTCTGCCAAACGGCTTGAATTTTGGAAAAGATGAAACGAACCTGCAAAATTTCTCATCAATTCAGAAGGAGAAAAGCTATTTTCCAAATGTGTTAAACTTAAAAAGAAATTGTGAGAAAGATTACAATTGAAGCAGCTATCATACTTTGCTTCAACATTCTATAATCATATTACCTTTTAAAACCCTCTTCAAATAGTCACTTTGCACTTTCTTCTGTAAATATATGCTACCTTTGAGAAGTAATCATACTTTCACAATCATTGTCTTAGGTATGGATTACAGAATTTGAGACAATTTTAAAGGAAAGTATAAAAGCAGACATTGGCCCTGGTTCAGTGGCATGCCCTGTAGTTCCAGCTACTGGAGAGGCTGAAGCAGGAGGATTGCTTGAGCCCAGGAGTTGCAGGGTCACATATGGAGAGCTTATCTTTAAAATAAACACAAAATATCTTATTCTTACAAATATATAGTTTTGTACTCTTCTTTATATTTCTCTCCAGGGGAAATATGTTAGGACTTTTTATGTGGCTAAAATTGAATACCACAATTTGGATAATTTATAAATACGGGTTTATTTAGGTCTGAAAGCTGGGGAGTTCAAGACCTGACAGCTGCAATCTGGTGAAAGCCTTCTTGTGGTGGGCACTCTGCAGAATCCCAAGGCAGTGCAAGGCAAGGCCTAGTGAAACAGAGCAAGCTTGATAGCTCAACTGTCTTTATAGGGTCACTAATGCTATCATAAGACCTGCTGTAATTCTAATTACCTCCCAAGCACCCCACCTTTAAATACCATATGACTTTGGGGATTATGTTTCCAACATGTGAATTCAGAGGCTATACCCAAATCATATCACTAACAAAGACTCACAGTTATGGGGTGCTGCCTGTTTACCTGACATGGTTCCAAGTGCCTTCATGGACTCATGTATGTAATCCTCACAGTCCTTCAAGGTCCGTTGCACAGATGGGGCAATTGAGGCTCTGTGTGGCTGAGAAATTTGTCTGAAGTCCCAGTTAGATTTGAATCTAGGTAGTCAAGCCCAAAGCTCAGTGCTTCTCCCTGCTGTACAGCCTACCTGGAAGTTCTCTCTTCTAAATAGTTACTTGACTAAGTAGTTAATTTGAAACCAAAAGTGCTATTTTAATTGGTTTTTATGAAGTGTTATTAATATTTTGCAGCCTCTGCCATGAAGTAGGTAAAGGAAAAAAAAACTTGAATATTCATGGTATGCCAAAGAGCTTTGCTCAATGACATGTTCACTGTGCCGCTCAATTTTATTCAAATGAAAATGGTGTGTGAACATGCAATCTTAATATGAATTGTGTCTTTGAGCAGCAATCTGATAGCATTTAGATAGAGAAGACAAGATAAGAGAGATTTAGATAGCCTAGTCTAGAGATTCTTTGCCCCAAGATTGATTTTTGGCAATTGAGGTGATTATAAAATTCTGTTTCAGGATGCCTTTATAAAATAGTTCAAGACTTTGCACTTGACAGGTTCTTAGTTGGCAGTTTCAAATTTGATCTTAAATTTCTGAGTATATTCTGTTTTGCCTTATTTGAGGGATTAATAGGATGTAGAGGGCAGAAAATAGGGAAGATTAAATGACAACAGAGGCAAGACACTGAGTGCAAACAGCCTTCTAATAAGTTAATATTATTGTGTGGGCAAGTGCTTAGTGCATTTCCTTTTATATAACCACTGCATATAGTTTAAAAAGGTGAAGACATTGCTTAAATATTTATGGACACATTACCTTTGTAAATCTGGAGGAGAGGATACCAGGTTTTGAACCCAGGAACACTGAACCCCCGAGCCATATCTGCAACCCTTTTTTATATTTTTATTTAGAGACAGGGTCTTGTTAAGTTGCTCAGGGGCTCACTAAGTTTCTGAGGCTGGCTTTGAACTTGCAATCCTCCTGCTTCAGCCTTTCAGCTGCTGGAATTATAGGCATGGACCATGGCGCCCAGCCAGCTTTGTAAAATTTTAATATGGGTAAGTTACAGATATTGCAATAAATGCTATTTCTAAGGAACTTTGTTTTATCCTTAATTTTATCAGTCTGTAATACTAACCAGGCCCAGATACATATTAGGATCATTTAGAGCATTAATTAAGACTGAATAGCATTTAAAAGCCTATGTTGAATATCTAAGTAGGCAAATATGTTCAAATATTGCTAACAAACAGTTATATTTTTAAGCTGCCTATACAAAATCAGAAGAACACTCACTAAGTAATAAAAGGTAAACCAATTGCTTTGTTTTTAAAATTGAATAGAGAATGTAATATTCATGTAATTCAGGAAAGAACCAAATAGGCAGTCAATAGATATCTAGATCTGTCAAAAATGTTATAGAACTTGTACATTTTAAATATTCTTATATCACAAGTATTTCTTTAGACTACTGTGGAAGTTGTGAGTAAGCCACATGGTTAATATGTCTCCATTTTCATTTCTAACACCTGTGCCTGATACAGTGCAAGGTTTAGGGTAAAAATCCTGGAGAAACATAATTGCCCTGTTTCTGTAAGCATAATATATAATGATAGATAAGGCTAACACATTTTAATTTTACTTCTCTGAATTTTGGTAAACATGAGACCTAAAAATGATTTGTCAGGTGATCAAGGTCAACATCAATGGTGAGAAGTCATGTAGATCTGGAGTAGACATCCTTGATATTATGTAGCATTTTGCCTCTGTGGCCTTTCTCCCTAAAACCCATAATCCCAGTCTATTCATAAATAAAATATCAGACATTTTTTTTTTAAATTTTGCTGCACAGAAATTGAACACAAGTCCTTGAGTACTATGTAAAGTTCTACCATTCAGCTACATTCCCAAACCCAGTCAAATTTCAGTACAGTGTCATTCTATAAAATATTTGACTAGTAGTACCCAAAAAGTCAAGGTCCTTAAAAGAAAGGGAAGGCAGGGCACAGTGGCGCTTACCTGTAATCCCAGCAGCTTGAGAGGCTGAGGCAGGAGGATTGTGAGTTCAAAGCCAGCCTCAGCAAAAAGTGAGGGTAAAATACAAAATAGAGCTGGGGATGTGGCTCAGTCCAGAGCCCCTGAGTTCAATCCCCAGTGCCAAAAATAAATAAATAAAAGTAAAAATAAAAGCAAGGGAGTGTGAGAAACTGTAACAGTTCAGAGGAACCTAAGGAGAAATGATAAGTAAATGTACTGTGAGATTCTGGATGGGACCCTGGAAAAGAAAGACACATTAGATAAAAACTGAGGAAATCTAAATGAAGTATGTGGTAGTTTAGTTAATAATAATATTTCAGTATTGACTCATTTATTGTAACAACTGTTCCATTGTAATGTAAGATGTTAAAACAGGAGAAACTGGATATGGGGTCTGTGGGGGTTCAGCATTAATATCTCAATCTTTGTAAATCTAAAACCATTCTGAAAAATAAAGTCCATTTTGAAAAAGAAAAGTGCCCCTGAAGGACAGTATCCTGGGGAAAGGACTGAATTTTTCAAATATAGTATGGGGACAATAGGTTATCCATTTGGAACAAGCAAAATTGGACCCACACCATACACAGAAATCAATTCCAGGTAGATCATAGCAAAAATGAAACAATAATGCCTTTAGAAGATCAAATGGATAAACATCTTCATGACTGCATAATAAGAATGTTCTTAAATAAGGCAGAAAAAATTCCACTCATCACAAAATTAAGGTAGATAAATCTGATTACATGAAAGCTAAAGAGGTTGTGTTCATCCAGACACTATTAAAGCAATGAAATGGCAAGAAGCCAAGAGTTAAAATTCATAGAACCAACACTGGGACCATATATCAACTATTTAAAAAGTTGATTTGTCCACCTAATAGAAAAGTGGACAATAGGCAAGAATAGGAAATTCAAATGACCAGCACACATAGGAAAAGATGTTAAACTTCTTAGTAATAAGGAGAATATAAATTATACCTGAGATGAGTTACTATTACATGGGTACTAGATTGGCAAAAATTTAAAAGTCTAACACTTTTAAGTTTGGGGAGAACATAAAATAATGGGAACACTTGAACATGGCTGAATTTAGGGGTAAAATCAAGAATGACTATCGACATTCATACAAACTTGGATTTTTTAAAAGCAAATTATTACACATTGGATTTCTGGGGAAACAGATCCTGAGATGCTGAGATTTGAGTTTAAGGGGTTTATGGAAAAGTGCTCAAAGAAAAAAAAAATAAGCACCCCTGAGGGAATAGGGGAAATGAGATTTGGCAGAAGGAGGAGTTGAAAAGCAATACCATTGCTACAGTAATCCCATGGGGAACTCTGAAGCTGAGAAAGACTTTCAAAAATATCCCAAATCCAGGCAAAGGGGTAGGTCTTTGAAACTCCACCCTAACCATTACCTGTGGGCAGGTGTTATAATATGGGACATAGCATCTTTAGACAATTCCTGAAGTGGGATGCAGGTGTGAGTTATCAACAGCAACCCTCCCAGCACCAGCACCAGCAAGTGCGCTAGAATTTACTGTGTCCTCTGATCAGATTTGCTTACTTCCCATGTTGTCAGTTCATTCCTGAATAAACATTCTGCATGATTCCAGATGGTCTTTTCTTCAGAGAAATTTGTAAGAGGAAGGTTAGTGGGATAAACTATGACCCTGGCCATTGCAGCTGGGTCCTGTCTTCTAAGTATTTTAGATTCCCCTTTCCTCAACTAGCATTTCTTCCCTTCTAGGTAGCTTGTATGATGAACAAGTCTGAACCCATTCTCATCATCAGTTGTCAACTCCGCATTTCTATCAACCATCAAAATCTGACAGGAGTGTCCCAGCAGGTACCATAAGTCACCATGCTGTCAACATTCCTCCTGCCCTAAAGAACTATGAGCAAAGGAGATAAATATTTGTGTTCCCCATTCACCCAATATATAATGATGAGACAGGGACAGAAATCTTGGAATAGACTAAAGGAGTGATATAGCAGTCACTGATTTGTAATAATTTGGAAAGTCAGCAGGGCACAAGTTGCCAGTCCTTGATTATAGTGCAGTCCTCAGCTCTGAGAATATTCCCAAGCCTTTGCACTCTGCCCTAAGTCATCCTTCCCTTTTCCATAGTAAATGGTCCCACTTTAGAACTATTTAATTTTCTTGACCTATAGAAGTTTGAGGCCCAGAAGCCCTTTTTCAGTGTGAATTATTTCTACATCTTTCAGTCAATCCAAGTGGATTCAGTTCCTTTAAAAACAATGTGCATTTCTTTTGTATCCAACTATAATCAACTCCATTTAGTAAAAGCCATACTTGCATTCTTTTTTTTTTTTTTTTTTTTTTTCTCAAACAGGCATGCTGTTCTTAAACAGAAACTGCTCTGGGACAATGTCCTTATGATTCTTAGAAGACCTATTATTTAATCAAGAGGGTGGATGAGGCACACCCTTTGGATTCTTAGAAGTCCTTTTGTTTAGCTGAAAGGCTCTATGACACATCACTTAAAATCTTCCTGAGGCTTCCACAAAGTATCTTATAGTCCCACCCTTGGTCTGAAATTTATGCTGAAGTATGTTTATGCTGAGGAGTGTTTTGTCTTCAGTGTCATAGTTGGATTTTTTTTTTTTTTTTCTGTCAGGCCCATTTCTTACCTGGAGAGGCTTTTGTTATTCAGAGAGTGGATGCTAGAAATAGCTTCTCACTGAATCCTGGTTGCTTTATATTTTCTCTAAATTCAACTTTAAAACTATGTTTTTTTTTCTTTTCTTATTTTACTCCTCAAGTACTTTTTAATAGGTAGCTAAAAACAAAACAAAAACAGTTGGCACTTTCAACAGTCTGCCTATAAATAGCCTTGCCAGACCCATGAGTTCCTTATATACCTTTTCTACTTCCCACTCTAATACAGGTGACAGTTTCACCACCATCTTCTGTGTGTGTTGACACCATGCTATTAATGCAAACAAAACTCAAGGTCCGTCTCCCTCAACCTTCAATAGAAATTTCATCACTGTTTTTTAAAGACTTCATGAATGATCTCTTAAAAGACCTCCATCATCAACTGACCACTTGATCCCAATGTTAATGCCACAGGTTTTTGCTTCTTAAGGTGGATATTCTTTCCAGATACCAAGTTCTGTTTTAGCTACCTATTGTTGCATAAGAAAACACTATAAAGCTCTGTGGCTTAAAACAATACCATTTTATTATGTCTCTTGGTTCCATGCATTGGGTGGGGCTGAGCTAATAATGCCTTTACTGATGTAGTACTTAGGGATTCTCATGTGATTGCACTGAGACTGGGGCTGGGACTTAGCTCTATCTGGCACTTCAAATGCCCTTCCAGTTGGCTTCTTCATCTGTAGAAGATCTCATCCTGCAGGGCCTATCCACAGGGCCTATCCCCAGGGCCTCTTGCTCTAACAGGGTAGCCTTGTCTTTAAATGGCAGCTTGGAGCCTCAAGAAGGAAGAGGTGGGAAAATGCTTGACTTTCTTGATACCTGGGCACAGAAGTCCCTAAATCTTATTCCTCTACACTCTATTTGTCAAAGTAGTCATAGACTGTATCCAGATTCTAAAGAAGGGGCTTGTCAGCTGCCCATACTGACAAGATGAGCTGCTCACACTGACGAGATGATGCTGGCTGCAACATTAAACTAAGAAAATAGCGAAGGAATCACTCCACACACAGGCATGAGTTTCTCAGGTCGAGGGTGGGACTGCTCTGTGACCTTAAGGGTCAGCGTCCACACTGAACAGTGCTGGAAAAGAGAGCTTGCACATGGAGTCCGTTTATTTTATGGGGGGACACACAAAGGCGCTTGGATGGAATGTTCTTCACCAAATAAGGCAGGGGATAGGGCTTCAAAAAGGGGGTTGTCCAATCCCATTGGGTAACACCCAAGTCCAGGGAAGGTGGAGGCCACTTGCTTTGCACAGTGCATGGCGTGGGATGCCAGACCAAACACCCCCCTTACTCAAGGTTGAGAGAGGATGCTCAGTCCATGGGCAGGGTGGGCTCCCACAGAAGGGGACATAAGCCCCACCTGATGACGAAAAGAGAGACACATTAAGTCATGAGCCCATAAAGTTCCAAGTTTTCAATTCTATGACTACTTCAGTGAAATTTACACAGGTGCATTAGGATAAGTTGGAAATTATAATCTAGAGCTTATATATTATATTAATTAATATTATTATATTCTAATGATTATTATATAATTATATTCTTATTATTGTATAATTAAACTGTGTATTATATACTATATTTAAGGTTTTAGAAGTGTTTCACTTCTGGGATGATTGGATAAAATGGGTTAAGGTAGTGGCAGAATTATTTGGATTTTCTATAAAGATGAACTAGCAAAGCATTCGTTTATCCCTGCCATGAATCTATATGTACTCTTTCCTTGGGCTGTTTCTGTCTCATAGAGAGTGCACCACCTGGAACCCCACCCATTGGAAGGCTTTGGCCTTGCTGCTACCTGACAGGGTTGCTCCCTAGTGGGACAGTAATGTACTTGCTACCCATTTTTGGCTTGTATCCACATACTTAACTGACACATCAGGACTGTATTCAGCCCTTTTCCTCCTTTTTTAAAAAAATTTAGTTAGTAAGATATCCATCCACTCCCCAATGGCCATGGATGTTTGTATGGGAGAAGTACTAGGGCAACTGAGGAAATGAGGGCTTGGGTCACCTTTGACCATGCGATGCCTGATCCTGAATATATCACCTCCATCTTACAACGGATAACTCTGTAGTCTGATAGAACCCAGCTCATGATGGGCAGTTCTGGTCCCATTAGCACTTGATCACCTGTGGTCAGGCAACCTTACAGGGACCAGTAACATGTTCAAAGATGGTCTGTGTTGTGAATCTCATTTTCAGAATTGCCATTAACTCTATGAGGCATCTTCCCCTACCAAAGATTCACCTAATACTACAGAGTATCTTAAATTGTACAGTGCAAGTGGCAGGACTGCTTGCCTTACAGCCAACACACTGAAGTGCCCTTTCCTGCTCTGGGGCCCATGCAAAATTGGCAACTGTTTGCATCACCTGTTAAACAGGTTGAAGCAGTATTCCTGAAACCTGAAGAATGCTCAGCGGGCATTTTGCTATTTCCTTAGAAGTGGGATGTGTTCAACACAAACAGAAGGGGTGTTCTATTCAGCAGGATTCTTCATACCTTCATGGATATGGGAATCTCCGAATCTGAGGGATTTGTCTCCTACCTTGGAAACATATGTTATTTACCAAAGGTCTCCAGTGTACTTTGACTTCTAACCTATTGTCAGACAATAGGTTAGAAGTCAAAGTACTCTGTGATGTGATGCAGATGGCCCAGTTCCCTTCCAGCCCAGGTTATCAAGAGAGGTGAGAGAATTAACACAGCACTGGAACTAAACTAGAAATGTCTATCCTACCTGAGTACAAACAGCTCCTGACCTTCCTTCCTGGTAGGATGGCCACATAGGCTGTGTCAATTGCAGGTACAGTTAGGGTCACTACTTGACAGAATGGTAGCAGTTCACTGTCACCCTCCAGGATCCATACGACTTTTGTGAAGGTCAGATTAAATATAGATATGGTGAGGACACTGAACTCTATTCTTTGGATCTTCAAGAGGGGCCATCATTTCTGCCATTCCTTTTGCAATGTGATATTGTTTCTTACTTCCCTGCTAGCTGGGGACAGGGGAAGGGACATTTGAAGTCTCATTCAGTCTTTCACACTAGGATAACTCAGGCTCCATGTGACAAAGAGCCAACATGGGGATTTCTGCCAAGTACCAAGTATGTCCATTCCAATTACACATTTATGCACTCAGCATTGCTGTGATCCATAAGGCCGGGACTTGGTTACTAGTTGGCTTATAAGCATGCTGGCTCTAATGATGGAGTGGGGCATGAAGACAATAGTTATTCAAATTCTATGTCCAACAGTCCTTGAAATGTCTGGGAATTCCTCTTTCCTAGTGTTCTCAAGTAAATGGTTATATATTATTTTAGGAGAAGGGCTCAAGGGCTCTTTATAATATATACTTGTTGTGGGAGACAGGATTCTTCTTCTTGGGACTAGGTTTGTCTTTTGGTCAGTGGGTTCCCAGCCTGTGTTGTGGCTTAGTTCCAGAATCTAGGCAGAGTATAATAATTTTTTTTAAATTGGGATAACTGCTTTCACTCTCCTGAGATCCATTGTTGATTTCTTTTGATTGTGTATTTTAAATATTATGCTTATTGGTCACTGTGTTCTATTGTCACAATGTTCTATTAACCATCCCCACATCTCTGGTTCAGATCCCTTTCCCTATCCAATCTAATATTTTTTAGAAAAATTTTTTTTTGTAGCTGTAGATGGATACAATACTTTTATTTTATTTATTTTTCTTTATATGGTGCTGATTTTCGAACCCAGGGCCTCACACATGCTAGGCAAGTGCTGTACCACTGAGCTACAACCCCAGCTCCTCCAATCTAATCTTGACATCTATCTTAATAATTGCCCACAATCTGGAATGAATCCTCAGAGGATACGGGGAAACAACTGTATTTCTACTCTCTTACTCTAGTTTCCTGAGCCTTTGATCCTTTGTTTTCCTGTCTGCCATGGAAGTTCTATCATTCCCTCTGCCTAATGTAGCCATGTTTTCAACATATTTTCCAAGATCGTGTAGTGTGCTGGCTCTGCGTCCCAGGGTACTATCCTGGTTAGATGCCATTTCATAGCTTAGTCCTCCATACTAATCAACTCTCCTTCATTCAGTTTTATCTTCTACCCTCCTTGATACAGCACCCTCAGCATCAGTCCTAAATACACATATCCCAACTTAACCATGGCTTGACTTAGGATTTTTTGACTTGATGATGGTGGGAAAGTAGAAACATACATGCAGTTTGGATCTTTTTCCAGACAAATATGTGATACGTACTCTGTCACGATACTGGGCAGTGGCATTGAGATACAGCTTCCATTGAGCCATGAAATCATGAGGGAAACAACCAATTCCCTATATCATATTGTGTTGCTAAGCTATGACATTTGATAAGTTAGACGTATAAACTGCATTTCCACTTAGGATATTTTCATTTCACAATGGGTTTATTGGGACATGACCCCATCTTAGGTCAAGGAGCATCTGAACATTCTCTTGGTTTCTGCTGGCACATATCAGTTGGATCCTGGGGCTTTTGGAGGTGTGTATAATTTTTCTATCAGCAGACTCTGTAATGTTATTTTGTCTCATGTCCAGGAGAATAGGTAGGATGGGTCTGAAGCAGATGCCTAGGGTCTTGTAAAGTAAAAGACTCTGTGTCATCTTCAAGCAATGAAGCAATGAAAGAGTGTGTAGATCTAAATGATTCATTATTTTTTAAAAAATGAAAATATATAAACCAAACATGTAACTTAAAAAGTGTAAAAAGAACAAAAACAGCAATGACTTAAGGAAGAGAGGAAGAAATAATAAATATAACAGGACAGAAAAAAGGTGAGGTGGGGGACCTTAAGAGATGTGCATGGTCCCTCACCAGGATCCCTTGACAGGATGAACAGGGCCACTTCCATATGCCCAGAGTCTGGAGATAACATGGGAATTCAAATGTCCCCATCCTATGCCTTAGAGTTGACTCCTTTCCAACAAATCCTATTCTGAAGTAGTGGATTGGTTTGCCAGTGGGTGATCCAGCCCCAAGTTCTCATTTTAAAGCTGCATTCCTAGGAACATTTCTTCCACCAGCTGCTGCAGATTAGATGTCCTTAGGAACTGAGACTCTGAGATTTGCATATAGGAGTTTACTGAGGAGACCTCCCAGAAACTACTCCTTTGAGGAAGTTAGGGAAATAATTGGGCAAGGTGAGCAGTTGAACTGCAATTGCAGTTGCAATAGCAGTCCCAGCTGATCCCATGGGGAACATCAAGGATGTTCAGAGATGTTCCAGATCTAGTCACCAGAGTTGGCTCTCTGGAGCTGTGAAGTGATCAGTCATTGATGTGGGCTGTCCTTGGAGAAAGAGCATAAACTTACGTAAGGCCCTGCCTTTGGCTAAGGACAATTCAGCTGTGAGTCATCAGCTGTCAATAATAGTATTGCAGCCAACAATTGACCTGAAAGGGTCCTGGTGAGGGACCATGGTGTCCACTGCACATCTCCTAGGGTTCCCCACCCCACCTTATTCTGTCCTCTTAGAATCTTCAATAATGATTGGGAAAAGCAACCAGGAAGATAAATTATTTTTTAAAATGCTTTTTTTCTGAAATGTTGACTGCTTACCAGTAGATATTGATTTTTTTTTTTTTTTTGGTACCAGAGATTGAACCCCCAGGTGCATACCCACTGGTCACATGCCCAGCCCTTTTTTATTTTTTATTTTGAGACGGGGTGTCCCTGAGTCGCTTAGATCCTTGATAAATTCCTGAGGCTGGCTTTGAACTTGTGATCCTCCTGCCTCAGCTTCTTGAGTCACTGGGATTATAAGTGTGCATCATCACATCCATCTTGAGAATAATTTTGAATAGATATTTATTGCTTTAAAAACCAAACAAAGTTATTTTTGTAATAAGCATTAGGGTTTCCAAGACAACATTGGATTCTGATTGGCTGACTCAAGGTAAAAGGAAGGAGCACACGAGTTGTGATTTTTAGACTTGAAGCTTAAGTGCACTTAGTTTTTGGTCTCAATAAAAGAGTCTGGAGGAAAACTGTGGAGCATTTTGATTATGCAGATTTTGGGAAGAAGGAAGCTGGGAATGGAAGGAGGGTGGGGGCAGGGTACTTCATCCACAGTGATGATTTCTGATTAAACTTTCAGTGTTTTAAAGATCAAATTAAAATTTCTAAAGGTCTATACTCTTTACTATCATAATGTATAACTTGTAACTTTTCATTAAAATCCTGTCCTTCCTTACTTTCTATTTTATTATCTTTTTTCTTTGAAGTGTTTTCTATGCCAATTTACCAATAATAAAAATTCTATGAACATATCTTTTTCCCTAAAGAAATATTCTAATTTTTTGAAATAGAATTACAAACATACTTTTAAAGATATTTTTAGATGTTAATGGGCCTTTTTTTGTTGTTCATTTATTTCATGAGATGCTGAGAATCGAACCCATGTTAAGCAAGCACTCTACCACTAAGCCACACTCCAGC
The DNA here is from genome assembly GCF_045843805.1 of Urocitellus parryii. Taxonomy (NCBI): domain Eukaryota; kingdom Metazoa; phylum Chordata; class Mammalia; order Rodentia; family Sciuridae; genus Urocitellus; species Urocitellus parryii. The sequence goes on along the minus strand of NC_135539.1, from coordinate 63,909,993 downwards.
TCTTACAATTACAAACACATTACCTAGCAGGTATAGAATGTTGCTGCCCAGATTTTTCTTGAAAGAATGAAAAGTATTCTGTTCTAATTGTGGATAGCATTCCTTAAAGGTATTGCCTAATAGAATTAAGTTATATGCTATTTTTATTTAAAAAATATATATTTAACAAAGCTCAATTGGAAATAATTTGAGGAGTTTCAACAGATGGATAAAGAAAATGGGAACTATATATATGTATACATATATATATGTGTGTGTGTGTGTGTGTGTGTGTGTCACACACACACACACACACATACATCATGCAATTCACCCATTTAAAGCACACAGGTCAATGTTATCTGGAGTTGTGTAATCACAACCACAATTAATTTTTTATCATCCTAGCAAGGAATCACAGCCCTATAATCAATTGGTCTTCATTTCCCCTTTGATACTCTTCAGGCCTAAGCGACCACTAATATCCACTTTCCATTTTTATATGTCTGCTTATTCTGGATATTTCATATGAATGTTCTCACACAACATATGGTCTTTTGGGACTGCTTTGTTTTGCTTAGCATATTAATTTTCAAGAGTCAACCATGTTGTTACAGATATCAAAATTTCTTTCTTCTTTAGAGCCAATAATATTGCATTGTATGGAGATAGCTCATGTCATTTACCCAGGTGTCAGTCAATACTTGTGTTGTTTCCACCTTTTGATTATTATGAATAATAATAATCATTATTATTAATAATGATTAATAATAATAATTATTATTATTAATGCTTAGCATGGATAATGCTCCTGTGAATATTCAGGTATAATTTTGAGGTAGATATATATTTTTATTTGTCTCCAGTGTATACTGCAGAGAGCAGTTGCTGGATCATATGGCAAACTCATGTTAAAAATTTTGAAGAACCACCAGATTGTGTGGGCTTTTGTGTATATTAATCTATTTGCGTCTTGGTACTTTTCTTATAGACTTCTAGGAGCTCTTTACATAAAGTCAGGATTAGAGGCTGGGGTTGTGGCTCAGTGGTAGAGTGCTTGCCTAGCATGTGCAAGGCCCTGGTTCAATTCTCAGCACCACATAAAAAATAAATAAACAAATAAAATAAAGATATTAGTTTTTTTCAAAGTCCTCAAAAAGCACTTTATTTATTTATTTATTTTTTAAATTTTTATTGTTGGTTGTTCAAAACATTACATAGTTCTTGATATATCATATTTTACATTTTGATTCAAGTGGGTTATGAACTCCCATTTTTACCCCGTATACAGATTGCAGAATCATATCGGTTACACATCCACATTTTTACATATTGCCATACTAGTGACTGTTGTATTCTGCTACCTTTCCTATCCTCTACTATCCCCCCTCCCCTCCCCTCCCCTCTTCTCTCTCTACCCCATCTACTGTAATTCATTTCTCCCCCTTGTTTTTTTCCCTTTCCTCTCACTTCCTCTTGTATGTAATTTTGTATACCCCTGAGGGTCTCCTTCCATTTCCATGCAATTTCCCTTCTCTCTCCCTTTCCCTCCCACCTCTCATCCTGTTTAATGTTAATCTTCTTCTCATGCTCTTCCTCCCAACTCTGTTCTTAGTTACTCTCCTTATATCAAAGAAGACATTTGGCATTTGTTTTTTAGGGATTGGCTAGCCTCACTTAGCATAATCTGCTCTAATGCCATCCATTTCCCTGCAAATTCTATGATTTTGTCATTTTTTAATGCAGAGTATACTCCATTGTGTATAAATGCCACATTTTTTTTTTATCCATTCGTCTATTGAAGGGCATCTAGGTTGGTTCCACAGTCTTGCTATTGTGAATTGTGCTGCTATGAACATCGATGTAGCAGTGTCCCTGTAGTATGCTCTTTTTAGGTCTTTAGGGAATAGACCGAGAAGGGGAATAGCTGGGTCAAATGGTGTTTCCATTCCCAGCTTTCCAAGAAATCTCCATACTGCTTTCCAAATTGGCCACACCAATTTGCAGTCCCACCAGCAATGTACAAGTGTACCCTTTTCCCCACATCCTCGCCAGCACTTATTGTTGTTTGACTTCATAATGGCTGCCAATCTTAAAGTCAGGATTAATTTTCTGGATTTGTAGAAAGCTTTCATCTCCATCTATTGTTTGTCTTTAATTTGGGCAATAGATTTTTTTGTGTTCAAAATTTTGTTTTTTACTTTTATATTGTCAATTCTGTTAATATTTTATTTTGTAACTTGTTTCATCATTTCTAAACTTTAAAAATTCCACTGTATAATTTAATTTAAATATTTTTAATTTTCTTATAATTTTTCTACAAATCGACTTTTACTTTATTTAAGTAAATGAAGTATAATTAGGATTTGTTCCCAATTATCCAACCAGTTACATCATTACCATCTTATTAATACTTCTCTTCTCCTTTACTGAATTTGTGTATTTTTTTTATCATTGGTTATTAATTTTTTCATGTTCTAATATCTGTTTTAGTCAGCATGTCTATTTTTGTACCAGTACCACATTGTTTAAATTATTAGAGGTTTACAATATGCTTTGTGCCTGGAAAAATGGTCATTTCCCCCCTCAGCCCAGTGCTTCACATTCAATTAATCATCTTTTTCAAAAGTTTCTTAGTGACTTATTTTTTCCAGATGTCTCTCAGATTTTTTTCCAAAGTTTTGTTGTGTTTATTTATATATGACTGGAATATTTACTGTGCTTGCAATTTAACCTGACACTTTAATAGTATTGAGTTGTGTCACTAGGAACCTGGTATATCTCTTGGGTTGCAGCATTTTGAAATAGTTCGGCCAAGTGATATGCAAATCACATATTGTTTGCACACAGCTGGGGTAGATCCAGGTTTTTTTTTTTTTTTTTTTTTTTTTATGGTGGGTAAGGTGGATACCAGGGATTGAACTCAGGGGCACTCAACCACTGAGCCACATGTCCAGCCCTGTTTTGTATTTCCTTAAGAGATAAGGTCTCACTGAGTTGCTTAGCACCTTGCTTTTGCTGAGGCTGGCTTTAAATTTGAGATCCTCCTGCCTCAGCCTCTGAAGCCACTGGGATTACAAGCGTGTACCACTATATCCACTTTAGATCCAGGTTTTATGGGACATAATGCTTATGCAATCTTGAAGGCTTTTTTCTTCTCTCTCTCTCTCTCTCTCTCTCTCTCTCTCTCTCTCTCTCAGAAAAAGTATACAAAGTTACAAATGGAAAATTAAGTACTCTGTCTTGGAAGAAGCCCATGCAGGTGATTGGCTCTGAGCTGCCTTCATTTTACAGGCGGTTAGTTTCTTCTCCCATGTATGTCTTTGTGGCTCTTGTGGATGATAACTCTTGACCTTATGTTTTAATAAGTTATCTCGCATTCGTATATAAATGAAAGAAGTCATTCACTGAACTTAGAAAATACTTTGACAAAATTTTCCTACTTCTCCATTTTGGAATTTTTATTAAAAAAAATCATGGTATATGCAACTAGCAGTAATTTTATACCATCCTCTATAATATTTTTTTCTACATCTCAAACTTTTCAAGGAAAAGAGTTTATACTACAGGTAATTAATATGTTTGTTAGGGATGGCTGATAAACTAAACAAGGCATTGCCACCAGTGTTAGACAAATTTGTTACTCAGTGAATTTCATGCTTTAAGTGGAACATAATTTTGCTCATACAGGAAAGTGGAGGTTGAAGACCTACACATTTCCATTAGAGAAATCTATTTTATCAGAGCATCTGCATCATAGGTTGGGTTTTGTTTCAATTTGTGTGTGTGTGTGTGTGTGTGTGTGTGTGTGTGTGTGTATGCTAAGTGTGTTCTCTACCCCTGAACTATATATACCCCAGAGCCCTAGATCTTTTTTTTCCCCCTCCCCAGTTCTGGTGATTGAATTCAGTGGCACTCAACCACTGAGCCACATCCCCAGCCCTATTTTGTATTTTATTTAGAGACAGTGTCTCATTGAGTTGCTTAGAACCTTGCTGTTGCTGAGGCTGGCTTTGAACTTATGATTCTCCTATCTCAGTTTTCTGAGCTGCTGGGATTATAGGCATGTGCCACCTGTAATTTTAATGCTCTAAAATCAGAGTATAATTACAGAAATTCTCAATTTCATTCCAGAAATTATTTGAGAAACTCTATTTGACTTAGATTCATGAACCAAAAATAGATTGTCAAAATGGGTGGGAAAACTTCCTAATGAAATAGTCTTGAGACCATAAATCAATAGGTAAAAAATATTCTATTTACAAAACAACATCAGAAAGGTCATCGGGGATATGTGTTCTATTGCTATCAAATTTTATAAGAGATCAGATTTTTTCACATTTTTTATTGGTGCATTATAACTATAATGATGGGATTTGATTTTACATATTTGTACATGCACACACTATAACAATAAAATTTGGCCAATATCACTTCCTAGCACTTCCTCCTCCCTTCCCACCTCTCACCCCTTAGTCCATTTCCTCTACTGATCTCACTTTGATTTTTATGAGATCCACCCCAATCTCCCTTTTCCTTTTTTCTCTCTAGGAAGAGATCATATTTTTATAGACCATTTGAAAACTGCATGTTTTAGAAATTTCAGAAAATAAGTCATTTATAATATCTGCATTACTCTTTAAGATCTTTGGATTTGATTGTAAGATATTTTAGAACAATAGAAGAATATACAATTCAAATTATTTATTAGTTAACTTAATTGTCTTCTTTTTGCCTGGTTCAAGGTTTGGAAAACTCACAAAATCCATTGTACTCAAAGGATCCCATCAAGGGATGAACACATTGTAGTTGATGTCATGGTTCCTGGAATATTGGAATATTGGAAAAATTCTTTTTTTTTTCCTGTGAGGGAGCTAAACTCAGAGCTTGTGCATGCTAATCAAAGCACTGTACCACTGAGCAACCCTCTCAGCCTCAGCCCAGATTTTTAATTATCCAAATAATCAAGATTACAAGGATATATTTAGTTAAGGATATTTGATTTTTTTGTAACCTAAGACATCTATTCATAATAAAGAATGCTCAGGCTAATGTGTTTAGAGATGCTAATTAAATGTAGGTCAACTAAATATTTGGGATTGAGAAGTGACATAGTCAAATACACAAACTTAAGTGGCATCAATTAGCACACCTTTAAGGTGGAGAAAAATACAGATGCATTTTAAATTGTTTTCAATTAATATGACTTTGCCATTATCTCAATATCACAAAAAAATAAAAATTACAATTTATATGTGATTTCAGTATTGTTTGGGAGGTTTTGGACATTTCTTTTTGTGTCACCCTTTCCCTTCTCCATGTGGATATATTGGGAATAAAAACATTACTGTGAATTAATGCAAAGGAAACTATATGTTGAAACACACAACATATTGCCACAATCACAGGCCTAGATTTGGAGCCAGCTGTAGTGACTTGGGCCTACAGTCCCAACTACTTGGGAGGCTAAGGCAGGAGGATCATCTGAGTCCAGTATAGTGAGAACCACCCTACCCCCACCCCCATCTCCCAGCCCCTCTTCACCCCACTTCACCCCACTCTTGTCTAAAATAAAAGAAAAGAAAAAGAAAACAAAAGGGAGGGAAGAAAAAAAAAGCCTCAATTTGGGATGAAACAACTAAAAACACAATTAAATCAAACATAATAACCTTTAATTGCATCAAGTAGCTACACAAAAGAAAGAAACGAGCAACAGTTGAGTGTTATATCTTTTCCATGGGAGGGATTTAAATTCTATGGTGTTTTGTGGTTACTTCAGCTTTCAGCTTTTACAATTGTCCAATTTTAAAACAAGACATGCAGCATGGTATCTTAAAAGCTTTTTAATTTAAAAAAAAAAAACCCTAGAGAGTCTTTAAGTGTGACTTAATTGAAGTTCAAATCAACCTTAGATGTGTATCCAAGGCGGTTTCCAAAAGACGTGGACAGCCCACGCTCCTGGGACGCACTTGATTGCCGACATCATCTTCAGTAGTTCTCAGGTACTAGAAGAACCTACCTGGCCAGCAAGCATGGGAACACGTGAAGGCACTTTGTTGATATAATTTGATGTGTGGCAATACTGCTGGCACTTAGAGTTCGATGTGCTTGATCCACCCCAAAGCCCAATTCAGTTCTGCACATGAAAACATTTCCTGTCCAGTTAAGAGTTTCAAAAGATGCACTGAGCAATATCCTACTTCCAACGCGGCAGCAGGACTGAGCTCAGAGTTTGTATCTGGGAGCTTGAATTCCACTGATTGGAGCAACAAGACCTTGTGGAGAGATGGAATAGATCAAGAAGCCAAGGTTGTATTGGACTATCTTTAGTACTCACCCCACCCCCCTTTTTAAAGTTTATTAATTACAATCTCATTATAATGCTAAATTCTCCACAAAGGGAGTGTTCTTTTTTAATAAACCATTTATTTATTTACCTATTTCTATGTGGTGCTAAGAATGGAACTCAATGCTTTATGCATGCCAGGCAAGTGTTCTGCCACTGAGCTACAGCCCCAGCCCTCTTTAGTCCCTTTTGACAGCCATTTGCCAGCCTCTTAGCATTTTTGTAACCACTGGATAAATGTACCCTAAGCATGAAGGACCTCTGACATCTCTCAGCCTTATGGCTGGGAATGAGAGCCCCTGGATCCTGCAGGGGATTTTCCTGTCTTATTGAACACAACACCTGAATCTTGAATCCTGATTTTCCTGCCTCTTTGTAATCTGCCTATTTGATGACATCACCTACTTTCTTTTGGGAAGATCAAAGTTTCTGTCATTTCTTCCATGAGGTATGTATGTTCTCGGGCTGTCATCGTATTTGGCCCAGAACAAACCATTATCCTATTTCCTCGGAGCTGTTACTTTCCAATGAAGTCCTTTTGCAGAGATGATCCACTTCCACAGAAGTGGCCTGGATCTGTGCTAGGTACCAGTGTGGGCCGGTTTGTGCCCACTAACTGGTTCATCCTTTCCATGGCTGCTAGAGTGTCGTTCCTGGGACCTGGACTGCCCTTAGTTTGGTTGACAGACCTTGGTTTATATTGAGCCAAGTGATTTGAATATTTCTTGTTGTTTTGGAGCTGATTCTATTTGCTAATTATTTCAGGGCATTTGTCAGCAAGTTGTTTCAGAGCTTAGGTTTTTAATTTTTTTCCCCTCCTCTCCTGCCTCTCATCCATTACCTAAACTTGTTTTTTTGTTTTTTTTTGTTTGTTTTTTGTTTCTTTCTCTTAATTATTGCAAGCTTGTCTTTTTTTTTTTTTTTTAGTATAGAAGTTCTCTGGGTGCCTGATTATAAAAGATGCCAAAGATGTACGTGGTTCCCTACAATCTGACAGCAGGGAGGTGTTCAGAGAACCCCCAGGAGGTACTGTGGCCTCATAGGGAAGGCCCAGGGAAGGTTGCTGTTTCAGGAGAAGGGGCACCTCTGCTCAAATCGGAAACAGGAATTCAAGGGGAAAAAAAAAAAAAAAAGACTTTGGAGAAAGATTGCCATTGGGCCATTGGGTACTCCTGCTCATTTTACATTTGGTAATTGTAACACTACAACTTGCAAGTATTTTGAAAAATGGGGAAATTCAAAGATGATTTGGTTTATATTTTCCTCAATGGGGACCATGTGATACTCCTAAATTGGTTTTCTTATACATTAAACTAGAAACCTTGAGCAAGAAAACAAAAGATGACAAATGGGGTGTCTAATCATAATTTAGAAGCATCTTAGAGAAGAAATGATAAATTGCTAATTTACAAGAAATTAAGAGAATTTTGGAGACTGTTTTGAAATTAAAAAAAAAAACATTGAAATGGCAGGCAATTTAGTAAGAAAATTTTAGAGGTTGTTTCAGGATTAAAGACAAATTGTGATAAATCTGACTTTTGTCAACTTTTGCTCCTGTCTTCTCTTTTGCCTGTTCTACTGGAGGAATTCAACCTTTTTCCTTCTCTATTTCCCTCTCCTTCTAATCCCTCCTTTTATAATTTCCAAAATTCCAAAACAAAATTCCACACCAAAGGACTTTTAGAAATGATACCTGAAAACTTAAAATCGGTGCCCTTCCAGAGCATGCCCCCAGTGACCTCGTTCCTCTGACTAGGTCCCACCTCCTACAGTTTCCACCACCTCCCAATAGTCCATTCAATTATGAATAAATCTTGGATTAAACCATTGATAAGATCAGAGTCCTCATGATCCAATCACTTCCCCCAAACCCCACCTCTGAACATGGCTTTGTTCGGGATCAACCCTTTAAACTCATAAACCTTTGGGGGACATTCCCAGTCGAAACCCTAACAGGGAGTACATTCTTAGATTCACATTTCTCCCCCCAAATGTGGACCAACTCTTTCTGAGGGAACACCCACATGATCTTCAGAAAAACTGGTGATACTTATCTCCAACTACATCAACAACCAAGAACCCCAAGTAAATGAACCTAAAGCCTTTGTAAGTTGTCTGAACTATTGGGAAGTTGCTTTGGCATATTTTCTTAAATGATGTGAATAAATTGATCTTGATGATGTTGATGAAACTACATATGACAATATTATGTCCTCTCATTAATCATGTTTTGTTATGATCATTTGCTTATCCAAGTCTCCTACCTTATATGAATCGAGTTTTCATACTGGAAAAGATTCAAATTTTACACTTCCTCAAAAAATATTTCTTTATTATTTGGTGCACTCTGGATAAAGAAATATTCCAGTTATTAGACTGACAGGGTCCACTTTAAATTTACCAAAAGGAATTCCCTTTTGGGGATTACCTTTTTTTAGGTAATCCAACACTTCTAAAGTTCAAACAGAGACTTTTTTCTTATCCAGCAAAAAGGAAGAATATTAACTGGATTCAACCAATTGAATTATTTTGTTGCTATTAATATTAGAAATGATAAAATATGACAGATTCCCAGATGTAACAATTTTATTTATTGCAGTTGCCTGGGTGACCTGCCACAGCATAACTTACCCTGATAACCATTTGCCTAAGCATGGCTGGACACCCCATATTATGGGACCTAAGCATGCCTATCAACCACATGAACTCCAGTTTATAGAAATACTTGGTGAACTCAGATTCCATAAAATGTAAATAGTCCCACGAGGTCCAGAAGGCTCTAGGAGCCCTATGGCATATTTATAACTTTGCCTACTCAGAGTCATTTCTACCCTATTGACTCTTGTATGGGATAGCCAGAGATTTGGGTTTGACTCTTCTTATCCAAACTGTACAAATATCATAAGTCTTCAAAGTCAACAACATTCACATGATCGGTTTATCTAAATCGGTCAAATGATAGAATCTAAAAAGATCTCACTGAAGGTACTAGATTAGGAATCTAAAATGAGCTGAATTTTCTATAAATGAAGAAAGACATTCCTTAGAAAAGAATCCATTTTCAAAAATAGGACATATGGAGGGACTGTTATTTCAAGAAGAGGGGAAATGATGGGAACCTTTTTTGAAAAAAAATTGTATTGCAAGAATGGATAAAAATTAGGGCTGGGGCTGGGGCTCAGTGGTAGAGATCACACCTGGCATATGGATTCGATCCTCAGCACCACAAAAAATAAAATAAAGGTATTGTGTCCACCCACAACTAAAAAAATACATATAAAAAATTAGTAGACAGACAATATAGGACTATTCCCAAACTCAAAGGTGGGAAAAGGCCTGTGTTTTAACTCCGCAAGGATTGTTGACATTGTTAATATGAAGGGAGTTTGAAGTAGCTATGGGACAGTAGCCACTGGTATGGAGGCTGGGGCTGAGGAATTGTCACCTGCCCTGGACAACTTTAACACAAATGTGAATCAGTAGCTTTTCAGTAAAAAGGAATACTGATTTTAATAAGAAGCTACTCAAAAAGGGTCTTGTTAAATCAAGATAAAAAATTGTAGAGAGGGAATCTCAAGTGACTTAAAGATGTGAAAAACACCTTCTGTTGATCCTGTCTTTTAAGTTGTGTTATTTTGTTCCTTGTAGATTTTTTGAATAAATTTGATATTTTAAAAGACTACACTAAAATTTAAAACTTATATTGAGGGCTGGGATTGTGGCTCAGCGGTAGAGCACTCACCTAGCACGGGCGGGACCCGGGTTCGATCCTCAGCACCACATAAAAATAAAGGCATTGTGTTGTGTCCATCTACACCTAAAAATATAATAAATATTAAAAAAGTAAAACTTATATTGATTACTAAATTTAAATTTAATGATCTTACTCCAGTCATGCTGATGTACATAGTTGACAAGGTTTAGCACAATGTGCAGTTGCTGTAAAAGTAAGATCAATCATGTCCTGTAATGAATGATTTACTGACCTAAGAAACCAAATATTATTAAGAGGAACATAAAAAAAGACATGAAATATAGAAGCCATACTACTTTTTATTAATAAATGTTGTGTTAAAATAGTTCATATTATCACCATCCTATACATTTAATTTTTTGTAGTGTAGTAATAAGAAATTAAAAATGTAAAAATCACATCTTAATGTTTTTCACTCTTGCTTTGGTATGTTTGTGACATCCATCACACACCTTCTCTACAGTCTCATTTATTTATTTCTAAAAGTCCGTGCCTATTCTCTGCGACTTTCAAAAGATATGGTCCCCATGTTTTTTTTTTAAGTACTGAATGTTAAATATGTACTTTGACATGTAGAGTTTTGAAATAATTGATATGCTTTCTTTAGTCACATAGGGAATTATTTTGATTTTATAATTTATAGATAAGGCCCAGGTCATTTTTTAGACTATTGTATTTTTTCTGTAACTTGTCTCAATTATCTTTTCATACAAATAACTCTGACACATTTTTACTTACCATAGGACTATTTTTTCTTGTTCTAGTACCTCCATTCACCTCAAGGTATCTCTTTTATGGGATGACTTCTTATCTTTTCTTAAATCAAAATGAAATCATTAAGTCAATGCAAGGATCTGGCTATTTTTATAGATAGTTTAATATGGTCATGTTGAGCATTTACATGCTGAAATGCATATTTTATGAATTATTTTCCTTTTATTTCTTACTATTGAAAGGCTAGCTTCATTTTTAAAATTTACTTCAGGATATGTGAGACATTATGTTTTCAAAGAAGACACAACAACTTCTTTGTTCCAAATGTTTACTTAGAGTATAACCTCAAGAGAGGTGATGTCAGTTTTCTCTTTCCTTGTGTAGGGGCTGGTCCTGTGACCTCTTCTGACCACCAGAATGCAGCAAAAATGGAGCTGTATGACTTTGGAGACTTGGCCTTAAGAGGTTTGCAGCTTTTACCTTTGCTTTTGAGACATTCCTTTGTTGTAGCTGGGAAGTAAACCCAGGGCCTTGCAATTGCACTACTCCTCCAGCTCAACACACCTTCTTTGAACCCAGCTGCTATGCTATGAAGAAACACCAATAGTTACTGTGAGATGCTGACCTGAAACAGAATTGAGGACACAGGCCCACAGCCCCAGCTGAGTTCCCAACCAGCAGCCCATCACCAACTGCCACTTACAAGAGGGACGGTTCTGAGATGTCCAGAGTCTCAGTTGACACCACATCAAGCACAGGAACTGCCCAGCCAACTCACAGAATTATTAGAAGTAATAAATTACTCTTTGGGATGGTTTATTTCACTGCAATAGATAAATTAATTTATCAAAAGGGACTTATAATATATTTGTTATGCAAAGCATTATTAAATTCACATTGTTGAGAACCACTGTTGCAAACAATAAATACTTTATAATTTGGACTTCAAAGATTCAACATGTTGCAAGGTTTTTAAATAAATTTCATTTCCTAATGAGATAATTCAGACTAAAAACTATTCAATTCCTAGATTTAAAAAGAGAACCAATAAGGCAACCACTTGCCACGTTCGATTCTGAATTTTTCTGATTTCCTCCCATTTTGTTCAAATGAGAAGTCAATTATTTCTTACTATAGGACAAAAACATGGCTAGAGTTAGGTGTAAGTCATCCTGTGGGTCAAAAACAGGTGAAGTCCCTTGATCTCTATGATTGCCAATCATTCACTGTGTGCTAATTCTCAAATGTATACAGATATTATTATGATTAGGAAAATATGATTCACTCAAAAGTGTTGCTTATTTCAGAGTGTGTGTTTTCCTTTTAGTGTGTGTGTGTGTGTGTGTGTGTATATATATATACACATTTTATATATATATAGTCATTATATATATTTATATATATATAGTCATTTTATATATATATATAGTCATTATATATATTTTTGTCATTATATATATATATATAGATAGATAGATAGATTTTTTTTTAACTTGTGGAGATATTTTGACATTAAAACAGTTCTCAGGCTTGAAATATTGGAAAACCACTGGTGGAAATCCTTAATTCCCCCTGCTAATGGATTTGTTGTTGCTAGTATTTCTTCAAATGAATCACTCTCTGCTATTTGTTTCCTGGACCTTAAAATCATTTGGCTTCTTCTTGCAAACTGAACAATAAGTTAGGAAAATACATTGCATAGCGGACATTCCTCCCTGGGGAACCCTCCCTCTTTAGAGCTAGGCTTCCTTTCTATTATTTTAATAAATCTTATTACTCTGCTCTCTCAAAGAAAAAGGAAGGAAGGAAGGAAGGAAGGAAGGAAGGAAGGAAGGAAGGAAGGAAGGAAGGAAGGAAGGGAGGGAAGGAGGGAGGGAAGGAGGGAGGGAGGGAAGGAAGGAAGAAAGGAGGGAAAGTTAAAGCAAAATATCCCTTAAATAACTCTTATAAAAATACTTTATAGAGAAATATTTAGAAAAAACAAACTTTGTATAAGATCTAGTGACTTGATTTAAGATAGAGTAAGTAACTGGAGTAAAAGGAAAGGCTAGCGGAATCATATGGATTACTGGGAATTCGCAGTAATTGTGGCATTTGATTTGGATGTGTACACAAATAAGGATGATTCTGGAAGTCCCGAGTCAGTAAATGACATTTAAATCTGAGCGAAACTTTTAATATTTTTATAGTGCTTTGTATTTTTGAAGGGCTTTTCCTAACTGTAATCTACCTCACAGAGTATCTTAAGGATCTTATATTATTCTCCTCATTGACTGACCATGAAACTGAGGGCACAAAAAAAGTGAGATTATTTGGCTAGGTCCCAGAATCACAGAGCTCAATCAGGAACTCAACTCTCTGATTACTTATAGAATAAATGTGATTTTTAAGATTAAATATTATAAAATATCTGTTCTTGTCAAGCACTGACACTGAGTTTGCCAACCTTTTTAAAAAATTTGTTCTAATTAGTTATACATGACATCAGAATGCATTTCAGTTCATCATACACAAGTGGAACACAGCTTTTCATTTCTCTGGTAGTGTACGGTGTAGAGTTGCACCATATGTGCAGTCATATATGTACCTAGGGTAACGATGTCTGTCTCATTCCACCATCTTTCCTATCCCCGAATTTGCCAACCTTTATGGAGAATAGCTTGATCTTAGCCAGAGAACTTGCTGAAGATGGATACACACACACACACACACATACACACACACATATGCATACACACACAGGAGTCAATGTAGTTAGGCCTACTCTGTTGTATCTGTATTGAATATGTACAGACATTTTTCTTGTTATTATTCCCTAAAAATACAGTATAATAACTATTTACATGGTATTTACATTGTATTAGATAGTATAAGTAATCTAGGGATTATTTTGAGTATATGAAAGGATGTGCAAAGGTTATATGCAAATAGTATGCCACTTCATACAAGGGACCTGAGCATCCAAGAACTTTAGTATCTGAGGAAGGATCTGGAAAATATGTCCTGTTAGAATGAATAAAAGCATTTTTAGAAACCTGTGAATGCTGTTTTCATTAATCTAAGCATAATCTAAGCATGGTGAGTATGCTTCCTGAGTAATCTCATTTTCGGGGCAAGTACTGTAGCTCTCCTCTCAATCATTCTGCCGTCACCAGTATACCTAGGTGGGTCTTGACTTTCAAATAAGTACTTGTTGCATTTTAAATAATTTATCTGCCTCCCAATAACTTAAATATAGACCAACACAGAGAGGTATAACAATGTAAGAAAAAGACAGGTTGAAAAGAATTATATTGAAATTCTCTAGTGCAAGAAAAATCAGAGGACTATTTTGAATGTGTATTAATCTTGGAAGAGACTTTATATATCATTGAGTTATAGGAGGTTTTCATTTTTTATTTTGTTACGTCAGAACAATCCAAGTAGGAGTATAGAGGGAAGAAGGAAGAAGGAAAGAAAAACTGTCCATTGTCATCGCTGTTTCAGAAGAGAGGAGATGCGATCTCAGAATAAAGGACAATTGTTTAAATTGAAAGTTGGCTTAACAAGGTGCTGGTCCTGAGCTCCTTGCTATGCTGTGGCCCAATGGCATTTAATAACAGATGGCTATTGATTCACACAACTGTGTTGGTGTTATGGTTTAGGCATGAGGTGTCCCCCAAAAGCTCATATGTGAGACAATGCAAGAAGGTTTAGGGGTGAAATGATTGCATTATGAGATCCTTTACCCAATCAGTGAATTAATCCCCTGATAAGATTGTGGCTAGAGGAGGTAGGTTGTTGGGGGCATGATTTGGGGTATGTAATTGGTGAACTCAATCAGGAACTCAATCAGAAACTCAACTCTCTGAACTTAGTTTCTCTCTCTCTCTCTCTCTCTCTCTCTCTCTCTCTCTCTCTCTCTCCTTTTTTTGTGGGAGGTGGGTACTGCGGATTGAACTCACGGGGCACTCAACAACAGAGCCACTTCCCTAGCCCTATTTTGAGACAGGGTCTCTCTGAATTGCTAAGTGCCTCCCTAAATTGCTGAGAATAGATTTGAACTTGTGATCCTTCTGCCTCAGCCTCCAGAGCAGCTGGAATCACAGGCATGACCATCACACTGTCTCTCTCCCTCTCTCTGCTTCTTGGTGGCCATGTCCCCAGCTGCTTTACTCTGCCACACCTATGGACCAGGATGTTCTACCTCACCTAGAACCCCAAGGAATGGAACTGGCTGTCTATGGACTGAAACCTCTGAAACCATTAGCCCCCAAATAAACTTTTCCACCTCTGCAGTTGTTCTTATTGGGTCTTTTGGCCACAGAAGTGAAAAGGCTGACTAAAACAATAGAACCACAGATCTAGGCCAATCTCTCAATTGCACAGATAAGCAAATTAAAATTCTCAATACTTTAAGAAGCACTTTAAAGTGAATTTGCAAAGTGGGGCCCCCGCATTTTTTTTAAGAGCATCCTACTTCAGTTCTCTGCTTATGTTGGCCCAAACACCTTAGAGACTGTGTACACGGAAAGGTCCAGTAACCGTTTCCAGAAGCCACTTTAGTTCCTTGCTGATCATCTCAGAAAAGAGACAGTGACTTCTTTATTTTTACCTTCATGCTGAAGTAGTCCATACAAATTTATTCCCCTCATCTGAAACCTCAGTGTTTTAGCTGTTAATGTTATCAGCAAGAAAAGTCAGGCCTCTTATTAACAGGTAGATAAGAGTATAAATGAAATCTGGGAAGCTTTTTATGTTATGCTTTTGTTCATAAGACATAAGAGAATTTTCATGAAATTTGCATCCTCACAGAGCTATATCTCTTGTATCTCTGAATACACAGAATTTTGTTTTCTTAATGTCTTTATCTTGTCATTTTTGTGATTGGCATGTATTGGATTTATATGCATGGCTCTTGAAGTTGGGCATTATAACCCATCTATCTTCTCTGCTATGCCTTTGCATTTCATTTTTTTCTGTCCCTTCTCACTCTGTGCAATGTCCCCTCTCCCCAACCTCTTTCAACACATTCTTGTTCAGAATAGTTTCCAAGATACATCTTTGGAAATTTCAGTTTAGAAAATTTCATTGTATTGATACCCCAAGTACTTTATAATGATGTCAATCATTTACATTCTAGTGTGAATAAGTTTTCAGGTTTGTTTGACCCGCCAAGATCTAATTTCCTGGAGAGACCATGGAGATAAGTATATCAGAGAAGGCTGCCATCAAGTGGGGAAAATGGCAAAAGAATGGAGAACCTAAAAGCTTTGAGCATGAATTCCATCTACTTGACAATTTTGCTTAGGTCTGAGTGTTGTTCTAGTTTAAAAAAAAAAAAATCCATTTCAATTAGGTAATCAGACTCACCTGCAGACAACTTTGTGTAGACAAAAGAGAAATGGATGTGATTGTGTTAAAAAAAAAAAACAGAAAATCATACTTAACAAATAATCAGCACAAAGACTTCTGGTTAATCATGGTGGATTGAACAGATGCATTTGCTGTGATCCTTCCATAAACCACACTGAAATAGCATTAAAGGATTAAAAAGGAACAAACCCACAGAACAAAGAGAATGGCAGAGGAAATGACAACAGACAAAATACGTCAACCAAGATTGGGAAAGCAAATGAGTGATACCTGATTTATAGCATGAATAAGGTTGAAACCCAAGACTCTGGGTGGAGAGCCAGCCCACAGTAAGCCACTTCTCTGCAGATCTCCAGAAAGCCACAGAACTTTGTAGGAAGGAGAGGCCTCCACGGGAGGGAGTGCACTGACTTTGGAAGAATAGTTTGAAAATCTTTAGAGTTGGGGCTCTGGATCACCTCCCTCCTGACAGAGCTGCACAGCTACCTCTCCCAGCCCTTCAGAAGAATGAAGGTTTGTTCCAGAGGGTGTGTGGATGACTTTGAGACAGATAGAGAAAACCAAGCAGGAGAAATACCCAGGGGAAAGGTATGGGCTTTAGTTGTGTAGGTTGATAGCCACAATAATAAACCACAGAATGTTGATTCATTATGCTATAACCATTTTGGGAGGGGGAAATGTTTGTTATGTGGGTGGGGTGGGAAGGTAAGAAATAGCAGTCTTGCGTAAGAAGTCAGGCTGGGGGTGTGGCTCAGTGACAGAGCCCTTGTGAGGCCCTGGGTTCCATCTCCAGCACCACAGGGGAGGCGGGGAGTCAAAAGGCTATATTTAAAACAGAAAAAGAAATCAGGAAATAGCTGAATAAAGAGGTTATGTTGAAACACAGCCAGAAAAGATTAGGAGTGGGGCCTCCACAGAATGAGATTCCAGCATGGGAAAACACACTCCCTATAGAGTTTAAAGGTTTGGTTGTTATTTACTTTTTTTTTTTTTTTTTTTTTTTTAGTACTGTGGATTGAACCCAAGGGTGCTCTACCACTGAGCCACATCCCCAGCCCTTTTTAAATTTTATTTTGAGACATAGTCTCACTAAGTTTCCCAAGCTGGTCTGGAACTTGAGATCCTCCTGTTTCAGCCTCCTAAGTAGCTGGGATTGTAGGTGTGTATTTTCATACAAAATAAATGGAGTTGTTTTCATCTCTTTTCTGAGATGAATCATTTTGAAATACACCAGAGAATTCTGTTCTCAACAAGGTCAGTCCTCAGCAAAATCTACTGACCAGAGCCTAACTCTCTGGGGTAAGGAAATATCCAACTCCATTTTATTCATATTTTGTATGAAAAGAGATAACTGAAATACCTAGATTACTGTTTATAGTAATCACTATAGCAGTATAGTTTGTTAGAAATTCAGAGGATTGTTTTGTGTAAAAATGTTTTTGGGGAGAAAGGCCTGGGCAGTCCTTGACAGTGCACAATCTAATGCAGTAGATGGAAGCTCTTTTGTGTAGTTCCAGTTTACCTGATGCACAGATGATGATGAAGATTGACAGGCCTGGTGTGGTTTGAACACCTGTGCCAGTCTGACTCACAGAATGGCTTTGGGCATGCCTCTTAAATGTTGTGGTCCTTATCCTGTGAATGTTTATGCAGATTATTTCACTTTCAGTTCTAAAAATATCTGGAAATTACTAGGAAAAATCTATTATTTAGCAATTATGGAAGGTTGTTGATTACCTTGAATTTTAAAATAATTAATATATATGTGGAGAAATTTTTGAAACTGTGCCATGGAGGAGGAGGAATTGTTTCTTACTCTCTATGGTAAAAGGGAGATTAAAATGAAATTTAGTTAATGACAGATGTTGGGTTTTGATTTGGGAAGACTGATGCAAAATTAGCATTGTAAAATATTGTGGATAAAACAGAGCCCGATGGTAGAGATAGATGATGGAGTTCATCTCATGAGAATCTTGGTCATGATGATATATAAACACACTTACCATATGCCAGGCACCATGCTAAGGACTTCCCATAGTGGGATCATTAAATCTTCTCAACACTGCAAAGCATAGGTAGTTGTATCCCTATATATCGAATGAAGTAACTACACAGTTCAGAGTTTAGTGTGATTCTAAATTATCTTCATTTTAAGCAGGAATATTCCCTAATTTTGTTATAGTCCTATACATAGGGAAAAGGTTTCCAGTTCTACATGTGAGGACTTGAAAGTTACCACGCCGTCCAAACAACAGGTAAAAATCTGAACGAACAGAGAAACTAACAGTTCTTAGATGTAAAAGAGAAACAAGGTCATAGGGCAAACTGATACCCCCCAAAACTGGAGAAACAGTCACAGCATATAGAGCAAAAACCTTCTCAGAAACCAGTGCCAAGGTAGTAAATCCTGAAGTATAATTGACAAATTGATGGAGGCCAGGAATGGATAAGTATGAGAGTTAAAAACTCTGGGTGGGGGGACCCAATCATGGGGTCTCCATGCTTTTGTGAGTTACCTCCAAGAGCTCATCTAGGTTCTCAAAGTAAATATTGGAGAAAATAATCTCCTGCCTCTGGCAGGGGAAAAGGAAAAGGAACCATTTTGAAATACACCAGAGAATTCTGTTCTAAACAAGGTCAGCCCTCAGCAGAATCTACTAACCAGAACCTAAGGGTAAGGAAATATCCAACTCCAGTGGTAAGGAAATATCCAACTCCAGTTCAACCCAGCCACCCTGTCCCACCTAAGAGGAATACTTATGAAGTTCTATCTAAGGTTCAGGCTCACTATAAGACTGAGACCTAATCATAGGAGAAGCCTTCTCCCTCCACAACCTCTACCATATTACTAAAGGTCTGTTTACAGCAGGTCTTTTCACCCAGTATATTATGTCTGACTATCAAAAAAATTACAATATGTATTTTTAAAAGCCACACAGTTCAGGGATGGGGTAGTAGGCGGTGGTAGAGCACTTGCCTAGCACGGTATGAGGAGCTAGGTTTGATTCTCAGCACCACATAAAAATAAATAAACAAAACAAAGATGTCGTATTCATCTACAACTAAAAAAAAAAAAATTAAAGAAAAAAAAAACCCACACAATTCAAAGAAACAGAATGAACATGGGAACCACTGTAATCCCAACTACTCGGGAGGCTGAGGCAAGAGGATGTCGAATTCAAAGCGAGCCTCAGCAAAATGAGGCACTAAGTAACTCAGTGAGACCCTGTCTCTGAATAAATTACAAAGTAGGGCTGGGATGTGGCCCAGTGGTGGAGTGCCCCTGAGTTCAATCCCTGGTACCCTCCCCCCCCAAAAAAAAAAAAACACTGTAACACAAATTATAATACCTATGACAAGCTGATTAGCAGACCAGCCACAACTGAGAAAAGAAACTCTGAGCTTCAGATAACTCAACAGCAACTTCCAATACTTGTGAAAAGTGAGGACAACAAAGAAAAACAGAACAGAATATCAAAAACTGTGGTACAACTGCAAAAGGTGTGATGTGCACCCAATGAAAATGCCAGAAGGAGACAAAGAAAGACAACCACAGAAGAACTATTTAAATAATAATTTCTGAGAATTTCTCCCAAATTAATATCAGGCACCAAACCACAGTTCCAGGAATCCAAGAGAACAAGTTGGCTAAATGCCAAAAACAACACCTAGGCAGATTGTTTTCAAACTACAGAAAAAACAAAGATAAAGAAAAAATTCTGAAATATGTCAAAAGAAGGGGAAACCCCACCTTGCCTATAAAGAGCGAAGATAAGAAATATGGTGGGCATCTCCTCAGAAACCATGAAAGCACAAAGAGTGGGGTGAAATATTTAAAATAAAGAGAGTGTAGGGAACTATTTAAAAATTTAAGAGAAAATAACCACAAATCTAGGAGAAATTATCCTTCAAAAGTGAATAAGAAATAAAAACTTTCTCACACAGGGAAAATTCAGGAAATTTGTTGCCAGTGGGACTGCCTTGTAAGAAATGTTAAAAGGAAAAGAAGAAGGAGGAGGAAGAGAAGCAGTAGTAGTAGTTGTTGTTGTTCTTTAGAGCCAGGCACACACCTAAAATCCCAGTGATTTAGAAGACTGAAACAGGAGGATTGCAAGTTCAAGGCCAGCTTTAGCAACTGATACCCTCTGCAACTTAGCAAGAGCCTGTCTCAAAATGAAAAATAAACAGGACTCAGGATATAGCACAGTGGTAAAAGTGACCCTTTTAATTCCCAGTAAAAACAAAAGAAGAAGAAGAAGAAGAGGAGGAGGAGGAGGAAGAGGAGGAGGAGGAGGAGGAGGAGGAGGAGGAGGGAGGAAAGAAAGAAAGAAGTCATTTAGAGAGAAAAAATTTTTATCTACATAAAGAAAGAGGAATAAATAATGAAAAAGTGAAATTAACAAAAGAACTTCTGTTTTATTTATTCTTAATTGATCTAACATAATAATTTGCTCAAAATAATAACAATGTTGTATATATGCTTATGTATTTCTCTTGCATGTGTGTGTGTATATATATATATATATATATATATATATATATACTTATGTACATGCCATGTTTAAGTTAAATGAATGACAGCAATGATAGAAAGAATGGGAGAGTAGATAGGATCATTTTGATATCACAAGGCAGGCACACTACCTGTGAAATGGTATAGTGTTATGTAAAAGTGGACTTAGATTAGTTGTAAGTGTGTATTGCCAATTCTAGTACAACCACTAAAAGAGTATAAAAAAAAAAAAGAAATACAAGTGACATGCAAAAAGAAGAGAAAACAGAGTATAAAAAATACTTAGTTAAAACCACAAAAGCCAGAAAGAGAGTGAAAGACAAAAATAGGAACCAAAGAACTAGGGCCACTATAGCAAGAACAACAGCAACAAAACAATAACAAATATGGTAGGTATTAGTGAAACTAGATTAATAATGACTTTGAATGTCAATGATCAAAGACAACAATTAGAAATTGTCAGCGTGGATCAAGAAAAGATCAAATTATATGTTGTCTACAAGCAACCCACTTTTTACAAATTAAAAGTAAAGAACAGAGAAAGATATACCATGCTAACAACTAATCAAAAGAAAGCAAGAGTAGCTATGTTAAATTTCAGAAAGAGCAGACTTCAGAGCAGGGAAAATTATTAGAGATAAAGAGTGCCATTACATGATGATAAAGGGGTCAATTATCCATGAACACATAACAATCCTTAATGTGTATGCACCTAGCAACAGAGTATCAAAGTACATGAAGCAAAACCTGACAAAACGGCAAGGAGAAATAGATGAAACCACCGTCAGAGTTAGAGGCTTCAACACCGTGTCAGAAATGAACAGACCCAGCAGTCAGAAAGTCAGTAAGAACATAGTTGAACTCAATACCATCCATCAATTGGATATAATTGTCATCTCTAGACTACTTCATCCAATAACAGCAGAATACACATTCTAATCAAGGTCACATAGAACATTCACCCAAACAGACCACATTCTGGGCTAGTAAGCACACCTTAATGAATTTAAAAGAGTGGGAAAAATGTTTTTACATATATACCTAGTGAGAATTTTTTCCTACTTCATCTCTAGGTTTTTAACAAGAAGAAAGCATAATCCCTATTATAGTCATGTGAAGCATGTCAATAAAAACTGTAGCATTTTGTTCTTTCTGGGGAATCCTTGAGACTTTGTAATAGGAAGACTAAGAAATACTAACTCTTTGACTATGGCATTTAGTTCATCAACTCCTAGAATTAACATGGTTATCTTGCTGCCCTCCAGTCTGCCTCAACCCATCTTCTCCGGCTCCAAGAGGAGACAGTTCTTACTTACTGTTACATGGTTGGCTAAATGGAATATTTATTTTCAGTGATTCAAAACCTGTGCCTAAAATGCTGCCTCAGAACCACATTTGGCCCCAGAGTAAAGCCTGCAAGAAGATATCCCTTTTAATTTTTCATACCTAGTTTTAATTATATATATTTTTTTGGTCTGATTGGTTGTTCACAGCATCAAGAGACCTCTAAGAAATGCAATGGATGAAGCAGAAGAAAGATTAGATAAATTCCTCTTTGAGGAAGTCAGATGAGGACATTGAGGAAGGCACTCAGTTTATTCAGGGGAGAGATTCAAAAAAATTGGTGCATTTCTGGATTTAATTGATATACCAGAAAAACTGTAGAGATGCAGAATTTTTATGAATTTTTTATATGATTCTGAAAAAACACTTTAATATATATTATTAGGTATAGACAGACACAATACCTTTATTTTATTTGTTTATTTTTTATGAGGTGCTGAGGATCTAACCCAGTGCCTCACACAGACTAGGCAAACGCTCTACCACTGAGCCACAACAACGGCCCCTGAAAATACATTTTTAATGCCAAAGGTGTTCTTTTTTGCAGGGTGAGGAATAGTTATAGATGTTTCTCTACTTATGATAGGGTCACACCCTGATAAGCCCATGATGAATTGAAAAATTGTAAGTAAAAAGTGCATTTAATATACCTAAACTATGGAACATTGCAGTTTATCAACACAGTGGCCCTGAAGGGTGTTAATTATTTCCTCCTGTGAAACTGGGAGCTGTAGCTCACTGCCATTGCCCAGCATGAACAGAGTATCATATAGCATTTTGCTAGTCAAAATTCAAATTGTGGTTTCTAGTAAATGAGTATTGCTTTTGCACCATTGTGAAATGGAAAAGTCACAAGCTGACCATCCTAAATTGGGAACATGTCTATGTAATTTTCTCTATTTTTAAAATAATTGTATATGTCCTATATCCATCTACCAGGTGAGATATATTAAAAAAATACAAAAGTTTTCAAAATAAAATATGTTCTTAGGTAAACCAATCATATTTTTATTTATCATGAAATTTGTGTTATACTAATCAAAACATATTTATGATAGTACAAACCCATGTAACACACAGAATCTTAACTCTGCACCATGAAATATCCCAAGATGCAAGTTCAACCCATTCAAACTCTGGCAATTAAAATTCTTTGGTTAGTGGTTATAAATGGTATGTATTAAATGGCTTCAATTTGTTCTGATTAGAAAGAAAATAACTCCTAGAATATCGTGTGAACATTGAGGTTAGATTTTTGAATCTGGTTTTGTTTTTAAATCAGTGAGGTTTTCTCTTGAGCATTCGGTCTCCAGTGTCAGCATGCATCAGAATCACTGGTGAGAGAGCACAGCTGCCAGAGCCTTGCCCTGGAACTTTGTGATTCCGTTGCCAAGGTGCCTATGTGGCAGGGGGTGGGGCCTGTAACATGAATATCAAACAAGTTCCTAGGTGAGGTTGATGCAGCTGGTATCTGGAACACCCTTAGAACCATTGTTCAGTAAAATTGATGAACACATTTTCCTCTCTTCATGCCAATGGTGACCTCATTTTGTTGGAGGCTTTATCATAGTTTTTTTTTCTTTTTCTTTTTTGTAGAGGGATAGAACCCAGAACCTACACTGAGCTGTATCCCCAGCCTTTTACTTAATCTGAGACAGGATCTCACTGAGTTGCCTAGGCTGGCCTGTAATTTGGGATCCTCCAGCCTCAGTCACCCAAATAACTGGGATTATAGGCAGCTGCCACTGTGTCCAGCAATTTTCTTGGTTCTATAAAACATCTGTAAGAACAGTTCCATCTATTTTTAGTATTTAAGTCAAGGAATTCCATGCTAATAACTTTAATCCTTTTCAGTTACCTTCTTTTGACTTTGAAAGAGTGAGGAGGTAGCCCTTCCTGCTCACCACCACCGGCCCGTTACACTTAACGCCTGTAATGGAAAAAACATGTCTGGTTACCGGATTACTGTTAGGTAGATGACTGTTTAATGTATCATAGTGTTTGGCCCTGTTTTCTGTTTTCCAGCTTGATTTTTAAAGGATGGTAATGTTTGTTTTTTGAAGTATTTGTTTACATGAGCACGTAGGGGTGTTGGTATCTGGCCTATAAAACTTACTTTGACAACTAACAGAAACATCACAGGATTCATCATGAGTAACCAATAAATTAATGTCGGTGAACGGATTAGTTAATTAGCTCTAATCTTGGCAGTAAGGATCATTAGTGTTTAATGAGAATGAATAATTTCAGAAGACATGGAAATATATTGCCCCAAGCCAAATAGTTTATAACCATAGTATTGCAAATTGCTGTGTGAAATTAATGAGGGACATTTTCACATATTGTTAGATGATCTATAATATTTTTTATGTTATATCTCTAGGTCCAATAGGATGTATACGAGGGTCATGTCATTTCATTGTACATTAATACAGTTAACCTAGTCTTGAAATTTTTGTCTAACTGTAAATGGCTGCCTGTCTATTTTCCTTTCCTGGCTAACTTTGATTTTAGGTTAAAATTCGTTCCTCAGAGACAATTTCTCTGCTCTCCTCCATCTATCCTCCATTTCACTCTGTGTGTGTGTGTGGGGGGGTGGGTGCTGGGGAAGGAACCCAAGACCTCCTTCACGCACACTAAGCAACTGCTCCAACACCCAGCCACATCCTTGGTCCCAGCCTTCATTCTATCTCATGGTGTCTGGTTCTTAACCCCTGTGGAGTACCCCCACTGCAATTTGTAAGTATATATTTAATCGTATGTTTTTATGTGGAGAATGTTTCTCTATCACTGATGTCGTGAGGATAGAGAGCAAAGGGGAAGGATTTCATGAATAAAGGCTGCAAGAGTGAGGGATACCAGATACCCCAAAGTCTTAGTTTCTCTCTTAGCTATAAATACACCAAGGATGAGCTGGAGTCGTCGGGTTAAATGAACTTGAAAATGTCAACAGCCAAAACTGAAGTCCTCTTAAAAGTCAGGCTGTTCTGCCTACTATTACCACAGATGTTGACCTGAAAAAATGCCTACATAAAGCCAAATACTCTCCAATTCACATCATTTACTTTGATCATTGTACTGAAGGAAAAAAAAAAGATCAGTTATGATTGCTTTCCTCCTTTAGCTAACATTCTGATATGAAGAGAAAGGTAAAACTGAAAAATAAATCCGAATGTCACCTTCAATGTGACATTGGATCAAGGGAAATTCTAAAGGGGCAACAGTTGTTCTTCATACTCTGAGACCAATTGATGCTGCCTTGTATGAATCTCTGTTTTAGCAGAGTTATTTCATAATGATGCTTTATTTTCAAGAGTCATAACTGGACAAAATATAACTAACTCAATCCATAATGAGACAGCAAACATTGCTTCTTATCCTAACTTGAAAATGTTTCCACTTTACACAAGGCATGGTTGCATTATAAAATGTGGATATCCAACGTGACTGGCCATGCTCAGGGATGGCCATAGATGGTGAAAAGTGGATATCAGTATCCTAATAAGACATATAATCCCTACACCCTACTTTGACAGAGCCTTGATTCTACGGCTTCCAAGCTCTCTCCTCCTTCCATCTTATATAGCATTGCCATTTTGAGTGTAGGGGTGGTGGGGCTTGGACTTAGGGTCTTGTGCAGGCTAAGCTGGTGCTCTACCATTGAGTGACACCCCTAATTTCAGTGCTGATATTTTGTCTCCCTAAAATACAGCTCTAATGATGTTATGACACACCTCTACTCCCTGTGCCTTTGGAAGGTCAGCTTCAGAATCAAGTCTAAACTCCTTAAGACTCAACCAACATTTCCAGTCTTACAGTTGTCAACTTTCAATGAATCTTGCCCTTGGCTCATTTCCCTTCCTATGAGTTATTGCTTTCTTCCTGTGTTACACCTCTTACTTCTATATCCCAAATCCTGATACCCTGCAAGGACCTCTCTAGTTGTCTTATCCTTCATGGAGACTTTCTGATCATCCAGCCACCCCCCACAGCTGGGCTAGCATTTTGTATCAAGGTTATATAACACTACCTTTACCCCATCTTACATTTATTTATATTGATTATTTATGCCTAGTTTCCCTTAATTTGAAAAAATGGTCTTAGAGAGTTTAATTTTCTTACCTCTGAAAATGCCTAGTATAGTTCTAGTATTACAGGATGCTGTAATGCCAAAAAAATGAACTGTGAAATAAATAAACTGTGAAATAAATACCAAAATATAGTAATCAAACACTATTAGTTCCAATGGTTTCTTTCACATTTGCATTCTGAAATATGGCTTTATTTAGAATTATGGATATCAGTAAATTCTATCTCAAAATATCTATATTTGATCTCTTTCTTCCCAAAAGTGCTCTTTGTAAAAACAAAGCAAATTATTACTTTGTGATTTATATTAGAAATGAAAAAAAAACCTCATGAATTAAATACTAAAGTAGATATAAATATTTACTTCTAGGATGATCATCCAGGGTAAATATGTTTATCATCTTATATAAAATATTTACAAGTTTGAAGTAAAAAGGAATTTATTTTTAGTAACATGAAAAACTGGTAATTTTTTGGCCTAATCTATCAAATGCTAGAAAAACAAATGGATTAAATGTTTATACATTTAATCAAGCAAATGAATCAAGCAAAAATTTACAGTTAACATAATGAAATTAAAATTGATATTTTTCATATTCTTATTGGTGCATTATAATTACACACAGTAGTGGGATTCATTGTTACATATTCTTACATGCACATAATATAACATATAATTTGATCAATATTATTCCCCAGTACCTCTCTTTTCTCCTCATCCTCCCTTCCCAGGTACCTTTCTTTTATTCTACTGATTTCCCTTCTATTTACATGAATATGCACAGAAATAGTAAGGAGTCTAGACTTTAAGGATTGGAAGGACATACAGGTTTAAACTTTGTTCTTATAGAAAATAAATACATGACATAAATTAATACGTTCATATTGTAGTGTGCTTGGTACATAGGTGCTAAAATCTTATTTTGTTATTATTTCAGCAAAATTTGCTAAGCCAGAATGACAAATGAGGGAGATCAGAACATGCCACCTCAATATTTGCTACTTGAAGCCGGGTGCAGTGGCACATATGTGTAATCCCAGTGACTGGAAGCTGAGGCAGGAGGATCACAAGTTGGAGGCCAGCCTGAGCAACTTAGCAAGATCCTGTCTCAAAATATAAGTAGGTAGGTAGGTAGGTAGGTAGGTAGGTAGATAGATAGATAGATAGATAGATAGATAGATAGATAGATAGATAGGACTGGAGATGTAGTTCAGTGATAGTTTGCTCCTAGGTTCATCCCTAGTAACTAACACACACACACACACTCACACACACACACACACACACACACTCTATCATATTGATTATTTTGAGCTAAAGGCAATTGAGAAAGGCAGAAGCAAAAGGACTCTCTGCCCTCCACTTTCTACCTAAAAGCAGAGCATAAATTTCCAGTAAGAAAGGTGCCTTCCCTCTAACAGAAAAAGGGGAATAATTTTATCACTGGAGACAGAAAGTCAATGCACAGTTGAATCTGTACAAAAGAATCATATTAAAATAATCCTATTGTTTATTAGTGTCCCCATATATATTTCCCTAGTCATTTTCCCACAACTTGCCACCACTAGCCCAAATCCCTCTTTCCTTTGTCTTGTCATGCATACACAAAGATTCGATGTAAGCTCTCAGTTCTAGCTGGTTCTTCTTCAGATCTTTATTTCTTTTCAACAAAGGCCCCTGAATACATGTAAAATATTAACATCAGATAAAATCTACATGCTTTTCTCCTGGTAATCTTTTTTTTTTTTTTTCAGGCACAGTCGTAAATCTAAAAGAGTAGGAGAAAAGTCTTTCTTCCTTTACACAGTTATTTTATAACTAAGGCTTGTCTTCTTTCCCTCAAAGCCTGGAATGATAATGGGGGGGGGCGGGTGTTTGAAGGGGTATTGACAATAAAGCCCCTAAGCATAGAAGGAAGAGGATTCTGCTCATACCTTTGCAATTATAATTTGCTGAGGAATTGAGATCAGATACTCACCCCTCAGATCTTCCTTCAGTGTCTTTTCTCAGTTCCACTGACCTCTATTCAGAAGACTTGTTATCACTTTAGTTAGAGTCTTTCTGTTACTTTCCCCTGTACCAATTTGGCATTTCCCATCATATGCTGAAATTAGATGTCCTGTTACTAAATTCAATTCAATTCAACATCTTCAATACTGAGCCCATCACTCCCTGATCTGTCCCTCCAACCCTGCTTATCTTGACTTGCCAAACTCAAGACTGTCTCTAAAGAATGTTAGAGTAACTGTCTCACTGTCTCCCCTCTGCCATCGCATTCCACTCCACTGTCAGATTAGCTGCCCTCCAAACCACAAATCACATTATCTTTGCTAAAAAAATGTTCTTTTGTATTGATTAATGTTCAAACTTCCAGCCTCAACTTCAAGGTCTTCTACCAGGAGAAATCAGTATGACATTAGCAATATACAGCTGAGCCCACGTGGCTAGAAGGAAGCAAACGGCATGATAATTACAGCTCTTTCTAGAGCTTTCCAGACAACCTGATGAGGTCAGATGCCACCATTACACAGGTTTTTACCTCGGGTGATGGTGCTCAAGACAAAATGAAACAACCAACCAGCAAAGCCTGGCGTTTTTATTTACTGGTAAATACTAAAGTTCCACGCTGTGTCAATTTAGCACACTATTAACAAACAGTTTCAAGTGTTATATACAGAGAAAAAGAGTTCAATGAAAATGGGACAAATTTTCAACCAAAATAATCTACAGAGAGGGGGAAAAGGGCAGATGGCGTGGGATGACTATTTGAATTCCTTTACATGTCATGATTTGGCTTGACTCTCTCTATTGATCAAAATCCCACACAAAAAAATTTCCAAGCTCCACTTTGCCTGGGGAATCACATCTTCACTTAGAGTCTCCATAATCATTAAGACAATTTTAAACATCATTCAAAGAAGAAAAAAGTTCCTATTTGGTTCACCCATAGTTTTTAGCTTCCATTTCCAACCAGCCCACAATAACACCGACAAATGAGGAGTTAAAATTTGTCTTGTCAATATTGAAATGCTTTGTCTTTTTCTGATGCATACAAGTTTCACATAATCACATGATATGTTATTTTAAGATTCTAGTCATTTTAAATTAATAAAAGAAGAGCTGGAATTGCCTGCTATGAATTTTAATTATCCAAATATGACCTACAGGACTAGGTACACCTCATTGGTAGAGCACTTGCCTAGGATGTGTGCCAGGTCTTGGGTTTGAGTTTCGGTATTGCCAAAAAAAAAAAAAAAAAGCACAACAAGATAAATCCTAAGATTTAGCATCTTAATCAGATAGATTTCCTATCACTTGTGTTAAATATTGATGCCAAAGTTAATTATTCAGCCATCTACAAATACTCAGTTAACAATAAAAGGATCATCTCACTGATTGATAGATTTTTTTGTTTATTAACTTTATTCTATCAATCTATTGCATTTAGGAATGGCTATTATTTAAGTGTGTTGTATTTTTAAAAGATAGGGAAACGTGCATATTTATTTTTCCTAAAACTCTGCAGCTTGACTCCTGTCTTAGCATGCAACAGGGCCCTAACTATGTGCCCAGCTGAGCACAGGTTACACAATTGTACACCTCCACCATCAAGGAGCTATGAGACCAGGACCATGTACCCCACAGTAGCTTTTCTTTTTTTCAGGACCCACCTAGAACTCTGAACTAGAATCAGAAAATTTTCATTCTAGTCCTAATTCTGTTTCCAACTAACTGTACTTGCTTAGTATGTATTTTTATGTTTTTAATAATGTATAAAACTCCCTCAAACCAACTATGCAAAACAAAAGTTAGGACCTTGACAACCCAAATCTTAACCATATGGAACCTTCCCATCTCATCCCCTTGCCTTTCCTAACCTGAAAGACCCTTGTTCTGAATCCAGTATTCAAACTTTCTTTTATTTATTGCATCTATATGTTCTTTGAAAGTGTTTTCTGTTTTAGTTGTTTTTAACCTTAAAAAGGCTTTGGTCTACCTCCTGACTTATCCTTCATGTTTCAGTGAGTTATTATTGCTGAAGCTGATTTGGAGGAAATTTTTCTGGAACTTGCAACATAAAGCTCATGAGTCAATGGCCAAGCTTGAAATGAAGGATAGCCTTTTTCCACATGAATTTAACTGATCTGAGAGTGTTTGCAGATGGTCAACAGCAATGTCCTTATGTATCCCTTCTTACATTTATGTAATGATGGATTCCTAGGACTGGAAGTAATTCTACCATCTCCTAGACAGGATTTTCAGCTGGACTTCTCAATGCTAGCACTACCTCAATTTATGGAGTTTGCCCACTCTTCCTAAATTCAAAGGTTGAAGTTAAGTATGGTTGGAGGGAAGGGAAGAAATCCAACTCTTACTTAAACTGAAACTCATCTCCACTCCTATTCTTTGTTTGTTTATTTGTTTTGCTTTTCCACATTCAAGGAGGATGGGGAGCATTATGAAATTTCTTTCTTTTTTTAATATTAAAGGAACTTTGCTTTTGAAGATACAGCTTGGCTATTGACGTCAAAGAAGAGAACTATGTTCTGTGATGGATTTGCTGATGTTGGAGTACAGAGCTAGATGAATCAGTGGACTAACTCAGGATGGCAGCTTCTCAATTCTTGCCAATAATGAACTAATTGGTTACTTACTTTATTTATTCAACAAACATTTATTGAATATCTAACATGTGATGGTATTTAAAAGGGTACTTGGGATTTGTTTAAATGAAGAAATGACTGTCACAAGGAATAGGTTTATAATTCCAGTTTCCTGAAACAAGGAGAAATGACACACCACTCTTGGGGCCTTATGCGAAGGCGCTGAGGGTGGATCAGGAAGCGAAGGGAGTGACAGGGAGATCTAGGTGAGAGCCTTTATTGTGGTTCCCACAGAAAGAACTGGTTTGGCAGAGGAAGAAGGCTTAGGATTG
This sequence comes from Urocitellus parryii, assembly GCF_045843805.1. Classification (NCBI taxonomy): domain Eukaryota; kingdom Metazoa; phylum Chordata; class Mammalia; order Rodentia; family Sciuridae; genus Urocitellus; species Urocitellus parryii. The sequence continues at coordinate 63,878,962 of NC_135539.1, read as the reverse complement.
GCTAGTGTGAATAATATCATTGGACTTTGGCTTTCTGGTACCTGGCTATGGTATGATTAGGAACAGGAAAGAGTGGCTTGGGATATAAAAGTTCCAATAAAGGAAGTGATTTGAGGCATTGATTTTGGGTTAGTTGGTTTGCATACAAAAGTCATACTTGCAGGGTGTCTTTACCCTCTAGGAATTAGCTAACCCCAGGAAGGATAGTCTTTTCAGGATCAGTCAAGCCTCAGATGTCAAAGCATCAGAACAAGACATACTTAATATAGACAGGTACCATGTTGAATAGTGAGAATTAATAAGATATGGTACCTGGCTTCAAAGCACTCACAATCTGGAAAGAAGACAGACACAGGCTTGTGTTGATAGAACAGTACATCCAGTGCAGTGTTGGACATGTACCCTGGGTACCAGTACCAAAAAACAGACATCAAGCTCAGGTGGAGGGTCCTGGAAAAAGGAGGCGTCTGGAAGAAATGATGTCAGAACTGAGACTGGAAGTAGGTGTTATCTAAACAAGAAAGCCAGTGATGAAAACTGCTTAGAGGGGTGGATGAACAACAGATTGGAGGTAGACAACATGGTTTGTTTGGTGAACACAAAATGTGGTGCTCAAATTTAAAAATTGAGGCAGAGGCAGAAAGAATTGAAACTAGTTGGTGCAGACCAAATCAAAGAGGGCTTTGTATTACTTGAGGTTCTTATTCTGAAGATCAGGGTCACAATGAATTGTGTTCTGAAGACCACTTATATGCTGCATGGTGGTAAGATTGGTTTTTGTTATTGTTGTTGTGAAAGAATTTTATTCAAGATGATTTTGATAAGGGTCAAGACTAGAGCAAGAGAGACTGAACTCAACTTCCAGATACTGATGTTTTAAATAGTATTCTTCTCCACGATCTCCAATGCATATCAGCATAATAAAGTTCCTGAAAAGTGAAAACCAAATCAAACCTTTGTTTAACTTAACTCAGTGACACCTAGACTTATTTCATGACCAAACCTCCTTTCAACCTTCTTTAGAACATAGTACACACTTTGGGAAATGCTACCAGTGACTAGTGATCCACAAAACAGTTTTACACCAGGGGAACATCATTCATTTCGAATCTTAGGTTGCTTTATAAATGTTCCACCTCTCTGAAACAGCAGTAGTGATAGGAATGGAGAAGCACAGATGGATTTAATAATTATTTGGGAGATAAAAGAACAGTGCTTTACTGATTTAAATAAAGATTCTGAGCCTAGATTATGGGAAGGATTATGAAAGTCTTTCCTGACTTTCAGGTAAAGATATTGATCAGGGGACTGGGTTGAGCTTTGGTGTAAGAGATGCATATTTGAAATTGTAGAAGTAGTTTTTATTTCACCAGGAAAAATTTTCAAGAAAGAATAGTATTGCACATTGGACCCCAGAAAACCTCATCTCCCTCTCCATGACCCCCCCCTTTCTTTTTGGTGCTGGGGATCAAACCTAAGGCTTCTCATATGCTAAGTAAGCACTCCACCACTGATCTATACCCCCAGCGCTGGAAACCTCAACTCTTAATCTAGAGGGAAAAGAAGGTTCCAGGAAGGTAATAGGCAAGAAATGGTCAAAGAGTTTGTAGGAGTCTCAAAGGCATGGAAGATAAGAGAATGGGAAATTGAAATAAGGAGCAATCCAGATTCTCATTTAGTAAAAAAAATACAGTGATATGCTGGCACAGCTTATAATGGTTCATAAGAGTTGATGCTAAAATTTTCAGAAGTTTTACAAGCCAGTCTATGCCAGTTTGGTAGCTGAAATTTGCTATGGCAAGGATATTTGTACCGACAGCAAAATATGCTACAAATTCAGGCTCCCCTGGTCCACCCCTCGAGCTGATTATTCAACACTTTATTGGATAAACACTAGAAGATGCTCTTTGAATTTGTCAGATAGGAAGCCATTCTAGAGGCAATCTAAAATTACTTCTAAGTAGACAGATAAGTAGAGAGCTAAGGGGTGAGTGGGAGGCAAGGAAACGGAGAAGCTTAATGACAAAGGAAGATATAAATTATGTAATGGCCCTAGGGTAATATGAGGTCACCGGAAAAGAGCAACAAGAATATTTATAGCTCAAAGGATGTTTCTAACACTGAGAGAAATTCAGAGACAGGGGTGAAAGGAGACACAAGGTGAAGGTCTCAGGCGAGGGAGGAGAGGCTGGGATTCAGGGCTTGGGTATACAGATCCCGGAATACAAGGAGGCATGGCTTGCCATCCACAACTGGAAAGAAGATGGAATCTCTGAAAGGAACCAGCATTTGCCACTCAAACTGCACTTGAGTTTATGGGGCCCCACATCTGGTTCTGCTTCTGGTTTGTAAATTAATGGTTGCTGTCACTCATTTTTCCTTTGGGCAAAAATAAGGATCTTACTCTAAGTTACCTACACACAATGCAAGTTTTGAAAATTATTTTAATAAGCAGTTAGAAGAAATAAATGCATGAAAAGGAATATAAGCATAGAATCATTTAGATGGATACTTTGACTTTCTTAGTTTCTGGATTTGATTGGGTAATGAATTCATCCTGGATTTAATTTGTTACCCCAATTTATCTTGCTTCTCCTGCCATGTTCACCAGCCCATATTCAGGGTGCTGTAATTGCTTATATTACTACATTTCTGAGCTAACAGTGTCCTCTGACAATGGGATATGAAATCAGAACCATCGATGCCATCTTGTTCCTTATTGCCACTTCAAATTCTAGTAAGAAAAACAAATCATTGGGGAAGGGTTGTAGCTCAGTGGTAGAGCACTTGCCTAGCATGCATGAGGCACTGGGTTCGAGCCTCAGCACCACATAAAAATAAACAAATAAGATAAAGGCATTGTGTTCATCTACAAATATATATATATTTTAAAAAACCAATCATTGAGACTGGAAAGAAAGATTTGTGAGTGCATGTTCTGAGCCAGAATTGTGTCTTATTCATCTTTATATCCTTATTCATCCATTTGTTCATTCAATAAATATTTATCAAGAACACAAAAATTTTCCAGGCAAAATGCCATAGGCAAAGAATGATGGAGTAAACATACAGAGCTTTTAGTATAATGAGAGGGACATATATTAAGTAGACACACACACACACACACACACACACATAATTACAAAAGGTAGTAAGTGCTTTGAAAGAAAAATGAAAAGTTAAATGAAATATTAAGGCAAGAGAGAGCTGACTATATTTCTGAATCGTGATAGGGCTTCTCTGCGACAGTTCTGATACCTGAAGGATGAATAGGAGATTTTTCAGGCAAAGTATGAGGCCAAGAGCATTCCAGGCAGGAGGACTCATCACTGAAGGGAACTGAGGCAGGAAAGCTTTGTCATCTTCAGGAAAAAAGAGAGTAGACAGTGTAAGTAAATTCTAAGGTGAAAAGAAGAGATCCAAGAGGTACGCTCTGTTAATGCTTTCAAATTTTATTCTAGGTAAAAACAGAAACCAGTGAGGGCTTTAGGTAAAGCAATGTCATAACCTAAATTCTATTTTTAAAATAGAGTTCAGGAGTTCATGTAGAGGACAATTTACTTAATTAGATAAGACAATGGTGGCACAGACCAGAGAGTTTGCCCTGGAAAAGGAGAGAAGGACAATATTCAGTTTAGATTTTTTTTAAAAGAAACTACTAGTATGTCACACCCATTCATTATTTTGCTGTATATTTTAGATAAGACAATAAGACAAGAAAAATAAATTAAGGGCAAAAGAACAGGAAGTAAAAAAAACCCCAAAATTGTCATTGTTTGCAGATGAAATATACTGAGACCCCCATGAACCTAACTGAAAAGTTAGAAATCACGTAAAAATTTAGTAGTATGTAAATACACTGTATAATTTTAAACTAAATAGAGACGTGAAGAGAAAGGTGATAGAAAGTGAAGGAATATTGGTTAACAAGATAAAAAGATGAGAAAGAAAAATAGGATGAATAAAAGAAGAGGAAAGGAAGGAATGGGCAAAAAGTGTTAGGGGATTTCAAGTCTAGGAGATTTGAACTAGAAGTATAGAATGTGATGGTTGGAAGTTGTCAGATGAAAGAGTGCTGTGATAAGATGATATTTCTGATCCAGATGTGGCTTGACAATGGTTACTGAGGTGAAGAAAAAAGACAGTCAAGAGATTAAATGCTGCTTAGTGGGTCACCTGAGGATATATTGAATTGACTCAGAGTAATGGCAGGAATTGAGATAGAGAAAAAACTAAGCCAAGTGCTTAGTCTTTCATGAATGAGGGGCAGTAGATAAGGAACAACAGGTGCTTGCTGTGGAGAGGAGGAGAAGAAAGTATAAGCAGATGGTTGATTCTCAAAGGACCAGGAGTTTTACAAAAGAGAGAAGAAATGTATGGTGTTAGTGACAATAGGGAGAAAGGAGGGTGTTCAGGTGGGTCCTTTATTTGAAAGAGGTAGAGAAGATAGTATCCTTAAAGAACATCTAGGACTTCACTATGGGAAGACATCAATAAGATCATTCAGAGATGAAACTAAAACTAGAGACCTGCTATTACTGGTCAGAATTTTGAAGAGCACTTGATCAAGTGCCAGTGCATAATAGATGCTCAATAATTGTTTATTGATGGAATTAGTAAACTGACCCATTAAAAATGAATGCAGTAGATAAACCTGACTTGATCTTGAACCTATAACCCAGCCCAATTTGCATGTCACAGACTATTTGATTTGGAGTGGCTCAGCTTTGTTTGCTCAGTTGCCGAGGGTCTTGCTAAATTGCAAGGCTGGACTTGAACTTGCTATCCTTCTGCCTCAGACTCCTGAGTCACTGTGATTACAGACATGCACCATGGCACACAGTTGATTAGGGCAAAATTATGTAGGTGTCTAGGCAAATACTATAGGGAAAAATCAGGATAGTCTCAGACTTCTCTAAAAAAAATTTTAATGTCTACAAAGTGCTAAGAAAAAAACGATAAAGCACAAGAATATTTTTCTCAAACTGACATTCAAATATAAAAACAAGAGACAGACAAATAGTGTCAATCATAAACAAACTCAGGACCCACAGAATCAAAAACTAAGAAGTAGAGAGAAAAGCCACAAATTAAAAAACATCTTGTAATCAGGAGTCCATTAATTTAAATATAGAATTAAGATTAAATAATTTGTGAAGTATATTCATAGAACATAAATGTTAAAAACAATGATGTTATAAAAATGATGATATAACAGAAGACATCAGGTATGGAGAAAGCAATGGAAGGAAATAGAAGGAATTCATTTGTGAACGTTTCTTTGATATTTCTCTATAACTGGGAGCCAACAGATGCAGTCTGAATTTGATAAATCAAAAAATGATCTGGGCACAGTGGTGCATGCCGGTAAACCTAGCAGCTCAGGAGGCTGAGTAGGAGTATCGTGAATTCAAAGGCAGCCTCAGTTACTTAATGAGGCACTAAGCAACTCAGTGAGACCCTATCTCTAAAATAATATTTAAAAAAAAAAGAAAGAAAGAAAAGAAAAGAAATGAAAGCCAGGCATAGTGGCACAGGCCTATAGTTCTAGCAACTCGGGGGACCAAGACAAGAGGATTGCAAGTTCCAGGTCAGCCTCAGAAATTTAGTGAAACCCTGATTCAAAATAAAAAATAAAAAGGGCTGGAGATGTAGCTGTGTGGTAAAGCACCCCTGTGTTCAATCTCTTGTACCTAAAAAGAAAATGATGGTAGTACATGTAGACTATTCAAAAAGCAGATAATATGCCTCCAAAATTACCCAAAGATCCAAAATTATCCAGATAAACACACACACACACACACACACACACACACACACACACTCCTCTAAAACCTAATACAGAAGAGACCATACATAGGAGAATAGGAAATCTTAAGATAAAATGGAATAAATGCTAAACATATGTCTTATATTAATACGTATAAATGAGAAAAAGGTATAAATAACTATAAAATTATTTATATTCATTATAAAAAGTCATAGACTACAGAGAAGAAATCACAAAGTCTAACCAGACATTTATACAAAAGAAAATACAGTAGAATTACAGAGAAGAAGCTGTTTTTTGGAGGATAAAAATCTAGACAAAAAGTATATAAACCACTGACAAATGTAGTAATAAAATAAAAAGAAAAGGGAAAAAGTAACAAATAGACAAAATAATGAATGAAAAGGGCAAATAACATTTGGTATTGAGGAAATCAAAAGATCTTGAAAATACTTTTGAAAATATAAATGAAAAATATCACATAGCAAAAAAGATAAGACAAATCAAAACAAACATGGACAGAGTGGCTGAGAAAGCTACAGGAGAGTGTCATTAAAATCTCTAAGCAAAGATGGTGTGTTTTTTAAAATATTTATTTAGTTGTAGATGAACACACAGTATCTTTATTTATTTTTATGGGATGCTGAGAATTGAACCCAGTGCCTCACACACGCGAGGCAAGAACTTTACCACTCAGCTATGGCCTCAGCCCCAGCAAAGATGGTTTTATTGTCAATTCTTTAAAAATATTAAGAACCAACTAAGTGAAATAGAATTAAACTGTTCTAAAACACCAATAGAGAAAATCCTTTATATTGTATTTATGAAAGTTTAACACTACACAGAAACCTAACAAGACAGAGCAAACCTCGTGCTGCGGACAAGCTATGTCATTAACACAGACCAAACATGCTTGTGTCTTTCCACATATTAGAATTTATCAAATCACAATAAAGTGGCTACATCACTTTCCTCAGTGGCACTTCACGGAATACTTGTGGGTCACCTGGTGGTCAAAGCCAGGCACTCACAAGTTCTTTTTTTCCAGTCTTAATTTCTGACATCTGTAACATTCAAGTCATGCTTCATACTTGACACAATCATACAGAAAGCCTAAGATAGGGTTAAGGCAGCCACAGGGGTTCAGGAGGCTGAACTGAGAGCAAAGACAGAGAGCAGATACAAATGCAAAGAGTCACTGTAGGTGGTCAGATAAGATTATGAATCAGCCATAGACCCTGCGCAGGGCCACAGAGCTGTCAAACAAGGAGAACTTATTCTACGCCAAGATTCAGAGGGCAATTTCTGAGTGTCAGCTTGGAGGTCAGCATGAATGTCAAGTGGAGTGGGCCATGAGTGGTTGTCATGAGCAGGAGAAACCGCACTCCTCCAAACCCAGATAACACATTCGAAAGTTTGTAGTTTGGGATAATTTTCCCAGGCAAGTCTCCTGAGGAGTGACCAGGTGACAGGGTCAGGGTGCCACTGTATCTTGTCTCAGGAGGTTCTTCATTTTATGGTTCTTAGGTAAGGGGGTTGCTTCTAGTGAGGTTAATAAACTCCCATGTCTGGTGTTCCTGGTATGATTTGGAATATACACATGTCCAGGTACTCCTTGACTTAATTTGATAAGTCGGCTTACACAAGTTATTTATCAATTTGTGAGTTATGGTTGTGCCAGGTAGATAGTGGCTGTTTACTTGTATAGACAAGGTGTAGCATCATTCTACCTTGGCTTTGTACTGAAAAGGGTGTAGCTCATGACAAATTACTGCTTTACATAACGCAGTAACTCAGGTTTAGGCCCAACTTGAAAGCTACTGTTCTGTACATCATGAAATAACTCTGAGCCAGGCACGACCTGCCCACCACACCTTACTTATTAATATCTATGCCAAAACACCAATAAAACAGTAGTTATTGTAATTTAGCAGTATTCTTAAAATATGCCATCACTAATTGGCTTGCTCCCTGGACTGTCAAGGGGAATCAACATTAGTAAAACCAAGAAAATACTTGGGGCTAGGGTTGTGGCTCAGTGGTAGAGCGCACGTCCAACATGTGCGTAGCCCTGGGTTCACTCCTCAGCACCACAAAAAAATAAATAAATAAAAATTAAAAAAAAAAGAAATACTGTATTTTATCAATACCCCAAAGGGAAAAAGTATGTATAATCACTTTAATAGATTTTAAAAAAGGTATTTCACAAAGTTCAGCATTCAATATGTTTATAAAAATAAAAAATAAGAATAGAAATTGCCGGGCGATGTGGTGCAGGCCTGTAATCCCAGTGGCTCAGTAGGCTGAGGCAGAAGGATTTCAAGCTCAGAGCCACCCTCAACAAAAGTGAGGCACAAATCAACTCAGTGAGACCCTGTCTCTAAATAAAATGCAAAATAAGGCTGGGGATGTGGCTCAGAGGCTGAGTACCCCTGAGTTCAATCACTGGTACCCATCCCCTCCAAAAAAAAAAATGAATTGATAATATTAACAGAACACAAATTTTTCTCATGTACACAAGCATGTTCTCCAGAATAGATCATAAGTTTGTTAGGTCATAAAACAAGCTTTACTGAATTTTAGAAGATTGAAGCCATACAAATATTCTCTTTTCTGATAATAACGAAATGAAACTAGAATTAATAACAGAAAGAAAAGCTGAAAATTCACAAATATGTGAAAACCAAACAACATACTCTTGAACAACTAATGAGTCAAAGAAGAAATAATAAAGGGAGTTAGAGAATACCTTGGGCTAAATGAAAACAAGACACCACATACTAAAACTTATGGGATACAGTAAAAGTGGCTCTAAACAGTGTTTATAGTTGTAAACAGGTATAATAAATGTTATAATAAATGTTATTCTATTATTGGGTGGTTTTTTTTTCCATCAAGAGTATTATATTTTGTCACATGATTTTTCTGTATCAATTGAGATGATCACGTGCAGTTTTCTTCATTTTCTTCACTCTATTAAAGTGGAGTACTGCATTGATTGAGTTTTCATATGTTAAACCATTCTTATATTACAGGAATCAATCCTACCTGGTCATGGTGAGTAATCCTTTTAATGGGCTACTAAATCCACTTTGCTGTTATTTTATTGAGGACTTTCACATCAAGATTCATTAGAGATTTGGGTTTTTAAAAATTTTCTTCCCGTGTGTGGTTGTCTGATTTTTGGTAGCAGGATCATGCTGATTTTATAGAATAAGTTAGAAAGTGCTCCATCTCTTTAGGTTTTTGGATGGTTTTGAAAAAGATTGATGTAAATTCTTCTTGAAATATTCGGTTAATTCTTGTTTAAACATTTTGGTTTTAGAATTTGCCAGTGAAGCCCTTTGGTCTAGGGCTTTTCTCTCTTGGAAGGTTTTCTTTTTTAATATTTATTTTTCAGTTATACATAGACACATATCTTTATTTTATTTTTATGTGGTGTTAAGGATGGAACCCAGTGCCTCATGCATGCTAGGTAAGTGCTTTATCTCTGAGCCACAATCCCAGCCCCTCTTGGGAGATTTTTGATTACTGATTCAATCTCCTTGTTAGTTATAGATCTATTAAAATTTTCTGTTTAATTATGATTCAGTTTTGGTAGACTGTATGTTTCCAGTAATTTGTCCATTTCAGCTAGGTAACCCAATGAGTTGGTGTATAATTGTTCATTTTATTCTCTTATGTGTGTGTGTGTTTTGGTTTGTTTTTTCTTTTTTTCTGTAAACTAGTAGTAATGTCCCCACTTTCATTTCTGTTTTTGGTAATTTGGGTATTCTCTCTTTTTTCTTAGACAATATAACTAAAGATATGTCAACTTCATCAATATTTTTCAAGAATCAACTTTTGATTTCGTTGATTTTTTGCCATTGCTTTGCTATCCTCTGTTTTATTTATTTCTACCTTAATCTTTATTATTTCCTTTTCTCTACTAGTTTGGGGTTTAACTTGCTTGTCACTTCCTAGTTCCTTAAAGTATAAGATTAGATTATTGGGGCTGGGGATGTGGCTCAAGCGGTAGCGCGCTCGCCTAGCATGTGTGTGGCCCAGGTTCGATCCTCAGCACCACATACCAACAAAGATGTTGTATCCGCCGAGAACTAAAAAATAAATATTAAAAATTCTCTCTCTCCTCTCTCACTCTCTCTAAAAAAAAAAAAAAAAAAAAAAAAAAAAAAAAAAAAAAAAAAAAAGACAGCATGGCCCTAAGCAACTTGGCAAGACCCTGTCTTTAAAAAAAAAAAAAAAAGATTAGATTATTGATTTGAGCTCTTTCTTTAAAAAATGTGTTTACAGTAATAATTTCTCTCTTAGCGCTGCTTTTGCTATGTCCTATGTTTTGGTAAATTGTATCTTGCTTTTGTTTAACTCAATGTGTTTTCTAATTTCCTTTGTAATTTTTCTTTGACCCATTGATTGTTTAAGAGTGTGTTGTTTGGTTCCCACATGTTTATCAATTTTCCAGTTTTCCTTCTTTTTTTAAAAATTTTAGTTTCATTCCATTATGGTGGGAAAATATTCTTAGTGTGACTTCAGTCTTTTTAATTTATTAAGACTATAGCCTATCATTTAGTCTATGCTGGAGAATATTTCATATAAACTTAAGAAAAAAATGTGTATTTTTTTATTGTTGGATGGAGTATTCTAAATAGGTCTCTGTTAGCTGTTTATCTACATATCTGTTATGGTTTAGATATTAGGTATCCCCAAAAGCTCATATGTGAGACAATGCAAGAAAGTTTAGAGATTAAATGACTGGGTTATAAAAGATTTATCCTAATCAGGATATTAATCCACTGATAGGGATAAACTTGGCAGTAACTGTAGGCAAATAGGATGAGGCTAGAAGAAGTGAGTGCCTTGGAGTTTATATTTTTGTCCTTATTGAGAAGAGCGCTCTCTCTGCTTCCTGGTGCCACGTCCCTGACTGCTTTCCTCTGCCACACACTTCCACCATAATGTTCTGCTACACTGGAGCCTCGAGGAATGGAGGTGGCCTTCTATGGATTGATACTTTGGAAACCTCGAGCCATCAAATAGACTTTTCCTCCTCTAATTGTTCTTGTCAGGTCTTTGGACCACACAGAAGTGAAAAAGCTAACTAAAACACTTCCCATCCATATATCCATCCATCTGTCTTTCTCTCTGTCGCTCCCCCAAAGACTCATGTGTTGAGGGCGTGTTCCCCAGTGCAGCAATGATCAAAGGTAGGGCTTTGGGAAGGGAAGAGATTATGAGGGTTCTGACCTCATCAGTGGGTTAGTCCATTGATAGCTGAATGTACTACTGGGAAAAGGTGGATACTGTAGGCAGATAGACCACGTTGGGAAGAAGTAGGTCATCTGCCATGAGCTGAGCAGTTTTTCTCCAGCACACCCTTCTACCATGATGTCCTGCCTCACCGCAGGTCCAAAACAATGGAGCTGGCTGACCATGGACAAATCTCTGAACAGGCCAAAATAATTCTCCTCTAGTGTTTTGGGCACAGTCGTGTAAAGCTGACTAACGTACTTCCATATAGCTCTTGTGCTTTTTAGCCTGGAAAACTGCACCCAAGGATGTTCATGTGGCTATTTTCTCTTCATTACTTAGATTTCTGTTCAAATATAACCTCAGAGAAACCCCTTTTGACCACAGTGTCTAAAGCTGCCCCTCACCTCACCACATCCCCTGTCATCTTCTATCTTGTTTCCCAGCTTATTGTTTTCACAGCTTTTATCACAATCTGAAATCAAATGACTTATTTGATTCTTTACTCATATGTTCTGTCTCTCCCCATAGAATATAAGTTCAATAAAAAAGGAAATTTGCTTGCTTGCAGCAAGAGCTTAGTAAATACAGGATGAATATGTATTTGTTAACATTTGCTAAATGTCACCTTGCTCTTCAAAATAGCACATTATTTTTACTTAAATAAATTTGTTTCTATGGTTTTTTCATGCGGGGAAACTTAAGAAGCAATTCTCATCCCCTGTGTAGTTTTTCTATGTGTTTTCCTTCTCTGAAGTTACTATTTTAAAATTTCATCAAAACTCTTTGTGCCTTTGGAGTTGAAAGATTGATCATCTAGTTCAGTCTATATCCATTACAGTTTTGCATATTTCAATAAAAACCCTTATTGTTTTTTATACATTTCAGATTTTAGGGAAGTTTCTATAAAACGTCTTTCTTTTTTACAAGCACTGCTTTTTTAAAACAGTACTTTAAACAGCCATTCTATTTTTGTGTGTGTGATGCTGGGGATTAAAACCCAGGCCTTGGGCATGCTAGGTAAGTGCTCTACCAGTTGAGCTATATCCTCAGCTCAGCATTGCTGTTCTTTTCTGAATATTTACACTAATTACATTTGAGAGCAATATGTATTTTCTAGGATAATGGTTTATTAAAATAAGCCTCAAAAGCCAAATGAAAGGAGATATAGTTGAGGGCAGAAATGTTAAATTGCCTTGGTTTGGAAGAGAATATTTTTCTAAGTGACCACCTTGTTGCAAGTGGTAGTTTGAAAAATGGTAATTTCAGTGGAGAGTCTTTATTTGTATACCGTAAAAGAACCCCTTTTCGGTCTGCAAATGTTGGTGGCTAGTGTGCAGTCTGATGTTTTCTAGAGAACTGTGTATAGATGCATACTCAATTACTTTATCCTGCTAGTATATTAAATTCCAGATGAGAACACACACACACACACACACACACACACACACTTTCCACCTGTAATTCTATACTACATAGAAATGCAAAATTAAAGACAGAGATTAATTAGTTCAGCCTTTAAAAAAATCCCATTAAATATCATGTGCCCAGATACCCAGAAGCATTCACAAACTGAAAGGTGCATGCACTAGACATCACAGGGTTATGTCCTCAGAGGAGTATTTACTTTTTGAATTTAATGAAGAAGAATGCACAACATGATACTGGAAACTTGCAGAACTGATGGGTCATTAACAAACTTGAACAGGACATCAAATATCTTTGATGAATTAGGAAGTTGTCACTATGATAAAGAGAAGAAAAGGTCTTCATTATCCCTGCTAAGGGTATGAAGCACTAACAACATGATATTAGATGATCAAGTCCTTCACTCTTCACAGAGACTGCTGCAGGATAAACATCATTTTTGTAAATAATTTATGGAATTGGCTTTCTGCCTCAAAAGAGAAATGTTACCAAAATAAACCATATTAACAAGGTGCTTTAACTAATTCCCAATTGAAATTAGGTGGGTTTTTATTTTTAGGTTTTATTGTTTTTGATAATAATTCAGTCACATTCAGTACTAAGAAAATAAGAAAAAATGTTCAGAATTATGGCTCTTACATTCTTTTTTTGTGTTGTTTACCCTATATAGAACAAAAAGTGGTCACATGGTATATTTAATATTTATTTGGCTGATACTATGTTTTGAAAGACTTCAGCATGGATTTTTTTTTCTTTCTTTTTTTTTTAATTGGTTGTTCACGGGCTGGGGATGTGGCTCAAGCGGTAGCGCACTCGCCTGGCATGCGTGCGGCCCGGGTTCGATCCTCAGCACCACATACCAACAAAGATGTTGTGTCTGCCGAGAACTAAAAAATAAATATTGAAAATTCTCTCTCTCTCTCTCTCTCTCTCTCTCCTCTCTCTTAAAAAAAAATAATTGGTTGTTCACAACATTACAAAGCTCTTGACATATCATATTTCATACATTAGAATCAAGTGGGTTATGAACTCCCACTTTTACCCCAAATACAGATTGCAGAATCACATCAGTTACACATCCACATTTTTACATAATGCCATATTAGTGACTGTTGTATTCTGCTACCTTTCCTATCCTCTACTATCCCCCCTCCCCTCCCCTCCCATCTTCTCTCTCTACCCCATCTACTATAATTCATTTCCCTCCTTGTTTATTATCCCATTCCCCTCACAACCTCTTATATGTAATTTTGTATAACAATGAGGGTCTCCCTCCATTTCCATGCAATTTCCCTTTTTTCTCCCTTTCCCTCCCACCTCATGTCTCTGTTTAATGTTAATCTTTTCTTTCTGCTCTTCCTCCCTGCTCTGTTCTTAGTTGCTCTCATTATATCAAAGAAGACATTTGGTATTTGTTTTTTAGGGATTGGCTAGCTTCACTAAGCATAATCTGCTCTAGTGCCGTCCATTTCCCTGCAAATTCCATGATTTTGTCATTTTTTAGTGCTGCGTAATACTCCATGGTGTATAAATGCCACATTTTTTTTTACTCATTCATCTATTGAAGGGCATCTGGGTTGATTCCACAGTCTAGCAATTGTGAATTGTGCTGCTATGAACATCGATGTGGCAGTATCCCTGTAGTGCGCTCTTTTAAGGTCTTCAGGGAATAGTCTGAGAAGGGCAATAGCTGGGTCAAATGGTGGTTCCATTCCCAGCTTTCTCAAGAATCTCCATACTGCTTTCCAAATTGGCCGCACCTGTTTGCAGTCCCACCAGCAATGTACAAGAGTACCCTTTTCCCCACATCCTCACCAGCACTCGTTTGTTGTTTGACTTCATAATGGCTGCCAATCTTACTGAGGTGAGATGGTATCTTAGGGTGGTTTTAATTTGCATTTCCTTGACTGCTAGAGATGGTGAGCATTTTTTCATGTACTTGTTGATTGATTGTATGTCCTCCTCTGTGAAGTGTTTGTTCATGTCCTTGGCTCATTTGTTGATTTTTTTCTTTCTTTAGTGATCCAAATCCACATATTTCCCCCTTGGATTCCAGTTTCTTGAATCAACTCCTCGTGGCGTCTAAATGCCTAGTGTGTTCAAATTTCATTTTTTGTCTCTGAAACATAAGGGTGGAGAGAATAGGAGTTCCCTGGCTTTCACTTTCTTTCAAATGGAAAGACTCTTTTACTAAGCATATATTGATTGATTAAGCACCCAGTATATATATCACAGCACCTGTGCTAAGTTGCACTCAAAAGAAGACATGCCCTCATGCCTGAGTAGAGGTCTGAGCTCATGCGTTTTTCAAGCAGTTTTCTCCTCTGAACTACATAACTTTCTCCACTCTGGTGCTGTTCAAAAAGCTTGAGAGAGAGGTTTTCATTATTTACAATAGAATCCTTAAGACTTTAGGAAATAATTCTCCTTTGGAATCTCCAATAAGATAGACCTGTGAATTTTCATATGAGACAGAAAGACAAATATTAAAAGATAAACCCAAGCAGTAAATTTTCAATTGTTAAAAGAAATCATGCCCACAGGGAGATCTTCAGTCAATTCTGGTGAGGTTTAGTCAAGTTTCCCAGTTAAACCCTTTATCTTAAAGTAATAACCATACTAATAATATGTTTAACAGCATTTTAGTGACTATAAAGACAATACTTTTTAAAGAAAAATTGAAAAGCTAAAAAACATTGAAGAAGAAAAAAATATAACTCTTAATCTCATCAGAGAAAAACGTCCCTCTAATGTGTTTTCTATGTGTCTGGACACAGCTTAATTTGTTTGTAGTCAATTCTGTCGCTCTCTTGATTCATTGTTTCTGCCTTTGTCTCTTTTTTGAAATGGCCTTTTCCCCTTTTTCCTTTCTAGCGCCTTCCAGGTCATATGAAGAGTATTCAAGTCTTTCCCAAATTCTTTTATGATTTCATTTTTCTCTTGCTTTTAAGTCTTGTCTTTGAACAATTCCTTTTTTTTTTCTTTTTGGCAAGGAGTAGCAAATTGTTTCAATCCCATTTATTGATAGTTTTTCCTCATGAATTTGAATTGTTTCCTTTATATTATAATATTTATATACTACATGAATCTGTTTTAGACACTTTTTAAACACATTTTTACTTTTTGAATTTCTCTACTATCACACTGTTTTTATTTTGGTAACTAGTTATACTATGGTTCCCAGCTATTTCTCTCCTAGTTAACTTGAGATTCAATCCCACGGTTTAAAAAGTCTAGGGGAAAATTGATTGGGATTGTATTCAATTTGCATGTTAATGTTGAGAACACTGGCATATTCACCATTTTACGTTCTCAAATACAGAATATTGATTTATTTGGTCACATATAGTATTCTAGTATTTCTTATATTGTTCAAAAAAGTTTTACAGTTATCCTCAGAACAAAGCTTTATACTTATCCTCATGTAAGTATTACATATTTATTGTTAAGTTCATCAGATATATAAGTTTTTAAATTTTTTTAAATGGATATAAAAAACATAAAACATGTACATATTAAACTATTAAGTTCTAAGTTTTCAGTTCTGCAACTATTTCAACAAAATTGACAGATGTACATTAAAATAGGTTGGAAATCATAATCTAGAATTTATATCCTTTATATATATTTCACATTATATTTCATATACATGTTATTTTTTTTTCAAATAATCATACACTAATTGTACTCTAATTGCATACCTGTTACTTTTCTCAAAAGAATAGGGCCCTAAAAATGTAACATTTGTTTCAAAGTGACCATAATTGGTATATCTGTTGCTCAGTTTAAGTATTTCATCCTACATGTAAAATGATTGGATACAATGGGTTAACGGGGTATCGGATAATAATACATGTATACATTTCCTAATGTTTAAATCAAGTTAAATATATCCATTCCATCAAACATTTATTGTTCCTTTATGTGAAAACTTTGAAAATCCTTTTCCCTAGCTTTTTGAAAGGCACAATGCGTTATTGTTGTCTATATTTACCCTTCTGTGCAAGAGTACATCAGGACGTCTTGCTCTTCTTTAGTTGTGACTTAGTACCCACTGATCAACTTTTCCCTGTGTCCTTCCACCTGCCCTATTATCCACAGCCTCTAGTAATCACCATTCTACTCTCAACTTCTATGAGATCCTGTAGTATTTGTCTTTCTATGCCTGGCTTATTTCACTTTATATGATGGTCCATCTGTGTTGCTGTAAGTGGTAGGATTTCATTCTTTTTTATGGTCACATAGTATTTCTTTGTGTATATGTTACTGCATTTTCTTTATCTATTCACCAGTTGATGGACACTTAGGTTATTTCCCCTTTTTCGCACTTGTGAGAAGGGTCGCAATGAACATGGGACTGCAGATGTCTCTTCATGACATACTGATTTCATTTCCTTTGTATACGTGCCCAGTAGTGGGATGGCTGGATCATATGGTAGTTCTGCTTCTAATTTTTAAAGATTTCAACATTAGTTTATTTTATTTAGATATTTATATGGATTTTTAAAAATCTTTTATTCCAATTTGTTATATATGAGAGCAGAATGCATTACAATTCAGATTACACATACAGAGTACAATTTTTCATATCTTTGGTTGTATACAAAGTATATTCACACCATTCATGTCTTCATACATGTACTTAAGGTAATGATGTCCATCTCATTCCACCATCTTTTTTACCCCCATTCCCCCTCCCTCACCCTCCCCACTCCTTGGCTCTATTTAGAGTTCGTCTAATCCTCTCATGCTCCCCATCCCAAACCCATTATGAATCAGCCTCCTTATATCAGAGAAAATATTCAGCATTTGTTTTGGAGGGATTGGCTAACTTCACTTAGCATTATATTCGCCATCCATTTACCAGCAAATGCCATGATTTTATTCTCTTTTATTTTTGCTGAATAATATTCCGTTGTGTATATATACCACATTTTCTTTATCCATTCATCTACTGAAGGGCATCTAGTTTGGTTCCACAGTTTAGCTATTGTGAATTGTGCAGCTATAAACATTGTTGTGGCTGAGTCCCTGCAGTATGCTGTTTTTAAGTCCCTTGGGTATAGACCAAGGAATGGGATAGCTGGGTCAAATGGTGGTTCCATTCCCAGTTTCCAAGGATTCTCTATACTGCTTTCCATATTGGCTGCACCAATTTGCAGTCCCACCAGCAGTGTATGAATGTGCCTTTTTCCCCTCATCCTCGCCAAAACTTATTGTTGTTTGTATTCTTAATAGCTGCCATTCTGACTGGAGTGAGATGAAATCTTAGAGTAGTTTTGATTTGTATTTCTCTAATTGCTAGAGATGTTAAACATTTTTTCATATATTTGTTGATTGATTGTATATCATCTTCTGAGAGGTGTCTGTTCAGTTCCTTGGCCCATTTATTGATTGGGCTATTTGTTTTTTGGGGGGTTAGCTTTTTGAGTTCTGTATATACCCTAGAGATTAGTGCTCTGATGTGCAAGTGGTAAAAATTTGCTCCCAAGATGTAGGCTCTCTATTCACCTCACTGATTGTTTCTTTTGGGGAGAAGAAGCTTTTTAGTTTGAATACATCCCATTAATTGATTCTTAATTTTAATTCTTACACTATAGGAGTCTTATTAAGGAAGTTGGGGCCTAATCCCACATGACGGATTAAATGCAGGGTCTCTGGTTTTATGCCTAGGTTCTTGATCCACTTTGAATTGAGTTTTGCGCAGGGTTGAGTTTTAATTTTTTGAGGAAACTCTATACTGTTTTCCGTAATGACTGTGCCAATTTACGTTCCCATCATAGTATGTAAGAATTCCCTTTTTCTCCACATTCTTGCCAGCACTTGTTATCTTTACTCTTTTTTGATAATTGTCATTCTTGCTGTGGCAAGGTGATATCTCATTGTGGTTTTGATTTGCATTCCCATAATGATTAGTGATCTTGGGCATTGTTATGTTATCTGTTGGCCATTTATTGTCCTTATTTGAGAAATGTCTGTTAACCTATTGCCATTGCCCATTTTTAATCAGTTTATTTGGTTTACGCTGTTGAGTTTTTGGAGTCCCTTATATATTCCTACATTTTCTTCCATGCAGGAGGCTGTCTCTTCACTCTGTTGATTTTTTCCTTTGCTGTGCAGAAGCTCTTTAGTTTGAAATCCCATTTGTCTATAGTTGTATATGTTTCCTGCACTTTGAGTAATTCAGAGCATCTCAGCGGGACCCTATCTCAAATAATTAATAATAATAATAATAGGGCTGGGGATGTGGCTCATGGTTAAATGCCCCTGGTTTCAATCTCTGGTACCAAAAAAAAAATGTCTTTATTATGGTGAGGTACATTCTTTCTATATTTATATGTTGAGTTTTTATCATGAAGGATTTGGAACTTTATAAAAAAAAAACAAAACTTCTGCATCTATCAAGATGACCGTATGGCTTTTTTCCTTCATTCTGTTGACATGGCATATCACACTTATTGATTTGCATGCATTGAACAATCCTTGCATCCCTGGAATGAATCCCACTTGATTATGCATGTGTGCAAGTGTGTGTGTGTGTGTGTGTGTGTGCGCATATTTATTTATTTTGGTGCTGTGCTTCAAACCTAAGGCCTTGCACATACTAGGCAAATACTCTACCACAAAGCTACATCCCCAGACCATTATGTTTTAAAATGTACCATTGGGCTTTTTTGCTAGTATTTTGTGCATATGCTCATCAGGGATATTGACCTGAAGATTTTTTGAGGTAGAGAGTTTATAACTGGTTTGGATATCAGAGTAATTCTGGCCTTTTAGAGTGTATTAGGAAGAATTTCTTCCTTTTCTATTTTTTGAAAAAACTTAAAGAGAATTGGTCTTAGTTGTTCTGTAAGTGTTGGGTAGAATTCAACAGTGAAGGTATCTGGTTGAGGGCTTTTCTTTGATGAGATACTTTCTATTACAATTTAATCTTGCTGTTTGTTCTTGGTTTGTTCAAGTTTTCTGTTTCTTCACGATTCAGTCTTGGTAAGGTGCATGTATCTAGGAATTTGTTCATTTCTTCTAGGTTATCAAATTTGTCGCCTTATGTTTCCCATAATAATTTATAATGATCTTTTGTATTTCTGTGGTGTCAGTTGTAATGTCTCTCTTTTCATCTCTGATTTTATTTATTTGAGTATTCTATTACTTTTTTGTAGTCTAGCTAAGAGTTAATCTATTTTATTTATCTTTCAAAGAACCAGCTCTTTGTTTTCTTTGGCGGTATTGTTCTCTTGTTCTCTCTCTCTCTCTCTCTTTCTCTTTTTTGTTTCTTGTTTCCATTTCATTTATTCAACTCTGATCTTTATTATTTCTGTCCTTCTACTAATTTTGAGTTTAGCTTGTTCTTGTTTTTTTTTTTTTAGTTTCTTAAGATGCAGTGATAGTTATTTGAGATCCTTCTACTTTTTTTTATGTCGACCTTAATCACTATAAACTTTTCCTCTTAGTACTGTTTTTGCCATATCCTAAAGGTTTCAATATGTTTTGTCCTCATTTTTATTTGTTTCAAGAAATTTTAAATTTTCCTTCTTGATTTCTTCCTTGATACATTGATTGTTCAAGAACAAATTGTTTAATTTTCATGTATTTGTATAGTTTCCATGTATTTGTAATTTTTTTTCTCATTGATGATTTTTAGTTTCTTTGCATTGTGGTCAGAAAAGATACTCAGTGATTAATTATTTCAATTTTCAAAAATTTGATAAGATCTGTTTTGTGGCCTATAATTTGGTCTGGAACAGATTCAATATATGTAAATATTATAGTATAAAGAAAACAGTTTAAATTAGGAAAAATTATCAATAAATGGGATTGAAGCAATTTGCTACTCCTTGCTCAAAAAAAAATTGAGTAGTTTGAATTAAAGACTTGAAAGCAAGAGAAAAATGAAATCACAAATGACTCTGGGAGATACTTCAATACTTTTCATATGACCTAGACGGTGGCAGAAAGGAAAAACCATTTCAAAATAAAGGCAAAGGCAGAAATAATGAATCAAGAGAATGATAGATTGACTACCAACAAATTAAGCTGTCTCATAGTTGCAGCAGTCTGCATAGTCTCAGGAAATCAGTGGCTAGGCCCTAGGTCACTCACCACAAGTCTGCAAATGATGCATATGAAACTGAAGTGAGTCCCACCAGTGCTCAGGTCTCTCTGGCCAATAGCAGGCCAGGCTAGAGACTCTATCTCTGAGCTCTGGCCTGCATACAGGGCCTTCAGTTTCTACTGAGTGCCAAGTCTCACCATAGTGGGCCTGGCATTGGGCTCCAAGATGAAACCTTATGCTAGGTTTTGTACTTTGCTCCCTACTCTGCAGCCCATAGTTGAAGGAGAGGTCATGGTCATAGTCAGCCACCTGGCCTTACCATAGTTTCAGCAACTCACTCTGCGGGTATTTGCCTGGCTACAGGGGTGATTGGGCTTTGCCTAGCAGTGGAGGGCCTGGTTCTGGGTTTCAACCTGAGGATCTGGACTTTATTTTCTCTTCCTCCCCTAAGTGAAAGGCACCTCTCTCCATACTGGACTTCTTGGAGTTAGTTGGAGGGATGACACAGGAAACTCTTTCCTTCCTGATTTCTTCAATGAATCTTTTCATTTTATTATTCTAAAAATAAGCACTGTGGTTTCTCACCCAACTTCCTTAGCACTTGTGAATATAACTGGTGCATGAATAGCTGTTTAGCTTGGTGTGTCTGTGGGGAGACAATTGATGGAGGATCATAGCCATCATCTTGCTCTACCAACCTCTTATGTGTTTTTATCTTTTTACTTATTATTTTAAATAGAATCAACTTCTAATTACACAACCACTGGTTATTTTAGGGTTTTGTGCATTCATCCTATATTTTCATGTTTAGTTCAAGTTATTTTCAATTGATTGTTTTGGATTTTCTAGATGATCAAGAATATCATCTACAAATAATGATATTTTTAACGCAACCTTATTGATATTTACCATTCTTATATTTTGTATCATATTACCTAGCATTCTACAACAATGCAAAATAGAAAAAGGCATAGTAGATATTTATATATTTTTTTCTTACACTAATGGAAATGCCTGAAAGATGTACAGTTAATTTCAAAGTCTTTTTAAAGCTAGATTTTCTTCAAATATTTGAATATTTCTTGCAAACATTTTGTCTCTATTCTGTAGCTTGTCTTTTCAGTCACTTGACATTTTCATTTCACAAAGCATAACATTTTAACTTTAATAAAATTCAGGTTATCCATTCTCTCATTTGTGGATTTTGCCTTTGATGTTGTATCTAAAAAGTTATAGCTAAACCCAAGGTTATCTAGATCTTCTCCTGTTAACCTTGTAGGGTCGTTGTTGTTTTATACTTTACATCTAGGTCTGTGATTAATTTTGAATTATTTTTTGCAAAGGGAGTATGGTTTAAATTCATGTTTTTCTATATAGATTATAGATTATTTCAGCATTAAAGAAAAGATTGTCGGGGAGAAAGAAGATGGCGGCGAAGGGACTGCATCACCCCAGGGCGCCGCGTCACTAAGTGGGAGAAAGACGATGCAAAACGGCTGAAGGATATCTTTGGGAAGTTCCAGTGAAATTGAGGTGCTCCAGAATCTAGTGGACAGATTTCCATCGTGCGAAGTTCGGCTCTGAGAGCTCCATTTCCCCGCACGGAGGGTCGCATAGCCTGACAGGCGATCGCCCGGAGGCTGGAGTCTGTGGCGCGCGCCGGGGAGCGGCAGGGTGCCGGAGCGGGGGAACAGCGATACGGATCCAGGGGGGCTCCCGCCAGTGGTACATTGGAGCCCTTAGTGCTGAGTTCCAGCTTTGAAACAGAGGAGAGAAGCAGCCCAGTTTGGTTCCAGACACCGGTCGGACCACAGTGGAGAACAGCAGCCGCCATTTCGGAGAGATGATGTAATCATCCCCGTGTTCTACTGATCTCAGCCCATTCAACTACGAACAGGTGATATCAGGCTGGTATTTGCCTGCGTCTAGCAGACAGATTTCTTGCTCAGGCTCGGGGCGGGGGTTCTTGTGGAGAATACTCCTAGAGGCTCGTGCCTGGCAAGGCGTGCGCCGGGCACTGAGCAGCTGGATTCGGGTTCCCGGGGCTAACCTGGCCCAGGTCTGAGGAAACTGTGGAGACTGCCGGCGGAGGCCAGCTCCAAGTGGAGCGTGCGCTGAGCTTGGGGCGACTGGGTTCTAACTCCTGGAACAGTTTTGGCCTGGGGCTGGGGAACCCGTGGGGGTCGCTCCCTGGAGCCAGCTCCCAGCGGAGAGTGTATCAGATCGGAGAGGCGGGGTTCCGGCTACCTAAGCTGCTTTGGCCCAAGGCTAGGGAACCGGCCTTGGTGACTGCTTCTCAATCAGGGTCCGGCGGGGTGTTGTAGGGGCAGATTGGAGCTTCCTCCTGCGCCCAGAGCAGGCCAAGTGACCCGCCGGCATGGTACCATGACACCCCAAAAGCAGCTGGGGCTGAAGAGAGCAGCCGCCCACGCCTAGAATAGGACCAGCGATTCCACGGCGCAGTAGCCAAGTAACCTCATTTGGAGTAGGGGCTGTGTGGAGCTGCCATCCGAGCAAGCAGGGCAGGCAGACCTGCCGCCAACTGGCAAGACAGGCCAGGTAGCTTGCCACCGTGGTGGACACGTAAAACTGAGGCAGTCACATCACACTGGTTGGAGTGGGGGTGGAGCAGGGTCGCCGCCCGGGTCCGGAGGGGGCTCAGCGACCCATTGGAGAGGTAGTCAGGTACCCCCATTGGGAGTGGGGGCTGTGCAGAACTGCGACCCACCGGCCTAGAGGTCTGCCAGCGCTGTAGACTCGTCACACCAATTGGAGTGGGGGCCCAGCTGAGCCGCCACCCACATCCAGATCAGGACCAACGATCCCAGGGAGCGGTAGTTACGTTACCACAATTGGAGTGGGGGCAGAGCAAAGCCACCACCAGTGCCCACAGCGGGGGCAGACCTGCGACCGATCAGCGGGGTAGACAGACCACCATAATTAGAGGAGGAGCACAGCCAATACCCTCCCAGCAAGGGAGACTTCCCAACTATACAAGAGCAACATAAATAAATAGGGGGTAAATTTCAAAAACACAACAGTGGCACCAAGCAGAAAGAAACGCCAGCAGTATGAAAAGACAAGGAAAGAAAGGACCACAAGTAATGCAGGTCAACTCAACTTTAGAAGAGGTAATAGCTGCAACAGATGGAATGTCAGATAAAGACATCAGGATTTATATGCTTCAGATGATCTGGAGTCTCAAGGAAGACATGAGACAGCAAAATCAGACAATGAAAGATCACATTGACAAACAAATCCAGGAAGTAAAAGATCAATTTCACAGGGAGATAGAGGTAATAAAAAACAAACAAATAGAAATTCTAGAAATGCAGGAAACTATAAACCAACTTAAAAACTCAATTGAGAATACTACCAGCAGAGTAGATCACTTAGAAGAGAGAACATCAGACAATGAAGACAAAGTATTTCAACTGGAAAAGAACATAGACAGCTCAGCAAGTCTGCTAAGAAACCATGAGCAGAACATCCAAGAATTATGGGATAATATCAAAAGACCAAATTTAATAGTCATTGGGATACAGGAAGGCACAGAGCTCCAAACCAAAGGAATAAAAAGTCTATTCAGTGAAATAATACGAGAAAACTTCCCAGACTTGAAGAATGAGACAGAATCCCAAATCCTAGAAGCCTACAGGACGCCGAATGTGCAAAATCATAAGAGATCCACACCTAGACACATTATAATGAAAATGTCCAACATACAGAATAAGGAGAGAATTTTAAAAGCTGCAAGAGAAAGAAAGCAGATTACATTTAGGGGTAAACCAATCAGGATAACAGCTGATCTCTCAACACAGACTCTGAAAGCTAGAAGATCCTGGAATAACATATTTCAAACACTGAAAGAAAATGGGCTCCAACCAAGAATCGTGTATCCGGCGA
This sequence comes from Urocitellus parryii, assembly GCF_045843805.1. NCBI lineage: Eukaryota > Metazoa > Chordata > Mammalia > Rodentia > Sciuridae > Urocitellus > Urocitellus parryii. The sequence continues at coordinate 63,854,555 of NC_135539.1, read as the reverse complement.
AATTAAGCTTCAGATTAGAAGATGAAATTAAAACCTTCCACGATAAACAAAAGTTAAAAGAATTCGCAGCTAGAAAACCATCTCTTCAAAAAATCCTTGGCAAAACATTACAGGAAGAGGAAATGGAAAATAACATTGAAAACCAACAATGGGAGATAGGACAGTAAAGGGGGGAAAGTAGTCAAAGAGGATAACAAATCAGGGTTAGTAACATCAATAAACAAATATGGATAGAAGAACAAACCATATCTCAATAATAACCCTAAATGTTAATGGCTTAAACTCACCAATTAAGAGACACAGGCTAGTAGAATGGATCATAAAACAAGACCCAACAATATGCTGTCTACAGGAGACGCATCTGATAGGAAAAGATATTCATAGACTGAAGGTGAAAGGCTGGGAAAAATCATACCACTCATATGGACTGCGGAAACAAGCAGGAGTGTCCATACTTATATCTAATAAAATAGATTTCAAGCCAAAGTTAATCAAAAGGGACAAAGAAGGACACTTCATACTGCTCAAGGGAACCATACACCAACAAGACATAACAATCATAAATATATATGCCCCAAATAATGGTGCAGCTGTGTTCATCAAGCAAACTCTTCTCAAGTTCAAGAGTCTAATAGACCAACATACAATAATCATGGGAGACTTCAACACACCTCTCTCACCACTGGACAGATCTTCCAAACAAAAGTTAAATAAGGAAACTATAGATCTCAATAACACAATTAACAATCTAGACTTAATTGACATATATAGACTATACCACCCAACATCAAGTAGTTACACTTTTTTCTCAGCAGCACATGGAACCTTCTCAAAAATAGACCATATATTATGTCACAGGGCAACTCTTAGACAATATAAAGGGGTAGAGATAATACCATGCATCTTATCTGATCATAATGGAATGAAACTGAAAATCAATGATAAAAGAAGGAAGGAAAAATCAAGCATCACTTGGAGAATGAACAATAGGTTGCTGAGTGATCAATGGGTTTTAGAAGACATTAAGGAGGAAATTAAAAACTTCCTAGAGTTAAATGAAAACACAGACACAACATATCGGAATCTATGGGACACATTGAAAGCAGTTCTAAGAGGAAAATTCATTGCTTGGAGTTCATTCCTCAAAAAAAGAAAAAACCAACAAATAAATGATCTCATACTTCATCTCAAAATCCTAGAAAAAGAAGAGCAAAACAACAGCAAAAGAAGTAGAAGGCAAGAAATAATTAAAATCAGAACTGAAATTAATGAAATTGAAACAAAAGAAACAATTGAAAAAATTGACAAAACTAAAAGCTGGTTCTTTGAAAAAATAAATAAAATTGACAGACCCTTAGCCATGCTAACGAAGAGAAGAAGAGAGAGAACCCAAATTACTAGCATACGGGATGAAAAAGGCAATATCACAACAGAAACTTCAGAAATACAGATGATAATCAGAAATTATTTTGAATCCTTATACTCCAATAAATAGAAGATAGTGAAGGCATAGATAAATTCCTTAAGTCTTATGATCTGCCCAGATTGAGTCAGGAGGACATAGACAACCTAAACAGACCAATAACAATAGAGGAAATAGAAAAAACCATCAAAAGATTACCAACTAAGAAAAGCCCAGGACCGGATGGGTATACAGCAGAGTTTTACAAAACCTTTAAAGAGGAACTAACACCAATACTTTTCAAGCTATTTCAGGAAATAGAAAAAGAGGGAGAACTTCCAAATTCGTTCTACGAGGCCAACATCACCCTGATTCCGAAACCAGACAAAGACACTTCAAAGAAAGAAAACTACAGACCAATTTCTCTAATGAACCTTGACGAAAAAATCCTCAATAAAATTCTGGCGAATCGGATTCAAATACATATCAAAAAAATTATACACCATGATCAAGTAGGATTCATCCCTGGGATGCAAGGCTGGTTCAATATACGGAAATCAATAAATGTTATTCACCACATCAATAGACTTAAAAATAAAAACCATATGATCATCTCGATAGATGCAGAAAAAGCATTCGACAAAGTACAGCATCCCTTTATGTTCAAAACTCTAGAAAAATTAGGGATAACAGGATCATACCTCAACATTGTAAAAGCAATCTATGATAAGCCACAGGCCAGCATCATTCTGAATGGAGAAAAATTGAAGGCATTCCCTCTAAGATCTGGTACAAGACAGGGATGCCCTCTCTCACCACTTCTGTTCAACATAGTCCTCGAAACACTGGCCAGAGCAATTAGACGAAAGAAATTAAAGGCATAAAAATAGGAAAAGAAGAACTTAAATTATCACTATTTGCAGATGATATGATTCTATACCTAGCAGACCCAAAAGGGTCTACAAAGAAGCTATTAGAGCTAATAAATGAATTCAGCAAAGTGGCCGGATATAAGATCAACACGCATAAATCAAAGGCATTCCTGTATATCAGCGACAAATCCTCTGAAACGGAAATGAGGAAAACTACTCCGTTCACAATATCCCCCCAAAAAATAAAATACTTGGGAATCAACCTAACAAAAGAGGTGAAAGATTTATACAATGAAAATTACAGAACACTAAAGAAAGATATAGAAGAAGACCTTAGAAGATGGAAAAACATACCCTGCTCATGGATAGGCAGAGCCAACATCATCAAAATGGCGATATTACCAAAAGTTCTCTATAAGTTCAATGCAATGCCAATCAAAATCCCAACAGCATTTCTTGTAGAAATAGATAAAACAATCATGAAATTCATATGGAATAATAAAAGACCCAGAATAGCAAAAACAATGCTAAGCAGGAAGTGTGAATCAGGCGGTATAGCGATACCAGACTTCAAACTATACTACAGAGCAATAGTTACAAAAACAGCATGGTACTGGTACCAAAACAGGCGGGTGGACCAATGGTACAGAATAGAGGACACAGTAACCAATCCACAAAACTACAACTATCTTATATTTGATAAAGGGGCTAAAAGCATGCAATGGAGGAAGGATAGCATCTTCAACAAATGGTGCTGGGAAAACTGGAAATTCATTTGCATCAAAAAGAAGCTGAATCCCTATCTCTCGCCATGCACAAAAGTTAACTCAAAATGGATCAAGGAGCTTGATATTAAATCAGAGACACGGCATCTGATAGAAAAAAAAGTTGGTTATGATCTACATACTGTGGGATCGGGCCCCAAATTCCTCAATAGGACACCCATAGCGCAAGAGTTAACAACTAGAATCAACAAATGGGACTTACTCAAACTAAAAAGTTTCTTCTCAGCAAAAGAAACAATAAGAGAGATAAACAGGGAGCCTACATCCTGGGAACAAATCTTTACTCCACACACTTCAGATAGAGCCCTAATAACCAGAATATACAAAGAACTCAAAAAATTAGACAATAAGATTACAAATAACCCAATCAATAAATGGGCCAAGGACCTGAACAGACACTTCTCAGAGGAGGACATGCAATCAATCAATAAGTACATGAAAAAATGCTCACCATCGCTAGCAGTCAGAGAAATGCAAATCAAAACTACCCTAAGATACCATCTCACTCCAGTAAGATTGGCAGCCATTAGGAAGTCAAACAACAATAAGTGCTGGAGAGGATGCGGGGAAAAGGGCACTCTTGTTCATTGCTGGTGGGACTGCAAAATGGTGCAGCCAATTTGGAAAGCAGTATGGAGATTTCTTGGAAAGCTGGGAATGGAACCACCATTTGACCCAGCTATTCCCCTTCTCGGTCTATTCCCTAAAGACCTAATAAGAGCATGCTACAGGGACACTGCTACATCAATGTTCATAGCAGCACAATTCACGATAGCAAGATTGTGGAATCAGCCTAGATGCCCTTCAATAGATGAATGGATAAAAAAAATGTGGCATTTATACACAATGGAGTATTACTCTGCATTAAAAAATGACAAAATCATAGAATTTGGAGGGAAATGGATGGCATTAGAGCAGATTATGCTAAGTGAAGCTAGCCAATCTTTAAAAAACAAATACCAAATGACCCCTTTGATATAAGGGGAGTAAACAAGGACAGGGTAGGGACGAAGAGCTTGAGAAGAAGATGTACATTAAACAGGGATGAGAGGTGGGAGGGAAAGGGAGTGAGAAGGGAAATCGCATGGAAATGGAAGGCGATCCTCAGGATTATACATAAGGACATATAAGAGGAAAGGAGGGGTAAGACAAGATAATACAAATCGAAGAAATGATTTACAGTAGAAGGGGTAGAGAGAGAAAAGGGGAGGGGAGGGGAGGGGAGGGGGGATAGTAGAGAATAGGACAGACAGCAGAATACATCAGACAGTAGAAAGGCAATTTGTCAATCAATGGAAGGGTAACTGATGTGATTCAGCAATCTGTATACGGGGTATAATTGGGAGTTCATAACCCATTTGAATCAAATTGTGAAATATGATGTATTAAGAACTATGTAATGTTTTGAACGACCAACAATAAAAAAAAAGAAAAGATTGTCCTTTCAATATTGAATTACATTTGCCCCTTTATCAAACATTAGTTGGTAAAATTTGTGTGGCTCTATTTTTGAGGTCTCCATTCTGTTCTGTTGATTTCTTTTTCTATTATTTCACCAATACTGTCCTGCAGTTTTGTTTTATAGTGAAGTCTTCAAGTCAGATAATGTCAGTCCTCCAATTTTCTTCTTTTTCCAACATGGTATTGGCTCTCTTGGATCTTTTGCTTCTTCATATAAACTTTAGAAGGTTTGTCATCTGCGAAATAAGTTGCTGAGATTTTGATTGAGACTGCATAGATAAAGTTGGGAAGTATTAATACGTTGGCAATTTTGGGTCTTCCTCTTCACGTATAGCATATAGTTAGATCTTCTTTTATTTCTTTCACAAAAGTTTTATAGTTTCCTCACATAGACCTTATACATATTATGTTAGATATATATCTTTTTTTCTCTTTTTTGTTGCTGATGTAAATGATATTACATTTTTAATTCAAATTCCAATTGCTCATACTTTATATTTTGCAACTGTGATATAGTCATTCTAAGAGGCTTTTTTGTTTTATTTTGGTTTTTTAATCTTTGGCATTTTCTACAATCATGACATCTACTATCAAAGACAGATATTTTTCCTTAATATAATGGTCAATTTGAATTTTCAACTTGATTGGATTAAGAAATGAGGATTAAGAGGCTTCTGGGGTCTGTCAATGAGCGTTTGTCTAGGAGTGATTGGCATGTGGGATAGCAAACTGAAGTGGAGACCTCCGTAAGTGTGGGCAGTGCTGTCCAATAGGATGGTGGCTTGGATGGAATAGAAATTGGAAGAACAAAGAAGCAGCAGCAAAGCAAGCTCGATTCTTCTAGAATATGTTCATTGCCACTGCAAGCAATCGCCTCAAGATATCAGACTCTTGCTCCTTCATCCTTTCAAAGTGGACTCTACCAGTGATTCTCTGGGGAGTTTCTAGAAGCCTTCATTCTCAGACTGGGGTAAAACCATTGATCCCTCTTGTTCTGAGGCTTCAGCCTCTTGAACTATGCAGCTACTGGTTCTTCCAACTCTCTAGCCCGCAGATGGCCACTATGGACTATCCAGCTTCTAGTCATATGAGCCAATCTAATAAATCCCCTTTTTATAATCACACTTCTTGTTGATTCTGTTCCTCTAGAGAACCCTAATACACTTAACAATCCATAAATCTTTTATTTCCTTTTCTTGACTTATTAGCTAGGACTTCCAGTTAGATTTGAAAAAGAGTGGCAAAAGGGGACATACTTGCCATTTTCTTGATCTTAGTGACAACACTTGTCGTTACTTGACATTGAATATGATATTAATAGTAATTTTAATAGATATTCTTTATCAAATTGAGGAAGTTCTCCTCTATTCATAGTTTACTGGGAATTTTTTTAATCATCAATGTCAATATCATGATATCATTTGAAATGAATGATTTTATATTTAAAGTTGGATGCTTATACCAGCACATATTTGTGTCTTTTTTTTTCTTTAAAATCCACTCTGATAACCCTCTGTCTCCCCCTACTTCCTCCCGCCGGCACTGGGTATTAAACCCAGGGGTACTCTACCATTGAGTTACATCTCTAGCCCTTTTTATTTTTATTTTGAGACAGGGTCTCACTTATGATCCTCCTGCCTCAGTCTCTTGAGTAGCTAGGATTACAGTCATCTGCACTGTGCCTGGCTATCCTGTCTTTTGATTGTTATGTTTAGACCATTGACACTTAAAGTGGTTATTAATATATTTGGCTAAATCTACTATTCATTACTGTTTTCTGGTCATTGTCCTCTCTTTTTTGGTTGTTGTTTTCTTGACTTCCACTCTTTTTCTGCCTTCTCTAGTTTTAACAGCATTTTATAATTGCATTTTCCCTTATCTCTTTGAATATCCATTACTCTTCTCTTTTTACTTTGTTTAGCAGTTGCCCTAATAATTCAAGTCTTCATTCATCAACACTGCATCACTTTATGAGTAATGTAAATACTTCAAAACAGAGAAATTTGAACTCATTCATCCCATCTCTTACAACATCTCTTTCAACACTGATATAATTTATTTCACTTATCTGTAAGATATAACCATCAAATTATTTCTGTTATTTTGGACTGGTTTCTGTCAGATCAATTAAGAACATGAAAAATGAAAAATTTTATTGTATTTTCATCTATTCCTTCTCTGATACTCTTCCTCTGCTTAGAGGTGAGTTTCTGACTTACTTAGTTTTCCTTCTTTCTAAAGAATTTGTTTAAATATTTCTAGCAAAGTAGTTCTGGCAACAAATTCCCTCAATTTTTGTTTGCCTGAGAATTTCTTTGTTTCTCCTTTATTCTTTTTAAAGCTTAGAATTAATTTAAATATCTTCCCTCATTTTAATTTTATATTATTTTGACAAGAAAAAAAATTAAAATGCAAGTTATTGAAACAGATACACTTTTATGATTAGCTGGTTTATGTAAAAGCTGGAGGCTTTGTTCTTTTGCCTGCAAATAGGAAGCTAAGTCTTAGGAAGATGGATCAGTTATAATTTATTTTGAGAAGTATGCTACAAAAATGAGTGTCTTATTATAAATCAGGTCACGAAGTAAGGATAGGAAAAGAGAGCAACATTTTCTTTAAGAAACAGAATTCTTTAATAGTTCCAGTATTTTATTTGTATCCACAGGATTTTAATTTATGAAGGTGAGTGAGTGCCTACATGGAGAATCGAATGCCATTGAAAGAAAAAATTTATTACTCACATGTCCCAAAAGAAGAGGGCACATCCATGCTACAGAGGGCCAGCCAGGAAAGCACCAGTATAAATGCCATGTGATGAATGATACCAAATAGGCAAACACAGTCTAAGAAAACACAGTTAGAATGCCCAGCCCACCAGTTTTTCCTAAGTGTTAAGAGGAGGAGCGAATCTCAACATGGGCTTAAGGTATTGTCTTTTCAGGAAAGAAGTTGCCTTGCTGAGGAGAAGGAGGTCTAAGCTAGATCATCCCCTCTGTCCCAAGCTAGGAAAATGGCTGTGGATAATTCATTGCCCAGTGGGTCTCTAAGTTTGCAGAAACATGCTAAAAATTTCTTCTACAAAGAGATGACTTTTCCTTTTACTTCAGGCACTTGGGAAATTCCTCAGGTGTGAGGCTCAGAGAAGGAAGTCATCAGTACAACTACTTTCTTAGCCACAATGGAATACCTACAAGGTTAGAAACTCTCTAGAAGTGCACAAAGGCTGCCACCATCACCAGGACGTGGAAAATCTGATGAGGTTAGAACCATATGTGAAATTTTCTGGGACAGAAGTGCTTGGGAATTTGACCAGCTCTGGTGGTGTCCATCATAGCAATAAGGGAGAAATAGCCCGTCTGGCTCTCTGGTGGTGTTGATAAAACCCTCAGGGAGATTAAAGTGCATAGCAGGTCCAACACTACAAACCAAGTCCAGGAACACTCTTTCTCTTGCCTTCTGATGCTTAGGGGAGGCAAACCTGTCCCACTGTGCCACAGGGATTCAGAAATACTCAGGACACAGGTAGTGGAACGATGGTTATCAGAAGCAATAGGAATGACAGAGCCCAGAGACAAAGTTCTCCATAACTAGCAAAGTGATCTCTGCATAGTTCCATTGGAATGAGTCCAAGACTTCGTCTAAATGAAAATAGATGATGTGAAAGAGCTAGGGGAAACTGAGGCAGAGCACTGTACCCACAAAGAACATCCCCCAAACTACCTGCTCCTGTGGAAAGACCATGAAATACACATTTGATCTGAATATGGGCAAGATTTCCAAAAGGAAAGAGCATAAAACCAAGCAGATAAATCCAGACTGTGCCAGTTTCTGTGTGGGTATGGAAGATGCTGAGGGAGGGCATGGGCAGTCTGGGACCATGCAGCAGGCAGCCACCATGTTTCATCCAGTTAAGGAGCACATCTCTGGGATGATTGTCCAATGTTCCTCTCAATAACTTATACACAAACTCCTCCATTTTCTCTTGCTTGAAAGAGAAAATACCTGTTCTATCTCCTTTTTATGAAATGCTGGGCCTGTTTGCTCTTCTTCAGTTTTGGTTGGGTGGGTAATTATTCATTTGTCCTTCTTTTCTATCAGGGGTCCCAGTTCAACCAGTTCCACCTGTCCGTTTCTCTATTAGTGGCAAGAGTTCACTGCCATGGGCCACCACAGATCCTTTGGGGGAAGACATCTTCTGGCTGTTACTTCATACCATAAAGCTCTGCATTTGGCTTAGTTTGGAATCTCTTAGAATCTAGGTCAGAGATGTCCCTGTGATAGTGGACAGGCCAGGGGGACATGTCCTGTTAGGGGGTCACTGTTTCCTGCTGGAAGTAACTTGCAGCTGAATGGTCCAGGTTCTTCAGCACATTCCCTTGATTGGAAGAGGCATGACACAAGGTCTCCTTTACTTTTGAAGGATAATTTAGCTGGAGACAGAATCCCAGGACGATGGCATATTTTTTCTTCAATACTTGTTCACTCCATTATCTTCTCAGTTGCATGGTTTCTGAAGAGAACTCCAACATAATCCTTGTTTTTCTTCCTTTTAAAATATTCATTAGTATTAAATACACAATAGTGGGGTTCCTTTGGACATATTCATAAGTGCATATAACAAAGCTTGCTCCATTTCAATTCCCAGTATTTCTCTTCTCCCTCCCCTTCTTCCTCCCCCTCATCCCCCTTTGGTATCCTTCGAGATGTCCTCCCTATTTTCACTCTCTGCAGTTTGCATGTGACATGCTGCTATGATCTGGATGTTTGTCACTTCCAAAACTCAGGTTGAAAAGTCATATGTTAATGGTGTTTGAAAGTGGGGTCCTTGGGATATAATTAGGATTAGATGAGGTTATGAGAATGGGACTACCATGATTGCATTAGTGGCTTGATAAGAGGAAGAGAGACCCAAATTAATATGCCTGTCTTTCCATGTGATGCCCTGTACCATCTTACAACTCTGCAGAGAGCCCCCACCAGCAAGAAGGATCTCCCAAGTTCCCTTGACCTTGGGCCTCCCAGCCTCCAGAACTGTGAGAAGAAAAAAAAAACAACTTTATTCTTTATAAATTACCTAGTCTGTGATATTCATTTATAGCAATAGAAAATGGATGACGATACCTGTGTAGTATAGGTGTTTTATTTTTTAATTTATCCTGTTTGGTGTTTTCTGAGCTTCCTGCATATATAGTTTAAGGTTAATTATTACTTTTTAAAAAATATCAGTCATTATTTTTTCAAATATTTCTTCCTTCTTTTCCTTTCTTCTCTTGTGTCACATGTTATATCTTTTGTATCTATCCTACAGATCTTGAATATTCTGTTAAAACTTCTCATTCTTTTTCCTCTTTGCATTTCAGATTTGGAAGTTTTGATTGACATTATTTAAGCTCATATTCTTTTTCAGGCATTTTTTATGGTGAGTTTTTAAATTTTATTTCTAACATTTCCTTTTTAATTTTTTTAAGTTGTTAATGGACTTTTATTTTATTTATTTATATGTGGTGCTGAGAAGAGCAGGAGAATATTGTCTTTACTCAAAAATTGGTATGTTTACATGGCAAGGTAAAGATACCTATGAAACCTCTCATATCTCTCTCTTTTGACTTCACAATGACTCTCTTTCCTCTCCACCTGTCAGCAGCACAAGGATGTTTTTCTTCAGTCTTCACTATGAGAATCTGACAGGGGTCTTGGAGGTAAAACTCACTGAAGTGTGCAGGGTCTGCTTGGGATTTTAGTTCTCAGACTTGTCCACGTGGCACCTCCAGAAATTCTTCAGTTACAGGTTAAGTTTTCCTCCCCTGCCTCTGGTTCCCCAGATTCTGCTCCCGGGTTTCCTTTTCTGTACGTTGCACATCTATATGTATCATCCTGAATTCTCATTTCCATGGTGGATCCGAGAAGAATTGTTGATTTTCCATTTGTTCAGCTTTTCCATTGTTGTGAGTTCAAAAGTCATGGTTGTTAAGCTCTTTGCAAGCTGGATTATAAACCAGGAGTTCCTCACTTGTATTTTTCTTTTTTTTTTCAACTGTGCCAATTCACATTTTAAAGAATTTGGGATGGCCTACAAAACTGATTGTATGCATGTTATTGAAAGAGAAATTAGAAATTAAAGCTATGAAAAGATTGAAGCAGGAATGCTATTTATATTAACTGTGATAGGTGCACACCCGAGCATTATGTCAGACCAAGAATTTCCTGATACTGAAGTCAAAAGAGAGAAATCTGAGAGGTTTCATAGGTATCTTTACCTTGCCATGTAGACATACCAATTTTTGAGAAAAGACAATATTCTTCTGCTCTTCTTGTCTAACGTAAATTTACCACATGGAGTAAACAAAAACATATTGAATAACATGCATATCATGGACAATCTTGTCACCAACTGTCAGGAGAGACAGGTTTTTTGTGCAGCCCTTTTCAATAGTGGCTTCCAGTAAAAAGTCAACCTTAATGCTTGTCTCACTGAACACAATTCTGACATTAATATGCTCTAGCTTTATATCGTCAATGTAATGTGAAACTGGGCTAAAACTTTTACAACCTTAAGAAATGAATCGCTGGCTTGAGAGGTTGTCTTGACTAAATATAACTTTTCTCAGGGCTGGGGTTGTGGCTCAGCAATAGGGTGCTTGCCTAGCCCGTGCGAGGCCCTGAGTTCGATCCTCAGCACCACATAAAAATAAATAAATAAAAACAAAGGTATTGTGTCCAACTACAACTAAAATAAATATTAAAAAATTTAACTTTTCTCAGTTTTAGGCTTTAGTAATAATTGGGTGTTACAGGGGACCCAATAAATAAATGATGCTCCCCTCGCCTTTTTTTTTTCCAACCACATTCTGAATTGACTGAAAAATATCCATCAGCAGACAGAGGACACAAATGTCATCTTCATTGCTCACAAAGCTGATGTTTGGAAAACATGGCCTCTACATGTAGGCAAGTGGACCTCCAATGGCTAGACCTCAGAAACTCCTTGTGGGCAGTCCTGCACCTGGGAAGTCCATCCCACAAAGGGATCAGGCAGAGCAGGAAAGAACTGTTGGTCCTCTCCCATGTGACAGAAGGAGTCTAGCCTACACATAACCAGTTTGTCCTTCCAAATCCCCAAGTCAGAGTAGCTCCTGAAGGTTGTTACTGATGATACTTCACTAGAAAGGACATCTGGGAAGTAGAGAAGAAGTATTGGCTAAAGTACTATCTGAGTAGATAATTCAGGGCTCTGCTTTCTGACAATAGCTTTACAGCAATGGCTGCTAATTAAAGACATACTCGTAATATCAATTAATGTATGGATGTCGTCTGTGCCTTTCTGTTATGAGCATTGAGAAGCTTAAGCCGTTGCCCATGCACCTTAAGACTGGCCTCTCTTACTCTGAGCTGGGAACTAGAGGCACCTTTGGGCAAAACTAAAGTCTTCCCCATGAACCTAGCAAGTAGCTGGCCATGATGGCACATGCCTCCTGTAATCCCAGCAGCTCCAGAGACTGAGGCAGGAGGATTGGAGGTTCAAAGCCAGTCTCAGGAACTTAGCAAGATCCTGTCTCAAAATAAAAAATGAAAAGGGGCTGGAGATGTGGCTTAGTAGTTAAGACCCCTTGGGTTCAATCCTTGGTACAAAAAAAAAAAAAAAAGCCAGCAAGTACTTGATTGAGATAATACAATTCTACACCACAGTATATAAATGATGTGATTTGGGTCTAAAACCAGGCTTTGGAGGGGAGGGGGGATAGTAGAGAATAGGACAGACAGCAGAATACATCAGACACTAGAAAGGCAATATGTCAATCAATGGAAGGGTAACTGATGTGATACAGCAATCTGTATACGGGGTAAAATTGGGAGTTCATAACCCACTTGAATCAAACTGTGAAATATGATGTATTAAGAACTATGTAATGTTTTGAACGACCAACAATAAAAAAATAAATAAATAAATAAAACCAGGCTTCATCTGCTTTTAGGGCTGTAGCAAAAGGTCAATAATTCCCAGGGAAATGCCAGATTCTAAGCATAAGCTCTTGGTATGAACACTTGGTTTCATTCACTGAAAAATGTCCCCCCAAGGTAATGAATACAGTGACTTCCTGATACAAGCAAACAGGGAGTTTAGAGTTCTGAAATGAAACTCATATTTGGAATAGTTGAAGGTTTTGTGGGAAAATACATTAAATTTTAAAGAGAAAGATGAGAAATTGAGATAGCTGATATATAAGGTATACTTTTTGATGTGCTGTCAAAAGATTAACCAATCTGTGTCTTATTAAACAACTCAGTAATTTAATAGGTTAAGCTAATTAACCACAATCAAGGTTTACTGACATGGTTATACCACAAACAAGGATTGGAAGCTATACACAGTAAGCGGCCTAAGTTGTTTCAGACTTCAGCTGCAGCAGGTTTGCCCAGTGCAGATTTTTTGCTTTGTGCGGTTTCCTTCAGAAGGTTCCAGTGGGAGCATGAGATGAGCAACTAATAAGTCGAGTATCTGTTAGTGCTTCCATTTCTCCCAGCAAAGGGATTTCGTTAAACTCAGTTCATACGCATAATTCTCACATCTCCAATTGTTCTTTCTAAGCCCCTGTCAATATTGCTTTGGCTGCTAATTGCAGCCTGCCTAGAATGGAAGGGGAAGATTTATGCAGAGAAAACATATTCCATACTCTTTTCTTTACTTAATAAAGATGCAGATGATAAATACATCCAATAATTATAGAAGTCTAGGTATGCACACGCGCGCATGTGTGTGTGTGTGTGTGTGTGTGTGTGTGTGTGTGTGTGTACACCAAAGAAATGGGAGATTTGGATAATAATAATTTCATAAAGTTAGCAAGAGTCACTATTATTACATATTGTCTATAAAGAACTGAATTCTTTTTTCTTCATATGTAGTGTGTGCGCATAGGTTACATTGTTTCAAAATCTTCAGTTGAATCAAAATTAGTTCTTTAGGAAGTGAACACATTATAAAGAAGAGAACCAGTGATTTCTGCTGAATTTCAGTTATCTGCAAATTCCACTCATTCCTTTTAAAGGCAGATTTTATACTGTTCATTTACTAAAAAACTTTTGTAGCTCTCTATTATCCACAGAATAACTTCTATAAAAGTAAATTTGGTGAAATAATTAATTCAAAGCTTTCCATGATTTATCCTGTCTCTTGAGAAACTAGACACTCTTGTTAGTGTTCAGTCATATTAATTTATGGTTTCTTCCTTATCTGCTCTTGTTTCCACAATCAATTCTTTATGCAGCATGGTGATTATAATTACAATCTCTGAATGTCAAACTTTGTTCCACTGCTTAGTACTTGAGTCCTCTTGAACAGGTTTCTTAGTCTATCAGTACCTCAGTGTATTCATCAATAAAATGTAGCTAATAATACTCATCTCATAGTGTTTCCATGAGAATTAACTGAAAAAAAATGTATATTAGGTGCTTTGAATGGTATTTGGCCTTCAGTGAACATGCAGTATTACCTCTGATTTTGACAATGACTTTGACAATGATGGTAACAGTGATGATGACTGCATGCCTTTCACCAATGTCTAATTATTAAAATTTGAGTTGTTCACTGGATGTGGTGGTGCACACCTGTTATTCCAGAGACTCTGAGGCTGAGGGAGGAGGATCATAAGTTCAAAGCCAGCCTCAGCAACTTTGTAAGACCCTGTCTCAAAATAAAAAACAGAAAGGGCCTGGGATATTGCTTAGTGATAAAATGGCCCTGGGCTCAACCCCCAGTGTGTGTGTGTGTGTGTGTGTGTGTGTGTGTGTGTGTGTTTACTTGTTCTAGGTTAATTCAAATTGTATCCAGTCTAAAAAAATCGTACGTCCCTTCCCATGCTTCTAGCTTATTTTTAAATGGACATAAATGCATATAATTAGACTCAGAGTGATAGTATATAAAAGAAGATGAGTGGGGACAGCTTCATAAAGTAACTGAGCTTTGTCTGAAAATTTTGTATGAAGTGATCATTAATGTAGGTTTGACAAAGAACAGTCAAGCCTGAATGAAGAGGAGGTTGGGGTAATATGAAATAGGAAAAGGCATGGTATTTATAGGGAAAGTCATGAGTTTTTGTTTGGCTATACCTGAGGTCACCCAAAAGGAGAAATGATTCTGAAGTTAGGGAAATAGGACAGGGTTAGAGAGACTGTCTTGAATTGTACAGTGAAATTGCAACTATTTAAGAAATTCCCATTATCTTCTATCACCTATCTCCCTCTTTTGTTTGCATCAGCTTTTTATAAGTGTATCTTCTTTATATTTGCAAAATATTGGTGTGGATAGAAAGCAAACTAAATCTTTATTTATTTATTTGTGGAAAAATGTCCTCAAGCATTTGAAAGAATTGCCTGGGTCTCAGGCCATTAGCTGGGAAGCTGGAGTGTTGTTTTCCAGGTCACTGAGGATCATATCCAATGGTGTGGCCCTGACATAGACCTTATGGTGCTCCATTGAACTGGATAAATCATGTTGTGGGCTGCAGTCATGCTTCTAGATTTTTCCTTAGGACTATCTGTAATATTTCATCTATATGTTCCTCACTTATTAGGTGAGATTCCTGCTGTGCCCCAACATTTTTTTCAGGCCAGAAATATATAAATCCCACTATAGCCAGAATCTTTCCTCCCACTTGGCTGTAGACAATGAAGACCTCCATTGCCAGGCTAAGGAAGCACTCTGGAATTCTCTAGGGAATTCTTCTATGGCAGCCATATTAAGTAGATTTATTCATCTGCAAATGAGATATAGCATTAATCTTCTACAGTAAATCTGTATTTGGGCACTCTGGGCACACATCAGCCTCTCCAAATCTTGCTCTGTTCATGGGGCTTCCTGCTTTATCTTTTTATTTGCACAAGGATTTCAACCTTTCTTGAACTTCAACTCAGTTGACCAAGGTTCTAGCACTCTACCTAAACCTTGACTCCATTGTTCTTCAGAAGATACGTCCTCCAGGAACTGGCTGAGATTTTGTTCCTAACCAAATGTACAATTAGCAAGCATGACACTGCCACCGTTCTCTTTTCATTCTCTGCCTGGTGAACTGTTGGGGATGCAAATCAAGTCAAGATGGCACCTGGCAGTTTGCCAGGAGGAGTGGTTTGTGAAGCAACACCAGCGAGCCATTAAGATGATGAGGATTCCTTATTGACTGACTGCTGTATCTAGATGATGTTAATTAAGTTAAGCTGTGTGTAATTAGTTAGGTATATATACCTCTGCTGTCCGGCAGAGAGGCGGCTCCTGCTACCTTGGGTGCCTGCTACTTTGAGTTCTCACTCAGTTCCCGCTGAGTTCCTGCTTCAACCTTCAAGTTGCTTGTCACCTCCCAGTTATTTGCCCAGCCGGACTACGGCAGTGAACTGCACCACCTTTGATACCAGCACAAGCCCAGACAGTGCTGGGGTTCCTATGTACATTGGAACCTGTCCATTGTGGGAGTCAATTTCATGCCTGGGTTAGTTTCCACAGACTGTATCTGCCCACTGCAGAACAAATCATTGCTGAAGTCCCTGCACTCTTGGAGCTTGTTCTCACCCAAGGTTCTTGAGCTAAATTACCCTTTCTATCTGACCCTGAGTTTTCTTCTTTAAAATATATATATGGAAAGAAAAACAGGCAGTCCTTTATAGGCTGGTTAAATATTAAGTAGAATTCTGCTTCGTTTGTTTTATTTTAACTTGTCTTTAGTAAATATATAGAGTAACTTTAAGCTATTCTTAGATGCAGTAGTTGATAGATTTTTAAAACCTTCCATTTTCTACATCCCAAGCATCTTCAATTTTCCATAACAGTTACTGACATTTTTTTCTGATGGGGTTTAATTATTTTTATCATTGCTGTTGTTATTGGTAAGCAATGTCCCTTTGGCTGTCACAATGTTTAGCAGGTCTTAATAGACCAAAACTTTGAGTCCGTCAGGAGGTTCAACCAAGACTGAAAAATCCAACGTAAGAGCTGATATATGCAAGAGACATAAGTCTTTACCGAGAGCACTACAGTTAGATGCAATGATTTTTTTCCTCAAGTGGAAGTTGATTCAAATTTCCTCATAGACACAGCTAGAGATTGTTTTTATTGTAATTTCCATCTAATGCTTAATCAAAATTTCTATCACCATTGTCATTCATGGCCATCATCATTATCATTGCAGCTGACATTCTTCTGGTATAAGCTTGTATCTTTATGCATATTGTATTTTAGGAATACAGTCTCTGTGAATACAATGCTATAGGACTCAGTGTCAATTGGAATGACCTAGTAATGGTTAAAAAAAAAGTCTTTTATTTATGTACAACTTTGGCCCAGAGGCTGAATGGACCACGCAGCATGTTAGAAATTGTCAATTCAACATATCAGAGGTGCACTGTGTGGAAATCTCCTAGGATCTGGAAATTGGATAGGATGCTGTACTCCCCAGCCCAGTCTCTCACTGAAGACCTGGGAAGAGAATTCCACTATTACACAAGGCAAGGGAGAATTGACATACCCTGTCTGAATTTCAAGTAGGAATTGCTTGCTTGAAGAGGAATCAAGAAGAAATAAAACCAGCAGTTACATCAGCAAGATAGCATAATAGAGTTTTCCACTGTCATCTCCCCACAATGCACTAAATTTGACAGACACTCAAGAACAAAAGAATGTCGGGTGCAGCGATGCACGCCTCTAATCCCACAACTCAGGAGACCGAGGCAAAAGGATTGCAAGTTCTAAAGCCAGCCTCAGCAACTTAGCAAGACCCTGTCTCAAAACAAAAGGGGAGGTGACTGGGGATGTGGCTAAGTGGTTAAGCACCACTGGGTTCAATCCTTATACAAAACAAAAGTATGTTTGTGCAAGTCCCAGAGTCTATTGGAGAAGTTCTAGCACATAAAGCAAAATGTTTTAGAATAAACCAATCAAAGAGGATAAGAAAAACAGGCTTACTTCCCTTGACCCAAGTTGTCCTTCCCCCAAGGTGGCCCAGCCCAGTGCCAAGAGAGACCTGCTGGGCCCACCATTCTTTCCATAGGAGAAAGAGAGGGCATAGCCACCCTAGATTTGCCTGATGCAGCCAAAGAAACCCACCTCTTTCACATCCCACCCAGAATACTGAAGAAGTGAACAAAGCTGATCGATTGAGAAGAGTCAGGGGTCAGAGAAGAGGAGGAGGAACTTTCAGCATCAAGGCTCCCACCTCAACAAAAATCTCACCAACAACTTCCGGAATTCATCTGGAGGCTCATCCATAAGCATTAGGACTACTCTCTTGCAGATTCCTCCCCCACCCCAACTGGTCCACAGAAACTTCCAGTGCTCTGAGTGCTTCGCTATTCTTCTCCTGTGACCAGATTCCTGTATGTGTCCCCCAACAGCAAACATGAGTCTTGCAGACAGTTGATCTCTGTGGAATTAGGAGAAGACAAAGTTGAAAAGAAAATTACAGGCCAATCCCCCTGATAAACACCTATGCAAAATCCCTCAACCAAATTCTAGCAAAACAAATTAAACAGCACATTAAAATGATCATATACCATGACCAAGTGGGATTTGTCAGAGATGCAAGGATGGTTCAACATATGCAAATTAATAAATGAGTTGAACCACATTAGCAGAATGAAGGACAAAGCCAGACAGTCATTTTCACAGATGCAGAAAAAGCACTTGACAAAATTCAACATCCTTTTATGATAAGAGCTCTCAACAAAATAGAAGTAGAAGGAATATAGCTCAACAAAATAAAGGCCTCATATGAGAAGAGTCTTCATTATACCCTATGGGGGAGGGGGCAGGGGGGAGGGAAGCTGAAAGCTTTTCCTTTAGGACCAAGAACAAGACAAGGATGCTCACTCTCACCACTTATTGTTGATCATAATACCGAAAATTCTACCCAGAGAAATTAGGCAAGACAAATAAATAAAAGACATTCAAATCATAAAGGGAAAGTAAAATTGTCTCTGCTGATGAGGTGATCTTATGTATAGAAAAGAAAATCCTACAGAGTCCACTGAAAACATGTTGGAACCCATAACCAAATTCAGTAAGATTTCAGGATACAAAATTAACATACAAAAAATAGTTGCATTTCTTTTTGTTGTTATTGGTACCAGGGATTGAACCCAGGTGAGCTTAACCACTGAGCTGCATCCTCAGCTCTTTTTAATATTTTATTTAGAGATGGGGTCTCGCTGAGTTGCTTAGGACCTCACTAAATTGCTGAGGCTGGCTTTGAATTTGTGATCCTTATGCCTCAGCCTCCAAACTGCTGGGTGCACCACTGTGCCAGCTGCATTTCTTTCTATACACTAACAATGAATATCTGAAAAAGAAATTAAGAGAACAATCCCATTTACAATGGCATAGTTTAGGAATAAACTTAACCCAGGAGATGAAAGATCTCTAAACTGAAAACTATAAAACACTGATGAAAGACATTGAAGGAGATACAAATTAATGGAAAGATATCCAATATTCATAAATTGTCAGAAATAATATTATCAAAATGTCTATTCTACCTATTATGGTATACAGATTCAAGGCAATCCCCATAAAAATTCCAATGGTGCCAGGCATAGTGCCTATAGTTCCAGCTACACAAGAGCCTGAGACAAGAGAATCACTTAAGTCCAGGACTTGGTGGCCAGTGTGGGCAACATAATGAGTGAGAATCTGTCTCAAAGTGATAATATTAATAATTAAGAAATAAAAAATGTTTAAAGGAAGTAAAAAAATCCAATGGCATTTTTCACAGAAAGAAAAAGCAATTCTAAAATTTATATGTAACTACAAAAGACTACAATTAGCATCAGCAATCTTGAAAAAGAACAAAGCTGTACTACATCAGACATTCTGATTTCAAATTACATTATAAAACTATAGTAATAAAAACAGTATGTTGGGGCTGAAGTTGTAGCTCAGTGGTAGAACACTTGCCTTACATGTGAAAGGCATTGCATTTGATTCCCAGCACCACATATAAATAAGCAAATAAAATAAAGATCCTTCAGCACCTAAAATAATATTTAAAAACAGTATGTAACTAAGAGTTAAAAATGAATAAATAAAAACTTAAATCAACCAACAGATCAGAAGAGAGAGTCCAGAAATAAACATACATTTTTAGTTAACTAGTCTTTGATAAATATGCCAAGAATACACAATGGAGAAGGGACAGTATCTTCTGCAGTGTTGGGGAAACCAGGTATCCACAAGCAAAAGGATGAAATTGAACACTTATCTTATACCAGCAAAAATCAACTAAAGTTGATTAAAGACTCAAAAGTAAGACTTGAAACCAAAAAAGTTCTAGAAGAAAAGATGAGGGAAGCTCCTTGAAAGATTTTTTGAAAGGATCTTACAAGATTTTTGGATATGACACCAAACAAAAATAGCCAAGTGAGACTATAGCAAATTAAAATTTCTGCACAGAAAACAGAACAGTGAACAAAATGAAAGGAGGACCTACAGAATGGGAGGAAATACTTTTAAACCATATGTCCACTAAGGAATTAATATGTAAAACACATAAGGAATTCATATAATTCAACAGAAAAAAAAACCAAATAATTATATTTTAAACCCAGCAAAGAACTTGAATAGAAGGTCCTTTTCCAAAGAAGATGCACAAATAGACAATGAGTATATGAAAAGCTCACTGTCTCTAATCATCTAGGGAATGCAATGTCAAAAGCAAATAAATAAAATATGGGCTGTGGATGGAACTCAGTGGTAGAGTGTGTGCTTAGCATGCACAAAGTCCTGGGTTCGATCCCAAGCACCAAACATGCAAAAGATAAGTATTGGTAATGATTTGTAGAGATTGGAACATAATTCCAACAGATTGCACACTGTTGGTAGGAATGTAAAACAGTGCAGTCATTATGGAAAAATGTGGAATTTCCTCCAAAAAAATAGAATTACTATATGATCCAGCAAGTCTACTTCTCGATACATATCCAAAAGAAGTGAAATTAGAATCTTAAGAGGTATTTGTAATTCCATGTTCCAGCATGATTCACAATAGCAAAACATGGACATAACCTAAATGTCCATTAATGGATGAATGGATAAAGAAAATGTGGCATATATACACAATGGAATATTATTCAGTCATGAAAGAAGAAAATCCTGTTATGTGACTATATGGGTAAACTTCATGCTAAAATAAATAAGCTAGTCACAGAAGGTATTTTTATGAGGCATCTAAAATTATCTAATTTGTAGAACCAAAAGTAGAATTATGCTTGCCAGGGGATTAAAGTTTAGAAGAAATAGCTTTGGGCATAGAGTTCAAATTTTAGTTATCAGATTAATAAATTCTGTGAATCTAATGTACATCCTGGAGACTATGATTAATAGTATTTTATACTTGAAATTTTCCAAGATGGTTCTTATGTATTATTACCACATAAACACACACACAAACCTGGGTAACAATGTGAGGTGATGGGTATGTTAATTAGCTTGATTATGTAGTCATTTTACAAAACATATGTATATCAAATCATTGCATTGTATGTATACCTTGAATGTATACAGTTTTTACCTGTCAGTCATACCTCAATAAAGCTGGGGGAAGTCCAGATACATTTACTAAAACTAAACTTTATGGAGTGCTGCCCATTGCTAGGCACTATGTCAGCCATGTTATACACAGTCACACATTTATCCTTTCACACAACTCTGTCACATAGGAGCTCTTATTGTGTCTTGTACAGATGGGGACACTAAAGGTTAGAAGAAAATAACAACACATCTCATTAGCTACAAAGTAGCCGAGCTGAGCTTTGAAACATTTCCTCTAGAATAAGAAATAGCGGGGAGGGGTTGTAGTTCAGTGGTTGAGTATGTATCTCTGTGAACAAGGCCCTGGGTTTGAACACCAGCCCTGCAAAAATAGATAAAAACCAGAATAAGGAAAAAAAAAAGGAAAAATGAACATCATTTGTTGGGAGAGCTCGAGAAATATCTAAAAATAATCTGTTGCACAATTCAAAAGAAAATTCTGGAAAATGATTGCTTCAAGAGGCCGTTGAAGATGTTTGATAGGGTGCAAGAAGATATGGCTCCTAGGAACTGAGAAGAGAAACCATAAAAGTGATCAAGACGGATTTTGTTTTCTTTTTTGATGGGGCTGGTGATTGAACGCAGGGCCTCACCCTGGCTAGGCACGGGCTCTACACTGAGCTACACAAGTGGAAAATAAAACAAAGGAGAAAAAGGGAAGTAGGCTAAACCATCCACACTCTTACCTGTATTTGCATCTGGTTTTAGATTATTAATCTGCCATTGTGTTAGTTATCTATCCTGGTGCTACTGTCTCATTCTTTATTATAACTTTGTGATGTATTAATGTCTGTCAGGGTAAGACTGACTTCATTGTTTTTTTTTATACATGTGTGTGATTTTTAAAATCTCTTGGTAAATACAAGAAAAGGAAACTTGCTTATTCTTGTAAATGTACCTAGGGAAAAACCAGCAGCAAATATTTTTAACGGTGAAATGTTAAGAGCATGCCCTTTAAAGTTACGAACAAAACAAAATGGCCAGCCATCACTACTTTATGCAATATTATCTAGAGGTTCTACCCAGTAAGGTAAAAAATTAAAAATAAAAGATAAAGACTTCAAAAGAAGAAACAAGCCAGGGTGTGCTGGCCACACCTGTGATCCCAGCAGCTTGGGAGGCTGAGGCAGGAGGATCTCGAGTTCAAAGCCAGCCTCAGCAGTGGTGAGATGCTAAGCAACTCAGTGAGACCCTGTCTCTAAATAAAATATAAAATAGGGCTGGGGATGTGGCTCAGTGGTTGAGAGCCCCTGAGTTCAATCTCTGGTACCCACCCACCCCCCAAAAGAAAACAAAAAGAAGAAACAAAACTGGTATTATTCCCAGGTTGGATGATTTAAAACAAGCATTTCAAGGGAATCTACAGATAAACTATTAGAATTAATGTGAGTGCTCACCTACTTTCCTGGACCCAAGATTAAAATGTAATAGGCCACTGAGTTTCCTGTACAATGAGGAAAGATTACTTATGAAAAGCTGGATACCCTTAGGGCTTGAAGGGGCTAGTTAAGTAACACCCTTCTCCCCTCCTCCCACCTGAACTTAGAAAAAACTGAAAGATGGACAAATAAGTCCAGAAGAGACATCAGAACATGCACAGAGACCAAGAGAAAGTGGGGGGTTAAGACAGGAATCTCTCAAGTAGAGGTTACAGAAAGTGCCAAGATTCCTAGGTGGGAGCAAGTCTGGTGAGCTAGGGTAACCGCAAGGAGGCCAGTATGGCCAAAGCAGAGAGAGGGAACAGCAAAGTGACCAAGGGCAGGGAGGGCAGCCAGGCCAGGGAGGTCAACTGAGGTCAGAGAGGAAGCCAAGGACTCAGTGGTGCAGAGGTTGTGGACGTAATGGGGCAGGGTGATAGATAGGAAGGATGTCTTTACCAATTTTTGAGGGACTCACATTTTTATTCTAATGGGCTCTTCTTGGTGGCTTTTGAAGAGAAGGAATGCTGTGGGGAGTGGGGGGCAGAGGGCACAGATGAGGACGCAGTGGATGTGGTCCAGGTGAGAAATGGCTGTGGCTAAGGGTGAGTGGTAGATGTGGAAACTATAATAACAAACGAACATTGAACAATGATTCATAAGAATAACTCATTGAAACTGGCAAAAGTGGGAGGGGGAGAGAGAGAGGAAGTGAAAAAGTTAAATTGCTCAAAAGTGAACACATTGGAAAAGTATTTGTTATCTCACAACCAAGAATTAATAGCCCGAGACATAAAAAATACATTACCCCTGCTGGGCAGGAGCGAAGTCCACCCTGGTTATAAGTGTCCATTTATATATATATATATATATATATATATATTCTGCTTGCCTCTGTGAACTGATGGATATTCATTCACAAACTTCAACACTGGTTCTGCATAAGTACTTTGATTTTTTTAAAATTCAGGGACATGCAGAGATGAAAGAGCAACTTTTCCAAGTAGATTTGTATTCATTTTCTGTAACAGAAAGGAGCCCACCTCATTTCTGAGAGCTAAATAAACACATTCCAATTTTAAGCAAGATTATATGTTTTGACTTTTCCTTCTAGTTTTTATTGTTTTATTTTTAAACATTCCAAATGGATTTTTAAAAAAATATTTATTTTTTTAGGTGTAGATGGACAGAATGCCTTTATTTTATTTACTTATTTTTTATGTGGTGCTGAGGATGGAACCCAAGGCCTTGCCTGTGCTAGGCAAGTGCTCTACTGCTGAGCCACAACTCCAGCACAAATGGAATATTTTATATGTAAAGAATCTACAAACCTGAAAGGAAAAGCCAGCCCTTGTTGCCTGGCCCAACCTGACAGCAGCACATCTCATCAGCAGTGGAAGTGACCATGGAAGGGACAAGAGGACCTACCAGGTGGAACAGGACTGGGGACATTGCACTCCTGGCGGAAGAAGACAGGAGAAGGGATACAAAGAAAAGAAAAAAGAAACAATAGAGTGGCAAGTTAGTTTGCTGGTTGTATTTATCAGTTCTCAAGAAGCCTGTAGTAGCTGGGCATGGTGGCACACACCTGAAATCCCAGCGGCACTGGAGGCTGAGGCAGGAGGATCATGCCAGCCTCAGCAAAAGCAAGGCACTAAGCAACTCAGTGAGACCCTGTCTCTAAATAAAATACAAAATAGGCTGGAGATGTGGCTCAGTGGTCCAATGCCGCTGAGTTCAATCCCCAGTACCAAAAAAGAGGAGCTCTCAGAAATCTTTTCAGGAGAATTTCCTGGAGAGGGAGATTTTTATCTTAATACACTTCACACTCAAAGAATTATTATTTTGAAAGGTAGAGTAAAATGCCACTGAAAACAAAGGTGGTGTTTAAAGAAGCCTTAACTTGGACACCAAACAAAGCAAGTGCATTTGTTCACCTCCACAGAACTCACTTGGATTTCATCTGTGCCAGCCTGTCACAGAAGGCCTTCCTCATGCTTAAAAGTAGGCCTGGCAAATTGGTGCAACCACTATGGAAAGCAGTATGGAAAGTCCTCAGAAAGCTTGGAATGGAACCACCATTTGACCCAGCTATCCCTCACCTCAGTCTATAGTCAAAGGACTTAAAATCAGCATACTCTAGTAATGCAGCCATGTCATTGTTTATAGCAGCTCAATTCACAATAGCTAAACTATGGAGCCAACCTAGGTGTCTTTCAATAGGTGAAAGGATAAAGAAAATGTGGCATATATATTCAATGTCATATTTCTCAGCTTTAAAGAAAGAAGAATGAAATTATGGCATTTGCCGGTAAATGGCTGGAGTTGGAGAACATCATGCTAAGTGAAGTAAGCCAATCCTGAAAAAAACAAAAGCCAAATGTTTTCTCTAATATGCAGATGTTAATTCACAATAAAGGGGGACACTAAAGAAGAATAATGTTACCTTAGATTAGGTAGAGGGAAGTGAAGGGAGAATAGGGGAGGGGATGTGGGGATAGGAAGGGTAGTAGAACAAAACAGATATTATTACTTTATGTATATATATATATATGTGATTGCATGACCAATGTGATTCTACAACATGTACACTCAGAAAAATGAGAAATTATATCCCATCGATGTATGATATAATTAGTGAATCCTTAATAACTTATCGACACCCTGGCATGGGATCTGGCCAGTGCAGAATAATTTTATGAATCATCAGGCAGGTAGAGAGAGAGCCATACTTAATCCCCTTTGAACATCGGCTCCTTTGCTTAGGAGATGTGTAAGCGCTGCTGCTCCTTATCCCCTTTGTTCTCAACTTTTTGTTTTGAATAACACATTTTAAAACAAAGTGCTTGGATGCAGTTTTGGAAAGTTGTTATAATTAAAATTGAGAAAAGAAGTAGCAGCATGCAGAAAGTTGCAATAAAATAACAGTGATTTATGTATCACTGATAAATATATACACACACATACGCACATGTAAGAGAATATATTTACAAAACTTTATTGGAGTGAGTCAGGGGAAATGGAATCACACAATTTAAGCATTAAACACCCCTACAAATCTGTCACCATTTGAGGCCATAGGAGGAGTAACAATGAACATCAGTGTTTAGTTTTATATCGTTTTTTATATTAAAGACTTTGTTTCAGATTCAGCTGTCATCACAACAAATTGAGGTGATAATCAAGCTGCCTTTGATGACAACAGGAGCACAATGCCAGGGACAATGGTTAGGGAAAGGCCCTGAGACCCACCTAGTGTTTATGCTAACCCAGGCTTCCTGGAACCCACCAGCTTTGGACCATTACCCCCTAAATTGCTCTTTTACTTTCCTGGCCCATAATGAGCAACGGAAATTCTTGATGATTTTTGGAATGTGCTTAAGATACTGAAAAGTTCAGGTGGTGGAGATCTAGCTTTAGAGAATGAGCAGGAACTGGGGATCAGCCCAAGTACTGCCAGGGAGCCAGCAAGGTCAATGGCATTCTCAAAGTGCCCCTGCGCACCGCTCAGTGCTACACAGCCAGGCCCAGGCTACTGTCCCCAGTGCTTGAGGGCTGCCCTGTCCTTACATTCCTAGGCCTGATTCATGCTTGGGGTGGCTCAGTTGGTGAAGCTTGGTTCTGCCCCACCTGAAAAAGAGGCTGAGAAAATGAGGATCTGGACTTTTCAAAGCGATTCCCACTGCAATTCTCACAAGATTGGGCTGGAAGGAGGAGGAGGAGGAGGAAGAGGAGGAGGAGGAGGAGGAGGAGGAGGAGGAGGAGGAGGAGGAGGAGACCACCCCAAATGACTTCTGAACAACGTCCACTATACACCAGATTGATGACTGTTACAACTCAAAATGCAATGAAAGTTTGCATCAATCTGCACTCAGACCCCACCACTGCCTGTAAAGAAAATTCCTCATCGAAAGCTAGAAATGGGCAGCCTTTTCCTTAATTTTGCATTGGTATTCAAGTTGCTCTCACAGTTTCATGTTGACAAATGAAACTTTAAGAGCTTCTTTGGCCACTTCCTTTTGTGAGTGAGTCTGTGGGTACAGGTACGTAAACAAACATGCCCACTTGTTGGCTGTTGTCCCAACACATGAGGAAAACAGGGTCACACACCCAGTGAATCAGCCTCTGAACAAGTTCCATTCAGATCTGAGCAGGTGATCGTGGTGATCCTGAACACGAGATCAAGGAAGAGTCAATGTGAGGTAATTGTGTTTGAGATGATGTCTTGTGAATGTGAAGGAGAAACTAAATTGAAAGGCCATACTAAGTGACCAAAGGTGTTTCTTTCCATCTTCACATTTTATGTGAAAGAGAGAGAAATCCTTTAGCAGAGCTACTTGCTAAGCATGGCCCATGTGAGCCAACCCACAGACCATGCAGAAAGCAAGACTGTCTATACACAACAGGATTGTGCTAACCTGCATCTGTGCATATCTTACGAAGATTAGAATGGGAGAAGAAATAGAGATAAAGAAAGGAAAGAGTGTAACTCTAGAGCACAGCAAATCACTTAAGCTCTCTGGAATTTGGTGGGCAATATCTAGCTAACGGTATTGCCATAAAGGATTTCTCTGTCTCTCTCTCTCTGTCTCTCTCTGTCTGTCTCTCTCTCTCTCTCTCTCTCTCTTCCCAATGAAAGGTGCAGATCAGGCAACTTTCCCATGTGCTTTAAATATCCTGAGTGCCAGCAGAGCTAGAGGAGAGTTAACTCTTGGGACGAGATGGCTTTCCAGTTTTGGAGGGGTGGGGATGGAATTATATATATTATATATATGCCTTCACGAAACCCATGCTTTCAAAGAGAAGTATGTTTTTCAGAGCCCAGCAGTCAGAAGATAAAACTAGAATAGTTCACTTTAGCCACTTAGGCCTGGGGTTCCTCAGCAGATGTGATAACAGAATGTAAATATTGACATCCAGCTGTCAGCCTATTGGCCTTCCTTGCAGAGGTTAGGAGAACTTGGCTGCTCGTGCTGAGAGCTGGCTAAGGGCAGGCAGGAAATTCAGAAGAGAATATATTTATTAGATTTTTTTTTCCTTCTAAGTTTGAGGCTTTAAAAGAAAAACAAGGCAGAGGAAACACAGGGCTTCCTCCCTGCTGGGTCCTGTCTGCTCCACCCTGCTCTTCATTTCTGTCATGTTTCCAAGGGACTGAACAGCTAGCTGTTTCTGAGCACTTTTCTGATAGCCTGTATTAGCTCTTGATGGGGAGTACCACGTCTGACTTGGCTGTGAAGTACCAAGCTTG
The DNA here is from genome assembly GCF_045843805.1 of Urocitellus parryii. NCBI lineage: Eukaryota > Metazoa > Chordata > Mammalia > Rodentia > Sciuridae > Urocitellus > Urocitellus parryii. The sequence continues at coordinate 63,826,805 of NC_135539.1, read as the reverse complement.
ACCTTGAGAACTGCAGGCTGACCACTGGCCTCTTCCTGGTCCCCACTTTTTTTCACATCAACTGCCTCCAGTTGCAGGACCTTTTACAGGGAATGAGCTTTCAAAGTGTCAACCCTATTCTGGCTGCCAGCCTGTATTTACTGCTGAGAGGGGTCCCCCACTGAATGGAGACTTTCATTTAGTTGGCAAAGACAATATGCAGTCATGTTCCTCATAATGACATTTTGGTCAATGGTGGGCCACCTATATGATGCTGGTCCTTAGAGATTCAGTTGAAAAATCCCCATCACCTAGTGACTTTGTACACTTCCCAACATTGTAGGACATTACTCTGATTTACTCACATGCTCGTGGTGATGATGGTATAAACGCATGATTCAAGCCTTACGAAAGTAGAGCACTTATGATTATGTGCAGTATGTAATGGTAAATATTGACCATATCTTACTGGTGTGTTTATTATACTTTTTATTATTATATAGTCCTTCTACTCATATAAAAAATGTTTACCATAGTACAGTGTGTGGTGTTACTCAAGCAGCAGAGAATCATGTTACTGTCTCTTTTGATTATGCCAGGGGTCACATTGAATGATTGACCTACACCATCTAGGTACAAGTAAAAACCCATTGTGACAGGGAGGAGAGTGAAAGAAAAAGCCCTCTATCCTTGGGGGAGGGGCAAGAAGCCATCCTGGGTCTAAAATCCTACAGCACTGCCATTTGACATCTGTTGGGCTAGGGGTATAGCTAAAGGGTAGAGTACATGCCTAGCATACTCAAAGCCATAGGTTCAATCCCCAGTACCAGAGAGAATAAGAGAGAGAGAGAGAGAGAGAGAGAGAGAGAGAGAGAGAGAGAGAGAGAGAGATCTGTTACCACTTGGGAAGGGGCAAGAATACATTCACACAACAACAAAATTGGCGAATAATGCACTTCTCAGAATATGCCGTGGTCATTAAGCAATTCAGGAAAAGAAGCCGTCAAGCATGTGAAGATCTGAGAGAAGGTGACTCGAGGCCAGAAGAATATCAGAAGACACTACAATACCTAATTGGAGAAGACTGGACCCCGTAGGAAAGGAAGGAATGGGGTCTGAGAGGTATTAGTGACCAAGATATTGTGGAGACCTGGGGTCTATGACGAGGGCTGTAGACTTTACTTCATCGCTGACAGAAAAGATTAAAACAGGGGAGTATATGTAATTTTGGTGTACAGTTTTTTTAAAAAATTATGACTGCTAAGGAGAAAGGGAATTGGAGATGGGTGGGGGGATAGGTGAAGGAAGGGGAGCAATGATCACAGTGAGGAGACTGCTACAGCAGTATAACAAAGAGACAATCTGGCCCTAGTGTCAGGAGTGACAATGGGAACAATGGGTGGATTGGGGTGTGTTTTGGAAGTAGGGTTGCTGGGCCTTGCTGGGCTGCATGTGGGAGGTGAGACTAAGACGTTAACAACAGTAGGTGGGTTTTTGGCTTCAGCAACTGGAAAAGTGGCAGTGCCATTTATTAACTCTGGACAGAAGTGTGGCTTTGCAGAGGGGACACAGGAATTCAGATCTGACTGAGGCGGCTCTGAGATGCATCATAAACCAGAAGGGAGGCAGTGAGTGGGGGGCTGGTTGGTCAGTCTGAAATGGCTAGAGGCCCCAGATACTGGGGAAATTCACAGTTACTTATAGATCCTTTCCTTAAGACATCCACCTTCATATGAGAAGGTTAAGCCTCAGAACTGGACATAGGAGACAGCCTTCTGCCTGAATTCTTTTATGTGGAGCAAAAGTCTTAAGTTTCTTAGGGGAGGGATAGAAAGCAGTACTACCAAAGTGCATGTAAAAACCCACTGTGACAGGGAGAAGAGTTAAAGAAAAAGCCCTTTATCTCTGGGGAAGGGGCAAGAAACCATCCTGGGCCTAAGATCCTATAGCATTGCCATGTGACATCTGTTGGGCTTGGGGTGTAGCTAAGGGGTAGAGTACATGCCTAGTGTGCTCAAAACCATAGGATTAATCCCCAGTACCAGAAACAGAGAGTGAATTAAGAGAGAAATCGAGAGAAAGATCTGTTACCACCTGGGAAGGGTCAAGAAACTCCCCACCAAGACCAACCACAGATAAAAGGTAGTTTATTGCCTCAGGAAAGAGGTGATAGGATGCTACAAAAGCCCCACCCAAGGTTAAGAGGTATTAAGAGTGAGACTGGACCCAGCCAACAGACAGCATCGCCTTGTCCCCCTCATGTGCCAGGCACAGAGTAACAAGCAGTAAGAATCTAGCTGGGAAAGGATTGAACATAGAAAGTGACCTCCTTTCCCCCCCTTTTTGGTCACAGATATGCAGGAATAACCTAAAACTAAAATAATAACACTGAGAAAGCTCCCTAGTATCCCAGCCCCAGATGTAAATTCAGGTTATGTTAGAGGAAATTGAGCCTGGACACTGAAGTTAACCCCAGAAGCACCAAAACCCAATTCATTTCAATTTCTCACTACATTAATACAAGCCCTCACACCAATGGCCTGACAGAGGAAATATGCCCATGTCCAGTCATACGTACTATTCATTATACCACTGTTTCACACAGGATGCTCAGCATTCATTCAAAAGTCACATAAGAAAGGAAGAAAAATCAGTCCATTATCAAAATATAAAACAATCCAAGATTCAGAGGCAAGCCAGATGTGGAAATGATCAGAGATTTAAAAAGAACTATTAAAGGACTTAGTGGAAAGGATGGACAACATGCATGAATAGTTGGAAAACTTCAACAGAGAGATGGAAAAGACAAATGGAAATGTTAGCAATTAAAAATATAAGCTCAAGTTGAAGAATTTGATGGCATCATTAGTAGACTTGACAGAACTGAGGAAGCAATTGTGAATTTGAAGATAGGAATTATCCAAAGGTGAAACACAGAGGGAAAAAAGTGAGACTACAGAACAAAGTATCTAAGTCTTATGGATGATAAAAATGATTCCACATGTGTGAATTGGAGTTTCAAAAGAAAAAGAAAAGGACATAGGAAATAGTTAAGGAGATAGTGCTTGAGATTTTTCTCAAAAGAATGAAAGTCATTAAAATACAAATTCAAAAATCTCAGAGAACCTCCGAGCCTCAAATTCTATGACAAAACAAAATCATTTATGCATATCATAATCAAACTCCTGTGAAAAAACAAAAATCCTGAGAACAACCAAAAGAAAAATAAAAACATGTAGAGGAACAAAGGCAATAATTAAAGCACACTTCATGTCAGAAATTATGTAAGCCAGAAGACAGTGGATGGACATTTGTAAAATAGGGACAGAAAAATAAAACTGTTATTTTGTCAATCTTAAAATTTTTTTTTCTGAAAAACAAAAGGTAACTCATTGCTAGTAGACCTGTGCTACAAAACATGTTAAAGACAATTAGATCAAAGTTGGAAATACCATATAGAAAACTAAAAGTTGGAAAAACCATATAAAAATACCATATAGAAAACTACCAATAGAAAAATGATTAAATAAAACACTTTTTACGCAGTGAAATATTATGCATGACAGTATAGAAGGATAGATAGCAATAGTCATACAACAGTAATTATATCTGGGTGATGGGATTATTCATGATCTATATTTTCTTTAGACTTTTCTGCTTTTTTAGAATTACTTGTAATTATCATTTATAATCTTTATATATTAGGGAAAAAAAAGTCAGGCCAGGTGCAGTGGTGCATGCCTGCAATCCCAGCAGCTTGGGAGGCTGAGGCAGGAGGATCACAAGTTCAAAGCTAGCCTCAGCAAAAGTGAGGCACTAAGCAACTCAGTGAGGCCCTGTCTCTAAAATTCAAAGTAGGGCTGAGGATGTGGCTCAGTGATCAAGTGCCCCTTAGTTCAATCCTTGGTACCCCATCCTCCAAAAAAAAAAAAAAGAAAGAAAAAAAAAAGAGGAAGAGAAAAAAAACCAAAAAGTACTTTTTAATTTATTTCAAAAACTCAAACTATTATCACCTATTTACATACTAACAAAAGACTCATGTTTGTTTTTTCATTTCAATTTTCTGTAGTACTTTATGTAATACCTCTCTAATAATACTGAAACACTTTTCTTTGTTGGATAAGGAAGAGACATAAAAGGCAGGGGGATTTTCACTTATAAATTTTCTTAAAAATCCTCTATATTCTCTGCCTCTGAATATCTCATAGAGGAATAGCTATACTCATTCTCTCATGCTTTTAAAATTTGTCTAAACATCCTTCAAATTAGTTATGTGTCACTTAGCAATAGAGATATGTTCTGATAAATGTGTCGGAAATTTTGTCATTATACAAACATCAGACTGTACTTACACAGACTAAGACAGCTATGCTGTCACCTGGCAATATAGTCTTATGAGACCACCATCATATATGTGGTTCACTCTTGACTGAAACATTATGCAGTGTGTGACTTTATATACTAACATCAAAAGACAACATTAGGGCTGGGGTTGTGACTCAGTGGCAGAGTGTTTGTCTCACATGTGTGAGGCACTGGATTCAATCCTCAGCACCATATAAATAAATAAAATAAAGGTATTATGTCCATCTACAACAAATAATAATAATAATAATATAGACAACATTAAGCCAGACACAGTGGTACATATCTGTAATCCCAGCAATTTGGGGAGGCTGAAGCAGGCGGATCACCAGTTCAAGACCAGGCTTGGCAATTTAGCAAGACGCTGCCTCAAAATAATAAATAAAAATGGGTGGGGGATATAGCTCAGTGGTAGAGCACCCCTTGGTTCAATCCCCAGTACTACAACACATGCACAAAAAAAGATAACATACAGCTCAGTGGTATAAAATGCATGCTTAGCATGTGTGAGGTCCTGGGTTCAATCCCTAGCATCTATCCTACCCTGAAAGGCAACATAAAAACAACTAAAAAGGAGAGCACAAAGAGGGAGAAAATGTTTATATTAACACATCCAACAAATGTCTCATGTTTGGAATATATACATAATTACCATTAACCCACTAATTCCCAAGTTTTCAATTCAGTGAATATTTCAATGAAATTGACACAGGTGCGTTAAAATGGGTTGGAAATCCTAATTTAGACTTTATTATATAATTTTAATTTATTAAGTTATCATTATATTATCACTAATCATTCACATATTTCCTCAAAGACATAGAATTCTAAAAAATATTTATTTCAAAGTTACCACTGGTGATATACTTGTTGTTCAATTTAAGTTTTTTAGGTGTTCCATAAATGGAATGATGGGACATAATGGGTTGGTCAATTAATTAAAAAGACAGACAACTTAGTAGAAAAATGGGCCAAAGACTTTGTATTATGGATGTGCTAAGAAGTAAAGACCCAGGTGTGATTAACATACAAGAGTTTTTTTAGAAGAAATGTCTGGGTGTAAGGAAATAGGTGAGCGGCTGGGGAATGCTGAATGAGCCAATGGTTAGGCTGGGGAGGTAGCTCAGTGGTAAAAGGGTGGAGTGCTCAAGGCCCTGGTTTCTATTTCCAGTAGAAGGAAGGAAGGAAGGGAGGAAGGGGAGGACAGGGGAGGAAGGAAGGACCCACCCAATAGTCCACAATGAAAAGATGATGATGAGTGAGAGGAAGAGGGAGAAAAGAGTAGCTGGAAGCCTCTTAGATTGCTTTGTGGTGTAAGAAAGTTTCAACAAGGCTGTTGGGGAGTCATCAAACCAAAGTAGTCCATCAGATGAGTCCCAGGTTTCCTAGGAACAGGTTTGCCTTAGAATCCTCAAAACACTTACTCATTAACAGAGAGCAACCTATGGGACTGTTGACCTTGGAGCAAATACTGCATCAGTTCCAAAGAGCAAGAGCTGAGGTCACTAGGACCCTCAGGTGGTCTATGGTGAGGTCCACATTGTGAGGAACGGAAACCTCTTGCTGATAGCCACATAGGTGAGTCACCTGGCAGGTAGAGAAGTTCAGTCCCAGACCAGTCTTCAGAAAACTAGATCACAGGCACTAGAGAGCCCCAGCCAGCACCTAAGCTGGTCCTGCACTTTTGACCAAAGGCCTGTGAGATCACAAATGTTTGTTATTTTAAGCCACTAAATTAGGGGAAGAATTGTTATGCAAGAAGAGATTATTGGAATGACCTTCTTCTACATACCATGTTTTAAAATTTTTAAATATTTCAAGAATTTATTTCTATTTAACATATAATATAAATCCCTGTGTAGTATTTCACTGTATGAGTGAATAATGTAAGGTCGTTTTTTAAACTAAAATATAATAGAAATTATTGTAATTATTTTAAACAAAATAGAAGTCCTGGGTTCAATCCCTAGCACCTATCGTGCCCCCAAAGGCAACATAAAATCAAATTAAAAGATAGAACACAAAAAGGGAGAAGGTGTTTATATTAACATATCCAACAAATGCCTCGTGTGAAATACATAAATAATTCCACCCATCTTGAGAATTTCACTAGGAAGCCACTATTGATTGTTTAATGAGTATTCTCCCAGATTTTCTATACAATTGCAAATACATTATATGTTTAGTCCTATAACTTGCTTTTTAAAAATTTATAATAAATTATGCACATTTTCTGCATAAATTTATTTTAGAGTTTAACTTTGTATTCAGGTAGATGTAATATTATTCTAAGGACATATAACATTTACTTAATTTTCTTTTTCTTTCTTTCTTTTTTTTTTTTTTTTTTTTTTTTTTTGCTGTGCTAGAAATCAAACCTAGGGCCTCTAACATGCAAGGCAAGCATTCTACACCCAACTCTACCTAATGTCTGACAGTTTTGTATTCTATTGTTTTCTATCATGATTCTGGACATTACTTTGTTTCCAATCATTAACTATTACATATAGTCCTGCAATGGACAATCTTAAGCCTTAGTTTTCTACTCTGGAAAATGAAAATAATTTCATCATGCAATCTCTAGATTGTTGCCAATATCAGATGAGATGTAAAACAATTAACATAAAGCCTGACATCTTGTAAAAAATCTCTTTAGAACTTTAGCTTTTGCTGCTACTAGGCATTATTGAAGGTTATTCATGTCATGAATTTTGGTAAAGCCTGCCAAATTGCCCTCCGTAATAAATGTTATAAATAAATTATATATAGGCATAGACAAATGGTACATTTATTATGCTCTTTATATTATCAATTTTAAAAATTAATATATTTTTAGTTAAAAGACTAAAAAGTAAATCAAATAAAAACAAATACAGAATTCATTGTTCTAAATGTCACATCACACTTGTGAATTCATTAGAGGATCTTTTCTTATTTTTTTTTTTTGCCTTACTTACTTTGTCTATTTCTGTATTGTCTTTTCAAATACATTTTTCTATAACATTCTTTAACTTTTGTCTTAACCCATATATTCCAAGTTTTCAATTTTAAAAATATAATAAATATTTAAAAATTATTTCAGTTATCAGAAGTGGTATATTTTTTGCTCAATTTAATTTTTTTTTTTTTTTTGGTACTAGGGATTGAACCTAGAGGTGCTTAACCACTGAGACACATCCCCATCCCTTTTTTTATATTTTATTTAAAGACAGGGTCTCACTGAATTCCTTAGGGCCCCACTAAGCTGCTAAGCCTGGCTTTGAACTCATGATCCTCCTGAGCCACTGGGATTACAGGCCTGTGCCACTGTGCTGGTTCAATTAAAATTTGTAAAGGCATTCTACATCTGGGATAGTGGGGCAAAATGGGTATATAAGAACTCTTGATGAAACATGAGTATTATTTTGTTTCTCAGATACGTTGCAAATATTTTTCCAATTTGATCCTTTTATTTTCAACATTGCCAATGTAATTTTTCCATTCTGAGTTTTAAACTTTCATAAAGTATATATGCCAGCTTTAAAAACTTAAGTCTATCATGTTCATGGATTGGAAGACTTAATATTGTCAAGATGGTAATACTATCCAAAGCACTATAGAGATTCAGTGAAATTCCTATCAAAATTTTAATGGGCATTTTTTTAAAAAAGCATAAGTGACCCAAAAGACTGTGAGAAATGGACAAGCTGATTATCAAATTTATGTGGAATTTCAAGGGGTTCCAAATAGCCAAAATAATATTTAAAAATAAGAATAAAGTTGAAGGTCTCATGCTTCCCTATTTTGAAAATTGCTTACAATAATCAAAAGAGTGTGATCCTTTCAAAAGGATAGACATAGACAAATGAATAGAATTAAGAATCAGCAATAAACCAGTCTAAATGCCAACATCAATGTACTATAAGATCTAAAACCACAAAACTCTTAGAAGAAAGCAGGGATAAATATATATGGATTTGGCAATGAAATCTTAGATATGAAAAATAAACTACAAACAACAAAAGTAAAATAGATAAGTTCAGCCTCATCAAACTGAAAAACTATCATGTATCAAAGAGAGTAAAAAGACAATCTACAGAATTGTAGAAAATATTTGTAAACCATGTATCTGATAAGGAACTATTATCTAGACTATGATAATAAATAACATCTTTCAATGTAACAATAAAAATATAACCCAATTAAAAATGGGCAAAGGAATTGAGTAAATATCCAGGGGAGATATGCAAGTGACCAATAGCAATGGATAAAAATGCTCAACTTCATTAGACATTAGGGAAATGTGAATCAAAACCATAAGGATATACCACTCCATACCCGTTAGGATGGCACTGGGTGGGGGGGAAGATGTTAAAAAATTGGAACCCTGATATATTACTGAATGAAAGGTAAAATGGTTCAGTTGCTTTGGAAAAGTATTTGGCAGTTTTTCAAAAGTTAGGCATAGAATTAATGTATGACCCAGCAAATTCACTCTTAGATATATATTCAAAATAACAGAAAACAGTCAAATACTGTACATGAATGTACACAGTAGTACAATTGTAGTAGCCGAAAGGTAGAAACAACTCAAATGTTTATTAATACATGAATGGATAAACAAAATCTGGTGTGGTATTTACATAGAATGAAATATTCTTTAGCCATATTTCTATGGAAAGAAATATTCTTTAGCCACAGAAAGGAAGAGCCATGTGCTGTATTGTGGATGAACCTCAAAAACATGCCAAGTAAAAGAAACCTGTTACAAAATATCATGTTTCATATGATTCCTTTTATATGAACCATCCAGAATAGGCAAATTCACAGTGAGAGCAGATTGGTGGTTTCCAAGGGCTGACATCACTGAGGAGGTCACCCTTCAAGTATGACTTGACTCTGTTCTTCCCTCCTCTGGGTTTGCCTTTATGCTCAGGCTGGCTCTCTTCAGGGTAGCCTGATGGACATGGCAATGTTGCCTCTATAGACTGACCTTCCAGAAAAAGAGAGAGCTGCTATTCTCCACAACTTCAATCTTATGGGACCAATGCAGGTGACCTGACCGCTGAATCAAACACTGTAGAGAAAGATTGTATTATGCTGATTGGGTGAGGTCAAAGGTTACCCCCATTCTTTGAGCTGGAGACATTCCCACCCAAACCAGATGGCTGCTGTCCTACAGGAGACAGTGGAGACAACAGAAGCTTCTGTCTCTGGGGTGGGCACTCGGGAAGCTGGGGTAAGGAGACTTTCCATTGTATCTTAAAGATTTTTATTATCACATGTACGTAGCTTCCATTTGAAAAAACTTAAACGTTTCAAAAATGTAACTCCATCTGGAATTTATTTTGATATAAAAAAAGTGAGACAGAAACCTAGATTTAATATTTTTCTGAATTTGGTCAACACCGTTTCTTGAAGAATACCCTTTCCCCCACTGATTTAAATGCTTCCTTTATTGTATCCTAAGGCCCCAAATACACGTGGATCAATTTCTGACTTTATATTCTGTTTCAGTCTCTACCTTTCTGTTTGTCATTCCAACTCTATCTTTAAAATGTGTTTTAATCCTTTTTTTGATGTGGGGGGCAATGCACTCTCATTGCTCTTTATTTCTACAACTCTGTTGGCCATCAGCCCATGTCTATGCCTCTAGATATACTTATTTCAGGTTCCTAAGAGGTACAGTGGGATTGGAATTGGAATTGCAAGGAATGTATAGATATTTTTTAAGGAAAAAGTAATATTTTTAGGTGTTTTTTTTAATTGTCAATGGACCTTTATTTAATTAATTTATTTATATGTGGTACTGAGAATTGAACCCAGTGACTCACACATGCTAGGAAAGCACTCTATCACTGAGCGACAATTCCATCCCCAAAAGTAATATCTTTATAATATTAACTTGCCCTATTCAAAATGAAGTATACAGTTGTACCTTTGTATTCGTGGGGGATGGGTTCTAGGACCACTAGTGAACACCAAAATTCATCGAGTCTGAGCTGAGTCATTTATATAAAAAGGCATAGTTATCTGCCTATAGTCTACTTATAACCTCTCATAGACTTCAGATCACTTCCAGATTATTTATAATACCTAGGCAATTCAAAGACTCTGTATACTGTTATACTGTTAAGCTGTTATACTGCACTGTTCAGATAAAAATGACAAGGAAAATGTCTGTACATGTTCAGTTCAGATACAATTTCCTTTTTCAATTTTTTTTGATCTGCAGTTGGTTGAATCCACAGATGTGAGACTCAGATAAGGAGAGCCACTACATTATATTTATGTGCCTATTTTTAAGTCTTTTCAGTAGAATTTTAAAGGTTTCTTTGTTTTTTATTAAATTTATTCCTAGACCTGCTTTTTTTGTGTGTTGATGTTGCTATTATGAGTAAGACACTTTCATTTTTTGTTCTAACTTGTTTTCTTGATATTTTACAGAATAATTGAGTTTTATGTACTTGTTTTATAATCATCTGTCTTTCTGAATATTACTGCCAATGTACCCTCAGCTAATTTTTCTTCTTCATTTTATTTAATTTTGGAGTGGAAATTTCCATAAGCTTCTACCTACTTTGTTATCTTTATAATCATTTGGGGGGATTAGATTTGAACTAAGTCTAGAAAATCCTATGGGATTTAGATGTGGAGAGGGCACTCGAGGCAACAGGAATACTATACAAAGAGGTGGGATGGGTGAGGGGTTCTCAGAAAGGATCATTGCATCTGACTGGTTTGGTTGTGGGTTACAATAGAATCACTGACTAGATTAGTAGGGGCATTAAAAGTCACTCGAGAGAATAGACCGAGAAGGGGAATAGCTGGGTCAAATGGTGGTTCCATTCCCAGCTTTCCAAGAAATCTCCATACTGCTTTCCAAATTGGCTGCACCAATTTTCAGTCCCAACAACAATGAACAAGTGTACCCTTTTCCCCACATCCTCGCCAGCACTTGTTGTTTGACTTCAGAATGGCTGCCAATCTTACTGGAGTGAGATGGTATCTTAGGGTGGTTTTGATTTGCATTTCTCTGACTGCTAGCGATGGTGAGCATTTTTTCATGTACTTGTTGATTGATTGTATGTCCTCCTCTGAGAAGTGTCTGTTCAGGTCCTTGGCCCATTTGTTGATTGGGTTATTTGTTATCTTATTGTCTAATTTTTTGAGTTCTTTATATACTCTGGATATTAGGGCTCTATCTGAAGTGTGAGGAGTAAAGATTTGTTCCCAGGATGTAGGCTCCCTATTTACCTCTCTTATTGTTTCTTTTGCTGAGAAAAAACTTTTTAGTTTGAGTAAGTCCCATTTGTTGATTCTAGATATTAACTCTTGTGCTATGGGTGTCCTATTGAGGAATTTGGAGCCCGACCCCACAGTATGTAGATCGTAGCCAACTTTTTCTTCTATCAGACGCCGTGTCTCTGATTTGATATCAAGCTCCTTGATCCATTTTGAGTTAACTTTTGTGCATGGCGAGAGAAAGGGATTCAGTTTCATTTTGTTGCATATGGATTTCCAGTTTTCCCAGCACCATTTGTTGAAGATGCTATCCTTCCTCCATTGCATGCTTTTAGCCCCTTTATCAAATATAAGATAGTTGTAGTTTTGTGGATTGGTTTCTGTGTCCTCTATTCTGTACCATTGCTCCACCCGCCTGTTTTGGTACCAGTACCATGCTGTTTTTGTTACTATTGCTCTGTAGTATAGTTTGAAGTCTGGTATCGCTATACCGCCTGATTCACACTTCCTGCTTAGCATTGTTTTTGCTATTCTGGGTCTTTTATTTTTCCATATGAATTTCATGATTGCTTTCTCTATTTCTACAAGAAATGCCGATGGGATTTTGATTGGCATTGCATTAAACCTATAGAGAACTTTTGGTAATATCGCCATTTTGATGATGTTAGTTCAAGAGCATGCTACAGGGACACTGCTACATCGATGTTCATAGCAGCACAATTCACAATAGCAAGACTGTGGAACCAACCTAGATGCCCTTCAATAGACGAATGGATAAAAAAAAATGTGGCATTTATACACAATGGAGTATTACTCTGCATTAAAAAAATGACAAAATCATAGAATTTGCAGAGAAATGGATGGCATTAGAGCAGATTATGCTAAGTGAAGCCAGCTAATCCCTAAAAGACAAATGCCAAATGTCTTCTTTAATATAAGGAGAGTAACTAAGAACAGAGTAGGGACAAAGAGCATGAAAAGAAGATTAACATTAAACAGGGATGAGAGGTGGGAGGGAAAGGGAGAGAGAAGGGAAATTGCATGGAAATGGAAGGAGACCCTCAGGGTTATACAAAATTACATACAAGAGGAAGTGAGGGGAAAGGGGAAAATAATACAAGGGGGAGAAATGAATTACAATAGAGGGGGTAGAGAGAGAAGAGGGGAGGGGAGGGGAGGGGGGATAGTAGAGGATAGGAAAGGCAGCAGAATACAACAGACACTAGTATGGCAATATGTAAATCAATGGAAGTGTAACTGATGTGATTCTGCATTCTGTATACGGGGTAAAAATGGGAGTTCATAACCCACTTGAATCAAAGTGTGAAATATGATATATCAAGAACTATGTAATGTTTTGAACAACCAACAATAAAAAAAAATAAAATGGAAATGTAGTTACAGTGACATAGGACAGAAGCAGGAATTATATGAGAATGAGTGTTATCCATAATATAAGAAAATCAATTTGTGAATCAAGTCCACTTTCAATGTATTTTAATAAAATATTTTAACATGTGGGTATAGTACACTAAGATTTTATAGTATTAATAATCATGTAACTGTATAAAGGAAATAAAGAAAAACAAAAGTGTAATAAAATAAAAAAAGAAACAATATATTTTAGAATTCTAAAAAAAAAAGTCCCTTGATACCATTCCATATCAATTAGGATGGCTGTTTTACAAGGTAAGAATAAAAAATGGAAAATAACAAGAATTATCAAGGTTGTGAAGAAACTGGAACTCTTGCTCATTGTTGGTGGAAGCATAAAATGGTGCCTTGCTATGAAAAACAGTATAGCAAGTTCTTGAAAGTTAAACACACAGTTACCACATGATCCAGCAGCAAGTCTCTTCCAGGGATAGACCAAAAGACTGAAACAGATACTTCAATCATCAATGTTTATGGCATTATTATTTATGATATCCAAAATGTAGGAACGACCCAAGGATCTACTGCCAGGTGAATGGATAAACAAAATGTGGTGTATATACACTATGAAATATTTATTCAGACTTAAAATGCAATGAAATCCTGATACATGCTACAACATGAATGGAACTTGAAACATTATGCTAAGTGAAGTCAACCAAACACAAAGCAATAAACACTGTGTTTCTACTTATACCAGGGACCTGGAATCAGAAAATTCATAGAGACAGAAAATAGAAGAGAGATTAGCAGGTGTTGTGGGTAGTGGGCAATAGAGAGTTACTAAATAATAGATAAAGGTTTGAGATTCTAAAAACGTTCTGCAAATGGACAGTAGTGATGATTGTACAACACTGTTAATGTATTTCTTGCTACTAAATTGTCAATTGAAATGGTTAAAATGATGATTTTTTAAATGTATATGATAAAATGTATATGGGTGTGCAAAAATTATATATGAGAAAGTCAAAGTCAATTGCAGGGACATAAGCAAAAGGAAAAAACAACGCTTAAACTTAAAAAAGAAAAGACTTATTTGAATATTTTTGCAGCCAGGAGTAAGTTCAATTTGTTTTATAGGCAATGAGAACCACTAATGGTTTTTAAATAGGTACCAGAATGAAATGCTGATAATGGGAATTTTTAAATTTTATTTTTAATATTTCAAAAGTGCTTTTATCAAAGTATTATGGGTTTAGAAGATGGAACCTAGGAGAATTTGTAATGAATCCCAGCCGTAGTTCCACATCCCAGAAGCAACCTTTCTAACTGGTTTTAATTATGTATGTTTTAATTTTTGAAGGGTTATTCATATCTATAAATAATATTCTTGCCCATTTTGTTATCTTTTCAATTTTAGATACTATTTTAGTTGGAGATTTGTCTGACTTACACTACCCAATATTTCAAACCCCCAAATAAAGTGATATCAGAATCTTCAGTGCTTTGTGGAGTTCCCGTGCTGCTTTCAGATTGCATATTTTGAGCTTTATTCATTTTTACATCATATATAAGCAGAATTTCTGACATCTGTAAGCCTCCTTTCAGATGTCCTCCACTCTGATCATAATTAAGATTTCTGTTCTTTGTCTTGTATGTGATTCTAAAAGTTGAAAATCAGTCAAGCACACTCATTATTTTGACTATGTATCTTCCACAAAGGAGCCAGGGGGTATGATGGTTCCATGGCCTCTATTATATAGCTTTTGTTTTGTTGTGGCACTCTTTGTCTTCCTTTCTCTCATGTGTCTACATTTATCACACTGTGTCTTTATAAGCACTCAAAAAATGATGCGGTGCAGAATGCCCAGGTCAGGACTTACAGCTGCTTCTTCTGCTCTGGATGGATCCTCTCTATGCCTGCTGCATAGCTCTCACCCCAGGACTTTCCTCCACTTCTCTCCAGGGTTGTATTTGCTGGTATCAGAATCATGTGTTGCCTTCTTGGTTTGATCAGATTTTTTTCTTTAAGCTTTCCCAAACCTGAAACATTTGTCAAATACTCTTTAGTGGGGAGAGTCAATTTGAAGGGTTCTTGTGTGCCTTAAAATGCTTTTATCCTCTTTTGACCATTTAGATTGGTAGAGAAGGCTACATTGAAACCCACTCTTCCTCAGAACTTTGAAGACATTTTTCCATTTTATTTTAAATTGATGAGAAGTCTAAAGCCCATTTGATGTATTATTTAGGATGGGCCCTGGTGGGGGTTTTCCCTGCTTTGGAAATTTTAGTATTTTCTTTTATCACTGATGCTCCGAAAACTTTCAATTATATGTCTCAGTGGGAGTCTTTTTCCTTTTCCCATTCCTTATGTTAGGACCTTTTTAATCTTGGTGTGACCTTCATCTCTGGGAAATTTATGTTTGTTAAGTCTTCCCTTTCATCTTCTCTATCTTCCTGGAATTACTATTAGTTAGATATTAGCTGTCCTGGATTTATTTCTCTCTAATATTTTTCCTACCATGTTTTCCTCCTTGTTCTTTGTTCTACATTTGGAAAGAGATCCTTATGTTTATTATACATTTCTCTTGCTATTAATTTTTGGAAATTATATTTTTAGTTTCTAACAGTTCTCTCTTCTCCAAAGACTATTTCTCCTAAGCAACTTTTTTCTTATTTTAAAAATCTAATATTTTCTCAAATTTCTCTGACAATATTAGAGAGGGTTTTGTTTTTTGTTACTTTTGTTCTTTTATTGGAATTGTCTCCACAATATGAAGACTATATATATATATATCTTCTACATGAGTGTGTGTATATATATATATATATCAGTATAAAGAATATATATCAATATCAAGAAAATATATATATTCTCCATATATATGTATATATATAGGAATTTTTAATATCTCTCATCTGTTGATAGTCAATTTCTTCCCCCACCTACAGTGTTGAATTTGAGGTTTTTAAAAATTCCATTACTAATGGGAAGAATAGAAGTCTCCTGAGGCAGAGAGCATACATTTGTGGGGTTAGTCAGCTGACTAGATTTGGAGATGACAATAAAATTCAAAGAAACAGTACAGGTGTGGTGTGCAGTATAGAGAGGAAAAGGAGTAAAATATCACAGGGAGACATTTGCAAGGAAACTGCTACATGCAGGTAGGTGGAGATGATGATGTATTCACATACTTGCAATAGTAGTAGAAAGGAAGGGCAGATATAAAAATCAGTGCAAGCAAAGAATTAAAAGGATTTCATGTTGATTTTGTGTGGGAGGTAAGATAGAGAGAGGAGTAAGAGACATACTTTAAGGTTCAAGCCTGAGAAACTAAGAAAAAATGGTGTTAATCAGAGAAATAACAAAAAATAAATAAAATAAAAGCAAAGAGTGGGCAGGCAATTGATCTAGGGAAAGAGAGGAGTTTGGTTTTGAACATGTTGGGTTTCTAGTGACATCAGTGTATGCAAATACCATGTAGCTCTTGGGCAAGTGGAAATTTGAGGCTAAAAAATTAGAGAACAGAGCTAGAGATGCAGTTTTGGGAATTGTATAAAAAGACTGATTATCTGGGCTGGGGTTGTGGTTCAGTGGTAGAGCACTTGCTTAGCATGCGTGAGGCACTGGGTTAAATCCTCAGCACCACATAAAGTAAAAAAAAAATATTGTGTCCACCTATAACTAAAAAAATAATTTTTTTAAAAAAAGACTGATTATCAAAATTGATGACAATTCTAATGGGGACCACAGAGAATAGCTAAATGAGAACTGGGGCTGATTGACTGAGTATAGGCCACACTTCCAGGTCTAAAGAAGGAAAGGAAATCACAAAAGAAGAAACATAAGTAAAAGAGAAATAGAGCAGAAGAGCATCACACATTTTGGTGGAGGATAAATTTTGATGTGAGGATAAGTAAACAAGACAATGCTTCATAAGCCATAAGAATGAACACTGAGGGACGGTGGCATGTGGCTAAAATGAGCAGAAGACCAAGAGCAAAATGGATTTTTAGAAATCATGTCTTTCAAGCCCTCATTTTAGAGAGAAGGCCACTGACTTAAAAAAAGAAAAGAAAAAGTTAATCATCCCACCAAAGGGACACAAATATTGAGGATTTTATCTCTGCCTCTTGGCCTAACATTTTTTTGCCAGAACCAAACCCTACCACTCTGCCACTTTTCTGACCATGACATGTAGTGTCATCTATGTTTTACCATAGTGGAGTTCTTTAGAGCAGAGACATTATTTTGAAAAGAAAACTAGATAAGAAAGAATATACAATCTATTGATGTCAACAAAAAAAGGTAAAAGATAATATTATCATATTCAGGATGATGCTATACATGACTGATTTGAAAAGTCTAGCAATAAGATCAATGTAAACATATCATACAAGTTATTTTAGCAATTATTTATTTTTCTATTGTAAATGGACAAGTATTTCTTTTAATAAAACATAGAAAATACATATAAGATAAATATCACTGCATATTCTATCACTCATAGACAATTATTCAACATGTTGGTGATTTTTCTCATCCTAGTTCTGATGGTGATTTTTCTAATCCTAGTTCTCATCCTGGTTTATACAGCTGAGGTCACTCATAAGAGACAATTTGCTTCCTATTTTCTTCAATAATATTATGTTACAAATATATATTGTAGTTAACATTCTTAAATGCTTACCTTATGTCCATTTTTTACCTTCTAAATTATTGACAAAACCATGAGTTTGTTTAGGAAACAACACATTCAACTAAAACATTGAACTTCCTGGAGCCGTTTGCAGCTAGGGGTGGCTAGGTGACCCAGTTTTGGACAGTGACATTTAAGGAGAGAGGTAAAGACCTCTGAAAAAGCTTTTGGATGGAACAGACCCAACTTATCTGTGGCCTGTCGCCTCTTCCTCTCTGGTATACATACATGATACTTAGCAGGTGATGTGTGAGCAGCTACATTTGACTAAGAGAATGAAATCTACACACATAGAGAGATGGGGAGTTGAAAGAGAGAAAGACTCTGGGGTCTCTGATGTTATTAAACACGCACATCAGCCCTGGCCTGCCTTTCTCTGGACTTTTTTATGTAAGATAAATGCTTTGAGTCAAAATTATTTGGGGTTTTGTGTTGAAACCAATATTAATGAATACATTTGGTGAATGACTCTTAAATGTTTTCCCTTTGCATCATAAAAGGCTATCACACATTTAATTTTCAATTCATATTTTTTGGAAAACAAGATTTTTAGGAGCTTAGAAAAAAATGATGCACATAATACAGGACCTTTCAAACCAGGGTGTCAGAATAAGAGCCAAAAAAGGAAAGAGAAAAGTATTTATTCTAGGAAACCTAGGTGAAAGAGAGCTTCTAATGTTAAATCTAAAATTTTTTGTAACTTTATTTTATTAATTTTTTTAATGTGGTGCTGAGGATAGAACCCAGCACCTCACATGTGCTAGACAAATGCTCTACCACTGAGCCACAACCCTAGCCCTTAAATCTAAAATATTTCATTGTTCCTGGAACCAAAATTTTGTTATCTTATACCAGTTTATCAATTTTTTTCCTAGCATGTAGTTCTAAGAAAAATGTATCATGTGAATCTAATAACAGGATAGTGAAAACCATGTCTTTAAAAGCAGTTTTTTTACGATACAGCAATTTTATCATATATTATTCAATTCCTAGCCTCCAAAAAAGACAAAGTAATAATAAACTATAATAAACTGTAGTCCAATCTAGCACATTACCAAAATAGGTAATCTCAAATTCTCTACCTTTATTTTTAAAATTGTTTTTAGTTGTAGATGAACCCAATATCTTTATTTGCTTATTTTTATATGGTGTTGGGGATCAAACCCAGGGCCTCACACGTGCAAGGCAAGCACTCTACCACTGAGCGACAGCCCCAGCCTTCTGCTCTTCTTTTTGTTAGTGGTTTCTATCCGCAAAACTGACACTCTATAAGGAGAGTCTGGGTGACATCAGGTCCCTTTCTCTCCACAGCTGTACTTTCCCCTCAATGAAACCAGGTCAGAAGAGAAGTCTCAGATCAGAACACTTGTCTTCAGTTTCCCAGTTGACCTTCAAATGCTTGGCTTGATTCACTGGGGACACATGAAAGGACATTACAAAATGTCGCACTGTCAGTTGCCAGTCATCATCTGTTGGTGGTGAAGATGTCAACCATGGCCGTTCTTTCTATCTCATATGAAGAGCCAGGCCAAAAGGGGGTTTTTGTACCCGTGTGTCAGGTAAAGCTTTTTATGTACTTGTTTTTATTTTTCCCACTGGCAAGCTTTCTTTGGGACAACATAGACACAAAACTCAACACAAAATGGATCAAGGGCTTAGGAATACAACCAGAGATGCTGTGTTTAATAGAAGAACAAGTAGGTCCTAATCTCCATCATGTGGGATTAGGCCCCAACTTCCTTAATAAGACTCCTGTGGTGAAGAATTTAAATCAAGAATCAATCAATGAGATGGACTCAAACTAAAAAGTTTTTTCTCAGCAAAAGAATCTGTGAGGTGAATAGAGAGTCTACATCCTGGGAGAAAATTTTTACCCCTCACACATCAGATAGAACACTAATCTCTATCTGATATATATAATGCTAAGTGAAGTTATATAAAGAACTCAAAAAACTAAATACCAAAACAAAACAAAACAAAACAAACAAACAAAAACCAAACACCCAATCAATAAATGGGCCAAGGACTTGAAGAGACACTTCTCAGAACATAATGTATAATCAATCAACAAATACATGAAAAAATGTTCATCATCACTAGCAATTAGAGAAATGCAAATCAAAACTACTCTAAGGTTCCATCTCACTCCAGTCAGAATGGCAGCCATTATGCATATAAACAACAATAAGTGTTGGCAAGGATGTGGGGAAAAAGGTACACTCATACATTGCTGGTGGAACTGCAAATCAGTGCAGTCAATATGGAAAGCAGTATGGAGATTCCTTGGAAAATTTGGAATGGAATCACCATTTGACCCAGCTATCCCTCTCCTGGGTCTATACCAAAAGGACTTAAAAACAGCATACTGCAGGGACAAAGTCACATCAATGTTTACAGCAGCACAATTCACAATAGCTAAACTGTGGAACCAACCTAGATGCCCTTCAATAGATGAATTGATTTAAAAAAATGTGGCATATATACACAATAGAATATTACTCAGCAATAAAAGAGAATAAAATCATGGCATTTGCAGGTAAATGGATGAAGTTAGAGAATATAATGCTAAGTGAAGTTAACCAATCCCAAAAAACCAAATGCTGAATGTTTTCTTTGATATAAGGTAACTGATTCATAGTGGGCTAGGGATAGGGAGCATGGGAGGAATAGACGAACTCTAGATAGGGCAGAGGGGTTGGAGGGGAAGGAAGGGGGCATGGGGTTATTAATGATGGTGGAATGTGATGACCATCATTATCCAAAGTACAGGTATGAAGACACGAATTGGTGTGAATATACTATGTATACAACCAGAGATATGAAAAATTGTGCTCTATATGGATAATAAGAATTGTAATGCATTCTGCTATCATATATAAATATAAATAAATAAATAAATAAAAGTATTGTGTCCAACTATAACTAAAAAATAAATAAAAATAAATAAATAAATAGACTCCAATCATACTCCTTTTTTTTTACCTTTGTTTTCCAAGGAACTTGAAAGCAAATTTTTATCCCAACTTTATGTCCTCCCTTTTTTGTACTATTCATTTCTACACTCAATTTTATTTATAATTTAAATAAATTACATAATTTAAATTATATATTACAAATGAAATTATTTATTTTATAAATACAATTATATTATAAAATTATATCATAAATGACATTTATACTGTAAAATAAAATTTTTATACCTATATATCAGTCTATGTTTTCCCTGGATATGAATCTTAAAACATCTATTTCATTATATATCTGTGTTTCAAATCATTGGCAGAATATAGGTGGGTATAAATAATAAAATATGGAAAGTCAAAATAATTTGTACAAGTGTGTGGTCTTCTAGCAATCTGGTAATTAAAGGTTAGAATTAGAGAAACAAGGCATGATCTGTTAACACATACCTCCCAAATATTGGTAGCTCTAGCCGAGATTCTGGCTAGAATTAAACAGCACATACTTTGAGACCATAGTCATTTGCAAATGCAGAATAACAGCGAGAAGGATAATAAATACTGTAAGGACCCAGCTGTGCAGGTGAACTCTCCAGACCAAGGTGTGTTTATTCTTCTGCCTCACAGCAACTCCCCTCTGAAGTCATTGTAACAATTATTACCTCTGTTTTACAGATTTGTACAAGGGGTTCAGGGAGGTCCTGTGGTTACCTGGAAAGGTAGCCACTGGTTATGAGGACCGGGGAAGGGAAATGGCAAGGTTGATTTTTGTTATTTCAGGGAAATGGCCTTGGTAGAGTTCTCACCAGCATGCATCTTGGGAAGCATTCTGAATCTGCTTGGATGCTCATTGGTATCTGGTTGAAAACCCTGATTTCTGCACCCTAAGCAAGAAGAGATCACCTTTGCCTGGAAAAACTTTGGACAACAAGTGGTAACAATTATCTTCATCAAATGTGACAGCACCAATTCCTAACCCCTGTGGAATGTTTGGCCTTAAGCAGGGTTGGTGTCAGACCAGCCCTGGTGGTTTAATTCCCAAACTACCCTTAAAGTCCATGTAAACCAGAAAGGCTCAAAGGCACACAGGGGCCCTGAGAAATGATCTCATCAAGCCTCCACACTCCATCAGGTGACACCTAAACCATGTCCACACAGAAAGTCCCCAGGTTACATAGAGGAAGCTTTAAAGTAAAGCTTTCAGGGAAAAAAAAATCATGTCGTCTATGATCTGTGAAATACTGCGGCTTTGGTTCAATTTCTGCACACATACACTTGCCTCTTTGACTGCTGCACATGCCTGACAGTTCCTGGAAACATTGTGCAGAGTCAGACAGCCAGACAGGCCATGCAAGAAGCCTACAAGATGTGGGCACAGATTCAAGAAATAAGAGCAGGCCTCCTAGAGGGGAGTCAGGAGCTCTAACTTCAAACAGAATGATCTTAATGAGCCGGTGTGGAAAAAACAACAAAGATTTTTGCATTTCAGCTGCAGCAGCCTTGTGCTCCCCTCCCCAACCCTTTTTCAAGGTCAAGTCAGGTCTCTGTAGCTTGCAAACCTCTAACTAGTAGGTTCTAGCTGTGGCATTGACCCTCACCTTGGGAGAAGAACTCTAAAGTAAGAATTGCCCGTCAGAGTTGTCCTGTGTCAGTCTGAGCCACTGGTCCCTTATACCCTGACTCACTCAGTCACTGGAAGCAGGAACCCAGAACTAAAGAAACTGCCCTCAGGATATTGTTTGCGATTATATTTCCTGGAGCTGGGCAGCCAGGTCTTCTTTGAAGAGAAACTTGGAAAGAGCTGCTCTGTGTCCACTGTAAAAGCAAAACAAGGGACTCCTCTGATACCTGAAGGGCTGCCACCATGATATTTCCAAAAACTACCTTGGGGTGTCCTATTTCATAAATGTCTTAAGTTGAGGATAATCATCCTTCCAGATCCAAAGGAGATTGGTTCTAGGACTGCTGCAGTTACTGAAATCTTCAGATGTCCAGGTTCCTTATATAAAATGGCATAGTATTTGCATATAACATGCATACACCCTCTTGTATACTTTAAACCATTTCTAGATTAACTGCAATACCCAATGCAATGTAAATGATATGTAAAGAGCTGTTATACTGTATTATTTGGGAAATAATGAAAAGGAATAAACTGTCCATGTTTGGTACAGATGCAATTAAAAGTATGTATTTGAGAATGGAAGAAATATATGCTTGAGAATGGAAGAAACTCCTTAGCATCTAGAAAGCCCCTAGAAATAGATAGATAGATAGATAGATAGATAGATAGATAGATAGATAAGAAAGCAGTTATGGGACCAGATACAGAGCCCAGAAATAAATCCACACATTTTCATTTAACTGATCTTCAACAAAGGTGTTTAGAATACAGAATTGAGAAAGGACAATCTCATTAGTAACTGGTGATGAGAAAACTGGATATTCATGAGCAAAAGAATGAAATTAGACTTTTATCTCACCTCATATACAAAAATCAATTAAAAATGGATTAAAGAGCTGGGCACAGGGGCACACCCCTGTAATCCCAGCTACTAAGGAGCCTGAGGCAGGAGGATCACAAGTTTGAGGCCAACCTGGGCAACTTAGCTAGTCTGTGTCTCAGAATAAAATGTAAAAAGGGCTGGGGATGTAGCTCAGTGGTATAGCACATGACTAGCTTTTGTGTGAAGCAATACCCAGTATCAGGAGGAGAAAGAAAACAGATTAAAGACTTCAACATAAAACCTGATACTATAAAACAATTCGAAGCAACCTAGAAGAAAAGCTTCTTGACATTAGTCTAGGCAAAAGCACAGGGAAAAATAAAGAAGTGGGATTTCATCCAACTAAAAACTTAAGCACAGCCAAGGAAACCATCGGAATGAAGAGGACAACCTATGGAATGAGAAAACATGTTCGTAAACCAAACATCTAATTATAGGGCTAACATCCAAACTATACAAGGGACTCAATAGCAACAAAACAAAAATTACCTGATTAAAAAATTGGCAAAGAACCTAAACAGACATTTTTTAAAAGAACACATACAAACACATCTATGAAGAAAAAATGCCTAAGATCACCAACCATCATAGAAATACAAATTAAAACCACAGGATATCCTAGCTTCTGTTCTGATAACTATTATCAAAGCAACAAGAAATAACAAGTGTCGATGAGGATAAAGAGAAAAGACAACTCTCACACACTGGTGGTGGGACTGTAAATGAGTATAGCTGTTACAGAAAATAGCACTGGAGTTCCTTAAAAAATTTTAAGAGAACTACCATATGACCCAGTAATTCCACTTTGGGTATATATCCAAAGAAAATGAGATCAGTACATCCAAGAGAGAGATTCACTCCATGTTCATGGCAGAATTATTCACAAAAGCCAAAATATGGCAGAAAAACAGATGAAAAATAGATAGCATATATACATAATGGAACACTATTTGGCCACAAAAAAGAAAGAATTTCTGTAATTTGCAATGTCATAAACGAATCTGGGACATATTAAGCTAAGTGAAATAAGCCAGGCATAGAGAAACATTGCATGATATCATTTATAGAGAATGTATGGAATCTACAAAAGTTGAACTCATAAGAAGCAGAAAGTAAAATAGTGGTTACCAGGGGTTGGGTAGCTGAGGATTGGTGAGATGTTGGGCAAATGATTCAAAATTTCAGTTAGGAGGCATAAGTTCAGGAGATTCATCATATAATGTTGACTACAGTTGATAACAACATACTATATATGTGTGAATTGACAATATATTTGAAAGGCTCTCACCACAAAACAATGATAATTATATGAGGTAATGTGTATGTTAATTAACGTCATTTAGCTATTCCAAAATGCATATATAAATTAAAATACCATGTTCTACATCATAAATATAGGGTCCGTTTCTTTCCAGTTGGACTCACCATCATCCAAGCCACCATGAACATTTCAGCATTGCAGTTTCCAGTTATCTCTAGGCCATTCCTAACCCAGTAGCTCTGTCCTAGCTCTGTGATCAAAGCAACAGATCAGTTAGCACTCCTCCCACCACACACAGATCCTACCTTTGGTCTTCACAGCTGGGTTCAGAGCTCAGTTCACTTGAGACAAAGATCTAGCCCAGTCCTCTGTGTTTCAGAACCACAGGAAACGGCTCAACATTTTCCAGAAGGTTCCATGGAAGTCAGCCTCCTTTCCCCACCACCCACAAACTTGAGGTTAGAAAGTAACACTTTTACCCCACCCCACAAAGTAGAAAATTTGCAACCACCAGGTCCAAAGAAATTTCTTCAACAATCTCAGAAAATTCCCTTCCACACTTTAAGCCTTGCTCTCTATGTGGCTAAGGAGGTTTAAGAATCATTGACAGGTTACCCTTCTCTTCCCAC
The DNA here is from genome assembly GCF_045843805.1 of Urocitellus parryii. NCBI lineage: Eukaryota > Metazoa > Chordata > Mammalia > Rodentia > Sciuridae > Urocitellus > Urocitellus parryii. The sequence continues at coordinate 63,801,806 of NC_135539.1, read as the reverse complement.
AGCTAACTTCTGCACTCGGTGGTGCGGAGTGGTGGGATGTCCTGTCTTTAATGCACACTGGTATTCTGATTTCCACTGTGTTCCCCTTATTGGCACTGAGGTCAGAACCTCCTGTTTTATCTGGATCATCTTATTTAACCTACAATAGTAATGGAGTAGGTTCTACTGTCCTCCATTTATATATAAGGATATTGGAGCATATAGAGTTTTCACTGATTATAAATCAAGACTTTGGATTCTGGTTTTTCTAACTCTAATCTGTGTTCTATGACTTGGTGTGTACAGAGAAAGTTCAAAATATTCTAAACCAAATAAATAGAATAGGTAAGAGAATTTAGTAACGTTGCATGATACATTTTAATAAACAAATATCAATTTTAGATTTATATACTAGAAAAATAGTAGAAGTAAAAATTTCAGAAATATTATATAAAATAGCACAAAAATTTAAAACCAAGGAACACATCTAATAAATGAATTACATGGTCTTTTATGCTGAAACTTCAAAAATTGTTCAAAGAAGGCTGGGGCTATATCTCAGTGGTAGATTGCCTTGCACGTGTGAGGCACTGGGTTCAATCCTCAGCGGTTCGATCCTCAACACCACATATAAATAAATAAATAAATAAATAAATAAATAAATAAATAAATAAATAAAATATTGTGTCCATCTACAACTAAAAAAATATATTTTTTTAAAAAACTGCTGAAAGAAATTAAAGATAATATCTTTTAAATAGAGTGATATCATGTCACAAATTAAAATGTCAATTCTGTCCAAACTAGTCTATAAGTTCAATTCAATCTTAAGCACAGTTCTAGCAGGTTATTTATAAAAATTGCCAAGGTGATTCTAAAATGGAAATGCAGAAGACCTAAATGGCTAATGCAATCTTGAGGAAGACCTAAGTGGGAAGATTATTAACTCCCAGATGTCAATAGTCATAAATTTTGTGTAATTAGGAGATAGCTGTAATTACATAAAAATAATTAAATAGATAAATGGAATGAAATTGAAATACATCAGGAATATGTTTATGTGGTTACCTCATCTAAGACAGATGACAAACTGAAGGAGGGAAAGGATGGGTTTTTTGTAAATGCTGCAGGGTCAAGTGGATATACACTTGGAAGGAAAAAAAACGGGAACCTTGACCTTTATTTCACATGAGACACAAAAATTTATGCAAGGTAGATCTTAAACACAAATGTAAAAAGTGACACAACAGGCCTCTACAAGAAAACACCAGAGACTGTTTTCATGACTTTGGAAAACAGATTATAATTTTTATAAAGAACAAAGAAAGAAAATAAATTGATATATTGAATTCCTTGTTAGATACCCATGAGATATGGATGTATATGTCAACAAAATGACATGTTCAAGAATAGTCATAGCATGGACTGGGGTTGTGGCTCCAGTGGTAAACACTCACCTAGCACAGGTGAGGCACTGGGTTTGATCCAGAACACCACATAAAGATAAATAATTAAAGGTATTAAAAAATATTTTTAAAAAAGAAGGGACTGAGGCTGTGGCTCAGAGGTAGAGTGCTCACCTAGCATGTGCAAGGCCCTGGGTTCGATCATCAATACCACATATAAATAAATAAAATAAAGATATAAAAAAAATCACATCAATCTTTAAAAAAAAAAGAATAGTCATGGGCTGGGGTTGTAGCTCAGTGGTAGAGCGCTTGTCTTGCATGCGTGAGGTCCTGGGTTCAATCCTCAGCACCACATAAAAATAAATAAATAAAAATAAAAATGTTGTTTCCATCTACAACTTAAAAAAAAAGAAGAGTCATAGCAGTATTGTTTATTGTTTTCAAACTTGTTAACATTATCACCCTACATTATATAACCATTATATATAATTGGTGCTTTCCATGGAAAATTCATTTTTAAAATATTCATTTTTTATTTTCTGTCATGAAGACTTTAGTGTATTTATAAACAATACTGGAAACAAATGAAATACCAACAACAATACAGTAAACAAATTGTGATATAGTCCTTTGTTTGTGTGTTCCACAGAAGCATTCTATGGCACAAAAATATTTCTTTTCTTTTATAAAATAATCTTCAAATTTTTTTATATTTTATATTTATAATTTTATCATCTTTCCAGTTATTTTATATTTTATTAAAAGTTCTCTCTACATGGGTATTATGTTTTGCTTATTATTCTTTTCATATTGTATGACTTTCATAGAAATAGGGGAGGGCTAGGAGTACAGCTTGGTGGTGGAGCCCTTAACTTGCATATGCAAAGCCCTGGTTTCTGTCCCTAGCACCACACACACACACACACACACATACATCAAATATAAAAGCAAAAAACAAGAGAACCAAAAAATCTTTTAAATTTTTAAAAAAGCAAAACCATAGAAAAAATGCCTAATTTTTCAAGTTGAAAAAAAATGCCTACACCAATTTTAAAGAAAATCATCCAGAGTCAGGCACCATGGCACATGTCTGTAATCCCAATTACTCATGAGGCCAAGGCAGGGGATCACAATTTCAAGGTCAGCTTGAGCAACTTAACAAGCCCACCCTGGGTTCAAACCCCATGAAATAACACACACACACACACACACACACACACACAAATACACACAAAAGAAGGAAAGAAAGGAAGCTATCAAGAATTTTCAGAAGAATGGTGGTAGGTATTGTATGTTTTACAGTGCAAAAGTATTGCCTTATTTAGATGTAATGGTAAATTAGCTCATATCACTATAGCTTAAGAAAGTAATCATTTATTTAAAGTAATTGAATTAAGGGGAGCATAATTTGATTTAGTTCAGTAGCTACTGCCTTTATTACAAAGTTGAAAATCTGCCTTTATTAAAAGACTGTCCTCAGGTTGGAGGTATAGCTCAGCAACAGAGTACTTGCCTAGCCTGCATGAGGCACCAGGTTCAATCTCTAAAACTTAAATGTTTTTCATTTTGTAAATTTTTAGAAAATTAAAGTGAAAAATAATTAAAAAGTAAAGTGAATATCATTTCTATGGGAGTTGGGAAACCAAATAGTTTTCAAATTTGTTAACATTATCACCCTATATTATATAACCATTATATATAATTGCTGCTTTCCATGGAAAATTCATTTTTAAAATATTTATTTTTTATTTTCTGTCATGAAGACTTTAGTGTATTTATAAGAGACCAATGAATTAAGGAGCTTCAGCAGTCACAATTGCTTGATTGGCTTTCTGTTATACTATTATAGGGTAGAAATGATTTTTATATGATTTGATTTTTTTTCACACACCTGCACAGATAGACTATTTGGAACATCTTTCAGGTGGGGATAGTTCTTCAGAGGCCCAAGACTACCCTACAGAGTCGCCTGCAATGCTCCCAGAACAGTGTGTGTTGAGCTGCTGGAGAGTCTTCATAATATTCTAACCAGGTCAAACTTAGAGGACTCAGAAGCCATTCAGGTAGGATAAGTGTGAGAGGGAGTTGAAGACTGCTTGGCCTAGGGTCAACTGGAAAGAACACATTCCACTTCATGTCATTCACATTCAGTCTTTTACATGAGCGCTGGGTTGAAAAAAACCATGCACATCTGCTGCTCTGGGTTGACTATCACTATCAGAGGGTGAGTTTCGAGCTCTAGACTGTGCATCATCTTATCATCTCCAATTGTTGGCTCTCCAAGCACACCAACTACTATTGTGACAGATGGATTTGCCTATTCACAGATGACTATGAATTAAATACCCTTTAACAATGTAATGAAAAATCAAAATGCAGAAAGAAAAAAAAAGACAAGAAGGAAAGTGACATAATGGAATTGGAAAGATTGTAGGGGCAAAAGATAATTTATTTATAAAGAGAATCATCATTACTGATGGAAACCAAATTGGAGCTGCTATCTGAAGACTTTGTCTCTTGTAAGTAAAAACATGCAGCGTTATTTTGTTTTTATACAGAAATCCAAAGACGACTGTTATACAAACTGAAAATAGTAAGCAGCTCCTAGGGCCCAGATGTTTGTTTAGGCTTCTCTGGTCTCCCAGGAGCCCGGGTCCTATTTCAGCAGGAGAGCACGCAGCGTCCTTGGCTGGTGGCCACTGTTTGCCTCACACGGAGACAAGCCTGGATAAGGGTTTGGCCTGACAAACATTTTGTTAACTGATAATTTATTTAGAGACATTAATTGAACCACGATGATAAAACCTTTTAGAACTAACCAAGTTTAGAATGGGTAACTCAACAACTCTGCCGTTTTCCCATGCACAGTTTTCCGTTTTAGAGTTTACAAATTTGGTCTGTTGAATTTCCACACTCCGTGTTACCTTATTAATGAACTTAGCAAAATTTAGGTAAAAATTATTCAGAAACCAACACATTTGTTCTCTCACATGGTCACTTTAAACTGCAAACCCTCTCCTGGATTATAATACTTTTTAATCCCTAATGGGATATTCAAAATACATATAGTATAAAGTTGTGTCTTTGCCATGCAATACTTACATCTTGTTCAATAAGAAATGTATTTAGGATTCAATGTATTAAAAATAATAATTTGCTTTCATTGTGATTCTTCAAATAATTATACATTTCAATTAATTATGTATATTTAACAACTATACCAATAATTATAAGCTTTATATTACAACACAAAGTATATAATGGTGATATTTTATAATTTTTCTCAGGGCACAAGAACTTGAAAAATTGAATCAAAGAGTTTCAATTTTTTTGAGCTCCAATTCCTGACTCTCTACCCTTTTGATTCCAAGGCCATTCAGACAACTGTTCCCTCTGGTTGAAGCCTAGAAACATCCAAATACCTCTGAGGCTTTGAGTTCTGCAGCAGAAGCTACAGGTTCAGAACATCATGGTTTGCAAAGTTAGGCATTGAAAGCTGTGGAAGAGACTTGTCTTTGTAGTGACCCAGGGTGAAGACATGGATACCAAATGTGCCTGGGGTGAGGGGCACCAGCTGTCATCAGAAGACTCCTCTCTTCTTGCATAGGCTAATGAACCCGGGTTCTCCACATGTGAAGGGATTTTATACCCGAGGATATGAATCCGCCGGAAGACCACTCACCATTTAGGAGGCTACTATGACTTTAATATAACTAAATGCTCTCACATAACCAAAGCAGTTGGCACCTAAGAAACACCCCTAATCAAAGGAATAAAAGAGAATTTTATTGTGAGTGTTGAAGGATAGGCAATTAAAGCACAAAAGAAGTCTTTTAAAAGGACAGAATTTGGTTGTGTTTTTAAAATTCAATAGATGAACTGAGAAACTAAATATGCTGTACTCTGCAATGGAGTTTTAGTAGATTTACCAGAGAATATAGCCCACTATGCAGAGCAAATTTGTGAGCCATGGGTAAGAAATATTAGAAATCCAAGATGGAAAGGAATGAAGAATAACTTGGGTCTCTGGATTGAGAGTGATCACAAAGTTAGAAAGTAGAACAATGAAAAAGGACACAGCACTCTGGTGAAATTCCTGTATCCCAAGTGTACACCAAATATGTGGTACACATTCAAGATTTTACAATATGATTGGTTATTTCCAAGGCAAATAGAATCAAACAAGTACCAGTCTTCTCATCTACACTGCTGGAAGTGAGAAAATAGTGAAACCACATTTAGAGGGTACTTACAGGACAGCGAGAGAGTTCAGAATCCACTATACAGCCAAGCAATGGCAAAAGAAAGGTCATTTTCAATATACAGTGAGCTCATAAGAATATGCAGCCATGTTCTCTTTCTGGTAAACTACCAGAGGAAGAATAACCAACTAATTGAAATCCAAGAACATCTCAAGCCAAGCACTGCGGGCCATACCTATAATCCCAGCTACTTGGGAGGTTGAGACAGGAGGATCAAAAGTTTGAGGCCAGCCTGGGCAACTTAGCAAGGCTCTGCCTCAAAATAAAATGAGAAGGGATGGGGATGTAGTGTAGAGTAGTTACCTAATGTGTGAGGCTCTGAGTTCAAGCCCCAGCATTGACATGGAAAACAGCAACAACAACAACAGCAAAACCCTTAGATGGAAAGAAACAACAAGTCTAAAGAATAAGACTGGCTATTAAACCTTTTAGATCTCTAGTTGAATCTAAGTGGATGAGGATAATGTGCCTGAGAATTGCAGTGTAACTATTTGCCAAGTGTGCTTCCCACAGATGTTCTAACCCAACTACCTCTCTCCTTCCCCCATCATCACTTTTCCTCTTCATAAGTATGTTTGAGACTCTCCTGCCCCAAACCCTTCTGGGACCCCCTCAGCTCCCCCTAGTTATTTATCCATTTCTACTACTTCCATTCCATGGCGAACTTCTCTGTAGTCCCTGCTCCCATTCCTTACCTCCCTCTGCTGAACCTTCCCTTGTGAAAGTCATGAATAACCCCCTTGTTACCAAAGCCAATGGTTGTTTCTTTCACCCATTCTTACTCTACCTAGCCACAGCCTAGCCAGTCAGCAGGTGACCTGACTATGGAGGTAGATGGTCCCCTTCCTTCTTAAAACACTTTCTTTTCTTGCATTTCATAAACACCACACTCTTTATACCGGGAGCTGCACCTCTAGCTTCTTTGTGTGTGCCTCTGCCTTTGTTGGTGTGGACCAACACTCAAACATTGCCCATGTGGGCGTATTATGAGGTGAGTGTATCATGAGGACCCCTCCCTTTTGAATGGGATTTAGGTGCCCTTCTTAAAGGGTTTGATGAAAAGTTGTCCGTTTTCACCCTTTCACCTTCTGCCATGTGAGGACAGAGGATTCAGAATTCAATTGACCATCTTGGAAGCAGAGAATGGACTCTCAACCAACAACAAGTCTTCCAGCACTTTGATCATGGACTTCCCAGGCTCTGGACCTGTGAGAAATAGAGTGTTATTCTTTTTTAAATTACTCACTCTGTGGTATTATGTTATAGCAGCACAAAATGGACCAAGATTCTAATCATGAGAGAAATGTAAATCAAAATCAAAATGGCTTATCTACCTTATGCCCACTAAGATGCTCATTATTTTATAAAAAATAAAGAAAACAGTGTTGGTGAGGATGTGAAGAATTCAGAACTCTTAGGTATTGTTGGTAGAAATATCACATGATGTTAGCCACTGTGGAAAACCTAATGGAAGTTCCTCAAAAAATGAAAAATAGAATTACCATATAATCCAGAAACTCCACTTCTGAATATATATCCCAAAGAATTTAAAACAGGATCTCCAAGAGATAGTTGCACATCCATGTTCATTACAATATTATTCATAATAACCAATAATTGGGACCAATCTTAATATCCATGAACAGATGAAGGAATAATTAAAAGGGGGAAATGTACATGTACCAGAATATTGTCTAGCCTTTTTTAAAAACATAGAAAGATATCCTGTTATATTTCTCAACATGGATGAACCTTGAGAACATTGTGTTAAGTGAAATAAACCAGTCACAAAAGATAAATACTGTCCAATTCTATATATAATATCTAAAATAATTAAACTCTTAAAAACAAAAACTTGAATGGTGGTTGCCAGGAACTGTGGGGATCAGATAAAGTAAAATTATTATTCAATGGATATCGGGTTTCAGTTTTGCAAGATGAAAAATTTCTAGAGATCGGTTGCACTGGAGATATGTGTGTGTATCGTTAGCTCTACTGCACTGTTCAGTTAAAAGCTAATTACAAGAGTAAATTTTATGTGATGCATTTTTGACCACAATAAAAATAAGTAAAATCCACTTGAAAGAATAACAAAAAAGAAAGTTACATAATGTATGATTCTGTTTACACAACATCCTCAAAAAGGCAGAACTAAAATAACAAAAAACATAAATGACTGCCAGAGGTTTGGGGGGAGAGTAAGAATGCAAGAAGGCAGATGGGACTCTTCTGTCACCTGAACATGGTGGTGGTTATGTGAATTGAGCCATGAAATTATTACCCTCCAATCAATCTTTCTACATTTAATGTTGAGAATAGAAAGTACCAAAATGCCTGAATTTGTGTAAATGATTTTATAAATAGCATTAAAATATTAATGATTCTGAGTCATATTGGCATCTAGGTCAGCAATTTATGTATCTCCCAAGAGAACTCATAGAGTCATTTTATGAGAACTCTTTATAATGACCATTTTAGCCTGTATACCAGGTTACAAATTACTTTCCATGGCTTCTTTCAACATTGTTCTTCCTTTACTTGTGTGGTTTTTTTTTTCTTTTTAATTACTTGATTTGAAATTGTTCTCATGCTAAGCTATCCTTTTATACTTTTTCTGATTGAATGGGTGGGGAGCATTTATCATTTTTTCTACTCACCCCTTCTAGTCTTTTTCCCCATATCATGTTTTACACCTCCCAGCTTGAAGTCACTTAAATATGTAATTAAAAGGCTTTCTAAAAATCTGTCTTCTAGATTATTTATGAAGATGTTAAACAAAACTGGATTTGACCTTAAACCCTACCAGCTCCACTAATCTAAACCAACATCGTTCACCCACATACTGCTTCATTTTAGACTATCTATTGTTTACAGTCCTATCTGAGATCCATGTCATGGTATCAATAACCAAAAGCATTCATCCTCATTTCTCTAATGCATATGCTACCAAATGCTTACCAAAAAGTCCAGGTGTTCTATATCTTTTGACTATTCATTTGATAATTGTATAAAAAATTTGATCTCACATCCTCTTAGTGGCCACCTACAAGGAGGCAAGCAATGATGTGAGTCCATTAGAATCAGTTTGTTCTTGAGAGTTGGATAATAAGTCAGGAAGTAAACAGAATAAATGAGTGATAAAGACAGATTCCTTACACAGATAAGCAACTCTACAGCTTGGAGTAGCAACATGTGAAGAAAGAAAGAGAAGGATATAAGGCAGGAGAGAAAAGGGAGGGAAGAAGAGTAAAGCAGAGAAGGTTTATTTTGCAAATGTCTATTACAAAAGATAACAATGTGTGATTTGCAGGCACAATTAGAATTAAGTGAAGATGATGATGAAAAATCAGAGTAAATTAAGTGATGAATAATGCAATGTGCTGTATGAATATAGAGACGAAGGAACAACAGAGAAGTAGAATCTGAGCTGTACTTTTAAGAGAACTAGGGAAAGTTAAGGCTTTGAATGAGATTCATATAATGATGAAAGAAAACAGTGGAAAAGGAAAAAAAATTAGATTCCTTTCTTCCAGACAAATAAAATGGGATCCTCAATAAAAAGGAGAGCTAAAAAATAAGATGCTTTAATAACAAAATTAAAAAATAATTTTACGGGATAAAATTGGGAGTTCATAACTCATTTGAATCAAACTGTGAAATATGATGTATGAGGAACTATGTAATGTTTTGAACGACCAACAATAAAAAAAAAATAATAATTTTAATGTAGAAGATGCCTCAAAGTTCAGAACACAAATAAACACAATATTATCAAGGATATCTTCAATCTGAAAAAAATGAAATAATGTAAAGCCATGTTTCTAAATGTGAAATACTGGTGGCTTAATCTATGGGAGGAGAATGATGAGCTGTGTCACTGTTGGTGATAAAAGCATGCCATGTTACACTGCTCTGATCATGTCACTCCTCTGATCATAGCACTCCTCTGCTTAAAATCTTTATGCAACCATAACTGCCTGACCTTCAAGGCCTTTTGTCAACTGGGTTCACTCCTCTAGCAGCAGGTCATCTATGCCTACTACTTACTCATTAGGTGCTTCCTTACTGCCTCACCAGATTCTCCCTGGACAGCCAATGTTACAAAATATATAATATCTAGCACATAGTAAGTGCCTCAAAAATGTCATTTCCTTACTTACCTTATTCCCCTTCCCAGGACCCCTGTTCTGTACCCATCAGACAAAAAGTATGCTGTGCTCATAACATACCTATGTATATTTTCATATTCATTCTCAGAAATATCTTTTTGCCCCTTGTTTTTTTTATTTGGCAAATGTAATTCAGACCAGCATCAATGTCAATATTTTTATCCTGCCTGCCAGAAATGACCACTACCTGTTAGCTGCCTCCATAGCACTCATTCCTATTGCCAGGATTTTATTTCAATGAGTTCTCTTCCACTGACCACAAGTTCCCTGGGGGCAGCAAATGTGTCTAGTTATTCTTGGAATATCCAGAGTTTAGCACAGTTGATCATTCATTTGTCCCATCACCAAAACATTGATTGAGCATCTATTATGTTCTAAGCAACATGGATACAGAATTAAGAAGAAATATTCACTGCCATCAAAAGAACTCCATGCTATTGTGAGAGAAGACACATGAATACAGTCAAATGACTTCAGAGGGATGTCACACATTTGGTAATTTCTTCCTCGTGCCATTTTGGATTGTCTACATTTGTAAAATGAGAATTTTATAAAATAAAACAATCAGAGGCTGGGGATATAGCTCAGTTGCTAGAGTGCTTGCCTAGCATGCACAAGACCCTGGGTTCAATCCCCAGCACCACAAAAAAAAAAAAAAAAAACCACTTGGGGGCTGGGGTTATGGCTCAGCGGTAGAGTGCTCGCCTCACACATGCAAGGTCCTGGGTTCTATCCTCAGCACCACATATAAATAAATAAATAAATAAATAAATAAATAAATAAATAAAAGTTATTGTGTACAACTACAAAATAAATATTTAAATAAAAACAATCAGTATGTCATTTTCACATGGAAAAACATCATGGGTATGATGATAACATTCTATATAAGGAACAATTGGGGACACCAAGAAGGAAACCAAGGTGGGGGGAGTCAGGTCAAGTGATGTTTCACAGAGGAGTTAAACAATGGGTTCTGACCATTAGAATAGAAGGGCTGAGACAGAGATCTTGGCCCTTCCTGGCCCTGGCTCCCTACCCAGCAGTGGTCTCAGAAGGTTGAAATACTCAGAAAATTCTCTTCTACTTTACAATACTTTGTTTTCTTTATTCAGATCTAGATTATATGCTTTAGAAAACCCACATCCCACACTAAGGATCAGAAGAGAAGAACTCACAAACCATCCAAGTGATGTCCTATACAATTCCAGCTAACTCTTCAGATTATTTTGTTCTATCTAGCCTTTTATTCATTCATTTAGAAATACTGAGTACCTACAAGGTATACTGTGCTGTGATTAACTGTGACATTGATTTCAACTATTATCTATGACTAGCCATTAAAATAACTTGTATTTTTATATTTCAGACACTACATTAAGCAATACGGTTTGCTCACAGCATAGTATCCTAACCATGTCTTCCAATACTCTCCCTGTCTTGGTTCCTGACACCTCCCCTCTGTGAGCACCCACAATTATTTGCTAATTAATGACAAGGCACAAAAGGATGAATGAGGCAGAATCCCTGACCTCAGGGAACTCGCATTACCAACAAGGTTCTGGAGGAAGAGTAGCTTCATCTCTGTATATTACAATAGAATTGTTTCTTACAAGATATAGTGGTGACACTCTAAGCATCACATTTTTAATTGAACATGATCAGGAAGGATCTAATTTGCACAAGTTAATCGGTTTTTAAGATTAAATATTTTAAAGACAAAAGATTTCCAAAAAATGAAGTAAATATTTTTGGACATGACAGAGAGGACAGTTCATGAATTGATGTAATTTACTATACTGATATCTGTTTTATATGGACTTTTTACATAAATTTCACATGCTGTGATATTAAAGTAATATGTTGTGAAATTTTATCACTTTCAAAATCAGGACTGAAATATTTTAGAATTGTTTGATTAACTGATTTTCCTATTTATTTTGAAATATTGATATATTTTTTTAAAAAAATATATAAATCAGTACTAAATTTTAATTTTTAAAATTAATGAGCAAAATTTTATAAATTATATTTTGAAATATTAATACATTTTTTAAAAATATATACATCAGTACTAAATTTTAATTTTTAAAATTAATGAGCAAAATTTTGTAAATTAGTCCTCTTTATTCCCACTCTTTAAAATAACTACTTGGGAGTTCATCTTGTATAGGTTGTGTTTTCTATAAGACACCTGGAGGTTTTCTTACCAGAAATGATGACAGCTGAGAGTGGTTCAATTACTAAGTTATACCCTCCTGGTTAATTTACTCAAGAAAAGAGTATATAGCCTTGACATCATTTAAGCAATTTTTAAATATACAATAAGGTTTTATTCGCTGATTGCCTATTGTTCTCAGTTTAATGAAACTATTTATATTTATTAGATAACTTTCTTCCACTGAAAAGAAAAAAGTTCTCTTCATGTAAGATTTCCAATAAACATTGAACTGTACTGAGAAAGAAGGCAAGTTATACTGCAAACCCAACTAGACCATGTAAACCATTATTGAGAAAGTAATTTTCTGTTCCTGGGGGAAAACACTCAGTAATTCCATTCAAGATCCTCTATCTACTGTGGTTGGTGGAGCCACTACCATAGGTTCAGATGAATAGGATCTGGTAGAAAGAACATTGCAGGTTAAGAACACAAGAAAACACTACCCTTAAAGAAAGATTCTTCCATTCATAACAACATTGACAAACCTGGAAAACATTATGTTAAATGAAATAAGCCAAGCATGGAAAGACAAATATGCAGGATCTCACTTATTTGTAGAATTTTAAAAAGTCAAACTCGTAGAAGCGGAGAGTAGCATAGTGGTTACCAGTGGTTGGGGATATAGAGGCAGGGGATTGACGAGATGTTGATCAAAGGATACAGCAGAATGACCATGGATAACGGGAACATATTGCATAGTTGAAAATTGCTAAGAGAGTAGATCTTAAGAATTCTAATCACACAAAAATTATAAAAAAGGTTTCTCATTTATATATATATATTTACATTTTATATATAATATATATAAAATATATATTATCATAATGATAAATATGTGAGATAATGTGAAAATTTCACATACTTTGATATTAAAGTAATATTAAGTAATATCAAAAAAGTAATGTATTTAACATAACTTGATTTACTCATTCCAGAATGTGTACATATATCAAAACATTGTGTTGTATATCATAAATACATACAATTATTAGTTGTCAATAAAAAAAAAAAGAACAGTGTAGGAGAGACTAGGTAAGTGGATTCTGGTCCCTAGCACCCAACACTAACTAGTGGCAGTGATTTGGACAAGTTGTTTGGCATTATGGGTGTCAGTTTTCTTATTTGTGAAATACTGGAGTTGGACTAGAAGTTTTGTTTCAAAATCTCCAGGGAGTGCTCGCTGACTGGAAATAAGGGAGTATTGACTAGCTGGGTCTTATATACCCACTCCTCCTTCATTGCCACAGCCATTCTGCTTGTATTATGTATTTTGCTTCCACTTGAACTTTCTTTTGAAGTGAGATTTCTGAGGCTAAAAATGTCTGACCTCTCTGATCCCTTTTAGCCTGACATTCGAAGATTCTGTGAATCTATAGATGCCAGGGTTTATGCTCTCTGGTACATTTACCGTGTTAGTGAGGCGCTTTCAGGTTGAAGGAAAAGAGCAGTGGGTTTTATCTCAGGTAATAGGTGCCACGGTTTGAAGTGTGTCTCTCCAAGTTTCCCATGTTGGAACATAAATCCTAAGGTGATGGTATTAAGAGGTGGGAGATTTGGGGGAAGCGATTAAGTCACAAGAACTCAGCCCTTTTGGATAGAATAGATGACCTTATAAAAGAAGTTGAAGGACATTCTGGGGCCCTTTTTGCCCTGGTGCCACAGGAGAACACAGGAAGAAGGTGTCCTGTAAGGAACAGTCACTCACCAGGCCCTGAATATGCTAGTTTGCTTGATGTTGAACTTTCCAGCCTTAGAACTGTGAGCAGTAAGTTTCTATTATTTATAAATTACTGGTATGTGGTATTTTAGTTGTTGTTTGTTGCAGTGCAGGGCCCCACATGTGCTGGGCAAGCACTCTACCACTCAGCTACACTCCCAGTCCTTTTAATTTTAAGACAAGGTCTTGGTAAGTTTCCTGGGCTAGCCTTGAACTTGGGTCCTCCTGTCTCAGCCTCTGTGTGCCCTGCCTGATTCCTTCCCCTTTGTACCTCATCTTTCCCTCTCCCCCTCACCCCAATCTTAGTCAATTGGTTGCTTTGGTTTCTCCTCAGTAAACCTGCAAGGGCACCATCTGTCCTTGGGGAGAAGACCATAGGTTCTTCAGAGAAGGAAAAGCTCCCACCAGACCAACTCTCCTCTCTTTCCTTGTGGATAAAAGTGACCACGTTTAGAACATATGTGCAGTGAGTGTCTCTGCTCCACTCCTTCCCTTGAAAAGATCCCTCCTAGGATGCAGGGAGGGGAGAGAAAGGGAATAGAAAGAGAGGTAAAAACGCCTGCCTGGCCACAGGAACTTTTTTTTTTTTTTTAAAGAGAGAGAGAGAGAGAATTTTTTAATATTTATTTTTTAGTTATTGGCGGATACAACATCTTTGTTTGTATGTGGTGCTGAGGATCGAACCCGGGCCGCATGCATGCCAGGCGAGCGCACTACCACTTGGGCCACATCCCCAGCCCTGGCCACAGGAACTTAATGAAAATAAACAGAAAATAGGATCTGCGTGGCCCTGGCATTGCAATTGCTGCCTTTCACATTAAATTAGCTGCCTCTCCTCTGTGCACATGTAATTTCCATTAAGGTTGACTTAGTCCCAAACAGGAAAGGATGAATAGATCACATTATGTTAGCTGTATATCCATGAATGACACAGGAACTATTGCGAATGCATTTGGAATTTCTTTGGGTTTAAAAAGCGAGTCTAATTGCAAAGTTGCTATAGTATTGGATATAAATTTAAGTCAACGTGATAACCATTGCCTTATTTTGGTCGGTTTCATATTTAATGAAATTTGGATTATAGTAGGAGTTTATAAAACAAGGAGTTTTTATTTAAAAGGGGGGAAAATATCACAAAACTAGATAGAAAAAATATAATTTTAAAGTCCATATTTTCAAAAATCTATGATTGGGCTGGAGTTGTAGCTCAGTGGTAGAGCACCTGCCTAACACGTGTGGGCATTGGGTTTGATCCCCAGCACCACATAAAAAATAAGTTAATTTTAAATATAGATTATTGTGTCCATCTACAACTAAAATATTTTTTTAAATTGGGGTCAATCATAATATTTAAAAAGATCTATCACTGACCAAAAAAAAAATGAATGTAATGATATTGATTTTAGTTTAAAATGAAAAACATTTAGAAAGAGGGATCAGAACAGTCAGTATGGCAAAGGTGAATTTTCTTTAAAACAAGGGATGTGACTTTCTACTATATATAAAGCCAAAGTCACTTTTTTCTGAAATAATGCTTTCTAATCTAGTTATTGAGCCTTCTAGGAAGATTGATGTGCACTAATAGACTTAATATGATTTCACTGTTGGCTTTAATTGTATGGTTAATTACATTTCATTATTAACATCTTTGACCACAAATTCAATCCAGATTTCTTATTATCAATTCATCACAAAGTCCTCTGTCAATTCCAACTCCTAAGTTATCTTCATTTTTATTAGGAACCCCACCCCAGCATCTCTAGCTCAGATGACAGATATAGCCTTCTAATTGGTCTCCAGCTTTCCCACTGTCCCTTTCCCATCTGTTTGCCACATTGCAGATGAAAGGAGGGGTCTCAAAGGTACACAGATGAAGTGAAAGACAAACTCCACTGTCCCCCAAACGTCCGTCTGACCTGACCTTCACCTGCCTCTCTGTTCTCATCCTACTAAAGCTCCCACTCTTGGTGTCTTTCAAAACTTTACCCTGGCCTCCAGTCACAGGACCTGTCCATGAATTTAGGACCCTTGCCCAGAATCTCTGCTCTTCTCACTTTACTTAATTAACTTCAAGCACCCTCAGGTCCAAACCCAAGGGTCATTTCCTCCAAGAAGCATACCCTGGTCTCCTTCCCTTACTGCATTACATGCCCCTCTTAAGCTAGCACTGTGTGACTCTCTTTCTCATGCTTATCACATTCACACTGCTTATTGGTTTGGTAATTATGTGATTAGTGTCTCTCTCTCCTACTTGACTAAAAAATAAAGAGGCATCAAGTCTGTTTTTTGCTCACTTCAGGGCCTTCAAGGGTAACTGGCACATAATTGGCAACCAGTTGTATGAATAACATGAAAATAGCTGAACAATAATGTCAGTACATTAAGGATATGAATTGAAATACATATGTGCAAAATTGTTTTGCCATAAATTCAACTATTTTAAAAATTAAGGCCAAAAAATTTACAAAATTTTATTGGTTGGTTGGAATAGAATCAAACTATCCCAAAGATTGTTTTAATAAAATGCTTAGTTTTTCATGCTATCCATGAATATTAAATGATAAAGCTATGTATATTAGCCTTAGATCCTATGACATTCTTTCTACTCTCCAAATTTAAAAAAAAATGTTTTGTTTGGTCACGATTTTATAAGTTTAAAGTGATTAGTTTTAATTGAATTTCATAGCTTTAAAAAATAAGCAAAATAATGCAAAATTTAAAAGTGGAAAATGTTACTGATGGTAACTATAGTAGTAGAAATAACAAGAATCTAAGAAAACTGGAAGTACTGTGCTCTATTTTAAGGTGCCTTGGTGGTTTCTCATAATTTATATTTCTACCTCAATAAATATTGCTATTTTTCCCTTTTGCCTAGGTCTCATGCAGGTTTAAATGTGGTCAAAGATTTGGATAGTTAACTTTTATGTTCAGAAACATTTGATTCTAAATTTGTAATCCTTAGTGTATTTAGGAAATAGACATCTATGAACAGTCTGGAAGAAAAAAAAATTCCATTACAATCCTGAACAGAAGCAGGATTAACTCTTTAACTTGCTGTGCACAGTACACGGTGCAGCCTCTAATAGCTTGACTATTTAAATAGAAATATTTTGCCCAAGTCAGACATTAGCAATTAAATACTTTGGTAATGTAAAAAAGTACTCTTAAAACAAATCACGCTGATGAATTAAGGGCACTTTGTGTTTCTCGCTCCCAACTTATTCATATCATCTGAAAATGGTGCCTGGCATAAAATAGGCATTTAATGTGTGTTGACTGGAGTATATGCAAGTTCAACTTCAAAACCTTGATTAATATTCAGAATATAAATCTTTCATTTTGGGAAATTAATTCTTAATTCTGTTAATCTTAATGGCTGTCCAATAAGTACATCTGAAGGTCTTGTGCTTTAGTGGCAGTAAAGGTCTATTTCATTTGTATAAAGGAGAAATTCTTTTCAGCAGGTTAAAAAAAAAGTCTAATAGGGCTGCAGGCCAGAATGAATGCTCACTGTTACTTTTGAATTGTAATATTCAACTTATTCAGGCATTTAAATTCAGCTTATAGACATTGATAGTTTATTTATAAATCTAATACTTATGTGCTGAAATAAAAAAACAATGGCTCTTTCTTCTAGGGAGTCCAAGAGCCCTTGGACCCTTGCATTTAATTATATCAACATGTTTGTACAATAAGCTGTTCTGAATAGGCATGTTATACCTCTAAATGAAGGAAAATAACAATACCAATACTGAAAGTGTGACATCAATACACATGCAAGTGCCTGCACATCCATGCACAAGGAGTTCAACATCTAACATTTTAGCAATTTTTCAGATATTATTTGTGTATTTTATGGACATTTAATCTTAATCTTATGATATTCATTCATGAGGTTGGTTTTACTATATATACTTTACAAATAAAAGCTTAGCAAGTTGTCACTTGTCCATGAAATGCAAATAGCAACTAGTGAGTCCAAGATTCAAATCCAACTCTGTCATATTCTAAAGCCAGTTGTTGATTTTTAACCACTGTGATATTTCTCCCAGACACATTAAATTTATTTTTATTAAAAAACAAAAAAAGTTTATTTTATATCTATTTTATTACATCATTTATTTAGTTTTACCCTAACTTATTTCAAAAGGCTTTCTTGAAATACATCTTCCTCACACACATACCCTATACCAAATTATAAGGAGATTGAGGAGAGAAAATGAACAAGGAGAGGGGAGATGAGTATTGGTATGTTACTAAGTATGAGTGGTAAAGTAATAATAATAACAACAAAGGCTCTCACTTTTTCTTTGATTTCAGAAAGATCATAAATCTGACAGTTGATTTCTTCTATTTACTTTTTTAAGATACCAAATGTACAAAGAATGATATAATACATACCCACCTCGACTCTTGGCTTAAAAAATAAAGTATTCAGTTACATTTGAAGTTCCTCCTAAACTGTGTCTTCTATCGCCCACTCCCCCCCACACACACCAACTATTCTGAATTACATTCTATAAACACTTGCTATAGACAATATACTATATTGTTTTGCATGCTTTAAAACTTTTTATAAACAGTTTCATATGGATACAAGCGGGTAAACAAATGCTGACATAGAGTTTGCAATGTTTCTGTGTCTTTTTTTTTTCCATTCTTTTTTAAAATCTGGAATCATTTCCTAGATAGAAGTTTTAATTTTGGGGAGTCGGGGGGTACCAGGGACTGAACTCAGAGGCACTCAACCAACTGAGCGCACATCCCCAGCCCTATTTTGTATTTTATTTAAAGACAGGGTTTCACTGAACTGCTTAGCTCCTCGATTTTGCTGAATCTGGCTCTGAACTTGTGAACATCCTGCTTTAGCCTCTGGAGCTGCTGAGATTACAGGCATGTACCACTGCACCCAGCTTAATTTTTTTTTTTTTTTTTACATTTTAGGTAATCAAATTTATCAATATTTTCTTTGTGGTTTGTCCTATCTGTGTTGTATTTACAAAGTCTTTTCTTCTTAAAGATTATAAAAACATTTCCCTACATCTTAAAGTTTTGCTCTTCCCACTTATACCTTTAATCTCTGCAGTAGTTGGTTAATTTGTATGTGTAGACCTGACTCTAACATGGAGTGCCTGGATAGTTGGTCAAAAGTTATTCTGGGTATTTCTGTGGGGGTGTTTTTGAATGAGAGTAACATTAAAATCGCTGAGCTGAGTAAAATAGATTGCCTGCAGTTGAAAGCTAAATAGAACAAAATAACCAACCTCCTTAGAGGAAGGGAGAGCTGATAAGTCTTTAGTCTTCAGGTGTAACAAGGTTTATAACTAACACACACACAAACACACATACACACACAACCATATTTCTTGTGTCTCTCTGGAGGTCTCTAATACAACCCACCTGGAAATAACTTTTGTGTACATGTGAAAGGAAGGATTCAATATTACATTTGTAGAAATGGAAATTTCAATGTTCTATGACCATTGAACAGTCTACCTTCCACTCACTCATCTGTGATGGCTTCTGTGTCATAATCCGTCACACAGAGGCACAAGGGCTTGATTGACATAGCTTTAAAATGAGTCTTGATATCTGGTAGAATGATGTTTCTGCTCTCCTTTTCTTCTGGCTATTTGGCTCCCTTTTCTTTCATATAAGTTTTATAATCACCTTATCAAGTCTACAAAGTTTTCTTTTTATAATTTCATTGTATTTTATTAATTTGGAAAGAATCAACATATTTATATTATTATAAATTTCCTATATATAGGAAATTTAGGCCACTTCATGCCCTAAATAAATTAATCAAATGAAGTTCTTATGCATACATTTTAAATATGTATTTATAATATTTTTGTGTGTTTGTTCTTCTAAGCTTCTATTTGTTGCTGGGATATAGAAATGCTTCTTTTTAAAAATAATTGATATTTAGTAGAATGACCTTACTGAACTTATTTATCAAATCTAATAGTTTTTCTCTCGATATTTTTTGTATTTTCTTCATAGACATCTGTAACTAATGTTAGGAGGTTTTGTTTGTTTCTGTTTTACTTTTTCTTATCTTACTGCAAAGGCTAATCCTCTCAACCAAGTTGAAAAAGAAGCAACAATAGAAAACATTCTTACCTCATACTTGATTTTTATATTTCTAGTACTGAGGATCAAACCCAAGGCCTCGTATATGCTGGGCAAACATTTTACTGCTGAGCTATATTCATTTTTTAATTTGACTTTTGTTTTGAGACGGGGTCTCACTAAATTGCCTGGGCTGTTCTTGAACTTGCAATCCTCCTGCCTCAGCTAAGATTACAGGTGTAGGCCACACTGAATTTCATACTTGATCTTAAAAGTGTTTCTTCCAATGTTTTTTGTTTTCCATTAGGTATGATGTTTGCTGAAGATTTTTTCTATATATCTTTTTAAAAATTTTGTTTAATATCTTCATGTATTAATTTATTTTTATGTGGTGCTGAGGACCAAACCAAGTGCCTCACATGTGCCAAGCAGGTGCTCTACTACTGAGCTGCAACCCCAGCCCCTCTATATATCTTTTATCAGATTAAGGATGTTCCTTAGACTAATTTGCTGATTTTTATATAAAAATAAATGGCACTTTATCAAATGCTTCTTTCTGCATTTATTGAGATAATACACTTTTCTTCTTTAATCTGTTAATACGGTGCATTCATGAGTATTATTTTTGTCTCATTAATCTTTCTCTTTACTGTGTATCATCCTTAGAAATAAGTACATGAACTATATATGTAAGATTTTAAAAATAACTACTAAAAAAAACTGTGCAATCCCCAGCCAAGTCTAGAATCAGAAGAAATCTTAATTTTAGAAGCTTCCCATGAGCCTTTCACCCATCACATCTGCCACTTCCATAAGCAACACTACCTGGATATATGATGACCAACTCCTCACACCTCCATATGATTTGCTATCTATGTATACACATCCACAAACAATATAGTTTGGTTTTGCCTACATTTGATTTTTTTCACTCATGATTTTTGCATGAGGCTTTTAGTTTGCTCATTTTCATTGCTTTTAAGGAGATAGACTCCTATTCTTTTTTGCTAAATTTCTTTTGAAATTATCAACACATATTGAATTTTATCAAATCTTTTTCTTTCTTTCTTTTTTCCCCCCCAAAAGTAACAATTCAACACTGTTGGAGTATTTTATTCATTAGCAGTGAATCACTAAGCGCAGACTACTTTCAAGACGGAGGATTACACAAGGACACAGATGCTAGTAGATGGTGATCACTGAAGATCATTTTTGAGACTATCTGCCTCATCTACTGGAAATAATACATGGTGGTGAAGTTTACATGTTAGTTTACAACAAATAAAAGTATCGAGGACAGGAGTGATTCTCAGTGGTGGAGGCTGCGCTTAGTATGTGTGAGTCTCTGGGTTGATTACCCAGTATCACTAAATAAATTAACAATAGATATAGACTTTTTTTTTTTTCCTTCTTGGAACCAGGGATTGAATCCAGGGGCTCTTAACTACTGAATCACCCCCCCCACACACACACACACAGACACACACACACTTTTTTAAAAACTTGAGACAGTGTCTCACTAAGTTGCTTAGGGCCTTGCTAAATTGCTGAAACTGGCTTAGAATTTGCAATCCTCCTGCCTTAGCCTCCCAAGTTGCTGGGATTGCAAGCATGTGCCACCATGCCCAGCTGCATTATCACATTTAATCTGTAAATGAAATTATAGAGTAGATAATATTTTGTCCCTCTTCTCTTGAGGGGGAAGATGATATTCAAAACTATACATCTGCACACACAAATATAGAATTATAACATTATATAAATATAACTTTATAATTTCATATAACATTATAACATCATTTCCTGAATGGTTTTCTTAACTGTTTATAGTAAATTTAATTTAATAGATCATGTCCTTTCTACTAATGTATTATTTGACATTATGTAGCTAGGGGCTGGGGCTGTAGCTCAGTGCACAGTGCTTGCCTAGCATGTGTGAGACACTGGGTTTCATCCTTAACGCTACATAAAAATAAACATAAAATAAAGGCATACTGTCCATCTACACTACAAAAGAAATTTTTAAAAAAATTATTATCTCAATTTTTCATATATTTTTTTCTTTTTAATAATTAATAATGCTCTACTAAACATTTCTGAGCATGGAATTTTCTGCTTCTGATGAGAATAAATTCCCTGTGGACAGAGTATGAGTTAAAACTTATTGCTACATTTTACATTATTGTGTTTTTCAAAAAGTCTGTATCACTTTATAATGCAGAAACTACTATAACTTTGTACAATGCATTAGTATAAAAAGTCTCCATTTCTTTGATCTCAAATATACATTTGTACATGTTATTGTTGCTCTCAAAAGTGGCCATTTTTAACTTTTGAATATTTACTACCTGCCTTTTTTATGTTAACTGACCATTTTGCATTCATTTAATTATTCAAATTTTTGCATCAAATACAGTATATTACACTTAGACATTTTCTCTATATTTGAAAATTATGGACTGCTAGTAAGAGTTAAAAAACAAAAAGGATTCACTTGGTATTTCCATTTGCAGCATTATTACATCTATTTGAATGAATGACACATAATGACTTAATGTTAGGTATTTGAAAGATCTCTAGGAATGTTAGAGCAAAATCTTCCAAAGCATGTTAACTATTTTCATGATTTCAAAAGTTCTTTTGATAAAGCTGCTGTTTTGAGTTGGCTTAAACTATTTAAATGGCAGAATAAAATTGAAAGGATAGTTTTAAGAACATTTGGAAAGCAAAAATCAAAAAACAGAACAGTTTTATTTCCCATGAACATCCTTTTTTAAAGACAGACTATAATTCTCCTGAGTATATAATTCAAATAACATAGTGGATATAAAATGTAATTTATTGCAGCATTTGCAGGAAAACATAAATCAAGGAACTAGCAAAACAATTGTAAGCTATAAAAAAAATAGAGAAAAGGATTTTTGCATAAGAATGATGAAAAGAAATTCTGAGTTGTTAAAGAAATTAAAGATCCTTCATTTAAATTATTCTATTATCCCACTAGTTTCAGTACATAGAAATGTAAATAATATTCCTGAGTAATAAACACACACATTAACTTTCCCACAGTATAATTTAAGTTTTTTTCAAAATTAAACATGCTTCTTTCTCACTTGTAATATAAAACAAAAAGCAAGAGCTGAAAGAACATTCTGAAAGAGTAGAAAATCTTCCCTTAGACTTCAGTTCCTGCATCTACTTCACAGTTTGATTTCTCCATGAAAGCTGACTCATACTCCTTAGAAATAAGGAATAGGTTTATTGAACACTTTTTCTACATCAATTAGGATGAATGTGTATCCTTTATGTAGTAGTATTCATTCATTGATATTTCTAATGGCAGACCAATTTTCCATTCCTGGATTAACTCAAGTTGGTCACTGTAGATGTTAGTTGTCTATTTTTTTATTTGTTCTTTTTAGATATACATGATAATAGAGTGTATTTTGACATTATACATACATGGAGTATAACTTATTCTAATTAGGATCCCATTTTAGTTGTCTATTGTCTCCATACCAATTTAGCTTGAATATAGGAGTTTAAGTTACAAATTCTTTGTTTTGTTCTTTAATCTCATGTGGTCTTTATGGGTGGGGAGTCCAGTCGTGGCTTAGTAGGTAACTCTAGCTCATTAACTCAGGTGAAGTTGTAGTCAAGACGTTGGCTAAGGCCACGTCATTTGGGTTAACTGGACTAGAGGATCCCCTTCCACATTCATCATATAGCAGTTGGCAGGAGGTTCAAGTCCTCATCATGTGGTCCTCTCTTCAGAGCTACTCATGATAAGACACTTGACTTCGTCAAAGTGACTGACCTGAGAGAGAAATCAGTAAATCTAGAAGCAGCTATATTTTTAATAACTGAATTTCAGAAGTGAGATTCCTCTGTGTTTACTACATTCTATTGGTCACCAACAGCAACTGATAATACATGAAAGGGAGAAGTACCAAGGTGAAGATCACAGGGGACCATTTGGAAGATTGCCTACCACAATCATGTAGTTTCATACTTTCTACAGATTGCTAGATTCAGTTACTGACACATTATTACAGTTTTGGTATTTTTGAGTGAAATTACCAGTAATTTTTTTCTTGTAATCAAGTTTATTCTGGCCTCATAAAAGGAAATGAGTATTGTCTTCTTTCTATTTTCTTAAAGAGTCTGTACATAATATGAAAATTAAACAGGATTAGTTCCTTCAGTACTGGAATTCAATGTGAAGCTATGTCCTTGACTCGATTTCTTCAGCATACTGTATTGAAAGATCATTTAGGTTTTAGAACAATTCCATTTTCTTCTTCTTTTTGACATAGTTTTTATAAATTGTACCTTACTAGAATGTGCTCATTTTATCTACATTTTCACATTCAGTGATAAAATTATTCATAATGACTTGTTATTATTTGTTTAATAGCTCAAGCTTTTATAGTAACATCCTCCTTTTCTTTTCTGATATTGTTTATTGTCCTCTTTTTGTTTTCTTTTCTGATATTGCTTATTTGTGTAGTCATACTGTCTCTATTTTTAAATTTGTCTCACTAAAAATTTATTAATTTTATTAGGTTTTTATAAGAATCAATCTTTGGCTTTATTGATTCTCCATGTTTTATGTTTGTTTTCTATTTTACTGGCTGCTGTGTTCTTGTTTATTAGCAGTCCTTCCTTCTATTTCCTTTGGGTTTAGTTTGCTATTCTTTTTCTATTTTCATGAACTATATCCTTTTTAGCCATTTTCTAATATATATACATAGGACCATAACTTTCATTTAATTATAGCTTTATCTGAGTCTCACGTTTAAATACATAGTATTTCTATTATTATTCAGTTCAAACTACTTTTATATCCACTATGATTTCTTCTTTGACTTGTCGTTTACTTAAACATATATTGAGTTTGTTTTCAAACATAAGAGGGTTTTCTTGACATCATTTGATGTTGCAGATTTCTATCTTATATTATGTGAGGAAAATATGCTTGTTATTATTTTAATCTTGTAATGTTTATTAAGGCTTTTTTTGAGATCCAGCGTATGGCCAATTTTGGTGAATGTGCTTGTTATATGCAATATTCACTATGTGCTTAATTAGATCAAGTTTATTATGATGTTTGAGCCATTTGTATTCTTAAGAATATTGTTTTTGCTCATTTTCTGTATTAATTACTAGGTGGTTGTTTTAACATACAGAACACATTTTGAGAGTGGATTTATCAATTTCTCTTAATCTGTCAAAATTTTAAGTCTAATATATTAGGTGCATACAAATTTTAAATTGTTAAAAACTACTAATTGAAAGGAATCTTTTATCATCAATCATCCCTGTTCACTGGGAGTAACATAATTTGTCTTAAAGACTACTTAGTATAAAAGTAATCTGGTGAGGCTGGAGTTGTGTCTCTGTGGTAGAGCACTTGCCTAACATGAATGAGGGACTGGTTTGATTCTCAGCACCACATAAAAATAAATAAATAAAATAAAGGTGTCTGTCTACAACTAAAAAAAAAAAAGTAATCTGGCTATCTGTCTAGACCTTTTAGTTTTCCAATTACACTATAGGTGGATTTGCATTAACTTCTATCAAGGAGTCTTTATTAAGCCTCATTTTTGTATATTCCCTTTGTAACAAACTTCAGTTTATTTTACAGTTATTTAGTAAAATCATGTCCATCTTTTTCTCAATTAGCCCAAATAAAATTGAGCTCCACAGTCCTCCTTTGCTTTAAGTTACAAATAAAATTCCATAGTCAATGCTTAAAAAACAAGTTTCATAATTGACAAAAGGAATTCAAGAGGCAGATGAAGGAAATGTGCTCTGTCCCCTACATAAGAGTGACCATCTTTATGTCACAAAACATATTCAAATATTCTGATTTGATGTGGCACTGAGACCTGTGGGAATATTTATAATTCTACTTACTAGTCTTGTTCTTTATTCTTATAAATTTATCCTTGAAAGGGTAATATGAACAAAGACTCTGGAAATCATTGCCATATGCTTAAAAGTAAAGAGCCCTGTAATTCTGAAGAGTTGTCTTCCTCAATAATCTGATGCTCTCTTAATGTCATGTTTGACATTTCTGCATTTCTGTATAGTATAAATACTTGTAAGAGTATTCTGTGAAATCAGTAGATTGCTAGCATTTTTTTCCTTCTGTCACCTGCATGATAAAAAGAATAAGTACCCATGATACTACTAGATTTTTTAATAATATAATTTTATGATATTGTCTCATTTATATTAATTGGTCTAATGGCTTTAATATTTCAGTACTCTCTGTTCTGCTTGCCTGTTGCCTGAATTGGGAGTTTCCAGGCCTGGGCACAGTAACGCTGATGGCTTTGGTACACTCTGTTTTTGTGTTCACACGTATAGTTCTGTTTAAAGAAGTATACCACAGTTGCTTCCTCTCAATCAGATGTACTGCTGTCTGCTCCCATAGTTGATATAGGGGTACAGAGGGAGGTGAAAACCTCTATTTCCAGATCTTTCCTCTAATTCAGGTGGTGTCAAGCCTTTGCTACTGTCAAAAGCTGTTATCTCACCCTGTGCTCATGCCTATAATCCCAATGGCTCAGGAGACTGAGGCAGGATGATCACAAGTTAAAGGCCAGCCTCAGAAAGTTAGTGAGACACTGTCTCAGAAAACAAAAAGCGCTGGGGATGTGGCTCAGTGGTAGAGCACCCCTGGGTTCCATCTCAAATACCACGAAAAAAGAAACTGTTTATCCCTGAGGGAGTATTTGTTGCTGCTCACTCTTTGCTAAACAACCACATCCCAAGCTTTGGCCTGGACCAAATGAGGGGAAAAGGAAGGAGCAAATTGTAGTTCAGGCTAAGGTACTATTGGTGTGGACAGTAGAGGTGGTGTCATATGGAACTTTCCTAGTTTCCAGAAGTTTTTAATTCATTTTTTTAAATGGTGATAGTTCCTCCTTCTAATGCCATCATTCCAATCTTACTTTCCTCTCAGCAAGGAAAAATAAATAAATAAACCAATGTGACTGGCAAAGTGTCTAGCTTTCACTGAGTCACCAACTACCCTGCTGCGAGGAGAGAAATTTCTGTTCTGGAGCAAATTGCTGAGTCTTTCCTTCTGGGCCACCTGCCCACACACCACCACCACCTGCTCTGCTCAACTCCTGCATGAGTATCTTAGTCACAGACTAGACATCTTCCCCTTGCCTTTTTTTCACTCATTCTAGAACCACAGAAGGTATCACTGAATCAAAATGGAAAGATAAAACATTAACCACACACTATGGAGTTAGATCCTAAACATTAATTCTAGAATCAGTCAGATATAAGTTAAATTCTGGCTCCACCATTTACTATTTTGGAGACCTAAAAGAATTACTTTACTTCTCTGAATCTCTTTGTTCTTGTCCATAGAATTGGGATAATAATGCTTATCTGGCTATGCATCTATTCAAGTAGTACCTAGCCTTTGCTACTGTCAAAAGCTGTTAACCCCAAAGGAGTATTCACTGCTGCCCACTCTTAATCCACCACATTCCAAGATTTTCCCCTGGCCACATGATGGGCAAGGGAAGGATGTAATTATGAAATTAAATATATATATTTTGGTACTAGGGACTAAACCCAGGAGCACTTAAATACTGAGCCACGTCCCCAGCCCTTTGTTAATATTTTGAAACAGGGTCTCACTAGGTTGCTTACAACCTCACTAAATTGCTAAGACTGGCTTTGAACCTGCGATCCTCCTGCCTCAGTCTCCTGAGCTGCTGGGATTACAGACATGCACCACCACATCCAGTTTGAAATAAAATATATTTGTGTAAAGTGAGAGGTCCTTAATAAGTATTCAATATTTCATTAGTAACTTGTCTACCTCGTGGCTGAAGCATAGAGCAATGTGAAATCTTAGGATTTAAAAAACAAAGTATATTTTATTTAAAATATTTTTCATAATTGAACCTGAACAGTAGATTAGCTAATACCATCAATTCTGCCTAACTTTCAGTTTTGTCTCCTTTTTCACAACATTATTTTTTTTACAAATCATTATTTGTGAAAAATGATATCTTTTTTGTTTCTAAAGACAACTCTAAAGTTGAAAATTCCTGGGGTACTCCATAATAGGGGTGTAGGGGTTACATTTGTGAGTATTACTTCCAGAAACTCTACCAGATCTCACAGTGAACATTGGTGGAAAATCTCTTTGTGCTTCAAGCTGGGAGAGGGAAAGAGGAATCATTTTGAAATAAATCAAAGCATATTCTTCTTAACAAGAGCTGTCTTCCAAAGAATCTATTTTAAAGAAAACACCAAATCAGCTATAGTTATACCTACTTAATCTACCTGGAAAAGAAAATATCCAACTCTAGCCCCATCTAGTCATTCTATCTCTACTGAAAAACACTTGAAGTTCTCAGTATAGTGGCACAGGTTCACCAAAAGATAGGCCTAATAATAAAACTACAGAATGCTTCCCTTCCCCTGACCAAAAAAAAAAAAAAAAAAAAGATTATGCTGGTAATCCATTTTAAAATTGAGTTCTGGGTTGAATTTATTTTCACATATTCCAAAAATACTCTTCTATTGTGATATAAACAAAAAAAAATTCAACCAAAAGTTATCTCTTCCTGTCATCAGATAAATAAAATAGGTTTTTCACTGACATACAAAAACATACTAAAATATTAATAGGACTGTTCTCCTGATCTGGTCCTTTAAAAGCTGACCAAGGTCAGTTTTCCTGGGAAAGGACTTTGAGATGCAGATTTGTGTACAGTATAATGTGTTGAAGAGGGTCCTGGGACTCAGTACCTGTACAGAAAAACAAAGAAAATAGGATTGAGCAGAGGGAGAAACTGAGTAGTGGGACCATCCATAGGCAGCAATGGGGATGGCAAGGCCCTACAGAGTTGTCCTGTCTTTTGTTAGTCAGTGTGACTACATATTGTCCAATCCTCAACTGCAGGCTGTCCCAGGAAGGAAGGTGGGGTGACTCTTTTCTGCTGAAGGCACTTCCAGAGAGCTGGGCAGTGATGTCTGGGGTGCCTGAGTCATTGACCACAGCATCTACAACATGCCTAAATCAAATATATTCAGAATTTCTTTTTTCCCCACACTTTTTAAAATAATGATTTTTTAAATAACTATATTATTTATTTAATTATTATTTTTATGTGGTGCTGAGGATCGAACCTAGGGCCTTGCACGTGCAAGGCGAGCGCTCTACCGATGAGCCACAACCTGAGCCCCTCCCCACACTTTTTATTGATGCATTATAGTTGCTCATAATGGTGAGATTTGTTTTTACATACGTGTAAATCCATACAATGTAACAATATAACTTGGCACCGACTTTCTTAAACTTACATTTAGGTGGGTATTGTAAACTAACATCCATGAACAGTTAATAGCAACAACTTAATTCAGGCAGAGTACTTCTAAAACTCATCAAGAAGGAAAAAATGAAAATAGAATAAAATCCTTGCTCATTCAAATGGAAACAAATTTGCAGTCAGCAATATAATTGTTTAATATGCCAATTATCTGTTTAAAAAAATAAAATCAGAAGACATTTCCAAATTACATGACCCTCTTACTAACCTGTTAGTCATATTAGTGTATATCCTGTTTGAGTTGTCACTCTCTTTGACCCTCAATGCCCCAGAACAGAACACAGATTTGATACATGTAACTACAAGTCAGGAAACCTACCCTGCAGAATCTCTGAAAGATAAAAGACATGGGACTTTCAGTGACTGCTGAGCTATTTCATGGTCTGAGAGAGATTAACTTGAGCTAAGCCCTGCTGGGGAATTTATCACTTTCTTGAATCTATACTAAGAAAGTGTGTGGGGGGGGGCGGTGAAGGAATGAAAAGAAAAGCTCTTTACACTGGAATGTCAGTTAGAAAATGTTAAAGCAATAATAGCCTTAGAAAATTCACCACTTTGTCACCATGATGTTAATAGTTTATTTAATCAAAAACTCATTAATGGATGTTAAAACAAATGACTGCTTGGTAGTTTAATGGTACAGAATTTTTACACAGTCTTGAAATAACTAGAGCTGGGTGCAGTGGTGTATGCCTGAAATCCCAGCAGCTCATAAGGCTAAGGCAGGAGGATCCCAAATTCAAAGCCAGCCTCAGAGATAGGGATGAGGCTCATTGTGCTGCGTTCAACCTCTGGCACAACACCCCTACTCCCACCCCTGCAAACAACAACAACAAAAACCTTTTCCTTAGTGATTATTAATTACATAGAGAAAACAACAGTAACTATAGTGAAAAAATCTGGCACTTTCCACCTTAGCTAACTTGATTCAACTTAACATTGCTAGGAATGGGAAACTGCTGTGATATACTTACATCGTTAATGTAAAATTCCTACCAAAAATGCATACTCCTGAATTTAATCATGAGAAAACAAGCAGGCAGACTCAACTGAGACACAAGCTTCAAAACAACTGGCTTGCATTCTTTAAAACTGTCAATGGCATGAAAATAAAGAAAGGTTCAGGAATTGTTCAAGAATAAAGGAGACTAAAGTATGCAATCACTAAATGCAATGCATGATCTTGATTTGGATCTTGGACTAGAAGCAAAAACTTCTATGAAAGATATTATTAGGATAATTTGAAAATTTAAAAAGGTGCTTACACTAGAAGAAATTGTTGAATCAATGTGTGTAAAATGTCCTGACTTGCATAATCACATGATGGTAATGTAAAAGTATATTATTATTCTTAAAAAATATATACTGAATATATAGGGATTAACATTCATGATATCTGTAACTTACTTTCACTTGCTTAAGTTAATCATACTGATAATATTAGTAATAATAGATGTACATAAACATAAAAAGAACAATCAAGTAAATGAGGCCAAATGGTATCAATTGGTGAATTTAGGAAAAGGATATAGAGTTGTTTATTGCATGATCTTTGAAAATTGATTCAAGTGTAACTTTTACCAAGCAATAAGTTAAAAATAGGTAGACACACACAGAGATACATACACACATACACACACACACACACACACACACACACACACACAACTTCTGTTTACTAAAGCAGGTTGGGGGCAATGTAGCCTCTTCTGTGCCAGCTGGGTATGTCCCTCTAGGATCTGGAATTTTATTATTAATATCATTTTCTATTAAGAGAATTGGAATCTTGGGAGAAGAGTGATTTTTGTATCTAAGGCAAAGAAAGTACAATGTGAGTCTGGGACACCTTATTGAGTCAGAAAAATAAAACTTTTGTATTATGAGTTAAGTTAAAAGGAAATAATACACAGCTAAAAGAGTGTAACATTGGCCAGGATGAAACAATTGGAACATCAAAGAAAACAATGATTATATTTGAAATAAGTTGTAGAGGAAAATTCATCTTTTCTTTTCTTTTTCTTTTTTTTTTTTTATTCAGGTGACTAAGAAAAGACTGAAATTTAGGCAGAGTTTAATGCAAATGGATCCTGGGCTGTCTGTGTAATTTGCAGGACCTGATGTAAAATGAAAATGGCTAAAATATGGGCTGGGTTGTGGCCCTGCGATAGAGTGCTTGCCTAGCATGAGTGGGGAACAAGGTTTGATCCTCAGCATCACATAAAAATAAAAATAAAATAAAGATATTGTGTCCACCTACATCTAAATAATATATTTTTAAAAAATATGCTAAAATATAAAGCTTTTCTTATTTTGGTGTGGTCTCTTTCTCAATTGGTCATTGTGCTTTTTATTTGCTATTTAATGCCACTTAACATGACCTTTCTTTAAGTAAAGAAGAATTATAATTTAAATATATTAGTGTGAATTTTTACCATTCATCTTTATATTGAGTAAATTTTAAATGAAAATATGAGAGCATTTAATTTGTATGCACAATTTCTGAACCTACACAACTTATAGTTTGTCATTCTTATATGCCTACATATTTTGTTCTTACCAGAACAGTAGAAACACAGTAAAAAAATTTAACTCAATTGTTTTCTTTCACTTCTTGACACATGCCACCCATTCTGCCTATCTTTTCTTCCTTCTGTGGCATCTTTTTCAGCATAAATTGTTGACAAATTTGGGGAAGTAGGATGATTAAGAAAGGATGTAAAAGGATTAGCTGGTCCTTTATGTTGTTTAGAACAATATGGACTTCTTTCTGTGTTCAAAATAAGTTCCAGTTTGAATAGAAAACTTGGTTTTCCAGTCCTGATAGTGCCAGGCTCACTGCCAAAAAATAACATTTACCTTGAAGACTCCAGCTTTGAATTTCCATCATTTAAATGTTCATTGGAACTCTGTGCTCATGGTCCTCTCAAAACTATATGCAATAAGGCAGCAAGGAATTGCCCACACATTACATGAATGTTGCCTCTCCTCAGGTACATTGTGGAGAGCAGTGGCTTGAATCACAGTCTCTCTGACTGCCTGGTGGCTACACTGCACTGGGAACTTCCTGTGCAAAGGTGCAGGTCAAGATGGTCCAGTTGCTATGGTGATGCCCAGCCTGAAGAGACAAAAGTGCAGAGCTGTATCATTTGGGACCTTGAACTCAGGCACCAACTCCCAGATAAGAATTCTGAGCCTAACAAGATAACCCTAATGTCTCACCAGTCTTGTGTCTTTCAGATTTCCTGCTTTGCTGAAACTCCCACAAATAAACTTTTGATGATAAAACCTATACAATAAACGTGCTGTACTAGCTCTGAGTCACTTCTCCTCCATCAGAGATCAGTGTCCTACCTAGTCCCAGCTTGCTCCCTATGTGTGTCTGTTTGTCTTTTCTCAATCCCCATCACCTCTTGCTGGTTTTTCTGAATTAATGGCCACAGCTGAGAGATGAGGCCACATCACTACATGCTGCACAGTCCCTCTGGACTTCACCAACAAAGCACGCCTTCAAAGATAACATTATTAAGAACGTCAAGACAGAGGAGCAGGGACCTAGTGTGAAGCCCTGTATGATTCCATGAAGCTGGCCCTGAAGGCTCTCAGAGGATATCAGATATAGAAATCAGAGAGGGTAATTTCAAAGATAAAAAAAAAAAAAACTTTTCCTCAGAATTTTTCTTAGAATGAGGAAGATGAATGATTGAGTCAAATGATAAATCTAATTTGGCCAAAAGCCAGTTTCTTTGTATCTTTCTTTAGCAAAGAAATATTGACTTCCTGGGCAGTCACTCTCACACTTGGGCCAAGAGGCAGGGCTAGGAGAGGGCTTTCTGGTTTGGCTAAATTTTTGGAATGAGGGGAAGAAAAAATATAGAGAACTAATCTCCCTGCCCCTTTTATTTGCCCCTTTTTCCGTATAGAAATAGAACTACTGATTTTTCACTAAATGTATGGCCGTTTAGAAGGAACATTACATACTCCACCTCTTCCTGAAGCCAGGTGTAGTTATGTGATTAAGTTTCACAATAAGGTGTGTGTGGAAAGTTTTGTATGGTTAACAGAATGCACCCTTCAATGGAGTCTATGTGTGCCCTTTCTTCACCTTTCTGCCTCCTGTTGGTCAGAACATATATGATGAGAGCCATCTTGGATTTTTGAGATAAAGGAAAGACAATTTGGGATCATGAGCAATGAATGGAGGGCACTTGATTAACTGGTAACCTCATAGAGCATTTCTCTGAACCACCTAACTTCAGACTTTTGAAAATCTTGAAAATTAATTTATTTCCTTTTAGCTGCTGTTATTTATACACAACCAAATGTATTTGAAAAGCCCTCATACTTTAGAATCATAGAGAGCAGTTAAAATTTAGTTATTAATTCACTCAACTATACTCAGTACTCAGTACCAACCACTGTTCTAGACATTGAGGATACAAAGTCTGCTCTCATGAAGTTACATGTTCCAGTAGGGGGAGGTATTCTTCAATAACTAAATATACAATATGGCAGGAGGTGGTAGTGCCACCACAAAGAAGGATAAGAGAGTTAAGGAGAGCCAGAGAGTGTTTTTCTAATAATATTATATTTGAGCAGAAATCTGAAGGAAAAGTAGTAATATTGAAACCACATTGTAATTTGGGAAAAGAATACTCCAGAAAGACAGTCCAGCAAATATTAAGTGGGAAGTAGGAACAGGATGGACATGATTGAAGAATGGCAAGGCCACTAAGACTGGAGCCAAGGGAGAAAACAAAGGAAGAATGTAGATCAGAGGGCCTAAATGGTAGGGATTTTGGATTTTCCGTTTAGAGAATAATCTGAGGGCTTTAAGAAGAGGAATGAGGCAATCTACATTGTATTGTGAAAGTATCTCTGAAAAGATTAGGTGGGAGGGGACAAGAGTAGAACCAGAAACACCAAGTGAAGTTGACGGTGAAATGAATGAGGATGTTAGTTGTGGAGAAGTGAAAAGATGATGGGCATTTCTGAGATTAAAAAAGACATGATTTGCTGACAAAATGAATTGGAAGAATGGGAGAATAGTGTCTCAGAGACAATTCCAAGACTTAGCCTGATGAATCTATCTTGATAAGTATCCTGCTGTAAATTCTAGTATGTAGACAGAGATTAGAGGAACATAAAAGCTTTGTGGCACTTATCATTCATTGTAGTAGTAACTACATTCATGATGACCCCATGTGTGCTAAACACAATTTTTTAAATTTCCATAACAGTTCTGTAGAGTAGCTATCACTATCCTCACTTTTATAGACAAAGACACTGAGGTTCAAACAGTTTGCATAACTTGTTCAAAGTCATACAACAACTGAGTGGCAGAGCCGGTATCCAACTCATATCTCCAAAGCATGGGTTCCATCCCCTTCCACTGCACAATCTTTGATATTTCTACTCTTCCATCAGTTTAGAGCAGGACTCGACAAACTAAGCCACACAGGCCAAGTCTGTCTCTATGCCTGTTTTTGTATAGTTCAGGAACTTAGGGAAAAAATTTGAAAGTAAAAAATGTTTCATGGCACTTGAAAAGGATATAAAATTCAAATTTGTGTCCATAAATAAAGTTTCTTTGGAACACAGTCATGCCCATTCCTTTATATATTGCTTGCAGCTATTTTTGAGCAACAATGGCAGAGTACACTAGTTTCAACAGGGACCATAAGGCCCACAAAACCTGAATCTGGCCCTATACAGAAAAAGGTTGGTAACCCTGGTTTAAAGAGCAAATTCTAACATTTGTAAAATGCTACATCTGTGAAACATTTTTATTGTAGTTAATATCTCTAAAGTCAGAGAAGGTAACCCCCTGTAAGAATTTGTTTTGCCAGTTACGAATTAATCACTCATGTACCTTTGTTCTACTGCACAAGTACACCTTGGCTAAGAATCCAGAGTCAGAATAATGGCAAGTAATCTTGGACAACTCTCTCTCTCTCTCTCTCTCTCTCTCTCTCTCTCTCGTGCAACTGCTCACTCACTCTTTCTCTCTCTCCACTGAAACGAGCTGTGTGATTCAAGAGATTGCACATTCTTTTGAATTTATTTTTGAAATTATTAAAGGATTTGCCTTTCAGAGCTCTTTTTGAAAAGTTTAAGTTCTCAGATTTCTAGCTTTGAAACTGTATCACACACTAATCTATAGACCCTAATTGCAATCAAGTTTACTTCTACTGAACGCCAATGGCAGATAATCATGATAACATTAATCAAGGGACAGCCTTCCATAGTTGAACAAGTCACTCTATTTCTACCCAAAAGGAATTATGTAAAGTCTACAAGCATGGCTCTCCAAGTAGAAAGTTTGGTAATAACATAGTGTGAAGGACAATAAGAATACAGAAAACAAGATAAGAGCCAAATGTGAAGGGAGGGTGTTCAATCTCTATGTCAAGTACAGAAAGGCTCTCTGAGTTGAGCTGCAGTTTTTATCAGTGAATCTAGAAGCAGCTGAGACTGAACTTGTGTGTGCGTATGTGTGAGTGAGTGTGTGTGTGTGTGTGTGTTGCTGTCATTACTGCTGGCTTTCTCTTCCAATAAAACTTTATCTTCTCTGAATTGAGCTGAAACAGCTCCTTTCCATCCATCCATTGGGGCCGGTTCCAGAAAGATGAACCATCTTATCTGCAGAGTAGATTTGAAAAAGGACCCACCTGAACTGCATTCACATGTGAATAGCAATGCTGACCAGACTCCTTAGAGAGCTAGAAGAGATTCTCCCCTTTCCTTTGCTCATGTCAAGTGGCCTTTTGTCACACCCAACTATCATATATGTAAATTTTCCAGTACTGTAATTTGCCTGTCACCTACTCCTGGTAACAGGTATTTTCTTTGGGACCAAACTTTTGCTTTAAAGTCATAGGACCACAGGATTGCATTCTGTATGATTCCATTTATATAGCATTATTTTAAAAAAAACAGCTTTATAACGTGAAAAATTTACAATATAATTTACCCACATATTTACCATATACTTTACCTATTTAAAGTACACAATATTTTTTAGAATACTCATAGAGCTGTGCAACTATCAACATAGTCAATCTTGTAACATTTTCATTATCCCCTCCCCAAAAACCCTGTATCTATCAACTATCACTCACTATTCCCCCACATCTCACCAGCCCCAGTGAACAACTAACCCACTTTCTGTCTTTAAAGCTTTGTCTATTCTGGCCAGTTCATGTAGATGGAATCATCCACTGTGTGATCTTTTGTGGGTAGCTTCTTTCATTTAGATTGTTTTCAAAGTTCATCAATATGCATGTGTTAGTCCTTTGTTTCTTTTTATTACTAAGTAGTATTTCATTGAATATATTCTATGACACTCCTGAGTTGAAAAAATTACAGACATGGAGAACAGATTAACGGTTGCCAGGTGTTAGGAGTGGTGTTTTTAGTGGGTGGGTGCAATGTGACTATGGCTATGAAAGGTTAGCACAAAGCATCCCATGGTGGAACTATTACGGATCTTAACTGCAGTACTCACCACCCAAATCTACTCGTGATAAAATTGTGTAGAACTAAACACACAAATACACATAAATACTTGCAAATCTGGTAAAATTTGAGTAAGATCAGCAGACTTTAGCGGTATTGACTTTCTAATTAGGAGATAGTACTTCACTTATGCAAGCGGTTGCCACTGGGGGAAAAATGGTTGAAACGTATATAGGAACTCTTCATATTATTTTCTATGACTGCAAGTGAATCTACAATTATCTAAAAATAAAAAATTTTGAAAATAATAATAGGCTGGGCATGGTGGCACATGCCCCATAAACTCAGCGGCTCAGGAGACCGAGGCAGGAGAATAGCAAGTTCAAAACCAGCAATTTAGTGAGATCCTAAGCAACTTAGTGAGATCCTGTCTTAAAAATTTTAAAAAATAAAGGGATTGGTGATGTGGCTCAGTGTTTAAGCATCCCTGGGTCAATTCCTAGCACTACTACTATACTACTACTACTACTACTACTACTATAATAATAATAATAATAATAATTAATAAATTTAAAAATAAAAAATAACAATAGAAACTGGGGAGTGATTCAGGAATGCCAGAGTAAGGACCTCTGAAAGTTCATTCTTCCATAAAAATGACAAGAATGCTATCAAAGATTGTCAAAATCAGCATTTCATAACTCTGGAAATTAACAAAGACTTAATAATTTGACTTCAAGAAAAATAGCTAAATCCTGGTTAAGAACACTGGGTTTTATGGCATTCTAACTTACCTGTCCCCATTCCCCTCTCCCTAACTCTAGGGTAGATTTTAAAATGAAGATTCCTGAAATCATGGAGATAATAACCAACAGTTTGGCAGCCCCTAGAAGAAGCAGAATGTTGTTCTTCCTAAATCCTATTCCCAGATAACTGTCATATTGTGATCTTTAAGGTCCCCAGAACATCCCACTCATAAAACTTGTCTTTCTCTGACTTTACTCAGAGGTCATTCATTGTGAACAGCATTTTCCCCAAAGATATTTGTAGAAAACAGTCAGTTGCAATTGTTTAATATCACAACTGCCTGAGGCAGTGATAACAGCTGGGACATAAACAGCTAGCCATAAACACTTGAAAGGAAAAGCTAGGATATCAGATATTCATAGCAGGCTTTGAAAAGTTGACGAATTTCTGGGAAAATGATGGCCATACATGCACACATAGGGCTGTTTGCCTCCTAGGAAATACCTGAGAAGGTTCTTAAAGCCCATCTCTGACTAACCATTAACTAACTGTGTGTAAGCAGGAAGTGCAGGTTAAGGCCAAGTTGTAAACTGCCTGCCTGAACTTTGAAGGCGTATCCCAGCAGGTGCACAAAATCCCTCAGCAAAGTTTGGTTCACTTACTGGTCCAAACATTTAAGGAAATATCTGAATAATTGTTAACTACATGCTAAGATAACCAAATAGATGTGCCAGTGCACACCCCCGTAACACAGATTTTAGATAATTAATTCAGGAAATTCAATAACAAATAAATAGCAGCAGTAACAGCAATCCCTGGCAATCAAGAGAAATCTGATTTCCAAATTTACCACACTATAAAACTTGCAATTTTCAAAGAAAAATTAGGAGAAATACAAAGAAACAAGAAAGTATGGTCCATACAAAGAACAAACAGTACACAATAAAATTGTCTCTGAAGAAACCAGATGATGGAACTAGGCAAAAACTTTTAATTAACTATTTTAAACTTACTCAAAGAACTAAATGAAATCATGTCTAAAAAAAATAAAATAAAATACTAGCCGGGCATGGTGGTGCATCTACTCCGAGGAACAGAAAGAAAAAGAATGAAGGAAAATGAATAGAAGCTCAAAAACCTGTAGGACGCCACTGGACATACCAACATATACATGATAGGAATTGTAAAAAAAGAGGAGAGAGAAAGTGGGCAAAATGAATATGGGTGTCCCCAACTGACAATGGTTCCACCAATTATTTTTTGACTTTCAATGGTATGAAAGCAATGTGCACTCAGTAAAAACTTTTCTTTGAATTCTGAATTTTAATCTTTTCTCAGGTTAGCAATATGTATTAGGATACTATCTCATGATACTGGGAAGTTATGTATTTTTATTTGCTAAATCTGACAACCCTACAACAAAGACTTTACATTTTAAAAAATGGGAGCAAGGATTATTCTTTGTAGAAATGAGAATATCCCCATGTGCTTAGAACAAATTGTTCATATGTCAGAAGAATACAGTTTGAGATATCATTATGAAACAAACCTTAACCATAACTATGATCTTATGTGAAAAAGATAATTAGATAAAGCTAATGAAGAATAATATGAACTGAAACACAATAAGCACCACTTTTGAATATAAATGAACACAAAGATTGTGAAATGCAATTCTGTAATTAAATGGAAAAAGTAGTTGAGCTTCAAAATATTTTCTAAAGAGTGTGCAAGATTATTGTACCCTTTGCACATCTAAGTCTTCTTCAAAATGCTCTTATTCTGCATATAGAAGAACTGTCTTTAACCTTGCAGGA
The DNA here is from genome assembly GCF_045843805.1 of Urocitellus parryii. NCBI lineage: Eukaryota > Metazoa > Chordata > Mammalia > Rodentia > Sciuridae > Urocitellus > Urocitellus parryii. Next base: position 63,762,584 of record NC_135539.1, on the reverse strand, counting down.
CAAAGCTTGAGAAAAATTTGAATTGTCTGTGACATGTCCTATGACAACTGAGGAGAACATATGTGCAAATTATATTTCTTGGCTGTATTTATTCAAAATATCAATGAGAATTGTTATGTGACTGAAGAACTGTTGGATATAGAATTCATCATGGCACTCCATTAGAAACTGACTTGTTTTTAAAAATCATGGATGTTTTAATACATACTGATCCAAACCAATCTGTTATCTCGGACAAAAAAATAAAACAAAGGATTTGCATTAATAGCATGTCTCTTACCATGAGGGATCACACATGGTGAAGCACAGAATGCTTCCTGGAAGTAGTGACTTACTTCTTACTTCTCAACACTCTCTCATGACTGGAACATGAACAGTTCTCCAGTTTATTTGATTGTTTTTGTCTTGGGGATTGATCCAAAATTTAGGTTGTTGCCCTCAGAGAGGAAAAAATGGGTTTTGTTTTTAAATTGAACAATATTTATTGGAAACTTACTATAGGCTAGGCACTATTTGGGGGAATGTAAAAGACCAAGTCCCCATTATTATGGAACTTGCATTCTAGTGAGTGGATTGGACAATACCTGAATAATGAATAAACAATTAAAACAACCAGAAGTAGTATTGTGGCAGAGAATTTTACAAGGTAGTGTAAGAGAACAACTGACTGCCCTTTTAGGTTAGGTCATTAGGATGAGCCTATCTGAGGTGGTGAAGTTTGAGTACAGACCTGAATGAAAGGAGAAGGCAGCCAGGCAAAGATCTGGAAGGAGAGCTTTGGAGCAGAGGGAGTGGTGAGGCACTAATAGGAATGAGCTGAGCTCGGTGCATTCTGAAGGAAGAAACCAGCCCAGCAAAAGGGAGGCTGGTATGAGATTAGGTTGTAGTTAGGCAGAGACTAAAAGGAATTTATTTGAAGTGTAAGGAAGAGCCATGGGACTTTTCAATTAAAAGTTACATAAATAAACATACTTCACATATTCCGTAAAGGTGAAGCTGGTATTCTAACAATGAGAAAAAAGTAAACATTTTGAAAGTAGTTTCGTAAAGTAAGCAAGGAACAATTTTTTTTTTGTTTTGCTTTTGTTTTAAATAAGCTAACCTTAAACTAACATCTTAAATATTATAACAGGAAATATTTGTTAAGCCAAGATTTCCCCCAAAATAAAGAATCTGACTTTTCATTGAGACAGATATAATTAAAAATGATGTCTTATTTTGAAATCTGACTTAACATTTAACAATAAAGTGAAAATCTGATTCATATTTTTATTTATTTGGATACTTAGAGTTTCTTTTTGTGTTTTGTTGTTGTTTTGTTTTAAGATGGGGTATTGCTATGCTGCCCAGGCTGGTCTTGAACTCCTGAACTTCTGGGTTCATATAACCTTTCTGCCTAAGCCACCTGAAAAGCTGGTACTTAAGTTTCACACAACTGCACCCAGCTACATGCTGAGAGCAACAGCTGAGTCGGAATAGCCCCTGGCATTTTGCCAGTAGTATTGATTGACAGGTGAGGCATTACTATCTGCCTAGGCTGCTACTTTGCAGTTCTCACGCTACTTTGGAGTTCTCCTGGGGATTCCCGGGGATTCCCGGAGAGTTTCCATTGGTTGGGGAAGTGCAGGAGGAGGGATTTCCAGAGGATATTTCCGGCTGGCTGCTGGTTCCTGGACAAGCCATGTGGCCTTCGGGAGGAGTTCCCGGGAGCATGTGTGGAGTGTGCTGGTGGAGTTCAGAAATAAAGTTTGTTCCTACCTCAGTGGCTCGTGATTTGTGCCCAGCCAGACTGTGGCAGCTACATACTTGTATTCATGTCTAGCATATGTGAGAAAGTTTCTTCACAAAGACATAGATCTCAATAGAAGAAGTTGGCTCTGCCACCTAGCCAGAGGCTCATTTTCAGTTCCATTCAGCAATGGCACAAAGGTTTTTGCTAATATTTAATTTAGTAATTTTCTATCCCTCCTTACATTGCATAATTATTTTTACAAACTAATTGAAAAGTGAGGCCTTTAAAGGTTCTTTTTAATTAATGGATTTTGGAAGATTTTAAACTTTTTTAAAAAAGTTTTTATTAGGGATACATATCATTTTTGGCAAAGAAACAAAAAAATCATGGAATTATTGAAATGTTTTCAAATATTCATGTCCACGGGTGGCTCTGTATGGTTTGTGCTTCTTTCTCACTCATTGTTAAAATATTGGTTTTAACCTTTAAAAGTCTTCATGGTGTTTTCAAATTTTTAAGAAAAACAAATTAGAATTTCTTCTTTTAAAATGTGGCATTTTACTCATCATCATTGTCATCACAAATAGAAATCAGAAAATTTAATCCAAAGAAAGGCACCCCAATGATGTAAAGACAAAAACATTAGAAATCTTTAAAATGTTTACAATTTTAACCCAGTCTGGTTTCTTACGTATTTTGTGTTTTCTTATAAGAATAAATTCACATTTTACAAGCATTTCTTTCAGTATGGAATTAAATCATGGCATTGAAATGAAATTATATGTCAGGTAAAATTCAGTAACATCAATAGACAATATTTGGAATATGGTTAAACAGGTGGTGGAACATGGTATTGCTTAATCTGAAGAGTATGTGTCAGTATTCATGAATATTATATTTTTCTATTTTGCTCATCAGAACCAAGTTTTGAAATACATTTTCACGTTAATAGTTAAAATTTTGGCTTGGAACATGGGCTTGTCATTTAATAGTTAAAATTGTGGCTTGGAACATGGGCCTGTCATTGACTCATCTACACAGGTATCCAGAAGAGTAAGGAGTAACAATGTAAATGTGAATGATGTGACTCTTTGATGTGACTCTTCTTGCCTGATAAATAGTTGCAGATGACATCAACTTTGATGGAATATTTCTTGTTCTGACATCTTTGTATTATCTTTTTTGGACCCTTAATAAATAAGCCCCTTATATTTTAAATCAGTTTTGTAATTCTCTGTGTGATTTCTTTTTTAGTCCAAAATAATGGATACTGTTTCTTTATGTTCCAGTATTTGTTCTACATTTATGTTTTATTTTTCTTAAAGTTTTGTGTTATGGGGTTGGAAGCATGGCTTAGTAGTAGAGTACTTGTCTTGTGTGTGCAAAGCTATAGATTTGATCCCAAACACTGCAAATAAAAAGAAACAAGAAAATTTTGCCCAAGGAATGGTGCTGTCAGAGTACACTTATGAAGGGCTGGTTGAAACCAGTGTGGGACTGGTTACTTGACTGAGTCTAGTTTACATGAAAGATGAAGATTTGAGGAGATGTACCAATGTGTCTAGTACAGGTTATCATGTATGAAAGTGAAAATTTATATTTAGAACACTTGGTGGCTGAGAACCGTCAAGGACACACTTGATTCTGTCCATTCACACTAAAATAAAATTTTTAAAAAAGCAAATCAACAACAGAAAAAAATCCTCTCTTTACTTCTCTCTCCATTAACAATGTAGTAGAGGGTAGGTCTTAGAATGTTCTTTAGTGTGTCACTAAATCCTTAACACTAGCCTTTTTATAACTTCTTTTTCACCTTATTTTTGCTTTCAATATTTATTTCAGTATGATTTCATCTGGATAAAAATGCTCTTTTGATGAACATATAGTGGTCTCTGGCTCAATTTTGCAATCTGTGCTGTCAGCCCTGGCATCAGGGACTGACAGTGGAGATAGTGACCAGGTTTGGGTGAGCAGTCAAGGGAAAGAACTGGAGCAGTTCTTGCCAGATCACTTTGACATCTTCATTCTCCTCCAGCCCTCATTTGAAATAGTGGCATTATTATAATTGATTCAGGGAAATGTGGTCTAAACAGGTACTTAGGAGCAGGAAGAGGGCAGAGAAAGTAAGCCCAAGAGGGATAAAATGTGGTTATTTTCCTATACCACAGAAAGGTGGATTTTAAAACTCTCAGTTTGGCTTTCATCAAGTTACAAGTCATAAATAATCAAATTTCTTGAAACTTCACAAGTCAAGACTTACACATGTTGGACCAAATTTGCACCAAAGTGATTCTTATTGCCCATTACCAATCATTTATTGTACTGAGAGTGTCACTTACCATGTTATTCACAACTCTGGTACTTTACAAAGAAATTCAGTGCTATCAAGTTCTTAAAAGGGATAATTTATAATTTGTATTCTTATCAGTAATTTTCATTCTACACTTCTAAAATTAACAAATGGAAAACCATTACTCAAAAGAAGAATCAGTGAGCTCAGCTTTCAAAGGAGATGAAGACTTGAATATATAAGTTAATCTTATTAACAAAAAAATGAGCTAAAATACTTAGGAAGTCATTGGTCAAAAGACATCCTGTACTAAAATCATAAGGCAACCATAGACAAAGACTAGATTAGCATTTCAAAAGTTCAATTCTATTTTTCTTCCTCATGAGCAAATTTATGAAGGGAGAGAGGAAAAGGAGAGGAATATTTTCCATTCAAGTATCTAAAAACTACTGTAAATGAAGGGTATCTGGTTCATGGTAACATGTACAGTTTTCTCTTATAAACATGATTTTCCTTAAATGTACAGGTTTAGGTCAGAATCAATATCTCTTAATTTGAAATTATTAAAGTTCTAACAACAATGAACTATGTTTACCCATGATTATTCCTTTAGAATGCTAAAAATATCCTTTGCCTATGAAAATGTTGTTTGCCCCCTGGTGGTGAAATTATTATTATTATTATTATTATTATTATTATTATTATTATTATTATTCTATTCTAAAAGACTTTAATTATGGAGTCTTGACCCTAAAATCCTTTCTGTGGTAAGAAAAAAAGAGCATTAGGGCTGGGGGTGTGGCTCAGTGGTGGAGTACTTGCCTAGCACGTGAGAGGCACTGGGTTTAATCCTCAGCACCACATTAAAAAATAAAGTAAATAAAATAAAGGTATTGTGTCCATCTACAACTAATATATATATATATATTTAAAAATAGAGCATTTTATATTGGAGGTATAGAGGGATGAAGCTGAACCATGTGGCTTGGTAAAGTGGGCATGATACAAGTCATGTTTGGGTCAGCCCATTTAAATTTCTCATATCTTACCATTTGAAACTAAGCTTTTCTTAGTCCGTTTCCATATTGATCATATTGTTAATTCAGTATTGTAAAGAAGGGTGCCTCCTTTTAGTAAATCTCATAATAAGCATGTACAAGTCTTGGAATTTCTATACATAATCTAATGCCTTATCTGAGGCTGTTGATTGAGGTAAACAGTGACTCTGTACTGTTTTCTTTTGAGTTCCAATTTGGCATCACAAACAATATTAGGACTCAGCGGCAGAAGGCCCAAACCAAGCTGTTCAGCCTAAAAGAATAGATGATGAAGAGTCTGTTAAATTTTTCTTTTGCAGACTAATTGGAATCTTTGTATGTGAACAATCGCTGTGCTCAGACTGAATGGAAGAATCTGTAGGAGAAAATATCCAGGTTGGCTAAAAGGAGAAAAGTTTTAAGAAGTGATTCAAGTAAGTTACTACAAACCTTAGAAAAACTAACGATAACTCTCAAAATGTAGAAGATGTTAGAAGTTTAAACATGGATTTTATTGTTATGTGTTACAATAAATATTGTAAAGTCCACGAGAAGCAGAAAACAAGCAATGTGAAAATACAGAGCTACTTTACACAACAACAACAAAAAAATCACTGCATATAAAAAAAATCACTTCATCTTCAGTGACTCAATAGTTGAATGTGAGTATTTTCCCTTCCTTTGTTGGCTACATGCTCTTAATTCAGTATCTACTCTTTAAACTTAATCTGAATCTGGCAGGAAAAATCATGAATAATGTGTTTTTGTGAAACTAGAACAAAAAAATCAGTTTTAAAATTAAATCAGTTATTATTTCATAGAGTTTTGTCTTTCACCATCCTGGACAAGAAAGTGGATGGATATATCTCTTATGTAATAAACAATCAAAGCCTATGTTATCTATGAAGTCAACATTGAAACATTTACAAATTGATAAATTTTCTTTATGGAATCCTTAATGCAATGTAGGTGGAGATTTCCTGTAGTATGATATTAACATTTAAGTAGCTGTTACTATGTACTAGGCAGTAATTATCTTACCCACTTTCCAAAATACTCTTATGATTTTGAAACACGGTAGTATTATCTTAATTTTAGAAATGTGAAAGCCAAAACACAGAGATCCCTTAACTAGGAGAGCCAGGATTCAAATTTAATCAATCTGCCTCTAGAATCTCTGTTCTTATGCACTGTGAGATTATTTGAGTAAGTAGTACATTATTCAGAGAAGAGAAAACCATAGTGTCAACATGTTAGAAATAAATTTATTATTTATAACAGAGAACATCTGTATTTATTTATGAAGACCTTCAAAATGATTAAAATTCAATACTGCAATTCAAAGAGGATTATTTTCCAAGGAGGCGCTTCCCCAAAACAATGTTTTTCTAACCTTTGTCAACTCAATATAAGTTTGTGAATGGTGTTTGAGTAAATAAATTACTGACTGAAAATAATGTTCCATTAAAGAACAATCATATCTTAGAACCACAATTCCATATATTTGCGAAACAGCCATACAGAGACTAATGAGAACATTTCAAGATTTAATGAGAGGCAGATATTCTAAGTCACAGAATGAATAAGCCACTTATGGTTATTTTAAGAGATATTTGGATTTTAGCTAGATCAGGTATTACACATTCAACTTGGATATGGTTAAATTTGATCTTACTGAAAAGTGAGGGCTAGACTACTAAATGTTTTATGTAAACCTCTTTTGGGGGCCAGGCGCGTTGGTGCATGGTTCAGCTTGGGAGGCTGAAGCAGGAGGATAGCAAGTTCAAAGCCAGCCTCAACAAAAGTGAGGCACTAAGTAACTTAGTGAGACCCTGTCTCTAATAAAATACAAAAATTGGGCTGGTGATGTGGCTTAGTGGTTGAGTGCCCCTGAGTTCGATCCCTGGTTACCACCCCACCATACACCAAAAAAAAAAAAAAAAAAAAAGAAAAGAAAGAAAGATACTTCTTTGGGTCCTACTTATCTGTTAAATTACCAATACTCTTTTGCATTAACCCATGGAGATTTGTGGTTATTATAGTATTCAAGTTTTTATGAGATCAGAATGTCCCTCGTTACATTTATGTGAGTTACCCATTCAACAGCTTAGATTCTCTTCTTTTCACTGCCAATGGCTTACTCTCCTAATGCATCTTCACCACACAATATCTTGATTGAACCTTAAACTTTCTCAATGCCATAACCTACAAAATATGAAATATAAAAAATTCCATTTCTATATTAGAGTAGATTTGCTCCCAGCTTACTTGCATAGGCACCATGTGGAAAACAATTTGATGCCCTCATTGAAACCCTCAACGCAGGTTTATGGTTATTTATGTAATTCCTCATACTTAACTGACTGTAACTCCTTAAATTGACAGCTCACTAATTGTCTACCTTCCTTCTTCAAGACATTAAAGGGTATAAATGGTCTTTGAAGTTACTGCCTCCACTAAATTCCACAAGCTTTTTCTACAGTTTAATTATGATAGATGCTTAAGTTTGTTTTGTTGTGTTTATCCTACTTTAGGTTTGCTGAGCTTACTCTGTGTGGCTGATTTTTTCTTTCTCTTTTTCAAATAGCTCTTAGTGAGAAATATTGGACATACCACACAATTCATCCATTTTTAAATAAACCAATATCTTTTAGTTTCTGTACAAAAGTTATGCAACCATCACCACAATCTAATTTTAGAACACTTTCATAACCCTCAAAATGAATCCCTTTCCTATTTGTAATCAATCTGTAACTTCCCCTACCACCAACCCTAAGTAACCACTAGTCTTCTTTCTAAGTTTACCTATTCTGGACATTTCATTTAAATGGAATCATATAATATGTGATCTTTTGTGACTGGCTTTTTTCACTTGGTATAATTTTTTCAAGGCTCATCTGTGGCAAAGCATGTATCCACTCTTCATTTCTTTTTATTGCTCAATAATAATTGGGAATAATAACAATCCTATTATATGAATATAATATTTTGTTTATCTGTTCATTAGCTAATGGGTTTTTATGTGGGTTATTTTCAGCCTTTGGTTATTGTGAATAATGTTGTTATAAACATTTGTATACAGGTTTTTGTGTGGTCATATATTTTCCTTTCCTTGAAAATGGAACTGTTAGGTTATATAGTAGCTATATACTTAGCTTTTTGAGACACTGCCAAACCATATTCCAAAGGTGCTGCCACATTTTGCGTTCCCACCAACAATGTAGGAAGGTTCCAATTTCACCACGTGTTCACTGACACTTTTTATTGTCTTTTTTTTATAGCCATCCTAATGGATGTAAACTGGTATCTCACTGTAGTTTTGACTAGTTTTGTAATTATCAGCTATTTGTATATCTTCTTTGAAGAAATATCTATTCAAATGCTCATTTAAAAAATGAAGTTATTTGGGCTGGGGATGTGGCTCAAGCGGTAACTCGCTCTCCTGGCATGTGCGGGGTGCTGGGTTAGATCCTCATAAAAAATAAAATAAAGATGTTGTGTCCACCGAAAACTGAAAAATAAATATTAAAAAAATTCTCTCTCTCTCTTCACTCTCTCTCTTTAAAAAAATGAAGTTATTTGTCTTTTTGTTATAAGGATTCTTTATATATTCTGGGTGTAAGTACCTGATTAGGTAGGTAATTTACAAACATTTTCTCAATTTTCTTTTCCTTTCCTTGATAATACTGACTGTAACACAAACATTTTAAATTTCTTTGTGGTTCAGTTCATCTTTTTTAAAAAATTGTATAATTTATGTACTTGGTGTCATATCTAAGGAATTGTTGGCTAACCCAAGGTCACTGAGATTTATTCCTGTTTTCTCTTATAAGAGCTTTATAGTTTTAACTCTTACATTGAGGTCTATGATTAATTTTAAGTTATTTTTTTCAACCTATTGTTTTGTGTCTTTCATTCCTTCTATGATTCTTGGCTATTCTCTTTTGAACTATTGCTTCTTCCTCATTCTCTCTTACCTCTTTTTCTAGGACTCCAGTTATACCTATGTTGGATTATTTATTGTGCATTTTTTTAAACCCTATTCTGTTCTCTCCATTCTTTTTTCTTTCTGTGCTTCAGTTTAGGTGTTTCTCCCCCCCTCCCTCTCTTTCTGCATTTCAACTTTAGGTATTCTGTTGTTTTCATTCATTGAATTCTTGATTTCAGATACTATATTTTTAAATTTAAAATTTTTCCATTGATTCTTTTTATGGATTCTAATAAAATTCTGTCCCTTTTAACCCATTTGTCCACTTTTTCTTCAATTTTACAATCTATTGCTTTATTCCATGTTAGTTATTTTACTGTTCTTAAGATTTCAGTTGATCTGGCTTATCTGCAGGTCATCTGTTATATGCTTTTTCTCCTCATTATTGGACAAAATTTTCCTATCCTTTTTATGTCTTATAATTTTTTACATGCCAAATTTTTAAATAAAAAAATACAGACAATATAGATATTATTTCTCTGTAGAAATGTAAAGAGACAAATGGGTTGAAAGTCTGTTTACTTCAGTTCAATCAGGGACACAGAGGTTTGGGACTGGGTTGCAGTAAGACTTGATCTACTTGTGGTTTCTCTATTCTTCATGTGTGATTCCTCTGAGATTTCAATTGAGAGCCAGGAAGGTGACTATCTCCTCTGTCCTGGAGATTCAGTTTTGTCTTTGAGAGGTTTTAAACTTTGTTAGCCTCCTATTCATATAACTTCAGAAATATTTGCAAATGTCTAGAGTAGAGAGAATACCTGTGTATTCGAGACAGATTCTTCCTTCTGGTAGAGTTAGTTCTACATGCTGGTAGAATGTGGGGTGATTTTATTCTAGTTATTAGGCCCAGCCTCTCAACTTCCTCAACAAATGTCTTGTGGGAAAACTGGTTATATGTTTGGGGCTTCCTATGTTTCCACATGACACAACTCACATGACTATGAATGTTTTTCTGGTTTCTTTTTTTTCTACTCAGAACAAGCTTGATGGGGCCGGGGCCAGAATCAGTGAATGTGACAGGTGAAGAAAACAGCTCATGGGGCTGGGGATGTGGCTCAAGCGGTAGCACGCTTGCCTGGCATGCGTGCGGCCCGGGTTCGATCCTCAGCACCACATACCAACAAAGATGTTGTGTCCGCCAAGAACTAAAAAATGAATATTAAAAATTCTCTCTCTCTCTCCTCTCTCACTCTCTCTAAAAAAAAAAAAAGAAAGAAAACAGCTCATGGTGATAAGTTCATTAAGTTCAGGCATTAGCAAAAGAAGAGTCATTCAATGCATAGTTCCTTGTGGCATAATGACTAAGTATGTGAAGATGCCAAACTAAGAGTTTATAACATGAATGTCACTGTGATTTTGGCAGGGTCCTGGACCAGCAAGTACATCATCTCAGAGTGGACTAGTGTTATTGGAACTGAGGAAAAGGAATCTTCAAGAGAAATACCTTATGTCAGTGAGAAGCACTATACTGAAGAGATGCCAATTTTGTGTCTGCTTAGCCCTAAAAAGGGATGGTCTCCGTGTAGATAGAATATGTCCCTGGCAGAACTTTGACAATATAAGGTTACAGATCAAGAGGGAAATAATAGCTCCCAAAAGATCAGGGTAAGATTCCTGGATTTGTGGCAATATGGTACCAGTTTCAAATGTTATGTTGCACTTCTTATTTTATCATCTAATGATTAAATAAGAAAATATGGATGCTAGGATGTTACATAAAAGTAATGCTTAACACCATAGCTTTCAGATTATTTTGATGTTTATTTAGGGACTTGGTGAAGATGACTTTTCCTTTAAGAAAACTTATACATCACAAGAAAAAAAAAACCTAAAAATCATAGTAAGGAAAATGTGGTAGCAGGTATTTGCAAGATTCATCTCAACTAATTGGTTACTGTCAGATACTATACATTATGCTCAGCACTGGAGATACACAGACAAGGTAGTATCTCTTACTATGAATTAAATGTGGTGTCCTCCTGAAAGTCATATGCTGAAGCCCTTATCTCCAATGACATGGAATTTGGCGGTGGGGTCCTTGGATGGTTTATAGGAGTTTATGAGGAATTAGTGCCTTTTTATATGAAATATAAGATGTCTCTGTACCCCTCACTGTTCCTGGCCATGTGGGGATATAACAAGAAGGCAGCCAACTGAGAAACAGGGGCTCTTTACCACAACCTAGGCATGCTGGCACCATGACCTGGGACTTCCCAAATTTCAGAACTGTTGTGAAATACTGTTGTGTAAGTCACCCAGTCTGAAATATTGTGTTATAGCAGCTACAGAAGACTTAGACACTCCTGCTCTGGCATCTTTGAAAGGCCAATTTCATGATAGATTAAAATATGGTGAATTCAAGAATATGTATTATTTTAAAGCAAGATATACTTGCATTTGTTTATAACATTTAAAAATTATTCAAACTCTATGCTAAGTCCTAAGAGTTGCAACCTAATAGTCTTTAACTTTTATCAAACATAATTTATTCTTACTATGAAAGCAAAAGTAGGGTTATAATCATCCTGTTGAGGATAGCACAGTGGCACTTGCCTGTAATTCCAACAGCTCAGGAGGCAGAAGCAGGAGGGTCATGAGTTCAAAGCCGGCCTCAGTAAAAGCAAGGCACTAAGCAACTCAGTGAGATGTCTCTAAATAAAATACAAAATAGGGCTGGGGATGTAGCTCAGTGCTCAAGTGCACTTGGAGTTCAATCCCCAATACCTAATAATAATAATAATAATAATAACAACAACAACAACTATAACAACAATAACCCTGTTGTGCTAGATTTAAAAGGCCAGATCCAAGAAGTGAAAAAGCAAGGGACCAAATTTATCTAACTCAAGCACTTCAACTTAGGCAAGCTTTTTGTTTGTTTGTTTGCACTTACTTTTTCAATAACAGTAGGAAATGAGAGAGGAGAAATGTGAGAAAGGTAAAATGAAATAAAGTTTACATAAGAGAACAATAGTGGTGGAGGAAAAATATTTAAAAGGCACTGAACAGAAACAACACAAGACCAGAAGGTGAGACATTGTTACGGAAAAAAAGAAAAAAATAGGTTTTTAGCCCTAGATGTCTTTCTTTTCTCAATCAAGAAAAGAACTCCAAAGTGGATAAACTACACTTCTGAGACTATGATTGAGTCACCATTGTGAATTCTCCCAATTGCCTATTTTATGGTGTTATGCTGGTAAATCTTAATTCATAATTTGAGCTATACTTTTTGTCTTGGTTAGGATTCCTTTTCTGTTTCTTCTCTCAAAAAGATACCCTAAAACTGGTGTCTTGGCGCACATCTGTGATCCTAGCAGCTGTGAAGGCTGAGGCAGGAGGATGGCAGGTTGGAAGCTACCTCAGCAGCTTAGTGAGGCTCTAAGCAAGTCAATGAGACTTGTCTCAAAAAAAAAAAAAAAAAAAAAAAAGACAAGACTGGAGATGAAACAACAACAAAAAAACTGTAGACTACTCACTACGTTTGTCTCCTGTTTTAGGTATTGGTTCAATTCCTCCTACCTGTGCTGTATGGAATAAAAGCTACAATCGATATTCAGGCTTCTTTATGCTTTTAGTGTTCAATAGGGGAGGGCAAAACGGAAACCTACAGGTGGGATCTTCCTGGTGGATGCGTGATGTTTAACTGTCCAATCTTTTAAAAGACCTGTGTAAACACACTTTACACTTCCTAGCTGAGCGCAAGCGCCAGAGACAACTCTCCGGGAGGCCTAGATCTGGGGCGCTTAGCGTCCTTACTTCCGGCCCCGCCCCTCTCCGCAGTTGCTAGGAAACGTGATGTCACCGGAAGCGAGGCCTGCGATAGGCTGAGGCGAGGGGAAGCCTCTCCCCCTCTGAAACCTCAGCGCCCAGGCGCTGGCTCTCCAGCTGTTTGTAGGCCTGTGGGTGAGGGTCCCCGGAAGGGAGAGCCGGCTGCGGCCCCGCCCGCGCACCCGCGGGTCCGGTCGTCCGCTCCCACCGTTCCTGTGCTCCAGCTGGCACCGGCCGCCTGGCTGGTGACTCTCGAGAGGCTGCCCGCTCTTCTGACTGACAGGCACAGCTCCCACAGCCGGCGCTGCCCGCCACGTCTTGGGTCTCGGCCGACAGCACTGCGTGGCGGGTGACCTTTCCGAGCCCCGAGCGATGTCTGCTCCCAGCTCCGGGCTGGCGCGGGTTCCTCAGCGCCGCAGGCTCGTGCGGTTCTCGACCCCGCTGCCGCGGTGCCCACTGCTGCTGCCGCTGCTGCTGCTGGCGGCCGCGGTGCCGGCGCGCGGCTGGGAGAGCGGCGACCTAGAGTTGTTTGACTTGGTGGAGGAGGTGCAGCTCAACTTCTACCAGTTCCTCGGGGTGCAGCAGGTAAGAGCGAAAGCGCGCGGGTCCGGGCGGACAGGCGCGCGGAGGCGGACTCTGATCCTGTTCCTCCGAGGGAGCCGGATACCGGGGACTGGATGTGCTCACTCCCGGCTCTGCTGCCATCCTCAGCCCAATTCACCGGCGTCTCCTCGGAACTGTAGCGTGGCAAGGGTTTCGTTCACTTTTCCAGTTTTTCACCCTTGTTCCAACTTCTCAAGTTCCGGTCTCAGTGACAGGCTGGACGGTGGTGATACCTCCTCTTTGCTCTGGCATTCTGGGCAGGATCCTCTCCCCCGTCCCCATTCCCACTGTACAGGAGGAAGAAGGAAAAGTAGTGCGGGTAGAGGTTTTTATTCTTATTTCATCTGCCTCCTTTCCTCTTCCTTTCTGGGAAACATAGGCTCGCATTTTGACCAGTGTTTGTATAGCAGAAGTGTTTGTTTTGCACTGTACTTTGTAATCTTTTCAGCCTGTTGGATAGGGGTTCCTATCACAGTTTAGAAATCTGGAGGAATTGAAGCCTTCACCAGGTTGGTCCTGGGACTCACAGGAGAAGCCATGAAACTTTCAAGGCAGTAGATTACTTGGGGTGCTGCTGGAAGAGATGCTCAGCTATTATCGCAGAATCTGTTACTTTGTCTTTCCTTTGGTTTCCTTTCGTTTAGCTTGAAACGTTAACTTGTGAAATCCGTTTGTTGCCCTTTATTTCTACCATCTAGGGTGGAAGAGTGAAGGTAATTATTCAGTCTACATGAAACTTTGTGCCAAGAAAAAGATGACTTTTCACTGACTTCAGAATTGTGGAGAGTGAAAGAATTTCACACAATCTCATTTTAGTCCTTTATACAATGCTTTAAATAGTTATGCGAGCAGGGGGAAAAAAGGAAATTTACCAACAGTTGTCATTCAAGATGAATTTAACTAACTAGATGAAATGCACATTCCCCCCTAGATTACTAAAAGTTTGGGTGAACTGTTGAACTTTTAAATGGAAATTTAATTTTTCATTTAAATCAATTAAGTGGAAATTTAATTTTCCAGCATTGCATTTTCATCATTGAATCTAAAATTGCTAGGTTGTCATGGCACCATGAGTTTAACAATTTTTATTTTTGAGAATTATAAAGAACAAAAGTATTTTACTCTTAAAATTCTAATCTGCAAATAATTTTGTAATACTATGAAGTGTCATCTGGTGCCATTTCCTGCTCCAAAATATTTGTCATTTCAAAGTAAATGACGATGCAATATGTGTAATAATAATTAGTTAAGCTAAGTTTTTTTTTTTTTGAGAGAGAGAGAGAGAGAGAATTTTAATATTTATTTTTTAGTTTTTGGCGGACACAACATCTTTGTATGTGGTGCTGAGGATCGAACCCGGGCTGCACACATGCCAGGCGAGTGGGCTACCGCTTGAGCCACACCCCCAGCCCAAGTTAAGCTAAGTTTGAAGACTAATTTTTGAGAAGTCCTTTAATATAGAGAATAATTATTTAGAATTAATTGGTAAATTCTGTAGCTTATACATAACCTAATTTTAAAAAATCTTGAAGATGCTTTACAGTTATTCTTGGAGATTAAGGTATACAAAATTTTAGAAGTAGGGGCTTAAAATTTCCAATTGTGTAATCCAGCATTGCATGTGCACTCTCATAGTTTTCATTTATAATTTCATGAAGCTTAATTTTCAGTTACTTCAGCAGTGTGAACAACCAGAGCACTTCAATGTATGAGCAAACATGGGGAAGTAAAGAAGCATTGATAATGGAAAAGATTCTTTGTCGAGGTAGAATTGAAAAGAATAATTTAGAAAATTATTTTAATTTGTGTTTCTCTCTCCTACTATATTGAAATTGGACAGAAAGTGAGAAGAAACTTTTAATCAGAGAAATGGATTGGAACAAGTTCCTTATTTGAATCTTAACTTTTCTTGGAAATCTTTCAGAGACCAAATATTTGGTAGAGACAAATGCAGCCTGTTTGAGGTCTTTAATGTATAACTTTCAAGCCTTAGCTAAGAGGTCTCTTGGTAACTACACAGACATTTGGGAACAGGACAAAGTAGATAGAATACTCAAAGTGGAGACTTGATTCTGTGCACTTACCAGTTTTGTTATTATTCATTCAACAGAGATTTATTTGGTGTCTGCTGAATTTTTAAACACTAAGAGTAGTCCTTTATATAAAGCAATACTCTTGACCTCATGAAACTTAGGAAAAAACTTAGTAAGAAGGAAAACAGGTAAACATAAGTATATGGTCAGAGAAGGTAAGTCTAGTTTTGGGGGGCTTTTATAACAAAGTACCATAATTGTTTAGCTTTCAAAAACAGACATTTCTCATAGTTCTGGAGGCTGGGAAGTGGAAGATCAAGGTGCTGGCAGATTCTATGTCTGATGAACGCCTTCTGGTTTATAGATGGCACCTTCTTATTGTGCCCTTACATCACTAAGACGTGAGGCAGTTCTTTAGGACTTCTTTTATAAGTCCTCTAATCCCATGCATAACGGCTCCAACCTTATGGCCTAATCACCTCTCAAATGCCACTTCATAATATATTGGAAGTTAGGTTTCAACATAGGAATTTTGGAGGGATTCAGCTATTCAGAACATAGCATGCTCTTCAAGGAAGAGCAGAGACAAATGCAAAGACCTTGAGGCAAGAGTTGCTTGGTGTTTTAGGAACAGCAAGGCAGCCATTGTGGCTGGAGCAGAGTGATGGAGGAGAACAATAAGAGGAGATGAGATCAGAGTCATAAGTGGTAGAAGAAGATCATGTAGGGCCTTACAGGCCACTATAAAGATTTTGGCTTTTACTTATAAGTAAGTTGTGGGCCCAGTTGAGAGGGGTGGCATTGAAAAGAAGAGATATGTGAGTTGAGTTAAATTTCAAAATGAGCACTTTATTGTGTTAAAGATAGTCTATAAGGTGCCAATTACTTGGATGAATAATTGTGGTAGAGAATGTAGAATAGACGTGGGTGGTGCAAGTGGTCAGATTCTGGATTTAATGTGAACATAGAAGTGACAGAATTTTCCTGATGGTTTGAAAGTGGGGTGTGTGTGTGTGTGTGTGAGAGAGAGAGAGAGAGAGAGAGAGAGAGAGAGAGAGAGAGAGAGAGAGAGAACACAATTGAAGTCAGTTCTAAGATTTTGGCTTCAATAACCTGAAGGATGCAGTTGCCATAGTTGCCATTTATTGAGTTGGGGAAGTATGGAATAGGAATCTAGTTGAGGGAAAATCAGGAATTTGGGGTTTGAACACGCCAAATTTATAGTGTTTATTAAGCATTGAAGTGGAGATGGCATATGACTATTTGGTTTTTTAGGTCTGGAGTTCAAGCATGAAAGTTTATGTTTTAGTCAGTTTTTTTTTTTCTGTGACTAAACAACTGTAGACGAAAAAAGGTTTATTTGAGGGCTCATGGTTTTAGAGGTCTTAAACCATAGACAGCAGGCTCTATTCCTCATAGCTTCAGGTGAAGCTGAACATCCTTGTGGGACAGTGTGGTGAGGGAAGCAGAGAGAGACTCCACTCTCCAGTTACAAATATATACACCAAAGTCATGCCCTAATTCCCAACTCCTTCATGCACACCCTACCACTTTGGTTACCACTTAGTTAATCCCTATCAGGGGATTAATTCATTGATTGAGTTAAGACTCTCACAACCCAATAATTTTTCCTCTGAACCTTCTTGCAGTTGTCTCACATACGAGCTTTTGGGAGACATCTTACATCCAAACCATAATAATTTGGGCCAGAACTATTAATTACTTAGAAGATAATTGGAAACCATATAACTGGATGAGTTCACACAAGAGAATGAATGTAAAAGAGAGGAGGTCTGGGAACTAAGCTTTGGGGATCCAAATGTTGTCAGGTCAATCAGAGGGACCAGCAAAGAAGATGGGAAGGAGCAACTAGTGAGACAGAAGGCAAACCAAGGAAGGTGCTGTCTTTCAAATCAAGTGGAGACAGTATGCCAACTGATTAGCTGGTTAAAATTAAGATGATTCTAACAATTAATTGGATTTAACAGTGTGGAGGTCTTTGGCTTCCTCAGCAAAGAGCTATTTCAGTAAATTAGTGAGATCAGTAATCTGGTTAGATTGGGTTCAGGAGAGAATGAAGAGGAAGAATTGGAGATAATTAATGTAGAAAATTGGACAGTAGTGAATAACCACGGTGTCTTCTTTTAATCCCTTAATCCACCAGGTTTTAGTGTTCTCATTCACTCTCAAAGCTCTATAATTTGAATAACTAATGGTTTCTAGAACTTGGAGCAGGCCACCTGCTGGCTTTATGACCTTGGGCAAGTTAGTTGCCTCATTTTTGCAACAGATAATTATTTACTTCATAGTTAGGCACATAGGATATACTGTCATGAAGTTACAGTCACATAAATCTTCAAAAACCTTTATTTTCATCAAAAAACTTAATTGTGATTAATATTGGTCTTATACTATGTTTTAAAATATCTTATAGTATTTTAAGAGCTAAATATTTGAGTTTTGGGATATTATTTATATTTACTTTTTTTTTTAGTACAATTAGGACTTACTTAGAAATTCAAGGTAGAATTTGTTTCATTCCCCATCTTATTTAATAACAAATTCAGTGAGGCTAGGATTCATTCACTTATTGTTTCTGATTACCATCATCTAGCATCTGTACTTTCATACATAATCAGATATATTGCAAAAGCAAGGGCAGGTCTCCTTCCACATTCCGGGCTAGAGAAAATATGTATATAAAAGAATATGCTTCATCATTAGATGGATGCCAGTTTTATTGCTAGTAAGGTAGTAGACATTAGCTATGTGCATCTACACAGTCAGCTAATAGAATTTGAGTTGTTTAATTTTAAAGCTAAGTGTTTAAAATCACGGATTAAATAAAGACATGTCATAGTATAAGCAGCAGAATTAAAGTGGGAAAGAAGTAGTATTAAAATGCCACTGAGCACAATAATTAGAATTCTGAAAAGGAGTAATTTTCTTAAACAAATTTTGGAATACATATAATTTAAAGTTGTAAAAGGCACAAGAATTTTGAAAAATTACCTGAGACTTGTATATACTGTGGCATATATAGTGAACCGTATTTAAAAATGAAGGAATGCCTATTATCCCAGTGGCTTGGGAGACTGAAGCAGGAGGATTGCAAGTTCAAAGACAGCCTCAGCAATTTTGTGAATTCACAAGTAACTTAGCAAGACCCTATTCCAAAATAAAAAAGGGCTGTGGATGTGGCTTAGTGATTAAGCACCCCTGGTTCCATACTCAGTACTAAACAAACAAACCGTGTTGTCATTTGCAGGGGAAATCCATAGAGAAATCTTAAGGTGTATATGCATGCCTACTTAGGAAGATAGAAACTTCTTATTTCTAGCAAATCCTTAAGTACTTTATTCATCCATTAAAATATATCATTTTTGAGGACGTATTCATTAATCAATTGAATTTATATATTACCAAGAAACGTTTGACTTTGGGAATTTTTTTCAAAATAGCAAATCTTATCAGCAGTTATTTTCTTTTTTTATTTCTTTTTTTTAAGAGAGAGAGAGACAGAGAGAGAGAGAGAATTTTAATATTTATTTTTTAGTTTTCGGCGGACACAACATCTTTGTTTGTATGTGGTGCTGAGGATCGAACCCGGGCCGCATGCATGCCAGGTGAGCGCGCTACCACTTGAGCCACATCCCCAGCCCAGCAGTTATTTTCAATTACTGCATTTTTAGTAACACATAAAATTAATATTTAGGTTCTTTTCTGACTTTAAAAAGTGTTTTGAGTCAGTAGTTTGGTGATTAAATTTGATTTGTGGAAGTTAATGTATATATAATGTAGAAAAACTGAAATTTTGATTTTACTTGTAGTTAACTACATCTTTTTGTATGGATCTTTTATCTGCAGTAGGAAATAAACTTCCTTGGTTTAAGGAAAACATACTAATTTAGATACTGATAAAGTTAAAATAATTGCCATGTTGTACAGTTTTATAGTAGTTATACAGAATTGATATGTGATTTTTAAAATATTTTTTAGTTGTTGATGGACCTTTATTTTATTTAAGTGTATGTGGTGCTCAGAATCAAACCCAGTGCCTCATGCATGCTAGGCAAGTGCACTACCACTGAGCCACAACCCCAGCCCCTTGACATGTGATTTTTGCATTGTACCTCTTAAAGTATTTAAGACTTAATTTAGATTGATCTCAAAAGTAGTTATTATGATGCTGCAGTCATTAATACACTATTCGAGAAAGACCCCAATGCAAATCAGATACAATCCCTACACAGTGGGTGGCAAACATATCTTCAAGGAAAGAGAATCATTTGATAACTAAAACATTTTAAAGTTGTTTGAGAACTTCTACTTTGGTTACTTAAAGCTCAATTCCATTCACATGTCTCAGATTCTCAGTAGACAGCTTTGGAAACTGCACCTTGTGTGGACAAATCAACTTCCCCTGAGGTAGATCTTAGCACTGGAAATTGAACACCTCACAAGAACAGCATCAAGGAAACAAAGATGGTATCCACAGGACGTGCAGAGTATTTTGGAAAAATGTCAGCATCAACCAGGCACAGTGGTACACTCCATAAGGCTGTGCAGGAGGATCACAAGTTCAAGGCCAGCCTCAGCAATTTAGTGAGAACCCGGTTCAAAATAAAAGACTGAGGTTGTAGCTCAGTGGCAAAGCACCCCTGGGTTCAATACCCAGTACCAAACTAAAAAAAAAAAAAAAAAAAAAAAAAAGAAAGAAAGAAAGAAAAAGAGGAAAAGAAAGTAGCTACTGTGAAAAGCTTTACAATTTTCAACGATGTTGCCATCTTTGAAAACATCACTAAAATTTGTTGTTTTGAATTGCCTTCAGAACAACATATTGCAGCATATTCTTCATATTATCTTTATTGTAGTAAGTTTGCACATTGGATTTGATTTGGGAATATAGTTAATGTTATCTGGCACCAAACTGGTGATTAAATTAGGTTAACAAGCTCAAATAAATGTACTTTATATTGTTAAAGAGATTTGCATATAAATTGTGTAAGATTCATAAGCTAGCTTGAGTATTGTTCTTAGAATAGTCCTAGAGAAACTTTGAGTGATAATCATGAAGTAACTCTAATGCCTTATAGGGTAATAATATGTATTGGAGTAAATGACCTTTAGGAAAAAAATACAGAAAAAAAATGCACAAATATAAATATAGAAGGTAATAGGGTAATATCTCCATCTTGTGGCCTTCTTTGGATATTGCCATTAAAAACGTTGAGGGGTTGTATTTTCACAACTGTAGGCATAAATAAGAATAAAATATGAGACAGAAGAAAATAAAATATGGGTTAAAGATTTCTTCTAGTATATAGGAGGAAACTTTAACACTGAACTTCACAATTAATGTACTACATGCTGACATAGTGATGTTCTCCCTTGGGCATCCTTAATGGTTCACTCCAGTGTATCTTGCAAATACATTTTTTTTTTTTCTGTAAAATGCCATGGTGTGAAAGAGGTTGGGAAATACTAAGGCATGAAGTTCTGATATTTTATTCCTGGGGAAAATATGTATGTAAATTTATAAATATATATATATATATATAAATAAATAAATATATATATATATAAATGTATATGTATATGAAAAACATAAAAAATTGTATAAATTTAGTCTTTATCAACATTTTAAATAAACTGAATACCCTTATTTGGCTCTTATAAAGCTAAAGCATTTTTTAGCCTTTGAGCTAGAGAATCAAGCTAGAGAAGGAATCAAAGTTTTTGAGGAATAAGCATTTGTTGGTTACTTGATTACATGCTTTACATGGCAGAATGATGATGATTACACATTTCTGCAGTTTTCAATAAGTCAGAGGAATACAGTCAGCCCTCAGCATCCACAGTTCTATACCAACTATGAATGAAAAATATTTTGGAGAAAAAATGGCATCTGTACTAAGCATGTGCACATTTTTTCTTGTCATTATTCCCTAAACAATACAATGTAGCTACTATTTACATAGCATTCCCATTTTACTAGGTATCACAAGTAATTTAGAGATGATTTAAGGTATATGGGAGGATGTATGCTGTTATATGCAACTACTGTTCCATTTTATGAAAGAGACTAGAGCATTTACGGGTTAGGGTGTCTGTGAGGGTCCTGGAACCAATAGGATTGTACTTTAATGGTTCGTAACCATTGTCTGTAAGAAGAAGAAAGAGATGGCTTTTGGAATATGTAAATGTGTAAGTTCTTGGTAGCCTAAAGTAATATTTTGTTATACTAGGCAATATAAAATATTTCACTTACCAGCCCCGTATGGTAGGATTCAATGGACTCACCTGTAATCTCAGAGACTTGGTAGGCTGAGCCAGGAGGATCAAAAGTTCAATGATGGCCTCAGCAGCTTAGCAGGACCCTGTCTCAAAATAATAATTAAAAAAAAGCACTGTGGTTATAGGTGAGTGGTAAAGCACCCCCGGGTTCAATCCCTGATATCTAAATAAATAAAAAAAAATTTTCACTCACTCAATCTTTTTTTTTTTTTTTTTTTTTTTTTTTTAGTTTTCGGCGGACACAACATCTTTGTTTGTATGTGGTGCTGAGGATCGAACCCGGGCCGCACGCATGCCAGGCGAGCGCGCTACCGCTTGAGCCACATCCCCAGCCCCTCACTCACTCAATCTTGACCAACAACTATTTCAGATTTTTGACAGATTGCAGATTTTTTCCGATCACTTATCCCTTAAAGAAGTACTCTGTGGTAGATAACAAGCTACAGATGTAATTTTAGATTTTCTGGAAATCATATTTAAAGACATAAGAAAGAACCAGGTAAAATTAATCTTAAGAATGTATTTTATGTAACCCAGTATTACAAATATCGTTTCAACATGTATTCCCATTTATGAAAGTTGAGGGGCTGGAGATATAGCTCAGTGGTAAAGTGCTTGCCTAGTAAGCTTGAGGCCCTGGATGTGATCTCTAGCAACATACACATACCAACACCCACACACAAATACACATTACTAATGAGATATTTCACATTTTAGTTTTTTGTACTAAGTCCTCAAAAATCTGATGTGTATTTTACATTTATATTTTCACACACCTAATTTTAGATGCTAAATTTTATTGAAAATACTTTAGTGTGATTTCATAAGATGTTCTGTTAACAAGTAGACTCATATACCCATATATTCCAAAAATACATAAAAGTTTGAACTGAATTGAACATCAGTTTTAAAATGCATATATAAATTAATTAAAATTAAAAAATTGTTTTCTCTGTTCTAACACATTTTCAGTACTCAGATATGGTTATTGGACATTGGATGGCACTCATTGAATAATAAAGCATTAGAGAATAAACATTTCTGTATTTTGTAGCTGTAGTGAAGTATTTTGGGGTAAAATCACTGATTATGGCTTCTGTTTTGTCAGGGACATATTTTGTAGTTTTTATATATTTTTGTATTTTAATCCAGTGTAGTTTTTATTATTTTGTTTTTGAGGTGGTTCCAATTGTGCTAGACATCATTTTCCTAGTTAGTTATCTGTATATTTTGTCCATGCTTTTTTATTTTTTTATTTTTTATTTATTTATTTATTTATTTTAATATTTATTTTTTAGTTCTCGGCAGACACAACATCTTTGTTGGTATGTGGTGCTGAGGATCGAACCCGGGCGGCACGAACGCCAGGCGAGCGCGCTACCACTTGAGCCACATCCCCAGCCCCATGCTTTTTTAATATTTATTTTTTAGTTGTAGTTAGACATAATATCTTTATTTATTTTTATATGGTTCTGATGATCGAACCCAGGGCCTCGCATGTGCTAGGTGACCGCTGTACTGCTGAGCCATAGCCCCAACCCTTGTGCCTCCTTTTTTTTGCTCTGTAAAGGCTATTTGTATAAAGGTCATGCTGTTCTTGTAGGAACAATGAACTTCCATGCATAGGTTCTCAGTTATGAGTGGTTTCAAGTAATCAGTTTAATTCAAGTTGGTCATTTGACTTTGCTGACTCACCTGATATATTTTATAATTCTGTATTATATGTATTAATTTAATATATTAAATCTTTAATTATGCTTTGACCAAGAAATCACCTGTGTTCCTACTTTTCATTTTAACTTTGGATTTGCCTGTTCTCTCTATTTGTTCTCAAACTTATACAGTCTGATAACTATTAAATATTTATTGTATTCTCTGCTGTCATCTGTTTTGATTATTTCACATTATATATAATCAAGTAACTAGAAAGAGATTTCCAGATGCAGTTCTATTTTTGTGCCAGTCTTTTGCCTCTTTGTAATACCAATCAGAAATTCCAAAGTCATCCAGTTTTACTATCTGGCTTTGCCACCTCTTTATAGCTCCTAATGAATACTATTTTCTTTTGGACTGAATTATTAATTACCAATCTTTTGACTTTGCCTTTTATAATATCAAAAGCAGCTGAAGAAGTCAATCTTAACGTTGACAGTCCTTAAACCTACATAACTACTGTTATTTTAAATGATCTGACACATGAAACAAATTGCATGGGAGTCCAAGATGTTAAAAATTCCATGTTGAGGGAAAAATAACAACAAAACAAAAATTAAAGAACAACCAATAATTGAGTCCTGAAGTTGGAGAAGATCTCACCAATATCTGCTTCCTCACCAAGGAATTTCTTCTGTAGCATTCCCATCAGATGGTCATCCAGCCAGCTTGATTATGGCTAACAAAGGAATTATTAAACAACTTATTAAATTTTTGTATAATAGTAGTACTCTGGAAATTTTTTTCTTATTTAAAGCCAAAATCATTCTTCTTATGTATTTTCAATAATCATTCAACATCTTTTTGGGGGGTATCTTTGAATATGTATTCCTTCAAATTATTGATCTGTAATGCCTTAAAATAGATTCACAAGGGAAATAATTGTTGATTCTCTCCACACAGTAGGGTTGCTAAAACATGATAATACAGGTAATCTGATACTAATTAATGTAATACTTTTTTACATCATTTTTAAATGTGTACCAAGTCTCTTCTAGAGAAGACTTCAGCCATAATCGTTAGAATTGTCTTGAAACTACATTGAGCATGGTTTAGAGTTGTCTTTAAACTACATTGAAAATGGTTTGAAGTTTCTATAAATAATTCCAGGGGCTCATCAAAAACAACAATTATAGGAAATTTCCAGAAGATGGGAAAATAAGATGATTGGGGGTATGCATTTTTTGATAACATGAACCACAAAATTAACTTAATTAGAAATGTTCCCAGAAGTTGTTATAAATTTTTAAATCAGAAACCGTAGATACAGTTGTGTAGGTTGTGTTTTGTGTTTTTGTTTCAAACCTATTATCGTGGTATAAAAATATTTATAATTCAGGATTGTTGTGAAGAATTACACATAGGTTAAACTTTGCAGTAAATAATTTCTTTGATAATTTAAATATATTTCTGTAGGTAGAATTTTAATTTTCAAATTCATCTTGAGAGGGAGTTTCTCTTTCCTGTTTACCTCTTCCTAGTGTTTATAGTTGCTTTTACTTCTTTTCGACGAGCCACCTAGACAAGAACTAGGTTGTATATAGGCAGCTTAGGGCTCCCTCCTGAGGTTATATTGAGGCCATTGCAGATCCAGATACCAAGCCTGCAAGCTTCTTGGCCTGGTCTCAGCTGCGGGACTAAAACCATTGCCTCTTTAACATCTCAGATATATAATCTTTTATAAATTGTAGCTTTAGTGATTTTCTCACTTTAAACATTCCCCCCCCCCTGCCCCCCCGCAGGTGGTAGGATTCCATTGCAATCCCTAGTTTCAAACATCAAATCTAACTCTGATCCCAGGATCAAAATTCTGGTTTCTTCTGCCTGTTTGTATGGAGGGAGCCAAGTAGGCCTATAATGTGGTGCTGAGGATTGAACCCAGTGCCTCACATGTGCCAGGCAAGCATTCCACCACTGAGCCACAACCCCAGCCCATTTGTTTTTGTCTACAGAGATACTTAACATTTTTTTTTAAAATCATGTGTATATTTTATAATTTTTCTCTCTTTAAATTTTAGTGTTGGTGCATATTTGGAGTGGGGTTTGGTATTCTTTCAGTGCTGCTTTGATATTGGAATATTTGGGAAAGATACAAGTCTTTTATAATAATTATTATTTTTAATGTTGAGTTTTCTATTATCTAAAAACCTTTACCACTTATCATTCAGAAGTATAATCAAGTCTATTATAACAATATAAGAATCTATTACTTAGGCACTACAAAGTATTGTTCCTTTCCTGTCCCTTTCTAGTATTGTTACCAGACTATCCAAGACTGGCAAGTAACATTTTAAATAATCAGTTCCCAGAGTTTTTTAAATATAATAACAAGTAAATCTATTATCTTAGAGTGATCTTATTATTGGAGATGCACAGAGGATAGCCCTATAACATCTTTGAAAACTGGGAATAATCAAGTTATTGTAGAATATGTGAGTAAATTATGACATTCTTGAATGTGATATAATTATTAATAAAATATGTGAAAATGACATAGCAACATGGAAAATACTTATAAATGAAAAAAGCTAGGTATTAAGTTATGTTCACATTTTATTATAATTTCATAGGAATTATGTGTATGCACAGGAAATAGAAACATGAACTAAGGAGAACAGTTTCATTTGTGGGGTTGGTGGAATTTTCTTTAGGAGTGAATATTTCATTTAGAGTTCTGTTAATATTACTGACATGTAAATTATATTACTTTGGAAACAAGAATGTTATGCAATTAAATCACAATCAGATAAACTAACACGTTTTCATGTTTCTGATACGTTTTTATGTTACTTTTTATTTATAATTTACTGAAAATTATAAGTGTTAAAATAATAAAACAAATAATCTTAGATGAAAAAGCTCATTTCACAGTTTAACTCATGGTTAGTACCATTTGTTTATTTTGTTAGTTTAAAAATATTCCAAAAATTTTAATAATTATTCCAATGAATCACAAACTATTTCATTGTAATTTCAAATGTGAGTCTTGGTAAAATGAAGTAGAGTCATGGTCTCTAGTAAATAAAAGTGATTGTAAATGCACTTATAATAAGCTATGGGTGTAATTATACATTCTGGTTAATAAATACCATGGCATACTGGCCAAGAAAGCCAACTAATAAGTCTTGAGGTTGAGACCATAGTTTGGTGCTTTGAATCTTTGCATTATTCATCTGAATCCTTTTATATCTACTATATCTCTTTAATTCAACATTGCAGATACTACTGGACAACCAACCACACTGTAGAATTTATACCCTTTAAATCCTCACGGTGCTTTCAGGTTAGAGTTGTGCTGTCTAGTACTGTAGCCACTAACCACATCTGGTTATAGAGCACTTGAAATATGACTAGTTAGACTGAGAATATGAATTTTACCCTGTATTTAATTTGTAATTAATGTAAAATTAAATTTGAAAAATAGAAGGAGTAAATAATATTTTCCCATTAAGCATGATTTTATTGTTTGGGTAAGGACTACATTTCACTTGAACCATCAAAAATTTCACTTATAAATTAAGATGTGCTGTAAAAAGTAGCCACTGGAGTTTGAAGACTTAAAATGAAAAAAAAAAAAAAACAGTGTAACATTATCTCATTGATTTTTTTTAATGTTTATTGCATGTTGAAAAGATAATATTTTGATTTATTGGTTTAAGGTAATATAGTCTTTTCTTTCTTTCTTTCTTTCTTTTTGGTACTAGTGCTTGAACCAGAGGAACATTACCTCTGAGCCATATCCCAGCCCTTTTTGTTATTTTTTATTTTGCAACAAAATCTTGCTAAGTTGCTTCAGGCCTCTGTAAGTTGTTGAGGTTGGCCTTGAATTTGTGATCTTCCCGCCTCAGCTTCCCGTGTCACTGAGATTATAGGTGTATGCCACTGTGCCTGGCTAATGTAATATATTTTTTAAAAATTATTTATTTCTTTAGCTGTATTTGGACACAATACCTTTATTTTATTTATTTATATGTGGTGCTGAGGATCAAGCCCAGGGCTTCGCACGTGCTAGGTGAACGCTCTACCACTTAGCCACAACCCCAGCCCCATGTAATGTATTTTTAAAATTATTTTTTTTCTGTTTTCTTTTACTTTTTAAAATGTGGTTATTAGAAAATGTAAAGACTTGCATTGTTTTCCTATTGGATAGTACTGATTTACTGCAGGGATGGAAAAACTGTGGCATGCCCTTGGCTTAGACCTGGTATAGAACACTGGAGTTGAGTAGGGAAACAGGTATTCATATTGTCTAGAGGTACAAAAGGTAACTGGTGAGTTCAGAAAGAAACTTTCTGTTTAGTAATTCTTTAAATTTTTATGTTTTATATATCTTTTCTAATATAGCATATATTAGTACAGTAATAGAGTCTATGTAAGTTAACGAATAAATAGGTAGACAAAATTCAGATGTAAATATAAAAATTAATAATTTTTTCCTGATAAAGTATTTGATTGACAATATTTGATGACCACAGTTTAGAGGATATTGGGGTAGTGGGGTATGGGGGAAATATATGGGAGTATGAACTTTTGGAGTGAAGAAATAAGGAGCTCAAAAAATCTGCTCCCCCAAAACAATGATAAAACTTGACAAAATTGTCAAAAACAGTCATTTCAGGACTTGGAAAATTGACCAAAGGCATACAGCAAATTGACAAAATGTGTTAACAAATAAGAACGACAAAACTAGGGAATCTCAGGTATTAAAAAAAAAAAAAAGATTTGTGGTGTTTTAACCTAGGACTGCACCTATCCCTCCTTCCAGCGCTATCTGGGAGGTAGTTCTGCCAGGGTAGTGCAAGGTGTGAGAATCAATAGCTTCACTGCTGGAGGGTAGTACTTGATTAGATTTGAAGTGAAATTGAAAATAGCTGTAGCCTCTGGGTGTAGCTGGCAAATAAAGGGGGCAAGCAATAGCCCAGCAGACTTCTCAGAAAACTTAGATCCAGAGAATGAGACAGTCATAGTAGGTCTCAATAAGCTTCAACATAATCTGACAATCTGAAAGTCTTCTCATATACACAAGGATGCATGTATACTCAGGAGGGAACAGAGAGAGTTCTAGCTACTCATACATTCCTGACTGAGCATATGCAGAAAAGAGACAAGAGGGTCCAGTGAAAACTGTGAGCCTTGGAAGATTTATAAAATGCCTAAAGTTTGAATGAATTCCCTAATTCATAGACCCATCCATCAGTAAAAAAGCAGAACCCTTATTGACCCAGTGTGTTTGAGCCCAGCCTCTGACCAATGTTTGGTTAATCATCAATTGATGCTGACATAGGAACATTATCTAGAAAACCAGCCTTAAAAATAAAAATAAGGGAGAAAAATCCAAAAACATCTGAGCCTAGATTTCAGCAGACTCTAGAGGATAGTCCTCAGCAAGAAATTTAACAAACAGAAAATGGCAAAAACAACCCCTAATATGTATAGGAGGTAGGAGGGAGAGTCAAAACCTCCAATACAATATCAAATTATCAGATTTTCAACAAAAAATATGACACACTCAGGAACAAACATGTGTCACTCATAGGAAAAAGAAGCAGTCAATTGAAACTGCCATTAGATGGGCTCAGGTATTGTATTTAGCAGGCAAAAACTTCAAATTTGTTATTATAATTATATTCAAAGAAACAGAGGAATTATATATAAAGAAAAGTATGACAGTGACTCACCAAATTGAGAATATCAGTTAAGAGAGAGACATTTAAAAAATAACAACCAAATGGAAATTCTAGACTTAAAAAATATAAGAACCGAAATGAAAAATTAACTAGATGGGATTTGATATGAAGAAGAATCAGTGGACTTAAAGTTATACCAGCAGAATTATTCAATTTGTAAAATGAGAGAGAGAGAGAGACTGAAAGCCTCTGTAAGACATCATGAGCTTTAAATACCTAATTAGATGAGAAGAAAGTTTTCACATCAATAACATAAGCTTTTAGCTGGGTATGATGGCACATGTCTTGTAATCCCGGCAATTTGGGAGGCTGAGGTAGGAGTATTTCATGTTCAAGGCCAGCCTAGGCAATTTAGGGAGACTCTGTCTCAAAATAGAAAATAAAAAGTGCTGAGAATGTAGCCCAGTGATAGACCACTCCTGGGTTCAATCCCTAGGACTTGCGGGGGTGGATAGCCTAGGCTTTTGCCTTCAGTCACTAGAGAGAAAAAGAGCAAATTAAACACAAAAGCAAGGAAAAGAAAAGAATATTAAAGATTAGAGCAGGAATCAATAAATAAGACAAAAATGGTAGAAAAAAACTATGAAACCAAAACTTGGCCCTTTGAAAGGCTAACAAAATTAATAAACTCTTAGCTAGATTGATCAAGAAAACAAAACAAAACATAAATTACCAACTTCAGAAAGGAAAGAGAATGTATCACAGATAACTCTACACCAGTTAACAGGATTATTGTAGGGGCTGGGCTTATAGCTCAATGGTAGAGCACTTGCCTAGCATGTGTGAGGCACTGGGTTTGGTCCTCAGCACCACATATAAATAAATAAAATAAAGGTATTGTATCCATCTACAACTAATTTTTTTTTAAAAAAGAAAGCTTTAAAAAAAGGATTTTTGTGAAGGCAATAAAATATACTATGAAGAATGTTGCTAACAATAAATGTTGGAAAGGATGTGGGAAGAAAGGTACACTCATATATTGCTGGTGGGAATGCAGATTGGTGCAACCATTATGGAAAGCAGTGTGGAGATTCCCCAGAAAACTTGGAACAGAACCACCATTTGACCCAGTCATCCCACTCCTTGGTTTATACCCGAAGGACTTAAAATCAGCATATTACAGCGATGTAGCCATATCAATGTTTATAGCAGCTCAACTCACAATAGCTGAACTATGGAACCAACATAGGTGTCCGTCAACAGATGAATGGATAAAGAAAATGTGGAATATATGCACAATGGAATATTACTCAGCCTTAAAGAAGAATTAAATTATGACATTTGCTGGTAAATAAATGGAGGTAGAGAATATCATGCTAAACGAAACAAGCCAGTCCCCAAAAAACCAAAGTCCAAATGTTTTCTCTGGTATGCAGATGTTAATTCATAATAAGTGGCAGGAGCTAGGGAAGAATTGAGTTACTTTCGATTAGATAGAGGGGAGTGTAGGGAGGGGAGGGGTATAGGGACGGAAAGGACAGTAAAATGAATCAGACATTACTACCCTATGTACATATATGACTACATGATCATTGTGATTCTGGCACGACCAGAAGAATGAGAAATTATACTCCATTTATGTATGATGTATTAAAGTACATTCTACTGTCATGTATAACTAATTAGAACAAATTTTAAAAAGAAATAATAAAGTCTCCAAACCCTCAAAAAAAATGTTGCCAATAAATTAGACAACTTAGATTAAATGGACAAAGTCTGTTTACCAAAACTATCTCAATAGAAAATCTAAATAGACTTAAATTGAATTAGTAATTAAAAATCTTTACACAAAGAAAAACCCATTTCCAGATGGCTTCATTGGTGAATTTTTTTCTTTTTTTGTTCATTTTCTTTTTGGTACTTGGTATTGAACCCAGGGGGGCTTTATCGCTAAGCGACATCCCCAACTTTTTTATTTTGAGACAGGGACTTGCTAAATTGCTAAGGCTGATTTCTAACTTGCAATCCTCTTGCCTCAGCCTCCTGTAAAGGCATGCACCATTGTGCCTGGTCTTTATTGGAGAATGCTATCAAAAATATAAAGAAGAAATTATTATAATCTTTCACAAGCTTTCAGAAGATAGAAGAGAAGGGAATACTTCCCAACTTATTTTATAAAATAAATATTATCCTGATACCAGACAGAGATATCATAAGAAAACTAAGCCTGGCATTGTGGTACATGCCTATATTCCCAGTTAATCCCAGCTTCTAAGGAGGTTAAGGCAGGGGTATCACAAATTTGAGCCTATGTTGGGCAATGTAGCCATTACCATCTCTCAAAATAAGAAATAAAAAGGGGTATGAATCTGACTTGCGGTAGAGCCCCACTGAGATTAATCCCTAGCCCTGTAGGTGTGGAGAGAGAGAGAGAGAGAGAGAGAGAGAGAGAGAGAGAGAGAGAGAGAGAGAGAAAGAGAAAGAAATAGAGATGGAGAGAAACTATAGACAAGTAACCCTCACAAGTATACTTGTAAAAATTTCTAGCAAAATAGCTGGGAATGATGGTACATGCCTGTAACTCGTGCTACTTGGGAGGGTGAGACAGGAGGATCACTTGAGCCCAGAAGTTTGAGACTAGCCTGAGTAACATAACAAAACCCATCTCAATAAAATAACTAATTTTAAAAATTTTCTAGCAAACTGAATTTAACAACATATAAAATAGAGTAAACACTGTAATCAAATGAGATTTATCCCAGGAAGGCAATGTTGGTTTAACATCTAAAATTCAGTATAGCATACTGTATTAATAGAATAAAGAATAAAATCTAAAGGGTCATCCTGGACACACAAAAAATATTTGGAAGAATTTAACCCTTATTTCTGATAAATACTCTCAACAAACTAGAAATAGAAGGTAATTACTTTAACCTAAAAGAGAATCTAAGAAAAAAATTTAATAGACTCTTAGGCCAGAAAGATACAAGTGGTTAATAAGCATATAAAAAAGGGGATTAGCAGTATTAAAAATGCAAATTAAAGCCATAAAGAATAATATCATACCTAATAGAATGGTTGTAGTTAACATGATGGACAGTAAAAGCACTGAATGTGAAGAGAAAGGAACCTTTTACACTGGTAGTGGTAGTATAAAATGGTGCAGTCACTTTGGAAGAGTGTGGCAAGTTTTTGTTGAAGTTAAAATAAATGTAATGTATATCCCAGCAATTCCTCCTAGGTATCCCCAAAAGAGAAATAAAAATGTATTCCACATAGAATATACATGAGTGTTTGCCGCAGTCTAGCTGGGCACAAAATCACGAGCCACTCACAGCCTTGTAGATTCAAACAGCAATTCTTTATTCCTTAACTCTCACCGGCACTCTACACGCACGTTCTGGGGAAAATCCGCACTGTCCACCGGGCTCTGCATCCCAAAATACCCTCTGAATCCCACGGGAACTCAAGGAGTGGGCACCTGAGGCAGCAGGATACACCCTATTCCCAGCAGGATCCACCTTAAACCTGGAACCACCCTATTCCCAGCAGGATCCACACCCTAAACCTGGAACCGCCCTAAACCCGATCCACCCTGGTCCTTGAGCAGGGTCACCTTTCTCAAACATTCATGCAATGTCACTGCAAATGACCTGGGTCCAAGGCAAGCCCATTTCCACAATGGAGAGTCCTCCCTCTAAGCAACATTGGGTAGGCTGACAAAGAAATTGCCATGTGTCATTCCTACTTGGCTATGGCTCTCAGCAAGTATTCATAGCAGCATCATTCATATTAGCCAAAACTTGGAAACAATTTCAAATGCCCAGTAACCCAGGAATGGATAAATCAAATGAAGTATATCTATGCAGTGGAATACTGTTCAGTGTTTGGTATAAAAAAGAAAGAACTTCTAGAATAATTTGCAACATGGATGAATCTCAAGAACATTATGCTAAGTGAATGCAAGAAGTTAGACTACATGTTGTGTGATTTCACCTATTAATAGATTGATTGCACTACCAGAGATTGAACCCAGGGCCTTGTTCATGGTAGGCAAGCACTCTACCACTGAGCCCTGTATGATTTCATTTCTATGAAATATCCAGAAAAAGCAAGTACAGAGACACAAAGCAGAATAGTGATTGTCTAGAAATGGGAATTGAATGCAAATGAGCACAAGAGATTTAAAAATTTTTACTTATTTTATTGGTTTTTATTAATTATATATGACATTAGAATCTATTTTGATAAAATTATACAGGCATAGAATACATCTTATTCTAATTAGGACCCCATTCTTGTGGTTGGGCATGATGGTAGGATTTACTTAAGTATTTTCATATGTGTACACAGGAAAATTACGTTAGATACTTTCATGTGTATATAGCACAATTTCTTTATCCATTCGTCTGTCAATGGGCATCTAGGTTGGTTCCATAGCTTTGCTATTGTGAATTGTGCTGCTATAAACATTGATGTGGTTGTGTCACTGTAGTATGCTGATTTTAAATCTTTTAGATATATGCTAGGGAGTGGGATAATTAAGTCAAATGATGGTTCTATTCCTAGTATTTTGAGG
This sequence comes from Urocitellus parryii, assembly GCF_045843805.1. Taxonomy (NCBI): domain Eukaryota; kingdom Metazoa; phylum Chordata; class Mammalia; order Rodentia; family Sciuridae; genus Urocitellus; species Urocitellus parryii. The sequence continues at coordinate 63,728,917 of NC_135539.1, read as the reverse complement.
AATCTTTGTAATGCTTTTCAGAGTAGTTGTACCAATTTGCAGTCCCACCAACAGTGGATGAGCATTCCCTTTTCCCCACATCCTCATCAATATTTGTTGTTACTGGTGTTCTTTTCTTATTTTTTAATATTTATTTTTTAGTTATAAGGACACAACATCTTTTTGTTGTTGTTGTTTTTATGTGGTGCTGAGGTTTGAACCCAGGGCCTCGCATGTGCTGGACAAGTGCTCTACTGCTGAGCCCCAGCCCCAGCCCCATTACTGGTGTTCTTAGTAATTCCCATTCTGACTGGAGTGAGATGGAATCTCAGTGTAGTTTTAATTTGCATTTGTCTAGAGATATTGAATAGTTCTTTATATATTTGCTGATCATTCACATTTCTTCTTTTTAGAAGGGTCTGCTCAGTTCCTTTGCCCATTTATTGATTGGTTATTTGTTTTATTGATGTTAAGCTTTTCGGGTTCTTTGTATATCCTGGAAATTAATGGCCTATCTGAGGTGCAGGTGGCAAAGATTTTCTCCCATTCTGTAGGTTCTCTCTTCACACTCTTGTTTCTTTTGCTTGTAAAGAAGCTTTTTAGTTTGATGCCATCTCATTTATTGATTTTTTTTTACTTTATATCTTGTGCTTTAGGAGTCTTGATCAGGAAGTCAGTTTTCATGCCACTATGTTGAAGTATTGCACCTACTTTTTCTTCTTGGAGGTGTGGAATTTCTGGTCTAATTCCTAGGTCTTTGATCCATGTAGAGTTGATTTTTGTGCAGGATGAGAGAAAAAGCAAACATAGCGTCAGAAAGCAAAGTAGTTAGTGGTTGTCTAGAAATGGGAATAGACTGCAAATGGGCACGGGAGATCATAAAGTGTCAGAAATATTCTAACGTGGGATTTTGGTTGCACAACTTATAAATTAAGTGAAATCATTGATTTGCACACTTACCACAGGTGAATTTTATATTATATAAATTATGCCTCAACAAAGATATGAGGAAAAATAAGATATTTTATGGGAAAATTTTTATTTTCTGTATTGAAAGTCTTGACAGATTACTCTGTAAAAGAACTTAAATTGTGAAAATTACAATATGTCTGAGCACTTCTTCCACTGACCTCTTCCATATACAGAGTAAACTAAACACATGGGTTTATTTCTACTGCTGCATCTTGCTGTCAGAACTTGGTCTTACTATGTTTTTAATTTTGATGTTCATTAAAATGTAATTTCTTTAGAATTTACCATATGATTTCTTTAAAATGTCTTAAAAGCTTGTTAATATATATTTTTATTAATTTTATACCTTTTAGAAAATAGCTCAAATAATAATCATGAAAATTGAAATTTTAGTTAGATGGAATATGATTTTAAGTGTCTGAGGGAGACCACTAATTGTCCATTCTCCTCTTTTTCAGTAGCAGAACCTCATACTATTGGATACTGAGGTTAAAAAATTGTGTGTTCCTGCCTCCTTTGCAGGCACTAGTAGCTAATAAGGGTTGGACTTCTGGTAAAGCACTTAAAGGATGATACACCATTTTTCCCTGGATGAGATATCTGTAGCAGCTATAGCAGATATCTTGAAATTTGAGGTGATCTTGAGAAACCTAGAGAGGTGGTAGGACCCTGGGTCTTTGTGACCATAACTGCCTTTACACTGTTCACCTCCATTCTTCTGGGCAAGGAAAAAGTAGACTTATGTTACTTTTTTTAAGCCATTAGTATTTTGGGCCTCCATTACATGTAGCTTTTTCTGACACAACTATTCTTACCTGTATGAGAAGTTGTTCTTTGAATATATTGAATTTGTCAGGTTTTCATTACTATGACAAAATACCTGAGAAAATCAACCTAGAGCAGGAAAGATTTATTTTGGTTCATGGTTTCAGAGGTTTTGGAAAACCATGTTCATTTAGTCCTATTGTTTCTTGTTTTGGGCTTTTGGAGAGGCAGAACATCATGGTGGGGAGAGCATGGTGGAGCAGATTTATTTACTTTATGTCATTTAGGAAGGAAAGGCACGGGGGTGAGGGGAGTCAGCTAGGGACAAGATATACCCTTCAAGGACATGCCTCCAGTGACCTACTTCTTTCCACTAGGCCTCACACCCTAGGTGATGGTGTTTCCATCACCTCCCAGTAGGGCCATAGCCTAGTCCTGAAGCCTTCAGAGCATGAACTTTTGAGATTCATTTTATATACAAACTATAGCATGTGTTTTCTTACTAAATTTTTTTATACAAATACTCAAAGAAAACCACTTTTGACATTTTTATCTATACCATTTTAGGTTTTTTTCTTTTCATACCTTTTTTTTTCTTTTAACCCCAGTAACATTGTTCATACTATTAACTGTACCTAAAATTTCTTTTGACTCCTACAGTACCCTGTGTGAGTACCTTTTATGAGAATACAGTATGCTGCTTTTATTTTTTCATTTTGATAATATATACATAATGTAAAACTGACCAATTTAACTATTTTTAAGTGTAAATTTCAATGGCATTAAGTACATTTACAACATTGTGCAACTTTTTCATTGTCACTATTAATTTCTAGAAAATTTTCATCATTCCAGATAGAAACTGTATCTATTAGACATAACTTACACTTTCCTCCTCCCCTCCAACTGATGGTAACCTCTAATCTACTTCTCTTTCTCTCTGAATTTGCCTGGTCTGTGTACCTCATATATATGCAATTATATACTATTTATCCTTTTGCATCTGGCTTATTTGACTTAGTCTTCATAGTGCTTTATGGTTCACCCATGTTGTAGAATTTCTTAGAATTTCAAACCTTTTTAAGGCTGAATAATAATCCACTGTATGTTTATGCCACTGTTTATCCATTTATTTGTTGATGGACATTTAGATTTTCACCTTTGGTTGTTGTGAATAATGCTGCTACAAATACTGGCATACCAGTGTTTGCATATAAGTATTTGTTTGTATACAAGTATTTGTTTGAGCCCCTGCTTTCAGTTCTTTGGGTAGATATCTAGAATTGCTGGATCATCTGATAATTCTCCATTTAACTTTTTGAGGAACTGCCAAACTGTTTCCCACAGCTGCTGTACCATTTTATATTCCTATCAGCAAAGCTCAAGTGTTCAAATTTCTCTACATTCTCACTAGCATTTATTTTCTGTTTTTTATTTTATTTTTTAAATTTAATAGTAGCTGTCTTGGCTTTTTGTTACTATGACAAAGTACCTAAAATAAACAAAAGGGGAAATGTTTATTTTGGTTGAAGCTACAGTCCATGGGTGCTTGGCTCTGTTGCCTTTGGTCTTGTGATATGGCAGAACATCATGGCAGGGAGTGTGCGGAGGAGGAAACTATTCACCTCATGGAGGCCAGGAAGCCCAGGGGAAGGGGCATTGGGATCACAACAGCCCTCAATGGCATGTCTGCAGTGTCCTGACCTCCTAAAGGCCCCACCCAGGCTGGCCACCATAGAACAAAAGCCCAACATGTGAGATCCAAACCATAATGGTAACTACTAAGAGAAAAGAAATGATGTCTGCTGTGGTTTTGATTTGCCCTTCTCTAATGGCTAGTAATAATTGATCTTCTTTGGGGAAACTTCTTCTATTGAAGCTCTTTGCTCACTTTTAATTAGATTTTTACTTTTTTTTATGGTTGAATAGTAGGAATACTTTACATATTCTGGATAGTAACCCCTTTTCAAACCTTTTTAAGGCTGAATAATAGATATGATTTACAAATATTTTCCCCCATTTTGTAAGTTGCTCTTATTAATGTTCTTTGGTACACAAGTTTTTCATTTTGATGAGGTCCAGTTTACTTATTTATTTCTTTTTTGTTTTCATTTCTGGAGTCATATATACGAAACATTGTCAAATTGGATATCATGAAGTTTTCCGTTGTTTTCTTATAAGCTTTGCCCTTTTGCCTCTTATGTTTAGGTGTTCAAATTATTTTGGTATACAGTATAAGATTTCAAAGAAAACCAGAGCCTGACAGTAGTAAATCAATAAAAACAGATTTTTAATGAGGAACTATTTTGATAGGGGAAAAGAGACCTCTTTATAAAATTAGGCTCAATTCTGAATGCAACTTGGAAGGTAGGGATTTGTATTTAAACAACTGAGCAAGTAGATGGAAAATTACTACGAGGAAATACCAAAGGTAAGACGAAACAATTTAATAAGACAAAAACAATTTAATAAGACTTTTGCTTTAGGCAGGAAGGTAATCAGAAGGGATGATAAGGGAGTATGGAATCTGATTAGATATATTGATGGTGGTCAGATACTGAAAACCATTGGGGAGGAATTCTGGTGCAACTGTCTTAGCAGAATTCTTGCTAAAATTGGGTAATGTATCGAAGGAGATGAAATTCAAAGATTGAGGCCTGATTAGGAATATAATTTAGAGTAGCCTAACTAAAGTTTGTTGGTAGAGTCTTTGTCAAAGATAGAGAACCAGCTTTACTCTTTTGCATGTACATATCCAGTTTTCCTAACACTATTTGCTGAAAAAAACAAATTGATTGTTAAATTATATTATTTAGTTTTAAAAACAGCACTATCTATTAGAGAAATCCAAATCAAAACTACTCTAAGATTTCATCTCACTCCAGTCAGAATGGTAGCTATTATGAATACAAACAACAATAAATGTTGGCGAGGATGTGGGGAAAAAGGTACACTCATACATTGCTGGTGGAATTGCAAATCAGTGCAGCCAATATGGAAAGCAGTATGGAGATTTCTTGGAAAATTGGGAATAGAATCACCATTTGAACCAGCTATCCCTCTTCTTGGTTTATACCCTATGGACTTAAAAACATTATATATACTACAGGGACACAGCCACATCAATGTTTATAGCAGCACAATTCACAATAGCTAAACTGTGGAACCAACCTAGATGCCCTTCAATAGATAAATGGATAAAAAAATATGGCATATATACACAATAGAATATTACTCAGCAATAAAAGAGAATAAAATCATGGCATTTGCAGGTAAATGGATGGAGTTAGAGAAGATAATACTAAGTGAAGTTAGCAAATCCCTAAACACCAAATGTCGAATGTTTTCTCAGATATAAGGAGGCTGATTCATAGTGGGGTAGGGATGGGGAGCATGGGAGGAACAGACAAACTCTAGATAGGGCAGAGGTGTGGGAGGGGAAGGGAGAGGGCATGGGGTTAGAAACAATGGTGGAATGTGATGGTCATTATTATCCAAAGTACATGTATGAAGACACAAATTGGTGTGAATATACTTTGTATACAACTAGAGATATTAAAAATTGTGCTCTGTATGTGTAATATGAATTATAATGCATTCCTCTGTCATATATAAATTTTAAAAACAGCCCTATCTAGTTTGTTATCTTACTGCCATTTTGTAATTGAGGAAATTGAATTCAGAGTCTTCCCCAGGGTCACAAAACTAAAGAGCCTTTTAGATTGAAATATCACATTCATTTTAAAGCTCATTATCATTTTATCATTACTCTGTATTTTTTTTTTTTTTTACTATCCAAGTGCTACCTGTTCTTGAACTATTTATGATCCAGCAATCCCACTGGTATATATCCAAACAAATTGAAATCAGTTTGTCAAAGAAACATCTGCATGTTTATTATAGCACTATTCACAATAGCAAAGATATGGAAATCAATACATTGCTGGTGAGACTGAAAATTTGTGCAACCAATCTGGAAAGCAGTATGGAGATTTCTTAGAAAACTTGGAATGGAACCACCATTTGACTCGGCTATCCCACTTCTCAGTCTCTACCCAAAGAATTTAAAATCAGTGTACTAGAGCAGTGCAGCCATATCAATTTTCATAGCAGCTCAATTTACAATAGCTAAACAGTGGAAGCAACCTAGGTTCCCTTCAATATATGAATGGATAAAGAAACTGTGGTATATATACACCATGGAATATTACTCAGCATTAAAAGAGAATAAAATTATGTAGGTAAATGGATAGAATTGGAGAATATCATGCTAAATGAAGTAAGCTAATGCCAAAAACCAAAGGCCAAATGTTCTCTCTGATAAGTGGATGCTGATCCAAAATGGGGAGGTGGGAGGCATGGGAAAAATGGAGGAACTTTGATTGGGCAAAGGGTGGGGAGGGTAAATGGAGACAGGAAAGATGGTGGAATGAGATGGACATCCCTACCCTAGATAATGTAAGACTGCATATAGGGTGTGACACTACATCGTGTACAGCCAGAGAAATGAAAAGTTGTGCTGCAATTGTGAATCAAATGCATTTTACTAAAATACCCAATCAAAATTAAAAAAAAAAGTGTGGAATCAACCCAGGTCCACTGATGTATGAAAAGATAAAGTGATGCACAGTAGAGTATTAATCCTAAAAAAGAATGAAATTCTGGCTGTCCCAGAAGCCACTGCCTCAGTTACCTGGGAAACAAATTACAATGTTACCTCCCTGGTCGCTGCCGCTAAACCAGAAGTCTTCTGTCAGTCAACCGCTGCCTGCACTGCTACCACCTTTGCTGCTGCCTCTGATTCTGCTGCTGCCAGCCTGAGGTCGCTTGGAGGTCTTCTTTCTGGGTGCTGCTGCCATGGAAGAAACCGCTGCCTTGGATGCAACTGAAGCTGACACTACACTGCTGCTGACCCCCAGAGATCGCCTGGTGATGCTGTCCCCATACCAGCAGCTACTGTTGATGCGCTGCTTGCTGCCAACAACCACCGCCACTGTCGCTGCTACCTTGGTCTAGAATATTGCTTTGGAGGAGACTCCAGGTTTGGTTGCACGTGACTGCACCCATTTTGGGACACCAGCCAGGGCCAGGGGCCTGGGTGCTACCAATAAACCACCACAAGAGCCTCTGTCTGGGGACTCCAGCTGGGACCTGCAGGTCCAGTGTGGGGGGTGCCTGCAGGTCCAGTGTGGGGGGTGCCTGCAGGTTTGGAGGAGCCTGGAGTCTTCCTGCTCAGAGTGCTAGTGGCACGTGCCTTGCCCCTACATCTCAGGGCTGCATTAGTGTATTCTTGGTAGTCTCTCTGCAAGTAGGAGCAGCATTGAGATCTTGAGACTGCAGTGTGTCCAAGACTGATGTATCTGAAGCCCAGATCGGTGGGATATATACTGGGTTTGTGAGGGCTGATCTGGGTTTGGTGATCCCGAGATATGTCAGAGATAGGGCTGAGAGACTGTTGAACACTGATAGAGACAGTTTGAATTTCCAGCAAGATTTATTTTATTTTTTCATTAACTAATTTCTCTCATATTTGGAACAGGATTTTTTTATGCATCAGTGTATGGAGGACAATGATATATGAATGGTGTTTTGCATTCTTGTTGTACTCTTATGTCTTTAATTTTTTCTCTTTGTTCGTATTCTTTCTCTCTCATCTATTTTCTTTCCAACTTTTCTCCAACCAACAACTAATCTCTGTCAGCTCCTTTTCCACTGTTCCTGTGAATTTTTACTTCTAGCTTCTCTCTTCCTCTCTCGCGAATATTATGTACTTCACTGCCTCTGTTTTCTCATCCACCATTTGAAATTGTAAATAGTTTTAACAAATATTCTGTTTGTACTATAGATAATTATTGAACTCATCATTTTGGTTTCATGTGAGAAAGCAGTACACATCTTAGTGGGAACTATTAGATTCAAGGCTATATATTGTGTACACTAAGTGCTGTTGATATTGGTCTCACCAGTAAAGGCGAAGCACTGCAAACCTTCGGGGGACACTATAGGTCTACAGGGTAGAATTTATACTGCCTTAGATCCATACTTTTAGATGGGAAAACACATTAACAACATGAAAAAATAAGGGAATAAAATGCCCCAAACAAACCAAGATGCTTCAACAACAGAAGCTACTGATAGCACAGTAGAAGATGTTCAAGAAGGAGTTCAGATTGTATATAGTTAAATTGATATGTGAAGTAAAGGATAGTATAAGGAGTGAAATAAAAAAATATAGGAAGTGAATGACCACTTTGATGAAAAGTTAGAGATCTTAAAAAAAAAGCAGAAATCCTTGAAATGAAGGAATCAGTAAACCACATTATAAATTCAATAGAAAGCATCACCAACAGAATAGACTACTTGGAAGTTAGAACCTCAGACAATGAAGACAAAATATATAATCTTGAAAGTAGAGTTGAACATGTGGAGAAGATGGTAAGAAACATGAACAGAACATCCAAGAATTATGGGATAACATGAAAAGACCAAATTTAAGAGTTATCAGAATAGATGAAGGAGCAGAGATACAAACCAAAGGAATGCACAATCTTTTCAATGATATAATAGCAGAAAATTTTCCAAACCTAAAGAATGGAATGGAAAATCAAATACAAGAGGCTTACATGATCCCAAGTATTCAAAATGACAGCAGACCCACACCAAGACACATTATAATGAGAATGACTAACACACAGAATAAAGATAAAATCTTAAAGGCTGTGAGAAAAAAAATCAAATTACATATAGGGGGAAACCAGTTCAGATCTCAACTGATTTTTCAACCCAGACCCTCAAAGCTAGGAGGTCCTAGAACAATATATTTCAAGCTCTGAAAGAAAACAGATTCATCCAAGAATTTTATATCCAGCAAAATTAAGTTTCAGATTTGAAGATGAAATTAAAACATTCCATGATAAATAAAAATTAAAAGAATTTTCACAACTAGGAAGTCTACGCTATTGAGCATTCTCAACAGAATATTCCATGAAGATGAAGTGAAAAGAAAAAAAAAAGTGAAAACCAGCAAAGGGAGGTTCTACACTAAAGGGACATTGAACCAGATGAGAAACTAAGATAAATCAAAAACCAGAAATAAGGGCTGGGGTTGTGGCTCAGTGGTAGCATGCTTGCCTAGCGTGCATGAGGCACTGGGTTCAATCCTCAGCACCACGTAAATGTAAAAATGAAGATGTTGTGTCCACCTAAAATTAAAAAATAAATATTAAAAAACCCAAATAAATCAAAATGGTAGGGAATACAAATCATATCTCAATAATAACCTTGAATGTTAATGGCTTAAATTCATCAATTAAAAGACATACAGTGGCAGATTGGATTAAAAAGCAAGAGCCAACATTATGTTGTCTTCAGAGACTCACCTCATGGGCAAAGACATCAGCAGGCTGAAGGTGAAAGGATGGGAAAAAACTATCACTCATATGGATTTCATAAACAAGCAGGGGTTTCCATTCTCATTTCAGATAAAGTAGACTTTGAACCAGAGTTAATCAGAAGAGACAAAGAAGACATTTCATACTTTTAAAGGGAAGTATATATAAGCAGGACAAAACAATTATAAATATTTATGCCCCAATCAATGGAGCATCTATGTACATCAAGCAAACCTTCTCAATTTCAATAGTCAAATAGACAACAATACAATAATACTGGGTGACTTTAACATATCTCTCTCATTACTGGACAGATCTTCTAAACAAAAACTAAATCAAGAAACCTATATAACTAAATAATACAATCAATAATTTAGACTTAACAGACATATTAGAATATTCCATCCATCAATGAGCAAATAAATATACCTTCTTCTCAGCAGCACATGATTCCTTCTCTAAAATAGACCATATCATATGCCACAAAGCAACTCTTAGTAAATAAATACAAAACAAACAAATAAACAAAAAACAGAGATAATACCCTGCATTCTATCAGACCACAATGTAATGAAATTAGAAATCAACAATAAAATAAAAAATAAAAGCTACTGTAACGAATGGAGATTAAATAATACACAATTGAATGATGAATGGATAGAAGAAGAAATCAAGATGAAATAAAAAAATTCAGAGGTAAATGAGAACACTGATACAACATATCAAAATCTCTGGGACACTATGAAGGCAATACTGAGAGGAAAGTTTATTGCATTGAGTGCACTTATTAAAAGAATAAAAAGTCAACAAATAAATGATTTAATACTACATCTCAAAGCCCTAGAAAAAGAAGAACAAATCAATTACCAAAGCAGTAGAAGTCAGGAAATAATTAAAATCAGAGCTGAAATCAATGAAATCAAAATAAAAGAAAGAATTGAAAAAATTGACAAAACAAAAATTTGGTTCTTTGAAAAAAATAAGTAAAATAGATAAACCCTTGGTCATGCTAACGAAGAGAAAAAGAGAGAAAACTCAATTACTAAAATATAAGATGAAGAAGAAAATAGCACAACAGACACATCTGAAATACAGAAGATAATTAGAAACTATTTTGAAAATTTATATTCTAATAAAATAGAAAATATTGAAGACATCAACAAATTTCTAGAGACATATGACCTACCCAAACTGAATGAGATCATACATGTTAAACAGATCAATTTCAAATAATGAAATAGAAAACGCCATCAGAAGTCTACCGACCAAGAAAAGCCCAGGACCAGATGGATTCTCAGCCAAGTTCTACATGACTTTCAAAGAAGAATTAACATCAATAATCCTCAAAGTATTCCATGAAATAGAAAAGGAGGAAATCCTTCCAAACTCATTCTATGAGGCTAATATCACTCTGATACCAAAACCAGGTAAAGACACATTAAGGAAAGAAAACTTTAGACCACTATGCCTGATGAACCTGGATGTAAAAATTCTCAATAAAATTCTGGTAAATTGCATACAAAAACATGTTAAAAAGATAGTGCACCATGATTTATCCCAGGGATAAACATTCGGAAATCAATAAATGTAATTCATCATATTAATAGACTTAAAATTGAGAATCATATGATCATCTCAATAGATACAGAAAAAGCATTTGACAAAATACAGCACACCTTCATGTTCAAAACACTAGAAAAACTAGGGATAGTAGGAACATACCTCAACATTTTAAAAGCTATCTATGCCAAACCCAAGGCCAGCATCATTCTAAATGGAAAAAAATTGAAAGCATTCCTGCTAAGAACTGGAACAAGACAAGGATGTCCTCTTTCACCACTTCTATTCAACATCATCCTTGAGTCTCTAGCCAGAGCAATTAGTCAAAAGAAAGAAATTAAAGGGATACAAATAGCTAAAGAAGAACTTAAACTATCACTATTTGATGATAACATGATTCTATATCTAGAAGATCCAAAAAATTCCACCAAAAAACTTCTAGAACTAATACATCAATTCAGCAAAGTACCAGGATATAAAATCAACACCCATAAATCAGATGCATTCCTATACACTGGAAGAGAAATTAGGAAAACTGCTTTATTCACAGTAGTCTCAAAAAAAATAAAATAAAATACCTGCAAATCAACCTAACAAAAGAGGTGAAAGACCTCTACAATGAAAACTACAGATCACTAAAGAAAGAAATTGAAGAAAGCTTCAGAAGATGGAAAGATTGTCAATGCTCCTAGATAGGCAGAATTAATATTGTCAAAATGGCCATACTACCAAAAGCGTACAGAGTTAATGCAATTCCTATTAAAACTCCAATGATATTTTTCATAGAAATAGAGAAAGCAGTCATGAAATTTATTTGGAAAAAAAAGAGACCCAGAATAGCTAAAGCAATCCTTAGCAAGAAAAGTGAAGCAGGAGGCATCACAATACCAGACATTAAACTATACCACAGAGCTATAGTTTCAAAAACAGCATGGTATTGGCACCAAAATAGACTTGTAGACCAATGGTGCAGAATAGAGGACACAGAGACAAACTCACATAAATATGATTATCTCATACTAGACAATGGTGCTAAAAACATTCACTGGAGAAAAGATAGTCAATTCAACAAATGGTGCTGGCAAAACTGGAAATCCATATGTAGCAAAATGAAATTAAACCCCTGTCTCTCTCCTTGCAGAAAAATCACCCAGGGGCTGGGGATGTGGCTCAAGCGGTAGCGCGCTCGCCTGGCATGCGTGCGGCCCGGGTTCGATCCTCAGCACCACATACCAACAAAAGATGCTGTGTCTGCCGAGAACTAAAAAATAAAAAATATTAAAAAAAAAAGAAAGAAAAATCACCCAAAGTGATCAAAGACTTAGGCACTTGAACAGACCCTAATAGAAGAAAAAATAGGCCCAAATCTTCACCATGTTGGCCTAAGATCTGACTTCCTTAAAAGACACCTAAAGCAGAAAAAGTTAAATCAAGAATCAATAAATGGAATGGATTTAAATTAAAAAGCTTCTTCTCAGCACAGGAAACAATAAATAATGTAAGGGCAGAGCCTACAGATTGGGAGAAAATCTTTACCACATGCATCTCCAATAGAGCATTAATCTCTAGGATATATAAAAAACTCAAAAAATACCATAAAAAAACAAATAACACAAATCAAACAAATAACCCAATCAGTAAATGGGCTAAGGAACTGAACAGACATTTCACAGAAGAAGAAATCCAATTAATCAACAAATTTATGAAAAACTGTTCAACATCTCTTAGCAATTAGAGACATGCAAATTAAAACTCTCACTCCTGTCAGAATGGTAATCATCAAGAATACAGGCAACAATAAGTGTTGCCGAGGATGTGGGGAAAAAGGTACACTCATACATTGCTCGTGGGATTGCAAATTGCTGCAACCACTATGGAAAGTAGTATGGAGATTTCTCAGAAAACTGGTAATGGAACCACCATTTGACCCAGCTATCCCAGTTCTTGGTTTATACCCAAAGGACTTAAAATCAGCATACTATAGTGACACAGCCATATCAATGTTTATAGCAGCTCAATTCACAATAGCTAGACTATGGAACCAATCTATGTGTTTCTCAATAGATGAATGGATAAAGAAATGTGGTATATATATACTCAATGGAATATTACTCAGCTTTAAAGAAGAGTGAAATTATGGCATTTGCCAGTAAATGGCTGGAGTTGAAGAATATCATGCTAAGCGAAATAAGCCAATCCCACAAAACCAAAGGTGGAATGTTTTCTCTAATATGTAGATGCTAATTCACAATAAGGCGGGGAGCACTAGGGAAGAATTGTGTTATCTTAGTTTAGGTAGAGGAAAGTAATTGGAGGGGAGGGAAGGAATGTGGCGATAGGAAAGATAGTAGAATAAAACATATTATTATTGTATGTATATATGTGACTACATGACCAATATGATTCTGCAACATGTACACTCAGAAAAATGAAATATTATATCCCATCTATGTATGATATATCAAAGTGCATTCTATTGTTGTGTAACTAATTAAAACAAATTAAAAAAAGAATGAAATTCTGTCATTTGCAACAACATGAATGAAACTAGAACATATAAAATAAGCACAGAAAGACAAATAAATACAACTTCTGACTTCTGTGGGAGTTAAAACTTTGATGTCCAAGATGTAAGGAATAGACTGTTGGTTACCAGAGCCTGGGAAGGGATTATGAAGAGATGATGGTTAATAGTATAACTTCTTATGTTTTATAGCACAGTAGCATATTTGTGATTGACAATTAATTGAATATTTTAAATAACTAGTAAAGTACTTTGAATGTTCCCAACACACACAAAAATAAATGTCTGAGGTGACAGATATGCCAGTTATCCTGATCTCATAATTTCACATTGTATACATCTATTGAAATGTCACACTGTACCTTATAAATGTGTACTATTGCTTTATGCCAATTGAAAACAAAAATATATTAAAAATCCAAATGCTACTTATTTTTAAAGGCCCACCACAAATTTAATCTAATTATTAAGATTTTCTCTATCACCTGCCCTTCCAAATCTGATATGACCAATCTTAACTACATGGAAGTTTTAATTTTATTAATTTATTTGGTGCTGAGGGTTGAACCCAGGTCCTTATACATGCTAAACACATTATCTAACACTGAGCTACTCCCCAATCCCAGTAGCAAATTTTTAATAGATTCTTATTTGTAGTTTACTGCAAACAGTATATATTTAATGTATGACAAGTTAATAAATGATAGAATTGTGAATCAGAATAGTCTAATATTGTCATGCCAGTGTAAAATATGAGTTGAAATTGCAAGGATGGTAATATTCAAGGGAAAAATGTAATTTTACAGTTGGCTTAAACAAATCAATTGCACAAGGATAAAGTGGGAAGATCTAGTTCAACCTCAATAAAAATAAATGCTCAAGTTTAATTTGAATGCACATTGAATCAGGCCAACTATATGGTTTAATCTGTTTTTAAAATTTAACTGCAATTTTCACTAATAAACATACAGCTACTCTATCCCAGAAAATGAGAAATTTAATGTATTCTGTATCGATATATTATAAACATTCCTTGTAACATTACTTTAAGAAGGCTACTGAAAACTGAGTTTTAGAAAGTAGAGCTGCAAATATAGTAGGGGTTCTGGGAATCTTATCCAAAGAGGAACATATTTAGTGTGAAAAAGAAAGGCTGAGGAGATATCTGATCTCTGAATTCAAATGTTAAACTTAAAAAAAAAATTTCTAGGCTATTGTTACTTATAATTTTTCATTTTGTAATAATTTAAGACTTTAAAGATAGCACAAATATTAGGCTGCTTGTATATTTTTCACCTCACTTTCCCAAATGTCTTTCATAACCTTAGTAAAATTATCAAAACCAGGAAATTAACACTGATACAATACTATGAACTTATGTATAGATATTATTCAAGTTTTGTCGACTATCCCCTTAACTTCCTTTTCCTGGTCCAGAAACACACATTTAGTTGTTATTGCATTAAATATCTGAGGCTATCTAGTTCTTTTTACTGGAGAATAAATAGATAGTTTAGATATCAAAATACAGGCATTAAATGTGCGTAAGTCTCCTTTGTGTATTTCTTAATGGATAGAACTAGGAAATAAATATATGTATTATAGTTTGATATCTAGATTTTTGTGTCTTTTTGTTTACTACTATTCAATAACTAGCACATGTTTAGAACAGAATTTATAGCTAATAGTATAGAAAGAATTTCTTACTTGGCATAAAATTAGACTAGGTAACCTAGAGAGTTTCCAATTTCATAAATCTGTTATGTTCTGATTCTGAGAAAGATAAACTAGAGAATTATATCAAACAAACTTACTATCTGTATGTTCATAATAAGAAAAATGCAAAAGTCATGGGAGCAAAAAGGTTTTATTATTATCAAAAACAGTGAAGGAAGTTGAAGATCTAAAAGTCCTTTTATCCACTTAGCCTGATTTGCAGAAGGCTTTATCAGTAAAGCTATGGTGAAAAAAGAAGAAAAGCAAATGAGGATATCTCCTTTACTGGTGTTCTAACGTTGCTTTCTATTCATTATTTTCTACTTTATGTAGATGAGATCAAAGTACAGGTATTTCTACAATAATACCATATATACTTTATATTCTGCAAAATAGTAGCCTAATAGTAACAGGACTGACAGAAAAAATTAATTATGTTAGAGTCTTCGAAATTTATGGAACTTTATAAGTACTAACAAAAAAAGCAGTACTTTAAAAAATTAATTAAGTCTTTATCAGCATTTCCGTCTTCTATCATGGTCAGTTCCTAAAATCCTTTAAAACCTAGTGTTCATGATATATATATATATATATATATATATATATATATATATATATATATATATATATATAATATAAAAGAAAAATTCAAAATATGATCCAGAGTACAGTGTTTTCCACTAATGCATAAGTTTAAAAATTAAGAAATTGGGGGCTGGGGATGTGGCTCAAGCGGTAGCGCCCTCGCCTGGCATGCGTGCGGCCCGGGTTCGATCCTCAGCACCACATACCAACAAGGATGTTGTGTCCGCCAAGAACTAAAAAAAAAAATAAATATTAAAAAAAAAATTCTCTCTCTCCTCTCTCACTCTCTCTTTAAAAAAAAAAAAGAAAGAAATTGTCTCTGTAGCTTCTTTTTTGTGGGGGGAAGGAGAGTACTGGGGATTGAACTCAGGGACACTTGACCACTGAGCCACATCCCCAGCCCTGTTTTGTATTTTATTTAGAGACAGGGTCTCACTGAGTTATTTAGTGCCTCACTTTTGCTGAGGCTGACTTTGAAATCAGGGTCCTTCTGCCTCAGCCTCCTGAGCTGCTGGGCTTACAGGCATGTGCCACCGCGCCCAACTTTCTTTGAGCTTCTTTTGCACCACGCCCCATGGACTCATCAGATAGCTCTACATCATGGGAGCCATAGAAGTTCTTTTTTTTTTTTTTTCTAAGAATTTTTTAATATTTATTTTTTAGTTTTCGGCAGACACAACATCTTTGTTTTTGTATGTGGTGCTGAGGATCGAACCCGGGCCGCATTCTGCATGCAATGCTGGGCGAGCGCGCTACCGCTTGAGCCACATCCCCAGCCCATGAAGTTCTTGAAGCTAGTAAACCAGCTGCTACTTAGATTAATGGAAGGCACTTCTGTAGACGTTTAGCTGTTTTTTATAAAGGTGTTCATATATTGCTAAGACTTTGTTCTTTAATTGTAAGCAAACTTGTCTCTAATCTTTAAGAAAATGGGGGAAAACAATCAAGTTGAATTCACACAATTTCTATATTATAAGGACATCACTACACTATTAACTATTATTTATGTATAAGATAATTTAAGTTAAAGAAGCCCATGTTCTAGCGGTAATTAACTGTCAATATGCTGAATGATTGCTAATATGTGTACACATCAAAGACAATGTTTAATCAGAGTTGATATTGCCTAGTTGTGTATTTTTATAGTCTTATATGTTTCTGATAACACTGTATTCACATATCACTTGTTGAATTTGCAGAGTCTTTGAATGAATGATGGTTTCATGAAGTATTTTAACCTTTGGATACCCGAGTCTTATAGAGGCTCTTTTCAGTAGTAATTTTGTGTATAATTCTAAATTGTTCTCTCCTATTCCTTTGCCTCCTTCTATTCCTTCACTCATTAGTCCTAAACTCTAGGCTAGGTCTAATGAAATTTTTTGAAGAAGTATGTGATTCCTGCTCTTTACAGATAGGAAATAATTTGGAATCATTATAAGACAAATATAATCAATTAGTAGACTGTAGTTGTAAACACTAGGCTTGCTTGTGCTGTGTCCTAGCCTTGCCCACTTTTTCAAAAAGCACTTGCTTGTGCTGTGTCCTAGCCTTGCCCACTTTTTCAAAAAGCACTTCCAATTTAAGATGTTGCTGATTGGCCAGTCTTATCAAGTTGTGAATTGATCATTTCACTTGTTGATTTCCCCACTTTGCTGAAAGGAGAGGATTTCTGAATTCTATAAATTTACTTTGTCAGTGTTATGGTTTAGATATTTGGTGTCCCCAGAAAAGTTAATTGTTAGACAATGCAAGAAAGTTTAGAGATAAATTGATTGAATTTATAAGAGATTTAACCTAATCAGTACATTAATTCCCTGAAAGGGATTAACTTGGTGATAACTGTAAACAAGCAAGGTGTGGCTGGAGGAGGTTGGTCCCTGGGGCATGCATGCCTTTGGTGTTTATATTTTGTCCTAGTGAGGGGATCTCCAGCTGGCAGATCTTTTTGCCCTCTCCCTTTCTCTCTGGGGAGAATGTTTAGTACTAGGAACTCTTTAGTACTTCTTGAATATTATATTACATATTAAAAAGTTAATTAAGAAAAATATTTCTTCATATATATTTAGTTGCTAAGAAATTAAAAAGAAGGAAGAAAATTAGAAGAGAATAACTTTAGGGAGAAAATTATTGAAGCTTATCTAAATTATATAATAAAGTAAATGCTCCCATATAGAACCTAGACAACCCCATTTAGATTAAAAATACAGGTGTAGTGGTGCACTCCTGTAATTCCAGCGATTTCAGAAGTTCAAGCAGGAGAATCAAAAGGTCAAGGCTAGCCTCAGCAACTTATGGAGGTCCTAAGCAACTTACCAAGACCCTAGCATGCATAAATCCATACATACATCCATATATGCTGGGGATATGTCTCAATGGTAAAATGCCTGTGGGTTCACTTCCTAGTACCAAAACAAACAACCCTTTATCTAATGGTTGCTTTGATATATAAAATGTAAAATCTATCTTGGGCATGGATTTTTTTTTTCCCCACATATCACTTTGGAAAAAAAAATACTAGTTTTCTTTAGATTTTTCAAGGGATTTTTGTATTATACAATTCTTTCATCTTTCCTAAAATGAGAAATGGCCTATTATAAACCCTCATTATTCAGATGGGAATGTGGAGATTGTGAATAATGTAATGATCATATGTAAGATCATAGTAGAATATAAACCTCCTGACTCTTAATGTAAATATTCTATTGGGTATATTAGGATGCTTTTATTTAATGAAAAAAAATCATAGTAATTGATTATTGGCTCCATATACTTTGGTCTCTTGCTTTGGGAATCAGTTCTAAATTGAAGTCCAAAATTGACCCTCACAATTAAGAGAATTCAGAAGACATATAGAGATATCTGTATCTTTTTGAGCCACACATGTCTTTGCATGGGTTTCCTACTTTGGGAAATTATTTTTCTTTCAGAATTTTTAACTTAATTCATATTTTAGTTTCTATAAATATCTACAAAACAAGAGAGTGAATTCTTGAGAAGAATCTGGTAATAGTTCCTTTATACAAATTAAGCTTTGTAAATTAGATTATTAGATTGTAGCTTTTAGCTAAATAGTGTTTACTTGGAATAGTCTATTGTTTTCACTTTTTAAGTTTGGTAGCTTTCTTTTTTTAAAAAATTGCTAAGAAAAAGGCTTGAGTTTTGTCTGGCATTTAAGTACTAGGATTCTGCTTTTGTGCTCATGAGACTATTTCAAGGGAGTAGAAGTCCAGTAGTGTGGTGAGGGTCCACTCTGTTCTCTACCTACCTCCAAAAAAGCATCATCATGCTCCAACTCATTCAAGAGAGTAGATGTGGGATTATATCTGCTTCTTTCTTCTGTTGCTTACCATTGGCCCTTGCCTCTTTACTGATTGTTTTGATTGATTGCTTTTGCAGTATTTGTGCTGGTGGTGTTATGGGAAAAAGAGAAATAGAAGATCCTAGTAGGTGGCCTGCATTCACAAAAAGACTAAGAGAAAGACTGAAGTTGCTATAATTGTCTTTTTCTCCACCAGTTTTAACATGGCCATGGAAGTCAACATAGCATCAGTCTCATAAGGAAGGCAGAATTCTCTAGTTCCTATGTTGGAAGAGTTGAGAAAAAACAAATCAGGGAAACATCTCTTCCTCTTAAAATGCAAGGGTAACCTTTTCAAAGTGCTGTTGACTTTGTTGGATTAAGAAATACAGTGTATTATCCCTTCACAACCCTCCTCAAAATAATCTGTTGGGATTTTCCCATTATTTGACTAGCATTTAGAAGTATAATTACTAATAAGATTCAGTAATAAATAATATGGGCAGGAGAAAATTTGACATGGAATTTCAGCTGATGGTGGGGAAGTTGGTACCTTTGGGAGCATGGATAGTGAGGAAAAGACAATGTTAGGATTAATGAATAAACATTTATGTGAATTGCCTTAGTTTGCAACTAAACAATTATGTACTTTTGTTATTTATCTTACTTCATAGAAACAAGACTTTCACATGTCAACAATGCACTTTTACCAAATATTTGTACACCTAGTTGGTACATGACACTTTTCTAGATTTTATAGAATATGTTGAGAATTTGATCCTTGCTCTCAAATATACATGATTTTAAAAAGATGTGACTGTATTTGAGAAGCAGGAAAATGAGTCAGCAGTAAATCTATCACTATCTTAAAAAATATATAGCCCTTTAAGATGTAAAGTTTCACTTTAAGTAGTTAATTGTAGTGATAGCAATATTGCTTATGCAGCAGCTATAACGTTGTTACAGACCTCTTCAGTGAATTTTAGTGTTTCTTTATTACATTTTTGCCCATCTAAATATGTTACTCTTTCTCTAATCTTTCCCTAATTTATCTAAAGAAATTTGAGGTGAGAATTACACTTTAAAAATACTTTAAGTCAAAAAGCTTGAATAGTTTAATAAAGGACTTGTGTAGGTTAAGTTTAGGGATAACTTCTCTTCCTTTGAAAGTGTTTCTTAATTAAAAACAGATGAGAGTAGAAAAGAAGGTATTCAGAACACTAAATAAAATGCTGTGTTTTGTGGAATTGACAGAATTCATCAATACATGTAACAATGATTTATCATTGCATTTGGTCCTAACACATATCAGTGTAGATCAATAGAGGCACAGTAAGAAGGATAGGTAGTATAAAACACTAAGGTGAAAGGGTTAATTGGCCTTGTTGGGTTCAATTTGCCACTCTAGTGGCACTTTCTGTTGTCTGTGTAAACAGAGTTGCTAAGTACTTTCCCACTAAGCTGCCACTCTTTTATTTATACAGTTGAACCACCAGTGAGGGATGGATCAGTTTACGATCCATCCTTTTCTTCCTCCTTTTCTGCCCACTTCATGCTTTTTTCTCCAGCTGTTGCTACACACCTCTCTAATCGTAATCTTTCCTTAGTCCTTATGTTTTTTAAGTTTCTTCTTTTCTCTTATTTATTTATTCATGTGTGTGGATATATACCTGGTTCTACTGAACTGTCCTTAATTCCTCCTCACCTCTGTTCTCATTTTATCAATTTATATCTCAAAACTTGCTGAAACTCTGAATTTTTTTCAAGTAACATTTAAAAAACTCTTTAAAAATTAAAACATTGCATATTTAGCTAAAATCCTCTTTATCTGCTAGTACCTCCACCCTACTGTGAGTTAATATATACTTCTAGACCATTTTAATATTTTTATATATTTATAAACATGATATTGCTGGAAATCTACATATGATATTCTGAAAATATCACTCTGCTTTTTCACTATATATTGTATTTTTAAGAATTATGCATATTCCACAGAGATACATTCATGTTACCTAGATCTAATTTAAACTGATAATTGCATTGTATTTCACATTTTAGTTTTTTACCTATTAATGGACATTAAAGTTATATCCAATTATTTTCTCTATTTTAAGCAATGCCACAATGAATAGACTTATAGATGTTTTTATGTATGTTTGTGCTGGTGGTGTTATGGAAAAAAGAGAAATAGAAGATTTTGCTCAACTAAATGTGTTACTCTTTCTCTAATCTTTCCCTCATTTATCTAGAAGAAATTTGAGGTGATTATTACACTTTAAAAATATTTTAAGTCAAAAAACTTGACTAGTTTAATAAAGGACATGTGTAGTTTTTCCTGGCAGTGTTTTCCAAACAGCATTAATAAAATCAGTTTAGTAGTTTGGAATCTGCATTTTAAAAGAGAACAGAATGTAGTAAAAAGTGTCAGAGTAAATGGTATTTATTTTTTCATGAAATACATATTTTGGGGTTTGAGTTGTAAATATTAAATATAGCTGTTACTGTATAACTCAATCAAAAAGTTTAATAAAAAATATATTTTATATTATATATCTTAGCCTGCTCTGGATTATGTGCTTATAAGTGGATTATTCTGGATCATAGTCTACCTCATATTTTGTTAGACACAGCCAACTTTTCCAAGTGGCAGTGCTAATTTATGCTCCCCACATGCTAATCACTATTTAATATTCTAATTAATACTTTTACTAGAATATATTTTCTATATTCTTGAGGATTAAAAATTCTTATTCTAATTTTAACTAGTGAGGTTAAGTATAACTTCTTTATAATGGAAAAGTATTAAGATCTGTCCAGTTGACAGATTACTATTCTTAAAAATCGTATGAAAGCTAGAGAAACCTTCATCTGCACAATTTTTTCTAACATTTTCTCTTTTTTTAATAATGAACATAAAACTATGGTCTTAATGATTACTAAAAATAATTTTACTTTTGATGTCACATTCTATTACTTTACAGTTTATCTCAAATTTGTTTTTAAGCACAGTTATTTTACCTAATAT
The DNA here is from genome assembly GCF_045843805.1 of Urocitellus parryii. Lineage (NCBI taxonomy): Eukaryota > Metazoa > Chordata > Mammalia > Rodentia > Sciuridae > Urocitellus > Urocitellus parryii. Next base: position 63,707,099 of record NC_135539.1, on the reverse strand, counting down.
CAATGCCTTCACGTTCATAGCATATTGGAAGAGTATTGATATCCCTCAATATGTGAATTTAATGCATTTCAGCAAAATTCTGTTGTACCCATCTTCTCTGTTGTAGAACAACAGATGCTAGGCAAGTGCTAGGAAGTATTTCAGGCCTTTTTAAGACCACTATAGAATGAAAGAATCCTGGTAATGAATAAGAACATTAGAAAAATAATTTAGGTCTAATTGTTGTTGGTTATCTATTTTTGGCTTGTATTTATTTGATAATGGAGATATAGTCTTTTTCTTTTTAAGTTATTGTTAGTGCTTACTAAAACTTAATCAGATACCTGTTTCATTAATTGATGCTCTATTTGTCCTCATAAGTCATGTAGGAAAGACTATTCCTTTAATTATAATGGCTCAAATATTGGAATTATATTCTTCTTTGGTTGTGGGAATTTTGATTTTTATCATAACAGGTAGCCCTATTATTTAGGTAATGTGCACATAAATATGTACTGTATATGCTAATTTCATTTTTGAACTTAATATTTCCTTAAGGCTTATTCTATAAATTGCCAATTTTTAATATTGCTTTATTTTATTTAACTATGGTTTATACAGTTATGATCAAAGTTGGAAGCTGATTTGATAAATGGTATCATATTTAGAAGGGCCTTTCAGCTTTTTATTCTTTTGAAGCAAAAACTTTTTTATAAGACTGTATCATGGTATTTAGGCATTTCAGTTCTGTTTTCAATCTGAAATTACCTTATTTCCAGTTTCTTGTTGTAAAACATGAACTATTATCCAATAGAAGTTAGGGCAAAAGTAGTTCTGGATTAAAAAATCAATGAGTGCTCATTTTATACAGACCATGGCTATGGACTTCTATATACTCATTTAGAGCATGTATTGTTTTATGCTGTCAAGTAAGAATTATTTATAGGACTTATTTAACAACTAGTATAACTCTTTTTTTTCTTTTGCATTATGTATATAGTTTTTTTTTCTTTTTTTTATTGTTGGTTGTTCAAAACATTACATGGTTCTTGATATATCATATTTCACACTTTGATTCAAGTGAGTTATGAACTCCCATTTTTACCCCGTATACAGATTGCAGAATCACATCAGTTACACTTCCATTGATTTACGTATTGCCATACTCGTGTCTGTTGTATTCTGCTGCTTTTCCTATCCTCTACTATCCCCCCTCCCCTCCCCTCCCCTCCCCTCTTCTCTCTATCCCCTCTACTGTAATTCATTTCTCCCCCTTGTATTATTTTTCCCTTTCCCCTCACTTCCTCTTGTATGTAATTTTGTATAACCCTGAGGGTCTCCTTCCATTTCCATGCAATTTCCCTTCTCTCTCCCGTTCCCTCCCACCTCTCATCCCTGTTTAATGTTAGTCTTCTTCCCATACTCTTCTTCCCTACTCTGTTCTTAGTTACTCTCCTTATATCAAAGAAGACATTTGGCATTTGTTTTTTAGGGATTGGCTAGCTTCACTTAGCATAATCTGCTCTAATGCCATCCATTTCCCTCCAAATTCTATGATTTTGTCATTTTTTAATGCAGAGTAATACTCCATTGTGTATAAATGCCACATTTTTTTTTATCCATTCGTCTATTGAAGGGCATCTAGGTTGGTTCCACAGTCTTGCTATTGTGAATTGTGCTGCTATGAACATCGATGTGGCAGCATCCCTGTAGCATGCTCTTTTTAGGTCTTTAGGGAATAGACCCAGAAGGGGAATAGCTGGGTCAAATGGTGGTTCCATTCCCAGCTTTCCAAGAAATCTCCATACTGCTTTCCAAATTGGCTGCACCAATTTGCAGTCCCACCAGCAATGTACAAGTGTACCCTTTTCCCCACATCCTCGCCAGCACTTGTTGTTGTTTGACTTCAGAATGGCTGCCAATCTTACTGGAGTGAGATGGTATCTTAGGGTGCTTTTGATTTGCATTTCTCTGACTGCTAGAGATGGTGAGCATTTTTTCATGTACTTGTTGATTGATTGTATGTCCTCCTTTGAGAAGTGTCTGTTCAGGTCCTTGACCCATTTGTTGATTGGGTTATTTGTTATCTTATTGTCTAATTTTTTGAGTTCTTTGTATACTCTGGATATTAGGGCTCTATCTGAAGTGTGAGGAGTAAAGATTTGTTCTCAGGATGTAGGCTCCCTATTTACCTCTCTTATTGTTTCTTTTGCTGAGAAAAATCTTTTTAGTTTGAGTAAGTCCCATTTGTTGATTCTAGATATTAACTATTGTGCTATGGGTGTCCTATTGAGGAATTTGGAGCCCGACCCCACAGTATATAGGTCGTAGCCAACTTTTTCTTCTATCAGATGCCGTGTCTCTGATTTGATATCAAGCTCCTTGATCCATTTTGAGTTAACTTTTGTGCATGGCGAGAGAAAGGGATTCAGTTTCATTTTGTTGCATATTTCCAGTTTTCCCAGCACCATTTGTTGAAGATGCTATCCTTCCTCCATTGCATGCTTTTAGCCCCTTTATCAAATATAAGAAAGTTGTAGTTTTGTGGGTTGGTTTCTGTGTCCTCTATTCTGTACCATTGGTCCACCCGCCTGTTTTGGTACCAGTACCATGCTGGTTTTGTTACTATTGCTCTGTAGTATAGTTTAAAGTCTGGTATCACTATACCACCTGATTCACACTTCCTGCTTAGCATTGTTTTTGCTATTCTGGGTCTTTATTTTTCCATATGAATTTCATGATTGCTTTCTCTACTTCTACAAGAAATGCCGTTGGGATTTTGATTGGCATTGCATTAAACCTATAGAGAACTTTTGGTAATATCGCCATTTTGATGATGTTAGTTCTGCCTTTCCATGAACAGGGTATATTTTTCCATCTTCTAAGGTCTTCTTCTATTTCTCTCTTTAGGGTTCTGTAGTTTTCATTGTATAAGTCTTTCACCTCTTTTATTAGGTTGATTCCCAAGTATTTTATTTTTTTTTGAGGATATTGTGAATGGAGTGGTTGTCCTCATTTCCATTTCAGAGGATTTGTCGCTGATATACAGGAATGCCTTTGATTTATGCGTGTTGATTTTATATCCTGCCACTTTGCTGAATTCATTTATTAGCTCTAATAGTTTTTTTGTAGACCCTTTTGGGTCTGCTAGGTATAGAATCATGTCACCAGCAAATAGTGATAATTTAAGTTCTTCTTTTCCTATTTTTATGCCTTTAATTTCTTTTGTCTGTCTAGTTGCTCTGGCCAGTGTTTTGAGAACTATGTTGAACAGAAGTGGTGAGAGAGGGCACCCCTGTCTTGTTCCAGATTTTAGAGGGAATGCCTTCAGTTTTTTTCCATTCAGAATGATGCTAGCCTGAGGCTTAGCGTAGATTGCTTTTACAATGTTGAGGTATGTTCCTGTTATCCCTGGTTTTTCTAGAGTTTTGAACATAAAGGGATGCTGTACTTTGTCGAATGCTTTTTCTGCATCTATCGAGATGATCATATGGTTCTTATTTTTAAGTCTGTTGATGTGGTGAATAACATTTATTGATTTCCGTATATTGAACCAGCTTTGCATCCCAGGGATGAATCCTACTTGATCATGGTGCACAATTTTTTTGATATGTTTTTGTATCTGATTCGCCAGAATTTTATTGAGGATTTTTGCATCTATGTTCATTAGAGATATTGGTCTGTAGTTTTCTTTCTTTGAAGTGTCTTTGTCTGATTTCGGAATCAGGGTGATGTTGGCCTCGTAGAATGAATTTGGAAGTTCTCCCTCTTTTTCTATTTCCTGAAATAGCTTGAAAAGTATTAGTATTAGTTCCTCTTTAAAGGTTTTGTAAAACTCTGCTGTATACCCATCCGGTCCTGGGCTTTTCTTAGTTGGTAGTCTTTTGATGGTTTCTTCTATTTCCTACATTGATATTGGTCTGTTTAGGTTGTTTATATCCTCCTGACTCAATCTGGGCAGATCATATGACTTAAGAAATTTATCTATGCCTTCACTATCTTCTATTTTATTGGAGTATAAGGATTCAAAATAATTTCTGATTATCTTCTGTATTTCTGAAGTGTCTTTTGTGATCTTGCCTTTTTCATCCTGTATGCTAGTAATTTGAGTTCTCTCTCTTTTTCTCTTCGTTAGCATGGCTAAGGGTCTGTCAATTTTATTTATTTTTTCAAAGAACCAGCTTTTAGTTTTGTCAATTTTTTCAATTGTTTCTTTTGTTTCAATTTCATTAATTTCAGCTCTGATTTTAATTATTTCTTGCCTTCTACTTCTTTTGCTGTTGTTTTGCTCTTCTTTTTCTAGGATTTTGAGATGAAGTATGAGATCATTTATTTGTTGGTTTTTTCTTTTTTTGAGGAATGAACTCCAAGCAATGAATTTTCCTCTTAGAACTGCTTTCAATGTGTCCCATAGATTCCGATATGTTGTGTCTGTGTTTTCATTTAACTCTAGGAATTTTTTAATTTCCTCCTTGATGTCTTCTAAAACCCATTGATCACTCAGCAACCTATTGTTCATTCTCCAGGTGATGCTTGCTTTTTCCTTTCTTCTTTTATCATTGATTTTCAGTTTCATTCCATTATGATCAGATAAGATGCATGGTATTATCTCTACCCCTTTGTATTGTCTAAGAGTTGCCCTGTGACATAGTATATGGTCTATTTTTGAGAAGGTTCCATGTGCTGCTGAGAAAAAAGTGTAGCTACTTGATGTTGGGTGGTATAGTCTATATATGTCAATTAAGTCTAGGTTGTTAATTGTGTTATTGAGTTCTATAGTTTCCTTATTTAACTTTTGTTTGGAAGATCTGTCCAGTGGTGAGAGAGGTGTGTTGAAGTCTCCCATGATTATTGTATGTTGGTCTATTAGACTCTTGAACTTGAGAAGAGTTTGCTTGATGAATACAGCTGCACCATTATTTGGGGCATATATATTTATGATTGTTATGTCTTGTTGGTGTATGGTTCCCTCGAGCAGTATGAAGTGTCCTTCTATATCCCTTTTGATTAGCTTTGGCTTGAAATCTATTTTATTAGATATGAGTATGGACACTCCTGCTTGTTTCCGCGGTCCATATGAGTGATATGATTTTTCCCAACCTTTCACCTTCAGTCTATGTATATCTTTTCCTATCAAATGCGTCTCCTGTAGACAGCATATTGTTGGGTCTTGTTTTTTGATCCATTCTACTAGCCTGTGTCTCTTAATTGGTGAGTTTAAGCCATTAACATATAGGGTTATTATTGAGATATGGGTTGTTCTTCTATCCATATTTGTTTATTGATGTTACTAAACCTGATTTGTTATCCTCTTTGACTACTTTCCCCCCTTTACTGTCCTACCTCCCATTGTTGGTTTTCAATGTTGTTTTCCATTTCCTCTTCCTGTAATGTTTTGCCAAGGATTTTTTGAAGAGATGGTTTTCTAGCTGCGAATTCTTTTAACTTTTGTTTATTGTGGAAGGTTTTAATTTCATCTTCTAACCTGAAGCTTAATTTCGCCGGATACACGATTCTTGGTTGGAGCCCATTGTCTTTCAGTGTTTGAAATATGTTATTCCAGGATCTTCTAGCTTTCAGAGTCTGTGTTGAGAGATCAGCTGTTATCCTGATTGGTTTACCCCTAAATGTAATCTGCTTTCTTTCTCTTGCAGCTTTTAAAATTCTCTCCTTATTCTGTATGTTGGACATCTTCATTATAATGTGTCTAGGTGTGGATCTCTTATGATTTTGCACATTCGGCGTCCTGTAGGCTTCTAGGATTTGGGATTCTGTCTCAATCTTCAATTCTGGGAAGTTTTCTCGTATTATTTCACTGAATAGACTGTTTATTCCTTTGGAATGGAGCTCTGTGCCTTCCTGTATCCCATGACTCTTAAATTTGGTCTTTTGATATTGTCCCATAATTCTTGGATGTTCTGCTCATGGTTTCTTAGCAGACTTGCTGAGCTGTCTATGTTCTTTTCAAGTTGAAATACTTTGTCTTCATTGTCTGATGTTCTCTCTTCTAAGTGATCTACTCTGCTGGTAGTATTCTCAATTGAGTTTTTAAGTTGGTTTATTGTTTCCTGCATTTCTAGAATTTCAATTTGTTTGTTTTTTATTACCTCTATCTCCCTGTGGAATTGATCTTTTACTTCCTGGATTTGTTTGTCAATGTGATCTTTCATTGTCTGATTTTGCTGTCTCATGTCTTCCTTGAGACTCCAGATCATCTGAAGCATATATATCCTGAACTCTTTATCTGATATTCCATCTGTTGCAGCTATTACCTCTTCTAAAGTTGAGTTGACCTGCATTGCTTGTGGTCCTTTCTTTCCTTGTCTTTTCATACTGCTCGAGTTTCTTTCTGCTTGGTGCAACTGTTGTGTTTTGAAATTTACCCCCTATTTATTTATGTTGCTCTTGTATACTTGAAAAGTCTCCCTTGCAGGTGCGGGCGGCGGCTGTGCCCCTACTCCAATTGTGGTGACGTGTCTACCACGCTGGCGGCTCTCTGGGCCTGTTCCGGGAGTGGAAGGCGGCTCTGCTCTGTCCCTATTCCAATTGGGGTGTCGTGACTACAATGTTGGCAGATCGCTGGGCCTGTTCCAGGCGTGGGCGGTGGGCTTGGCTGGCGGGATTCCACCTAATGGCAGTCCCTAACCTCCCTGCTTGCTAATTAATGGCTTCTCTGAGGCGCCACGCCTTCTGTAGCCGCAGGGCAGGCCACGCGAATCAGTTGGCCTGGATCTCCGGGCCCTGCTGCAGGCTGCTGGGATCCCTGGCACTCTATCACTTTGATTTTTTCTGCTTGCCCCTCCCCCAGCGCTGGCTAGCCAGGTTTCCTTTTGGCTGCTACTGGGAGGAGGGGTTGGAGGTCAGGTGTCTCTGGTTTCCCCCTAGCCTGTATGGAGGCTCAGCTTGATACTCCCTCTCCCGGCAAGCCTAGGAGAGATTTTATGCGAATTCCCGCTGTCTGGGGGGTGAGCTGAATGACACCGACCTGTTTTGATGTCGCACTCTGAAGGAGAGTGGCGGTGTATCCTTCAGCTTTCCCGGATGGTGGCCGCTGACTGCCTCGGCGGAGTGTCCGCTGTGGGGGATGGGACTGTACCGCTTCCTTCCCCTTCTGAGAACCCGTGCTCGGCCCAAGGGTCCGTGTGGGCTTGGCTGGTGGGATTCCACCTAATGGCCTTCCCTAACCTCCCTGCTTGCCAATTAATGGCTTCACTGAGGCGCCACGTCTTCTGTAGCCGCAGGGCAGGCCACGCGAATCAGTTGGCCTGGATCTCCGGGCCCTGCTGCAGGCTGCTGGGATCCCTGGCACTCTATCACTTTTCTGCCTTCTACTTCTTTTGCTGTTGTTTTGCTCTTCTTTTTCTAGGATTTTGAGGTGAAGTATGAGATCATTTATTTGTTGGTTTTTTCTTTTTTTAAGGAATGAACTCCAAGCAATGAAATTTCCTCTTAGAACTGCTTTCAATGTGTCCCATAGATTCGGATATGTTGTGTCTGTGTTTTCATTTATCTCTAAGAATTTTTTAATTTCCTCCTTGATGTCTTCTATAACCCATTGATCATTCAGTAACCTATTGTTCATTCTCCAAGTGATACATGATTTTTCCTTCCTTCTTTTATCGTTGATTTTCAGTTTCATTCCATTATGATCAGATAAGATGCATGGTATTATCTCTACTCTTTTATATTGTTTAAGAGTTGCCCTGGGACATAATATACATGTGCTGCTGAGAAAAAAGTGTAACTGCTTGATGTTGGGTGGTATATTCTATATATGTCAATTAAGTCTAGGTTATTAATTGTGTTATAGAGTTATATACTTTCCTTACTCAACTTTTGTTTGGAAGATCTGTCCAGTAGTGAGAGAGGTGTGTTGAAGTCTCCCATGATTATTGTATGGTGGTCTATTAGACTCTTGAACTTGAGAAGAGTTTGTTTGATGAACATAGCTGCACCATTGTTTGGGGCATATATATTTATGATTGTTATGTCTTGTTGGTGTATGGTTCCCTTGAGCAGTATGTAGAGTCCCTCTTTATCCCTTTTGATTAACTTTGGCTTGAAATCTATTTTATTTGATATGAGTATGGACACTCCTGCTTGTTTCCGAAGTCCATATGAGTGATATGATTTTTCCCAACCTTTCACCTTCAGTGTATGTATGTCTTTTCCTATCAAATGTGTCTCTTGTAGGCAGCATATTGTTGGGTCATGTTTTGTGATCCATTCTACTAGCCTGTGTCTCTTAATTGGTGAGTTTAAGCCATTAACTTTTAGGGTTATTATTGAGATATGGTTTGTTCTTCCAGCCATATTTGATTATTTACGTTATTAAACATGGTTTGTTTTCCTCTTTGATTATTTTCCCCCCTTTACTGTCCTACCTCCCACTGTTGGTTTTAATTGTTATTTTCCATTTCCTCTTCCTGTAATGTTTTGCTGAGGATTTTTTGGAGAGATGGTTTTCTAGCTGCAAATTCTTTTAACTTTTGTTTATCGTGGAAGGTTTTAATTTCATCTTCCATCCTGAAGCTTAATTTTGTTGGATACACAATTCTTGGTTGGAACCCATTTTCTTTCAGTGTTTGAAATATGTTATTCCAGGATCTTCTAGCTTTCAGAGTTTGTGTTGAGAGATCAGCTGTTATCCTGATTGGTTTACCCCTAAATGTAATCTGCTTCCTTTCTCTTGTAGCTTTTAAAATTCTCTCCTTATTCTGTATGTTGGGCATCTTCATTATAATGTGTCTAGGTGTGGATCTCTTATGATTTTGCACATTCGGCGTCCTGTAGGCTTCTAGGATTTGGGATTCTGTCTCATTCTTCAAGTCTGGGAAGTTTTCTCGTATTATTTCATTGAATAGATTGCTCATTCCTTTGGAATGGAGCTCTGTACCTTCTTGTATCCCAATGACTCTTAAGTTTGGTCTCTTTATGTTGTCCCATATTTCTTGGATGTTCTGCTCATGGTTTCTTAACAGTCTTGCTGAGCTGTCTATGTTCTTTTCAAGTTGAAATGCTTTGTCTTCATTGTCTGATGTTCTATCTTCTAAGTGATCTACTCTGCTGGTAGTATTCTCAATTGAGTTTTTAAGTTGGTTTATTGCTTCCTGCATTTGTGGGATTTCTGTTTGTTTGTTTTTTATAACCTCCATCTCCCTGTATAGTTGATCTTTTGCTTCCTGGATTCGATTATGTAATTCATTGTTGAAGTGATCTTTCATTGTCTGATTTTGCTGTCTAATGTCTTCCTTGAGACTCCAGATCATCTGAAGCATGTATATCCTGAATTCTTTGTCTGACATTCCATCTGCTGCAGATATTACCTCTTCTAATGTTGAGTTGACCTGCATTGCTTGTGGTCCTTTCTTTGTCTCTTCATACTGTTCAAGTTTCTTTCTGCTTGGTGAAACTGTTGTGTTATTGAATTTTCCCCCTATATATTTGTATTGCTCTTGTATAGTTGCAAAGTCTCCCGTGCAGGTGCGGGCGGCGGCTGTGCTCCTCCTCCAATTGGGGCAATGTGCCTACCACACCGGCAGGCCGCTGGGCCTGTTCTGCCGGTCAGTAGCAGGTCCGCCTACCTTGCAGGTGCAGGTGGCGGCTCTGCCCCTCTGCGGGCCGCTGGGCCTGTTCTGTTGGTGGTCGCAGTTCCACCTACTTTGCAGGCGTGGGCAGTGGCTGTGCCCCTCTGCGGGCCGCTGGGCCTGTTCTGCCGGTGGGTCGCAGGTCCGCCTACCTTGCAGGTGCGGGCGGCGGCTCTGCCCCTCTGTGGGTCGCTGGGCCTGTTCTGTTGGTTGCAGGTCTGGCCTGTTCTTTTGGTGGTCGCAGTTCCGCCTACTTTGCAGGCGTGGGCAGTGGCTGTGCCCCTCTGCGGGCCGCTGGGCCTGTTCTGCCGGTGGGTCGAAGGTCCGCCTACCTTGCAGGTGCGGGCGGCGGCTCTGCCCCTCTGTGGGTCGCTGGGCCTGTTCTGTTGGTTGCAGGTCTGGCCTGTTCTTTTGGTGGTCGCAGTTCCGCCTACTTTGCAGGCGTGGGCAGTGGCTGTGCCCCTCTGCGGGCCGCTGGGCCTGTTCTGCCGGTGGGTCGCAGGTCCGCCTACCTTGCAGGTGCGGGCGGCGGCTCTGCCCCTCTGTGGGTCGCTGGGCCTGTTCTGTTGGTTGCAGGTCTGGCCTGTTCTTTTGGTGGTCACAGTTCCGCCTACCTTGTAGGCGCGGCGGGGGGGGGGGACAGCTCTGCCCCTCTGCAGGCTTCTGGGCCTGTTCTGCTGATGGGTCGCAGGTCCGCCTACCTTGCAGGCACGTGGGGCAGCTTTGCCACTCCGCGGGTTGCCTGGCCTGTTCTGACGGTGGGTCACAGGTCCGCCTACCTTGCAGGCGCGCTGGGCGCCTCCGCCCTTTCGCAGGCCCCTGAGCCTGTTCTGCCGGTGGGATGCAGGTCCTCCTACCTTGCAGGCGTGGTTGGCAGCTCTGCCCCTCCGCGGGCCACTGGGCCTGTTCTGTCGTTGGTCAAAGTTCCGCCTACCTTGCAGGCACAGGGGGAGGGGATGGCTCTGCCCCTCAGCAGGCCGCTGGGCCTGTTCTGCTGGTGGGTCACAGGTCCGCCTACCTTGCAGGCACGTGGGGCGGCTCTGCCCCTCCAAGGTTTGCTGGGCCTATTCTGCCGGTGGGACCGCAGTTCCGCCTACCTTGCAGGCGTGGTTGGCAGCTCTGCCCCTCCTCGGGCCACTGGGCCTGTTCTGTTGGTGGTCACAGTTCCGCCTCACAACTAGTATAACTCTTGAGGGAAAACAAAAGATTAGATTTTTTTAAACTTCTAGTTTCTTTTCCAAGGCCCAACTTTTTTCTCATTTAAATTAATTATATGCTCAAATATCATTCAGACTCTTCACTGGCCTTCAAATGTGATAAAGCTGCTTCTTATTTTTAAGAAGAAAGTCATATTACTGCATTTATTTTAGACTTCAATGTATACTCTTCACAAAAAAACTTAAGAGAATATTTAATACTTGAATAAAGCTTTAACCACTAATTCTTAAAGTATTTTTAATAAATGTTCTTTCTTGGGGAAAATATAGTTCAAAGTGTTGATCCAATAGTCAAAACATAGTCCAATAGTCTCTGGATTGATGCAGCTTTGCAAATTGTTACTTGTTTGCAATAATATATAAATTGAGAGTAAGACTTTTTAAAATTTTATAGTAGTTTGGCAGAGTCATGACTATCGAATCTAACAAAATATAGACTTATGTCTTTTTTTCATTTCAGTGTTCTAGTAATTCATTTATATTTTACAAAAGTCTCCCTGAAAGCATACCAAAGTCTAGGGCACTCCCAATATCAGTGAACCAGAGCTGTATGCAATTCTTTATTTTATGAAAATGGACATAAAATAAAGAAGATGTAAAGGAAAATTGGGATAGAGTGAGCTTAAATTGTGGTTTATATTCCTAAAAATTTTTTGAGAACTGGAATTTTTTTTTGTACTTGAAATCTCCTGTTTACATGACATATTCAGTCATGTTTTCTTGTTTATTCTTAATAAGCTCAGGTTATTTTTTTATGGAAAAACTAGTTAATTTATTATCAATACCAAACAAGATTTTAAATCAATTAAAATATTTCATTAAGCATAGTGTTACTTTCACATTTGCAACAATCATAGTAAACACATTTCTTGGCATAAAGGCACAGCCTTTGTTTGGAGTTTAAAATATCCCCAACTGGGCTGGGATTGTGGCTCAGCTGTAGAGCGCTCACCTAGCACAGGCCGGACCCGGGTTCGATCCTCAGTACCACATAAAAATAAAGGCATTGTGTTGTGTCCATCTACACCTAAAAATGTTAAAAAAAAAAATCCCCAACTGCAGGATTACAAATATAAAACTCCCGTGTTGTTGTTTATGTAATAGTGGATTAATCAAATTAAGTTATACCGTCCAGAATAAAATGAAATGGAAGTAATTTACTCATAAGATTCATATTTAAATCATCTTTATTTACAAAATACTATCCTAAGAATTATAATTCCATTAAGCTTAAATTGGAACAAAAGTAAAATCACTGAAGTAATAGAATAAGAGCTAAATCAAATAACTTTTGAAGAGAGATCAAAACTATTGTCAGGTTTCTTTTTGTGCTTCTGGATGTTCAGTAGCAGGCTTATTTGAAGGTGGAATTAATCCTGAAGGGAACTCACTTCTACTTTCAGAATGTGGGGGAGGGATACGGGTGGAAATCCAGCTCTTGAGGGAAGATACTGAGGAAAACACTGGGGTCCCATTGGGAATGGAGGCAGTGGTGGGCCCGGTGGAAGATAATCTTGAAATGCTGCATACATGTTTCCTGGAGGACGTGGAGGGGAAAAAGGTTCTCTTCTCATGAACCGACTACTTGGATCCACTGGGAACAATGGGCCTCTGATTTGGAGGGAAAGGTGCAAAAACAGAGCCAGAGCCAGTTGCTTGGTTTTCAGCAGGGAGAGGTGAATCAGGCACACTGGAATCACCAAGATCGACTTCCTTTCTACTATATTCTGTTTCTAAAGACATAGGCCCATCCACTTTATCTGAAGAAGGCATATTAGAACTTCTGAGTTCTGCTAGTCCCGGTGGTCTGTCATAATTAGAATAATATCCATGTTGCCTTTGTAGAGGAAGACGTGGATCAGAATATGGTTGGCCTGGTGGAGGGATCATCATCCTATGCGCCTGTTCCCATGGACTCAATGTCAGAAGGTGCTCTCTGAGGATCAGTTAACCTATCATAGTGTGAGTTTCTTCTTTCATTGCTAGTCAGATGGTCCAGAGGATTCTCTGGGCCCCTTGAGCCTCTTCCTCCTCCCAAAGGTGAGAGTGTGAGTGGACCCTTCTTTTCCAAATGAGGAGGTCTCATTTCAGATGACGGTTGGGGCCCAATGGTGAGGGACCATTTGGGGAATGCTTTCTGCCAAATGCTGTATTTGAAACATCAAGTGCAAATGTATCTTTTTCTAAAAGTTTAAATTTAAACTCCTTTTCAGTTAATTTTTGTGTGTTGTGAGCATTTTGTTTCCTTAAATAATTCAGGTTTCTTTCAGCAATCCAAGCTGCCAACTCACTATTATGTGCTTTTTTTCTCAGAGGAAGTAATCTGCCCCTGAGAGAAATGAATGGTTCTCTCCAATTCTTCTTCAAGATATTTAGCTTGCTTTCTGTAGGTCTCCAGCTGTTCGGTTGTATGGCTGATCATTTCTTCCACTTTGGGAAGTTTTTCCTCTTGCTCTACCTGGTAATTTTCCTCTGCACTTAATTTCCTGTGGAGTCTCGTTATACTTTCTTGATATCGTTCCATCATGACTTTATATTTCTGCTAAAGCTTCTGATTCTCACTTTCAAGCTGTGTATTTTCTGACTGCAAAGATGCTTGTTCAGTCTTCAGATTTTTAGTATGTTCTATAAGGTCTTCCTTTGTTTTCTCTACTTCAGATAATAAAGTAAAAATTTGACTTCTTTCTCCTTCTAAGGTTTAGTTTAGTACCATAAACCAGTTTCTTCAAAGCTCCTTTTGGTTGATTATCTAAGTGAGCACCAATTTCTGATTTACTCTTCATTTCTAATTCCAAGTTACCAGCATCTGTTTGGGCTCCTGTGCTTGGAGAAGACCTATCTTTCATCTTCAGCAAGCATTCAGTCAGAGACTCGATGTGATTTTCTTTATCACTTAGAACTTTTTCTGCATGTACTTTAAAGTCTTCAAATGGTGTTTTTTCTTTATTGCGGACACATACCTGTTCCTTCTGTACTTTCTGACTTTGCTGAAGTTGGGAATTTTCATTCAAAGCCTCTTTTATTGCCAGCATAAGTCCTTTTCATTCATTTGAAATATTCTGAAGTTTGTTTTAGCTTCATCTATTTGTGATTTGAGGGATTTTGATTCATCTTCTAGGGATTTTATCCTTTTTGATATATCCGCCATTATTTCATACTGTTTAGAATGTTTAACTTTCTGTTGTTTTAGCTTTTTCTAGAAAGAGTAATTCATCCCCACATTTAGAATTGGACTTATCTAGCTTTTCATATGTTACCTCCAAATTTTGTGCTTCTGTTAAACCCTTCTCAAAACCACCATCCTTTAAAGATAACTGTAAGCCTTCATGCTCTTTTTGAGCAAGGCTAACTTTTTCAAGTAGTTCACATTTTTCTTCAATTAGTCCAGAAAGTTTTAGAGCAAGCTTTCTTTCTCTTCCCACATAAAGCCTGCTTCTAACAGATTGAAAATGTCTCCACAAAAATGAGAGAACAGCAAAAAAATCCAATAGTTGTACATATCACCAACTCCCAAAGAATGCCATAAGGATTAGGGCCTGGTTTCATGTCTTCAGACAATGTTGTCACAACCCTGCATACTTCTTCCAGGACCACCCCCTAATATGGCTGAGGGGCAGCCCTTGGCCCCTCCATCACACCAAGATTTCTTTGGCTATTGCTACCACAACCACAGCTTGCCCAGCCACACCCACACAGGCTGTGGTCTTGTCTATGTTTGGCCTGCACCAGGCAACGGAGCAAACCACTGCAGACTGGCTGGAGGGGTTGAGGGGGAGCCATCATCACCAGCTCCCACAGGCCTCATGGGCTCACACTGCCCTCCTTTTGGGGAGTCTCTGCCCCTTCTCTATGCTGGGTGTCCTGAAGCAGCACAAGCTCAATCTGGTCTCACTTGAGCCCACTGTGCATTCTCTCCATGCCATCCACCCCTGGATTTGGTTTCAGCCAGGCCACTGTGGAGCTTATTTTGCAGTAGTTATTCTATATAGTCATAATATCCAGTTTGATGTAACTAAAATTCTAAAGCTTAGTAGACTTTTTTCAGAACTTTTATGCCATATATTCATATTTATACCACTTGTTGTTTTGTTTTAATGACTCATTCCTTTCCCTCCCCTCTTGTCGCCTCCCCTTTTCTTTCCTTCTATCTATCTTTGTCCCTTCCCTCCATTTCTGTTCTCTCTCTTCCCTTTTCTTGCAGTGTTGTGGGCTAAACTCTAAGGCCTTCTACATGGTACCAGTGAGCTACATCCCTGGCCCTGTTAAAACTTTCTGTACAAGTAATTTGAGTTACTTCTATAGGACCAACTCTCATGTTAGACATTTTAAAAAGTAATTTTAGAAGCGTTGTAACATGGGCACAAATCAGTTATGACAAGTTACTTTAAAAAAGCACAGCATATCTAATGTTCCTAAAAAGAAGGAGCTTAAAGCTTGAGTTGTTTTTCATGTCAGTTTTTCTAGGCTACTATTTAGTTAAAAGAGTCTTCAAAATTTTTTTTCAAATGTTCTTTTCTTTTGACTTCTCATAGGACTTAAAAACTTCTAAGTTGGTCATTATAAATATATAGCAAAGAGAAGGACAGATATGACTCTTTGAAATGGTTTTAGCTCCTGAAAGTGAATTATGTTCTTGTTAAGATAAATAGTTCATTGCTTGATGTAAATAAAAGACATCCAGACATATTTTTTAAAAATTTCTAGTTATGCTTGAATTGTTCATGAGACAGATCTAATGTTTGAAGGAAAACATTCACTAGTAGTCATTGGTTTTCTAAATATCTCTAAATATGTGAGAAGTTCATTATGCCACCATGTATGATTAGACTGATTATTATTTATATTTCTATGGCCAGAGTTGTATCAGTGTAAACTAAAACACTTACCCTATTCCATAGGGCATGAAAGTTTAGAAACTTTTTAACAAATTTAATTATGTGAGGTAATATATGTTAATTAGTTTGATTGTGGTGAATTTCATAATGTATATATGTGTATCAGAATCAACTTATCAGTTGGGCATGGTGTCATGCATCTATAATCCCAGTCACTTAGGAGGCTGAGGCAGGAGGATCACAAGTTCAAGGCCAGCCTCAGCAATTTAGCCAGGCCCTAAGCAATTTATTGAGAGCCTGTCTCAAACAAACAAACAAACAAACAAACAAAACAAACAAACAAAAAGCCAAGCCAAAGTATCAAGTTTGCAACTTAGATATTACAGTGCTATTGTGTGTGTGTGTGTGTGTGTGTGTGTGTGTGTACTGGAGATTGAACTCAGGGGCACTCAACCACTAAGCCACATCTTTAACCCTTTTTTAAAAAATATTTTTATTTAGAGACAGGGTCTTACTGAGTTGCTTAGTGCCTTGATTTTGCTGAGGCTGGCTTTGAACTTGCAATCCTCCTGCCTCAGCCTCCCAAGCCAGTGGGATTACAGATGTGCTCTACAAAGCCTGGTTTACAATACTATAATTTTAAACTGTCAATTATAATTCAGTAAAGTTAGGAGGAAAGTCTAGAAGCTATTCTTTCAAACTTTAAGACATAAAATGTAGAAGAGAGATCATAAATATAGACAAATTAGGCAAAACATCTCCAGAAATATTTAGGATAAGAGTCTAAATTTTTTGGCTGATAATTTTATTTTTTAATCAGTGAACATACTAATTGTGCCTGAGAAAATAATTTTAGTAATATTTTTATGGCAGTAACATAGCAGAAATCAAATCAACTTTATATTCCATTGTGATCCATGTTTGAAAATAAACATTTGGTCTGTCAACTTTAGATAGAGATGCTGACAAGGGAAGGAGTTTGTCAAGATCTACAAAGAAAAATATTCATCATGGAGCAATATTTGACAGGGTTGCAAGTACTTTCTTTTCACTTGATAAGTTTCAGATCCTTTATTATTAAGTGTTTATTAGTCTGTCTTTTAAGGGAGAATTTCCTGTTTCTGTCTGCTTTCTAGTTTTAGTGCTATTTCTACATTATTGCTTTCAAAAAGAAATCTCATATTTCAATACTTATTCAGAAACATGAAATTTTTGTTGTTTTTTTTTACTACTGACCTCCTTTAAACAACTTAGTAAAGGAGGAAAATGAGAATATTAATTTATTAACTAACTTTTAGAATGATAAAATTTGAAGAGCAACAATGGGGAAAAGGATGTATTGTCTTAAGGGCACCAAGGAAAATAACCTTAACTCTAGAAATTCTATACAAAGTGAATCTGTCTTTCAAGAAGGAGAACAAAATAAAGACATTTCCAGATAAATAACAAAAACAGAGTTAATAAGATACAGTTTCTTTTTGAAGCACATACCAAGGCTAAACTTCAAGAAGAAGGAAAGTGATTGTCATGGGGAAAGACTGAGATGCAAGATGGAAAAATTAGTATAATGATAATTACATAAGTAAATCCTAAGCAAACTTGACTGTATAAGAGAAATATCTGATTTTTTGAAAAGGGCAAATAGGATAAAACTAAAAGTTTGGGTGACAGTGTTACCGCTGTTGACTGGTGACGAGTCCTTGCTCCCTGATGTTGAAGAATAACACCAAAGAAGCACGCCGAGGCAAGGTCAGAGTAGAGATTAGAAATTTATTAAAGGACAGAAGAAAAGACTTCTCCCAGAGGAAGAAGGGGACCCAGAAGGTGGAATCCAGTTAGCGGGCAATGTGTTCCCCTTTTTATAGGTTTGGTGATGGAATGTAGGTTGGAGGGCCTGAGGGGTGGGACACAGGTGGGCCAAAGAAGTAGTCTGAGCAGGAAGGACTTCATTATCACTTCTCGGTGATGGGCTATCTCCAAATCTGCTGGGGGCTATTCATTAATACTTCTTCCAGGTGGACCTTGCCCTAGGGCCTCTTCAGGACTTCATTAACATTCCATGAATTGTCCTGTTTTCCCTGAGTCATTCCCAGCATGGCCTCCATTTTAGATTTCACTCGGTATTAGACCCAATTTACCTAACTACACTGACTACCTAACTTTAAATCTGGCTTCAACAGCAGTATATAAGTTTGGAGGAAGTGATCAGAGTTCAGGTTATTTTAAGGTTCTTATAGTTTTAAGAGGAGGAAGAAGATAATTAACTTTAGACTTTGTCAAATTTAATATGTATTTCAAACTAACTGGAGTAGCCATTAATAGAATAGAACCTGTAACTTCAAAATAAGTATGATGGGAAGTAGGGGAAAGAATGTATGAAGAAATAGTTAAAAGAACACTTATGAAATAAAGAAAACAAAAAGGAAGAAAAGAAAGAAAGAAAGAGAGAAAGGAAGAAAAAAGAAAGAAATATAAAAGGCCAGGATCAGATGTATTAATAAACCACTTTAAATGTACAAAATCATCTTGTTAAAGACAAAAGTTAACAAAATTTTTAAAAAATGGCAAAACAAAGATATAAACACCCAAGATATAAAGATTTAAAAAGAATAGAAGTTAATGGATGGAAATAAATTCATGCGACTGGACCCACCCAGTACTCTGAAGTAAAGCACAAACTGTCCTGCTCAATAGCACTTCTTATACATAGTGGAGTTTACAGTTATGTGAAGCATATTTTTAGACAATAGTTATCTTTAATAGCTCTAGTTAGTGAGAGACATTAATGTGTTTTGCTTCTTGTAAGTGTATTTGAAAATTTGTTTAAATTGACTTTTACCTGTGTATATGCTGTTTGTTGTCTTAGGATAATCAGGAAGAACCAGAAAAAAATGGGTTTTGGGAGCAAGTAGAATATAGTTTGGCCACTTGAACAAAACTGAAATATCTTACCAATGGATTGTACTTCATGACATACAGAATTAAAGACCCTCTGATTCTAATTCCTGTATGAGTTTGAACAATAATTACTTAAAACAAGAAACTAAAGGAAGAAGCCAGGTATGGCGATGGTGCCTGCCTGTAATCCCAGCCGCTCATGAGGCTGAGACAGGAAGATTGTGAGTTCAAAGCCAACCTGTCTCTAAATAAAATATAAAAAAGGCTGGGGTTTGGCTCAGTAGTTAAGTGCTCCTGAGTACCATAAATAAATAAATAAATAAATAAATAAGGTCCTTCATTAATATGTACAATTTTCATGTTTTATGTATTAATTAAAACAATTTTTTAATTGAAGGAAAATTTACTAGAGAGAGAAAATTGCATTGGAAATTAGAAGTCTTGCTTTATCAATCATTATATAATATTTTTCAGTACATAATTTTGTCATCTATTAAAATGAATAAGGAAACTTGAATTTAAATGAAACTTTAAACTTTACAGAAATAGTAATAATGATTTTCAATGATAAATTAAACATAGCAAAGGGGGGGAGTCAGTAATAAAGTAACAGGCTTTAATTATATTTAGATGGATAGAATAGACTTTAGAGTAAAAATAAAGCCCTTTCTAATTCTGAAGGTTTAAGAAGTAGACAGTCTTATATCAATAGTCTGATATTAGTATTTAGAATCATTTACTATTCATTAATTTAATAATTATTTAGTGATTACTCAATATGTGCCTGTCATGACTTTAGGGACACAGCACTAAACAAAACAGCTTAAAATTCCTGCCTCTGTGGTGTTTATATTCTACTGGAAGAGATTAAAAATCTGTGGAACATATATTAACCAGATAGTTCAAATTCTATAGAGAAACACATAGTGGAAGAGTGTAATAGGGATGTTTTGGGAGAAAGACTGCAGTTTTAGGTGGGGGTAGATGAGGAAGTCCTCACAGAGTGATTGGTATTTGAACAAAAACAATGGAGAGGATGTGAATCATGAATATAAATGGAAAGACCATTTCAGGCAGAGGGATCAACAAATGCAAAGGCTCTGAGCATGCCTATGGCCAGTGTGTTCAAGAAACATCAAGGAGGAGGCATGAATGTGGAGAAAGCCAGAGGAATTGTAGTTGGGGATGAGTTCAGAGATAATGAGACATCAGGTCCCTGTGACGTCATAGGACATTTTGAGGATTTGGGAGGTTTGGATGTGATTGTAAGGAATTTGATTTTTTAAAAAGAAATTATGTTAAAATGTATATAACAAGAAATTGTCATTTTTAAACATCTTTAGGATTAGAACTCATTGGCATTAAGTATATTCACAATGTTACACAACCATCACCATGATTTTTTTTCCAAAACTTTTCCATAATCCCATACTGAAAGTCTGTCTCCCATTCCCTCTCCTGGTAAACTAGTAACTTCTATTCTACTTTCTACCTATGAATTTGCCTGTTTTAGATATTTCATATAAGTGAAATTGTACAATGTTTGTCTTTTTGTATCTAGCTTATTTTACTCAATGTTTTCGAGGTTCATTCATGTGGTAGAACATATAGTATTTCAATCCTTTTTATGACTGGAATCTATTTTATGTATATAACACTTTTATTTATCCATTTATCTGTTGATAACAATTATGGTTGTTTTCACCTTTGGCTATTGTGAATATTTGATATACCTAGCCTAGTTATCTCATTAGATTAGAAGCCAGCTTGTCACAAGTTATGAAGGATTCATTTCTGTTTTCTGTAAAAATATCAGGATGTCTGTATGGCCTGGCCATTAGTTGATGTTGTAAAGCTGATTGGAATGCCTGCCTGTGCCCTGAACTCACCCAGGTCCGGTTTTCCCTGACCATATAACAACCCTTTCCTAAACCTTAGTGACGCCTCATAAATTCTGGCCCTCCCTGGCCAGACAACGACCCTCTCTGAGTCTCTAAGATCTCCATAAATTCTGATGCCGGGGCCAGCAAAATGTAAACTTGTGTTATGCTCTTCAGAATGTTGTTATCTGTAACCCCCCCCCCCCTTTGTGTAACTCTTTGGGCTATAAAACTGGGCCACAAAGAAGCCTCGGGGCTGTCCTTGGCTCCCATGATTTGAGGGGCAAGGCAGCCCGGCCGGTCGAAATAATAAGCTTGCTTTAATTTGATTTTAATTGGAGTCAGTGGTCTTTTCTTGCGTCCTGGTCTAACATATTGCAGCTATGAACATTGATGTACAAGTTTCACTTGAGTCCTTCCTTTCAATTCTTCTTGTTCTTGTTTCATGTTCTTTTTCTTTGTTTTTTTCCTTAATCTTATTTTTATTTTTGCAGTACTGGAGGTCCTTGCATTTCCTAGACAAGTGTTGTATCACTGAGCTACATCCCTACCCCTTTCTAAATTTTATTTTGAGATAGGGTCTTGCTAAGTTGCCCAGGCTGTCTTTGAACTAGTAATCATCTTGCTTCAGCCTCCCAAGTAGTGTGTGCCACTGATTGGCCTTGCTTTCATTTCTTTTGGGTATATACCTAGAAGTAGAATTGCTAAATCATGTGTTAATGAAATGTTTTAACCTTTTGAGTAAATGTCCTTCCGTTTTCCACATGAGTATTATCATTTTATTTTTCCACCAGTAATGTATAAACTTTTCAAATTTTTCCACATCCTCACAAACATTTGTTATTTTCTACTTTTTAAAATATAATCATCATAGGTATGAAGTGGTAGTTTTGGTTTGCATTTTTCTAATGATTAATGTTGAGTATCTTTTCACATACTTAATAGCCATTTGTGTATCTTCTTTGAAGAATGTTATTCAAGTCCTTTACCTGTTTTAAAATTGGATTATTTGTCTCCTTGTTGTTAGAGTTCTTGATACATTCAGGATATTGACTCCTTATTATATGGTTTACAGATATTTTCACCCTTCTGCTCTTGTTTTCTTGGTAGTGTCCTTTCATGTTGTTTTCTGTGTCTTGTGTTTTTGTTCCTCATTGTCTCCATTACTGTCTGTTTTTGTGTTTTCTTGGTTTTTGTTTGTTTGCTTTTGGTGGTGTAGGGGATTGAAGCCCGCACTTTTGTATTTGCTTGATGAGTACTTTACCACTGAACTACACTTCTAGCCATTTAGTTGTTGTTGTTGTTTTATAGTATATCATTATGATTCCTTTTTCTTTCTTGTTTAGTATCTATTTTAGTTATATTCTAAGTGGTTACCTAGTGTAATAAGTTAAATTAGGTTGTTAGTTGAAGGTATTAATTGTAATTCCAAAGATACCCCCACTAAGGACTTTACTTTGGCTTTTGATCTGAGTAAAATGGAAAACTATTGGAGGCTTTTGACTGGATCTTTTTTTCCTCTTAGTCTGGCTGCTATGCTAAAAATAGACTACAGAAGGTAGATGCCAAGCTGGGGCAGAAGTTGTGAAATAGATTTTATAATGAACCAGGCAAAAAATTATGGTGGCTTAAAACAAATACTGATAATGACACATGGTATTACTGGTAATTGTGTTCAGATTCAGAGTATACTTTTAAAGGAAAAATGAATAAGATTTGCTAATGAATTTTGTGTGGACTATGAAAGAGAGAAGTTAAGGGTTATGTGAAAGGTTTATGGAAGATGAATTTTCATTTACAGGTGGAATTCCAACTTTAGGATACATGTGTATTAAATGGACTCCTTATCAATATTTTTAAAAATGTATTCCACATTTAGGAAAATTGAAGCATCTCAAAGATATGATATGTTCATTTTCTTGTAAATAAATTTTAGAAAGAATTTTAACAGCAAAAGTTTTCTGCCAAAAAATAAAAGATTTTGGGGCTGGGGTTTTGGCTCAGCAATAGAGCACTCGCCTAGCACGTGTGAGGCATTGGGTTAGATCCTCAGCACCACATAAAAATAAATAAATAAATAAAGGTATTAAAAAAATAATAAAATAGATATTTTTAAAAAATAAATAAATAAAAGATTTTTTTGCTATTAAATCTTACACTTGAGTAAAATCTATTTCACAACTTCAGAAAAAACTTACTCCTTCCACTTATATGAAGTGTCTAGAAAATGTAAATCTATACAGAACATAATGAGAAATATGTGAAAAACAACTCACTTCATAAGTGTAGCTGACATATTCATGTCAAAAAGAAAAAGTTTTCCTAAAATTTGGCTTTTAAAAAGCATAGTAAACCTGGGCATAGTGGTACATGCCAGTAATCCCAGCAAATCAGGAGGCTGAGGCAGATCTCAAGTTCAAGGCCAGCCTCAGCAACTTATTGATTCCTTGTCTCAAAATAGGGCTGGGGATGTAGCTCAGTTGGTAGAGTGCTTGCCTCATATGCTCAAGGTACGATTTTGGGGCTCGATCTCCAGTACTAGGGTAAGAAAAAAATGCTTGGCCAATATACTGAGTTTCATCACCAGCATTGTAAACAAATACAAGGAAGAAGAAAAGAAAAATGTTAAATGTAATACGAAAATATTTAAAGTAAAAGGTGATACTCTCCTACTTTATCCTCAGTCCCATTTCCAGAGGTGACTGTTTTTAAAGTTTCATGAAATATATGGATCTCTATTATTTTCAAATTAACCTATATAAACTTGCATTATCAACTTTGTACCATGTGGTTTCGAATCATATCATACATTATTCACTTAATTATAAGACATGGTATTACTGTTCTGAACTATCCATATATGTATATATTTCTGTGTTGCAGTAAATAATTTTAAATTGAAAAAAACTAGTTTCAGGTAAGTTGTTCATCATTTTCTTCTGCAATGTTATAAAATTGATATAATCTTATCTCATTGATTCTCAGCTGAGGGCAGTTCTCTCTCCCCTAGGGATATTTGACAGTGGAGACATTTTTGGTTATCCCAACTGGAGATAACCAAGATAACCTTTATGCTTCAGTTTCCTAACCTATTTAATAATAGTAGCACCTATCTTATAAGGTCGTTGAGAGACATATTAATAAAACCATACATATGAAGGACTTAGAATAATGCTTGAAACATAGTAGGGATTTGGGCTGTTATTGTTATATTGTTAATTTAGCATGGAAATCCAGACCTGTAATCAAAACTATAATTTTTTTCAGTTTTTTTCTGTGATAAACAAATTTCTCATAAAAAGTAAAATCTAATCAAAAGAATGAAATGAGATCAGTCTGAGATTCCTGTTATAAATATATTAATAAAAGTGGCCTATTAATAAATGTTTGTTAGAAATTTGGGGAAATTTTAAAAATGATATGACTTACCAAGTTAACTCTATATTCATATATGTATTTCTTATGTAAATTATTTTATTTAATATTTAAAAATTATAGCTTAAGTTATAGTATAGCAGTATTCCTTGAACTGAGACATTATTTCATTGGTGTTTTCTCCTAAGTTCTGTAGTGGAAGTTTTATTTTTTGAAAGTCCTAACTCTGGGAACATAATTCAGGAAATAACTGTTCATATAAAAGAGAAAGATATTAAGTAATTTTTATTTGAATTGAATTCCCACCTTGCTTTTTAATTGTTAATTTTTGTTTTTTTTATCCTTTCCTCAGTGTTAAAATCCTTATTCTGATGTTTTCCTAGGCCAATGAAGACATTTTGAGGAAACATTGTTACAACTACATCCTAAGGGTAGAATAAGAGTGTTCAATTTATTAAATTCTAGGTTATTTGTATAAGGAATAAAAAATGCTTATTAGTCACATCATAGTTTTTATTTTCTCTTTTAATAACTGCTGTATTTTAAAATTTGTTAATCTTTGCTATGTTTCTTACCAATATCCTTATCAGTGCAGTAGTTCATGAAAACACATCATTAACTTAATAGGTTTAATTCAAAGTATTTTCATATATCTTCCAAATATAAAAATACCAAGCAACCGTTTCAGATTTAAAGGCAACATATAATGCTACTGTTTTCTAAAAACAAATACAACTTTATTGTTTCCACAATTTTTCTAAGACAATAAATGGCATAGGAGAAAAATACAAATCCATTTCTTGAACTTAAAAAAGAAGGTGGATAAGTGATTTAAAAAACACATGGATTTCTTTTCCTGTCTTTCTTTGCTTTCTTTCCTCTTTTTTTAGGTTCAGTTTTAGTTTTTACCACTTGATGGCAGTGATGGAGCTAGAGCTACCCCAAGAAGGTTAGGGCAAGAACTCATTATGAATAACAAAAGGGTAGGTACAAAGGAAATCACTGACATTTTAATATTATTCACATTTCTAGGTGATATTACTTATATTGCAAGTGACAGTAATAGGGAGAAAAGCCTCTAGATGGAGCTTCAGTACTTTCTAAGGGAGAACATTTGCTCTCTTTCTAAATTCATGCTTTATATTATTTTACATAATATATTGAATCCAAATGGACGTCTTACAAGATAATATTTAAGGATGAATTTATGTCAATTGTAATTAGGGAAATTAATTCACCATATCTACTAATAATTTGAAAAAATGGCTATTTAATGTCTTAAATTTCTATTTCATTACTATTAATATTTGTTGAAAAAGTATGTTAAAGTGTTATTCAAATGTTTTTATCTAGTATGAAAATGAGCTTGCATATCTAAAAACTTAGTAAAAGGCATTTTATTAATAAGATATCAGGTGCTTAAATTAATATTGCTTTATAAGTAAACAAAAGTATATTTTTTATTAAAGTTCCAATTTTCTTTTCACATTTTAGTTACAAGACCATTGTATTTCAACTTCTGATAGTTTATTAGAATTACATATATATATATGATTGATATTGCCACATAATTAAAACTATCTGTTATAATCAATAGTAATTAAAAAATAGGCTTGTTTAATTATGGGGCAATATCAATTTTAAGCACTTGATTTTGTATTAATAAAATGTCCTTTACTAATGTCATATATTAGCTCATTTTATGTGAATTATATATATATATATATAGATATATATGGATATCTATATATCTCTCTATATCAACTACATGTATATACATGGTATATGTCTATATATTTATACATACACTTAGTTTTGAATTGAATTTGAATTTTATAATGACAAATGTATATAGAGTCAAGTTCTTTAGTTCTTTATTAGTAAGGTGGTTGTCAGAAAAGAACATATTGATGTTAAACTTGTTAACAGGAACTTTGATTTTAGGTTTAATTTAGGTTTGACTTTAATTTCAGTTTTTAAAAATGATAGTCTTAGCTATAAGAGGTTATTAGTTTGAATAATTATAGTTAAAATTAAAATGTAGTATTTTTCACATTTATACTGGATATTATAGTGTAAGTTTGGTAATCTAAATGCAGTTGTTTTTCATTAAACTAAATGATGATTTTCTCAATAAATTTGTTGGTAGATACTTTAGGATTTGGGGATTTATGTAAACATCTAACAAACTAACTCTGAATAAAGTTAGCCATTACTCTATTATCTTGTGTTGCCTTTAGACTGGAAAACGGTGATATTATTTGAGTCATTTAGAGTTAGCTTAGATATCTAACAAATTAGTAAAAGATATTTTATTAATAGGAAATCAGGTAAAATCAATATTGCACTATAAGAAAATATACTGTCATTGTTATACCTGTTATTATTCAATGTTTCAGTTCTTAAAACAAATATTTTTCCAATTTGGTTCTCCAATTTTTAAAAATATTAACTGAAAGCCTTAGGAATTTTTACAAAAATCTTATTTTAAATAAAAAAGAACACACATGCATATATTCCTACTCTCATTATAAATGTTTTCCTTTTATAGTCACAATCCATTATTGTATATTGAAGGAAAGTTATTATTTCTATTAGGAGAAAATATTAATGTTCTCAGTGCACTGTTGATTTTAGTGTCTATTTCTTTTATGGATAACAAGAAAACTTGAAACAATAATAGTAAACTTTCTTACTTTCTAATATACTATTATTTAGGTTAATTTTAATGTCTCAAAGCATTTCAGTGAATATGTGGCTATTTTATAATTTATATTTATAGGACTCAAAATATGGGAAGGAAATATTGGATAATATTTGATTTGGAATTGACATTAGATAATAATTGTTTTATGTTGAAAGAGAATGTGTAAATGGAAAATCATATGAAAAATGGCTTGCAGTGGTTTTACTTTCTTCAATTTCTTGAATAATGATGATTTTACTTTTTCTTACTCTATTTGAGACAGAAAGCTCATTGAAATAGAATAGTTGCCATAACTTTTTATAATTACATGTAATGATAGAGTTAGAAACAGTTGATTTTCATTCTTTGGCTAAGCAAATATGGTACAGATTCATTTCAGGATATGTATAGAATCAGCTAAATTTGCAGCATAATTTGGTTGTTAATCACCTCAGTAGTAACAATCTCACAGAACACCATGTGTTCTTTTATTTGTTTTTTTATCTAATACAAGTTATTTGAAATTTAGCAAGAAGGGAACACATTTTAGAAACATCTCATAAATGTTCAAGTGTTCTTTTGTTTTTAATATCTTGTAAAGTAATATAATTGCATCAAATTAGTTTTCAATTGTGTAATGAAATGAACTTGAAAAGATATGGTTTGTTTTTCAGAATAGGAAAACTCCAAATCGAGAGACTGTTAGGTTACTATAAAGATCTATAAATATTAACTTTATAGTAGTAGTCACAAATGAAATAAATTCTTTTAAAGTGGTTCTGGTTAAGTTTCAACCAAAATTGTTGACTTGAGGAATCTCTTGACATTTTCCCATTTCTCTGAAGCATTTGTTCTATGAAGTAACAATGGTTTATATACCAGGTTAATTTTACATGTTAAACTATTTTTTTTGTTTTGTTTTTTAAACTATTTTTTAAGGAAAAAGATGAAGTGATGTAAATATTAGAACTGTAGGACTATTGTTTGCAATAGTAGTACAGGCTCAAAATTGTCTTTAGGCCAGGTGCAGTGGCACAGGACTGTAATTCTAGCTATTCAGGAGCCTTGAGACGGGAAGATTGCAAATTCAAAGCCTGCATAGGCAATTTAGTGACACCCTGTCTTGAAAACTAAAAAGGGCCAGAAATATAGCTCAGTGGTGCCCCTGGATTCAATCCTCAGGACTGCAAAATAAATCAAACAAAACAAAAAATAAATAAATACTCTCTTTAATTTGGTGGTGGAAAAACAACTCTTTTTCTGTCATTTAGGTTGTTAGATTGTATTTTCTCCTTTTTAACCCATATGTAGGCATTATATAGTACTATCACTAGCATTTAAAGCTGTTTAGATACTGTTTAAATCTTGCTGCCAGTAGTTACAAAACCTGCAGTGAAACATTTCTAAAGATTAACACTTCCAGTTACATTTAAAGTATTTATGCTCACTTTCAATCTTAATACTATAAACATCATCATTAGCAGTATATTTTATCAGTGTTGTTAAGACAAAATAACCAAGTAGAGAAAAACTATCAAAGTTCTCATTTCTTTCAGTAAACTAGGTTTGAAATAAATTTTCCTGAAATGTAATCTAGTTAACAGATTTTATTAAACTGTATGTTGAAGGTGTAATAAACACAAGGAAATCTGTAACAGTTATTATAGTTCTTAACAAAGATCTGTTTTGTCAAAACATTTTATTATACTAGGAAAAAAGTACATTGTAACAGCTCCTGCTGTTAATACAAACTATGAACAGTAGAGATTACATTTGTCAGTTCTTAAAATATATCTGGATAACTTTACACCCCATTAGTTAGTTCAGATATAATTTTCAATATGTCTTCAAGTTTGGTTTTACACTATTGGATAGTTTTTACTAATATCTGAAATATAATCAGAATAGCAGCTGGAAAAACAGTTTGGCTACCTAGTTATTTTGTTTCTCAATAAAAATTTTATTTTTTATTATTTTTATTCTAGCACTTTAAAAATTACAGTGTTTAATCTTACATTAAAATAATTCTACCATTAAGCTACTTAGATAGCTATTGAAATACTTTTAGAAAGCTTATTTTCTTTTGAAAAACATCTTTTTTTATGAAGTTGTATGACAGTGATCTCCTGGGGTTGTTTCTTACTCTGAATCCATCCCTAGTCCCTAAAATTTTCATCATTAAATCAGATAAAAAAGTAACTATTTCTCTAGTAGGACCATGACTTTTTAAATTAAAAGGCAAGATATATCAATGAATAAACAATCTGAATTTGGTCTTCGGTGTCCTTTTAATTTTTATGAATGTGAATAATGCTCTATGAAAGGCCATGTTAGTGTAAATGTAGATGAAATTTTAATAGTAAAGGTACTTTAGTTTACTTCTAAATGTAAATTTTATGTTAGTATTTTTAAGTAAAATAACCCTAATTTATGAAACATTTATTTAAATATAAATGCAGGGGCTGCGGTTGTGGCTCCATGGTAGAGTGCTTGCCTAGCATGCATAAGGCACTGGGTTCGATCCTCAGCACCACATAAATGTAATATAAAGATATTGTGTCCACCTAACTTAAAAAATAAATATTAAAAATAAATAAATAAATAAAAATAAATGTAGATGTGGTAGTCTATAAAAATTGTAATTGTGTGAACATCTCCAAATTCATTGATAGTTTTAAAAAGTTAATTCATACTGAAGTTATTAATAGTTTGTTAGTGAAGGTTAACTAAATAATGTCATGTGAGACAAGTACATATAAAGTCTATAGAGTATACATATATATGAATATAATTATAACAAAATTATCTTAGATTTTTTGGGTGTGTGTGTGTACTGGGAATTGAACTCAGGGGCACTCAATCACTGAGACACATCCCAGCCCTATTTTATATTTTATTTAGAGACAGGATCTCTCTGAGTTGCTTAGCACCTCACATTTACCGAGACTGGATTTGAACTTACAATCCTCCTTCCTCAGCCTCCTGAGCCCCTGAGATTACAGATGTGTACCACCGAGCCTGGCCTTCGATTTTTATTAAATATTTGAATTGATATTTTTATGTGTCTTTTGTAGTCATTTTATTTCCTTTTGGTTTTGACACTCAGTATCTTGAGAATGCAACTTTGTATAGAAAATGAATTCGTAAGCTCACTTTGAATCTCATCTATTCTAGGATAAAAAAGTGTGTCTTTAAAAAACTTTTCATGTGCTGGTAATGTTTATTTAGAGTATTTTCTTATTTCTAAATATGTAATTAGTGAAGAGGTAATGTATTACCTGAATGTAAAGAATCTAGTGACATATGCTTTATGAATTACCCTAAAAGTTATTTTTTATAGACTAGTATAAATACTATATTTAAAAATAATTAGAATTTAACCTTATAAATGTGATGTTTTGATATGAAGAGCCATAATGTAAATAAACCCTTTTACACCAAAAATTTTAATATGTAAGAGCTTGCTTATAAATTATTGTCAATACTTCAGTAATGATTTCTTGAACACTTCATGACAACTCATAAAATTATATGGTTTAGAATAATAAGAATTAAAATGCATAATGAAATTAAAATTGATCAGTAAATAAATATAAGCATTAGGGTACCTTGTATAAGTCATGACCCTTAGGGTTTGTTCAGAGTCTTTAAGTGTGGTGAAGGGCATTTAAATTTAGATATCCTAACATTTGATATAAACCAATAGCCAGATTTCTTATTTTAATGACTAAATGTTTTAGAAAACTTGCTCTTCTCCATTTAAAGTAGTCATGTTGTAAAAGGACTTCCAGAGTAAAGAATTAAGGAAACTTTCTGATCAAAATTTCTAACTTTTTGATCATGGGTACTATTCATGTATGTGATTCTCTCTGATTTATTGTATACAGATGATTAATATATATTACAATTACAGTGTATGCGTATGATTATATTGAGACTTTTAAAGGAAAGTCTTTTTGTTATTAATGTCATTTCTCATTTAACCTTTAAAAATTAATTTGGTTTGATTTTAATTATTTGCATAAAATTGTCTGAATAGAGTTCCATGCAAAAATCATGTAGCCTTACAGAACTGTACATGTTACAATTAGTGAAATAAGCCTCAATTATTCAGATAAAGAACTATAGATGTAATTGATAGTTTTGTTAGCTTATTAATTAAGTTGTTTTCCAAGTAATTGTTATTTTAACCAGTGATATCCAAAGATTTGTTTTGTTTTCATCTTAAGCTCCAGTTTAAGAATAGATTTGTTCTGGATTGGGGTGAAAGTGTGTTTAACTTTTGAAAAATAGTTTGATTTCTAATGTCATTATTCAAAGAAATGGGATATAATAAGAATACTACTTAGTACTAACCAGTTCTTTTTCCTTGTCAGCTTGCAGTCTTTAATATTCAAGTTATCTGTGAGACATTCTACATATTTATTACTTTTTAAGGATGCAGAAACTATTGCCCAAAATAGTTCTAGAATAAAGTAAATGACCAAATATTGAATCTAAAAAGCATTTGGATATAATATCACATGGATCTTCAAATCAGTTTGATGGAAATCAATTTGCAAAATTTCTAATTCCAGACTGATTGTGTTCAGTGACCTTTAGGCACATTAGGAATCCAAAGTTTAAGAACAACCTAAGACAAATTAAAAGCTCCCATTCTTTAAAATACACATTACTAATCTCAGCTTCATTGTCATACCTTCCAATTGGAGACTTTGATCTTAATAAAACATATCTTCCGATGTGTAGTTCAAACAAATTGTATCTCTCCTAGCAGGAGGTCAGACTTTATCAATTACATTGGAAGCAAAATATTTTTAATTCTTTGCTTACCTACAGTATTTAAAAGATTTTAATTTGAATGCATATTTTGACTAAATCTTTCTGTCTACTGCAAAACTAACAGAACAGAAGATTACAAAAAGTGAAGTGAAATAACCCTAAGAATGAAGGTTCAAATTTTTTTCCTTCATGTTACATTTGTGTTAGAATCAGGAATAGATTGTTGAAATAATTTCTGGATGTATTTGAATGTAGTCTCTCTTTTTCTTTTTTTTAATGCCTTTTTTAAAGGCATTAAATCAATGCCTTTAATTGGTTTGATAAATGATTTTAAATCATTTCCAGATTTAAAGGGTTATGTTCTATACTATTTTGAATTCCCTGTGCTTCGGTAAAGTGATTACTTTCTAATACCAAACTAGATAAACTACTTCTCTAAATCTTCGTGATTGCCTTGGTAATTGGGAGAGTTAAGAGAAATGCACTTTTATGAAAGATAGTCTACTTTTAATTTAGTAGTATATTTGTGTGCTGTTTTGCATGATGAACCATTTTAGGACAGGGTTAATTTTATTCAAACGTACTCTAGTTTTTGCTTAAATAATTGTTCCATGCTACAAGTGTTCTCAGTCCAAATATCATATAATTTTATCCTGTAGTTGTCTACAAAGGCAAAAATATGTATTGATCATCAAGAATAGATTTTAACTGACATTTGGTAATTTCTGTTGTATGTTCCTTATTCAGAGTTATTTGAACTTTAGAATTTAGTTGGGTAGGACAATTAAAATGATATTAATTGAACTTTTTTGTTAATTATTATATTTGTTTATGATCACATAGGATGATAACCTGATTATATACTACTTTCATAACCTCTTTAGCTTTTCTCCTTGAACCAGCTAAATTCCAATTTTAAGTACATCTTTGTAATACATGCTTCAAAATTATTTAATGACCATTGCATTAAATCATTTTTGTAAGGTTGAAATATAGACTTTTTGGACATTATTCATTGCAATGGCCTTTTTAAAAAATATTTATTTTTAGTTGTAGTTGGACACAATACCTTTATTTTATTTATTTTTATGTGGTGCTGAGGATCAAACCCAGGGCCTCACACTTGCTAGGCAAGCACTCTACCACTGAGCTACAACCCCAGACCTGATTGCAATGACTTTTTTAAAATCAACGTATTCCTTTTTTTTAAGAAACCAGAATTATTAAAATCTTCAACCTCCAGCAACTGAATATTTTAATTTTGTTTCCCAGATCACATCAAACTTCTAGTTAGGCTCATTTCTGTCTACAGATCACTGAGAAACTTCCTCCTTGTTTTTCATAACCATTCTGCTTCAATTATTGCCATAATCTCCTGAAACCATTCGGGCTATATACTCATCCTTTAAAACAGGTGGAACAAAATTTAGAATTTAATGACCTATATTTACTGCTGCTTCTATGTGTATGTTGTGTCATTGTTGTTGTTTATTTGTGGTTTTTCTTTTTTTTCTGTGTGATTTCTGCAATGATATGCTTCAAATTATTGCAAATAATTTGACCAAAATTTTTGTCAACAAGTCAAATGGAACAAGTATACTGAAGCAAAATCTCTCTCTCTCTCTCTCTGTCTGTCTCTCTCTCTCTCTTTCTCTCTCCCCCCCCCCCCCCGCCTCTCCCTCTCTCTCTCTCTCTTTTAGAGTAAGAACAATCAAAAACTTTCTCAGACATAATGATCAGGAAAAAAATCTGTAAGCAGCTATTACATAGTAAAATTCCTTTAAAATTCATAGAAAAGATATTCAGTATTAAAGTACATATCACTCTGTTATTAATTTTTATATTGCTTGCTGATTGTCTTCTGAATTTGTGTTCTTTCGACCTGTCTTATAACAGAGAAGAATTATTGCAAATCTTCTTTGTAGCTATACCCTTAAAATGAACTGCATAATCAAGAGGAAGAATAAAGCAGGCCCTTGTGTATCATGTCATCCATTTTATCTTTTAGAAGATCAGAAATGAGGCTTCTCTCCTTTTTTGTTTATGCAAGTTAAGGAAGAGTAGGAAAACAACTCCATAAGCCTGTGAAATAAAGCTGATTGGCAGGAATATTTTGTTTAATTTGGATGTAATCTTTTTTTGTATTTTTATTTTGCTTTTTTTTAGAAGAGAGGTTGCTTAAATGCAAACATTATATATTATTATTATTATTATTATTATTATTATTATTTTGTACCAAGGATTGAATTCAGGGGCACTCAAACCACTGAGTCACATCCCTAGCTCTATTTTGTATTTTATTAGAGACAGGGTCTCCCCTAGTTGCCTTAACGCCTCACCATTGCAAAGGCTGACTTTGAACTTGCTGTCCTCCTGTCTCAGCCTCCCGACCCACTGAGATTACAGGCATGCACTATGGCACCCGGTTTATATATTTTATTTACTATTGAATTGTTGTCTCTTTTGTAAGGAGCTCATTTGAAGAGTCAAATCTACCAAAGTCATTTAAAAGATATGCAGTTTTCTAATGTAAGCATTTTATTGAAATGTGCAAATTTATTTATTCAGAAAAAAAGCAAACCCAAAGCATACACTTGGATCAATTTTCTCAAGGGAATCCATCTGTGTAATCCCCAAATGAAGAAATACAATATTACCAGAAATCCTCTTATACCTACTTCCACTTATCCTCCTCCAAGGTAACTATTTTCCTGCCTTAATTGTACCTTTTAAAAAATGTGTATACACAGAATTATAGAGTATATACTCTAGTTGCTTGGCTTTCTTTCTTTTCTTCCTCATGAAATCTATCCATGTTGTATAGAGCAAATGTTTACTCATGTTCGTTATTATGTATTCCATTATATGAATGTACCCTAATTTATTTATTCATCCTATTGTTGATGAACATTTAGATTGTTTCAGATTTGAGACTGTTGCCAGATAAAGTGATGAGCATATTGGTACAGGCCTGTAATCCCAGCTGCTCAGCAGGCTGAGGCAGGCAGACAGCAAGTTTAAGGCTAGTCTCGTCAATTTAGCAAGACCCTGTCACAAAATAAAGCATAAAAAGGGCTGTGGATGTAGTTCAGTGGTAGAGCATCCCAGGGTTCAATCTCCAGAATTAAAACAAGAACAACAACAACAAAGAAACAACAACAACAAAAGAAAACAAATTTGGGACAATTTTGAACAATGCTTCTATGAACATTCTTTCTTGTACATGTCTTTTGATGAGCATGTATATTGATATCTTTGGATTTTTTTTTCTTTTTGTTTGTTTTGTTTTGTTTTGTTTTATTGTACTTGTGATTGAACCCAGGGGCCCTTTACCACTGAGCTACATCCATAGCCCCTTTTTATTCTGACACAGGGCCTCACTAAGTTCTTAAGTCTGGCCTCAAATTTGAGACCCTCCCACCTCAGCCTTACAAGTTGCTGAGATGACAGGCGTGTGCCACTGTGCTCAGCATTTGTATGAATTTCTATTGGGTATATTCCTAGGAATGAAATTGCCCAATATAGGATTTGTGTATGTTCAGCTTTAGTAGATACTGAGCAGTTTTCAAATGGCCATACTAATTTATATTCTCTCCAGCAATGCATTGGTGTGGATGTTGCTCTACATCCTTATTGACACTTGGTGTTGTCTTTGTTATGAAGATGTAATCTTTGGGGCTTGGAGTATAGCTAAGTGGTAGAGTGTTTGTTTAGCATGTATGATGAAGCACTGAGTTCAATATCCAGATCACTCCCCCGAAAAAATCCAGATAAAATATTTTATAAAATCTTTAATAAAAGATTTTTAAATCGTCTATTTTGTCCATTCTGGTAGCTATGTAGTGATATCTAACTGTGGCTTCAATTTGCTCTTCAATGATAAGTGAAATTGAGTATTTTTGCTTATTTATTGGCTATTAAGCTATAAAATTATAGTTTGTAAAGTACCATCTATGTTGGAGTAATTTTCTTATATAGAAAAGTAGGAAATTTAAATTTATTTGTTCTTCCTCAGTAATTATCTATTGTGATTTTGATTCTTTTTCTGTCATTTCTCAAATTATTTTTTTAAATATTTATTTTTTTAGAAGTAGTCGGGCACAATATCATTATTTTGTTTATTTATTTTTATGTGGTGTTGAGGATCGAACCCAGGGCCTTGCACATGCCAGATGATCACTCTACCGCTGAGCTACAATCCCAGCCCCTCAAATTATTATTTAAACTATCAGGTGTTTTGTATAAAATTGAAAATATGAAGAAACACTAATATAAAATAAAGGATTAAGGTAAATGTAGAATCAATAACAATATACCCCAGATCTTTTAAAGAACAGGTAGGCAAAATTGTACAGCCTATTTTACTGGTTCTCTCTCCCTTCCATTTGTCTTTCCTTCCATGTCTTTTTTCCCCATGACCTTTTACCACCTCCAATGAAGAATGTAAAAGATCTGTTACCTTTCACTTGCACCTTCATTCCTATTAATCCATAGACTATTTCTCTCAACTTTTATTTTCCATACATTTACATATCATTAGATTTCTATCATTTATGCTGTTATTTTTACTTCTAACAACTAAACTATATAGACTTAAGCTTGCATTTATTCTCTCTGTTCTTTTGCTGGAGGTGTCCTCTCTTTGAAGACCAGCTTTTCTCCTACATTTGGATTCTATTCCTCATTCTGCTCCACCTGCCATGGAAATATACTGTCAGTGATGCTATGTATTACCTACATTTAAATTCTTTTCTCAATTGGATCTTTTTCATTGGCATTTAAATAGATGTTTCTTTAAAAGGAAAGAAAACTTTACTCAGCCACACATCTCATTCCTTCCAGACAGCCAGATAACTTGAAAATCTGTCTTCTGGACTTCACTTCTTTGTCATTCCTTATCCCACCCTAGTTTGGCATCTATACCCATTACTCTACTAAAACCTCTCTCCCCAAGATTGCCAGTGACCTTCATAATACCAGATCCACTTCATACATTTTAGTGCTGATTTTACCTGACATTAACAGTGCTTTATCTGCTGACTGTTCTTTATTCTCAGAATAAAACCACACCTTTGGATTTTATATCTACCTTTCTGGTTTTGTCTTCACAGTCTTCCATTTAACTTTTCTCTATTAGAAAGTAATTGACATTTTTCAAAGCTTATTTAAGCCTGCACATATTACCACTCTGTACTTGCATCCTTAAACAATCTCATTCTTGCTTATGATTTGAATTTTCTTCATATACTATTGACTTTTAAGTTTATATGTCTACTACAAACTGTGTCTTTGAGCTTTAGATATATGCATCCAGATGCTTAATTGACAGTTCCACTTAATTTTTCAAATTCTCTCTACCATCCTAATTCTCTTCCAGTGTTTCCTATATCTGTGAATACCAATATCCTTACTTGTGCAACTCTGTTACCCACAATTATTTACAACCTTTCCTCCAATATAATTAATCAACAGAAATTCTAATAACATTGTTTCCTGTTTTTATTTTACTGCCCAGCATTACTGAAGTATAATTGACAGATAAAAACTTGAATATATTTAAGTCTTAACATGATGATCTGACTCTTTTAAAGATTTTTGATTCTGTCTCCCCTGGAGGTTATCATTACCACTCTTGCAGTATTGTAATTCTGTCTCCCCTGTGATTATATTAAATTTATCCAGTCTTCTCTGACTGTGCTACACTTGGATTTCTTTTTATCTTCAATTTTTTATTTGTTCTAATTGTTACACATGACTGTAGAATGCATTTTGACACATCAGACATAAATGGAGTGTAACTTCTCATTTTTCTGGTTGTACATGATGTAGAGTTGCACAGGTCATATAATCATTCATGCACATACGGTAATAATGTCCAATTCATTCTATCATTCCTATCCCCATACGCTCTCCCCTCCCTTCATTCCCCTCTGTCTAGTCCAAAGTACCTTTATTATTCTTCCCACCCCGCGCCGCCTTATTGTGAATTAGCGTCCACATAACAGAGAAAACATTCAGTCTTTGGATCTTTGGAATTGGCTTATTTCATTTAGCATGATATTCTCCAGTTCTATCCATTCTAGCAAATGCCATAATTTCATTCTTTTTTAATGCTGAGTAATATTCTGTTTATCCATTCATCAGTTGAAGAGCACCTAGGTTGATTCCATAGCGTAACTATTGTAAATTGAGCTGCTATAAACATTGATGTGGCTGCATCACTGCAGTATGCTGATATATATGTTATTGGTCTTTAAAAAATTATTGGTTTTAAAAAAATTATTGGTGAAATTCTTGATAGCTGTGTTTCTTTATGGTTTACTTGATATGTTAAATCTTGGGAAAGGTATATTACAGTCTTCTATGATGATTGTTTTTATCAAGTTCTTATATTTAAGAGTTTTTGCTGTTATATAGATGAAATTTTGGTAGTTTAGAACACGAAAGCTGATGACTTTAAACTTTTCAAAGGATTAGACCCTTTATTGTTGCCTATTATTTGAATTGACTTTGAATTCCATTTTTCTGATGTTAATGGCAACACTACTGCTTTTCTTGTGTTTATTTCTGTCTTTGTTCATTTATTTTCAGTTTTTTAAAAAATTTTAACCCAATTTATTGTAAAACATAAAAAATATATACATTTATATTTACTTAGAAACTAATATGCTTTATTTTCTTTTTCTCTCCTACCCTTAGTATTTATTATACTTTTTTTTGTTTTGTTTTACTTGCCTTTATTGAGTTAGTAAAATTTCTTTTCCTGTCAGTTAAGTTCTCATAATTTTTTTTGGGGGGGGAGGGTACCAGGGATTGAACTCAGGGGCACTCAACCACTGAGCCACATCTCCAGCCCTATATTGTATTTTATTTAGAGACACGGTTTCACTGAGTTTCTTAGTGCTTTGCTTTTACTGAGACTGGCTTTGAATTTGAAATTCTGCTGCCTCATCCTTCTGAGCTGCTGGGATTATAGGTGTGTGCCACTGTGCCTGCCTCTCTCATAAACTATTCTCTTACACTTCTTATCCTTAAAGATGAAAATAAAACTTATATTTCCCAATTTATGGATGTAAATAAAATAATAGCATTTGCTTCACCAATTACCCTTCTTATTCTTTCTTTTCTTTTTAAAAAGATTCTAGGTTTAATGTTTTGAACGACCAACAATAAAAAAAAAATCAAAAAAAAAAGATTCTAGGTGATTATTAGGTTGTCTCTTATGGCATGTCTCTTATGTTTAAAGAACACTTATAAAACACATATATAACAAATTACCAATCCTGCATATTGTATGAGTTAGTACTTCACTATCCTTTTATTGGTTATGGAAAAATTTAAAACATACAATAGTAGAGAGAACGTTTTAATGAATTCTCATATACTCATCCCTCAGATTTAACAACCATCAACATTTGCTGCATTCTCCTTTTTTCTGAAGTCTTTAAAAATAAATATCAGAAATTATGACATTTTACTCTGGAGTACATCACTAAGCATCTCTTTAAAGACATTTTCTTGAGTGCCTGCAAGCTAGGCGAACCTGCAACCCACGGGCGGGTCAGGTCCAGCAACCTTGCCGAGTGACAGAACAGCTACACGCGCCTGCAGGGAACACAGACAGGACCCACCAGTAGGACAGGGCCAGCGGCCTGCTGAGGGGCAGACCCGTCCCCTCCCCCAGTGTCTGCAAGGTAGGCGGGATTGTGACCACCGGCAGATCGGGCCGAGCGGCCTGCTGAGGGGCGGAACCGCCCCCACCCCCAGTGCCTGCAAGCTAGGCGAACCTGCGACCAATTGGGAGATTAGACCCAGCAACCTGCGGAATGACAGAGGTGCCCCTCGCGCCTGCTGGGTACGCGGACCTTTGACCGACCAGCAGAGCAGACCTAGGGCCTGCCAGCGTGGTAGACGGATCACACCAATTGGAGGAGGATCACAGCCACTACCTGCCCTGCAAGGGTGATTTTTCAACTATACAAGAGCAATATAAATAAATAGAGAGAAAATTTCAAAACACAACAGTTTCACCAAGCAGAAAGAAACGCCAGCAGTATGAAAAGACAAGGAAAGAAAGGAGCACAGGCAATGCAGGTCAACTCAACTTTAGAAGAGGTAATAGGTGCAACAGATGGAATGTCAGAGAGGTCAGGATATACATGCTTCAGATGATCTGGAGTCTCAAGGAAGACATGAGACAGCAAAATCAGACAATGAAAGATCACATTGACAAACAAATCCAGGAAGTAAAAGATCAATTTCACAGGGAGATAGAGGTAATAAAAAACAAACGAATAGAAATCCTAGAAATGCAGGAAACAATAAACCAACTTAAAAACTCAATTGAGAATACTACCAGCAGAGTAGATCACTTAGAATAGAGAACATCAGACAATGAAGACGAAGTATTTCAACTGGAAAAGAACATAGACAGCTCAGCAAGTCTGCTAAGAAACCATGAGCAGAACATCCAAGAATTATGGGACAATATCAAAAGACCAAATTTAGGAGTCATTGGGATACAGGAAGGCACAGAGCTCCATACCAAAGGAATAAACAGTCTATTCAGTGAAATAATACGAGAAAACTTCCCAGACTTGAAGAATAAGACAGAATCCCAAATCCTAGAAGCCTACAGTACGCCGAATGTGCAAAATCATAAGAGATCCACACCTAGACACATTATAATGAAGGTGTCCAACATACAGAATAAGGAGAGAATTTTAAAAGCTGAAAGAGAAAGAAAGCAGATTACATTTAGGGGTAAACCAACCAGGATAACAGCTGATCTCTCAACACACACTCTAAAAGTTAGAAGATCCTGGAATAACACATTTCAAACACTGAAAGAAAATGGGTTCCAACCAAGAATCGTGTATCCGGCGAAATTAAGCTTCAGGATAGGAGATGAAATTAAAACCTTCCACGATAAACAAAAGTTAAAAGAATTCGCAGCTAGAAAACCATCTCTTCAAAAAATCCTTGGCAAACATTACAGGAAGAGGAAATGGAAAATAACATTGAAAACCAACAATGGGAGGTAGGACAGTAAAGGGGGGAAAGTAGTCAAACAGGATAACAAATCAGGTTTAGTAACATCAATAAACAAATATGGCTAGAAGAACAAACCATATCTCAATAATAACCCTAAATGTTAATGGCTTAAACTCACCAATTAAGAGACACAGGCTAGTAGAATGGATCACAAAACAAGACCCAACAATATGCTGCCTACAGGAGACACATCTGATAGGAAAAGATATTCATAGATTGAATGTAAAAGGTTAGGAAAAATCATACCACTCATATGGACTGCGGAAACAAGCAGGAGTGTCCATACTCATATCTAATAAAATAGATTTCAAGCCAAAGTTAATCAAAAGGGATAAAGAAGGACACTTCATACTGCTCAAGGGAACCATACACCAACAAGACATAACAATCATAAATATATATGCCCCAAATAATGGTGCAGCTGTGTTCATCAAGCAAACTCTTCTCAAGTTCAAGAGTCTAATAGACCACCATGCAATAATCATGGAGACTTCAACACACCTCTCTCACCACTGGACAGATCTACCAAACAAAAGTTAAATAAGGAAACTATAGAACTCAATAACACAATTAACAACCTAGACTTAATTGACATATATAGACTATACCACCCAACATCAAGTAGTTACACTTTTTTCTCAGCAGCACATGGAACCTTCTCAAAAATAGACCATATATTATGTCACAGGGCAACTCTTAAACAATATAAAGTGGTAGAGATAATACCATGCATCTTATCTGATCATAATGGAATGAAACTGAAAATCAATGATAAAAGAAGGAAGGAAAAATCAAGCATCACTT
Source organism: Urocitellus parryii (assembly GCF_045843805.1). NCBI lineage: Eukaryota > Metazoa > Chordata > Mammalia > Rodentia > Sciuridae > Urocitellus > Urocitellus parryii. Next base: position 63,666,002 of record NC_135539.1, on the reverse strand, counting down.
GGAGAATGAACAATAGGTTGCTGAATGATCAATGGGTTTTAGAAGACATCAAGGAGGAAATTAAAAACTTCCTAGAGTTAAATGAAAACACAGTCACAACATATCGGAATCCATGGGACACATTGAAAGCAGTTCTAAGAGGAAAATTCATTGCTTGGAGTTCATTCCTCAAAAAAAGAAAAAAACAACAAATAAATGATCTCATACTTCATCTCAAATTCCTAGAAAAAGAAGAGCAAAACAACAGCAAAAGAAGTAGAAGGCAAGAAATAATTAAAATCAGAGCTGAAATTAATGAAATTGAAACAAAAGAAACAATTGAAAAAAAAGTTGGTTCTTTGAAAAAATAAATAAAATTGACAGACCCTTAGCGATGCTAACGAAGAGAAGGAGAGAACCCAAATTACTAGCATACGAGATGAAAAAGGCAATATCACAACAGACACTTCAGAAATACAGAAGATAATCAGAAATTATTTTGAATCCTTATACTCCAATAAAATAGAAGATAGTGAAGGCATAGATAAATTCCTTAAGTCTTATGATCTGCCCAGATTGAGTCAGGAGGATATAGACAACCTAAACAGACCAATAACAATAGAGGAAATAGAAGAAACCATTCAAAGATTACCAACTAAGAAAAGCCCAGAACCGGATGGGTATACAGCAGAGTTTTACAAAACCTTTAAAGAGGAACTAACACCAATACTTTTCAAGCTATTTCAGGAAATAGAAAAAGAGGGAGAACTTCCAAATTCATTCTACGAGGCCAACATCACCCTGATCCCGAAACCAGACAAATACACTTCAAAGAAAGAAAACTACAGACCAATATCTCTAATGAACCTTGACGCAAAAATCCTCAATAAAATTCTGGCGAATCGGATTCAAATACATATCAAAAAAATTATACACCATGATCAAGTAGGATTCATCCATGGGATGCAAGGCTGGTTCAATATACGGAAATCAATAAATGTTATTCACCACATCAATAGACTTAAAGATAAGAACCATATGATCATCTCGATAGATGCAGAAAAAGCATTCGACAAAGTACAGCATCCTTTTATGTTCAAAACTCTACAAAAATTAGGGATAACTGGATCATACCTCAACATTGTAAAAGCAATCTATGATAAGCCACAGGCCAGCATCATTCTGAATGGAGAAAAATTGAAGGCATTCCCTCTAAGATCTGGTACAAGACAGGGATGCCCTCTCTCACCACTTCTGTTCAACATAGTCCTCGAAACACTGGCCAGAGCAATTAGACAGACGAAAGAAATTAAAGGCATAAAAATAGGAAAAGAAGAACTTAAATTATCACTATTTGCAGATGATATGATTCTATACCTAGCAGACCCAAAAGGGTCTACAAAGAAGCTATTAGAGCTAATAAATGAATTCAGCAAAGTGGCAGGATATAAGATCAACACACATAAATCAAAGACATTCCTGTATATCAGCGACAAACCCTCTGAAACGGAAATGAGGACAACTACTCCATTCACAATATCCCCCCAAAAAATAAAATACTTGGGAATCAACCTAACAAAAGAGGTAAAAGATTTATACAATGAAAATTACAGAACACTAAAGAAAGATATATAAGAAGACCTTAGAAGATGATAAAATATACCCTGCTCATGGATAGGCAGAACTAACATCATCAAAATGGCGATATTACCAAAAGTTCTCTATAAGTTCAATGCAATGCCAATCAAAATCCCAACAGCATTTCTTGTAGAAATAGAGAAAGAAATCATGAAATTCATATGGAAAAATAAAAGACCCAGAATAGCAAAAACAATACTAAGCAGGAAGTGTGAATCAGGCGGTATAGCGATACCAGACTTCAAACTATACTACAGAGCAATAGTAACAAAAACAGCATGGTACTGGTACCAAAACAGGCGGGTGGACCAATGGTACAGAATAGAGGACACAGTAACCAATCCAAAAAACTACAACTATCTTATATTTGATAAAGGGGCTAAAAGCATGCAATGGAGGAAGGATAGCATCTTCAACATATGGTGCTGGGAAAACTGGAAATCCATTTGCATCAAAATGAATCTGAATCCCTATCTCTCGCCATGCACAAAAGTTAACTCAAAATGGATCAAGGAGCTTGATATTAAATCAGAGACACGGCATCTGATAGAAGAAAAAGTTGGTTATGATCTACATACTGTGGGATCAGGCTCCAAATTCCTCAATAGGACTCCCATAGCACAAGAGTTAACAACTAGAATCAACAAATGGGACTTACTCAAACTAAAAAGTTTTTTCTCAGCAAAAGAAACAATAAGAGAGATAAACAGGGAGCCTACATCCTGGGAACAAATCTTTACTCCACACACTTCAGATAGAGCCCTAATAACCAGAATATATAAAGAACTCAAAAAATTAGACAATAAGATAACAAATAACCCAATCAACAAATGGGCAAAGGACCTGAACAGACACTTCTCAGAGGAGGACATACAATCAATCAATAAGTACATGAAAAAATGCTCACCATCGCTAGCAGTCAGAGAAATGCAAATCAAAACTACCCTAAGATACCATCTCACTCCAGTAAGATTGACAGCCATTAGGAAGTCAAACAACAATAAGTGCTGGAGAGGATGCGGGGAAAAGGGCACTCTTATTCATTGCTGGTGGGACTGCAAACTGGTGCAGCCAATTTGGAAAGCAGTATGGAGATTTCTTGGAAAGCTGGGAATGGAACCACCATTTGACCCAGCTATTCCCTAAAGACCTAATAAGAGCATGCGACAGGGACACTGCTACATCGATGTTCATAGCAGCACAATTCACGATAGCAAGATTGTGGAATCAGCCTAGATGCCCTTCAATAGATGAATGGATAAAAAAAATGTGGCATTTATACACAATGGAGTATTACTCTGCACTTAAAAATGACAAAATCATAGAATTTGGAGGGAAATGGATGGCATTAGAGCAGATTATGCTAAGTGAAGCTAGTCAATCTTTAAAAAACAAATACCAAATGACTCCTTTGATATAAGGGGAGGAAACAAGGACAGGGTAGGGACGAAGAGCTTGAGAAGAAGATTTACATTAACAGGGTTGAGAGGTGGGAGGGAAAGGAAGTGAGAAGGGAAATCGCATGGAAATGGAAGGCGATCCTCAGGGTTATACAAAATGACATATAAGAGGAAAGGAGGGGTAAGACAAGACAATACAAATGGAAGAAATGATTTACAGTAGAAGGGGTAGAGAGAGAAAAGGGGAGGGGAGGGGGGATAGTAGAGAATAGGACAGACAGCAGAATACATCAGACACTAGAAAGGCATTATGTCAATAAGTGGAAGGGTAACTGATGTGATACAGCAATCTGTATACGGGGTAAAATTGGGAGTTCATAACCCACTTGAATCAAACTGTGAAATATGATGTATTAAGAACTATGTAACGTTTTGAACGACCAACAATAAAAAAAAAACATTTTCTTAAGTAATCATGATACTATTATCTTACCCAATATATTTTTTTTTACTTTTGAGTATTTTAATATATTTATGAAATACTTGTGATATACAAATGTGTAAATATAACTAAATAATAAACATCTGTGTAATCGATACTCCACTCACTATGTCAATATTACTAATTCAAATAATTTTATGTATATTATATTTATGCATGATGAATATATTCATTCAATGTAATTTAGTAAAGGTCAGTATAGTCTTGAAGAACAGGCATTTTATCTTATTTTTATTTTTAATTGATAACAATTTTGCTTATTTATGGATTACAGTACAATGTCTTGATACATGTATATATGATGTAATAATAATCAAAGCAGGGTTATTTAGCATACCATCTCTTCATATTTTTATCATATTTTGTGATGAGAATATTCAGAATACCTTCTTTTAGATATTTAGAAAAGGTCAATACAATATTATTAACTTTGGTCACCCAATTGTTACCAGATCATCTAACTGAAAATTAGTAATTAGTGAACCCAATATAATTAATAATTCCTTAATAGCATCTAGTAGGCAGTTATTATTTAGATGTTCCCAATTTTCTCAAAAATGTCCTTTTACTCTGGTTTTGTTTGAATCAGGGATCAAACATGTTCCATACATAACATTTAGTTGTTCTGTCTCTTAAATCTTTTTAATACAGAACTATTCCTTCTCCCCTTTATTCCCTCCCATTGACTTGTTTAAAAGAAATCTCCTTTTCAGGATAAATCAGTTGCAAAATATATTCTAAGATAGCTAATCTAGTTACCAGATTACATAAATGATTATTTTGTTTTGTGAATAGTTTACCTGATATTCCTGGCAACTCAGCAACCCAGTAATTAGATATCAGAAGCAGCTATCTCCTGAGGCTGCAGTCTTGTATATCTACATTTTGAGGATGCTTACCTTTTAAATCTTATGGGGAAGGCACAAGTGTATCCAACTCACATAAACAGGTTATTAATCCAAATACATTTGGGCTCAAGTTTAATAAAAGGACAGAGTACATCCCTCTTTTACTGTACTGGAGATTAATATCCAATTTGTCAGGAAATCATTTTTACTGACCTAAACTCTCAAAGAATAATAAATGTTCTGTATTTTATAGCAATAACTAGGGTTCTATATAGGTCAGCCTAGCATTGGTTACTATATATAGTTTAAAGCTGAGAAAGTCAATTAAAGCAATAATCCTAAATAAATTTTAGTAGATTTTTCCAGAAGTAATTGGCTTCAACAGTGATCTATAGTGGAAGAACCCAAAGCCTTTTCCCTACTCCTTTTGTAGCATATTGGCCATAAAAACCCAGACATAAAATTTATCATCAAGTAAACTGCTTTATTTTATTTATTATTTTTATTTGCCATAGAAAATTATTATTTGGGGTGGTGTGTGAGGGATTGAACCTAGGGCCTCCCACATACTAAGCATGTATTATACCATTGGCCCATACCCACAACCTCTTTATTTTAAAATTTATTTTTAAACATTTTCTGTTTTCAGTGTACTATAAATTTTATACGCATCTGTTATAAAATCCTGTAGTCCTAAAGACAGTATTTTGATACAAGTTTTCTTCCTTGCCCCCCTGAACCACAGACCAGAGACCAGATAATAAAAATTGTTTGTATTATCATTATTAACTCTTATTAATTGTACAGATGAATGGGTTTCTCTTTGACATTTCAACACATGCACATATTATGCTTTGTTCAAATCTGCCCTCTCTAATACCCTTTCTTGCCTTCCCTTCTCTTCCCTACCCCTAGTCTCCTATTAGTGTTCTCAGAGACAATGTCCTTTAAATGTCTGAGTTTTTTGTTGTTATTTTTTTGGTACTAGAGATTGAAGCCAGGAACACCTACCTCTGACCTACCCCAGTCCTTTTTAAAATTTTATTTTGAGACAGGGTCTCACTAGTTGCCCAGGTTGGCTTGAAACTTGGAATCCTTGTGCCTTAGCCTTCCAAGTTGCTGTGATTATACGTGTGCACCTCTATCCCTATCTTAAGTGTATGTTATTTAGTTATTGTAGTGATAAATGCAATTATGTCCAGACACATTGCTTTGTGTTTTTTTTTTTCATTGCATATGGTTGGGGGAGTGGGCTATGTTGACTAATAAATTTACATGAGAAGATCAGAATTAAGAAGGAAAAGTCATTATTAAGAGTTTATAATCTGTAATATCAGATGAGAGAATAACTCAAAGACCTAGTAAGAAAGATTACTGTGTGGAATTGTTGATCTTAGTTAACATCACTATACAGATTCTCAGTTGTCAATGAGAGCTAGAAGTTACTCAACTATGTACCTAAATATATTACTTTGAAGCCTTCCTCCCTATTGAATCTGATAGCCAAATAGATGATGTTTGCTTGTATTTAATATTCCTGAGGATTTTTTTCAATCACCTGGCATACCTAAAAATGTAAGTGTCAGACTCATGGGGATACTGTATAAGTAAAATGAATTTTAGATTATTGGAAATCCATTGATATAAATGGTCATCAACCTTTAGTCTATGGACCAAACCAGCCACTAATTGTTGGTTTTGTAAATAAAGTTTTATTGGAATACTACCACACTCATTTGATTTTATTGTATGTGAGTGCTTCACTACAATGGAAGAGTTTAATAGTTACCATCAAGTCAGTTTGGCTCACAAAGCCTAAAATATTTACTGTTATGCCCTTCACAGAAAAAAAATTGTCAATATCTGATATAAAATAAGGAGTCTACCTAAGTCACCTAAAGTAGAGATTTCATTGCTCTTATATAGCAAAACTTTATGAGGATAGGAACTGTGTTTATCAGGATCATTATTGTATCCCCAAATTTGCACATAGTAAGCACTCAATAAATATTGCTGAATCGGCACACATGTAATCGCAGCTACTTGGTAAACTGAGACAGGAGGACCTCAAGTTTGAAGCCAGCTACAGCAACGTAGGGAGACTTTGTCTCAAAAAATAAAAAGGGCTGGACTTGTGGTTCAGTAGTAGAGGGCCTCTTGTTTCAGTCCCCATTGCCCTCCCACACATACAAAATTGCCAAGTATATTTTTTTAAAAAACTCCAAGTCTGTTTTAATCTTCTCAGTTTCCTAGTAACACAGTCTAAAGCATGAATCCAAGTATACTACAAATCAGATTTGACAGATGTTTAAAAAAATAAAGGAGAAATGGTGACTTTCTAGCCCACCCTTTGTAATAATAACAACATTACTCATGTTTGTGGTGATGCTACTGTAAGCAAACCTGAACTGCCAGTTTTATAAAAATATAGCACATACAGTCATGTATATAATACTTTACTGTGATGCTATTTTAAGCATTTACTATATTTTTATTGTTATTTTAAAGTACATTTCTTCTATTTAGAAGACACCGCAATACCGTATTATACCAACAAGAGCCTTATACATCTAAGTCACGTTTACCGCGAACATTAATTGCATCATTTTTGCATCATTTTCCCTGCGTTTTATTTTGTTCTTCATGATCCTTGGAGCAATAGGCTACATGGTCTATTTAAATACATTTATGTATGTTTGTGTGTGTATGTGTGTATATGTATACATATTTATATCTCCATTTTCTAGATGAATAGTAGGCTATCCCATCTAGATTTTTTTTTAAAGAGAGAGAGAGAATTTTAATATTTATTTTTTAGTTTTCGGCAGACACAACATCTTTGTTTGTATGTGGTGCTGAGGATCAAACCCAGGCCGCACGCATGCCAGGCTAGCGCGCTACTGCTTGAGCCACATCCCCAGCCCCATCTAGATTTTTGTAAGTGCATACTGTCATGTTCATACATGATATATTTGTCAGAACATATCCCCATCATTAAGCTCTAATTTAATCCTCCGCACTCTACTTTCTCCCTAGCTACAGATATGTCAATCTTGTTGACATTTTCAGAGAACCAACTTTTGGTTTTATTGATTCTATTGTTTTTCTCTTTTTAAATTTAATTTATCACTGCTTTAATCTTTATAATTTCCTTTTTACTTCATGATTTGGATTTAACTTGCTATCCTTTCTTGTATTTCTGTAAGATACAAAGTTAGGTTGAAATTTTTTTTTTCTTTTTTTAAGTGTTCATAGCTGTAAATTTCCTCCTAAGTACTGTGTTTACTGCATCCTGAGTTTTGGCAAGTTATTTTTTTATTTTTGCTCACATTAAAATATTTTTCATTTTCCTAGTGATTTCTCTTTGACTTTTAAAAAATCTTAACTATCATAATTATAATTTTATTCTTGTTTAATTCTCAGTTGTCTTAAGTTGGAAAAATAGTTTTTTCATATTTCTTATTCATATTTATTATTTATTATTTGATATTTCTTATACATAATGGTAGTATTCATTGTTGCATATTTGTAAATGCACACTGTATAACAACATAATGTAGCCAGTATCATTCCCCAGTATGTCCCCTTTTCCTTTCTTCTTCCCTTCTTTTGGTCCCTTTTTCTACTATATTGGTCTCCCTTTGATTTTCATGATATCTCACATACCTTTCTTTTTCTTTTTCCTCTCTAAAAGAGTGTTCTTAAGTTCCATCCGTTTTTCTGTTAATGACATAATTTCATCCTTCATTATGGCTGAATAAAACTCCTTTATGTATATATGCCACATTTGTTAATTCATTTATCCATTCATGGACACTTAGGCTCGTTCCATAGTTTGGCTATTGTGAATTGAACTGCCATAAACATGGGTAGGCATGCATTGCTATAATATTATGATGATTTTTTAGGATAAACACTGAGGAGTAGTAGAGTTGAATCATATGGTGGTTCCATTGCTAGTCTTTAGAGGAACCTCCATACTGATATCATGGTGGTTGTATTAATATACAGTCCCACCAACAGTGTAAAAGTATTTCTTTTTCTCCACATCTTCTCTAGCATGTATTATTGTTTATATTCCTGATGGCTGCCATTGAAACTAGAATGAGGTGAATCTCAGTGTAGTTTTGAAAAGTGTTTGTGTAGTTCATTTTCCCATTTATTAATTGGGATATTTGATTTTTGTTTTCTTTTTTCTTTGTGTATTCTGGGTGTAATCTCTCTGTCAGAGGGTAAATAGATTTTCTTCCATTCTGTAGATTCTCTCTTCCTATTCTTAATTTTTTTCTTCTTCTGTGCAGACACTTTTTATTTTTATGCCATTTCATTTATTAATTCTTGTTATTATTTCCTGACCTTTAGGAGTCCTATTGAAAATGTCATTGCCTTAACCTGTATAATTTGGAGTGTTGGCCCTATGTTTTCTTCTAGGAGTTGCATACTATCTTGTCTGATCTCAAGATCTTTGATCCATTTTTCATTGATGTTTGTGCAGGGAGAAGGGTAGGGAACTAGCCTCATTCTTCTACATGTGCATAACTAGTTTACCTAGCACCATTTGTTTAAAAGGCCATCTTTCATTTAATGTGTGTTTTTGGCACCTTTGTCAAGTATTAGATTACTGTGCCTATGTGCATTTATCTCTGTGTCTTCTTTCTGCTCCATAGATCTATGTGTTTTTTATGCCAGAACCATGCAGTTTTTGTTACTATAGCCCTGTAGTATAATTTGAAATCAGGTATTGAAATGTCTTCAGCATTGCTTTTTTTTGTCTTAGAATTACTTTGGCTATTCTGAGTCTTATTCTGTCAAATGAATTTTAGGACTCTTTTTTTTTTTCTAGTTCTTTGAAGAATGTCATGGTATCTTGATGGGTATTGCATTGAATCTATGTATTGATCTTGATAATATGGCCATTTTAACAGTATTCATATTGCCTGTCTATGAACACGGAAGATCTTTCCATCTTCCAGTGTCTTCTTCACTTTCTTTCTTTAGTTTTCTACATTTTCATTGTAGGTGGAGTTCTTTAACCTTTTTGGGTAGATTTATTCCTACATTGATATGATTGATTGTTTTTTGGCACGCGCGCGAGTGTGTGTGTGTGTGTGTGTGTGTGTGTGTGTGTGTAAATGGTGTCATTTTTCTGATTTCTGTCTCAGGAGATTGATTTTTGGTGTGTAGGGAAGCTATTGAGATTTTTGTATGTTGATTTTGTAATCTGCTACTTTGCTGAATTTGTTTCTTAGTTCTCGCAGTCTTCTGGTGGAACTTTTTGGATCTTCTAAGCATTGGATCATATCATCTGCAAACAGTGATAATTTGACTTCTTCCTTTTCTGTTTTTCCTTTTCTTGCCTAATTGCTCTGGTTAGAATTTCTAGTAATATTATTGAATAGGAAGTAGTAAGAGTGGATGTCCTTGTGTTATTTCAGATTTTAAAGGAAATGCTTTCAGATTTTCTCCATTCTCTATGATGTTGGCTTTGGGTTTATCATATACAAACTTTATGATGTTGAGGTAATTTTCTCTAAGCCTAGTTTCTTCATTTTTTAAATTTATTTTTTGGTATTGAGGATTGAACCCAGGGATGCTTTACCACTGGACTACATCCCTACTCCTTTTTACTTTTTATTTTGAGACAATATCCCACTAAGTTAGAGAGCTTGGTAAGTTTCTGAGGCTGGCCTTGAACTTGAAATCCTCCTGCCTCAGCCTCCTGAACTGCTGGGATTATAGGTGTGTACCACCATGCCAAGCAATTTCTTCATTTTTTATCATGCTGAATTTTGTCAAAAGCTTTCTCTGCATCTACTGAGATGACTATGTGATTTTTGTCCTTAATTATATTTATGGAGTGAATTACATTTGTTGATTGCATAATCCATCCTTGTAATTCTGGAATAAAACCAATTTGGTTGTGATGTATTAAAATGTTGTTGAATATTATTTACTAATATTTTATTGAGTATTTTTGCATCTAAGGTCATCAGGGATATAGATCTGTAGTTTTCTCTCTTTGGTGTATCCTTATCTGGTTTTGGTATCAAGGTGATACTGGTTTCATAGAATGAATTTGGTAGCATTCCACCCATTTCTACTTCATGGAATAATTTGAGGAGCATTGGCATTATTTCTCTTTAAAGATCTGGTAGAATTCAACTGAGAATTCATCTGGAACTTGGCTTTTCTTGTTTGGAAGGCTTTTTATTAATGGTTCTATCTCATTGCTTGTTATTGGTCTGTTTATGTTTTCTGTGTCCTCTAATAACATGTATCTAGAAATGTATTCAGTTTTGTCACGATTTTCCAATTTATTGAGATATAAGATTTCAAAATAGCCCTTAGTGAATATCTGGATTTCTGTGATATCTGGGTGATTTCTTCTTTTCCATCTTTAATTTTACTAGTTTGGGTCATCTTTTTCTTTTGGTTAGTTCAGCTAAGGTTTTATCAATCTTGTTTATCTTTTCAAAGAACCAACTCTTCATTGATCCTATGTATTTTTTAAATCTCTCTTTCATTGATTTTGTCTCTGATCTTAATTATTCCTTCCTTTTTGTTATGGTTTGAATATGAGGTATTCCCTCCAAATCTCCTGTTAATGCAGGAGGTAAAATGATGACATTCTGAAACCTGTAACCTAATCAGTCCATGCTAGTTTGAATGACTTGATGATAACTGTGGGGAGGTGAGGCATGGCTGGAGGAGGTGGATCACTGGGAGTATGCCTTGAAAGTACTATTTTCCTTCATCCCTTTCCTACTCCCATCCCCACTGTTTCCTGACCCAATCATGGCTGAGCAGCTTTCCTCTGGTGGCCTCATCCCTCATTATATGCTGCCTCACCTTGGGCCCAGAGCAATAGAGTCAACCATCTCCGGACTCAGACCTCTGAACCCATGAACCCCAAATAAAATTTTCATCCTGTAGGTTGTTCTTGTTGAATATTTTGGTCACAGCAATGAAAGAACTAACTAAAACACTTCTACTGGGTTTGGAATTTCTTATTATTTTACAAGGGATTTGAGAGGCAGCAATAGGTTTTTGGGGATCTTTTGATTTTCCTATGTAGGCACTTATAGGAATAAATTTTCCTTGTAGAACTAGGTTCATATTATTCCACAGGTTCTGATACATTGTATCACTGTTCTTATTTGAGTCAAAGAATTTTTAAATTTTTCCCCTGATTTCTTCAATCATTGATGTATCATTCAAAAATGTATTATTCAGCCAGGTGCTATAATCCCAGCAGCTCAGGAGGCTGAGGCAGCAGGGGATTGCAAGTTCAAAGCTAGCCTCAGCAAAAGTGAAACACTAAGCAACTCAGTGAGACCTTGTCTCTAAAAAAATTACAAAATAGGGCTGGGGATGTGGCTCACTGGTTAAGTACTACTGAGTTCAATACCCAGTACCAAAAAACAAAACAAAACAAAACAAAACAAACCCTCAAAAATGTATTGTTTTCATTCTATTATTCCACTATTTCACTCCATTATGTATAAGATGCAAAAAAATAAATCAGTTTTTCTTTAATTTGTTCAAAGTTGCTTTGTGGCCTAAAATACAGTCTATTTTGGAGAAGGTACCATGAGCAGCTGAGAAGAAAATGAATTTCTCTTTTGTTAGATGAAATATTCTGCTGATATCTGTTACATCTATTTGAATTATAATATTTTTTAATCTTTGAAGAATTTTTACTAAGTGGATGACTGTAATGATTTAGCCTTTTGTCCCCACAAAAAGCTCATATATATGACAATGTAAAATTTTTCAGAGGTGAAATGATTAGATTATAAGAGGTATAGCTTAATCAATGGGTTAATTCACTGATATGGATTAACTGGGCAGTAACTGTAGGCAGTTAGGGTGAAGCTATAGGATATAGGTCTCTGGGGGCATGACTTTAGGTTTATATTTTGTCCTTGCAAGCATCCCCCCTTCCTGGTTGCCATGTCCTGAGCTGCTTCCCTTCACTTCACTCTTCTACCTGTTGTTCTATCCCACCTCAGGCCCACAGCTAGGGAGTTGGCCATCTATGGACTGAAATATTTGAACCATGAGCCAAAATAAACTTGTTTTCCTCTACATTTTTCTTGTTATATCTTTTGGTCACAGCAATGAAAAAGATACTAAAAAATGACCTAGCTATTGGTGAGAAAGGTTTGTTGAGACACCCAATATTATTGTATTAGGGTCTATCTGAATAGAATAGTGTCTGTTTCAAAGTACAGCATCCCTTTATGTTCAAAACACTAGAAAAACTAGGGATAACAGGAACTTACCTCAACATTGTAAAAGCTATATATGCTAAGCCTCAGGCTAGCATCATTCTAAATGGAGAAAAACTGAAGGCATTCCCTCTAAAATCTGGAACAAGACAGGGATGCCCTCTATCACCACTTCTATTCAATTTAGTTCTTGAAATACTGGCTAGAGCAATTAGACAGACAAAAGAAATTAAAGGCATAAAAATAGGAAAAGAAGAACTTAAATTATCACTATTTGCTGGTGACATGATTCTATAGCTAGAAGATCCAAAAGGGTCTACAAAGAAACTACTAGAACTAATAAATGAATTCAGCAAAGTGGCAGGATATAAAATCAACACGCATAAATCAAAGGCATTCCTGTATATCAGCAACAAAACTTCTGAAATGGAAATGAGGAAAACTACCCCATTCACAATATCCTCAAAAAAAAAAAAAAAACTTGGGAATCAACCTAACAAAAGAGGTGAAAGATTTATACAATGAAAACTACAGAACCCTAAAGAGAGAAATAGAAGAAGATCTTAGAAGATGGAAAAATATGCCCTGTTCATGGAAAGGCAGAACTAACATCATCAAAATGGCGATATTACCCAAAGTTCTCTACAGGTTTAATGCAATGCCAATCAAAATCCCAATGGCATTTCTTGTAGAAATAGATAAAGCTATCATGAAATTCATATGGAAAAACAAAAGACCCAGAATAGCAAAAGCAATTCTAAGCAGGAAGTGTGAATCTGGAGGCATAGCAATACCAGATTTCAAACAGTAATACAGAGCAATAGTAACAAAAACAGCATGGTACTGGTACCAAAACAGGCGGGTGGACCAGTGGTACAGAATAGAGGACACAGAGACCAATCCACAAAATTACAACTTTCTTATATTTGATAAAGGGGCTAAAAGCATGCAATGGAGGAAGGATAGCATCTTCAACAAATGGTGGGAAAACCGGAAATCCATATGCAACAAAATGAAGCTGAACCCCTTTCTCTTGCCATGCACAAAAGTTAACTCAAAATGGATCAAAGAGCTTGATATCAAATCAGAGACTCTGCGCCTGACCGAAGAAAAAGTTGGCTCCAGTCTACATATTGTGGGGTCGGGCTCTAAATTCCTTAATAGGATGCCCATAGCCCAAGAGTTAATAACAAGAATAAACAAATGGGACTTACTTAAACTAAAAAGTTTTTTCTCAGCACAGAAACAGTAAGAGTGGTAAATAGGGAACCTACAACCTGGGAACAAATTTTTACTCCTCACACTTCAGGTAGAGCCCTAATATCCAGAATATACAAAGAACTAAAACAATTAAACAATAAGATAACAAATAACCCAATCAACAAATGAGCCAAGGACCTGAACAGACACTTCTCAGAGGAGGACATACAATCAATCAACAAGTACATGAAAAAATGCTCACCATCTCTAGCAGTCAGAGAAATGCAAATCAAAACCACCCTAAGATACCATCTCACTCCAGTGAGATTGGCAGCCATTATGAAGTCAAACAACAATAAGTGCTGGCAAGGATGTGGGGAAAAAGGTACACTTATACATTGCTGGTGGGACTGCAAATTGGTGCGGCCAATTTGGAAAGCGGTGTGGAGATTCCTGGGAAAGCTGGGAATGGAACCACCATTTGACCCAGCTATCGCCCTTCTTGGATTATTCCCTGAGGACCTTAAAAGAGCATACTATAGGGATACTGCCACATCAATGATCATAGTAGCACAATTCACAATAGCAAGACTGTGGAACCAACCTAGATGCCCTTCAATAGATGAATGGATAAAAAAAAATGTGGCATTTATACACAATGGAGTATTACGCAGCACTAAAAAATGACAAAATCGTGGAATTTGCAGGGAAATGTATGGCATTACAGCAGATTATGCTACGTGAAGCTTAGCCAATCCTTAAAAAACAAATGCCAAATGTCTTCTTTGATATAAGGAGAGCAACTAAGAACAGAGCAGGGAGGAAGAGCATGAGGAAAAGATTAACATTAAACAGAGACGAGTGGTGGGAGGGAAAGAGAGAGAGAAGGGAAATTGTATGGAAATGGAAGGAGACCCTCAATGATACACAAAATTACATATAAGAGGTTGTGAGGGGAAAAGGGGGGGGGAACAAGGGAGAGAATTGAACAACAGCAGATGAGGTAGAGAGGGAAGATGGGAGGGGAAGGGAGGGGGGATAGTAGGGGATAGGAAAGATAGCAGAATACAACGGTCGCTAATATGGCATTATGTAAAAATGTGAATGTGTAACCGATGTAATTGTGCAATTTGTATTTGGGGTAAAAATAGGAGTTCATAACCCACTTGAATCAAATGTATGAAAGATGATATGTCATGAGCTTTGTAATGTTTTGAACAACCAATAAAAAAAATAGTGTCTGTTTCGTGTAATTAGCTGCATTGACATTTGGGTCATAAATATTTACTATCATTATTTCTTCTTATTGGGTTTTTGCCTTTATCAGCTTTTGGTTAATTTTGACTTGATGTTTGCTTTGTTGGATAAGAGAGTAGCTACTCCTGCTTGTTCTGGGGTTTCATTTGCATGAAGTATAAATTTGCATATTTTCATTTTCAGCCCATGATTGTCTTTGCCTGTAAGTCTCTTGCAAACACCATATAGTTGGGTCTTTTTTTTTTGCAGGGGGTTGGGGGTACCAGGGATTGAACTCGGGGACACTCAACAATGGAGTCACATGCTCAGCCCTATTTTGTATTTTATTTAGACACAGAGTCTCTCTGGATTGCTTAGCACCTCGCTGTTTCTGAGGCTGGCTTTGAACACACAATCCTTCTGCCTCAGCCTCCTGAGTCACTGGGATTAAAGGTGTATACCACTGTGCCAGCTACTTGGGTCTTATTTTTAATCTATTTTACTAGTCTGCCTTCATTTGGAGAGTTGAAACCATTTGCATTCAGTGTTATTACAGAGATTTTCACTAATTTCTGTTATTTTGATTTATTTATAATTTTTAGTTTGGTTCTATTTCTTATTTGTTTAGCTACTTTTCAAATGAGGTCCATTTGCAAGCTCTGGAGTTTGCTTTTAATTTTTTTTTTCTGTGTATAATTTCTTTAAGGATTTTCTGTAGTGCTGGTTTAGTAGTCATGAATTCTTTTAGTTTCTGCTTGTCTGGAATGCTTCAGTTTTGAAGGATAGCTTTGCTATATATTACAATTCTGGTTGACAGTTGTTTTCTTTCAGGAATTTGAACACATCAATCTAAGCCCTCCTTGATTTTAGTTTTTGCTGAGAAATCAAAAGTTATTCTGATTGGCTTGCCTCTAAATGTGACCTGATGTTTTTCTCTTGGAACTTCTAAGATTCTTCCTCGTTCTTCATGATAGGTATTTTAATTATAATGTGACATGGAGAAGTTCCTTTTTGATCTTGTCTATTGGGGTTCTGAATGCCTCCTATTTCCAAATATCTATCTCATTCTAAAATTTGGAAAATTTTTATTATTGTTGACCAAGAGTGGTTATCTTTGCTATTAGTCTGCAATTCACAAGTCTCTTCAATTCTGATGGTTCTTAAGTTTGGTCTCTTAATGTTGTCCCAGATTTCTTATATATTCTGGTCACAGTTACTTATTTTATTTTCTTTAATGCTATGGGAATGTTCATGGCCAGCCACTTTGTCTTCCAGCTCTGAGATTCTATCTTCTACATGGTCTACTCTATTAGACTTTCAACTGAACATTTTATTTGATTTATTGTGCCCTTCATTTCTAAGATTTCTGTTTGGTTCATTTTTACTATCTCTATCTCCTTGATTGATTTTTTAATTCATATTCTGTACTGACGTCCTAAATTAATTTATCTTTTTGTGTACTCTTGGAATTCATTGATCAATCTTATAATCAGTGTTTTGAATTCTCTATCTGATATTTCAGTCACTGCAAATTGGAATTTAAGAGATGTCATGTTACTGTGTTTTTTTTCACATTTCTTGTTATCCTATGTTGGATTTTATGTATCTATCAGTATGGATTTCTCTTCCACAATTTTGTATGGGCCTTTTTAGGGCACATGCTCTCTTGCCAAATTTTCTGGAATAAAAGGTTGTAAATTTTTCAAAATATTTCCAAGTGGGGTTTGTAGTATATTTTCCCTATTAGTTCTTCAGTGATTATTGTATTTTGACATAATGTGTATTGTGTTAGAGCTTGAGCATTCCACTTTTTCTGTAGGTCTCAAAAGAGTGAGATTCTTCTAAGAGATCCAGTAATTGCATTGATTATAGCAAAGTATTTAGGGTACACCTTCTGTGATTGCCCTTCTTCACTTAACAACCCTGTATATTCTAAAGGGATATGGGAATGATCTAGATTGGGAACCCCCATAGTTGCTTTCACAGTCTTTGCGTTAAGTCTCTGTTTTTGCTGTAGGACTGGGTGTCCAGAAGTGAGATCTGAGGGCTCCCCCACCCCATAGCTATTTGTACTTGAGGCATATTTAATGATGGGGGGTTTTATTTCCTGTATTGTTTAATTTTTAGCATGTCTTTTAGCTGGGTTTTGAGTTTAACTCAGCAGCAGAATCTCTACTTTATGAACTTTTAGTGTCCCAGCAGATTCCCAGCATCTTCCAGAAAAGGGGTAACCAACAACAGCAACAACAGCAGCAAACAATATACAGCATCAAGATAAATGCCCATTGCCTACTATGACATCTGCAACACTACAAAAACACAAATGAGGGATCAGCAATTGCCAATAGCAACAATAATAAATAGCTGTGAACTAGATCTGGCATTAATGCTGATAGCCAATGTCAACTACACCATCTAATAATTGCAGCAGCATGAGTAATAGTAGCAAAAATTATGTAAATCAAATAGTCCTAAAATGTGTTAAAAAATAGAGTTCATTAAAAGAAAATGTGATAGGAAGATAAAATTTAGAATGCTTAAAATTTGAACATAGAAAGCAGAAAAATTGTAGCAAGTGATGGCTATAAAGAAGGATAAAAAAATAAAAGATGGAGAGAGAGAACAAGAAAATTTGGGTATTAGAGGGAAAAGGAAAGAAAAAGAAACATGTGAAACAAAAATAAACAAAAAGCTGGACTCTCAAAAGACAAAACAAAAACAGCACACAATTAAAATTTTTTTAAATGAGAAAAAAAGAAACAAATATGTATATGTCCACAAATCCATCAGCACAGATATAACACCAAAAGAAAACAGAAAAAAATTGTAACATAGAATGGAAGAATTGTCTCTCCTGAGATGGTCAGAATTGTCAACAAGGATGGATGTTCACTGCCTATGCCCACCTGTCCTTCCTGTTTCTTTTTGATTTATGGACCCCAAAAATATTGGGATGGAATTTGTTAAACCCTTTCCCCTTTTTGTGTTGCTCATCATACTGCTAGCTGGAGCAGCTTAAAACTGAAGCTGGTTGAAATAACTCTCAGCTTCCCTTCTCATTAGCCTAAGGTAGGACAGATGGGAAGTACTGTCAGTTGGAGTTTTGTCTGGACAGACCACCAGACCATGCTCATCTAGGGTATTAATGCTGGGTTTTGAGTTTTGATCTAAGGTGGGGCTGCTTCAAAATTCTAAGTAAGGAGCTCTGTTAGCTGGGGCTTAGCTCTAATCAGACCTTTGGGAGTTTGACAGGTGGTATTTGCTGTGGAGAAATTGGATCAACACAACCCTAGGACCAGGTAAATGCTGATCTCTACTAGGTGTCCAGATAACAGGGGCCTCCTGCAAATTCTTCTTGTAGGGTGATGAGTCATCATCCCTCCACAGGTCTCACACACTCTAACAGTCATGAATATGGCTTTCCCAGGCTCCGTCCTGAGTGTAATCCCACCTGCCCATTCATTTTCCAACCTTCTTCAGCTGGTCACGTGAACTGACAGACAAGGCAAAGCAAGCAGCACTTCCCTCCATATTTCTGACAGAATTCCTCTGGGTACATTCTTCTCTGTGCCTGATTCAATTCATTCTTCTAGGTACATTCTAGGCCACAGGTAACTGCTTACCAGGACAGAATGGCAATATTTACTATGATCTCCTGGGCTCCAACGGCAGCAAGCTGCAGCATGGCCTCCTCAAGATGGCTCCTGCCTCAGTTCTCTGCTTGCCAATTAAGAAACACAGAGCATCTTGCTGTGTGCAGTCTCTGGTTCAGCTAAGTTCAGATTGCTTTTCTGTAAGGCTTTTCTCTGCCAAATGTGTCTGTTCTCTTGCTCTTTCTGTTTATATTGCTTTTCCCATTTGTGATGAACCAGTGCTGCTGCAACTGCTACAGTGAACTTTTCCTTGTCATTTGTTCCATGCGCCTAAATATTTTGGTCTCTTAGGAGTCTCACTGTTTAATACTGAATTTCAGTGAATTTTATCTTTCACGAGAAGCAGTACTCTTGCTGCTTGAATTTCAAGCCACAGAGCAACAGAAAATGTAGCCTTCCTCTAATTCACCATCTTTAATCCTAAACGAACATTTTCTGGCTTTCAAGGTGCCTGACATTCTCCCTATCTACAATTAACTATTAATGTTAATGAATTAAAATCTTCCATAATGCAGCAGTCTAAAAGGAAATGTCCAATAGGTGATCAAATACTGATATTTTATGGCCTTTTTGTATCAATAACAAACCTTCTAAACATAGTAGAAAAAATTTTTTTTTTAAGCTTTCCAATTTTATTCTCCTAGAGCACATTTTTCTGACTTGATAATGAGTGTGGTGTTCTATGGAGACAACATAAGGATATTTTTCATATTATGATATTTTCTGATTTTCTTTTTTATTTCTCCCTTGACTCATTGGTTTTTCAGAGTGTGTGGTTTAATTTCCACATATTTGTCAATTTTCCAAATTTCCTCTGTCATTGATTTCTAATTTTATTCCATTGTCATTAGAGAATATACTTAAAATTTCAGTCTCTTAAGATGTATTAAGACTTATTTTGTAGCTTACTATAAGGTATTCCAAGTGTACTTGAGAAAAAGGTGTTTTCTGTGTTGTTGAGTGTAATATTCTATAGATATCTGTTATGTGTGTCTAATTGTTTTGTACAATTGTTCAAATTTTGTTTTCTTGCTAATACCTCTGATTATTTCAGTTGTAATGTAAAGTGGAGTGTTTTACTATAAACTGTCTATTTCTTCTTTCAATTCCATTAAATCTTTGCTCATATTAGTTTGGGGTTCTGTTATTATATGCACATATTCAGGTTTATACTTGTTTATAATTGTTATATCCTCTTTATGGATTGACCATTGTGTCATCAAATAAGATCATTTTATGCCTCTTGTGATAAACTTTGTCTTAAAAGTCCATTTTGTCTAATGTTATATAGTGATTCCAATTCTCTTTTGATTACAGTTTTCATGGAATATCTGTTTCCATCCATTCATTTTTTGCCTATTTGTGTCTTTGGTTCTGAGGTGAATCTCTTGTAGATATCATATATAGTCTCATCATTTTTGTTCATAATCCATTCTGCCATTCTCTTTGATTGGAGAGTTAAATACATTTACTTTTAAAATAATTACTGATTTTAAAAAAAGACACTTGCTATTTTGCTCTTTATTTTCTATATCTTGTTTATTTTTCAATTCCTGCCTTCTTTTATGTTAGACTTTTTTCTGACCATTGGATTTGCTTTTCAATTCTTTTACTATGGATCTTAGTTTCTTGGTTTTCCCTGGGGACCACAGTTAACATCTTAATTCAGATTAATACCAATTTAGTTTCAATTATATGAAACAGTTTTCTTCTGTAGTGATCACTGTTCCTTCCTTATTTTATTTTCACAGATTACATCTTTATATGTGTATGCCATAATCATAGATTTATACTGTTGTTTTATTTAAAACAGACTTGTAATTATTGCTTTATAGTATAGTAATTACATTTGTATCATGTAGAAAAAAATTGGAGTCACCAAAATATATTAGTATTGTTTTTTGTATTTACATAGATATTAATCTTAGGCTGTTTAGGGTACTTTAATAAGATACTTTGCAATAGGTAAGTTATAAACGATAGAAATTTATTGCTGACAATTCTGGAGACTGGAAAATCTAAGATCAAAGCACCAGAGATTCAGTGTCTGGTGAGAGCCTGTTCCTCATAGGTGGTATCATCTATGTCCTCAGATGGTAGAAGGACAAAAAAGGGTAGCTCTTTAGGACCTTTGTTATCAGAGTATTAATTCCATTCATGAGCCCTTATGATCTGTTTATATCACATTGGCCCCAACTTTTTTTTCCCCCATGGCAGATGTGCCTTTATTATGACCGATATTGTAAAAGACAAGAAGCATACTTTATGATTAAGAACTATTGATTATATAATCAACCATGGTGGAATCAATAAATACTTAACAATTATTATCTTATAATGAAATATAAAATTCATTTTCAGCATTTTTAGTTTGTGTCACTTTTTTATTTATATATGGCAGCACAGTGCATTGTAATTCTTATTACACATATAGAGCACAATTTTTCATATCTCTGGTTGTATACAAAGTATATTCACACCAATTTGTGTCTTCATACCTGTACTTGCATAATAATGATCATCATATTCCACCATAATTAATAACCCCATGTCCCCTTCCTTCCCCTCCAACCCCTCTGCGCTATCTAGAGTTCATCTATTCCTCCCATGCTCCCGCTCCCTATCCCACTATATATTAGCCTCCTTATATCAAAGAAAACATTTGGCTTTGGGGTTTGGGGAATTGTCTAACTTCACTTAGCATTATCTTTTCTAACTTCATCTATTTACCTGCAGGTGCCATGATTTTATTCTCTTTTATTGCTGAGTAGTATTCCATTGTGTATCTATGCCACTTTTTTTAATCCATTCATCTACTGAAGGGCATCTAGGTTGGTTCCACAGTTTAGCTATTGTAAATTGTGCTGCTATACACATTGATGTGGCTGTGTCCCTGTAGTATGCTGTTTTTAAGTCCTTTTGTATAGACCCAGGAGAGGGACAGCTGGGTCAAATGGTGGTTCCATTCCCAATTTTTCAAGGAATCTCCATACTGCTTTCCATATTGGCTGCACCAATTTACAGTCCCACCAGCAGTGTATGAGTGTGCCTTTTTCCCCTACATCCTCGCCAACACTTATTGTTGTTTGTATGCATAGTAGCTGTCATTCTGACTGGAGTGAGATGAAATTTTAGAGTGGTTTGGATTTGCATTTCTCTAATTGCTAGCGATGATGAGCATTTTTTCATATATTTGTTGATTAATTTTATATCATCATCTGAGAAGTGTTTGTTCAGGTCGTTGGCCCATTTATTGATTGGGTTATTTGTTTTTTTGGTGTTTAGCTTTTTGAGTTTTTTATGTACCCTAGAGATTAGTGCTCTATCTGATGCGTGAAGGGTAAAGATTTGCTCCCAAGATGTAAGCTCTCTATTCACCTCACAGATTGTTTCATTCACAATAGCTAAACTGTGGAACCAACCTAGATGCCCTTCAATAGATGAATGAATAAAAAAAATGTGGCATATATACACAATGGAATATTACTCAGCAATAAAAGAGAATAAAATCATGGCATTTGCAGGTAAATGGATGGAGTTAGAGAAGATAATGGTAAGTGAAGTTAGCCAATCCCAAAAAAACAAATGTTGAATGTTTTCTTTGATATAAGGAGGCTGATTCATGGTGGGGATAGGGAGCGGGAGTATGGGAGGAATAGATGAACTCTAGATAGGGCAGAGAGATTGGAGAGGAAGGGAGGTGGCATGGGGTAATTAATGATGGTGGGACGTGATGATCATTATTATCCAAAGTACATGTATGAAGACATGAATTGGTGTGAATATACTATGTATACAACCAGAGATATGAAAAACTGTGCTCTATATATGTAAAAAAAAAAAAAGACTCATAGCATAAGAATTAAAATCAAGAATCAATAAATGGTCCCAAATTTTAATACTATCCCATTGGGGATTCAATTTCAACACAAGAATTTTGGAGGGTCACAAACATTTCTTTCAATTTGATTACTGTCTAGTATTTTTGTTTGTTTGTTTGTCTTTTGTTTTTGTTTTTGTTTTTTAATTATTTTCCTTTTAGGCCTGAAGAGCTCACTATAACATTGCTGGTAAAGCATGTCTACTACCACTGAATGTTAATTTTTGTTTGTTTATTCAACTGTATTTCTTTTTTTTAAAAAGAGAGTGAGAGTGTGTGTGTGTGTGTGTGTGTGAGAGAGAGAGAGAGAGAGAATTTTTTAATATTTATTTTTTAGTTTTCAGAGGACACAACATCTTTGTATGTGGTGCTGAGGATCGAACCCCGGCCGCACGCATGCCAGGCGAGCGCGCTACCGCTTGAGCCACATCCCCAGCCTTCAACTGTATTTCTTAATTTTTCATTTTGAGGGATAGTTTTGTTGAATATGAAGTTTCTTTTTGATGGATTTTTATATTATTAGCATGTTCAATATGTCATTACACGAAATTTTGACCACCTTACTTTCTGATGAGAAATTACCTATTAATCTTACTGAGAATCTCTTGTACATAATAAATTGCTTCCTTTTTCTTACTTTCCATATTCTCTCTTCTTTAACTTTCTGCAGTTTGATGATAATGTTTCTAGATGTGGTTGTCTTTTTGTTTTGCCTTAGAGTTTGCTAAAATTCTTCAATGTGTAGATTCATGTCTTTAAAAAAAATTAGCCAAGGGCCAGAGTTGTGGCTCAGTGGTAGAGTGCTTGCCTAGCATGCATGAAGCACTGGGTTCGATATAAAAATAAACAAAATAAAATAAAGGTATTGTGTCCATCTACAACTTAAAAAATATTTTTAAAAATTAGTTTTTCTTTAAATATTTTCCTTCTATTTCTATATTTTGAACTTTATTATTTATATGTTTGTATTCCTAATGGTATAGGTCTCTTAGTTGTGTTCATTTTTCTTTTTCTTTTCTTTTTTTCTCTTTGCTTTCCAGACCAGGTAATCTCAATTGGCTTATCTTCATGTCTATTGATTATATCTTCTGCCTATTCAGATATGTTGTTGAGTGTCTTTCCTAGAGAGCTTTTCATTTAAATTATTATGTTTTTCAACTCTAGAAGTTCTTTCAACCTTTTTGTTAATATTCTCAATTTGGTGAACCATCATGCTTTTTCTTTAGTTCTTTGTACATACTCTTTAAGTATATTTAAAATAGTTAAAAGTCTTTGTCTAGTGGTCAAAGATCTAGACTTTGTCAGAGACAGTTATTATTAATTTTCTCTGTGTGTGCACCAAAAACTTCTGGTTTCCTTGCATATTTCATGAGTTTTGGAAGAATACTGGACATTTTAAATATATAATGGTGACAATTAGATTCTCTTAGCTTCTCAGAGTTTTGTTTTTACAGCTTGTTGTGTGGGGTGCTATGTCTAGTGATTCTTCTGAACTTACTTTGTAAAATGTTTATTTTTTGTTGTGTGTGGCCTCTGGAATGACTGCCTATTAGCTCAGTGGTCAGCTGATGATTTGGCAAAGATTCCCTAAATATTTAGAACCAGACAAAACAAACACACACACACACACACACACACACACACACACACGTGTCTTCTTGTCCTTGCTGGTGGCTCTGTGTGTATGATGTATCATACCTTCAGTATTCAGCTGGCTAGTGTCTTATTCCCCAGTCTTTTTTCCTAGACTTTGTGATGTGTCCATTGTTTGCCCAGACATTTTCCTTTGCCCAATTTAGCACCATCTAATAAGTTGCCTTTTAATGTTTTTCACCACTGCCTTCTCTGCTCTAGTAGAGTTCTGAGTTTGGCAAAGTAAAGGCAGCTCTTTTATACAATGTCAAGGGCAGATCAAAACAACCACAGTTTTTTGAGAACACCTCTGCTCCCTCCAGCATCAGAAATGTCACCAAAAACTTAGGTTCGCATCTTCCATAGCCTAAGAATTAGCTGAGTTCTAATTCTTAAGCACTTGCCTGATTGCCGTAAACTTTGATTGGTTTCCAGAGTTCAGTTAAAGTTGATTCTGACAGATTTTGCCAGGTTATTCACTGTTTCATTGGAGGGTCGGACCCTTAGAGTTTTCTATCCTGCCATGTTCACTGACTTTTCATCACCCATTGTTTCAGTTTTGATGAGCATATATTACTTTCATTTGTTTTTTAAAGAATGACAATGTCTTTTCTTTACAGAGGTTATCCAAGTGTTAAAATCATTCATAGTGAGCTTGCCAGAGAACTATATCACACTTAGGAAAAGAATCCTGGCAAATTAATCTAGTAGAACTCTAATATCAACTGTGTTAAAAATGGTCAACTCAGTCATAGCCCTGTCAAAAACTTTTCTCTATGAGCCAAAAAGATAAAAAGCTCTCTGCTGAAGTTGGAAGTTGAATGTGTTAAGATTCAGGCCTAGCAGAAAGTGATGTAAAATGTGTTAGACAAGCCAACACATATCAGTCTTTACCTTTAAAACTTCCACTGGAAGCCAGGTGCTGTATGTATACCTATAATCCCATTTATTCAGGAGGCTGAAGCTGGAAGATCACTTGAGCCCAGGAGTTTGATGACAGCCTGGGCAACATATTGAAATTCTGTCTCAAAAAACAAAAATACACAAACAAAATTTCAATTGAATATTTTCACACTGTAGTTATGATAACATGTTTGATATACTTTATCAGATTAATGGGAATATAACAGTTCTTCTCACTCCTTCTCAAAATAGTAGCCCTTTGTGAAGTTATTCAGCCCAAAATTGAAGCTAACAAAGGGGACTGATTATGAAAAAGAATCAAGTATTTTCCTTATTTGAATTCTCTTTTTATCTATATGCAAGCAGTGTGTACTTGAAAAATTACTTAACCTCTCTCTCTCTCTCACCTCATCAGTAAAATCTGCCTGGTAATAACTGTACTTACATCATAGGCTTGTTATGTGGATAAAAACAAGTTAAGATTCATTAAGCATGTTACATTATATAAATACATAATCTAATTTTAGGTACAACATGTCTAGAGCATGTCTTTTTAGATAGAAACATCTCTAAGCTTTTCAGCTTTATCAACTTAAAATAGAGCTTTTTGGTGAAATAACTCTATTGGGTGGGTTCTTAAGAGGAAAATAGCCAGGCAGGGTTTTTGTGTAGCCTGAGAGGTCAGTTCCTTAACAGAAATTGTCTGTATACATGAAGTTGGTGAACTGCATGTTAAAATGTAATGATCTGGGAGATCAGGAGGATGGGCCAACATAGAGATAAGGCTAAAAAGATGGAAAAATACAGTTGATGAAGACACTAAAGGTAACTACTGAAATGTTTGTAATAGGAGAGCCATCTGGCCAAATTTGTTTTTTGAGTATATACTGTGGCAGAAAAAAATGGAGTATTTGGGTCAGAATGGCAAGAATGGAAGCAAGGAAATGCCTTGGGTGACTATTAGTCATTTTTTAAAAATAAGTCATAGATGTTATATGATTAGCATCTATCAGTTTTTATGTAGCTGGGCACGGTGGAGCACACTTGTATTCCCAGCAGCTCCAGAGGCTGAGATAGGAGAGGATGTGGCTCAGTGGTCAATTGCCCCAGAGTTCAATCCCCAGTACCTGCCCCCCCACACACCAAAAAAAAAAAAAAGGATATGTAAGCTCTTATTTTGTAAGAAATCTACTTTGGGAGTAATTTTCTCTCTGGTACAGTCTCAATTTAATAAAATATGAAATCCAAATTAGAGAATGGTTATTCAGTTGACACTTGGCTTCTGATCAACCAAAAGATTCATCACACATTTCCATTAGATAATCATTTCTTTCTACCACAGATAACCTGTAGTCTAATGCAGGGAAGACATCAATTTCATTGAGCAAATTAGAATGAAAAATAACCATATTACCTGCAAAACTTACTTTGCTAATTTTCTAGTTCTCAGCCTTTTAATCACAAAAATATTAATACCTAGCATAGGATACTGAGCAGAAGCAACCAGCCCCAGAAAACTGGTAATGAAAATGATAGTTTATAAAAGGAAATCTTTACAGATTAAATATAGTCTTACTTTATCTTTCTCCATCTGTTTCTTTAACAGCTTTTTAGTCCCACTGTAAAAATCCTTGTTTTTTTAATTTGTTAGTCATTTGAACTTTTTATTAGTTGGAGGAATTAATTGGACAAATAGCTATAAAATAAAAGGTAAAATTTTATAAGAAACTTTATTATCATTTTGCCTCATGAATATGTTATTGAAATTTCTTTTAAACTTAGTAGACATAAAATTTTAAATCCCAGTGTATTCTTTGTTCTTTATTTGTGTATTTTGTATTAGCCATGTAGAATGTTATTCTCTGATTTTACCTGTGCATACAAGATTATATAAAATGTAATTTTAACATTCACTTAATCTGAAGTACTGAACCAAGTGTCCTTTAGAATATATTTAAACTATATTAGTAATATACAAGTAGTGGGAAAATTTATTTCTACAAATACTGGGGAAATTGGAAAACATTGAAAACATCTTTTAAAGTACTGAAAAATATTTAAGTATAATATACATAACTATTTTAAATTATAATTTTTAGATAAATGCAAATTTAACTGCCTTCAAATACGCATACTTTTTGACATGTGAAATTGATATTCCATAAATTGTTGCTGAATGTTAAATTCAATATAAATAACAATAAATAAAGTACATATGGTAAGCCTGGGATTCAGAAATTAGCTTTAAGATTCTCAAATAAATAAAGACCTTCTTTGAAGGCACACAGATGTATTAATTTTTAATTTGCTTCTTTTTGATCTCTTAATTACTGAAAAAGATTTATTGGTTAATTTTAGGAAGGCAAGTGTTTGAAAAGTTTTGCCAAATACTGTCTTCTTTAAATGACTGTATGGTAATGAAAAGTTAAGAGGAGAGCCAAATTAGATTGAATAATTGTTCAGTCATGTGGGTCAGGCTAGCTGCGTAGCCTGGTTGTTAGACTGATTGCTCAAATTACATTGCCTGGAGTCCTGCACTTGGATGGCTGTCTTCTCAGATCTTAACAAGGTTCTGGGAATTTCTTTTTCTGACAAAGTTTGCTTTGTATTTCCCCCTCCCCCTACCACCTCCAGGATGCTTCATCTGCAGACATCAGAAAAGCATATCGTAAGCTTTCACTGACTTTACATCCAGACAAGAATAAAGATGAAAATGCAGAAACTCAGTTTAGACAAGTAAGTGAAATATGCCTTTATATATATATTGTGACAATTGTAATAATAATTATATTTATGGTTGAATATTAATTTACATGTAGAATATTTCCTTTTAAAAATGAAATAGTAGTCTAAAATATAAATTTATTCAATTTTTTAATGAAATAAGTTTTCACCAACATTTTGTAGTGTCAGACTCTCTAAATGCTTGGAGGGTCATAATTGTCATAATTTTCTTGTCTAAATTACAGCTTTTGTTTTTAAAAGGTGTATTTTAAGATAAGCTATTAGCTTTTGCTGCTTTCACAAAGATTCTTTTTGACCTCAACCATTTTTTTTATCCTCTTAAGGTGCTACCCAAAACGTAAAACATTACTTATAGTTAAGATTTATCTGTTTATTGCACTTATGCACACATAGGGTTTTCTGCATGTACATTATAGAGCCTTCACTTTCCTGTGTGTTATTTCTTATAGTTGAGAGTATTTTTGTTTTAAAGTAATGCTTCTGTTTTAGTTGGTGGCCATTTATGAAGTTTTAAAGGATGATGAACGAAGGCAGAGGTGAGTGTTTATTTGTGCTTCTGAATTAAGATGTAGTTTCATGCAACATCTTCTAAAAAGAATTTAGTCTTACTGAACATTTTATTTATTATAAGTTGGTGTTCTATTTTCATTCCTTCCCAGAAATCCAGTGTTTACAACTGTATTTTTTACAAATGTAGTTTTTAAAAAAAATTTACAATTAAATGTAATTTTTGTTGAAATATTTACTAGTTTGAATCAGTATTTATAGACTCTAAGATCAGGAGTCAAAACTTTAGGCGGTTCTGCTTCATAGATAAGATTTTTAACATGGATGTTTATGCCCTGGGAAATACAAATACCACTTGTTTCCAAACAAATGTCCATTCTATTTGATATATCTGTATTAGTTCCTATCTGATATGTGGTTGTTGGTCTTCCTTCTCTCATTTCTTAAATGTTTATAATTAGCCTGTTAAAGATAGTCAAGTTGATACATTCTCTTTCTTGGTTGTAGATGGACAGAATACCTTTATTTTGTTTATTTAGTTTTTATGTGGTGTGGTGGATCAAATCCAGTGGCTCATATGTACTAGGCAAGCACTCTATAACTGAGCCACAACCTAGCCCTTAGTACGCTTCCATGTTTCCTCACTCTCAAAATAATTAACCAAATTTATGACTGAAAAAATATTCATGCTTTTCTCATTTCTTTTGCCTTCATCCCATTTCTTAATTCTGCTCAAGTTATTGTGTTTAGTGTTAAACCTCAAAATGGAGACAGCCTCTTACTCTGGGACTTCTCTGTGCCCCTTTCATAAGAGGGTAATACTCTTACATAGTGGTTTCTAGTTCCATTGATTTAAGAAGAGATTGCAGAGAGGCTCCTTTCCTTTACTCCCTTTAGAATGTGTGGAATATGGATACTATTGTGGGGCTTCGAAGTTTTATAAGTCAGACTCACAGTAAGATATACATTCAAAATAATACCTCAGGGGACACACACACACACACACACACACACACACACACACACACACACCTGAAATAAAAGGCTCACAAAACCCTATTGTATTTGAAAGAGACTTGATTTTTTCCATTCTGGTCTGTCTAGTCTCCCACCCCACCAAAGCTGCTTTGGTCCACAAAATTGATTTCATGAGACATGATCCACAATCCAAAATTTTAAAATGTTGCCTTCCAGTTTTAAAAAAAAAAAAAAGTACTTAAAACAACAACAATCCACCAACCTCAAAGCTCAGTTATTTGAATTATAAGCTTAAAGCCAACTTAAGTATTTGTATCTATCTGTGGTACTAAAAATACATCTTAAAAACAACTCTGAAAATATGCTATGAACATCATTTTGAGTCTTTCTTCAAATGTATTGTCCAGAATTATTCTGTATCCTAAAATGTTAGCTACCACTCTTGGCTGTCATCTTGACTGTTTAGTTTGAATACCTCCTCAGTTTGTCAGATTGCAAAGCAAGGAATCAAGGTATTCTCTTGAAATATTCTTGGCTTTATAACAAGGGCTGGCATTGATCCAGGTATCATAGCAGACATTCCTTGGGTTTGAGATAATCTATAGTGTTGAAAGAGTCCTAAAAGTGTGTTGAAAGAAGTGTTGGTCATTCTGTGCAAATTTTCCAGTAGTTTCTTTCAATGAGCCCCTACTTTTGTTTCACACATCAAAAATGTGTCTGTAAAGATAGCTTTATTTAGTCTTCCAACATGTTGAGCATCAGAGTTTGTCTTTTTGTTTGTTGTTGTCAATAAACTTTGTAACAATATCTTTCAGTTACTGAAATTATCTGTCTTTTCATATGAATCACTTCTTATATATAAGCCGTCTTCTCATTAACATAAACTCATCTAACATTTTCTCTCTAGGATTAGTTCCCTCTGCGTTTATTTAGAGTATTGGTAGAAAAAATGGATCTGACAGTTACACAAACAGCTGTAGTATTTATACCCCTTGAGGCCCAAGTAACTCTTTGGTAACTGGTTTTCCTTGAGGCAAAAGTCTTAACTAATCAAGCTGAGACTCACTCCTCTAAAGCTTGTGCCTGAGGCCAGGTGACCTGTGAGTATTTAAGTGAGAAAAGCATCTCTGCAGACAATTACCTAATGTTCATAATTCCTTAAAAAATAAAAGAAAAGAAAGAAAGAATAGAACACTGCTTTATCTTCTACAGAAGATTGTCTCATATTGGCCTTAAAAGTATTCTTGATATCATAATTGTTTATAATAAATATTCATTAAATAAGTGTTTTTAAAAGTGTAACCTTCCAGGGCTAAGGATATAGTTCAGTGGCAGAACACCTGCCCAAAATGTGCAAGGTGCTGGTTTGGAGTTCATCTCCTGCGCACACATTAAAAGTGATCTTCTGGGAATTTGCAGTTTGGAAAATTGTCAGACATGTTTTCTTTTCTTTTTTTTTTCCTTACATGTGAAATAATCAGATGTATTATCTAAATTTTGATTGAAAAGGGAAGAGAAATGAAATAAGCAACAAGCTGGATAATGTTTTTAAGAAAAACACAAGTATTATTTTATTTCATAACAGCCAAAGTATTAATTATATATCATGAAAATATTTTGCTTTAAGTTTACAACTCATTTACTGTTGATAATGTACAGAGTTTTACAAACCATCACTGCAATCCAGATTTTTAATATTTCTATTATTTCAAAAAATTCACTCAAGGGATTGGGGTTGTGGCTCAGTGGTAGAGCACTTGCCTAGCATGTGTGAGGCACTGGGTTCTATTCTCAGCACCATGTATAAATAAAATAAAGGTCCATTGACAATTAAAAAATATTTTTGAAAAAATTCACTCAAAACTCATTTTCAGGCACTCTTGTCTCTGATCCCTATTTCTGGGCAATCACTGATCTACTTTACATGCCTGTAAATTTGTCAGTGCTGCTTATTTCATATAAATTGAATCATGTAGTATATAGTCTTTTGCATCTGGCTTCCTTCTAGTAAAATAATATTTTTGAGGTTTATCCATATTGTAGCACTTCATTCTTTTTTATTACTAAATAGTATTCCGTTGTGTAGATATACTACTTTTTTGCATCCATTCACCAATTGATGGACCTTTGAGTTGTTTCTACTTTTCTGTGATGTTAAATAATGCTGCTGTGAATATTTATGAATAAATCTTTGTGTAGATGTATGTTTTCATTTCTTTTAGGTAGATTCCTAGGAATGCAATTATGAATAAACTTTTAGACCCCTATTCTCCCAAAAGCATAAGCTGTATCATGAAAATAACGGGTTTTACTGGTTAGTGGTGTGAGGAAACTTAGCATAGCAGCCTTTCTTAAACTCCTTAGGTAACTTACTTATTTTGGGGAACAGTAGCCCAGCTACTGGTCCAACATAAATTTCTATACATGTGCCCTGAGTTTAGCTAAGTGTTGGGTTCCAGTCATCATACACACACACACATACACACCGTATATATGTAACTGTATATATACATACATATTAAATAAAAGTATTGGGTACCAGTTATATATATATATATATATATATATATATATATATATATATGCGCGCGCGTTTGTGTGTGTGTGTGTGTGTGTGTGTATAATATGACTAAAGTACAATCTACTTATATATATATACACACACACACATTACATTGTGCTTTAGTTATATTAACATAATTTACTTTTGTTTTAAATCTGTTATAAATTTTAACCAGTATTTTTTTTGCTCATCCAATTATGCAGATTAAAATCTTTTTGTCTATTTTGTTTCTGTATTTATGAAAATTGAATGTATTTTTTAGTTTACTAAATGAAATCATGTTTTGTTTACAGTGCAATTGAAGGTATAGTTATCAGCCTCAGTTAGATAAAATTTTAAAAATGCATTACCTAGTTATTGTTGTTTGATTACAGATTTGTTTTAATCAAAATAAACATTAAGCTGAGAATAAAAAATCTCATTTTATAACCTACCTAATTTGAAGATATGACACATATACAATGTAGAAAGTGCTAAGTACCACAATTTTTAACATATGTGTATATTGTATGTTAAATATATATATGTATACACATGTATGTATATATGTATAAACATATTTAAAGAAAGCATAGGATCAGTTAATTTTGTCTTGTTTTCTGTTTATGATCTCTATATAATTAACTTTTACTGGAAATTTTGAAATCTGACCCAAATTAAATTTATGTTGTTGTTAAGCTAAAAATTTAAGCTTTATATGATGGGAATCACAATTTAGTCAAGTGCCAGAATAATTCATTTTCAAAATACACAAATTTTCTATTTTAGTTTCTGTTTTGTTTCAAAATGTGCTGATATTTTAAATTTACATAATTTTTCCTGTTGGTAATTCAAAATTTTAAGATTTTACTTGTTTTCTAGAAACTATTTATATTAGGCTGAATATTTTTGATGAACTGTGGGTTCTGAATGGAACTTACTAAAGATTAGACAACCATTATTTCATGTTTATCACATACATTTTAAGAAAATCAAATGAAATAAGCATGCATTAGGTCATATGTTAGATATGTGGAAATGATCAGTGTTTTTATTTAGAAGAAAATACCTTACAGTTATATGACTTTTTGCATTAATGATGTTTTTATCATAGAGATTTGCTTCTGTGTGTTCTATAACACATTTATACATTTATACATTTTTAAGGAATTTTTAAAAAAATATTTATTTTTTAGTTTTAGGTGAACATAATATCTTTATTTTATCTTTATGTGGTGCTGAGGATTGGACCCAGTGCCTCACACATGCTAGGCGAGTGCTCTACTGCTGACACAACCCCAGCCCCATTTCTACATTCTTGATCTGGTTTTCACACACAATTAAGAACAGTTTGGATCAGTCTCAATTATAGAGTATTTTAACAGTATTATGTGCTTAAATATAAAAACATGATAAAGGGATGTCTTAAATTTTGTAGTGTTAACACATGTTTTTCTTTAAGTAGCTTATTGAAAAATACAGTGCCTATGTGTTTAAGAAGTGTATTTGTCTTTTCAGTGTTTTATCAGGAAAGCAGTAATTTATCTTTTAACAGTATAAATTCTAAAAAGTGAATTTTAATAGAAGCCATCTTCCCTTAAAATTATCAGTCCCCTAGGTCATAATGTTCATTGATAATAAAATCAATAGAACATGATTCTAAGCTTAATCCTTGGACACTATTGTTTAGAGTAGCAGACATAATCTAATAAATATCTGGTTGTGTTTAATATGTTCAGTACACGAGGTTTTGCTACTTTTAAATTTGGTTGTACACTAAATACAGTTTATACGGGGACTAGAAAAGTAAGTATTAACAGATGCTTAGCATTTTCAGCAGTATTAATAATAAAATATTTGATAGGAAATTCTTAACTATGAGTTCAACCATGTATTTTTCCAGTGCAGTTAAGATATAAAACAAATTTGGCATTTAGCACTGCTTCTAGAAAATTGTCTCCACTTTCTTAGATGGTCTTCATTAATAAGCTTACTTTTTTCACAAAGTCATTTCAGAGAGATTTGCTGGAGATAATAATTTTTATATTAGGCTCCTCCACCCCCAATGAATATGAAGTAAAATAAGGATTTAGAATAAACTTGGAACTTAACATTCATTGGACTTCATTTGAATGTTATAATCGTGTGCTGTAGTAATTGAAACCTTTTTACTTTTCCACATCTAGTTTTAAATGAGATAGTTTTTTTAAAAAAAATTTAAATATAATTTTTTAAGAAAAGTAATGGTAGGGTTTTTTGTCATTATATTTTGATGTTAGTATTCAAGAATTGCTGCAAATATTGAACAGGAGGATATTTAGCATCAAATTTTTCTTGACCCTGCTACTATACAACCATATTTTAATTTCTGTACTCTCACATATAATACACAGTTTGCATTTTAAGAGTTTAATGTTAATTAATTTTCTTTGTTTTCAAAATTTGTTTATTCTTATCTAATAGTATTATTAATAATCTAAGTTGATTTAAGAGTCAGATGTTCTAGAATTGCTAATAAAATATATTTTGCATTAATAACCAGTCTTTTCAATGGAAATAGAAGTTGCCTGTAATAGACCCTCTGCTTAAATTTTTTTAGCATATCTCCAAGGTATCAATTTAATAACTATCAAAGTAACTACTGCAGTTGTAGCATTTAAATTGATTTACACGTCAAGACTGGCAGTTTAGCAGCTGCGCTATTATTCCTAGATCGGTCAATTTACTTGAGAAAAACCTACTACTGAGTTCTTCTGACCTGCCTGACAATATAGACCCTATTTCTATTCCTGTAATTAGGCCTGCGACTAACTCAGAATATTTTTAATTAAAATATTTTGGTCAATGTGTTGCACCAAATTAGGCCTTTCAGTGAAGATTTAATTCTGGATATAGTGTGATTAGAATATTTAATGAGTTGTGTTCAATTAAGACTAACAGGTTGTGTGTGTTGAACATAAAAGTGTTTGTGAGCATTTTGTGTTTCACAGTCATAAACAATTACTTCTTATTTTTAATCTTAAAAATATTTGCTTTAATAACTGATAGGTAAATTTAAATTCAGTTGAAATTTTATTTTAAAGAAATTTTTTAAATAAAAAAATATACTTTATCCCTGTAGTACCAGGAAAGATAATTTAAATGTATTGCAAGGAAAGGTTTTTTTACTTATTAATGTTCTTCCTTCCCAGCAAAAGCCAAAAATGAGGAAATTGCCACTTTTTAAATGGTTACAAATAAGCAGTTTTATTAAGAAGTCTGACATAAATGTTGACTGTTTTCATATCCCTTTTTTTTTCTAAAGGAAGGTGAGCAATACAAAATACAAAGTGCTCATTTTATAGCTTTAAGTTTTTTGGATAAAATAAGGCATATAAATGTTTTAACCTTGAATCACCATAGTATGAGGTTAGAACAAAAGACACAGACTAAAAATTTTATCCTGAATTTGATTCAATATATATGTAATTCATGGTAACAAAACCTCTGATTTTGATTTTTCTCCCAGCAAGAGCCTTCCTTTTCTTATGGACTTTTGTGGTGTTAGCTTTTTCTTGTGAACTTTTTGTGATTCGAGACTGTGGTTGACAGGTAGATCATTTGTACCTCCTTTAGATTAGATCCTGGGGTTCTGTAAAACATAGTGTATTCTTACTGTGCACATTCTTAAAGGTTGTCAGTATTTGGAGCCACATACAGTGCTTTGAATTCACTAGACACTATATGCTGGTAATCTACGTAATTTATGTTATCTATTTGGGAAAATTCTTTTCTTTTTAAATATAGGTACAAATAAAGCTTTTTGTTTTTATTTTAAAGACCCCATGAATAACCTTTATATTTGCTACTGTAGGTATGATGATATTCTGATCAATGGACTTCCAGATTGGCGGCAGCCTGTATTCTACTACAGGCGGGTGAGAAAAATGAGCAATGCTGAGCTGGCATTACTCTTGTTCATTATTCTCACAGTGGGTCATTATGCTGTGGTTTGGTCAATCTACCTGGAAAAACAATTGGTAAGTATTGGTGATAAATCAAATGATCTGGCTTCCTTCATTTCATGTGGAATTTCAGACATTTATTTTTCAAGTGATGAGAATTTCTATTTTCAACATATACTCATCATTCTAATTGTTTTACACTCAATAGTTAGTGTTTTATTTATTCCTAAGAAGTACCAATGTAATAAGAAAAATAATATTGCTTTTTAAAAAATGTGGCACTCAGGGGCTGGGGTTATGGGTCAGTGGTAGGGCATTTGCCTAGCTTGTGTGAGGCACTGGGTTCGATTCTCAGCATCACATATAAATAAATAAAATAAAGATCCATTGACAACTAAAAAATATTTTTAAAAATATGGCACTCATTTTAAAACTTTTCGAAGATCTGAATATCTAGCTGAAAATAAGAAAGTACATGTTTTCTTAATTATCACCTTTTAAATAGAATTATTTTTAATATAAGATTTATTCTTGAAATTTTTTGTCACAGGCCCTTACATAATGAATGTTTATTTTAAAAACATTTTAACTAAATTCATAAGATTCAAGATTAATGTATTTTATGACTTCAGAGATTGGTTTAATAGAAAATTATTACATTTTTCTTGGTCTGAAAAGCTATTATACACTTTATTCTGCCATGGGTTTTTATTTATATGCTAAAGGTAATCAAACATATTTATCAGGATTCATGAATTAGCATCTGTTTACTCATTCCTTTTGAAGAGACATTATTAAAGTCGCATGAATGAGAAAAAGTAAGTTGAATGCTTTTTCTTAGAAAACTTTGATTGCTATGGAGATGCACATGACTGACAGTGCCAACTTCATGTGTGTTAAGGCCTGGATACCATGGCAACAGTCATTGTGAAAGATTGATGATTTTACTTAATTATGTTGGACCCTACATACATTTGCATAAATGTACCTCTGAAGTGTTTACTCTTCACAGAAGCATCTTGATAACATTTAAGAATACATGTTAATGATAACCTGTAACCATAATTCTTTCCACATTAAGGATGAACTGCTTAGTAGAAAAAAGAGAGAAAAGAAAAAAAAGACAGGCAACAAGAGTGTGGATATATCAAAACTTGGTGCTTCAGAAAAAAATGAAAGGTAGGAGTATATAAAAATACTTTATAACTTGAAACTTTTTAAATGTCTTTAATATGATTCAACATCATATGTATATCCATTTCAGATATGCTTTCATTTTTATCTATAGTAGGTTTATAAAGACTAGTGAGCTGAAGTTTGTAAGACAAATTCTAATCTTTAAGAAAATTAGTAAAGTGCTTATATATATATATATATATGTATATATATATATATATATATTTAAATAATATAAACTCTCAAATTCTTGTAGTATGAAATTTTGTACTAAACTTTAGAAACAAAATATTACTAAAAGAATCTATCTCTTAGCTCAGGAATGACAATATATAAAGAGGCAGTGATATGTGGTACACTCAAAAAGATACCATGATTTCTTCTATTGATTCATAGAAAGAAATAAGTGGTTTAAATAGTTCACACAGCATGACATAAACTGGATCAATGTGGAATGGAGATCAGAGACCATTCTGCCTGTCTTCT
Organism: Urocitellus parryii; assembly: GCF_045843805.1. Classification (NCBI taxonomy): domain Eukaryota; kingdom Metazoa; phylum Chordata; class Mammalia; order Rodentia; family Sciuridae; genus Urocitellus; species Urocitellus parryii. The sequence goes on along the minus strand of NC_135539.1, from coordinate 63,628,522 downwards.
GTTCTGATGACATCAGTGAGTAATGCTTCAGTGAACTGCAAATGACATTAATTTTTATGTATTGGTTTGTTTATGCTACAGTCTTTGGATCTGGTTGTCAGCACTTGGGAACATTCTGACTATGGTTAGTCTTTTATAGCTGAAGTAATCATAAGGTTTAAGAATTCATTATGCAAAAGTGATGAAAGGTCCAGGTTAGAAAAGGATTTTTGTTTGTTTATAATTTGAGTATGAGTCTCCTTTCCCAAAATCTTAACCTAGATTCTCTTACTTTTTATATATTATTGCATTTGTAAGTATTGCATTTCATAGTAGAGTAAAATTAAGTGATAACATCAATATTCTTCATTGAATATTTTTACTTTTTTGATTAAAATAGGTGTTCAAAAAAGAATTCATGATCTTTTAAAAAACATTTTGTTTTGTTTCCTAGCATTTTCTGTTTCACTGATTTGTTTGGGTTTTTCCCCTTTTAGATTGCTAATAAAACCACAGTGGCATGATTTGCTTCCATGCAAGCTAGGAATTTGGTTTTGCCTTACACTAAAAGCCTTGCCTCATCTAATTCAGGTAAAAGGTACTTCTTTCATATCCTATTAGATGCTTTCTCTTTTAGTTATTCATGAAATAATTTAGGCCAGTGTCTGCTATCTGAATGCTATTATACACATATGCTTTATAAGATTGATTGAATTGAATGATATTATTATAAGTTAAACCTAATTTAGAGTAGTTTCAAGATTGTTTAGTTATCTTATTGCTATAATTATCTCTTACTTTTGCTTTTAGAACACCTTAGAATTCCAGGACACTAGGAAAAGGAAAAAAAAAATTCTATCGTTAGGACAGATATAAAAGCAGTAAAAGTTTAATCTATTATAATGAAAGGCATAACCGGTAAAAAGGAACAGAACTCAAGTGGCTTATCACCTATTATTTTAATAGCATTTGAGTACATGATGTTTTTTTTTAAAGCCCTTAACATGAGCATCTGTATAATTATGCAAAAATATATATATTGCTTTTCATTTATTTGCAATTTTAAGAAGAGTGAGGACATTTTGTTTTCTGATAATCAGAGTGTCTTTTTCAAGATAATACCCAATAAAATGTGGGTATATATATATTTATATGGCAATTAACATACAAAATGTGTTCTATTAAATTATTGCTTTTGCTAATTCTAATTGTTTTGCTTACTTAGAAAATTCCCAACACATAAATGTAATACTTGAAAGTAAGTAAATACTTTTTACTGCAGAGATTTTTGAAGTTTTTGAGATTATAATTTTGGAGGAGAAATGTTTTGCTTCAGTAAATAAGTGTATTTAAGCTAGAGAACCAGTTCTGCCTACTTTGTTTTTAGTTATCATCAGAGCTATCAATCTTAAATACTTATTTGTTATTTTACTCTAAGTAATTTGCAGTCATTTATTTGGTAAAATTAACATATTTCTTAGCATGCAGGGTAATTTTCCAAACAAGAACTAATGTATTTCAGTGGCTTAGCTTTACAATTTATTTTAAATTATTTGCCTATGGTATCTAGACCCATCAGATTAAACAACTGTTTTGCTTCATCATAAATTTTTAGAAAATAAGAAATTTTACAAAATCTTTATATTCTCTTTAGGAACTACTTTCTTAAACTGTTTGATTGGTTTGAATTTTAAAGTTTCTACTTACCTTTTGGTACCTTTTGCCTATCAACTTTTAGATACTTATGCATTAGCCTTTCAGGGCCTCTATAAATCTAACTTTTAAATTTTAAATCTAATAATCTAAATTATTTCTTCCTCACAAATGCATTCTAGAAGAAAAACAAGATGATTTTTTCCTTTTGCTTAAGCTAATGATTTGGAGATATAAGATTAATTTTTCTGAACTGGTTGTGGTAGCACACACCTGTAATCCCAGCTACACAAGAGGCTGAGTCAGAGGGAGCACAAGTTTGAAGCCAGTTTTAGTAACTTGGCAAGATCCTGTGTGAAAATAAAAAATAGCAAGGGCTGAGGATGTAGCTCAGTGGAACAGTGCCCCTGGGTTCAATTCACAGAAGGGGAGGATGGTTATAGGAGGAAGGGAGGAAGAAATGGGAGGGGGTAGTCTGAGGAAAAGGGAGGTGAAAGGGAGAGAGGGAAAGGAAGGAAGAGAGGGAGGAAGGAAGAGTCAAGATCAGTTTTTCTGGTGGTCACTGACAAAATAATGTAATACAGTTTGCTTTTACTGATTGTAGTAGTGTAATAAGTATTTTAGATTGATAGACATATAATTTATGTAAGACATTAGCAAACAATACTGAATAGTTGCTGTTAGGATTAGATTTTTGTTCACTTTTTTTTTGGTTCGTTGTGAACCTTTGTATTAATTCATAATAAAATTCTATATTGGTTCATCCATAAAACTATAATGTGAATACATATGCTTGATGATACACATTTTTATGTGATTCTTCTTTGAGAACCTCTTAAATAGCATACTTAGGACATTTAGAAAAATTCATTTTAACAGAAAGCAATCTGAATTGGTGATTGGTACAATAGTCAAAAAAGGGCCCTACTAAAGACCTAAGCATAAATGTCGGGGTATGGCAGTGCACACCTAAAATCCCAGTGGTTTAGGAGGCTTTAACAGGAAGATGGCAAGTTCAAAGCTAGCCTCAGCAATTTAGCAGTGCCCTAAGCAACCTAGAGAAAATGTTGAAAAATGAAAAACTGAAAAGGCTGAAGATGTAACTCGGTGGTAAAGTGCCTCTGGGTTAAATTTCCAGAACCCTCTTCCCCAAAACAAAAGCAAAACAAAACCAAAATAGATAGAGACCTGCACATAAAAAATGACACATATAGCCTTAAATATTTTAAACATGTACTTCACATTTATTCACCACTCTTATAATATAGATCTATTGTTGTATTTTTTAAAGAGTACTCATTTCATTGGTTGAAGTTCCCTGTCCTTTTTCTTGCATAAACCATACCTATAATCTCAGTTTCTTTAAAGACAATCCCAATCTTGATATCTTTAAAGAAGAATCTAATTAGACTCTTAGGAAACAATGTCATTGCAGAATCCTTATAGATTTTTGTGATTTCCCCCATATAGTCTTTCATCTCTAGTTAAAAGCATCTTTAGCAAACTTACATGGAGCCTTCCAAAGCACTAAACTTGGTTCTCTTAGAAACAACTTTTATTTCCTACTCGTATTTTATCTTTTTAACATGGTTTTTAATTGACTTGTGTAATTACAAAAACAAGTATAACTGACACAAATGGGTTTTTGGTTTATTTTGTGGTACTGGGCATTGAATACTGAGGTTGCTATACCTTTAAGCTATACCCCCAGCCCTTTTTATTTTTTATTTAGATAACAGGGTCTCATAATGTTGCCCATGCTTGCCTTGAACTTGTGATTCTTCTGTCTCCTGAGCTGGTAGGATTACATAGGTTTAAAAGCTAATACAAACAGCCCTTGTAAGCATAAATAAGCAGATATTAACAAGAGTTTTACATCTTGTATGAGCCTCTTGAATTTTCATGAAAAGTTAAGTAAAACTGAGCTGCAAATATTCTAGGTAATTTTTTAAAAGTGGGAATTTTCCAGCAAGTGCAATTCACTCTGGAGAATCTGTATCCAAATCTTGTCATAGCAACATCCCTTCCCAACTTATTTTCTTTCCATTCATCCTCTAAATATCCTTTTCTTTACTGCATTTGGTATATGTATAGAGTTATCTACTGGATTGGGAAAAGTGATAGTTTTGACTCAGCTTATGCTCCAGGTTCTATTTGTTACTCAACATTAAGGACCTCTTAAGAAAACTCTGTTATTTATTGCCTATTTAGGTTACCCAAATTTATTTTCTATACCCCCTAGAAATACTTACAAATGACAGTAGTTCATTCATATACATATAGATATATACACACACATATAATTTATTATATATATAATATTTAAGCTTCATGTGGTCATATGTTTAAAAATAATGCAGCCATTTGAATAAAAATGTATAAACACATGTAAAAGTAAGGTACTACAAGGGACTCTAGAAATGAATATGCCTTCTAGGACATAAGTCAGGTAACAGTTACAACACATGAATTGAAATAACCAGGATTCAATATGGCATATAAGTTTCATGTGTATAGTATAAACAGTGAGTTCTGGGGATGTTCAAAGATGTAAGTTGTCTCTATTTAGCATGACCAGGAAACACTAAAAGGAGGAGCCACTTGAACCAAGTCTTGAAAGATGAATAGACCCTTAACAGTAAAGTACCTACTTTATGAAATAGGTCAGATACAAAGATAATATCATTGATATAGTACTTCCCATACTATCAGTTTATTAAGATACTGTGTTAAATCTGAAAGAGATCTGAGAAAAACATTGCACAGTGGCTTTTTTTTAATAAAGAGGATATCACATAGCCCATTAGTATCATCTACAATTATATTCTGTGCCTCCAGATGCTGAGTATATCCATTAAGGAATTTACATTCTAATAGATGATCAGGTATTTATATTCTAGTAGATAAATATGATATAACAAGTCTAAAATAAAATATTTAGACAGAATAAAGTTACTTGATAGAATAGGAAAATATTTTTATCTTACTTGTCTGTCAAAGATATGTGTACAATGTTAGAAGTGGTAGAGACAAAGCACATAATGGTTATTAAGTGGGTAAAAAATACTCTTGAGTGATTTTGTGGTCAGGCAGGGTAGAGGTAAAAGTATGTTTTTGTGTAGTGCCCTTTGCTTTTTTCTTTTTCTGTTTCTTTCTTTCCTGTGCTAGGAATTAAACACAGGGCCCTCGCACATTCTAGGCATAAAATGTACCACTGGGTTACATCCCTACCCCATATCCCTTGCTTTTTGAGAAGGTTCTTATTCCCTCCAGTACTAAGTTGTGTTCCTTTTTTTCTCTCTAAAAAGGATTTTGTGATGATGATAAGAATTTGGTAGATTAGAAAAACAAAGCTATTATACTTGACATGTTGCTGTATAACATTATTGATAATGTTGACTTAATAAATCAAACATTTCCTAGATGGGTTCATATTCAAGGAAAAGATTGATAGAAATTGCTATTTAGCAAAATGTATGCCCCATATCATTCATGTACTTACACAGGCAGAAATGTAAAAGAAGTCAAATGAGAAACTAATGGAAAAATAATATAGAGAGTATTTGTGAATTAAGAAGTAGAGAAAAGGCTAGTGTGTGCTTGGAGAGGTAAGAACATTGGAGAAGAGTAAGATGCATTTCTATATGCAGAGAAGTTTAGGGAACTTGAGAAAGTTTGTGGAATAGTTAAGAAAGCATGTAGAATGATCAGCATAAGATGTGGAATATGAATTAGAATATATCAAGGAACTTGGACTCTATTAAGACTTGGCTTATATGCATTGAGGCTAGAAGTTATTTGTAACATGTAAAGTGTAGCCCCAATGACACTTTCACATCTTACCAGTTTGTTTATGTCTTCATGATAGTTTTGAAGGGAGTACACATTCTTTTAAGACTCAACCTGTCATTAATGTTGTTGTTATTCAGTGTTTAATTCCAGGAAATTATTCTAACCTTCATAATGTCCTTTTAGGATGTGTGTATATGTGTGCATTGGGGATTGTACCCAGAGTCTTGCACGTGATAAACATGCACTCCACCACTGAGCTATGTTCACAACCCTGGAATATTTTTAAACTGATCTTGTGTTTTGTACTCATGAAAGTAATAAAAGCTGATGAAGTATAATAAGTGTTATGTGCTTATTTTCAATCTAACTCTTACAACTTTTTAGTTTATTTTTGTCATTGTTTGTGTTGGAGCCTCATACATTTGGGTCCATAAACAATTTGGATTATTAAGATTATCTGTTTCTCAGATAAGATTAGAAAGTGCCAGATATCTTACGTGATTACCAATTTAAATCAGTCATTGTCTGAGATGAAACAGGTCTTAAGTACTCATAATTTATTTACTAGATAGTTTTACTTTCAGAGAATTCACTATTTAAGTTTCTGATATGCTTCTTAGTAATATAACTTACAAAATATAAAACTCATTTAGTTGTGCATTGCCTAAAGTTGTAATTTTTTCACATTGGTAAGTTCTAGTTCTACCATTTCTCACTACCAACCTGTTCTAACATAAACACAGTTAAAATAAAAATTATTGTAGGAAGTTTCCAGTATGTATATCCTCACTCCCATGAGAAATTAAAGATGGTGTAAGAGCAGTAACTGAGTAACGAGAAGAATCTAGTGTTGATCTAGCTTTTATTTAAATAAATAAATCAATAAAAGGGTGCTTAAGAGGGTAAAGGGAGTACGATATAGTACTTTATGGTATTATCAATAAATGAAAGCATCCTCCCTCCCAAGCAGCTTCTCCCATGGAGACTACAACTGTGGACAAGTCTGGAGGTCACCCTCCCTTACAATCAGGCCCCTTCCTTTCCAGACCCTTTTGCTTCTCTTTGCTGGGACTCTGTCAGAAACCAAACAAACAAAACATTCACAGCTAATTAGCAAGGAAGAAAAGCCTCTAAAAGACTAAGAGGCATTTGTTGCCTGTCCTTCTCAGAGTTAAGTACAGGTTTTCCAAGGGATGAAGCAGCATACTTTAGTTCTCTAAAACTTAAAAAAAAAAAAAAAAAAAAAAAAAAACCCGCTTCAGACAGATATGTTTTACACAGGAAGCACATACACAAATGAGAAGGGATAGGAAGCTGGTCTGAATTTTTATGAGTGAACTCTACTATTAAAAAGGGACAAAAAGATGCAGAAAACTGGAAAAACCTCACAACATAAGGCAAACATTCCTTACTTCAACTCTATGAGAGGAGGGCTTTAGGTGCAAGTACTCAGAAATCCAAAGACAGAATACAAAGTTTTCTAGTTTTATTGCTAAATGTAGAAAAGATGAAAAGCCATAAAATGCTAATTAGCTAGGATGTTAGAGATATTTAGTCTTATTGATTCATATTTTGTAGATGAAAAATATTTAAGACTCAGATTGATAAAGCATTTTGTCCAAAGTGATGCAACTAGTTAATGGTAGAAGTGAAACTTAAAGCAGATAAAAATAAATATTAACATATAAGAAATATAAAATCTTAAAAATAAGTTTTCTCAATAGCTGGATAACTAGAGCTTCCTATTTAGTATAATAAATTGTCTAATTCTAAACTCTCTTTCAGAATAATCAGGCTGATTTATAATTATGATAAAAGCTGTAGAAGGATTCTTAACATTGGATTGGGGCTCAATAGAGGGCTTCTATGGTCTTAGTTTATCTCTCCTCTTTGCCCAAGTGGAAAAGTAGCTTTTAGACTTTGCATCTTTTGAGTACAACTGTCTCAGGCAGAAGAGGGCACAGCTTCTGGTGTTCTGTTGTATTTTTATTTCCTTTTGTGAATTCAGTATTATTATAATTCTGTATAGAAATGTTGAATCTTATTCAAAGTATACTTATTTTTTCTATATTCTTTATTCTTTACTATAAATGTATTATACATTATGAGTAATCCTGAAATTGTAATAATAGTCAATAAAACAACAAAATTTAATATAGAGCATATCACTTTGTAGGCAGATTTTCAGAAATGTACTTTTGGTGTCTTCCTGTGATTAAGGTTATTTGTTAGCTTACAGCAAAAGAGGAGATTTGTGCTATCAAGCAATCAAAAAGAAATGGAGTGTGCTGGGACTGTACCACAGTGGCAGAGCGCTTGCCTAGCATGTGTGAGGCATTGGGTTCAATCCTTAGCACCACATAAAAATAAATAAAATAAAGGCATTCTGTCCATCTACAACTACAAAAAAAAAAAGAAAGAAAGAAAGAAAGAAAGAAAGAAAGAAAGAAAGAAAGAAAGAAAGAAAGAAAGAAAGAAAGAAAGAAAGAAAGAAATGGAGTAATGGAGTATACTCAGTCTTTTTTCCAACTACTTCTTCTCAGAGCTTTTCCACATTCTTTGTTCTCATATTTCCTGGCTTCTGCTCCCTTTAGATCAGTGCCCTTTTTTCCAACCTTTCCTTAGTTTGCTTAATGTTTTGAAGTTTATAAAAAGAGGTAAAAGCAAGCCAAAATATAACACAAGGCCAGCTCAGTATGTTATTTTTATTGTGTAATAAAGTATGTCAAAATGTTAAAAGAAAGATTTATGTATGAATTTTCTTCATATCACCACTAACCTCAGAAATATTACATCTTCAGAGTTTGGCTAAATTATCATTATTATGAAGTCTTTATAAGGACAACCAAAAAATTCCCATGGTACATTCTCTTGTACTAATTTTATAACACTTAGCATTTTGTGTTATAAATTGAACATCCCTTGATTCCAAAATCCAAAATGCACCAAAATCCAAAACTTTTTGAGTTATTGACATTGATGCTACCAGTTTGATGGCTCAGTGAACACGGAATTTATTTCATATACAATATTAAAAATGTTGTATGAAGTTACCTTCAAGAATATTGTATAAAATTATTTTCAGGCTATAAGGTATATATGAAATATAAAATAATTTTGTGTTTAGACTTGGGTCTCATCCCCAAAATATCTCATTTTATATATATATATATATATATATATATATATATATATATATATATATATATATATATAATGAAACAAATATCCAAAATTTAGAAAAAATCAGAAATCTGAAACACTTTTGTATTTTGTATGAGGGATATCCTGAAATTCCAGTAGCTGTAAATATTTTTCTAGATTATGCCATATGTCTATCATGGAAAGGGAGCATTCTGTTCTAGCTAGCCATTCAGGAACTGAGCACAATAATGTCTTTGCCAGCTTCTATCTGTGCCCATCTGAAAGATGTATTCTCCTTGCTCATCATGGCAAGTGTAGAGAGCTAGAGATTTGCATAAGCTTTTCTGTTTATTCGTAAAAGATATTATTTTTAAATTATACTTTCACCCACAGTTCATTTAGAACTAGTTCTTTGACCTACCTTATCTTAAGAGGGCATGGAAATGTGGGGGGAAAGATAAAATGCTGGGCAAGTACCATCTTCTCTTTAGCAAATATTTATGTGTCCTTACTATGTACCAGGAACTGTACCAGGCCATGGAAATTAAAATAGAAAAGAAAAATTCTGTCCTCAAGGAACTTATATTCTATATTCCAATTTAGTTTAATATTTATAATTTATTTATTTTAGCATTACCTGGGATTGAACCCAGGGCTTCACATATGCCAGATAAGCACTCTACCACTGAACTACGTGCTCATTCCTATTTTTATGCCTTTTTGAAGGACAACTTTTGTATCATATAATCCCCACATATCCTAACAACAAAAGAATACATAACAATGGTTCAGTAGATAAATATAAATAAATATGTATAACTATTTAATGACTTTTTGTGCAGGTGCCTATGCTTTACAGTTATATACAATGAATAATCATGACATAAATTTAAATTTGCCTTAGTTTCAAATGTAAAATCAAGCCCTCAACTTGTTGTCTTCACAGGTGAATATTGAACTCTTCGAGAAGTTTTGTTAAGTATAAAGAAAGTTGCTTCTAGAGTAAAAGCTTTTGCTCATAATTCTACCTATAACAATTATAAATCCCTAGAGAATCAAACTCTTTCATTTTTAATACAGTATTATGGAACTAAATCTAGGCAGTTCAGAGCCTTAATGAATTAAAGTAAGCATTCATTTATTTGTTATATATTTATTAAACCTCTATGATGAAACAGGCAATATATTAAAGATGAAGGGATGAATATGATGTTTATATTCATAGGAAATCTGTAACTCCTGTTTAGGTAAACTGGAGTTTATCCTGGACTCAAAATGATTTTTTTTTGAGGGGAGAGGTATTTTCTCTTCTAAATACAACAATTGTGTTTTCTTGAAATATCCTCTAAGGAAGAATGGGAAAGAAAAAATGTTGGAAACAGTTGATCTCTCTTTTTGAATGACTGAATCCCCTTTAGAACTTAAAGAACAGTCACCTAGTCTTTTCTTGAATACTACCTCCTGAATCAGTCTATTTTATTTTTAACAAATTTAATTACCAGAAAATGTTTCCTTGTTTGTCCAAAATCAAAACTTCCATCTCTGAAACTTATGTAGAATTCACACCATTCTTTTCTGCAGTGACCCTTAAAATATTCTGAGGTAGTTATCAGGTTATCCCAAATCTTCTCATCTCCAATCTGTTACAAGATACAGAGAGTTTCAAGCTGCCTCACCATTTGATCACTTTTCTTTTAGAGTCTTCTGTTTGTCAGTGCATCTTATAGTGTGATATCTCATGCCATAAACAAGGATAGTTGAAACAAAGTAGTTACTTAGTACAGTGGAAATTTTTTAATTATAGATTTGTTAGTGAAGTAATACTTTCTGGAAAGCACATATGTAATTATAATTTGAAAATGCAAATAGGATAAGAAGAAAAGAAAAAGCATGAGGAACATTTAAATAAAATGGAACAAATGGAAGATGCTCTGCCTTCAACCAACAGTGAATGAGACAGGAATGTATGAAAACTCTTGGATTAGCTGGAATAGGTTAAGGTGTCCAGTGCATTGCAGCCCTCAGATGAATGTTGTTTGGGATCATTTAGGTATTTTAAAGAAGAACTTTTTGTGAAATTCTGTGCTATAGCAAAAAGAAGAAACATATAGTAGAGAAATGTTCAAATTTGGCAAGACCACTAGAAAGAAGTTGCTGTTACCCAGCAACAGGTCTTTCCATTGAGGCAAGAAGGATATAGATAGAGAGAAATCATATAAGCAGCAAGACACAGGATTTGGACAGAGGCATTTGTTGAAGTATAAATCATTAAAAACTTGCCCTTTTGGTAGACAACAAGATTCTAGTCAAAATGATAAAAATATAAAGCCTAACTAGGCACAAAACATCATTCTTCAGTGTTTCCCAAACATTGACAGTTATCGTCACAATGATTTCTCTGAGTTAGGTAATTTTATTATCCCCATTTTATGGATGAGAAAATTGACCCATAGAGAAGGGAAGTGATTTGCTGAATGTCACATAGCAAGTAAAATGGCAGAGCTGGGATCTTCATCTGTGTAGTCTGGCTCCAAAATCTGTCCTCTTAATCATATCTCACTGTACTATACTATGATGATTGATTTCAACCTACCTCCTTTCACCTCTCATAAATAACTAACCTTTGCCCTTCTTTTTTTTGCATGGTGCCACATTTCCTACTCCCCTCAAGGAGCCAATGCCTTCCTGGCCTTTTCTTCTTCCCTACTATTAAAACCTACTCTGTGGAAAGAAGCTAATAAGCTCATTCATTCATTCACACCAAGGTATAAATAACTGATATGGCTTAATATAAAATAATACTCCTCCAGGGTTGAATTTTTAAGGGGGGGGGTGGGGAATATTAAGGGATGATAAAACTTTAACCCAAAACCTTGTTGAAATTTAAAGTATATATGGGCATGGGAGGATGAATAAATTGGGTGCATGACCTTCTGTACTTTTCAAGTTACACCACTGTTTAGCTGGCCCAGGACTTGTGGGAACTCTTCTAGTAGAAATGAGGTAGAAACATAAAAATGAGAATGAAAAGAATAAAGAAACATCTTTATTATATTGATGCAATGATTTTAGAAATACCTTATTATTTCCCTAATTCATTATCAGATTGATAATAAGAGTTCTGAAATAATCCTAAGAGACATAGAATGTAGAAGAAAGCTTTGACTTGGATATAGTCATAGTTGAAAAAAGATAATTCCAATCTAGGGCTTAAGTGCTCATGTATTTACTTCTGATCTGGGTGGTGTCAACGATTGGTTTTATTCCTTTATTTTCTGCAGAAATAACCTTCTCAGGTGGATCTATGATATATCTGCTTTAAAAATCTTAAGAAATCTTAGAGTCTGGGAATATTACCCTACAGTTATCTTTGATATCTTTCTTTTCTTATTCTACATTAATCATCAAGCCTTTTCATTTCTTTCTTTATAAGGTTTTTCATATATTTCAATCTAGTTGAGTTCAATTAACACTTATTGCCCACTCTATGGCAAGATACTTGCACTGGGTATACACATACCCCTATCTCAAATGTCCTATCTTCTAGGAAAGAATACAGCATTATATAATCATAAAAGTGTTTAAGTACAGAAGTAGCATACAGGAGGGAATTACTCTGCAGAAGATATTGCTTCAACAGTTTTCAACTATGGAAAGTAGTTTGCCAGAATAATGGTGGGGGAGCAAAATCACTTCAGCTAGAGGGCCAAGCGAATGTAGTCATGGAAACACAGTGTGAACTGGTAGCTACAAGTGTTGTTGCTGTAGAATATGAAGTTTAAGTCAAGGAATGTAGGGAATATGTTTTACTTTTTTTTTTCATTGTTAGGATCATCATATACCTAAAGCATCAATTTGTTTATTTTCATGTCTGTGATTATTTAAGGCCTAGTCATTTGGGGGGCACCTTGCTGAAGTCTTACATATGTGTCACTCATTGAGACTTTAGCCACTATATCTTACCTAAGTGTGTGTATTATGTGTCCTCAATCCTCCATTATTATAGTTCTCTACTGGCATCTAAAGGTGATGACTTTTCATTTATATCACCATGTTCATATTTGTTTTATCATCAGATCTGCACATAATAATTTTGAAAATATATTGGAGGTAAGGGACTAATATGAAAATAGACTGAGTGCTGCCAAATAATTCAGTTCAGAAAGTGAGTTTTTCTCTGTCCATCTAGTAGTATGATTTCAAGAAAATGCCATATGATGGAAGAAAACAGGAAGTGTAAAGCTCCTTTTCATATTTGAGAGAAAACAGTTTACTTAAATTTATACTCATGCAGTTTCTGGCTTTAGCTCTTCAGGAGAGAAAACTTGTAGAGAAGTATTTATTCAGTTTCTTGTGTTCATCATAAAATTTGAAAATATATATTAAAAAAGAATGGCTACTTATAAAATGAATATACTGCTTTAAAAGGAAATTATAGTGAAAACACTGTGAAAACAAACTGATTTTTATGTTAATTTGCTTATAACTTCTTTTTTAAGGATGCTGGGCAGTTTTATGCTAAATATAAAGAAACAAGATTGAAGGAAAAAGAAGATGCACTGACTAGAAATGAACTTGAAACACTTCCAAGTGAGTTTTAAAGATTTTCTTACTTTGTTAACAGTGTCATATAAAACTGACTAAATTTGGATTGCCTTTAAATTCATATTCAGTAGTCATTAAATTTTTTAAGATTTCTGTACACTTTCCAATAGATTCACTTGTACTTAATGTATTGTGCATAGAAAATTCTTTATTACTAAACTCAAAGTCCAAAATCCAAAGGAGGGATAAAATCAATATGGAGTCACACAACTCCTCAAGTACGGGGCCATCCAAAATCTACAAAGTCCTATTATATTCAGTACTATAATTATAATTGATTTGGGAGATGAGCACTAGGGAGTGAACCCAGGGTCACTCTACTACTGAGCTACTTTCCCAGCCCTTTTTATTTTTTATGTTGAGACAGAGTCTCACTAAGCTGGAGAGGCTGGCCTTGAACTTGTATCCTCCTGCCTCAGCTGCCTTAGTTGCTGGGATTATAGGCATACGTCACCATACCAGGCACAATTGATATTTAGTGCCAAATCTAATCAACTACCATATATTTTAACAGTACTGTACAATGCTATAGTATTGTTTTGAAAGTCTTTGTTCTGTTTGCAATATTGTTGTATGATGTGAGCAACCTTGAATAAATGATCAGCATATTATAAAGAAATCTTCCATTGAATACTAAAGATAGTTCTTCCTGATTTTAGGAAAAGTTGAACATACTATTAAAGAAGACATTTTCCAACCTTTGGTCTTTTTATCTAATTTTAGCTTTTCTATATCTTTCCCACATATAAATGCTGTGTCTCTTTACATTGCTTTATTTTACCCATAGCATCTCACACACTTAACATTATTTATTAGTTTTATTTACATCTGGTTTCTCCCAATAGAATATAATATAAGCTCCATGATGGTAGGGACTTTATCTGCATTTGTTCACTCCAAGTTTCAGAGGTTAGGGCATAGTAATTTTAAAGGTGCTATTTTTTGTCTACAATGTTCCTTCATGTTTCTGGGCAGCTTTAGGGACTGTTTCTTTTTTACATTGTGTCTGCAGCATTGAATAGTGTTCTGGCCCAAAGCAAATGTTCAGTAAATGGATGAATGGATTATGAATTATAAATAAGTATAGTTCTGTGTATATTTATAAATGTCACCTAAGCATTTAGACAAGTTTCTAGACAATTACAAAAGACAATTACAAAATAATATTCATGTTAGTTATATAATTCTTTTTTTAAAGAATGAGGGGGGGATTTTTAATATTTATTTTTTAGTTTTCAGTGAACATAACATCTTTATTTTATTTTTATGTGGTGCTGAGGATTGAACCCAGCGCACCACGCATGCCAGGCAAGCGGGCTACCGCTTGAGCCACATCCCCAACCCAAGTTATATAATTCTTTAAAGCAAACTTCTGTTGAGAGAAGAATTAGGATAATAGAAGATTACATATTAAGGTTGGCAGATGCATGTGGTGGGAAGAAATGGGCAAATGAAATTACAAATGTAATTTTTATATAATTGTTTTTAAGTAAAATAGTACATAAATATTTTCAAGCCTTTCAGATTCACCAAAAGGAAAAAAATCACATTAATAAAAAAAAGAAAATATTAAACTGACCTAGATTTTACCTGTAGAGAGAGTGTGAACACACTATATTTCATAGCTTTCATAGCTTCATATAATTTTTGAAACAAACCAGTTACTACTTTTCAATTTTTGCATATGTTAGAATTATCTAATGATAATGAACTACTTATACATATGGCCTGTAAAAGAATACAGGTTAAATATGAAGTATTTATCACAATGAAAAAGCTCCTTCTGAAGTTTGTAGTCATTTTTTCTAAAATTGTTCAAAGATTTTTGTTGTTGTTGTTTATAGTATTTGGACCTCATGCATGATATGCAGGGGCTCTACCACTGAACTGTATCCCCAGCTATGTTCAAAGAATTTTGTTCTAAGAATTTGATTAAAATTCTAAGATTTTAATAATACTTTTATTTTGTTCTTTAATTTAAAAATGTGAAGGAACACAAAATCTTAAATAAGTATCTGACAGCCCTCTCTGTTCTTCAGTAGATATATAATAGTCTTCTGAAACATTTGAAAATCTATTACTAGTTTATCAGTTATTGAAACTCAGAATGGAATAAGTAAATGTAATAAAACATTTAAAACAATACTCATACTAGGCTCTAGGTAATGAGACTGCTGTTTTTCTCTCTTTCTTTATTTTCCTATTAGTGATAGATTTGGAAAAGGTGATGGTATCAACATTAAGAATGGTAAAGAACAGTCACATTCACTGTTAACAATGTCGAAAACTGTCTTGTGTATTTTAATGTAGTTTCTAATGGTTACATGAAAAGAATATTTTAATTAATTTTGTTAATTTCATTATAGTGTTCTGCATTATGTACTGTAAAATTAATACATAAAGGCATCCCAAAACCCCCAGTGTGCATTTCATTTGCCCCATCCTTCTTAGTTTTAAAGACTATCATTGGAATACTGAGTTCATAATAATATTTCTATTTAATTGAGTTAGTGCAACTCAAGCAGATTAATTTTCACCACCTAACTGCTAATCTTCCCTCACATCTATCTGCTTTACTGCTTGCGGAGCAGTATTCTCAGAGGCTTGTATCAGAACTACCTTGAATAGGGTGTGGTTGTCTTATTAAAATGATATTTTAGAGGAGGGGGGAGTGTAAAAAAGGTAATTTCTTAAAAATAAATATCCTTCTAAGAAATCTTTGTGCAAAAAGATTGTCAGTCTCTGGGAAATGTTTGGCACTTATTTTTATAAACCTTTAATCACTTTTATAAGTTTAAATAAATAAATATTTATTTATAAGAATGTATATTTTTGAGTATTTGGGATATTTTTATACATTCTCTATTTATGTGAATTTCATCCTTAAATCATTTTTTAGAAAGTTTTCTGTGTTGGGGATCAAACCCAGGCAAATGCTTTACCACGGAGCTATAATTCCCATTCCCATTATAAATCAATAGAAGCCAATTTTTAAGAATTAAAAATGAAAATGAAACAATTCACATCATGAATGGAAAATTCATTTATATATGTACATATATATATACATACATATATATGTGTGTGTGTATTTCTATATGTAAATCTATATAATTTTCTTTATCTTTTTGGTACTAGGGATTGAACCCAGGGGCTCTCTACCACTGAGATATATCCCCAGCATTTTTTTTTTTTTTTTTTTTTTTGAGACAGAGTCTGGTTAATTTGTCAAGCCAGACTTTGACCTTGCAAACCTCCTGCCTCAGCCTCCCAAGTAACTGGAATAAAGGAGTGTGCCACCAGATCTGGCTCATTTTTTTTTTTTTTTTAAAGAGAGAGTGAGAGAGGAGAGAGAGAGAGAGAGAATTTTTTCAATATTTATTTTTTAGTTCTCGGCAGACACAACATCCTTGTTGGTATGTGGTGCTGAGGATCGAACCCGGGCAGCACGCATGCCAGGCGAGCGCGCTACCGCTTGAGCCACATCCCCAGCCCTCATTTTTTTTTTTAAGTTTTTAAATTGACCCTTAAAAATTGCACATATTTATGGGATACCATGTGATGTTTTGATACATGTATGTATTATATATGTTCAAATCAGGGCAAATATCTGTTTTCTCAATTTTTTTACATTTTTTTGGTGGCAAAAACATTTAAATCCTTTTTTACATTTCTCACTAGCTTTTTAAAAATAATACATTATCGATGAATGGAAAATAAATGTTTAGCTCATTTTATAGAGATATTGTTTGTAAAGGTCATTGTTTGAATAGATAAAAGAAAAGGTGGAAGTAAAACTTAGTAATTCCTTTGCTCTTTTCTCTATAACTTTTATGATGTTAAAATTACAAAAGTTATCAAACCTTCCTGCCAAGTACATCTTTATATGTAAAAATACTGTTTTCGACATTAGTCATGTTTTGCTGCTTGTTTTGTGTACCCCGTTGCATGTTCCAGTGGTGGACCTAAGTTGGTTACCAAGGAGACACAAAGTAGGATGAGACATTTAGTGACAGTGGGGACAGAATATGCCTTTTTAGTGTCTCAGGATGAGAGTGCATTCACCTTCCTTAAGATAAAGAATATTCGTTTCCTAGAAACTTGGGTTCATGAAGAAAGGGTTGATGAGAAAGAGGAAAAAAGAGGCTTGGAGGGGAAGTGTAGCTCCAATTTAGATTTAAAACACTTTGACTTTGCCTTATGTATAGGGTGTTCATGGATAGGAGAATAATAAGATAACTGAAGATTACTTTATTTATGATAAGGCATGATCAGTCCCCAGCTCCATTATATTTGGAAACAGGACTAATTGAAACTCTGTACCTCAACTTAGGAGCCATATTATATTTTAAAACCCAATAGAAGCCCTACTCCCAAGATTTTGTATGTAGATAAAAAATCCCTAAAGAATAGTTTACCCTAATTATAATAAAAGAGTGAATTTTTTAGATAATATAGCTCAAATATAAATTAACAATGCCTTTAATATTTCAAATCATAGTGCTATTAGTGCTATATATATATGCACTATGTTTTACTCTTCTCTCTAAAATGATTCCAGGAAGTTTTTTTTATCTAATTGAATATATAAATGTTTCTGGCTATAGATTGATAATTCAAATTTTAATCAAAAATTTACCTATTAATTTGGAAATGAATACCTAATTTAGTATTATGCTTTATAAAATAATGTGTGAATTTATAAGCTTCATGCTGTCTGGTATGTATGTATATGTGTGTGTGTGTGTGTGTGTGTATATATACATATATAATATTATTATATCATATATATATATATATATATATATATATATATCCTTTGTGGCTATAAACCTAGAGCCTAGAACAATGCCAGGCATATATATACTACATACTCAGTAAATATGTCTTTAATTAATTAATTAATTTAGAAATACTAGCACTTGGATTATAGCTCAGTGTTAGAGCACTTGCCTAGTATGCATGAGGTCCTGGGTTCAATCTCCAGCGCTGCAGGTAGTGGGGAGAAATACTCTATTACTCTTTTCCACCCTCATACTTAAAATAATTTAAACTCTTCAACAACATTTCTTCAAGAATGTCTTTGTCATCACTAAAACTGTTTTTTGAATAATCAGCTCAGTTTTCCAGACTATATCATCCTTATTCTATATATATGGTCCCTTTAAATCCATATATAATGATGTCTCTGGAAATATAAACCCAAACTACAAGTACTAGTCACCTAATATTAGAATCTTTCCTGTTTTCAT
The DNA here is from genome assembly GCF_045843805.1 of Urocitellus parryii. Classification (NCBI taxonomy): domain Eukaryota; kingdom Metazoa; phylum Chordata; class Mammalia; order Rodentia; family Sciuridae; genus Urocitellus; species Urocitellus parryii. The sequence continues at coordinate 63,610,097 of NC_135539.1, read as the reverse complement.
TGTTGCTACAACAAAATTGTATAATGTTTTTCTGTTTGTTTTTACTTGGAAATAATTATAGACTCACAGAAAGTTACAAAGATAGCACAAAAAAAGTTCCATGTACCCTCATCTCAGTTTCTCTCATTTCTGATATCTTATCTACCAAAACCAGGATATTGACATTGATACAAAGTGTTAACTGGTACTTCTGTACTATTTTATCATATTTATATATTCATGTAACCACCACCCCAATCCATACTGGGGCATTATTAGCATTGTTTTATCTTTTTTCTTATTCTCCCCGCAGTTACTCCTGTTTCTTTCACCATGCCCTGATATCCTTAATATCCTGCAACTATTAATGTATTTTTCATCTCTATTACTTTGTCATTTTAAGAATGTGATTTTTGAGGATCATAAAATATGTGACCTTTTGAGATTGGCTTTTTTTCACACAGCATACTGCCAAGTTTTTCCATGTACCAATAATTCATTTTTCATAGAATAATAATATTCCATGGTATTCATGTATCACAATTTGCTTAAGCATTCATCAATTGTAGGGCATTTTGGTTGTTTATATTTTTGGCTATTGTATATAAACTTGCTATACATGGACAAGTTTTTGTATGAACTTAGTTTTCATTTATCTGGGAAATGGCCAAAAATGCAATTGCTGGATCATATGGTAAATTTATGTTTAGAGTGTTAGGAAACTGTAAAGCTATTTTCCAGAGTGTCTGTACCATTTTACATTCCACCAGCAATGTGTGCAGATGCTGGTCTCTGAATCCTCACTGGCATATGACATTGTCACTATTTTTAGTTTTAGCTGTCCCAATAAGTTTATAGAGATTTTATGGTATTAATTTACATTCCCCTGATGTCTAGTGATGGTGAAACATTTTGCATGTGCTTATTTGCTAACCAAATATTCTCTTCAGTGAAATGTAACCTTATATCTTTTGCCTGTTTCCTAATTGAATCTTTTTTATTGTTGAGTTTTGAGTGTTCTTGCTATATTTTAGATATGAGTCCTTTATCAGATATGTTATTTGTAAATGTTTTCTCCCAGTTGTAGCTTGTCTTTTCATTGTAGAGCAAGTTTTAAATTCTAATTTTTGATAATTAGAATGATTATCTAATTGTTTTCTATGAATTGTTTTAGGTCAAAGATTTAACAGTTTCCTGCTGTATTTTGTTGAAAAATTATAATTTTACACAATCCTGTGTTCCATTTTGGGGGGAGTATTGGGGATAGAACTCAGGAGTACTCAACCACTGAGCCACATCCCCAGCTAATTTTTTGTATTTTATTTAGAGACAGGGTCTCACTGGGTTACTTAGTGCCTGGCTGTTGCTGAGGCTGGCTTTGAACTTGCGTTCCTTCTGCCTCGGCCTCTCACTGGGGTCACAGGCATGCACCACTGAGCCAGGCCTCGGTGGTCCATTTTGAGTTCATTTGTCCTAAAGTTGTGAGATTTAGGTTGAAGTTCATTTTTTTTTTTTTTTTTTGCTTCAGCACTGTTTTTTGAAAATATATTTCTCTTCCATTGAATTTCACTTAATATTTGTCTTAAATCAGTTGTACTTACTTGTGTGGGCATAAGAATTTTCTTCTAGATTCTTTATGCTGTTTCATTGGTCTATATTTCTTTTCCTCTGTCAATATGATAGTCTTGATTATGTGGCCTTACAACTTTTAAAATTGGATTAAGTGATTCTTCCCATTTTATTCTTGTTTCTCAAAATGTTTTAGCTATTCTAGTTCCTTCGCCTTTTAGTTTCTGCTTCTGGGATGGTATTGTGTTGCTGTGTCATGGGGAGAGGACAAGTACTGTGTCCTCACATGGCAGAAGGGACAGAAGAGGAAAAGGTGCCACTGTATGAAGCCTCTTTTATATAGGCCTTAATCCTATTCCTGAGGGAGGATCCCCTATGACCATATCACCTCTTAAAAAGCCTACCTTGTTGGAGATTGTTTCAACATGAATTTTGGAGGAGCATAAGCATTCCAACTACAATATTAGGTTTCTCTTTTATATTGTTTTTTGTATGACCTTAGTATCAGAGTAATACTAGCTTTATATAATAAATTAGGAAGTGTTTTATTTTCTAAAAAATGTGTAGTATTGGTGTTAAATGTTTGGCATTGTTCTCTGGTGACACCACCTAAGCTTATCTTTTTGTGAAGTTTTTAAATTACGAATGAATTTTCCTTTGTAGTTATAAGGCTATTCAAATGTCAATTTTATATATCTATTTCGTGGAGAGTTGGTAAAATTTTTTTAAATATATTCAATTTTATTTTTATGTGGTGCTGAGAATCGAACCCAGCGCCCCGTGCATGCCAGGCGAGCGCGTTACCGCTTGAGCCACATCCCCAGCCCATAGTTGGTATAATTTGTATTTCTGAGAAATTGGTTGATTTCATATAAATCATCAAATTTATATATCTAGGGACTGGGATTGTGGCTCAGTGGTAGAACACTTGCCTGGCATGTGTGAGGCCCTGGGTTCGATCCTTAGCACCACATATGAATAAAGAAATAAAGTAAAAAATCCACTGGCAACTAAAAAAAAATTATATATCTAGAGTTTTTCTAATACTCGCTTTTTCTCTTCATTTTTGTATGTCCTATCATTTCCCCCTTTTCAGTGTTAATATTGGTAACTTTTGTCTTCTCTCTTTTTTCTTTACCAATTTTGCCAGATGTTTTTAAATTTTATCAATATTTACAAAGAATTCTTTTTTTCACTGATTTTTTTCTTGTTTTTGTTTTCAATTTTGTTGATTTTGTTATTGCCTTTCTTCTGCTTGCTTTAGGCTTGTTTTCATCTTTTTTAAAATTTGTTCTAATTATACATGACAGCAGAATGCATTTCAGTTTTGTTTTCATCTTTGTTTCCTAGTTTATTTATGTAGACATTTAGATATTGATTTGAAGCCTTCCCTCTCTTTCAGTGTAAACATTTAGTGCTATAAATCTCCCTCTCTACGAATGAGTACTGGGAACTGTGCCACCAATGAAAGGAAATCCTAAGGAAGTACACTTCTTTACAGAGCTGTGTTGTACCATCCTTTGGGCCTCTGCTGGAAAGTAGAATCAAGTCTCAAATAATGCCTTTTTAATTATATCCTCTATTATCATAGATGTAGGACAGTACTATATCATACTCTGAATGTACAACTTCTTATACCTGCTTTATGATACATAGTAGTGGTCATGCTTTATCAGAGCTGGGGTTTTTTAATTTATTTTTTTAATTGTTAAGGACCTTTATTTTTATATATTTATTCATATGTGGTGCTGCAAATCGAACCCAGTGCCTCAAACATGCTAGGCAATCTCTCTACCACTGAGCCACAACCACAGTCTGCTCAGAGCTATTTTAAAGGATATTACTCTAGAATGTTTTCTTTTCAGATAATGGTTGAAAAGTTAATTTAAAAAAAAAAAAACAGTGCCAGGTATCAATAAATAAATAAATTTCCCTCTCTGCACTGTTTGGGCTGTGTCCCACATATTTAGATATATTGTAATTTCATTTGATTCAGATTCATTGTTTTTCTTTCTTGGATTTTCTCTGTCTGATCCATTTATCATTTAAAATTATGTTCTTTAATTTCCTAGAGTTTAGGCATCTTCTTTTTACCTTTCGTTACAAATTTCAACTTTCATTCACTTTTAATGAGAAAACACACTCTGATTTCAGTTTTTTTAAATTTGTTGATGTATGTTTTATGGTCCAAGATATTGTCTCTCTTTGGCATATATTCCACATGTATTTGAAAAGAATGTGTATTCTGCTTTTGTTAAATGGAAGGTTCTACATATGTCAGTTAAATCCAGTTGATTGATGATATTGTTTAGTTCTATATCCTTTCTTACCTTCTATTTAGTTGTGCTTTTAAATATTAAAAAAAGGGGGGGGGTATTGAAGTCTTTGACTATAATTTTGAATTTGTTTTCAGGTCCATCAGTTTTATGCATTTTATTTTATAGCTCTGTTGCTGGGTGCATACACATTTAGGATTGCTATGTCTTTTTGGTAGACTGACCTTTTTTTTTAAGTCATTATACAGTATCCCTTTTCATCCCAGATTTTCTTTGTTCTGAAATCTACTTTGATAGTAATAAAGTACCTTTGCTTTCTTTTGGTTAATGTTTGCATGGTGTATCTTTCTCAATCCTTTTACTTTCAACCTACCTGTATTTATACTTGAAGTGAGTTTCTTGTGGATGGCATATACAAAAGCCATGATTTTCATCTGCTTTACCAATCTCTATCTTTCAATATTATAGAAGGTAGTATTCCAAGTGCCACTAAGCAGTTGTAAAAGCCCTGATTCTTCACTAGGCTTCCTCTGAAATCATTGTGTCAGGGAAAGACACAGATATCTTATTACTGATCAGTAGACCTGAAAGTCCAGCATACTCATGTGGTCTCCATTGACTCCACAGAGGGAGGGGAGAATCTTCATTACCTCTCAGCCTTCTCTCTCATCCTTCTGGTGGGGTAGTTGGAGTGCCTCATTGCAGGCTGGTAAGGGCATAATTCTGGTCTTCCCATTAGCCTTTACAGGGATGAGAGGTATGGGGAAGAAGGTGTGGCTACAGTTTTTCTGACTTGCTTGCCTGAAACAGTGGTTGTTATTGTCAGAATATTTTCCCAAGAAAAATTACTTGTGTGTGCTAAAAAAAGATACCTTTAAGATGTTGTGTCTTGCTTAATTTCTACAATACTATCAAGGTACAAGTGTTAATCTTAAGACCTGAAAAATAGCCTGAAGTTCCTGACCAAAGAACCTTAATCACTGTTTGGTAAATGGGTCCTGCCACAATAAATACTTGTACTTTGAGACAGAAAATATTTGATCAAAAGTAGCTGGCTTATAAATTGAGTTGTTTAAGTTTCCAAGTTTAAGTTTCCGACTACTTGTGCCGGAATGTTTTTGTTTGTTTGTTTTGTGGTGTTAGGGATTGAACAGGGCCTTGTAATAATCGGAAGTGCTCCACCACAGAGTTACACTGTCTCAGAATTAGTTTGTTTTTGTTTTGTTTATTCCTGGGCCACTTTGTTTGGAAGGAACATTAAACTGAAGGACCCCCTTAAAATGATAATTGGCTCATTTATCATTCCTTTGATAATCTTACTGAATTAATTTTGGGGGGATGATGAAACTATTTCTCTTCACCAAACATGTAATGAATCAGGGTTTTACTTTTGCTTTTTTGCTATTTGTTTTTTATTTTGTTATTTGATTTTTTTCTTTAGTTAATTGGTTTGATTTTTTTTAAAGAGAGAGAGAATTTTTTAATATTTATTTCTTACTTTTCCGCTGACACAACATCTTTGTTTGCATGTGGTGCTGAGGATTGAACCCGGGCTGCATGCATGCCAGGCTAGTGTGCTACTGCTTGAGCCACATCCCCAGCCCATAATTGGTTTGATTTTGTTTTTTGCCTTTGTCAGGCCTTTATCATTTGGAATCAATTTATCTAAACTTGATGCCAAAATTTATGAAACTTTAATAAGGACTCCCACCCCAGCATCAAGATACTCCATGTTTTTATTTAACTCAGAATTTTTCATATAAACTTCATAATGCTGGTAAAAATAGTCTGAGATTTGTTTTTTCCTGAATGAAGTATAAATAATGATATGTTCATTACTTCCAGAATTCATGATGCTTGGATCCATGCTGATTATATAGGTTTTACTAAAGGTAGAGAATCAGAGGGATGATGAGACTGCTTAGTAAATAGAAGCCTTTAATTTATAGGCATATTTTCTAAAAGACATTTAGTTTTGAAAATACCTATTTTAAAAAATATATGTAAGATCTTGCCAATTGCAAAATGTTAGATGATATAAACTTAGCCCTACATTATTAAAATGGCACAGAATTTAAAATTTACTAAGCTATTGACATGTAGTTTTAGAAATCTGCACTTTCAGATAGATTTATGTTGTATCACCTTTTTAAATCTTATGTTTATGTCAATAATTTTTAAAGTATATAAAAGTATATTCATATGTTATTTATTTTTTACTGTGGTGTTTCTTCTCTTTTCCTTTATTGTTTGTCTCTATGTTTCCTCTCTCCTCCATCTTTCTCCCAACATACCTTAGTATATTAATCCATATTTTTTTCCATATGGATTATAGACTAATATTCAAATATATTTACATGAATATATGTAATATATACAAACATATACAGATATGTACACATAGGGATTTGGAGAGGTGTTATTTTGCCTTAATGTATGGACTTATATGCTTTTCTTCATCTTGCTTTTGTTATTGAAACTCATGGAATCTCTGTTAGTCAACTGCTATAGCTCTACTTCAGTGGTGATCTAATGTTTCTCATTGTGGATGCATGTTCAATAATTATTCAGTCATGTCTCCTACTAAGCATTTATTGTTACTAGTTTTATATCTCTCTAAAGAAAAGAAAAAATAGTTATACACACACACACATATACTCATATACATACACACATACAATTACATTCTAATGCTTTTGTTGCTAGGGAAAAGGTTAAATTTTAATTTTAATAGGTGTTTATAGACTGCTTTCCTATAAGGCTATAATAATTGTCATTTTTACCACCAATTTAGAGATGGCTTTTTCTCTGCCAATAACACATATTATTGGTTTTTAATTTCTATCTATTTCATGGTTCACAACCATATTTGACATTGCTCAAATTTGCATTTCTTTAACCTTTAGAGAGTAGAACATCTTTTCTTGTTTCTTGGCCAATGGATTTGTTCATTTGTGTATTGCCTATTCATGACCTTTACCTATTTTTTTCTACTGGGTTGCCTATTCCTTTGTCAATTTATTTAATCTCTTTATTATACTCTTTATATTAATCTGTTTCTTCTCTGAATTGCAAATATTCTTTTGAAATCTGTTGTCTCTTGATAGGTTTATTCTATCTTTTGTCTTTTTGATGCGTTTATTCTATGTTCTATTTTCTTGATACGTCTGTCTTTTGAAGAATCTGGGTTTTCAGTAGTTAAGATGTACTCTTCCTTTTTAAAAATGTCATTTTTAATATAATTTGTAAGATTTGTATTACTTTTAAAATAAACTCTCTTATCCAGTTGAAATTTATTTTAGAAAATGCTTATAAGACTTTGTCCAGTTTTCTTTCAAATGAGTATTCCATTTTTGCAGAATCATGTATTAAATCCTTTTCTCATTGAATTTAAATATTTATGGGTTCAGTATTTACTTATTTTATTACATTGGCATTATAGCACACATAAACAAATGCATGCCAATACAGGGGGATGAAAATATCGTTGTGAGGTTTGGTAAGTTTTGATGATAGTAATTAAGAATGAGTCACTTCTTCATGTTGAGTCGCTGATCAGAATGGAATGTGGTAGAGAGCCCAGTTGATAGCCATTTACAGTTGGGCATTTCTTAGCAGGAATATATTATGAGAAATGTGTCATTAGGCAATTTCATCATTGTGGGAACATCATAGGGTGCTTACACACACTAAGATGGCTTTGATGTCACTAGGCAATATAATCTTATGGAATACCATTGTATGTTCATTGACAAAAACATCATTATGTCACACATGATTGTATTTATAACTATTCCTGATGTTGCCAGCTAATATTTTTATCTTTGTAAAATATTGAAAATATAAATGTATACTATTTATTGAGAGCCAGTTTATTTTACAGAAAAAATGGTTACTTATCCTAAGTATTAAGTTACTTGCCCAATATTATATAACTAATACATGTTAAACATAGGATTAAGACATGAAGTTAAAGCTCTTTCTATTGTGCCAAAATGAAATGTTTGGTGAAACGTACTTTGAAAACTAAAGGTACGGTGATAATGTCATAATCATCATATTAACATCTAAGTTTTATTTTAAAATAATGCAGTGATTAATATACAAGAAAACTGCAGCAGATTATTCAAAACAAAGAAGTTCTGTTTTGATTTAAATAAATCATCCATGTGTTCTTTCATGATATGGTCTATGACTAAACTATTAGAATATTTTTAAATCCTTTTTATTCTTAAGACATTCCAATAACTGGTTCTTTTAAACATTTTTTAGAACAGAAGAAAGTTAAAGTTAAAAAACCAAAACCCGAATTTCCTGTATACATGCCTTTAGAAAATACATATGTTCAGTCTTATGATCATGGAACTTCTATAGAAGAAATTGAGGAGCAAATGGATGATTGGCTGGAAAACAGGAACAGAACACAGAAAAAACAGGTAAATGAACTTTTAAAAAGTTGTTTTAATTGAGTAAAACACTTATAGAAAAGTACATAAAATATAGCTATACAGCTCACCAAGGTATATCCAAGGCACACCAAGTTAACCATTGCTAAGATCAATTACTAGAACATTGCCCATGTTCCTCCTAGTTGCTGCCTTCTTTTTTCCAATTATCAAGACTTCTAATGCCATAGACATTTTGCCCACATTTTGAATTTTACAAAGAGAATCGTTTTATTGTACTCCTTTACATCACATTTTCTGTGTTCAGTATTTTATTTGTAAGATTTATCCATGATTATGTTTACCAGTAGGTTATATATTGCTATATAATCATTTGTAAACAGTATATTTTATTTTGTTAGAGAAATATGGTATTTCCAGTTCATGGCTATAATAACTAATTTTCTTGCAAACATTCTCTTACATGTCTTCCAGTTTGTCTATACATAAAATTTTATTTTTGGAGTTAACTTTCAGGTCATAGCTCATCTTGAGTAAATATTTCTGAATCATTTTTTAAAATGTTTATACCAGTTTACCCTTCAATGGCAAGCAAAATATGATAGTTCCAATTACTGTACATCCTAGCCAGTACTTGGTCATGTCTTCTATATTTTAACCATTATGGTAATTTTGTGGTGATATCTAATTATGGTATAATTTTCATATCCTTTGAAGATTAAATAGAACACCATTTCTTATGTTTACTGAACACTGATAACTACTTATGTGAAGTGCCTTTCCAAGTCTTATTTTTTTACTCGATTGCCTATCTTTTGATACTGGTCTGTAAACAGTTCAGAAATTAGTCTTTGTATCCTTCTATTCTATTTTTGGCTTGCCTTTTCATTCTCTAAACAGTGCTAATGGTATCTGTGAGCAGTTAATTTCAATTCTCTGCTCTCCTCTCCCCTGGCAAACACTCATCTACTTTCCATCTATATAGATTTGCCTATTCTGGATAGTTTGTATAATTGGAATCAAATAATATGTAGCCTTATATGTTTGGCTTTTTAAATTGGGCATAATGTTCTCAAGGTTCATCCATGGGGTAACATGTAACAGTACTTCATTCTTTTTGTGACTGAATAATATTTCCATTTGTGGGTATGTGATATACTGTTTATCCATTCATCAGCTGATGGACATTTAAGTTAATTCTACTTTGGGGCTATCATAAATGAAGGTGCTATTAAAATTAACATACAAGTCTGAGCATTTTTTGTGGTTTCTGTAAGGATTATAATTAACATCTTATAACAATCTAGTTAGGATTAATGCCAACTTAATTTCGATAGAATACAGAAACTTGGCTCCCATTCACTCTGTTCCACCTCCCTTTATGCTTGTTGTCAGTTTGAAGCAGGAAGCCAGAGTGAGATTCAGGAGTCAGGCTCAGGCTTTTATAACTACTTACTCTTGGAAGAACTCCTTTCAGGAGACTAGCATTCCTTTTGTAGGGCAATATCCCAAATGACTTAAGGACTACATACTTGACCCCACCTCTTAAAGGTTCCATCAGCAACCACATTGCCACACTAGGGACCAGGCTCCTAACACATTAACCTTATGCCGACAAGCATCCAATCCAATTATACCTATGTTCAACTATTTCAAATGTTTGATTTACTCTTGAAAGAATTGTGTAACTGTGGTTTCTGTATTCTGTATATGCCAGATAGTTTATTAACTATGTTTTGAATTCTCTTGTTATTATCATTCAGTTTTTGCTTGCTTGTTAACCAGTTACTCCAAGAGATGTGTTAAAAATCCTTCCCTGAGGGCCTAGGGTTGTAGCTCAGTAGTAGAGCACTTGCCTAGCATGTGTGAAGCACTGGGTTCAATCCTCAGCACCATATAAAAATAAATAAATAAAATGAAGATATTGTGTCCATTTACAACTAATTTTTTTTTAAATCTTCTACTGAGATTATAGGTGTGTTCGTTTTTCCTTGTAGCTTAGTCACATTTTGTTTTATGGATACACAAGTCTTTGTGTGGTTATATGCTTTCTTTTTCCTAGTATGAATAAATAGTAGAATGTCTAAAATATGTGATAGGCATAATTTAAATATTTAAGCCAGGTGACTGGTACATGTCTGTAATCTCAGTGACTTGGGGAGGCTAAGGCAGGGGGATCACAAGTTTGAGGACAGCCTGGGCAACTTACCAAGACCTGTCTCAAAAATCAAAAGGGTAGGGATAGAGCTCAGTAATAGAGTGCCAGTAGGTGCAATCCCTAGACTGCAGGCGGGAGGGAAGGAAGGAAGGGAGGGAGGGAGGGAAGAAGGAAGGAAATTAAATATTTAGGAAACTGCCAAACTGTTTCCCCAAGTAGCTGTTTATTTTTGCATTCCCACCAGCAGTGTATGAGGGTTACAGTTGCTCTGCATCCTGCCCTATATTTGCTGTGACTATTCTCTTCAATTTTAGCTATTCTAGCAGATGTATAGGAGTATCTCATTATGCTTCCAAAATTCAGTTCTCTATTGAATGATAATATCTGAGTACATTTTCATGTGTTCATTTAGCATTTGAATATCTTATTTTATGAAATGTCTATAAGTGTCTACTTTATGAAGTGTCTGTTTCCTAGTTTATTGAATTTGAAAGTTTTCTATACACTTTAGATGTAAGCCCTTTGTTACTAGTTGTTTTGCAAATATTCTCTTCCAATCTATGACTTGATTTTTCTTCGTGAAAGTATCTTTTGAAAGCAAAAAGTCTTTAATTCAGATGTTCCCATTAACAAAATTTTTTCTTTTATATTAATCCTTTAAATCCTAATTAGGAAATCTTTGCAAACCCAAAGTCACTAATAAAGTCACTAATATTTTCTCCTGTTCCCTTTTAGAAATTGTATAGTTTTTTTCTTCCATTTAGATTTGTCAACTTTTCCATATTGTGTGAAGTAGACGTCAAAGTTCAAACTTTTTCTTTTTTAGATTCAAACCTTTTTACATATGACTATGCCATGTTCCAGCTCCATTTGTTGAAGATTATCATTTTTCACTGAATTGCCATGGTATCTTGATTAGAAAGCAATTGTTCATATATACATTGATTTATTTCTGATGATTTTTTACTAATACATAGAAATAGAAATGATTTTTGTATATTGATCTTATATTCAACAATTTTGCTCAACTAACTTATTAGTTCTAGTCGCTTCTTTACCCCTTGCCTTAGGATTTTCTACAGAAATAATTATGTTGCCTGCAAGTGAAGAAAGTTTTACTTCTTAACTTCCAGTTTGGAAGCTCTGTATCTTTTTGTGGGCTTTTTTTTTTTTTCATTTAGCCTAGTTTCTTTATTTTTTTTTTATTGGTTGTTCAAAAAATTACAAAGCTCATGACATATCATCTTCCATACATTTGATTCAAGTGGGTTATGAACTCCCATTTTTTACCCCAAATACAAGTTGCAGAATCACATCAGTTACACATCCACATTTTTACATAATACCATATTAATGACTGTTGTATTTTGCTACCTTTCCTATCCCCTACTATCCCCCCTCCCCTTCCCTCTCATTTTCCCTCTCTACCCCATCTGCTGTTGTTTGATTCTCTCCCTTGTTTTTTTTTCCCCTTTCCCCTCACAAACTCTTATATGTAATTTTGTGTAACAATGAGGGTCTCCTTCCATTTCCATACAGTTTCCCTTCTCTCTCCCTTTCTCCCACCCCACTCGTCTCTGTTTAATGTTAGTCTTTTCCTCATGCTCTTCTTCTGTGTTCTGATCTTAGTTGCTCTCTTTATATCAAAGAAGACATTTGGCATTTGTTTTTTAAGGATTGGCTAGCTTCACTCAGCATTATCTGCTCTAATGCCATCCATTTCCCTGCAAAATCCATGATCTTGTCATTTTTTAGTGCTGCGTAATACTCCATTGTGTATAAATGCCACCGTTTTTTAATCCATTCATCTATTGAAGGGCATCTAGGTTGATTCCAAAGTCTAGCTATTGTGAATTGTGCTGCTATGATCATTGATGTGGCAGTATCCCTATAGTATGCTCTTTTAAGGTCCTCAGGGAATAGACCGAGAAGGGCGATAACTGGGTCAAATGGTGGTTCCATTCCCAGCTTTCCTAGGAGTCTCCATACTGCTTTCCATATTGCCCGCACCAATTTGCAGTCCCACCAGCAATGTACAAGTGTAAATAAGATCGACAGACCCTTAGCCATGCTAATGAAGAGAAGAAGAGAAAAAACTCAAATTACTAACATACGGGATGAAAAAGGCAATATCACAACAGACACTACAGAAATACAGAAGATAATTAGAAAGTATTTCGAAACCCTATATTCTAATAAAATAGAAGACAGTGAAGACATCGATAAATTTCTTAAGTCATATGAGCTGCCTAGATTGAGTCAGGAAGACACACACAATTTAAACAGACCAATAACAAAGGAAGAAATAGAAGAAGCCATTAAAAGACTACCAACCAAGAAAAGCCCTGGACCGGATGGGTATACAGCGGAGTTTTACAAAACCTTCAAAGAAGAATTAATACCAGGAGGATCCAACATGGCGGCCGGCGAGCAAGCAGCATTTTCTATACCTCCGCAGTAATGGGATCAGAGAGACACATAAATACACTTGCATGGGACCTGCTGAGGATCTTCTAACAATATTCCACTGAAAGAAGACCTGCCGATAACTAGTAAGTCTGTGTGAGGGGTCAGTTTGTCCCAGGCGACTGAATCTCGGCAACGCGGATCAGGGACACAATCCCGCCGGTCACGGCGGCTGAACTGGGCCCTGCAGGGCTGAGTCTGGGATCGGCCTTAGGCGGTTCAGCGCTAGGATCCACACTCCTACCACCCCACCCCCCTCCAGCCGGGTCGGAGCAACGCGGAGCAGGGACACAATCCCGCCAGTCACGGCGGCTGATCTGGGCCCTGCAGGGCTGAGTCTGGGATCGGCCTCAGGCGGTTCAGCGCTAGGATCCACACTCCTACCACCCCACCCCCCTCCAGCCGGGTCGGAGCAACGCGGAGCAGGGACACAATCACGGCGGCTGATCTGGGCCCTGCAGGGCTGAGTCTGGGATCGGCCTCAGGCGGTTCAGCGCTAGGATCCACACTCCTACCACCCCACCCCCCTCCAGCCGGTTCGGAGCAACGCGGAGCAGGGACACAATCCCGCTGGTCACAGCGGCGGCTGATCTGGGCCCTGCAGGGCTGAGTCTGCGAACTGCCTCTGGCGGTTCAGCGTTAGGATCCACACTCCTACCACCCCACCCCCCTCCAGCCGGTCTGGAGCAACTCGGAGCAGGGACACAATCCCGCCAGCCACGGAGGCGGCTGGACTGGGCCCCGCAGGCCTGAGTCTGTGAACTGCCTCTAGCGGTTTGGCGCTAGGACTTTGGCAGCACTTAGGGCTGAGTTTCAGCTTTGAGACAGAGGAGAGAAGCGGTCCAGTTTGGTTCCAGACACTGGTCGGACCACAGAGGAGGACAGCAGCCGCCATTTCAGACAGATGATGTAATCATCCCCATGTTCTACTGATCACAGCTCATTCAGCTACGGAACAGGTGATTTCAGGCTAGTAAATTTCAAAAACACAACAGTTGCACCAAGCAGAAAGAAGCGCGTGCAGTATGAAAAGACAAGGAAAGAAAGGATCACAAGCAATGCAGGTCAACTCAACTTTAGAAGAGGTAATAGCTGCAACAGATGGAATATCAGATAAAGAGTTCAGGATATATATGCTTCAGATGATCTGGAGTCTCAAGGAAGACATGAGACAGCAAAATCAGACAATGAAAGATCACATTGACAAACAAATCCAGGAAGTAAAAGATCAATTTCACAGGGAGATAGAGGTAATAAAAAACAAACAAATAGAAATACTAGAAATGCAGGAAACAATAAACCAACTTAAAAACTCAATTGAGAATACTACCAGCAGAGTGGATCACTTAGAAGATAGAACATCAGACAATGAAGACAGAGTATTTCAACTTGAAAAGAACATAGATAGCTCAGCAAGTCTACTAAGAAACCATGAGCAGAACATTGAAGAGCTATGGGATAATATCAAAAGACCAAACTTAAGAGTCATTGGGATACAGGAAGGCACAGAGCTCCATAACAAAGGATTAAGCAATCTATTCAGTGAAATAATACAAGAAAACTTCCCAGACATGAAGAATGTGACAGAATCCCAAATCCTAGAAGCCTACAGGACGCCGATTGTGCAAAATCATAAGAGATCCACACCTAGACACATTATAATGAAGATGTCCAACATACAGAATAAGGAGAGAATTTTAAAAGCTGCAAGAGAAAGAAAGCAGATTACATTTAGGGGTAAACCAATCAGGATAACAGCTGATCTCTCAACACAGACTCTGAAAGCTAGAAGATCCTGGAATAACATATTTCAAACACTGAAAGAAAATGGGTTCCAACCAAGAATCGTGTATCTGACGAAATTAAGCTTCAGGATAGAAGATGAAATTAAAACCTTCCATGATAAACAAAAGTTAAAAGAATTCGCAGCTAGAAAACCATCTCTTCAAAAAATCCTTGGCAAAACATTACAGGAAGAGGAAATGGAAAATAACATTGAAAACCAACAATGGGAGGTAGGACAGTAAAGGGGGGAAAGTAGTCAAAGAGGATAACAAATCAGGTTTAGTAACATCAATAGACAAATATGGCTGGAAGAACAAATCATATCTCAATAATAACCTTAAATGTTAATGGCTTAAACTCACCAATTAAGAGACACAGGCTAGTAGAATGGATCACAAAACAAGACCCAACAATATGCTGCCTACAGGAGACGCATCTGATAGGAAAAGATATTCATAGACTGAAGGTGAAAGGGGGGGAAAAATCATACCACTCATATGGACTGCGGAAACAAGCAGGAGTGTCCATACTCATATCTAATAAAATAGATTTCAAGCCAAAGTTAATCAAAAGGGATAAAGAAGGACACTTCATACTGCTCAAGGGAACCATACACCAACAAGACATAACAATCATAAATATATATGCCCCAAACAACGGTGCTGCTATGTTCATCAAGCACACGCTCCTCAAGTTCAAGAGTCTAATAGACCACCATGCAATAATCATGGGAGACTTTAATACACCTCTCTCACCACTGGACAGATCTTCCAAACAAAAGTTAAATAAGGAAACTATAGAACTCAATAACATAATTAATAACCTAGACTTAATTGACATATATAGACTATACCACCCAACATCAAGTAATTACACTTTTTTCTCAGCAGCACATGGAACCTTCTCAAAAATAGACCATATATTATGTCACAGGGCAACTCTTAGACAATATAAAGGGGTAGAGATAATACCATGCATCTTATCTGATCATAATGGAATGAAACTGAAAATCAATGATAAAAGAAGGAAGGAAAAATCAAGCATCACCTGGAGAATGAACAATAGGTTGCTTAATGATCAATGGGTTCTAGAAGACATTAAGGAGGAAATTAAAAACTTCCTAGAGTCAAATGAAAACACAGACACAACATATCGGAATCTATGGGACACATTGAAAGCAGTTCTAAGAGGAAAATTCATTGCTTGGAGTTCATTCCTCAAAAAAAGAAAAAACCAACAAATAAATGATCTCATACTTCATCTCAAAATCCTAGAAAAAGAAGAGCAAAACAACAGCAAAAGAAGTAGAAGGCAAGAAATAATTAAAATCAGAGCTGAAATCAATGAAATTGAAACAAAAGAAACAATTGAAAAAATCAACAAAACTAAAAGTTGGTTTTTTGAAAAAATAAATAAAATTGACAGACCCTTAGCCATGCTAACGAAGAGAAGAAGAGAGAGAACCCAAATTACTAGCATACGGGATGAAAAAGGCAATATCACAACAGACACTTCAGAAATACAGATGATAATCAGAAATTATTTTGAATCCTTATACTCCAATAAAATAGAAGATAGTGAAGGCATAGATAAATTCCTTAAGTCTTATGATCTGCCCAGATTGAGTCAGGAGGACATAGACAATCTAAACAGACCAATAACAATAGAGGAAATAGAAGAAACCATCAAAAGATTACCAACTAAGAAAAGCCCAGGACCGGATGGGTATACAGCAGAGTTTTACAAAACCTTTAAAGAGGAACTAACACCAATACTTTTCAAGCTATTTCAGGAAATAGAAAAAGAGGGAGAACTTCCAAATTCGTTCTACGAGGCCAACATCACCCTGATTCCGAAACCAGACAAAGACACTTCAAAGAAAGAAAACTACAGACCAATATCTCTAATGAACCTTGACGCAAAAATCCTCAACAAAATTCTGGCGAATCGGATTCAAATACATATCAAAAAAATTATACACCATGATCAAGTAGGATTCATCCCTGGGAGGCAAGGCTGGTTTAATATACAGAAATCAATAAATGTTATTCACCACATCAATAGACTTAAAAATAAGAACCATATGATCATCTCGATAGATGCAGAAAAAGCATTCGACAAAGTACAGCATCCCTTTATGTTCAAAACTCTAGAAAAATTAGGGATAACTGGATCATACCTCAACATTGTAAAAGCCATTTATGATAAGCCACAGGCCAGCATCACTCTGAATGGAGAAAAATTGAAGGCATTCCCACTAAGATCGGGTACAAGACAGGGATGCCCTCTCTCACCACTTCTGTTCAACATAGTCCTCGAAACACTGGCCAGAGCAATTAGACAGACGAAAGAAATTAAAGGCATAAAAATAGGAAAAGAAGAACTTAAATTATCACTGTTTGCAGATGATATGATTCTATACCTAGCAGACCCAAAAGGGTCTACAAAGAAGCTATTAGAGCTAATAAATGAATTCAGCAAATTGGCAGGATATAAGATCAACACGCATAAATCAAAGGCATTCCTGTATATCAGCGACAAATCCTCTGAAAGGGAAATGAGGACAACTACTCCATTCACAATATCCCCCCAAAAAATAAAATACTTGGGAATCAACCTAACAAAAGAGGTAAAAGATTTATACAATGAAAATTACAGAACCCTAAAGAAAGATATAGAAGAAGACCTTAGAAGATGGAAAAATATACCCTGCTCATGGATAGGCAGAACTAACATCATCAAAATGGCAATATTACCAAAAGTTCTCTATAAGTTCAATGCAATGCCAATCAAAATCCCAAAAGCATTTCTTGCAGAAATAGAAAAGAGAATCATGAAATTCATATGGAATAATAAAAGACCCAGAATAGCAAAAACAATGCTAAGCAGGAAGTGTGAATCAGGCGGTATAGCGATACCAGACTTCAAACTATACTACAGAGCAATAGTAACAAAAACAGCATGGTACTGGTACCAAAACAGGTGGGTGGACCAATGGTACAGAATAGAGGATACAGTAACCAATCCACAAAACTACAACTATCTTATATTTGATAAAGGGGCTAAAAGCATGCAATGGAGGAAGGATAGCATCTTCAACAAATGGTGCTGGGAAAACTGGAAATCCATTTGCATCAAAATGAATCTGAATCCCTATCTCTCACCATCCACAAAAGTTAACTCAAAATGGATCAAGGAGCTTGATATTAAATCAGAGACACGGCATATGATAGAAGAAAAAGTTGGTTATGATCTACATACTGTGGGAGCAGGCTCCAAATTCCTCAATAGGACACCCATAGCGCAAGAGTTAACAACTAGAATCAACAAATGGGACTTACTCAAACTAAAAAGTTTTTTCTCAGCAAAAGAAACAATAAGAGAGATAAACAGGGAGCTTACATCCTGGGAACAAATCTTTACTCCGCACACTTCAGATAGAGCCCTATTAACCAGAATATACAAAGAACTCAAAAAATTAGACAATAAGTTAACAAATAACCCAATCAATAAATGGGCCAAGGACCTGAACAGACACTTCTCAGAGGAGGACATACAATCAATCAATAAGTACATGAAAAAATGCTCACCATCACTAGCAGTCAGAGAAATGCAAATCAAAAGTACCCTAAGATACCATCTCACTCCAGTAAGATTGGCAGCCATTAGGAAGTCAGACAAAAGTAAGTGCTGGAGAGGATGCGGGGAAAAGGGCACTCTTGTTCATTGCTGGTGGGACTGCAAAATTGTGCAGCCAATTTGGAAAGCAGTATGGAGATTTCTTGGAAAGCTGGGAATGGAACCACCATTTGACCCAGCTATTCCCCTTCTCGGTCTATTCCCAAAAGACCTAAAAAGAGCATGCTACAGGGACACTGCTACATCGATGTTCATAGCAGCACAGTTCACCATAGCAAGATTGTGGAATCAGCCTAGATGCCCTTCAATAGATGAGTGGATAAAAAAAATGTGGCATTTATACACAATGGAGTATTATTCTGCAGTTAAAAATGACAAAATCATAGAATTTGGAGGGAAATGGATGGCATTAGAGCAGATTATGCTAAGTGAAGCCAGTCAATCTTTAAAAAACAAATACCAAATGACTCCTTTGATATAAGGGGAGTAAACAAGGACAGGGTAGGGACAAAGAGCTTGAGAAGAAGATGTACATTAAACAGGGATGAGAGGTGGGTGGGAAAGGGAGTGAGAATGGAAATCGCATGGAAATGGAAGGCGATCCTCAGGGTTATACAAAATGACATATAAGAGGAAAGAAGGGGTAAGACAAGATAATACAAAGGGAAGAAATGATTTACAGTAGAAGGGGTAGAGAGAGAAAAGTGGAGGGGAGGGGAGGGGAGGGGAGGGGGTACAGTAGAGAATAGGACAGACAGCAGAATACATCAGACACTAGAAAGGCAATAAGTCAATCAATGGAAGGGAAACTGATGTGATACAGCAATCTGTATACGGGGTAAAATTGGGAGTTCATAACCCACCTGAATCAAACTGTGAAATATGATGTATTAAGAACTATGTAATGTTTTGAACGACCAACAATAAATAAAACAAAAAAAGAATTAATACCAATACTTTTCAAGCTATTTCAAGAAACAGAAAAAGAAGGAGCTCTTCCAAATTCATTCTATCAGGCCAACATCACCTTGATCCCAAAACCAGACAAAGACACTTCAAAGAAAGAAAACTACAGACCAATATCTCTAATGAACATAGATGCAAAAATCCTCAATAAAATCCTGGCGAATCGAATACAAAAGCATATCAAAAAAATTGTGCACCATGATCAAGTAGGATTCATCCCTGGGATGCAAGGTTGGTTCAATATACGGAAATCAATAAATATTATTCACCCATCAGTAGACTTAAAGATAAGAACCATATGATCGTCTGGATAGATGCAGAAAAAGCATTCGACAAAGTACAGCATCCTTTTATGTTCAAAACACTAGAAAAACTGGGGATAACAGGAACTTACCTCAACATTGTAAAAGCTATATATGCTAAGCCTCAGGCTAGCATCATTCTGAATGGACAAAAGTTGCAGGCATTCCCGCTAAAATCTGGAACAAGACAGGGATGCCCACTCTCACCACTTCTATTTAATTTAGTCCTTGAAATCCTAGCCAGAGCAATTAGACAGACAAAAGAAATTAAAGGCATAAAAATAGGAAAAGAAGAACTTAAAATATCACTATTTGCGGACGATATGATCCTATACCTAGAAGACCCAAAAGGGTCTACAAAGAAACTACTAGAACTAATAAATGAATTCAGCAAAGTGGCAGGATATAAAATCAACATGCATAAATCAAAGGCATTCCTGTATATCAGCAACAAAACTTCTGAAATGGAAATGAGGAAAACCACCCCATTCACAATATCCTCCAAAAAAATAAAATACTTGGGAATCAACCTAACAAAAGAGGTGAAAGATTTATACAATGAAAACTACAGAACCCTAAAGAGAGAGATAGAAGAAGATCTAGAAGATGGAAAAATGTACCCTGTTCATGGATAGGCAGAACCAATATCATCAAAATGGCGATATTACCCAAAGTTCTCTACAGGTTCAATGCAATGCCAATCAAAATCCCAACGGCATTTCTTGTAGAAATAGACAAAGCTATCATGAAATTCATATGGAAAAACAAAAGACCCAGAATAGCAAAAGCAATTCTAAGCAGGAAGTGTGAATCAGGCGGTATAGCGATACCAGATTTCAAACTATATTACAGAGCAATAGTAACAAAAACAGCATGGTACTGGTACCAAAACAGGCAGGTGGACCAATGGTACAGAATAGAGGACACAGAGACCAATCCACAAAATTACAACTTTCTTATATTTGATAAAGGTGCTAAAAGCATGCAATGAAGAAAGGATAGCATTTTTTTCTGGGCTTTTGATTGGATAGGACTGCCAATTCAGTGTTTTTTTTTTTTTTAAGAAGTATTGAAAAAAGACATCCTTATCTCGCTCTTGATCTCAGGAAGTATTATCTTTTCATCACTTATTATGATGCTAGCTCTAGGCTTTAACAGATATTCTTCATCATCTTGAGGAAAATTCCTTCTATTTCTAGTTATTGAGTTTTTATCATGAATGGATGTTGAATTTTTTTTCCAGATTGTTTATTTTCTGCATCTAAAAAGGATGGTTACATGGTCTTTCTCTTTTATCTGTTAATATATAATTCATTGAATTATGTTGATTTTAAAATGTTAAACCACTCTTAAGTTCCTGGGACAAACTCTGCTTTGGTCATTACATATTATCATTTTTTATACAATGTGAATTTCATTTTCTTTTTAGTTTGTGTTCATACTGGTCTTAGTGCTTTGTTTTAACATTTTTGTCTGCTTATCATATCATCTGAGGCTGACCTCATAGAATGCATTGGAAGATGTTTCTCTTCTCTTTTCCAGACACATTTGTGGAATTTTTCATCTGTTTCTTCTCTTGTGAGCTATGATAGTTTGTGTCTATGAAGGGATATGACTATTTCATCTAAGTTGTTTAATGTACTGACAAGAGTTATTCCTGGAATTCCCTTATTACTATTTTAATATATGTAGAATTTATATTGATATTTCATCTTTATTTATGCTATTAGATTTTTTTTCCCTCGTACTGGGGACTGAACTCAGGGCCACTCAACCACTGAGCCACATCCCCAGCCCTATTTGTATTTTACTTAGAGACAGGGTCTCACTGAGTTGTTTAGCTCCTGGCTTTTGCTGAGGCTGACTCTAAACTCAGAATCTTCTTGCATCAGCCTCCTGACTCCTGAGATTACAGGCATGCGTCCAGCTGGTATTAGCACAGCAATTTAATCTACTGTTTTAGTCCTGATCAGGCTGTCTAGAGGTACATCCAATTTACTGATCTTAAAAATCAGTTTTTAGTTACATTGATTTTTCTATATTGTTTTTCAGCTTTGTAAGGCATTGATTTCTACTTTTAAATTAATTTTTTCTGTATTCTGTTTAATTTTCCCTTTTTCTTTTGTCGTATAGTAGATGAAATATTGAGTCACTGGTTTGAATACTTCAGTCTTTTAGGTGTATCCTACAAATTTTAGTATTATATTCTGGTTTTCATAAAGATCAAAACATGTTCTAATTTCCTTTCCTATTTTTTATTCATGTTTAGTTTCCTAATAGATGGATATTTTGCAGATATCTTTCTGATATTGCTTCCTGTTTGCTTACAATTTTTATTATTACTAAAGTGTTATATTTACATTTAGCATTATGATGACATTTTGGAATTTGAATCTGTCATCTTAATATTTGTTTTCTACTGGTCCCTCTTTTTAAAATAAAGTTTTGTTTCCATATTTTATATGTTAATTATACATAATAGTGGAATTTTTTGTTACATATTCATTCTTGCACACAATATACCAATATACTTTGACCAGTGTCATTTGCCAGTATTTCCCCTTCTCCCTCTTATTTTATATTCATTTCTGTTTCCTCTTTTGCTTTCTTTTGGATTGATTAAATTTTAATATTTCATTTTACCCTTCCATGAATTTGGTGTGTGTGTGTATATATATATATATTTTATATATATATATATATTCCTTTTTCATTTTCTTTTAATGGATAATATAAAACATGTAAAATGCATCTTATTGCAATCTTCTATTAATTTCTTAGCCACTTCCCAGACAATGCAATAATTTTAAACCCTTTACTTCATCCATCTTCCTTCTGACTTTTGTGTTAGGAGTTGAGTTATATTCCCCCCAAATTCATGTTAAGGTCTGTGTTAGTTTTCTGTCACTGTGACAAAATGCCCTAACTTAATTTAAATATGTATTTTGCCTCATTGTTTCAGAATCTTCAGTCCATAGTTGCTTGATCCTGTTGGTTTTGGGCCTGTGGCAAAGTAATACATCATGGTGAATGTATGGCAGTTAGAAAAATAGGGGGAGGAGCAGTGACCCAACATCCCCTTTAAGCACATACTCTAGGTGAAATAACTTCCTTTCCCAAGGCCCCATCTCCTAAAGGTACCACCATCTCCCAACAGCACCATCCAGCTTAGGACCAACCCTTGAATATATAAGCCTTTGGGTGACATTTAACATCCAAACCAAAACAAAGTCCTAACCCCCAGTACCTCAGAATATAACCCTATTTGTAAATAGGATCATTACAGATGTCATACAATGAAGTCATACTGTAATTTTTGTCTGTAGAACTATGTATTTAAGTAGCATTTGCTTTCCCAGATTACTTTGTTTCAAAGCCTATATCCTTTTCTCATTAGAACTTTTTCCTGGTTTCGAACTTATCATAAAAAATGTGTATACATTAGACTCACAGTAAATATTTGTTAAATTAATCAATGCCCAAAATAATTTATCATGGTAATTTCTGCTGAGAGAGCATAATAATAGGCAAGTAGGAGACAAAATACTGAATTCTTAAAGTTGAGAGACCCAAATCTTATAGTTTTAGCATCACCATTTATTATCTACAGGATTGGGATTTGGTTGTCTTATTTAACACTTTACAAAAAGTATGAATTTTTCTGCTTCTTCTTCCTTAGAGATATGAGAATAAAATATTTTAAAAACTGAGGAACCCTAAAACATGAACTTTTCTTCTTATACTAGCCATGTTTGGGATCCTGCTATGATTTTCAAAGTTTTCATTTCAAAAGTTTCCCTTTTTTCCTTTTCATTAGTAGAAACTGAAGATAAATGTATGTTCCAGTTACCCTTGTTGCTGTTTGTATTTTCAACAACTTCTCTAAAAGCCTAAGTTTTATTTTGGTCCAGTATTTATTTGGGAAGGTTTGAAATACTTATCTGCATGCTTTTAGAAGGTACTGATGTAAAATGATGTAATTGACAGATGAGCTTTTAAGGAAGGATGCCTTGGGTTTAAATGGGGTATAACAATCATAGAGCTATGTGTCTACATGTAGTTTGTATACACAAATCCTATAAGGAAAATACCATTGGAGAAAACTAGTTGTTGGGAGTTACTTGTTATTTGACATGTTATCTTCAGTAACTCCCAACAACTAGTTTTCTCCAATGGTATTTTCCTTATGGAATTTGTGTATACAAACTACATGTAGACACATAGCTCCATGATTGTTGTATCCCATATACACATATAGTACAGGAATGATCCTATGTGCTGTACATGTAGTGCTCACTTAACCCTCATAAGAATGATATATAATAGTATTTTTTCTATTTTATAGAGAATGTTTGAATGTCAAGGTCACTATTAGATATATATATATATATATATATATATATATATATATATATATTTAAAGGGGTTTTTTTTTGAGAGAGAGAGAATTTTTTAATATTTATTTTTCAGTTATCGGCGGACACAACATCTTTGTTTGTATGTGGTACTGAGGATTGAACCTGGGCCGCACGCATGCCAGGCGAGCGCACTACCACTTGAGCCACATCCCCAGCCCTTAGATATATATTTAATTGAATTATATTCACTTATCATTTTTTAGGTCAAAACATTCAAATATTAAAAATTTTACATGGCTCAACAAATATAAGTAACTTAGGCATTAATTCATCTGTGGAATTTCTTAATCTTCTTAAGCTCTTAGGAAGGTCAAATCCAGCTAATTTCTCCCAGATTTTGCTAGGGTTTTCATCAGTGTGTCCGACATTGTGTAGAAATAAGAGAAAGACAATAAACATCCAAGTAGGAATATTAAATGAATCAAACAAATTTTTTTAAAGTTATTTCTGATTATTTTATAGTTATCTGACATATTTTATAAGTTAGTAGTAGTCTTTTTTCCCCATTTCTGAAACAGTAGCTAAATATTTTAAATCCAATAAACAAATGTCAAATAATTTTTTGTGAAAATAATCATTCAAAGTTATGATTAATGGAAGTAAGATTTTAATGTTATTGGACAACCCAAAACAAATGATTTTCCATCATAAATAGTATAACAAAGTCTTTTAAAATAAAATATGTTATTTTCCCTCCTGGTGACCTGGTGGTAACGTTCCACATTGTTTTATGTAAGAGACCTGGATTTCATTCCTGTTCTCGTTATCTCTTTCCCTGGGGCTGCAATAAATAAAATAAGAAATAAAATCACTGTCCTGTATCCTTATTGCCATGGGTTGTACCCTTGTCAGATTTCATAAGCTAAGCTAGATGGTCCTGGTTACCATTAGGGTAGAAGACCTCAAAGAAAACAAAGTGTGGACCACAACATCCTCCATGCAGCCAGTATTTCATGTTCCATGAAACCTTGTCTTACAGTTATTATTGCACTTTCCTCTGGTTGATTTGCTTGCTCTAGGGGGGAAAAGTTCTTAAAAGTAGATGTATTTCTGCTCATTTAAATTAATGCATTTATTTGTTTTCCCTTTTCAAAGGCTGTTTAGCTTGAAAGATATTTGCTTATATTCTTGAGACAATATTCTAACTAGCAATGTTTTTATTGTCTGCCGATGTCTTGGGGGGCACCAGAATCAGGAGGCACCACACAGCTTTGTAGGTTCAAACAGCAATTCTTTATTCCCGATCTCACACCAGCCTCCACACACGTTCAGGGGCAATTCCAATATGTCCGATCCCAAATCCTACTCCACGAGGCTTTTTCCAAATCCCATTTTAATCTCACGAGAACTCAACGGGAACAAGCAGCAGGAACACTCTAATCCCAGCATCAATAATCTTCAACCTCAACTTCCCTAAAAGTCCTATTGTCACGCCCTAAACCCAAGGACGGAGATACTTCCTGCAGGAATACACCCTAATCCTGGATCCACCCTGGTGATTGAGCAGGGTCACCTTTCTCAAACACACAAGCAAGGTCGCAGCAAATTTCCAAGGCAAGTCCATTTAACATGGGGTACACTGGCAAGGATTACGATGCGTCATACCTACTTGGTAATGGCCCTCAGCAATTGTCTAAAAATTTTGAGACTTTTCGCTTTTAAGTGTTTATTTTCTTTTTTTATTAGTTTGATAAAGTTGCCTTTGCTTTACAAATAATAAAATATACTATATAAAATTGTGCTTTAGCCCAAATAACATAACTGTTAAGATCCAAAATTACACTTGTTTTTTTATTCCCTTTAATATCTACATACTCTATAATCTTACCATTTAATTTTAAAGTCTCAAATACCAACAATTTCATACATATATGTGTTATGTATGTGTGTATACATGTATACCTTCTAAAACTGTTCCTGATAAATTTCACCCACACAAACATACCTTTCATATGTTCTGATGGTATACATATATGCATGTACGCCCACATACAAACACACCTACATTCGCTAACATTCTGGTTTCCTTCCTCCCTTCTTTCCTTAATTTCTTCAGTGAATATTTTTTTCTAATGACATTTTACATAAAACCTCAACATATTAAAAAATGATACAAAAAGCTTAGTTTATTTGGTTAATGCCAACACATGAGAGACTAGGGTCATCTGTGCAGCCTCTTTCTTACTCCATGTGGTAAAGCGCTTTGAAAAACTATAGAATTTTAAGAAACATGTCTGCACTGTTCAGTTTCATACTCATCCATATTCACAAAAATTTAGTGTTCTGGGGCTGGGGTTGTGGCTCAGTGGTAGAGAGCTCACCTAGCATGTGTAAGGCCCTGGGTTTGATCCTCAGCATTATATATAAATAAATAAAATGAAGGTATTATGTCCACTTAGAACTAATATATATACATACACACACACATACATATACATATATAATTTTTTTAATTTAGTGTTTTGAAAAAGTTTTCTATTTTGGTTTTTAAATGTTAGAACTAAAAGCATGGTCCTGAAAAGTATTCAACAATGATTCTTGATGGTTTTATCCTACGCTTACTCTTCATTTCTTGCTAGAGAGATCCCAAATCAAAATTTAATCCCCAAAGTCATATCTTTAAAGATGCATGACTTATACCACTTTATGAGAAAAGAATGGTCAATTATTTGTATTATGGGTTTTTTTCTTTTTAAATACTGGAAATTGATCCCAGGATCACTTAATCACTGAACTATACCCCCAGGCCCTTTTATTTTTTATTTTGAGACAGAGTCTCACTAAATTGCTTAGGCTGGCCTCAAACTTGTGATCCTCCTGCCTCAGCCTCCAGAGTTACTGGGATTGTAGGCATGTGCCACTGTGCCTAGCTACAGTGTTACCAATTTTAAACCAGCCCTCCTTATCAAACTTTTAGAATATCCCATAGGAGTGTATATTGGCAATTTTTAAAAATCAGTTCTTTGGAGGGAAAAAGCCTTGATTTATAGTATTTACCAATATCAGTGGTGTTATTTCTCCCACCATGACTGATTCCAAACTATAATGTGATATCTCTGAAAGTACATTGGGAAGAGATATATTATAGTAGTTTACCATTTTATAATATGTCTATCATGTGTGTTTATAATAGATATAAACCTCTCAAAGCATACACAATAACAAAATGCAGTAAAATAGGAAGTGATGAATTTAGCTTAGAGTTATTACATCTCTTATCTTAAAATCTGAAATTCAGAATGCTCCAGAGTCTGAAGCTTTTTGAGGTCTGACATGATACTCAAAATATTTCAGATTTTGGAGCATTTCAGATTTTCAGAGTTGGATGTTTAACCAATGAAGTCTATGCAAATTTTCTAAAATCCACAAAATTCTGAAGCCTGAAACACTTTTTGTCCTGGGCATTTCAGATAAGGCATACCAAGTTTGTATTACCTTTTTAAATTCAATTTAATGTAAGTTATATAATTTAATTCTTACTAATAGATATATTAAACAGGCTTGTAAAGTTTCTGAAAACACTTGTCTCTCCCAAGCTGGTATATAGGATCCAACACACAACTGCTCCTTAAGAAAATCCAAATCCCACTATTTTGTATAATTATAAATGCACTCATAAAAATTTAAAAAAAAAATCCTTATGCAATCTTTATGTTCAGGAAAATACATAAAATTCCCACTATAGGTCTGATTCATCCATTCCCCATTTTCTGTCTCCAAAATGTTTCACTTTAAACAGTTATATAAATTATTTTGATCTTGGTATCTAGAGATATTTAGAGGGTACAAATACCAGCCTGTTTGCTGCTATTTTTTTTTTAACCAACTTATTCTCTCCATATTATTAAGTCATTTCTTATATTATTCTATAGTCATTTAGTCCTTTACCTTTTTGTTACTTGCTTACTAAGATGACTTTAAACTCATCAAAATGAGCTTCTTTCCCATAAATAAAAGGAACTAAAAGAGACCAACCCTGAGCACACCAGAGTATTGGTTAAACAGTGTTATTAGATCTTCAGCTACCTAAAACTGCCTCGGTTGATCTGTTTTATTAAGAATAAGTTTTTTTAAGCTTTTTAATTTAGTTAGTTTAATAACAGATGAAGTCTTCAGAGATATTTCTTAAGTTGTAACCCTAGTAATCAACTATTTATATTTGTCATTGATAATACCTGCTTGCCACTGAACATTTTCATCATTCGTTAATTTGCCCTTTAATAACATTGTTTTTATTATACTCTCTGCCTAAAACATTTTTATCTTTTTAGAATAACTTGTCTATGGCAATTTTAGAACTAGAATATCTGCATTAGCCTTTTGTTAAATTTTTTAGAATAATTTCAACTTATATATTTTGCTGAATTGGCCTTTTGTAACAAAGATGTTTATCATATTAGTAAAGCATGAATAAAAAAGAAAAGGGGCTGGGAGACCCTTGCCTGGCATATATGAGGCCCTGATTTCAATCCCCAGCTGCAAAAAAAGAAAAAAACTCTCACAATCCTTCTATAAAACTATGATAAAATAAATAGAAGATACCCTAACAAATGATTACATGACACCATTAAAAGTACAGTTCACTGTTCTTTTGGTCATTAAGATAGAAAAGGCCTGTGATTTGATAGTTCAATAAATTGAGATATTTATTCACTGGATATGTGTTGCATGTTCTTTACTAAAATACTATTTTAATGGGGCTGGGGTTGTAGTTCAGTGGTAGAGCGCTTGCCTCGCATGCATGAGGCCTTGGTTCAATCCTCAGCACCACATAAAAATAAATAAATAAAAATAAAGATATTGTATCCATCTACAACTAAAAAATATTTTTCAAAAATACTATTTTAAGTCTATTAAAATCACTTCCTACAAATAGTAAGTACCAGCATTTTGTAGAATTCTGTTAGAGGTAAAACTTGTGTGACAACAAAAGACTGAAAAAAAAAAAAAAAAGTCCAGTCTCTCAGTTTTTCCAAACAAATTAAGCCCTTAGTTGACCTTAAGCCCTCCTCCATCTAGGACCAGGAGAGGTCTGTCATCAGTCATTCTTTGCAACACCCTTCCTTTCCCAAAGGACAATCAAAAGAAGTTGCTCAGCTGGGCACAGTTGTGCACACCTGTAATCCCAGCAGCTTGGGAGGCTGAGGCAGGAGGATAGGGAGTTCAAAGCCAGCCTCAGTAGAAGCAAGGCACTAAGCAATTCAGTGAGACCCTGTCTCCAAGTAAAATACAAAATAGGGCTAGGAATATGGCTCAATGGTTGAGTGCCCCTGAGCTCAATCCCTGGTACCAAAAACAAGAAATTGCTCAGTTGGGATTGTTGCTTTATGGATTATCTGAAAATGCCCTCAGATTCCTTTTTAAGTGAGTCCCACATGCTCGTTGTCTCCCTCTTAGGCCAGTGTGGTATCTCTAGTCTCTGACATGACAAGAACCCCATGGGGAGCTGCCCTCCCTAATGCCAAGCTAACCATGCATCTTCACTATTCTGTCAGGCCTCCCTCTGTGGCTAAATATGTAGTCACTCCTTTCCAAAGTCTGGTTATCTCCAGGGTGCTCTGCATATAGTACCCTAGACTTCATAAACTTAGGACCTGTTCCCAGTTTAAGAAACTCTTTCACCCTCAAAATTAGCTGTTTTTTCTTTCAACTCTTCCATTTATATTCAGATTTTCTTTTCTACCCATTTTTCTTCACACAAATGCAACCTAGTGGTTTTTTACAACCAGTAAGTACTAGATAGTTCTGTACTATGACACGTTTCTTTTAAGTAGTAAAAACTAAACAATATAGCAAGATTTCATTTTCTTCCATATTAAGTTCATAATAACTCATTTCATTGAAGTAGCTTTCTTTCAGAAGGAAAAAAGAGAATGAGTATAGTCTTGGCTTCAGAGTTTTAAATACCAAGATGAAGTAGAAGCACAAAATTAGAAAGTGTACATTTGTATGGTCTAAAATACATACACGAGATGGGTCTGGTGGGCACATGCCTATAATCCCAGCAGCTGGGGAGCCTGAGGCAGGAGAATGGCAAGTTTGAGGCCAACTTCAGCAACTTAGCAAGGCCCTAGGCAACTTTTAGGTATTATAACAAGTACTATTTTTGTAATATTTAAAACATAACTGAGACCCTGTCTTAAAATAAAACATAAACACAGCTGGGAATGTGGCTCCATGGTAAAGATCCTCTGGGTTCAATTTCTAGTACCAAATAAAATTCACAAAATACTCAGTTTATATATATATATAGCATTCATACATATATTCAAGTATATGTATGACTAGATAACAAATACTATGAGAATTAAATGAGGTATATATGTAAAAGCAGAAGACTCTTCAGAGCTCTTTGATTCATTTTTATTTAATCATAATTAGATAATTTTTTGAAAGAGTTAATGAAATTATGGTTAAAGTAGATATTTGTCAGCATATTTTTCCCACTGACCAATACTCTCTAACATTATCTTTGGTTTCATAATGTTTTTCAAAAACTATTTTCAGAGAAAATTGAGCAGCTTTTCTCTTATGATGACTCTTTTTAGTTGTGAATTTTATTTTTCTCTTGAAAATTTTATTCAATGGAAATAGCTTAAAATCAATTTTAAGAATGCCAATATTGCTAATTAAGTCTTTTAATTGGGTCTTTTGTTAAGCCTGCACATTTTATAATTAATGATTGCTACCATACCACCTGCTCTCTTCTGCCTTGAACTTATCATATCTGTGTTGCTTTGAAATTTAAGAAAGCTTTCTACTTTCTAGCAACTGATATGCTACTTGTTCTAGTCAGATATCACATTACTGATTAGCTGAATACTTTTTCTCTCCCTGTATCTCTAATTGAACCTCTTCTATCTTAGTAAGATTATGATGTTACATAAAACAGATACTTAAATAAATTAAATTTTATTTTTAAAGAAGGGAAGGAAATAATAAAAGAGACAATTTTATGTTAAATGCTTTCCAAAAATACCATTTTTGTAATATTTAAAAATATAACTTAGAGATAACTGTGGAAAAACATTTTTAATTCCACATTTGCATTTAATGTTCCCTTTATATGTTATAAATAACATAAGCTATTTTCCTATATTCTGTAGTACAGGTTTTGGGTTTTGTATTTTGTATTGTATCCAGTCTTCTTAAACATATCCCTGTATCCAGTCTTCTTAAACATATCAGGGTTTTTTCCAGAAAAAAAAAAAAACTGAGATATAATTCTTGTATTATTATTACAACTTATATTCCTCTTCTACCCCACTACAAACAACCCTGTGTTTTAATCCACTCTAATGTCTCTCTATAGAGTAAATTTAATTGAATTGTTGAATAAGATTGATCCCACTAGTTTACTTCACTCAGTACACATTACACATTTTTATCCTTTATGTGTTTTATCTTTCAAATGACAACTTTAATTCCATCATTTTAAAGTTCCTGGGAATATCTCTCCATATTCTCAACTAGTGTTAATAGGGCAAACTTATTTTGATATTGAAGTAGATAGAATGGAAGAAGGCTTTTCCCTATGATAGTCTTCTTTTTAAAATTTTTTTTTAGTTATTGGTGGACAAATACTTTTATATTCACCATTTTTATGTGGTGCTGAGGATTGAACCCAGTGCCTCATACGTTCTAGGCAATTGTTCTATCATTGAGCTACCACCCCAGCTCCTTATGATAGTCTTTTAAGAAGAGGTATTCTAATACAACAGACACACGTATGGCAATATGTAAATCAATGGAAGTGTAACTGATGTGATTCTGCAATCTGTATATGAGGTAAAAATGGGAGTTCATAACCCACTTGAATCAAAGTGTGAAATATGATATATCAAGAACTATGTAATGTTTTGAACAACCAACAATAAAAAAAGAAGAGGTATTATAATGCAACAGTATGGTTAAGAGGAAATATTAAGTTTTATATTCCTAAGTAAAATAAATGCCCAGGAAGCCAAAATATGCTTCTTAATACTAATTTATTCATTTGTCCTGTGTATCAGACTAGTTTCATAAATGTGATCAGCTTTTTTCTCTCCTGTATGTTCAGCAAAACTACATTCCAAAAACTCTTTATCAATAAATTATGAGGACCCCTAAAACTCAGGAAATAAAGCCAAGAGTTAATAAATGGGATGACAGGCGAGGGATTCCAACATGGCGGCGGGCGCGGAGAGATCAAGTCTCTGACCTCTTCAGCTGTGCAGGCATAGGGAGTCGTAAACAGCCTAAATCTGTTTGCTCAGGATCACTAGGCAATGCTGAGCTGACGTGGATCTGGGGCGAACAGTCTGGGCCTCCCAGAACACACACTGAGCCCGGATCGGCTGAATTCAAGCTCCCGTTCGCCTGCTTCCCGCAGACAAACAGCTGTGACTCAGCACTAATCCATCCGGCTGAAACAACTGGTCAGCCCTTGTGATCCTACGGAGGTAATGCCAACCAAGCCTTCATAGGTAGTGGCCACAGGTTTGAAACGGGCTTGGGAGAGACAGTAAGGACCCACCCGTTGCATTGGCCACCCAGCAAAGGGAAACGAACTGTCGCCATTTGCAAGAGATACCACCATGGCAGAGAACTGACGTCATCAGACTGTGGCGGAGGAGATAACTTCATTGAAACCTGCGGCTACAGGTGTGTAATTCCCTAGCCTTCCCTCTCCACATATCGGGGAAACCTTAAGGGCCCCTCCCAGCTCTCCCTTGAGCGCGGTAGCCACACCGAGGGAATTAGAGGTGGCGCGGGACCTGCGGCGCGGAACTACCGCTCCCACCAGTGCTGACAGCTGAGGTCTCTTGCACCAGCTACCAGGGACGTGGCTACCGGAGGGCAAGTAAAATTCCCTGAGGATTCTCAGCCCCAAGCTCTACAAACTTAGGGTCTGAGGGAATGGCAAACTGGAAGAGTGTGCCCAGTCATTCATGAAAACAGGGCTCCTGGGAGCAGCAGACCTGGCGTGTACCCAGTATTGTGGTGAGCGGCACCCGTGAGAGGGGCCTGGCTAGAGGAAAAGTGGGGAAGTGACTAGACACAAGAGGAGGCCCTAGACACTCAGGATTGGAGACTCGCCCAGTCTGGGAGGAGGAGCTGCTGCACAGTGATTGGTTCCCGCATATTGACAGGAGAAACTTGGCCTGGTCGGCACACCACTTACTGGAAGAGAAGTTAATCAAACTCTAAGACTGCATTTATTAGTTTTTTTTTTCTTTTTTCTTTTCTCTTTTTTTTTTTGATTTGGGTTATTCTTTCATTTTCATTTTTCTTTCTTGTTTTTTAAATTTTTTTTTACAATTTTTAAAAATTTTTTTTCTTCCAATTTTAATTTTAATTTTTTTAATTATTTTTTTAAATTTTTTTTCTTTTTTTATTTCCTATTTTTTTCTTCTTTTGTCTTTTCATTTCTTTTCAATTATCTTATCCCCCCTTCCTTGAATTCTACCTGCTTACTCTCATTCTCTTTAGTGACTTCTTCCCTTCCCTTCTAATACCTTTCCTCCCAAGCATCAAATAAATTTATAGGAGTAAACAGTAACTCAGCAGTCAAACAGAACAAGAAGTAACACGAGCAGCTTCAAAAAGCAAGGAAGAAAAGGAGTACAAACAATGCAGGACAGCCTAAATATTCAGGAGGACCTAGAGTCATCAGAAAAATGGTCATATAAAGAACTCATGGAACACCTTAGACAGATGGAATGGAACCTTAAAGAGGATACGAGACAGCAAATTCAAGCAGTGAAAGAACACATTGAGAATGAATTACATAAACAGATAAAAGAAGAAGTTAAGCATCTTTATCAGGAGATAGAGATTATAAAAAATAATCAAACAATAATTCTAGAAATGAAGGAAACGATAAACCAAATTAAAAACTCAATTGAGAGTATCACTAACAGAGTGGAGCAAGTAGAAGCCAGAATGTCAGATAATGAAGACAAAATATATCATCTTGAAAAGAGTCTAGCCAACTCAGAAAGGCTGGTAAAAAATCACGAGAAAAACATCCAAGAGTTATGGGATAACATAAAAAAACCAAACATACGAGTCATTGGGATAGAAGAAGGTACAGAGATTCAAACCAAGGGAATGAGTAACCTGCTGAATGAAATAATTACAGAAAACTTTCCAGAGATAAAAAAGGAAACAGATATACAAATTGAAGATGCATACAGGACACTGAGCACACAAAATCACAGTAGACCAACGCCAAGACACATTGTTATGAAGATATCCAATATACACAACAAAGAGAAAATATTAAAAGCTACAAGAGAAAGGAGACAGATTACATTCAGGGGTAAACCAATAAGGTTAAAAACGGATTTTTCATCACAGACACTGAAAGCAAGAAGGTCATGGAACAATGTATTTCAAACACTGAAAGACAATGGATGCCAACCAAGAATTCTGTATCCAGCAAAATTAAGCTTCAGGTGTGACAACGAAATAAAAATCTTTCATGATAAACAAAAGTTAAAAGAATTTGCAGCCAGAAAACCAGCATTGCAAAGCATTTTGAGCAAAACACTACATGAGGAAGAAATGAAAAACAATAACCAAAACCATCAGAGGGAATGCCTCGGTAAAGACAGAGGGCGAGGGGAAAGATAATCATGGAGAAACAAACTAAATTTTTTTAAAAAAGGATAAATAATCAAACATGGATGGAAGTACAAACCATATATCAATAGTAACTATGAATGTTAATGGCTTAAACTCTCCAATAAAGTGACATAGGCTGATATCATGGATTAAAAAAACAAATCCAACAATATGCTGCCTCCAGGAGACACATCTGACTGGAAAAGACATACACAGGCTGAAGGTGAAAGGATGGGAAAAAATATATCACGCACACGGTCCTCGTAAGCAAGCAGGGGTGGCCATCCTAATATCGAATAAAATCGACTTCAAGACTAAGTTAATCAAAAGGGATAAAGAAGGACATTATATACTGTTAAAAGGAACCATTCACCAACAAGACATAACAATTATCAATATTTATGCACCACATAATGGTGCTGCGACATTCATAAAACAAATTCTCAAGTTCAAGAATCAAATAGACCACAACACAATAATTATGGGTGACTTCAACACACCTCTCTCACCATTGGACAGATCCTCCAAACAAAAGTTGAATAAAGAAACTATAGAACTCAATACCACAATCAATAACCTAGACTTAACTGACATATATAGAATATATCAACCATCATCAAATGGATATACTTTTTTCTCAGCAGCACATGGATCGTTCTCAAAAATAGACCATATATTATGCCATAGGGCAACCCTCAGTAAATATAAAGGGGTGGAGATAATACCATGCACCATATCTGATCATAATGGAATGAAACTGGAAATCAATGATAAAAGAAGGAAGGAAAAATCCTTCATCACATGGAAAATGAACAATATGTTACTGAATGATCAATGGGTTACAGAAGACATAAAGGAGGAAATCAAAAAATTCTTAGAGATAAATGAAAATACAGACACAACATATCAGAATCTATGGGACACAATGAAAGCAGTTTTAAGAGGAAAATTCATCGCCTGGTGGTCATTCCTCAAAAAAAGAAAAAACCAACAAATGAACTCACACTTCATCTCAAAGCCCTAGAAAAGGAAGAGCAAAACAATAGCAAATGTAGCAGAAAGCAAGAAATAATTAAAATCAGATTGGAAATCAATGAAATTGAAACAAAAGAAACTATTGAAAAAATTAACAAAACTTAAAGTTGGTTCTTCGAAAAAATAAATAAGATCGACAGACCTTTAGCCATGCTAACGAAGAGAAGAAGAGAGAGAACTCAAATTACTAACATACATGATGAAAAAGGCAATATCACAACAGATGCTACAGAAATACAGAAGACAATTAGAAATTATTTTGAAAACCTATATTCCAATAAAATAGAAGATAGTGAAGACATCGATAAATTTCTTAAGTCATATGATTTGCCCAGACTGAGTCAGGAGGATACACACAATTTGAACAGATCAATATCAACGGATGAAATTGAAGAAGCCATCAAAAGACTAGCAACCAAGAAAAGCCCAGGACCGGATGGGTATACAGCAGAGTTTTACAAAACCTTTAAAGAAGAATTAATACCAATACTTTTCAACTTATTTCAGGAAATAGAAAAAGAGGGAGCTCTTCCAAATTCATTCTATGAGGCCAACATCACCCTGATTCCGAAACCAGACAAAGACACCTCAAAGAAACAAAACTACAGACCAATATCTCTAATGAACCTAGATGCAAAAATCCTCAATAAAATTCTGGCGAATCGAATGAAAAACACATCAAAAAAATTGTGCACCATGATCAGGTAGGATTCATCCCTAGGATGCAAGGATGGTTCAATATACGGAAATCAATAAATGTTATTCACCACATCAATAGACTTAAAGATAAGAACCATATGATCATCTCGATAGACACAGAGAAAGCATTCAACAAAATACAGCATCCCTTTATGTTCAAAACATTAGAAAAACTAGGGATAACAGGAACTTACCTTGACATTGTAAAAGCTATCTATGCTAAGCCTCAGGCTAGCATCATTCTGAATGGACAAAAGTTGCAGGCATTCCCTCTAAAATCTGGAACAAGACAGGGATGCCCTCTATCACCACTTCTATTCAATATAGTTCTGGAAACACTGGCCAGAGCAATTAGACAGACAAAAGAAATTAAAGGCATAAAAATAGGAAAAGAAGAACTTAAATTATCACTATTTGCAGATGACATGATTCTATACCTAGAAGACCCAAAAGGGTCTACAAAGAAACTACTAGAACTAATAAATGAATTCAGCAAAGTGGCAGGATATAAAATCAACACGCATAAATCAAAGGTATTTCTGTATATCAGCGACAAAACTTCTGAAACGGAAATGAGGAAAAACACTCCATTCACAATATCCTCAAAAAAAATAAAATACTTGGGAATCAACCTAACAAAAGAGGTGAAAGATTTATACAATGGAAACTACAGAACCCTAAAGAGAGAAGTAGAAGAAGATTTAGAAGATGGAAAAATATACCCTGTTCATGGAAAGGCAGAACTAACATTATCAAAATGGCGATATTACCAAAAGTTCTCTATGGGTTTAATGCAATGCCAATCAAAATCCCAACGGCATTTCTTGTAGAAATAGATAAAGCAATCATGAAATTCATATGGAAAAATAAAAGACCCAGAATAGCAAAAGCAATTCTAAGCAGGAAGTGTGAATCAGGCGGTATAGCGATACCAGATTTCAAACTATATTACAGAGCAATAGTGACAAAAACAGCATGGTACTGGTACCAAAACAGGCGGGTGGACCAATGGTATAGAATAGAGGACACAGAGACTAATCCACGAAGTTACAACGGTGCTGGGAAAATTGGAAATCCATATGCAACAAAATGAAACTGAATCCCTATCTCTCGCCATGCACAAAAGTTAACTCAAAATGGATCAAGGAGCTTGATATCAAATCAGAGACTCTGCGTCTGATAGAAGAAAAAGTTGGCTCCGATCTACATATTGTGTGGTCGGGCTCCAAATTCCTTAATAGGACACCCATAGCACAAGAGTTAATAACAAGAATAAACAAATGGGACTTACTTAAACTAAAAAGTTTTTTCTCAGCAAAAGAAACAATAAGAGAGGTAAATAGGGAGCCTACATCATGGGAACAAATTTTTACTCCTCACACTTCAGATAGAGCCCTAATATCCAGAGTATACAAAGAACTCAAAAAATTAGACAATAAGATAACAAATAACCCAATCAACAAATGGGCCAAGGACCTGAACAGACACTTCTCAGAGGAGGACATACAATTAATCAACAAGTACATGAAAAAATGCTCACCATCTCGAGCAGTCAGAGAAATGCAAATCAAAACCACCCTAAGATACCATCTCACTCCAGTAAGATTGGCAGCCACTATGAAGTCCAACAACAACAAGTGCTGGCGAGGATGTAGAGAAAAGGTTACTCTTGTACATTGCTGGTGGGACTGCAAATTGGCGAGGGCAATTTGGAAAGCAGTTTGGAGATTCCTGGGAAAGCTGGGAATGGAACCACCATTTGACCCTGCTATTGCCCTTCTCGGACTATTCCCTGAAGACCTTAAAAGAGCATGCTACAGGGATGCTGCCACATCGATGTTCATAGCAGCACAATTCACAATAGCTAGACTGTGGAACCAACCCAGATGCCCTTCAATAGATGAATGGATAAAAAAAAAATGTGGCATCTATACACAATGGAGTACTATGCAGCAACAAAAAATGACAAAATCATAGAATTTGCAGGGAAATGGATGGCACTAGAGCAGATTATGCTTAGTGAAGCTAGTCAATCCCTAAAAAACAAATACCAAATGACTTCTTTGATATAATGAGAGCAACTATGAACAGAGCAGGGAGGAAGAGCAGGAAGAAAAGATTAACATTAAACAGAGACATGAGATGGGAGGGAATGGGAGAGAAAAGGGAAATTGCATGGAAATGAAGGGAGACCCTCATTGCTATACAAAATTACATATAAGAGGTTGTGAGGGGAATGGGAAAATAAACAAGGAGAGAAATGAATTACAGTAGATGGGGTAGAGAGAGAAGATGGGAGGGGAGGGGAGGGGGGATAGTAGGGGATAGGAAAGGTAGCAGAATACAACAATTACTAATTGGGCATTATGTAAAATTGTGGATGTGTAACCGACGTGATTCTGCAATCTGCATTTGGGGTAAAATTGGGAGTTCATAACCCACTTCAATCTAATGTATGAAATATGATATGTCAATAGCTTTGTAATGTTGTGAACAACCAATAAAATATAAAATTAAAAAAAAATAATAAAAATAAATTAAAAAAATAAATGGGATGACATCAAATTAAAAAGCTTCTGCACAGCAAAGGAAAATTAGGAATGTGAAGAGAGAACTTGTAGAATGGGAGAAAACTTTCCTACCTACTGTTGTGACAGAGGATTAATATCTAGAATATATAAATAACTCAAAAAAACTTATCACCAAAAAGCCAATAACCCTATTAATAAATGGGCAAATGAATTAAACAGACTCTTCTCAAAAAAAGAAATACAGATGGCTAATAAATATATGAAAAAAATGTTCATCATTAGCATTTAGGAAAATGGAAATCAAAACTACACTGATATTTCATCTCACACTAGTCAGAATGGCAGTCAAGAATACAAATTCTAGGGGCTGAGGTTGTGGCTCAGTGGTAGAACGCTCACCTAGTATGTGCAAGGCCCTGGGTTCGATCCTCAGCACCACATAAAAATAAATAAAGTTATTATGTCCAACTACAACTAACAAATAATTATTTTAAAAAAAGAATTCTAAAGGAGGATGTGGAGAAAAAGGAATACTCATATTGTTGGTGGGATTGTAAATTAGTACAACCACTATGGAAATTAGTATGGAACTTTCTCAAAAAACTAGTAATGGGAGCTAGGGTACTAGTAGCCCAGTTGTAGAATGCTTGCCTCGTTTGTGTGAGGCACTGGCTTTGAGCCTCAGCACCACACACTGGCTTTGAGCCTCAGCACCACATTAAAAATAAATGAAATAAAGGTCTTGTGTCCATCTACAACTAAAAATTATAAAAATAAAAAAAACTAGGTATGGAACCAGTATATGCCCCAGCAACACCATTTCTTTGTTTATCCTAAAGAATTAAAGTCATCATACTATAGCAATACATGCATACCCATGTTTATAGCAGCATAATGCAAAATAGCCAACTTTATGGAACCAGTCTAGTTGTCCATGAACAGATAATTGGAAAAAGAAAATGTGGTGTATATATACACAGTGGATTTTTATTCAGCCATAAAGAAAAATGAAATTATGTCATTTGCAGAGAAATAGATGGAATTAGAGATGATTATGTTAAGTGAAATAAGCCAAGGGGGATTGTATGCTTTCTGTCATATGTGGAAGCTAAAAAGGAAAAGGGGGGAAAAATTGAGGGAATGGATCTTATGAAAATCAAAAGGAGATCAGTGGAGATAAGGGACCAGAGAAGGAGAGGCAGGAGGGAGGGAGGAAGTGCTGGGGAGTGAAATTGGCCAAGTTATATTGTTATATTGTGTGCTTGGAGGAATATGTAATAACAAGTCCCATAATTATGTATAACTATACTGCACCAATAAAAAATGTGTAAAGAGGAAATATAAACTGAAAATTTATTCTGATGTGACCTGACGATACTTAAAAACAGGGAGAGTAATTCTGGGAAGACATGTTGAGCCAAGACATTTCATAGCATATTCAAGATAAGAAAGCGCCAGAACTCCTTCTGCAGCATTGTGGGAGTTTATTTAATCTGAGATATTACTGGAAAGGCAGGTATATAACAAAACATGGAAGTTTTTTAATACCACATTAGGAAGTTTAGATTTTAATAGAATGGGAAATCTGGATTTAAACTGCAAAGAATGGGATGTGGTTGTGCTGTGTGCAGCAATAGACTAGAACTGTGGAATGACAGTGAAAATGAAGGAAATTTCATAAATTTTGTAGAAATAAAGTTTTCAGACTTGCCCAAAATAGTAGCTTTTTAGTAAATGGTGGAACCATGACTCAAAAATCTGACTCTAATACCATCACACTATTTACCCTGCAAAATATATTATGTTATGATTTTTTTATGTCAGTTTATGAGGAAAGAAAACCATGTCTTCATTTTATATCCTAGTATCTTAGCATCATGCATATTAAAAAAAGTGGGGAGCTGGGGATGTGGCTCAAGCCGTAGTGTGCTCGCCTGGCATGCGTGTGGCCTGGGTTCAATCCTCAGCACCACATACAAATAAAGATGTTGTGTCCACCAAAAACTAAAAAAATAATAATAATAATATTCTCTCTCTCTCTCTCTCTCTCTCTCTCTCTCTCTTAAAAAAAAAGTGGGTACTTCCATTAGTTCAATCAATAAATATTTATCAAGTACTAACCAAGCATTGTGCTAGGGTGTACATATGAGTTCAGCTCTACTAGATACTGGCAGTTTTCTCAAATAATTGTAACCAACTTACACACCACCAGTTTGTGAGGATTCCCACTGCTCCACACCCTGCCAACTCTTTTCCATTTTAGCTCTTTTGGTGGATATATCAGTGTGGTAGGATTTTTGTTTTAACGTTTTTTTTTAATTAAGGTGAAATTTTCATAACATAAAATTAACTTTTTAAAAGTGAAGAGTTCAGTGACATGTAGTACATTCACAATCTGTACAACTACCAACTTTAGCTCCAAAACATTTCATCACCCCAAAAGAAGACTCTATACCTATCAAGCAGTTACTCCTCATTCCCAACCAACCACCAATCTGTATCCTCTTTCTGTGGACTTACTTATTCTGAATATTTCATGTAAGTGGAATCAACAATATGCAACCTTTTGTTAGGCCTTCTTTTGCCTAGCATACTTTGATATTTTTCCACATTGTAGCTACTAGCCATCCTTTTATGACTACATAATATTGTCTCACCCTTAAGTATCACAATTTGTTTATCTGTTCATCCACTAATGGACATTTGAACTACTCCTTCCTTTTAGACTTTGAATAGTGTTGCTGATGAACATGTGTATACATTTATTTGAATTTTGAGTATATTCCTGAGTGGAATTGCTGGGTCATATGGTAGTTTCGTGTTTAAAGCTAAACCATTTTACACTCTCACTGGCAATGTCTGGATATTCCGTTTACTCCATAAGTTTGCCAGCACTTGTTATTTCCCATTTTTGTTGATCTTATTGTCATTATAACCATCCTAGAGTATTATCTTATATGGTTTTGATTTGCCGTCCCTGAATGATTAATGATTTTAAGAATATTTTTATGGATTTGATGGTCATTCATGTATCTTCTTTGAAGAAATGCCTCTTTTTTAAAATATTTTTTTAGTTGTTGATGGACTTTATTGTCTTTATTTTTATGTGGTGCTGAGGACTGAACCCAGTGCCTCATGCATGCTAGGTAAGCACACTACCACTGAGCCACAATTCCAGCCCCAGAAGAAATGCCCTTTTTGAATTGAGTTATTTTTTTTTCTGCTGTTGAATTCATTATGTACTCTATGCAGATGTATAATTTGCAAATATTTTTTTACATTACATATATATATATATATATTTCATTTTTTTTACACTTTCCTAAACAATGTCCTTTCATTCATAAAAGTTTTAGATTTCAATGGAGTCTAATTTATCTACTTTTTCAAGTGTTGGTTTTGGTACCATATCTAAAAGTACATTGTCAAATACAAGGTCATAGATTTTACTACTTTGTTTTCTTCTGTGAATTTTATAGTTTTGCTTCTTCTATTTAGGTTTTTGATCCATTTTACACTAAGTTTTATATGTGGCATGAGTTAGAAGTCCAGCTTTATTCTTTCACCTGTGTCAAAAAACATTTGATCATTTATGTAAGGCTTATTTCTGGGCTCTCATTGCTATTCCATTGGCCTGTATGTTTGTCTTTATGCTAGCAGCACACTGTTTTGATTATTGTAGTTTTGTAGTAAATTTTGAAATCAGTGTGAATTCTCCAGCTTTCTTCTTTTTCAAAACTATTTTGTCTATTTCAGATTTCTTGACATTCCATTAAATTTTAAGATGATTTTTTCTTTTTAGTTTTTGTTTTTTAAGTGTCTTTAGGATTTTCTTGGGAATTGCATTGAACCTGTAGATCACTTTGGGTAGTACTCACACCTTAGCAATATTAAATCTTCCAATTCATGAATATGGGATGTGTTTATATTTGTGTCTCCTTTAATTTCCTTCAATAGCGTTTTGTAATTTTCATTGTAGAAGTCCTTCGCCTCCTTAGTTTTTTCCAAAGTATATCATTCTGTTTGATGTTATTCTATTTATTGCAATACTGGGGGTGAATTCAGGGGTGCTTTACCACTGAGCTACATCCCCAGCCCTTTACTGTTCTTTCACTTTAAGATAGGATCTTGCCAAGTCTCAGAGCCTAGCCTTGAACTTGCAATCCTCCTGCCTCAGTCTCCCCTGCAGCTGGAATTACAGGTTTGCACCACTGTGCCTGACCTGGTTTTTGCTATTTTAAATGGAATTTGTTTCTTCATTTTCTGTTTTAGATTATTCACTGTTTATTATAGAAACACACTACATTTTGTGTATTGATCTTATACAATATTGCT
This sequence comes from Urocitellus parryii, assembly GCF_045843805.1. NCBI lineage: Eukaryota > Metazoa > Chordata > Mammalia > Rodentia > Sciuridae > Urocitellus > Urocitellus parryii. The sequence goes on along the minus strand of NC_135539.1, from coordinate 63,566,925 downwards.
GCAGTATTATGTCCTGCAAAATTCTAAATTTGTTTATCAATTTTAACAAATTTTTTGTGGGACCTTTAGGGTTTTTTACATATAAGATGATTTTATCTGTGAATAGAGGTAATTTTACTTCTTCATTTTAAGTTTGAATTTCTTTTATTTCTTTTTCCTACACAATTTCTCTGGTTGGAATTTAGTCTTATGTTGAATAGAAGTGGCAAAGTGGATATTCTTGTCTTGTTCCTGATCAAAAAGGGAAAGTTTTATATTGAGAACATTAGTATGGTGGTTTTCCACTTATATATAACCTTCATTATGTTGAAGCAATGTGTTAGTCAGCTTTGTATTACTGTGACTTAGTACCTGAGATAATCAGTTTAAAATGAGAAAAGGTTTATTTTGTAATTTGAATCAGGAATATCCCCCAAAATCTCATGTGTTTAAATGTGGGGCTTAGGGGAAGTGATTGGATCATGAGGGCTCTGATCTCATTGGTAGATTAATCCATTGATGGCTGATGGAGTACTGGGAGGTGGGACCTAGCTGGATGAAGTAGATTATTGGGGGTAAGCCTAGGAGGATTTATCTTCTCTCCAGCCCCTTCTTCACTTTTTTTCTGCTTTCCAGCTGTCAAAAGCTAAGTAGCTTTCTTGTACCTCGCCCTTCTGCCATTATTTCTCCCTCACCTCAAGCCCAGAGCAACGGATTCAGCCAATGATGAACTAAATACTCTGAAACTATGCACCAAAATATATCTTTCTTCATCAAAGTTGTTCTTGTCAGATGTTTTTTCACAATGGTGAAAGCTGACTAGCACATTTGTCTCATGGTTTCATAGGTTTTAGTCCATGGTTGCTTGGCCCTATTGCCTTTGGGCCTGTGGCAGGTGGTATATCATGGCAAGAGTTCCTGGTAGAGGAAACTGTTCACCTTGTAGCTGAGAAGCAAAGAAAGGGAGGGACTGGGATCTGATATTCCCTCAAGGTACACATGCAATGAACCTACTTCCTTCCTTAGTCTCACTTCCTCAAGGTTCTACCACCTCCCAGGAGCTCCTTAGACTTGGGACCAACCTTTAATACATAGGCCTATGGGGGGCACTCAACCAAACTATCATAGGTAGTTTCTTCTATTTGGGGATGTTTTTTCATGAAAGGATGTTGAATTTCATCAAATGTTCTCCATCAGTTGAGATGATCATTTTTTTTCTTTCATTCTGTTATTGTGGTGTATTACATTGAGAGATTTTCTTATTTTAAATAACCTGGCTTTCCTGGTATAAATCCTATTTCTTTTGATATATAATGGTTTTAATGTACTTTTGTCTTTTTTGCCAGTATTTTTTAAAGATTTTTTGCATCAATATGTATGGATATAATGGCTTGTAATTTTCTTCTATTATGAAGTCTTTGATTTTGGATTGAGGGTAATACTGGCCTCAAAGAATGTGTTAGAAAATATTCTCTTCTCTTGAGTTTTTTGGAAAACATTTAGAAAGATTGAATTATTTGCATTTCCCTTTTTTTCTATTTCAGTCACTTTTGGTTTATTAGTTTTATCTTTTCTAAGAACCAACTTTTTGTGTAATTGATTCTATTGTTTTCATTTTCATTTTTTCCTACCTTTTGGTCGCATTGGGCTTAGTTTGATTTTCCTTTCCTAGCTTCTTTAAGAGCTTTTTATATTAGCACATATTAATGATAAAGAATGTGGGCTTCATTGTTATATTGGTGTATGCATATAACACTTGATCAGATTCACTCCCTAGTATTCCTCTTTCCTCCCTTTTTCCTTCCCCCTGATTCCCTTCCTCTACCTTATTGGTCTCCCTTCTATTTTTAAGCTCTTTCCCCCCTTTTCTTTCTTTCTTCCTTTCTATTTTTTTCTAACTAGTTTCTACATAAAAGAGAAAACATGATACTTGTCTTTCTGAGTCTGCTTATTTCACTTAACAGATGCTCTCTATTCCATCCACTTTCATGAAAAATGACATAATTTTATTATTTTTCTTTTTTCCCACCAACCATGTATAAGAGTTCCTTTTATTCCTCATCCTCACCAGAGTTTATTGCTATTTGTATTCTTGCTAATTGCCATTCTGACTAGAGTAAGACACTAGTTTTTATTTGTATTTCCTGTATGGCTAAAGATGTTGAGTATTTTTTCATAAAATTATTGGCCATTTGTACTTCTTTCAAGAGGTGTCTGTTCGGTTCTTTTGCTCATTTATTGGATTATTTGTGGCTTTATTATTTATTTATTGTTGGTATTGAGCTTTTTGAGCTCTTTGTATATTTAGTACACTAATCCTCTGTTGGAAGAATAGCTGGCAGAGATTTTTTTCTCCTAGTCTGTAGATTGTATCTCCACTCAGTTGTTCCCTTTACTGTGCAGAAACTTTGAATGTTTGTTTCTCTCTAGTTGTGAATACTTTTTTCTCCCTTCTGAGGATTTGTTGGGCCTCTTGAATAGATTAGTGTTTTTATTCAAATGTTGGAAGCTTCAGTTATCATCTCTTCCTATAATCACCCACCCCATTTTTGCCTCATTGTGGAGACTGATTAGATGTTTGTTAGACCTTCTCACTCCATATCCTATGTCTTATAACCTTTCTATCACATTTTTCATACCTTTACCTCCTTGAATCTCATACGGGTAGCTTTTCCTTTTCTATCATGTATTTCATTAATTCATCTAGTAGGTCTTTAAATTTATATCTGTATAGCTACCAAACCCAAATAATCTCTTTTCCATTGAGAAGTTAAAAATTTATTCTTTTCAACAGCCATTTCCCCCTTCAACGATAATATCTTTAGAAGCTGTTATGTATATATTAGAAAAGCAAGTGTAAAACAAAATTATTTGAAAACCAACATGATTCAAAATGCGTGAAAAAATCAAAAACTGCAAAGGTGAATGATATTTTTAATTACTGTGTAGTCCCTTTGCTTCTGTATCCCCACCTAAAACTTTTTAGATTGCTGTTATTCTCTATGTACTCCTAGAAATCTTAATAATTCAGATCTCCTTATATAAACCCAAATCTGCACAGATAAAATACTGTCAGTAATATTGTGAAATAGGCCATGGCTGGAGAGCTGAATAAACTTATTAGGACTATAATTTGGATTTTTTTTAGGAAACAGCACTATCTTTGGTTTGAATTAAAAACTGAACTCTTTACCTAAAAGATCAGAGAGCTAGGATTTCACTATGCTTACAAAATCAGATAAGCAAATGTTTTTAGATCACCTTAATGCTATATATATGCATGACAAAAATAAAAACTAGTTTATTCTAATAATGATACTTATTTTCTCTAATTCCAATATTATATGAGGCATTCCTCAATTCAAAATGTCTCCAACTTTGAACCTCTGATTATGACATTTTGCTGAGTATTCATTTACCTTTCCAGCTATTACATTCAATATTGATAATATTTTCATCCACAAACATACTTTTCATGCTGCTTTTTATTCATTCATTCAACTAATAGGTAATGTATTGACTACTATGTACAAGATACTGAACTAAGTAATGGGTATACACATTTGAGAAAATGATAGGCCCTGCTCTCAAGGAATTTGTATTCTCATTAAAGAGATAGATTTTATTTGATGTTCCCAGTTATTTTTATATATGTCCCTCATCAAAATATTCATTGATAGTTTTTGGTAACTGGACTATTAATCTTAATAGAAACTACCCTTTGTTATAGGAAGAAAGAGGTGGAAATTTTCTCACAAACTATACTCCATCCTTTGTTCATCGTATTTGCTCCTGCCAGTTCATCTATGCCTACTTTTTCATTTTCAGCCATCAGCTCTATCCTGATTATTTCCCAATTTATATTTTAGAAACCTCTTACCTTTTCTTTATAGCTACCAATAGAACCTTTCCCCTAAGGTAACACATAATGTATTTGAAATTCAACATATCGAAAACTGAACTTAATCCTCACCAACTTTCTTATATCTGTACTTGCACCTTATTCTGTAAGTTCTATAGACTCGGAATTATATAGCTTTTTTGTTCTCATTCATTTCTTCTTATTTTACAAGTATAATTTTTTTTTGGGGGGGGTAATCCTCTTTTCATCTCTCACTTTTAAATCCCTCAGGACTGCCATCCTACTTCAGTCTCTTGTTATATCATACCTGCTAATTCATTTTTTATTAGCCTGTCAGTTCATTTTACTTGTTTCTCTCACATTAGATCTTTTTCTTGTTTTGTTTTTCAAGAAGGGGTCTGGCTATGTTGCCCACCCTGTTCACATTAGGTCTTTCAAAACGCCAATTCACTGGGGAGCCTCTCTTTCCTTTTTTAATTTTTTTAAATACTTTTTTAGTTGCTGATAAGCCTTTATTTCATTTATTTACTTATATGTGGTGCTGAGAATCGAATTCAGTGCCTCACATATTTTAGGCAAGTGCTCTACCACTGAGCCACAACCCCAGCCCCTTTCCTTATTTTTTAAATTTCTTTTTTTTTATTTGTTCCTTTTAAATATACATGACAGTTGAGTATATTTTGACTTTATTTATTTATTTATTTGACTTTATTTATTTTTGATGTGAGTCATGCTAGTCTTGTATTCATGTATGAACACAGGAAACTTATGTCCAATTCATTCTACTATCTTTCCTATTCCCATACCCCTCACTTCCCTTTATTCTTCCCTCACTACTACCACCCTTATTTGCATATCAGAGAGAACATTCAGACTCTGTTTTTTGGGGATTGACTTATTTCATTTACCAGTATCCAGTTCCATCCAATTACCGGCAGATGTCATAATTTCATTCTTCTTTCTGGCTGAGCCATATTCCATTTTGTATATATACCACATTTTTTGTATCCAGTCATCTGTTTAAGGGAGGGGGGAGTCCCTCTTTCATAAAAGTATTTTCTTACAAGTTCATCCTACAATGGATCTTTCCTTTATTTGTATTCTTATAGCACTATTTCTATACTACTTCATCTTATATTTGGTTATATAATGCTTTAAATTGTCTAGTATTTTGTTCATTGTAACTTTAGTCAAAAAGGAAAGAGTTGTTAACTGCCTGCTATGTGGAAAATAATGTGATTGGGTGATACAATGATAAATAAGAGGTACCAAACTTTGACCTTAATATTACCTAATGTTTATTAAGTGGCTACTACATGCCTAACACTATTGTATGCAATAAATAATTCTATGTGGCATACACTAGTATTTTCTTCATTTAATGAGGGAGGAAACTGAGGCAGAAAGAAGCAATTTTTCCTCAGTTACTTAGCTAATAAATGGCATAGACATGATTCAGACCCAGTTCACTGGCTTCATAATCTGTGCTTGGTGGTTATATCATCTTAGTGCTGATATCTTCTAGTTAAAAAGGTAAAACAGAGACCTAAATAATTATATTTTAAAGTACACAGTGAGAGCTTTGTGAGACATCTAAAGTACTCTTACAATTCAGTAGATGGTAAGATTACTTCCAGCTCGGAAAGAAAAAAGGTTTTATGAAGGATTTGGAAGGGAAATAGGAAAAACATTTCTAAAAGAGGAATAAAGCACTCTTGAGACAGGACTGTTCAGAGCATATTACCAAGAATAGTGAGTGAGTTAATTTAGCTGGGTCAAGGGGTACTTGAAATGATAAAAAGAAAATAAATTTATAAAAGTAGGTGACAGCCAAATCATAGATCTTAATGTGAGGCTAAAACATTTAAGTCATATTTTATAGGCAGTGGAGCAATATTATTAAGTCTGTATCTTAGAAATGTTTAGCTGTAATAGTATATAAAGCTGAAGGAACGAGACTGAACAATTAGAAGGTTATTGCAATAGTCTGAAACAGGTAGCTGGCAGGAAAAGTAGAGGCCAGAAGAGAGATTGGACAGCTCTGATTCAAGAAGTCAAATGATTGGATATGAAATGGGAAAGAGCCAGGGAGGTAGGGTGAGTAAAAATGGTGACAAGATGATGGGAAGAGACAGGAACCATTAACAAACATAGGGTGCACTGTTAGGTGATGATAGTTTGGGAGAAAAAAATTATAATTAGTTTGGAACACGCTGAGTTTATGATGTCAGTGGGATACATAGCAGGGACCCTTCAGCACACAATAGATAATGTAAATTTTAATAGATTATAATTTAAGATATAACTATTAGGAACTTTGACTTATATTTGATAACTAAAATCAGGGAAACACAATAGAATAAAAATAGGCTGAGGCAGGAGGATTATAAATTCCAGGCCAGCCTCAGCAACTTAACAAGACCTGTCTGAAAATAAAAAATAAAAGGGCTGGTAATGTGGCCCCTGGGTTCAGTCTCTGGTACATTTTCCCAAAAAACAAAGGAGGTGAAAGAGTAGAATGTTGCAGAGAGAGAAAACAAATATGGCAGCACATCAACATTTATGAAATCTATGTTGTGAAAACACAAGTATTTATGCTTATATATTTTATGCCTTATAGATGCTGTTTTCTTTCCCTTGTATTTTTATTTTCTTTGACTATTCTACTTTAATAATAGTCCTTACACCTTATTATCAATTCTAGATTTCTTCATAGCACCTGAAAGTCACAAATTAACCATCATATCTACACGGACAAAATGAATATTAATAAGTGTGTATTAAATATAGATTAGTCCTTATGAAGACTCCTTTAAGAGATTTCTGGCAATATAAAGACTGAGCTGAAATGAATGAGCCCTGTCTTTTCAGTTTAAGTATTATGAACCAACAACAAAAAAATCATAATCATAGCCTGAATATAAAGAATAAAAGGGAAGCCGTGCACACACTTGTAATCCCAACTGCTTGGGAGGCTGAGACAGGAGGATCACGTGTTCAGAGCTAGCATCAATAACTGCCAGGCACTAAGCAACTCAATGAGACCTTGTCTCTAAATAAAATACAAAATAGGCCTGGCTCAGTGATCAGGTGCCCATGAGTTCAATCCCCAGTACCCAAAAAAGAAAGAATAAAAGGGAGTTCTAGCTTTGTTACAACAGCTCAGAATCATAAACAGAAACTGACTCCACAGACTATAAGCCTTAGTGCCTAGGATTTTAATACATACTTGGAGGGGGGTTATATCTTTGGGTGGCTGGAACTGAGCCTCCAGCATAAAAGGAAATTTCAGTGTTCTAGACCATTAGAACCTCCCGGACACTAACAGAAGCCAATGCAAAAATTGTTCTCGAGGCTTACTCCAAACAGGACTTTTGGGAGTCCAACAGGAAGAGGGAAAGGAAAAAGTACTCTCAGTGAAGTGAAGGTATGCTCTCAAGAAAAGAATCAAACTCTGAGGATATTCAGCAGATGCAACAAAAAAGAAAATTTGTACTTCAAGAACAGGATAGAAGAAAACCAGTGTGAAAGAGAACATAAAACCAATTATTTTTATAAGGGTTTAAAAGGTAAAAGAAGGAATAAAGCTATAATGAAATCACATAATTGAATAAGCAAAAAGAGAAAGAACTTCTAGAAATGAATGGTTCATTGAGACTGAAAAGAAAATGAGTAAATTAGAAGATGATCTGCTCTAATCACTCAGAATATAGAACCAAGATATAAGGATGGAAAGTATAATAGCTAAAAGACATTGAAGATAGAATGTCTAATGACAATTTTAGATGGAAAGGATGGGATATGCAGTATTGAAATGGTTGCTGAGATTTTCCAGAATTATTAAGATAGATAAGTCCTCAAATAGTATACTGATATATAAAAGCAATCCACATCTAAACAAATTAAGGAGAAGCTATGGAACATTAAAGCAAACAATGTATTAAATCCAGCTACAGGGCTGGGGCTGTAGCTCAGAGCACTTGCCTCACAGTGTGAGGCACTGGGTTCGGTCCTCAGCATCACATAAAAATAAATACAAAGCTATTGTGTTCATCTTCAACTAAAAAAATATATATTAAAAAACAGCTACATAGAGAAAACAAAGGAACACCGGTTATATTAACAATTGCCTTCTTACAACAAAAAAAAAATTGGAAGAAAATCGAAAATATCTGAGAAAATAAGTTTCAATTTATTATTTTATGCTTTGTTAAATTGTAATTGAGAATAAGAATAAACTAAAGATATATTCAAACAAACTAAGAACAGTTTGCCACTAACAGACCTTCACTATGAAGGCTGCTGAAGGATATACTTCAGCAAGAAGAAAATTCAATGTAGAAAGGAGAAGACAAGAAAAGGTTCTGAGCAAGAAAGAAAAAAAGTGAACATGTTCATAAGCATTGAGTGTAAAAGAAATAACTGCACTGATGATAACTAATTTGGAGCAAGTTTAAAAACATCTAGAGATAAAATACTTAATGGAAATACTTAGAAGACAATCAGAGAAACATTTTAGGATCCTTGTGTTGAATGGGAAGAAATTAAAGATATAAACTTTAAACTTTGTTAATGATTGTTTAAAAAATATTGGAGTATACATTAATGAAATTAGAATGGAGAGCTTCTAAACTAATGAATTAAGCAAAGACAGTAAGAAAATTTCATCAGTTGAATATAGGACAAGAAAAAGAATAAAAACACAAAGTTAATAAAAAGCACAAAATAAGGAATAAGTCCAAATATTTCAATAATCACAGTCAAAATAGACTAAAATTAGCTAAAGTTAACCAAGTTGAAAAATTAAAATGCAGCCATATGTTATTTACAAAAGCATAATGTCACTAAAAAGTTGAAAGTAAAAGGATAGAAAATAAGCATCCCGATTCCAGTAATCTTTATACATCTAGTATCCCCAAAGTTAAATGTGGCAAGAAAATATACACAATTACCACAACTTTAAGGACCTGATAACCTCTGTCTTCTAGATAAATCTAATATATATAAAGGAAAATTTCCTAAAGTTCTTTTTTATTTTCAAAATTAGATAAATGCATTAGGAAAAACAAAGACCAATGCTACATAAGATAAAAAAACTCCCCAAAATATTATATACTGAGTTATTTTTTCATATGCTTGTTTTACAGTACTAGAGATTAAACTAAGGGGCCCTCTACCACTGAGGTACACCCCTATCCCTTTTAATTTTTTTAATTTTAAGACAGAGTCTTGTGAAGTTGCCAGGGCTGACCTTAAACTTGAGATCCTTCTGCCTCAGCCTCCCCAGTAGCTGAAGTTACAGGCATGCACCACCATGTCCAGCTAGATACTGAGTTACATTTGTATGTATGTATATACTGGGGATTGAACCTGTGACACTTCACCACTGAGCTACATCCCCAGTTCTTTGATACAGGGTCTCGCTAAGTTGCTGAGGTTCTTACTAACTTGCAGAGGCTGGCCTTAAACTCGTTATCCTCCTGCCTTAACCTTCCGAATGGGTGGGATGTGCCCAGCCATTGAGTTTTTTAAAGCTATTTTCTAATATCTTTGATTTCTTCAAAGTAGTACAGTAGAGGAGAAGTGGAGAGTGATTACCATGAAACAAAATTAATTATGAATTCATCATCATTGAAGCTAGGTGACGAGTCCTTCAGAATATATTTTACTATTAGTTGTACTTCTATGATATGTTTAAATGTCCTCCTCTTTAAAAGATTTTCCAAAATATGTTATAATCAAGTAAATATTCACCAGAATTTAAGGCCCTGTCTTTCCAATTTAGCTGCTTGGCCAAAATATAAAATTATATACTTATTTATAAAATATTTGAAGCATTCACTTAAAAATCATGTTCATATAAAATTCTTTTATCTCCTTCCATTCAACATTATCTAAAGATCTGATATATAAATGTTAGTTACTTCTGTGAGACCTTAGGAAAGTTGCCTTATATAAGTTTCTGAGTATAACTATAATACTTACTTAATTAAGCACATGGAATATAGGTGATCCAGCTAAGCTACTGCCCTAGAGCCCAACTTACATCAACTATCTCATGTGATAAACAAATGCTGATTGTTTTATAGATTGACATTTGCAGTTATTTGCTTTGCAATAATAACAAATTAATTTATCTGGCAAAAATCAAAATTAGATGTTGGCAAGTATATGGAAGAAAAATAGGAACTCTTCATTGCTGTGGATGGGAAAGTATATTAATACATTTTCTTTGGAGAATAATTTGATGATGTATAATTATGAAGTTGAGCCTACCCATATTCTATTAATCAGAAATTCTACTCCTAAATATATACATTATAGAAACACACACACATGTAGGTAAAGAATTATTTTAAAGATGCTCATTGCAGCATTCTAGTAGTGAAAAATTTGAAACAACCTAAATGTCCATCAATAAGGGGAATGAATAGATAAATAAATTATATATTATAGTCATACAATGTATGTTGTGTTAAGTAGTACCTACTCAAAAGTCTACACAGAACTTCAGAATGTGGTCATATTTGGAATTAGGGTCTCAATTAAGATGAAGTCCTACTGGGTTAGGATGGGCCTTAAAAGCAGTGACAAATTCCCTTATAAAAAGAGGAGAAATACACAGAAATAACCACAAGGAAGAAGACCATCTGGTTACACAGCAGAAATTGGAATGATTCAGTGCAATCCAACCTGGAAACCACCAACCACAGGAAGAAAGACATGGAACAGATTCTCCCACAGAGCCTCTAAAAGGAACTAGTCCTGCTATCATCTAGGTTTCAGACTTACAGCCTCCTGAACTGTCATAAGGTAAATGTCTGTTGTTGAAGTCACCCAGTTTGTGGTAATTTTTTATGGCAGTCCTAGGAAACTATATACAATCAAATATTATATAGCAGTCAAAATAAATGCACTAGAACCATAGTATCAATTTGTATAAATATTGAAAATGTAATGTTAAATGAGAAGAGTGTGTGCCTGATGCAATTATGTAGTCCCAAGGCAGAAATGGGGGAAGAAGGAAACTGGCCTCTGGTAAGCAAAAAAAAAAAAAAAAATTGAACTGGCTTTGAACTTCATTATAAAAAAATGACTAAAGTACACTGAAAACTAACAAACATTTCTAAAATAAATTAAAGAAAGCAAAAATAGGGCTTCTCAATGGTAGAGAACTTGCCTAATCTGAGTAAGGCTTTGGGTTCAACCCAAATAGGTAGGTCGGTAGGTAAGTAGGTAGGTAGGTAGATAGATAAATAGATAAAATTTAGAAATAATAAATAAATAAATAAATGCATAGGTAGATAGAAAGACTTCTCATGTTCATGAATTAGAAGCTAAATGTTATTAAAATGACAATAATATCCAAAGTAATCTACAGATTCAATGTAATCTCCATCAAAGTAAACTCTCAACAAAATTTTTTTTGAAAAGTTAAAGATGGGCAAAGAACTTGAATGCACATTTCTCCATAAAAGATGTACTAATATCCAAATAACTACATGAGGAATACTCAAGCTGTGTGTGTGGCACACACCTAGAATCCCAGCAATTCAGGAGGCGGAGACAGGAGGATTGCAAATTTGAGGCCAGCCTTGTCAACTTAGCAAGACCCTATTCTAAAATTAAAAAACAAAAAGGACTGTGGATATAGCTCAGTTGTAAATCACCCCTGGGTTCAATAATCCCCAGTACCAAAAAAAAGAAAAAGAAAAAATCTCAGGGCTGGGAATGTGGCTCAAGTGGTAGCGCGCTCGCCTGGCATGCTTGCAGCCCGGGTTCGATCTTCAGCACCACATACACCACATGTCATGTGTCCACCGAAAACTAAAAAATAAATATTAAAAAATTCTCTCTCTCTCTCTCTCTCAAAAAAAAAAAAAGACTGCCACTGGTTTTGAATGGAAGTTTTCCATTCCCTTAGAAAATTGAGTGAGTTTAGTCCTCTTGGTTATGTATGAGAACTGTTTAGTAGCAAATTTCTGCCCTTTGCACAATGGCCAGAATCTTTTCTTTCCATCGTTCATTCTTACTAATGGGTCATTCATTCTATGTAATTATTATAAGCTTGCTGTGTTTTAGGCACATTGTATTCTAAGATAATCAAGGAATTTGTTCATTGATGTGTTTATTATATCCAGTTTCATTCTAAGTATTGAAACACATGAAAGAATAGCAGAGTGCTTTATTTTTTATTATTTTTCAAACTAAAAAAATCTTATTGATTGATATTGTTTTATATGTAATTAGAAAGTATATCAATAGCCAGGCATGGTAGTGCACACCTGTAATCCCAGCTGCTTGAGAGGTTGAGGCAAGAGGATTGTAAGCTCAAGACCAGAGTCAGCAACTTAGCAAGACCCTGTCTCAAAAAATAAAAAGAGTTGGAATGTGGCTTGGTAGTAAACCACCTTTGGCCCAATCTCCAGTGCTGAAAAAAGAAAGAAAAGCATATCAGTAGCCAAAAATATAGACATAGAATGAATGAGGAAGGAAGAAAATATAATGACAACTGAATGTGCTTTCTTGAGCATAAGGAAAATAAACATCTATGAGAGAAAAATCACTACAAATGTTAAATTAGGAAACAAATTATGGCTGAATAAAACACCACATCTAAAAATGTTATTAAATAAATGGTGGCACATAATATGAGCATCATCAAAGAAGCCATGCTGTGATTTGGTCCCTGTGTGAGATTGGTTTTTATAATCTTGATATCCACTTCCCTCATCCTTGGAACCATTTTGCACTGGCTATAAGTAGATCTGGATGAAACAGGAAAATATACTACTGCTACCAAAAAGTAGCTCCTAAGCTCAGACTGTCTGAATTTTAGTTTTTCATCTAAAAGCCTCCTAATAGGTTTATGTTTGTGGTTTTGTAGATTTCAGTTCAACTCTCTTTGAACTTACAAAGGTTAGTAAAGACCTAAATAATATCTATTTTTGAAATTGTCATGATTTATAGGTTTCCCCTAGTTGTATTCTTATATCCCTTTTCTGTAGTACATAGATCTTGCCTTGTGAATGGTTAATTACCTGAAATTATCATGGGTTCTTATAGTCAGTTCAACATGTGTTTTCTGTGTACCTAGTATGAATCTAGGACTTTGCTATCACATACTATAACAATACTTAAAATTATTTTCTAGAATAAAAATCATTTGTCTTGATCTTATAGAATTTTTAAGCATTTACATGATTGCAATGCTATATAAAATTGTAATCCTGCCTTAATTTTGTAGAAAAATTCAAAAGATACCCCACTTTAATAATTTGTGTGTGTATGTATACACACACACACACACATACACACATAATTTTTTAAAGAGGTTACAGGACATAACATAAGATTTTATTTATTTGTTTGTTTATTTTTATGGTGGAACTAGAAATTGAACTCAGGGCCTCATGTATGCTAGACAAGTTTGCTACCACTAAGCTGCACCCCAACCCCTGGAAATGTGTTTTTTAATGAAATTTCAATGATACCTAATTGTCTGTGACAACATTTATATTTGTAACCTTAAAAACTACTGGTGATTACTGGAGCTAAAATTGGGGAACCTGAGGTCTTCCCCTAGTTCCATTACTGGTACACATAGGAAGTTTTTCACTTAAGACATTAAGCTCTGAATTTCTTATTTCTTAAAAAATAGGACATTGGACTAGATTGTCTGTAGTTGTTGAACTGAGTCTATTTTAAAATAATCTAATTCCTAAAACTTTTACCTTTTATGCTTGAAAAAGGTAATTAGATTTTAGTATACATATATGATCCCAGTTATTAAACTAAGAATCAAATGCCATTCCTTTGAATAATCTTTGATAAGTACCAGATGTACCATTGTAGAATATAATGGCAAAAAATCTTTTCAATTTCTTTTGGTTTTAGTTTTTTTCCCCAGTAAGATAATACAGAAAATATTCTGCCTGAAAACAGAATAGTTGTTCCTATGAGGTCACATTTAATTCTAAGAGCTATAAATCTATAAATTAAAATGTCCCTTGAGACATGAAAACATTTCTTTGGTAGAATTCTGACTTTATTAAGCAAAAGAGCTGCACTTTGAGCAAAGTGGCCTAGTAGCTGTCCATTTATTTCTCCTGGAGTTCTTTTGTTTTTTCCTTAAAATATTCATTCAACAATCATTTGTTGACTGTAACATGCTCCAGGCATTAAGGATGTGAGAGAGTCATAATCCTGAAACTTTAGGATTAGAATCTGTACTGAGAAAGTTATAAAAAGAGATCATCATAATAAAATGCAATAATTTTACTAAAACTATATAAAGATATGGAGGGAGGATAGCAGGAGTACCTAAGTATTCTGGGGAGTTAAAAAGATTTCACCAAGGAAACTTAGTTTCAAAAGAGGAAAAGTTACTAGGTTGATAATTTTGAGTAGTACATTCTGGGCAGAGGGAAAATATTCAAAAGGAAGAGAGATATGAAATGGTCTGAATATGTACAGCCAGTAGTTTTGGATATTTGAAGCATACTTGAGGCAGGGATCAAGAGGAAATAAAACTGGAGGCAGGAAGGGGCTAATGGGTAGTCTTTAGATGTTATGTATAGAAACTTAGATTTAATTTTTCCTATAGGAAATTAGAAGTATTGATGAATTTTTGTATTGAATTCATTTGTGACCAAATTTGTGAGATGTTGGTGAAGTTATATAACCTCTCAGTACCTCTGTAAATACCTCTGTAGCAATAATATATTATAGATTATTGTGAAGATTAAATTATTTCAAATACATAAAGCACTTGAGATAATGCCATAGTAAGCATCTATAAGAATGTCAGCAAAGCTTTGTATGATCTGTGTTTTCTGTACCTCTTGAGTCTCTCAAAATCTTACTTATGCTGAATCAAGACCCAAGATTCAGATTTATTGTGATTTTGTTTTGCATTTTCATGGTGGCTAATGATGTTGAACATCTTTTTATGTACTTACTCTTTATATATCATCTGTAGAGAAATATCTATTAAGGGCTGGGGATGTGGCTCAAGCGGTAGCATGCTTGCCTGGCATATGTGTGGCCCGGGTTCAATCCTCAGCACCACATACAAACAAAGATGTTGTATCTGCCGAAAACTAAAAAATAAATATTAAAAATTCTCTCTCTCTGTCTCCCCCTCTCTCTCTTTCTCTCTCTCTCTCTTAAAAAAAAAATATCTATTAAGATCCTTTCCCCGTTTTTTGTTAGGAAATTCGCCTTTTTAGTAGTAAGAAAACTGTGTTCTGGATACCAGACCTTTTCAGATATTTATCTAGAATATTTTTTTGCCTCAGGGAAATGTAAATCAAACACAATGAGCTATCACTCCACATCTACTAGGATTATTATAATAAAAAGGATAATAACAAGTGTTGGCAAGGGTGTGAAATTGGAACTCTGATGCACTGCTGATGGGAATGTAAAGTGGTATAACTGTTTTGGAAAATAGTGGTCAAAAATTAGAAACTAAGCTGGCTATGGTAGTGTACCCAGTTACTTCTTGGCTGAGGCAGGAGAGTCACAAGTCCAGCCTTGGCAACTTGTCTCAAAATGTAAAAAAATAAAAAGAGCTGGGGACGTAGGTCAGTGGTAGAGCACTCCTGGGTTTAATCCCTAGTACAGCAAGGGAAGGAGAGAGAAGAGAAGAGATTAGGGAGAGGGAATGAGAGTGACTCCCTGCCATTAAATAAAACTTAACTTTGTTGTTATGGTTTTTGTCTTTTTTGCCATGCTAGGCAAGTGCCCTGCCACAGAGCTATACCCCCAGGCTTCAAGGCTTATTTTTAGTTTTAAGTAGCACAACACTGGCTTGTGACTCAACCACATGTATTTCCAGTGTTCCTGGCCCCATGATTTCTATCAGGTGACAGGCCATGTGTTTCAGCCTTGAGAACAATGGCTCAGCACCATAGCCAACATGGTCTCCAACTTAGGCCATGGGATTTTCACTTCTGATTGACAAGCTTGCATAATGGTGGCCTTCTCTGAGGAATCCACCTTAATCTAAAATATCTACTCTCCCATTAGCAAGATAACATCTCCCAAGGTCTCATTTCAACATAAGGGCATATCCAGGGTGGGTAGGGTATTTCATATCCAGGGTGGGTAGGGTATTAGACTGTTCTCTGAGGACAATTCTCTCAGAGTAATAAAGGGACCAGTTAACTCTTATACAATCAGTGAGATGATACAGAAGAGGAGTCCTGAGTTTAGGAAACCCAAATCTTTTACAACAGACAGTATGGCTACTGTTCCTTCAGAGGGAGGCATTGTCTTCACTACATTAGATAATAAAAATGTTTTCCTTTTGATTCCAAGGGAGACATTATCACAACTTATTTGGGCTGCTTGCATCCTTTCACATTTTGGCAGTTGACTTCCCTAGAACCAAGTAATCCAAGAGAAAGCAAGGCAAAAGTTATGTGTCTTTTATAATCTGTGTTTAGAAGACACAACTCTGTTGTTTCCACTATCTCCTATTAGTTACGCAGGTCAGCCTAGCCACTGTGGGAGGAAACTACATAAGGGAATATATTAAGAGGTGGGAGTTACTAAGGACTATCTTAGAGACTCGTTACCACAACTTGATACATAGGATATTAATAGCATAGTTAGCTGAATAAAGAGTACATGGATGTGTCCATTATGGAAAAAAATATGAAATTTCCTCAAAAAATTAAAAGTAGAACCACCATATGATCCAGAAGTTCCACTGCTGGGTATATATCCAAAAGAAATTAAATTACTATGTCAAAGAGACATCTGAGCAGGTATGGTGGTGCTTGCCTGTAATCCCAGTGGCTTGGGAAGCTGAGGCAGGAGGATTGCAAGTTCAAAGCCAGCCTCAGCAACTTCGGGAGGCCCTAAGTAAGTCAGTGAGACCCTGTCTGTAAATAAAATATTAAAAAAGAGGCTGGGGATGTGGCTCAGGATTTTTGAATGTTGTTACCACAAAGAAATGGTAAATTTTAGAGGAGATAGGTATGTTTCATCTGATTTGAACATTACACAATATAAACATGTATTGAAACATCACATAATACCCCATTAATATGTACAATTTTGAATCCATCCCATTTATTGATCTTTTATTTTATTTCTTGCGGTAGGAGTCTTGTTAAGGAAAGCCAGGGCCTAATCTGACATGATGAAGATTTGGGCCTACTTTTTCTTCTATTAGGTGCAGGGTCTCTGTTCTAATTCCTAGGTCCTTGATCCACTTTGAGTTGAGTTTTGTGCATGGTGAGAGAGAAGGGCTTAATTTCATTTTCTTGCATATGGGTTTCCAGTTTTCCCAGAACCATTTTTTGAAGAGGGTCTCTTTTCCCCAATATATGTTTTTGGCGCCTTTCTCTAACTATGAGATAACTATTTATATGGATTTGTCTCTGTGTCCTCTATTCTGTACCATTGGTCTATAAGTCTATTTGGTGCCAATACTATGCCATTTTTGTTATTATAATTCTGTAGTATAGTTTAAGGTCTGGCATAAAAATAAAAGTATTTTGTCCATCTAGAACTAAAACAATAAAATTTTTTAAAAATTTTAGCATCTTTTTTTAAAATATATTTTTTAGCTGTAGATGGATGTAATATCTTTATTTTTATGTGGTACTGAGGATCAGACCCAGTGCCTCACTCATGTAGGCGAGTGTTCTACCACTGAACCATAACCCTAGTCCTTGTTTAAGTTTTAATTAATAAAAATAATAAAATGGAATAAGAAAAAGAGTATAGGGGAACTCTACTACTTTTATAACTTTCCTATAAATCTAAAACTACTTCATAATAAAGCTCAAAGAATTTTAAATGAAATAATATGTTACAGACTGAAAGAAAATTATATTACATATATATATATATATATGACAAAGATCTTATATTCACAAAATATAAAGAACTCTTAAAACTGAATAATAAAAAAATTTAAATGGGCAAAAAGCATGAACACATACTTTATGAAATAGATATTTAGTTTACTGATGAGCACACATAAAACAATATAACTTCTCTGGAAAAACACTTAAGTAGGTTTTTATAAAATTAGATATATACTTTCCTTATGACTTAGCAATTCCATCTCTAGGTGTTTACACAAGAGATGAAGAACAAATGCCACTTAGAGAGTTGTACATAAGTTGACATAGCAGCTGTATTATTAATACATAATAACCAAAAACAGACAGCAATTCAAATATCCATTAATAGGACAATGGATAAACAAATTTGTAATACAAATCTTTTCTGATGTGTGTTGTGAATATTTGCTCCCAGATATGGCTTTTCATTTTTCAAATCATTTCTATTAAAAACCCAAAGTTTAATTTTGGCAAAGTCCAAATATTTTTGGTTTTTCCATTTCAAAGTCTTTATTTGTATACAACTCCCTAAAACTAAGTAAAAGTTGCTCTTCAGTAAAGGAATAGAAGGGTAGGGGAATACCAGGGATGTTAGTTGTTTTGTTATAAGGGGCCTTTTGTTATAAGGGACCCCATTCATGGTGAGCCATTATGCAAGTAATAGCATAAATGGGCTTATTATAATTTGTAAATGAGTAACATATTTTCTCCAGAACCTAGAAGAGCCTAAAAGAAGTTGTGAGAGCTGATAGGATCAGTAGTTGTTTCTTAACAGTGGCATGAATGGAGCAGCCATCAATTTAACCAGATGATTTTAAGAAATTAAATCAAGGTGGCAAGTACTCTGCATTTCGTGTAAGGCAGTGACCCATCCCCTTTTTGTTAGCTTCTTTGTATTTGCATGTCCTAAATAGTGTGCCAAATAGTGTATCTAATGAATCTTCTCAGAGAAGGGTGTTATCAGTGTCATAACTGAAGTAAGATATAGTTAAGTTCTTGCCTTCAAAGATTCTGTTATGGCAGGACTGTTTCAGTACCACACAACTACATGAAAATGTATTGAGTGCCTGTAGAATTGAAGGCAAACTGCAGCCAAGAGACTATTGAAATAGACACTGAACAGACACATTCAACAAATCTATAAAGGCAAAATATTTACCAGCTCCCAATTAAATTGTTAATAATTTCAATAGTACTGGATACTGAATCCTTAATAAGTCCACAGTATTGAGATTGAAGTAATGTAACCATGAGGTACAATTCATTCTTCAGTAACTCTGCTAATATTATAGGGATACTTTGTTTAAATTTAGTGGGATGTCCAGTATTGATTAAGGCATGAAGGCTTACCAATTTTGGTATATTTCAACAGATGTTCAGTTAACTCAGAGCCAGTGTTATAAAAGGCACAAGTCACTCCCTGTCCTTTTATCTACTTGTTGCATAAATTTTTACAATAAATTTGAGATTACCAATTGGGTCAGATTATAGACTTCTATGCTGGGCATCGTAGCATACACCTGTAATCCCAGGAACTTGGAAGGCTGAGGCAAGAGGATCACAGGTTTAAGGCCAGACTCAGCAACTTAGTAAGGCCAAAAGTAATTTAGCAAGATGCTGTCTCAAAATAAAATATAAAAAGGGCTGGGGATGTGGCTCAATGATTAAATATCCCAGGGTTCAATCCCCAGTACCAATAAAAGCTTTTTTGTTATAATTTCTGTTTCAGCTTTCTTTATGTGTTTCCTCCCTGTTATGGACTAAATTTTGTCCCCTTATATTCATATGTTGAAGCCCTAGCCCCAACTGCATTTAGAGGTAGGGCCTTTGGGAAGGTAATTAAGATTAAATGAATGAAATCATAAGAGTGGGGCCTTAATGTAATAGGATTGGTATTCCTATAAGAGGAGAAAGACCAGAAATCCTACACACACACACACACACACACACACACATATGCATGCACAAAAGGCCATGTGATGACAGAACAAGAAGGTAGCCCCCAAAAAACCAGGGAAGAGAGCCCTTGAAAAAGTTTCTTTTTCCTAAGAACGATTAGTTTTTAACTTTGTCAATGTTAACATATCATTTGTTTACATAGATGTTTATCAAAGGTACCTAACTACTCAATTTTTAAGTTGGAAAGATACGTTGTATAGCTGAAAGCTAAATGCTTTCTAAAACAAAAAGTACATATTGAACATAGAGTTACAGAGTAGCAGATTACTAGATTAGTATTATGCCATTAACATTAGCTCTATATCTGATGTTTTAACTAGGTAATGGTATGTAAGGGTGCTATTTTCTTGGGTAAAATTTCTGAGAATTTATGAGTTGGGCTAAACCTTCTAAAAATCGTTGAATCTGAATTAACTATTATTACATAAATAATGATCATTAATTGGTCCTTTCAATAGAAATATTTCTCATTAGGGAGTTTCTGAATCTATTTGTTAGATAAAAAAGGACCTTTTGTCATTTAAATAGGAAAATATAATAAGTACTTTTAATTTGTTAGTTTCTTTTAATTTGGCCATAATTTTTTCATTGCCAAATAAATTGCATGATACTTTTAATTATCATTTTATGGTCTAAAGCTGTGAAAGGAAATATGTATATATAGGTTATGTGAAAATATAGTGTATTTCCCCTACAGCCCTCTACCCCTATAGCCCAAAAGTGTTGGAAGATTTTCAAAGACCCCAAATCTTTGAATATAACAGGTTTCATGACAAAAATTCACCCCAAAGGGACATTATTTGATATTACAATTTATATTTCCCAATCATTTCTTTCTGTAGATATATTTTTGGGTTATTACATACAAATACTGAATTATTTGAAAACTTACTTTTTATTTTGTATTCAATATGGAGATTTATTCCTAGAGTGGGGCTTTTCTGATGCAAAATTGGAATGCTTGTGTAGTCACAACAGCTGTCCCCACACCATGTGGTATCTTCCATTACTTTACTGTAGAGATGAATTTTTGGCCCAGTGTTTCAGTAATATTGGACACACATGGTTTTGAGTGGCAAAGCAGTATGCTTATGCATTCATTTGACTTTCACAGCTACAGTTGGCTCCAGATTAGAACAGAGAGAATACATTCACACCATGACCACCCTCATGGCTGCTGTAGTAGCTGGATCACAGTAGGCTCTGTTGCTTCTAAAGACACAACTAACTATTGCTGAGGAATTCCACATTCACCAAAGTGCCTTACAGCTGTAGGAGAGAGAATAATGAATTGCTAAAAGGCTTCTCTTAGATTTCAGACTATGGTCCTAGTTATTATTGATCTTTTTAAAATATTAATCATAAAAATCATGGCGATGAAGAGCTATGAATCTAAAAGGCAAGTTCACCATGGCAGTAGGTGATTTTTCAAGATATGGATCCAAATATTTTATTTAAAATTTTCCCTTTCCAGAAAAAAAAAGGTGGAACTTTTAGACTCTCATTAACAAGGAACTAAAATCAGATTTTTTTTTTAATGTCCATTGTTCATATATGTAGTATATTTGGAAAACCAATCTCTTAGGAATAGAAATTATTTTTTTAATTGGTTTATTATGTGAAACAATGATTTTTGGTTTTGACATTTTAGACAGTTTTGTTTTGCTCCAAAAATATGTTTAAGTTAATGCAGAAATTGGTTAATTTGGTTTAGTATGAAACTTTATTGATATACTACATGTTTGAGTACTGTATCAATGTGTGTCTTCATGCAGTTTCAACTTAATGTTCTTCATGGTGTGATTTTGTACAGTAAGTTTATATTTAAATTCCACTTAAAACTTACCTCTTGCATTTCTGAAACCTTTTTGTATAATTATTACAGCTTCAGCTTTTAGCAGTAAAAATATTATTTCCTTGAAAATCCAATTACATTTCTCTAAATAGTATCTGAATAAAAATAATACTTTTTTCCTTAAATAAGGCAAAAAGAAAGAAAAAATCCTACACGTAAATTTTTAAATCATCCGGTATGGAGAATTAGATTTCTGATATTCATTAAATATCAAAGAAATTCCAACCAAACCCAATGTAGGCTACCTTTTTATATAAGTGAATTTATGCATGTATTGTAGGGACCGTGCTGATGAATATGTTTGAGGCTTTCAGTTCTTAGTGGATACAAAATAGAATGATTGATAAAATCCTCTCTACTATTGGCTATTATTTACTGACTCTTAAGTGGCAGGTTGTATTTATGCCAATTTATCTGCTTCAGGGAACATTCTTGATAGCAGAACAAAGTGAATAAAAGTAGTTTGCTTTGCAAATGAATGCAAATGGGAGAGCCTTTCGGAAAGCCCTTTAACAGGGGCAGTGCACTTTGATTATGAGTGAAGCTGCCATTTGGACATGGTGAAAAGAGCACGCTTGAACCATTGATTGGGGGAGACAGTAAAAAGTCAGGAAGGGCCCCCTTAAGCTTGCAGTGAGGCAGGCGGATGTCAGTGTGGTTAGAGCACAGTGGGAGAATGACAGGGAGGATTAGTGTCAGGGAGAAGCTTTGCTGTAGCTGTGGAGATAGTCCCTGGGGTCACTCACCTCTGACTGTTGTTCTGTGCTGATGGTTCTGTAATGCAAACTGCCTGATGTGTGCCTGTTCATTATCGGAAATGGTGATTAGAAAAGGTATTTGTTTCAAAGATTTCCTTCCACCTCTCTCCCTTTCTTCCTTTCTTTCCTTGTCTTTTTTCTTTCTCTTTCACTCCTTTCCTCCCTTTCTTTTCTCCTTTTTACATTAATTGATTAATTAACAAAAGGAAAATAAGGTAAGCATCCTCAATCTCTCTGCTGACTACTTACTTGATTATTGTTTTATACCAAAGTGGTTACTGCCTATGATGGGGATAGCTTAGTGCTAAAATGTAATATAAAATAACCATCACATGGTTTTGTTATTTGATAATAATTTATTTTGCTTTGCTAAATTTTGGGTTTGACCACTGGTCGGGCTGAGTATAATGCAGAGAATATGGTTGCTGTTAGAATCTTTGTGTGATTTTGTAATTTTCAAAGTGTTTTACTCAGTTTAATAACTTGGCCAATTTCTAGCAGCTCTTTACCTTCTTACAACAGATATGTTGCATTGCATGAACTGGACGGTTTATATCTTAGTCACATAAGTTTCTTATTTTATTTGTTCTCAAGTTTTGTAAAATGTTATCATTTGACAAATTAAACTTCTTGAAAATTTGTTATTTTTAAAATTGAAATTTTTTCCATAAAAAATCTTTTGTCTCATTTCTGATTCTGAACCAGTACATTTACTTGTTCGTATTTTAATTTATACTTGTAAGATTTTTTGTTTTCTATAAGGTATAATTTTTTAAAACTTCAAAACCTTTAATAGTCATGTGAGGCATTTGTGAGCAGCACCACATTTCATAGGCTTTGATAATTAATGATTTCTCACTTTAAGGTAAAACTAAATTTTTTTTAAATGCCTTCAAAAACCTAGTTTTGCAATGTTCTTTCTTTCTTTTTTGGTACATTTAGGAAAATTTAAGGCTGCTGGAATTTTGTATTCTAATGTTTAATATACAACTCAAATCTTTATCTAAACTTTTAGATACATTTTAGAGTTTTGTTTTTGTTTTTGTAAAAAGCATGTTACCAATAATTTGTTTTACATGCTTGTTAAATTTTTTACCAAGCATTCTCCCAATTATCTCTTTTATTTTCTTTAATGTTTTGCAGGCACCTGAATGGACAGAAGAGGACCTCAGCCAGCTGACAAGAAGTATGGTTAAGTTCCCAGGAGGGACCCCAGGTCGATGGGAAAAGATTGCCCATGAATTGGGTCGATCTGTGACAGATGTGAGTTCACTCAGATTTGCATTGTATGGAGAGTGACAAACCAGAACAAGCCAACTATGTAGGAGGCAGACATAGATGGGTCCTACATTGTCTTTGGAGAAAGGCTGCAATTCTTTGAGGACCTGGAAGTGAACCATTAATGAAATAAGCAAGAAGCAGATGTGAATCAATCCCCTGGTCCACAATTAACAGCTGTGTGAGGAATTCTAGTGTTTGGCCTACTTGAGCTACTGAAACCTAATCAGAGAAAAACAATGCCAGCTTTTGTGTTTATAGTGACCCTTTAATTGTGGAAAAGATAGTTCTCAAACTGATCAGAATTAGAGATTATATTTCAGCTGGATCTTTTTAACATTGTACAGATTGCTAGTGTATTTAGACAGGTGGTTTGGATTAATTAAATGAGCCCTAGTCCTATAATACAAATAGAATGTTTGACTTTTTATTTCAAAGATGATACTAACTATTCATTTTGACAATCTGTGTGTCTATGTGGTATGACCACTCACACCCATGTATGGTCATTCCTATGTAGGTGTGAATGTCAAAGCTAACATTTAGAAGACAAAGTATTTACCTAAAAAGGTTTTTTACTTAACATTTTAAGTGCTTTAATTTAGGAAATTTAGAGAATCTTTAGACACTTACGTAATGTCTGACGTGGACTAAATCCTTAGTAAACATTTAATTAAAATTTAGGAAAAAACATTTCAGTGGAAAAAATTGATATTTTCATAAAGGATAGTAAATATTCTTTACTAAATTTATTTTAAATATATTCTATAGATCTAAAAATACTTAAGAAGTTACTGAAAGCAAAGATTGTAAATTTCCCCTTCATTTCTGTTAATATGCTATCAGGTCTTTTTTTGATAACACAAAATTTTAAAAAGAACTGAAAATTTTCACTGAATATAGCTACCAAAAACAAACAAAAAACCTGGTGCTATAACTTACTTTTCATAGTAAATTTCACTTTTTAAATTTAGAAACAAATTTAGAAAAATTACTGCCAAATTTTCTGAGTATTTTTTCCGTTTTTTCTCTTAAATAGAAACTTCTTTGAAAACTTTAAATTATATATATGAATATTATTACTACAAGGTCTTTTTGAAGTCACATTTTAAAACTATTTGAATATTTATAAGATGTTTTGCATTATTTTCACTTCACAGTTGAAGTATGATCATGGGGAAAATAGCTATTGTATCCTGTAACAAAGTTCTTTTGCTGTTTGATGAAGAGACCAGTACTTTAGTAAATGGAAAAACCTTACAAGGATACCTTTCTTCTGCTTAGAATGTTGTTAGGATATGCATTTTATTTTCTCATTTTTAAGTATGTTTGTAAAAGGTAAGTTAATAATGATTTATCAATGAATATCCATGGTTATTGATGTTTTAAGTCTATGACCCTATAGTTATACAACTGCTAATAATATAGTGATTTAAAAAATTACTAATTTCTACAAGGTTATAAAACATTGGTTGAAAGAGGGCCAAAACTTTTAGTTTAATTGTTTAATGAAGAAGTACATCAATTTAGTGTTTCCTTTGAAGACAGCACTAATACTAATTTTGTATGTAATATTTTTAGTTAATGCTAAAGGGAGATAGGAAATTGAGTAAAGTAATATTTTAAATTAATTTTTTGTCATTAAAATCTGATTAAATTTTTTTGTATTTTTTAGAGGAGAGAAAGTTTTTAAAAATACTAAGAATGTGCCTGATACAACCACAGAACCTCATAGATCTAGAAAATCTATACTTAATTTACAAGAGTAGTGTTGATACAAAGACATCTTTTCAAACTTTTGCAAATTCATCCTGTGTTTCTTTTCTTTTTTTCCTCTCTGTAGACCTCCCTAAGGGAGACTTGTTTTATGCCTGCATGGAAGTGGCAAATGTGACTTTTTCAGTTGTTTGCATGCACGTGCCAAGTATTAGTTCTGTTTTCATAATATCAAAAGTACCTTAGAAATAGTTAATGAACCTAAAACTTTTGTAACACCAAAAAATTGCCACTGTAAATTTTCTTCTGTCAGGATTTATCACATTGCATTTTCACACTGTATTTTTATCTTGTGAGCATCATCTCTGTAGCTGCACTGTACATTTCATTTTAGTAATTGTGCACATGCAGACACATACACACACACACACACAGTATGAATTACTCTAAAAGAGAACAGGTGTGCAAAGACTCAGAAAACTCCTTTCAGGGATGACTTGTGAATCACATTGAAGCTCCTGAATGGGTTCAGCTAATAGAGTTCCTTCAGTAAAATGTTAAGTGAAAGTTAATCACACTTTAAAAGAACACTTAGGCTTCTTTTTAGCTTATGGTGTTAATCAGGTTTGTTTTCAGTAAGTATTTGATTATGAAAAAGAAACCAGGTTCTCTCCCTTTACCTCTGCATATTGACTGATCACCTGACCAGCTTGCCCCTGCACTTCACAACTGTCCTTTGACCTGGTTTCCTTGCAGAATTTGTAGCTTCAGGCTTGCTTCTCTTTCCTTCAAGAAACAATTAACCTTTGGGGGGGGTGGGGGAAGAGGTGAATGTGTGACAGTGGTGGAATCTATATGGTTCTTTATTTGGATTGACAGATTATAGTGAAAAACCTATTTTATTCCTCAATTAAGAAGGGAATTAAGTACATTAATTCTCATAATTAGCAGTTAGATTGCTAAATTCTACTCTGGATGAGTATAAGCAATGTTTTTCACCTTTTAAAAAATTGACACAAAGTACATTTTAATTCAGATACACCTAAATAAACTCTAAGACCTATTTTATTATGGATTAAATATTTTTAAATGTTAATACATGCCTTTCAGCAAATAATTTTAGTAACCACAAAGGACACTTAAATTGTAAAAACAACAGAGGAAACAAAAACTGTCTGGCATGTTAAACCAACTTTAATGTGATTATTAACTGCAGATTTTCTAAATTAAGGTCAGGGAGCCTCATATTTCTCACTTGTGAAGTAGTGTTATTCTCTTGCCTGAAAGGATGTAAACTGATTCTCCTTCTCTCTGTGGTTACTAATCTCTTGCATTCTGGTTGTGATAACAGACTGATTGGAGATTTTCTGCTTGCTTAGAAAAGGTCCAGATAGGCAGCAAAACAAAAGACAGGTGGCTAAATTTAAACAGACTTTTATAATTAGCTTAGTGCCATAGTGTGAGGAAAGAGGCATGTAGTTAGATAAGCATCCCATTATACCACTGAGCAGAAGGAAGATAAGATTTTATACAGTACAACTAGGGTAGAGATAGAGGATGATGACATTTGGGGAAATTTATATATTGCTATGGTGGTTGTTAGTGGCACATACCTGTAATCCCTGCTACTCAGGAGTCTGAAACAGGAGGATTCGCAAGTTCACTGCCAGCCTGGGTAACTCAGTGATATCCTGTCTCAAAATTAAAAATAAAAAGGGATAGTGGGATAGCTCAGAAAACACTCCTAGGTCAGTCCCTCACTACTGCAAAAAAAAAAAAAAATCCTTAATGGATTGTTATATCGAAAACAAGCTTTATGGTTTATCAGTGTACTAAATATATAGTTATTCTTTTAGCTAATATGTTACTATTAGTTTTAGAGTCATAGTGGCCCTACCCAAAATTGTGAGGATGACAGGATTGTCCATTTTCCATTTTCATCCTTACAAACCCCTTACCAACTTTCTACTGGAGCAGTTCTTGGTCTGAGCGTGGTCTGTGTTCCTCTCCCTCCCTTGTTCCTTATCCTATCAACTTCACAACCTTCAAAGACATTTAAATTTTAGAATGGGATGAGTGCTTTATCCCATCCTCTTTGCTAGATGAGTCACTAGTTAATCTGATATACAACTTTCAATATTAATAGATGATGATATTTTAATGTCATTAGATATCATATACACACACACTTATATTTAAAATCTTTTAAGTTCTTATTGCTGTTTTGAGGTAGTAGGACATTTTGTGTCCATCAGACAAAACTACATAATTAATTAATCTCTCCATTGGTGTGGCTGAAGTTTTGTTATATATTACTTAATGATTAATGCAAACCTTTCCCCAAATCCCAGTTTAATAAAGAATTTTCAGGTTTAGCTATATTATATGAAATATATAGATAAATTTATATGAAATATATAGATAAAGATGGTTAGTGCTGGGGAAGTTTTCTTGTTTGATTTTTTTTCATTTTTAATTTATGACAGTTGTTTTGAGGAATTGATGTGAAATTCTAATAATAGTTTTAAACATCTTTTGAAGTCATTTAATTTTTTAATAAGAAGGAATATATTGTCACATTCCTTTCTTTGCATTTCCCAGATGAACTCCACTTGACCACATATATTCTTTTAATAAAAACAGCCAGATTTAACTTGTTGATTTAAAATTCTTGCATTTATATGTACAAGTGAAATGTTATAGAAATTTTAAAGTTTACTTGTTGGATATATTTAGGTAGGGACTAAATATTTAGATAGGCAACCTTCTAGAATTAATTTATTATAGCCTACTAGATTATTTCATTATATAAGCCTTCTATCATCTAGATAGTCAAGCAGATATTGAATTCATAACACAAAGAACAGGATGCCATGACAAAAATTAGAGCAAAAATGAATATCAAGTAACAAAAACAAATGAAGTAGAATGATTGAAAGTTATTATTAGGAAAATCTCCTAGAGAACAGAATAAAAAATAAAATTTGTTTTAAAATATTATAGAGGACTGGGGATGTGGCTCAAGCGGTAGTGCGCTCTCCTGACATACATGCGGCCCGAGTTCGATCCTCAGCACCACATACAAAGATGTTGTATCCGCAGAAAACTAAAAAATAAATATTAAAAAATACTTTTTTTCTCTCTCTCACTCTCTCTTTAAAAAAAATAAAATATTATAGAAAGGAAATTCAGGGAATTACTCCAGGAAGTCCAAATCTGACTAGAAGGAATAACAGTGAGAGAAAGAGAAAACGGAGGCAAGGTCTTGTTCAATAGATCATATAATAAAGTTTTTCAGAATGTAAGGACACCTGAGACAGCTTTGTGAGCGCTTTACAAAGTCAAGTGGGATACATAGAAAAGGTCCTGGGAAATATTATGAATATTTAGAATATGTAGATCTTCAAAGTTTCTATGAAGATACCTCCAAAGTAAGACAAAATATAATGATAAAAATTACAGCGGGCTACTCCTGAAAAGCTCCATTACACTGGCTCAGTGGTAGAGCACTTGCCTAGCATGTGTGAGGCACTAGGAAGGAAGGAAGGAAGGGAGGTAGGGAGGGAGGGAGGATGGACCATCACCAACTAATAAAAATATTTTTTTAAAAATTACACCAACATTAGATTCTGAGAGACGAGGGGAAAATGCCTTCTTAGTTCTGAGAGGAAATGTTCTGAATCCAGAAGAGAACAAATACAGTGGCAAATACATGAGGTAAAGACTCGTACCCTTTCTTAGTAGTCTTCCTGAGGTTTTACTCCAGCAAAAAGAGGGATGAATTAAAGAAGACAAAATGGAATCTAAGAAATAGTGGATCCACTCCAGTGAACAGAAGTCACTGCCCTCCACAGCTACACAGCGGGCAAGAGAGCAGTAAGATCACTTTGGAATAGGAGAAACATGGACTGCATGTTTGAAACCCTGGGAAGAGGGAGGTTTATAGAATAGACAGTATGGCTGAGAACTTGGAAAAAATGTATATATGGAAACAGGCATCTAGAAACTCTACAATTTATAGAAACCCACAAAAAAAGAAATAGTCCAGATTTCAGTAGATTGAAGACCAGAGTGATACAGCAAAAGAATATGTACTGCCAACGTTCTCCTTGAGTAGCACAAGTGTGATCACAGCACATTATTTGTCACAACAATGAATAGTATTTACTAGGTCACACTTATGTAATATTGTACTATCTTTTTGTACCATACTTTAACCATCTTACATGTTTTCCAAATAGGGTTTCAGTTTTTAAAATCTAAAATTGTGGAAGACTCTGGCATGTTGTTCACCAAAATATGTCTCTCCTTCCTCTTTAGTGATAGATTTATAGTTAGGCTCATATGTATCCAACAGCACTGTATTCCCAAGCCTCACAACCTCTGATATGGCTATGTTACTCTTTTCAGAGGAACATAATGGAAGTAATGTGCATTTGTAGGATCTCTTACTCATTTTTTCCTTTGCACAGAGCTAGAACACTAATTTGCCTGAAACTAAACTGCAATCATGCAGACAATGACAGTTTCCCTAAGGGAATGAGTAGAGTAAAAGTCATAGACAGGGACAGGTAATATGAAGAAAAATTAAGCAGGGTAAAAGGACAGAAACTGAAGGAAGTTGCCATTTAGAAACAGAGTTCTGGGAAGTCCTCCCTGAGTGGTGATATTTGAGCAGAGATACAAAAGTGAAGGAGCAAGTTTGTCTGAGAATGGGCATTACAGATAAGGGAAACAGCACTTACAAAGACTTTGAAGCTAGGGTAGGCTTGGGGTATGCAGGGTCAAGATTCTAGATTTTACTGAGTGAGATGGGAAAGCCCTGGAAGAGTGCAAACAAAGGAGTGCAGGAATCTAAAAGGATCATTCTGACTGCTATGCCCTGAAAAGCTCTATAAGTAGTTGCTTTCCAAGACACCTTTTTTTTTTTTTTTTTTTTTTTTTTTTTTTTTTGTACCAGGAATTGAACTCAGGGGCACTTGACCACTGAACCACATCCCCAGCCCTTTTTGTATTTTATGTAGAGATAGGGTCTCACCAATTTTTTTAGCACATTGCTTTTTTTCTAAGGCTGGTTTTGAACTCGTGATCCTCCTGTCTCAGCCTCCCAATCTGCTAGAATTACAGGCAGGCACCACCATGCCCAGCACAGACACCCTTTTGAATACATGAACCACAGAAATATTCAAGGTCTCATGAAGCTCTAGTGGACCACTTGTTCTCATTAAAGCAAAGTATATTTGAAGACTACATGAAACATTTTCTTTATAGTTCCCTTTTAATATTCTTATTTATTTTTTCTGTATCATGTTAAATGTCCTCTATGTTATTAATATACTGAGTCTGTAACTTTTACTTGCTTATCAGAACCCACTATCTTACTGAGAGGATAGTATCTACTTTAAAGCCTAATTCTCATTTACTAGTTACAATCACATGTACTTTTAATACTATGGATAACGTTATTCATAAAAGAGTTGCTTTGGTTATGGTCTGGTCATAGCATCACACTTTATAGTAGGGATTTATTTTATTGCCCCTAAATTACTTGCTTAACTTCTTATTTACAGCTTGGAGCTGCAGCAAGTCCGTAGACCCTTGAGCAGATACATAAATGTTAATGCAGTTTAAAAATCACTTTCTGGTCCTAAAAATTTGGGGAAACAATTAAGAGAAGAAGATGGGTGAATATATATAGGACTGTCAAGAATATTCACTGGATAGAATAATAATCTCTATAAAACTATACTATTGTCTGTTGACAAAAGTACTTTTTCCCAGTAAATGGTCATCTACACTATAATCGGTTAATACTCCCTTTTTTTTTTAATGGTTAAGATGAACACAATTATTATCTCTTGTATTTTTCTATCCAGACAGAGAATCCAGAGAAAATTTTTAAGACATTGGAGAAATAATAAGAGTGAACAGCACTGCTTTGTACCAGTTGGAAGCATTTCAAAGTGCTTTATTTAATGCTCAGGTAACAGTGCACTTTGTATTTGAAAGCCACAGTAATATTCAGTTATAATGAGTGCTAAATTCAAATGGAGAGTTGATAAAATAAATAAATAAAGGCAACAAATACAAATAATGAATCTCTCAATTAATTTTAAAAAAAATTAAAATATCAAGTCAGCCAAAATTTGAAAAAAATGTGACCTAAAGTTATTACTAGTAATCAACTTTTTTTTCTGAGTTATCTGAGGAAGCCAGGAATATGAACATACACTTGGATAGTTTCTTTAAATTGAGCAGAAGTATGTAACCATATAACTATCCACTAACCCTAGCTCTACCCAATGGATTATAATTTTCATTTTAATTTTGATAATTTAATATTCTATTATTTCATCAGTGTTTTCACCAGTGGGAATGACACCTATTTTGGATTTTTTTTTCCATTCATTCTACTTTAACCTGTATGTCTTAGACTGAATCATAGGGCCCCTATTTATTAAGAATTTAAAGATAAATTTGGGGCAATAGGAAGAGTAGTTTTAAAATGTTTTCCACTTAACCTCAGAACATAGTAAAACATATCCTCCCACAGTTCTGCAGTCCAGTTCCGCTAGTATACATGTGGATGCAGTGGTTTGTCCAAAAGCCTCCCCAAGCTGATGACCCATAGTATTAACTGCTCAGATAGGTCATCTTTGTGAGGCCTTTGTAGAAAGATGTGTTTTCCTTGGCTAGTTGCTCTATTGATTGGACCAACTGCACTATACCTAGTCCTCATCCACTTGTTGCTACAAGGCCCACCTCCAAAGCTCCTGTTAGGTCATTCTGCTGTAAATGTAACCTCCATGTTGTCCCACAAAGCATGTAGCATCCTCCTCTCCTGGGCTATGAGAATTTGTGATTAACAAACTGCTATCAGTCTCATCACAGAGAGGTGAAGAGAAACAGCCCATTTCTATCCTCATAGAACAAGAGCAAGCATCATATACTGCTAGATTTTAGTCAACCTTAGAATTTGTTCCCTCTCCTTAAACTAAATTCATGTTTATCTTTATACATAAACTTTTAAAGAACAAAATAAATTAATGGTATTTAAAAAAAAAAAAAAAAAAGATGTGTTTTCTTCCCACCAGATACTAGAAAAAAGTCCTGAACATCCTTGTTAAGTCAGGGACCAAATCTTTTGCAGTTGCATATGATATCCAGAATGAATTGCTAGAAAATTCATTATGGACCATTTGAGAAAATAATATTGAATGTTTCAAAAATAAGTTGGCACTCACATTATGGAAGTCATTCCAAATGTGTGGAAGGAGAGAAATAGATTTGGTGATGACCATGTTTACTGAGACACATCTTAACTTTCCTGAAATGGCATGATATCTTACTCAGACACTCTGGATGAAACTTTGTTAGATGGCTATTTATTTGGAAACTTCTTCATCAATTGCAGATACCACACCTTCTCCAAATGAAAACATTTTGTCATCATCTCCCACATTAATACCTCCTCCTGAGTCAGAAACTGAAAAGAAAAATTCTTTATAAAAATCAGTCACTTGCAGTTGTCATTTTTATAAAACCATCTTATGACATTAGAAAATAAACTTAGCGGGCTGGGGATATGGCTCAAGTGGTAGTGTGCTCGCCTGGCATGCATGCGGCCCGGGTTCGATCCTCAGCACCACATACAAACAAAGATGTTGCGTCCACCGATAACTAAAAAATAAATATTAAAAAAAATTCTCTCTCTCTCACTCTCTCTTTAAAAAAAAAGAAAAAAATAAACTTAGCAAAAAGATTAGAATATTATAGTAATTATTAAACCACGTTGAATTGGAAAATTGTACTTTGCGTCTATCTAATGAACATGTTATAAGTTCTAAATTGCCTTTTAAGTGAGCGAAAAGGTATAGCTCCAAGATGAGAGTGATGTTCCACCACTTTCATTGTTTTACACTGAGAATAAGAAGGGCTGTGATGTTGTGTAGTAGAGAATATGAAGCGTCTCTAACTAAGTATTCTCTCAGTCCAATTCATTGACTCTAAAAACAGAAAACTTGCTCTAGACTACATATCAGGAGACTCTGGATCAATACAATCTAATACTAGAGTGTCAATACTAAATGAATGATTTTAACCCCAAGTATCAATGGAATTTGCTTACTGAAGAGGATCTTTAAATTAAGAGTCTACTTGCTTTAAGAAAACATATTAACATATTTAGTATTAGCCCTTCATATATAAAGGGAAAAAAGATTGATATGGAAGTCTGTATCCTGACTCTAGGGTATCAGAGAATTATGTGTCTTGAGTTAAGAGATTCTGCAGCAAAATATATTTGTGATTTTGACTATTGACCTCAAATGAAGTTTTCTGAACTCCTGATGTAACCATGCATATTATAATTTATGAGTACAGGCAGGAATCAGACAAATAAGATCTAAAAGATAGACCATAAGCTTTTCTGAGTATTGGTCTATTTCGCTTCCTCTATTGTTTAGGTACAATAAAAGATATTCTGTATCTTTATATATCTTTGGTAAATTTTAAAGCTAAAAAAATTTACTAGAGGTAAAAAGGGACATTTAGTAATGATAAAAAGCTAATCCAGCTGGGCACAGTGACTCACGACACCTATAATCCAGAGGCTAGGGAGGCTGAGGCAGGAGGATCGCCAGCCTCAACAACTTAGCGAGATCCTAAGCAATTTAGCAAGACTCTATCTCAGGCAGAACTATACAACTATACAACAATGTTATGTATGATAATGTTTTTAAAAATTAAGTCTTGCCAGGCACAGTATTATACGCATATAATTACAGTGACTCAGGAGGCTGAGGCAGGAGTATCACAAGTTCAAGGTCAGTCTCAGCATCTAAGCAAGGCCCTAAACAACTTAGTGAGGTCCTGTTTAAAAATAAAAAATAAAAGCATTGGGGATGTAGCTGATTGGGAAAGCATATCTGGGTTCAACCCCTGGCACCAAAAACATAAACAAAATTTTTTAAAAATATGTAACATCAATTGAGAGAACAAGGATTAATTGTGATGAGAGTTGAATGTCATGATAGTGGACATCAGAGAGGTGTTCAAGAAGAAAGGCACATTTGAAAGTACACATTTGAAGGGTGGTTTGGCTCTAGACAAACACATACTTATGGAGAGCTTTGATGAAGGAAGGAAAGACATTTCAGACGATGTTGATGATAGTTGCCTTGGATTTTTCTGACATCTGGAACAGCATTAATCATTTGGTTCTCCTGAACTAAAAGATACACAAACAGGAAAGAGAATGAAATCGTAGTGTGAATTCCTTTGCATGTTAGGCTCAGAATTGAACACAATTATATAATCAGTGATTAGCCTAATCCAGACCAATACAGGTGGTGAGACTAGTTTTGCAAAGGAGGGAACTGGTGAGGTTGCTATGGTGAAGAACTTGGCAATGGGTTAAGAGGGAGAAGAAAATCTAAAAATTGACTCAGGTTTTGATCTTATGTGAATGGAATGACAGTACTATTAAGGAAAGGAGAAGGAACATAGAAGTTATTTTGGGAGAGAAGTTGGTAAGTTTAGATTGGGTTTTGTTTAGTCTAAGGAGCTAATAGATCTAT
This sequence comes from Urocitellus parryii, assembly GCF_045843805.1. NCBI lineage: Eukaryota > Metazoa > Chordata > Mammalia > Rodentia > Sciuridae > Urocitellus > Urocitellus parryii. Next base: position 63,532,075 of record NC_135539.1, on the reverse strand, counting down.
AAATGAGAAATTTAGTGGCAGTTAGGGGAAAGCTATTTGGTAGAGGACAAAGAGTACCTGACCTGTTTGTCTATAAATGAGATATTTTTTTTTCAAAAGGTGATGCGTTAGAATGATTGAGAGCAAAGATTTTAGATCTTTACTTTCCTGGGTTCAACCTTGGACTTTATTTATTTTCTTCAGGCCTCAGATTTTGTAAAATGGGGATAAGAATTCTAAACCTACTTAATATGACTGCTGTGAACAATGGGTATATACACATACACATGTGCAGATCTTATTTAGAACGCAGTGTGGCACATAGGTCCTTTTCAGATCTGATAATCCATGTTACATGGTTAATTTCTGTGATATTGGCGTTCAAAGGTAGTGGGCAGGACCAGAGACAAAGGTTAATAATTTATTTTCTAAGATATTATTAAATAGATAGAATGAGATAATAAAGGAGAAAATGGGAAGAACTATAAAATGGCAAGAACCGGATGTTAAGGAAATTATATCAGGGAACAAGGGGCAGGAGCCTGTGATGGAAGAGAGAGAAGAAAAACTAGGAGAAACTCTGATGAAAGCCAAGTGGAATAGGAAAAAAAAAAAAAAAGAGCAAGGGAACATTGTCTTAGAGTAGAGCCTATTTAAGCCAAATATGAAGGTTTATGGGATGTAACTGATAGACCAGGAGAAGATGAAGATAAAAGCAAAGGAAATTTAATTTATGGGACATAGTCCTATGAGGATTCAAGTGACATCTTTAGCTTAAAAGGAAGGAAGGTAATTTTTTTTCTTTGATTTGGGCTTAAAGAAGGGAAGGATATGTGGTAGTGCAATCAAATTTTGAATTGGAAAATTTGGAAGTCAAGGACACTCATGTTGAGTAACTTCAATTTGTTTCTATTAAATAGGAAGCAAAGTCATCTGTGAAGAGAGAAGGTTGGGAATGAAATTATTTCTAAGCAACATTAAATGTTTTCTCTATTTCTGCCCTTTGTATGAATGGAAAATGATTTATTCCAATTATAATAGGAGTATTTGCTGAGTCTTTAACATCTGCTAGGTATTATGCTAAGAGCTTGTTTCAAACTTAAAACACCCATAAGACACAAGTGGTATTAGGAATGTGATCCATATATTAGAGAGGGTACCACACGTAACAAAGAAAAGAGAATGTTGCTCGAATTTACCCAGCTGATAAAAGTGGAACCAAGTTTGAATATCAGTCTACCCACCTAACTTGGAGTCCTTAACAATCATACTTTCTGAGCTTTTATTTTCAAATTTTATTAAGTGAAATATGTTGGTTCAAGAATATATGTAGATTAAGGGGCTTAGTTGTGGCTCAGTGGTAGAGAGCACTTGCCTCTCACTGTGAGGCCCTGGGTTCCATCCTCAGCACCACACAAAAATAAATAAACAAAATAAAGATATTGAAAAAAGAATATATGATTAATGGAATAGAAAAGCTTACAAAAAATTGCATGTGTACAATAGAATATTACTTTAATAACATTTTAAATTGGCAAAAGCTATCTTGTTAGAGATGCGTTGGGGCAAATAACTTCATTTAAAATTCTTAATTTGGGCTCAATATTTTAAAAAACATAGAAATCAGAACAGCAGTTGTTCATGGCAGAGTAAAAAGAGGACTTTCTGGAGTAATAAGAATGTTCTATAATTAGGAAATTATTGACATAGATCTATTTTTTAAAGAAAGTTGTTGAATTGTACATGTAAAATCATATGCTCTGTAAATTTTATCTTTTTAAAAGGGGGAAAATATATATATATATATGGAAATATATATGTATTCATGTGTGTGTGTGTGTGTGTGTGTGTGTGTGTGTGTATATATATATATATATATATATATATAGAGAGAGAGAGAGAGAGAGAGAGAGAGAGAAAGCGCTATATATATATATAGAGAGAGAACTCCAAGGCATTATCAAATAAAAAAAGCAAACTAGAGAATGAAACATACAATATGGTACTATTGGTTAAAAAGTAAAGTGGAAAAGAATTACCACTAAATAAAACTACTTGTGTGAATCTACACTCAGATGTAAATGGATCATGATTTTTGGATCCAACTGCCCCACACCACCAAAAGATTCTTCCTCTAACATTCACTGTTAAAGTTATATTATCTTAGGGTTTCTTTCTGGGATACATAGAATTTTACATTGTGAGATCATTAGTATAAATGATGATTACCGTAGTCACTGATATGACATTCCTCGATTTCTGGAACTCTTAACTAAAAAAAGAAGAAGAAGAAGAATGAAAGAAAGAGATGAAAATGACCCACTTGTATTTACTCTACCACTGAGACATATCTTCAGTCCTTTTTTAATTTTGAAACAGGGTCTTGCTAAATTGCCAAGGCTGGCCTCAAACTTAAAGTACTCTTTCCTCAGCCTCCCTAGTAGATGGGATTATAAACTTGCACCACTATTCCCAACAAAAGTAGCATGTTTTAAGAGGCAGCCTAGTGTAATGGAACTGTCACTCATAGGTAGTGAGATGATTTGAGTTCTTGTTCTGATTTTTCTGCTGAATGGATGGATATTTGGGGTCAAGCCATTTAATCTCTCTGGGCCTCAGTTTCTCCAATTGGTTAAATAAATTCATTGGACTGATTGATGGCTGAGTGTCTTCTAGGCCTAAGATACAATGAACACTGGCTGTTCACATGAACTTGACATGAAATAGGCCACTCAACTTACAAGGCACATGGAAAGTAAGATATTTTGCTTTTCTTATTTTTGAAACAGGTGACAACCAAAGCCAAGCAATTGAAGGATTCAGTTACCTGCTCTCCAGGTGAGTTATAGAACGTACCTTATCTCACTAATATATAGTGGTTTGTTCAAAATAAATCATTTCTTTATATTTATTCAAATACAAAGGTATGATAAGGTTTGCCCAATGAACTCTTATCAGTCTTAACTCTAAAAAAATTGTAGGCACCAACAAGCCAATATATATATATATATATATATATATATATATATATATATATATATATATATATATATATATATAGTTGGTGCTAAGAAGATATATTTAATAAGTTTAAAGAATTATACAAATCTTGTTCTTCTCTAGTATCTGTGAGACAGGGAACATAGTAGAGCATCTATCTGCCCATTACAGAAATTCACCACTCACATTTCCCCACACTGTCCACCACAACACACACCAGCATTACCCTTCGGGATGGATAAGCAGCTTTCCTGAGAATTTGTGTTTCTCAAAATCTGTGTCTTCCAAGATTAACTGGAATTTTATTAGAATCTCTATACTCTGCTTGGAACCAGGAAGTAAAAAGGTCCCTCCTAAATCTTCCCACCTACCTCAAAGAAGGTTCTAGAAAGAGTAATGCAGAAAAGCCAGGTATTAGCAAACCCTAAGATCTCCAGATCACCCCCCAAAAGGATTCCACTTGGTGCTTTCCTGGAAAAGGACATTTCCAGGTTCCTTTTCTACCAGTGAAGTTATTGGTTTGGACCGTGAGGCAGAGCTGGGCACTAGATGATGTTTGAGAACAGTCTGTCTGCAAGACGGTCTCCACCAATGTGTTCTTGAAAAGCACTGCAGCTTACAGTAATTAGCAGACACAGATCTTTCTAGATCATTGCTAGAGGGACAATGCTATGAAAACAACAAGAAGTATGTAGTTGAACATTTAAGGAAGCTCTGAGGTGACACCTGTGATTGGGAGAAAAGTATGTTCACCCTTTAGTGTCAGTGGCACCAGAGGCAGTTTCATGCAGTGACTAGAACCTATGTATGTAACTCACAGTTAGAGAGGGAAAAAAGTAAAACCTATATGATATTTGGCCACATCCAAATATCCTATAGCTTTCTAAAAGTAAGTCTCAATCACAAGTATATTCACTGAATTCCATATTTTATTTTTTAAGAGCCTCAAAGATCCAAAGAATTAAAGCTGGGTTCAGTGGCCTGCACCTGTAATCTCAGCTTCTTGGGAGACTGAGGCAGGAGGATCACAAATTCAAAGCCAACCTCAGCAATTTAGTGAGAACCTGTCTCTAAATTAAAATGTTAAAAAAGGGCTGGGGATGCGGTTTAGTAGTTAAGTGCCCTGTGGGTTCAATTCCCAGTACCAAAAAAAAAAAAAAAAAAAAAAAAATCCAAAGAATTTTGAAATTAAAATGTTTATTTTGTTCACTATTTTAAGTATTTTCCCATAAAACTGTGCTTTCTGAAATATTAGAAAATCTGAACTTGTTTCCAAAGATTTTGTGAATGCTTTTCAGAGATTTTGATGTAGAAAAGTTCAGAGAAATAAAGCTGGCTGATTAGAACACAAAGTAGAAATAACCATCTACCATAGGTCAAAAACACAATCCATTCAAGTAAATGGTCTTTTCTTATTAGAGTTGCTATAGTGAACATAGAAAGCAAAAATGCCCATTAGTAGAAACTCAGAAAAAGTAAAAATAAACCAAAAGAAGAAAATAAAAATCTCATGTATCCTACCCATTGGTGTTATTTCTTCAGAATTTTATGTCATATTTTATAAGAATGTGACCATAACACAATGGCTTTGTATTTTTTTCACTCCATATGCCATATTTCTATATTATCTTTTTAATGACCACATAGTAGTCCATAATATAATTGCATCATAGTTTATTTAACAAGTTCCTATTATTGGACATTTTGGCTCTTTACTCTCTTGTGAAGAGAAAGGGGTGAGGGTCTCACCATGTTGATCAGGCTAGGCAAAATGATCCTTTGGAGTATAGGAAGACTAAATTAAGATTTTTACCAATATTGGGGTGGGGGGAGCAGATTCTAGGGATAGACCCCAGGGTACTATACCACTGAGCTACATACCCATTCTTTTTTTTTTTTTTTTTTTTTTTTTTAAGACAGGGTCTTGCTAAATTTCTGAGACTGGCCTTGAACTTGCAGTCCTGCCTCAGCCTTCCACCTGCTGGGGTTACACGCATGCGCCACCACACCTGGCTTCTACCTGTTTTTATTTTTATATTAAAACAGTGAGAAGGGAATTAAGCTTATATATATATATATATATATATATATATATATGTGTGTGTGTGTGTGTGTGTGTGTGTGTATATATATATATATATATATATATATATCAGCATTTTTACTGTGTCCATTATAAAATGGTACTGCTACAGCGGAAACTGAAATTGCCTAAAGGAAGAGTGGAAATTCCACAGTGCTAACAGGTTGGGGTGGCCTTATCGTCATCCTTTCATGTTCAACATATTACAAGAAAATATCTCATCAAGTGGGGTTACTACTAGAATCTCAGTGACACTTTTTAGTAAGATGGAGAGTAACAATGTGATTATTTCATATTAAACAGTCTTCCTAATATTTTAACAAAGTGCTTTAAAAAGATATTTTTCATCAAAAAATGTTAATTTGGTGCCAGATATTAAAATAGTTGCTTTACTATAAGTTGGTTGGTTTTGTTTTGTTTTGTTTTTTCGTGGGGGGGGGGGCAAAATTATGTGACACATAAAAACTCTCATTTTTACAGATTAAAAAATGTCTTCTGGCATGATGGCTCATGCCTGTAATCCCAATCACTCTGGCAGCTAAGGCCTGAAAGATCTCAAGTTTAAGGCCAGCCTCACCAATGTAGTGAGCAATAATAATAATAATAATAATAAATTAATGAAAATGTTCAAAGTACAATTTTAACCGTAAATTCTTCAAACAAAGCTCATCTTGTTAAAATATAAGTATATAACACTTTCCATTTAATTTACAAAACAACTAATTGGTTTAGGGAACATTTCTATGAAAATCCCTACAATTTGGATTGCAAAATGAATATTACAGTCAAATAAGAAAAGCCAACAGTATGCTACACTGCATACACTATATGATGTATGATGATCATTAAAAATCAGACACCAGGGCTAGGGTTGTGGGTCAGTAGTAGAGTGCTTGCCTGGCATGTATGAGGCATTAGATTCGATTCTCAGCAACATATAAATAAATAAATAAATGTCCATTGACAACTAAAAAATACAGATAGTAAAGGTTACTTCAAGAAAGAGAGATTCTGAAAAAAAAAATCAGAAATCCTTGAAATGAAGGAAACAATAAACCAAATAAAATAATAAACCAAATAAAAAACTCAATAGAAAGCATCACGAACAGACTAGATCACTTGGAAGACAGAACATTAGATAATGAAGACAAAGTATATGATCTTGAAAATAAAGTTGACCACACAGTGAAGATGGTAAGAACCCATGAACAGAACTTCCAAGAATTGTGGGATAGCACCAAAAGACCAAATCTAAGATTTTCTGGGATACAGGAAGGCACAGAGATTCAAATTCAAAGGAAAGCACAATCTCTTCAGTGAAATAATATCAGAGAAAATTTCCAAACATGAAGAATGAATTGGAAAATCAAATACAAGGAACTTACAGGACACCAACTGTACAAAATTACAACAGATTCACATTATAATGAAAATGCCTAGCACACAGAAAAACGATAGAATCTTAAAAGCCATAGAAGAATGAGATCACATATAAGGGGAGATCAGTTCATATCTCAGCAGATTTTTCAACCCGGACCCTCAAAGCCAGTACATACCAGGCACAACACATACCAGGCTCTGAAAGAAAACGGATGCCAACCAAGAATCGTGTCCAGCAAAATTAAGCTTCAGATTTGATGGTGAAATAAAAACCTTTCATGATAAACAAAAGTTAAAAGAATTGACAGTGAGAAAGCCTGAGAGAATATCCTCAGCAAAATATTTCAGGAGGAGGAAATGAAAAACAGTGAAAATCAGCAAAGGGAGAAACTACACTAAAGGAAAGGACAATCAAAGTAGAAACCAAGTCAAGTTAAAAGACAATAATAAACCAAAATGTCTGGGAATACAAATCATATTTCAATAATAACCCTGAATGTGAATGGCCTAACCTCATCAATTAAAAGACATAGACTGACAGATTGGATTTTTAAAGAGACCCAACAATATGCTGTCTTCAAGACACTCATCTCACAGGAAAATACATCCACAGACTGAAGGTGAAAGGGTGGGGAAAACATACCACTCACATGGACCATGTAAACAAGCATCAGATAAAGTGGACTTCAAACCCAAACTAGTGAAAATGGATAAAGAAGGACATTTCATACTGCTTAAGGGATTCATATATCAACAAGACATAACAATCATAAGTATCTATGCCCCAAACAATGGGGCATCTATGTATGTCAAACAAACCCTTCTCAAACACAAGAACCAAATAGACCACAGCACAGTAATATTGGGTGACTTTAATACACCTCTCTCACCACTGGATACATCTTCCAAACAAAAACTAAACAAAAAAACTATAGAACTCAATAATACAATCAATAATTTAGACTTAACAGACATATATAGAATATTCCATCAACAAGCAAATATACTTTCTTCTCAGCAGCACATGGATCCTTCTTCAAAATATACCATGTTATACCACAAAGCAAGTCTTAGCAAATACAAAATAATAACGATACTAACCTGTATTTTATCTGACCATGATGGAATGAAATTAGAAATCAATGATAAAATTAAAAGTAGAAGCTACTCCAACACCTGGAGTCTAAAAAATACACTATTAAAAGAATAAAAGGTCAACAAAAACAACCTGACATTACATCTCAAAGCCCTAGAAAAAGAACAAACCAACACCAAAAGTAGAAGTCAGGAAATAATTAAAATCAGGACAAAAATCAATGAAATTGAAATGAAACACTTCAAAAAATTGCAAAACAAAAAGCTGATTCTTTGAATAAATAAATAAAATTGACAAAACCTTAGCCATCCTAATGAAAAAAAGGAGGGAGAAAATTCAAATTACTAAAATTCATGGTGGAAAAGGAATATCAAGACAGACACTATTGAAGTACAGAAGACAATTAGAAACTGTTTTGAAAATTTATACTTTAGTAAAATAGAAAACCTCAAAGACACCGACAAATTTCTAGAGGCATATGATAAACCCAAACTGAGTCAAGAGAACATATACAATTTAAACAGATCAATTTCAAGCAAGGAAGTATAAACACCATCAAAAACCTACTAACCAAGAAAAGCCTGGGACCAGACAGATTCACAGCTGAGTGGTACAAGACCTAAAAAGAAGAATTAATACAAATACCTTCAAATTATTCCGTTAATAGAAAAGGAGGTAACCTGTCCAAACTCATTCTACAAAGCTAGTATCATCCTGTTACCAAAGCCAAGCAGAGACACATCAAGGAAACAAAATTTCAGACCAATATCTCTGATCAACATTGATGCACAAATTCTCAATAACTTTGGCAAATCACATACAAAAACATATTTTAAAAATAGTGCACCATGAGCAAGTGGGGTTCATTCCAGGGATGCAGGGTTAGTTCAACATATGGAAATCAATTAATATAATTCATCACATCAATAGACTTAAAGAATCATACGATTAAATCAATTGATGCAGAGAAAGCATTTGACAAAATACAGCACCCTTTCATGTTCAAAAAACTAGAAAAACTAGGGATAGTAGGAACATACCTCAACATTGTAAAAGCTATCTATGCTAAACCCAAGGTCAGCATCATTCTAAATGGAGAAAAATTGGAAGCATTCCCACTAAAAACTGGAACAAGACAGGGATGACCTCTTTTATGACTTATATTCAACATAGTCCTTGAAACTCTAGCCAGAGCAATTCGACAGAAGAAAGAAATTAAAGGGATACAAGTAGGAAAAGAAGAACTCAATCTATCATTATTTGCTGACAGAATGATTCTATACTTAGAGGATCCAAAAAACTCCACCATAAAACTTGTAGAATTAATAAATGAATTCAGCAAAGTAGCAGGATATAAAATCAATACCCATAAATCAAATGCATTTCTATACATCGGTGATGAATCCTCTGAAAGAGAAATTAGGAAAACTACCCCATCCACAGTAACCTCAAAATAAATAAATAAAATACTTGGGAATCAACTTAACAAAAGAGGTGAAAGACCTCTACAAGGAAAACTACAGAACACTAAAGAAATTGAAGAAGACCTTAGAAAATGTAAAGATCTCCCATGCTCTTGGATAGGCAAAATTAATATTGTCAAAATGGCCATATTACCCAAAGCGCTATACAGATTCAATGCTATTCCAATTAAAATCCCATTGTTGGGCTGGGGTTGTGGTTCAGGGGTAGAGCACTTGCCTAGCATGTATAGGGCCCTGAGTTCCATCCTCAGCACCACATAAAAATAAATAAAATAAAGGTATCATGTCCAACTACAACTAAAAAATAAATATTAAAAAAATTATAGTTCCTTATAGAAATAGAAAAAGCAATCATGAAATTCATTTGGAAAAATAAGAGACCCAGAATAGCTGAAGCAATCCTTAGCAAGAAGTGTGAAACAGGAGGCATCATAATACCAGACCTTAAACTATACTACAAAGCTATAGTAACAAGATTGGCATGGTATTGGCACCAGAATAAACATGTAGATCAATGGTACAGAATAGAAGACACAGAGGCAAACCCACATAAATACAGTTATCTCATATTATACAAAGGCACCAAAAACATACATTGGAGGAAAGATAGCCTCTTCAACAAATGATGCTGGGAAAACTAGAAATCCATATGCAGCAAAATGAAATTAAGCCCGTATCTTTCACCATGCACAAAACTTAAAGTGGATCAAGGACCTAAGAATTAGACCAGAGACCCTGCTCCTAATAGAAGAAAAAGTAGGCCCAGATCTTCACCGCATCAGATTAGGCCCCACTTCCTTAACAAGACCCCTAAAGCACAAGAAATAAAGTCAGGAATTAATAAATGGGATAGATTCAAACTAAAAAGCTTCTTCCTGGCAAAAGAAACAATCAACGAGGTGAAAAGAGAGCCTACATTTGGGGAGCAAATTTTTGCCACACACACATCAAATAGACCACTAATCTCCAGGATATATAAAGAACTCAAAAAGACTTAACACCAAAAAAACAACCCAATCAATAATTTGGGCTAGAGGAACTGAACAGACACCTCTCGAAAGAAGGTATACATTCAGTCAACAAATACAAGAAAAAATGTTCAACATTTCTAGCAATTAGAGAAATGCAAATCAAAACTACTCTTAAGATTTCATCTCACACCAGTCAGAATGGCAGTTATCAAGAATACAGACAACAATAAGTGTTGATGAGGATGTGGGGGAAAAGGCACACTTACACATTGCTGATGGGATTGCAAATTTGTTCAACCACTCTGGAAAGCAGTATGGAGATTCCTTAGAAAACTTAGAATGGAACCACCATTTGACCCAGCTATCTCATTTCTCAGTCTCTACCCATAGGACTTAAAATCAGCATACTGTAGTAACATAGCCACATCTATGTTTATAGCAGCTCAGCTCACAATAGCTAAACTGTGGAACCAACCTAGATGCTCTTTAATAGGTGAATGGATAAAGAAACGATGGTATAAATACACAATGGAATATTACTGAACATTAAAAAGAGAATAAAGGTTGGCTCCTCCCTCTCCAGATGGCATCCTTGCTGCAGTCGGAGTGGGTTCTCTATCTAGTCCAAGGAGAAAAGAAGGTTTGGGCCTGCTTTCGAAGCTCTACTTTTGCCACTATTGTAGCAAGCTGCAGTCGCTGGAATGTGTGTCTCACGAGGTGGACTCCCATTATTGTCCCAGTTGCTTAGAAAATATGCCATCAGCTAAAGCCAAACTAAAAAAAAAAAAAAAATAGATGTGCCAACTGCTTTGCCTCTCCTGGCTACATGCACACACTATCTACCTGGGCAACAAGCATCTCCACACAGCTCCCAGATGACCCAGCTAAAACCACCATGAAGAAAGCCTATTACTTGGCCATGGATTTTGTCGCTGGACATCTAGAGATGTGGGCATGGCAGACAAATCTGTAGCTAGTGGTGGTTGGCAGGAACCAGAAAATCCTCACACACAACGGATGAACAAATTGATTGAATATTACCAGCAGCTTGCTCAGAAAGAAAAGGTTGAGCGAGATCACAAGAAATTGGCACAGTGTAGAAACTATATGCCCCTGGCTTTTTCAGACAAATATGGTCTTGGAACCAGGCTTCAGCAACCACAAGCTAGTGCATCCATCAGTACCCTTGCTGGGCTTTCCCTTAAAGAAGGAGAGGACCAGAAAGAGATAAAGATTGAGCCAGCTCAGGCCATGGATGAAGTGGAACTTCTACCTGAAGACTATTACACAAGACCAGTAAATTTAAAAGAGGTGACTACCCTTCAGCAGCGCCTCTTACAGCCTGACTTCCAACCAATTTGTGCTTCACAACTCTATCCTCGTCACAAACATCTTCTGATCAAACGGTCCCTGCACCGCTGAAAATGTGAACATAATTTGAGCAAGCCCGAATTTAATCCAACATCTGTCAAATTCAAAATCCAACTGGTTGCTGTCAATTATATTCCAGAAGTGAGAATTGTGTCAATTCCCAACCTTTGCTACATGAAGGAGAGCCAGGTCCTTCTGACTCTTTCAAATCCTGTGAAAAACCTTACCCATGTGACTCTGTTTGAGTGTGAAAAGGGGGATCCTGATGATATCAGTAGCACTGGTAAGGTGGTAGTGCCTCCCAAAGAGCTCATTTTAGCTGGCAAGGATGCAGCAGCAGAATATGATGAGTTGGCAGAACCCCAGGATTTTCAGGATGATCCTGACATTATAGCCTTCAGAAAGGCCAACAAAGTGGGCATTTTCATCAAAGTTACCCCCCAACGTGAGGAGGGTGAAGTGACTGTGTCCTTTAAGATGAAGCATGATTTTAAAAATCTGGCAGCCCCAATTCGCCCCATTGAAGAAAGTGACCAGAGCACAGAATTATCTGGCTCACCCAGCATGTGGAGCTCAGGTTGGGCCCATTTCTTAAAAGGTTACTTTGGTGGGCAGATTCCACCTGAGACAATGTCACCACAGACCTGTATTAAAACATGGAAGCTCCTGCTTCATTATGCTTTGTTTATCATGATGTACCCATGCACTTCTCGGTCCTTTTCCTAAGAGTGGGAGCATAAGCCAGGCATCAGGAACACAGGGTTCCTCTTGCTGTCCTCTTGCTGTCACCTCTATTGCCACCAGTCAATCTGTGTTTCCCTCACTGAGCAACATAGCTCCATCCCAGTAAAGGGGATGGCTGTTTCTCAGAATGGTGTTAGATTTACCACCTGAGAAACTGACTATACTATCTCTTGATCTGATCTACAAAGGATCACAATCTGACAGTTGAAACTTAATAGTGATAACCCAAAGGTGGACCTCCTATTAATGATCCAGCATTGGTTTCAATGTACCAGCTGCTTTCTGCATTCCAGTATATATCATCTAGCCATCTAAAACATACCCCTTAATTTGCCAACATGGCTCTCATTTTGTCATAGATTTATGTTTGGTAAAAAAAATAGAATTGACATATTATCTTTAGTTTTGTGATGTTTGGAAAAATCTGTAAAATAATGCACTCTCATTTACCCTCTTTTTAGATATAGGACACTAATTTATCCGTTGCTTTTAGTTTTTTTCCCAGAACAATATGAAGCTTTTTCTTTTAAGAATGTGAAAGAAGCAAGGAATTACATGTCATATCAAGAGGGTAGCAAATTCCATTTGTTTTAAGTTTTGCCCCAATACCTAGGAATGAATGCTGCCACAGGACTCAGTCTTTGTTCTTAACCCTCATCCTCTCTTTTCTGCTCTGCCTTTTTAATTCAATAGATTGTTCTGAGTTAAAAAAGAGAGAGAGAGAGAATAAAATTATGGCATTTGCAGGTAAATGGATGGAGTTGGAGAATATCATACTAAGCGAAGTAAGCTAATCCCAAAAGAACCAAAGGCCAAATGTTCTCTCTGATAAGTGGATGCTGATCCATAATGGGGGGCAGGGGGCATGGAAAGAATGAAGGAACTTTGGGCAAAGTGGAGGGAGCAGTGGGGAGGGTGCATGGGAGCAGGAAAGATTGTGGAATGAGATGGACATTATTACCCTAAGTACATGTATGACCGCACATATTGATGCGATGCTACATTGGGTTCAACCAGAAAAATAAAGTTGTGTTGCAGTTGTGTACAATGAATCAAAATGCTTTCTGCCGTCATATATTCCTAATTTAAATAAATTAATTAATTTAAAAAATCAGACACCAAAATAAACAGAATTTGGAACAAACCTGCTAATTTAGTATTTTACCCAATATTAAACAACATTTTAGTCTCTTTGTTTTTAATATTAATAATATTTTCATGATAATGTTTTGTTTCACTTAGTGTTTTTAGAGCTCAGCATAGTGGCCCATACATGTAATCCCAGCAACTCAATGCAGGAGGATTGCAAGTTCAAGGCCAGCCTCAGCAATTTAACAAGACCCTAAGCATCTTAGTAAGACCCTGTCTCAAATTAAAAAATAAAAAATAATAATAAAATATATAATAAAAATACCTAGATGAAGTAGCACTGTCTTCAATCCCCAGTACCAAAAAAAAAAAAAAAAAAAGTGGAGATGTAGCTCAGTGGTAAAATGCTACTGGGTTCAATTCCCAGTACCCCCCCCACACACACAAATTTTGTTTAATGTTTAAAATCTATTTATTTATTTAGGTTTTGGTGATTGATTACCATTGTGCTACATCCTCAGCCTTTTTTTACTTTTTATTTTGAGACAAGTTCTAGCAAAGTTGCTGAGGTCATGGCCTCTAACTTTCTATCCCCCTGCCTCAGCCTCCAAGTCACTGGGATTACAGGTGTGCACCACCACACCTAGCCGCAAATAAAACTTCTTGACAAGTAATAAAATTTATTCAAATAGCATTTAAAATTTTTTTTTAATTTTAGATAACTGTTGTTTCTCGTTTTTATCTTTAAATTGATTTTATTTTGTGGGTGTACTTCATTAACATTTGTAATATATTAATATAATTTATGAATAAGTAAATATTATATGTTAGAATTATATATTGAAAAGTGTTCTACTAATAGAACATGTTATCAAAAAGTATGGAGCTCATGCTTGAGAAATGCTGCTTGTTTGTAGCATTCAATACCAGACGAGGACCAACCAGATATCTATCTGTAAAGAGTTATTTTAGTCAATCATGACAGATCCACTCATAGCCACTAAAAATGATGTGTACTGCCACAGACATAAAGAGGGTGAGGCAAAGACAGATGCACAGTGTGTGCTTTACTTGTTTCTTTCTAGATATTTGTACACTCCACACACATACACTGTGTCTCATATCCCAATCCATTATTGCCTTGGAAGAAGGAGCCTGGGAACCAGACAGAGAGCTTACACTATTTGAATATATTTATTACGTGCAGGATTTCCTTTTATTTTAAAAAAGCTGACCCCCCCCCCCAAAAAAAAGAAAGAAAGAAAGAAACCATCACTTCAAAATGTGAGATAAGTAAAATACTGCCTCTTAATAGCTACATAATTATTTCCTTAAGAGAACCTCCTCTAAATAAAATAGTCATTAAGTAAATATATGTCAAATATATGTCAAATATACCTACATTTGACAAACTATCCTCCAGAAAGATTGTACCCTCATTGTCTGATATTCTAACCACTAGCTACTTAGAGCTATTTGAAATTAAAGTTTAAATTGTATTTTAATTAATTAAAATTTATTTATTTGTTTGTTTATTTATTTCAATGGTGGGGGATTAGACCCAGGGGCTCTCACATGTTCTGCAAGCACACTACCACCAAGCCACATCCTCAGTCCCCAGAATTAAGTAAAATCACAAACACTTCCTGGACTAGCTTATTAAGTATTTAATAGCAACACAGAATGTTTTACTAAAAGCCCAGGGATAAGACCATTTTCTGCTCTCACTACCAGCACATGAATGCACCTGTTTCTCAGCATCTTTACCAGTACCGAACATTGTCATACTTACTTGTCTTTGCCAATTTAATAATTGAAAGATGATAATTTGTTGCTTCAATTTGCACACCTATAACATTTATTAGCTATTTGCATTTCTTCCTTTGTTAACTTTTTAGTAAAAATTTTCTTTCTATGTTTAAGAATTCCTCTAATAGCTACAGAATAATTTACTCATGTGCATGCCAGAGACAGCATAGTATAAGTCTTGCCTGATTTGTTTTAGTTATGCTAATAGATATAATGAAAATGCTGGAGTATAAAGAATGTCCTTCCTTACCTAATAGCAGATTGTCCCTTTTCAGAGAGATCCTTGTGTTCTTTGATCATAATTATATATATAGTATCCCTCAGAGGAAAGAAATCAGACAAAAGTGGGTCCAGATCCTACCTCCTCTGCTTTCTGAGATTTTCCTGTAAAATTAATAATGATACCTACCTTTCTAGATTAGTATGAAAAAAAATGAGGTATGCAGAATGTCTAGCCCACTGCCCCATGTGTGGCAGACAGCTCCTGTTTTCACTGTTGCCTGGTTTACCTTGCCTAGTCATCTGTGTGCTGTGGCCTTCTTTCCTAGGGATGGTCAGACTCTCTGAACTTAGATCCACAGTTCACAATTCCAGACCCATCAAGGCAGCCACTGCCTTGCCAGATGACATCATCACCCAGCGAGAAGATGCAGGAAGGGCAGTGGAGGAGGAAGAGCAGGAAGCGGACACTGAAATGCGGCCTAGGAGGAGGAAGGCAGCCAGGCTGCTTGAGGCAGTAACAAAGGTTGAACCAGAGGAGAAGTGTAGAGGAAAGAGGCAGAAGGACTTTGACATATCAGAACAAAATGAATCCAGTGATGAGGAGAGCCAGAAAAAAGAGAGAACTCGTGCTGCAGAGGAGCCGTGGACTCAGAATCAGCAGAAGCTTCTGGAAATGGCATTACAGCAGTACCCAAAAGGGGCCTCTGACCGTTGGGACAAAATAGCCAAATGTGTCCCAGCTAAGAGTAAGGTAAGTGAATGGGGAGAAAGGTGACTCTGTGCTAGTATAGAGTACCACCAACAGGCTGCAGTCCCTGTACCTACTTCATTCATCACACACAAATCTGTCATCAGCTGTCCTTCTGCTCTCATATTTGCCAATTATCTTCCAGCATATTTTTTCCTTAGCATATGAATCTGTGTGGTCATTTGATTGGTGGGTGTAAGTGAGGTCAAGATGCTAAAATTTAATTATTATACAGACTAGCTGATTTTTCCCAGAGAAGATTCCAGTTTTAGAACATACACTTCACCTCTACAATCTTCCAGGCTCTTTGAGAGTTTGTTCTACTCAGTCAGGCAGTTGAAAGAAGCATGAACTGGCGAGCATCATCCTCACCAAAGAAGCAGCAGCCAGCCATGGTTGGAAGTGGGATGGGTCATAAAATGACAAGGCCCTCTTTGCTCTGTAAAAGGCTTAAAACCAAAGGGACCTGTGGGGTAGAACTGCCTTGCTATTATCAAGATAACCATCAGTTCTGTGATGTGAATTTGGACCTGGATGTAGCACCTGGCCGCCCCCAGGCTCCGAGGCAGGACTCTCCTGGGTGGGGTCAGTGTAGGACTGACATTTAGGTCTTGACCTGCCCTCTGTAACCTGGGCTGTTTATAATTGACCTTTTTCCTGTTTACAGCTCTTGGTATCTGCTAAAGTGCACCTGCAGGTCATTTTCAAATAAAATCTCAGAAGAGAAGAAGGGTTGTCTCCTACAGACAGCCAGTCTCTGCCCCAGGCTCGGTGCTCTCCCTGCTCTCCCTGCTGTGGGATCTGACAGTTTGGAGCTATAGAGCTTCAGGGTGTGATCTTTTCAACATGCCCTTTCCTGCCACACTTGTCTCCTGGAGTTCTCACATTCTGAGGCATCAGGAATGCCAGAAATCAAAAGAACCAATCTCTAGTGCCTTCTGTGCCTATCACCCAGTAGCCTCTGGGCATACTGATGCTCATTTACATTCTTATTTTTTTTTAATTGAAATTCTATGTTGGAAAAATCTAGCTTGTGGCCATCCATGTCCCTGAGTGCATAGGTCTAGTTATCTATCACCTACTTTAAGATGATGAAGTTGAGAGTTCCTGGGGAGAAAAATAAACCATTAGCAGTTGATCTATTTGGGAAGCACAGATTCTCTCACTCTCTCCAACTGGTTTGCCAGAAGTAATTATTTCCCCTGAGTTTCATTCGCATCAGTCAGGACACCAGCATTTATATGTGTAATAAATTGGCAATGGCTGGAAATAAAGGAGCTGGAACTGTGGATTCCTTGGGACAGAACACTCAGAAACCCATTGCCTAGGGGTTTGGAAGTGTCCCTGTTTTCAACCAGGAAAGAGCAGGGTTCCCATTAGCCTTGACTTGAGGAGTGGATTCCGGAGCAGCTGCACCCAGCCTGGCTGTGGAGGCTCCTGCCAGCCCTCTCGTGGGGATTTAGGGCGCCTGGGCAGAGCCTTGCCACCTCTCAGCTCAGCACTCGGGCTCATGCTGTGTGTCCAGGCTTCAGTTGGTTTCATACACAGAGTAGATAGGGACACATGGCTGCTGAGGAAACACTGATTATTTTTAAAGACCATAGGTGAGTGGTTTTAACAGATACAGGAAGGGCACTTCCTGGAAGATGCTTGTGCGCTACGGCCATGCTGCAGGCCTCAGAAGGGAATGTCCATGGCACCTTGTAAAGTCATCTGCTCTAGACAGAATTACTTACCCAGTCCCTGGCTCAACAAAGGCTAGTGTTGTTTGAACAGAAACAGAATGAATTCTGGAAAGTACCTGGAGGTCAGTGTGAGATTGCTGAAGCCCCTGCCCACCATCACCCCCTCCCTTCTTTAATCCCACCGAAGGTACAACACCTCCAGGCAGCTGAGCCGAAGCTAGGCGAGGACAGCAGGATAGAGCATTCCACACACTCCAGAGCTCCCTGCAGGCCAGTGTCCTGGGGATGGGCTGATGTGGCTGCCCAGGAAGGTTTCAGAAGCCCCCAGGGAGAGGTAGACACAAATGAGAGTAATATTGTGGCTGCTGGGTCTCTTGCTTCTTGGTTTTTCTGAAGTGGCAGGTGATATCAGTGGAATGTAACATAATAGCTGTCTTTAGCAAGTTGAAAGTCAAACCTTGTAAAGAGAATACTCCTCACAAACAGCTGTCCTGGGCCCTCACCCTTTGGTTAGCACTTTCACCTTGGGCGCTCTTGCTTGCCACCAGTTCCTCCTTCACCTGTCCAATGCGGCTAATCAGGTCTGCCTTGTGACTAGCTGTGCCTTCCCAGGAAACCCAGAAGGGGCTGGGACAAGGGCATGGACACAAGGCCTCCTCACTAGCACTGGGCATAGGCCAGTGCCCAGGCTGCACCCTGCTGGCGCAGCTGCACACACAGGAACAGGTCATAACTGTTCCACCTCTTCTTTTCCTTCCTACAGGAAGACTGCATCGCTAGGTACAAGCTGCTGGTTGAACTGGTCCAAAAGAAAAAACAAGCTAAAAGCTGAATGTTCTGGAAGATGATATTCACGTTCATTTTCCAAAATGAGTATTTCAAAAATCTTATGCAAAAATTTGCATTTTGTACCTCAGTATTTCTATACGTCACGTGCCTTAGTAAAAAATAAATAAATAAATAATAGATGTTGTGCTGCATTGTTTAAACAAATCCTGTGTTAAGGGGATAAAAGAATTTGGGTATTTAACAGATTATTTCTCCTCCCTGCAAAGTTTACTTTTGGGGGAATGTTTCAAAAACTATGTTTTAGCAACCAGCTATACATGTTGTTAAAGGAACATACACATGAACTAATATGTAAGAATTCAAATTTAATGTGTTTCTCTAAAAGGCATACATTTAAGCCAGGCACATGACTGTAATCCCAGCAGCTTAGGAGGCTGAGGTGGAGGATCGCAAGTTTAAGGCCAGCCTCAGCAACTTAGTAAGACCCTAAGCAACTTAGTGAGACCCTGTCTCAAAATGAAAAATAAGGGCTGGGGAGGTGGCTCAAGGGTAAAGTGCCCCTGGGTTTGATCTCCAGTACCAAAAAAAAGTGTGTGTGTGTGTGTGTGTGTGTGTATAAAATGCATAACAATTAACGTCTTCATTGGGGTTGAGTAACAGGATGAAGTTGCTTAGAGATAAACCAGCTGGCTGGCTAAGAATAACAGGAGGTTCTCTTAATTAGTTATGTGTATCTAGGGGGTAAAAAGTGTCTAAATGAGCGAAGGACATAGGACATCAGGTGGTAAAGTCAGAAGTGTGGGCTGCTTGGTAGAAATGTGGCCCCAACTAATTGAATTGCCAAGGAACATGCAGAAAAGTATTAGGAACTGATGGAACTGGGTCCTGTTTTTATAAGACCTGAGTTAAAGTGACTGTTTTGTACTGTCAGCCTCAGTGGAGGCTGGTCTCATTGTTCACAATTGAGCTGACGCTGTCTTCTGAGCCTCCCTTTTGAAATCTGTCACCATCTGCTAGTGCTGGACAGAGTGTGGTCACTGCAGCCTGAGCTTGGAAAACACAAAGGTGACCAGGGCACATTCCAGGGAAATGACTTGATAAGATGCCTATAAAGGTGTCACTCTTCCCTAAGGATTAAAATGAGGCTACAGCTTTCTAAAGGAAACATTAGGAGACAGAGGTCACCACTGCACTGAGTGAGTATTCACAAGAGGACATGGACCCAGGTAAGCCAACCCTGAGCCCCTCCCCAAAAGCAGATGACAAGAGAGGCCTCTGGTGTCAGCTGACCTGGGTGCCACACAGCTCTGAGTGGAAGTTGTGGGGAACTCACACTTCAGAGGCCAAGTTTCCTAGTCCCCAAAAGAGCAGGTGACCAGCTCTGTTTTGCTTTTCACTGGACACCTGAGTTATGGGGAAGCTTCCTTCAGCCTCAGCGACCTGGGGAAGAGAGGCTGTGTCTGCCTGGCCAGGAGGGGAGAGGGGACAGGACCTTGGCACTCATAGTGCTCACCTGCCCTCTTCCCAGCAACAAACCAGGGCCATGAGTCCTGGGGAAGGCTCCAGGTGGTGCACTCACAGGGCCACCCCCCCCTCCCTTATCTAGGGCAGCTTCAGAGAATAAAACTAGTACACAGGGAGGAACAAAGGAGAGAATGTCCTGGCTATGTTCCAGGCCTGGGTCCCTCTGGTCCAATCTCAGACCTATCTGCCATGCAGCTTGTGACATCCTGTGAACATCCTGCCGTTAGATCACCCTTTTTATTTAAAGCATCTTAAACTGGATTTCTGCTACACACACACACACACACACACACACACACACATTCCACCTTGGAATCTCCAAACTTGCTTGTCACCTTTTCTCAACTCCTTGGGAATCTAAGGCATGGTCTCTTCAGAGGCCTGTCTCTGACTTCCAGGCCAGCAGCATTCTCCATGGCTCCCCCTCTTCTGGGGACTGCAGGAGTTGAGGGGTTTGATTGAAGGAGGATCAGTGGGGAGACATGCATGGGTTCCTGGCTCTCAGAGGCCAATGAGAGGGCAACACACACAAGGCTGTGGTCCAGTGAAGCCACCTCCAAAAGGGACCTAAAACATACACAGCCTGGGGACCAAAGCCTAGGCCCCAACTGTGCTCACTGACTGCCCAACCTAGACAGCATGCTGGGGCCTTCCTGCATCTTTCCACCTCTGTCCTCCCTTCAGAAGTATCCAGGTTCCCTGCACTCCCCAGCTGCTGTGCAAGTGGCCTTTGCCTGCTTTTTTATTCTGCCTCAGCAAGGACATCAGGCAAGCACTCTGCTACTGAGCTATACCCCCTGCCCTTTTTTCTTGAAAGAAGGGGAGAGATGGCGAGCACTGCCATGTGAATGTCTGTTTGTCCGTCTTGCTCTGCCTGACTACACAGGAAGGCAGAAGGTCCCAGGTTGCAGGGTGGGGATTCCAGTTCTGCAGCACCCTCCAGGGACCTGCAGCTTCTTCGGAGTATGGTCTTCAGAGTCTGTAGGACATTCTTGGTTATATTCTCAACAAAGCCATTACTAAGTCTTTGGGGGTGAATTTGATACTTGCAAACAGCCAAAGATCCCTGGAGGACAGTCACTGTGCTGCGTGGAACAGCACTTTGGGCAGCGTCAGCAGAACAAGGCGCCATCTCTCCAGGCCTGAGCCTCAGAGGGGCCATGTGTCTTGTTCCTTTGCTGTCCTGCTGTGTGTGGCATGTGTGTAGTCAGACCCTGCTGGAGGTTGGGAGGTGGGGGTGCTGGCTCCCCAGTGTGTGCTGAGCTATGTGACATCAAGATTGTCGTCTTAATTCTTAAACAGAGAATAATGGTAGTTGCTCTAGTTGTTGGGTGATGAGTTAATTGTGAAATCTTGAACATACTACTCAGCTGGTCAAAAGCAATAGATATTAGGTTTCTTTCTGACTGTACAAGCCTCCATTACCATCATCTCTTGTGTGACTGTGGTTACCGTCACCAGAGCTGATGGGTCAGCATCAGGTTCCCTCCATTCTCATTCCTAGCCTCCAGGCCCAGGGCCCATCTTGGGTCCCTATGTGGACTCACCAGCTCTGCGGAATCTTCCTGTGTCTTCAATTGTCATTCTCAGGGAGAGGGTCTAATCATCCACCAGGTGCCCCACTGGTCTCACCCAAAAAGGCCAACGCCTGTGCTGTAATGATCATTCTGAGGCAGCCAGGAGGCCAGGGTGGACCAAGAAGAACCCGAGGCTGCACCTCAGTTCAGACCTCAGCTGGGCGACTGATGACCTGGGGCCTGGACAAATTAGTTTAGCTTCTCTCTGAAGTTTGTTTTTGGTAAGTAAAATGCAAGTGCTAATGTCTGATGACCACCTCGAGCCTAGTGAGGAAGGTGTTGGGATCAAGTTGTGCCAGATGGTTGGATTCAGGTTTGGAAAAGGCATGTGGTTCCTAGGGAGAAGGGGGCTTGGCACCTGAGGAGATGGGGGCAAGGGCCTGAGGCATGGGATCTATCCCATCCAGAGTCTCCACTGGGACCCAGCCGGGCTGAGAGCAGCAGATGGCAGATGTCTGTTTCTGTTGAGTTGTTTGGACAAAGCACTGGGCAGGCCCTGGGCACTGGCTCCCTCCCTCTACGGATACTGTGCCTGCTGGCCAGGCATCTGCTCCTGCCCACCTCTGAATAGCCAGGCCAGTGGCTCTGAGAGGGAGCCCTGCCCTGGGATCTCTGTCTTCATCTTCTCGAGTCTTATGCTTTAATGATTTAAATGTACTTTCCCTATTAAGGGCCCAAATCTTAGCACTACCGTTTCTTTAAACCCCTGATAGCACCAGTTCTTAAAACCCACTCATCTCATCTCATTTGTTCTCATAAGACCCGTGCGGTCAGGCCAAGCTGGGTTCTCTCCCAGCTGTGCCTTAGAATGCTCTGTCAGGGGACGGGGTGGGGAGTGGGCATGAGGGAAGCAAATTGCTTAGATTTTCAGCAGATCATCCGATTCTTCTGTGAAATTTGCCTTGGGAACGATGCAGACTTCCTGCGCGCCTTTCTCTCTTTGATGGCTACAGGTGGGCCTGGGGCCTGTGGCCCTCTGCCCCGCTAGGGCACTTTCAACTAGAAGCCTGCAGCCAATGGCTTTACTCTTCTACTGCTGTTTGCAAACTCCCGTCTCCATTTGAAAATCAAATCTTTAAACTTTCCACTGGAAAAGTTTATGGATGCCTTATAAAGTTCCTCTTGCTGGACTTTACCTTGACATGTGCCACCCCATTCCCAAGACCCCTCCAATATAGAGAGCTGAGGAACTGTAACAGGCATCTATCCCTGCTCAAGTCGTCAAGATATTTGCTGTAGTTATCTGTTTTAGCAGACAGGCTTTATACTGAAATTAAAATGGTGACGTGTAAACTGTGATGTTCTGTATACACAGGGAGTCCATGTGTCCCACACTGCCCAGACAGTCTCAGTTCAGACCCAGCTAGGGCCATTCAGTTACCTGGCCACCCTGGGAATGGGATATTGCTAACAGATGGCCACTCCCAGACGCCTGCAGATCCTGGAGGAATCCCCCAGAGGAAGAATGGTGGAGACTTCAGTGTGTTTTGGTTTAGGAAGCCCAGGAGGGGCGGTGGTGTGCCAAGCTGACCCCCAGGCCCCCACAGGCCCTCCACTGCCACCACACCACCCAGGTGGTCTCGGGCCTTATAAGATCAGGACTTGTCCCTGGTGGACAAGGTGAGGCAAGGCTTCGGATGAGAATGATGTGCCTGCGGTGGCTTCACCTGTCAAGGTTGGGAAGATGGCTATTTCATCCTAAATTTTAAGACCCCATCACCACCCCAGTTAAGGTCCTAATAAGCAAAGCCAACTTCATTAGCATGTGTGACTTCCCTTCTGAGTCTGCAGACACAGGTGCTATGCCAAGTCAGGGTCAGCTTGGGTGGTGGCTTCACAGACCAAACCCAAGGTTGTCAGATGAGTGGCCTCTGAACTGTGTTGGCCCTTCAGGTGACTGCAGCCTCCCTGGGCCATTTGCAAGGATTGGGGAGGCTCACCAAAGTCCTCTGCAGGTTGTAGAGGTGGTCGGGGGTGGCACAGGGCAGAGGACTAGGCGGGGACTGGTCTTTCTAGTCATAGCAGCTGTCAGTAGTAGTGCCTGTCCTCCCTGCCAGATGGCTCTGCCCTGGCGGAAGCCCACCCGCTGTCCTGCTGTCGCCCCTCTCCTGTGTGGGTGACCTGTTGGCTGCAACCTTGGACTTTATTCACTTGGGAGCTAAATGAATATGCCAGAAAACCAAGCGGCTGGTTGTTCCTCTGTGGCCGGTAAAGGAAGAATGACTGCCCAGGACAGACAGGGACCACTGGCCCCAGAGGACAGATGCATATCAGCGAAGGGGTGCTGGGCACTGCCCTGTGGAAAGCCCAGGGGGCTAGCGACATGAGGAGGGGGCATGCTCTTCCCTCCTGCCCTGCCTGGGACACAGTCAAGAGCTGGCACCTGGGCCAGAGGAACATACCGGGCTGCTCAGGCTGAAGCCAGGGAGCACAGGCTTCCTGAAAACCCCTCCCAGCAGTCAAGTTACCTTCTCCTGTCCTCCTCTGTGTCACATGCAGGAACTGCCCCAGGAACCTAATGTCATGGCGCTGGAAACGTTCTGTAGGACGGTGACTGCCTGCATCTTGCCTTTGCTACCATGAATGAACAGGCCCAAACCAAGAGTGTGAGGAGAGGCCCCAGGCGGCACCTCCTGTGTCGAACAAGGGAACTCGAACAAGGGAACTCCGGAAGCCCGTGGTCCACGTCCTTCACAACATCCTAGTGTTAGAGAAAGAAACTGAGCAGGATTGGGGTGGCGAAGAGGGAGCTGCTCTTTTATGTTCTGCATCCTGAGTCAAAGGAAAATGAACAGCCTCCCATGTTTTCCCTTTACTCAAAAAGAAATACTATGTAAAACAGAAGATAAATTAATCACTTAAACCAAATCCTCTTGGCTATAGTGTTCCAGAAGGAAGATGTCGCCATGGTAAACAGTAGGTATCTGCGTGGACTTGACCTCACCGTTTCCCTGTTGAAGAACTCGCTGACAAAATCCCACTGGAAACTTCCCCTTTGGCCACACCTAGACCTGCCCTGTATATTAGAGCTGGAATCAGGGATGGATCCTGGGAAGAGCACCTGCCTGGCATGCACGGGGCCTTGGGTCCAACCTTGACACTAGGGTTCTGGGGACAGAGCCAGAAGAGGTGGTGGGGCCCAGCCACGGCCACTGTTCTTAAAGCTGGGCTACCTGGTGGCTTTCCAGAGCCGACTGATACCCTTTCCTCCTTGCCAGGAGGGCCAGGAGGCTGGTAGTGGGGGGCCTGGCAGAGCCATTTGAGGGCATCTAGTTATGCCTTACCCCCAGGGGCAGCCCAGGCCTTTGCTGTATTTTTTCTGGTTTGGAGGGTTGGATTTTGATTCCAAAAGTAAATAAATTTAAAAAAATGTAGTGTTGGGAAGGGTTATAGCAATAAAGATTAGTGTTATGGAGATTAAACGCCATCAAAATGAAGAAACTCTCAAGCTTTCAAGAGGTTGCAGAGCAAGTAAGGGTTGCAGGACAAGAAAGGGCCCTGGTTTATGAGGTCCCAACTCCTCCTTCTCTTCACTTGGACCAAGAAAAGCATGGAAGGTTCGGCCCAGCAGAGTTTCCCTCATAGACCCGCCATAAAACCCAAGAGCACGCATTTAAGTCTGTGTTTATGGTGCCAAAGTTTCTCGTGGGATAAACCACGAAGGTATCATAGCTACGGGAAAGTCTCCCAGGAATCATGCTGGCCCTCCCAGTGAGGGGGAGTGAGTTCCAAAACAAGGCATGGTGAAGAGATGTTGGGGAGGCCAGGTGGGCTGCAGACCTGCCAGGCCAGGGGGGTCTTAGACCCTCAACTGCAGAGCATTTTAGCATCCATGTCTGGGTCGTGCTCATGGTTCTGGGTGGAGAATCCCTGCACACTGGGACTCCACTGATCAACCAGGGGAAGCACTGTGTCAGGCCGGGAGTATGCCAAGAAAACAGACACCTCGTTTGTTCCCACTGCAGAAAACCCCTGTAATCCCAGCGACTTGGGAGGCTAAGGAAGGAGGATCCCAAGTTCAAAGCCAGCTTCAGCAATTTAACAAGATCCTTCCTCAAATTAAAAATAAAGGGGCTGAAGATGTGGCTCAGTGGTAGAACACCACTGGGTTCAACAACCCATTCTGCAAAAGACAATGCCCATCTGTGTTGCTGTGTTAGGCAGGAGTGCTGGCCAGGACACAATACAGGACAGGACAAAATACCAGATCTAGATGCATCAGTCAGAATTCGAGGGAAACCAAGCAGACTTGGTCAGCAAAAAAAAGTGAATTTCTTGCTTTCATTTGAAAATTTAGATGGCCCTATCAAAATTGTGAGTTTACTACTGCAAACCATGAGGTAACTTTTACTTACTGGTTGCAAAAAAATGAATGTGTCCCCCTCTCCTAAATTTGTGTATTGAAAATCCCAATTCCAAGGTAATGGTATTAGGAGTTTGGACTTTTGGGGAGCTGCTGGGGGGGGGGGAGGCATGAGTGGGGCTGGTTTCCTCCTGAGAGACTTAAGTCCAGCTCACCCCTTTCTGACACAAGCAGAAGGCAGCTCCACAACAGGGCCCTCACTGGTCTTGTGGCACTGTGATCTTAAGACTCGTAGCTTCCAGAGAGCTACGATAAATACATTTCTGTTGTTTCTAATCTGCTCAGTCTGTGGTGCTTGGTCAAAGCAGGCCCAGCCAACACTGGTCAACCTCACTGCACACACGCTTGGGGACACAGGTTAGGAGACATTAGTCTCCCCTTACTCTTTTGCCCTTGTCATTTGACCCCTGTGCCTCTCCCCACCACCACTTTCCGTTTGTGTCACTGTATGTCCAGGAGATACTTTCAGGGTTGACTTCTTCAGTCCTGATGTGTCCTCTTTCAACTTGCCCAGCCTCGAAGTCTTTGGGGAATGAAGTGGGTGTAAATAAAACCTGAAGTCCTGGCTCCTCCTCACAGTCCTTTTCAGATGTCTCATCTCTGCTGCTTTTTCAGTCTTGACGTCCCAGATCCTTTCTAGCTGTCCTCCGCTTCTCTAAGCTTCTCCCACCCTAATGACTTCAACTACTTTCCCCTACTTTAGTCTGGTTCTAGAGCCCCTTGTTCAAAACACAAACAGCATCATCCACTCTGTCCAAGAAACTGGTTCTTTGCTGAGGACCAAAAAAATCAGAGCAGAGACTTAGAACTCTGCCTCTCTGGGTCTCTTGTCAACAAGACCCTCGTTTAGATGGTGCATGCAAACTGTCTCACCCAGAACCAGGGACAGAGCTGTTCATTCCTTCCCCCACAAAAGCCTCCACTTGGAAAAAAATAGCTCCTTTCTTTTCTACCCTGTTGCACTCATTGGTCACTGTCCCCTAGGAACCCAAATTGCCACATCAGTTTGACTTCCAATCCCACCAGGGTTTCTCCTATGTTTGTTTTCTGCAGTGCTGGGGACTAAACAAGGCCTTGGGCGTGCTAGGCAAGCATTCTCCGAGCTATAGCCGCAGCCATCTCCTGTTTCTTCACTAGTTCCTCTCCAGTCCCTGTGCCATCGGGCCTTGACTGCACTTTGTGTGCTCTGTGGCCATGACAGGGTAGCAATGCTTGAGCACAGTGGATCCAGGTTTACACAGCACCCACCCCGGCCCCACTGGAAAGGGCAGGTGGAACCACAACTTGGCTACAGCTCACAATTAATGAGAATCAAGAGATATCCCAGTTCCACCTGCAGCCACATCCAGGTCTTTGTTTCTCCTTACCACTGGCACCTGGGAGAGGCAGAGCATGAGAACAGGATAGCCTACTTCTGCTACAAGGAGGGTGGAACTGTGCTGGGAGCTAAAGCCACACATTTGGGTTGCACTCAAAATTGATCTCAATGTGACTGCATTCTAGGCAATGCTGGATCTCTGAGCTACACCCCCAGCACTCACATTTTTAAAAGTGGTTATGATGCCAGGTATGGTACACACCTGGAATTCCAGCTATTCCAGAGGTTGAGGCAGGAGGATCGCCAAATTTGAGGTAAGTCTGGGCAATTCAGCAAGACCTTGCTGCAAAATACAAAAAGGCTGGGGATGTAGCTCAGCAGCAGAGTGTCCCAGGGTTCAATCCCTACTACCACAAACACAAAAGTTAACTGTGAGGACCTAACAGTGTTAAAAAGTGCCCTGCAGGTGCCTATGCAGTGTCTGCTCTACAGTCACAACTACAACGCCAGACCCCGAAGAGCCGGAGAAATTCAAGTGGATATAAAAAGGACAAATCTGAGACCACTGGAAGGATTGTGTCCCTCACCCAAGGAAGGAATCGGCTCCACAGGGAAGAGCTGCCAAACTCAAGCTGTTTGTGAACAAAAGTCAGTCAAATGAAATCCACATTTCACAGGAATCTTACAGAACGGTACAGTCAGTCAAGAGGTGTGCAAAACACATTTCCTTTGTTGCAAATAACAGTTGGATTGAACTTTCAACAACATGAAAAATAATTTAAGAAAAAACAACTTCCTGGGCTGGTGTATGTAGCTCAGTGGTAGACGCTCACAGACACACACAAAGCCCTGGGTTCTATCCCCAGTGCCACAACATAAACAATTTTTTAACAGATTTCTAAACGTGTATAAAAGTTCATAGCTGATTTTGAAACACCTAGTTTAATTTACACAGATAACATGGAAAATGAAACACTGACAACAAATAAAACAGATGAACAGTATTTGAGATTTCTATTCAAAAGTACGTGACCCACTTACAAAAGCAAAATTCCTTTTCCTTGTAAGGCACCTTTCCTATAAAATTCCCAGAGATTATCCTGCCTGTCCACATAGTTTAGGGATCATTCCTTCCTTCCCTCCCCTGTTTGGTGACACAAAATTAAGAAAACAACATGGTGGCTTGTATTTCTTGGCCTTCACTCTTTGTGCTTGATCTTGACCACAACCCAGCACATCCCCGGGCCCAATGCACAGGGGTGACTCAGAATCCAGCCAAGACAAACCCCTCGGGGCCAGCAACTCAGCAGCAGCTCTTCAGATGCTTCCTCAAGCACAAGGCTCACTGGAGAGCCAGCAAGGCCAGCAGCCAGGCTCACCTCCAGGGCCACACGCCAGTAAGCACTGAAAGCAGCGAGCTACTACCAATAAGGACCGGAATAAAGGACATGTTTGGTTTTCATTGGTGGTGCTAGGGATGGAACTCTGGGCTCACACATGCTCCACAAGTGCTCTCCCACTGAGCTACATCCCCAGCAAGGATAGACTTTTAAGATTAAGTTAGAAACTGCACATCCAAGTAATATTTCATTTATTGTCAATTGCTTGGAGAGTTTGCAAATTAAAGAAATAAATAATGCATGAACCACCTGTCATTCTAGCAAACCAGAATCAAATAATTTTCGTCTATGTATTTAAAAACTCTCCAGGGCTGTGCACAGTGGCGCACATCTGTAATCCCAGAGACTTGGGAGGGTAAGGCAGGAGGACTGCAAGTTCAAAGCTAGCCTCAGCAATTTAGTAAGGCCCTAAACAACATAACTAGGCCCAATCTCAAAATAAATAATAAAAATGGCTGGGGGATATGGCTCAGTGGTTAATTGCCCCTGGGAAGGGTTCCTACAAAAGAGGAAGCAGTAGCAGGAAGGAGGAAAAACACACACACACATATATAAAAACCCTCTTTCCAGGAACCTAGAACCAGTTTTTTCTTATTCACTGAACCCTTAATTACCAGAAACAAATTACAAATCAGTATTTTTTGGTTTTTTTTTTTAACTTATTTTTTAGTTTTAGGTGGACACAACATCTTCATTTTATTTATTTATCTAACTATTTATTTATTTATTTATTTATTGTGGTGCTGAGGATCGAACTCAGTGCCTACTGCATGCCAGGCGAGCACACTACCACTCAAGTCACATCCCCAGCCCCCAGATCAGTATATTTTGATTCAATTAAAACTGGGATAAAATATGGGCATTTATGTTTTGAAAAGTGCCATAGGCAATTCTGATGCTTCGAAGACCTAACCCAAGAACCATCAACTAAATTTGTATTTTTCTTTCAGGGAACGCCCCTAGTTATAGCTGACTATTTATTTATTTATTTATTTATTTATTTATTTATTTATTTTAAATTTTTATTTTTTAGTTGTAGTTGAACACAACACCTTTATTTCACTTATTTATCTTTTTATGTGGTGCTGAGGATCGAACCCAAGGTCTCACACATGGGAGGCGAGTGTTCTACCGCTGAGCTACAACCCCAACCCCATAGCTGACTATTTAAACCAGACAAATTTAATCTTTACCAAGTATGAATGCTACTTTACTAATGGGCTATAATGAATGATCTCATCTGGAAATGATTTTCCTTTTATCTCCACTGAGATGGTTTCCCTCTTTATTGCATTAAAGAGAATGAGTGCATTCTCTCCTCTCTCATGATTTTCTGGAGTTTCTGAGTATGTAGTTGCCTTGCTCTGCACATAGTTCTCACACTGTACAAAATCCACTCGTGAAAAGAGTTTAGATAAGTCTGAGGTGACATTATACAGATACTCCCAATAAAAAGCCCACCCAGGCCTGCTAGAATGCACTACATGCTGCTGCCCCTACCAAACAAGAATGGCACAGGGTTATGAACATTATTAAATTTTATTAACAAAAACTTTGTACATTTTAATACATGTGGAATTTTACATCTAGGTAAAATAACAACACATTCAAAATTTACCATTTATACAAATCGTTACAGAATAACAACCAGTGGGTTAAATAAGTAAAATAAACCACACTGATTTTTTTAATTATCTACAAAAGGCTTGACTTTCTTTAAAATTCCCCTGAACATATAAAAATAAATTAATTTTACTTTTCAATTAAATCTACCAATTAGAAATATTACAAATCAAAATATCAATGTTATCTTATGAATTTTTCACAATACAAAACAGATTCACAAAACCTTATTTACAGAAATGAGGTAAGAACTGTGCAATGTTTAACCAAGAGACATATTGCAGAATTAACATGTTCTTCCAGCTAAGTACACAGTGGAGGTCTAATTACAGCTGGGTCTTTTCCACTAATAATTCACACATTTAAGAACAGATCAATGATTATGTCCCCAATTGTTAATTTATTACTCTGCTGTACTGTCACATCAAGAGCATGGCTATCTGAAGTGGAAGGGATGTAATACAGGTTTCACCTGCTTTGGGAACTGTAGTGGTGTGTGAGTGTGAGTGTGTGTGTGTGTGTGTGTGTGTGTGTGTGTGTGTGTGTGGTCAGTAATGGGAAGCTGTTTAAATAAAACAAACATATACTCTTATAAAATCCACTCATTTTCTTGTGACTCATTAGTGGATAAATACCCAGGTAATAGTTTTGCCTGAGCTATCTACAGTGGCATAGAAAGTTTTCAATAAAGGCAGAAGCATGGGGAAGGCTGCTGGTGAAAGTGCTGTTCTTCTACTCACAGGGCTGGCTGGCTGGAGACCTGCTGTCTAGAGCCACTTCTACCCCAGGAGGTGCTAATAGGCACTTGGTTAAGGCCAGACCCTACCAGCAGTTTCCAGAGTAGCCTCTTTCTGAAAGAAGTCTTTTGCTTTGAATTGATCTAGTTTCCCCAGCAGCCTTAGAACTCAAGGTCTCTTTAAAAACACTAAAGAAAAAGCATTTAGCAAATGAAAATTACCTTTAGCAGAAGCACACATTACCATCCTAACTTGATTACCAAAACTGGCCAAATCTCATTAGAAAGGCAACTTTTTAAACAAAGTTTGCAGTAGATGACCTATATAATTGCAATATTTAATGAATAAAAACTACCGGAAAAGAAAGTTGACAGTTCCTTGAAATTTAAGATCTGACTTACAGAGAGCAAGCACAATGGACCCCAAATAAGAGATCATATTTCAAATCCCAACTTGCACAAGACCAAGTAGCTTGTATATGGAACAAGTGTTTAGTTTTGCTATTTGTATCTCTAATTTATAACAAAACTAGTTGTGCACCAACTACATTAAACTTTTCATGGGTTGATAAACTCATTGCATGTAAATTATTTCATTGACAAAAGTTATTAAATTTTCTCTGAAAGTTCAAAAACTTTTGGGTTGGGGTAGGGACGTGGGAATTCCATTTCAGTGCAACAAAAGCAACAAGAAAATTAATCAAAGCCTTACAAGAAAGTCCTGTGGCAATCCTTGGTTGTGCGGTTTCTTGTTGCATTTCTTCATAGCTGTAGCAAGGACTGCAACAGCAGCCAGGTGAAGTGCCAGAGCAGCAGGATAAGCAACTTTTAGATGCTTCTCAAATGTCAACTTTTCTCTTGAGCTACAGGCCCAGTTTTATCACTAAGTCTCTGCAGTTAAAACAAACAAAAATATCAGATGCATTAGTTGAATAAATTTTGAACAACACTTGTGGTATTATCCTCTTTAAATGAAATCGTAACAGATAAACTGTGGTATACAGTTATGCCTTTTCTTCTGCAAGTTGGCATGGCTACTTTTCAGTATAATGTAAAGCCATGAATTTAATAGTAACTACTTTCAAAACATTAAATTCAGTAGTATTCCAAAATAAAAGAGGCAGTGTGCCGACCTGTGGGATAGAACTCCCAAGGCAAGAATGCAGAATTCATCCACCCAAATCAACTTTATGATGAGTTTTTTTATGGGCTACGAAAGTCACAGGCTCTGGTCTCACATTTGCTATTTGTCCTTTGAGCTTTAACTTCTTTGACTCTCCTTTTGCTGTCTATAAACAAGTGCAGTCACTACCTGTTAAAGGGTGAAATCGCATATGCCATGTATCTGACAAGGATGCCTGCCACCTGGCAGGGAAGTGGTGAGTCTCACTTCCTAGCCCTGCTCACCCCTATTAGCTAATCGGTAGGTAATCTGTTCATTTTTATATTTACTACTGTAGTTCTCCTACCAAAAAATACAACTCATACTATATAACTCAGGAAACATAAGTTTGCAATTTATTCACTTTTTAACACAAAAAGAAAAACTAGTGAACAAAAGAGTAGAAAAAAGAGTACAAAAATTTCTAAATTAATACAGAATCACTGATATTTCCCATGTTAGCAAAACAGTGGAGAAGTAACAAGGTTTGTGATAACAGTATTCACAATCAGGAAGTTGGCAAAACAAGAAGACAAACAAAAAGCATTAAAGAGTTAATGAAAAACAATTATCCTGTATTTTCAACCAGTTCTCATTACTAAATAAAAACTGAAGCTTCTGAAGACTAAAAACACAGTAGACAGAAATTTTTCAAAAGTAAATGGGAAATAGCAAACACTGTGACTTTTAACACTTTTATTTGCCAAGTCTCCCACCTCATTCTTCCCCTTCTTCCTTTTCCTGATGTCCAGTCTCCATTCTATATCCCAATATCCTTCATCTAACAGGGTTCTGCCCTCAACTGGACTTTAGGGGACACATTTATACTCCAGTAAAGTAGACCTGATTGAAGGGGAGAATTAATAGAAAGAAACAGCCTTAAAACGTGTGCCATTGTATGTACAGCATACTGTTCCTGCATCCATTGTTAATTTATCTTAACTTTTACATTGAAAGGGTAAAGATGCTATCACTTACACGTAATAAAATATTTAAATTCCACTAAAATGTGACTGTGATTTACTTTTTTAAAAATACGGAAGAATACTTTTATTACCTGTTCTAAAATTTATATATTAGTTATAATTCAATTTTAAAAAATACTTTGTATCAAAATAGAAATAGTCCTAAAATATACAGACTGCTCTATATAAATAGGAAAATCAATAAGCAAAGTCACTAGGAAAACAGCTATTTTCGTTGGATTGGGCTGTCCCATAAAACTTGCTAACTAAAACGTATTTTCATTTTGAAAATTATACAACAGATGCAAACCTATATGCAGATTAAAATCAAGATACTCAAGAGGTATATAAATTGGATTAGGTCCTTTGTGTTTATAATATCCAGATGCTGAAACAACTGGTTTATCAGAGGAATAATATGTTTTTTAAGAGACTAGAAAACAATCTTCTATGATTAATCAATACAGTTCTTATTACTTCATCAGCTGTAACACAGAACATACACTTACTGTGACTTTCTGACTTGCACTGTCTCCATGGATGGTGAGGAAGGGGTTGGTGGTAGCCGAGTGAAGTGGGGGCGCCTGAGTACCTGCAAGAAGGTTGTTGATGGGTATCTGCGCAGGGCCAGGGATCTGCAGCTGCTGAAGTTCCGGTGGGTGGTGCTGCTGGTGCTGCATCAGCTGATACAGAAAGGCCTGGTGCTGTTCCTAAAGCCAAATCATGGGATAAAATAAGTTCCTAGTCACAGAAGTCAGCAACGTCAGCCTTTTATATTTCTCTCTTTACTTTAACATTAGATATTTAAGTGATGTGTCACTTCACACTATTAAAGAAATCAAGAATCTGACCTAGAAAACAAGCTGCATTGAATAATCCCCATCCTATAAAATGACAATATCACCAGCGAACAGCTTATTTTCAAAACAGGGCAAATATAGAAGACCTCTGTTCAAATTAGGTTGCCCATGATGATCAAGGAAAAGAGCAACTTAGACGAGTCACAGTTATCTCTGATTCAGAACATATCATGTGGCTGGGCACAGTGACACATGCCTGTATTTCTAGTGACTGAGGAGGCTGAGGCAAGAGGATCTCAAGTTCAAGGCTAACCTCAGCAACTTTGTGCGAACCTGCCTCAAAATAAAAAATTAAAAGAAAGGACTGGGGGCTGGGGTTGTAGTTCAGTGGTACAGCACTTGCCTAAGCACCTGTGAGGCACTGGGTTCAATCTTCAGCACCATATACAAAACTAAGCAAATAAAATAAAGGCATGCTGTCCATGAGGAGAGAGGAGAAGAGAGAAGAGGGAAAGAAGAGAGGAGAGGAGAAGTGAGGGAGAGGAGAAGAGAGGAAGAGAAGATGAAGAGAAGGGATGTAGGTCAGTGGTAAAGTGCACCTGGATTCAATCCCCAGTATCCCTCTCCCTCCCCATATGCACAAAGAAGGGGGGCGGTGCATCATGTGAACCAAACCTTTCCCTTACCAGACTTAAAACAACTTTAAAAGTTTCATACCTCACAAAGGGTCTCTCTTAATGAAGTTATGAACTATGCTTTATAGCAAACATACAGTCTACTCAACAGACATTTCCTGAGCACTTACTATGAAGCAGGCACTGTTTTTTAGGGAGACAGGGTCCCTGGCTGCCTACCCTGAGAGATTAGGGAGAGACAAATAAGACAAAAATGTTCCAATGTGATTATTGTAAAGGGAAAGGGGTATGTGAGAGAGCCTGCTGAGGTAGGGTGGTCCCGTTGCAATTTTAAATAGACAGGTTAAGGCAGATATCATTGAGAAGTTAACATTTAGACAGAGAGCTGAGTGGATATGGACTAAGGAGGGGACCTCTAGGCGGGTGGATCAGCCAATGCCAGTGGCCCACAGAGCAGCACATCCAGGACCAGCAAGGAGTTCAGTGAGGCTGGAGTAAGTACACAGGATGTGGGAGAAGAATGCAGGGCTCACAGTTCCACATCATGAAGACTCTCCTTTTATATAAAATAAAATGGGAAGCCGATGGAAGGTTTTGAGCAGAGTGACATAATCTGAGTTTAGATTTCTTGATAGAGTCAATGTGGGGTGTATCACAGAAAGAACAGACTAGAGGGTTTTGGGCTTGAGCAACTAGAAGGATGCTCTTGTGAGGTGGAGAAAACTGGGTGGAACAGGTTTGTGGAAGATCAGCAGTTCAGTTCATGGCACAATATGTTTAAAATGTCTTTTAAGATTTGCAAGTTGAAGTGAGATGCGGTGTGAGATGCATGCCTATAATCCCAGCTGCTAGGGAGGCTGAGGCAGGAGGATCTCAAGTTCAAAGCCAGCCTCAGCAATGGCAAGGTGCTAAGCAACTTTTATTTAGAGACCCTGTCGGGGTCAGTGGTTCAGTATCCCTGAGTTCAATCCCTAGTGCCTCCCCCAAAAGTAAAGGATTTACAAATGGAGATATTGAGTAAAGCAGTTGGATCCAGAAATACAAAATTCCAAAGACAGGCCTAGGATGAAGATGTACACAGTAAACATAATTTAGAGATGTGACTGGAGGCGCTCACTGAATTCTAGGGTACCAAAAGTGAGAGGCTAAAGAGAAGAGGGAAACCCAAGAAATTAGGCAAAAAAGGAAGAACTGGGTAGGTAGGAAGAAAAGCAAAATAATGAGGAATCATGGAAATTGTGGGAAGAACATGTTTCGAAGAGCAAGAAAAGTGATCAACTCTGTCTAATGCTATTGCCAGATCAGGTAAGATGAAGAATGAGGACTGACCATTAGGTTTCACAAAGTGAATGTCTCCTGGGAGGCGATAAGAAACAGTGCTGTCCTGGTTTGAGAAGTGGGTCAAACAAGAGTTACTTTTAAGTTGGAGTTGCATGTGCCTGTAATAATAATTTTACCTACATAAAGTCTGCCCACAAAGGAACAAGCTTCACCTGTCAATGTGGCTAATGAAGAAAAAGGGAGCATTTAAACCTCTTTGTCTTCATGGTCTGAGTCAATAATTTGTGCTGAAATTTCATTAACCATGTCTTAGAAATGAGAAGTCTAAACATACTATTATTATTATTTAAAAACTTAACAGAAAGAGACCCAAATAAACTGAGTTTTAGTATTTCCTACTAAGATAAGACAAGAGGTAAGAAAATAACATCACATTTTAGTATAAATGCGGGTTTTGGGTTTTTTTCCAAAGGGTTGAAGGGGGAGTGGTTCTGAAGATTTAACAAAAGAGGCACTTTTATCACTGAGCTACATTCCCCAGGTGCCCCCCTCCCTTTTAAATTTTGAGATAGGATCTCACTCAGTTGCTGAGGCTGGTTTTGAACTCATGATCCTCCTTGCCTCAGCCTCCTGAGCCACTGTGCCCAGCTTCAAACATTTAAGAATTTAGATGCAATCTATTTAAAACATTTTTTTTAGTTGTATATGGACACACTACCTTTATTTTATTTAATTTTATGTGGTGCTGAGGATCGAACCCACGAACTAGGCGAGCCTCGTGCATACTAGGCAAGTGCTCTATCACTGTGCCACAACCCCAGCCCTTAGATATTTAAAAAAAAAACAAAACTATTTTTATACAATGTAAAACAGTGTCAGTTTTGACTCGGTCAAAACAAGTCTTTTCCATACATATTTTTACTAAAGCAAGAGAGTACGTATTTTCTTTATTTTTAAAATATTTTGTTAGATGTTGATGGATCTTTATTTTATTCATTTATTTATATGTGGTGCTGAGAATCGATCCCAGGGCCTCACACATGCTAGGCAAGTGCTCTGCCACTGAGCCACAACCCTAGTCCCAGAGAGTACGTATTTTCAAAAGAAACTATAGACAAAGTCTGGATGGCTGGCACCCCATACTAATTAATTAATTAATTAATACATTCTCCAAATAGCGCAATTAAAGTGTGCTACAGAAATGGGGCTGGGGCTGGAGATGTGGCTCAAGCAGTAGCGCGCTCGCCTGGCATGCGTGCGGCCCGGGTTCGATCCCCAGCACCACATACAAACAAAGATGTTGTGTCCGCCGAGAACTAAAAAATAAATATTAAAAATTAAAAAAAAAAAAAAGAACTGGAGGAAAAAACTGTCAACCTATAATTTCACACCCTGCAAAAATACCTTTAAAGACAAAGGTGAATTAAAAACTTTAAAAAAAAAAAAAAAAGAAATGGGGCTGAAGAAAAGTCATATAGCTTGTCAGTTGGGTCTGACTTTATAATGATGAACAGAGAGAGCCAATACTGCCCTTGCACTTGAAAGGCTTTCTCAAGTCTTTCACCCTTCTCCAAGATACATATTTCTCAGCTTTTTCTTTCCTCTATAAGATATACCCCTATCTATCTCATTCTCTGTTCCAGAAACTTTACTTCTAGTTAAGAAAATCAGCAGCCAGGTGCAGTGGTGCACACCTGTAATCCCACCAACTCAAGGCTGAGGTAGATGGATCATAAGCTTGAGGCCAGCCTGGGCAACTTAATGAGACCCTGTCTTAAAAATTAAAAGAAAATAAAAGGGTTGGAGATGTAGCTCAGTGATACAGCACTCCGGGAATCAATCATCAGAATCACAAAAGCCCAGAAACATAATGGGCTAGGAGTGTAGCTCAGTGGTAAAGGGCCTGTTTGCATGTGTATAAGGCCCTGGGTTTGATCCCCAGCACAACAGAGGGAAAAAAAAAAAAAAAAACGGAAACATTAAAAGCATAATTTCCTCAGCTTCTTATCATAAATGATTAATGGCAGTGATTTCTGCCCTGGCATTCCAGTGAGCTGCTTTATCTCCTCTTCCTTAACAACCCTGCTGCTCTGCTAGAACCCTTCCTTCCTCTCCTACACCAAGAAATTTCCCTTCAACATATACAATTGTAATATTCAAAATGAACAAAAACAGACCCTTATGCTATGTATTTTTTTTCTTTTGCTGCCTATTTTCTCTGATTTTTTTCAGTTAAAAAATGTCTTGAGTGCTGGGTGCAGTGGTGGCTCATGCCTGTAAGCCCAGCAAGTCGGAGGCTGAGACAGGAGGATTGCAAGTTTGAGGCCAGGTTCCGCAATTTAGCAAGGTCCTAAGCAACTTAGTGAGATCTTGTTTCAAAATAAAAAATAAAAAGGACTGGAGATATGGCTCAGTGGTAAAGTGCCCCTGGATTCAATCTTCAGTGCTATGTAAATAAATATCACATCATTATTTGATTCAAAACCCACTCATTAATTCTAAAAAAAAAAAAAAAACTCAAAAAACTAGAGTTAGACAAAACATGACAAAACTGGGGACCGTGTGTGATAGCTTATGCCTGTAATCCCAGTGGGTCAGGAGGCTGAGGCAGGAGGATCACTAGTTCAAATCCAGCCTCAGCAACAGCAAAGCGCTAAGCAACTCAGTGAGACCCTGTCTCTAATAAGAGCCAAAACAGGGCTGGGGACATGGCTCAGTGGCAGTGGTGCCCCTAAGTTCAATCCCTGGTACCAAAAAAAGATGACAAAACTGGGATAATTATTAAAGCCAAGTGACAGAACGATGGGTACATGGGGTTTCAGTATACTCTACTCTTCTCTTTATGTATACATGAACATTCCCAAAGTACAAAGATTTTGTCTTTAAAGACCACCAATGGCCAGGCATGATGGCGGCACATGCCTGTAATCTTGGCTACTTGGGAGGCAGAAGGCCTGCTATTTTGGTGTCAGTGTGGGCAAATTATCAAGACCCTGTCTCGAAATAAATTTTAAAAGGGGCTGGGATCTGACTAGCACATTCAAGGACCCAGGTTCAATCCCCAGTAACCCACTCCCTCAAACAAAATAAAACAAAACCTACCACCAGTGGCTTTCTATTATACTTCAAACAAAATATGAACTTCCTGCCACAGCCAAACAAGGCAACATGTGATTTCTTGATAGTACCTCCCTTACCTCTCAACTGCTCTCTTGCTGCCTGCCTTCTAGTCTTCCAGAACCTAACACATGCCAGGTCTTTACAAATGCTTCTGCCTTGAACATACCTTCTCTTTCCCCAAAGTAAAAAAGACATACTCTTCAACTTTTATGCAGGTCTTTGTTCAAAAAATCATTAACACCCCCCCTCCCCAAAGAAGGTGCAGCAACCTATCTAAAAAGATCCTTAGTGGGGCCAGAGATGTAGCTTGCCTAGCATGAGTGAAGCCCTGGGATCAATCCACAGAGCCACCTAAATAAGTAAATAAAATAACAAGGCCCCATCTCATTATTCTCTATCCCCTCGTTATGCTTTTTTCTTCTCAGTATCACTATGAAAAAGCACCTATTTACTGTCTTTCTCCCTTATCAAAATGAAGCTCCATGAAAACACAGACTTATATCTTTTTAAAATTTCTTTATTTTCAGGGGCTGAGGTTGTGGCTCAGCAGTAGAGCGTTCACCTAGCATGTGCAAGGCTCTGGTTTCGGTCCTCAGCACCATATAAAAATAAATAAAATAAAGGTATTGTGTTCAACTACAACTAAAAAAAAATTATTAAAAAATTGTTCTTTTCAGATATACACAAATGCAGGGTGCATTTTGACATTTTGTTGTACATGATGTGGAGTTATGCTGGTCGTTTTCATATGTGATCCTAGGAAAGTTATGTCCGATTCATTCTACTATCTTTCTTATTCCCATTCTTAATGCACCATTATATCACAACAGCCTATAACAGTGACTATTAGGGACTGAACCCAGGGGTGCCTTACCACTTAGCTAGTTTTGAGATAGGATCTCATTAAGATGCTGACATTGCCCTTGAACCTGCGATCCTCCTGCCTCAGCTTTCTGAGTTGCTGGGTGTGTGCCAATGAGCCTGGCCTATGATACATGTTCTAATATTTGTAGATTAATGGCTGAATGTAATATCACCTCAGGTATACCAATTATACCAAATGATGGGCAAAATTTTTGGATTATGCACTCAATAAAGTTATTTCACAAGTGAATAATCAATACCTACCTTAATTATTGTAATTCCTATTACAGTTTAGAACACTTGCTCTAAAAAAAAATCAAATGTTATCAAAAGAACTTACTGGTGTGAGCTGTTGAGAATTTAACAACTGCTGAAATTGCTGTTGATGAATTAGTATTTGTCTTTGCTGGTCAGAAAGTAATCCTAGTCCTGAGGCACTGAAAAATGATTAAAATTCTTACTTTCTACTACACACTTCTAAAGTCTTTTTTTAAATGTAAAATGAAAGAAAACTTATTAAGTATTTGATTGAAAAGTTAACAAATTTTTAACCATAACATTTAAAAAAAATTAATTATGTACAAATTATTTCTTCTCTTTCTATATAGAGCTAAACAAGAATTCACATTGCCAAGAAGTGTTTATTTCTATTTTTATTATAAACCAAGCAAGCACAAATTTGTTATGGAATAGAAATTTACATGTGTTCATTACAAAGCACATGTAACATCTTTCATTATTCAAATATAGCTTAACCCACACTAAGTAATACATACTTAAAACAAAGACAGAATCCGCCATTATTTAAACCTAGCCCTTTTTTGGGGGTGGGGGCAGTGCTGGAGATCAAATTGTACATGCTAGGCAAGCACTCTACCATTGAGCCACATCCCCAGACCTTAATATATCCTTTTTTTTTTTTTAATGGTCCCAGTGGCCAATAAAATTAAGCATCAGTTGGGGGAAAAGGAGGGGAAAAAAACAAAAAAGCCAGAAGAAATAGCTTACTAGTATCCAGTGCAAATCATTCAAAATTACTCTCTCAAAATATGTTTAATAAAACATGGTTCTATTATTACCCTTATTTTGAACAAATATTCAAGTGAAACTCTAATACAATGAAAACTAGTGAATCTTGCTTCCTGGAAATTCAAGAAACACTTTGAATAGAAAGTTAAGAAACTAGTATCAGTAGTGATAACCACTATAGTATTACTCTTCTTCAGAACTTATGATACACATGAATAAAATATACAGGGAAATGAGAAAAATTATCATTTAAAAACAGACATCACAGATCAAAACTGAAATTTTCAACACAGACAATACTTTGTTATGGACACTGATTTAATTTTAATTGGAATTACATAAGTTTCAAAAAGAAATATATTCTACATATTATATACTTAGTTTTAAATTTCTGGTAGACCGACCTACAGTACATCTACAAGAAACATATTACAAGTCCCAACTTAAGCATGGATAACACTGGTACTATCTTGTACTAAAAACCCAAAATATATTTAAGTTTCTTACCTGTTAGTCAGTGTAGCTGGCATGGGATGTGTTGCATTAGGTGGTACAGTTGTGTGGGTCAGGGGGGTAGGGTTCTGGGATATTGTCACAGGGGTCTGAATAACCCCATTTAAAGCTCCTACGATGCCATTAATTGCCAGTTGGCTCCCTGGCAAAGCGCCAATTATTCCACCCACTGCAGACACAGCAGGAATGGTGGATGTCACAGTCTGCATCCCACTAGCTAGTGCCCCTACTGTCACACCATTGACCTGCTGAACTCCACTAACTCCTGAGCCTTGTTGAGCTGGACTCTGCCCAGCAGGAGGAGGAGTAGAAAGAGCTGATGAACTGCTGGTGCTTTGTCCACTGGAGGTTAAGTCCTAAAGGAAGAAAAATTAAAATTAAGTTGTAAAGAGTACAGTAAAAGCTGTTTAAAATAATTTTAAGCCATTTAATGTTATAGACCACTGCTTATAAGTAAAACACAGAAATTACTATAACCACACAAAAATTACCTGATTTAATACAGGAAGAGAATTATCAGGTAAAAAGCTGTTTCCTATATGAGGGCTCTTACTGCTGTTCAAGGAATCAGTAGTAGGAGCTAGAATAATAAAAGACAAAACAAAACAAAACAAAACACTTATTTACCCTGTTAAATCATACTATGTGTAAGACTACAGGTTTATTTAAAAGCTTATGCTGAAGTCCATACTAATAATACTTGAATATTATTAAATCTTACTATTCCTAAAATCAGTTTGAATAGAAAAATCAAAAAATCAAAACTGTATCTCTGTTGAACACCATAGCTTTAAATCACTAATGAGATCATTACACATTTAAACAAATATCATCATTAAACTATGTATCGAGAAGTCAAAGTAGCCAGTCATCAGAGATGGTGGCACATGCCTATAATCCAAGAAACTCAGGCAGCTGAGGCAGGAGGACCACAAGTTCAAGGCCAACCTCAGTTAAGACCTACCTCAAAATAAATAAAAAGGCCTACAGGTGTAAGCTCAGTGGTTGAATGCTCTGGGTTCAATTTTCAGTATTGGGGAGGAAAAAAAATATATAGGGAGAGCAAATCAAGTCAATCACTTAATAGGATTCTCTATGCCCTTCAAAAATAACCCATCATTCCTTTTCTACATCTTCATATGAACTGGTAAGCAATTATCACCCATTTATTATGCAACTGACATTAGATTTTCCTCAGATACAAAATAAATGTTTTCATACTCACCAGTCTGTGCTGAAAACGCATGTATCTGATGAGATGGACTAGGATTTGTTGTTATTGTCGGAAAAGGCACTGAAAGTTGTGCGTTCAATAACTGAAGACGTTCCTTTTTGGCAGTTAAGTTTTTTATCTGTTCCTCTAATCTTCGATTTTCAACTTGAAGTTGATGTAATGACTTCAGCATTCCTAAAACTAGCAAACATTTGGATGGTTTTTAATGAAGACACGTTCATACCCAAGAATAAGTCTTTTACGGACACAGTGTCAATAACTTTAGAAATAAGTTAAAAATATAAAAATCCTGTACAATATTTCTAAACAAGGCTTATTTTTAAGTTTATACAGATAATAAATGTCATTGATAACTGTATGTACATAAGCATAAAAGGAGATTGTTCCTAGATGGGCCATCTAGAAACACTGTTGCCACATACCAAAAACTCCTTGGGTTCAGGTCATTTCCAGTCTCAAAGAAAAAAATGATGTTTATTTTCCTCAAAATAAAAAACTTAATTAAAACTTCAAAGTGCCTGCCATAACATTTCATTGAAGTTCTATTCACAATAGGAACCTTTTATTCGTTGCTCAATTTAAGCTAAGCATGCTAGGCTGGGGACATAACTCAGTGTTAGAATCCTTGCTTAGCTACACAAGGCCCTGGGTTCAATTCCCAGCATGGAGGAGGGTTTGTGTGTGTGTGTGGGGGGGGGGGGGGGGTGTTACTAAGCACACCACCAGATAGATGCCTGGCAGGAAGCCTCCAATACCCAGCTGCTCTCAACATGTTGCTACAAACATCCCCCAGCAGGGAGCGCTGT
Organism: Urocitellus parryii; assembly: GCF_045843805.1. Classification (NCBI taxonomy): domain Eukaryota; kingdom Metazoa; phylum Chordata; class Mammalia; order Rodentia; family Sciuridae; genus Urocitellus; species Urocitellus parryii. The sequence continues at coordinate 63,488,675 of NC_135539.1, read as the reverse complement.
GTGTGCACCCCTGCCACCTCTGTCCTCTGGGACAAAGGTGCATCTTCTGGAAACTGGCTTTCTGCCCCCATCATCTCAGAAACTTTGTCAATTTCTTCCAAGCCTCAGACATCCCAACTGACAATACAGAGCCTTGCTGTTAGGCTATGGTGATGGACACTTAAAAAACTCCATGTTTTTAAGAGTTGTATTTGTTTAACATGACCTCAGGGCCTTCAAAGGACACAACTCTACTAGTAAGGACACATGTGGTCATTTCCCGAGGATTTAACTTTTATCCATCCTCTTCAAGATGCCACAAAGAAACCCTTAGTGTGCCCAAATGAGATGCAATAAGACTAGCTAAACCTGTCCTCCAGCTATCCTGTTTAAAGGATTATCCTGGCATGAATTTCCTTATACTTAGCATTTTTTGGTCAGAGATCATTCATAAAAATGTCAATTTATGGCCCCTGGCTCACTAGCAATAAAAGTTTTGCTTCGATAATTTAATAAATATATGATAAACATAATGTATACAAACTATATATTATACTAATGTGTAAATATATCTACATATACACACAAAAAATTTAGTAATTATGATTCTTCTACATTGTTAAATTAAGAAGGTAGCGGGCCTTTTTTTTTTTTTTTAACTATATTCAGGTTTTTGGGGGTTTTTTTTGTTTTTTTTTTTTTTTTAAGAAATATCCAAAAGTAAGAAAACTTTTGTCCAACAACTAAGCTTAGAGAAGATAGAGCTCATTTATTTTTGTAAACTGGTAAGGACAAAATATGATGGAGAAATAAAGCATTAATGTTATAATAATTATAAATAGTAACCAGATAAAAAAGTGCTCATGCATGCCAGGCAGTGTTCTTTGCATTTTTCATGTCCTCAAAACAACCCTAAGATATAGGTATGTTCTTACTCCAAATTCTAATAAATGAAAAAAAATTTAAGAAACTTACTCAGAATCATTTGTTAATAGCAGATGAAGGCAGGATTCAAGTAAAAGCAGTTGAATCTATTAAACTAATACATTATACTTTCTGACTAATTTCATTATTATTTTGAATTTTAAAAAGTGGCTTCTGGATCCACTTGCCTATCTGTTCATCCATCCATTCATCTTTATTTGGAGACAAGAACATCGGTACTTACTGTCACTAGGAGTACCCTGTTCTAATAAAAACTGTTGTCCTTCACTCCACTGCCTCTCCAAAAGCTGTTCTATACTGGCTGCTACTGGAGGAAGATTTTCCAAACTGCTGTTTCCTGGTTGGTCATAGCGAATCTGTAAGTTGCTTACAGGGGATCTGTTGAAAACATTAAATCTCAAGTTAAAAAGAAGGGCAATGCTTTTAAGATGAGTACATTAAGTTTCTACCTTATGTTGACCCCTTTTCTCTCTACAAGTTTCTCTGTTATAAGGTAACCTGTGCCAGAGTATCGGATTCCGGCATTTATAAAACCATAATCTACCCTAAAATTGAGTAATTATTATTTTTCCTCCTCAAATTATAAAATCAAGGAAATAGCTGATCATACTAGGTAACTAAAAAACACTAAAAAATACAAACATACCACCAATAATCTCTGAAATAAACTGTAAAAGAACTGTACATTGCATTAGAATACAAACAAGGAAAAGAAAAACTATAAAGAGTAAAGAGTTCCACCATTCTGCCTTAATATACATGATAAAAGAGTAAGGCCATACAATTATAATACTATGGAAGGTATTTAAATTTATAACTAACAAAATCTCAATAATTAATAAATTTATAACTAATAAAATCTCAAAAATCAGTGAAAAAGGACTGGAGTTGTGGCTCAGTGGCAGAGTGCTCCCCTCACGTGAGACACTGGGCTTGATCCTTAGTACCACATAAAAATAAAATAAAGGTATTGTGTTTACCTAAAGCTAAAAATTTCTTTTTATAAAACCAGAAAAAGGGCTGAGGTTGTGGCTCAGTGGTAGAGCGCTTGCCTCACATGTGTAAGGCACTGGATTTGATTCAAAGTACCGCATAAAAATAAAATGAATAAAATAAAGGTTCATCAACAATTTAAAAAAATAAATCAGTGAAAAGGAAATTTTAGCAATTCTGATACAAATTCAAAGTCACTTATTTTGAAGTATTTTCAGAACTAAGGAACGTATGACGCCATACACACACACAAAAAAAAACATACATACATACATATATGTATATATGTACTTAACCACTGAGAACATCCCCAGACCTTTTTTATTTTTTATTTTGAGACAGGGTCTCACTAAGTTGCTTAGGACCTCACTAAATTGCTGAGGCTGGTCTCAAACTTGCAATTCTCCTGCCTCAGCCTCCAGAGTCACTGGGATTACAGGCATGTTGCCACTGTGGCTGGCCAGCCCTAAACAATTGATTCCATTATACAAATATTTCAAAAATGTTTTAAATCTCTACTTCAAATGATAATCACTTAATCTTTCTAAGACAAAAACTATTTGTATTAAGATAAACATGCAATGTTCTCTTGTCCACATTATGTTTTGAATTAAAATGGGGCCAAACTCCATTCTACCACAATACATCAGTAAAGAGCCTTAAAGTTTCCAATGTGTTTCTATATAATTAACTCTTGATCTTCACATCAACCTGGTGAGAAATAAATACCTGGGGTTTTGGCTCCATTCTCAAATAAGGAAACAAAATGGGGCTTTGACAACTTGTCCAAAGACACACTACTTGTCCATTGGACACACTAATTCAAGTCTTCAAACATTTCACTAAGGTTCTTGCCATAGTTTTAATATGCTTCTCTACAAAAATATCTTAAAATAAGAAGTTCAACAAATAAAGCTTTTTATTATACACGCAAACATTATGTGCTAAATACAGTTGGCCATCCCTCTCCAAATACCACATTATGCCAGGATAATGATAGTCTAGGTTTTACATTTCAGGATGATACACACAAACCTCATTACTATACTGAGGACTGAACCCAAGGACACTGTATTAACGAATTACATTCCCAGCCACCACCTGCTGGGAACTTTTTCTAAATTTTAAGACAGAGGGTTTCCTTAAATTGCTCAAGCTGGCCTCAAACTCATGATCCTCCTACCTCAGCCTACCAAATAGCTGAGATCACATGGCTCAGGCTTTTTTTTTTTTTTTAATATTTTTAGTTGTAGATGGACACAATGTCTTTATTTATATACTTATGTGGTGCTGAGGATTGAACGCAGTACCTCACATGTGCTAGGCAGGTGCTCTACTGAGTCACAACCCCAGCCCAAAAAGTAATAAAGTTGGAAATACATGCTAAAAGTAAATTAGTACCATTTATTATGTTATGTTCCATAAAAAATAAAGATTAAAAACACCAAAGTAAGGAACACTAAGGGATTCTGAATAATTCTGGGTAACTTGTGTGAAATTTTAAGTTTAAAAGGGGGATAAAGAATATTTTTTCCACTAAAACATTATGAGCAAAAATCCACTAACTTTCTTCTTTGAAAAGAAAAATATAACAGTATAGAAATACTTATAAATCAGTGAGGATTTTTTTTTCATTGTATATTTCATATTTCTGGTTTCCAAAGAAAGAATATTTAATTTTCTGCAGAGTTCAATCAGGAAATATATGAGGGAAAAGCACTACTAGATGTACAATTAGGAAACAGAAAAATCAGGGTTGTTTGACTAATGTCTATACTGATAAAGATGTTCCTTTAGACATTACCCAACTATACTGGCAACACTAATACTCATCATTTGTCATTATATAAACTTTTTTACTAGAGATTGAACAAAATTTCAATTTTAAATAGAATTGCTCCCAGACATGAAGAAAAGACCCTGGCCTGGCCTGAGCTTTTCCCCTCCTGTTCTCCATTTTCATTCAATCTAATGTTTGAAGCAGAGTTTGTAAAATTAAAAAAACAAACTAGAAGAAGGTACAGAAGCTGAAAAAGTAAAATAAAGTGAAGACATGCATAACACTAAAGTTCCATTCTCTTTTATAGACTGACATATACTGCTTCATACTATCATTCTCCCATTTTAGAACAGGAAAAAAAAAAACCACAGTTCTGTAAGTTACATTTATTGATAAGTTGCCTATTAATAATAAATGGTACCTGAATGCTGTCATGTGTCTAGGAGAATTTCTCAAAGCATTTAATACATCTTCTATATTTTGCCTCAAACAATTTAAGAACAACAAGGACTTCTGAAACCTACCACAAGAACTCCATTTGCCAAAAAAAAAAAGGAATTACAAACTAAGGATAAGTGTACTACCCACTACAGAGTTAAAATTGAAACCCAAAGTTTTCAGACTTGAGTTTGCAGCTTTGAGAGATCTTAGGACTATTTTATGTCACCCAAATCAATGCCTGAGGAGTACAAGCAGCTAAATATAGAAGTGATAAAAACAATAGAGTTCTAACTAATTGGAAACCTAAGATATTCCTTTTAGTGCAGAAATCTTAATCATGTGTTTTAAAATTTAATTTAGAATCATTTTTCTTGACTGTCTAGACAAGCTTCCTATCTACAGAATGCTTTTAGGGCTTCACAAATGCTCACTCTACTAATAGAAGATAACAGGTTTCCAAATCTGGAATGTTTCCTTTGCAGAGATGCATGGTAGTGTAAATAGAGGTAAATAGTGCTTACCGTGGTGAGAGACTTCCTCTGGGTGAGCTTCCTCTGCCAACTAGGCTTCGGCTATTGTCTCCAAGATCTTGATCTGCAGTGTAAATATTTCAGAGCTGATAAAGTGACTCTCTCGCTAGATTTTAAGCTCTTGCCTGATTTTTCCTAAAACACACATTAAACCTTTACCACTATCTTTCCAGTACTATGAAAGGAAAAGATCTAGCATATTACTAGTTTAGAACTGCTGAACTGTGGCGTGTAAAGCGTTGTCCCTACACGTTTTTGTGGGTGTAGAAGGCCATGGATTATGTTCTGTTCTTTCATTCCTTTCAGTTTTACAGCACAGAAGCGTGGTTTGAATTTGCAGAACCCTCCCCTCAGCCACTTTTAATTTCTACGGTTAAAGTAATGAATCACAGCTGTGGACAGCTAATCTGTATGCTTATCACAGCAAATCCTTATGCTTTGTATTTTTTAACACTTTGCATCCCAAGACAAGTCATATCTTTTACCAAGCTAAAGTTACATGAATCCTTACACCAAGAATAAAATTACATAACACTAAATGTACAAATTGACACAAACAAGTAGAAATCCAGAATTCTATATTTAAAAGAAAATAATTTTTAAGTCTTCTAAATACTCTGTAGGTAACAACAGAGTATCTCTGCTTGAAGAGTAACACATTTTCCCTGCAGTTAGCCCCTTATAAAATAACCCTAACTGGCCTCTTTCAAGGTTGTCCTCCCCTTATTCTGAGTTGGGTAACCTCTGACCCTTGAAGAGTAAAGACATGACTGATCCATTCTTGGTGAACTGCTAAACCTATTCCCTTCCCCCAAACAGGCATGACTACTTGGACATGTCAACAAATCCTTAAGGATGGAATGAAACAAAGCAAATCCAGTGTCTCATTAAAACAGTACAAGAGGCAAAAGCTACAAAATGTCAACTGGTAAAAATTCACAGGATTACTAAACACTGCAGAAATTCTCTAACAGGATTTTTTTTAAAAACAAGTTTGTGTAATGCAGTTTCATGAATTATGCAAATAAAGGTTTAGGCTATTCACAGAAAAGCCTAGTGTTATGTTACTTTCATTGCATAGAACTGAGGACTGAACACATCAATCACAAAAGTCACAGGAGACATTGTTGCATTCCTGCCTGCTGATGGCTCTGCTTAAACATTTACATTTCAGACAGTTAAAAAAAAAAAAAAAAGATCACTTTTGCAGCACAGCATACTATTTGCTTCCAACTGTGATTCTTTGGGTAAAACAACAACAAACAATCCTCTATTAACCACACCTGCAAACTTCTTCAAAGAAAATGAACCAATGATGGTGGGAGAGATTATTAAAATTTAGAATTTAATTCTTGAAGGCTTACCTGTTTGATTGCTTTCAGACTGAGCTATGAGAGCTGCCATTGATGGATTTGGATTTAATCTATTGCCATACATATGAGATGGTGCCTGACTAAGAGAAGATCCAGATAGGGTATTGGCCTAAATGAAAAGAAGTACAATGATAAATATTATACCTGTTATAAGTTATAAATTCCTCCTTCTAGTTCTCTCTCCAACTTCAGAATATGAGCAGAAGTTTTTGACTTTCTGAAAAGCGAATTTCATTCCAGTTTCACCATTCCAACATGTCCTAGTCAACACTAAAACCCAGTGGTATGGTAAACATGTGGGAATACAACTGATTATTTAATCTTATTAAACCATTTATAAAATAAGGTAGGGAGACAGCAGATGACTAACAAATGCTTCAGCCACTTACATCACAAGCTGGCTAAGAAGGTCAAAGGGTCCAACTTCCACTTCTAGTATTTTAGCACAGAGCCATATTTTCATTGCTTAACTCTGTCATTAGTAAAACCTGCACACTGTTTTGTTACTTCCTATTTTGGTAGACTTGGAAGCCTGCTGCTTTTTCTGTTTTGTTTTGTTTTTATTTTAAAAGAAAGCAAACAGGCATCACAAGTATGTTTTCTATACAATGCAGGGCTCAACGAATCACAGCTTTGCCCTGACCCCTTATAAGGCACTGTCTTTTTGGCAGGAAGCCAGCTCTACTAACTGAAGAGCTCGGCCAAAGTTTGTAATTCATTCATGTTGCAAACCACAATTCTGAAGGCCTCTACTGGGACTTGCGCCAAACAAGCGAAAATGAACCCTTAAACAGATGAAGCTGAGGAGGCTGGCCAAAGTATTGCGTAATCCGATGTAATAAAAATGCCTTCTTTGATGTGCATACTCTTTCCCACTTTCCAAGAATATTATAAACTTAAAATGTGGCATTTTGGAAGCAAATCTCTTGTACACAAAATACTATTACTTACAGAAGGCTATTACTGGCCTAAAATAATTCTCAGATTTAACAGAACCACAAATTTTAAGTAAATATCTTATTGTTTCGCGTGAAAGAAGTCAAACTTAGGCTTTTATAAAATGAAATCATTGCAAAGTTATTTCATAATACAACTCTTGAAAATAACTTCAATGAACTAAAACACTTCTAACAAAGAAGTGTAATAAGAGTAGAACATTCTGACAAGTATTAACAGCACACAAGAGACTATGAGAACATAATAGTTGTAACAAGGAAATGCTACAGAGAATAAACTATTTCTGGATTGACTCATATCTGACACTATATCTTGGCCTTTAGCCAACCTAGTAAGCATAAAATATGTACTTAACAATTCACAGAAAGAGTTCATGATGCAGATCCTTGTCCTGCTTTCCACTTTTTCAAAGGGTACATTTTATAGCTTACACTTTAATATGTAAATTCAACCTGTTATTTTTTGGATTTAATTTTTCCCTCTTATTAATTATATGCATACAGAGTCATATGTTCATATTATAAAGTCCTCATAAAAGATAAGTAAAAAATCTCAACCTAGGGCTGGGGATGTGGCTCAGCGGTAGCGCGCTCGCCTGGCGTGCGTGTGGCCCGGGTTCGATCCTCAGCACCACATACCAACAAAGATGTTGTGTCCGCCGAGAACTAAAAAATAAATATTAAAAATTCTCTCTCTCTCTCTCTCTCTCTCTCTCTCTCTCTCTCCTCTCTCACTCTCTCTTTAAAAAAAAAAAAATCACATTTAGTCATTAAAAAAAAAAAATCTCAACCTAAAGATCATACTGGATATTTACTATGCATTTGGCATTATAGGATACACAAAATGTACAATTTATAAATTGGGATACTGCTAAGACTTTTTTCTCTCCAAAAATCAACTATCTGGTAATTTCAGCTATTCATAAAATAACTGAGAACAAGACAAATACAAACAAACCATCAGAAAAGCCAGATGTTACCAGTCTCATGGGTTATTAAAGTCTCAGATACCTAATACTTACAATGCCTTACGCAGAGCCAATTTACTTATTCTAGACAAAATTCTCAAAAAAAAAAAAAAATAAACTAAGCATATAACAGATTAGAAATATAAAATTAATCAGGAACAAGGAAAAATAGTAGTTTCCTGAGACAGTCTGTTGGCAGCTGACAGCAAGAGAAGAGAGAAGAATATGTGGAAAAACGAGAGCATATTACAGTTCTGATGGGGTGGTCCTCAAAGAACATACACCTCCTATAAGTAAGGAAACATTCTTAGGATTCTGACTCTGGCTAAATCACAACAAATAATTTACCAAGTAGAATACCTTTTTAGTCCCAATGGTCAGTCCCATGAGCTGCCTTAGTCTCCTAATAAGATATATTCTTGGGCTGGGGATGTGGCTCAGTTGCAGAGCGCTGTGAGGTGCTGGGTTCCATCCTCAGCACCACATAAAAACAAATAAATAAAAATAGAGGTATCGTGTCCATCTACAACTAAAAGAATATTAAAAAAAAAAAAAAAGATAGACTCTTTTAGGAAGGATTCCTTCTGCCAATGGATTCATATCTACCCTTAGTAACTTCCAAATTTCACAGGGTGGCACTTTCTCATTCTAAATTCCAAATTATCTTTAGTTTCCCTATCATCCATTAGGCCCACTAAGATCAAAACAGAAAGCAATACAACATAATCTATTTGCATAATGACGATCACAGAAAGAAAATAATGTAAACTATCTTTAGGATACAAAAGTCTATTTTTAAAAGACGGCTGGCAAAAGATGATATTAATAATAGTGTAATAAACTGAGAATACTACCCTAAATTACCAATTTCCCAAACAGGATGACTGAAAAGTAACTGATATATGTTCTTTCTTTTTAAAAAATTGTTAATCTAAACAAGAATCTTTTGTAAAAGAAAAAAACATTATTAATTTTACCAGAGTTTGTTTTGGTAAATTAAAACATCTAAATCAGTCTATATTAATCTCTGCCAGAAAGCTCAAGTTATAAATATTTTAAGGTAGGCAAAGGACTCCACTAATGTCTGTAACAGTACTTTGAAAACAATGTGTGGCATATTTAGGGCTGGGAAACTTGATGACTCTTTCTGTTGGTGCCTCCAGCCCCATATCTTAATGAAAATACCTTACAACTCATAGTAGAGAAAATGGATACATGGGAGAGTAAAGAAAAACAACTTAGTAAAGTATACACACAGCATCTGGCATTCTGTCACTAATAAGTGAAAACATTTAAGATTCAGGGGAAGTTCACATTAACCTAGGGAAGCAAGGGTTATGAAGCAAAGGACACTGAAAGCTTTTCTGTAAAAGAAAAACGAACAAGAAATAAAGGAAATACTTCTCTACAACATACTTTGGGGCATGGCTTTTTAAAAGTGCACTGAAAGCAAATTACTAATGTACCATCAGTGTGCTTCAGACGATCTGCTGTAAAGATCAAATGTGGGGACAAGTGCACGGAGTACGGCACACATGGCATACATTGAGGGCGTCTTGAGTGGCAGGCTACTCCCCTTGTGCTAGGTGTCTGAGTGGCAGGACACTTACCCTGTAGGCACAGCCCTGGGCATTAGGCCATGTGTTACAGTGCCTGTGCTTGCTCCACGGCCCACTCCTCGATTGGCCACTGCAAGGACAGTTAGAAACTGCACTGTGGCTGCCTGTAATCTGCTTAGCTACTGCCTGAGTATATGTACATGGTAACTGCGCAATAAAATCAGACCTGCTTCCTGCTTGGTCTCCGAAGGTCTTGATTAGCGACTCCACAGCCATACTCTCCTCTACCCTGTTCTGTGGACCTTCTCACTGGACAAGAGAGAGCCCATGCAATGAGAAATTCTTTTTGAAAGGAAGTACCTGTCTTATTATCCTGCCCAGGTAAGGAGAATATCTATGGTGGACAGATATTATCCTTGGACCTATTGGTACTCCAAGCATATAATTAACCCTAGGAGAAGCTAAGTAAAGGTTACCTTTAATACACACACACACACACACACACACACACACACACACTGCTGTTCTTACAACTTTTCTATTCACTTAAAATTATTTTAAAGTAAGTTAGTACTGCTATCATAAACTTCTGCTTTAATTTGAAATCTTATTCTAACACTCTAGTAAAAACCTCATTAAAAGAAGAATTATTTTACAAGATGGACCTAAAGACCAGTAGATGAAAACTAAACTGAATGATTATTGAGGTAAATCTAGGTCATTTTTAAACAAAATACGTGTAGGTCCCTGAAAACACCCTTAACAAATTTAGAATAACTTATTAAATGTCTAGGAAAAATTCATGTCTCTATGAAATCAGTATTCAAACTCAAAACAAATAAATTTAGCATTTCCTAAGTAGACTAACATATATTATAAGAAATATATTTCAGGTGGAAATTTCTCCTGTCAATCGGTTACCTCTTATATTTCAAATGTCTGCTTATGTCCACAGAGATGTGTATAAAGAGCTCTTGCTGTAAAGTAGTAACTCTAACAAACTCTTATATACTTGTTTCATCATAAATGAGTTAGTTGTATACAGATTGGAGAAAAGAGCAATGTTTGCTTAATTATGTGAAGACTTACAAGTAGGTATTGTTTGTTGTAGATTTCTCCCTGTCCTATGTTGATAAAGGCAGAAATAGGAAAAATGAGCCAGAAAAATTAGATCTGAAGGGACAGTACCTATGGGAAACTTCAACTTTGGAAAGTATTATAATATATATCAGCTAGAAGCATATTTGGAATTTCATACAATGAAAAGGTTATAGCAAGCATTTTCAAAACTGCACAATTAACCTGTCAATAAACATTAAAGTCAAATGATTCAAACAAGCTCTAAAATGAACTTACTATATATACACATCTTAGAAGAATGCCTGGAACATAGTAAGCATTTATATTTTAACTCATTTAAAAATTATTTTTGTAAGTAATTATGGTTTCTATTTTTGTAAGTAATTATGGTTTCCATTTTTCTACTAACTACATTAGAGAGTATAATTTACTAATCATATCTCGATATTGTACCAAATTCCCAAAATTAAAACCCATTTTTCAGTTAACATGGTATAACACTATAGACTGTATAAACGTCTCATTATACAGTAATATTATAATCTGTTCTATAATAATATAGCAATACTACAAAGTAAATGTTTTTAAATATAGTTTATATATTTCCTGAATTTGCAAACACAATGTTCGACCAGAAAGATCTCTAGGAAAATATGAATGAATATTACACAGAATTAGAGAACCAATGGAAAGTTTCATCTATGCTCCAGCTCGATTCAAACTTCATACTATGAAACATATTCTGGTAACAGAGCCCATTTCTGTGTGAGCTACCACCAGTAAGGCTTTAATACCCAGCGTGTGATGAGAGATGAAACCAACTGTAAACAACTTTCAGGTCCCGTGAGTAGGCTGACTGTTGAAGCTGTCAGGTTCAATTGCATCACTTCACATTATTCAATGCCCCAAACTGCTCCCTAATTGTGAAGAGCTTAATGTATTCAAAACTATTGTTTAGGCTAATGCTGAAATGTCCCACAATTGAGTTCCCAAAAAGTAGTAGGAGGGATTAAAGTGTAGTTAAATCATCACTCAATACTCATGATTGGACAACAAGACTGTACACAATACCCAACCAATTTTAAGTAGGCTTCAAAATTGGTTAATATCTTGTCCATGGAAAATTAAGTTCCTAGGAGAAAGACAGCTATTGAAGTAATTTTTGATCTGGAAAAGACCTTCATCCACAGCTGAACCCAACATAGCTACATTATGGAATTACAGGTTTTAACAACAAAAACATTTCGTACTATTTTTAATAAAGGAATTGTTTCTGTACAATTCTTCTTTGTACTGGTAACCTGGCTGTTTTTGTAACAGTTGAAATTAATACCTATTAATGTCCAAAACAAAACTATATAGCAGAAAGGTGAAGAACAAAGTATTATAAAGAAAAAACCCGAGGATCACACAAATTAAAAGACCTACCACCCAAGGTCACATTCGTGACCTGGAATCCAGGTCTTCTGACTCAAAAAATTTTTGCTATTTTTGTGTTCCATCACACAAATGGGACGTGGTAAAAATTTTTCAAAGAGTTACCTCTTAGCATAAGAGGCACATAATTGGAAAATTAATTTTTATAATAAAAAATGTTCATTAAAAGAGGTAAATTAGAGCTATCTTGATTCCAGGCTTACTTTCACCTCTCAGATATGCATTAATCTTTTCATCATCCGACATATTGATATATTAAAAAGTTATAAAAACTTAATTTTGCTTAGAAAGGTAAGTTCCTTAAAGTTTTAATTCATTATGAAATTATTTAAAAATATAAAATGTTCATTCTAATCAACTAAAACACTGATATGCCACTTTCTTTCCCCCTCAATTAGTTGAATCTGCCTAGGCCACATTCATTTTCTCAAATAGAATGAAAGTGTCATTATCAGATACCACCTCAGAACAAATCCAAGGCTACATATAAGATAATACATCCAACATGTGCATACACACACACACACAGAGGCATGTGCTATAGTACTGGAAACAAAGTGATGAAAGTGTCACAGAAATCTAAGCTGCTTTTATAAATAAAAAAGTAATATCTGTATTTAAGATACTGAAATGTCTGTATTTAGTAAATATTATATAAACAAACACTGTTTGTTTAAAGTTTTTTAACTTTAAATGCTTTTTAAACCTATATCATTCTTATAAATTCTTATACATGAAGTAGGACAAGAAACCATGATTATATACATGCAGACTACATCCAAAAGCAAAAATTGTATATGTAATATATGAAATGTATATGAATATGAATGTAATATATGAAACAATGTAATTATTTTTCATTAAATTCAATCTTAAATTCTTCTATTAAAGATGTTATTCTTCAAACAAAAGAACTTGTATTCTCCCAAAGAGACAATGAATGCAGAACTAGGAAAAAATGGAATTTGAAAGGAAAAATGAAAAATTATTGGTATTCTTACAGAAACTAATTTATTTTTCTACTTGTGATCCAACAAGGGAAGAACACACCATTAATAATCACATGGACAGGAGTTCTATCTTCCAATAATGTTAAGAGACTACAATTTCAACTACATTACTGATATATTCTAGTGTACGGTAAATGCAGGTACTCTAGTAATTATTTGTGAAAAACAATTATGCTAAAAACAAGTACAACATATTAACACAATTAACACTTAAGATTTTAAATTGATTTAGCCAACAGTTTTTCTAAAGTTTTTTTTTTTTTTTTTTTTTGAACTTGGATTGCTAATCATCAGACTTCCCTCTTCCCCACTGCCCATTAAAATCCAAAATCAAGGATCTGTGGTTGTGGCTCAGTGGGAGAGTGCTCACCTAGCCATGCATGAGGCACTGGGTTCTATCCTCAGCACCACATAAATATAAAATAAAGACATTGTGCCAACCTAAAACTAAAAAATAAATATTTTTTAAAAATCCAAAATCAAGTTAATTTCAGTTTATCAAGTTATTTTGGGTTTTAAATTTTTATTAGCCCTTCTTGATTTACCTCCTATTATGAGAATTCTTAAGAGAACAAATAAGTCAAACAAGAGGACTATTTATAAAGACAAAGTCAAAAAAGAAAAAGAATGATCCCTGGGGATTTTTATCCTCACTGGCAGCAATTCACTTACTAAAAATTACTACTTTAAATTTATTGGTAGGGGGGGTGGTAAGATGATTAAGCATAACATTAATCAAATTTAAAATTTATATTCTCTACTCATATTTTTATAATCATTTTCTTCCTAGTATGATGATTCTTGATGATTGTGATAACACTCTTAGAATTACATTTTAAGTATTGATAGTTTCCATTTATCTTATCACACACCTAAATAAAACACTAAGATGTGATTATTTAAACACAATGAATTGTATGGTTTGAAGACATACAAGGCCTCTATAAGAGTTAAACAGAAATGAACTTCGCCATTTCAGGAAAAAAATTCAATTACCAATTTTAAGAGTCCTGTTACTTATACCTAAATATTGAGGACTATCTTACTTTCCCCTTGCACTCTGCCTAGACATTTTCACATTTTTTCACATTCAACATCAGCACAATTGTCTCAGGAAGCTAAATGGAAGTAGTTCTGCACTCAGTTCAACGGAGAGGTCAATGTGCCTCAGTTGCTTGGAGACTGATGGTTGCTACAGCAGCACCAGATAAGCCAAACTAAATAAGCTTCGGCTTCAAGGCAGAAAGCATTTACTGCTAGGCAGAAACACAGATGCAGTTGTCAGCATGCAGCATTTGAATCTAACTGGATGATCATATTTATGAGAAACTCATCTTATTGAAACATGAAAAGGGGATAAAAAGTAAAGATTTTAATTGGACTGAATCCTAGTTATTGGCAACTATGATTTTTTTTCAGTGAGTCACATGTTAAATGGAATTTTCCCTCTAGCTACAAATTTCTCTTTACCTCCCTACATCCCCTATCCACCTCTCGCTAATGCTAGCCCCTAAACCCATAAACATAATGAATGAGATTTTTGCATAATTCAGCCTGGAATTAACCAGAATAATTAAAACAGACTTTTGTAAAGACAGAAACAAAAATGCACATTGAATATATTCATGTGAGACTTGGTCCAAGGATATAAAACTATCATAAGATATGGTTACACTTAATTAAAAGAGAAAAAACTATTTATGAAAGCCATTGTTTCATTTATCCTTTTACCCTCCTAACCCCAAACCCTTATACCTATCCTCACTTCTCTAGAGAAATGAATTAAAGAAAGACTCTCCTAAAGTAATCAAACTCTCCTACTCAGGTTAATAGGTTCACCAAATAGTTAACTTTCATCTTCAAAGATGATACTAGTAATCATGCCACCGATTTTCTATGCTGACCGTCTGCTGTTCATTCTGACACTTGGCTTAATTATAATGGTGATTATTTGCACTGTATCATTCACTCACATGCTTTAAAGATAACCTAATGCTGAGCTTTGATATACAGCTTACAAAAAATACTGAAAAATAATGTGTGTTTACATAGGTATGTATGTGTGTGTGTGTATATATACACACACACACACACATATATATATATATATATACACACACACATTACATACAAATACACACACATACACATTACATACATACATATTCTAAAGCCCCATACAATGGAAATTATGCACATATACTAAAAGCTCAAATTTACAGCAACTTATAAACAACTACTTAACTATCTGTTTGTAATTAGATATTTACAATTAAAATTATACTATTACAATATTGTTGAAATGTTGACTTATGACTTGAATTTTAGAAAATAACAAATAAAATGACAAAGAATGCCAAATAAATTTTAAAAAGATTTATTGCAGTTGCACCCACCTATATGCCCAGCTACTCAGGAGGCTGAGGCAGAAGGATTGCAAATCTGAAGCCAGCCTTGGTTAGCAAGACCTTATCTTAAACTAAAAACTAAAAAGGGTTGGGGCTGCAGTTCAACAGTAAAGCCTCCTAGGTTTCAATATGTACTTTAGGGATCTTAAATTATTACCTTTGGAAAAGTATGTCTACAGTTTTGCCCATTTATTGTCCTATTGATACAATTTAAGATTACAAAGTTTCCCTTCTTCCTTCCTTCCTCTTTCTTCAGTACTGGGGATTGTACTCAAGGAAGTACCATGGAGCTACATCCCAGCCCCTTTTATATTTTTATTTTGAGACAGGGTGTCAATAAGTTGCCCATACTAGCCTCAAAGTTGTGATCTTATTGCCTTGGCCTCCCAGATTGTTGGCATTACAGGTATGCACACTGCAAAAGGTGAACATTCATACTAGTTTTAAAATTTTTAGACAACAGATATTCATATATTATTTTGTGATTTTAAAGATTATTTTAAAACCCCACAAAAGTGCAAAATTGGCTCATACTTTGTCACCATTATGTTTTTAAAGAAAAGAATTCAAAACTCTCCTGAATGTATATATAATATTACATCAGGACAAAGTCAGAAATAAAGAAAGAGAAAAGAATCATTTGGTACCCACACAATCATTTGTCCTCTCTCATGAAGATCATGTAAAATTTCCTATTATTAACAAGTATAATACAATTCAGATATTTCATACATTAAAGCTCTATTTAATTTGCCTCTCCTCCAACTACCCTTACTTTAAAAAAATGGCAGACCCATCTGAACCTGACTTCACAACATTATAATATGTACCTGAGTTGTAACAACAGCAGGGGTTACAGATGATGCAGCTGAGGGGGAGAGAGCTCCCACTTGTTGCAAATGACCAGAGGACTGCTGAGGTAAATGAGAGCTGGAGACAGGAGTGCTAGATCCTGAGCCAGATACTACATTTGGAAATGATACTGCTACATCATTGCTGTTATAAATACCTGCAAGAAAAGAAATCTTATTCAACAACTTGTAGTCAAATTTGCCACAGACATACAAGATTAATTAATGAATGAGAATACTTACATTTCTTCCTGATCCCTCTCCCAATTTAAAATTGTAGGTGTTAAAAATTACTGATATTTTATAAAATACTTGTTTAAAAGAACCTAAATAATTTTTCATTGGGCAAAACACTTTTGACAAAAGACAGGAACCACATTGAGAAGGCTTTTATAAAAAACATGAAAGTTTGTAGAAGGTTCCTAAGAGCAATCAAAGTTTTCTGAAACGGGAAATAAAGCAATCAATAGCTATATAACAATCACTTGGTAAGTCTTTCAAAACGAATATGCTCAAAACCAGAAACAATGTAAAATGGGATGAGAACTTGTTCTAGAGTTCTCCTCCCATTTTAGTACCTGAGTATAAATGTGTGTGGGGGGGGGAGTAGAATGGAACTTGACTTGAATTTCAGAGAACAACAAAGACTGTGAGGCCTGATGACTTTCTATGACACAGCTGAGAGAATAAAGAATAGAAATGAATGTGAGAAACATTGAGGAGATAGAACAGACCTTATGGCTGACTGTATGGGTGTGTGGTTGGGGGTAGAATGAAAGAAAAGGGAGAATTAAGGTATGAGGATGATTTGGATGGCTAGGAAGTGGTATCATTCACTTCAGGAGATAAAACATGATAAAAGACTTGGTGAAAAATACTTTCAGTTGCTCCATGGGGGCGGGTAAAAGCCAGAAAGAAAAGCAGAAATAAGGATATGGAGGCTAGAAAAGAAAATGAGAAGAGAAAATAATCCTAAATTAAGATCAAATAAGTAGTTACTTGGGGAAAGCAAGTTTTTTTTGTTTTTTTGTTTTTTTAAAATGGAGAAAGTTGCCCATTTATGCTAATAACAAAACACATGGAGAAGAAAAGCTCTTTGAGGATAAAAGAAGAGATAGGAACACATCTATAAATGAGTAGTTCTCAAGTGCCCCATGCGGTATTTGACAATGTCTGGAACATTTTTGGTCATCAAAAACTGTAGAATAGTATTCATATCCATTGGGTAGAAGCTAAGACTGCTGCACAAGATAATTCCACAACAAAGAATGATCGAGCCCAGGGCCCAGAGTGTCGGGTTTGGAGGTTGAGAAACCTTGCTATAAATATAAACATGGGCTCACAAGAGGGAGGGAAGATCAAGAGAACTTGACATTTAAACAGAAAAGAATGATCTTAGTGGGCTGCAGTGGCTCCCCACCCAACCCCCTATAAATTGTTTTTAGAAACTGTAGCCCTAGAAGACAACAATTACTAAGTTATATTAACAGATCAATTTACTTTGAACATAAATATTGCCTGGCATGGTGGCACACACCTGAAATCCCAGCTACTCAGGAGGCTGAGGCAGGAGCATCACAAGTTTGAGGTCAGCCTGGGCAACTTAGTCAGACCCTATCTCAAAATAAAAATAAAAAGGGCTAGCTCAAGGAGCTAAACATGGCTTTCAATTTACATGAGCAAACAGATGTTTAAAGAAATAAAGTTACTTCCTTGGTGATCTAATAAGAGGCAGAATCAGGATTCAAACTCATACCTGCCTGATTCTATAAAATGAAACCATGTCATAATACATTTTTTATGATTTTTTAGGTTTTCATTTTTTGTTACAGGGGAATTGAACTCAGGGACACTTGACGATTGAGCCAAATCCCCATCCCTATGTTGTATTTTATTCAGAGACAGGGTCTCACTGAATTGCTTAGTGCCTAGCCATTGCTGAGGTTGGCTTTGAATTTGCAATCTTAATGCCTCAGCCTCCCGAGCCACTGCGATTACAGGCATGTGCCACCACGCCCAGCTCTTTCCTAATACATCTTTGAGGTTCCAGATGATCCCATTCTTTGAGACACCTGTGGGACACACGACTCCCAGCTCTTTCCTAATACATCTTTGAGGTTCCAGATGATCCCATTCTTTGAGACACCTGTGGGACACACGACTCCTGTATACACTACAATACAATGGGATGAGCCTGAGGCTTGACAGAAAAATCAGTTCTAGGCACACAGAGGGATAGTAAATTAAACTTGCAAACTCAAAAAGACTTTCTGTTGGCCTGCACTATGGCTAAAAATTTTAATTACCTGCTCATATGTAGAAATATTGAAATTTCAAATTAAAAAGTCTAGATTTCTAGCTTCCCTGGAAAAACTGAAGAACTGTCAACAATCTGGCTGGAGCTTCAAGACATAGATAATTTAATCCACCAGAATTCCCATTATCCCTTACTGTGTTCACTCACCTTTTTACCCATGTATATATATAATACCACCCAGCATCTATAAGTATTTGATTTACCACTCTTAATATGGACAATGGTCAAAGACAAGCACCAAAATGATATCTATCACCCAGGGAACGTTCTTGGCATGATTAAGAGAAGTGGACCAAAGACAGGATCTTAGGGAATTACTATTTAAAAGGTAGACACAAAAAAAACAAAACCACAAAGGACAAACTTAGAAGACTGACATCTTAGGAATCACAAGTTAAAAAAAAAAAAAAAAATTCGGGGCTGGGATTGTGGCTCAGCGGTAGAGCCCTTGCCTAGGACAGGTGGGGCCTGGGTTCGATCCTCAGCACCACATTTAAAAAAAGGTATAAAAGGAAAAAAAAAAGTCAAAGGAAAAGGTCAACAAAAACACTGATTATTGAAGGCCAGAAAAAGAAGTCACTAAATGTGGCAATAAATCTTGGTAAGAGGACACTTAAAAAAAAAAATGTTAACTATATGTTTTTTTATACCTTTTAAATTTTTATGTGGTGCTGAGGATCGAACCCAGAGCCTCACACATGCTAAGCAAGTGCTCAACCGCTCAGTTTAAGAAATTTGGTGGTACAAGACAGACGAGACCACAAGCCCTACAATCTTAGTGACTAGAGAAGCGGAGGCAGAATTGCAAGTTTGAGGCCAGCCTAAGCAGCTTACAGAGACCCTGTCTCTCTACTAAGTAAGTAAAAAGGACTGGGGATGTACTTAGTGGCAAGGAATCCCTGGGTTCAATCCCTACGACTAAAAAAAAAAAGGAAAAAGCGCATCAAGAATTGAGTATTTACAAACCTTACACTGCAAAGCACAGGCACATATCTAAGAAAAAGATATGTACTTTTAAAAATTGATCATTTCCATGGTTCATTCAATCAATATTTATTGACTCTGTATTATTTTTTTTAAAAAAAGTACTAAAGACAGCAAGAAAAAAAATTCTGCCTTCAAAGAACTTAAAGAATCTTACAGCAGAGGTGATCGGTATTCATAAGCTACTAATATTCAGAAGCGAAATGCTAGTGAGCACCCTAAAAGTACACAGGAATTATAAAAGGAAGACTCAGAGGAAGACTCAGGTGCACAACTACAGAACTACTGAACAATTCTCAAAGTGTCTTAAAAGATAAAATGCTGATTGCATTATTAATTTGATGGTGAAAAGCTTTTTGTATCACTGGGGATGAAACCCAGGGGTACTCTACCACTGAACTACATTCCCAACTCTTTTTATTTTTTCAATGAGACAGAGTTTCACTAAGGCGCCAAGGTAGGCCTTGAACTTGTCATTTGACCTAAACCTTCCAAGTCTCTGGGATTATAGGTATGTATCGGACCTGGCTGAAAGGCCTACTATACATGGATTCTCCAACATTTTTTTTTCCTTCAGATTTTTAAAAAATCTTTGTTTTTTTTTAATTTATTTATTTTTAATTTATATATGACAGTGGGATGCATTACAATGCATATTACACATATAGATCACAATTTTTCATATCTCTGGTGTTCCTTTTAGATGTATATGACAGTAGAGTGTTTTTCTTGTTTTTGTTGTTTTGGTGCCGGAGTTTGAACCCAGTGGAGAATTAACCACTGAGCCACAAGCCCAGCTCTTTTTTATAGTTTATTTAGGGATAGGATCTCTCTGAGTTGCTTAGAGTCTTGCTAAGTTGCTGGGGCTTGCTTTGAACTTGAGTTCCTCCTGCCTTACTTTTCAAGCTGCTGGGATTACAGGCATACCCTCCAACTTTTAAAACTAAAATACAAAAGTTTGAGCCTCCATAATACTGTCATTTATATAACAAAAATCATAGCTACCTAACTATCTAGAAATGTCTACCCCACAGTAAGTTTCAACGAAATGGTAGCCACAGCTATTTAGTATTTTAAATTCTAACTAAAATAAAAGTCAAACAAGTGAAATATTATAATTGTCAAGGCCTCTAATGTTCCCTACTACACTTTGAAAGCAGTAATGGCTATCACCACCACATGCAGTCATATATCAGGTAACTATAATATTCAGAAACAGAACTGTGGTGACTGAAGACTTTCGATCTTGTAACTTTAATTCTGTTTTTGATATTGTACTAATATGTGATTAAATGCAAAATTGCACAGCCAAATGACAATCCAATGATGACATTCTGAAACTATATGTCACACTCAGGTTTCTACTACAAAAGATAGCACATCAAAATTTTCCTTTTCATTCAAGGCAGAAGAGCTTAAAATTCTAAAATCTTTTTTGGAAAATAAGGATTGCTGATAGCCCTCAGCTCCCTCATACTTCAGGTATGATTGGTATGAACAGCGAAATAAAACCTCTAGATTTTTCTTCACAGGAAAATAGTCCTATTAAATTTTTCTGTATCTGCTTTCTATTTTATTTCATTCTGTTTCCATATTTTACAAGTTATATACTATTTTAACCAAACCAAGGTGACATTCATTCACTTAAACTGAATTCTAGAAATGCTCAAGCTCTAAGAAAATACTCTGAAAGGTATCTCTTCAGGATAGAGAAATAGAAACAAAGATACAGAATGATACAGAGGATGGCAGGAACAGATTGATTCATATTAATTTATCTATTCATCCATCCTCTATCTTTCCTTCTGTCTAGCAAACAAATGTTGAGAAGTTACTAGGAAACAGGCAATTTGCAAGGAGCAGGGAATAAGCAGGGAACAGCCAAGACAAGGTAAGCTCTCAAGGAATTTACAATTTACCAGGAAGGTGACCATTAAAACAAGTATATGAATATAAATGCCAACACATATTATGATGAAAGAGAAAAGGTAGTAAGAGAGTGAAAAATTAGAAATCAAGAAAGATCTGAGACAAAAGAAATTAAAGGGATACGGATAGGAAAAGAACTCAAACTATCACTATTTGCCAACCATGATTCTATACCTAGAAGATCCAAAAAAATTCACCAGAAAATTTCTAGAACTAATAAATGAATTTAGCAAAGTAGCAGGATATAATATCAACACCCATAAATCAAAGGAATTTCTGTACATCAGTGACAAATCCTCAGAAAGACAAACTAGGAAAACTATCCCATTTACAACAGCCTCAAAAAAAATATAAAATACTTGGGAATCACCAAAAGAGGTGAAAGACCTCTATTAATGAAAACTACAGAACTCTAAAGAAAGTAATTAAAAAAGACCTTAGAAGATGGAAAGATCTCTCTTGTTCCTGAATAGGCAGAATTAATATTGTCAATATGACCATACTACCAAAAGCACTAAAAAGATTTAATGCAATTCCAATCAAAATCCCAATGATATTCCTCACAGAAATAGAAAAAGCAGTTATGAAACTCATCTGGAAAAAATTAGAGACCCTGAATAGCTAAAGCAAGAGGTGGCATCACAATACCAGACTTTAAACTCTACTACAGAGCTATAGTAACAAAAACAGCATGGTGTATTGGCACCAAAACAGGTTTGTAAACCTGTGGTACAGAATAGAGAACAGAGACAAACCCACATAAATACAGTTCTCTCATATTAGACAAAGGCACCAAAAATGTATATTGGAGAAAAGATAGCCTCTTCAACAAATGGTGCTAGGAAAACTGCAAATTCATATGCAACAAAATGAAATTAAGCCCTTATCTCTCACCATGCACAAAACTCAACTCAAAGTGAATCAAGGAACTAGGAATTAAACCAGAACCTAATAGAAGAAAAAATAGGCCCAAATCTTCATCATGTCAGATTAGGCGCCGACTTCCTTAATAAAACTCCTAAACTACAAGAAATAAAATCAAGAATCAATAAATGGGATGGATTCAAACTAAAAAGCTTCTCAGCAAAAGAAAAAAAAAACAGTCAATGAGGTGAATAGAGAGTCAGAATGGGAGCAACTTTTTAACCACACATCAGATAGACCACTAATCTCTAGGGTATATAAAGAACTAAAAAACCTTAACATCAACACAACACAAATAATCCAATCAATAAATGGGCCAAGAAATTGAGCAGACACTTCTCGGAAGGTGTTATACAATCAATCAACAAATATATGAAAAAATGTTCAACATTTACAGCATTTAGAGAAATGCAAATCAAAACTACTCTAAGATTTCATCTAACTCCTGCCAGAATGGCAGCTATTAAGAATACAAACAACAGTAAGTGTTGGCGAGATATGAGGGAAAGGGCACACTCATACTTTGCTAGTGGGACTGCAAATTGGTGCAACCAATACAGAAAGCAATATGTAGATTCCTTAGAACCACCATTTGACCCAGTTATCCCACACCTCAGTCTATACCTAAAGGACTTAAAAATAGCATACTATAGTGACACAGCCACATCAATGTTTATAGTAGCTCAATTCACAATAGCTAAACTGTGGAACCAACCTAGATGCTCTTTAATAGATGAATGGATAAAGAAACTGTGGTATATATACACAATGGAATATTACTCAGCTTAGAGAATGAAATCATGGCTTCTGCAGGTAAATGGATGGAGTTGGAGAATATCATGCTAAGTGAAGTAACTCAATCCCAAAAAAACAAATGCCGAATGTTTTCTCTGATATGTGGATGCTGATCCATAATGGGGATGGGGTGCGGGGAACATGGAAGGAATGGAGGAGCTTTAGATAGGGTAAAGGTGAGGGAGGGAAAAGGAGGGGCAGGGAGTAGGAAAGACAGGGGAATGAGATGGACATCATTACCCTAAGTACATGTATGAAGACATGAATGGTGTGACTCTACTTTGTGAACAACCATAGATATAAAAAATTGTGTTCTATATGTGTACTATGAATTGAAATGCAATCTGCTGTCATGTATAACAAATTAGAATAAATTAAAAAAAAGAAAGAAAGAAAGACCTGTCTGAAATGATACACTGTGTAAGCTGAGAACTAAAAGTTGGGTAGGTGTTTGGTTAACAGACAAAGTAAAGCAAACAAATAAAGCTGTTCAAAAGACACTAAAATATTCAGTGGTGAAAAAGTAGGTAACAGCTAAAGGATAGTTAAGAGTAAGTAGTAGAAGGAAAGCTTGAAAGGTGAAAGAAGCAGATCTCACAAGACCTGGAAAGCCATGTAAAGATGTTTAGAATTTATGCTACGATCAATAGGGAGACACCAGTCATGACTTACTGTTTTAAAAGATAATCCCTCTGACCACTATGTTGCAACTGGATTGGGAGGCAGATAAATGGAAAAGAAACAGACTATTTCATAAATTAGATGAAAAACTACACCCCTCTGAACTAACAGGGAGGATCTGAAGTACATCCAAAAGTTAGAATTACCTAAACTTAATGATTACATTTGGTAGATAAGGATAGAGAAAAATATTAATGAATGACAGCTTTCCGAGTACTGATTAAAAGTGTAATTTACTGAGGTGGTCAACCCAAAAGAATCACTTGAGTTCACAAGGTCAAGACCAATCTTGGTTACACAGAAAACTCTGTACCCTCACCCCCAAACAAAAAGCCAGCCTAAGTCTTAAGGACTTCTGATACTTTAAGGACAATTCATGGAGGAGGAATTTGTAAAGCAAGATGCAATCTATAAGAGAAGGAGAAAAGCATGACTGTGGTGTCACTGAAGCCACACAAAACAGCATAAAGAAAGGGAGGGTATTAACTGTATCAAATGAGAAGTCCAGTTAAAATGTAGATAAAAAATGCTCATAAAATTTGGAAACATGGGGACAGATGGTGATCTTTAGAGTACGATGGCCCAGGGCAGTGGTACATGCCTGTAATCCTAGCTACTAGGGAAGTTGAGACAAGAAAATTCCAAGTTCAATACCAGCCTCAGTAACTTAGCAAGACTCTGTCCCAAATTAAAATGAATAAATTAAGGGGGTGGGTGATTTAGCTCAGTGGTAGACTATGCATGAGGACTTGGATTCAATTCCCAGCACCAAAATATAAATTTTAAAAATGTAAATCACAGCCTATTAAAAATCATTGCATTAGCCATTAATGGGTGGCAACTTGCAGTATAAAACCCACTAATGGGGCCGAGATTGTGGCTTAGCGGTATAGCACTCGCCTGGGGGGGGCAACAGGACGACCCGGGTTCAATCCTCAGCGCCACATAAAAATAAAGGCATTTTGTTGTGTCTATCTACACCTAAAAAATTAATAATAAAAAAAAACTTTTAAAAAACCCACTAATACATACATAAATCAAAGCATCACATTGTCTCTTATTTAAAAAAAAAAAAAAGGATAGTAAGGGCAGAAGCCAAGAGAACATTCAAGTTTTAATGCGCACTTCCAAAGCAATTACACAAAATTGATAGATTGATATCTAAGACAGACATATCTGCCTAGTGACAGAAATATTAGTATTCACCAACCTGAGTTTCTGCTAGCCAGTTTTGAACTGCCTAGGTCAAATCAGTACCATATTGAGTTGCTTGTTCAGCAAAAGAACCAAAGTAATAAACAGGATCATCTTAAGAAATAGTTAACAAAGCAGGGATGATACCAATGATTTCAGTATTGGTACAATTAGTTTTGCATATATTAGCATGTAATGTGTACATACACATTATATTTACACGTTAGTATTACATACTAAAGTTAGCATATGTCATACCATACAGTAAGCATTTAATAAGTAATAACCATAATATTAATCATAAAGGAGAAATAATATCTACTAATATTGCCTTAGCAGCCCTTCCCTTTGGCATCTAATAGATAAATGCAATATTCTTTATCTTTTACTCCCCCTTTCTAGATTATGGAATATGTCTCCATACATAACTAAGGCATTCAAACTCTGAAAGGGTAAAACAAAATTATATTAGAGCTTTGTTTCCCGAGACTCTTAGCTATCTTGATGGAATACAGTACTTGTAAATCTACTTAGGCAAGCATTAACTATTTTACTTTTTATATATTGTTTCTTTTGATATTAACTACAAAAGTTAGCACATTCACTAAAAATTTGAAATACACAGAAAAGTAGATGGGCTGGGGCTCAACGGTAGCACACTTGCCTAGAATGTGTGAGGCACTGCACTGGGTTCGATTCTCAGCACTGCATACAAATAAATAAATTAAAGGTATGTCAACAACTAAAATAATAATAATAATTATTATTATAATGTAGAAAAGAACCATAAATATTATTAAAATTGATATGTTTTCATATATTTTCAAACATCTTAATGTGTAGTTTGTAGTTTTATTCTACCTGCACATTAAATATAGAATTTTAATCCTTTATACACTTACCACACAGCAGTCCCCCTTTTACCAGCAGGGATTTCTTTCAAGATCCCCCACTGACACATGGAACCACAGACAGTACCAAGCCTATAGATACTTTTTTCCCTATTCCCTGAAGAGCATTATCACATAGTACCAGATTTAAAATGTTCTTTCGTGTTTTGTGCCCTGGTTGCTTCCTCTGTATCCCTACTCTTGGTGCTTTGGATCCATTACTAATTAAAATAGGGTTATTTGAACACAAGCACTGCACTACCATAAAAGTCAATCTGACAACTAATATAGCTAATAAGTGACTCACAGGTGTAGTATACGCAGCATGGACATGCTGGACAAAGGGATGTTTATAATTCTGAGTAGGGCAGAGTAAGAGGGTGTGAGATTTTAAATTTAGGAATAGTTTATTTCTGGAAAGTTTCCAATTAATAACTTCAGACCACTGTTCACAGTGGATAACAAAAAACACAGAAAGTGAAAGCGTAGACAAGGGATGATTACTATACATACTTTCCTATTTTTAACAACATTTTTTTTACTAACTCAATAGGACATTGCATAGTTACCTTTGTTTTATGTTTTTACATGGTGGTGCATGCTTGTAATTCTAGTGACTCGGAAGATTGAGGCAGGAGTATCTCAGGTTCATGGTCAGCCTCAGCAATTTAAGACTGTCTCAAAATTTTTTAAATATTTTATTTATTTTTTCGGGGAGGGGGTTTACTGGGTATTGAACTCGGGGGTACTTTGGCCACTGAGCCACATCCCCAGCCCTATTCTATATTTTATTTAGAGATAGGGTCTCACTGAACTGCTTAGCACCTCACTTTTGCTGAGGCTGGCTTTGAACTCACAATCCTTCTGCCTCAGCCTCCCGAGCCGCTGGGATTACAGGCGTGTGCCACCATGCCTGACCACAATTTTTTAAATATTTTTTTAAAACACTGAGGATATAAATCAAGTGGTAAAGCACCACTCAGTTCAATCCCCAGTACCAAAACCAAATTTTGTTATATAATATTATATAAAACCTATGTTGCTCCTATGCCTGGACACAATAATAAATACTATGAAAAAGAAAACTGATGCTATCTTTGTATTCATGATGCTTAAAGTAAAGGTGACAGACATTAAATGAATAATTATACGAATATTTATAGTATGAGGAAAAGGTGTAATGTGCTATGACTAAGAGATACCTTAATTGAGATAAGCAATACAAAGTGAATCTTTATGAAATAAACTAAAAGAAAGTACTTAAAGATAATTTCTATTGTTTCCCTGTCCAAAATTCTTCCTGATATCATCCTATTTTTCTACATAAGAAATACCCCTCCCACATTTCATACATTATTGGCCCAGGATGAATGTGGGATCCAAGCTGAGGAAGTCAAATTGTCTCATGAAAATTTAAATCCTAAACTCAAAAGGGTAGAAAATTGTCAGACCCCCAAGTTAGTCAAATAATATCATGGTAGAAAATTAGGAGCCTCTGGATTAATATTTGTTTATAACCACTGAAACTATCCTTATTTCCTTCCTTCCAGAGATATGGAACAAAGGGATGAGGGTTTTCTTTTCTCTAAAATAACCATATATATTCAATAAATCTTTTGCTTAAATTGGACAGGATTCACGTCTGTGGCTTATACACTATGAATCCTAGCTGACAGAGCCAGTATGGTACATTAAGCAAAGAAATACAATCCTCAACGATGGAGGTTGGGACCGGCTTAGGTAGAGGCTTACAAGCCACAAGGCTTGCTCACTCTCGAGCGCACGCCCAGGATTAAACCCAGAGTTATCTTAGCACTGAGCTATATTCCCAAATCTTTTTAAATTTTGAGATAAGATCTCACTAAGTCACTGAGGCCATCCAGAATTTGTGATCCTCCTGTTTCAAATAGCTAGAATTACAGGCATACATCAACACACCTGGCCATAAAGGACTTCTTAATTTTAAGCTAATGGAAAGAGAAGATTCTGTTTTGTTTCATTTTGCAACACTGGGAATTGAACCCAAGGGTAATCTATCACTGAGATACATACCAAGTCCTTTTCAGTTCACTTTGAGACAGGGTCTTACTAAGTTGCCTAGGCTGACCTCCAACTTGCTATCCTCCCGCCTCAGCCTACTGTTCCTGGCTCATTTCAGAGTAACCAGAAGAGTGGCATGACCAGAATAATAATTTTATAAGGTCACCGTGACTGCAGTGCAGACAATGACCTGAAAATCGAATTAGGTAAGATTATTTTAGTAGGTATTAGATATTTTAGACCAGAAATTTTAAATAGCTAAAATTTGGTGAGAATTAATGAAGAAAAGATTCTTAAAGGGCCACCAAGCTAGAGAAGCATGTTTTAAAAGCAAGGTAGTAATTAAAAAACACACACACACACTTTTAAAAGAAGGTGTTCCTAACAAATCTGCTAAGAGATCAGATAAGATAAAAACTGAAAAATACTCTTTCGATGACATGAAAGCCATTCCTGACCTGACTGGAGTTGCAGCTACAGAAGTCAGTTATCAATGGGAGAATTCCTGTATCTGACAATAGGCAGAAAGAGAACCTAAAAACCCCAATTAAAGTTACCTAAAATGAATACCTGATCTCACAAGAAAGGAAAAGAAACTATTAAGGGTCAAAAATGAAAAGTCTGATGGCTGCCCTATAGGAGTCATCCTGTCTCAATAAAATATGAGCTTTCGTTTCAGTGCTCACAAGGAAAAAGAGATGAGACCTTGATCTTCTAATGGATGGAAGATGGAAACTGATGAGACCCTATTTATATAGCTGAGACTTTCAAAGGGCTATACTTTCAATGGAAGAGTAGGTTCTCTCTCTCTCTCTCTCTCTCTCTCTCTCTCTCTCTCTCTCTCTCTCTCTCTCTCTCACACACACACACACACACACACACACACACACAAAATCCCACACCAAAAACCATAGCATAGGGAGAAAATAAAGAAGTTTGTCAAACTTGATCTATACTTCGGATACTTTGGTGAAAATCTGCCCTTAGGTACAAGATGTGAATTGAGAGAATGTGTCTGGTTTACAAAACAAAATATGAAATGAATGTGAGAAAGGGTCAGACAGGAAAGCAAGCACCACACCTCTATAAAAGGATATATGCTCAGCCACACTAAAAAGTAAATTCACGATCCTAAATTAGAAAACATGGAACAATCCCCATGATGACATATAAGCAGACAAAAATAGACCACCCTTTAAGAACCTTAGAAAATAGAGGTGGCAAATAAAAATCAAATAGTAAAAAAAATTTAAATGATTAAGAACCTAAAATGAGGAATGAAAATGAGAAAGGAACCAGGAATACCTTGCTGTGGTAGGCAGAATTCTAAAGACTTCCCCTACAAATTTCCCATTCCCTGGTTATTTAATCAAACATTAGTGTAGGTATTGCTGGAAGAAACTTTGCAGATTAAAATAAGAAAACCGGCCAGCTGACCTTAAAATAAGGTGCAATATGAGTCTTTAAGAATCAAAAGGAAGGCTGGGGTTGTGGCTCAGGGGTAGAGTGCTCACTTAGCACGTGTGAGGGTTGGGTTCGATCCTCAGCACCACATAAAAATAAATAAATAAAGGCATTGACAATTACAACTAAAATATATATATATATATATATATATATATATATATATATATATATATATATATATATATATATATATATATATATAAAGAAGAAGAACCAAAAAGGAGAGCAGAAGAGCCACTGGAAGATATGGCAAAAGAAAAGAGAAATGCAGCAGATTGGGAAATCAGAAAGATTGCGTGAGAAGAATCTACCTGGCCTTCACTAGCTCTAAAATGTAGAAGGGTAGCCCTTTTGCTAAAAACCAGTAAGAAAATCAAAACCTCAGTCCTACACCTGCAGCGAAGAAACAAGAATCTGCCAAGAACTAGCATGAACTTGGAAGTGGCTTCTTTCTGGAGCCCCCTGATAAAATCACAGCTGGCCAACACCTTGATTTCAGCTATGTGAAACTCTAAACAGAAAAATCAGCCAGCTCAACCCAAACTACTTACAAAATAAATGAAAGCTAATAAATATGTGTGCTCTTGAGCTGCTATATTTTTGGTAATTTTTTAATGGAAGCAATAGTAAAATAATATATTTGCATGCCAGAAAGCAAAGAATCATTCAAAGAATAACAGGAATGTGTCAAAAGGACATGGAACTTGTTCAAGTGCTCCTATTGGCAAAAACTGTGAACAATTTCAGTTTCAGTTTCACAATAAATCATGAGGGCTACATTATAAATATGCTAATCTGTAAATTTATACTGAAAGATGAGCAATGGGATTTTTACATAGTCCCACAGTTTATTCCACAAAATAATTAATACTTATAAAGGGGGAAAAAAAAGAAAACCTTTACATTGGAAAAACCTGATTGTGTGTCATCTGTTAATATGCAATAAAAAGATCATTTCTATGATATTCTGCCTCAAAAACAATCTAAATTTTTAGAACCTGAATCTAATTTAAAAAATTCAAAATTTAATTGGTCGTCTTCAAAAATATTAACATAACCATTCAAAAAAGACTAAATGGTAGTTGTCTCATTTACACTTGCAATATTTCTATACACTTGAGATTGTTGAAAAATATTTTTAGATGTGGAAACGAACTACATATTTCAAAAAGAAAGAAAAAAAGGAGAGAGAAATGAAAAGAAAAGAAAAGAAAAGAAAACCGGGTCCATTTTAAAGGGGACCCCAAAGAATTTCTAAAATTGAAAAACACAAATTTTTTTCCTCAACGATTAGGTGAAACAATTAATTAAACAGAACTAAAAGCAGGGCACATGCCTGTAATCCCAGCTACTCAGGAAGATGAGGCAAAGTGGATCAAGAGGACAGCCTGGGCAAGTTGGTGGGAATTTGTCTCAAAATAAAAAGGAGTAGGGATATATCTCAGTGGTAGAGCATCCCTGAGTTCATTCCCCATGGGGATGGGGGACAGTGGGAAACAGAGCTAAAGACATGATTACCAAATTAGTTAAAAAAGGAAAATAACTCAATCCAGAATAGATAGAGAAATGGAAAATATAAAAGAGAGCTTAAGGAACATAAAGGGCAGAAATAAACTCCAATTGTGTCTAACAAAAATTCCATACAATAGACTAGAAAAAATGAGGAAAAGTACCAAGCGTGGTGGTGCACACCCTGTAATCCCAGTGGCTCAGGAGGCTGAGGCAGGAGGATCATGAGTTCAAAGTCAGCCTCAGCAAAAGTGAGACATTAAGCAACTCAGTGAGACCCCATCTCTAAATAAAATAAAAAACAGGGCTGGGTATGTGGCTCAGTGGTTGAGTGCCCCTGAAGTCAATCCCCAGTACCAAAAAAAGGCGGGGGGGGGGGGGGCAGTGATTTGTAAAGTATGATGGTGAAGATTGTGTCCAGAATTGAAGAAAGAAATCAGGAAGCACAAGAAGTCTCAAGAAGAAAAAAGTCACACACAGACATGTCACAAAAACAAAGAAGGGATTTCAAAGGATCAGTAGCAGAAGTTTCAGGACAGACAATAGGAATGCAGGATCAAAAGAATTTGGGGTTGAGGTTGTATCTTTTGTTTGTTTGTTTGCTTGTTGTTTGTCATTTCTTTGGTGCTATTGTTTTCAAGAAGAAAGACAGAGTAAAGTATGATTAGAAGTAGATGGTAAAAAGAGAGAATGAAGAAACTAAAATGACAAAGTCTGCAAGAAGGCAGAAAAAGACAAAATTTAAAGCACACTTAAAGACTAGCATTTGAGGGGCTTGTGTTGTGGCTCAGTGGTAGAGCACTTGCCTAGCATGTGTGAGATGATTAGCCTTTGACTATAAGCATGACTCAGTGAAAGTAAAGAGATGGATAATATTAATCTCGTTTGCAGAATTAGGTTATAAGATGATGAGATTTTCTGGTAGTAGGAGGAAAAGACAGATCTAATATATTGGGGATGGGGAAGGAAAAGTAGGTGGAGTTCAAAATACATCAGTGAGCCAGGAAGGGTGGCATATGCCTTTAATCCCAGTGGCTCGGGAGGCTGAGTCAGGAGGATCAGCCTCAGTAACATCAAGGCCATAAGCAACTCAGTGAGACCCTGTCTCTAAATAAAATACAAAATAGGTTTGGGGATGTGACTCAGTGGTTGAATGCTCCTGAGTTCAATCCCTGGTACAAATAAGTGATGCAGAAAGTAAAAGTTTACTAAAGTATATTAACATTACAAAGTAATTTAAATGTCAACTGAGGTTATCATGAATCTATAACAATATAAATCTGTGTGATTTTTTTTCTTTAAAAACATAGATAAGTATAAAAGTATGGGTAGTCAAATTAATAAAAGAATACCTGAATTAAGAGATGAGATATATTAAAATAAATAATAATCATTAAATACAAACGTGAAACATCAAGAAATGCTATTATGCAATGATTCCTTTTGCTGTTGCTTAAGTTTAAGGGAAGTGAAAGAAAGATTTAGGAAGGGAGAAAGTGCCAACTAAAATGAAAAACAATCTTATTAGATCTGAGTGTGGTGCCTGCTATAGTTTGGATCTTTTCCCCCCTCCCTTTCTTTTCATTGGTGAATTATAATTATATATAACAGTAGGCCTCACTGTAATAATATATTTGTACCTGCACATAGCATAAATTGGTCTACTACAATTCCCCGTACATATCTCCTCTTCTCCTCTCTCCTATAGTTTGCATCTTAAATGTCCCCCAAAGACCCAGGTATTAAAGGCTTACTCCCCAGGGAGATGCTACCAGGATGTTAAAATGCTTAAAAGGTAGGACTTGATAGGAGGTCGTTAGGTCACTGGACTTATGCCCTTAAAGGGGAAAATGGGACCCCAATTCTTCCTCTTCTCTTTTTGGCTTCCTGGCAACAAGATAAGTGGCATATTCTGCCTCATGTCCTGCCATGATATGCTGAGGCCTTGCCAAAGGACCAAAAGCAAGAAGCCAACCTCTGTAGACTGAAACCCAAAACAATCCTTTTCTTTTTATAAATTTATTATCTCAGTTATTTGTTATTCTGACAGCTAAGTGTCCTAGAAATGTATCTATGATACTGGCTAGACAAACTTCCTAAATATCACTTGATTATCAAATCCAGGAAATGCTACAAAAAATGAGTGTACTCTTTGTATTACTAGTACTTTCAATTCTTTGCTATGACAAATACTTCTGTAGCCTTTTCATATTATGTACATTTCCCTGTGACAAAAGTCTTTTTTTGTCTATTAATCCTTTTAGACTTTTTCTTCCCAAGGAAAATTTCAAAACTAATAGTTCAATGTTTTAGAATTCTCCATCTTTAAATACTTTAAAATTTTTCTGCCAGATGCAGTGGTGCACAACTATAATCCCAGTGACTCAGGAGGCTGAGGCAGGAAGATCACAAGTTCAAAGCCAGCCTCAGCAAGTTAGTGAGGCCTGAAGCAACTTAGTGAAACCTTGTCTTGAAGTAAAAAACAAAAAAGGCTAAGGATGTGGCTCAGTACCCCTGGATTCAATCCCTGGTACAAAAAAAAAAAAAAAAAGACACTAAATTAAATTTAAATCAAATACATATTCCTTCAATGTCTAGATGAAATTTTTCCACTCTTTTCATTGGCACTGTATGGATGGTTTCAATCTAAGACTTTTTTTTTTTTTAAACTTTACTTCCATTATTTCTTTGAATTATTTCCTCCTCTCCACTTTTATTTTTTCCCCTCCTGGGGATTCTATTACCTGGATTCTACTTTTGTCTTCTATATCATTACAAAGTCTTTATTTAATGTATACATACGTATAATCCTTTTCTTCTTTCGAGGATTTCCTTCATCTAATTTGCCCCTTGATTACTTTGTTCCTTGGCTACCTATATTGTTATTATCTCATTTATTGTGTTTTCTGCTTCCACTGATAAAAGCTTTTAATATTAAGGTTTCTACTGTTTCTTTTTAATACTTTGTTTCAAATTACTATTCCCTTTTTGTATCTTTTATTAGACTTGTTTCTTTTCTTTTCAAAAAGGGCATGGATGTCCACACCTATAAACCCAGAGACTCAGTAGGCTGAGGCCAAAGGATTACAAATTGAAGGCCATCCTTAGCAAAATATGAACCTTCCCAAAGTACAGGTTGTACTGCTTTATTTATCAACTCAAATACTTCTAATTTCTTGACTTAGTAGCCAAGGCGGTGATTTCTCAAATATTTCATATCAAATATAATTATCACTGCCACTTTACAGCCTGTGTATTCTCAGGTCAGTGCCACTGGCTTGTACTAATTATATACCTGAGACTGGGAAGTCCAGCTGTCATCCCTATCTCTAATAGCTAAATTCTACACATTCTTTAGGAATCAGGTTAAATCAATATCTATCTATCTATCTATCTATCTATCTATCTATATTTCTCTCTTTCTCTCTCTCTCTCTCCCTCCCTCTCTCTCTCTCTCTCTCTCTCTCTCTCTCTCTCTCTCCCCCCCTCCCTCCCTCCCTCCTTCCCTTTTATTGGTGCCAGGGATTGAACCCAGGGGGAGCATGACCAGATTTCCAGAAGCCCCTTTAATTTTTTTGAGACAGGATCCAAGTTGCTTGCTAGATTATTGAAGCTATCTTGAACTTTCAATCCTCCTGCCTCAGCCTCCCGAGTCTAGTTGCTGGGATTATAGGCGCGTGCCACTGAGCCTAGCAAACGCTAACATTCTTTAGACATCTCATTCCCTCACTCCAAACTTCTTTTGTACTATAGAGATCATTAAAGATGCTTTAATTACATCCTCTGAAATTGCTATTAATAAACATATTTATCTTCCATTTTAATAAATCATTACTTTTGGTACTGGGGATATAACCCAGGGGCACTTTATCACTGAGCTATATCCCCAGCCCTTTTTATGTTTTACTTTTAGACATGATCTCACTAAGTTGCTTCGGGCCTTGTGAAATCACTGAGGCTGGCCTTGAATTTACAATTCTCTTGTGTCAGCCTCGTAAGCTACTGGGAATAAAGGTGTGTACCTGGCTCTTCCTTTTAGAAGGCAAGGTTCATCTGTGGTATGTCCTTATTTCCATAAAGTGACTAATGATCTTACACATAGAAATAATTTAATATACACTTCTCAAATTAAAAAAAATACAGGCTGGAGTGGTACAGTGTTTGTTTAGCACATGTGAGGCACTAGGTTCAAACCTCAGCAACACACATACACACAAAAAAGAAAACAAAGATATTGTGTCCACCTACAATTAAAAATATATTTTTTAAAGAAAATCTCTTTTGCTTTAAAAAAAGAAAAAAAGAAAGACGAAAAACACAGTTAAGTCAGAAGGAAAGTTGCATATTGCAAGTTTTCAAAGCCTGCAAGATTAGTGTTGTCTGTATATGAAAACTAACAATTTTAGGGAAAGAGGTGGAACAGATGCATATATTAGCTGCATAGGAGTAATGACTTCCATTCTCTAGACTTTCATTCTGTAGTTCAGAATACACACACTCATTCTCAACTGATCCAAAATTTTCTGAGAAACACACTAAAGAATTAGAGAATTATACACATAAAACAATAAGATCTCATATTCTTTCCTTCTTATGACATTATGTAGAATGCACCCTTAATAATTAAAGACCTAGGCACCTAGACCCTTGTGAATAACAGTTTTAGTAATTCTAAAAGCCATCTATTGTGTCTTAAAGTTATATAACAAACCCAAACAAGCATAACAATAAGAACCAGTTCATCCCACCTACCATCCAAGATTATGGGTAAATCCCTTCCAGGCTTCATCTTTCTATCTACAGATCCCTAGCACTGCTTAATCTAGGAAAGTTACTAAGATACCCTCAGATTATTTTACATTATTACATTTAAAACCATGCTTCAGATTGGTACATACCTATGAATTTAAGTTCCTGCTTTGTTAGTGGAGAACTGTCATCTCTGTCTGAAGAAAAGACACACTTTAATTTCTGATTTTTTTCTTTAATCACCAGTTTCTAAAAACTACCATGATAGATATGAGAAACTTCAGAAATTCTTGGGGGGCGGGGGGCGCACAGTGTCCAATAAGGTTAAAGTAAAAAAAAAAAAACCACAATGTGAATTTCAAGTCATTAGCAGCATTCTAAATATAAGGGATTGTTAATGCATTACTACATAATTAATTTAAAAGAATCTCATATAATTCCTTTCCATTTATATTACTTTCCTTACTGAATAAGGCCTCTTTTGCAGTTTAATGAGACACTCATAAATTCATTTTTATAGCAGTTAATATGCATATTGAAATATAATCTTCTCCCTAGTGGTTAAGTCAACAACTGAAGTGATAAACACAGTAAGATATTAACATAAACAGTCTTTGAAGCCTATTTTCCAGAAACCAATAGTGACAGAATAATGTGGAAAGGGGAGTCTTACTGCCTTATCTATAATATATGTCTTCTACTACTTAGTAACAAGGTTGTATAGTATTGGCTGAATTTTTTGCTACACAGGCTTAATCGTGACCCTGCCCCTAGCTTAATACCATTCCATTATGTGTTCTGTCATCCTCAAACTCATATAGCTCTATCTTATACCTTAGAACTTCTATTAATAAACATCTCTCTCTTCATTTTAGATTGTGATTAAAGAGAGCAATTCAAAGTTTTAACTTTCTTTCAGGTAACTCTTCCGGGTTTCATTCCAAACCTTCTACCAATATTCTTTGTAACCTTTTAATATGCTCCAGGTCTAGATCCCATTTCTCCCCTAATTAACTCTTATTGAACGATTCACAATTCATGGACATTTGAACAACCTTAGAGGGCTGGGTTTTAGCTCAGGGGCAGAATGCTTTCCTAATAAGTCTGCCCTGGTTCAATCTCCAGTACAGGGGCCTGGAGGGAGGGGAAGACTGAGCACTTGTAATATCCTGAGATATGATGATTTATTGTATAAGTGTAAATTATGTAAGCATCATGGGGGTGTGGCTCAGTGGTAAAGCAGCTGAGTCCAATCCCCACTACCAAAAGAACAAAATTTAAAAACTGTAATATTTCTATACATATTACTTATTTCATAATCATTACAAGTATTTAAATGTATCTAAGTAAAACAGAAGTTAAATTTATAGTTTATTAGTATCATGAAATCTGTACTCTCTTCAAAACTGTCTAATTCTAATAAAGTACCACCACAAAACCAAATATTGGTTCACCCCTCATATAGTTTTTTTTTTTTTTCAAATACATTTAAATGACTATTTTGCCTTTCCAAACTGGTTTCAAATAAGTTAACAAATTTCCTAAAAGATTTTTGCATTATATACCTCATACGACTCTACTTTTTAAAAATATGTTTTGTTGTGGTATGTTTGTGTGTTATGCTGCAGATAAGAACCCAGGGCCTTGTGCATGCTAGGCAACAGCTCTACCATTGTGCTATATATTCCCAGTCCAACTGCTTTCTTTTTATTTTGCTGGGTCAATAACTTCTACATTATTTATTTAACTTTTAAGTTCCTTGAACTTCTCTCAGCATCTAAAATTCATCCCACTGTGTCTCATTTGATTGGGAAGTATCTAAATATTTTTCTTTGTATTGATTAATTTTTCAAATTAATGGATCTTAGAACCATCAAATCAAGATGTTTGCTTGAAATGCAATGTCTGTGACTATTTTTTTCAGAACAAGTTTCAGCAAATAAAATTTAATTTTATAAAGTTCTATATAAAACACAATATATCAAATGCTAGATAGTAAATGATAAAAACCAACCAGAATCTTAACTGTCTAATAAAACAGTTTTCAAGTTCAAAAATTTAAGATAAATATAACCAAGATATAGATCACAGAAACATAAATAATTGTCAGGAAGAATAACAGAGATAGACTGAAGAAAATAATAGAACACCATTACAAAAATATTTAAAAGAATGTTAATAATTCTAGAAACATGAATGAAAAGAAAAACTTAGAGGAGATAAAACTGTGCCACTTTTACTAAATGCTACTTGATACAAATACAACCAAAATCTAAACCACAAATTTTGCAAAGAATAGTACAGTATATTAAAAAAAAAAACTATAAGTAGCTTACACTGATACTAGTTGGATAAGAGATAAGACTGGAAAATCAAGAAAGAGCCAGATTATGAAAAACTTCATATGCCATACTAAAGACTTTTAATTTTATCTTTTAAGTACCAAAAAATCCTTTAAGACAGTGTGAAAAGGTGTGATTTGCATTTTTTAAAGTATTTTGTTTGTTTGCTTGCTTTTTTTTTTCCCCAGTAGTAAGGATTGAACCCAAGACCTCATGCATGTTAAGCAACTGCTCTAGCCCTGAGATACATTCCCACCACAAGCAACTGCTCTACCCCTGAGATACATTCCCACCCTTTTTATTTTGAGACAGGTTGCCTGTGCTGAACTCAAACTTAGAATCCTCCTGCCTCAGCCTCTTGGATTGAGTAGCTGGAATTAAGAGTCATTTGCTACAGTGCCTACTCTGGTTTCTATTTTAGAGAGAACATCAATTTGCCAAGCATCTAGAGAAGGGATTAGTTAATGGTGTGAAGTTTAAGAAGCAAGTTCAGATGACAAATCATGTTCTACTTTATCAAGCAGAGGCAGTGAAAAGAGGAGAAAAAAATAAACTGATAAATAATAGAAAAAAATGTTTTTAAAGAAATGATCAAGACAATAATGGGAGAATTTAGATTAACTTCCTAGTGTATGTCTGGTTTCAGTGGCTGAGTACCATAGAGAGATGAGAAATAAAAGAATAAAACAGATTAGAGAAGAAAATAAGAACTAAGGATTATTAGTATTTTGGAAATATGAGTCTAGAATTTTAGGAGTAAAGTCTACTTAGGAGGCACAGATTTGGAGAGCTAATGAATACAGATGACAGCTGAAGCTGAAGGACATATATTTTCTGAGCCAGGTACAGCAGTTTACCTGTACTCCCAGCTCCTTAGGAGATTGAGGCAGGAAGACTTCTAGTTTGAGGCCTGCCGTGGCAACATAGCTAAAGTGTCTCAAAAGAAAAAGAAAAAAGAAAGTGGTAGAACACTTGACTGGGTTCACAGTTCTGGAGGTGGGATAGCAGCAGGGAGTAGCGAGAATATGTTTTCCAATGGAATGTGACTGGGGTAAGAAAGAGGAGAAAACACTAGAGGAAAAAACAATTAAGGAATAGGCACAGACATCATAAAAGACCTATTTTCATTTAGTTTTATTTTTTGGTACCAGGGATTGAGTCCAGGGGTTAGCCACATTCCCAGCCCTTTATTAATTTGGAGACAAGGTCTCAATAAGTTGCTGAATCTGGCTTTGAACTTTCTATCCTTCTGCCTCAGCCTCCCATGCCACTGGGATTATAGGCATGAGCCACCTCACCCGGCATTTAAAAAAAACAAAAAACCCAACCTACTTTTAGAAAGAACACTGATCTCAATCAACAACCTAACTTTTCTCCTTAAGAAACTAGAAAAAGCAAACTAAATCAATGTAAACAGAGAAGGGGAAATAATAAACATTAGAGCAGAGATTAATAAAATTAGGAAATGATAAAGAAAACAAAATCACAAGTTGGTTCTTACATCAAAATTGACAAACCTTCAGAAAAATGGAAAAAACTCAAATTACTAAAATCCAGAATAAAAGGAGGTTATTAGTACTATCCTTACCAAAAATAAAAAGGATTATAAGAATACTATGAATAATCTTATGCAAAGTAATTAAGGCATTATAGATGAAATGGGCAAATTCTAATAAACATGAAGAGACAAAAGAGAAACTCAGAATGAACCCAAAACAAATAAAAAAGATTGAGTCAGTAATAAAATTTCCTTAGTCTAATAAAGGGCATCTAGGAAAAACCTGCAGCCAACATATTTATGATTAGAAACTGAAAACTTCCTCTGTAGAGGAAAGGAAAATACAAGGATATGTACTCTCACCAATTCCAGTCAACATTATATTGAAGCTGGGAAAGGAGGAAATGAGGAGATGTTTAATAGGTATATCACTTCAATATTGCAAAATAGAAAGATTCTAGATATCTGCTGTACAACAACTTTAAATTTTTTAACATTACATAAACATTAAGATCAAGTACGAAGTTATAGGCAGATAGGAACCAGAAGTTCTGCTGTACTACTGAATAGTAAGGTGACTATAGAACACAATAATGTATTATACATATCAAAAAGCTAGAAGAAAAGATTTTGAAAAGTTTGCACCATTAAAAAAAATGATGTTTGGGGAGCCATATATGTTTAACCTGAGTTAAACATTATATAACATACACAGATACTAAAACATCACATTACTACATTAATAAATAGGTTAAATAAATTAATATTATAAAAATAATATCAGCAAATCTTTAAAATTTTGAGTTTTAGAAGATTGTGTCTGAAATAGTATTATCAAGTGCTTGTCAACTGTCCTGTTGAATTAATACAATCTAGTACTTTTGTCGGTGAATAATAACATCAAAGGATGTATGTCAGTTCATTCACAATTGTTCCCTATGATGTTTATTTTCCTTTAACTATATCAGGGCCTCCAATATTTCATCAATTAAAGAACAAGTCTAAATGTATCTATACAACTGAAAAAGATGCTAAATTTCTTCAGCTTTTATACTTCTCTACTCCAAAATGTTAACATGTTTGTTCTCAAGAATATGTTCAATCCCTTTTTCCTCAGAAGCTTCTTGTTATTCATTAGCTAAGCCTATAAGTTACAGGCTATATAGAGCAGCAAAAATTATAAATAAATGTATTAACAAAATGATCACTTACAAATTTTCCACTTTGACTGCCCACACCCTTAAAGCAATGAAACAGCATCTATGGATGCTCATTTTGCCTTCGGTTTCTTGATTACTGTTAACCCAAACACAATGCCAATTGGCCACAAATTAAACTACATTAGCAAAATATGCAATATTTCATGAAGTCACAGAAAATGTACCCGAAAAATTATTGGAGTCATATACAATCTTGAAGAAATAAAATCAACAAAGTGAGACACTAGATTTAAAAAAAGGAGTATTTTTCAAGCTCAAAGGATAAAGGAAGGTGCTTGGGAAAGCTAAAGAAATCCTACCACATTTTTACAAGATTGATCCTCATTATAATTCACAAAAATGTGGGGCTCTGGTTTGTGGCTCAGCAGTAGAGTGCTTGCCTTGCATGTGTGAGGCACTGGATTTGATCTTCAGTACTACATACATACATACATACATACATACATATACACACACACACACACACACACACACAGGTATTGTGTTATGTACAATTAAAAGAAATTTTTTTTAAATTTCACAAAAATGAGAAGTGACAGTATTTGCCTTACATGCTGATTCAGAATTCATCCCAGGAAAAGATGCAACTCCACCATAAAACCTGAGTCAAACTAGACACAATTTAAAAGGCTGTCTGCAACCTACACACTAAGTGAAACATAAGGGTACATAATAAAAGTATACAATTCATTAATAAATCAAAATTCCAAAAAACAGAATTCACATTCCAAATGGGGGTGAGATGTAGCAAATTCCTAATGTAGATATTAATCACTAACTGCCCTGGCAAGAGATAACTCAAAAGAACTAGAAAAACTATTTGCATACGTAAAAAGACTTTCAGAAACTTAGAACATTATTATCATTCTGCCACACAGAGAGACAATAAAAGCCAAACTGATGAACTACATTGACCTTCATCCTCCTATAGGCAATCTACAAAGTTTTCACTGAGGTGTTGAACAACTGACTCACCACACATCCCTGGGTTTCATATAATCAATAGAACATGCTAGCTTTCAACTGGAATTATCTACAAAAGGCAACTTTTGTAGAGATAAATCAACCACCAGAGAAGAGTCTAATAAAACTTACCATTGTGTATTGCATTCAGCAACTCTGAGAAAGCTTTTAAGTGAGGAAAAAAGGACTTCAGGTTAAGATCATTTTCAAATACACAAAAGAAATACATAGGCACAGACTACATCAGAATAATAAAATTTCATTAAGTCTCTCCTTGAACTATTATAACTTCAAGCTTCACTCAGTTTTTATATAACAAAGATTTCTAAACACTGTATTCCATTTGCCAATATATTACGTGCTAAACTGAGATGCTAGATTTATTGCCTTTATGGTGACAATTTCTTAGTGTAATAAATATATATCTTTATAAATAAATATATATCTTTAAATCATTTTTTAAAATATGTCAATGTCTTGATAAAAATGTGTCTCTATAAGTTGTAATTCTATACAGGTAAATCTACAGTAGGACACGTACAACAGTATTTATTACAATGAAAAAACCTCATTATATCATGTCAAACATTCTCATTTCCCAACCTTCAGTATAAGAAGTCACAACATGTGCAGAATCTAAGCCAATGCACAAATACTGAAAATTTTTATTAAGACTAATGGAAGCCAAAATACTGAAAATATTTTATGAAAGGGCAGAAGTCACAATTCTACAATGGAAGTACTTATATTAAAAGGCCAACAACAACTTAAATTTGCCCACAATTTGACTGTAATACAATATTGAACATAAGACAAAGCTGTTATGTTATCTTTGAAGAAACAAATCTATTAAATTAAAAACTGTATTTTGAAAAATAAAATTCAGAGGTTCAAAGGTAGACAAATATACTAGAAAAAGCACTAAAGTAAAAGTCAAAAAGCCAGGGTTACCAACCCAGTTGGACAACTTACTAGTTGTTGGACAAGCTCCATCATGCCGATACTGCATGGAAATTTCTGTTGGGAGGGAGAAGAAAGAAATCAGCAAAGAAATTGCCAGTGACTCAAAGGGAGAATAAGAAATAGACTAGAAAAATGTGGGAAATCCAACTAAAAGGCTAGCTAAGTGGGTCAAACCAAACTGCAGGAACAAAAATTTAAGCTAACAGGATATGAGAGGAAGAGAACCAAACATAATGGAATTTTCACAAATTTATTTTATGTAACAAAGGGTAAGGAAAAGGCAAAAAGGCTTATAAACAAAACTGTGTAACAAGTATCTGATAACAAATGACTTCATTAATGAGAGAATAGTTAGCAATGAGACTTTAGATAATTCATTAGATGGCAACAATTTATCAAATACAGTTTAATACTGTGGCTGACTAGAAATTACAATTTAAGAATTATAATTAGTTTATACATAAGCAAATCCATAATGACTTATACAACAGTATAAAACTCATTAAATTACACTTAGTTCACTTCCTTATACCTTTTATTTTTGACAAAGATAGTGAATAAATGAGATATTACTCTTACTATTTTATTCCACCCAAATGAGGAAAACAAGCAGAGTGACCTGAAACAATAAAACAATGCTTAAAAGTAAAAGCTGCTCAGAATATGGAAAATAAATTTCAATATGGCATGCTAAGGGAAAAATAAATGATAAAACCAAGATCAAGATAGTGAGTGACTCAAAAGATCTGGCTTGCTAGGAAGAACTGATAGTCCCTTAAAGCTAACACTTGGCAAAAAGTTAAAGGGATAGCTGGGAATTCCCTGGATATTACTTAACCAAAAGATGCCCCTTAGGAACTGTATGTACAAGAGAGGTTCCCAGAACCATCACTCACACATCTGCCAACATATGTTCCTCATAAATCTAGTCTAACCATGTCTACTCTGAGTAACTTGAGGTAGAAAGAAAGACAAAGCAAGGTAAAAACAAGCCAGCACACACCTGTAATTACTGTAATGTTTGGAGAAAAAAAAAAGTTACATGAAATGCAGTTTTAAAAATTCAAACATTTAGTCAAGTTCAGAACAATCATCTAGAAACAATTTAGGCTTTGGCTTAACTCCTTCCCAGGTGACACTCAAAAATGAGGCATCGTGGGGAATTCTCCATCTTAATGCCTCATTAACAAATATAATACTAGTAAGATTTAAAAGGGTAGGTGGCTGCTGAGGTGTTTGACATCGTCCATTATATAAAAAAATAGCAGCTGTTTGGAATATTGATGAAAAATAATCAAAGGACATTCATAATAGCAGAAGTATTTTAGTGATGGGGGAAAAAACTGAAATATGGCTAATCTGGCCTTTAATCCAGCACTTCTATAATTGTTGTTGTTTTTTTGGTATCAGAAATTGAACCCAGGAGCACTTAATCTCGGAGCCACATTCCCAGCCCTTTTTATTTTTTTAGATAGTTGGCCAGGCTGGCCTCAAATTTGAAATCCTTCTGCTTCGGCCTCCTGAGTTTACAAGCATGTGCCACCATGCCTGGCCTGGTAAATTGAGCACTTTTACAGAAAGGCAACCATGGTATGGCACTAACAAATACTCCAATCGTCCAAAACCAAAATAAAATCAGGGAATTTTCCAAACGAACAAATTCCAAGTTATTTCCTAGACTCAGGAGTATGTAATGTGATATATAATTTTCATTTATGACCCTAGATAATCAAGGTTTGTAAAATTGTGAACTGGAGTC
Source organism: Urocitellus parryii (assembly GCF_045843805.1). Lineage (NCBI taxonomy): Eukaryota > Metazoa > Chordata > Mammalia > Rodentia > Sciuridae > Urocitellus > Urocitellus parryii. The sequence continues at coordinate 63,444,141 of NC_135539.1, read as the reverse complement.
AGTAAGATACATTTAATATTATGTTCACAAACTGCCCTAATCCCTAGTCTACATTAAGAGAGTTTATTGGACTAAGATTTGTATCTTTATAATTCCCTTATTTGCTTGCAGAATCAATACCACTAATAGAACTACTTTACCAGGGAAATACCTTTCAGTTTTATTTTACCAACCTAAATAGAAATGATATAGAAGTATGTTTAATAAGGAAACTGACAGTTCTAAGGGCTTATACTCAAACTCTCTAACCTTTAATTTTAGTAGAAGTTGTAACAACTTGTTCTATAAAATTGATCTCAATCAAGAGAGCATATTTCCAAAATCTCCTTTTGTAGCATTTATCACCACTAAAGAGTTTCACCCCTGAAATACATTTCCAAATAGCTGATCTTAGGAACAATATGGCCCGAGTGCTATCTATATTTAACAACTTAAGTCTTAGATTTGGTGAATTACACTTTTTGAAAAGAAACAGTACACTACAAGAAAATAAGTTAATACTAAATATGTTGACCTCTTGTCATTTGATGAATGAGATGTTTCTCAGAGAAAATAACATCCTGATTTTTGTTTTGGAAAAAATGTTGCAGAACTTTCACTTTAGTAAATCATAAATTCTTATAATATAATGAAGATAAACCCCAGAAAAAGGAATAAGACAAGTTCAGCATGTTAACTCTTCCAAATGCTACAGTACTCAAAAGACTGGGTACCTAGTTGTTCGGATCCCAATAAAATATCTGTAGGAAGAAATTCAATCAAAATCTTAATATAATCTAAAAGTCAAAACGTGAACAACCTATAGCAGTCACTCAAAACAAAATACGAATAATAATTCTTACAAGTCATTATAAAACATTAGGCCATTTATCAGGGTGTACTTCAATTCTAATGAAAATGTTACAATCCAAACCGTTTGATCAGATAAAATTCCTGTAAACTCCTTATTTGGTCAAGGAATTTCTATTCTAATTTTATCTAGAAATTCTAGGATAAATATCTACACTCTACTACAATTAGAACCCGTTATGATGGAATTCTGATTATTGTTAAAAGTCACGCTTTTAACAATTCCAAGAGATAATCACATCATTAGAATCTGATTCTACTTCTGTTTTATGTCCCAGTATGATAAAATAGGAGAAATAGTAATACTAATAGCAGCTGTCCTATCTGGAATGAACTATAGTACCTAAAGGTAAGCATTCTTTAGAAACATTTAAGTGCTCAAACATAACGCTATTACCATTACTATAAGCTAAATGGGGCAAAAGTTTTTCTTTTCAACTAAAAGAAATTTTTTAAATGAACGCTATTACCATTACTATAAGCTAAATGGGGCAAAAGTTTTTCTTTTCAACTAAAAGAAATTTTTTAAATGATAAGTTACCAAAATTAAGACCAGAATGCTTACTGTAGGAGAAAGACCACCATTAGGTGATTATTTATTCAGCCTGTGGAATTCAATTCTCCAGGAAACCATCCTACCGTATTTAACCAATATTACCAACTATGCTAAAAACTCAAGCTTCTTATTCCTATTAGGCTTATACCCTAAACATACATTTACTTTCTCTTCTGGTAATATTGTTGAACTTCATTTTGTGCTATTCTGAAGGAAAATTCAATATCTTTGTGGGTTTTTTTCAAACTTAATAATACTTCTTATCCTCATAGACTATGATGCTACACCAAAAGCCTTAAAAATAAAATAGTTTAACTTGCAGCCTAACGATAAACACTTAGAAGATCAAGTATAAAAATCACATGAGATACCATTACCCACATGATATGCACTCAGTGCTTAGTACTAGTAGTCATTCCTTTTTTTTGAAGACATGTTTAGTGTTTATTATCTTCAAAGCACTATGTTGGCAGTAGGGACAGAGCAATGAACATGACAAACATAACAGAACTAGTATTAGAGTGGATGTTATGGTATAACATCATGCCAACATGTGCTTACAAGGGTCCTCTCTACCATTACTAAATTATCAACTTACTTGACATTAAAGCAAATCATTCTTATAGAAGAAGTATCATAAAAACAATTTGGGGGGTGGCAGGGTTCTGGGGATTGAACCCAGAGGCGCATAACCACTGAGCCACATTCCCAACCCTTTTAATTTCTTATTTTCAGACAAAGTGTCACTAAGTTGCTGAGGCTGGCTTTGAGCTTATGATGCTCCTGGTCTCAGACTCCTTAGTTGCTGGGATTACAGGCATGTGCCACTGTGTCTGGCATGAAAACAATTTTTGATAATGCAGTGCACAGTAGACATTTCCTCCTTTATACTTATTTATATGGGAGAAAGATCCCTATTCTTACAATTACTAAATGCCTTCTCAATTTAATATTAGTCTAATGGAAAAGTTAACTTTTCATATGAGAAGAAAATATTGTTGCTGAAAGTTAAATTACTGGTTCAAATTTACTCATGGATTCTCTCTGCTTAAAGTATGACTGACATTATACTACTGTGGCTTTAGGCCCTCAACAGCAAACATCTGTCAAATTTCACAATTCAGTGAATACACATACCTCTACCACTTAGAGCTATAATATCTGTCTCAAGTTTCTTTTTCTATATAATGAGTAATAAAAATTCTATATAATGAGTAATAAGACTAAATGTTTCTTAAATGCTTAACAGTGTGTGGCACATACTGTCTATTAGTAGTCAGTAATTCTTAACTTATACTCAAGAAGCCATTAATTCCTAAATATACATGACAGTTTGCTAAGTTTCTTCTAGATAAGAATACTTTTTACAATGAGTTTTATCTGATACTCTAATAATGTGTATAGAACTAAAGAATAGGGCTGGGGTTGTGGCTCGGTGGTAGAGAGAGCACTTGCCTAGCATGTGTGAGGCACTGGGTTTGATTCTCAGCACCGCATATAAATAAATTAGTCCATTGACAACTAAAAAATATTAAAAAAAATAACTAAAGAATATATTATGTCAAATAGCTTTAAGTGAGAGATAGTATTCCATAATTATTGCTTAACAAAACTACAATCTTCAGAGTGATTTTTAACATAACTTCCAACTTCCTTGGCAAGCTCAATTTGTTATTTACTTTTGTGAAATAAGGTATCTCTGGGAAAGCACCCATAAATTACCATGAGCAAAAAATAAGATAAAGGAATTACAAATCCATTTTTTAATGCCACAGATGTACCACAAACAATGATTCTCTAAAAGTAACCATCCCTTAAGAAACAGCTTGCCATGCCCAAAATCTCCCCTAAATCTGTAACAACTAAGAAGATCTTTTTAGGGATATAAGTTAATATTTAATTACACTAATCTGAATATATGTGCTAAAATTCAGGAATTTTCAGGGTTGGAGGATATATAGCTCAGTGGTATAGCATTCGCCTAGTATGTGCCCCTAGGTTCCAGTCCCAGTAATGCAAGAATCAAAAACAAACAAACAAAAACAAAAAAAATCAGCAATTTTCAGACTGAAAATTCAGACTATGCTTCAAAATTATTGAAGATCGCTCTCCACTAAAGCAAATTTAGGCTTAATTTTCTCAATAAAGTACTCAATCTGATTACTATGCCTTTTGCTAAAAAGAATATGAACCCAATTTTTTATAAGTAGATTTATTTAAATTTAGTTCTGGTCTCACAGTGGGGGAAGAGGGCATGCACACACAGGGTGGGGTGTGTTCTGGCCTACAGGTACCAAAGCTGTTTATTAGAAATAAAAAGAAATCCCTGGCTGTGTAATCCTGGGCAACTTATCTACCTCTCAAAGTCTCAGTTTTATCAGCTACAAAATACACACAATAACAACCCTTTATACAAAAAGTTGTTAAATAATAGTAAGTATAAACTTTTAACAAAATCAAATACATCACAGACGATAGTTGCATTTACTATTCATCATATCTCCTCTTTACCTATAATGCTCCTTTCTTTTTTGAAATAGCCGTTCTTATGTTTGCTAATAAGGTTTGCATTTCCACCACTAAAAAAAATTCAAAATTGTGCATTTATAAAATATATAATGTGAAATATAATGACCATCCATCGAATTGTACTGGTTTCTCTATACCTATCTCTACTCCCCATCAACAAATATAACAAACATAACCAACAATAGTTAATCTTAGCTAAAGTCCTATTATTTCAATAAGAAATATAAAACCAGAAAAGACAAAGTTCATAATCAATATTTCTTGAAAACCATTTACCTCATATTCAAGATCCAATTTAAAAAGATAACACTAACACGTCAGTTAATATTAAAACTGTTAAGCATCTGTTTTTTTTTTTTAAAGAGAGAGTGAGAGAGGAGAGAGAGAGAGAGAATTTTTAATATTTATTTTTTAGTTCTCGGCAGACACAACATCTTTGTTGGTATGTGGTGCTGAGGATCGAACCCGGGCTGCACGCATGCCAGGCGAGCACGCTACCGCTTGAGCCACATCCCCAGCACAAAGCAACTGTCTTAAAAACATGTATTTTCAATAATCTTTTAAAAACTGAAAATATTCATATACAAACTAAAAGTAACAGAAGCATACCAACGATATGAACAACATAAACTCATGTGTACTATAATAAAAATAATGGTAAAATCACTAAACATACTTGAAAACAAAAAATCAAATTATTTTAATAAATTATTTTAATAATCCTGAAAATGTGATTGCTAAAAATATTCTAGATAAAATAATTCACAATATTTGTGTGGAAAAATTATTGAGACAGTAAAGGCAAAAAGTGAAGTTTAGAGAAAGTGAGTTCAAAATACTAGACCCTCCTAAGAGTTAGTGGGTAAGCCTCCTGCCCCTCTCTTAGGCAGTATACTTTTGTTTCAATAAATCCCCTTTTATTGTCTCAAAAAAAGAAAAAGGGAAAAAAAATGCCAAAAATTTCACATTCTAAATATGAATTCTGGGTTGGTCTTTAAAATACTAGAAAAGTAAACCAAAAACACACATAAGAAATGGATTCTAGGTGTTTCTAAGTAATAAATGACCGGATAAACTGTTCAGCCTACTTTTAGATAAGTAACATCAGATTAGTACCAAACATTTAAATACCAAATTATGTTTCTAAGATTGTAAGATATTTTTACTTTCTTAAGAAATAAAAAATTAAGAACTGTCATGCTAATTAGATAACACTTAGTAATTCAAAATATTATCATAATAACTGTTTAAAACTTTTTGGGGTACAGAAGTGGGCTGAGGTGAGAGAGAATAATGATGGGCAAATCCCTACCTGAACCAACTGGAGATGAGCCAACACTAAGACTCTGTAAACTTCCATTCCTGAGCAATGTAGGAGATTTCTGGAGACTAGAGCTTGTTACGCTTCCTGCAGCTGAGGCTACAGATGATGTTGGTGAAGCAGAAGAAACTGAGAGATGAGAAACATTCTCTTGATTTTTGTTTCCTTTGGGTCTACCAGGCCCATGCTTACTTTGTTTATTTCCTTTTCTTTTCTTTTCCTTTATAGTTTCTTCTTCTATGCCAGAAGTTTGAGCCCGCTTATATCCTGCTGTAGGAAGGCTGGAACTACCCAAATCTCCAGGTGAATTTTCAAAGCTTTTAGGCTGTGCAATAGCTGAGGTCGCAGGGTGACCAATTAAGGAACTAAAACTATTTACCCCCCCTTCCTGGCTTCCAGACTCTCCTTTATGTACATCTTTGGTTGATGATGACTGTTGGGAGTGAGTATAACTGTCATTACGCAGATCTGAGTCTGTAAAGCTCAAGAAATCTTGGGGAGACTGCACTGAACTTCCAGAAGATGATTTTACACTGCCTGGAGTTCCTGAAAAACTGCCTGTAGTAAAAAATAAAAAAAGGGGGGGAGAAAAAATTGGATGCAAAAGTTCCCATGAATAGTAGACGTGAAACAATCATCAAAAAGAAGAGAGGACTTTTTAAAAACTTAACTATAAAATTAAGGACATCAGTATTATAACAAAGCAAGATTTGAAAAGGGTTACCTAAAATTATCTTCATTAAAAACACTTGTCATTTTATAGTGTTAAATATTCACTTTTAAATTGCAAGTTATCATTTATATAATTACTAATATATAAGTTTTATTTAACCTACCTTTTACCACAGCACTCCTCAGTCATCCCTCCACACCACCACCACCACCACCACCATCCCACCCTACCCACAACACCTTGGATAGGCTTGATGAAGGACTAAAGAAGAAGCAAAGTCACCTTCTGACAGTCAAGCAAGACCCAACAAGGCCACAATCTGACCTTGCAATGTCTGGCAAATCTAATTTTTCAAATACTTTAAGATATGATTATAAATGTTCCCCAAAATACAATAACCACCCAAAATATTTCTTGGGTTATAATTTCTAAGTTTTTACTTTAAGACAGAACAGTGATTGCTATTATTCAGCTGAATCTACCCAAAGAAAACATGGATATGATAAAATAATGGTAACAAGTAGTCTAATTTACATCTTAAATTCTCTCGGTCCACTTTCTGTGAAACTACATAAAGAAAAGTCCACCACTAACATTCTCCTATTCCTTTTAGGGAAGGAAAAATAATGGGAAAGACAGTTTTTATGAACTTCTTTCACAATTCTTATTTTTTCCTTACTATCCAAAGAACAGCTCACCATGGCATTTTGTGATATAAGAACCTCAAGGTTCTTATTACCTGGTGGAAAATTAATATAGTCTGTAAGGAAATAAAGGTTTGGTTCACCAAATCATCTTATGAAACCACTTCTATGCTTGCCAAATGAAGTAGGCAAATGTTTAGACTCAGTTGTGACTACACATATTATTTATTTCATAAAACCAGACTAAATTGTATTTCAACTAGAGTGTTTCAAAAGAAAAACTCTTAAGTATTTTATTCAAGTAGAAAGGAAAGGAAATTTTAAACTAAGTATTAAATTTTATTGTAGACTATATTCATAATTAATCTCAACAAATCAACCTAAATGTTTACAAAGATTTTTTCCTTTACACACAAAAATTTCTTTTCAAATTAAGTCTCAAGGTTTTCATTTTTTAAAGTTTAACATCCTCTGAAATGGCTGTTTAAAAAGTATTAATAGGGAGCTGGGGTTGTGGCTAAGCAGTAGAGTGCTCACCTAGGCCCTGGGTTTGATCCTCAGCACCACATAAAAATAAATAAACAAAATAAAGGTATTGTGTACAACTAAGAAATAAATATTTTTTTTAAAAAGTATTAGTAGTTCTAAAACTTCACTATTTTAAGAATACATCTGTTGTATTAATTTAGAAAATATTTGTACTTATATGAGCATTTTCAGGCATTTGTACAGAAAAACATAGTAAGAGGCCATTCACATTACATCAGTCATTTAAGAATTATTCCAATTTCCCATGTAAGTAGCAAGTTATAAAGAAATTGTTTTTGTTTTAGTGGTGCTAGGGATCAACCTAGGGCCTTGTATAAAGAAGTTCTTATACATTCTGATCTGTTACCATCTTTCTTCTAAAACTTTGTGGTTGTTTTTATAGATGGTATTAAAAGATCACTGCATACTTTAATAGTATATGTAATACTTTAAATGTATATTTTCTGAAATTCATATACTACCTGCTATGAAGAAATCAACTAATTATATTAAATACCTTACCTCTAAATTTCAGTGTTTAAAACTTTTACAGATTATCTTAGATATAACATATAATTGTTAACCATGTTTTAATACTGAAAAGATTCTTCAAATATTATGAAGTTCCCCAAGAATGGGTGATTTCTCTTCCAAACAGATTAATACTTCATGGATTATTAAAATTTTTAAATGTAAGTGGGTTTATTGGCACAAGCCTGTAATTGAGCTACTTGGAAGGCCTAAGCAGAGGATCACAAGTTTATGGCCAACCTCTATAACTTACAAGACCCTGTCTCAAAATTTAAAAATAAAAACAGGGTTGGGGGTATAGGGCGCCTGCCTAATATGCACCAGGCCTTGAGTTCCATTTTCACTACTGAAAAACTTAAAAATGTGATTTAACAGTTGGAAATAAAGTATCAACTGCAGAAATATAACTGAATTCGGACAGTATCACCCTCAAAATGTGAATGAAGTTATTACATATAAGCTTATTTAAGGTTTCACTATTTTTATTTTCTTCAAGGTGGCACACTAGTAACAACAAATGTTAAATTTTACTCAAATAAAATAATAAATCTGGCATTTGATTTTATACTTAAATAGACACACACACAAAAAAAAATCCGGGACCTGAAAAAATTACTACTTGTATAAATATGTGAATATACTTTATAAGGAGAGGTCAGCAAACTAAGTAATCTACATATTCAAATAATGTTCTGCTAGATTTTCTTTATAAGTTTATTATTAGCAGAAGTTTCATAGGGTAATTTTCTTTTCTCATTTACTTCTAGGGGAAAAAGTCCTTTGGGGACACGTATGGTATATTTTCCTCCAACATTATTAATGTTTCTAACTGTCCAAATTTTACATTCATATTAAAAATGATAAAAACCAATCAGGGTTATGCTTTCTAAATTTTAGCTGTAGTCAGGCCTAGTGATACATGCCTGTAATCTGAGTGACTCAGGAGGCTGAGGCAAGAGGATCCAAATTCAAGGCCAGCATAGTCAACTTTGCAAAACTGTCAGAATAAAAATTTTACAAAGGGACTGGGTGATTATGTACTATAATTAATCTAATGATATGGAACTTTCAAAAAGTTTCAAAAAGGGACTGGGGATGTAGCTCAGTAGTAAGAGCAGCCCTGGGTTTAATCTCCGGTAACGCAAAAATCATCCTGGGTTCAATCTCCGGTACCACCAAAATTAATTAATTTGGCTGAGTTACTTTTCTCTCTCTAAAACAGCATATCCATTTAATTCTGACATTTGGTTAAAAAACAAACAGTATTTGTAACATACTTTTAGTTTATATAAAATTCAAATTTAACTGGATATCCTATAACAGCCTAACTACAGAAGATATAAAGCTGAGTAAAATTTTACTTCAAACTTCAAGCCTCACAATAAATGCACTATTGATCAACAGTTACAATGTACTGGATTCCCTAAAAATTGTTCAATCCTCTAACAATTGTTCTAATGTTTAACTGTTCTAATATTTAATTATGGTTCTAGTGTTTAATTAGGAAAGGTAAGTAAAAACAATTTACAGAAAAGATTGTTATAAAGGGTAGAAAGAAAAACTCCCATTTTTATTGTTTCTTTCCCCAGTCTTAACCTTTATTCTACAACTAAACATAAAAACTACATTTTAACTTTTTAAGCATAAATTATAACATAAAGATACCAAAAGTTCCAGAAATATTTTAACAGAAAATACTAGACTTCAAAGTAACCTTACTGTATCATCTAATTATATAATAGTCCAGAACAATTCATTAATTATAAATAAAAAATAAACTCTTTTACAAAATAAAAGTACTATTCACCATAATCAGAACAAGTGTTTTAATTAAAATATCATGATTAATACCTTGTGGAAATGGGCTAGCTGCTGACACAGTTGTTCCTGGATTTCTTCCACCACCAGGTTTTCTTCCCCTTTGACCTGAGCTATGAGCTGAAGATTTCTTCCCTTTGCCCTCTGACCCTCTAGCCTCTGAAACATCTTTTCCACTAGACGTGTGTGCAGAGACTTCCTGGAAATTTGCATTTGTAAATCGTGCCGTAGTATCTTCCAAGCGCTTCAATGATCCAGATATAGAGTTGTTGCTAGTGCTTGTGTAAGTCTAACATTTTCATTAAAGGAAGTAAAAGGAAAAAAAGAACTGATTACATTTAGATACAGAAAACAATACATGGCACATTAATAATAATTACTCAACTTGTAAGATAAACTTATGAAACTTTCAGTAGTACAAATAAGTCCCTCTGTTTAAGAAAATTATGTAAAAACAATTCAGTATAGTATACCTTTTTCCCCCCCAGTGGCAGACCTGAGGCTGAAAGCCAGGGCTTCACACATACTAAACAAGCACACTTCCATCGAGCTATATCCCTAGAACTATTATTAAAAACAAAAACAAAAAAACTATACATAATGCTTTGCTATCTGAGAGCCAGATTGCAGCAATTAATAAAGGTACATATTAATCATATTTATTAAGTGACATCAAAGGTATCACTTCTCAAGCAACAACATTTTTCACAACACATTATCTCCTAGCCACAAAATCATAATAAGCTTTAGTGTACAAAGTATGAAGGCAATATTTAGAACTAAGGTACTACAAATCTATTAGGGGACTATATCCATTATATGGCTCTTGCACAGTATAAAGTAAGACTTTTCAAAGCATTCAGATGAAGGCTCCTTTTAAAAAAAGAAAAATGTCTTTGAAACAGAAATCACTTCTTCCCAAGTATTAGTTGGAGAAAAAAATTATAATTACAGAGTTAATATTTTTATTAAAAAGTGATTTTCAAATACCCCACACTTTGATCAAGATATATGATTAGGGAAAAAACAAGATAAGGATTCCACTGAACCACTAGTTTTCAATGATCATTTTAAATACAAGGTATGTACAAAAAATGGAAATTAAAAGACTAAGTCATAGTTACATTCACACAAGCATCTAAAGCACCCGGTGCATTTAAGTTCACTAAGTGCCTTGAACAGAACTGATCATTCGTGTGTATACACATATGTGTATATTTATATACACACATATATATGTATATATATTTCATTTTTATTTATTCACTTATATATTTTAGGGTACTGAGGATTGTAACCAAGGGTGCTTTAATAATGAGCTACATTCTTAGTCTTTTCTTATTTTCAGATGGGGTCTCACTAAATTGCTGAAGCTATCCTGGAACTTATAATTCTCCTGCCTCAGCCTCCTGAGTCTCTGGGATTACAAGAGTGGGCCACTGTACCTGGTTAATATTTTTCACTTTAAATCTCTAAAAATGGGGGGGGTTCCCTAAAAATACACAAATGTGAATTTCCCATAGAAGAAATTTTAAAAATGAGAAAGTGATGAAGTTTCAGAACGGTTTATATTTTTAACAAAATCAATGTTCAAAAAGAAGAAATATCCTCAGCACCACAGGAACAACAAAAAAAAAAAGGAATATGAGAAATCATCCAACGCTGTGAAAAGTAAACCTTCTTTACTGCTATTTTCCTGCTACTTGTGCCCAGCTGCAACTCCCAAACCCATCATCTCTCTTCCAATAACAGATATCATCAAATACAAAAAACATGAGCTCATAAAAACAAAACAGTCACTATTCTAACAAACTATAATCCACAAAGAACAAAGGTTTCAAAGTAAGTATGGCCATTTAACAAACCAATCACATTAAGCTGATGAAACTTCATAGCTTACTTTAGAGACATGAACCTTTTCCATGCTAGGCAGGTCAATTTGGAAAACTACCCCACCTCGTTTTTCAAATACTTTTTTTTCAAATTACTTGAGTTGATCATAAGGTTCTCCATTCCTCTCACATCTGATCCTTGTATAACCTAGTGAAGTTTAAAAGTCATCTAAGAAAAAACAGTGGTTTTCTTCACTCATGTACGATGTTCAAGTATAAAATAAAGGCTAAAGAGAAAATGTGGTGGAGTACTATGAATGGAAATATACTATTCACTTCCACAAAACAACCTGATTAGGGGTGGGAAATTTACCCATTTATTGAACAGAATATCATTACTTCCACCCTAAAGTATGACTATGTTCATAAATTCAATAAAAATATTACATTTGGAAGAAAAGGTACTATAAAGAAAGCAATGAAAGAAACAATCAAAATTCAGTAACAAATATCACATTAAAGCCATAACTGAACACTTTTTTTTTTTTTTTTTAATTAACAGTACTGAACCCAGGGGCACTCCACCACTGAACTTTGGCCTAGTCTTTTTTTTTTTTTTTTTAATTTTGAGACAAAGTCTGGCTAAGTTGTCCAGGATGGCCTTGAATTTGCCATCTTCTTGCCTCAGTCTCCAAGTAGCTGGGATTAAAGGTGTGTACCCCTGAACCCAACTGAACATTTTACTTTAAAACAAGAACCCATACCTTTTAAGTTTCCAAAAATATCAGACTTCCTAATATGGGGGGAGAGGAAGTTAGCCAAGGATGTTAAGGGGAAAAAAATTCACATAATGATTTGCCCCTCCAAAGATACACAGGTTTCAGAGGAATCTTCACCTTAACTCCATATTGAAAGTTAATTTACAAGTACTTTTTCAATAATGTGCTAAGATAATTATAATACTAGGGAATTCCACTACAAACAATCAACTCAAAATCAAGAAGATTTAAAAAATTAAAAAAAAAAAAGCAAAGGGAAATGAAAAGGGCTGAATGAGACAATGAGCAAGACTGAGACTAAATTCACAAAGCCATTGGTTTCTCAGATTCTCATCCTAAATGCTTCTCACAGAGTAACTCACATAAAAATATAATTTGGACCACAAAATGCAAACTACTTCATTTGGTACTTGCTTATAGTTTAGACTGGCCTGTCCCTGCCAAAGAAGCATGTGTCTAAAGGTTTAACTAACTGCCACCTTGTGGTGCGACCAGGAGGTGGTACAACCTTCGGGAAGTGGTAGAACCTTTAGGAAATGGGGCCTAATGAAAGGAATTAGGTCAATGGGGGCATGCTCTTCAAGGAAATGTTGGGAAGTAGTTCCTTCCACCCCCCCCCCTCTTCTTTTCTGCCACCATGAGGAAAGCAGACCTTTTCGATCATTAGCTTTGCCATGATGTAATGTGCCACAATGGGGACAAGGAACAGGCTGAACCTCTGAAACTGTGAGCCAAAATAAACCTTTCCTGCTTACAAGTTAATGGTTTAAGTTAGTTTATCATAGTGATAGAAAAATAACACAGTACTCAGCTAAAGAAAATAGTCTTGCCGGGTGCAGGGACGCAGGGATGCAGTGGCGCACGCCTGTAATCCCAGCGGCTCAGGAGACTGAGGCCGGAGAATTGAGAGCTCAAAGCCAGCCTCAGCAACTTAGCAAGGTTCTAAGCAACTCAGTGAGACCATGTCTCTAAATAATATTCAAAAAAAGGACTGAGAATGTGGCTCAGTGATTAAATGCCCCTGGGTTCAATCCCCACTACCCCACCCCACCCCCACAAAAAAAAAGGAAGAAAATAGTCTTTTCGTTCTTTCTCCTTAAAGATAAAACTGGGGGCTGGGGATGTGGCTCAAGCAGTAGTGCGCTTGCCTGGCATGCATGTGGCCTGGATTCGATCCTCAGCACCACATACCAACAAAGATGTTGTGTCCGCCAAAAACTGAAAAATAAATATTAAAAAAAAATCTCTCTCTCTCTCTCTTAAAAAAAGAAGGATAAAACTGGATTATTTGGTTGTATTGAGTCTCCAACTTAGTGTGTAAATATATAGGTCTATATTGTGATTTGCAATGAGTAATTTAGAATGCATATAATATTTTAGTGGCTAAGTACAATTATTAGTTCTCTAAGAAGATACAACCCCAATATACCTACTCAATAGCACTAATGAGAAACAAAAATATATTTCCAACTTCAAACAAAAATTTTACATTACATTTAGAATCAAGTAATAATTCTGTAAGAGGTAATCAACACTTGATGTGATTTTTTTTTTAAAAAAAGGTATGGGTGTCTCAGATTATTCTATAAGGCTCTGTTATCTACTGTTGAAAAAGGAGGCAGAAGGAAGAGGAATGACAAGGACGTGCCTTTAAACATTAGTAAACAGAATATAGAATATGGTGCTTAAAAATTTTAAATTATGTACTATTCAAGCATATCCATAAGTTTTAACTAGGCCAAGCCTGAAAACACAGCACACAAATTATCTAACACTGAAAGAATGAAGACATTTTAAATAAACAACAACAATAACAACAACACACCCACACACAAAAAAAAAACAGTGATTTGTGGAACAACTTTAAGCATCCTAATCTACATTATGTTGGAATACCCAAAGAAAAATGGGAAGGGAGAAATAATACCAGAAAAAATTACATAACTGATGAAAACATTAAGCCCACAGATTTATGAAGCTTAACTAACCCCAATCACATGAAACTACCCAAACCCGATCATTATCAAACTGCTTATTTACTGTTAGGTAGCTAGTCAGCCATGAATTCAGGAACAGGAAAAGGACAATAAAGAGTGACTGAAAATGACAGAGAGCCTAATGGAACAGGCAAGGGCCTGGAGGATGGGGACCTGGTATGTCAAAACCATCCTTGCCGTAATTATGTCCCTTAAGAAAACTGTTTCAAGATCCTATCATACCCAATCAGGTAGCCAGGATCCTCCCTTACAACTGAAATTATGTCACAATCATCTCTCACAAAAACTTTGCTTAGGGCTAGTCAAAAGGTAATAAGCAGGTTAAGGGAATATGAGAAATTAAGGCAAAAACAATAGGCCCTGGAAATCCTTAAAAATCCCTGACTTGGTGAAGGCCACTGCCACTCTTCTTGTCCAGAGAACCCACTTTGACCCTTTCCTTTCTTCATGTTCCCTTTCCTCCTATTAATTTTGCTATTCTTTTACTGAATCTCTTGTCTTGCCTAGAATCCTCTCAAGTAAAAACACAAGAATCCAAGGTGGGGACATCCTCAGTTGCCTTGCTTGGGCTCTGCCAGAGGGTCTTCTCTACATTTATCATTTTTGGAATGTCATAAGCACTACAAAACAACGATAAAGATGAAACCAGCTGGGTGTGGTGATACACACCTGTAATCCCAGCTACTAGGAGGATCACCAAGTTTGAGGTCAGCCTTGTAACTTAGTGAGACTTTAATCTCAACATAAAGAAAAAATAAAAGGGCTGAGATTGTAGCTCAGTAGAAAAAAGCACCTAATTTTAATCTGCAGTACCTCCAAAAACAAACCAACCAAAACGATCTCCATGAAAACAAAGCACCTAGAAAAAAAGAGAGTAGTAAAAGAAACAAACTGTCAACCCAGCATTCCAAAGCCAAAACACCTTTTAAAAACAAACTCACAGCCAGGCAAGGATGGCACAAATCCTAGCAGCTTGGGAGAAAGACAGGAAGATAGGAAGTTCAAAGCCAGCCTCAGCGAGGCACTAAGCAACTCAGTGAGACCCTGTCTCTAAATAAAATACAAAATAGGGCTGGGGATGTGGTTCAATGGTCAAGTGCCCCTGAGTTCACTCCCTGGTACCAAAAAACCTCGAACACAAAGTTTTGTTTGTTTGTTTTTTAATTTGGGGGCTTTTGGTACCAGGGTTTGAACCCAGAGTCACTTGACCACTGAGCTACATCTCCAGCTCTTTTTATTTTTCTTTTAAGACACAGCCTGGCTAAGTTGCTGAGGCTTGCCTCCAACTTGTGATACTCCTGTCTCAGTCTCCTGAGTCACTAGGATCACAGGTATGCACCACCATGCCCAGCTCAAAAAAAGCTTTTTTAGATGTAAAAGCTGAGATCAATAGGAGACTGAACGGAGCTAAGGAAAAAAATTTTGAGTTTGAGGATATGACAATAGAACCCTCCAAAACTGAAAAGTAAAGAGAAAAAAAGACTGAGAAGCCAAAAAGAAAAGAGGAAGAGGAAGAGAATAGGCCAGGCAAGGTGGTACATGTCTGTATCCTGGTGATGCAGGAGGCTAAAGCAGGAGTATTACAGGTTAAAGGCCCGTCTCAGCAACTTAGTGAGGCCCTGTCTTAAAGTGAAAATTAGAGAAGAGCTGGGGGTATAGTACAGAGGTAAAGTGTCCCTGGGTTCAATCACAATATTAAAAAAAGAAAGAAAGAAATCTCTCCCAAACTAATGGCAAAAACTGAACCACGAATCAAAGAAGCTCAGAGGGCACCAAGTAGATAAATAAAACAAAGCAACTCTACACTTGGTATAAATTCAAACTGAAGAAAATAAACACATAAGGGGAAAAAAAAGTGTTTAAAGAAGTGTATGGGGGCTGGGGATGTGGCTCAAGTGGTAGCGCGCTCGCCTGGCATGCGTGCGGCCAGGGTTCGATCCTCAGCACCACATACCAACAAAGATGTTGTGTCCACCGAGAACTAGAAAATGAATATTAAAAAAATATAAATATTAAAAAAAAAAGAAGAAGTGTATGTGAGAGAGGCGGGATGGACATGGATACCTTGCCTATAGAGGAACAAGGATGAGAACTACATGTAACTTCTGCTCAGAAACCATGGAAGCAAGAAGAGAATAGAATGAAATATTTAAAGTAGGTAGAGGAAAAAAAACAAACACTAAAAACCTAGAATTCTATACCCTAGTAAATTATTCTTCAAGAGACATCTAAAGGGCAGGGGATATAGCTGTGTTGGTAGAGTATTGCCTCACATGCACAAAGCCTTGAGTTCAATCCCTGGCACCACAAAGGTGTGTATGTGGCGGGGGGGGGGGGGGGGGGGGGGGTTGGGGGGGGTTAAAAAGTTAAAAAGTTCTTAAAACAAGGAATACAGGCTGAGGTTGTAGCTCAGTGAAGAGTTCTTGCCTAGCATGTGTAAGGCACTGGGTTCAATTCTCAGCACTACATATAAATAAATAAAATAAAGGTCCATTAACAACTAAAAAATATTTTTTTTAAAAGACAAAGGACAATATGTTAGAAACTTGGACCTACATTTTTAAAAAAAAGAGCATCAGAAAATAAACAAGTGAAAATAAATCAAGGGGCTGGGGATGTGGCTCAAGCGGTAGCGCGCTCGCCTGGCGTGCGTGCGGCCCGGGTTCGATCCTCAGCACCACATACCAACAAAGATGTTGTGTCCGCCGAGAACTAAGAAAAAATAAATAAATATTTAAAAATTCTCTCTCTCTCTCTGTCCCTTTCACTCTCTCTTTAAAAAAAAAAAAAGAAAAGAAAATAAATCAAAAATTTTTGCCAGGGTGGGGGGCCCTCTACCAGTAAGCTGCACCCTCAGTTCTATATTATTTTTTAATTGATTGAGCGGGGGGGGGGGGTTCCGAGGATTAAATCCAGGGGCACTTTATCACTGAATAATATCCCTAGCCTTCTGAATTTTTTATTTCAAAACATGAGCTCAATACATTGCCCAGGCTGGCCTTGAATTTGTGATCCTCTTGCCTCATCCTTGTGCGTAGCTGGATTTATAGGCATGTACCACTGTCCCTGGTGACTTTTATTAACGAGTAAGAGTTGTTCAAAATAATAATAGGAACAATGTACATGATTAGTTATATACATGCACATGTAGTTTATGTATGTGTGAAATGAATGGCCGCAATAATACTAGGAACTGAAGGCAGATTATTGGGAACATTTGTTTATAAACTCAGACTAGTACTTACACTACTGTGGACTAGATTGGTTGTACTACAAACTCTAGAACTACTTAAAAAAGTTTTTTAAAAAATTTTAAGCATAACTGATTTCCTAAAAAAAAAAAAAAAAGAGGGAAAAATCATTTAAAATGTTCGATTAAAATCACAAAAGGTAGAAAAAAATATGGTGAACAAAAACAAGGCAACAAATAGAAAAGACTACGGTCACTATTTAAGAATCACCTTAAACATCAATTCTCTAAATACTCCAAAAGAAAACAAAGATGACCCCATAAAAATCCAAGAACTAATTATATAGGATTTGTTGTTACATATTCATACAATTATCTGACAATATAATTTGGTCAATACCATTCCAGAGTATTTCCCTTTTTCCTCTCTTCCTCCTTCCCTCTGGTCCTGGTTGCTCTACCATACTAATTTCCCTTTGATTTTCATAAGATTTCTCTACCACCTCCAACTTTGCTTCCCTTTGTCCTATCTTCCGCATATGCACAGAAAATATATGATCACTGACTTTCTGAGGTTTGGCTTATTCTGCCTAATGTTCTCTAGTTCCATCCATTTTTCTGAAAATGACATAATTTCATTTTTCTTCATAGCTGAATAAAATTTTATTGTGTCTACATGCCACATTCTTTATCTATTCATAGACTGATGGATATAAGGGCTGGTTCCATAATTTGACTATATTATGAACTGTGCTGCTATTTTAAAAATCATGGGTATGCATGTATTGCTACAGCATGATGATTGTGTGTGTGTGTGTGTGTGTGTGTGTGTGTGTGTGTGTGTTGGTGCGCATGTGCACACATGCACATGTACCAGTGCATCCAGGGGTGTTTCGCCACGGAAGTTCATCTCAAGCTCTTTTTTTTTTTTTTTTTTAAGATTTTTGAGACAGAATCTCACTAAATTGCTGAGGTTGGTCTCACACTTGCAATCCTCCTGCCTTGGCCTCTTAAGGTTACTGGTATTATAGGGGCACACCACCGAGTGATATAGCTGGGTCTTAAGGTAATTCCATTCCTAGTCTTCTGAAGAACATTTATACCGATTTCCATAGTGATTGTACTAATTTATAATCCCACCAACAATATAAAAATGTTCCTTTTTTCTCTACATCATTGTCAACATTTATTATTGTTTGTATTCTTGATAACTACTATTGTGACTGGAGTACAATAAAATTTCCAGTCTGCAATTTGATCCACATTTCCCTTAAATAGAGAGAAGTTGAATATTTTTTCATGTATTTGTTAGCCATTTGTATTTCTTCTTTTGAAAAATGTCTGTTTAGTGCATTTGCCCAACTGGGTTATTTGGGTGTTGTTTGCTCGCTTGTTCATTCGTTCGTTCTTTCTTTTTTTCTCTCTCTTTCTTTCTTCTTTTTTGTTTGAGTTCTTTGTATATTCTGAATATTAAGGATAGAAGAGAAGCTAGCAGAGATTTTCTCCTCTTTTGTACATTCTCTCTTTAAGAAACCTACTTTAAATATAGGCATACACACTTTGAAGAAAATAGATGGAGAAAAATATACTATGCTAATGTTAATTCCCCCGACCCAAAAACAGGAGTACTTAATATTAAATATGAATAAACCAGAGTAAAGAAATTTAACAGGGATAAAGAGGGATATTACATAATGATAAAGGTGTCAATAATTCCAGTGTATGTGACTAATAATAAACCATCAAAATATGTGAGGCAAAAACTGATAGAATTGCAAGGAGAAATAAATGAATCGCCACTGTAATTGAAAACTTTAACACTCTTCTACCCAAAATGGACAGATCCAACAAGTACAAAATCAGTTAATGATATAACTGAACTGAAAACACATCTTAACAAATCTGAAAGCATGTAAGTCATATATTCATTGCATTTAACAACAGAATTAAAATAATAATAAAACAACACAAAGATTAACCAGAATATCACTCAAACTACAGAGATTTAACAAATAACAAATTATTAATCAGAAATGAAAAAGAATTTAAAAAGAATACTATGAACAATTCTATGCCACCAAAATATTGGTAATGCAGTGAATGAACCCAGGGGTGCTTAACCACTGAGTCACATTCCCAGTCACATTTTTATTTTTTCTTTTGAGACAAGGTCTCACTAAATTGCTTAGGGCCTCATTAAATTGCTGAGGCTGGCCTCAAACTTGTGATCCTCCTACCTCAGCCTCCTAAGTCACTGGGATTACAAATGTGCACCACCACACATGGTGAGAAGGATCTTAACCACAGTTTAGTTTCTTTGATATAGGACTATTTAGGTTATCAACATTTATTTTAAAAATTTACCTTTCTCTCCCAGTGGTAGGCATTCACTGAGCTACATCCCCAACTTTTACTTCTTGAGCGTGCGTCAATAATTTTTACCTTCTCCCCACCCTTTCTTTCCCCTGATCAATATGGCTAAAGGTTCATGAATTCTGTTTATCTCCTAAAATAATAAAACTTTTGGGTTCATTGATTGATTTTTCTGCATTTTTATGTTCTGTATTAATTAATACTGTGATTTTTTTCCCCACTTTCTACTGTTTTTCTTTTTCTAAAACTTTAAGGTAGAAGGTGATAAAATTTACCTGGCCTTTTTCTAATATAAGCAATATAAAATTAAATCTTATATTTAGAACAGTTTTAGATTCACAGTAAAATTGAGCAGAAAGTTCTGACATATCTTTCTATCCCCACTCTTATATGGCCTCCAACCAGAGTGGTAAAATTTGTTACAACTGATGAATCTACTGACCTATCATTCTCACCCAAAGTTCATAGTTTACTTTAGAGTTCACCCTAATGTGCTCAATCTAGATTTTGACACATGTATAAGTATACACCATTTTATTATCTTAAAGAGTGGTTTCACTACCCTAAAGAACTTCTGTGCTCTATCTGTGTGTCCCTCTCTCCAAAAACCCTTGGCAACCAATCTCTTCACTGGTTACTCTTCCCTTTACCACACTGTCATTTAATTGGAATCAGCATTCAGCCTTTTAAGATTGGTTCCTTTCACTTGGTAATATGTAGTTAAGTTTCCTCCACATTTTTTTCAAGACTTGCTGGCTCATTTCTTTTTAGCATACTCCTTGAACACAAAAGCTTATCCATTTGCCCGCTGAAATTAGTTGTTTCAACTTTTTTGATTTTGTAGTTATGAAAAATACTGCTATAAGCATCCATATGCAGGTTTTTGTGTGGGCATCCATAGTAGGATGTAAGAGCAGATATTCTTGCCTTTCTTCCTCATTGTAGTGGGAAAGCATTGTTTCTCACCCATTAAGTATGATGTTAGCTGTGTAATTTTGTACATGTTCTTTATCTAAAGTTGAGGAAGTTCTCTATTTCTAGTTTGCTAGGAGTTTTTAATCATGAATGAATATTGATTTTCTCAAATACCTTTTTCACATCTGTTGACATGAGCACTTGATTTTTCTTTAGCTTGCTGATGGGACATAATACTGAGTTTCAAATGTTGAACCAACTTTAGTACCAGGGATAAATCCCACTTGATCATGATATATATAATTCTTTTTCTACATTGTTGGATTCGATTTGCTAATATTTTGTTGAGAACTTTCCCATTTTTATTCAGGAGAGAGACTGAATTGTAGTGTTCTTTAATGCTTTCATGTAGCTTTGATATTAGGTGATGCATATTTAATATTAAGCATAACAGAATGAGTTACGAAGTATTCCTTCTGATTTTGTCTTCTGGAAGAGATTGAAGAGAACTGATACGCCTTCTTTTTAAAAACGTTTATATTATATACATACAAACACACATACACACACATGTATCTTTAGTTGTAGATGGACACAATACCTATATTTTATTTATTTTTATGTGATGCTAAGAATCCAGCCCAGTGCCTCACATGTCCTAGGCGAAAGCGCTCTACCACTGAGCCACAACCCCAGCCCTGAGAATTATATAATTTCTGCAATGTTTGGTAGAATCCACCAGTAAACCCATCTGGGCATGAAAGGTTCTGTTTTAGAAGATTATTAGTGATTGATACAATTTCTTTAATACACATAAGCCTATTAGAAGACTGCTTCCTT
The DNA here is from genome assembly GCF_045843805.1 of Urocitellus parryii. Taxonomy (NCBI): domain Eukaryota; kingdom Metazoa; phylum Chordata; class Mammalia; order Rodentia; family Sciuridae; genus Urocitellus; species Urocitellus parryii. The sequence goes on along the minus strand of NC_135539.1, from coordinate 63,422,766 downwards.
CCTTCCTCCCTTGCCAGTCCACCTGTCTTCCTCTTCTTCTTCCTGGCCCAGCCTCCCCCTCCTCCCCCTGCAGGCCCCCTCCCCGCACGGATAATATGGTCTCTGGCGATGGATGCCTCAAGTGCAGGATATGCCTTTGAGTACCTTATTGAAACATTAAATGACAATTCAAATAAGAAGTTCTTCAATGTACCTAAACTTGGAAGCACCAAGTATGATGTTCTGCCTTACTAAGTACGGCTCCTGTTGGAAGCTGCTGTACGAAACTGTGATGGCTTTTTAATGAAAAAGGAAGATGTTCTGAACATTTTAGACTGGAAAACCAAACAAAGCATTGTTGAAGTGTCCTTAAAACCCTGACCATGTTCTTCTTCAAGATTTTACTGGAATACAAGCAATGGTGGATTTTGCTGCTATGAGAGAGGCAGTGAAAACTCTTGGAGGTGATGCTAAAAAAAGTCCATCCTGCCTGTCCGACAGATCTCACAGTTGACCATTCTTTACAAATTAAGACTTCAGTAAATGTGCAATACAGAATGCGTCAAATCTGGAGGTGGTGACCTACAGAAAATAGGAAAGCTTTCTCCACTTAAAATGCAGCCTAAGAAGCTTCCCTGCAGAGGCCAGACTACCTGCCGAGGATCCTGCGATTCTGGAGAACTAGGCCGAAACTCAGAAACATTTTCTTCACAGATTGAGAATACAACCATCTATGTCCTTTTCATTTGCAACCAGTGCCTGAGTATGAGAATGTTTTTGCTAATATTTACTACTGCTAGTTAATTTTTATTAACAAAAATAAATATTACTAATATTTTAAAAATAGACATAAGCCTATTTAGTAATGTATTTCTTTTTGTTTGAATTTTGGAAGACTGTCTTTCAAAGAACTGGTGCACTTCATCTGGGTTAACAAATTTGTGGGCGTGGAAGCCAGGTAGTGATGCATGCCTATAATCCCAACAAATCAGGAGGCTGTGTTAGGAAGACCACAAGTTCGAGGCCAGCCTCAGCCGTTTAGTGAGGGATGTGGTTCAGCAGCTAAGCGCCCCTGAGTTCAATCCCAGGTATAAGAATAAATAAATTTATGAAATAAAATAAAGAGGGGCTTGGGCTAAACACAGCACTTGCCTAGCACGTGAAAGGGACTGTGTTCCATCCTCAGCACCACATAAAAATAAATAAATAAAAATAAAGGTATTGTATCCATCTACAACTAAAAATATTTTTTTAATGAAACTTTTTTTAAAAAGATAACTCCTAGCCTCAACTGCTTTAGAAGTGTTCAGAAGTCAGGCCTAAAGACAAAAATAATAACAAACCTATCTATACCAACTCTTCTAGAAAAGAAAGGGTGAAATACTTAAAACTAATTCATTCTAAGAAGGTCAGCATTACTTTGACAACAAAACCAAACAAAAAATTATAAGAAAAGCATAAGCCAATATCCCTCTTAAACACAGATATTAATAGTTCCTTAAAATAAAAAAAAGAATTTAATGATAAGTAAAAAATGATAATACATCATCAAGACCAAGTAACAATCATCTCAAGAATCCAAGGTTGTTTTTAACATTAGAAAATCACCCAATATAATGCATTATATTAACATACTAAAAACTCCATGTAATCATTTCAATATATCTAATTGTAAAATACAGAAAAAATATTTGACGAAATTCAATATCCACAACTGATAAGAGCCTACAGAACAGGAGAAAATCTTTACAACACACACCTCAGATAGAGCACTAACCTCCTGGATATATAAAGAACTCATAAAACTACACAGACACACACACACAAACACACACACACACACACACACACACAAATGACCCAATCACTAAATGGGCTAAGGAACTGAACAGACACTTCACAGAAGAAATACAATTGATCGACAAACATATGAAAAAAAATGTTCATCATCTCTAGCAATTAGACAAATGCAAATCAAAAACTACTGTAAGATTTCATCTCACTTCAGTCAGAATGGCAATTATCAAGACCACAAACAAAGACTGGAGTTGTGGCTCAGCTTGGGAGGCTGAGATAGGTGGCCTGCAAGTCCAAAGCCAGTCTCAGCAATGGTGAGGCACTAAATAGGACTGGAGATGTGGCTCAGTGGTTGAGTCCCCTTGAGTTCAATCCCTGGTACCAAAAGGGAAAAAGAAGAAAGAAGAAAGAAGAAGAAAGAAGAAAGAAAGAAGAAGGAGGAAGGAGGAAGGAGGAAGGAGGAAGGAGGGAGGAGGAAGGAGGGAGGAGGAAGGAGGGAGGAGGAAGAAGGGAGGAGGAGGAGGAGGAGGAGAAGAAGAAGAAGAAGAGGAGGAGCAATAAGAAGTATTAGCAAGGATGTGGGGGAAAATGTACACTCATACATTGCTGGTGGGAATGCAAACTGGTGCAACCACTATGGAAAGCAGTATGGAAATTCCTCAGAAACTTTGGAATGAAACCACCATTTGACCCAGATCTCCCACTCCTTGGTTTATACCCAAAGGATTTAAAATCAGCATACTACAGTGACACAGCCACATCAATGTTAACAGCAGTGCAATTCACAATAACTAACCTATGGAATCAACATAGATGCCCTTCAACAGATGAATGAATAAAGAAAATGTGGTACATATACCCAATGGAACATATACACAATGGAACATTAAAGCCTTAAAGAAAACAAAATTATGGCATCTGAAGGTAAATAGATGGACCTAAAGAATATCATGCTAAGCGAAATAAGCCAAACCAAAAACCCAAAGGCCAAGTGTTTTCTCTGAGAAGCAGATGCTAACCCATAAGGAGATTGGGGTGGGTGGGTGAAGGGACTTTGGATTGTGCAGAGGGGGCAGGTGTGGGGATGGGAAGGATGGAGGAATGAGACAGACAATGTTACCCTATATACATGTATGATTACACTACCAGTGGGACTCTGCAACATGCACAGCCAGAGAAATGAGAAGTTATGCTCCGTTTGTATATAACCTGTCAAAATGCATTCTACTGACATGTATAACTAATTAGAGCAAATTTTAAAAATGAAAGAAAAAAAACTTTCAGCGAAGCCCTATCTCAAAATAAAAAGGGGGAGGTGGGATGGGGGCTGGGGATGTGGCTCAGTGGTTAAGTAACCCTGGACTCAATCCCCAGGACCAAAAATAACTTTCAGCAAACTAAAACTTCTTCAACATAATATGTAACACTTAAAAGTTGAATATTTCCCCCTAATGTTTAAAAAAAAAAAAATCCACTCTCACTACTTCTGTTCAACATTACACTGGGGTTTCTGGTAGATCTAATAAAAGAAATAAAGGCATCTAGATTGGAAAGAACCAAGTAAAATCATCATATTCACAGATAGCATGATCATCTATTAAGAAAATTTATGGAATCAATAACCTCCTAGAATGGAAAAGAATTTTGGCAAAGTTGCAGGATATAAGATCAACAAAGAGAAATCAACTAGATTACTATATACTAGCAAACAACAATCAGAAATTGACATTTTTAAAAATTCTACTTACAATGGCATCAATTAACAAAATGTTTAGCAATAAAACCAAAAACAAAAAACAAAAGTACAAGACTTGTACACTCATTTCTGAGATTAAAGACTTAAATAAATACAGTGATATAATGGCATCAGAAGACTCAATATTGATATTAATTCTCACATGAATATCCTATATATTAAAAGCAGTTCCAATCAAAATGTCAACAATCTAGTTTCTACAAACTGACAGTCTTATTTTAAAATTCTAAAAATGCAAAGAATTGACAGGGGATATACCTCAGTCATAGAATGTTTCATAATATGCTTTGAGGCCCCAGGTTAAATCCCTAGTGCCACAAAAACAAACTGCAAAAAACCAACTTTCAAGGAGAGAAGACAATGTTGGAGGATGAACTCTACCTAATCTAAACCAGTTAGTTCACAATAGACCATAGAACTAAACATAAAACTTAAAAATATAAAATGTCTAGAGGAAAACATAAAAAATTAAGAATACCCAGGTATTCCGATCCTTGTAATAATATGCAAAAGAAATTAAAGTTTATGTCATATATATATATATATATATATATACACACACACACACACACACACACACACACACAAGACTGTAACAATGTTCACAGCAGCTTTATTTTTAATAACTCTAAACTGGAAACAACCTGAATGTCCACCAATTATAGAACAGATAAACTACAGTATATCCATATAACAGAATAGTAGTCAGCAATAGAAATGAATGAATTATTAAAACACAAAACATGGATAAATCTCAAAATAATTATGCTAAGTTAAATAAGCTAGTCCAAAATAAAACTGTTCACACTGTGTATGTTTCTAATTGTTAATCTTTTAGAAAATTAAAACTAATTTAGTGACAGTGGACTAGTAGGTGATGGAGCAGGGGTGGGGACAGGAAGACAGGAAGGAGGAAATTAAAAGGAATCATAAGGATAGTTTGTATCAAAATTTATCAAATTTTCTACTTTAAATATATGTAACTTATTACATATCAATTATACCTCAATAATGATTAACAAAAGATTCAAAGTATTTGATATATTAAAATTTTTGGTACCTTTATTGTCAGATTCATGTTTTCTTCAAAATTTAAAAAAAGTTTACAAATTTAAAAATTCTAAAAATTTGAAGTTTAGAGTGCAAATATAATTATCTTGCTGAATAATACAGGGAAAGAACAAAGTGATAACAACTTTTGTTAAAAACATAGAGTGATATCCAGGCAAGTTGGTACATGCATGTAAGCCCAGCAACTTGAGAGAATGAAGCAGGAAACTGGCAAGTTGGGAGGCCAGCCTCACCCCAAGTTAGGGAGACCCTGGACTGGGGTTGTAGTTCAGAGGCAAAGTACTGGTTCAACTCCCAGTATGTATCTACAGATGTTTCAATAAATAATGAAGTGGGGCTGAGGTTGTGGCTCAGTGGTAGAGCGCTGGCCTAGCATGTGTGAGGCCCTGGGTTCAATTATCAGCACCACATAAAAATAAAGATATTACAACTAAAAACTAAATAAATAAAAATTGATTAAATAAATAGGTAGAGAAAGAAAGAAAGAAAGAAAGAAAGAAAGAAAGAAAGAAAGAAAGAAAGAAAGAAGGAAGGAAGGAAGGAAGGAAGGAAGGAAGGAAGGAAGGAAGGAAGGAAGGAAGGAAGGAAGGAAGGAAGGAAGGAAGGAAGAAGTTAAAATTGACATTTGGATTTCATTATAACTTAAAAGTTCTAAATATTTCTTTGATCTTTTAAAAATATTTAAAATGGCCAAGTAAGGAGGTTCATGCTGTAATCCCACCGACTCCAGGCTGAACCAAAAGAATCCCAAATTCACTGCCAGACAGGGCACCTTAGTGAAACCTTGCCTCAAAATAAAATTAAAAGGACTAGAAATGTAGCACAGTCATAGAGCACTTGCCTAGCATGTGCAAGGCCTTAATTCAATTCCCATCCCTGGAAAAAAAACAAAAAGGAAGAAACACGTAAAAACTTACACATCACAAAGAAATTATTTTACAAAAAAAAGGTTTTGTTCTATATTCTAAAAGTCTTGGGGTTGAGGTTGTGGCTTAGTGGTACAGCGCTTGCCTAGCATGTGTGAGGCATTGGATTCAATTCTAAGCACCACATGTAAATAAATAAAATATAGGTCCATTGACAACTAAAAACTATTTTTTAAAAAGTCTTACAAAAACATTATGAAAAGGACTTTTATGGTTACTTGGACTTCAATGTATATAATTAAATTTATTATAATCATAAACTAAAACCCTAAATTTTCTTAACTTATGAACCTTGCCACTCTATTTATAAGACCATTTTTAATAATAAAGAGAAAAACATTTGTCTTTAAATTAAAAAATATATATATATGAAAGTTAACAAATAATTTTAAAGGTATACTTAAAACTTAGGTCCTTCTTTATTCTCTCCCAAAAGAACTGTAAGAGACTGAAGAAAACCTGATAAGTATCTGGTGTACAGAAAAAAAATGCTGAGAAAGAAATACATTTAAAAGTCATCCAAATTTTAAAAGACTTAAAATTGTGAGTTATTTACAAAGATGGTAAAAACAACTAAGTTGTAATAATGATGAAAAGTAATAAAGACTACCTTGTTTTTTCTTCTAGTAGTGGGGACTGAATCACAGATGCTCTATCTAAATTACATCCCCAGCCTTTTTATTTTGAGATTTTCCTGCCTCAGCCTCCTGAGTAATAGGATTACAGATATGCACAACCTTACTGTGAACTGTGGTTTATAAGCATCTAAGATATTTTTTAGAAAAATAACTAACATCAAGCAAATCTTCATTAGGTCAAGAGCAAAGACTTTCTCCCCTTGTCTTCCTTGGCAATATCCTACTGTACTATGGAGAAGAGAAAACTGGTTCAAAAAGCCTATAAGAACTATAAATAGGGAATATCAGTAGAGGCAACCACAGTCCAAGATATACAAGCCATCTCTACCTGTTTATATCATTTTTTTTAGTTGCTGATGGACCTTTATTCATTTATTTATATGCAGTGCTGTCTGCATGTCTCACACATTCAAGGCAAGTGCTCTACCCCAGCCTTGTTCTTATCATATTAAAGAACTCTTTAAAACAAGTTCCTACAGACATCAAATCCCATGTGTTCCATCAAATCCTCTTTTATGTAAGAAATTAGTACCAATAAACAAAACCCACAAACATAAATATCCCAAAGACAGTCACAAAAAGCTATGTATTCTTATACCTTTATGCTCGTCCTGATAATAATCTTAGTGATTAATTTAAAAAATCCCAATTTGTTCTTAACAATATTTATTTATTCATGTATCACTAGTCATTCACTACCATGGTTATAAACGGCTTGTTTGAAAATATTATGCTAGTGTATTATAGTATTTAAAAGATCATAGTAATGCCACATTTAATATGACATCACACTGAATTTATTTGCTTGTTGCTAATTTCTTTCTACAGGGAATTGAACTCAGAGGCACTTAACCACTGAGCCACATCCCTAGCCATATATATATATATATATATATATATATATATATATATATATATATATATATATATATAACATTTAGAGACAGGGTTTCACTGAGTCACTTAAGGCCTCGCCAAATTGCTGAGGCTGGCTTAGAATTTGTGATCCTTCTGCCTCAGTATCCCTAGCTACTGGGATTACAGGCCTGTGCCACTGTGCCCAGCTCTTGTTGCTAATTTCTAACCTTAAAAATGTTTAGAGTCCAAAGGGGTTAAAAGTTGTGTGTGTGTGTGTATATATATATATATATATATATATATATGTACAATTAAAACTTGATGTAAACTTCAAGAATAAAGAAGTAAAATGTGATTTTTTTTTTTCCTGACACTGAAGATTAAACCCAGGGATGCTCTACCAGTGAGCTATATTCCTAAAAAAAAAATTTTTTTAACAGGGTCTTGCTAAGTTTTTGAGACTGGTCTCAAACTTGTAATCTTCCTACTTCAGACTTTCTAAAATGGAATTTAAAAAAAAAAAAAAGTACAGAAAATAGACCAAAATTTTAAAATGTGCAATCAAAATTGACTAACAAGCTGGGTATGGTAATTCATTCCTGTAATCTCAGGTACTTGGAAGGCTGAGGCAGGAGGACTGCAAACTCAAGTCCAGCCAGAAGAACTCAAAGAGACCCTATCTAAAAAAAAAAAAAAAAAAAAAAAAAAAAAAACAGAACAGCTGGATTGAAGCTCAGTGGTAAAGCACCCCTAGGTTCAACCTCCAATACCAAAAGATTAAAAAGACAGGGCTGGGGGTATAGCTCAGTGGTAGAGCACTTGCTCACCATGCAGGAAACAGTGGGTTCGATCCCCAGTACCAGAAAAAAAGAAAGAAGAAATAACAAAAAAGTTAGCTAACAATACAGGCATTTAAAAATCAATTAGTAAATTAAAGTTCCTTGTGACTTTTTTAAATTAAAATGTACTTTACAAACATTAAACAGAGTCTTGAAGTAGCCCTGAAATTCAAAGAATAAAATTCACACTTACATTCCCTGATCTATATCAATAAAAGATAACTGGTAAATCTACACTAAAATGACATCTTTCCCCTGAAAAGAAGCTATGGCTCAAGTCTTCCATCATCCATCAGGGTCATGAAGCCCAAACTACCATATCATGCTAACCCTTAAAAGTATTCAAGACCACACCTGCCTTAAGTCTACCAGTGTTAACAATTATAGTTTTACCCCTGTTCATGTCACTAAACCAAAAGACACCATCCAGGTCAATTCCCTATCAGCTCTAAACATACTCTCTTACACCCATATCTTCCACATCCTTCTTGACAGCTGAAACTTTCCACTGTGCTCTCTGGAACACAGTGTCATCTGGATAAGGTGCTACATAACTTAAACATTCCCTTCAGATTCTTGCTTCAACAAATACTTGGGACAACCCTGTCCACTGTGGCTATCTCAAATAAATGATGACTACTTTGCTCCCATAGCTCTTATCACTGGATAGGGAGAATGGGTAGGTTTCCTTGTTATGCAATGCGAACTGTAAGCCTCTTTCTCTAAAACCCTCCAGGTATAAAATCTCATGTCACCAGACTTTATCACACAGTAGACCTCACTGTTAGGGCAGAATTTGGCAAAGTACAAGCCCTTTGATCATTCACCTGTTTTTGTACACACAGCTCAACAGCTAAAAATGATTTTTATACTTTTAAGGTTGGAAAAAATCAATAGGGCCATTTCATGATATATGAAATTTAAATTGCAGTGTCCATAAATAAAGTTTTACTGGAATATTGCCAGATCCACTTATTTACAAATTGTCTATTATTATTTCTGTGGTATAACAGCATAAAGTTGAGTACTAGACAGAGCCAATATGTTCTGCAAAACCTAAAATATTTAGTTAGTATCCAGTCCTTGACAAAAACTTTGCCAACCACCGCTTTAGAACCTATATTACTATCACTCCCCTACACTACTCCCATCTTTCTTCTTTTGGCTCCTTGACAGACTCTCCTCCAGTCATCTTATTCTCTGCTCTCATATTCGTCATCACCTAGATTCGGTTTTCACTAACAATTGTTATCACTAAATAATCTCCATTTAGCACATCCTACTCTCTTGACTACCACCTATTTCCAATTTACTCTATTCCAACAACCCTTTAATTTCATTATTTATTATCTCTTATCTTCTGTTATCCTCATTTCCCTATTAACTTTAAATATCATGACCCATCAGTATAACCCCCTTGCACTAACACTCAACTCATTCAGTATATTCGCATAATAAAACAACCTGACTAAATTCTACTTTGTGCCCACAGCCATATATAGGAAAACCAGAAATGAGAAAATTTTAAAACTCTGCAAAATTGCTTCATTTAAAATTCTTGACCATGATCCTCAAATGGTAGACCAAACAATTAGACTAAATTCCCCTAGTAAATTTTCTTTGCCATTATTATAGTAAACTATTTTGTGTTTTGTCTGCTCAAATCTGTAATGCTCATCTCATTCTTACAACTGATAACATTGCTTCTTATGTCACACACACATACACACAAAAAAAAATATTTATCAGAAGAGAATTTCCAAAAAAAAAAATTACTCTTTTTTTAAAATATCTTTTTTTACCCCCAGTTCCCAGACCAGTTATGACCATTCCTCTTTTTGGCAAAGCTCCTAAAAACAATAATTTATATTGTCTGACCCTCCGATTCTCTCCTACATCCATTCCATTCAGGCTTTTGCTTCCACCACACTACAACTATTTATCAACGTCACTAATAATCTCCACTTGAAAAAATCTATAGCCAGTCTTTATTATATGACACACATTCCCTTTAACTTGGTTTCCTATTGCTTTTCTTCCAAACTAGGCCTCTTATTTTCTCTACCTCAACTCACCACTCCCTTGGTGATTTGATCTAGTCTCATGGCTTTAACTTCATATGCATAAAATTCCCAAAGTTATATCCAAAGTCTGGTCCCCTTTCCTGACTTGCAAGAATACATACAGCTGGTTAGTCAGTATTTCTATTTAGATGTCTAACGGATACCTCAACCCTAATATATCAATGGTATGCAGAATAGCCCACCACTATATTTACATCCTAAACCCTGGAACCTGTGAGTATTTTTTATGTTATATGGCAAAACAAACTTTGCAGTTTCTAAGCTCATGAATCTTAAAACAGGGAAAATTACTCTATTTTTTCAGGGTAGGCCCAATTTTACCACGCTGGCCCTTTAAAAAGAGAATTCTCTGACTAAAAGCAAAAGAGATGCAACAGAAGGAAAGTCGGAGAGATTCCAAATGTGAAAAAATTCAGTATGTCATGACTGGCTCCGAGATGGAGAGGAGGTAGAGGGGATTGTGTAGTAAGGAAAGCAAAGACCTCATAGAAGCCCTACAAGCTTAGGTTGGGCTCCCAGCTGATATCCAACACACAAATGGGCACCTTGATCCTATAATCACAAGGAAACAAATTATATCAATAACCTGAATGAACTTCAGAAACAGATTCTTTCAGATAAGAACACAGGCCATCAAACACCTTGATGACCTTTAAATGAAGTAAATGAATCAGCTTGAGCCCAGCCTTTCTGACTTACAAAACTGTGACATAAGTTAATGTTGTTTAAACTGCTAAATTTGCAGTAGTATGTTCAGACAGCAATGGAAAACCCAAATATACAACAAAACTGAATTCATCACCTTCCCCACAACCTATTACATTCATAGTCTTTCCTATCTTTGTTAACAACTCCATTGCTTTTATTTATCAGGGATCAAAACCTCTGGAATCACATATGGATCCTCTCTGATCTTGTAACTTATCTGTAAAAAGTCACATGGGTTCTACCTTTCGCTGTATTCAGAATCGGATCACCTCTCACTACATCTTCCACTATTACCACCGTCTCCACTAAATTATTGCCAGCAATCTCCTAATGTCCACCCTACTATTCTTGACTCTCTATTCATGAAAATACAGCCATAAGTTCTTTCAAAACTCAAGTCAGACCATGTTACATCTCAGTTCAGAACTCTTCAATTGCTTGTTTTTCACCCAAACTAAAAGACAAAGCCCTTACACTAGCATATACAACCCTTCACTCTGTCCTCATTTCCTACTGCATTTTCTCACTTGCTTACTCTATGTCGACCACCTGTCCCTGCCTATATTCATTTTCATACTTAATAATACTTAATAATACTTAATATTTGCTAAATAATACTTACTATGAACCAGATACCATTCTAATTGCTTTAGATGTATTATCTTATTCAATTACATTAATTATTTCCCCTATTTTACAGATAATAAAATTTGAGTTACAGAGAGAAAAATTAACCTAAGGGTTCCATCAGTAAGTGGTGAAGCCAGACATCAAAATCACAGGTACATTAAGCCTACCCCACAGCTCAAATTCTTAATCTCAATGGTGCCTCCCACTTATTATCCTCATTGGTCTCTGGAGACAAGTATAGAATAAACAGAAAGTGGCACAAAGAACTAAGATGTGGGTGAGAAAAATTAGGTATCAGGACACTGAGAGTTAAAACACTTCTTGGGCTAAAAATCAGCACATAATTAGATACTTTAAACTTACTTTTTCTGTAGTAACAGTCAAGGACGGAACCAATGCAGGTGATGGCTCTGGTTGCTTCTTGTGTTTTTGTTTGTGTTTGTCTTTTTCTTTATATTTCTAAAAATAAACAGAAGTAATCTAAATTTAAATCATAACTCATACATATGCAATGCAGAGATTCTTTTAAACCATATAGTAATTTAAAACATTATTAAAAACTAACTTCTGACAAAGGATAACCAAAAAAATCATCTGATTTTGGATATAAATAAGTAAAACTAATCTATTTTTAAATGAATTATCCACCCTTATCCTTGATCAATCTAAAACAACACTACTACTAAACAAATGCTACATTTATATTTAGCAAAATGTATACTTTTTCTTAAAAAAAACAAATACTTTTTATAAACAGCACTTTCAAGTTTGTATAGCCCTTTACATGTATTATCACATTGAAAAGTACCACACTCCACTTCCATACAATTCCATATCCCAAAAACTGGAGATCAGGGCATAGAAACTTAGGCAAGAAATACTTTACTCACAAAATTATGAATTAGTTATCTCTAACAACAACAACAACAACAAAAGTTAGGTGTTCTTCAAAGTACCTTAGTTTAAGTAGTTTATTAATTGAATATAAAAAAGGAAGTTAATTAAATGAGAAATCAACTACATATTAGGAGCCCAACTTTGTTTCATGTCAAGAATTTTAACCTAAATGTTCTTAGTTGTTGTAATCAGACAGGTTTTAAAAAAAAAAAAAAAAAAAGTATGGAGATCTGGGGTTGAGCTCAGTACCAAAGCATTTGACTAACATGGATGAGGGGTTGATCCCCAGCCCCATTAAAAATGAATTAATATAAAAACAGTATTGATATTTATCTATTTTTTGTACACAGGGGTACTCTGTCACTGAGCTACATCCCTAGCCCTTTAGCATTTTGAGACAGGGCCTAAGGTGCTTAGGGCCTCACTAAATTGCTAAGGCTGGCTTTAAATTTGCAATCCTCCTGCCTCAATCTCGTGAGTTGCAGGGATTACAGGTGTGTGCCACTGCACCCAGCAAATTTAGTACTAAAGACTTAGTTGAATTTATTTACTTCTTATAATGTTTAAATTTAACCATTCAAAGGACTTAATCTGTACCAGGAATGAAAAATTAATTTTTCTGTCGCTGCCCTAAAAGAGATTATATACCAGAACAAAATGCATGAAAATTATATATATAAGGATATATGTTTTACACCACACTCCCAACTACTTCTTCACTTTTACTTTGGAAGTGCATACGATATTTTCTGACCACAATGTTAATGTTGTTGCAACAGAAAATACAAATTAACACTATAATACTTTTTATTTTTTGTGGAGGAAACTTTTCTATCCTCAAGTTATATTATTGTGGCAGATGACTCCCAGGGAATCATGCTTCCCATTCTTTGCAATAGGACATTGTTCCTCCAATCATAAAACATTCTCTTTCCCACTGCATTGAACCTGAGTTAGTCACACGACCTGCTTTGATCCAGCAGGATGTGGTGTACAAATGCAGGAAACCAAAGATTTCATGGCTTCTACCTTTGCTATTTTAGATCCCAACTACCACATAAAGAACCATTACACACTCCCCTGATAATAGAGGCCAAATAGAGAACGAGAAGGAATATGTGGGAGAAATGAGGGACACTGGCCTCCAGGCAGCAACACCTAGTCCCAGACATGTGAATAAAACCAACAATGAACACTTAAGCCAGCTACCAACTTTAATGTAGCTTCATGAATAAATCCAGCTAGATACTACATGGAAAAAAGATAAACTGTCCCTGTTGAGCCCTGTCTGATAAGTCTCTAAAAGTTGTAGGGTGAGTATGAGCCAGCTATCCGACTCCGTGGTAGTTTCCCAAAACATAAAAAAATCAGAATACTATAGCAATATAGCCACCTCAATGCTTACAGCAGCACAATTCACAATAATAATTATGAAATCAACTCAGGTACTTGTCAATAAATGAATAAATTAACAAATAGTGGTGTGACACATATAAGGGAGATCTACTCAGTCATAAAGAAAAAAATGAAATTTTAGCATTTCCTGATAAATAGATGGGAATGGAGAATACCATAAATAAGCCTACTCACAAATTCAAAGGTTGAATGTTTTCTCTCATGGGAGGGAAAGATAGGATAACATAAAGGAAGATCATAGCATAGAAGGAGGAGATTAAGAGGCAGAATGGAGGGATGGGAAAGTGGAGGCAATGTGGAATGTATTCTTTAAAAAATCATTTTATGGCTGGACATGGAAGTGCACACCTATAACTTAGCAATGGTCTAAGCAACTTAGCAGAACCCTGTTCTCAAAAATAAAAAAGGCTGGGGATACAACTCAATAGTTAAGCGTTCCTGAGTTCAATTTCTGGTACAAATATATATACATATATATATTTTTTTTAATCATGTTATGTGTATAGATAAATATACACAGGGAAGTTCGCCTTTATGTATAAGTAAAAAGAACCAATCAAATGCAAATAGATGAGCTAAAGGAAGTCTAGTAGAGGATGAAGAAAGGGGGAGGAAAGGGAGAACAAGAGGGAAACAGAGGGATCAAGAAATGAAATCCAATTCCATGCATGTATGAGTTTTTCCAGATGAACCAACTACTAGTAAAACTAGAGAGAGGTCTAAGCACGCTCCCTCCTTTCATAAAGGCTTGATTTTTTTTAAATAATAAAAAATGTGAAAAAGAAAAGTTATGGGGTAGTTTACCAAGCAACAGTAAATACTTAAAACAAGACTAGAATACAAGACTGAGTTATACAAGCTAAGAAAGTACAAATTAAAAACAACAATATTGGCTTTTTTTGTTTTGTTATGTAGTACTGGATATTAAATACCACTAGCTACATCCTCAGGCCTTTTTACTTTTTGAGACAGGCTCAAACAGATTTACCCAGGCTGTCCTCAAAATTGCTCTCCCTTTAAAACACATAAGGAGTTTTCTATACTTTTTTTAAAAAATCTGTGTTCTTCCCATACTGGGCTTTATTTTTCCAGGACATAAAAGATAGAATAATTTAACAGTAAATGATCCTAAGTAACCAAAAGGCAAACAAATTCTAATAATCTCCAAGGCACGTGAGATTATTAACGTAAGGTACACACCTGTCAAATATGCAAAAATGTTACATACAGAGACAGAAAAGTCATATAGAGCAAATCGTGAATAAAACAAAACTTGGACTTACATAATACATTAAGAAATGGGGGTTTTTTGTGTTTTTTTGTTTTGTTTTGTTTTTGGTACTGGGGATTAAATCCAGGGGCACTTAACCACTGAACCACATATCCAGCACATTTTTATATTTTAGTAGAAACAGGGTCTCACTAAGTTGCTTAGGGCCTCACTAAGTTACTTAAGGGCCTCACTAAATTGCTGAGGCTGGCTTTGAACTTTTGATCCTCCTGTCTCAGCCTCCCCAGCCACTGGGATTACAGGCAAAAACCACAGTGCCCAGCATGGGTTTTGTTTTTTGGTTTTTTGTTTGTTTGTTTGTTTCATTTTTTTTATTGGTTGTTCAAAACATTACAAAGCTCTTGACATATCATATTTCATACATTAGATTCAAGTGGGTTATAAACTCCCATTTTTACCCCGTATACAGATTGCAGAATCACATCGGTTACGCATTCACATTTTTATGTAATGCCATATTAGTAACTGTTGTATTCTGCTACCTATCCTATCCTCTACTATCCCTCCTCCGCTCCCCTCCCATCTTCTCTCTCTACCCCATCTACTGTAATTCATTTCTCTCCTTGTTTTTTTTTCCCATTCCCCTCACAACCTCTTACATGTAATTTTGTATAACAATGAGGGTTCTCCTTCCATTTCCATGCAATTTCCCTTTTCTCTCCATTTCCCTCCCACCTCATGTCTCTGTTTAATGTTAATCTTTTCTTCCTGCTCTTCCTCCCTGCTCTGTTCTTAGTTGCTCTCATTATATCAAAGAAGACATTTGGCATTTGTTTTTTAGGGATTGGCTAGCTTCACTTAGCATAATCTGCTCTAATGCCATCCATTTCCCTGCAAATTCCATGACTTTGTCATTTTTTAGTGTTGCGTAATACTCCATTGTGTATAAATGCCACATTTTTTATCCATTCATCTATTGAAGGGCATCTGGGTTGGTTCCACAGTCTAGCTATTGTGAATTGTGCTGCTATGAACATCGATGTGGCAGTATCCCTGTAGTCCGCTCTTTTAAGGACTTCAGGGAATAGTCCGAGAAGGGCAATAGCTGGGTCAAATGGTGGTTCCATTCCCAGCTTTCCCAGTAATCTCCATTCTGCTTTCCAAATTGGCAGAACCAATTTGCAGTCCCACCAGCAATGTAGAAGAGTACCCTTTTCCCCACATCCTCGCCAGCACTTGTTGTTGTTTGACTTCATAATGGCTGCCAATCTTACTGGAGTGGGTTTTGTTTTAATAAGACTCAACGTTGCCTAAATTATAGGGAAATGAGCACTTACATATATTATTAAACAGAATATAAATAAATGAAGGACAATTTTTAAAACAACAATTAGAAACCATTAATGTATTCAAACCCTCTGAATGTCATTTCACCTCTAAGAGATAAACAATGGTTTAAATACAATCTACTCAATACAGATTTAAATACAGCAACATACAGATACTATGGGGGGAAATGAAAAAAAAACAATGTACAGAAGAGGTGTGTTTAAAAAATAAGCATGTTATAATCTCAGCTACTCAGAAGGATGAATTAGGAGGATCACAAATTTGAGTCCAATCTCAGCCACTCATCAAGACACTGTCTAAAAACAAAAAATAAACAGGGACAGGGATATAGCTCAGTGGTCAAGCATCCCTGGGGTCAATCCCAAGTACTGAAAAAAAGCATGGATTATTTTTATGTAAACACATAGGTTAAGATGGCCAATGTCACTCCAAACAGAATCCATATCTATAATAGTTCTTTTAAATCAGTACTATAGAAATTTGTGATTTACAAATACATGTTATAGCAATCTTTAAAATATCTGAGAAGAAATTTATATCTTCATAGATCAGAAAGGTATGGTTTCAATAAATATAAGGTGGATTCTGTTGTCTATATTTCTCCCCAGCTCAGAAAACTTAAACCTTAAAAAAAAGAAACATTTTTGAATTTTTAAAGAAAAAGGTGGGGAGGGCTAGGGCTAGGACTCAGGGATAGTGCACGTGCCTGGCATGTGTGAGGCACTGGGTTTGATCCTCAGCACCACATATAAATAAATGAATGAATGAAAATCTATCAACAATTTAAAAATATTTTTTTAAAAAAGTAGAGTACCCAGAATGAGAAATTTTAGAGCAGAAAATCCAAACAGTATGGGAATGCCAGAAGGAATGAAAAGAGGCAACTGCAGCAACAGTTAAGATTACTAAATAGTTTCAAATAAAGATATAAACACAGCAGCATTTACATCTGTTTCCAGGGTTCAAACAAAACAGGTTTAAAAAAATTATATATATATATATATATATATATATAGTTCCAGAAGCATTCCTAAAGCTAGGCATGATGGTTTATATCTGTAATCCCAACAATTTGGGAAGCTGACCAAATCCTCCCAAAATTTTGGGAGAGTTACCAACTTCAAGGTCAACCTAAGCAACTTATCAAGACCCAGTCTCAAAATTAAAAAATAAAATTAAAATAACAAGGGCTGGGGATGTAGCTCAGTGGTAGAGCACCTCTGTGTTCAATCCCCAGTAGCCCCCCCCCCAAAAAAAGTAGAAAATACTTGTAAATCCTTGGCTAAGAATTAGAAGTCTCAGAGTTTTAAACAATATACATTTAGTCAATAAACCACTAACAGAAAAGCTTGGGGCAGTGATTCCTAGAAAGAAAGCACTATTGTGCTGAAGATTACTTGTTTTGTTTTTGTTTTTGTTTTTTGGGGGGGGAACACACTCTATCTTAAATTAGCAGAGGTTTCCTAACACAGAAAAAAGAATTTCATTATCACTACTTGACAATAAGAGTTCAACAGCAAGCCCAATATTAGAAATTAATACTTGGCCACAAAATAAGAAAAAAAATACTTGTGAGCTTTTTAAACACCTCAATTCTTTATGTTGAAATTGAGTAAGGAAAGTGTGCCTTCATTGAAAAATATGAAATGTCCTTTAAAATACAGTAAACCAATCTCTTGTAAAACATGAGTCTTAAGTACTTTGAAATTACAAATTCTTCCAACATTACAAAAAAAAATTTTTTTTTTTTTTTGGTGAACAAAAAACAGTAAAAAGAGCCAACCAAATCAACCAATATGCAACCAAAAACTGGAAGCAAGGGAGATAATAATGTGTTACACAAAAAGTGTCAAAGAGTGATATAAACAATTTTTAGAAAACATTGGAAACTGCCTTTGGCTTAACCACATGATTCAATTTTTAATCCTGTCTCTAATTTCCCAATTTTTTAAGAAAATAACCAGACTCCCAAAACTGGAAAGAATCAATCTCACCTTTGTTTTCCTACCTATTTAACTTTTTCTGACTAAAAAGAGTAGTTAGTACTGCATTAGGTTCAGGAGAGAAACAGGAAAACCTGAGGTTAAGGGGAGGATACGTAAGAGGTGCTGACTCTTTCAAAGTAAAGGATCAAGGACTGAGGCTGTGAATGAGTGCAAGGGTATTCCTCCATATTAATTAGAGATACCACTTGGAATCCAATTCATTTATTGACAGGAACCTGTGTTGATTCCATAATTTATTATTATGAATTGTGCTGCTACTAGAAAGGAGAATTTGTCTGGAATTCTACAAAAAAAAAACAAAAAACTGCACATTGCCCAAAGGTGAGCTTTTATATTGTATCCCATTCTCTAACTGCAGAAAAATTGCAAAACACTTCACTCTCAAACCTCGTCTCAAAAACAGTGAAAATTTTCAAAAAAAAAAAAAAAAAAATCACCAAAATTTTAGTGAAGTGAAGCAAATGTCCAAAAAGTGCAGATGAAACAAAGCTGCATGGCAAACAGAATGTAGCCAAAACGAACTACAAAAAACATAAAATAGTAAAAATCAGGTAGAAGATGTGGCTCAGTGGTAGAGTTCTTGCCTAGTATGCACAAGGCTCTGGGTTAAATCCCAAGTGCTGTAGCGAAAAATAAAACCTAAACTTTAAAAAATATACATATATAGATGTATGTACATATAAGTCATATATATTCCAAAAATTACAACCTAGGAGCAAATTTAAATCATCTTTAATAAAGATATTTCTCAAAACTGCCCCACAATAATTAAAACTTACTTGTAAAATGAATTCAAACAGAAAAGTCGAGAATGAGCAGGGCTTGGTGGAGCACACCTGTAATCCCAAAGGCTCAAGAGGCTAAGGCAGGAGTATTGTGAGTTCAAAGACAGCTTCAGCAAAAGTGAAGCGCTAAGCAATTCAGTGAAACCCTGCTTCTAAATAAAATACAAAATAGGGCTGGGGATGTGGCTCAGTGGTTGAGTGCCCCTGAGTTCACTCCCCAGGAAACCCCCCCCAAAAAAAAATATTCAAGAATGAGATGACAATAAAAAGGATTACAGAACCAAAGTAATGAATAAAACATTATAGAATTACTAAATACAAGAGAAATGGCAAGGAAAAGACGACCAACACATTGTTGAAACTAAAAAAAAAAAGCTACTAAAAGACTTGAAATAATCACAATAAAGAAAAAAAAACAAGCCAGGTGTTGCCATGCATGCTTTCAAACCCAGCTACTAAGGAGACTGAGGCAAGATCCCAACTTGAAGGCTAGGCTGAGTAGCATAGTTGACCCTGCATCAAAAATAATAATGGACCATGGAGGTGGAGTTGTATCTCAGTACTACAGCAATTGCCTTGCATGCACAATGCCTTGGGCTCAATCCCCAACACTGTCAAAAGAAAAAAAAAAAGACATCAAGTGGGGGTGGGGGTGCTAGAAATGTACCTCAGTGGCAGAGCACTTGTCTAACCTATTAAAAAAAAAAAACTATTAAAAAAACTACAGAAAATAAAGATAATCAAACATAAAGATAACTTTTGTCCCTGAAGTAGAATCCAATAAGGGGGAATAGAAGATATAATCAAACATAGAACTGTACAAATTGAAAAAGAATTCTAAAACTTCTTTTATATTTAACACCCAAACTGATGGAAGAAGGCAAGAGGGAAAGGGATGGGAAGGTGTATCTGTAATCAATTCCAAAGCAACAGCAATATTACAGGCCCATTGTCTTGGAAATTGTGATCCACTGATTCTATATATAGCCAAGATACAGCCGAAAAACTAAGTAAGACTCCTTATTATGGAAAACTCAAGAGAATACAGGTCCTAACAACTTCTTTCAAAATGTTACTTAAAAGCAAAATTCAGCCAACGTAAGATATGAAAGAAAGAACTTATTGGAGGAGCTGTGGCATAGGACTGGAAGTAAACACCTAGCAAATAAATCTAAACACAGAATGCCCACCATACTCAGAGGATTATGGTTAAAAAAGGATATCACAGAATTTTTTATGGGAAAATTTTAACATAAAATATCTTTAAAAACATACAGACTGGACAGCAAGAAAAGTGAAATGGACACGGGCGGCCTTTCATAGCAGGAGGTCGATACAGAATTTAAAGCATTCAATGAAAACAAAACATAATAGTTTGACACCAAACAGTAACTAACATGCAGAACCCTCCCTTGTTGACAGTCCCTGACTCTCACAAAAATCATGATCTTTCTTCCCCTATGTTCTAATAAATGTAGTCTTACTTCCCAGCCCTGAAGTGAACATGGCCAGTAAGATAGATCGGGTCTATTTAGCCTTTGACTGCTTTAGGGCTGGGATATGTTTAAGTCAGTACAATAAAACAGAAGAAAAATTTTATTCATGGAGACAGCTGGAAATATTCACCTCACTCTTAAAAAGGTTCCCTGGCTTTAGATATTTAAGTGTTAGGCCATAAGCTTTGAAAAACTTCAGTAACCCGCAGTGAGGACTGAAAAAGCCAAAAGAATCACCCAAAAAAGTCAACAATGCCCTGTCACTGCTGAACTGGCTATTGTTAAATTAACCCATCTTGGGCTAGGCATGGAGGCTAATACCAGCAACCCCAGTGACTGAGGAGGCTAAGGCAGGAAGATCACTAGTTTGAGTCCAAACTTGGCAATTTAGTGAAGTCCTGAGCAACTTAATAACAGAACAGTTAAAAGGGCTTGGGGATGTAGCACCCTTGGGTTCAATCCCCAGTACCAAAAAAAAAAAAAGGTAAACATTAACCAATCTTTAGAAAATCCTAATCTCTAAACTTGGACAAAATAATAAACTTGCAATTGCTTTAGCCACACCAAGCCCCTCTGATTTGAGAATTCCATTAAGAGCTAAAAACAGGGCTGGGGCTGTAGCTCACTGGTAAAACACTTGCCTCCCATGCATGAGGCACTGGGTTCAATCCTCAGCACCACATAAAAATAAATACATAAAAAGATATTGTGTCCATTTACAACTAAAGGGGGTGTGGGGCATAAAAGCAACCAAATTAAAAAAAAAGATAGTCACATCTTCAATGTCTCGTTTGTTTTGTAATTTCTACTATTAAACTTAAAGATATCTTTAAGGAATTATGTTTTCTGTAAGGAAATTTTATTTGAAGTTCAATAATGCCAGTTTTACTTCCATTTAGCTCATTTTGACAAAAATAACTTATCTAACTATAGCTTTTATCTATCTATGCACAGAAAATCTGGAATGTTTACTTAGCAGTAATGATGGCTATTTCTGATGGTGGTATCTTGAGTGGGTTTTTTTGTTTTATAACTTTAATTTTATAAATGCTCTGCCCTTGTTTAATTCTCTATAATTACATATGGTTTACAAAAAGAATGAGCTAAATGAGGTAGAAAGAAACAGTTATTCACCAATCTCACTTCTTCTTATTTGGAATATAAACAGACATTTTCAAGCTTTCTGTGCAGTTACATGTGGCCACTGTGTGACACTTCTAGATCCAGTCCTTAATAGCCCCAGCTATTTAGTGGCCACACTGATTTATTTAATACAAATGAGCACAGTAGTCATGAAAGCAATATTTTAAAGAAGACAGAGTCACAAAAGAGAAGAAATTTAAGTCCCTGATTTATATCTTGGAGGAAAATTGTCAATCAAGAATGCCTATTTTGAACTTAGCAGTGAATAAAAAGTAAACATGGTATAAAACCAACTGTAATTTGAATTATACTGGGTTCGGAGACAACTCTACATAACAAATCATTTCTGTGTGTCTTTCAAGTGAAGCATTACTGTCCATAATTCTAAACTGTCTTTTCAGGGTTGTTTATATAGTGAATAGGCTCCAAAAATACTGTGTCTACCACAGGTGCAACAAGCAGCCATGTTTTCACCTTTAAGCATGAGAAAATGTCATCTGGCCCTTTTTCTGTTGTTGCTCTATGAATTAGGCCTTGGAGAATGGTGCAAACATGTTGATACTCTGGTTATTTCTTTGTTTTAAGTAATTAATTATCCTTCATCTCTGACCCAGAATTATCCTGTGTCCCAACAAAATATCTCACAAGAAGAGTAAATGTTATGCCTCTTTCACAGTTGGACAGTATGTTGATGAGAATGTGATGCTGTTAAAGACACTGCTTTCTGGAAGAAGAGTAAGAGTCACATAAGCCAACTATAAGATTTGAGGGAAATCTATAGTAATGAGTAGCAAAATGTGAGATATTTTATGGTCAACCAGGAAATAAATAGAATTTTACCATATGGTGATGAGAAGAAATTGAAGAGATGATTATAGACTGAATATCAGAAAATACATTTAAAGGCCAGGCGTGGTGACGCAGACCTATAATCCCAACAGCTTGGAAAGTTGAGGCAAGTTCAAAGCCAGCCTTAGCAACTTAGTGAGACGTTGTTTAAAAATAAAAAAGGCAGGGGATATGGCTCAGTCATTAACTACCCCTGGGTTCAATCCCTGGTACCAAAAAATAAAGGATTCTTTACCAAAAAATGCAAAAAATATGTGACAAAGACTATACACGGCCTACAGAGCCCAAAATATTTACTATGTGGTTCTTTACAGGAAAAGTTTTGACTACTGTTATGTCAAATGCACATCTTTATCCCCAAATGAGAACAGCATCACATACAGAAGTACTAGTGGGATATATAAATCATTCATCAAACCATATCCCTTTCCTGGGTGGTCTAACAGAAGCAATACAGAATTCCAGGAGAACAAAAGAAAGCCACAACTTTGGAAAAGGATGTAAAGGTAGCAGAGGTAGTAAGAGATTCAGTATCTCAACACAGAAGCCCTGCAGAACCAATAGGAACAAAAAAGGCTAAGAGAAACTGAACACTTATGGTGAATTACCACCATGATTAGTTATTGCTCTTATAGTACCAAATGCATGATTAAATCCATTGCACAGACTGAAGGTACTTGGTAAGTAGGTTGTCTTTGGACATTCTAATGCCTCTGCCATACCACTTCTACCTAAGGGTCAATATCAGATCACACCAAGTGGCAAAGACTCCAATATGTCTCAAGTATTCTCACAGAAGAACCTAAACTCCCTTGCCATCTGAGGCAAATAGGTATGTCAAGAATTTAGTGCAAATGCCTCATCCTCTGATTTCCAAAACCATCACTATTTGTCGGAAAATCAGATCTGTGATATAATCACACCTATGCCAGCAGTGTTGGCTGATAAGAAACACACACACACAATAAAATTCAAAGACCTAATCAACAAGTAAACTCTATGGGAAGAATTCACAATGCCAAATTCCTCTGGCAAAGAAAAACTGTTTTCTCCAGATTCGCACCATTAAAAAGGAAACAAAATACCTTAAGTGAACGCAAAATTTTGGAGGCTACTAGTGGCTTACTTCGATATTCTATTTAGTCTTATATCGGCTATTCTGCACCTTTGTTTTTTTCCCTTAGGGGTGGAGGGGAGGGGGGAGGGGGGAGGGGGGAGGGAGGGAGGGGGAGGGGGAGAGAGAGAGAGAGAGAGAGAGAATTTTTTTTTAATATTTATTTTTCAGTTTTCGGTGGACACAACATCTTTATTTTTACGTGGTGCTGAGGATCAAACCCAGCGCCCCTTGCATGCCAGACTCGCGCGTTACCGCTTGAGCTACATCCCCAGCCCTATCCTGCATCTTTTGAGAGGAGCCCATACCAGTAGGTTTACTGCAGTAAACTGTAGCACACACTTTGAGGATTCACAGACCTCCCTGTGCTTTTGAGCTGCAGTTTTCCATGAATGATGATTTTGCCAAATAAAACTGCTTATTTAACAAAAAAAAAAACTGTTCATGAATCAGGCCCTTCTTAGCTAAGCAGTTATCTCATCTCATTTTGGCCTTTCCAAACACATCCTGGACATTCTAAAGTGTTTTAAGTTCTGCCCTTTCTTAGCTCTCTACATATGCAGAAGTTGAAAGCTTCAACTTGAGTGCAAGATTTCAAAAGGGTAAGAACACAAAATAAGAAACAGGTGCCAGGTGACTCTCAAAGCTGAAAACTTTTAAAGGGACATAGAGTAGTAATGACAATGCATTGATTGAGTCTTATTTCTCCGGGTTACAGAAGAAATTAGTCTAATTCTCTCCAAAGAGATTAGTAACCTTAAAAGAGATATCCAATCAATCTCCCAGGTGCACAAAACACTAATCAAAAGGCCACAAACCTTCACCATAACAGAGTTTATGATGGAAAAGGTGTCTATATCTGTTGCCAGTTGTTAACAACAAACTGGAATTAAGGGTAGGAGATAAATCCCATCTCATTGTAAAAGGGCTCAGATGGACTTCTGGCATATATATTTGGAACTGAGTGCATTTCTACAAATAGACAGTCCCCAACTTAAGATGGTCCAACCTGTGATTTTTAAACTGGTACAAAATCTTTTCACAATACTCATTTCACAAAAGCAATACCCATTCAGTTAAAAAAAAAAAAAACATACTTTGAATTCTGAATTTTGAGCTTTTCTTGGCTAGCAATATGAGATACAATTCTATCTGGCCATCCTGGACAAAGTCAGCAAGTAGCAACTCCCAGCCAACTCTACAACCACAAGCATTAACTATACAGTATACTATACTATGTACCCCTAAACTGTGATGTTCACCAGATTAGGTGCATCAAATGGACTCTTGACTTTTCAACTTACAATAAGCTTGCTGGAATGTAGCCCCACCTGGAGTAGAGGAGCATCTGTAATACAATCACTAATGGTGACTTTTCCTATAAACTAATACTACACTTCTGACACAACATGGATTAACTGACGATGGGGAATAGAAAGATTAGTCTGAAGACGAAATGAACTGCTACAAGATTATCAATGAAATAAATAAACGCTCATTTCCAAATAATGATACTTATCCTTTAGAAATAAATTCTTAACATTTCTGAACCCTTCCCACACCTAGTTCTGTGGCAGAGCTTCTTTAAACATAAGAACAGGAAATTTAAATCAGAATAACTCCATTTTCTTCTAACTACCATGAGTTACTGTAAGTTACTAATAGTCCTTTAGCCTTCCCATGAAAAAATAGCTTAATCATTTTTTAAATTTTCAAACATTGCTTTTTTCCCATGTTTTTATTGGTGCATTATAGTTTTACATAATGATGGCAGCTTAATCATTCTTTTTTAAAAAAAAAATTTTTAGTTGTAGATGGACACAATACCTTTATTTTATTTGTCTTTATTTTTATGTGGTGCCAGGGATCAAACCTAGTTCCTCATGTATGCTAAGCAAACACTCTACCACTGAGCCACAACCCAAGGGAGCTTAATCATTCTTAAAAAGTGTTTTTTAATGCTTCAAATTGAAGTGGTTTACAAGTGAGGTTGGTTCTTTTAAAACATTTTAACAAGTATGGAACAACAGAGATGACTTCCTTATTAAAGATCACTAAAATATATTTCTAGTGATTTCTACTACAGTCAAAGAAACTGTTAATTTTATATACCACTTTACTACTTAAGAAAAATAAAATTCTATTTTGCAGTTGTGACATATAAAACAGGAAATACTTATTTGATCTCTGCCCTAAGCAATTCCTGGTACAGAGCTTTTCTTAAAACCCTCTAATCCCTGAATATTAGGGATAAGAGAAATACATTTGTTATTCATTATTATATGCCTCCTTTCAACCACATTTGAGTTCATGCTAATGATTCTTTTTTATGCTAATGACTCTTATTGGTTGAATGATCACCAGAAAATCCAACCATGTATTGGAAATTTCAGTCCTACCCCTGGGCCCCGGGGAAGAGGAGAGATACTGGAGATTGAATCCAATGACTAATGACCAATGACTTAATCAATAAGGGTGATAGCATGAAACCTCTATTTAAAAAACTTAAAAAGCAGTGGGGTTTAGAGAGCTTCCAGGCTGGTGAATGTTTGGAGGCACTAAGAGGGTTACACATTATGACAGGACATGGAAGCTCTACATACTTCCCCCATAAATTGTCATATGTATCTTTGCCATCTGGTTGTTCCTGAATTACGGTATCTTTAATAATATATCAGTAATAGTAAACATATTGGGCAATGAGTACTGGTGGCCCAAGCCTGTAGTCCCAGCAATGGAGAAAGCTGAAACAAACTGAACTCAAGTTCAAGGCAAGCCTAGACAACTTAATGAGATCATTAAAGATGAAATTTCCTTCTTCACACTTTATAATGAGTCCTACCTAAGAATGTGCAAATCATGATCTTAAAAGCTTAAATAAAATCTCATGGTGTCTCTTACTAAATTTACTAATTAAACCAACCCTGCCATTTTTAATTGGCAATTCAAACGACAGACACAAGATAGATCCCCACTATTGCAACATTATCACAAAAACAGCTCCATAACAAAGTCAAGATAAATGTGTACTTGCTGCCTAAAATCAAATATATGTATTTATATATACATACAATACACATACATACATACATAATAACTGTCCTAAACTTAGACATAAAGTTATATTTATTATTTTAATCCTAACAGGAAATCTAATCCTAATACTGAATACTGAAAAATTTTAAATGTTTACCTCAAAAAAGGCACAAACAAAGCTTGAACCAAAAGGTATTTAAATAATTATACACTAGCATTCCCCAAATCCTAATTATTTAAAAATGTGAAAATGTTGTGATGTGCCGAAATATTTTCAAAAACTAATTTATATCAACTATATAAGAAAACTCTTTTATTTAAGATGCACTTTCTAGCCTCCTTCCATTCAAACAATTAATAAATAGTACATTGGCAATATGTTCCTAAAAGAATTATAAATCAAGTATGATAATTCTACAATATTAATTTTTAGTTTGTTAAAAATTAACTATATCCTTTAACCTAAGTAAAATATATGCAGAAGACAAGTCAGAAGAAGACAGATTAGTATTTAGGCAAGATTTTAGCATTTCAATTAAAAGACAAAATAGTCTCAAACAAATAGTGTAACATTTGGCCATTAGAAAAAAATAATAAACCATTAACACGACTAAAAAAAGAAAAACCACCCAAGAATATACAAGACTTCAGATCTGTTCTATTATAAAAGAGAAAAGCTGATGAGATAATTACTTACATGTGAAGTAATCAGTTAATGATATATAGCAACAAAGTATTATTGCTGAAGTCACCTAAAGATTTCACAAGACCACAGTTAACACATGCAAGAAATCACTCTCATGCTTTCAATCAAGTTGCACTTTAAATTTTCAGTCACAATGGGTAAAACCATATTCACAAATATGGCATTATTTTAAGCCTACTCTTTGGTTTTAATACTCTTTCATTTGTCAAAAATTTTCTGTATTTCAATGTCTCAATTTAGGCATCAGAATCTTATCTAAATAAACAAATTTTTTTTATTAAATTGATGTGCTACATATTTAGCAACAACAAATCCACTTACTTTTTTCTCTTTCTCATGATGTTTATCCTGAGAGTGAGAGGAAGAATCACTTAAACTTTGATCATATGACCTATTTGATCCCCGTTTGCTCTTTTTCTAAAAAAGAAAATATATATACATATGTGTATATGTATATAAAAATTTTAAATAATTTTTGTTAGATTTAAACTAATTCAAGTGTAAAATATTTTAAATGTCTGGTAAAAGTTTTTTAAAAGTCACTATTTCAATTTATATAATCCAGTTTAGACATCATCCATTGTTATAAAGAAAAAACTAACCCCAAATTTAACATTAATGCCATATTTTTGTATATTTATTAAGTTGTGTGAAAATAGATTTCCTATTTTCAATGTCTGTCTTAAAAATATATATTTCAATCAAAAGAGAAAATGCCATTGTTAAAGAAGGATGCCAAGACTAGAAGAATAGAAAAGTAAATATTTGAAGAGTTACTTTATGCCACTACTAAAGCAAGAAGCTTTTAATCTTATACTTCCAGTATTAAGGAATATGGTTTTCTAGAAACTTATCTTTACATTTCATTAAGAAAAAAGTAAAGGAAATGTCAGTATTAGACCCATGCATTTTTCAAAGCATTACTAAAAGCATTATACATTTAAATAAAATTAAAATATTTACACAACTGCATAATAAAGTACAAAGGCAAAACTTATTTGGGGTGTTTAAAAATTATTGAGACTATAATTAGTTTAAACTAGATAAAAATGACCATAATAGAAATGATCTATGCAAATAATTTATATGATCTTATTATTAAACAGACTTCTTTCCCAACTAGCAAATGAGATAACTTTCTGTCAATAACTAGCAATGAGAAAATTCTATTTGTACAAACTTCAAAATCCATTTCATTATTTTTTATATTTTTATCTGTACCACATCTCATTTAGAAAATAAAGATTCCAGCAATACCCAGAAGCAAAATTTTCAATTTTACAATCTCAAATTTTCTCTTGAACAGTTCGTTATTTTTTATCAGTCATTAAATCAAAGCCTTCACATCACATAATAGAGATAAACCTTTAGGTACAGTCATGTGTCACTGAAAAACAGGATACATTCTAGGGAATATGCTATTAAGTGATTTTCTCATTGTACAAATATCAGACAGAGTACTCTTACACAAACCTAGATGGTACAGTTTCCTACACACCTAGGCTATATGGTATAGCCCATGATTTCTAGACTATAAACCTGTACAACATAATACTATACTGAATACTAATGCTAAGTATTTGTGTATCTAAGCGTATCTAGACATGAAAGCTAAGGTAACATTACTAAACAAATACAAATTTTTCACTTCCAATATAAACTTATGGGATACCATCTTATATGTAGTCCCTCATCATTATGTGATGACTTTAATGACTATTTCATATGGATGAAATACAGAAAACTGGAGATATGCATTGTTCATTTCATAAGACAGGAGGCCCTATTAATGTTATTAATATGAAAGGAAAGAGGAAGAAAGGAAGGAAGAAGCAAGCCGCATTCTTGAGAAAAAGGTAATAATAAACACTAAAAGAAAAACAAAGGTGCCTTAAAACTTCAGTGTATGAACGTGTAAGGACTGAGAAAGAAACACTTGGGACATTAAAGAAATACTGATCCTTCAAAGGAACATGAACATAAATATGAAATGATTAATCATATATTACTACCAACTCAATCATTCATGCTAATTTTAACAGCAAAGACTGATTAAATCTAAAACATTTCCAAAGTTGGACTTAAATACATTTTTTAAGGTCAAAAAGCCTTACTTCAATTTTATTATTTCCTAGTAAATAAAAATGAAAATAAATTTAAAATGACATGGGTAACAGTAATGAAACAGAAAAACGAGAAACAAGTGAAAAGAAATCACAAAAGGATAATGACATACCAAAAGTCAAATTAACTGAAAATAATGTAAGAGTTCTATACAAAATAATTTTTCTACTAAATGTACACCAAAATTTGCTATCAAGTACTTATATATATTCTAAGTTAGAATATTCTAGACTATTCACCTTTACAAAAGAACACAAGCAGAGCAAAATCTTTTTTAAATTAAATCTTCTCATTTCCAATAAAGAACATGCTAAACAAATTAATCATAAGTAAAAATTGAAGTAAAAGAAATTTCTTACACTTTTTTTAAATAATGGTGTCACTCTATTGTCAAAACTAATTGCTAAGTATTTTAATATTAAATTCAAAACTAATTCTTACCAGCTTACTAAAATGGTATTTACAGTAGCCACAATACTGGACGTTATCTGCACCATTACCTTCTTCTTCACATAGAAGTCCAGCAAATTGAGCACTGAAAATAAAGTCCAGGTGCATGGATTAAAAAACAATACAGCATAAAGAAATGAACAAAATTTACTCTTAAATATAAGATGTTTGTAAGGAATATATCTTCTAAGATAAAAGGCTTTATTCTACTTGTGGCAAAGTACATCTCACTCCAACCTGCAACTGATCATTTTTTAAAGGGTATGTATAGTTATGATTTAAAATAAGCTCTTTAGTACTTGGAGGCTGAGGCAGGAGGATCCCAAATTTGAGGCCAGCCTGGGCAACTTAATGAGACCCTTTCTCTCAAAAAATAAAAAGGTCTGGGAATCTAGCTCAGTGGTAGAGCACCCTTGGGTTTAATTTCCAGTACTGCAAAAACTAAGTAAATACCTAAATGAATAAATGAAAAAATAAGTTCTTCATCTCTACCAAGGATGAAGATGTATGCATATTTAATGCTACCAAACAGACATTAGGTTTGGCACAGGGGCTAGGATGTAGCTCAGTGATAGAGTGCTTGCCTAGCAAGTGCTAGGCCCTTTGTTCAATCCCCAGCACCCAAAAAAAGAAAAAAAAAGAATAAATAGAGACAGACAGAAGAGACATACAAAGACAGAGACACAGGCAGGCACAGTACAGTGTGCCTGTAGGCCCAGCTACTCAGGAGGCTAAATGAAGTAGAAAGGTCAGGAGAATCCAGAATTTTGAGATCAACCTGGACAACACTGTGACGCCACATTTTTAAAAAGAAAAAAACTTTAGGATAAATTACATCCTACTTCATAATTAACAATTCAGTTTACTTTTTCAATCTACATCAGAAGTACAAATAAAGCCCTTGCCTCTCTAAAAGGATGAAATGATATATCTAGCCCATAGATGCAAATTGAATATGTTTAAGAGGAAAAATTCATTCACCCAGAACTAAGTTCACAACTCTTGAAGGGAACAGTGACATAGCACATAGACAAGATAAACTTAAATTGTGCTCTTCAGCCAAAATCAGTAGAAGAAATGAAACTGAAACTTATGTTGTTTATATTTTTAAAAAAAAATATGAAATACAGGGCTCTGGGGTGTCTCAGTTGTAGAATTCTTGCCTGGCACCCACTAAGCCCTGTGTTCGATTCTTGGTGCGAAGATGTGCTTGTGTGTGTGCGCACCCCCCCCCCAACCTCGCCACACACACACACACACACACACACACACACACACACAAAATGCTAGTTTACAATGACAACTCTTGTCAATTTGACCTTTCATAATTTTAATACTACAAAATCACAGTATTAAAATAGTTTTCATACCCAAAAAGGGAATTTGATCTTTGAAAAATTAGGCATAGTAATCAAGATAATTTATAAAAATCTTTTCCCCCATCAAACAGCCTAGAATATACTTTGTATATCCAAATACTTAAAAGCTCAAGAAATGAGCATGTGCCTACATTAACCATCAGGCATAAACGGATTATTAAATTAATAAGTATGTGGATTATCCCCAAACAATTTTTAATTATTATGTAAAATATCTGGTTTTTAATAATTTGTGTCCTTGAAATTTGATGATGTAAATGTGTGAGAGGCAGCCCACATAACCTCAAAAATGAAACATTAATATCCCTTGAAACAAAGAAGGTAAATAAGCACCATGAATCCTTACTAATATTTCAGACACTGTGCCAAGTCTACCTATATCAGCTCATTTCATCCTAATTACAAATCAAAGGGTATGTGACCAATACCAATATTTTAAACAAGATGAAATGAGAGCTTAGTGTACATTAGAACCCAGGTCCACTTACTGCAAATTCTCATTAGTAAATATAGTCACTTATTAGAATTATCTTTACTACAAATAAGTAAATAAGCATAAAAACTATTCCAATAAAACTTACTGTAACTAATACTTGGATACCTAAGTTTTTAACTTTAATAACAAGTCGTTTACCAATTGCTTTTCTACACAATGATGGAAATGTACTCACCAGGTTACATGAAAAGCTTGCCGACATCCATGTTTATTACATGTCATGCAAGCACCAGTGGCTGCTTTGCTTTCTCTTCCTTGTTCATCACAAATGTAGCATGTCTGAAGGCAGAGGAAGAAAAACAAAAATAAAACCAAAGTCATATAATGCTTACCATTAGTCTGATTTTTGTTTTTTAATTTTTTTTTAAGTTGTAGATGGACACGATACCTTTATTTATTTATTTTTAGGTAGTGCTGAGGATCAAACTCAGTACCTCACACATGCTAGGCAAGCATTATACTACTGAGTCACAACCCCAGCCCTGTTTGTTTTTTTGAGGCAGGTCTTGCTATGATGCCCAGGCTGACCTCAAACTTTCAATCTTCCTGCCCCAGTCTCCTAGACTGGTAGAATTATTATAGGCATGCACACTAACCTGAACTAGCCAACTTCATTCATGCTTTACTGTGCTGTCTTCAGAAATGAAGGTCAGGTTTTACTGTCTAACCCACTTTACTTCTAAACATGAATATTTTTTTCTGGACAGTAATTTTTACAAACAATAGAAACAGTAAAACATAAACAATGACATACTAATAGTCCTACTTAAAAAGTCACTATAGGACTGTCTTCAATAGCCTCAAAAACCCTGCCAACAGGCTGGGGTTGGGGCTCAGTGGTTGAACCCTTCCTTGCCTAGCACATGTGACGCACTGGATTTGATAGCGCCACATAAAAATAAATAACTAAATACAGGAAGACTCTTCACAAGCACCACGGACAGGACTAGGACAGTCTACTGCACCCTATTTTCACAATACCTCCTCATCAATCTAAAACAAGTGATTCCTGTAACAAGAGGACAACAAAAAAAGTTTACCTTTCCTCTCTGCTAGAAATAAGCATATTTACAAGGAACCTATACAGATGAGCAAGATTACATTCCAACTCTCCACAAAGATTCCCATGGTCTTTAGAACCAGCGATATAATATGGTGTAGTGGAAGGAAGATACTTTAGACTTAGTAAATCAGAAACACCCCAAAGATTTGCTTGTGAGGAATTGTGTCAGTCAGGTACAGTGGCTTCTAATCACAGCTACTCAGGAGAATTGCATGTTTGAGGCCAGCCTGAACAACATACCAAGATTCTGTGTCAAAAGACATTTTCAAAACAGAAAGGACTGGGGGTACTGCTCAGAAGTAGAACACTCCTGAGAGAGAGAGAGAGAGAGAGAGAGAGAGAGAGAGAGAGAGAGAGAGAGAGAGATGACACTGAGATAGAGATGACACTGAGACAGAGATGACACTGAGACAGAGATGACACTGAGAGCTCGAAAGATGTCCCAAGAGGTAAAAGTTAACTCTGATTGCCATCTGGTCTATTTCTCATGTAAAAATAGCTAACAGTAATACTTTTTCACAGCTCAGGATCATGGATGAAGCTGGGTGTGGTGGGTGTGGTGGTGCACACTTGTAATCCTAGTGACTTATGAAGACAGGCAGAAGACTGCAAGTTCAAGGTTAGCCTGGGCAACATAGCAGATGTCTCAAAATGAAAAATAAAAAAGGCTGGGATATAGTTCAGTGGCAAAGCATTTCTGGGTTCAATACCTAATACCACCAAAAAATAAAGTATGGCTGATCATGTGATACAAGGCTGAATAACACAAACAATATTAATGAGTATCAGTATATAATGAATAAAATTATCAACTTATTGGAAGTTGACTTCACAAAAAATTAATGTCTAACCACATGTAATCAGGTAATAAATGTAGAAAAAGAAAGTGAGGCAAGGCTGGCTGGTACATGTTTGTAATCCAAGTGGCTCAGGAGGCTAAGGCAGGTAGATCACAAGTTAAAAGCTAGCCTCAGCAACTTACTGAGGACCTGTCTCAAAATAAAAAAAAAGGATTGGGGATGTGGCTTTAGAGGTTAAGTGCCCCTGGATTCAAACCCTAGGGAGGGAAGGATGGAGGGAGGGAGGGAAGGAGAAAATAGGTAAGTAGGCAGGTAGGTAGGTAGGTAGATGGAGAGTAGGAATGTTAGAATCAAATTTCTAAAGAGTAAAAAGGTATAAACTAGTGAACTTCATTCATGCAATTTTGTGGTACCAAATAATACCATGCAACAAAATTTACAAGGACAGAGTTCTTTAAAAAAAAAAAAAAAAACAAACCCTAGAATCTACTTGGGTAAATGGTTTCAACTCCTCTTTTGAAAAATACAGTTCAGTATGATCTGAATTACACATCATTTTATACTTCTAAAAAGTAAAATTGCAAATTATAACATCATCAACCTAAACACACTGAATAAAAGCATTACTAATTATTCAAAATACAAGAAGGAAGTATCAAACAATTACAAGGGAAGAGAAAGAAAAAGAAAGAGAAGGAAGGAGGGAGGGAAGCAGGGAAGGAAGAAGAGAGGGAGGGAGGGAAAAGGAAAGAAAGAAAACCAAAGACTGAAAGTGAACAGACAATGTCATTTGAATTCAATAAAACCATGATATATTCTTATTTCTTTAAAAAAAAAAAAAAAAAAACACGGCTGAGGACAGAACATCCAGAATGACAGAGTAAAGGGCTCTAGGGATCTTTTCCACACAGCAGTAAACAACTTCACAGGTGAAAGCCATTTAAAGTTTCTGTAACTGTTCCAGGACATGCATAAAATAAGAATTTTTTTTTCAAGAAAATGTAGTAAATCTAAAAAAATAGAATAGTAAAAGTCCATGGTTTGGGAGCTATGACCTGTTCCCATCATGACCTATTTCCCACTTCTTCCCCCTGGTTAGAGAAATTCCACTCTGGTAGGATGGTCAAGAAGATAAGGGATATTTCTAATATGAGAATACAGTTTCACCAGAGGGAGGACCAAGCTACCAGTGCTTCTTATGCTATTCAGCCGTGGCAGCTCCCATGCACTGACAAGTCAAGAATCCTGGAACCCTATTATCTTTGCCCCAACTTGCTGGTGTAGCAGAGGGTCCCATGTTGGCAGAGAGAAACTAAAAAAGGAAAGGACTACCATACTCATCCTCCTTCCCAAAAGCCTATCACTGAGAAAGCATATCTCTGGGAGAATACTGTCTCCACTTCCAGTTTCAAAGGAATATGTTTAGCGGTTACACAGTGAATGGGTCTTTAAGAACCAAAGAGCTCAATAATGCAACCCAAGAGGACAGACTTACTTATAAACAAACAAGGTTGGGAGTTCATGCAGAAGAGCACTCTATAAAACAATGGAGAATTTCACATTATATACATATTCTACATCATCACACTGTAACCCATAAATATATACAATAATTTGTCAATCAAAAATACAAGTATAGGGGCTGGGATTGTGGCTCAGTGATAGAGCGCTTACCTAGCACATGCAGGGTGCTGGGTTCTATCCTCAGCACCACATAAAAATAAAATAAAGATATTGTGTCCAACTACAACTAAAACAAAAAATATTTTTAAAAACTAAATAAATAAAAGTATAATAGAGTACATGAATTCCATGTCCAGTTTAATTACACAAAAAATTTAAGTAAGCTCAGGAGTAAGAAGACCCCTCCATGGAGATTTTGGCAGTAAGCAATCAAGTGAGACTAGTAACTCCAAGTTACCAGTAAAAATGAGCAAAACAGCAGACCATAAGATTAACTGAGAGAACCAAGGAACTAGACAGAAAGGAAAAGCCCTCAAATCACACCCATCCTCAGGAATCTAGAAAAACGTACACATAAACTACACTGCACCCATCAGAGAAAATGAATAAGGATCTGTGGCAGATTTAAAAGCAGTTCCCAAGCCACATACAAATCTACCAACCAATAATGCTCATGGGGCTCTCATATAACCTCTGACCAAAACCTGGCTAAACAATAAGTTACTCTGACACAGGGCAAACTCTTAAGACAAGAAACTTAAAAATAATACATATTCCCCTGATCATCTGAAAAAACTGTGCACGTAATTCAATGCTGCTCCATCAAAGGACTGACTGGAAGAAAACCTTGGATCTCCTTAAAAAATAAAATCGTCTACACCACATATACATCCAACAGTTAAAGGTAAAAACCTAGCTGGTTAAGAAGACTTAAAGGCTATGCACCATGGCACACACCTATATTCCCAGGCTAAGGCAGGAGGACTGCAAGTGCAAAGCCAATAATGGTAACCTGGCAAGACCACCTCTCAAAATAAAATAAAATAAATATTTTAAAAGGACTGGGGATGTAACTCGGGAAGGCTTAAGTACAACCGAGCCATTAGGTTTGTCATATGGGCTACAGATATGGTAAACCTACAAAGTTAAACTAAAAAATAAGTGGGGTATACATTTGAGTAGAGCTATATGAGAAAAAATAAGATTTTAGAGAATTTGTTCAATGAAATCAGGCAACAAATGACCAAACAATGACCCACAAGGAGAAACAAAAATCATTATCCAGAATGGTTACAATGTATTATCCAAAACTTGTTTTCAACTAAAAATTATAAGACATACAAAAAAAAATAGAAAAATGTGACCCATATACAAGGGGGAAAAAAAGGCAACAGAAACTGTCACTGAGGGCACCCAGATGCTAGAGAAATATATCTTTCAACCAAATGGAACTTCAAAGTGTAAATTTTACTGAAGAGGCTCAAAAGTTTTGAGCTGGTAGACAAAATAAACACACAAACTTAAAAGTAGACCAATACAGGTTATGCAATCTAAGTAAAATACTTTAAAAAGTATACCTCTGAAGAACAGCTTCAGAACTGGAACAATGGCATACCTATAATGCAAACCACTTGGAAGGTTAAGGAAAAAAGAATGAAAGTTTGAGGCCAGCCTGGATAACTTAGTAAGATTCTGCCTCAAAATAAAATATAAGGGGCTGGGGATGTGGCTCAAGCCAGGCATGCGTGCGGCCCGGGTTCGATCCTCAGCACCACATACCAAAGATGTTGTGTCCGCCGAGAACTAAAAAATAAATATTAAAAATTCTCTCTCTCTCTCCTCTCTCATTCTCTCTTTAAAAATAAATAAAATAAAATAAAATATAAAAAGGACTGGGGATGTAGCTCAGTGGTAAAGTACCCCAGGCTTCAATACCTTATAATGAGAAGAAAAGAAAAGGAGAAAAGAAGAAAAGGGAGGAGGAGGAGGAGAGGAGGGGAGGAGGAGAGGGAGGGGTAGGAGGAGGAGGAGGAAGAGGAGGAGGAGAGGGAGGAGGAGGAGGAGGAAGAGAATCATACCATTAGGTACACCAACATAAAAATAACCAAGAGAGGAAAAGGGAAACAGAACATGTATTTTAAGAAATAATGCCTGGGGTTGCAGTTGTAACTCAGCGATAAAATGCTTACCTGGCATATGTGAGGCACTGTGTTCAATCCTCAGCACCACATAAAAGTAAATAAATAAAATAAGGGTATAAAAATACAACAACTTGAGGCAGGCCTAAAGCAACTTATTGAGACTCTGTCTCAAATAAAATATTTTTAAAAAGTATATAAAAACACAAAATATTAAAAAGCACTCCTGGGTTCAACATCTGAAAAAAAACGAAAAAAAAGGAGAGAAAAAATAATGGTAGAAACTGCCAAACGTAGGTTAAAAATAATAATCCACGCATTAAAAAAGCTCCTCTACCTCAAAACAAAATATACACAGAAAAGATCCATATTCAAAATAGTGAAAACCAAAAATAAAGAAAAAATCTTGAAAACAGTAAGACAAAAGCATGACTTGTCACAATCAAAGAAAACAATAAAATTAACACCAGAAGTCCCATTAAAAACAATTGAGATACACTGCAGCCCAGATTTGGCCCACCTCCATCTTGGGACACAGCAGCCAATTCCATAGCCCTCCCCAAGCATTAGTCTCCTCCTTGGGAAAACAGATAGGATCTGGAGTCAGCTGCGTCTTTGAACAGGCAGCCCACCTTTTCAGCCCCATCTCTGAAAGTGGTTGCAGCCCACTGCTATCCTGAGTAACTGATATTGCCACCACCATGTGTTCAGTTGCAGTAGCATTTATCTTGGGACAGGGGACGGGGACTAGAAGCTCAACACCAAGGTGAGATACAGGCAATCTGCAGGAACACTACAAGATTATAGGGTAGAAACTGTAATATCTCAGATCTACACTGCAAGAAAGTAAGACACAGACAACACGAAAAAACAAGGGAGGAAAGTGTCCCCAAACAAACTAAAGTTATTACAATAATAGAATCCATGGACAGCGCAGTTCATGAAATGTCAAAGGAGTTCAGAATGCACATAATTAAAATAATCTACAAATTAAAGAATGACCCAAGTGAGCAAATATAGGCAAAAATTGATCACTCCAACAAAGAGCTAAGAGAGCAAATACAGGCAGCAAAAGATTACTTCAAGAAAGAGAGATTCTGGGGAGAAAAAAAAAAGACAATCAGAAATCCTTCAAATGAAGAAAATAATAAACCAAATACAACACTCAATAGAAAGTATCACCAACAGAATAGATCACTTGGAAGACAGAACATCAGAAAATGAAGGCAAAGTATACAATCTTGAAAATAAAGTTGACCACACAGTGAAGATGGTAACAAACCATAAAGAGAACATCCAAGAATTGTGGGATAGCATCAAAAGACCAAATCTAAGATTTACTGGGATATAGGAAGGCACAGAGATTCAAATTCAAAGGAATGCACAATCTCTTCAATGAAATAACATCAGAAAGTTTCCCAAACATGAAGAATGAATTGGAAAATCAAATACAAGACGCTTACAGGACACCAAATGTACAAACTTACCACAGATCTACACCAAAGCACATTATAATGAAAATGCCTAGCACACAGAAAAATGATAGAATCTTAAAGGTCATAGAGAGAAGAATGAGATCACATATAGGGGTAGATCAATTTGTATCTCAGCAGATTTTTCAACCAAGACCCTCAAAGCCAGGAGATCCTGGAACAACACATACCAGGCTCTGAAAGAAAATGGATACCAACCAAGAATCATATCGAGCAAAATTAAGCTTCAGTTTTAATGGTAAAAAGATTTAAAAATCTTTCATAATAAACAAAAGTTAAAAGACTTGACATCGAGAAAGCCTGCACTCAAGAGCATCCTCAGCAAAATATTCCAGGAGAAGGAAATGAAAAACAATGAAAATCAGCAAAAGAAGACACTACACTAAAGGAAAGGCCAATCAAAGTAAAAACCAAGTCAAGATAAAAACCAAAAATAAACCAAAATGTCTGGGAATACAAATCATATTTCAATAATAACCCTGAATGTGAATGGCCTAAACTCATCAATTAAAAAACGTAGACTGACTGGATTTTTTTTAAAAGACCCAACAATATACTATCTTCAAGAGACTCATCTCACAGAAAAAGACATCCACAGACTGAAGGTGAAAGGGTGGGAAAAAACATACCACTCACATGGACCATGTGAACAACAGGGGTTTCCATCGTCATATCAGATAAAGTGGACTTCAAACCAAAGCTAGTGAAAAGAGATAAAGAAGGACGTTTCATACTGCTTAAGGGATTCATACATCAGCAAGACATAACAATCATAAGTATCTATGCCCAAAACAATGGGGCATCTATGTATGTCAAACAAACCATTCTCAAACACAAGAACCAAATAGACTACAGCAATAATACTTGGGTGTTTTTAATACACCTCTCTCACCACTGGATACATCTTCCAAACAAAAAATAAACAAACTATAGAAATTCAATAAAACAATCAATAATTTGGACTTAACCAACATTTATAAAATATTCCATCCACCAAAGAGCAAATACACTTTCTTCTCAGCAGCACATGGATCCTTCTCCCAAATAGACAATATGTTATGCCACAAAAAAAAGTCTTAGCAAATACGAAGAAAACTAGAGATTCTACCCTGAATTTTATCTGACCATAATGGAATGAAATTAGAAATCAATGATAAAATAAAAAATAGAAGCTAATTTGAACACCTAGAGTAGCTTAAACAATATGCTATTGAACAACACTTGGATAACAGAAGACATCAGGAAGGAGATTTAAAAAAAAAAATTCTTAGAGGTAAATGAGAACTCCAATACAACCTACCAAAATCTATGGGACACTAGAAGGCAGTGCTAAGAGGAAAGTTCACTGCATGGAGTTCATTTATTAAAAGAAGAAAAAAGTCAACAAATAAATGACTTGACATTACAGCCCAAAGCCCTTAGAAAAGGGGGAATAAACACACACCAAAAGTAGTATAAGATAGGAATAATTTAAATCAGGGTAGAAATCAATGAAATTGAAATGAAGCAATTAAAAAAGTAGACAAAATAAAAATCTGGTTCTTTGAGAAAATGAATAAAACTGATAAACCCTTAGCCAACCTAACAAAAAGAACGAGGAAACTCAAAATACTAAAATTCGTGAAAAGGAAATATCATGACAGACACTATTGAAATACAGAAGACAATTAGAAACAATTTTGAAAATTTATACTCCAGTAAAATAGAAAACCAACAAATTTCTAGAGGTATATGATCGAGCAAAACTGAGTCAAGAAAACATGCACAATTTAAACATATCAATTTCAAGCAAGGAAACAGATGATGCCATCAAATGCCTACCAACCAAATTAATGCCAGTACTCCTCAAATTATTCCATGAACGAGAAAAGGAGGGAAGCCTTCCAAACTCATTCTACGAAGCTAGTACCATCCTGTTACCAAAACCAGGCAGAGACACAACAAGGAAAGAAAATTTCAGACCAATATCCCTGATGAACGTTGATGTACAAATTCTCAATAAAATTCTGGAAAATCACACGCAAAATCATATTTAAAAAACAGTGCACCATGAGCAAGTGGGGTTCATTCCAGGGATGCAGGGTTGGTTCAACATATGGAAAATTAATATAATTCATCACATCAATAGACTTAAAAGAATCATACGATTATATCAATGATGCAGAGAAAGCATTTGACAAAATACAGCACACTTTCATATTCAAAACACTAGAAAAACTAGGGATAGTAAGTAGGAACATACCTCAACATTGTAAAAGCTATCTATGCTAAACCCAAGGTCATCATCATTCTAAATGGAGAAAAAATAGGAAGCATTCCTACTAAAAACTGGAATAAGACAGGGATAACCTCTATCACCACTTATATTCAACATAGTCCTTGAAACTCTAGCCAGAGCACTTCAACAGTGGAAAGAAATTAAAGGGATATGAATAAGAAAACTCAAACTATCATTACTTGCTGACAACATGATTCTATACTTAAGAGGATCCGAAAAACTCCACCAGAAAACTTAAAAGAATTAATAAATGAATTCAGCAAAGTAGCAGAATATAAAATCAATACCCATAAATCAAACACATTCTAAACATCAGTGATGAATCCTCTGAAAGAGAAATCAGGAAAACTACCCATTCACAATAGCCATAAATGAATGAATGAATGAATGAATCGTTCTGAGAATCAACAAAAGAGGTGAAAGACCTGTACAATGAAAACTACAGAACACTAAAAAAAGAAATTGGAGAAGACCTTAGAAGATGGAAAAGATCTCCCACATTGTTGGATAGGCAAAATTAATTAATATTGTCAAAATGGCCATACTACACAAAGTGCTATTATACAGTTCAATGTGATTCCAATTAAAATGCCAACATCATTCCTTATAGAAATAGAAAAGGCAATCATGAAGAGATCCAGAATAGCTAAAGCAATCCTTAGCAAAAAGAGTGAAGCAGGTGGCATCGCTATAGCAGACCTTAAACTATACTACAAAGCTATAGTAACAAAAATGGCATGGTATTAACACCAAAATAGACATGTAGACCAATGGTATAGAATAGAAGACACAGAGGCAAACCCACATAAATACAGTTATCCCATATTAGACAGAGGCACCAAAAACATACATTGGAGGAAAGATAGCCTCTTCAACAAATGATGCTGGGAGAACTGGAAATCCATATGCAACAAAATGAAATTAAGCCCCTATCTTTCACCATGCATAAAACTCAACTCAAAGTGCATCAAGGACCTAGAAATTAGACCAGAGACCCTGTACCTAATAAAGGAAAAAGTAGGCCCAAATCTTCATTACATTGGATTAGGCACTGACTTCCTTAACAAGACTCCTAGAGCACAAGAAATAAAATCAAGAATTAATAAATGGGATGGACTCAAACTAAAAAGCTTCTCCTCAGCAAAACAATCAATGAGGTGAAGAGAGAGCCTACATTTTGTAAGCAAATTTTTGCCACATGCATGTCAGAGCACTAATCTCCAGGATATAAAAAGAACTCAAAAAGCTTAACACAAAAAAAAAAAAAAACCCAATCAATAAATGAGCTAAGGAGCTGAACAGACACTTCTCAGAAGAAGATATACAATCAATCAACAAATATTTAAAAAGAGGTTCAACATCTCTAGTAATTAGAGAAATACAAATCAAAACTACTCTAAGATTTCAACTCATGCCAGTCAGAAAAGTAGTTTTTAAGAATACAAACAATAAGCGTTGGTGAGGATATGGGGGAAAAGGCACACTCATACATTGCCAGTGAGACGGCAAATTGGTGCAACCAATCAGGAAAGCAGTATGGAGATTCCTTAGAAAACTTGGAATGGAACCACCATTTGACCCAGCATTCCCACTCCTCAGTCTCTACCCAAAGGACTTAAAATCAGCATACTACATTAATGCAACCATATCAATGTTTATAGCAACTCAATTCACAATAGCTAAACTGTGGAACTAACCTAGATGCCCTTTAATAGATGAATGGATAAAGAAACTGTGGTATATACATAATGGAATATCACTCAGCATTAAAAGAGAATAAAATTGTGGCATTTGCAGGTAAATGAATGGAATTGGAGAATATCATGCTAAGCGAAGTAAGTCTATCCCAAAAAATAAAGGCCCAATGTTCTCTCTAATAAATGCATGCTGATCCATAATGGTGGGTGGATGGGAAAAATGGAGAAACTGTGGGCAAAGGGGAGGGAGGGGGGGTACGGGGGCAGGAAAAATGGTGGAATGCAATGGACATTATGCTAGGTACATGTATGACTGCACATAGAGTGTGACACTACACTGTGTATAACCAGAGAAATGAAAATTTGTGCTGTAATTGTGTACAATGAATCAAAATGCATTCTACTGTTATATATACCTAATTAAAATAAATAAGTTTAAGGAAAAAAAAGAAACAGTAGATTTTAGAAAACACAATCACATATTCAAAATGTTTAAAGATTAAAAAAAAACTCTCACTAACAATCCCATATCTAGCAAAGACACCTTACAAAAATAAAGACATTTTCAAACAAAATCTCTAGATTACAAAAATTACTGCTGTCAGCCAGGTGCAGTGGCAAACTGAAGGCCTATAATCCCAGCGGCTCAGGAGGCTGAGATAGGAGGATCATAAATTCAAAGCCAACCTCAGCAATGGTGAGGTGCTTAGCAACTCAACAAGACCCTGTCTCTAAAATAAAATACAAAATAGGACTGGGGTTCAGTGGTTGAATGCCCCTGAGTTCAATTGCTGGTACCAAAAAAAAAAGACCTTACTGCTATCTTCAGAAGGCATGCTTTAGATGCAAATGTACAAACAGGTACAAAAGGATGAAAATGATATATCATAAAAAACACCAAGCACAAGACAGCTGAGTGCCTATCACTCTAAAACACAAAAGGAACTTTCAAATAAAAATGCTATTAAATATAGTGTTTATCATAATAAAATGGTCAATGACTGACTAATCCATCAGATTAAGATATAACAATTACAATCATATATGTGTCTTACAGCAAAGCCCTAAGACACATGAAGCAAAGAGGGAGGAAATGATGTGATAATTCTCTCACTAAATAGCGACTTGGTCAA
Organism: Urocitellus parryii; assembly: GCF_045843805.1. NCBI lineage: Eukaryota > Metazoa > Chordata > Mammalia > Rodentia > Sciuridae > Urocitellus > Urocitellus parryii. The sequence goes on along the minus strand of NC_135539.1, from coordinate 63,378,936 downwards.
GAAAACATGTGAACTAATAGGATTATTGAGAAAATGTTCCCAAATAACAAAACATCATCTAAATAAAATGTCAAGCGTGGGGCTGGGGATGTGGCTCAAGCGGTAGCGCGCTCGCCTGGCATGCGTGTGGCCCAGGTTCGATCCTCAGCACCACATACCAACAAGGATGTTGTGTCCACCCGCCGAGAACTAAAAAATAAATATTAAAAATTCTCTCTTAAAAAAAATAAATAAATAAAATGTCAAGCGTAAGACATTAAATTGCCTATATCAAGGCAAATTCATAGCCTAAAAGTTTTCACTATTTAAAGACAAAAATCATCCTTTGATTTCCTTTTTAATATAAAAAACAATGTTCTAGAACAGAGTCATATCAAAATGGTTCAGACTGGGCTGGAGCTGTGGCTCAGTGGTAGAGTGCCTGCCTTGTACATGTGAGGCACTGGTTTCGACCACTTTTACCCTTCCAATTTATCTATTTAATAATGTCCATCCTATGCCTGTTGTTTTCTACGTTTCAAGGTTCACAGATGGAAAGAAATCTGATAGACCAAAGTCTTATTCATATCCAATTTAGATGATTCAGAAGAAGAGATTTGAGATTTTTTTGAGTTTATTATTTTTAGATAAGATTTGGGACTTAGGGTTGCTGCCAAAATGAATTACAATTTTAGGGAATGTAGGGATGAAATGGAATATATTTTGCATGTTGGAAGAACATGAATTTGGGGATAACCAGAAGACAGATCATTATGAATTGTGACCCCTAAGAAAGATATGTAAAGTAGCTTGAATAGCAACCTTATTTGGAGAGAAGAGCATTGCAAATTTAAGTTAAAATGAGGCCATAGTAGAATAGGGCAAGCAGGACCTAAAAACTAGTATGTCTGACTAATGAAAAGATGCCCAGCTGGGCACAGTGCTGCATGCCTATAATCCCAGCTACTCTAGAGAACAAGGCAGAGGATATCTCAAGTTCCAGACCACTTAGTGAGACCCTGTCTCAAAAAAATAAAAAAGGCTGAACACTGTACCTCAGTAGTAGAGTGCCCCTGGGATTCAACACCCAGTGTCATTTAAAAAAGGAAGAAAAAAAAAAAAGTTGTTTTTTTTGTTTTGTTTTTTTGTTTTGTTTTGTTTTGCTGCTGCTGTTGTTGTTCTGCCAGGCATGGTGGCACATGCCTGTAATCGCAGTGGCTTGGGAGGCTGAGACAGGAGAATTGAAAGTTCAAAGCCAGCCTCAGCAATGGGGAGGTGCTAAGCAACTCAGTGAGACCCTGTCTCCAAATAAAGTACAAAAATAGGGCTGGGGATGTAGTTCAGTGGTCAAATGCCTCTGAGTTCAAATCCTGGTACCAAAAGAAAAAAAAAAAGTTTTTTACTTTTGTCAAATATCTGTGAAGATATTATATGGTATGTCCTCTAGAAATGTGGGTGGTTACAGTTCCAGACTAGGTAATGCTTTCAGAGAAAAATAAAACTGACCAATAATGAAGGTGAGAAAAGACTGACAAACTATAGCACAACTTTGTAGCCAGAGAAATATCACCAGCAGTAGCAGCCTGATCAAAGTAAGTACATGTTGGTAGATGTACTCTGCATCTAGTTTCTATATGACACCCTCATGGTTTTCTATTACCTGGGCATACTGGACATCACTGTTGGGAAATGTCCCAATTTCAGATGCAAATGTATCCTTAATATTTGCTTTTAGATGCCTTGTTGTCTATCTGGCATCTCAGGTCACGCCACTGTAATCACAGACATATACAAATAGACATATTCATATGACTCTCTGAAATAAAACCTCATGTTTTCTTATTTTTAAAATATTACCTAACATCAGTTATTCTATCTCCCAACTAAATAATCCCTTCATTTCCATACACTCCATAACCCTGCACATTCTGTTGTCACCTTGCTACTTTCCTTGCTAGCAAATTAATAATATTTACTTATACTCTATATTAATTTGTCTGAGAAAAAAAAATTTTGACAGAACACAATGCCTAATCCAGCAGTACAGAAGATGACTGTGAAGGCACCTCCATGCTGCAGGATGGGATACAAGGTAGAGACCAACTCTGCTGTAATGTGTTGTCAGAGATGTTCCAAGAGCTGTGAGAAAAACTGTCAACACATTCAAATAAGTGATCCTCACTGTTTTCTTCATCAAAAAAGAATAGATCAAGGACCCATGTGTATATTATGGCACAAAAGACATTAACTTATGACAATCTTTTACATGGTTAACATCTCAGCTTTTAGGTTTTTAGTGCTACAGATGTAACCATTATGGTAACTGCACTTTTCTCCTTAAAAGATAGCTGTTGACAATGAACAAAGTCACTTTCATCTTCCATGTGATTCTGAAAACTGCAGAATTTGTAAGGTGAAAGCATTATGTGTCTCACTCTGTGCAGGAGATATTAGATGTTAACCATCTGTGGAGTATGAGCCATAACAAGGATTGTAGTTAACACCCTGTGTTGATTTCCTGGAACTTCAGTGATCAGCAATGCAAATGTGATATAATTTTCTTAGTCCTGTATACCTATTCTTCACCTATGTATACAGATCTGTTGTTTCACAGAGAATTATATCACCAGTACAAGTGCAGAAAAATATGAATAACAACACTATAATATGGCACATAATATATATTCCTAGTTAACAAGAATTACATTTTTAAAAAATTCAATTTCTTTTCTATCACTCAGTATGTCTAACACACTCTCTCTCTCTCTCTCTCTCTCTCTCTCTCTCTCTCTCTCTCACACACACACACACACACACACACAACCTATAAAGTATAAATGTGTATAGATGAATACTGAGTATTCCCTTTAAGTCACTAAAATTAAAAGGCAAAGTAGAAAAGTACCTCTGATATAGATGGGCAAAAACTTAGATCAAGCTTACTTGCAGTTTAAGAGACAAATGAGCAAAGAAAATACAGACAATACACAACAAATACTATTCTAATAACCTCACAAGCAAACAAAATAAGTGAGGACTGCAGATGTAGTTAAGTGGTAGAGTACCTGCCTAGTATGCATGAGGCCCTGGATTCCATCCCCAGTAAAACACACACAAATTGTGTATTATTTTTCAATTATCAAATTAATAAATATTAAAATAATAATTCAGTATAGGCAATGGTATGGTAAAAATGTCCATTTTCATATGTTATAAACAACTGTATGAATCTGGGGGGAAATGAGGCAATATTATGAGTACTTTAGAAATAGCCTTTGATCCAATAATTCTATTTCTAGCCAGAGAATAACCCAAAACACAGGGGGGGGGAGGTTAAGCTTCAGTGAAACAAGATTGTTTTTGTGTTTTCATTTAATATGTGAAAAACAGCTGGATGCAACCCCCATGTTCAGTAATATGGGAATGGTTAAGCAAATTATGGCACAAACGTTAGAGTTAGGTTGTTTTTTTCTGCGGGGGGTAGTTACTGGGGATTAAACACAGGGGGCACAGGACCACTGAGCCACATCCACAGCCCTATTTTGTACTTTATTTAGAGACAGGATCTCACTGAGTTAGCACCTCGCTTTTGCTGAAGCTGGCTTTGAATTTGCAATCCTCCTGCCTCAGCCTCCCAAGCTGCTGAAATTACACGCATACACCACTGCATCTGGCTTAGATGGAGTTTTACTAACTCAAAATTAAGCAAAGAATCAAAGATAACATCTGTACATCTGGCATAATTATATAATTATACCTTTTTTTCTTATTACAGATCAAAAAGAATATACTAAAATATTACAAATTTTTAAATAGTATCTTTTTTAAATTTACTTTTTAGTTATAGGTAGACACAATATCTTTATTTTACTTTTATATGGTGCTGAGGATTGAACCCAGTGCTTCACACATGCTAGGCAAGTGCACTACCTCTCAGCTACAAGCCTAGCCCTAAAATATTACAAATGTTTTATATGCTACATTTTTTAAATATTTACTTATTTATGTATCTTTAGTTTGCTTTTATGTGATGCCAAGGATGGAACCCAGTGCCTCATGCATGCTAGGTGAGCACTCTACCACTCAGGCCACCACCCTAGCCCCTATGCTACATTTTTTATTAAGTTTATTTAAATATTACCTGGAGAATCTAAAATTTGGAAATCCTCATCATTATTGAGAAATGAGAATTTGAGGCCATTTCAGGGGTATTTCTATACTCCCCCAGAGAGTTTTATTTATGTGTTTGGAATATATATTATTCTGGGGAAAATTTCCTTATATTTTGCTAGACTCTTGAAGATTCAAAAAAGGTTTAAAATCACTAGTTTAAAAAAATCTGACATGCTTCAAAGTATGTCTCCCTGGCAACTTGATACACTTTGCTATACGTAGTATTAAAATCAAACTCACACACATCACAATTTACTCGATTTTGTGCAAATGGATTTTAAGCTGACATAAACTAATAATTTGTGCTCTTATTCCAATGTTCCAGGACATTATATAACAATACAATGAAAAAACAAGAAGTAGTTCAACAAATACATATCTCTGGATCTGTTTCTCATGAGATCAAATTACCATAACTATGTATTTAAAAAATTGTGCCCTTTGGGGCTGGGGTTGTGGCTCAGCACTACAGCACTCACCTAGCACCAGCGAGGTACCAGGTTCGATCCTCAGCACCACATAAAAATAAAGGTATTGTGTCCAACTACAACTAAAAAAATATTTTAAAAGAATTGTACCCCTCAAAAATCTCATGAATTAATACCCTTTTAGTTTACTGCAAATAAACAGGAAATTTTCAGTAAGTATGCAAAGAACATTAAATCATTTTATCATTAAAATCAAACAATTCGGAATGCTGAGGCAACAGGATCAAAAATTACAGGCCAGCCTAACCAACTTAGTGAGACTCTGTATCAAATAAAATAAAAAGGGCCAAGGGTATAAATAGTTCAGTGATAAAGTGCTTTCCCTAGTATGTATGGGGCCTTGCGTTCAATCCCCAGTACTGCCAAAAAAAAAAAAAGGAGAGAGAGAGAGAGAGAAAGAAAAAATCTGATGGAAAAAAATGGTACAAAAAAACGAATATTACAGGCCAGGCATGGTGGTATACTCCTGTAATCCAGCGGTTCAGGAGGCTGAAGCAGGATAAACACAAGTTCAAAGCCAGCTTCAACAAAAATTGAGGTGCTAAGCAACTCAGTGAGACCCTGTCTCTAAATAAAATACAAAATAGGGCTGGGGATGTGGCTCAGTGGTCAAGTGCCCCTGAGTTCAATCCTCTGCTTTAAAAAAAAAGGAATATTACAGATGGAATTGACATGCAGAGAGCTTAACAGGGCTGAGGATACAGCTGGGTGGTTAAGTCCTTGTCTAGCATATGTAAGGCCAGGGGTTCAATGCCCAACACAAATAAATAAATACATCCAAAATTATCCCTCACTATCATCAAAAATGGATTGATATCTTCCAAAGCTCAAAAATTAATTTTCAACCATTCTTATCATTTCAGAACTGCATGCCCCATAATAGGCATATAAAATGTATATGAACAGAACATTACTAATTGTTTCTGGGTGTACAGTGCTAGAGATTATTGAACTCAAGGCATCACGCGTACTACCCATTTTATCTTAAGACAGAGTCTATCTCTGTCTTAGTTGCCCAGGCTCAGTTTGAATTTGAGATTCTCCTGCCTCAGCATCCTGAGTAGCTAAGATTAGAGGTGTGTACCAACATACCCAGCTACTACTAAGGTGAAATTTCTTTGTTTGTTTTTGTTGTTTTCTGCAAACAGTCTATCTCTAAGTTGCCCAGGCTGGCCTCAATCTTGGGATCTTACTGCTTCAGCCTCCCAAGTAGACAGGGATTACAAGAGTGCACATTGCACCTGACTCATAAGGTAGCATATTCTAATGAACTATAACAATACCAACTATCTACAGCAAATATATCTACAAATATAAAGACCAATCAAGTATAAGAAAAGTATAATAAAAGAAAAAAGCAAGAAGAAAAATCAAATCCATATTTCTACAGCTCTTTTTATTTTATTTATTTATTTATTTGCTTGCTTACTTGCTTGTTTGTTTTCCCTTGTAATGGGAACTGAACCCTGGGGCATCTTACCACTGAGCTAAGTCTCCAGTCTTGCTGAGTCGGTTAGGGCCTTGCTAAGGTGCTGAGACTGCCCTTAAACTTACAATCCTTCTGCCTCAGCCTCCCCAGTCGCTGGGACTACAGGAGTGTACCAACATGCCCTGCTAAATCCATGTTTCTAAAGGGAAGATTCATATTATAAAAATATATTAATCCCTAAAAGAGTATTTCAATGTAACTCTAATGTAATTGAAGCTGCATTTTTGTTAGTCCTAATGTTTATCTGAAAAAGTAAATGACAATATTTGTTATACCAGGTACCAAAATACATAAAGACATAATAAATTTAAAATAATGTGATTTCAGGACATGAATAGATACATCCACAGAACAGAAAAAAAGAGTGCAGCAATATACCCAAGAATTCAGTAATGATTCAAACAGTATTTCAAATCACTTTATAAAAAGATGACTAACCAGGTGGCAGAGAAAAGGTTAGACACATCTCACCATATTCTAAAATTAATTCTAGACTGATAAAAAGATTTAAATATGAATAATTCATTCTTCCTTTCACCCTTCCTTTTCATCCTTTTCTTTTTAATTTTTTTTATTGTAGATGGACACATTTATTTTATGTGGTGCTGAGGATTGAATCCAGTGCCTCACACTTGCCAGGCCAGTGCTTTCACTGAGCCACAACCCAACCTTCCATTCTTTCTTGAATATTTGATTTTTAAACCATGAGGTACAGCCAAGAAAGGAAAGTCTTCATGCTGCAGAGAAAAGGGCAGTCTAATACAAGTGTCATAGCCTGAATAGGATTTGTTCCCATGAAAGAAGCAGAGGTAGAGAGGTAAGTGTGATATCAGAGCAAGGTGAAGAGATCAACACCAAAAGAGGGAGAAGGCAGTCATAGAATGGAAGCTGTTAAATCACTAAAAGAGTGAAAAAGGCCAGGGGATTTAGCTCAGTTGGTAGAGTGCTTGCTTGCCTCCCATGCAGAAGGCCATGGGTTCAATCCCAGCACCACAAAAAAAAGAAAAAGGCCAGGCACAGTGCCATACACCTGTAATCCCAGCAACTAGGGAAGCTGAGGCAGGAGGATCACAAGTTTAAAACCAACCTCAGCAACTCAGTGAGGCCCTAAGCAACTTAGCAGGACCCTGTCTCAAAAAAAAAAAAAAAAAAATTAAGAACAGGAGGGAGGTGAGTTCTAGAGGTTGTGGGGTATGCAACTCAGTAATTGAGGGGGCCTTGGGTTCAATCCCAGTACCCCCCCAAAAAAAAAAAGTGAAAAAGCCTGACATGCAGGAAAGCAGCAACAAACTGAAACAGGGTGTGGAACCTGAAAATGAGATGAGAAAGGCACCTGTATCAAGCAGTAGCAGCAACAGAATATTTATTAATACAGGAGAGCCTAATCAAATAAATTATTTAGGATAATAAGTCAAGTTTCTCTCTGAGATCAGCCCCAATATGAGAAAAAATTAATGAACCCTGTGCTGTCAAATTGGATTTAGACAAGTCACTATGTTCGTAGATCTCACTATATAGAAATGGATACAAAAACACATACAGATGTGTATGTATATATATATTCATATACTGTATCAGAATTATGACTATGACCTCGCATTATTCAACATATATAAACACAGAAATAATATGTCAATTGTGTAAAAGTTATATCTCTGTATGTATATACAGGCATATACTTCCTAATTATAACAAATGAGAGAGCCTGAGACTAGCAACATCCCAAGAACAATAAGCACACCTAGTGTCCACTTTGGTTTCTAAATTTTTTTTTTTTTTGAGAGAGAGAGAGAATTTTTAATATTTATTTCTTAGTTCTCGGCAGACACAACATCTTTGTTGGTATGTGGTGCTGAGGATGGAACCCGGGCCGCACGCATGCCAGACGAGCGCGCTACCGCCTGAGCCACATTCCCAGCCCTCTAAATATCATTCTTAACCTAAAAAGCAATAAAAAGCTCCTTGGAGAAATAGTAATTCCAGAGCTAGAACAGGAATGATACAAGTTGTGCCTGGAATATATTGTAGCACAAGGGAATGCTCACAGAATGATAGGAACATGTCAGGACACAGAAGCCAGTTTAAAGAGGTCCCACTGGCCAAATCTGAGATAATATGAATATCAACATAAATTACAGCAATAGAATATAAGCCATTAAAATAAAGTATTAACATATATGTCTATACTTATAATCAGTGAGAAGAAAGTTTTTCCTTATAATGAAATGCTAACTGACAAATGTAAATGAAATTACAGAATTGAGAAACCACCACTTATTATTAATCACCAGCATAAATTAAGCCAAAAAATACCAAGGTATGCTAAAATTGGTGAAAAAAAAGACAGAAGGCATAGAAACAAGATATTTACATACAAATTACTTCCCCAAAAAATGCTTATTGATTATAAAGGGGGAAAAGATCAACCTGATACTGAAAGAAAATGACACATAACACCATAACCAAGTGATCAAAGTAACAGCACCAGTAATGGGAAAAAACCGAAATCATGTACCACACCCTGATAGGATGCAACAGAAACACGAATCACTTCTGCAATATTCCCGTCAAAAACATATAATTTGTATTTAATCATGAAGAAACATCAGCCAAACGAGACATTTTACAAAACTACTATAAACTATATATTCAAAAGTATCAAAGTTATGAAAGTAAGGGAAAGATAAGAATTACTATTTGAGAGTAAAAGACACGGAAAAAAATGTAAATTGCAATCTTTTTGCTATAAAGAATATTTCTGGGGGAAACCATGGAAATGTGAATGAGGTCAATATCAGACAGCAATAATACATTGCTGTTAATTTCCTGATCTTCATGGTTATATTGCAGTTATATAGAAGAATACTCTTTTTTTTGAACCAGGGCCTGGGACCTCCTAGGCAGGTGCTCTACCACTAAGTCACATTCCCAGACCTTGGAATAAATACCCTTCTTTATAAGAAATACACATTACAGTATTTGGGGGTGAAAGGATATTATATTGGTAAATTACTCTCAAATGGCTTAAGGGGGAACAGCTTCTGTACTATTCCTACAACTTTACATATAAGCTCAAAATTATTTCAAAATTCAAAGGAAAAACAAATATTTTTCAAATTATTGTAGAAAATACTAAATAAAAATTTTTACATACTAGTATGGAGTATGGGGAAAAAAACTTTCATGTTTTAAACTTCTGTACTAGGGACTAGGGTTGTGGCTCAGTGGCAGAGCGACTGCCTGCCTAGCATGTGTGAGGCACTGGGTTCAATTCTCAGCACCACATATAAATAAAAAAAACAAAGGTCCATTAACAACTAAAAAATAATAAATAAATAAATAAATGAGTAAATAAATAAATGCCTGTGCTAGAAAAACTTAACCTGCTAGATTAATAACAATAAAAATTGGAGACATAATGAAAGTTAAAAAAAGAAAAAATACTTCCTCCCACCATTACTTACTTATAATGCACTGATAAAATTAAAAATGGGAGAAAAATGTTAGGGCAGCAGGGGGTTGCATAGTTCTGTAAAAGGGTGCTTGTCTTGCATGCCTGAGGCCCTGGATTTGATCCTTGGTACATTAAAATAATTTTTTAAAAAATTAAAGCCACTACTAAATTTTGGACAAAAAGATATATACAGCAAATACATAAGACAAAGAAATATTATTTCTAACATGCAACACTTTGAGGGAATAAAGTTGTAATATTAAAATAAATAAATAAGCACATAAGATAATTAACCATGAAAGGCCTATAAAAAGAATTCAAAATCTTTACTACCACTCTTCACTACAGAAATAGCATTTTTCATAATTATATACAATGCACTTAACATGATATGAAATGATGAATAATTTTACAGAAAACAATATTAAGTTTCCAATTGCATTTTGGAGGACAAACTGTTCACTCCTTTTCACACGGATTCAAACTATGTAAACTACATACCAGACACCAAACTAGGCCCTTCAATAATGAAGGCTACTTAAACTATAGTTTATTGAATCTAACTGTTCTCTGCATTACAGACTATACACTAAAAATACAGCAAAAAATATCATTTATTGACACAAAAAGATGTTCAGGATTAATAAGTTTCGAAAGCAAACAAAACAATATTTTACAAGTATATGTATTATATGTAAAGATGCACAGAAAAAAATCTAAGAGAATCTGAATGGGAAAATTTTAAAATATTTTTGTCTTTATGGTTCTATTTACTACTCTTGGGGGGCTGGGGTTGTGGCTCAGCGGTAAAGTGCTTGCCTCAACCATGAGGCACTGGGTTCAATCTTCAGCACCACATAAAAACAAACAAAATAAAGGTATTGTGTCCATCTACAACTATAAAAACAAATATTTTTTTAAAATCCCATAAGCACTAGAATAACAAATACCTATGTAAGAATAAAAGGTAACATGTCTTTTTTATCTGTTTTACACTTCTGCAGTCTTGGTAACATTTTAATAACTAGTTCGGGATAGTAATTTTATATCTTACTAAATCTCACAAAATTTGAAAAGGCCTTTAAGTTTAAAATTTTAAAAATTTCTTTCATCTAGTTTTAGAACAAAAAATAAATATTCATATAGTAACAAAATGAAATCCACTGTACCTTATTGTATCGATCATGGGGAACAGACTGTAAAACGATTGGTTCCATTGTAGAAACATTGGCAAATTGTACCTCTGGAATATACAGGGCACAAACCACATGAGCCCAACCTAAAAAAAAAAAAAAAAAAAAAATGAACAAAAGTTTATTTGTTTAAAAGTTTTATCAAAAATAAAATCACTACCTCTCTAAAAAAATTTCTTAAAAATGACTAAGGAAATGCATAGCATTAACAAATTCTCATTATTTAGTTATGCATGAGAATAGTCAAACCACTACTAACCAAGTATTCTTAACCACTTCTACAGTAATTATGCATAGTAACATAAATAAAGGAAAACATTTATAAGTTCAGATGCTAACACTGATAATTCTTCTAAGGGCAAACTAATTCAGATCAACACTACTTCTGAAAAACACCTTAAAAAAAGTTTTATAAAACAAGTTTTCATATTTTGCTGGGCAGGGATATAGGTCATTGGTACATCCACCCATTCATGCCCAGCACTATACCCCCCACAAAAAAATTAGTAATTTAATCTTAACCTTAAATGTTAACATTAAATTTTTATTTTCACGTTAACATCAACAATTTGAATATTAACATTCATTTTACTATTTTAAATTGTCACTTGAGATGTGAACGACTGATATTAAATTTAACATTTAATTTTTAAAATGTTACTGAAGATATTAAGAACTGATGTCACAGTTAAGTATACCAAAAAACTAGAAAAGAATGAAATTCCAGTAAGGTAGGTACAGACAACCAACACAGAAAGGGAAGAAGTAAAGCTCTCCCCACTTTCATATGTGACACAAGCCAGGAGAAGGAATAAACTAAAAATACATGGGTCCTCAAAGAGACTACACCTGGGCATTTATCATCTCAAACTCTAACACGTACCTAAGGTAACCCTGAACAAGTACCCCTGACCTGTGAAAAGAAGTAATTATATATCTTCCCTGAGTATTTCCCTACAAATAATTTCTACAATGTGTTAATCGGAATTCCAAAATAATAAAAAGAACAAAAGATGAGAGATGAAACAACATGAATGAAAACCAGCAGAAACAAGAAAATCAAAAGTTATGTATTTTGGAGTTATCAGATAAAGATTTTAAAATAAGTATCTTTATTCTTTTTAAATATTTATTTATTTTTTAGTTATAGGTGGACACAATTTTTTTTATATATATTTTTTTTTAGTTTTCGGCGGACACAACATGTTTATTTGTATGTGGTACTGAGGATCGAACCCAGCGCCTCACGCATGCTAGGTGAGCACTGTACCTCTGAGCCACAACCCCAGCCCAATAAGTATCTTTATTGTGATCAAATTATACAGAAGACTAAATTAAAAATGGATGTAGTGAACAAAAAACTACACATAAAAAATAAAAATTCTACGGGCTTGGGTTGTAGCTCAGGCAGAGTGCTTGCCTTGCTCACGTCAGGCACTGGGTTCGATCCTTAGCACCACGTAAAAGTAAATAAACAAAATAAAGATATTGAGTCCGTGTAGAACTAATATATTTTTTAAAAAAATAATAAAATAAAAATTTTAGAAATAAAAACAGAAATTTTAAATCAATAGGTGGGAGATTAACAATGGTTTGAATATGGATGAAAACAGAATTAATGGGCAAGAAAAATAGGTCAAATAAAAATATCTACGATGTTAACAAGATACAAGTATGAGAAATACAAAAGAAAGGGAACAGAAGACATGAAAAATGCAGCCTAACACACACCTAAGTAATTTAGGGAAATTCAAAATTTTTTTAAAAATTAAAAATTAATCTTTAAAAAGGGTGGGGATATATGTAGCTCAGTGGTAGAGCATACCTGGGTTTAATCTCCAGTACCATAAAATACATACACACATACACATATATACACACATAAATGAAAATAAAACACTGTCTGGTAGGGTCTTTGTGTTTGGGGGAGGGGGGTTTGCTAGGGATTGAACCCAGGACCTTGTGCACTCTACCAAATGAACTATATCACCAGCCCTTGGTAGGGTATTTGATGTTTGTAGATTTAACATTTTAAAACTATTTTTAAAAAGCTCATGTCGCCGAGGAGCCTGTAATACCAGCAGCTCCTGAGGCTGAGGCAGGGGGATTACAAATTCAAAGCCAGCCTCAGCAAAAGTAACATTCTAAGCAATTCAGAGAGACTCTCTCTCTAAATAAGAGCTGGGGATGTGGCTCAGTGGTCGAGTGCCCCTGAGTTCAATCCCTGGTACTGTCCACCCTCCTTCCCCCCCCAAAAAAAACAGGCTCACATCTATAGCTCCAGCAACTCAAGATGCTGAGGCAAGAGTATCACTAGTTGGACACCAGCCTCAGCAACTTAACAAGCTCCTATTTAAAAAAAAAAATTACAAAAAAGATCAAGGAAGGAACATGGTAAATGATATCTATACAGTTTTAATCTACACCTTGTGTGAAGTATGCACACAGTAACTAAAGTTATTGGTATAAAAAATTGTAATATATAAACTGTAGTAAATTATGTATGTAATGTATAACATATATGTAATACATAAACTGAAGTATTTATATATTTATATTACTCAGTCATACAGAAGAATGAAGTTATGGTATTTGCCAGTAAATGGATGGAACCGGAGACTATCGTGCTAAATCAAATAAGCCAATCCCTAAAAATCAAAGGCTGAATGAATGTTCTCTCTGATATGTGAATGCTGACCCACAATAAGGGGGGAGGATAGAAGTTATCTGGATGAGACAAGGGAATGAGGGAAGGAAGAGAGATGGAAATAGGAAAGACAGTAGAATAAACCAAACAAAACTTTCCTATGCTTATACATGAATACACGACCATGGAATCCTAATTAGAAAAGTTATATTCCATGTAACAGATAATATATACTCTGTCATATATATCTCAAAAGAAAAAAATTTTTAAATGTGTATTTTATAGGCAAATAAATAAATAAATGTGTATAGAAAAACAGAGTTAGGACATGTAGCTCTAATATAGCACTTGCCTCACATACACCACGCTCTGGTTTGGGGAGGGGAGGCAACATGACCCACAAGAAAGAGATGGCCAAAAGGACAATTCAGTGCAATTACTTTAATTCAAATGCAACAGTAATTATTTATACTGTTAATTTAATTAAAAACAGTACTAAAGACTAATCAAAAGGAAGGGAGAAAAGAAGAAATGAAAGTATAAGAGGAAAAAAAATCAACCTTAACAGCTCTAAAGTGGCTTAACAAAGACCAAATTTAGCCTTCTCTGTATAAGACAATTCACACGCTCTCAATCCAAAAAAAATGGACAAAATACCTGAGACAATGATATGCATGACATTGAATATCAGGTAATGGTGATCGAGACTGAAAGGCAATAAATAAATGAGGTAAGTTTGCCCCAATTTACTATCTTCAGAACTTTTTAGGTTCATGGCACAGGAAACTCAGAGTCTAGATAGATGAAGTCAAGACTGATGAAATCAAGACAGCTAAAACTAGCAGATCAGACTACTGAAAATGAAAACTTCTCAGAAAGAGAACCCTAGAGAAATGCAGAGGAACCATTTAAATATTCATCATAGTATCGATCAGTGCATGTACACGTATAAAGAAATTATCTGAGGTCGGAAAAAAAGCCATTCCTAAAGAATTAGACAGAATAATGGCCATCAAGCCCAAACAGCCAGAAATAGTTTGCATTCCCATAACCAGACTGGAAAAACTCATAATCATAAAGCACTGGACAGAATATTCAGGAAAGTCTTGCCTCAATAATAGGGTATAACTACCCTTAGATCAAACACTATTGTAGACCCACCTGATAAATCATAGCAGCAGGCCCAAAATATCAAACTGTTCCCACAGATCTTAACCATACCTCAGAACAAAGCTCAAAAAAGATTTATAGGAATACATGAAATCCAGATTCACTACAGTATAGTGGAGCATACAACTCCTAGGTAAAATCAAGCAAAAATTCTCAGAAACTATTTCATCAGAACCCTGGAAAACAGTAAAAGGTTTTCAGTAACTAAGAAAAATGACAACTTTTAGAATTTAAGAGAAAGGCACCTTAAAAATGACAGGAAATCTTTGGCATCTTTACTTTCCCTTGACCTTTGCAAGCCTTAGGTTGGAAGGATATCTGGAAGAAGAGAGTAGCCAGAGTTTCCCAGTGTGGAACCCTGGTCACTGGTTTCAGAAGGACCTAACTTTTATGTATAAAGAATTGTGTCAAGGGCTGGGGTTGGAGCTCAGTGGTACAGCTCTTGCCTAGCATGTGTGAGATCCTGGGTTAGATCCTCAACACCACATAAAGATAAATAAATAAGATAAAGGTATTGTATCCATCTAAACTAAAAAATATATATATATTTTAAAAATTGTGTTGACGTGGGTGCCGTGGCACACACCTATAATCCCAGCAGCTAGGAAGGTTGAGGCAGGAGGATGACAAGTTCAAAGCCAGCCTCAGCAATTTAGCAAGGCCTACACAACTCAGTGAAATCCTGTTTCTAAATAATTTACAAAAGAGGGGCTGGGGATGTGATTCAGTACTTAAGTGTCCCTGAGTTCAATCTCCAATACAAAAAAAGAAAAAAAGAACTCTACCAGGGACAGTGGTACAAACCTGTAGTCCTAGCTATTTCAGAGGCTGAGGCAGGAGGATCACAAATTTGAGGTCATCCTGGGCAACTTAACAAGAACCTACCTCAGAAAAAATAAAAAGGCCTAGGGATATAGCTTAATGAGAGAGTGCAAGCCTAGCATGCTCAAGGCCCTGGGTTCTATCCCCAGTACCACTTACCCCCCCCTCCCCCCCAAAAAAAGAATTGTGTCTATTCCTTTGTGTCTATTCCTGTTTCAAAATGTCTGGAGACTACCAAAGGACTGGGGCAATGTGCTTGTCACTCTTCTTTCTCAAAACTCAGGACAGAAAAGTGGCCCTCAAAAATCAGTGAAAGGCAGAGAAAAACCAAAGAATTCTGGAGCAAATGTTTACAGTTACATTTAAATTTAAAGTATCAAAAGCCTTCAAGGAAAAACAAGAAAGAAATCTTCTCTGGGAAATTGGTGCCTTTCAAAAACACTTGGGTATACTGGGAGATACAGAGAGCCACAGGCATGTTCAAGTCAAGACTCATTCTCAGAAGATCCTTCACTTTCATCTCTAAATGGAATTGGGACATAGGACAAGCAGGAGTGAAGGCTAGGACAGAGTTGTAAAGAGACTCAAACACTGAAGAAAAGCCCAGCACACAGCAGAGCTACAAAAGTGAGCCAGGGTGTTTCTTTTTTTCTTGTTCTCTTTTTTACTATTCAGCACCTGATTTTCAAGGAAATCTTTGTCAAAACACTTAAATGAAGACAAAGCAAAAATAAAGAGGCTTCAGTAACTACATATGATAAAGACACACACTTTACAAAAATACATTAGCAGACATTTTTTAAAAATGGCTTTAGCATATAATAAAAAACAATACCCTGAGGGAAGAATTTGACTTCTAGAGTTACCAAATTAGTTGTTTGTTGGTATGAGGATCAAATCAATGGCCTTGCACATATTAGGCAAACATTCTACATCTGAGCTATACCTCCAGCCAAACATATCCACACCTTAAAACAAATTACAGAACATGCAAAGAAAAAGTATAGCTTATTTTACAGACAATATTAACAGAAATTATACCCCCAGAAACACACCACTGGATTCACTAGGCAAAGACTTTAAAATAATTATCTTATATCTGTTCAAAGGGCAAAATATCAATTAAAAAAAAAAATAGAAGTTAGCCAGATCTAGTGGCTTTGGTGTGTAATTCCAGCTACTTAGGATCCTGACTGAGGCAGGAGGACCTTTAGTTTGAGGTTAGCCTGAGCAACTTAGTGACACTCTATCTCAAAAAAAAAAAAAAAAGTGCTAGTTATGTAGCTTAGTGATAGAGTACCATAGTACCATTGGGTTCAATTCCTAGTACCAAAAGAACAACCAAACAGGGCTAGGGCTGTGTCACACCTCAGTAGTAGAGCACTTGCCTAGCATACAAGAGGCTCTGGTTTTGATTAGAAAGAGGAGCAAAGGGGAAGAAGGAAAAAAATAAAAATTCTAGAGCTAAAATTCATAATAACTGAAATGAAAAATACACTAAACAAAAAAAAAGCAAGGATAAAAATCAGCAAATTTGGACCATTCCTAGTGAAAATATGTATAATGAAATTCCCATGAGTAGAGAAGCAGAAAAAAAAAATGGGTGGAGAGAATAAAGAAATAATAGCCTAAGCCTAGCATAGGAGCACACATCTGTAATTCTAGTGACTTGAGAGGCTCATACAGGAGTATCACAAGTTTGAGAACATCTCAGGACTTGGTGAGACTGTGTTTCAAAATAAAAAATTAAAAGGATTGGTGATATAGTTCAGTAGGAAAGCATTCCTAAGTTAGATCCTAACCCCCCCCCCAAAAAGAATAGCCCAAATTTCCCAAAACTTTAAAAAACACATGAATCTATATATTCAAGATACTCAAAAAATACCAAGAAAAAGATCAAAAAGGCAACCACACTAACACATAATAATGTTAAAAGTCAAGGGGGCTGGGGATATAGCTCAGTTGGTAGTTGCAAGCACAGGGCCGTGGGTTCAATCCTAGCATCACCAAAAAAAAAAAAAAAACTCTCTCTCTCTCTCTCTCTCTCTCTCTCTCTCTCTCTCTCTCTCTCTCCTCTCTCACTCTCTCTTTAAAAAAAAAAAAAAAAAAAAAAGAAGTCAAGGGAAGTCACATGTCTATAAGGTATAAGGTATAAGGACACATGTCTATAATCCTAGTTTCTCTGGAGGCTAAGGCAGGAGGATCTCAAGTTCAAGGCCAGAATCAGAAATTTAGGAAGACTATCACAAGATTTTTAAAAATAACAGAAGGGGTTGAGGATGTGGCTCAGTAATAGAGCACCACTGGGCTCAATTCCCAGTGTGTCTCCCTCTCTTTCCCTCTCTCTCCCTTACACACACATACACACACACACACACACACACACACACCCAAGGGAAAAAAATCTTGAGAAGCTACTTACCACAAAGGATACTCATTCAAAACACAGAGTCCCCAACTTACAAATGTGCAACTTCAAGTTTTTAACTTTACAAAGGTGTAAAACAATGTTTTCAGTAGAAATTTGAATTCTGAGCTCCTACCAGGCTAACAACATATGATACCATACTCTCAGCCACAATGACATGAGAGTAAGCTATAATGTCCAGTAGTGTAAGGGTATTACATATATTTTTAAGCTGGGTATGGCGGTATATGACTGTAATCCCAGCAACTTGGGAGGCTGAGGCAAGAGGAGCGCCAAGTCCAAGGCCAATATAAGCAACTAGCAACGACCCTAAGCAATTTAGCAAAACCCTGTCTTAAAATTAAAAAGGGCTGGGGCTGTAGCTCAGTAGTTAAGCATCCCTGAGTTCAATCCCCAACAACAACAACAAAAAAGTATTTTAAGCTCATAATACTCACATTTTAATATGACATTTTTGTCAACCACAAACCAGATATATGACCATGATCCCACAACATTATAATCCAGGTGGAAAGTTCATACTGTCCAATGAAATTACAGTGATCATAATGTCCTAATAAAATGCAATATTCACATTTTGTGGCAATGCTAAAGAAACTGACTATGCTACCAGTAGTATAAAAGTATACCACATACAATTACTTATAGTATATTAATAACTGACAATAAAGTACACTCCTACTTTTTTTTTTTTTTTAAGTTGGTTAGGGATGTGGTTAAATGACAGAGCACTTGCCTAGCATGAAGAAAGCCCTCGGTTTGATCCTTAAGCACTACAAAAACAACAACAAAACTGCAAAGCAGCCTCAGGCAGGTCATTTAGGAGAGATTCCAGAAGAAAGCCTTGTTACTATAAGTGATGACAGCTCCATACTTTCACCCTCCACAAGGCATGGGGTCTTATCCCCAGCACTGTAAAAAGTTGATTTGGGGGGGGGAGGGCGCCAACAGAATAAAGATGCAAAAAAGGGATTGGGGATGTGGCTCAAGTGGTATCGAGCTCGCCTGGCATGCGTGGGGCGCTGGGTTCAATCCTCAACACCCCAAATAAAATAAAGATGTTGTGTCCACCGAAAACTAAAAAATAAATATTAAAAAATTCTCTCTCTCTCTCTCTCTCTCTCTCAAAAAAAAAAAAAAGATGCAAAAAAAAAACCTATTGGTATTTTGTTTTTTGTGGTTTTTTTGGTTTTTTGTTTGTTTGTTCCTGTGAACATTAGGATGTCATTTACAGAAAACATGTTTGCAGCCACACATGGTGGGTGTTACATTCCTATAATCCCAGTGACTCAGGAAACTGAAGCAGAAGGATCACAAATTTGAGGACAGACTCAGCAACTTAGTAAAGTCAATCTCAAAATAAAAAGTAAAAAGAGCAGGGAATGTAGCTCAATAGCAAAGCATCCATGGGTTTAAACCCAAATACCAAAGAACTTTTTAAAAAATTAATAAAAAAGAAAGAAAACATGTTTGTAACCAGGTGGGATCCAGCTACTCAGGAAGCTTAGGCAGGAGCATCACATGTTAGAACCCAGCCTTGGCAATTTAGTGAGACATTAAACAACTTGGCAAGACTCTGTCTCAAAAAAAAAAAGTGGGGGAGGGAGTGCTGGGGATGTGGCTCAGTGGGTAAGTGCCCCTGGGTTCAATGCCTGGTATTTTAAAAAAAAAGTAAAAGGAATGGAAATGTAACTCCTTGATAGAGCATCCCTAGTTTCAATTCCCAGCACCATGAAATAAAAAATAAAGAAATAATGAACTGCGAAAAAAACTTAGTACAACCAACTAACTACAACAAACCTCAATAAAAATTAGAAATTTTAAAGAATTCTTTAACCAGCTTTAAAAAAAAAAAAGTTACTCACAATCATAACCTTCAGAAAATTCTAGGCCCAAATTTATCAGTGAATCCTACCAAGCACATAAGAATAATTTCAATCTTACACAAATGCTTCCAAAAAAACAAAAAGAATACCTCCCCACTTGCTATGAGACCAGCATGACATTAACATCAAAATCTGATACAACTATAATAAAGAAAGAAAGTCACAGATTAATTTCTTCAATGCCAACCAGGCACAGTGAAACAGGCCTATAATCCCAGCTACTTGGGAGGCTAAGGCAGGAGCAATGAAAAAGTATGAAGCCAGGGCTAGGGTTGTGGCTCAGCTGTAGAGTACTGGCCTAGCACATGTGGGGCCCTGGGTTCGATCCTCAGCACCACATAAAAATAATGATATTGAGTCCATCTACAACTAAAAAATAAATTATTAAAAAAAAAAAAAGTTTGAAGCCAGCTAGGCACAGTGACACATGCCTGTAATCCTAGCAGTTCAGGAGGCTGAAACAGGAGAATCACAAATTCAAAGCCAGCCTCAGCAAAAGTGAGGGGTTAAGGAAGTCAGTGAGACCCTGTCTCTAAATAAAATACAAAATAGTGCTGAGGAGGTGACTCTGGTCAAGTGCACCTGAGTTCAATCCCTAGTACCCGAAAAAAAAAGTATGAAGTCACACCGTGGGTAGCCAGCCAGATCTTGTCCCAAAATAAATTGAGAAGGGCCCAAAATATAGCTCAAAAGCAAAGCACTCCTGGGTTCAATCCCAGTATCACAAAATAAGAAATACATAAACAAACAAGCAGATGCCAAACGAACCATTAAACTGGATCCCACAATGATAAGAGTTTATTCTGAGAAAATATAACTTTCAAAAATAAATCAGCATAATTCTTGACAAAATAATGAAGGGTAAAAAATAATCTCAAAAGAGGTAGAAAACTGGGGCTGGGGATGTGGCTCAAGCGGTAGCACGCTCGCCTGGCATGCGTGCGGCCCGGGTTCGATCCTCAGCACCACATACCAAAGATGTTGTGTCCGCCGAGAACTAAAAATAAATAAATAAATATTTAAAAAAAAAAAAAAAGAGGTAGAAAACTATCATGGAATGAGTTTCCTATCAGTTAACTTTCATAGTATCTCATGGCTTAATATATTCATGTTACATATTTTAAAATGGTACTGAGATGGAAAGAAATCTTGATTCTTGTGATAACTACAAATGGAAATTTAAAAATGAGTATGGGTTCAGTGTCTTTCTAATATGCTTGCCTGGGACCAAAAGTGTTTCAGTTTTGAGGTTTTCATTTTGAAATATTTGCATAGACTTTACCAGTTGAACATTTCTATTTGAATATCTGAAATGTTCCAAAATCCAAATTTGATACTCATAAGTGTCATACTTTGAAGCATTTCAGATTGGGAATGTTCATCCTTTAATATAGGAGACTCAAGTCAGAATTTCTTTATATTCAAGCAACAAAAATCTTTAGGGTATAAAAATTAACATTCACTAGTAACATTATCTGTGTAGAGAGATAAAAAATGTATTATTGTTCAGCAGTTCAGGAAGCTGAGACAGGAGGATTGTGAGTTCAAAGCCAACCTCAGCAACATCGAGGCACTAAGAAACTCAGTGAGGGCCTGTGTCTAAATAAAATACAAAATATGGTTGAGGATATGGCTCTGTGTGGAGTGCCCCTGAGTTCAATTCCAGGTTATCTCAAAAAAATTATTGTTCAAAAGTTTCAAATATAATTCCCATTTTAAAAAAAGAATCAAGAGGGGCGGGGGCGGGGGCTCAGAGGTAGCGTACTTGCCTGGCACGTGTAAGGCACTGAGTTCGATTCTCAGCACTGCATAAAGGTCTATCAACAACTAAAAAATAAAACTAAAAATTTTTTTTAAAAAAGAAAAAAGAATCAAGGTTTGTGGCTCAGTGGTAGAGCACTTGCCTAGCATGTGTAACGCACCGAGTTCAATTCACATAATAAATAAATAAAAGAGAGTCCAATGGGGGCTGGGGATGTGGCTCAAGCGGTAGTGCTCGCCTGGCATGCGCAGGGCACTGGATTCGATCCTCAGCACCACATAAAAAATAAAGATGTTGTGTCCACCGAAAACTAAAAACTAAATATTAAAAAAAAAAAAAGAAAGTCCAATGACAACTAAAAAACTATTTAAAAAAAAAAGAATCAAGATTTTGATGATACTAAGTATGTTGATCATTCAGCATGAAATAGCCAATGCTTAAGTTTGTTCACACACAAAAAAAACTGTCACTACAAAAAATTACTGAAATACATCCACTACTATGAAAAATATTTTAGTAGTAAACACTGATAAAATAATATGAACCACCACTATAGTTTTAAATATTTTTTAAAAATAATATTTTCCCCCCAAAATTCTCTGTACTGGGCTGGGGCTTAGTGGCAGAGCGCTTTCCTGGCACATGTGAGGCACTGGATTCAATCCACCACATACAAAAATAAGCAAAATAAAATAAAGTCATGCTCTCCATCTACAACTACCAAAAAAAAAAAAATTTTTTTTTTAAATCTCTGTACTTACCCCCATTATCTGTTCTTTTTAAAGCTCCATCCTTATGGGGACATAGTTCACATCTCTAAAAAGAAAAAGAAAAGGAAAAGAAGATATTATTTCAGATTACCAAAAGTATATCTTCCCTATAACTTCAAAACCAATGAAAACATGGAACAACAGTTTTTGTATTAGTTGCCAAGTATATTCCAGAACAATCCTAACAAAATAACTGTTCTTAATGATATGTGATTTTCCTTAGAGCACCAGATTAACAACTTCCCCCCTTTTCTGGATATTAGGGACTGAACCTAGGGGCACTCTACAGTGAGCTACATCCCCAGACAATCTTTTTTTTTTTTTTTTTCAATTTTGATAAAGGCTCTTATTAAGTTGTTTAGAGCCTAAGTTACTACCACTGGATTTGAATTTGTTATCCTCTTACCTTAGTAACCCTCCCAAACCATTGAGATTATAGGTATGTGCCAACACACCTTGTTTAAGAACTTCTTTTAAAATATGGTATTATTTTTAAACATCCTGCCACAGTTTTTAAGATTTTACATTTATAAAAACAAAAAAGGCCAGACACAATGGTATGTACCTATGTCTCAGCTACTCGGGATGCTAAGGAAAGAGGATCAGTTGAGTCAGGATCCTGAGACCAGCCTGAGCAACATAGCAAGGCCCCTCTTAAAAACAGTACAACAAACAAAAAAGATACACTCAACATAAAACTAGGGCAAGGTTTTGGTATTTATTTATATCTATTTACTTTCTAAGATCAGTTAATATTACTGTAGTCTAGTAGGTCTCGTTTCTCCTACAATAAAGAGACAAAATCCATTGTAATTGCCAGCACACAACCATCCCACAAAAAAAAAAAAAAAAAAGATCAAACCAGAAGAATTTAGAATGTTGATTTAAAGTGGCAAGGCATGATCTCACTTATGTAATGACCTCCTCTCTAGAACTATGTTATTCTAGTTACTCTTATTACTCATACAATGTGATACTCAAAAGTTATGCACGCCAGGCAGTGGCATATGCCTATAATCCCTGGAGGCTAAGGCAGGAAGATGACAAATTCAAGGCCAGCCCCAGCAACTTGGCAAGACCCAGTCTCATAATAAAAAATAAAGCCAGGTTCGGTGTGGTGAATGCCTATAATCCCAGCAGCTCAGGAGACTGAGGTAGGAGGATCATGAGTTCAAAGCCAGCCTCAGCAATGGCACAGCGCTAAGCAACTCAGTGAGATCCTGTCTCTAAACAAACACACACACACACACACACACACACAATAGGAGGTGGCTCAGTGGCCAAGTGCCCTTGAGTTCAATCCCTGGTACCAAAAAAAATAAATAAAAAATAAAAAGGGATGGGTATGTGGCTCAGTGGTAAAGCTCCCCAGATTCAATGCCCCCTCCAAAAAAAAATTATTGTGGATCACATTCTTCCACTCCACCATTTCTTTTTAAGATCGTCAAGAAGTCAGATTTAAAAAGAATATAACATGGGCTGGGGATGTGGCTCAAGCGGTAGCACACTCGCCTGGCATGCGTGAGGCCCGGGTTCAATTCTCAGCACCACATACAAAGATGTTGTGCCTGCTAAAAAATAAATATTAAAATTCTCAAAAAAAATTTTAAAAAATTAAAAAAAGAATATAACAGAGTAAGTTTGAATACACTGCTTTACTATGAAGAATATATTCCTAGAGCTCACACTATTATTTATATCTCATCTTATTTCATAGCATACACCATAGTATACAATAAATTACCAAGGAAAAATAAGAGTAAGAAATAGTAAATAAAAACATCAAAATGCTAAGTCATGGGCTGGGGATGTGGCTCAAGCGGTAGCGCGCTTGGCTGGCATGCGTGCGGCCCGGGTTCGATCCTCAGCACCACATACCAAAGATGTTGTGTCCGCCGAGAACTAAAAAATAAATATTAAAAAATTCTCTCTCTCTCTCTTTCTCTCTCTCTCTCTCTCCTCTCTCACTCTCTCTTTAAAAAAAAAATGAATAAAGATATTGTGTCCACCTACAACTAAAAAATAATTATTTAAAAAAAAAATGCTAAGTCATTTTCTTCCAGTATTTTACTCTTCTAATTATCAACTTAACTCTTTAGCACCTCCTTTTTTATTACCTATCTAATCTTTTTTTTTTTAAGGTAGGGAGGGCTGAACTTTGGGGTACTCTACCACTGAGCTACATCCCCAGCCCTTTTTCTTTTTTTCTTTAATTTTGAGGTAAACTCTAGATTGATTGTTGAAGTTGGCCTTGAACTTGTGATCCTCTAGATTCTGCATCCTAAGTAGCTGAGATTACAGGGGTGCAGCAAGGCCCCAGGCTTGGCCACACCCCACTTTCTAACTTTAAATTTAGTCACCACATTTTACCCTTACTCCTCCTAAATGCTGGTGAGACCTGACTATCTCTCTTCACCTCTACAATTACCCTTCTGCAAGCCAACCTACCGTCTCTTAGGACCACTTCAATGACTTAGTATACAGTTTCAATGTTTTTTGGTTTGTTCAATTTTTGTTTGTTTGGTTTTTGTTTTTTGTTTTTAAGTACTGGCTATGGAACCCAGAGCCTTAAGCATGCTACACAAGCACCCTACCTCTGAGCTACATCTCCAGTGCACTCTTAACCAACCCCCAGTAATGCACAGTGTGAACTGGCTAACCTCTATTCTTCCCTCAGGTCCTTGCTTCAAGACACTTCATCTGAGATAGTATCTCGAAATCACCATATTAGGTTAGGTATCATAAATTACCTATACCCTCCTTCTTAGCAGATTGATGTATATTAATCTACTAAGATACAGGGGATGAAATCCAGGACCTAGCGCATGTTATCCAAGTGCTATACCTCTAAGCTATATCCCAGCCTCCAATATTTACTCTTAACCACCTCCACCAATGTACAGTATGAACTTTCCATAACAACACGGTGAACTCCAAAAAAATAATTATTAGCAATAAGTTATGTATGCAGGAGCTGGAGTTGTGGCTCAATGGTAGAGCGCTTGCCTGGCATGTGTGAGGCACTGGGTTCGATTCTCAGCACTGCATATAAACAAATGAACAAAACAAAGGCCTATGTTAAAAAAAAAGAATCTCTTTTTTAAAAAAATAAGTTATGTATGTGATTAAGTTTATTTTCATTGATAAATAATAAGCTTCATTTCATGACTTATAGCCCTAACATCTACCACAGTCATCAGACACAATAACCAAAATACAAGACAGAGGAAGAAGAAAACAAAAACAAGTACACTTGGGCTCGGGCTCTAACTCAGCTGCAGAGCGCTTATCTAGCATGTGTGAGGCACTAGATTCGATCTCAGTACCACATAAAAATAAACAAATAAAATAAAGTCATTCTGTCCATCTACAACTACCAAAAAAAAAAAAACACACTTGATAAAATGAAAGCAATAATTTGGTTCTAGTTGGGAATGTAGCTCAGTAGTAGAACACTTGCCTACTATGATTAGAGCTCTAAATTCAATCCCTAGCACCACAGAATACAAAACATCATTCTAAACTATAAAACAAACTTGGCACAGTAACTTATACCTGTAATCCCAGATATGTGGGAGCCAACCTGGGTAATTTGGCAAGACCACTTCTCAAAATAAAAGTTTTAAAAAGAGATGGGGGAGCTGGGTTTGTGGCTTGGTAGTAGAGCACTTGCCTAGCATGTGTGGGGCACTGGGTTCGATCCTCAGCACCTCAGCACCACGTAAAAATAAATAAATAAAATAAAGGTATTGTGTCATCTACAAATTAAAATATTTCAAGAGATTGGTGTGGGGGGAGATATGGGGACATAACTCAATGGTAAAGCATTTGCCTTTCATACATGAGGCCCTGGATTCAAATGCTAAGACTGCAAAAGAAAGAAAGAATAGACTCTATAACTATAGAAAACAACCTTCCCTTCACAGAAAGGAAGCACTATTAGTAATGATTTATCTGGAAAAGAAAGAACTTCTAATGTAAATGTAATTAAATCTGAGATCAAGACTATATATCTAGACTTACATTGTGTCTTTTCCCTGTTTTCTTTTTCTTTTTTTAATTTTTATTTAAAAAAATTAAAAAGTAGAATGCATTTTGTTATATAATACATACATGGAATGTACATACATCAATCATATTCTTTTTCTTTTTGTAGTACTGGGGAATGAACCCAGGCCCCAGTCCTGATAGATTATCCTTTCGATGATTAGATATAGATTATCCTTTCGATGATTAGGTATAAGAACTGTTGGGCAGGGGCTGGGGTTGTAGCTTGTAGCTCAGTGGAGCACTTGTCTAGTATAGTGTAAGGTACTGGGTTCAGTCCTCAGCACCACATAAATAAAATAAAAAATAAATAAAGGTATTTTAAAAAAAAGAACAGTTGGGCAAAGAGAGAAGAAAGAATTCACATAATACCCTAAAACCACTTTCTATACAACCAGAGATATGAAAAATTATGCTCTACATGTATAATAAGAATTATAATACACTCCACTGTCATATATAAATTTTTAAAAATTAACTAAAAAAAACATCCTAAAACCTTTCTGATCTTTAATATAAACTCAAAATGTCTGAATAACAATTAGGCAGAGGCAGGTATTGAACTCAGGGGCATTACAACACTGAGCCACATCCCCAGCCCTATTTTGTTTTTGTTTTGTTTTTGGTTTTGTTTTTTAATTTAGAGACAGGGTCTCACTGAGTTGCTTAGTGCCTCACCATTGCTGAGGCTGGCTTTGAACTCATGATCCTCCTGTCTCAGCCTCCCAATCTGCTGGGATTACAGGCGTGAGCCACCATGCCCAGCTTCCAAAATAACAATTTCAATACAGTAATTAAAAGCAAAAATAGGGACTGGGGTTGTGGTTCAGCAGTGGAGCATTCACCTAGCACTTGTGAGGCCCTGGGTTCAATCCTCAGCACCACATAAAAATAAATACAATAAAGGTATTGTGTCCAATAACAACTAAAGCATATTTTTTTAAAAAAAGCAAAAATAATAGTCACATCTAAGAAATCAAAATGTTCTATTTTTAAAAACCCAAAGCAATAGAGATTCTGGGAGGATGGGAATGCGGCTCAGAATAGAGTGCTTGCTTAGCAAACATGAGGCTCTGGGACTCAATCCCTCAATCCCAAGCCCTTAAAAAAAAAAAAAAAAAAACTTTTTAAAATTAAAAACAGATGAATCCCAACCAAATAAAGTAAAGCTTTTGGTAAAAGTAACTTAGTATTCACAGGAATGAGGCCCTGTGCTCAATCCCAAAAGGAAGACAGGGCACAAGACAACAAACTATCTTTCACTGTTGATGACACTATAATATCGTTCTTTTATAAAGCAATTTAGTAATATGAATCATAAAAAATACTGACTCAATTGCTTCATTCCTACAGTCAAAGGGAATAATAAATTACATTTATCAAATATCATATGCTGTTTTTTACATCATTTATATACTTTAAGACATAAAAAATATGTGTACAAATATTTTACATGGTCATTTATAACCCTAAGATTTTTATGATGGGAGTGATGGCACACATCTACAATCCCAGCCACTCAGCAGACTAAGGCAGGAGAATCCCAAATTGATGGACAGCCTGATAGATTCAGTATCAAAATAAAAAGGAATGGAGGTATAGCTCGAGCACCCCTAGTTTCAATCCAAGTACCACCCCCCCTAAAAAAAAGAATCCCAAGAAGAACCAGACATTAGAATTAGCAGAAAAGGGTCTTAAAATAAATATTACAGCAAAGTTCTATATGAGGTTAATAAAAATGTACCTACAAATAAAATAGGAAATCTCAATGAAGGAGAAAAACTATTTAAAAAAGAAGAAGAGTGTATACAGACTGGGAATAACACAATGGTAGAGAGCATGCTTAATTAAGACGGTGGATTCAATTCCCAGTACCAAAAAAATGAACTGAATGCAAAAAAAAAAAAAAACACTAAAACTGAAAAAAGCAAATATGTAAAATGAAAAATTCACTGAATTTAGACTTAAGAACTAAAAAAGACAAAGAATAGATACAATGATATTGAAGCTATATCAACAGAGAATATCTAATGTAAAAACAAACAAACAGGGTTTTAGGGGACCTAGTAGATGGTACAAAGGGTCTGATATATATATATATAACTGAAGGCCTGGGAAAAAGGGTGGTAAGAGGAGAGGAAGGAGGAAATGAGGCAGGAAAGTGTTTTGAATAAATAATGACCCAAATTTTCTCTCAATCCCAAGAAAGACAAATTCACAGATTGAAGAAAGCTTTTTTTTGCCTTCTGTTATGTGCTTTTCCGCAAGGAGCCAAACTGCTTGCGGAAAAGCACATACAGAGGGCAAAAGTCTAAACAGTGAAAAAGAAAAAAAGGATGATACATCATAAACAAGGACACAGTGATTAGAAAAATGGTCAATTTTTCTTTTTATTTTATTTTTCCTGGTACTGGGCACTTTACCACTAAAGTATATTCCCAGTCCTCCTATTTATTATTTATTTTGAGACACTGTCTTGCTAAATTGCTGAGGCTGGCCTTGAATTTATAATCCTTTTTCAGTCTCACCTCAACCCTGTCTAGTTACTGAAATTACAGGGCCTTGCTAATTTGCCTAACTGATTTGAACTTGAGATCTTCCTGCCTCAGCCTCCAAAAACTGCTGGGATCACAGGGATGTGCCACCAAGCCCAGCCCCCAATTTCTTTTTTTTTTTTTTTTAAACAGGGAGAGAGAGAGAGAGAGAGAGAAAGAATTTTAATATTTATTTTTTTAAGTTTTCTGCGGACACAACATCTTTGTTTGTATGTGGTGCTGAGGATCGAACCCGGGCCGCACGCATGCCTGGCGAGCACGCTACCACTTGAGCCACATCCCCAGCCCTCTCTCTTTTTTTTTTATATATTTATTTTTCAGTTGTAGTTAGACACAAATACCTTTATTTTGTTTATTTATTTTTATGTGGTGCTGAAGACTGAACACAGGACCTCACACGTGCTAGGCGAGTACTCTACCAATCAGTCACAACCCCAGCCCCCCAATTTCTTTTTCTAAAGGATGGAAACCCAAAGAAAGTCAAACAACATCTTTAAAATGCTGAGGGCGGGGGTGGGGGAGCACTGTCAACACAAAATTCTATATATCCATGTAAAACATCCTTCAAAGATAGTGAAATAAGATATTTTCAGCTACAAGAACACAAGCAGAACTCATCATCAGCAGACATGCATTGTAAAAATGGATAGAAATTCTTCAGAATTAAGGAAAATGATATAGAAAACTCAAATCCTCAAAAAGCAAAGAGCACCACAAATGGTAAACACCTGGGAAAAGATTTAAAAAAAGACTTAGCTTTTAAGTTCCTAAGATTATATATGATAACTGAAAGCAAACCATATAATATTATCTTTTGGGGATTAAAATATATGTAGATCTAATACATATTAAAATATTTAAATAAGGGGCTGGGGTTGTGGCTCAGTGGTAGCACACTTGTCTGTCATGTGTGAGGCACTGGGTTCGATCCTCAGCACCACGTTAAAAAATAAATAAAATAAAGGTTTTGTGTCCATCTACAATTAAAAACATATTTTTAAAAATTTTTAAATAAGGGCTGGGGATGTGGCTCAAGCGGTAGCGAGCTCGCCTGGCGTGCGCGGCCCGGGTTCGATCCTCAGCACCACATACAAAGATATTGTGTCCGCCAAAAACTAAAATAAATAAATAAATATTTTGAAAAAATTTTTAATAAGTGATACACTCTATAAATAGAATGGAAAAAAAGGAAATACGTCGAAATTACTAGAGATATGGGCAAAAGAATTAAGTTGGATCCCTATGTGATATCACATACAAAAATTAATTAAAGATGGATCATGGTTCTAAATGTTAGAGCTAAAACTATAAAATTATTGGGAAAAAAACAGTAAAACTTTAAGTTGGTCATGGTGGTATATGCCTGTAATCCCAGCCACTCAGAGGCTTAGGTGTGAGGATGAGTTGAGTCCAGGAGTTTAAGAGCCATCTGAGCAATACAGAACCCAAGACCCAACTCAAAAAATTAATAATAAAAAAAGGCTGGGCAGAGTGGCGCACATCTGTAACCCCAGTGGCTCAGGAGGCTGATACAGGAGGATCATGAGTTCAAAGCCATCCTCAGCAATGGTGAGGCACTAAGCAATTCAGCAAGACCCTGTCTCTAAAGAAAATACAAAATAGGGCTGAGGATGTGGCTCAGTGGTGGAGTGACTCTGAGGTCAATCCCCAGCCCAGGTTCAGTAGTGCGCCTCTGTAATCCCAGTGATGCAGGAGGCTGAGACGAGGCCAGCCTCAGCAATTTAGCAAAATCGTGTCTCAAAATAAAAAATAAAAAGGCCTGAGGAAGCAGTTCAGTGATAAAATGCTGCTGGGACCAGGCATTGTGGTGCACACCTGTAATCCCAGTGGCTTGGGAGGCTGAGACAGAAGAATCACAAGTTCAAGACCAGCCTCAGCAGCTCATCAAGGCCCAATTAGGTAACTTGGTAAGATCTTGTCTAAAAAACAAAAAAGGCAGGAGATGTAGCTCAGTGGTAAAGCGCCCCTGGGATAAATCTCCAGTACCAAAAATAAAAAGGAGAAGGGAAGAAAAGGGAAAAGGAGGAATAATAAAAACCTCAGGACTTGGTTTAATAATGGTTTTTTGGCCACAACACAAATAGCAGAGACAACAAAAGAAAAAATTGGTAAACTGGAATTTACCAAACTCAAAACTTTAGTGCTGCAAACAATATCATCATGAAAAAGACAGCCTCCAGAGAGGAAAAAAAATTTACAAGTCACCTATCTGATAAAGGCACTGTATTAGAATATATAAAAAGCTGTCCACTAAAAAAAAAAAAAAAAAGATATACAACCAACTAAAAATTGGGCAAAGAATCTGAAAAATTATTTAAAGAAAAAATAAAAATGACCAACAAGCACATGAAAAGAATCATAACATTGTTAATCATTAAGGAAATATGAATCAACATCCCAATGAGGTGCTACTTTATGCTCACTAGGACAGTTAAAACCAAATATCAAATAATAACATACCTTGGCAAAAATATAGAGAAATTGAAACTTCCATGTATTACTTGTGGTAATGTAAAATGGCAGACCTCTTTAGCAGTTTCTCAAGATTAAAAATTAGCACATGGCTAAAAAATCCTCCACCCAAGGGAATTGAGTTGGTACATGAATGTGCATAATAGTGCTTTTTAAATTTAAAATTCATTTATTTTTTAACTTATACATTAAAAACATAAAAAGCTTGGGGCTAGGGTTGTGGCTCAGAGTTACAGCGCTGGTCTAGCACCTGCAGGGGCCCTGGGTTTGATCCTCAGTACCACATGAAAGTAAGTAAGTGAAATAAAGGCATTGTGACCAACTACAACTAAAAAAAAACCAAACATAAAAAGCTTACATATTTATAGGGTACCAGATGATATGGTGATAAACTTGTTGAAACTAGGTGAAATATCTATCTCCTCATTTATCATTTCTTAATGGTAAAACACTCAAACTTCTTTCTTCCAGATTTTTGAAATATACATTTTTTGTTATTGATGGTGGTGTTTTTGTTTTCTCTGGTGCTGGGGATGGAACCAAGGACTTTGCACATGCTAACCAAATTCTTTACCACTGAGCTATTTCGCCATCCCAACATTATTGTTATCTACAGTCACCCTATTGTGCAACAGAACTTCTTACTCCTCATAATAGCATAATGTATAACAGCCCAAATGCAGATAAAATCTATGTCCATCAACTAATGAGGAATATGTGGTATCTCCATACAATGAAATATCTTTGTATAATAAAAAGGAATAAAGTTCTAATAAATATAGGCATGTATAGTGAAGCATGCCTGTAATCCCAGTAACTGAGGAGAGGCTGGGGCAGAAGGATTCCAAGTTCAAAGATAGCCTCAGCAACTTAGTGAGGACCTAAAGAGACTTGGAATAAAAAGGGCTAGAGATGTGGCTCAGAATCTAGGCACCCCTGAGTTCAGCCCCTGGTATACCCCACCTCCACCCTCCACTGCCAAAAAAAAGAAAGAAATGTCCAGAAGAAGCAAATCAAGAGACAGAAAATACACTTGTGGTTGCCAGGAGCAAGAGAAACAGGGTAATGGGGTGGGATTGCTAATGAACCAGAGCTTCTTTTGGAAATGATAAAAATGTTCTAAACTTGATTCTGTTGATGGTGTCACAATTCTGTGAACAGTTCACTAAAAACCACTGAATTATATATTTTAAATGGTTCAGCTCTTAAGAATAATAATATATATACTATAGACTACATATGTACATACTCTATAATACATACTATACTATGCTATACTATGTACATACTCTATAATACATACTATACTATGCTATACTATAGCTCTATAGTATGTTGTTATTTGATTTTTAAAATAATTCTGAATATATTTAAAAGTTATTTATAAGTAAATCTAAAGCATTAAAAAAGATGAGATGCAAAATTTAATGAAATGGTAGACTTCAACCCAACCAAATAATTACATTAAATGTTAATAGACTAAAAAATAAGGGACTGAATAAAAGAGTATGTTAACACAAATATGAAAAATTAAAACCAAGTTGCATGGTATTTATAAAAGACACCCTTTTTTTGTTGTTGTTTTTGAGATGGCATCTTATTTTGTCACCTAAGCCGCTCTTGAACTCCTAGCTCAAGTGATCCTCCTGGCTGATCTTTCCTAGTAACTGAGATTATGTGCACACGTCACTGTACCCAGCTGAGACACACAATTTAAAAACATAAACAAGTTAAATAAAATTAAAGTGGATAAAAATGGAAACAGCAGATGATGAAAAATTATATAGTAAAGACAAGCAGGAGCATTTCATGATAATAAGCATCAAGTAAAGATGATGATATAATAATCATAAAAGTAAGTTGAATACAGCAGCACACATCTATAATCACAGCTATTCAGGAGGCTGAGGCAGGAGGATCACAAGTTTCAAGGCCATCCTGGGCAACATAGTGAGACCCTGTGTCTAAAAATTAAAATTGCTGGGGATGTGGCTCAATAGTAGAGTACCACTGGGTTCAATCTCCAGTGCTGCAAAAAATAAATAAATGTGTGTGCCTAATAACAAATTTTCAAAATACATGGAAGTAAAAGTTATCCAAAGTAAAGGGATAAACAGCCAGGCCCAGTGGCGCAAGCCTGTAATCCCAGCAGCTTAGGAGGCTGAGGCAGGGGACTTACAAGTTCAAAGCCAACCTCAGCAAAAGCAAGACACGAAGTAACTTAGTCAGATCCTGTCTCTAATTTAAAAAAATACAAAATAGGGCTAGGGATGTGGCTTAGTGGCCGAGTGCCTGAGTTCAATCCCTGGTCCCAATAAAAAAGGGTGAAGGAAATGGAAGTGGGGAAAACAATTCTCTACAGTATGATTTTTTTTTTAATATTTATTTTTTAGTTATAGGCGGACACAATATCTTTATTTTATTTTTATGTGGTGCTGAGGTTTGAACCCAGTGCCTCATGCATGGTAAGGTGAGCATTCTACCTCTGAGCCACAACCCCATCCCAACAGTATGATATTTTAACATCTCTATCTTTGTGTAACTGACCAAACTAGACCCCTCCAAAAAAAAAAAAAACAGAAAGAGAGAGGAAGAAAGAAAAAAAATCAATAAAGACAGATAATATGAGCAAAGCTATAAACCATATATTCTTTTCAGGTAAACACTGGTACATTCAACATGAAAGACCACATTCTTGGCCACAAAACAAATACAATGAATTTAAAACCACTGAAATCAGACTATGTTCCCTGGCCATATTAGAAAAAAAGCAAGACAGCCACGCTTGGTAGCACATGCCTATAATCCCAAAGACTCAGGAGACTGAGACAGGATGATAACAAGTTTCAGGCCAGCTTCAGCAATTCACCAAGACTCTATCTCAAACAATAAAAATTAAAAGGGCTGGGACTCAATGGTAAAGTGACCCTGGATTCATTCCCTAGCAATGCAATAAACACACACATAAGGAAGTAAGGAAAGGGAACATCAAAGTTGAAACTGCAAACTTATTTTTTTTTAAAAAAAGGGAAGAGCAAAAATCATCAGTAACAAAATATAAGAGAATTATCACTTCAGAACCCAAAGATATTAAGGGACAATACAATTTGGATGAAATAGAAAACTTTCTCAGGGCTGGGGATGTGGCTCAGTGGTAGATGGCTTGCCTAGCATGCGTGAGGCACTGGGTTTAATCCTCAGCACCACATATAAACAAATAAATGAATAAAGGTCCATCAATAACTAATAATTAAAAAAAAAAAAACTTTCTCCTCCTTTGGCAGTGCTGGGCATGGAACCCAGGGCCTCGTGCATACTAGTCAAGCATTTTACCAATAAGCTATATCTACAATCCAATAAAATGGAAAAGTTCCCAGAAAATCCCAACTTCTCAAAACTGACAAGATGAAACAGAAAATCTGGGAAGGAGGGAGGGGAGGGAAAGGGGAGGAGAGGAGAGGGGAAAGGGAGGAGAGAGGAGGGGAGGGGAAGGGGAGGAGAGAGGAGGGGAGGGGAAGGGGAGGAGAGAGGAGGGGAGGGGAAGGGGAGGAGAGAGGAGGGGAGGGGAAGGGGAGGAGAGAGGAGGGGAGGGGAAGGGGAGGAGAGGGGAGGGGAGGGAGACAGGAAAAAAAAAAACACTAGGCTCAGATGTTTTTCACTGCAGGTAAATTCCTTCAAACACTTTCAGAAAATAGAGGAAACAATATTTCCCAAATCATTTTCTAAGTTCAGCAAGAATAATACTAATACCTAGGAGTAGGAACACTATCAACACCTGACAAAAAGCCTTAAAAAAATTATATGTTCACAGATGCAAAAATATTGAATATTAACAATTTGAATCTAGAAATAATTTTTTTAAAAACAGATAATACTCCATGAAGAAGCAATCTATCCCATGAACACAGGTTACTATAACACTGGAAAATGAAACAATGAAAATTCACTATAGTAATTTTTTTAAATATATCATCTCAATCAGTATGGAAAAAGCATGAGAAAACTAAACATCTATTTATGATATAAACTCTCAGAAAACTAAGACAAATCTTAAGAGAACTTAAAACTTATCTGATAAGATAATCTTATTATGTAATCATTGAATCTTATTCAACTTATGTATTATGATTTTATTTTACATTCTGCATTTTTGATGCTTTGACATCTTGAGGCTCTGCTAACCCTCTGGAGACTACTCCTCCCAGGGTTAATTAATTTCTAGACAGTAAAACAACCTGCCAGGTCTATATCTTTTATGTGCAAACCAAGGAATCCAAAGCCCATACCACTAATAATCTTAAACTTTAGGTCACAAGATCCCCTTCCTCTAGCATCCCAAGGCCAAGTACTCAAAACCACAAATGTCTCTATGCCCCAGAGCCCTAGAAATTATTCAAACTTGACAATTCTAACTTACTTACCTTTCTTCACCCATTATTTCCCTATGGTTTCCCTTTGTTCCCTCTGCCTCCAGACCCAGCCCAGTGCTTCTCCATGTGACCTTACGGTATGACATGCTTCCTCCTCTTCAGACCTATAAATATAACTGTGTGTATGTGTGTTTGTATGTGTGTTTGTGTGTGTGTGTGTTGTTTTGTTGCTACTAGGGATTGAGCCCAGGGGGTGCATTACAACTGAACTACAACCCCAGCCCTTTTTATCTTGAGACAGAGTTCTTACTAAATTGCTTAGAGCCTCGCCAAGTTGTTGAAGCTGGCCTCCTGCCTCATTCTCCTGAGTTGTTGGGATTTCAGCCATGCACCACTGCACCTGGATCAAACTATTTTCAATGGCAGTTGTGTTCCTGATCTGTTGGCTTTGCCACACCTGAATAATAAAACCTATATTTGAAATAATCTGATAAAAGTTATTAATAAAGTCTACAACTATGGGGCTGGGGTTGTGGCTTAGTGGTAGAGTACTTGCCTAGCATGTGTGAGGCACTGGGTTCAATTCTCAGCACCACATATAAATAAATAAAGTCCATCAACAACTAATAAAATATATTCTTAAAAAAAGTCTACAGTGACACTATAACACAAAATGCTCTCCTTAAATAATGGAAACAAGATTAAGTACATTCCATAATGGGAAATAATAAAAGAAACACAACTGGAAAAGATAAAACTGTGGGTGTTATTGTTATCTGTGCTGGGCTACAACCCAAGAGCCTCACACATGCTAGGAAAGAACTCCACCAATGAACGACATCCCTAGCACAAAACTAATTTATGACATGAGATCACACCTGGAAAAATCTTAAGTAATCTACCCAAAAGCTACTAGAATTAATGTGGCAT
This sequence comes from Urocitellus parryii, assembly GCF_045843805.1. Lineage (NCBI taxonomy): Eukaryota > Metazoa > Chordata > Mammalia > Rodentia > Sciuridae > Urocitellus > Urocitellus parryii. The sequence goes on along the minus strand of NC_135539.1, from coordinate 63,342,280 downwards.
AAGCAAGGTCATAAGACACAAGTCAATATACAAAAATCAATTCTATATTCTAAGATATATGCTAAGAATTAGAATCTTTTTTTTTCTTTTTTTTTTTTTTTTTTTTTTTTTTTGGTACCAGGGATTGAACTCAAGGGCACTCAACCACTGAGCCACATCCCCAGTCCTATCTTTAATTTTATTTAGAGACAGGGCCTCACTGAGTTGCTTATCACCTCACTATTGCTAAAGCTAGCTTTTGAGCTTGTGTTCCTCCTGCCTCAGCCTCCTGAGCAGCTGGGATTACAGGCCGTGTGTCACTGTACCCAGCAGAAATTGAATTTTTATAATACCACTTTATGATAGCATCAAAAGTTATTGTATTTATTTATTTTAAAATAAATAAAAATTGCAGGGCTGGGGTTGTGGTTCAGCGATAAAGCGCTCGTCTCAACACGTGCGAGACCCTGGGTTCAATCCTCAGCACCACATAAAAAAAAAAAATTAGTGAAATAAAGGTATTGTGTCCAACTACAATTAAAAAATACGTATTAAAAAAAAAACTGGGCTGGGAATGTGGCTCAACCGGTATCACGCTCAACTGACATGCACTGGGTTCAATCCTCAATACCACATAAAAATAAAATAAAGATATTGTGTTCACCTAAAAAATAAATTTAAAAAATTTTTTAAAAACTGCAGCAAAATTTTTTTAATCATGTCAGAGAAGAAAATACTGAGAAATAATTTTATTGCATTTATTTATTTTAAATAAATAAAAATTGCAGCAAAAAAATTTTAAATATATATTTATATATATTTTTTTTAAAAAAAAATTCTCTCTCTCCCCCTCTCTCTCTCTTTCTCTCTTTAAAAAAAAAAAAAAAGAGAGAGAAACAAAATGTTTTAATAATAATGGCTGAGGGGCTGGGGCTGTAGCTCAGTGGCAGAGAAGAGGCACTAGGTTTGATCCATAGTACCACATAAACATAAACAAAATGAAGAAATACTCTTTATCCCTTCATGTCAGAGAAGAAAATACTGAGAAATAAATTTTAAGATCTCAAGACCAAATAAAACTACAAAATACTGATCAGAAAAACACAAAAAGGCCTAAGTAAATGGAGTGATGTAGTATATAATGTATAAGAAGATTCAAAGATTGTTAAGTCAATTTTCCTCATAGTTTTCCTTGATAGATTCAAAGCAACTGTAGTCATAATCTCATTGGCCTTTTTGGGAACAGTGGAAAAGCTGATATCTATATAGAAATGTAAAAGATGTAGAATATGCAAACAATATTAAAAAGTGGGAGGAAAGGCTGGTCTTGGATTCTAACTTCAAGACATAAAGTTACAAATCATGTGGGGCTGGGGATGTGGCTCAAGCGGTAGCGCGCTCGCCTGGCATGCGTGCGGCCCGGGTTCGATCCTCAGCACCACATACCAACAAAGATGTTGTGTCCGCCGAGAACTAAATAAAATAAATATTAAAAATTCTCTCTCTCTCTCTCACTCTCTCTCTCCTCTCTCACTCTCTCTTTAAAAAAAAAAAAAAAAAAAGTTACAAATCATGTGATGATAATAAGACTACAGGCACAGATCAATGGGACAGAAAAAGATTGAAAGATGGCCCACTCTCTTTTTTTTTAACATTTTTATTCGTTATTGATGAATTTGTTTATTTTATTTATTTATTAGTATGTAGTGCTGAGAATCAAACCAGTGCCTCACACATGCTAGGCAAGTGCTCTATCACTGAGCCACAATTCCAGCCCATCTTTTTTATTTGTGCATATAATGGGGAGGGAGGTGGTTAGTGGGGATTGAACCCTGGATGATCTACCTCTGAGCAATATCCCAGCAATTTTAATTTTTTTAGTTTTGAGACAAGGTCTCACTAAATTTTTGAGGCTGACCTCGAACTTGCAATCCTCCTGTCTCAGCCTCCTGAGTATCTGGGATTATAGGAGTATACAACCACACCCATTATAGAGATTCTACTTATGCAGCCAGCCATGTATGCCACCAAAGCAATCCAGTGAGGAAAAGAAATTCTTTTCAACAAATGGTATAAAAACAATTGAATAGCCATATGCAAACAAAAAAAGATGAAGCCCACAAGAAATAATTTCAGATGCATCACAAACCTAAATATAAATGAGCAAAAACAAAAGCTTTTAGAGGAAATAAAGGAAATTACCTTCATGACTTCGGGGTTAGGCAAAAGTCTTAGCTCACAGTAAGCAATAACTATAAAAGAAAACACTGATAAATTAGACTTCATCAGATTTAAGTATTTCTGCTCATCAAAAGGCACAGTTAAAATAAATAAGTAAATACAGACCTGGGCAAAGTATTTACAAAACATTTATCTAACAAAAGACCAGTATCCAGGACATATAAAGATCTTGTGAAACTCAAAATACACAGGAAAAGGAGGGGAAGGGAAAGGGAAAAGGAAAGGGAAGGACTTAAAGGTTTGAACAAACTCAAGTGAACACAGGAATGGTCAATACACAAGTTAAAACATGCTCAATAATATCACAAGTCATTATGAAAATGCAAATTATCACCAAAAGGATATCATTCTTCGAGTCAAAATGGAGTAAAGGTGATTAGATTTAGCTTTCTTGTATGAAATAATAAAAACCTAAAACAATGAACAAAACAATAACACTGAAGAAATAGGACAAGTAATGTAAGACAGTGTGATCCTTGAGAAACAAGAAACAAATGACATAAGTCATACAGGTGCCCAGCTTACTGAGAGACTTTCCAGGTCGAGGAACAGGGAGAAGGAACTCAGGCAGAGCCTGTGGTCTCCCCAAGTTGAGGAAACGAAGCTGGGAGTCCAAGGAAGTCAAGGTGGCTAGAGCTCACAAGGGAGACCAGCACTGAGTAGAGAGCCTGAGAGAGAAAGAGAAATGAAGAGATCTACAAAGGCTCACCCTAGAATTTTTGGTTGAGTAACAAATCATCACTTGCATGTGAGGGACCTACCCAAGGCCAGGAAGAGAACCATCAAAAGAATTAGAGAAAACAATGACCAGAACTTAACAGAATGAGGTGATCAGTACTTATTCCCAAAAGCCAGAATGGAAACCTAGTAATTCATATCATATCAGAATACAAAGGAAATGCTTCAGAAGAAAGGGGGGGGGGAACCCTACGCATAGCTCCAGTCCCTTCAAAGAAAACTAAGGAAGATCAAGAAGCACACTCTTTTCCAGCAACTTAATGGTGTCACAGAACAAATACCTCAAATATTTTTAGGCATTCAAAAAAAAAGGTACAATGCACAGGGATCAAAAACGTCAACCAAAATTTTTAAGACTTACAAGAAGTTGCAAATTCATTCCCATAGTGAAACTAAAACCAATTTAACCCATCCTCAAATGACAGAATTAGCAGACAAGTCCTTTAAAACAGTTATAACTAAATATCACATGATCAGAAAGTTAGAAGAAACAAAATAAAAATGAGAGATTTTAAAAATTTTAAATTCTAGAGATACAGATTACAAGGTCTAAGATACTATGAGATCTATGATACATGAAAGCTAGTAATAGTTACTAATTTAAATGAAATGGGAAAATACTTTAAAAAGTAAATAGAACTTGCCAGGTGCAGTGGCACATGCCTGAGACAGGCTGAGACAAGAGGATAGCAAGTTCAAAGCCAGCCTCAGCAATGTCGAGGCACTAAGCAACTCAGTGAGACCCTGTCTTTATTTTTTTTTTTTTTACTTTTTTGGCTGTTCTATGTTCTTTTTTTTTTTTTTTTATTGTTGGTTGTTCAAAACATTACATAGTTCTTGATCATATTTCACACTTTGATTCAAGTGGGTTATGAACTCCCATTTTTACCCTGATTGCAGAATCACATCAGTTACACTTCCGAGACCCTGTCTTTAAATAAAATACAAAATAAGTCTGGGGATGTGGCTCAGTGGTAGAGTGCCCCTGAGTACAATCCCTGGTACAAAAAAATTAAAAAGTAAATAGAACTTTACATTGCAATAACTTCAAGAGGCCAAATATACTTGTCAAAGAAAATAATGCAAAAAAAAAAAACTACAGAAGTTAACAATAATTTTTGATATTTTGTGAAAATTAAAAACATATGTAACAAGGCACTCTTTCAATAAACATCACCACTAGAAAAAAGAAAAGTAAACTGGTATATATCATGATAAAACTGACTAAAACCAAAAATAAAAACTCCTCAAACCAGCCAAAGAAAAGAGTCATGTTTCTACAACATCAAAACAAAGTTGAGGGGCTGGGGATGTGGCTCAAGCGATAGTGCGCTCGCCTAGCACGCGTGCGGCCCGGGTTCGATCCTCAGCACCACATACAAACAAAGATGTTGTGTCCGCCGAGAACTAAAAAATAAATATTAAAAAATTCTCTCTCTCTTTCCCACTCTCTCTTAAAAAAAAAAAACAAAACAAACAAAGTTGAAATAGGGCTGGGGTTGAAGCTCAGTGGAAGAGCACTTGCCTAGCATGTGAGGCCCTGGGTTCGATTCTCAGCACCACATCCAAATAAATAAAAAATAAAAGGTCCATCAACAACTAAAAACTAATTAAAAAGAAAAAAAGAGGGCTGGGGACGTATCTCCATGGTAGAGAACTTGCCTGGCTCGTTTGAGGCACTGGGTTCGATCTTCAGCACCACGTAAAAATAAATAAAGGTATTGTGTCTATCTACAACTAAAAAAGTATTTAAAAAAGAAAAAGAAAAAAAGAAAGTTGAAACAGTTACATTAATATTATATAAAGTAAATTTTTACAAAGAAAAAAACAAGAGGATCCTGTCATAAAAATAATGAATTAATTGTTTAACTCATATAGGAGAAGAGGGTATAATTCAGTGGAAGAACACATCTGCCTAGCAGTGTGAAGGCTTAGATTCAACCCACAGAATTAAAATCAATCAATCAATTAATTAATTATTTTTAAAATCTACCTTCTTTAAAAAAAATTTTAAGGTGTTAAGTCATACTAATTTTCTGACCACAGTGAAATTATAGCATTAAGAGTCTATATTTAAAAAGAAATAGGCATAGAAGTACATGCCTGTAATCCCAGATACTTGGGAAGCTGAGGCAGAAGTTCAAGGCCAGCCTCAGGAACTTACTAAGACCTTGTGTCTTACTAAGACCTTGTGTCTAAATAAAAAGAGTTGGGGATGTAGGCTCAGTGGTAGAGCACTTGCCTAGTATGTGCAAGGACCAGGGTTTAATCCCCAGCTCCACCAAAAAAAAAAAAAAAAAAAAAAAAAAAATGGGGGTGGTGGACTTAGAAGAGTCTGAGAGAGAAAGTGTGTGTGTATAAGAGAGATAATAAAGATCAGAGCAGAAATCAATTAAACAGAAATAAAACACAACAGAGGAAATTCAATGAAATCAAAGGACAGGGGCTGGGGTATAGTTCAGTTGGTAGAGTGCCATGGTCACACACAAAAAAATCAAAGGACAGAGTTCCACTTCTGGGAAGATGGAATAGACATACTGCTGCTCCCTCTTTTTCCTCACTAAGTACAATCAAAAACCACAAACACTAAAAATAAATATATTTCCAAAAGTGAAGAGAAAGACCCAAGGTATAATGCAGCAGTGAGTTTCCTGGGTATTTCTTTTTCCTAGGACGCCCTACTCTTGCAATGGAAAAAATCAGCAACCAGGATGCATCAATGGGCACAAACCAAAAAGAAATGTTAAAGCCTAACAAAGTAGGACACCTGCTTGCCTACTATGCATGAGGCCTTGGGTTCAATTCCCAGCATCACACGTGAAAAATATATAAATTTAAAACTCCCAAAATAGAAATCTGAAGGCCCAAATGTTTCACTGGAAAACAGTGCCAAAATGTTTAAAGAATTAAAACCAATTCTGGCTACTCTCCTCTAAAAATGAAAAAGGAAGGAGGACTTTCCAATTCATTATGTGAAGCTAATATTACCCTAATAATAAAACCAGACAAAGAAAATATAAAGGGAATACTATACAGTAAAATGCTTAACAAAATTACACAGAATCCTACAACATATGCCATGACCAAGTGGAGCTTACTCTTGAGTTGGCTAAATATTCAAATATCAATTAACATACTCTACCATATTAGGTAAGTAAAGAAAAAGACAACTGTCAGCTACTGCATACAAAGTAATTGATCAAATTCAATGCCCATTCATGATTTTAAAAAGCTAAGAAAATTATCAATAAAGTATAGGTGTACACTTCCTCAACTTCATACAGGGCTTCTACCAAAAAAAAACACAGTTAAAGCTGAGCACAGTGGTGCATGCCTATAATTCCTGCAACTTGGGAGGCTGAGGCAGGACGACTACAAGTTTGAGGCCAGCCTCAGCAATTCAGCAAGGCCCCAAGCAACTTAGAACCTTTCTGAAAATAAAAAATAAATCAATCAAGAGAGCTGGAGTGGGCTGGGGTTGTGGCTCAGTGGTAGAGCGCTTGTCTACTACGTGTGAGGCTCTGGGTTCAATCCTCTGCACCGCATAAAGATAAATAAAGTAAAGGTATTGTGTCTAACTAAAAAAAAAAAAAAAATTAAGGAGCTGGGGATGTGGTTCACTGGTTAAGTAAAGTACCCCTGGGTTCAATCCCCAGAAGAAAAAAAATAAATTAATAAGCGGGCAGTTACTATAGTACTTACTAGTTATCACCACTGAGTGAATGCTTCCCTCTAAAGTCAAAAACACTTGTGTATTCACTCTCAACACTTTTAATGAGTACAGAGCTACAATTTCTAGCCACAAATCAGACAAGAATAAAAGGCACAAAAATTGGAACCAATATAAAAATAATCCTACATATAGATGACATCATTATCTGTACAGTAAATCCCAAGGAAAACTACAATAAAACCCTTAATTTAGAAAACTATAAATACTTAAGTCAAATATATTTTCACATACTATCAAAGAACTCCAAAATACAATATATATTATTATTCACAATTGCTCCCTCCAACATTAAATACTTAAGATATAATCTACAAAACATGTTTATAACTGATATACATTAAAAGCTATACAACACTGATATAAGAAATCAAAGAATATCTGAATGATATAACATGTCCATGGATTAAAGACTCAACATGTTTGGCTGGGGTTGTGGCTCAGTGGTAGAGTGCTTGCCTAGCATGTGTGAGGCACTGGGTTCAATTCTCAGCATCACATATAAATAAATAAAGTCGGGCTGGGGATGTGGCTCAAGCGGTAGCGCGTTCGCCTGGCATGTGTGCGGCCCGGGTTCGATCCTCAGCACCAAATACAAACAAAGATGTTGTGTCCGCCAAAAACTAAAAAATAAATATTAAAAATCAGGGCTGGGGATGTGGCTCAAGCGGTAGCGCATTCGCCTGGCATGCGTGCGGCCTGGGTTCGATCCTCAGCACCACATACAACAAAGATGTTGTGCCCGCCGATAACTAAAAAATAAATGTTGAAATTCTCTCTCTCTCTCTCTTAAAAAAAAAGAAGAAGAAGAAGAATTGCATCTTAATAAAATCTACATGTTGCATGTGGCTAAAAAGCCTAAAATAAATAAATTAATTAATAGAGCTGGGGATATGGCTCAGTAGGTTAAGCACCCGAGTTCAATCCCTGATACAAAAAAAAGATGGCATTGGAGAATTTGGAAACCCAAAGCCAAAAACCATGAACCTTGATCTCAGTCTAATGCCTTACACAAAAATTTATCCAAAATATATGACATATTAAATTTAAAGCAGAAAACAACAAAATTTTAAAGAAACAGAAGAAAAATCTTCAGGATTTAGATAATAGTTTATCAAACTTGAAAGTAAAAGTATGATCCATAATAAAAGGAAAAATTTACAAATTGCTTCATCAAAACTAATAAATCTGGGGCTGGGGATGTAGCTTAGTTGTACAGAATTTGCCTAGCACATGTGAGGCCCTGCATTCAATTCTCAGACCACCACCATCACCACCACACACACACACACACACACACACACACACACACACCCCACACACACACACAAATCACAAGTCAGAGAATCAAGAAGGTATGGACTATTCAAAATAAATACATGTATGAATAGAAAATGTCCCTGAAAAAGCCAGCCTCAGAACTGGGATATCTACTACACAAAGACTTTAAACAAGCATTTTTAAAATGCTCAAAAACCTTAAAAAAAAAAAAAAAAAAAAAGGTTGTGAAGAAAACAGTGTATGAACCAATTGAAAACATTAATAGTTAGAAAATATAAAAAGAAACCAAAAAGAAATTCCCAAGCTGAAAAGTATAATAACCAAAAAAAAAAAAAAAAATTCCCTAAAGGAGTTCAAAGCAGATCAGAGCATGCAGAAAATCGGCAAACTTGAAGATAGGACATGGAAATTATCAAGTCTGCAGAACAGAAAGAAAAAGACTGAAGAACAATGGCATATACCTGTAATCCCAGTGGCTTAGGAGGCTGAGGCAGGAAGATCGCAAGGTCAGCCTCAGCAAAAGCGAGGTGCTAAGCAACTCAGTGAGACCTTGTCTTTAAATAAAATACAAAAGACGGCTGGGGATATGGCTCAGTGGGTAAGCCCCTCATTAGTTCAATCCCTTGTATCAAAAAAAAAAGCCTGAAGAAAAGTGAACATGCCTAAGGAATCTATGGGACCAAATAGGTCAACATTTGCATTGTTTAAATCCCATAAGAAAGAAAAACACAGAGAGAATATCTCACTGAAAACTTCCCATATGTTATAAAAGAAATGAACATAAACATCCAAGAAGCTAAATGAACTCAAAGACCCACACTGAGGCACATATACTAAAATTTCAAAAGACAAAAGCCAGGTGTGAAGGCACACACCTATAATTCTGGTAGGTTGAGGCATTCCAAGTTCAAAGCCAGCCTCAGCAAGTTAGCTAGGCCCTCAGCAACTTAGTGAGACCTGTCTCAAAATAAAAAATAAAGAACTAGGGATGTGGCTCAGAGATAAGTACCTCTGGGTACCCCTCAGCCCATCCCAAAAAAAGAGAAAGAAAAGCCAAGAACATAACAGCACCTATAGTCCATTACTGGGTAAGATGAGGCAGGAAGATTACTTGCAGGCGTTCAAAAGAAGCTGAAGCAACACAGCAAAACCCCAATCCCAATCAATCAATAATGCTGAATAAACAAAAATAAAAGAAGGGGTGGGGTTGTAGTTCAGTGGTAGAGTGTTTGCTTAGCATGTGTTAGGCACTGGGTTCAATCCTCAGCACCACAAAAAATATATATAAATAAAGGTACTGTGTCCATCTACAACTAAATAAGATTTTCAAAAATAAAAGAGAATCTTAAAAGTAATGAGAGAGAGAAATGACTGTTCACCTCCCAAAGAGGACTGAAGCATATCAGAAATCTTGGAAGTCAGAATACAGCGGGCACACTTCAAAATTCTAAAGAACAGGGGCTGGGATGTGGCTCAAGCGGTAGCGCGCTCGCCTGGCATGCGTGCGGCCCGGGTTCGATCCTCAGCACCACATACCAACAAAGATGTTGTGTCCGCCGAGAACTAAAAAATAAATATTAAAAATTCTCTGTCTCTCTCTCTCTCTCCTCTCTCACTCTCTCTTTAAAAAAAAAAAAAAAAAAGAAGCAGTGTCTCTTCAAAAAAAAAAAAAAATTCTAAAGAACAAACTGTCCCAAGTACTCCAGAGGCTGAGGTAGGATTGCTTGACTCTAGAAGTTCAAGAAAAGCCCAGGTAATACAGGGAGATCCCATCTTGGAGAAAGGAAAGGAGTGAGAACTATCAAACCAAGAATTCTATATCCAGCAAAAAAAAGTCCTTCAAAGATGAAGGAGAAATTAAAAAAACTCAAAAGGATTAATTAAAAAGCAATTACAATGAAAAAAAATTTTAAATGAAAATTCCATTTAAAACATCAAAAATAAATTAATAAACTATTCCAACTAGGCAAATGACTTGTACATTAAAAACTTTAAAAGATGCTGAATAAAGAAAAGAATGTTGGGCTGGGTTTGTAGCTCAGTGGTAGAGCGCTTGCTTTGCATGCAAGAGGCACTGGGTTCGATCCTTTGCACCACATAAATATAAATAAAATAAAGATATTGTGTCCACCTACAACTTAAAAAAATTTTTTTAAAAAGAAAAGAATGTAAAGACATCCCAATACCCATGTCTCAGGATAGAGGACTTAATGATGCTAAAATGTCAATACTACCTATAGTGACCTACATAATCAATGAAATCCTATCAAAATCCCAATATCATTTTGTGGGGAAAATTTTTAAAAATTCACACTAAAGTTTATTTAAATCCTTAAGGGACCACAAAGAGTCAAACCTTGAAACAATAAATTTGAAGGATTCATACTTTCTGATTTCAATACATAATACCAAGTCAATGCATTGGCAAATGCCTTTAATTCCAGCTACTAGGTTTGAAGCAGGAGGACTGAAAGTTCAAGACCAGCCTAGGCAACTTAGGTAGACCCTATCTTAAAATAAATAAAAAAGGCTCTGGTAGAGTGCTCTTGAATTTTATATCAATAAAACTTCCAAAACAAGGCTGAGAGAGCAAATGATGAAAAGAAAAAAGAAAAAAAAAAACAAAAAACAACAGAATACCCAAATGTAGAATATCAACTAAAGGAAAATAAAAAGAGAAACAAAATGGGGCTGGGGATGTGGCTCAAGTGGTAGCACGCTCCCTGGCATGCATGCGGCCCAGGTTCGATCCTCAGCACCACATACAAACAAAGATGTTGTGCCCACTGAAAACTAAAAAAATAATTTTTTTTTTTTTAAAGAGAGAGTGAGAGAGTAGAGAGAGAGAGAGAGAATTTTAATATTTATTTTTTAGTTCTCGGCGGACACAACATCTTTGTTGGTATGTGGTGCTGAGGATCGAACCCGGGCCGCACGCATGCCAGGCGAGCGCGCTACCGCTTGAGCCACATCCCCAGCCCCAAATGTTTTTTTTTTTTTTTTTAGTTGTTGATGGACCTTTATTTTATTTATTTACATGTGGAGCTGAGAATCGAACTCACTGCCTCACACTTGCTAGACAAGTGCTCTATCACTGAGCTACAACCCCAGCCCCTAAATATATTTTTTAAAAAAATTCTCTCTCTCCCCCTCTCTCTCTCTTTCTCTCTTTAAAAAAAAAAAAAAAAAAAAAGAGAGAGAAACAAAATGTTTTAATAATAATGGCTGAGGGGCTGGGGCTGTAGCTCAGTGGCAGAGTACCTGCCTAGCATGCAAGAGGCACTAGGTTTGATCCATAGTACCACATAAACATAAACAAAATGAAGAAATACTCTTTATCCCTTCATGTACACCTACAAAAAAATTTAAAAGAAAAAATAATAAGGGCTGAAAATTTACTATAACTGATAACAAACAGCAAGTCATAGCAAATCTCAAGACAAGGAAAATTACCAAAAAACCTATACATTTAAACTGCAAAAAAAACAAAGGTAAAATCTTAAAAGAAGTCAGAGAAGATCACTGTACCTATAGGAGAACAAGGATAAAAAAAATGGACTTCCCATCAAAAACCATGCAAGGAAGGGCTGGGGCTCAACCTCAGTGGTAGAGCACTTGCCTAGAACAGGTGAGGCATTGGGTTCTATCCTCAGCACCACATAAATAATACAAAAATAAAGTTATGGGGCTGGGAATGTGGCTCAAGCATTAGCGTGCTCACCTGGCATGCGTAGTGCGCTGGGTTCGATCCTCAGCACCACATAAAAATAAAATAAAGATCTTGTGTCCACCAAAAACTAAAAAATAAATATTAAAAAAAAACTCTCTCTTTTAAAAAAATAAAAATAAAGTTATATTAAAAAAAATCCAAGGGAGAAGAGAGATGGAGTGAATATTAAAATGCTAAAAAAACTAGGTACATGGCCCATGCCATGCAATCACAATTCAGGAGGCAGCAGGACTTCAAGATCCAGGCCAGAATCAGCAATTTAGCTAAAACATAAGCAATGAGTGAGACCGTATCGAAAATAAAAAATAAAAAAGGGCTGGAGATGTGGCTCAGTGCTTAAGTGCCCCTGGGTTCAATCCCCAGTACCAAAAAAAAAAAACTGGTTTGCTCTCCACTAAATTGAACTCAATTGGGGCTGGGGATGTGGCTCAAGCGGTAGCGCGCTCGCCTGGCATGCGTGCGGCCCGGGTTCGATCCTCAGCACCACATACCAACAAAGATGTTCTGTCCGCCGAGAACTAAAAAATAAATATTAAAAATTCTCTCTCTCTCTCTCTCTCTCTTAAAAAAAAAAATAAATTGAACTCAATAACCCTTTCTGGAACATGCTCCAACAATGAGAAGAATAGCTGGGCATAGTGGCACACACCAACAATCCCAGCAACTCAGGGAGGCTTAGGCAAGATGATCCCAAGTCCAAGGCCAGCCACAGCAGCTAATGAGACCAGTCTCATTTTTAAAATTCAAAAGGGCTGAGAAGGCAGCCCAGTGGTAAAATGCCTCTCTGAGTGAAACCCTAGCACCAAAAAAAAAAAACACAAAAAAATTTCATGAACAGAGACACAGCTCATCTAAATTTCCCATCCCATCTTTAAAAGAAAATAATAAAGCTGGAACTAAACCAGTTAAAGGTATACATATACTGGCAGTAGTTAATAAATCTCAGAGAAGATCCAACCATAATAAAATAGTATCCTTATAAATGTTGCTATTTTTCCTAAATTAACATCAAGTTGAAGGCATTCACAAGTCATGAGCAAGCGCACACAGACACAAACACACAAACACTTCTACCAGGGAATGGGATTGGTGCTCAGAGGTAGAGCACATATTTTGAGGTCCTGTATTCAATCCCTAGAGTGCACGTGCACACACGCACACGGGTATACACACACAAAAAAAATTTATTTCTCTAAACTATAATCTGTACTAAAGCATATCACTTAAGAGCACCAACTCTGAAGTACCCAGAGTTCAAATCATGGCTCACTAATGTTTCATATAATTCAACAAATTACTAGATTTCTATATTACTAGTATTTACTTATCTCTTACCCACCCCCCCAAAAAAAAACAGTTAAGCATAACATCTATATCTCACTGTCCTATTGAGAGGGTGAAATTGCCTACTCCTCAATACTAAGTACCTGGCCTACAACCAGAGAACTATGCTACTTTGCAGATAAGAAAACTGAGGCTTAGATAAGCAATTGGTCACTTTTTTTTCTTGTAGTTGTAGATGGACAGCATGCTTTATTTTGTTTGTTTATTTATTATGTGGTGCTGAGGATCTAACCGAGTGCCTCACACTTGCAAGGCAAGTGCTCTATCACTGAGTTACAGCCCCAGCCCAACTGGTTCAGTCTAGTTGATCTGACGACTCCAAAGTCCATAGTCTTAACACTACTGCTATACTACCTGAGTGTCACTGGGTGAGATTTTGAATCATGGATTCTTTTTCTAAAATATTTTCCTTTACCACAATTACTCAAAAACGAGTATGCCTGCACTACTACTGATTTCAGAGCAAATTTTTTAGTAAAAATACATTAGAACAGAATAATGTTTTCCCTGTACTAGTAGTTTAAAAAAAACATAGGAGGGGCTGAGGTTGTGGCTCAGCAGTAGAGTGCTTGCCTAGCATGTGTGAGGCCCTGGGTTCAATCCTCAGCACCACATAAAAATACATAAATAAAATAAAGGTATTGGGTCCAACTACAACTAAAAAATACATATTAAAAAAAATACACACGCACAGGAGGCCAAAGGAAATAGCACATGCCTGTGATCCCATCTACTTAGAAGGCTCAAACTTGAAGACTGCAAGTTTGAGGCAAGCCAGACAACCTAGCAAGACTGTCTCAAAATAAAAACTAAAAAGGGCTGGAGAAGTACATTAGTGATAGAACATCCTTTGGTTCAATCCCCAGTACTGAAGGGGAGAAAAAAGGAAAAAAGGACTGGTAATATAGCTCAGTGGTAGAGTGCTAGAATGCCTGAGGCCCTGGATTCAAAATGGGGTGGGTGGACAAACAAATGGGGGTTGGGGGGAGGGGACAACTAGATAACTTTTAAGGACAAAATAATAGCAACATTTTTAATAGGAGATAATCTTGAGACAGAAAGGGATGTTAGGAGAATGGTAAAAAGAAGAGAAGGAGAGAGCCCAGCACCCTGGAAAATGCCTGTAATTCCAGCGGCTAGGGAGGCTGAGACAGGAGTATAGCAAGTTCAAAGCCAGACTCAGCAATGGCTGAGGTGATAAGCAACTCAGTGAGATGCTGTCTCTAAATAAAATACAAAATAGAGGGGGAGATGTGGCTCAGTGGTCCAGTGCCCAATTCCAATCCCTGATACCCAACACCCACTGCCCCCAAAAAAAGAAGGCAAGAAAGGCTAGTATGGGTACTATATTTGTAGAAAAATAAGGTATGTACATTCTTACACCCACATAAAGGCACTAGAAAATTTAAAAACTAAAACTAGGGAGTCGGAAAGAAAAATGGGTGAATGTGGGAAATTCAGGAGGAAGAATTTTTATTTTGTTATTGTTGTTTTAGGGTTTTTTTTTTTTTTTTGGATTATTTTGTGCTGAGGACTGAACTTAGCACCTCATGTCTACTAAGTACACACTCTATCACTAAGCTATACTCCCAGCTCTTGGGAAAGAGAATATTTACTGTACCATCTTTTTACATTTTTTTGACCAGATCATTATATCACCTTAGAAAAATAAAATAATTAAAGTATTACAATAATTTTAAAAAATTTGGTCTCAGATTATGATGCAAGAATATAGAGGTAGAGAAACTAAAGATACCTAGGATAGGATTTCTACTTAAGTAGAAAGTCCTGGAGGCAATTAGAAATAAGATCTGAAGTCTGGAAAAAATTGTTCAGGTGATGATGATACTGGTATCCAGAGGCACCCACATTGTATGCATAAATTCACCAAGGGTGAGTGCTGAAGGCCATTGCCAAGTAGGAATGACGCATCGAAATTTCCTTGCCAGCTTACCCCATGTTAAATGGAAATCCGCTGTGACATTGCATGTGTGTTTGAGAAAGGTGACCCTGCTCAAGGACCAGGGTGGATCCAGGTTTAGGGAGTATCCTGCAGGTTTTAGAAAGTATCTCGTTCCTTGGGTTTAGGGCGTTCCCGGTTTAAGACAATCTGGGTTTAGGGAAGTTCCAGGTTTAAGGTTATTGCTGCTGGGAATAGGGCATTCCTGCTGCCTGAGTTCCCGTTGAGTTCTCGTGGAATTGAGAAAGTTTTGGGGACGTGAATTGTACGGGAGAAATTGGATTTCCCCAGAATGTGTTTGTAGAGGCCGGTGTGAGTTCAGGAATAAAGAATTACTGTTTGAATCTACAAGGTGTGTGGTGGCTCATGATTCTGTGCCCAGCCAAGACTGCGGCAGGTGAGGTTATCAAACAGGCCAGAAAAGCAATCATGTAACTTAAATTTTAAAGTAAGAAAAGTAATGCCAAAAAAAATTCAGAGGCTATAAAAGAAAATAGCTACCCAGAAGTCATGAAAATAGTGTTTCAAGAAAGATAGCATGGATCTTGAGGGGTTTTGTTTATTGTGGTTTTTGGTTTTTTGTTTTGAAACAGGACCTCAACTATATTGTCAGGTTTGAAAGGAACTTGTGATCCTCTGGCCTCAGTCTCCCAAGTAGCTGGGATTATTGGCATGTGCCATGACACCCAGTTATAATCTTTGGCACAATGATTTTAAATGCTGAAAATAGGTTAAGTAGAATCGAAACTTTTTAAAAAGGGGATAGGCATTTAAAATTAGTCACAAAATTTAAGAGTGGTAAAGAGGCAAATGTAACAGTGTAATGGTCGAATCAAAATGTATGGTATTTTCTGTACTTACAAATAAAATTAATATTAAAAACCAGTATAAAGGACATCTATTGTTCATCTGCTTCATAAGCATCACCCTTCTTTTGTTAACAGTACCCACCCCCCTGCATTAGGGAAACTGCTCTTACCCCTGACTCCAACTATGTAGTTCTATTGAGGGTTGCCATTCATAGTACCCTCCCCACTCCAGCCAGAGGAATGGTGGGTACATGATCCAAGACAGGTCAGAGTCCTTCTCAGGATTCTTCAAGAAAACCCCTTCTCGTGGTAGAAGGGGCTGGGAAGATGAGAGCCAAGAGCTGCCAGCAGTCATGGTTCCAGCCTCATGTAGTAGAGAGTCTGTAGTATGAGAGAATGAAATCAACACGCAGAGAAACAAGAGATAAGAAGTGAAGTCCTAAACCCAATGGAAGAAGGAAGAGAAAACAAATATACTAATAATGTGACTAATTCAGCTGATGTAACTTAAGACCAGATTTGGTTCTCAGCTGCCTGGTAACCAGAACAAAAAGAAAAATAGAATATTTCATGTATCTAACAAAAAGGAAGAGATATACCAGATCCTCAAAGGAGATAATCTTCCTGAAGTTAAATCATTTAAAGAAATTCTTGCACATAGATCTTTATTTAAGGGTCACTGAAAGACAAAATGGACAGTGTCCATGATGAGTGTTATAGCAAATGAAAATTTCTTATGCTCTCATAATGACAACTGATATCATCAAACATAACTAAGAGACTAGAACACAGTAGGCTGTTGAAGAAGTGGAGCTAAAATCTATGGTTCTATTCCTTCAGGAAGTTTGAGAAAAAACGGGAAAAGGACAAAAGGGCGAAGTAAAAAGTGGAACCCATAGGAAAATTCAAAAACATGTATAATTTGAATGGGAAAAAATCAAGTAAAGAAAAAAGACAGACTGAAGATAGAAGACATAACTAGTAATTGATTTGAGGGCGGGGAGTGGTGGGGGGGAAGACCCTAGAAGAAATGGGAAGCCAGGCATGGTGAACCATGCCTATAATCCCAGTAACTCCAGAGGCTGAAGCAGGAGGATCACAAGATGAAGGCCAGTCTCAGCAACTTAGCAAAACCCTGTCTCAAAACTAAAGTACTAATGATATATCTCAGTGGTAAAGCTGGTACCACTGTACCAAGTACAATCCCCACTACCAAAAAAAATTTAAAAATTAAAAAAGGAAAAAAATGGGGAAAGAATATCAGAAACACAGGTAGTTAATTCCACTTAAAAACTATACCCTCTCCATCTACCTAAAAATATCAAATGACAATAATGAGATAAAGGTCCATAAAGCCACAAATACAAAAAAGAACACAGAGGAAGACAATAGCTATAAAATTTTAGAATCTAAAAAGGAGAAAGATATGTAGTAAGTGACTTCATAGGGGCACAAGGTGTAGCTCAGTGGTAAGAATGCATGCTAGGCCCTGGACTCAAATCTCCAGCACCAAAGAAAAAAAAAAAAAAGAAAACAAAGATTTCACAGAGTATAAAAATAAGCTGCAGGAAGACAAGCCCTAAAGAAATATATCTTACACCACACAGCACCAAAAATTAGAAGAACCTTCGGTACCAGGCAATAAGAAAAGGAAAATCCAAAGGAGAGGGGTTTCAGATGAGGCTAAAACCAGGAGGGAATGGACATAACTTGAAAAGCAATCAAACAATCTCTTTCTCTACTACACTACTAAGTAACTATTTATCTCCTATACTAGAAAAATATAATCCTTAATATTCTAGAGAAGGTATACCAGAAGAAATTAAGACTTGGGGACATTAGGATTAGCTGAGGTAAAAAGTATCAGGTTTAAAAAGAAGAATTAAATGAAAATCTAATTCTACATACTCAATTCCGGCATTCAAATAGTTCAAAGAATACTGGTAATCAAGTTTGCTGCCCTCAAACAAATAAATGGAGAGCTCTTTGAATAAACTGAGAACCCATCTGGTCACCTAGAATGCAGTCAATCAGTTTCCAATCAATCCTTCAGGAGCCTGTCTTAAATTTGAATCAATGGCTAAGAGTCACCTGTTTTTTTTAAGGAGTCTCTAACAAGAAAGATCAAAGCAAAAAATACAAAGGAAAAGTTTCACAAGAAAACATCAGACAACTAAAACAAAACAAAACCCCAATTAATATTCTCAGAAAGGATACTGCATCCAAAGAACAAAAAGTTACATATGGTGATGCACATCTGAAATCTCCACTACTTTTAAGAGACTAAGGCAGGAGGATCGTTAAGTTTAAGGCCAGCCCAGGCAACTTAGTGAGATCCTGTCTCAAAACAAAATAAAATAAAAAAGGCTGGGAACAGAGCTCAGTAGAAAGTACCTCTGGATTCAATCCCCAGTACTGGCGGGGAAAAACTCAACAACGTATTTTTTATGCACCTTTTCCTATGAAGCTCTTAGAGATATGCCAACCTAAACAAGAACCATTAAATATGAAGAAATGGAGACTAGGAAAAAAGGGAATCCAACAAAAGCAGGAAGAAAATATCCTGAAAAAGTGTCAAAGGAAAATTCCAGACCTGTTCCTATAAGATGATCCTAAAGAGCAGTCAGTCCAGGTGAAATCACGTAGATGAAACCTAGAAGGTCTTCTGGTTTGAAAAGAAGAAGAAAACAAAAGAAAGGTGGGGGGAAAAAAGTAAAGAGAAGACAGGGGAAAGAGCAGTAACAGAGGCATAGGAATGAAAAGAAATGAAGGAGAAAAGAGGAAGCAGAGGGAAAAAGCAAGAGGAGAGCAGGAGAAAAGATGAAGGGAGAAAGGGAGAAGGAAGGAGGAAGAGAATGAGGAAGAAAAGAACAGGACCAAGGATGGGAGTTGTATATGTAGCTCAGACCCTAGATTACATCCCCAGACACACATACACACACACACACACACACACACACACACACACACGCACACACACGCACGCACACGCACGCACGCACGCGCGCGCGCAGAGGACCAAGGAAAGGAAGAAAAGTGGTAAAGGAAAAGACAATAGAGAAGAAAGGAAGAGGGCTGAGGTTGTGGCTCAGAGGTAGAGTGCTCGCCTAGCATGCATGAGGCACTAGATTCGATCCTCAGCACCACATAAATGTAAAATAAAGATATTGTGTCCACCTAAACTTAAGAATAAATATTTAAAAAAAAAAAAAAGGAAAAAATCTATATACTACCTGATAGGTTAACCAAATGGGAAGATTTTAAGAGGAAAGATTTAGCCTTAGACAAAAAGCATAAAGAAAATGAAATTTTAGGCTGGGCATAGTAGCACATGCCTATAATCTCAATGATTCCAGAGATTGAGGCAGGAAGATCTCAAGTTTGAGGCTGACCTAAGCAACTTAGTGAGAACCTGCTTCAAAAAATATAAAGGGTAGCTCAATGTAGCTAATGGTTAAGTGCCCCTAGGTTCAATCCCCAAAACAAAAATAATAAAAAAAATAAAATTTTAAAAGGGCTAGGAATGTAGCTCAGTAATTCAACACCCAATACCAAAATAGAAAAAAGAAAAAAGAAAGGTCTAAAGTAATGAGCCCCATGAGGCAAACAAACGCTGCTTGCCAAAACCCACTTCTCTCTTCTTACATACTATAACAGAGTTCTTCAGTGGGCTCAACTTCAAGACCACACTTTGCTACTTCCCTAACAATTAAGAGCCAGTAAAATCAACTCTAAGTTGTTGGGTAAGATATCTAGGAGGACTTAAGAGTACAACTCAGTTGAGAGGGAAATCATATTAACACCTTACCCTCCCCACCACTTTTATATCTGCCTATAACTTCTTTGTGCTATCATAACAACTACAGATCCAACTGCAATGCTATGGCCATGAAACAAACCTAAAAATAAAAAGTATGTGCCAAAGGTGGTATAATAGGAAGACAGATGGTATAATAGGAAGACACCCAATCCCTGGTGTCCACACAGAGCTTTCATAAAAAACTATAAAATGTCTTTTTGAACTCCTTTAAGGAAAAGAATAAGCCCCTAATTTGCAGAAGTAATTATACTATGGTCTTTGTTATTAGTGGTCAAACACAGTTCTCAACACTAGCATCAACAGGGTGAAAGAAGTTGAAGCCAGATCACCCTGACATACCCAAATATAGTTCACAAAATACAGAGAAGAAATGCAAAATATTTCCCAGTGACACTTTTACAACTCACAATAAGGGAACAGGAATTTCAAGGAAGACAACGCCTACTGAATATTAGATTGCAGTCAAAAATAACAAAGCATATGAAGACATCTATCTCCACAGGTAAAGAATTTCAAAATATCTGAGCAGTGTTTTTTTGTTTTGTTGGAACCAGGAATTGAAATCAGGAGTGTTTTACCACTGAGCCATATCCCTAGCCCATTTTATTTATATATATATATATATATATATATATATATATATATATATATATATTTTTTTTTTTTTTTTTTTTTTTTTTTTTCCCTCGAGACAGGATCTCACTAAGTGCTTAGGGCCTGGCTAAACTGCTGAGGCTAGCTTTGAACTTGCAATCCTCCTTCCTCAGCCTCCCAAGTCACTGGGATTACAGGCATGCACCACCATTCCTAGCTCTGAGCAGTTTTAAAATAAATTTTTGTTTTGTTCTTTTGGTACTAGGGATTGAACCCAGGATCACTTTACTCACCCCTAGCCCTTTTTATTTCTGAGACAGGGTCTTGCTAAAGTTGTCCACACCAGCCTTAAACTTGCTACTGTAACTGTCTCAGTTTCCCAAGGAGCTGGAATTACAGGCGTGCACCACTGAACCTGCATTTGTAAAATAAGTATGTTTTAAATGTTCAAATAAAAAGAACATAAAACTTAAGCAAATAGCAAGATATTCTAAAAAGAGATAGATATATTTTCTCAAAGACTTGAAAGAGGACAAACAGAAGTTCTACATGTGGTTTACTATGGGCAGGTGTCCTCCCACAGTTTACTATGAAAAAAATTACTCACTGGGTTAGCAGTAAGCATACATTTGAAGACAGAGCTAAAGAGTCACCCCAATACAGATATAAAATAGAAAAAAAGAAAACTTAAAAGACATGGAAAACACAATGAAAATTCCAAACATACATATAAACAAACAGTTTAGGAGAAAGTGATAAAGTTTGAAAATATACCAAAGTGGAAGAAGGACACTGAATTCTCAGAATGAAAAAAAAAAAAAAAAAAAAAAGCCAGGCATGGTGACATGCACCTGTAATCCCAGCAGCTCAGTAGACTGAAGCAGGAGAATTGCAAGTTCAAAGCCAGTATCAGCAATTTAGCAAGGTCCCAACCCAACTTAGCAACTCCTTGTCTCAAAATAAAAAGTGCTAGAGATGCGGTTCAATGCTTAAGCGCCCCTGGGTTCAATCCCTAATACAAAAAAAATAATAATAATGAAAAAGAAAGTCCAGACTATCAAAAGACCATCTAGCCACGGGGTGGCACACGCCAGAGACTCAGTAGGCTGAGGCAGGAGGATCGTGGGTGCAAAGCCAGCCTCAACAAAAGCAACTCAGGTACCAAGCAACTCAGTGAGACCTTGTCTCTAAATAAAGTACAAAAAAGGGCTGGGGATGTGGCTCAGTGGTTGAGTGCCCCTGAATTCAATCCCTGGTACCCCCCCTCTTTTAGCATAAATAGATATCAAAAACAAACTATAATAAAATCTTAGTTATAAGAAAACAGCTATTATGCTAAAAATCAAAGTAGCATACAAGAGCAAAATAATGAAATACTTAAACATTTAAAAAAAAAAAAGGGAAAAAAAGAAAAAAGTAACAGAAGTTGGATAAGGTGGTACATGCCTACAATCCCAGGGACTCAGAGGC
Source organism: Urocitellus parryii (assembly GCF_045843805.1). Taxonomy (NCBI): domain Eukaryota; kingdom Metazoa; phylum Chordata; class Mammalia; order Rodentia; family Sciuridae; genus Urocitellus; species Urocitellus parryii. The sequence continues at coordinate 63,320,584 of NC_135539.1, read as the reverse complement.
TAAGGCATGGATATCACAAATTCAAGGTAAACCTGATTAACTTAGTGAGAACCTGTCTCAAAAAAAGGGGGGAAAAAAGGCGGGGCTGGGAATACAGCTTAGTGGTAAAGCACCTCTGAGTTCAATCCTCAGGGGGAAAAAAAAATACATAGAGGCAGGAGGATGGGGAGTAAAAAGACTTTTCCATAGATTCTGAAGGAAAACACATAACAAAAACCTCAAAAGAAAAAAAACACTGCAAAATCAAGGAAAACTGGGTTTGGGGAGCTCCGTGAGCAAGCACAAATTGAGCAAGCACAATTAAAAAAAAAAAAAAAAAAAACCACCACCACAACAATAACAACTAGGTCAAATATGTAGCTATATCATCACAAGTTGAGAATACATATATAGTATGATACCACTCCTGGAAGTAAAAAATACTATACATATGGAGTTCACATGTATGTATATGTATAATATGCCAGTTTGAATACATATATAGTATGATACCATTCCTGGAATGAAAAAGTACTATACATATGAAGTTCACATGTATGTATAATATGTAAGTATTAAAACAGATGGAGCTCAGCAAGGTAGTACACAGCTACAATCTCAGCTAGAGAGGATGAGACTAGAGAATCATAAATTTGAGGACTGGCTACTTAGTGATACTCTAGAAAGAGAGAATTTTTTTTTTAATATTTATTTTTTAGTTTTTGGCGGACACAACATCTTTGTTTTGTATGTGGTGCTGAGGATCGAACCCAGGCCACACACATGCCAGGCGAGCGCGCTACCACTTGAGCCACATCCCCAGCCCTTAGTGATACTCTATCTCAAAACAAAATACTAAAACTTTTTTAAAAGACTGGAGCTGAAGTCTATTGGTAAAGTATCTCTGGCTTCAAACCCAATACCCCAAAAAAATAAAACTTAGATGGAGCTACTCAGGAAGCTGAGACATGAGTATCACAAGCTCAAGGCCAGTCTAGAATACTTAGATGTCAAAATGAAAATTAAAAAGGGCTGGGGATGTAGCTCATTGGTAAAGTGCCCTTGGGTTCAATCCCCAGTTGAGGGGTGGGAAGAGGAGGCGGGGGCATGGCCAAATTTTCCCTCAGTCCCACCTAACTAACTACTTTCAATTGCCTCTTTCCTTATAAACATCCAATCTAATCCTCGAACCTCTTCTCTCTCCAATGCACTATTATAAGACTTCTGCCCAAACCAGAGAACTATAATTGCTGTCTCAAGAACTTCTTAATCCTCTGTATGGTAACAGTGTTACTATCAATTACTATTTCCTGAAAACCCAGTTGTCTGTTCTCTTGCTTTCCCAAATGTGGATTTTTCACCATAGTTCTGTCTTCATTTTTACCAAAAGTGTCATTTGATTCCCAATTCCCTCTACACAATTCCAACTCTAACTTCACTCCATTAACTTTATTCTAAATTTCCAATAAAACATCCTAATAGTTCTGAACATGGAGGTATATGCCTGTAATTCCTGCTACTCAGGAGGCTGAAGCAGAAGAATTGCAACTTTCAAGGTCAGCCTGAGCAATTTAGGAAGACCCTGTCTCAAAAACAAATTTTTAAAAGGGACTAAGATGTAGCTCACTTGACTAGCATGTACCAGGTCCTCTCTTCAATCCCTAGTACTAGAAAAAAAATCCTAGCAGCATATAAACCAACACGCCCCAAACAGATTTGTCCTTAATGCTTCATTTGCTCTCTTCTATTTTCTCATGTTTCTCTATTAATATTACTCTGGATGCTGTCTGGTTTTGTTTGTTTATTTATTTATTTACATATGTATGTATTCTTTGGTGGAGAGGACTGAATCCAGGATATACCACATGATAAACACACTCTACCACTAAGCTTCTCTCTCAGTCCTAACTCCTATTAATGATATCACCATTTCAGAGTGATCGGCCTTGATATCTTTTTTGGGGGACAGGGGATTACTGGGGATTGAACTCAGGGGAACTCAACCACTGAGCCACATCCCCAGCCCTATTTTGTATTTTATTTAGAGACAGGGTCTCATTGAGTTGCTTAGTGCCTCTCCATTGGTGAGGCTGGCTTTGAACCCATGATGATCCTGCCTCAGTCTCCTGAACCACTGGGATTATAGGCATGTGCCACTATGCCCAGCTAGCCTTGATATCTTCAAATCACCTTTAACTGGTTCCCTTTCTTTTAGTGTTTTATCACAAGTTCAAGGTCAGCCTGATTAACTTAGTGGGAGCCTGACTCAAAAGAAAGGAAATAAAAAAGAGGGGGTAGGGGGGCTGGGAATATAGCTTAGTGGTAAAGCACCCCTGAGTTCAAAAAAGAAGGAAGCAAGCACACAGATGAAAGTTGAAATAAAATTAAGACTAATTCAATTCTCTTTCTGGTTCATGGACATATTTCCATGTTAGAGTTTTTGGTTCCTATATTTCTGTCATTTCATGTTTCAAGAAAATTCTCCCTCTATTTCTATTCTCTACTTTTCTATTCCTATATCTTTTTTTTTTTTGGGGGGGGGGGGGGGACTCAGGATTGAACCCAGGAGAACTTTACCACTGAGCTACATCCATAGCCCTTTTTATTTTTCATTTTGAGATAGGGTCTCACTAAGTTGCTGAAGCTAACCTTGAACTTGCAATCCTCTCAAGCTGCTTGCCCAGCTCTACTACAATCTTTATGGTCATTATCTCAAATCCTCCTCTTTCGGTTTCTAACCTTGCCTTTCAAATCCATCTTCTATACTACTAATCTACTCTTTTGAAAAGACTGCTTTATCTTTCTGGATCATTACTGTTCCAGAATAAACAGCCAGCTCACTTCTGAGAGAAGTGAACAGAGATCTCCTTGTGTAATCAGAGATCTCCTTACTGTTTCTGACCAACTTGACCCTACTCTCAGATCAGGGCTAAAAGGTCCAGAGCTAAGTACCTCACTCCACCCAAACCGTTCTTTTCCCTAAAGGAACATGAAATTGGGATTGAGATTTTAGTCTCTTGAAACATGAAACAGAAAATATCAGGAGGTGCCAAGCACAGTGGCACATGCCTGTAATCCCAGTGGCTTGGGAGGCTGAGACAGGAGGATCACAAGTTCAAAGCCAGCCTCAGCAACTTAGCAAGGCCTTAAGAAACTCAGCAAGATCCTCTCTATAAATAAAATATAAAAAGGGCTGGGAATGTGGCTCAGTGGTTAAGTGACCCTGGGTTCAATCCTCACTACCAATACCTGACCTCCGAAAAAAAACCTCAAGAGATTTGATAGGATGATCATATGAGCTAATTGATATAAAACATTTCAGCACAGTATCTGGCACATAATAATCACTCAAATAGTTAACTACTGATTCTTGGGAGTAAATAACTAAGAAATCTTCAAAAGAAAAAGAAAGAAGCAGGGCTGGGGTTATAGTTCAGTGGTACAGTGTTCGCATACCACATGCAAAGCCCTGGGTTTGATCCTCAACACCACATAAAAATAAATAAATAAATAAAGGTATTGTGTCCAACTACAGCTAAAAAATAAAATATTTTTTAAAAAAGGGGGGGGCTGGGGATGTGACTCAAGCAGTAGTGCGCTCGCCTGGCATGTGTGCGGCCTGGGTTTGATCCTCAGTACCTCATACAAACAAAGATGTTGTGTCCGCCGAGAACTAAAAAATAAATATTAAAAAAAAAAAAAAAGGAAGCAAGCAAACAGACGAAAGTTGAAATAAAATTAAGACTAATTCAATTCCCTTTATGGTTCATGGACATATTTCCATGTTAGACTTTTGGTTCCTGTATCTTTCAAATAAAATGCCCTTTCTTTGCTTCTATAGTCTTAGAATGAGATTCTTCATCTTACAAAGGACCCTAACTTTTATAATTGTACACTAAAGAATTTAGAGGAGAGGCTGGGGCTGTGGCCCAGCAGTAGTGCACTTGCCTGGCATGTGAGAGGCACTGGGTTCAATTCCCAGCACCACGTATAAAAAAATAAATAGATAAGTAAGATAAAGATCTATCAACAATTTAAAAAAATCTAAAAAAAAAAAATTTAGAGGAGATTGTTCCTCTTTTTTGAAACCTTTAAGGGCCCTTACATCCCATCAAATGAAGTTAAAATAAAACATACCCCCCAATGTACCTCCCAATATTCCTTTTTCAGTAACTACCTTATTTACCTTGACACCTTGATCACATTCATAGAAAATAAAGGAATAAAAACAAACAAGTGATATTTAAGACACTCTACCACACCCTAGGTATCACTTTGTCCTCTCTTCTGATGCCCACCTTTCTCTTTTTTTGTGTGTGTGTTGGGGATCGATCGAACCCAGGGCCTTGTACATCACCTATTTTCAAATGTTTTCTGGCCTTCAATCTACTGTGGCACCCCTAGAAAAATCTCACCTATCAGTATTTATTGATAAAGTGTGAAATTATTTTGCTTGGGGACCTATCTACTCCAAACCATAACATGCTACAAAAAAAAAAAAGTTGAAGAGTAAACCTATACATACTTAAAATTATTATGGTTGATTAAATCCTCCATTTGCTAAAAATCCCATTATTTTAACACTATAACAATAACTATAATTCTGCTATAATGCATTCTCAAACACAACCAAAGCTTATCAACTACAAAAATATTGCTGAGGCTCACAATCTGGCTTCTAGGCCATAATTCTACTGATTCAAAATGATGCTGGCAAAAACAGTAACTTCTACTTTTGCTATATGCATAAAGAAGAGAAGTGGAAATGTTTGTTTTCTACCTTCTATCAAATTGTGTAATAAGTAATGAGAGAAACTATCACACTGCAAACAGTTATACTTTTTTATGACTAATGAAGATTGGCCACCAAGAATAAATAAACCTCACTCATTCTTATGGAGGTTTACAAAGTGTTCAGAAAGAAGGTAGCCAAATAAGAAAAGAAGAAAGGCCCTTATGTTGCTCTGTCAAAAGGAATGAATGTATGAAAATACTGAGCGTTAAAAATCTATTAATTCACATAAAAGAATTAGGGTAATGGATAAATTTGGGCATTTTCCTCCCCCGTCAGAAAAAATATCAATATAACTTGGTCATGCTTCTACTGCCACTTATATTCCATGATTACCAATGTATCCTTCAAACCACTTCAGGTTTCTTGATTCCATAGTTAAAATAGCCTGAATATGACTATTTATATCTTTACTTTTTCAAAGTATCCATCAACATACACTTATTTGGTTCGACTTGTTTTTCAGATTTTAAAAAATCTGTTTAAAACTCCCAAGTCAAGGGGCTGAGGCTGTAGCTCAGTGGCAGAGCACTTGCCTAGCATGTGTGAGGCACTGGGTTCGATCCTTAGCATCATATAAAAATAAACAAAGAAAGGCATTCTGTCCTTCTACAACTACAAAAATAAATATATAAATAAAACTCCAAATCAATATTTGGCCCAAGTTCCCAGTTAAGTTATAATAGCTGAACAAAAGACTGACAAATCTTCAAACTGCAAAAAGTGTGGCATCCTAAGCTCCTAAGTATTTTAATGTTTCTGATAACAGTCCTTACCACTCTGGCTGCTCTCTCTTGAGATTCACATTTCCTGCAAAACCATGGTCCAGTGGGTACTTGAACAATGCCATAGCAAGCTGTTGGGAAACAAAATGTTTTGAAACATTTAGACTTGAAAAATTATGAAAAATCAAATAACCTTTTCAAAGCCCTACTAAACCAACTGCCTTTCAAACTATTCATTAATGGCTTTACAGAGAATTATAATACTTACATCTTATTTACCACATGTATATAGCTGTTTAACTAAAAACTAAATTTATATAACAACAAAAATGCTATGCCTCATATGGTCATAGTAGCACACTCTAATCCCAACTACTCTTATTTTTTTTTTTTTGGTTTTTTTTTTTTGTATTTTGGCAAGTACCAGGGATTGAACTTAGAGACACTCGACCCCTGAGTACCATCCCAAGCCCTATTTTGTATTTTACTTAGAGACAGAGTCTCACAGAGTTGCTTAGCACCTTGCTTTTGCTGAGGCTGGCTTTGAACTTGCCATTCGCCTGCCTCAGTCTCCAAAACCATGGAGATTACAGGCGTGCTCCACCATGCCTAACTGTCCCTGCTACTCTTGAGGCTAAGGCAAGAGGATGGCAACTTTGAGGACAGCCTGGGCAACTTAGCAAGACTCTGTCTCAAAATTGCTTTGTCTTGTTTTAGTACTGAGTATTGAACTCAGAGGCACTTAACCACTGAGCCACATCCTCAGCCCTTTTTTATATTTTATTTAGAGACAGGTCTTGCTGAGTTACTTACGGCCTCGCTAAATTACTGAAGCTGGCTTTGAACTCATGATCCTCCTGCCACAGCCTCAAGCCCCTGGGATTACAGGCGTGCACCACTACACCTGGCTCAAAATGGTTTTTAAAAAGAGCCGGGAAGGTAGTGAAACAATGAAGCAGTTGCCTAGCATGTTTAAGGTCCAGGCTTCATTCCCCACAGGCACACAAAAAATTTTTTTTTCCTTTGTAGTACTGGGGATTGAACTAAGGGGAACTCAACCACAGAGCCACATCCACAGCCCTATTTTGTATTTTATTTAGAAACAGGGTCTCACTGAATTGCTTAGCACCTCACTTTTGCTGGGGCTGGCTTTGAACTAGTGAACTTCCTGCCTCATCCTCCCAAATGGCAGGGATTACAAAGGTGCACCACTGTGCCTAGCTATAATTTTTTTAAATCATACTATAATAAGCAATTATGTAAAATTTAATATAAGATTTTTTGCATAAAAAACTCAGAAATACATTAAATCATTCCTATAGCCTATAGTTTAAGGAGAAAGAATTTTAGATTTATTGAAAATATTTCCAAATCATCTTTCAAAATGATCATATATTGAAGAAAACAAAATGAAATACAATGTTAGTGAAATGCCACCAGGCAGGGTGGAGCATGCCTTTAATCCCAGTGACTCGGGAAGCTGAGACAGGAAGATTTCAAGTTCAAAGCCAGCCTCAGCAACTTGGCAAGAACCTGTCTCCAAATAAAAACTAAAAAAAGAGCAACAGCGAGAGAATAGTAGTAAAATGCTTCCATTTATATTCAATGTGTCAAATAGGCAAATCCATAAACAGAGTGGCAGTTGCCTAGGGCTGGGAGAGTTGGAGGCAAATAGTGACTGCTAACAGGTCTAAGGTTTCTTAACAGAGTAAGGAAAAGGCTCTAAAATTGATAGTAGTAATGGATGCACAACTCTGTGAATATGATGAAATCCACTGAATGGATGAATTGTATGGCATGTGAATTATCTCTCGGTAAAGCTGTTACAAGAAAATAAAATTGCATGTTTATCTCTAAATATTTTATAATGTGAACACTGTGACAAGTATTCCAAGTACATATTATATATCTAAATCACAGCCTCATTGGTTGAAAGTTAGTTTTTTAATATCAATTAGCTCAAAACAAACTTTCTGAAAATCTAATACACATTCAATTGACATTCTTGAGTTTGCTCACTAGAAACTCAAAAATATCTTAAATACTGGGAAGCAATAAAGGAATATAAAATCAGCACAACTTTTTTTGGTACTGGGGACTGATCCCAAGGGCATTCTACCTCTGAACTACATCCCCAGCCCATCCATCCATTCATTCATTCATTCATTCATTCATTATTTGGGGTGTCAGGGAATGAACCCAGGGGCACTTCACCACTGAGCCTCATCCCCAGGCCTTCCTACATATTTTTCAACTTAGATTCAGGGTCTGACTAAGTTGCTGAGGCTGGCCTTGAATTGGCAATACAAGAATACACCACCCACACCACTTCAGCAAACTTTTAAACTGCAAAGGCTAAAATTCTAAGCCTTTTTCAATATATATAAATGTAAAAAAAAAAAAAAAAAAAAAGTCTTATTGGCCAAGAAACGCAGCATCAGTGTCTGAAACATAGTTTTATTTGGAAGTAGCTCTAGAAAGAAAAATTTTAGATTTAAATGAACTTTTTTATATTAAAATACTTAATTTGATAATTTATCATCTGATTTATAATTCCCCCACAATGCCTGTGAACCCTGTAATAGAAATATTATATATCAATCCTAAAACCTTATCTAGCTTTCCACAATTTTTTCACTCCTTTTAAGGAAGGAAGGAGGAAGGTATGCAATGCTGCCCTTCTTTAAAAGAAACTGGCAATAACCACATTCTCAGGTTAATTCACTATCTCAAAATCATTACCACTGCATCTCCCTTTCCAACTGTGATAACCCATACTTCAAATAATGCACTTTGACACCTTAAGTTGAGATTTTCCTCTCTCCCCTTTGGTAATGTCCTTACCAATATGCTACTAGACAACATCTGCAGCACTCAAAGCCAGTTTCATAAATGGGAAAGGGGGGGGGTGAGATGACGAATAAACAGTGAGCCACCAAAAAGTCAGATTATCTCAGCCTTAATTGCTTACCATTTGGAACAGAAAAAGTCAAAAACTTCAGAAAACCAGAAAAATCTTACTGGCTTTTTTATATATCCAAGTGGAAATAGCCAGAAATAAACTAAGACGTTCCCCAAGCCACTTGGCAGCACCACCACCTCCTTTTCAGTTACACAGGTTAAGCCAAATGCAGCCACTAACTAGCCTCTCCACCAAACTAGCCCAAATGCATCTCAGCCCCAGACACTTCCAGCACGGATATCACTGGCCTCGCGCTGTCTTCTCCGCAGGAAGCTACCCAGCGGCGTGAGCTGCCAGAAAGCTTGGGGGTACAGCAGAGACCACCTTCTTCGATCCCCGATCCAAAGAGGCAAGGTCACCCCTGCCTTCCCCCATCCTGCCCAGCGCAATCAGCCGCCTTCCAGAACCACAGGAAGTCTCTAGACACACTGCGGCAGACAGGAGCAGGCGGTGAGGGGGGAGGGATCTCCACGCTCCCAAACCCACACCCCAAGCCACCCCACCTAGGGGTGCACGTTCCCGCCCAACCCACCCGGGGCTTGGACCGCAGCCCTGCACCCTCGTGCCCCAGAGAGTCTGCAAACCCCGACTCCGGGCTCAGGCAGCGACCAAATGACACTTGAGAGAGTGAGAGCAGAATCACATGACAGTCTGGGCCACACGCACTTTCTCCCACATGCACAGCCCACACCCCCTGCGCCCCACAGCGGACCCTGCTAGGCACTCCCGCGGTCGCTGCCGCGGCACGGGGCGGGGGCGGAGGCGGGGCGGGGGAGGGGCGGGCGGTCTGGCAGTTGCTGCCAAGGTGGGGGAAGCGGTGACGGTTGGGAGCAGGCCGGTTCGGCCCGGCGGGCGGTTGGGTGTTTACCTTGATGCACCGCGACGCTGCAGCCGTGCCCGTCGCAATAAACCAGAGGGTTCTCGGCCCAGCCTCTCTCGTCTGAGCAAACGCAACAGCCTCCAATCATCTCCTTCATACTATGGGAGACCTCGTCCTCCAGTGACACGGGCCGGTCGCTAGAGACCATCTAAGAGGGAGTTGGGGGGACCATTAAAAAACACAAGCAAGCCAATGAGTGCTTCCCCCCGCACTACCCTCCACTCCCCGCGCTCTCCCCGGCTCCCCCACCCGCCCGCCCGCCGCTCGGCCACTCGCTCACTCGGGCTTTGCCGCTCAGTCACTCACGTTCCGCACAGGAGTCAGGAGCCATGTCCTTGCTGACTCCCCCCACCTCCCCTCCACCGCCTCCTCCGCCTCCTCCGCCTCCTCCTCTTCGGCGTCTTCCCTCCCCACCTCCACCCGGCCGCTAACGCTGGCGCCCGAAGAGGGCACACATAATCAAGTAGGCCTCCGCACAGGCGCACTGGGGGGGCTCCCGCTGGGCCTGGGGCAGCGAGGGAGGGGAAGAGGGCTGCGCTTCCTCCTCCAAGCGTCACTCGACGTGCGCGCCCGCCCTGCGGCCAGCGTGAGGGAGGCGGCCAGGAGAGGCGAGGCCTGCGTGCGCGCCTCCGCGTCTGGCCGCCGAGACCGGCCCCTCTCGGGCCTGTACCCCTCCCCCACGCAGCTCGCCGCCGCAGCCGAGGTGTGCCTGGGGTGGGGGTGCGTGGAGCAGGCGGCGCGCCGAGGCCGGAACGAGTCAACGGGAGGGCGCGGGGACGCGCACGCGGGGGCGGGGACGTTGAGGCCGCCCTCTGCAGCACCAGTCTCGCGGGCTGCGTTTGTGCGTCGGGAAGAGGCTGTGGAAGGAGGAGACGCTGACGGGAGGCGGATGCTGAGGGCCGGCAGGGGGTTTTATTAGAGTAGCTCCGGGGAACTCCTGGGGGCATTTCCCTTCGCTGGGAACCTACCTGACGGCCTTTTCCTGGAGAACTGGCTGGTGGTAACAATGGTTGGGAGAATATGCCAGCTTCCATGAAGGGTGTAATGAAGCATGGCTTCCTGCAGTTGGCCGCGCTAACTTAGTACTGCCGCAGCCTCTCCACCCATTAAATTCACATCCTGGATTCTTCCCAAAGTTCACCCACTGGAAGTGTTACCAGATATGCCCCTCATTTACACACCACATTGGCCCCAGTGACAGATAAAGAGCATCACAGGTCAAATACATATGTTTGGGTTATGTTCCTAGAGGGAACCCCAAAACTACTCTTTGAGTTTACTGTATAGGAATACAAATGGTTATCAGGAATTAGCAATATACTGTCATCTGAAAAATAGTTATACAATAATAGATGAAGGAATCTAAGTTCTCCTGGTCTGTCACCAAAAGATAATTAACAACATAAGATAGCAGAGTCCAGTTTTGATTGATCAGACTCTTCTCCAAATTGACTCTTGGAAATGTGAGGTAATTTAAGTGGCAGAAAGATGGGAGCTCCTTTCTCACAAACAGAAAATGGATTAGGCCTATCTGCATAGATTAATTAGCTGGATTCTGTGCAATTTTTATGCTATAAAATCTTCCTGTCACCTTTTTTCCTTTGAGATCCGCGTAAACCCACTTTTGATTTTAAGCAAAAAAGTCTATTATAAAAGTTTAGCATGAAATAGGAATTACAGATAGATTGTTTAGATGACAGTTACAAGGCAAATTCGTGGCTAATAACTTGCAGGTACAAAATGGTTTCTCAGGAATTAGCAATATAATGTGATGATTTGGAAAATGCACTTATACAATGCTAAAGGACGGAGGAAGTAAGTTCTCCTAGTCAGTCACCAGAAAATAATATAATGGTTTAAGCTTTAAAAGCATGACATTCTCATTAAAAAAAAAAAAGAAGAAGAAGAAAGAAAGAAAGAAAGAAAGAAAAGATAACAGCTATTTTTTTCTACTTCAAATTAATTGCTGGGAATCTCTTTAAGAAAGATAAGATACAATCCAATGCAAGCATGTATTTGCAAGTATATTCAAATGTTTAAAAAACAATTGAGATATCCATAGTACTAGAAATCTACCAAAGCTTACCTTAGAGAGAAAATTATACTAAAGAGATACACAGGGATAGGGGTGTAGAAAAAGACACACAAATATTTAATTTATTAATATATTTAGAAAAGGCGACTACAGGATTACATATATGTGTACATATATATTAAATGTAAGGTTTTAGGGGGAATATAAAAATAATGAATTTATGAGCCTGTGATAATTATGTTCTCAAAAAGTATTTACAATTTATGAAACTAAAATGTTCTTCAAATAAAAGTATACTGGTTTATGTATCTTTACACTATATTTAATCTTTACCCTATACAAAGGATACCAGTTTAATATACAATTCCTGCTCCAACTCCAATGCAAAGTAATTTTGAGTTAAAATCAATGTGAAATTTCCCTTTCCAAACACTGCAATCAAGCCTTATTGCACTAAATTACTTAAAAATACAATCATTTTATTTTTAATGCATTGGAGCTTAATTCTTATGATGGAATTAATTTGTATGTAAAGGATAAATACTTCACCTTATTTTGTAATACATAACAAAAGAAATGTAGGTTAAACACTTGCTCTTTCCAAATCAAAAACAAAACAAAACAAAATTTGTCATTCATTAGAGTTTTTTGAAATTTTTAAAAATAGGGGAAATATAATGTTTTATAGCAGGACTGTATATAAATATCAATATCTCCAAACAGTAACCTGACTAAAGATGTGCATAAATGTTGACAAGATATAATTCAAATTACATAAAACTGATTTGAACATGTTGTTTTGAAAAATGATAAAAATATAAAGAGTATAAGTAAGCCATTTTCATTTTAACTCAGATACTAGACATTGAACTTTTATGTTATATATCTGAAGAACAATACTTAATATATTTCTATAAAATAGTAACTGAAAAGGAAGACAGAATAATACAGTTCAAATATACAGTGAATTACTTATTCATTCAGTAAATATTTATTGAACATTTACTGTGTGCCAGGGACAGTTTTAGATGCAGGGAATATAGCAATGAGAAAGTTGTATTTTTTCTTTATGAGATACATAAAATATATTCATATATGTATATGGCACTTGGCTGAATATACTAATTCTCATGTCTCAGAATGTATAAGATTTACAATTAAATGGTCAGAATTATTAAAGTTCAAGTAAACTTTTACACATACATACTTCTGAAAAAGTAATAAATTACCATGGGATTTATAGAAAAACTTCATAGAAAAGGACAATTTCAATCTTAAAATAATGTTACCTTTTAAATCTAATTCCCAAAATATCCAAGTATATCTAGTACCTGTAGAATTAAACAAAAGCATATTGTGTCTATTATTCTCCTCATAACAGCCACTAAGAGTCTGGCTCATCTATTTCTCTAAACTAATCATCTGAGGCAAACCACAAAAAACTCAACCAAAGTATTTTATGATGTAACCTCTAACCCTACTATAATGGGAAAATGTATTTTCACTCTGTGGGTAATATATCTTCTTATAATTTTCTTTAGTCTGTACCCTAGGCACCAAATTTTTGAATTTGCTTTTCCATAATCATTTACCTAAGTAGAAACTGTGAAAGAAATATTTAAAACCACATTTATTCAGAGGTTAGCATTTCTCATATTTATCTCCTTTTCAAATTGAAGTTTTATTTGCCTTTTATTTATGCATATTATGTCTATTAGACCCAGCATTAAAGACTCATATATGTTTATGAGGTATAGAACCTGAGATGTATTTTTATAATGCTAAGACTATATACCCTTTTCTTAGCTCAGATTCTTGACTTTCACAAAGTGTTTAAAATTCTATATTGGCTCTGATGCTAAATTTAAAAAAAAAATAGAATTCATGTATTACTAAACTTTACTGGAAACTATAATCTCATTTCTAAATAAATTAGTTGGAAAACTCAAAAAGGCAAGTTATTATTATCTGTACACTTTCAGATATATTCTCTTTAATATAAAATTTTATATATTTGAATAAAATTTTGTTTTGCTCATTTGGTACCCAAGAGTTTCTACCTTTTATGTGAAAACTTTTATCATAAGCCATATATATTTATGCTAGTTTAATTAAAATACTATAGTATTTCTGAAATTAATTCTGTTATTTACCTTCCAGGAGTTTTGTATCTTTATACATACAAACCTACACATGGCCCCTATAACGATCATGCATTTGAGATTTCATTCAAGGGCATTCATTTCAATTATGTTTTCAGTTGAGATTCTATTAATGGCTTTTGCAAGATTCCATTTAATGAAGCGTGTTAGTCTTACTAGGTGATTTTTTTTTAACTTGCGATAGTGTCTAACAAGTATCTTGTACATAGTAGGATCACAGTTAACATTTGTTTAATATACAATATTGATGTTTAAAAGTTAATTGCAGCCTTGGGCTTTATCCTTCGGAATAGAGTAAAGCAAGTCTTTATTTTACATGTATAATTGAACTAAAATTTCTAAGTAATGACCAACAGAAATTTTCAGTTAAATTGGTTTCTTTAAAGATTTTCAATAATTGAAATTAATGTGCCTGAAGAGTTTTTATTTACCGGATATTTTAGAATTGTCTACATTTGACTAGCCCTAAAATACTACCACCTTTTTATATAAAAGTCACGATTGTATTATAAAAGATTCTTAGAATCAATCATATTTAATATTATTGTTAGATATACTTAATTTTTGCAGTCTAATTAATTTTCAAAACTAAAGTGTGCAATCTAAATTTTAAAATTTTTTAGGAATCAAGGTATAATATTTACTTTAAAAGGTCTGGTTTAGTTAATCTTATGTTTGGCTTGGGAACTAGCTATTCCTTTTGGTATAAAATTGATATTAACTGGTATACTTACATTTTGGGGGTACAATACCATATAATTACCAATAAAAAACAATATCTTGAAAATACTTTTAGCTCTTCTAGGTGTTACATAAAAGCCAAACATTTAATACTTGAAATTTTTTTTTCTATGATGCAGTAATACTTAAATGTGTTACACTTTGACTTTTTAGGATATTGTCAATATAATGTAAGAGTAGGACTATAAAGTCCATGGTCCACTTTTTATTGACACTGAAGATTTGCATCCCTATTATAATTAAAGTGTAATTAAAGTGACATATTTAGGTGTCTGTTTATAGAATACAATAAGATTACCATTTTGGACTTGAAAGAGGAAAATCAGTTTTTGAAATGGAAAAGAACCTTAAAATAAATTAAACATTCAAAAATGAAAAAAAAAAGGAAAGGGAAAGGAAGAAGAAGAAATTAAACTGAATTGCCAAATACTATTTGGACCAAAGGAAGTCACTTTTTAAGATTTAAATGTTTTCCTCTTCAAAAGGGGCCACTGCTTACCAAATCCAGAAACAAGTCCAAGAATATGTTAATTAAGTTCATTGTGTCCTAGAAAGAGTTTGACAAATTCATTTTTTATTCCTTCAATTAACAAACTATTTGTCTAATATATTTTAATTTTAAAAATCTACAATGTATATTTACCTCTTGAAATTGTACAGTACTAGTGCCAACTACCAACATGACCCCATAGGGTGAATCTTCTGAAGCTTACATTTCTGGCGAATTCAACACACAAGCCTCTGATCACTTTTTGTCAGTCTTACTTTACCATGGCGATTGAGAGCCAGAATGTCGGTAATTTCTATATGGTGGCACTTTAGCCCAATTAAAAAAGCAATGATCTTTGGTGTAAGCATAAGTGCAAAATATTAATAATGACAGGATATTAAAGAAGTGTATCACAAAGACTGACCAGGAATGCTCCATGTCCCTCTCTGTCCCCACCCCCATCATGCCCTTTTTTCTGCCCATTTGTTGTTTTTCTCACAAGTACATCCTGACTTGTAACTATTTTTTTTTTTTTACTTTAAATGGAACAAATACCCGAAATAGAAAAAGATGAAAAAAGATTCACCTTTTACTATCAACTACGAGGGGATGTGGGGGGGCGGGGTAAACTTGTATAGCTATTCTAAATATTCAAAGGCTTATACAAAAATGTAAATTGAATATAAAGGGTAAGGGGGGGGACTATGCGGGGGATGGATGAGTGTGGAACAGAAAGAACAGAAAATAATTTTTAACCCCCATTTTATTTTTCTGTTTGAACCTTTCCTTAGCTAGTTTCAAATGACTTCTTAGATAACAATTTCTCTATGAATCTCAAAATAACTCAATGATTTCCAGGAAGAAATACAAGTTTAGAAAAAAGATCTGCTAAATGAAAGTGTTAAAATGCAATCAACTTCTATAACATTTCAAATGTAAAATCACAACCATTACTACCTTTAACTGACTTTTAAGGGGTCTTTTCAAACATGTTATTTATGAACATCATCTATTGACTTTTTCTTGTAATTCAAAACTTGTCAAATGATGTTTTCATGATGACATGTAAATATAATATTCCATTAGAGATCAATTCTAATTGGTTTTTAAAAATCCACCCTGGGAAACACCATAGCATAATACAAGCTTGTAATGAGTATTTTAGAAGAAATTTCCACAACGTCTATTATAAATCTAAGTTGAAATTACTCTCTTGTCCTAGTACGGTTTGGGCCAGACAACTTGAAATTATTTTTTCAGGACCTTTCACGCACGATGACTTTGGTCTTGCCCACAAGAGCACTTGTTGGAAATCTTCATTTTTAAAAACCTCGACGTTTGCCAGAAATATTTTCCCCACATGCCTGACAAAGGAAAAACAAGTAGTTTCATAGATTGGGTTGCAATTATTTGTTTCCATGCGCATTTTAAAGACACACTGGACTTTTTCCCTTTTGAAATTCAATGTTATTTTGAAAATGTATTTCACGTTAAGAAATGAAGTCCTCGCTTTTAAAATTGGACTTCTTGGATACAACAAAGAGCTGAGTAATCACAAATAGGGATAGCAAAACGTGCTTTTCCGAACTCCTCTGAACCCTGACACTCATTTTGCAATCCATACATTTAAAGATCTTTCAAATATTTATATGATAAGCTCTAATTTTCCAAATGCTGAAAAAAATGTTCACTTTCGTCGCTTATCTAGTGATCAATTTACAGACATATCTAGGCTGCTTTCCCTTCTAACGTGAGTTGCAGGCTTGCCCAGCTTCCCTCAATTTAGCGGCACGTTGTAAAGCCTTTCTACGAGGTCTAGAATTGCGAACCCCTCGCTGGCCGAGTCGGATCGTAAAACTTGCAGCGCCCGCCGGGCCCGAGTCTTTGGGAGTTCTGGGAGGCGCAGGTGGGGGTCGGGTTGGGCCGCAGGACCCCTCCCAGGGCAAAGACTAGCTAGCCGAACTGCCTCGCAAGGGCCGAACAATGGGGGCGGCCGGGGAGACGCTAGCCGGATCCCGCTTCCTCCGCCGAGCCCGCCGCGCGCGTGCCCCCTCCCATTTACCCTCCTGTCCGGGTTTTCCCGCTCGCCCGGCCTAAGGCGCCTTCATTCCTCCGCCAGCCCGGGGCCTGGCCTAGTGCTTGCTTCTCAGCCGCCCCCTCGCCGCTTCCCCTCGCGCCCGGCCCTCCTTTTCGACTGCGACCCCAAGGCGTTTTCTTATGCAGCTTCTTTTCTCGCTGCGGCCTTTTTCCCGCTATTTTTTAAGGTATTTTTACAATTTCCCCCTTGATTTTCAAAAGTGGTTGAGAAGTCTCACTTCCAGTAATGCTGATTTGCTATTTCCCTCCGGAAAAAAAATTTCCTCAGGAAATCCCAAACCTAAAAGGAAATACAGCAAATCCAAGAAAACCTTTAACCTTAAACACATCTCTCGCGTTAAAATTAAACGCCATGTTATGTTGTCTAAAACCTGCAAAGCACTATCCCTCCTCTTTTATTTCTTCCTTTAAATACTGTTAAACTCTCCATCGCATGCCTTCTGAGGAGAGGGCAGAGGATGTGTCCGGCAGCACGCAGCAATCAGAGGTTTTATCTTACGCCTCCTGGGACGGGGAAAAAAGTGGAAGGTGAACGAGGGAGCTTCCAGGGCAGAAAAGCAACACAATTCGCTGGGGACGTCGCCGGGCCAAGCGGGGGCGGCGCGCGGGGGCACCCAGGGCCCGCCGGCTCCGGGCAGGGGAGCGGGTCCGCAGAGGGAGGAGGTTTTAAATAGCGGGGGCTGGGAAGCTGGGGGCCCGCGCATGACGATACTTTCCAAGAAAGGATGGGGCAGCGGTGGACTTTACCAGGCTGTCTCATCACACACACCCCCATCCAAGAAAAAAAAAGAAAGTTGGAGGGAGGCGGAGAGAACAGCCAGCCCTATTTCCTCCCCACGACTCCGTGGAAGGGTTGGGGCTGCGGCCGGCTGGGGCGCGGGTCCGGACGGACCAATAGCAGTCAACAGGTCCAGGCCTCCAAGCGCAGGGCGGCCCGCCCCCTCTCCCTCCGTGCTGTCCCCTCCGCCCCCGCAGCCCCAGCTGGGGAGGCCCGGCTGTGCACTACCCGCCCCTCCCGGCCTGGCTGCGGTCGACTCCGCCGGGCCTGGGGGTGGGGGTGGGGGTGGGGGTGGGGCGGGGGTTCCCTGCCGGAGAATCCTCCCGCGAGGCTGGCGACTGGGGGGAGGGGAGGGAACTCAGGGAATGGAGGATTAGGAAGGACTCGAGCTCGGCACGAGCGCGGCCCGCGCGAGGCATCCTGGGTAAAAAGTGGCCGCGCGGCACCGGGAGAGCGCGGAGGAGCCAGGGTCAGAGGTCAGGGCCCTAGAGCCCCTCGTGCAGAGCCCCCCACGTGAACGCAGCAAGCAGGAGGAACCTTTTTGTTTTCGACCGCGCCAGCATGCTCCCCTTTTGACCAAGCTGCTTTTCCCGATCTGCTGGAGGGAAGAGCTCCATCGCAGATCTCCTAACCCCTCCCCACCCCCTCCACCCAACACACATCCCAACTCTACCCTTCCTCTCAACTCTCATCCCAGCCCCCAGTACAGAGCTTGCAATAACGCAGTAAATTTGCTTTAACAACAAGTGGGGGTGGTTGCATTTACTCCTCCCTCTCATTTCTCCTCCCCCTCTTGCTGCGGCTCTTGACACTACTACAAACCAGGACTATAAACATAAACATGTGTCACTGTAACAGGGCAGGTAATATACGGATTTTGAGGTGGGGTGGATGGACGAGGGCTTGGTCGCCGCTTGGGGGGCAGTAAAAAAATCGCGTTTCACGTGTTCTACGGCTTTGGGGCTCACCATCCCCACACACGCCTATCCATTTATATAATGCCGAGGGCACTTGGTCACTTATTCAGCCACACAGACCCACAAAGACAAGCTTGCCGATAGCTAGGGTACCCCAAAGCAAATACATTCAAATACGAATCCCTCTCTTCCCAGCCACCGCTGCCATTTCTTCCATTAGAAAACCGTAGCGTCAACAGTTGAATCCTCTTTCCCTTTAAAATATTCTCTTCCTGATACCAATAGAGCCATTTTTGGACCTAAATTGTACACCGCTTCCTTCCCATCGATAATACCTATATATTTTGTTCGCAGAAACCCCTTTAAACAGCAATAAAGGCTATTTAAGTGACTGAGTTCGAAATCTAGTATGCATAGGTAATTTCTTGGGCTTTGCCTTCATGCATTTAGCAACTTCTGCTGCAAGTTGCTGAGACTGGCCCTGCAGAGATTCGCCATAGCAAGCCTTTACTATTATTATTTAATCTATATTTACACTGCCTCTGAACTTTTATTCTTAGTTCAACAAGCCTAGCAACAACTACTACTTAAGGTAGAGGAAAGCGAATCCTCTCACAAGCTTTTTGGCAAGAAAGGGAGGGAGATACAGAAAAATGTTCAGATGGGGAAATGGTTCCCTTTGTTCTTTCATTGTTTCTCTAGAACTGGTGCATACAAGGACAAACACTTACCTTCTCTTCTTTTTGCTCCAAAAAACAGATGCTCCCATCAGCCTTAAAATACACAATCCACCTTGAAAGTAACTACGAATGTCGAGATAGTTTGTATTCCATTCTTTTTCGCTCTCTGCCCTCTTTTAGCGTAGGATTAAGTTGCCGAGCACGTTGCTGCAAGCTGTAGCCCCCCGCCTTAGTGAATCGGTCACGTTTAGGACCCTCTAAGTCCATCCTAATTCTGCCAGTAGAATTGAGGGTATTGAAGCTCTAAACTTTCAAAAGGAAAGGGGCCTGTAACTCTCCAGAAAACTTAAAAATCCCCTGAAATTTTTTTACTATTGATTTTTGCACCACATTACCAAATAGTATTTACCAAGAAATATTAGATGTTTCTTTGAGGAAAGTTTGTTGTTGGGTTGCTTTTTTGTTTTTTTGTTTTTGTTGTTGTTGTTGTAGTTGTTGTGTTTGTTTTTTTTTTTTTTTTTCAGTTTATAGTTAGCTATGCATTAGACACATGGAGTAAAAGGCAGGTTTGTATACACATTTAGCAGAATGAGTACATTTTCCATAAGGCTTGCTGTACCATGTGTCTTTAAAAAACAAAACACTACTACAACTGAGAAAGAAAGGAAATAGAAGTTTGAATTTAAGTGTTGTAAAATAACTTAAAAAGAGACTTTTTTTGAAATTTATTATTGTAAAAATTGGTCTTTGAAATGAAAAGTAATCTTTCAATTAAAAGACTTAATTTTCACTGTATAATTCCAAAAGAGAAAATAAATTTTTCTGGTTAGTAGGTAGTGTTTAGTGTCCTGCATGCCAGGCACTACAGCCCAAACCTTGTTAAATCTGATTATGATGTGATTTGCTGATGTCATGAATATGAAATGATACTTGTATATCCATAAATTCGAACTTGTGATTTTTTGATCTCCCGCTTTTTGTGTGTTCCCAGTAGCTGCAGCAGTGGAAGACAGTGATTGGCTCCAGGGCTCCTAGAAGGATTTGGGCTGAAGCCAGGGGAACAGAACCAGAGGATTCCCTTTCCAGGGACCATCAGGCAGCTCTTGTCTTGTCTTTCTTTTCTCCCCTCCTGGGTGCTCAGGAGCTCAGCATGGCTCCAGCAGTCCATAGGTAGGCCTCAACACTTAGTGTCATCACTTCAGTCTCTACACATGTGGCCTTCGTGTAAAATAAACACAAACTGGGGCAACCCAAATAAATGGTTGTTCTTGAGATTTGTGTATTATTTAATATATAAAGGTCGAACTCTACTTTCTCTGATTTTTCTCCCTGCATTCAGGATCAATTGTGAAAGGTCCTTGTGTCTCATAAGAAAATATTGCAACAAACAAGATAATTGGGGGAAAGGCGGTTGCAGTAGGAAAAGTGGTTTTTCTTTGATAGTATTTAATTGGAATTAAAAGATTCTTGAGCTGTAAACATTCTTTATTTATTCAGCACACATAAGCAGGCATTGTTTTATCACCATCATAATTATGGTGTCCTTTAAACTGGCTGATAGCAGGAAAGATAAGGAAATGTGCCTGCAGATCATATCAGGTCTCACTCCTTTCTTTCTTTCCTTTCTTCCCTCCCTCCCTCACAGATTCCCCCTACCCCCATTCCTTCCTTGGTCACTAGGGTCCCCCACAGCCCTTGAGATGAGAAAAGCAGGAAGATTGTGGCCTAACCATTTCTTACATCATGAAAGTAATTTGTACCACACTCTAATTTGATGCAATCCATAACCTCCTTGTCTCCTGTTTATAACTGCTTTTTACCTTGCAATATATGTTATCTGAAGAGTTGCCTATTGCTCACCTGTGTAAAATCTCATCCACTAGGGTTTCCTGCTTTACCTTTGTCTCATTTAGAAAGCATACTCTTAGGGCTTTTTCAGAACAAAGCCTCACAAAACCCCTTTACCTCCAAGGATTTGCAAATTTATAAAGGCTGCATTGAATTCAAGATGGGTCAGGGGGCAAAAAAAGGGTAGAAGGTCACTGCATTTTGATTATGGGTCAGTAGACAACATGGCATATACTCTGTGTCCCAAACTTCTGTTAAGAACAGGATTTTTAAATGGCTAAGAACAGAAGGATGGCCCCCTTTGAAAGACTTGCCCCTGATATGTTTGAATGAGACCAAAAAAAAAAAAATTAAGGAAAATATATCAAATTATAATTTAAGTTATTCTTCATTTTAGCCATTTCATCTTCGTCCATTCCCATTTTCCTCTCCCAAAAGTATAGGTGTGATATTAGATAAGTTTAACCAAGAAACTGTTGAGATTTTATTGTCCTGTATGCTCCACTAATTCAACTATATGAGACTTTATTATTATTTTAGACTTCATATTGTAAATATTATACATACCTTTAGTTACTAATAAGGGATTTCTTTTATTCTTCTAACCAGTATACTTACATTGTTGAGGCCTTTGAGATGTTCCTTATTCTTTTCTGTCTGAATTCACTTTGAACAAAATATGCCCAGCAATCACTAAAACAAATGTATATGGTGAAGAGTTAGGTGGTAGGGGTGGGGGGGTGATCCTCATTTAAATTATGTATGTATGGGTGAGAGAGCTTGGAAGGAAAAGGATTATTTTAATGCTCTTCAATACTTTAATTATATGACAGTTGTAGTGTAGAAATGCAAAAGTACTCTTAGGTTTTCCTTCAGGTTTTCAAAAGAACTTTCCCCATTAGTAAACTACTCCTGCAAATTGCTATTGCATTTCCCAGCTAACCATTTAAAAGACTGTAAATGCCGTGTGCATTACTTCGCTCCAGAGGAAAGAGGTCAGACTGAATTGCTATGGTATTTAAACATAAAATACAGTGAAAATAAATCAAAATAGAGCATCTGAAGGTAAATTTAGCACATTCATATGGGATAAGTAAAGACAAATATGTTCAGATCTTCATAGTCCATCACTTTAAAAACTGAAAGTGCTGATTTTTTTACAGTAAATGCAGAAGTAAGTGGACATTAAGAATATATTTAAATCTGTATTTGCTACAGAGGATTTTCCTTGAGTAAGCAGCTTTGTTTTAAAACTAAAATACTTTTTAGAATAACATGTAGATTATGCATTCCTTACTGAGTAAAGGATCATATTTAATTGACAAACTCAATGCATATCGCATACATGCCTAAATTCACAATAAAACCCTGGACTTACAGAGATGGATATATATATATATATATATCTATATATATATATATGTGTGTGTGTGTGTGTGTGTGTGTATACACACACACACATAATACATACATAAATGTTAATTTGGGCATATTCATCCACCTATACACATGCATTATAGAAACATAGAAGTTGATATATTCTTTCTTTAAAAAGAATTTGAATACAGTCCATCATCTGAATTGGGTTCATCTTTGATTGTAGAGCTGACATGGTCAACAAATTTATCAAAGAAAACCCCTGGCTTTTGAAGAATAGTATTTTATACATCTGGATCTGCACACCCAGGCAAAGTAAGTAAATTATTGCATAACTTTAAGCATAATTGATAACAGACACCTTTAATTTTTCATCCCCATTCTTTTGGCCAGCTTTCGCATTAATAATCTAAGCCATAAATGTTGGTAGCTATTGATTGAAATCCCCGGTGTGCATGCAAATCCATCTTAAAGTCCCCTGCCTTTCATGTGTGAGCGCTCAGGGGCCTCTGCTAGATCTTTTTATCGGGATCGACCCCCAATGTGCCTGGAGAAGACCCCGGATATGCTACTTGTGCTGATGGCCACAAGAAAGCTGTCTGTCACATTCTGTGTGTGTGTGTGTGTGTGTGTGTGTGTATGTACATGCAGGAGCACCAGTGCTAGAGCCTTCACACACACACACACACACACACACACACATACACAAATGATAGGAAGTTAAAGGAACAAAAGAATGTGTTAGACAAGAAAAAAAGATGTGTAATAGGAGTATTAAAAATGTATAAGTGTAAAGGTGTCTGAGTGCACATACAGAGACACTGCATAAATAGTATATGTAGACACATTTCCCAAATTGCCTAGTCTTTATTTTTCTCTAATTGCCCTCAACAAATTAATACCTACAGTTTAAGAAAATATTTAATATTCTATTAGTTTTGAAAGCCACATATATTGCCAGTAATTTAAAGGTGGAAAGAGAGGAAGGGAAAGAAGAAGGTAAATTTGAAATGGTTACTAAATCACGTTACTATGTGCAGGAGCAATAGGAGTGTGTGTGTGTGTGTGTGTGTGTGTGTGTGTGTGTATCTAAACAAGAATCAAGAACAACTAAAACTACCTGCCCTCCCCCTAAAAAAATGACGCTCTCGCCAATCTTTTGTAATGTCTTCTCAAAGGCCTTTTTGAGTTTACTATTTCTTAGCTGTTTGACTCTGGTCTAAATCTTAAAGCTGGGGGAGGGGAGAATGGGCGGGGGTGGGTGGGAGGGAGAGGGCTGGCAGTATATAAGTGCATCAGGAGGAATTTTAAAACGACATGATTTTCCCTGGCAATAGACTCTGGTCATTCTATTTTAAAAAACAAACACCACCATCTGATATTCCTGGAAACTTCGCTTTCTGTTTAAACCTTGTGCATTTTGCCTCCTGTGAAAGTGAAAGAGAAAAACGTGGTGTGATAGATCCAGATGCAAAAGAAAGCCAACTCGGTGGATGGTATTAGCTGTGACGAGGCATTGTTCATTGCTGCCTCTCGGTTACGTTTAAAGCCTGAAATATCACGAGATCCATTCAATGATCCTTCCCTCATTCAAGGGACAAAAATGTAATTTGCTGTAGCTCTGATTTCTTGGATGGAAATGCTAGCCTTAGATTTCAAAGGCAAGAACTAGACATCTCGGTTTGTACACACATTGATTAAGTTGAAGAGCGGCGATTACATCTGTGCTGAGTGCAACAGTAGTCCAGGGCTGACTTTTCAAATCCCAACCTCCTGAGTTACAGACTCTCTTAAATAGACTTCCTTAATTTCCGGATGTACTTCTTGAAATTCCCAATTCTCTTCAAAATTCCTGGGAAATTACAAGGAAGATGAAGGGTGGGGGTGGGGAACTATGGCTGAGATTTCATCTTGTCAAGCAAACTACCTTTTTGTGTCTGATTCCTGATTTGGTTTTGGTGTTTGTGTTTGGTTGTTTGTTTGTTTGCCATACCTACTCCTGTTAGCCAGACCAGAGCAGGGAACCTGGAACTTTTGAATGTGAAAAAAGAAATTATTGAGCAATTTTTTTTTCTTGCAGGCTCAGAAATATCCGTTTATTCTTTAACCACACGGATGTGTCTATTTTTGGAGGAAGAAGGAAACATAAATGCCTGAGTTGCATTTGTGCTGTAGTTACAAACACCGAACAGTTAAGAAGATTTTGCCAAATTTTGCAAAGCAGCCAACAAGCCGTCTTGGGATCCTGGTAATAAAAGTGGAAAGAACCTTGCTGTCTTTTGGCAATATTTTGGACATCTTTGAAAACAGCAAACTATGCCTTGATTTGACTAAGAAGAGGTTAAACCATATTGATATTCATCCAAAGTGATTTTGTTGAAGCAGATGCTTGGCTTTCATGGAAAAAATGGGAGTTGTGGAAGATTCACCTAAACTACCAACCAAAAGCATCACAGACCAATGAAATAGCCTGCAACTTACATCAGCACTTTCTTTTCATTGTTGTTACGTAAAACCTCTGGAAGCACCTTGGGCGTTTTACATTTTTCTTTGCTGCAGAAGGAAGCAATCTGTTCCCTGGAATTCTGATCTGTTGTGAACAGGACCGTGGCAAAGGCTGTGTTGGGGACTCTTGGACATCCCGCCTACAATCCAGCCTGGTTAATTGTGAAAAGTGTACACATTTCTGGCTTATCTATGCTTTGTTATGGGTCTGACGTGAAACTACCTCCTCCCCACCCCACCCCCCAGCAGAAAACCGAAATCCAGTTGAATTGTTACACTGTTTCGGAGCTGGAGCCTTGAACTGTTTCCTTGGTTAAATAACTTTGTTTCTGGTTGTAAAAAGGCATTTCAGGGGGGAAAAAATAAGGAAAATCGAGAGAAATTCCAAACGTAAGTCTGTACTGGGGTGGGGGGGTTCACCGCGCGGTTTAACTTTGGAGCTCGGAGCCGGTCTCCTTCCCCACTCCCATAAGGGAAATACCAGGCTATTCTGCACATTTTCGCTTAAGCTCCATTTTCCAAAGGAAAAGTGGGTGGGGTATATCTATTTGGACTTGATAATGTTTTAAAAATGCTTTTCTTTGAAAGGATAATAGCTGTATCGGTAAAGTGCAAATAAAGCAAAAATAGGCAATATTTCTTTAAAGGGGAATATACTTTTTTTTTTTTTTAAGCCTACACACACTGCTTCTGATGAAGTCTGTGAGTCAGGCTGTTTCTGAGCTCCGATAGTTTAATGGAAAGATTTATATACCGACTGTATTATTTACTTTGGGAGGGGAGGTGGCAGTATAAGGGTATGCTAATTAGTAGGAGATTTTGGGGGGAAGGGGTGGAATATCAATTTTTATTGCATCACCTGTCAGGAGTGTCCAATCAGCGTTGGCTTTAGGGGAATTAATTGATGAAGGTGTCTCCGGACGAGCTCACTTCACTCTGTCATTTTATTTGTAGCTAAAGCAGCGGCGGGAATAGCAGCTGCATTTCTTTTCTCTTTCTCCCTTCACATTCCATTATCATAGTGCTCCAATGGAGAAGGAATAGAGGGGCCCAGGTACTGATCTGCATCGAGGACTCAGAGCAACACACTGGCAGATCAGGAACCGGATGGTTTTTTCCCTCTTTTTAAAAAAAAAACGAAAAAGAAAAAAAAAGCAAGAATCAAGTCAGTGTAATTTCATGGGGTTTTTACCCCCAATAATTTTGCCTACAATTTGGCACTCCCTTCGCCGGGAATAACAGTCTTTGTTATTTTATTAGCAGGATGCCTTGAGACACACGCAGCATCTGGCGGAGGATTAACATACATACATGTGTATGTATGCGTCACGTATATATTTACTGCAAATGGTGGGGATCATTTAGTGCCCGAGATGGGAGACCTGAAGTCAGGTTTTGAAGAGGTGGATGGCGTGAGGCTCGGCTACCTCATCATTAAAGGAAAGCAAATGTTTGCCCTCTCCCAAGTCTTCACAGATCTGCTGAAAAACATCCCGAGGACGACCGTGCACAAGCGCATGGATCATCTAAAAGTGAAAAAGCACCACTGCGATCTGGAAGAGTTGAGGAAACTCAAGGCAATCAACAGCATCGCCTTCCATGCCGCCAAATGCACGCTCATCTCCCGGGAAGACGTGGAAGCGCTCTACACCTCCTGCAAAACCGAGCGTGTCCTCAAGACCAAGCGCAGGAGGGCCGGCCGGGCCCTGGTCACAAAGGCGCCGCCGCCAGAGCGCGCCGCCGCCGCCAGCCCCCGCCCGGGGTTTTGGAAGGACAAGCACCAACTTTGGCGGGGCCTGAGCGGAGCCGCGCGGCCCCTGCCAATCAGCGCGCAGTCCCAGCGCCCCGGCGCCGCCGCCGCGCGCCCTGCCGCCCATCTACCTCAGATTTTTAGCAAATACCCGGGCTCGCACTACCCGGAAATCGTACGCTCGCCTTGCAAACCCCCTCTAAACTATGAAACTGCCCCGCTCCAGGGAAACTACGTCGCCTTTCACTCGGACCCTGCTTATTTTCGGAGCCTTCTGTGCAGCAAGCATCCGGCCGCTGCGGCTGCTGCCGCAGCCGCCGCCGCTGCCGCAGCCGCAGCCGCCGCCTACTACCAGGCGTCGGCTGCTGGGCCCCAGCCCAAGGCGGCGGCGGGAGCCGGAGGCCCGGTGAACCTGACCTACCGGTGCAAGCGCAAGCGCGGGGGCTCCAAGGACTGCCTGCTCGCGCCCCACGCTGGCGCTCGGCGCTTGCTGCTGCTGCCCAGATCCTACAAAGCCAAGGCGGCGGCGGCGGCGGCCGCCGCGGCGGCGGCGGCGGCAGCTGCCGGTGCCACTTGCCTGGAGAGGTTTCATCTGGTCAACAACTTCTGCCCGCCTCCCCACCACCACCATCACCACCACCACCACCATCACCACCACCACCACCACCGGGCCCAGCAGCCGCAACCGAATCACCACCCCCCTCACCACCACCGGCCGCAGCCCCATCTAGGCAGCTTTCCCGAGAGCTGTAGCAGCGATTCCGAGTCCAGTTCCTATTCGGACCATGCAGCCAACGACTCGGATTTTGGCTCCAGTTTGTCCAGTTCCAGCAACTCTGTGTCCTCGGAGGAAGAGGAGGAGGAAGGAGAGGAGGAGGAAGAGGAGGAGGAGGAGGAAGAGGGGGGCAGTGGGGCCTCGGATTCCAGTGAAGTCAGCTCGGAGGAGGAGGACTCGTCCACCGAGTCAGACTCCAGCTCCGGCTCCAGCCAAGTGTCAGTGCAGAGCATCCGTTTCAGGCGCACCAGTTTCTGCAAGCCTCCCAGCGTGCAGGCGCAGGCCAACTTCTTGTACCATCTGGCCTCCGCTGCCGCTGCAACCAAACCCGCTGCTTTCGAGGATGCCGGCAGACTTCCCGACCTCAAGAGTAGTGTCAAAGCGGAGTCGCCAGAGGAGTGGAATCTGCAGAGTTGGGCCCCCAAAGCGTCTCCAGTGTACTGCCCGGCCAGCCTGGGGAGTTGTTTCCCAGAGATAAGGAACGATAGGGTATCTGAGATTACATTCCCACACTCTGAAATTTCCAGTACTGTAAAGAGAACTGACCTGACAATTAACTGCCTGGCAGAGGGGGCCTCTTCACCTAGCCCAAAGACAAACAATGCATTTCCACAACAAAGAATACTCGGAGAGGCTAGGAAATGCCTACAAGCTACTCCTACTACACACTGTGCAGATAACAACACAATAGCTGCTAGGTTCTTAAATAATGATTCTTCAGGAGCAGCAGCAAATTCAGAAAAAGATTCCAAAATCCCTCATTGTCCTGAATTTGCTACGGATTTGCCCTCTTCACAAACTGACCCTGGAGTGGATGCAGCAACACTAGGAGCAACTAAAGTGGAGAATCTGTGCACTGACACAGGCGACAAGACATTGTCATTTCTGCACAATATTAAAATCAAAGTAGAAGACAGTAGTGCTAATGAAGAATATGAACCTGATCTTGTTACAAATAAGCTAAAGTGCGAGTGCAATGATACAAAGGGTGAGTTTTACAGTGTGACTGAAAATAAAGAGGAGGACGCCTTGTTAACCACAGCCAAGGAAGGTTTTGCATGCCCTGAGAAAGAAACTCCTTCCTTAAATCCACTGGCTCAGAGTCAGGGCCTTTCATGCACTTTAGGTTCTCCAAAACCTGAGGATGGGGAATATAAATTTGGTGCCAGGGTGAGAAAAAATTACCGAACACTAGTACTGGGAAAACGACCTGTCCTTCAGACTCCTCCAGTCAAACCAAATTTGAAATCAGCTAGAAGCCCTCGTCCTACAGGTAAAACTGAGACACATGAAGGAACACTGGATGACTTTACAGTTATAAACAGACGCAAAAAGGTAGCCAGCAATGTAGCATCAGCAGTGAAAAGGCCGTTTAATTTCATGGCAAATTTTCCTTGTCCACCATCACTCATTATTGGGAAAGATGGGGATTTGTGGCCAGCGTATTCTTTAAACACCACTAAGGATTCCCAACCTCCTCACAAGGCCCATCCTATATGGAAATGGCAGCTGGGCGGTTCTGCAATACCTCTTCCACCTAGTCACAAATTCAGGAAATTTAATTCATAAAAATGTTTTGGAAGATATTTTCTTGAACCATATTACCTTCCTTTTGTTGTAAACTGCACAGGATGGTTTGTACAAGTCCATTAATGGTGTTACATCCCCTTTGGAGTCCTGGTTTATCGCATTTTGAAGACAGAAATCGGATTACTTTTTTTCCATTGCGGGTTTTTTTTTTTTTTTTTTTAAGTAGGGTGGGGGTGGGGTGGGAGAAGGGTTGGTTTACATACCACAGACTACTTCAGGCTAAAGACTCAAGTAAAACTCAGTTATTATGGTAGAGCTGGAACACTTTACTGTTTCAATACTAATAATGCACCGGTACCTCAATTCAACTGCTACAAATAAATGTCAAAAGGTTGAATAATAAATATTACAATGAGCCATTAAGTTTATGCACTAGATTTCAGACCTGAAAGTGTAACTGTTAATTCAGTGAAAGTTTGTTAGGTTACATGGTTACACAGTGAGGTAACAAGAAGTTTCTGTGAGCCCAAAATGTAATTTTCTGGTGCTCTTGGTTGTGGGGTCTCTTTTTCTTTTTAATCCCCTCATTCCCTCTCTCCAAGAATAGTTGCACTTAACTTTTTAATTTTTTTTTTAATGGAAAGATTGGGGTGTGAGTCCTGATTACTGATAAAAAGCTGCCTCATAGAGAATAAGTAAAATATGGGTGGTTCTTTTTTTTTTTTTTTTTTTTGGGTAAAAGATGTGATTTTACTTTTACAGCCCCTCTTTGCAATTGGAAAAGTCCTTTTTGTGTTCTCATCCAAATGTTTTAAATAAGATGACTTACTCTTGTCCTGCTTATCTTGTGTTCTGAACATGACTCTTCAAACTTTCAGTACAATTAAAATATTTCTTTTAATAGCAGGATATTTTATGGTCTAACTCTTCATAGTGACAAAGTAGTAAATACAACCAAGAAAAAGAAAGAGGGGTCAGAGTTATAATACCCCAAATGAAAATGAACAGTTATTTCAGGGCTTTTTGGTACTAGAACTCAGGCACTTGGATTTTATTACCTTATATACTTTTTTCTGCATCTCTAAACTTCTGTTTTCAGACCATCTTGTGTATAGAGCAGGAGAGTTTCTACTGCAAGTGACAATCAGAGGTGACTATCTATATTTGCACTTAAAATCAAAGTAGTTCAACATGCAAATGGCTAGGGTCTAGCCCTTGGTAAGGGCCATGCTGGTGTACTGTGTTGTGATGATGGAAGCAGTAAATCAAAATTATGGAAATTTGCACTGTTGAAAAGCATGCTTTAGCTTTATTTTCAATTAAAAACACTGTTTAAAATTCCTGGTTCCATACATTTCTACTTATTCCAGATTGAAGAATGGTTAACAGGAATGAATGGTTTTGTTGACATTTTCACTTGTAATGTTTTTGCCTAAAAGAAATGCATTTATTGGGTGAAGTGTTTTGTTGTAATAGTTTGTGATGAGGCAGGTCAGGTTCTGTGCCTAACACTGGTGGTTTTTTTTTTTTTTTTCCTAAATAACAAGAAAATTTTACAAACTTGTTAAAAATCAAGTACTAAAAGTTTTAGATTTAAGAAAGTAAAGCAGAGATCAATTGTTGTTTTAAAAGTAGAATCTAATAATTTTTGGTCCATCTCACTTAGTATGACAAATTATGTACCTCATATCCTTGCTATCTTGAATCTAAGAAGTTGCATCTATAGATCATAAATCACAAAGCAAAACAAAACACCAACGAAATGTTTACTGTGTGAATTTAAGTCACAATTTCTCATGGAAATTTAGTCTATTTCCCCCCTTTATCTTTTAATTCCTACTCCCTTTGAATTTTTCCTTTTGTCTATAAATGTTTCAGATAAATCTGGATGGTCTCAGCCCTAATTGCTGTATATGCTCTGTGGTTTTCCTCTTGTAAAGGACAGAAGCTGAGGATACCTGCATCCAAATACATTTGGATGGAGTAAACAGATGCTTTGAACTGTCTCCCTTCCTTTCCTTTTTGAATATTGCCAGATGTAGGTTCACTGGATCGCTTTTTATTAGAATGGTAGATATGGTCAAAGCAAAAATTCAGGGTTGTTATCTTTAAATTCACATTTGTATATAATTCCAAAGACCAGTCCATGTTACAGTTAAAGCCCCAGAAAGCTGAAAAATTGGCTTCTCAGTCTGAGTTCTTTCCTTTTTGAAAGGCAATACAGAATTTAGGTAGTGAGTTGTTCTGAAAAATGAATCTGTAAAAAGTGTGACACACACACTGGAAGTCTGTAATTTCTACTCTAATTACTGCTAAGTCAAGAAAGTTCAAAGTACAGTGACTACTACATTTAGACTAATACTTTCCTTGTTGGCTATGGACTCATTGTCTCTAAATTATAAATTGAGAATATATTTGAAGTCTACAGATCTTGGGTGTTGGAGGACTGTAAGATGGAATAAGCACAAATTAAAACAAATATACCCTATGGAATTTCTGACATAAAATATCAGCCTCCAGCTTTGACACTTGGTCTCTAGCCCTCAGAGAATCAATAGTTTCAGTTTATAAGAGCTGGAGAATGAGCAATATGGAGGCCGAGGCATTCCAGAGTGATACCATCAAAAGGAAAGAAATTAAATAGTCAACACAAATTTCACCCCACAGTATTACTATAAGCCAGCCAACCACAGCAAAACCTGAGTTAGGGCTTCTGTCAGGAAAGTGTACCAAATAGTATTGCAGTATATCCCAAATACAAGGTATTCTTTCAATTGCTGTTAGCCTCTTAGCTATTTTCCCATCCTGCTATGGGAATTATTCTCAGTACAGTTTATTTTATTTGGGTTGTCTTATGATTAATGGAAATAACTAGATTTTTCTAACATGCTATAAATGTCCTATTTGTTCAAAAGTTAAGCCTTATTGAGAGTAAAACAAAAGTTACCTCCATTGATAGATTGCATATTTACATTTAAATATTTTCAGGGAATAGATTTTTTAAAAAAGTTATATGGCTCCAGGGTCATTGATTCTTGTGTCTAAATTAGCTCAACATTCATAGACTTGAGGAAAATGCAGGAAACGCCTCTTTCTCTGACTTTTTGGGGAAACAAACTTGTTTGGTTTCCTATGAAAGTAATTTCCCAGTAACACTGTAAAGTGAAGATTTAATTATTTTTTTAAGAGATGTGTTGGACTTTTTTCCATAGTCAGGTTATCTGCCTTTACAGAAAATGCAGCTTGATTTCCCCCCCCCCCCAACTATTTACTTTTTAGAGTGGGTGTTCCCTTCTACTGGCTTACTTGATTACAGTGGAGTAATCTCAATAATGGTTGTTTATTTCAAAATCAACAACAAGGAGCCACCACTAAACAGCAATAACACAAAATAGATGGGCTAGTGTGTGGATTTTTATCTTGTTCCAGTCTGGGTGACTTTCAATGGTCTAGAAATTCCTCAAAGTTCTAGTCAACAAGACTTGGATTGGGAGTTTCTGCTGATATAAAGAATGATAGTTTTGTTTGCATGCAGGAAGAGATGTAGAAGAAACTAATTCCTCAAAAGCATTTTTTTTCCTTTCAAAGAAAAAAAATCCTCCATGGTAAATAAAATAAATAAAGCATCAGCATCTACAAAAGAAAGAAAATGTGGTGAGTTTTGCTTCACCTTGAAAATAATTTCCTGCTGAAAGAGATGGGAGAAGAGGGATTTCCCAGAGCCAAACTAGGAAGAAGGAGGGAAAAAAAAAAAAAAAAAAAAGGCTCCCAATCAACTAACCTCAGGAAATTGGCAAGGAGGAACAGGGCATCCACCTTAGCGAGTCCTCCCAGTCACCCCAGTCATCCCCAGGATTTTCCCCTTCACTGTAAAGAAGAACTATTTTTAATGCTAGCTTTGGTTTTGGTTTGCTCCCTAGGCCAAAGGGCAATTTGCAAACTCGCCTGGGGGGTGGGGACATAGGGCAGATCGAGGAGGTGGGGGAGGGCTGCATTTTACCTGTTTGGCAGGCCCTCTTTTACTTAAAAAAAAAAAAAAGAAAGAAAGAAAGAAAGAAAGAAAGAAAAAAAAAGAAAGAAAGAAAGGAGGGGGGCCCAGCTATCATTCTTTGCCCATGCCCTAGGCCCCCGCTACTCTCTCGCTCCTTTTCAAACTGTGGCGGCCTCACAAGCTCCTACTTTAAAAGGCCTGAGATGTTTTGCATGAAACCCTCACAATAGGGGTTGAGGGAATTGACAGTTTCAAAAACAAGGCGTTCAGTCCTTTCCAGCTGCCAGGCCGGCTCTCTCGCACCAACTCCCCGTTCCTCTCTGCTGGTGGCGTCCTCTGGAGCGCGCGGCCTCCCCCACCCCTCCAGCCCGAGCTCTGGCCAGCCCCACCCCGCCCCCAGGCTGTGTTTGTAAACAGGGGTCAGTGGTCGGGGCTGCAGGCGCGGGCTTTGGGCCTAGAGGCCTGTAAAAGGAAGGCAGGGGACGACTGAGCGGGCAAGGGGCTTAGGGCTTAGGGCTTCGAGGGGGATTTCGGGGTCCCACTGCCCCTCGCTTACCCCTGGCAGCCGAGTTCTGGGGGCCGCAGTGACCTACGACAGCCCTGGGCTCTCTGGCCCGTGCTACTGACACCAGAAAGATAGTTTAAGTGCCGCCATTTTGCACGGTGGCTAACAAATTTCTTTGTGACTCCCACCCCCACCCACCCAGATCTTGTTCTCCTCCGAACATGTGACCATTTTCCTCCCTGGGACAGAAGAACCTGCACTCCAACTTGTCTAGCCTAGTCTCCTGGTCAGGCGGGCTCAAGGCCCGGAACTGAGGGCTGCAGGGCCTGGGCCTCCTCCCCCGGCCTACCTTCTAGGACTGGAACGCCTCTCCTCACTTTGTACTCCTTTTGTGTGTCCTGAAGTCACCTCCTATCCCGGCACACGCACAGGCCGACTAGCTCTTTCTCACCTTCTCAACCAGCCTCATCTCTCCCTGCGAGGCAAATGAGGCCCAGTTCTTTGCTTTGGGTAGAGGGCTAGCCAGGCCTCCAAACTGAGCGTGTGGAACCTGAGTGGCAAAGGGACAGGGCTTCCTATGGGCCAGCCTGGCTGCGAATATTTCCTGGGAATTGGCCCAAGACCAGAGACCTAGAGTGTGGTGAGGGCGTTAAAGCACTAGCTGGGTCCAGGAGAAACTCCTAAAGTGAGAGAAACCTGATGGGGTATCGCTTGCTTTCCTTGATGCCATGGTTCTTGTCCCTTGGAACTTCTCTCTGTGCATCTATCTGCAAGTGGAATGATGACCTGGAAACGGGAAACGGGAGACAGTGACCTGGAAAACCACCCTCAGTTCGGGAGGTTGGAGTGCAGCAATGCAAACAAAGCTGCTACTGGGAGAGGGGGAAACAGAGGTGCACTGCAGATAGGTCACAGGAAAGTGCAACAAGCTTGTTTTCCTGGGTGTTTAAAATGCGGCCCTAGTTGTAAAGTGTGTGAAATTACGCACTGGTCTCTTAAAGAGTGCCTAATTTATAGTAAATAGCAAGGTCTTTGTAAATGGCTTTATTATGTTGTTTCTTGTTAATTGTTGAGAAAATCCCCATTGTTGAGTGTGAAAGGCTTTATGAGCTAACCTGGTCCTCAGCGCAATCAGAGGGCAGTAAAGGGCTGCTCGGCCTCCAAAGCCTCGCGCGGAAGCTGGCGCCGGCCGAGAGTGCCGCGGGGACCTTTGGAGATGCTGCCTCAGCCTGGAAAGAAAGTGGCAAGGCTTTCCAGGCTTTAATTAATGAGAAAGCGTGTTCTGAACTCGCGGGTCCCCAAGAGCAGCTGGCTGAGTACGGCGCGGGGAATCCGGCTGGCCGTGGCGACCCTGGCGGCTAAGGCTGCGGGGAGGCGGAGCGGGCCGGGCTCTCCTCCCGGGTCACAGCCCGTAGGGGGTCACGCCTCGACCGCAAGCCGGCGGGCACCGGACGCCGGCTTGAGCCGCGCTGCGGTGGAATCGGATCTTGGGCTTTGTCTGGTTCTCCAACCGCGTGGAGCTCGGGCTCAGGCCCGTTCCACTATGTTTGCAGACCCCCATCCCCCAAAATGCCTGCCGGACCGGGGAACTGGAGGGTCTAACGGGTAGAGCAGGCTGCGCGGAGAGCTCCAGGCCCCTGCCTGGGCCTCCTCATCTTTTGTTTAAAGCGCTCTCTTCTTCCCTCCCTCTTTTTCTCTTTCCTTCTCTCACGCACGGACGGACACACACACACACACACACACACACACACACACACACACACACAGTCTGTTAGAAACCTGAAAGGGACTCAGAAGACAGGAGAAATAAGAGGAAGGGTTTTTGGTTTTGTTTAACAAGAAAAATAATTTCTTGAGTCTAAGATAAAATATTCCTATCCTCCTTTCCTATCTCTTCCAGTTCCCTTTCCAGCCAGCTGGGAGACCCGGAAGGGAACGGGCAAAACCCGACAGGCGCTGGGTTCTTTGCATGAACTTTGAGGAAAAGATTTGGCTTAGTCCTGCAGACCTGCAGAGAGTGCCTCCCGGGGCTGGGCCCCCGCGGCCTTTCACCGGACTTAAGACCCGGCTGGTCGCTGGGGGAAAAGCAGCCGCCGCCTCTCCGCAGCCTGCGAGCTCGGGCACTGCAGCTAGAAAGAAGAAAATTTCTTGAGCCTACCCTGATGGAAGAAAATCTGGGTTAGGTGGACTGTGTGTGAGCGTTTGGACATTAGCTAATGCAAATCACAAGGAAATGTTAATACCAATCAGAAAAACCTGTATTCGGCTAGCTTCTCTTTTAAGATAGCCTTCTGCTTGCAGCACTCTCACTCTCACCAAATTAGCTATTACGTGAAATCCCCCTGGGTTTAAAGCACTTGTTTCGCGGATTCGCGTACAACCCATATTAACTATGCACTTTCTGCTATTCCTCTTGTGACTGTCCCTGGTTCTTCCTTCTTTGCGGAGAGTATGATGCATTTTATTTTAGCCCAATCGATGCGTGCAAATACTGGGATAACACAGCCCACACATCTGCGGTGGAGGCTGTTTTCAAAATTGAGTTTAGGGATCAATACTAAGTCGAAATGCTCCAAATTGCACGGATTCGCCAAATTCGAGCCTTGGGCTCCCACGCCCCTTTCCTGACTGATTAACGCACTCACAGGCTATAGCTGTGTGTCTATCCTTCCTGCCTCTCAAAACAGGATGTTTTCATCCAGTGTATTTGGCTTTCCCTAAAGATCACTCCGGTTTGCTTGGAAAAACACGACCCCAAAACGTGTGGTGTTAAACCCTTGTCAATGGCTTCCATGTGGGTCTCTCGGTCTCTTCACACGTCGATTGCTGTCTGCCACCACCCCCCTTTATTTTCCTAGGACCTAACAGTAGCACCTAAAAGTGCCATAGTGGGTGCTCCGAAAACGTTTGCCCAATTTAAATATTTTATTGGCGAGGGAGTAACCACTACTTGTCTCCTAGAATGACATTTAGAGCTGAACTGTTTGGGTAGGAGCACATCCAGCTCTCTATTCTTTTGCAGCCCTCAGCTGCGAGTAGACTGGTGTCTAACTGGGGGGAAGGGCAGTGGTTGTCCTCTTGTTGCAAGGGACTACTTTTAAGGCCAAAGAGGAGGTGGTGAGGGGAGTTAATTCGAGCTGATATATCTGTGTATATGTGCCTGCGTGTGGAGTCTTAGTATCTATTAAGGAAATACCTCAAGAATCTTGGATGTTGAAGTAACCTTGTTCTTTAGCTCCTGCTGCCTAGGTCTCCCTTCAGGTTAGAGAACTGGAAGATAGAAAACACTGGAGAGAGAGAGTGGCAGGCAGCCTTGAAGCTCTGCAGTAAGATCCAGTTATTCATCTAATCAGTGTATGTTTGACGCTTTTGGGATGGAAAAGGCTTAGTAGTCAATCGACTTAGACCCTAAAATATTGCCAGTCTAGCAAAGAGCAACTGCTCACAGGTCTGCAAAGGCCCTCCCCAACCCAGCTGTATGTAAGGAAGGGGAGGAAGCAGAAGGGAAACCATATGAGTGGCCTGCCTTTTTCCTCAAGCCACTAAAAAACAAACAAACAAACAAAGTCAGAATTCTCCTGAAGACTGGGCTATTGGAAAAGCACATGTAGGGCACCGGAAGGCTGGAATACTATTTCCATTGTTAGTGATTGCCTTCTTTAAGATCAGTTTGTTAGCTCTAGGAAAAACACAATACTTGTGATAAGTGATGAGCAGTAGAAAGGAAAACCACTATGGAAGAGAGCCTGTGTGGGAGTTTAGGCAGCTGCCCTTCCCCTTTCCTATGAAAGTTAGATATGACACAAATTTATAAGAGATCCTTAGGCTAAAAGTTGGTCAGTAGGCCTTTGGATCTCTGAAATGATCTGAAAGAGCCTAGATTCTTGAATGTCTCAAGAATAAAGGCAGATTTTACTTTCATTCCCCTCAAGTCACTCTTTCTCTTTTTTTCCTCCCTTCAAATGAAATCCTGATTGTCATTGGTGCAAATATAAAAAATCATTTTTCTTCCTCTATGTTGGGTCCAAATATGCAGACCAATAGATGGATAAGCTTTGAGATGTCTTATTATTACATTCATCAAATTAAGACCTGCAGGATATAGTAGGAATTGCCATGAATATTTTATTTACCTTTCTTCTCTTTTCCCCTTATTTTCCTTTTTTTTTCTCTTTTCTCACTCTCTCAGCTTCTCTCCTTTCTCTCCCTCTACCTAACCCTTGCACCCAGGTAAAGGTTACATTGGGAAATAACTATCTCCAGAGTTGGAAAGGGGGGAAGAGTGGGAACTTAATACTAAGAGAGGCAGTCTGGGATCCTCCAGTGATCCTGAGCTTCCTTGCAAGGGTGAAGGGCCAGGGCTTCTCAGCCTCTTGTCCTGTATGTGTGGAGCTATTCTGGTTAGACTACAAAAAACAGTGTGTATCTCGAGACCAGGAGAGCTCCACTCCATAAACACATGGCTATGGTTTTAACATGGAGTGCACTGCCAGATGCAAATATACAGAGATGCTTTTAATTTTATTCCAAGTGTTATACA
The DNA here is from genome assembly GCF_045843805.1 of Urocitellus parryii. Taxonomy (NCBI): domain Eukaryota; kingdom Metazoa; phylum Chordata; class Mammalia; order Rodentia; family Sciuridae; genus Urocitellus; species Urocitellus parryii. Next base: position 63,282,525 of record NC_135539.1, on the reverse strand, counting down.
TCATGTGGCAAATTGGTCTTCAGAAAGCTAATTTTTACTTTTTTTTCTGTTAATAATAAAGACTTAAACATTTATGATTGAAAATTAAAAAGAGTAAGCATCAACTACCAGTGTTTCTTATCTGATTTTAAAAAGGGAGGTGGTACTCTTTTTTTTTTCCTAAAAAAGGAAGTTTTGTTCTTGTTGTTTCTGTTTTGTTTGCTTTTTGCAGGTGCTGGAGATGGACCCCAGGACCTGGAGCATAGGAGACAAGTGCTCTACCACTGAGCTACAATCCTAGCTCCCTATAAAGACTTTTAAGTGGAAGAGCTTAGTTAATATTTGAATTGTCCAGTTCATATCATTTTAAGAAAATAATTAAAACACTTTAATCCTTGTATTGTTTTTATCCTTCGCATCTTTATGTGCCATAAACTTCAAAGTGAATTAGGAAATTAGTTGTATGTTCCTGCCATATTCTTTAGAGAAACTACTTCTGAAATAGCTATTTTCTCCAAAATATCAACATTTCCTATTGCTATATATATTTCACTCTGTGTTTGTAAGATTATAATTAAATAGGAGAAAACCAAACTTATTTTGTAGAACTTAAGTTGGAAGGAAATATTATTTATTTTGAAGACTTGGGTTACTAGGGTTTGTAAAAATCTTGTCCTCTAGCTGGTTTATCTGAATAGGATCTGATCCTATACACATGAGGGGTGCATATAATACCCTGACACAACAGAAGGATTTCTAGATGAATTGGAAGCATCCTGATTGTGAATTCCCTATCCTTTCCTGTTTGAACCATTACTTTAGTGTACACTACAAGGTTGATTTTAAATGTGATCTCCTTTTTTTTTTTTAAGTGCAGAAGTCATTATTAAAGAAAAGAAAAGCAGGAAATCTTTTATAAATACTGTTAGGACCATTGATCCCAGTTACCTGCTATAATGTGAATGGAATCATTATGGCTGTTCCCATTGACACGGTTTCCTCATTCAGGATCCTGGCCAAAGGAATAGCATGTCAATGTGTAAAATTCTAGCCAAAGATAAGCCATTACAATGGAAATCGCAATGTGCAAAGTCTCATTGAAGCCAATGAAATTGAGTGTAATATCCATACAGCATTCTCATCTGCTTGCTCCAGGATTTAGTATGCAGCTCTGCATTGAAATGAGATTATGCATATAAAACGCCAATGTAGAATACACTGCCCAATAAAACATTAGAGAGCAACTTAAAGCCGTATACATGGGCTTTACTTAAATTTGAACTTCATGTACAAAATAAACCACAGCACCATTAGAACACTAAATCTACAAAATGTCCTCACTCTGGTTTTTCATGCTTCTTTCTGTATGATTCCCCCACCCCCTCCTATCCAAACACAATTCTTTTAAGGGCACTCTTCAAATCATCTAACAATTCCCAAAGGGTATTCCAGGAGTCTCTTAAAGTGTCTTTCTAAATTAAAAGGCTCCAAACAATTTAAGTGTATTTTTGAACCAAAAATATCAGAAAGTATTTGGACTTGCAGACTTATGTGTATGTAAAAAGAAGAAAGGGACCAAAGAGAAAATGCCCCCACAATGGATTACAAGGTTATGGGACAGGTCACTAGGAAAGGGAAATAAAACTGAATGTTAGGTTGTGGCTTGTAAATTATGCACCTTTCAGGGAAAGGGGTTTAAGTTCTCTTCACTCAAGGGTTTTTTTTTTTTTTCTCCCCATCCATTTTGCTATTAATTCTTAACTCTTGGAAGGCAGTTCTTTAATGAGGTTGTTTGTGGCAGGTTAATTTTCTCCAATCTACTGAGCTTCTCATTTTCCCTTTTAAGTGCACTGCTGCCTAGAGCTTTCAGAATTTTCCATACCAGAAGAAAACAGAATAAAGGTGAAGTTGCCTGACTGGGCTGGGAATTAAAGGTGTTATGTGGACAGATAAATGGAGGGCCTGGACAGATGGGAGTGGGAGGGTAGAAGCCAGACTGAGTTGAGGGCAAGAGGGAAAGAATTCGGTCTTAGGAGAGCAATGACCCTAGGAGTGTAATATATTAAATATTGCAGCGATCGATTTCAATACCCCAAGTGGACACGGGAATAAAAATTCACCAACAAGCTGAAGTGATTAGGAATGCTTTGTTGTGAGGGAAAAAAATGTGATTTTCTTCAAATCCTTTTTGTTCAGGTTAGAAGAGGCCCAGACAATCCAAATGTAAGCCCTGGACTCCCAGTTTGGGATATAACCTGAAAGGTTAGTCATATCTCAATGGTACTTCTGCAGAGTGGAAAGATGAGCTTTGTACCAAGGAGGATTAAATATCAACCACAATTGTGAGTTGGTGACTCTAGAAGCTCCCCCCCCCCCCCCAAAGAGAAGAGGACATTTTGGAGAGGCCATGCATTTCCTATGCATTAGTCTTTGTTTCAGCACTGGGACAAAGCAGTGGCTTTTGCACAATTCTTCTTTCATTAAAAACCAGGAGAAAATGCACAGTATGGTATACAGAAGGTTGATTCACAGTAGTGGGACATAAAAACAGCCTTTGGTGCAATGTAGGGGAGAAAGATTTTTGAAGTGTCATTCTGGGGACAAAAGTATGAAACTGTCATATATATAGATGCAAATGTCTGCTATCACACATGATTTTGTTAGTGATTTCAAGAATTGGGTGGGATTTCTGCTCTTTTTCCCCTACCAAATCCAGTTCTTAGAGATTCATGCTATGAACTGTGTTCCTGAAGTCCAGGAATCTGTTTAGGGATTTGGGGTAGTCACTGTGGAGGCTGCTTGGAGCTGGGGAATTGTTTTCAGTCACAGCCTAATGGGCAAAGCCTGGGCTCTTCACACTGGGGACACCAAGTCTGCTGCTAGGGACACACTGCTGGATGCCTGGATGCAGCAGCAGCAGCTATTGCAGCTGCCTCCTCCTTCAGTGTGGCCGCTACAAATCTGAGAAAGAAATGCAGCATCATACAAAGGATTTCTTTAATGAGGAAGAGTTCCTTGGACTGACTTATGGGCTATGGCTGATTCTCAGGCTTCTCCTTCCTTCTAAGAAATCTTTTCTTACCTTAATATGCTTCTTTCTTTTCGAGCTGCCCCACACCCCCACTCCAACACACACATACTACTATTCTCTGTGATAACCCAGAGGGTGATTTCTATTTTACCCTGGTAAGGATGGACTCATTCAGGTTGAATTGTAGAGCTGGGCAAAAGCAAATACCTCAATGAACTCTCTCTCTGTGTGTCTCCTCTCCATGTATATATTCTCCCTTCTCTGCCATCAGTCATCTGGTCTTCTATTCATCATAATGATGGCTAGTTTCCACTTGCAGCATGGTCCTAAGGATCAGCCATATTTCTGTATGAGAATCTTTTTACCAGGGAATGGGCCAGGCAGGAGAAGGAACTCTAAGCCTTCCCATCTCTTTTAAATCTAATTCGGGCTGACCATGGCTGGGTTAAGGCTGAGATTGGTTGTGCAACAGAGCACTTAGGTTCCTGCAGCTTGAATCTCCCAGGCTTTCTGTGGAGTGATGAGTGGCTACAGGGAGGCTATTATGCCCTATAAAGCTGTTTATCTCCCTTAAGCTACATGGCTCTTTCCTCTCTTCAGGATGGGTCCAGTCAGGTACAAGAGTAAAAAATCACTCAAAAAAGTTACCTTGAGAAAATAGTTATTGAGACCAGTTATCTCTCTCCTTCAGTGTGGGAAAGGCTTAAGGGGACTTTGGATAAGAAAGGAATTGTTCCATTTTACTCCCATCCTCTGTGGCCATTTTTTATTCGGTATCTTCCTCCTCCTCCTCTTCTTCCTTCTCCATCACCTTTTTCTTGCTTGCTTGCTCTTAATTTTAAATCATGTCAAAAGAACATGCAGGTAGAAAGCACCAGTGGACCTGTACTATGGTTGAGGGCCTGCTGAAGCTGAAACAAGGACTGGTGGTGCCAGGGCAGGTGGGAGACTGCAGAGATTCTTGCTCTTGTGTGACTGATGGGGTAATCTGGAGAGAAAGAATCTCCTGGGGGAAAGACAGGTAGGTGGAGCCTCTGGGCCTCAGGTCATTGAGGAGCAGTTTCTGAGTCATGTGCCTAACCTGTGGGCTCCTGAAGGCCTTCCCTGGTGTAGGGTACCTGTTGCTTGAGGCTGTCTGAGGAACCTTTGGGTTCCTGGCCTATTGTAAGTCTTGGGGTTAGGTCTGGCTCCCCCCCCCGGGGGGGGGGGGCTTCTGGATTCACCTGTCATTATGCTTACTGCCCAGGGACCCTGACAAACTTTCACAATGTGGGTCTGAACAAGGGCGCTTAAGGTTCACTGATCTGTGTGTAGAACTTTGCAAAACTGCAAATAAGCGAGAAATTTTGTCTATTCTTGAGAAGGGAGATACAAGTTTGCACTCAACATGGAAGCATGAGAAAAAGAGGAGGGGAAAAACGTCTGACCAAAATCCCCACTGTAATCTCCAGAACAATTTCATTTCCTCTGCAGCACCCTGGCTACCCTAGCTCAGGCCTCAGAAAGGTCAGGGAGGAGATGGAGCTTAAAGAGCGGGGGTGGGGATGACAGAGAGAGAGGCTAGGCCTTTGGCTAGGTCACAGGTGAGGGCTGAGCTGTGTGATGCGGAGGGAACTGAATGGAAGGCTGCAGGACGGGGGGAGGGGTAGAGCCACGTCGTTCAGAAGGGTTCGGCGTTTTCCAAAGGGGTTTTTCTCAGGAATTCACACGGCCCGCCTCCGGGGCAGCTTGTTGGGCTCTCCCCCGCCCCTTCTGGCAGAGCTGGTCGCAGGGAGCTCGGGTTTCTGCCGAGGACCGGCGTTGCCAGGCCGCCCGCGCTCTGCCGGCTTGGCAAATAGGCCTTTCCCGCTTGCTGAGAAAGGGAAAAGCGCGTGGCCCGGGCCGTGCGGACAGCGAGTGTGTTCGTGTCGAGGGAGCCAGGTCGTCCTCCAGGAGCGGAACTGCGCCTTACCCCGGCGTAAACCTTGCCCGGCCGCTCCCTGGCGGAGAATAGGTTCTGGGGAAGTGGATCCTGGAATTGGCGGTCGACATCCCCAGAGGTGGCGCGGCTGCTGGGAACCCGCGGGTAGCAGCGAGAAGCAGGCCGCGGGGAAGCTCTGTGCCTCTCCTCCGAAGAGGAGCTTGGAAGTTTTGAACCCTTTACTTTAAAGTGATTGAGCATGTACCATTAGACAGCGGCTCCACCCTGTCCCAACCGCCGTCACCTTCCCTTGTCACTCTAAATATGCGTGTAGGACGCTCACAGCTCGCGGATGGTGCGTCTGGAGACGTGTGCTGCAAACGGGTGCATCCAGCGCCTGAGCTGCTGTCGCGATTTTGGATGAGTTCTGATGTTAGAACCCAGACCTAGAGGATTGGTTTCTGCTTTTTTTTGCCCCCAACCCTGGAGGTTAAAGTCGCTAGTGATAGCTTTTCCCTTGAAATCTGTCCCTCCAAGCCTGCCTCCCTTCAAGGAAGTCCTCGCAGGAGCCGGACTCCACACTGAGAGCCTGCGGGGAAATGAGGATAAAGGCTCAAGGCCTTCACGAATTGAGATGATTATTAATTTGGGCTGCTTGGAGCGAGTGTTCGACGCCTTCTGCTTTTGGAGTTGTCCCAGGAGCTGGGACCGAGGCTTGAATAACCCTGGGTTGCAACTGGGAAAAGCGAGATGAGGAGGCTCCCGGACTTATCTGAATGGCTTGGGTAAAGCTCCTGGGGCAAAGGTTCTCTCTTCTTCGTCTCCAAATAAATTCTTAACTAGTGTAGACTAAACACATTAGTATTATTAAATGTGTGAAGTAGAGGGAGTTGAAAGTGGGGGCATGCCAACTGGACACAGAACCCTCGATACTTCTCTGGTGACAAACTAGGGCACTTCCAACATGAAAATAGAAATGTAACATTCGACTGGATGAATTAATTTTTGACGGATTTACGGTATGATTTTCTTTCAGGCAGTATTCATTGGTTCTTTCGATCCATAGTGCAGCCCAAAGACAGAAATATAAACAAGCACTTTCTGCTTTGCGGAAGCCCCTTAACAGTATCTCCCAAAGAAAGATCAAGACACTTTGTGAATTTTCTCCAGATAATGCCTCATATTCCGAATGACTGATCAGAGAACTCCGGTATTGTTAAATAAAATGAGAGGAAGGCGAGTGACGTGGGAGTCGAACAATGGCATTTCTGAATCAGTTTGCTTGATTGACATTTGGGAGCTTCATGACCCCAGGGAATAGGACTCATTACGGTGAATACACCAAAACATCAACCAAGATTAGAACTCTAGATCCAGTTTTAATCCCATTTCAGTCTAAATTATAGTGGGAAAATATAAAATCCAAGAGAGAGAATTACTCCATCATATATTGACCTAAAGTTTTAATTGTAGTATGGGGGAAATAAAAGAGGAAAACTGATGTACGGAATAGCAATCAAGTAAAATACATGGATTCGATAGGGTAGGTACTAAGAAAAATTGTGTGGCACAAAACATCTCATATTTATTTGGGGGAGACATCTTACTGGAGGAATATGCAGAGAATCTTTTTTTTTTTTTAATGAATGAGATAAATTTCATAACCTCCTTCCACTGGTTAAAAAGTGAGAGTCATCAACAAATTGATGCTAAGAAAATCAGATACCTTAAAGCTAGAATCTAGATTTCATTATTGAGAAGACTTCTCTATTACTTGAGGAGGAATTTTTTTTTCTTACAATAGAAGATATGTTATCTTTAAATTTAACACAGGAAATTGTGAGAGTGATCTTCTATTTCTGTTGGAAAATGGGGAATTTGTTTCTTAAAGTCTGTTTTAACAACAGAAAGGTGTGAGACATTACGAGATAATATGGGCTGTGTGTTAATTGGGAGCCTAATCTATGGCAACTTCACTGCCCCCAAATTTTTGATACAACCTAACTTACCCTCAACTCTTAGAAACTTGAAAACTGAGTCTTAGGTTTTATGCATTAAACAGAATCAACAGACCCCAGAAAAACAAAGCTGTGGTAAAGATACTACAGTTATAGTCTCACATTTTTAAGTAGATAAATTACTGCAATGGTGAATGTAACAGGAAGATATGAAAATAGAGCAAATAAGTCATAAATAATGGAATAGAGTTGCTGCAAATATAGCTTCACAATCATTTAGTGGTAGATTTTAATGAGAAGCCTCTGTATTGCATGGGAACTGGGAGTCATAAGAATTATTTTTCAGCAAGGAGGAACTAAAATTAATTATTAGGAGCTCAGTAATCACCAAATAAACTCTGAGCTTTGAGGTTAAAAATAGACAACTATCTTCATGTTCAATTATACAGTATCAATTACTAATACAACGGATGTTTCAGCATCTCAGAGCGACTAGATACCATCTTCTATGGAGATATCTTGGTATTAATTAATGACTTCTTTATTCTCATTATTCACAAGGAAAAATAGGGGTCGTGTCACATTAAAATTAAGATTATCTTAGTTTATCTGGGCTCTTAAACAAAGATCACTCAAAGTAATTATATTTTGAATTAATAGAGGTAGGCAATTTATCTCTTTTTTTGGTTCAAAGACAGAAAAATAAAGATCAGAAATAAGCAAAGTTTCATTTTGAAGACAGGAAGAAGCAAACAAACATGTCTTGACTTTTGCAATATTTCCCTTGCTAAAGGGGGAATGAGGGAACTGTAAAAGACGTGACTTTGCAAAGTCAAGTCCTTTTTAAAGGACTTGGATCGAAATTCTTGCTATGCAACAAGGATTCAAGTTTGATTAATTTTCTGCAAGCGACGTGACAGCGGTGTTTTAAAAGATTAATTAAAATTGAAGTGATACGGAGCAGGAATTCAACCTGCAGAGGCGTCCCTGGCGCCTTGGGGGGCTTTGCAAGCTAGTCCCAAGTCCGGACTATGGGCTTTCCCGAGCCTGGGACGCAATTCTCCGTCTCCTGGAGAGGAACGCGGAATTTGGCAGGGCGCCCGTCTGGCCGCCTGGCATCCCGAGCTGGCCGACAGCTCTCGGGGGTGGGGACAGGGTGTGTCCCCGGGAACCCGCGGCCGAGAGAATTGCTAACGCGGTTCTGGACTGTCAGTGAGGACAAGGGTCACGCCAGAGGCCGGAGGGGACTCCAGGCAGCCTGGAGGTGATGGCCCCGGGACTGGCCCCCTACTCCTGGGGGAGGGAGGCACCTACTTTATGACCCCCTTGTGCCGAGCCCCCTTCACTGTCGCGAGCATGCAGGAGTGCGTGGATTACACTCTGCGGAAGCGCGTCTACGGAGTGGAGGACAGGGAGGGCTCAGCTGGGGTCTGCTGCTGCAGTGCCCAGAGCGTGGGCCTAGACCAGCAGTCCTGCCTCCTGAACTCGGACCCGGGACACCAAGCGGCCCTTTAAAGTGTTGCCGCCCGGGCCACGTCCTCCCTCCTCCGTGCTCGCTTTCCCGCCCCAGCTCCTCCCTTCCCCCGAATCCCCGTGCCCTCGCTTCACTCCGCGACACCTTCATCCCAGTAAGAAATTAAGCTGAACACAATTGTAACTGTACTCAGGAAGATACAATCGCAGGAGCCCTCGGGGTCGCGCGCGGCGGAGAGGCGACGCGGGTGGCGCCCATGAGGGTGGGTTTTGGGGAAGGAGACCGCGTTCGTTTGCAATTAGCCTCCCCAGGGCGCGAGCTAGTGTTCCCTTCTTTCCAACTGGAGGGTGGTGGTGGTGGTTTTAGGTCCCTACTGTGAGAGGCCGCGTCGCACCTCGTTGCTGGTGGGGGCGCGGCCCAGGCGGCCTCCCCTCTGGGGCTGCCCCTCCGACCCGAGGCGGCGCGGGGAAAGCCCTTCCTCTGCAGCGGGTCCCAGGGGTTGGGGACTAAAGGGGTCCTGGGGGGGGGGATTCTCCGCGCCAAAAAGACTACGTGGTTTCTCCACCCCCTTTCCCACCCTCATCCCGGAGACCTCGGATGTGCCAAAGTGGGCAGGGAGGCGGGAATGCCGGCGGTGCAGGCTTAGGAGCGAGAGCTTAGGGTGTCCGCCCGAGTGAGAAAGGAAGCAAGGAGACGCGAGAGAACGGGAGGTGGAGATAAAGGGACGCCGCTGGGGAGGGCTGGGGGTTGGAAGTGAGGCGACAGTTCCTTCCTATAAGAGTGGCGCAGGGGGATCTCTTCCCCGGGGAACCCCCACCCAGCACCTCCCAACCTCTAGAACAAAGGGTCTGGGAAGCACGGTCGGGGTCGGGGAACCGAGGTGGAGGGAGGCGGGAAGGCAGGCGGTGGGGGCAGGGGAGAGCGCCTCCCCACATTTCCTCTCGCGGCCGAATGTGGAAAGCTCTCTCCGGCAAACGCCTCGCTGAGGTCGCTTCTAAATCCGGGAGGGCTCGGGTTCCTTACCTAACGGCTGCACTCGCGCCCTTCCTCCCCCAGCGTCCCCACCCCCTCCGGGAACCGCGGCCCGGGATCTGGCAGGCCAGCGGCGTAGGGCTGCGCGGGAGGAACCGCGGGGCAGCAGCGCCCCCTGCAGGTGCGGGGCGCCTTCGCAGCCGCCGCGCCGCCCCGACTCTTAAGGTGGAATTGGCCTCATTCCCCTCCCGCGCTTGTGGTTTTGGGGGCCCGCAGCTGGTAGCCCTGGCACTACCTGATACTTGTCTCCTTTGCTAAGCGGGACCGACACTCCAGAACGGTTGGAGAGTCTGCTGATTCCTGCTATTTCCTGATCCCATGGCCCCACTACCTGAAGGATGCTCTGCTTTCTGGACAATCAGGAATAATTACCTGCGGGTATAAGAGGTTACGTAAGTCCCGCGTCTGGGCGGAAAGACCAGAATGGCGTTTATATAACACACACACACACACACACAAAAACTTTTACTTTTGTTTATTAAAAGCGGAAGGCCAGTAGGAAAGGGTCGCCAAGGGTTGATATGTTCATGGGTCTCTCGGATTAAAAGTGTTCAGGATGAAACTGGAGGGTTCTGGAATCTCCTCTAGCACTCACACCCCACAAACTCCGGACAGGTGTGGATACTAGAGGCTGGGACCAGCCGCAGAACAGCGGAAGAACCTCTAGTGCACCTCAGCTTCAGCGCGCTCTCGCCCGGATGCTTTGTTTATTGACGAGACCAGGGAACGTGGGGAAGATCGAAGAGCAGTTTTTCTTTTTTCTTTTATGTTTTTCTTGAACGGAATGGTATGTACATGTGAACTCATCGTCTCTTGGAAGTATCTTCAGCGAACTCCAGATTCTTGGAAAAAACCTATGAGCCCTGGGCAGGAAAGAATTAAGCTAATACAGGTTATGGTGCTGTCTCTGCTTTAAATTCGGTTCCTTTGGTCTTTCCTTCGCATCCAGGAGAGTGCGGCCCCCGGCTGCCCGGAGACTCGCGCACACCCAAGACCCAGAGGCGCAGAGGAGAGCAAGGGTGCGAGGGCTGAAAGGAAGGGAGCCAGACTGCCGGCCCTGGGCGCGCAATACTTTCACCGTGGGAACTACCCCCTCCCCTGCGTGTGCTGTTGGGCTCCGCCCCAACGGGCTCCTGTCTGAGCGACCCACCGGGTGGTTCCCGCTTGGGGTAAGCTGAATCCGCGGGTTAGGCTCCTGCGGGAAAGCTCGCCTGGGCAGGTGCCGTGGGGTCAGATTCGCCCGGGGGGTTGCAAACCGCAAACGAAAGTCAAGAAGGATGAGGGCTTTCCGTCTAATCCGTTTTACACTGTGAAAACCGCAGACTGTCGCCCAGGCGGCCACTTTTTAATTGGGAAGCAAATAGACGAAAAACCAAAACAAACGCGCAAGAAGACTTTCTTTAGGCTTTACCTTCTCAATAAAAAAAGATCACTTTCTGGTAAAGAGGAAAACTGATCTGCGCTCACTATTGCTCTGGGGATCTGGACACTCAGGAAGCGCGACTGCGATCCCCGCGCGTGGAGCAACTCAGACTGTATCCCTCGCACCATGCTCCTCCAGCTTCTCCTTGTGTCGTTCTCCACTGGCCTCCCGCCTCTCCGCGGGTCCCGCCGAGGCCCTAGGCTCTCTGCAAGCCCTATCTCGCGCTTTCCTGTTGGGGCTGAAGGGCAAATATGAGCGTTGGGATGTTGGGGTTCCCAGTGTATTGAGTTATTCTCAAATCCAGATTCCTACTGAGTTCGGGGCACGTGTTTTGGAACTGTTTCGGAGAACTTCAGGCAGACCAGCAGAAATTATTGCAGACGCATTTCTAATCTCACAGTTTTTCTTGGGAGAAAACTGAAGTTGCTAGGTGCATCCAGCAGCGCCCAGGCAAATTCCTTTTACCGCGCCCCCTGCCAGGGGTGCCCTGAGAAGTCTGCAAAGAAGCGAGGATAGCTGTAAGGGGTAGAGGTGGGGAACTCTGTGAACCGGTAGGCTGAATCCCGGAATGGTGGTACTCACTTTCCCATGTTCATGTATTAAGGTCCCTACGTAGGGGGAAAAATGTTTTTGTCAAACTTGTGATCATAGAGATGGAAAGGTAAGGAAGGCAAAAGAAGGACGGAATAAAGAACTTTATTTTTTTTAAAGTAAAAAAATAAAGTGGGAAGGCCCTACTTCTTTGTTCTTTGAAAGCTGGAGCACTTTCAAAATCAAAATGTAAAGAGAGGCAGTCAGTGTTGGATCAAGTTTATGCAGTTGAGAGAATTTGCTCATTAATTAATTTTTAAAGCATTTATTTGATGGATTGAATAAAGTTTTTAGAAGGTTCTTTCTCACTCAACCCCTGTTTGAAGTTCACCTAATTTTGATTTAAAGCAGATTTGAGATCAAAATTTTAGAAGAGAGAATGTGCAATCTACATCTGTATATAGATGTGCATGCAACAGGGTTTATAGTTCTGTTTCTAAGAGGAGATTTTATAGTAAATTATACATGATGGCTGATTTTTTTCTAGTATTGTAATTGTCTCTGGAGAGGAGTCCTGAGTTCTCTCCATTTCCCATTAATAAAGCTGCTAAGAGAGATAGCAGGCAATTGTGGCTCCCCCCCATCCACTTTCTCTTTGGCTGCTTGTTTTCTCACATATGAACACACATATAGCATACACATCGTGGGTTAACTTTAAAAAATCTGCATGTAATGTACAATCTGTCAATCTGGAACCATGTTTTAAGTTTTCACAGAAGTTGAGGAAACTGTTGAGGGCCTACTTTGTTCTTCCCCATATGTATGCTTTATCAAGGAAGGATCTTTGGTAAATTGACCATGTTTGCTCTGAATTTATTTCTTTGTGATTAAGTAGAAAATATCTGTTGAACTATCTAAATAGCACTTTTTAATAAAAATATTAAAATATATAAAAGCGAGCCATATCTATTCCAATAGTTCGAAATAATGGCTTCTCATTTGCAGTCATGTTTTGGAAAAGTGATTTCATATTAATTGAAAATAACTGAACAGTGCATGCATTCCATAGAGAGCCACATTCACTTCACTGTAACACTGATAACTAAACCTATGTGGTTCAAATGACTTAAGTAATGCTTAATGAAGAAGCAGTTGGAAAATTAGGAACTGTGCAATTATTTGTGTATTTTTTGACTTTTCATGATTTTTAGTTAAATCTGATTTTTATGTGTGTGTGGGGAAAGAACTAATACAAGAATCCTTAAGTGGTCTTGTAACATATTATGTGATTGTTTAAAAAAAAAGTATCGCCAAAAGATAATTTACTAAAACTATATGAATATGACTATAACTATTAATCCTTTCTTTCCAGTGGTTATTTTCTCTCTCAAATGTCAAGACATGTAGGACTTTAGAACACACGCTTTAATTTGTTCTGAGGCTAGGAAAACTGATTCTGGTTTTCTCAGAATGTCACAGTTATCAAGGGATGCCAAACATTAGATAAGCATCATCTTACCTATCACATTATTGTTTACATGAAAATATGCAAGAACATTGTATTTGCTCCAGAAGCTTGAAAGTACAATAGAATTTCAAATGCTGAAAATATGATTCTGGTTGACAAAATCTTAGAAGTGGCCGAGGTATGTCTTTTTGAGATGACTTTAAGAACAACTGACTTTAATAATATCAGAAAGGAAGGAAAGAGTTCAATGGAAGGCAAGATGTGATGAATGAACACAGGGAACAATGAAGCTATTGACAAAACACACAAACTTTTAGAATTCTACCTAAATTATTATTTTTCTTTCCATGTGCATCAGTGTTCATCTGATGCAGGGTAATAAAAATGTGAATGATAGGTAATGGCTTGCGACTGGACTGTGATTGTTAGAGTGGGTAGGTAAATGAGCTGAATTATTGTTCCTGTTTAAGGAAGATCATTGGTCCAAATGGATAAAGTTTATACAAAATTAAGGCCACAAAGGAAAGAAGACTAAAAAAAGAAAAAGGTAAATTCCAAAATTAAGAAATTGTTTGTTTTCTATTTTAGATTTGACTCTAGTCAATTGTTCCTGCTAGCTATTTAGATGAAATAAATGGAATATTGCTTAATAGGCAGAGGCGCTGATGCAATTTCCTCTTAAAGGATCTGATTCCTAGCATCCAAAGGAAACGAATTCAAGTTAGTATTAGAACTTGAATTTGTTCTGCCAGAGTGAAAATTGGTTCCATTAGGCGTCAGTCACAGAACTCTTCCAGACCTGGCTGAGCTGTAGATATGATACATCCAACTAGCTGAAACAATAAAGTCTTAAGTAATGTTTGATGTGCTTTGGGAAACCAACCAGGGGTTTTTAATTTTTTTAAATGAAAGTTTTCTAATTTTATAGTCCTCGTAAAGTCTAATTAAGGTCATCTAGGCAAGTGAAAACCTAAGCAGTGACTCTTTGGAGATAACATAAGAATAACTTAAAGTAAGAAATATTCATTTGTGTGCCGTCTTTCACAAGGATTCTTTTCTGAGCATTTTGTTCTTACTCACTTGCGCATACTTCCTCTTTGCTGTAGATTGTAGTTTTTTGGGGAACCTCCTGGAAGAAATAATGTATCAGACAGATATGCTACCAAAAGCTTAAAAATTAGTGTCTGACTATATAAATAGAAATCTAAACAACAACCACAAAAAAAGAAAATCAGCTTTACCTTAGATGAACTATACCCAACATACGAAGAGAAATGAGAAAAATATGCACATCATCCAAAAGCTCATTATTTATTAAATGTAGGAGGGTTTCAAGTAAATTTGCTTCATAATACACAAGTAGATCTATATACATAACACACAAAATCTATAAGTAATACACATGTAGATCAAAACATACTGATTTTTTATAAATTAAATGGAATGAATTAATTGGAAACTCTGGCATGTTCCTTCTATAAAAATATTTAATAGCTTTCATGAAATAATTGTATATTATAAGAATTTAAAAATCACTAATGAGAAATAGAATATTTGACTCAATGAAAAAATAAAATAATTTAAAATTCTCCTTAATTTATTCTGGAAATTAGTTTTCTGTATTCTTTTATTTTTCCCCCTCCTTTCAGGGCTGAGGATTAAACCAGGGGCACTACCAATGAGCTGTATTACTCCCTGTTCCTTTTTTAAAAAGTATTTTTTAAAAAAAGTATTTATTTTTTAGTTGTAGTTGGACACAATACCTTTATTTTATTTATTTATTTTTATGTAGTGCTGAGGATCAAACTCAGGGCCTAGCATATGCTAGGCTAGTGTTCTACTGCTGAGCCACAACCTCAGCCCCCCCCCACCTTTTTTATTTTTGATACAGGGTCTTGCTAAGTTGTACAGTCTGTCCTTGAATTTGTGATCCTCTTACCTCAGCCTTCCCAGTAGCTGAGATTACAGGTGTGCACAGTGGGCTTGGTTTATGTTATTCTTTTGAGTAGAAAATTTGTAAACTTACTATTTTGGCATCAATTTCTCCTAATATATGTTTTGTTTTATTCTTTCTGGAGAGATGTTATCATCTAAATTAATAGTACCAAATATAGTAATCACAAAATCTCAGAGGTAATCATTTGACATGGATAGTAATTCAAATCTAGAAGTTATGGATAATCCAGAAAACTTACTTCAATTGTTTTCTTAATCATTTCTTATTCTGGATTCATCTTTTTGACTTTTTTTGTTTGTACAATGACAGATACCAGTATTTTAAAAAAAATATTTTTTTAGTTATACATGGACACAATTTTGTTTGTTTATTTTTATGTAGTACTGAGGATCAAACCCAGTGCCTCACACATTAGAGGCAAGCTTTCTGCCACTGAGCCCCAGCCCCAGCCCAGATACCAATATTTTTAATACTTGTAAAAAAAAAAAAAAAAAGCCAGGTGCACATGCCTGTAATCTCAGGTGCCTAGGAGACTGAGGCAGGGTAATTGTAAGGTCAAGGCCAGCCTGAGCAATTTAGCAAGACCCTGTCTCAAAATAAAAGTTAAAAAAAAAAAAAAAAGGGCTGGAAGGACTGGGAGCTGGGCGTGGTGGTGGCACATGCCTGTAATTTTAGCATCTTGGGAGGATGAGGCAAGGAGGATCATTAGTTCAAAGCCAGCCTCAGCAAAAGTGAGGTGCTAAGCAACTCAGTGAGACTCTGTCTCTACATAAAATACAAAATAGGGCTGGGGATGTGGCTCAGTAGTTGAATGCCCCTGAGTTTAATCTCTGGTACCAAAAAAAAAAAAAAAAAAAAAAAAAAGAAAGAAAAAGAAAAAAAGGAGTAGCTTAGAGGTATAATGTTTGCTTAGTACATGGGAGGCCCTGGGTACCCTAGTACCATGGGGGTCAAGGGAAGGAAGCAGTTTGCATTTCTTTCACTGAAAAAAACAAATTGAGGAATATTCTTTAGATTAAATTTATTTATTTACTTTTAGTTCTGGCTCAAATATGTGTGTGTGTGTGTGTGTGTGTGTGTGTGTGTATGATAGATATATATAATATAAATTTTAAAAAGCTCCTTTAAAGTTGATGCTCACCTGGATTATTAAAAGTAGTTCCACAGACCTTACCAGAAGTTGACTGTCAGAGTCAAGTTCTTCCCAGTTTTCTTTCCAGGCTCCATTCAAAGGAGATGGCTTTGCCCTGTGGGAGTCATGCTCTTCCCAACAAGTGTGGAAAAAATGCAACAGGCAGTTCCAAGAGTATTGCCTTTGACAGCTTGTCTCAGGGGACTTAACATTCTAGGTGGCATGTAGCCAACATGAGTAGGAAACTTAGGTAACTGCCAAGCTACTACTGAAGAAAGCACTGCCACAGCTAACTAGAAAGGGGGAAAGAAAATTTCTCTGAGTCTGCAATCCCAGCTACCTCGGGGGCTGAGGCAGGAGGATTGTGAGTTAAACAAACTAGAAACTGAATGGCCAGTGGTGAGGTAAATTACTCTTGATGTGTGTATGTGTCCTGGAAAGTCAGCACCTGTAGACTTTTTTAAAAAAATATTTATTTATTTGTTTTCAGTTA
Organism: Urocitellus parryii; assembly: GCF_045843805.1. Lineage (NCBI taxonomy): Eukaryota > Metazoa > Chordata > Mammalia > Rodentia > Sciuridae > Urocitellus > Urocitellus parryii. The sequence continues at coordinate 63,266,147 of NC_135539.1, read as the reverse complement.
TAGGTGAACACAATACCATTATTATTATTATTATTATTATTATTATTATTATTATTATTATTATTTTATGTGGTGCTGAGGATCGAACCCAGTGCCTCATGTATGCTAGGCGAGAGCTCTACCTCTGAGCCACAACCCCAGCCTACTTGTAGACTTTTATAACAGTCTTATAATTTGAGAATAGCTTTGAATTATATCACTAAAGTCTGGAGGTTTAGCTCAGTGGTAGAGTGCTTGCCTAGCATGCTTGAGCCCTGGGCTTGATTCCTATTATGCCTGAATAAATTAAAAAAAAAATAAACAAATGTATCATCAATTATGCCAACATCAGACTGAACTATATAAATAATATAATGCCTTACAATTGTTTTGATGTCCCCCAGATCTTTTTTTTTTTTTTTTTTTTTTTTTTTTTAAAGAAAGAGTGAGAGAGAGAGAGGGGGACAGAGAGAGAGAGAGAGAATTTTAATATTTATTTATTTTTTCTTAGTTCTCGGCGGACACAACATCTTTGTTGGTATGTGGTGCTGAGGATCGAACCCGGGCCGCACGCATGTCAGGCGAGCGCGCTACCGCTTGAGCCACATCCCCAGACCCGTCCCCCAGATCTTGATATTCCAGAATGCATAACCCTTTTGCAATGTGACTTTGTTGCTTCTTTCATTCAGAAGTGGAATCTATTTTCTACCCACTGGAATGTGGGTTGGTCTTGAGATTTGCTTTGACTAATGGGATAAAGTGGAAGTGAGGCACAGTTCCAGAATTTAGGCTTTTGGAAGCTTTATAGCTTCCAATTTTGTCCTCTTGAAATGCCCTGCCCCAAAGAAGTTTTGGGATGAAGGATCACATGGAGACAGGACCCAGTCCTCAACATACCCACTAACTGAAGGTAGCTACATGAATAAGCCCCACAGAATAAAGCAGAAGAACCACATAGCAACAGAATCATGAGATATATGACTTTTTTTTGCTAAGCTTCTAAGTGGGTGATGTTGCCCAGGCTGGCTTTGAACTCTGGATTCTCCTGCATCAGCTTCCTGAGTGATATCCTGGGTTTTTATACATAGTGATTTCAACTTTCCCAGCAGCAAGAGAAGGCAAGACTCAATGCATTTTTATTTTCTAATCACCTGTGCAAGTATTCTGTGGCCAAAGCCAGATTAAAAGAGTATAAAAAAGGACTTAAATCTCTGTTACAAGAAGTTGCAAAATCACATAGCAAAGGAACATATATAGAGCAATAAGAAGAATATGTTACCATTTTTTTTTTGCAGTACATTGCAGTGTACACTATGGCTACAAATTATATTTTCCCACATGTGAAATAGGCTGATTCACGTTCTAAGTCCCTCAAAACTCTCATGACAATTATCGCATCAGACTTGATATTCATTATCTTTTTTTCTGCTGTGCTGCATGGTAGGCAAATGCTCTACCACTGAGCTATACCTCCAGCTCCTCATCTTTTTTTTTTTTTTTTTTTTAAAGCTTTTGTTAGTGCATTATACTTGGGGTTCATTTCTACATAATCATACATGCACGGAATTTAATTGTCTCCATTTTAGTCCCCAGTGCTTCCTTTTTCCTCTCTTCTCCTCCCTCTTCCTATTCCCCTTTCTCTACTTGTCTTCTTTCTATTTATTTACTGTTTTTAAAATTGTTGCCTTATAGATCTACATTAAGGTGAAATTCACTGTGGTATATTTATCCATGTACATAGTGTAATTTTTCAAATTCATTTTGCACGTCCTCTCTTTTCTTGTCTCTCCTTCCTCCCCCGTCACATCTCTACTAATTTTCTTTCTATTTTCATGAGATTCGACTCCCCATCTTTTTTTCCCCTTATTTTGCTCTAGCTTCCGCATAAGAGAGGAAACATTGAACCCTGACTTTCTGGGTCTGCCTTATTTCACTGAGCACGATGTTCTCCAGTTCCACCCATTTACCAGCAAGTGCCATACATTAATTCTTCTTTATGGCTAAGTAAAACTATATATATATATATATATATATATATATATATATATATATATATATATATATACCACATTTTAAAATTCATTAATCTGTTAATGGGTGGGGTGCCTGGACTGGTTCCATAACTTGGCAATTGTGAGTTGTACTGCTATAAACATTGATGTGCCTGTATAACTATAGTGTGCTGATTTTAGTTCCTTTGGATAAATATTGAGGAGTGGGACAGCTAGCTTATATGGTGTTTCTAGTTACAGTCTTTTGAAGAATATCCATACTGCTTTCCAAAGTGGTTGTAATAATTTGTAGTCCTACCAATGATATCATGAGTGTACCTCCCCCCCACCATCCTCTCCAGAATTTATCATGATTTATATTTGTGTATATATATATATATATATATATATATATATATATATATATATATATATTTGTATTGGAGATTGAACCCACTGAGTCACTTCCCAGCCCTATTTTGTATTTTATTTAGAGACAGGGTCTCACTGAGTTGCTAAGCACTTGACCATTGCTAAGGCTGGCTTTGATCTAGCAATCCTCCAGCCTCAGCCTTCCAAGCCTCTGGGATTACAGGCATGGACATAGAGCCTGGCTATGATTTGTATTCTTGGTGATTGCAATTCTAACTGGTGTGAGACTCTTATGATATGCATCAGATATAAATTGGCCAAGTCTCTTGTGTATCCCTATACTATTTTTTTTTTACATTGTAGAAAAACACATATCACACAAAAACTACCCTTTTGGCTATTTTCAAATGTTCAATTCAGTGTCAGTAAGTACATTCACATTGCTGTGCAACCATCATCACCACCCGTCACCAGAACACTTTTCATCTTGCAAAATTAAAATTCTGTTCCCATTAGATAATACTTCCCCATTCTTCTACCTTGCATTTGACTGTTATAACTACTTCATATGGGTGGAATCAAATAGTACTTGTCCTTTTGTTACGGGCTTATTTCACTTGGGATGATGTCTTCAAAGCTCATCCATGTCAAAATTTCTTTCCCTTTTACTGTTGAATAATATTCCATTGTATGTTCATATCACATTTTGTTTATCCATTTACCAATTGGTGGACACTTGGGTTGTTTCTACTTTTTTACTACTGTAAATAATGCTGCTATGAACATAAGTGTACAGATACCTATTTGGATTCCTGCTTTTAATTCTTTTGTGTATTTGTCCAGAAGTGGAATTGCTGGGCTGTATGGTAATTCTTTCTTTCTTTCTTTTCTTTTCTTTTCTTTTTTTTTTTTTACTAGGAATTAAACTCAGGGGCACTTTGCCACTGAGCTACATCCCCAGCCCTTTTTATTTTGAGACAGGGTCTTGCTAAATTGCTTATGCCCTTGTTAAGTTGCAGAGGGTGTCCTTGAACTTGCGATCCTCTTGCCTCAGTTCCCCTATCCCTTTGCCGGGATTATAGGCAGTGCCACTGTGCCTTGTGGGTGTGTTTTTTAATTAGAGCCTGGTTCTGCTCTGTTGGGGTGGTTCTGTATACATTATTCTTTGGGGCTCTTAGCTATACTCTTAGGGATTTGGGCTGTACTTTATCTTCTTTTCCATAAAATAATAAAATAAAAAGCATTTGTGTTTATAGTTGAGTAGGTTGCTCAGCTTGCTTTCTACCCACAGAAACTTGGTGTCTAGAGGTCTACTTGAAATTTGGACAATCTTGTTCTTTTTAGGCTAAGCTGATATAGGTTCCTTATAGTACCTATGAGATGTCTATGTATGAGATTTATGGTCCACTTCATTAGACAAAGTCACATCCACAATTATTATTATTTCTTTTTCTTTTCTTTTGTAGAATGCCTTTATTATTATTTTTTTGTTTATTTTTATGAGGTGCTAAGGAATCTGGTGCCTCACACATGCTAGCCAAGTACTCTGCCACTGAGCTACATTCCCAGCCCCACAATTATTATGTCGTGGTACTGGGGACGGAACTCAGGGCCTTAAGGATTCAAGGCAAGTGTTCTAACACTGAGCAACATCTCAAGCCCAAAACTCATAATTGTTTTCAAGACAGACCTATGCTTTAAACTTATTCACAGTTATTTGGGGATTGATCTTCTTTGGGAATATATCCTAATGATTCCTAGAAGTTCTTTTTTCTCACTGAGGAGGTAAACTAGGCTCTGCCTTTAATATTTCTGAAGTCCTAGCCAAACATGATTTGGTTTTTACCCTGAGGCCATTCCTTACTCTGAGAACCTTCTGCTGGCTAAAACAGGACATGAAACAGTTTAATTTTCCATAATAATCAAGTCCTAGATTTTATTTCCTCTAAATTATTATTCTTTAAATTTACAAATAAACTTATATACAGGACTGGGGATATAGCTCAGTAGTAGAGTGCTTGCTCAGTGGGTACAAGGCTCGCTCTTTGATCCCTCACACAGAAAAAAAAAGTATGCAATTGTCCCTTGGTATTCGTGGTGGGATTTGTTCTAGGTCACTCCATGGACACCAAAATCTGTGGGTGCTCAAGTTTCTTATGTAAAATGGTGTAGTATTTGAGGATAACCCACACATATCCTTCTGTACACTTAAAAATATTATGAGATGGGGCTTTGCTATGTTGCCCAGGCTGACCCAGAAACCCTGGGCTCAATTGATCCTTCTGCTTCAGCTTCCCAAGCAGCTAGGACTGCAGGCAAACACCACCATGCCCAGCTTAGCCCGCATACTTTAAATCTTCCCTAGATTATTACTAACATAATGTAAAAGCTATGTAAATAGTTGCTGTATGATATTGTTTAGGGAATAACGACAAGAAAAAGGTCTATACATGTTCAGTACAGGTACAATTTGATTTTCAATTTAAAAAAGTTTTTTCTTTTGTACTGGGGATTGAACCCAGAGGTGCTTTATTACTGAGCTACATTCTAGTCCTTATTATTTTATTTTATTTTGAGACAGATCTTGCTAAGTTGTCCAGGACAGCTTCAAACTTGTGATCCTCCTTCCTCAGTCTCCTGTGTAGCTGATTACAGTTGTGTGCCACCACACCACCACACCCTGCTATTTATTTATTTATTTATTTATTTTTGGTAATGGGATTAAACCCAAGGCCCAGCACATGCTAGGCAAATGCTGTACATGGAGCTATAGCATCTTGCTGCTTTTTGAATATTTTTGATCCAAACATGGTTGAATATGAAGATGCAGAAACCATGGATATGGATGCCAGACTGTATATTTATCATGTATAACATGTTATTTTGAAATATGTATACATTGTGGAATAGCTAAATTGAGCTAATTAACATATGCATTACACCACGTACTTACTTTTTGTGGTAAGAGCACTTAAAATCAAGTTTAGCAACTTTCAAGAATGTAATACATGGCTATTAGCCCAGCATAGTGGCTTACACCTGTAACCCAGAGACTCAGAGGAGGCTGAAGTAGGAGGATCTCAAGTTCAAGGCCAGCCTCAGCATCTTAGTGAGGCCCTAAGCATCTCAGTGAGACCCTGTGTCAAAATGAAAAACAAAAGGGCTGGGGATGTGGCCTAAACACCCCTGGGTTCAATCCCTGGTATAAAAAAAATGTAATATATGGTTATTAACTATAATCTTTGTGTTGTACAATAGATCTCTTGAATTAATTCCTTTTAGTTAACTATAGTTCCCTCTAACTACAGTTAGCAAGTGATAAAGTACAGTTTTGCAGTACTTTATTATGTGAGCTAGGAGTCCAACTGGGGCTTTCAATATTATGCTTGGAAATCACCGTAGCTAAGTCCACAAGTTGATTAGGTATGTTTTCTATCTTCTCTATTACCACAGGTGACAGTGTTGCCAATTGTTTACTGCAGTATAATATGAATCATCATTTCCAGCCCGTGATAATTTTTCACTTTCCAACCTCTATAATGATTTGTTATCTGCTTTTCTAGCTTTGACTAACCGTTTCCTTTTTGTTTTTCCAACTTCTACCCAGTCCCCAAACCATGTATTTTTTTTTAATATTTATTTTTTAGTTGTAGTGGGACATAATACCTTTATTTTATTTATTTAGTTTTATGTGGTGCTGAGGATCAAACCCAGGGCTTCGAGTGTGCTAGGCAAGTGCTCTACGGTTAAGCCACAACCCCAGCCCCCAAAACATGTATTTTGACTTTTATTGTGCTTGTACTTCTCTCCCGAGGCGCTGGAGTGATGTAGACAATCTAGAGCTGCAGAAAAATCTGAGAGTCCAAGCACCATTCAGGTCCCTCACTGGGACCCCCAAAGGCAGAGGTCACGGGACTTTGGGAAGCTGTTGTCTCTGTGGGTCTGTACCCACACACCCAGTGGTTCGCCTTGGCCACCTGTTGGTCTTAGGGCTTATGACTGGGAAGACAGGGTGGATGCAGAGGGAAAGAGAAAGATGACCAGCTGGGACCCAAGAAGTATCTCGAGTCTGCTCACCATAGCTGATGGTGGACTCCTTAAGGATATTGGCTACTGCTTCACTTCTGGCTTGCAGATTCTCCTTAAGTTCCTCTTGGCCAAATTTAACTTGGAACCTACAGGGAAAAGGGTTCTGGGAATTGTAGTTAACCAAGCCAAGAATAGCACCATCCAGCACACACCCATACATTTTCTCATGCCTCCTGGAAAATGGTACCATTTTATTTGAGGTCTGTTGTGAGAGGCTATAGAAATACAGAAATCCAGGCATTTATGTGTATGTGGGGAGTGGAATGGAGGGCAGTTATGGTTCTGAAAATAAATAATGCTGTTATGGTTCTGAATATCGGTCCAGCTTGATTTTCTTTCTTTTCGTTTCCTTCTTGAAGTGCTGGGGCCTTGCAAATGATAGTCAAGCACTCTATCACTAAACCACATTCCCAACCCCCAATTTGATTTTCTGTTGGAAAATAGGATTCAGTCTTCTATACTTAGTGTCCAAGAATGACCTACACCTGTAGTTTCAAAGATATGGTTTCACATTTATTTCTGGGCCCACTGTCATCTACCTTGTGTCCTTGCCACTCCATTGAAATTGATCTCATTAAGGATACTAATAACCTCTTGGGTGCTAAATCCAATGAACACTTTTTGTTTTTTATCTTATTTAATCTTGGCAGGGGAGGGGTGTGAACAGACATTTCCTCCCTCACATTCTTTCTTTCTCTGGTTTCTAGAATGGTTTCTTCTTTAGGATTTCTTTTGTCTTGTCCATCCTTCAAATAACCATGTTATAATCATGTGTGGGACTCCCTCCTGTTCATTGGGTGCTGGAGCCAGCTCTCAGCATCTCACAAGACCAACTGGGTGCATCTCTTCACAACTCAGTGCTCAGTGATGACACATTGGTAGCTTGAAATGGGTGGGAGTGTTCCCACCACAGACATGGGCAAATGCTACAAATCAGGCCTCCTGTAGCTGGAGAGATGAATGTTAAACACTTAGCATATCATGCTTCTATTCTTGCTCTTCACACACTCCCTGAATAATCCACAGTTATAATCTCAAGCTTCATCTCTATATTGATGACTATCACATCTTTCATCTCCAGTTAAGATCTGTCTTTAGGCCCAGTTTTTCAAATACCTTCTGGTTTCGCTTGGCTGTTCCACAAACATATCATATTTCTTCTTAAAATTGCTCTTTCTTTTTAAAATTCTCTGTCTCCATGATTGGCACTGTCCCCGCCCTCTCTCTCACCCCTCATCTCCCTACTTCTCATTCAAACAATCTCAAATATGCTCAGTTAGGACTCCAATTCTTTTTTGAAACTCCTCTGCTCTTCTTCATACTCATTGCAACATCTCTGGTTCCAAGCTTCTCTTCCAGAGTATTGTAATTATTTTCTCTTGGTCTCACCTCCACACAATCAGCTCTCTATGCTATAGCTAGAATTATCTTTCAGAGGCAATAGGATCATGTCATTCCATTGTTTGAAACCCTGGAATAGCTCTCCACTGTTATTAGGATGAAGTCCATGGTGTACAGACTGTTTATGACAGGGCTTTTTCAGTCTCATGACTTATTACCACTTCCCCTGACATCTACTCCAGCCCTTTTCCACCAACATCTGGGGCTTTCAGTGTGCATGCTCTGTATTCAAAATGCTCTTGATCTGGGGACATAGCTCAGCAGTAGACTGCTTGCTTAGTGTGCTCACGAGGTACGGTGGTGCACACCTGTAATCCCAGTGAGTCAGGAGGCTGAAGCAGGAAGATTGCAAGTTTGAGGCCAGCTTCAGCAAATTAGCGAGACCAAGTCTCAAAAACCAAACCAACCAACCAACCAACCAACCAACCAACCAACCAAACAAACAAACAAACAAAAAAACCATAAAAATAAAAATAAAAAGGGCTGGGAGTGTGGCTCAGTGGTAAAGCTCCTTTGGGTTCAATCTCTAGTACCAAAACAAACAAACAAAAAATCCCACATGAAACACTTTGCTGCTTTATTGTTATCTTTTCCATTAATTCCATTCATCCTTTAACTTAGAACTTGCTTCTATAGAGCCCAGTGTAGTGGTGCATGCCTGTCATCCCAGCAACTCTGTAGGTAGAGGCGGGAGAATCACAAGTTTGAGGCCAGCCTCATCAACTTAGCAAGACCTTCAGCAACTTAGTCTCAAAATTAAAAATAAAAGGGCTGGGGTTGTAGCTCAGTGGTAAAGCATCTCTGGGTTCAATCCCCAGTGCAAGGAAAAAAAAATGTTTTTCTGTGAGGCAGAAAAAAATGCTAAGTGGCTACCAAATCATTTCATTTTCATTTGCGGGACACAGAAAAACTTAAATTACCCATCTCTCCTGATCTGTATGGGACCATGTTGCTAGTCCTGGAGAATAAAATATAAATCAAAGTAGTGTATGTTACTTCCAGGCCCAAACTATTGAGTATCCTATGTGACTGCTTTGAAGCTATGAGCTGGGGTGATGGCAAGGTGGAAGCAGCTTGGGTCTCCTGGACACTTCTGGAGGACAGAACCTAGAAATCTGCTAGGGCTGAACAAAAATATCAATATTTATTGTATTAAATCACTGACATGTAGGGATTATTTTACTAGCCACAATATATGACCTAGTTAGTGTAGTTTGGGAGTCTGTTTCTATATCTTTTGTAGATTTGGTTGGATACTTCTCTGTCCTTATTGCTGATACAAAATCACCACTATAGTCCAAAAATGTCTGTTTGCTTCTTTCTTTCATTCTTTTTTTTTTTTTTTTAATTGTCAATGGACCTTTATTTTATTTACTTATATGTGGTGCTGAGAATTGAACCCAGTGCCTCAGACATGCTAGGCAAGCACTCTACCACTGAGCCACCACCCAGCCCTTGTTTGCTTATTTCTGTCTGGCAGCTGTAAGTTTTTTGAGGCCAGGGATTCTATCTTGTTTACTGCTGTCTAACACAGCATTCTGCACAACTGTCACTGTTAGTTTACCACACAAATAAAGACACATCTCTTTTTTCCTTCCTTCCTCCCTCCCTCCCTCCCTCCCTCCCTCCCTCCCTCCCTCCCTCCCTTCCTTCCTTCCTTCCTTCCTTCCTTCCTTCCTTCCTTCCTTCCTTCACTGGAGATCAAACCCAGGGCTTGCATGTGCTAGGCAAGTGGCCTGCCACTGAGCTACAACCCCCACTTCATCCTTCCTGTTCATCCATTGGCGCCTCACATTTTGCATGAAGTCCAGAATCTCTCTTTTGTAGCTTTCCATCCCCTCCCTCCCCTGAGTTTCCCCAAAATAACAGAAACTTATTCAGTCCAAAGGAAGGAGTTCTGGACAGGGATGTGGCTCAGTGATGGTGCGTGGTGTTTACCTAGAATGTGTAATCCCTGGCATAGGAGGAAAAAAAAAAGGGGGATAAGTTCTGTTTTCAAACATTAGGCAAAGAAAAAGTTGGAGAATTATTCGGTTCCTCACTGGGCCCTGGTTTAGGGCTGTAGGCCTCAAATCATGGCCCCGAGGCATCAACAGTGAAGAGTCAGCCCAGATCTGGCGAAGGAGGCCCCTGCTAGTCCAGGGCTCCGAAGAGGCCCAGTGTGGACGCCCCAAGAACAGTTCACTTTCATTATTCCCAGGACCTGACCCCTGGGAAAGGCAGGTGGAGAGATCTTTGCCATCCTGGGTTTCACATTGTAGGAGCTATTCCTCCTCTGTAGCCATCTAGATCCTGGGCCACCTGTGTGGCATTCTTTCTCTGTCTAGTGGTGAGTTGCCCCCTTTGAAGCCTTTGATCTCCTTTTTTCCTACCATTCTCAAGCCTTCAGAGTGGTTGCAAGGACCCTGGATCTCAAAGAGGAGGGCCAGTGTTGGGGGCTCCCTTCCTAAGATCCTTCTGCTCCCCTTGTGGGTTTATCCCCAGTAGTTCCCTGCTGTATACCAAGTTTGAAGGACAGATTTTGTCCTAGAACTTTTTGCCCAAGCATTAGGTGCCTGCTCCTTATGTATTTACGTAACTAAGAATGGCCACTCACTGATTTTCACCAACAAACAAACAAACAAAAATGAACAACAACAAACAACAACAACCTCAAACAGATCATTCTAAAGCAACTTTGTCAGTTCAGCAGAACAAGCAGTTCTCAAACTTTTGGGTCTCCAGGACCAAAAGTTTTTGCTTTTTTTTTGATGGTGTTTTAAGGATTGAACCTAGGGGTGCTTGAGCACTGAGCTATATCCCCAGCCCTTTTAATTTTTTATTTTGAGACAAGGTCTCACTAAGTTGCTTAGGGCCTCATTAAGTTGCTGAGGCTGGCCTCGAATTTATGATCTTCTTGCTCCAGCTTCCCCTATTGCTAGGATTACAGGCATGCCCTACCACGCCTGGCTAAAAATTATGGTGCTTTTTAAAAAAATTATTTTTTATTTTTATTTTTTGTAGTTGTAGATGGACAGAATGCCTTTACTTTGTTTATTTTTATGTAGTGCTGAGGATCGAACCCAGTGCTTCATGCGTGCTAGGCAAGCACACTGCTGCTGAGCTACAGCCCCAGCCCTTATTGTGCTTTTAATTTGAAGTTCTATTCATCTGTACTTCAAGCAAACAAAAAGACTTTACAAAAATATACTCATTAATTCATTTTAAAATGACAAGAATACACATAAACATGTTAATGCACTTAATATACATTTTATGAAAATTACTCTATTTTCCCAAGAAAAATGGAATTAGAAGAGCAGTGTTGTTTTATATTTTCTCAAATTTCTCTAATAGCTAATCTCAAGGAAAATATTAGATTGTCTTATTTGAGTTTGCATTCAATTTGTTGCAGTATGTTGTTTTGGTTGAAGTAGTCAAAGGAAATCCAGGCTTATAGACAAGTAGCTGGAAAATGGAGGAGTGTGTTAGAAGCCTTTTTAGATTATCATTGTGATTTTTCTGTGATACCACTTCAAAACTTGACAAGAGGTAATTTATTAAAATTTAGTTGCAGCACGGAGCGGTGGTACATGCTATAATCCCAGTGGCTCAGGAGGCTGGGGCAGGAGGATCGTGAGTTCAAAGTTAGCCTCAACAAAAGTGAGGTGCTAAGCAACTCAGTGAAACCCTATCTCTAAATAAAATACAAGGGCTGGGATTGTGGCTCAGCGGTAAAGTGCTCGCCTAGCACTTGTGAGGCCCTGGGTTCAATCCTCAGCACCATACAAAAATAAATAAATAAGGAATTATGTCCAACTACAACTTAAAAATAAATATCTTTAAAAAAATACAAAATAGGGCTGGGGATGTGGTTCAGTGGTTGAGTGCCCCTGCGTTCCATCCCCAGTACTGCACGCCCCCCCAAAAAATAGGGCAGAGAAACTAGATTTAGTTATGTCTGAAGGATAGGAATAACAAGGAAGAATACTTTAAAAACGAGATTTTTAAGGACCGGGTAGAGTGCTTGCACCACTTAAAAAAATAAACAAATAAAATAAAGGCATGCTGTCCATCTACAATTACAAAAGTAAAATTTAAAAAATAAAGAAAAAAAAGTTTTCAAAGTCTGAGAACTTACTGAAATGATTTGAGATGGTCCTTGAAACTATAGTTCAAGAAGGGAAGTTTAAGGCAGAAGGTATGAAGTTTTGTATGGGCTTCCGAGAATGATCTAGACCAAGAAATTCTCTGCAGAAGTAACAAATGAGAGAAGATCCTGGAAACTAGGGTGCCACGGAATTGTGGCTACAGAATTCCTTGGTAGGTGGGTTTTTTTTTTTTTTTTTTTTTTTAGTTTTTTTTTCAGCGGACACAACATCTTTGTTGGTATGTGGTGCTGAGGATCGAACCCGGGCCACACGCATGCCAGGCGAGCGCGCTACAGCTTGAGCCACATCCCCAGCCCCGTAGGTGGGTTTTGACTGATGTTCTTAACCTGCTCCTGGAGGCTGGTCTCTACTATAGGGCATGCAACTGGACAACAGCAGAGCCTCTAGAAGGAAACATTTGCTTCTGGAAACTTAGTACTATGTTGGGAGCTGCCTCATAGGAGTGACCCTTAGCCTTGAGACTGGGCGTCATCCAATGAGATTGGGCTACACCGCCCTGAGACCCAATCCCTCGCCTCATTTGGGTGGAACTTTCTTAAGTGTCTTTCTCCTCAATCAAAAGGGTCTCAGGCGTGCTCTCTCACTCTTCCCAATGGACCCCTAAGGTCGAGAGCTGTCCCAGATTTTGAAAAGGCATTTCTGTGTGCTTGCTGCTTTCTCTGCTGTTTTCTCAGTTATTGATGTAGTCAGACTTTGTGAACCCAGCATAGGTCGCCAGCCAGGCTAGCTGGCGACAGTCGTACTGCTTTGGTCCAAGGGTTAAGGATTTTGATGTGTGACTTGACCCCACCACAGAGATGGTACAATAGCAGCACATATCTGGGAAGGAGAAGCAAATGGCTATGACAGAAGGTTACTTACAGAAATCATAGCTGCCTGGGAGGCTGTGGCTGGCAGCTCATGCCACTCGGATAGTCATTCGCTATTGTTGTCATAGCTTGGACTCACGTATTGAATTTTTTGATGGTGCACTAACTGGAAGGAGATAAGACTTCCATATTTCTGTTACTAGTAAACAGAGTTTGTGTGTGTGTGTGTGTGTGTGTGTGTGTGTGTGTGTGTGTGTGTGTCTTGGCTGAATGGTGGTTTTGGGGGTTAAATCCAGGGCTCAGGGCTCCATTCACTGAGCTATATGTCCATTCTTCTTCGACAGGGTCTTGCTAAGTTTCTGAGGCTGGCTTAGAACTTGCTATTCTTCTGCCTTTGCTTCTGGAGTCATGGGAATTACAGGTGGGTGTCACCACCCAAGACTGTAAATAGACTTTTGAGAAAAGTCAGGAGTGATCACTGTAATCCCTGTGATTTGGGAGGCAGAGGCCAAAAGAATCACATATTTGAGGTCAGCCTTCTCATCTTGTCTAGATTCTGTCTCAAAACTAAAAATAAGAATAAAAAAGACTCGGGATAAAACACCCCTGGGTTTGATCTACAATACCAAAGAAATAAACAACAACAACAAAACAAACCAAAAAACCAACCAAACAAAAACCCTCCAACTCTGGGACTGGAGGACTTTAAAGGAGAAAACAGGATTAATTAGAGCCAGTGGCTGCTGCCCTTGCTACTGTTCACAGTGACGGGCAGCAGATGTAGGGGTCACGGCTTGGAGCTGAGCCTAGGAATTCAGAGCCGAGGACTCTTAGGCTAGGAGAAATGATAGTGTCCTCTCTCCCTCCGGAATCCTTGGAAATATTGAGAGGAACACTAGATTTCCCCTGTATATAGAATGGGGAAGTAACTCACTTCAATAAAAATATTTTTTCATTTTGTTTGCAAACATTTTCTCATTAAAAAAAAAAAAATCTTAACTGGGGGTGGAGCTCAGTGGTAGAGGGTGTGCTTAACATGCGTGAAGCCCTGGGTTCAATCAATCCCCACCACCACCATCACCACCACCACCAAGAACACAAACCAGGCAAACAAACAAAAACTTATATAATTGCTCTTTTTTTTTTAAATATTTATTGTTTAGTTTTCGGCGGACACATTTTTTTTTTAAGAGAGAGAGAATTTTTTAATATTTATATTTTAGTATTCGGCGGACACAACATCTTTGTTGTATGTGGTGCTGAGGATCTAACCCGGGCTGCACATACGCATGCCAGGCCAGCGCGCTACCACTTGAGCCACATCCCCAGCCCAACATCTTTATTTGTATGTGGTGCTGAGGATTGAACCCAGCGCCATGCACGTGCCAGGTGAACGCACTACCGCTTGAGCCACATCCCCAGCCCTATTTTTAAAACTAACATTTTTTTTTTAACAGATCTTACAACATATGATATGAAATTCAAGAGGGGGCTGGGATTGTGAGTCAGCGGTAGAGTGCTTGCCTAGCATGTGTAAGGCCCTGGGTTAGATCCGCAGCACCACATAAAAATAAATAAGTAAAATAAAGGTATTGTATTCAACTACAACTAAAAAATAAATCTTTGAAAAAAAATTCAAAAAGAACAAAAGAGCATGTGATGAAAAATAAGTATCCTCTCTTAGTTTCTAACTATTCACATCCACATTGCTATCAATCTTGAGTTTTCTCCGAGAGATATTTCAAGCATTTTGTTAATAGTGAGTTTATTATTATTATTATTATTATTACCATCTTTTACATATTCAGTTCATTTCGTTCATTCTCTCTCTCTCTCTCTCTCTCTCTCTCTCTCTCTCTCTCTCTCTTGTTACCAGGAATTGAACTGAAGGGCATTTAACCACTGAGCCACATCTCCAGACCCTTTTTGTATTTTATTAGAGACAGTTTCTCTCTGAGTTGCTTAGGGTCTAACTGAATTGCTGAGGCTGGTTTTAAACTGGAGATCCTCCAGCCTTAGCCTTCCATCTGGGATTACTGGTGTGCGCCTGTGGATTGAACTCAGTGCTTCACACATGCCAGGCAGGCACTTTAACACTGAGCCACAATCCCAGCCCCTTCACTTTTCATTTTAAATGGATTTTGGACCAGGTTTGGTGACTCAAGCCTGTAAGTAATCTCAGCTACTTGGAAGGCTTAGGCAGGAGGATCTCAAGTTTGAGGCCAGCTTGGGCAATTTAGAGAGACACTGTATTAAAATGAAATAAAATAAAAAGGCTGGGGATATAGTTCAGCGGTGAGTGTTTGCCTAGCATGCATGAGGCCCTGGGTTCAACCCACAGTATCCATTAAATAAATGATGGTACTTTTTGGTACTTTTTTTTTTCTTGGTATTTAGAGATTTTAGTCCAGGGATGCTTTACCACTGAATTATATTCCAGCCCTTTTTAATTTATTTATTTATTTTTATTTTGAGAGAGCATCTCATTAAGTCACTTAGGGACTTGATAAATTGCTGAAGCTGGCCTTGATCCTCTTGTCTCAGTCTCCTGAGCTGCTGGGATTACAGGTGTGCACTACCACACTCAGCAAATGATGGTACTTATTTATTTTTTCATTTAAAAAAATTCAGTTTTTATATATGATAGCAGAATACATTACAATCCATAGTACACATATAGAATGCAATTTTTCATATCTCTGTTTGTACACACAGTAGAGTCACACCATTCGTGTCTTCTTACATATACTTAGGTAATGATGTCCATCTAATTCCACCATTTTTCCTACCCCCGTTCTCCTCCCTTCCCCTCCCTCCCCTTTCCCCTTTGCCCTATCTAGAGTTCATCTAATCCTCCCATGCCCCCCACCCATCACATCAGAGAAAACATTTGGCATTTGTTTTTTTGGTATTGGCTAACTTCACTTAGCATTATATTCTCCATCTCCATCCATTTACCTGCAAATGCCATGATCTTATTCTCTTTTAATGCTGAATAATATTACACTGTGTATATATATCACATTTTCTTTTTTTTTTTAAAGAGAGTGAGAGAGGGGGACAGAGAGAGAGAGAGAATTTTAATATTTATTTATTTTTTCTTAGTTTTCTGCGGACACAACATCTTCGTTTGTATGTGGTGCTGAGGATCCAACCCGGGCCGCACGCACACTAGGCGAGCGCGCTACCGCTTGAGCCACATCCCCAGCCCCCACATTTTCTTTTTTTAAAAATATTTTTATTAGTTATTAATGGATCTTTATTTGTTTATTTGTTTATATGTGGAGCTGAGAATCAAACCTAGTGCCTCACACATGCTAGGTAAGTGCTTTACCACTGATCCACAACCCCAGCCCTACATTTTCTTTATCCATTCATCTACTGAAGGGCATCTAGTTTGGTTCCATAGTTAAGCTGTTGTGAATTGAGTTGCTATGAACATTGATGTGTCTGTGTCCCTGTAGTATGCTGATTTTAAGTCCTTTGGTATAGACCAAGGAGAGGTATAGCTGGGTCAAATGGTGGTAAATGATGGTACTTCTAACCATGAAATACTACGCAGCCAAAATCATTTATCCCTGTTTGGGCCACTGGGGATTGAGACTGGGGCCTCATTCATGCCAGGCAAGTGCTCTACCATTAAGTTATATCCCTAATCATTTTTCTTTTTTTATTTTTTCAGACAGGTTCTTGCTAGATTGCCGAGACTGGCCTCAAACTTGTCATTCTCCTGCCTCAGCCTCCCAAGTAGCTGGGATTATACGTGTAGATCACTGTACCTGGTTCTTTTTTAAAAAAAAAAAAAGAGAGAGAGAGAGAATTTTTAATATTTATTTTTTGGTTCTTGGCAGACACAACATCTTTGTTGGTATGTGGTGCTGGGGATCGAACCCGGGTCGCACGCATGCCAGGCGAGCGCGCTACCGCTTGAGCCACATCCCCAGCCCTGTACCTGGTTCTTAATTAATCATTTAAAAATAATTTTGAAAAGGTGCTAACATGTTTATTGGAGAAATTCCTATGAATATGCCGCAGCCCGGCTGGCTGGGCAAACTAGCTGGGGGGTGATGAACAACTTGTGTACATTGATACAGCAGGAGTGGGAGCCATTTATTGTAGGACAGGAGGGGTATATATACATTCCACACAGCTTATCTTAATTAACATAAACTAGATACAACAGTCAACCAATAAGGAATCTCCACACTTAATGGCTCGCTGGCGTGACTTCACAAACCACTCCCTCTGGCAAAATGCCAGGTGCCATCTTCACTTGTTTACAGACCCTAACATGAATAGAATTGCTACCTCAAATATATGTGAGCTTAAAATTTCAATAGATATTTTTAAATGATGTTCTTTTTAGGTTATGCTAACTTGCATTTCCAAAGGCGAATTTTAGACTTTCAAGGAAGGCTTCACCCAAGGTGACCAAAAAAAAAAAAAAAAAAAAAAGGTAGGGTTGCTGAATTTTGGATTACATATGAATGACCTGCCTCTTTGACCTATTTGGGATAACTTTGGGACTCTTTGTATCTGTGGCTGTCCTTGATGGATATCTTGGAATGATCTTTCATTTCTTTTGCTGGCTCCATACTCTGTCCACTTTTCATGCCTTTTTCTTCCTTTTTTGTATGTTCCCCTTGGTGATTGGATTCTTTATATGGTTGCATGACACACGGATGTTTTCCAGATCTGTGTCTTCAGATTCATAACCCATCTCCTCTTTGTCTCCATTTGTATACTACGGTGTAGAGAGACAAATCCCATTTCTCCACTGTAGGAATATCATCCCAACCATAGGGAAGGCAGTAAATTTTGGTGTACTTGAAGGAAAGTGAAAGGAATATTCTGGCCACATGAAGATGGGATGGTGGTACAAGTTTTAGAAGAAGCCAATGACTCTGGTCAAGATCAAACAGCAGCAGGAGTTATCACGATTTGACGTCTGGGCTTTGTATCAGAGGGTGAAAATTCATAATCCCAAAGCTCTTAGCTGGAAACGGAAAATAAAAGTAGTGAGCTCATCATTGCTATAGCTTTGCAAATGGGTCTTGCAGGCTCAAGTTTCTTCTTTTACAATCCACCCTCCAGCCCACTGTGAGAACTATCTTTCCAAAGTACAAGTCCTCTCCCCAGCTCGAATATGTCTTGCTTTTGTCGCCTTCAGAATAAAGCCTAAGTGATTTAGCACGAGGCCATTAGACATCCGGAATTCCATCTTCCCTCTGGGCTGTGTGGTTTTCCCATTCTTTCCTCCCACTCTATTCCTGCCCTCTTTCCATCTTTGAGCACTGCAGTCATTCTGAACTTCTTACTGTTAGACTCCTTTTCCTTCCTAGTTCACCTACTGAATGGAGATTTGGTTAAAGGATGACTTGTTTTATGAGGTCTTTACTACTTTTTCTCAGGAAGAACCCTTCCTACTTCTCCTCCTCCTCCTCCTCCTCCTCCTCCTCCTTCTTTTTTTTTTTTGGTGCTAGAGATCCAACCCAGGGCCTTGTGAATGCTCAGCACACACTTTATCACTAAGTTACACTTCCAGCCCCATTTTAATGATTTTAAACTGGTACCCCAGACATTATTTCAATTTTATTCTGGAAGCCCATAATATTGGATATCTATATCAATATGTAGATTTTTCCCTGTAGCCAGTGGAAAAATGTGCCTTGTCCAAGAGGCTTACAGAATTGTCATTACAGAATGAACAAATACACCATGTTTCAGAGCCATCTCATTTTTGAGGATGCCATCACAACAAACCTCACCAGAGGCTTGAAGGGTCGGGGATGTTGCTCAGTGGCAGAGAGTGTGCCCAACATACCCAGGGTTTTATCCCTAGCACCACAAACAAAGCAAAACAAATCACAAAAGACTTGCACACTTTCGGAGAGTTAATGCTCAAAGCCAAGATAAATAATATGGTGAGGAATGAATTTGTGTGAGAATAGTTTGAACTTTAATTAGGTATTGGAAATTGTCTTTTTGCTTCTTTGTTTAAAGTTTATTCCTAGTTTATGTATAAAGACTGGTCAGAAAATCAAATATAATAATGCAATCTTGATATTTTGTGTTCCTATTTTTCCCCTCTCACCTGAGATAATCCAAACTTCAGAAGAAATTATTTTTTAATCAGTTTTATTTGTCATGAGAAGTGGAATTCTTAAGAGTGACAGCAGCTTTGATACATGACAGTTGATTAAATCTGAGAAAGCATTCCAACACAAAAATGTTCTTGCTCTCTTTCTGAAGGATTGCCATGATGTTCAGGTTTAAACAGGGGCAGATTTCTTCCCATTTTGTAGCTGGTGGATATTAGAGTAAATCAGTTCAGCTGTTTTCCTATAAAATGATTTTTAAAAAAATCTGGGTGACCTTTTTCTGCCCTCAAATAACTTTAAGAATAGTTGGACATAAAACCTTCAAACTCTACATATTCATAGCCCTCTGAGGAATATAATCGTTGTTAGTTTGAGAAAAAGCTTAGTATTTTTTTCGAGCTGGAAAGCTCTAATATTACATGTTTGCACATGCTGGGTATGTTACTCTTCATCTGCTGATGAAAATTGATATGAGACTTTTATACCATATGTGTAGATGCTGGTTTTTTACTTTATTTACCATGTCATAGAACTTACAAAGACATATGGAATTTATGCTGTAACCTTTATATTGAAGTTAAAACTTTACATCTGTTAGGCAATATAAAAACAGAGACCCTACTACGACATTGCAGAAGTCATACAGAAATTCTTACAAACGGTGACGCCAAAAAAAAAAAAAAAAAAAAATCTCAGCTCTGTTCACTTCTCCTCCAAGCAGGCAAAGTGTTCTGGAATGGCATGGGAAAGGGTTCTGGGGGAGTCTCCATGAAAGATTTTCACACACATTCTGCATACAACCTTAAAGCAAAGACTGTTGATTGCTAATATGGTCAGGCCTCCGACAGCTGGGGTTTAAAGAGAACTTTCATGGGAGTTCCATTTAGAATGCCCAAGGCAGCTAATTCCTCCATTCCTCATATATATCCTGTGAAGGTTTGACAACCACTGAAAATGCAAGACTTTGGTATCATTCTCTCCATTGGTTTAAGTTCCATATTGTTCAACTTCATCTTTTATCCTCTGGCTGCGATCAGTTCCAGGGTACTCACTGTACTCTCTGTTGCTGGTTTCCTCAACTGGTGCCTATACATTTTAAGAATTAAATTGAGTGCTCCCCCATTCATATGTTTGAAGTCTTAATCCCCAGTATGTCATAATGTGACCTTATTTGGATACAGAGGCTAAACTGTGGGCATTAGAGTAGGCTCTGATCCAATACGGCTGATGTCCTTACGACAAGTGTAAACTTTGGAATAGAGATGACACATAGAGGGAAGACCACGTGAAGACACCAAAAGAAGACAGTCATCCATAAATCAGGGAGAGATGCCAATCGCAAATCCTTCCCTCACCGCCTTCAGAAGGAACCAACCGTGCCAGCACCTTGATTTTGGTTGTGTAGCCTCAGAACTATGAGACAATATAGTTCTATCGATTAGCCAACCAACCTGTGATACTTTGATATTGGAACCCTACTAAACCAATACAAGCCCTTTATAAATTACTCTTCCATTTAACAATACTTATCCAGTCTGTCATGTGTTAGAAGCAGACTGATCTATCAACTAACAGTCTTTTTTTTTTTTTCCTTTTTGCGGTACTGTGGATTGAACCCAGGGGTGCTCTACCTCTGAGGTATATCTCCATCCACATTTTTTTTTTAAAGACACTCTCAGGGCTATTTTTTTTTTTTTAAGACAGTCTCACTAAATTGTCCATGCTGGTCTCAAACTTGGAATCCTCCTGCCTCCCCAGTGGCTGGGATTACTATGCTGGGCTAATTTATCAATCTGTCTTATTTGCTTCAATATTTTTTTTTCTGTTAAGAAATTGAATGCTAACTGGGTGTGGTGACACACACCTGTAATGGCAGCAACTTAGGAGACTGAGGCAGGAGGATTCCAAGTTTGAGGGCAAATTAATGAAGCCATCAGCCCTTTAGTAAGACCCTGCCTCAAAAGGGGCTGGGTATATAGCTTAGTGGTAGAGTGTCACTGTACCACAAAAAAACAAACAAAACTCACTGTAGATTCATGAACCCCTTTCTTTTTTTCTTGTGGTACTGGGGATTGAACCCAGGGAGGCTTAACCACCCACTGAGCCACGTCCCCAGCCCCCTCTTTTTTTTTTTTCTGAGACAGGGTCTCACTAAGTCACTTAGGACCTCCGAAGTTGCTGAGGCTGGTTTTGAACTTGTAATCCTCCTGCCTCAGCCTCCTGAGCCACTGGGGATTACAGGTGTGCGCCAATGTGCCTGGATGTGTGTGTGTATTTTTTTGTTTTTATTTTGGGGTGCTGGTATTGAACCCAAGACCCTGCATGCTAGACAAGTGCTCTATCACTGAGTTACATCTTCGGTCCTTTGAAATAGCTTTTATTGTAAAGGTACAATATATTTGTTATAGCACTATAGTGCAGACCTTTTACTTTCAAATTGTTATTTATTTTTTACCAATAATTCATCAGATCCATTTCTTTAAAAAATTTAAAAGCATCATTGGGGTAAATTTTAGTGTTTCTGTTTTATTTTATTTTATTTTTTGCAATACTAAAGATTGAAACCAGGGCCTCCAGAGCTGAGCTACACACCCAGCCTTTTTAATTTTATTGTGAGACAGTGTCCCCCTAAGTTGTCGAGGCTGGCCTCAAACTTATGATTCTCCTACCCCATCTTCTATAATAGCTGGGATTCTGCTTTTTTAAAAAAGAACAAAAACATAAAAAGCTGGAAATATCCTATTAAAACCAACTCCTCCTCCCTCCCACCAAAAGAAACAAACCAAAACACTTTTCTCTGCCCAATTAAAATTTAACACTATCAAAATAATGAAATCAAGTTTCATGCTTACTTGCCTATCTTGAATAATTAGCAAAGCAGGTCTTTCAAACAGAATTAACCTAAGAAGAATGAACAATTTAGGGGAAAAGAAATGTAACAGCCCTGGGGAAAATATAGGTAGAAATTGAAAATTCAATCCATCTTATATTTGAGCTACTGTATGTGATTTGACTGTTTGGCGGGGTCCTGGTAAATCCCCCAACCTTTGTCCATCTTCAAACATGGCACTGAAAGCAGTGCTTGTCACTTAGGCCACTATTTCACTGTGTCTTTCAAGATAATATGCTGTCCATTTTTAAATAACATTTAACATGTTCATCTCCCTCTGACTGAGCACTTATAGCAAAATTATTAGTGCTTATGGCTTACTGCAGACAGTATTTATGCTGCTTTTCAGAAGTCACTTTTATCAGTTGGAAAAAAAAAAAAATCTCACCGTAGGATTTCCAACCTTTTAGACTAACATCTGACTCTATTAGCTCCTCAGGAGAAGAACCATAAATAATCTCCCCATTCTACATTCTATGCTTTTAGCTAAAGCATTAATCATAGTGGCTTTTCTTTTGCCTCATGAGAAAAACCAGTCATATAGTTTAAAATTTTGGTTTACAAAATATGGTTTTTACGGTAGGCAGTAGTGGAACTAGAAAGAGTGGGTCTTGGCTGGGCTTTTTGAGTAAAAAAAATCTTTGGGAACAAATGAGCATTTTCTTGCCAGAGCCAAATAATATCTCAAAGATCTCTCTAGTAATAAATTGGGGGGGGGGAGGGTCGTTATATTAACTCTTTCAGGTCATTAGGCTGCCATTCCTTATAATAGCACTGCACTCACCATCCAGTGGCCCTGAGCGATTGATGTGCCTTCTGAAGAGAAACCTAGAACATGGTTAAGGCTGATTAACCACAGTTCTTTTTATATGGCTTTTCTGTGAATTTGCACACACATGCAATGTAATAATAATTATTTTTCTTGTCATTGAAGTGGGAGGTATTCTTGAATGTATTTCACTCAAGGCATAGGCATTTTAGGCATTTTCTTACAAGGTGATCATGAGAGACCAGTTTTTTTTTTTTTTTAAGTACACTCTTTTTTTTTTTTTTTAAAAATTTTAACATTTATTTTTCAGTTTTTGGCGGACACAACATCTTTGTTGGTATGTGGTGCTGAGGATCGAACTGGGCCGCACGCATGCCAGGCGAGCGCGCTACCCCTTGAGCCACATCCCCAGCCCTTAAGTACAATCTTGATTTTTTTTTTTTTTTTTTTTTTTTGGTAATGGGAATTGAACTCAGGGGTATTCGACCACTGAGCCACATCCTCAGTCCTATTTTGTACCTTTTTTGTATTTACAGATAGTGTCTTAGTGCTTGGCTCTTATGTTTTAAAAACTTATTGTAGATATCTTTGTATTCAAATCATTTGAGAAGTTTTTCAGCTTTGAACTCACAATCCTTCTGCCTCAGCCTCCTGAGCTGTTAGGATTACAGGTGTGCGCCACCTTGCCCAGTGATTGTTCTTTTTTTGAATGAGTTTTAGGAGTTAGCAAGGCAGGACCAGATGGTGGTAGTTTTGGTTCAAACATTTATTCCCTCAGTTACTTGCTCACCTTATCCTTCCCTCCTTCTTCTCTTCCTTCCCTCCCTCCCTCCCTTCCTTCTGCTGGGTATTGAACCTTGGGCTGTAGCACTGGGTTAACATGCACTCTATCACTGAGCTGCACTCCTAGCCCCTGCTGTTTGCTTCTTGAACTAGGTTATGCTAGCTCAGTAACTGACTTTTGAGCCTTGACATTGCTTTTTTCCTCCTTGGTGGTCTTGGGGTAGAACCCAGGCTTTGGTGCACGCTAGGCAAGCCTTCTACCACTGAGTCTAATCTCCAGACCCAAAATTGCTTGTTCAATTTTATTTTACCTATTAACAAAATTTACTTTTTAGTTTTATTACTACTTCAGTTTTATTATTTCTTATTTGACATACCTTAGCTCAGACTTTTAAGGAATAATTCAATTGACTTGGATTATTAGCAGTAATAATTTAATGAGTGTAGTGTTACTCATCTTTAATACGTATCTGGTCTTGAAGTTTTGATATGCTATAAATGGGAATAAAATGACTAAACTACCACATACACAATTTTCCTACATTTTCCAAAATGCTCTTAAAAAAATCAAACATCAGATTTTATTTTTTGTGAATCTCAGCTTCGTGACATAATTTTAACTTCAGTATCCCTTTTGTTCTGTTTACTATTAATCTGAGATTCTCTCATTATTTGAATATTGATGTCCCTAAGAGACTTAACTGTTAAGGAAAGACAGGAAGTTTTTTCCATTAAAAAATGGTGTATTTTTTTTTTTTTTTTTTGGTACTGGGGATTGAACTCAGGAATTCTTGACCACTGAGCCACATCCCGGGCCCTATTTTGTATTTTATTTAGAGACAGGGTCTCACCGAGTTGTTTAGCACCTCACCATTGCTGAGGCTGCCTTTGAACTCCCCATCCTCCTGCCTCAGCCTCCTGAGGCACTGAGATTACAGGCATGCACTACCATGCCCGGCAAGAATGGTGTTTTTTTTCTTTCTGATAATGTAATGTATAGACTCAATTTTTCTCTATTGCCTTGGCTACATAGGTGCTTAGAACAAAATACTATTCTCAGTTTCTAGAAACATTTTTTCTTTGTTTCCTCTCAATTCTTTTGCATTCTTTTATGTTTTAAAAACTTATTGTAGATACCTTTGTATTCAAATCATTTAAGAAGGTATAGAAAAAGACATTCTTATTAAATAATTGTGTGTTTTTCCTAAAACATTATGTTAAAAACTATTTATTAAGTAAATGGTATGTCATAAGAACAATATTAGGTGATCTGAGGAATGAATCAATTCTTTATTGCTTTAGTAGAAAGTTCCCTGGCATCTGGACACGATAGGGGAGGGGTTGGAAAGTCCTGAAAAGTCCAAAGTTAATGTTGCCTATAAGGTTAATGGAATGAAGATTCAAAATAAAAATTAAATAGAGATATGAGAAATAAAGTTGTATTTCTTAATTGCCTGAGACTATAAATCAAGACTTATGCTCACCATGCATAGCATTAGATAATGTTAGTGTTAGCAGGTTATAATGTGAAATAGCCACATGCTCTGATTTTGTACTGATTCCCATTAAAATCTATGCTGCACAAGAGCAGGAATCTTTGTTTCATTCACTGGTGTATCTCAAGTGTTTAGAACAATGCTGGCATATGTTGGTGATCAGTAAATCAGTTCAGTCATATTGAACCTGTTTTTGTTTAAAAATTCAGTTCTTTATGCTATCTCTTCAAACATTATAAACATAGGTATTTTAACTTGCATTTAATTATTTCACTAAAACCAGTTCCTGAGTACAAATTATCACCTTTATCCTATCTGCCAACTTTTTCTCTTGGTGGTTATTTCCTGGCATAGATTCTGATTTTTTTTTTTTTCTGTGTAATTGAACTTGATTTCAGCATGGATTCTTAAAAAAAAAAAAAAAAAGAAAAAATCAGTACTGGGGATTGGACCCAGAGTTAGTCTACCACTGAGTTACATCCCCAGTTCTTTTTATATTTTATTTTGAGGTAGGATCTCCTAAGTTGCCCAGTTGAACTTGTGATCCTCCTGCCTCCGTCTCCCAAATTGCTGGGATTACAGGCGTGCATCCAGCTTGATAATTCTCTTTTGACCAATCACATTTCCACCTGGCTGCCCATCCTTTATTGAAACTAAGCATAAAAATGAACAGTTTTTCCTGGGTCTTCATTCTGAAGGCTTGTGTGCATATAAAAACTTTAATTACATGAATTTGTTATGGTTTTCTCTCCTTAACCTATAGGAGTGTTGAATGCATCTATTATGATGGGTGAGAGAAGGTATCATTCCTTTCTGCTCCATCATTATTAGTGAGGAAAACAAGTCCTTGGTGGTAAGGACTGCTAGGAAGCTAAGCCATATATCATGCCATGAATTCTAAGATTCTACTTTCTTCAAATATTGAAATACTTAGATTTTTGCCTTAGACAGAAAAAAAGAATCTGTGTGTGTACATACACATGTATAAATCTATCTCATTTTAAAATTGATTTCATTGATAAAATGTCATGTCATACTTTTTTTTTTTTTGGTACTGGAAATTAAACCCAGATAGATGCTCTACCACTGAGCTACACCCCCAGCCTTTTTATCTTAAAAAAAAAAAAAAAAAGGGCTGAGGATGTGGCTCAAGCGGTAGCGCGCTTGCCTGGCATGCGTGCGGCGATGGGTTCAATCCTCAACACCACATAAAAATAAAAAATAAAGATATTGCGTTCTCCTAAAACTAAAAAATAAATATTAAAAAAAATTTTTCAGCCCTTTAAAACAAAACAAAACAGAACAAAACAAAAATAAATAAATAAAATAAGACAGGGTCTCACTAAGTTCCTGAGGCTGGCCTTGAGCTTGCAATACTCTTGCCTCAGCCTCCTGAGTCATTGGGACTACAGGCATGTGCTGCTGTGCCCAACACATATGCCATCCTTTTTATTTTAAAAATATTTTTTAGTTGTAGATAAACACAATTTATTTATTTAATTTGGTGCTGAGGATTGAACTCAGGGCCTCAGGCATGTGAGGCAAGCATTATATCACTGAGCTACAACCCCAGCTCAATATGCCATCCTTTAATATTCGTTATTACAAGAATTAATCTTGGAAAACTATTCTGATACTTTTTTTTTTTTTTTTTTTGTGGTGCTGGGGATTGAACTTAGGGACTTGTGCTTGGGTGGCAAGCACTCTGTCAACTGAGCTATATCCCCAGACCCCTGATACTGTTTAATTGGGATCCTGAATGAGTTGGAGGAGATTTTCTTTTCTTTTCTTTTTTTTTTTTTTGTCTTTTTTGGAACTGGGGGTCGAACCCAGGGCTTTGCAAATGCAAGGCAGGTGCTTTGCCACTGAGCTACATCCCAGCCCTCGTTGGAGAAGATTTTCAAGCAGCTGCTATGATTAGGAATTTGATTAGTTAACAAACTCACATAACAAAAAGAGATAAGGGCTGGAGTTATAGTTCAGTGGTAGAGCACGCATTTAGTATGCTCAGTTCTGGGTTCAATCCCCAACTCCAAAAGAAAAAAGAAAAAACAGATCATGGAAACACTCCTCCATTCTGACCCAGAAGTTTGAGAAGAACACCTAACAGACAGAGTTCTGTGAGATGATTACACACTGGTTAAATGACACAGATAGAATGGGTGATTGGTGAGAGCAGGAAGTCTCCACCAAGGTGGCAAGAACTGACCAATGAGGCACTCAGCCTGATTAACCTGGCTCAGGTTGGAATCCTTGAAAGTATCATTAGTCCCAAGTACTGGGATCCAGTGGCAGAACTGGCTGGTCTCCAGCTGGGCACAGTGGTGCATGCCTGTAATCCCAGCGGCTTGGAAGGCTGAGGTAGGAGGATCGTGAGTTCAAAGCCAGCCTTAGCAATGTTGAGGCGCTAAGTAACTCAGTGAGACCCTGTCTCTAAATGAAATACAAAATAGGGCTGGGGATGTGGCTCAGTGGTCAAGTGCCCCTGAGTTCGATCCAGGGTACCACCCCAGCTCCCTGTAAAAAAAAAAAAAAAAAAAAAAAAAGATGGGCTGCGGTTGTAGCTTAGTGGTAGCGCACTTGCCTAGCATGTATGACGCATTGGGTTCGATTCTCAGGATCACATACAAATAAATAAAATAAAGGTCCATCAACTACTAAAAAATATTAAAAAAAAAAAAAAGAGAATTAGCTGGTCTCCAACAGTGACCCTGCTCTGCTCTGTGGGTGTGTGGAAGGAAATATAATCTGAGAACAGGATCAATCTCATTTTAAAAAACAATCAGGGAGGAATAGTGACATAGCTATGGTATGGAGCACTTGCCTAGTGCTCCATAGTACTAGCATGCATGAGGTTCTGGGTTCAACCCCCCCATATTGCAAAACACACCCACCCCCCACCCCCCCAAATAAAAAAAGATCCACCAGGGACCAACTCCCTACTAAACTTCTTGCCATTATACTTTGGGAAGAGCTGAGAACTGACTTTGGAATTGGACTGGGACTTATCTGCAGCCACTCTTGGGTGGTTTGAACAATGTAATTTGGAATCAATCAGGCATTCCTTCTTGACCTCAGGTTTTCCACGTTTGGTTCTGTATATTTGGGTTAATCGTCTGACCTTTTTGAACTTCAAGTATTTCATCTCAGGTGTTTCATCAGCAAAATGGGGATTATGCAGAAGTTTCTGTGAGAATTAAATAAGGTGCCTGGCACCAACAGACTCTCAATAAATGGTGCTTATTATTTGGATAAATACCTTGAAAGAGGTGAGTGGCAATATTGAGCCAAGTTAAAAATATCCTGTCCTCAAAGAGATCATTCTTGACCCTCAATCTAAATTAGGTTTCCCTCTTATAATCTCTAATAAATCGCTTTCCTTTCGTGGCCTTCACACTGTTGGGAACTGTGCAGTTCTTATTCCCGTGACTGTTAACACGGCAGTTGCTAACTCAGCGCTCAGGGAGGGAGGTTGCATGAGGACTGGGGAGGACTCTATGTCTCTGTCCAGGGTGGTGTGCACTGGGGTCTGCCAGTTGTTCTTTTGAGAGAGCAAGAGGCTCAGGACTACAGGACTCTCCAATTCCTCATATTAGTCAGAACTTTTTATGTGAAATGTCCTCATGTTAAACTCTTGGGGAATGATTCAAAAGACATGGTGTGGGCTAACCAAATTCCTTGTGGTGCTGGAGATGTAGCTTGGGGTACAGCACTTGCCTAACATGAGCAAGGCCCAGTCTTGGGTTAAAAAGCAAACACCCAAACCATTACAAACCCCCAACATCTGTGAGGCCACATTAGACCTGAAAGCTGTTAGTTTACAATCTCTGGTTTATATCTGTCTTATCTCTAGACTACATTATGTTCATTAATGTTCATGCAATACCTAGTACAGTGAGGGCACATGGTAGGCACTAAATATTTAAAGAAAGAAAGAAGGAAGAAAGGAAAAAAAAAGGAAGGAAGAAAGGATGGAATTAAAGACAAATTTTTCCTTTTTCCTCCTATAAAGAATGATGTTGGGGCCTGGAGATATAGCTCAGTGGTAGAGTGCTTGTCTAACATATGTGAGGCCCTGAGTTCTATCCCCAGCACTGGGACAAAAGAAAGAATTATATTGGGAAAATTGACTATACTAAAAACATTAACCAGGTAAGGTGATCAATTGTATATTTAGGAATTCTATGTTAGTTAATATCAACTAAAAAGAAAAACCATTCACTGCTTCTCTGTATTCATTTTAGTGAAGAAAAATAAAATTATTTTTGTTGCTTTTATAATGAAATGTTAAAAAAAGAGAATGTTTATGGCAGAAGCAAAATTTGCCACTTGTAAATATTGTATTAAACAGACTGTTGGTTGTATATTGTCAAACCAATTTTTTGTTTGCTGTGAAATAGAATTTAATCTCTGACCTCAGGTTTTATTGTGTAATGAGCTGGCCAAATACACAGAACTGCAGATTTTCATGGTAGTATGATTTGTGTACTGGCTTGAACTCTGGAAGTCGTTGCAGCTGTCATTTGGTGAAAAATAGGAAAAAGGGGGCTTTGGGGAGCTTAGGTTTCTAGCTGATGGAAGGGAAAAAAACCTCAAATGCTAGATTATTTAGAGACTGTCTAAATTGAAGTGGCTATCTTTGACATATTTGTAAGTTTAAGTATTCCTAGAGATTTGTCTTTGGGGACACAAAATATGCATCAGTAACTACAGTGGTCTGCTGGTAAGATTACTGAATTGCAAAATTGAAGATCAACAAATGTTCTTAATAGACACTTACCATGAATCCTGCACTACTACATTGGTACTATTGTCCCCAAAAGTAAGTATTGGAGGGGATATTTGAGGAGTCCATCTCTATACTCAAGGAATTTACAGCCTGGTTGGGAAGCCAAGACCAATAATTGGGGAAGGATAAAAGACTCTATGATTAAGGGCTAAACCATGTGTAAAACACTGTAAGTATTACAGGAAATCAGAGGGTAAAAATCACAGCAGGCTTTATACATCAGGTAAGAACTCAGCTAGAGCTCAAAAAAGTATTGTTAGGCTTTGGAGAAGGAAAGGGAATCTGGATACATTGGTCCTCTCTACTTTTGCAACTATGTTATGTTAATTCCTATCCTGTACTTTTCTCAGTTTCCCATAAATTTACATACTTAAAATATTTTTCTTTAGTTCTCATATTTAACCAGTCAACAGATCTGTTTTTTTAATTATTGATGAAAAATTAAAATTTTATTGATAGTGCCCTTGGGGGGGTACCAGGGATTGAACCCAAGGCTCTTAACCACTGAGCCACATCCCCAACCCTTTTTATTTTATTTTTTATTTTTTTTAAGAGAGAGAGAGGGGGGAGGAAGAGGAGAGAGAGAGAGAGAGAGAGAGAGAGAGAGAGAGAGAGAGAGAATTTTAAAAAAGTATTTATATTTCAGTTTTTGGTGGACACAACAAACATCTTTATTTTTATTTTTATGTGGTGCTGAGGATCGAACCCAGCGCCCTGCGCATGCCAGGCTAGCGCGTTACTGTTTGACCCACAACCCCAGCCCACCCTTTTTATTTTTTACTTTGAGACAGGACCTCACTAAGTTGCTGAGGCTGGCTTTGAACTTGCAATATTCCTGCTTCAGCCTCCTGAGCAACTGGGATTACAGGTGTGCACCAAGCAGAGAACTTTTTTTTTTTAACTTCACACAGATTTTAACTTAAGTTCACTCAGCAAGAGGCAAAACCAAGAATAGAACCAAATTCCTGTACTTTGTGTCTGACTCCATATGGTATTGCCCTCATTAATTAACTTCAAATAGACTCTACTGAAGCTAACATGGTGGCACACACCTATAATCCTAACTACTCTGGAGGCTGAGGCAGAAATTGAAAGTCCAAGGTCAACCTGGGTAATTTACCGAGACCATGTTGCAAAGTGAAATGAAATAAAATAAATGACTGGACATGTTGCTCAGTGGTAGAGCCCTTGCCCAGCATGTAGGAGGCCCTTGATTCAAGTCCTAGTAATACACACACACACACACACACACACACACACACACACACTTTCTACTGATTCATTAAATAAATTATAGCACATCCTTATGTTGAGTTCTATGTGACCATTATGATTATTATTTTGCGGGAGTAGGGATTGAATCCAGGGGTGCTCTACCACTCAGTTACAGTCTAAGACCTTTCTTTTATTTATTTATTTTTTTTATTTTGAGGCATGGTCTTGTTAAATTGCTGAGGTTGGATTCAAATTTGCATTCTTCTTGCCTTAGTCTCTCAAGTAGCTGGGAT
Source organism: Urocitellus parryii (assembly GCF_045843805.1). Lineage (NCBI taxonomy): Eukaryota > Metazoa > Chordata > Mammalia > Rodentia > Sciuridae > Urocitellus > Urocitellus parryii. Next base: position 63,235,019 of record NC_135539.1, on the reverse strand, counting down.
TACAGGTGCATACTACCTCATCTGGCTACTATGTAGCCATTGTAGATGATGATTTACATTTATATTTATTGTCATTGAAATTGTTCATGGTGCTTTGTTTGTTTTTGTTTTTGAGAGGGGGGGTCTTGCTAGGTTGCCCAGGCTGGCCTCAAAGTTGGGATACTCCTGTCTCAGCCTCCCAAGTAGCTGGAATTACAGGTATGTGCCACTACTCTTGATTATGATGGATTTTTAAAAGAAAAAGCAATCAGTAAACTTGATTCTATCCTTATAAATATGTATCTTCATGTATATGTCTAAATGGGAAAAGATCTGGAAGTTTCATTTGAATTTTTTTTCCTTCTTTTTCTTAAAAGGCTAGGGATTGAGACTAGGGTTTCAGACATGCTAAGCATGTGCTGTGTTACTTAGCTATACCCCAGCCTTGGAAGTCTTATTTATTTAATTAATTATTTTTGTGTCGTTGGGATTTGAACACAGGGCCTTGCATATGCTAGGCAGAATTTGTTCTTTTTTATTATTTGTGGGTCCTGTTTCATTCCTTAATGATTTCCTTTAAGTGTTGAGGCAAAACATTATTAATAAAACATTTCTTTTTCTTCTTTTTTTTTTTTTTGATATTGGGGATTGAACCTAGAAGCATTCTACCTTTGACTACATCTCTAGCTTTTAAAACTTCTATTTTGAGACAGGATCTCACTCATTTGCCTAGGCTGGCCTTGTTTTGGAGATTCTCCTGCCTCAGCCTTCTGAGCAACTAGGATTACAGGTAGGTGGCAATACATGGGTGATAGTATACTTTTCAGTACTTACATAATTGGAAATCCAGCCTTTTTTGTGTGTTTTCCTGATATGTCTTTTGTCCTTCTTTTGGGAAAGTGTTATTTTTCAAGAATTCGTTTGGTTTTTAAATGTCTGATAGTAGTTTATAATTCCTAAGAATTTTCTTTTTCTTTTTTTTTTCATGAATGTGGAATTGGAATTTATTTTATTTTTAAATTTTTTTATTGGTTGTTCAAAACATTACAATGCTCTTGACATATTATATTTCATACATTTGATTCAAGTGGGTGAATTTTTTTTTTTTTTAAAGAGAGAGTGAGAGAGGGGAGAGAGAGAGAGAGAAAGAGAGAATTTTTAATATTTATTTATTTTTTTTAGTTCTCGGTGGACACAACATTTTTGTTGGTATGTGGTGCTGAGGATCGAACCCGGGCAGCACGCATGCCAGGCGAGCGCGCTACCGCTGAGCCACATCTCCAGCCCCGAATTTTCTTTTTCTTAAGAGTTCATCTTTTGTAATCCTCAGCACCACATAAACATAAATAAATAAAAGTGTTCAATTAGAACTAAAAATAAATATTTTTTTTAAAAAAGAGTTCCTGTTTTAAGAATTTGTTTTGTTTTGTTTTTGTGGTACAGTATCTCAACCCCTTCTCCCAACTTCTTTTCAAGTTACTATGTTCTTTCTGTTTTCTGTTTGGATTTTGCTTTTTTTTTTTTTTTTTTAAATGGAGTCTTACAATGTTGTTTAAGATGGCCTTGAACTTGAACTCCTGAGCTTATGTGATCCTCCTGCCTCAGTTTCCTGAGAATTTTGGACTACTGGTGCTACCGTGTCTCGCTCCAGGTGGTATTTTCTGTTTATTGGTTTGGCATCTGTACAGTTAAAGGGAAATGTGCATAAGGCTACTGTCACTTTTGAACCAGTTCCAAGTTTAGGGTTTCCCAAGATGACCCTTATGTTTGATAATTAACTAAAAGGACTCTTGGAACTCACAGCTGTGGTTTGGAAAGAAGGAGGATAAGGGTGGTTGTGCGGGATGATGAACTTTCATTCTGCGGTGGTCACAGGGTCACCTCAGGTTTGGAATTGCAATTGTACTGCCATCAGTTACAGGAGGTAGAATTTACAAATGGAATTTAGAATAATGATCTGAATTTAAAGAGCTGGCCCACTGGATGCATAAGAAAAGACAAAATCAATAAAAAAGCTAAATATACAATCCCTTCATTATTAAAAATGGGGAGAGTTTCTTATCTCAGCAGGATACACGTATTTAAATATTTAAATAGTTTTAAATGGAAATTGACAGGATCAAAATAAACGTCTTATTTAATGCAGCACTCTTGGAAGTTGGATGGATCTACAATATTCCCCTATCCCACAAATTTTAAGGAGTTTAAACAAGTCTGCTCTATTTGTAATAGTTTGGACATATTTAAAAAGCCAGAGGACAAAGATGGCAAAGAGAAACCTTCTGCCGATAGTCCTGCAAACTAATCAAGATAAGGACTGATGGAGGAGTGTTCATTCTTTGGCTTAAGTCCTCAATGTGGGTTTAAGTTGATGTGCACACAAGGGGGTAAAATGGCCATCAGGTAGATTAAAGACTTTCTAGAACTCCTTGACATAGAAGCTCAAGGCACTGTGATTACAAAACCTGTGGGCAAGGTCCTAATGGAGCTACTTTAGAGTGGGAGGGTGTGGGATGCAATGGCTGAGAGGATCAAAGTCATCTGGATGAAAATGGTGGAATGATTGAACAGAGTTCATATGAAGTGTTTGTGTCTCTATCTGAATGTGTTATGAGGACAGACATTGTATCTGATGGAGGAATGCTTTTCCTACCTCATATTGGAAAACAGAAGATGGGTAAATCCATCCTTCACTCATACTGATTTGGTATGTTAAATGGGAACCAGTAAGTTTGCCCAAGCACATATAGGTTGTTAATTTGAAACAACATTGCACTTATACTGCCATCCGTTACAGGAGGTAGAATTTACAAATGGTGGATAAAAGAAGACATTATTACTTTAATTAATGTCCTCTTACAAGCTGGAGGGCTGGTATTGACAAATTCCCTGCACCATATCCCTGTGTAGACTTCAGACTGGGGCTTATGGTAAAAGACAGTGAGCACCACTAGAAGCAACCACTAAGATTTTTGGACTAGAAAATTCCCATTTGAGAGATTACAGTTTGCTATTGGACATTAATTGAAACTGTCTCTATGGCTATAAGATGTAAAACAATATTAAAATCTGAAGTACTCACAATGTCTTGAGTGATGTTAGAGAAGATTAGTAGGGAAGGCAGCGTAGTAAAATGGAAATGGTTTGTACAGGAATATGCAACTGGGGAAAAACTAAGAAATATACATCATTTTGTTGTAAGAAAACTTTGGCCCCAAACCAAGGGGTGACCTGTATAGTAAAGAATTTAACCTTGCCCATAAAGGGATCTGTTTGTTTTTTTTTTTCTTTAGGATTCCGAGAGGTAATCTCTAAGCCCCTGGAATATCATGTTTGATAGAGTATTTTTTTGTTTGCCTGGGGTCTTTGAGTCACACCAAAAATGTGATTTAGAATGGAGGTTTTGGGTCATGTAGAATTAGTTTGACCTCTTGAGGGACTGATGACTGAGATCAGCCTTGTGGGCAGTCAACCATGCTTACGTGGTGCAGTCACAATAAAAGCCCTGGATACTGATGTTTGGAGAGTTTCTCTGGTTGGCAATCACCACACCTCAATGCTGGGAGGAGTAATGGTGTCCATGACACCATGTGGAGATGGCAACTGGAAATTCCAGGTTTGGAACTCTCCTGGATTCTGCCCTGTGTGATTCTTTCCTTAATATTTTTTTTTTTTTTTGGGGTACTAAGGATTGAACTCAGGGGCACTCCACCACTGAGCCACACCCCCAGCCCTATTTTGTATTTTATTTAGAGACAGAGTCTCACTGAGTTGCTTAGCATCTCACTTTTGCTGAGGCTGGCTTTGAACCTGTGATCCTCCTGCCTCAGACTCCCAACTAGCTGGAATTACATGCGTGCACCACCGTGCCTGGCTTTGTGGTGTCTAACCTTTATATTGGAGTCTTTCCTTGGATATCTATTGATCTCTGGGTATCAGCTCCCAGGTAAACATCAGTGACTACAAAGCTGTGAGGTACCTGTTGGGTACACATCATTGTACTGGGTCTTCAGCGATAACCCTCCAAGTAGGTCTTTGTTCTTGGGCTGGTCAAATCCTGTAAAAAAAAGATTGTAAATTCTTGCTTAAAAGAAGTGGCCTGGTTGTTAACATTCTGCAAGCTGTGTTTTCCTTTGCTTTAAATAATTCCTTGGTGCCCCTAGTCCCAAGACCTTCTCCAATTCCCCTTCAGAAATTAAATCTTTTAATTTTTTTTTTGGTCATAGATGGATATAATATCTTTATTTTATTTATTTATTTTCATGTGGTGCTGAGGATTTAACCCAGTGCCTCACACGTGCTAGGCAAGCGCTCTACCACTGAAACACAACCCCAACCCTCCCAGAAATTAAATCTTTTGTAGGGATGAGGAGTAGCTTGGTTATTAGGAAAGGAATGAGGACCCCATCACTCCTCAGACCTCCAGACAATTCTTTTTTCTTCTTCCCTATATCCTTCCTGCTTGGTTTCATCTCTACTTCCAGAGCTGTCCGATGCACCAGTTCCTGACTCTTGGAGATCTGCCGCTCTGAACCCAGTCAGTTCTTGACTTTCCTCACTGTTGGATTAGGATTCAATTTTCTCAGGATGCTAAATCAGCCATCACTCACCTATCTGCTCTCCGAATGTTGATGCTTTGTTTCATCTCCAGTTGCCCTGTCCTTATGGATTTATTTTTATTCATCTAAACCCTTACAGCTTAGTAAGGTCCAGGTTTAGGATTTCACTTGATTTTGCCTGAGATTTTTGGTACCAGAGCCAGAACCACTCTCAAAACTGGCAGGGACATGTGAGAACATCTCTGTGAAATTGAGGCCTGGAGAGGGGAAGAGATTAGCTTAATGTCATGCAGCTAGCTAGGGACGGGCTGGGACTAAAGCCCAGATTTGGCAATTCCTAGGCTACCAGCTTTTGCTACTGTGTCCACTTGCTTCCTTGAGACTGTAGGGAAGGCTCATTATAAAGCTCAGCCAAAGGTTTTCAAATCAGGCTCCATAAAGATGTTTTGAATTTCTGTATATATTTGCCTACAATTTAATTTTTAATTAATTTAATTTTTCTTTTTTTGGCACTGGGGATGGAACCCAGAGGCTCCTTACCACTGAACTACATCCCCAGTCCTTTTTATTTTCTATTTTCTGTTTGGAGACAGGGTCTCACCAAGTTGCGAGGGTCTCACTGAGTTGTTGAGGTTGGCCTCAAACTTGTGATCCTCCCACTTTAGCTTCCTGAATCATGAGGATTAAAGGTGTGCACCACTGTGCCCAGCCTTATAAATTTAATTTTGAAATAGATTTTCAAGGCTAGTGTTTATATTTTGCCAATTTATACCAATAAAATACTATTTTTGTTGGATTAAAAACCCCTTTGCTGTTATTTTAGCATATTTTAGGAGATAGCAAAAGCAAATGCAATGGCTCAGTCTGCCATCTTTACCCAAAGATCAGGACTTGTTTTTTGTCTTTTCTAACCTTTTCCACGATTTAAGGTAGCTGTCTGGGCAGAGAGGAGAGTGTTGAGACAAACTCCTCAGGAAGTAAAAGCAATGTGGGCTATTCAAATGATTCCTAATGTTTTAGTTAAATGAGTTATAGTCTCTTTAATTTTCTCCTTGAGAATCTGGGTTTGTGCTGCTCAATCTCTTCTAACACGTGGGAGGGAAATCAAGTTTCCAGGGGTGGGGTGGGGGGGAATGAATAAAAGCTATTGGAGAATATAAATCTACAAGCAGAAAACAGCAGGAGAGAACAGAAGTAAAAACTCTCCTTCCTCTGGCCCTCCCTTTCCTTTTTCCTCTCTCCTTGAGGAGCATAAATTCAGTTAAGAATTTATTCTCAAGGCTTAATAAAAAAAAAAGAATAAAAACTGTTGTAAAATTTTACAATCAGTCTTTAAGGAGAATTAAGGTCTTGTAGTCATGCTATACTATTAATTAATTAAGAAGACTTAAGCCAGGCACAGTGGTGCATGCCTGTAATCCCAGCTACTCAGGAGGCTGAGACACAAGTTGGAGGCCAGCCTGGGTAACTTAGTCAAAATAAAAAATAGTAAAAAGGCTGGGGGTGTAGCTCAGTCTCTCTCTGTCTCTTTCTCTCTCTCATCTACACATGAAACAAGACTTATTGTTGTGTTTCTGACATGTGTTGTTATACCCTTTTTTCTTTTTGGTGTTGGGAATGGAACTCTGGGCCTTACATGCTAGACACAAACTCTTATCATCTCGCTATACCCCTAGGTCAATTTCACAGGATGTGTAGACCTTGTTTGGATCCTGGTTTGAGAAAATGTCATTTTTTTTGGGGGGGGGGAGGGGGAGAAAATCAGGATATTTGATTTTGGATTGGGTATTAGATTACTTAATTTTTAAAATGGAGCTAATAATACAGAACTATCTTCATTCTTCTTCATCCCTGCCTCTCCTCCCCCACTAGGCTGGGGGTTGAACCCAGGGCCTTGAGCATACTAGGAGAGCCCTCTACCACTGAGCCTCCTTCGGACCCCCATTATCCTCATTCTTATAGATGCAAAAAGATAGATGGGATTTTCTTGAAAATACTAAAACATTACTAAACCAAAAAATAAAGGAAAAGAGTGCAAAAGGAGTAGATGAGATAGATATGGCAAAGTGACCATTCTTGAATCTGGGAAGGAATTCACTATTTTCTATTTCAAATTCTTCATAATAAAATGTTTCAAATGCTATTTAATGATTTGAAAATTAACTACCATTGCTACTGCTGAAAAGATTTGACCATGAACGCAATAAATGAAAACTGGAAAGCATTAAGAAGAGGAAGTTTAAGTTTTTCGGTGAAACAACAAATAAGTTCATGAATGCTGACTCTGGTTGGGAAAGGGATAATTTGTAGAATAACTGATAACTGATAACTTAGAGAAACAAGATGAGAATGATAGTGTTAATAATAAAAATAATAACTCTAATTCATAATGAATAAGCCTTTAGAGGTACTGTTGCTATAGGCACTATATCTATGTATTTTATCTGATTCCCAACAAGCTTTTAAGCTAGGTGGAACTATTATCACTTTTTTACATATATTTGAAGCTGAGGCACAGATCTCCAGGTTCCATGCCTGGGAAATAGCAGGCAGGATTTTCATCCCACCCAAAGACCATATTCTTTTTTGTTTGTTTGTTTCAGTACTGGGAATTGAAGCCAGGGATTGCTTTACCACTGAGCTATATCCCCAGTCCTTTTTGTTTTATATTTGGAGATAGGTTCTTGCTAAGTTTCTGAGGCTGGCGTTGAACTTGTGATCCTCCTGCCTCTGCCTTCTGAGTTGCTGGGATTATAGGTATGTGCCATTGTGCCTAGCCCCAAAGTTATTCTCTTTACCTTTAAAAATCTTGCCAATTGAGAAAGAAATTATATTTTGAGTGTGCAAAACTTTTGGCTATTTTGACCAAGGAATTTTTTTTCCTTTTCCCTCCAAAGCCATGGATGGAGGCTTATTTAGGAAAGTAGATATACATTTCATGGAGAATGGGGACAATCTCAAATGAGAGATGCCTTTGGGGTAAATCACAGGATATGTATTCAAGAGAGAATATGGGCTATCTCCAGAGGGAGAAACAGCCCAAGAAATTTTATTTTAAAAAAATTTTAAGTTTTTTTTTAAAGATTTTTTAAAAAATGGGCACAATATTTTTACTTTATTTTTATGTGGTGCTGAGGATGGAACCCAGTGCCTCACACGTGCGAGGCAAGCAATCTATCACTGAGCTATAACCCCAGCACCCAAAAGATTTTGATTCAATGTTTTATAGATATAATTTACATTATGTTTAAAAAGTAAAAAAGTAGCTGGACATGGTGGTACACGCCTGTAATCTCAGTGGCTTGGGAGGCTGAGGCAGGAGGATCGTGAGTTCAAAATCATCCTCAGCAATGGCGAGGTTCTAAGCAACTCAGTGAGACCTTGAGTCTAAAAAAATAAAAATAAAAAATAGGGCTAGAGATGTGGCTCAGTGGTTGAGTGCCCCTGGTTTCAATCCCTAATACAGAAAAAAAAAAAAAAGTATAAAAGTACCTGCTGTTCAATTCTTGCACACTTACTTTTTGGACATTTGGAGGATAACTGTTCAAATTCACCACTAGCAGTTGTGATTTTATTTCTCCCTGGTGGAAAATATATTCTTTCTTACCCATTGGTAAGTGCCAGGTAGACTCAGCCATGCAGTTGCCTTTTACAGTCCTGGGAGAGCGGGAGAGTTTGTAGTAGATAGAGCTGGAGAATTTTGTTTCTCCTAAATTCTTCAAGGCACACTAGCTGGTTCATCTAAACAAAGGGTTTCTCTATAGACTTTCTTTCTTTCTTTTTTCTTTTTTTTGCTACTGGAATTGAACCCAGGGGCACTCAACCACTGAGCCACATTCCCAGCCTTTTAAAAATTTTATTTAGAGACAGGACCTTGCTAAGTTGCTTAGGGCCTTGCTATATTGCTGAGGCTGGCTTTGAACCCTCAATCCTCCTGCCTCAGCTTCCCAAGCTGCTGGGATTAACAGGCGTGGGACATGGCGCCCAGCTTCTACAAACATTTTGATAAGGAGGGAGGGCTTGCTGCCTGTAGCGCATAGAAGCCAATAACTGATAATGGTTTTCTTTGCTAAAATAATTTTATTTTGTGGTAGATTGGAATGGGAATGGGAACAAAAATCTCAAATCTCTCCCTGATTGGTAGCAGGGAGATTTATAGGAGGGTGTTGGGGGAGGGGGTGGTACTGCTTGTTGATTGGATGACAGGAAGGGGGAGATTGTGTGTGTGTGTACAGATGTAGATAGTTTTTATGCCTCTTTATAGTCCACATGTTTCTTTTTTGGGAATTAACATCTACTGTGGGGGGATTTTGAGCTTACCATGTCAAAATGCCATTGACCAGTGAAGCTGGCTTTTTTGAAAACCTTGTTTCAATTGATCCTTAACCAGGTTCTGGATGCTTTTGCTAAAAATCAACTTAAACACTTTTGTTATTTAAGGAATTTATGTCTGAGTGTATCCAGGCCTTAGCCAATTTCAATTTTAATAATATTTTATTTTATTTTTTTCCCCATGGCAATAGAGCCATTACAGAAATTAGCTACTATAGAATAAGGCACCACTGAACAAGACTATCAGAAAGTACACTCTGTGGGAAAGTAGAAGCAACCTATTTGATGAGCTCCTGACATTTTCTGTCCACTGTACTTGTGGGGGCTCATAGTTAACAAAGCTTTTCCTACACAGAAAAGTGGCGAATGCTCTTTTGAAAGAGGGGGAATCATCACTGCCTTTTAAATATACCCGAACCACAGGTGTCCATGGCTAAAAATGACTCAGGTGTGCACTTTGTGCATGTGTTGTCAACTCTGCGATTTTTTGCATGAGCAGGAAGATGAAGAGCCAATCATGGTGATTGGAGATAAGAGCCGTCCTCCCAGATGGTTAATGTCATGGTGTTCACTCGCCAGCATTTGAATTGTGAATATTGCAATTGTAGAAAGAGAAGAATGAAAATAAAAACAAAGAATGAGGACGATAGAGGAAGATTATAGGTTCTGCCTGTAGAGTTCCTAGCAAAGGAAAGCAGTGGAGTCTAGCTCTGGACCGAGGTATGTGCAGCAGAGAGCTGCAGGTAGTAATTGAAATTTATATAGACTTTGGCTAAACTGTGACCATCACCCACATTATCCCCATAATCTGCCAAGCCAGACGTGCCATTATGTGTGATATGATCACTCTCACAACAGGGGCTACTAGTTAGAGAGAGCTGCAAAATGGTAACTGAAACGTCTGATGAAAGCAAAGGACAAAAAGTACACCTTGATGCCCAGAAAGAAAAATTAGGTGCGGTTTGCTGCAGGCCCTCTGGATGTGCCATGTGACAATGCCGGGGACATTCCCTGAAGCTGGTTCCAGGAATATCTCCCCTCATAGCTTTTCCAGGTTGGGATCTAAGTGAAAGAGAATAGAGATTGTCTTTATGGGAACATCTGTCATTGTATTTACCATGATATTGTAGATTTCTTTATGTTGCAGGGACTTAAGTGTGTCCTAGACAGCTAGTAATGTAATCATAATTAATAAAAACCTACCATTTACTAAGCTGACACATAATTTAGGGAGGATGTAAATCCCCAGAGGAATGGTTGCTGCCAAGACCAAAATGATAGATGCTCATTATATTGTTACCATTTCCATTTAACAGAAAAAAAGTCTGGAGGCTGGCGGTGGCGCATGCCTGTGACCTCAGCTACTCTGAAGGCTGAGGCAGGAGAGTTGTATGTTTGAGGTCAGTCTGGGCAACTTAAGTGAGACAAAAAAAAAAAAAGGACTGGGGATGTAGCTCAATGGTAGAGTGCCCTTGGGTTCCATCTCCAGTCACGAGAAACACATGTGCGTGCACACACACACACACACACACACACACACACACACACTCCACTGCTACCAATAACTGAGGGTTGGAAAGGTTAAGTAACTTGGCCAAAGTCACACACTTGGTATGTGAAGTTCTGTTATGTCAGTCTCATTCCTAAGTCTAGGCTTTTGACATCCCCTACCATGACCTATGCTTGGGCATTTGCAGGAGGATAATTTAATGTATTTGTATAAATCATACAAAAGCTACTCCGAGAAGGTGAGCTGGGGGCTCTCCCCTATTACAAAATCCCATTATAGTAACCCCTCTTGAATAAAATCTGCCCCTACCATCTTTTTTTCTAAATTTATTTTTTTAGTTGTACACAGTACCTTATTTTTGTGTGGTGCTGAGGATCAAACCCAGGGCCTCACATGTGCTAGGCGAGTGCTCTTCCGCTGAGCCACAATCCCAGCCCTGCCTCTACCATCTTAAAAAAAAAACCTGGGGCTGTAGCTCAGTGGTAGACAGCTGTTTGCCTAGCATGTGTGAGGCACTGGGTTTCGATCTTCAGCACTACATTAAAACAAACAAACAAACAAACAAACAAATAAATAAATAAATAAATATATTGTGTCCCTCTACAACTAAAAAAATAAGAAAAAAAGGAAAGAAGATAAGTTTTTTTTTTTTTTTTTTTAAATGCCTGGGGATCTTGGTTATCATGAAAAATATAGCTGGGATCTGATACAGGATGGTCTCTGTTCCTGCAGTTACATGTCCCCAGACTAGGTTTTGTTAATTTTTTTTTTTTTTTTTTTTTTTTTGAGATGGAGTCTTGCTATGCTGTCCGGGCTGGCCTTGAATTCTTGGGCTTAGGGAATCTTCCGACTCAGCATCTCAAGTAGCTGGGGTTTCATGTTCGAGCCACCTCACCTGGCTTATTAAGTTATTCTGTTTGTTCCTTTTGGCTTTTCTGACTCTTCCTTTCTGTTAGTTTTTCTATGGTCATTTTTGCTTTCATCAAAGTACTCAAAACCAGTAGTTCTTTTGCTTCTCTTGGATTAGCTCCTATGGGTTAGCAAGCCAGTAGACCAAGACTTATTAGAATTATATGTGCTTCCTGGGCCATGAACCAAGGTCAAAAGAAGGTAACGAAAAAAAGATTACAAAACAAAATAAAAACAGCAAGAACAAAAAGAAAATAGAAACATTCTAAGAATAAGATTTGTTTTTGCTTCCATTTTTTCTTTTTAAAATAAAATAATTTGACACATAGTAATTGTACGTATTTGTGGGGTACAGTGTGACATTTTGATACATATATACAATAGGTCATGATCAGATCATGGTAATGACCTATATCTAGCTCCAGTGCACATGCATCATTTCTTTGCATTGAGAACATTCAAGAACCGTTTATTTATTTATGTTTGCAGTGCTGAGGATTGAACCTAGGACCTTGCACATGCCAGGCAAGTGCTCTACCACTGAACTATATCCTAGCCCCCATTAATACTTTGATTCAGTCTTCACCTGCATCATCACAGGAACCTCAGCCTCATTCACATTTCCACTTATGGGCAAAAAAGGTAGAGGTTTTTCTTTTGGCACTAAGCAAGTATTCTACAACTTAGCTGTATCCTGGCCCTTTTCATTTTTTTATTTTGAGACAAGTTCTTGTTAAGTTGCCCAGACTGGCTTCAAACTTGGTATCCTCCTGCCTCAACCTTCTGAATGGCTGGGATTGCAAGTGTGCACCCCCACACCCAGCTCAATTTCCTTTCTTCGCAAGGTCATGGACTCTGGTCCATGCATGGCCGATGTGGTGCACTACCAATGGGTACAAAGGGTGTACCCTTTCCTGAGGTACTGCTGCCCTGTCTCTGTTAGCTACAGGAGTGGATTCCAAGGTACTGTGGGACCCCAATGTGTCAGTGACTCCCTTGCAAATTCACTTTGCTATTCTCTCCATCAAGATAGAGGCTCTCACCCCACCTCTTGGATGAGGGCTGATTTCTGACTTGATTTGACTAACAGAATGCAGTAGAATTGACATTGTGTGAACCCTGAGGGGGTCCTGTTGTTTTGCTTCTGCTCTCTTGTGAATGAGCCCGGGCTAGCCCCTTTGAGGAGGAGAGACCACATGGGGAGAGAGAGGCACAGCTGTCCCTGTCATTCTAGCTATTTTAGACACATGAGTGAGGACATCCTGGGGCAGCCAGTGCCAGCTGGCTCCCACCTGCCCCATCAACTAAGTGCGGTTGCATGAGTTACCAGAGACAAGAGTAGGAAAAAACTGCCCAGTTGGTTCCAGCTCAACTGCAGAACTGTGAGCAAATAAATGGCTTGTCGTTTGAACTCAATGAGTTTGGATTATTGCAACAGGAAGTTAGGAAAATACTCCTGTCAACTTCCGTAGCATTTACGGTGCATCACGGGCTGGCTGGAGTTATCTTTGTTTCATGCAGAATAAGTGAGAAAGGTTGTGTTTTCCTTGTTCTTCTGTTACACGCCAAGATCCCAAAGGTGCTGGCTCTTTCTATTAGGAGGGAGGTCTGAGTGTCTTGCTGTCATCCAATTCACACCTGACCACCCGCCTGAACAATACCTGCAGAACTGATGGTGGTTCTTGCTCCCCTGGAGAGGAGGGGTTCTTAACTCTGAGGGCTGCTAATAGATCTCAAATGGCCCTTAGGAACCTGGAGGATGAGAATAGTCACCCCAAAATGTCTTCTCAGACACTGGTGAATTAACAAACATGCCCAGGGTCTCTCTGTACACTGAGACTCTCTTCCATGTATTTGAAAGAAAAGTGATTCTACTCTGAGCAAGATATTTTGTTGGTTTTTTAGAGGTCTTTTTCTTTTTCTTTTTTCTTTTTTTTAGTGGTGGGGACACTGGGCTATATTCTGGTTAGCTAAGATTGCTAGAAAGTGAGAATTTCCAGGTATATTGTTCTTTGTCTAAGAAGGTTCTTTTTCTGGGTGTGTGCTGGGGATTGAACCCAGAGCCTCCTACATGCTAAGTACACTCTCTACCACTGAGCTACCCTCCAGCCATAATGTCTTTTTTTTTTTTTTTCTTCCCTTTTGAATACTGGGGATGGAACCCAGGGCTTGGTGCCTGCTAGGCAAGGGCTTTACCACTGAGCCAAACCCCAGCCCTTTTTTGTTTTTAATTTTGGGATGCAATCTCTCTAAATTGCCCAGGCTGGTCTCAGACTTAGGATCTTCCTGTCTCAATCTCCAAGTAGCTGGGACTGCAGGCATGTGCCACTGTATGGCCAAGAAGTTTCTATTTGAAAACCAAATTTTTTGAGATCTTTCCATTTCATGATGGAGATGAGTGCAATTTCAGCACTAGTATAACTGTACAGAAAAATGGCTTTCTTTGATACAGCTTGTATGCTCTTCTTGTAGAAGAGGAATAAAGTTATAAATCATCAAGTATAAATGATATGAAATTAGAACTAATTTACTATTATACCTACCATCAAAATATTAGTCAGGAAATGATATAAGTACACCTATACGTAGTAAAACAAAAAGGTTATATGTATACATATGTGTATATATATATATATAGTGAGATTTTGTATATATTATTGAAATTATTATATGAGACTATAAAGAACATTTTGAAAATATGAGTATTGGAATATTGGAGCTGGGGATGTAACTCGGTGGTAGAGCACTTTCCCGGCATGCTTAAGGCCCTGGGTTCAATCTCCAGCAACACACACACACACACACACACACACACACACACACGGGTGCACTCATGTACAAACACACACAGTGAAAAACGCAGGTAATAAGCCATTTATAAAGAAAATAATGGGGGCTGGGATTGTGGCTCAGCGATAGAGAGCTCCCCTAGCATGAGCAGGACCTGGGTTCGATCCTCAGCACCACATAAAAATAAAGGCATTGTGTTGTGTCCATCTACATCTAAAAAATAAATATTAAAAAAAGAAAATAATCACTCAATCTCACGTCCAGAGATAGTTACTATTAATTTTTTTTTAAATTGGTGTTCAAAACATTACAAAGCTCTTGACATATCATATTTCATACATTAGATTCAAGTGGGTTATGAACTCCCATTTTTACCCCAAATACAGATTGCAGTATCACATCAGTTACACATCCATGTTTTCACATATTGCCATACTAGTGACTGTTGTATTCTGCTACCTTTCCTATCCCCTACTATCCCCCCTCCCCTCCCCTCCCATCTTCTCTCTCTACCCCATCTACTGTAATTCATTTCTCTCCCTTGTTTTTTTTCCCCCTTTCCCCTCACATCCTCTTATATGTAATTTTGTATAACAATGAGGGTCTCCTTCCATTTCCAGGCAATACTATTAATGTTTTTAATTATGTTGTACCGCACTTTTTTTTTTTTTTTTTACCGGGGGATTGAATCCAGGAGTGCTTTACCACAGAGCTATACCCTCAACCCTTTTTATTGTTTATTTTGGGACAGGGTCTCACTAACTTGATGATCTTGAACTTGTGATCCTCCTGCCATAACCCCCGACTTACTGGGATTACAGGCGTGTGCCACGGTGCCCAGCTGTTCTAGATATTTTAGGGAGACACACTTGCTTTGAGGATGAAATGCATGCTTTCCCCCTCCTTCTGGCATGTATCTTAATCCAATTATTAGGTTAAAAGCCACCATGGGAGAAACTGTCTATTTAATTTTAGGCAATTACATAATTTTTATGGTTGTTGACTTGTAATCTTTAGGGAAAGAGGGTAAAATATGACGACTGTAAGACCAGCAAATTTAGCAGTCTGGCTTCCATCATTCTGCGATGGAGGCTGCACACCAAGAAAACACACGTCAATTCATTAAACCAGGGGGAAATAAAAAGACAGACTTGTGGGTAGCCATCAAGTCCACCAAACAGCCTGTCAGTTGACTGCTTTCCTTCTTCCAACTACAAACCATGTGGCTATTGGTCAGTATTCTGAAAGAGGTGAATATTACACCCAAAGAATTCCATTGACTCAGCTGACTCATGTATGCTTCAAAGCACTCACAACTTATTGGAATCCAAAATGAAATGAAGCAAGCAAGCCGCTTTAACAAACAGATGGCTTTCATTAAGTGTAACCATTAATCTTGTCCTGATTACTTACTGCAATGTGTTAGATTGCAGTGTTTCCTTAATCTATCGATGAACTATCACCTCAAAATATGTCACTGAAGTAAAATAATTGTTGATGTGTTCATAAAAACCATCAGATAGACCAGAACCCCTCCACCCCACCGTGCAACAGAATTAGGCAAATGAAGAATTTGAGAAGAAAGAAGGCATTGTTGTATTATCAGATTGCACTACCTCTTTGAAGTATGTTTTAGGATCATGAAACAAAAAGCACAAAGCCGTATAAATGAGCAGTTGACTTATAGGAGTGCTTCTCATCAAGCACTTCGTAATGAAAATCTCAGTTTTATAAAAGCAATTAAGATCCCAGCAACTCAGGAGCTGAGGCAAGAAGATCACAAGTTCAAGGCCAGCCTCAGCAACTCAGTGAGACCCTGTCTCAAAATTAAAAAAAAAAAAAAAAATGTCTGGGGATGTAATTTAATGGTAAAGTACTCTGGTTTCAATTTCTAGCAAATCCCACCCTCCACAAAAAAGCAAGTAATTTATTTTTTTTAAATTTTTTTTTAATTGTAGATGGACACAATACCTTTATTTTATTTATTTATTTTTATGTGGTGCTAAGGATCGAAGCCAGTGCCTCACACTCACACATGCTAGGCAAGCACTCCACCACTGAGCCACACCCCCCCGTCCTGAAAAAAAAAAAAATATATATATCTATATCTATCTATCTATATATATATTTGTATATCACTGAACCAGGGTCTTGCTATGGCTGGCCTCTGACTCCTGGACTCAAGTGATCCTCCTGCCTCAGATTCCTAAGATGCCCACCACTTTTCCCAGCTGGGGATAATTCTTTGTTTTATAAACAATCCATACTCATGATTTTTAAAGGACTATTTATCTAGGAGACTTAACATAACATTTAGATTTTAAAAAACATATGTGTGTAATATACTAAAAACATATCTTAGGTGTAAAGTAAAATAAACTAACATGATGCAAAAAAAATTTAAATGGAGAAAACGGATGGCTAGTGGGCATCAGAAGGCCCTCAATTTTGTCTGTTGGGCTCAGGATACCATTTGCATGCTGATCAACAAATGATAGGTTGGACTTTGTCTCTATTTCTTCTTCAATTCCTATATTCTACATATGTGGAAATGGAAGAGGCTTAGTAAGACCCTTCTTCCTAAATAATCAAGGAGACTGAACCCAGAGAAACTAGGTGGCCCCAGTCAGGTCTTCACAGTGAGCGGAAGTAGGAGTTCTGGAGTCTGACCACCAAGTTCCCATCCTGGCTTCTCATCCTATTAGCTGCATTTTTGTGTTAGCTTTTTATTATGGTAACCAGAATATTGGACAGGAACAATTTAGAGAAGAAAAAGTTTATTTTGGGTCATAATTTCAGATGTTTAGTCCAACTTGGCTAAAGCAAGGTGGGCCATCATGGCTCAAGAACCTGGTGGAGGACAGCTGCTCAGCTCATGGTGGAGTCAGGAAGCAGAGAGAGAAGCGGGTAAGGGGTCACAGGGAAGATGAAACCTTCCAGGGACACCCCCAGTACCCACCTCCTCCACCCCTCCATGCCCCACCTGCCTAGCCAGTCCATTCAAATCAGCATGGGCTGATAGATTACCATAATCTCATCATTTCCCTCCAGCATAAACAGAGGAGCTTTTGGGGTACACCTCATATCCAAATCATAACAATGTCTCGGGCAATTAATGGCAATTAATTTTATTTCTCTGGAACTAAGTTTCCTTTTCAGAACAGCAGAAGCCAAGAGTATTTACTGCCTAGAGTAGCTATGAGGATTTAGGGAGATGTTCCAGATAGCATGCTCAGGGAGATGCCTTATTCGTAATAAGCACCCAATGCTACAGCAATGGCTGTATTCTTCTTCTTTCTTTTATTAAAACCTTTTTTTGTAGTTGTAGATGGGCACTTTATTTTATTTGTTTATTTTTATGTGGTGCTGAGGATCGAACCCAGTCCCTCACGCATGCTAGGCAAGTGCTCTGCCACTGAGCTATAGCCCCAGCCTGGCTGTATCATTCTTAATAGCAAACACAAGGGCAAGGACTCAAAGGTCCTGACCCCTATTGGAGGCCTTTCCTTTACATATGTAAACACAGATCACATTCAAATATTTATCCTGGCTTGGCCACAAACTCATTGGAATGAACACACACAACCAAGATGGCTGTCTGGCATCCTCTAGCAGGAAAGTTCCATGTGTGACTTCATTATAACACAGTATGTTGGGCAGCTCCATTGTTCTTGGGAGGCATTAATGACTGCAGGAAGCAGAATAGGAATTATTTGTTGTGGGGCTGTTACTGACGGTGACACCTCAAATAAACCACACACCTTCTCTGTAGCTCACATTTCCTCACACTTAATGCTCTGACAATGTGCAAAGTTGTTATGGGGATCAACAAGGATCAGAAATGCAAAAGCCCTTTGAAAAAGGGTGAGTCATTATAGGAATGCAGGAGATTTACAAAATACCTAAACCTTCAAGTAAACAGGTCCCAGGGGGAAATCAGCTAAGATCTTCCTATCTCTTCCATTTCCTGGTAACCTTGCATTCTAAACCTGTCTTTGAGATTCAACACTTTATATCTTCATTTTTACATTAGCAAAGTCAACCAAACTGAAAAGTTTCCTGTAATTCTTCCTAGAAAGTAGAATTAACTTCTTCCTATTAATAAGAAATGATGAATTAATAATCATTTCTCTGAAATTTTGCTTTTTTCTATAATGTGAGGTGCTATTTTATAATAGTCTAGGTTAATTAAAACATCACAAACTAGAAACTGTGTTCTTCCGTGAGTTTCTTTTTCAACCTGAGTTATACTTCATTCACATGTGTATGGGGACTATCTAAACTCATTCAAGGCTGGTAAACACAGTTTTAAACCATATTACAGAGATGGTAATTTTTCAGTCTCAAGGCCTCATAGCAAACTGTTACAATGGTTGGTACACATCTATTTTCAATTTACTTGTGCCTCTTCAGTAAGATGTTGGCCTTTATCCTCTGCTGACTCCATTTCCTTTCTGTCTCTTATTCTTTTTATAGATTGTTTCAATCTGTCTCACTTCTGAGCCAAAATTTTTGAGATTGAGTTCCCATTTGGGATCCTTTACTTACCCACGTCTTGTGTACACATGCTACAAACGTTTACATGGACACACATGCACACAGAGTTAATTACACAAGGACTCAACTTAAACCTTTTGAAAGACCCTAGCCCAGTTAGCCCAGTTACCTAAGGCCAAGATATGAAACCAAGATATCAGGCAGGCCATAAACAGGTTCAGGCGCCAGGCATGCTTTCCGGACAACCGGTTGAAGAACAGAGCACCCAAATCCTGAGGCATGAATGAATAAACCGGAACAGATAAGCAGGAACAGAAAGAATAGAATGCAGACCTGTGGTTTTTGGAATGCAGACCTGTACCCCCTAGGTGGCCTATATGCTAGATTTAAACAAACCAATAAGAAACCTGTTGCTTCCCGAGCGCGCGAAACCTGTCCCAAACCCTATAAAAATCTCTGTATCCCCAAGCCCGGTGTGCCAGTTCACCAAGGCTCCGGCTGAGGTTCTACTGGGCACCCGCAGGCGCTTGTGTCCCAATAAACCCCCTCGTGCTTTTGCAGCCAGTGTTTCGTGTGATTCTCCTTGGACAGGGAAACGGGGGTCTTTCTTTAACGGGGTTGTCTTTCACTTTAATCACATGTGTGTTCATAAATAACCAAAGTGCATTAGGAAATAAGAAGACAGCTTTAACAGGCTGTCACCAAAGTCTTTTTCTTTATGGTGACATATCATGTACTCTTCTCCATGACTCTTTATTTATATACCCAGAGATACAAAAACTGTATCTATCAATACTTGTGATCCTAGAGTGAATTAAGACATTTGGGGGTCATTGCTGCACACCTGTAATCCCAGAGGCTCAGGAGGCTGAGGCAGGAGGACTGTGAGTTCAAAGCCAGCCTCAGCAAAAGAGAAGGATCAGAAATGGATCTCCTGAGAAGGAGATAACAATTTTGCATAGTGGGGAGAGAGACCATGAGACCCTGTCTCTAAGTAAAATGCAAAATAGGGCTGGGATGTGGCTCAGTGGTCAAGTGCCTCTGAGTTCAATCCCTGGTACAAAAAAAAAAAAAAAAAAAAGACATTTGGGGGTCCTGACCCTGCACAGGCAATGACATCCACATATATAAAAACAACATAAGGCTGGGCGGGGGTGAGAAGTTCTGGGTTCCATCACCAGCACTGCAAACAAAACACTCTGGCTATGTCTTTGGGTCTTTACTTCCTTTAGTTCCCATGTCATGTAAAACTCATTCTAAACAATTAACAAACTGTTTTTTTTTCTTGTACAAACTGCTTTTCTCTTGTAATCTGTTCTTGCAGAGGTGTCAGTGGTGACTCTAGTCTGTGTGAGGAAAAGACAGTTGTCCTCCCCTACACAATAAGAATAACTTAATTTTTCCAGTGAACCTCCTTGGAGACTCTCCCTCTCTCTTGAGTGCTGCTGCTTTGCCAGTGCCCAAGTCACATACTGATTCCGCTCTCAAGTCATTAGACCCTAAACAAGCCTCTGTAGCCACACAGGTAGACAGGCCTATTTCAAGCCTTTCTGGGCTTCAGGCCTCCAATCTTTCTGGTGATCTTTGCTAGCTTCTGGGAGATGTCGCTTCTGCAATTCTTCTCTCCCTTTTTCTCCCCACTGCTCCAGGTTCTTGGCTCAGACTCTTTTTCCAGTGGTTCCTATCTCTTTGCTCTTGGGGATCAAGGCCTCTGGATTCCTGCAGAAGGACATAACAATCCTTCATCGTGGGGAGAGAGACCACTGCTTGTCTCGCCTTCTAATGGTGGGGTGGGCTGAAGCTTCGCTGGTGATTTCATTCATTCATTCTTTCACTCATCTATTCTCTTGAAGGTGTGTAGAATATGTCACAGTGGCTTCAGGGTTATTTGGAACTGAAGATATCTGGGAATCCACAGCTGCAGGAAGAGGCTTTTTCTGGGCTTCCATTATTTTCCTAAAAGCAGGGCCTCCTCAAAGAAGCTCACTGTCATAGATTCCCTCCCTGGAAGTTTCATGACCAGGGTAATTTGACTCTTATTTCTGAAGAGAGAAGCTGCATGAGTCAGCATCTGGATGAGAAATCACCTGGACAGACAGACACTATTGCTGTACTCTGAATGTTTGTGTCACTCAAACCCAATCCCCAATGGGAGGGTATTTGGAGATGGGACTTTTGGCAGGTGATTAGGTCAAGAGGGCACAGGGCCCTCCTAAATGGGATTAGAATCCTAATAAAAGAGGTCCCAGAAAGATATCCTCACCACTGCCATCATGTGAAAAGATGACCATGTATGTGCCCAGAAATTGGCCCTCACCAGACATGAATTTGCCAATGTCTAGATCTTGAACTTCCTAGCCTCCAGAACTACGAGAAAGAAATTTCTACTATTTGTCGTATTTTTATTACAGCAGCCTAAATGGACTAAGATAATTATCCTGTCTCCATCTATTCTTTTAAGGGACCAATGATTTTTTTCTTAGAAGTCACTGTTCTCTCAGAAGTGCCTCTCAGCCTTGCTTTATCACTTATTAAGATAGTGTAGCTCCAAATTCTGTCCCCTTGAGGCACATATCTTTATGAACACATATATACATACATATGTAGTTAAATTATTTGTTTCCTCTTGCTAATCTTTTGTTAATTTAACTTGCAAGTCCCCAAATACAGAGCTTATGTGGGTAAAGTTTTTGCTCCCTGATATATTCGTTTATACACTCATTTGTCTACTAAAAGCAGTTTTTGAATGAAGTGTGTGTTCCAGTTGCTGTGGTAGGTGCTGGGAAAGGAGGGAGGAGGAAATGTCCAGGACACTGTCCCTTCCTTTGAGGCGTATAGAGATGAAGGAAATTTCCCTTCCTTTCCTGAAGGTTCAGATCTGCTGAAATAAACTGACAATAGATTAATAGCAGAAAAAGTCATACGTGGTTTTTTTTTTTTTAATTTTCGGCAGACACAACATCTTTGTTTGTATGTGATGCTGAGGATCGAACCCAGGCCGCACGCATGCCAGGCGAGTGCGCTACCGCTTGAGCCACATCCCCAGGCCAATCATACGTGTTTTTTAACACACACACATGGGGCATGGAGCCATGCAAATATGAACCTCAGGAAGGGCCAGATGGTTGAGGCCTAAATATCCTCTTAAGAGGGGATAGGGAAATAGGGGGCTTTAGGCAGTTTTAGGGGTTGTAAATGGTTTTTAGGGTTGACGAACTGGCCCAAACAAAAGACAATGGTCTAGAACAAAGTTCCTGCAGGCTCTAGGTGATTAATTCTTCCTGATTAAGAAGATTTGTTAACAATTTCATTTCTTTTGGTCTTCGGAAGGGAACTTTCCTTAGTCAGATAATAAAACTTCAGTGAAAACCTCTGACAGCATTTCAGGGGAGAAAGAGAATCAAAGATGATGGAGAGATTGGAGGAGGAGGGTCAGAGAGACTCCAGTTTTGAGCCTGTTTTTCCAACTCAGCACATCAAAGCTCATACTTTGGTGTTTTGTTTTCTGAGCCTCAACAGGAGCAAATGAGTTGGGCTGGATGGCCAGTCAGGAGGCTGAGGTAGGAGAATCATGAGTTCAAAGCCAGCCTCAGTCATTTAGCTAGGCTCTAAATAACTTAGAGAGACCCTGACTCAAAATAAAAAATAAAAAGAGCTGGAGATGCGGTTCAGTGGTTAGGCATCCCCTGGGTTCAATCCCAAGCACCCCCACCTCCAAAAAAAAAAAAAAAGAAACAAACACAAATAGTCACACACAAAACGTGGTAAGGGTGAGTGAGGGGCACACGGTGGAACAGGCAAACAACCTTGCCTGGGAGAGAGAGTGTCATCTTTCCCTTCACCCAGGAACACCTTGAAAGACTGGTCTTTTGGAACTTTGAAAAGTTCTGACAGGAGTTACAGAGGGGCCTGGGCATTCCTTAGAAGACAATGTTACTCAGGTTGCTTTGAAGTGAGCATAAATTCAGATCTTTTCTGGTCAGTTGAATTTCCAACTGTTTCAAGTTTTTAAAACAGATTTTTAGATGTGCAAATGGTTTGCTTATGCTTATCTTCTCTTTAATGGACATTTTCCCTTTAAATGTTACACAGATGACAGAAGTATGCCCACTCTGAGAGCAAGCTGGAAAGTGCACATTGTAGTTCTGTATGTGTTTGATGCTGAATTTTGCTTTTGGATACTTGGCCTCATGAGCTTAGATTTCTAGGGCCTTCTAAATCAGAAATGGGTTCTTAGGGTAATAATGACATCACTCCTCAGATACAGAGGAGGAAGCACAGGGATTCCGCTTGGCTTTCTTTCTTTTACTGTGGATGGCAGGAAAATATTTTTTTTTAATATATAAAATAAATCTGGAGCTAGAATAAGATAATTTTGTTTTTTTATCTCTAATCAAGAAAATAGTTTTTTTTTTTTAAAAAAAAACTCATTTTCAACATAGATCAGATTTACATTGCTAGTTTTAGAGTATCTTATGAAGACCAAATAAATGGTCTGTGAGGAAGTAGGTAGAAATAGTCTCTTGTGACATTTACTTTGTTTGTATTTCTTGGTGTAGGATTAGAAAACTGAAGTTGGATTTTTAGAAAGGCAGGTTTTAGGGCTGTTTTAGCCAGTTTTTTTTTTTTTTTTTTTCTGTTGTGACTAAAGAACCCGACCAGAAGGATTATAGAGGAGGAAAAGTTTATTTGGAGGCTCACGGTTTCAGAGGCCTCAATCCATAGACAACCAGCTCCATTCCTCAGGGCTTGAGGTGAGGCAGAACATCATGACAGAAGAGTGTGGCAGAGGGAAGCAGCTCACATGGTGATCAGAAAGCAGAAAGAGAGGTCTTCACTTACCTGGTACAAATATGTAACCCCAAGCCACATCCCCAATTCCCACCTCCTCCAGCCACACCCCACCAAGTTAGTTACCACTCAGTTAATCCCTATCATTGGATTCATTCGCTGACTGGGTTAAGACTCTCACAACCCAATCATTTCTCCTCTGAACCTTCTTACATTATCTCATACGTGAGCTTTTGGGGGACACCTCACATCCAAACCATAACAAGGGCTTACACAAGTTAGATTGGGTGTTCTTTGTATGCTATACACCCTTCAGTTGGAAGCAGAATGCTCAATCCTCTTTTAAGTAGTAAAGAATATTTTATGGTTTCTTTCTTTGAGGTACTGAGGATTGAATCCAGAGCCACTCTACCACCGAACTACATCCCTAGTCCTTTTTATTTTATTTTGAGGCAGAATCTTGCTAATTTGCCCAGATTGGCCTCCAACTTTCGATCCTCCTGCCTCAGCCTCCGGAGTAGCTGGGATTATAGTCCTGCACCATTGAGTCCAGCTAAGCATATTATTTTTCTGATTATAATTAATCATCTCTGAGCATATTTGGAAACAAAATAATAATAATAATAATAATACTTTATCAAGACAGATCCTTGTGCCTATATAAAGTATAATTCCAAGCTAGTTGGAATTATACTTTTTCTACCAGGTTTCAGAGGCCCAGTGGAACAGGTCTGCTGTGGTTTGGCTGTGGTTTGTCCCTGAAGGTTTCCCTGCAGGAAATAAAGTCTCACAAAAAACAGACAAAAGGTGTCTAGAAAGGATGACCTAGGACATGAAATTTCTTTTAGGCTTAGCATTTTTTCCTTTTTCCCACTTTGGTTTGGTTTAGGGATAAATGACAGATCTTTATCATGTCTAGCCATCAAGTGCTTATTTGTTTGGTTGCAATTTCATCATCTAAAATAGTCTTTCTCTCTATACACATTGCTCTTCTTTAATAGAAACCTGATGAACTTCAGAATTTATTTGAAATATGTATTCAATATAAACCGCTGTTCATTTTTTTTCAAAAATAGAGTAACACAGCAGCCTCCATTTGTTTTCAATTTTTTTTCTCTATTCTTTCATTTCATTTCTCAGAGCAGCCCCGTTCAGGCTGAATGGAAATATTGATAAACATGAAAACATACTCAACTTCCTTAATAATCAAAGAAATGTGTATTAAAATGAGATGCTACTGTGTCTCCCATCATCATGACAGAAATAAAAGATATTAATCATATCCATTGTTGGTGAGGAAGTGGGACAAAGAGAAGTCAGAGAAAGCAAGACCTCCTTTCCCGATGTGCATACCAGAGCATTCTAGCTCTGGTCCTTTCTGAGACCCTGATCTTTTCCACTCCTGTGGTCTGTAAATCACCCCATATTCGTGTTATAAACTCCTTCTCTTCTTTTGCTTCCCTTTCAAATTATTTATTTATAACGAATACACTTTATATGTACATAAATAATAAAGCATATTATAAAGCATATGTAAAGTGAATGAACTAATCTAATGAATACTTTCGCCTTCATTTCAACCTGTTTTCCCTTTATGGTGCTTATTACTTTTACAAATTGATCACTTGTGTCTTCTTGCTTTCATTGTATTAAGGATAACAAAAGGTTCCCTAATTTTTTCCTGGAATCTGCATTTCTGCATAGGAGCCTTCTCAGTTGAGGCTTTTGGGTGAGATTTTGAGAATTCCACCCACCTTTTCTTTTGTCTAGTATGAGTTTGCAGACCTCGAGTTTTTTTCCCCCTCTATTTTCTGAACTTTAAACAAAAGAGCTATTCATACTTGATGATTGCTATCAGACCAAAGTATTAATTGCTCTTGGCTCTGCTCATGAAATGCTTCTCCTTGCAGCTAAGGACAGAATTATGGACTCAGCTCCCTACCCATACTCTAACATAGACTCAAGTGGGCTTCTTGTGACAGGCCTGATGCTTTCCAAGCCAGCCCTCAATTGTCCTTTGATTATTTGAACCAGCACCTGTAGCTTCCAGATAAACTGTATACCCCAGGCAAGATCACAAACTTCCATGACAGATTGCCATGCTGTCATGCTGCCTCTTGGATTCTTCTTTTCTCTGACTCTACCTTTTAGGGGAGGAAAAATGTTTTTCTCTTTATCCTTTGTAAGGAAGGAACAAATATCCTTTCCTTACCCATTGCAAGGTTCAAGGCTGAGATCTATACAACAAAAGACAAAATAACAAGAGAAAACCATCCAAATTTATTTAATATGAGAAAAGCATACAAATTTATTTAATATAAGTTTCATATGACACACATCCATTCAGAAATGAAGATCCAAAGAAAGAGGAAACACTGTGTATTTTTTTTAAAGGTACTAGAAATGGAACCCAGGGCCTTGCTCATGCTAGGTGAACACTCTACTATTGAGCTACACTCTGAGGCTGATCAGAGAGTTTGTTGATGGCCTGTGCCAGGGGAGAACAGTAGGTGCAGGTGAGAGAACTTCCTGCTTCTATTTTTTTCAAATGCCAACATGCCATATTTGGGGGTAGCATGTCTTGAATCCCTATTGTATACTTAGTTCAGATGGACCTCTGTAAGAGAAAAACAAAGAGAAGTTTATTAATATGTGTACCTCATATATACATGGGTGATAGCCAGAGGAATGAATAACACCTCATTGAGGCAGTGTTCATTGCAGGATTAATTTCCTTTACAGATATACTTTCCTTACAAAAGGAGCACTTCTACTCTCTTTTCAGAATTCCTTCTGTGACTGTGAGGTCTGCTAAAGAGGCAGTTTGGAAGAGTGGCATACTTTCTTCTCTTATGCTTATATTTCAGTGGGCTTACTTTGGGTCTCTAGAATTTTTTTTTTTTTTTAAGAGATGAGGTCTCCCTGTGTTCCCCATGCTGGTCTCACATTCCTGGGTTCAAGGGATCCTTTTACCTCAGCCTCCCCAGTAGCTGGGACTACAGGGGCACATCTCTATGCTGGCTCAGCCTAGAGAGTTCTATTGTGGGGCTATTGTAGTGCATCATTGCTACCAAACCCCTGTTCTTGCCCTGAGTTTTCTGGCAGAGATATGGGCTACATGCAGGGATCTTATTCTGGCTCCTTCTCTCTCATTATTTAGTGTTTTGGTAGCCGCATACCCTTGGTCTCTGAGACAGGAAGTAGACTCGGAGGGAGGTATAACATGTTTTCAGTCTGGCTCTGATTAGATTTTTTCCACCCACCTCCATTGGTAATAACGGTGGGTGGAAATTTCTAACAGGTTTTGGCATGAGTTTGTCTTTTGGTCTGAGTTTTCGGCAGAGGGGAAGGAAGTGGATGAGGAAGCCAGTTATTCCTTCACACAATGATCCGGCCATGTCTTCCTGCCACATGAAGTCTATCTTGTTCTTCAGGAGTTTCAACAGTCTGCCCCTTCTCGTCTAATCCCATAATCTGCACCCTCCACTCCTGGCTGGTTGCCCTTCTTCTCCAGTTTCTTCATGCACTTTTCTTCCTTGCAGGTTCTCTTTCTCTGCTCAGCTAAGTCATTTCCTGTAATGCTGAGATCAAGTCCCACCTTCATCATGAAGCCTTTAGGTGATTCCAGCCAACAATGAAGTTCTGCATTTTTAGATAATTTTTTGTTTTTGGTGGTGCTGGGGATTGAACCCATAGCCTTGTGCATGCAAGGCAAAGCACTCTACCAACTGAGCTATATCCCCAGCAAAGTTCTCCATTTTTTTCCTTCATTCACTAAATAAATATTTATGAGATGCTTGCCCTATGCCAATCATAATGCTTAGTGGGAATCCCACAGGACATAAGGCAGACTTGTTCCCTGTCTTCATGAAACCAAGAGTCTGGGAGACCTGGGCATCACACACACAAATCACATAATAGATTCTTTCTGTCCTCCTTGTAATCCTTATTTATTAAGTAGAATAATTTATTTCTCTCTCTCTCTCTCTCTTTCTCTCTTTTTCCTTTCTTTCTCTCTAAACAAACCCAATTCTGGAATGCAGGTTATTATGGTTTGGATTTTAAATGTCCCCTGAAGTCTCATATGCTATAGACTTGGTTAATAGCCTGGGAGCTATTGAGAGGTGGTAGACCTCTATGAGTGGGATCTAATGGAAGAAAGTTAAGTCATTGGGGGCATGCCCTTGAAGGGGATTTTGGGACTTGAGCCCCTTCCTCTCTCTCTACTGCTTGGTCCCCGTGAAGTGAGCAGCTTTGGTTCACCTCGTGTTCCTGCCTTGAAGCTCTGCCTCACGGCAGACCCAATACGATGGGGGCCAAGTGACTATGGACTGAAACCTCTGAATCTGAGCCAAGATAAATCATCCCTCCTTCGAAGTTGATTTTCTAAGGCGTTTTGTCACAGTGACAGAAAACTGACTAAAACACAAGCCAAAACATGCATTTCCTAGGAAGGTCATGGGGTACTTCACAGAACTGAGGGGAGGGCTGGAACTTTGGTTTCCCGTCAGCAGGATCCCTTTCAGGGATCACCTGCAAAATCATCAAGACTTTTCTCTAGAGGCACTACCACAGATCAATGATAGCTACTTTCTAAATCTATGCCAAATATCAAATCCCAGGAGAAAAATGAAATGTTTAACCTTGAGTCAGGTGATTATCCCTAGATCATCTAGGTGGATAGAGGTGGCTGAGGAAACTGGTGTCACCGAGGGCCTTCCTTTGTGAATGGGGTCCTTTCCCTTAGTGGTGGAAATTGTTGTGCTCCCAAGCCCTCCTCCCACAGATGCTGGGCTACATTGTCCAGATTCTCCCTTCAGGGTGGAGCTTACTCCCTTGGGTGCTGGGAGCCTTTCAGGCCAGGTGGGAGCAATTCTCAGGAAACCTAGGAATTGCTTCCTCTTAAGAATGTGCCCTTTGCTCTTGGCCACATTTCTTTCTGGGCATGCCACACCCAATGACCAGTGGGAATGTGTGGAGTGGTCTAAAGATCCAGTGTGGGACAATTTTGAAGAACATCCCAGCTTCAGAACTCCCTACAGAAGGCCTGCACCATAGCCAGCTTCTCCATCCACCCTGTCCTGAGTCCTTCCTATCCTCCATAGGATAAAAGTTATTAGATAACTTTTCACCCTGATCTCTGCCTCAGGGTCTGCTTCCTGAGGAGTTCAGCCTACACACAGCCCAGTGGAATTCACAACACCTTCTGATGGTCACACCGTTCCTCTCTTTATTATATATGACCTGGCATAGTGTGTTAATACTTCCATATCTTCTTTAGGTTTTCTGTTATGGTCTGAATATTCATGTCCCCTTCAAATTCTTACATGGAAATCTTAACCCCTAAAATTATAGTATTTGAAGGTGGAGACTTTGAGAAGTGATTAGGTCCTAAGGGAGGAACCCTCATCACTGAGATTTGTGCTATTATAAAAGATGTCCCAGGGATGGGGATGGAGGTGCACACTTGTAATCCCAGCTATTCCAGAGGCTGAGACAGGAGGATCACAAGTTTGAGCCAGCTGAGCAATGTAGCGAGACCCTGTCTCAAAATAAAAAAATAAAAAGGGCTAGAGATGTAGCTTAGTGGGAGGGTACCCCTGGGTTCAAACTCTAGTACTGCAAAAAGGAACAAAAAAAAAAAAAGAAACACCCCAAGGAGCTATTTTACCTCTTCTACCAATTGCTGGCCTGCCATGAGCCAGCAATAGATTCTTCTATGACTAGAAGCCTTAGTTCTCTGATATTTAGCCCATCCCTAGTTGCAGTACATTAACTATCACTTGAAATTATATGTTCATTGTTGTCTTTAGCTGAGGGACAAAGTCATGTCAAAATGTTGCTCTTTTAAAGGAACCTAAATGGACTCTAAGAGAATTTTAAGCTGGGATCGATAGCATTTTTTTTTTTTTGTGTGTGTGTGTGTGTGTGCCAGGGATTGAATCCAGGAGTGCTTAACCACTGAGCCACATCCTCAGCCCTTTTTATATTTTATTTAGAGACAGGGTCTTGCTGAGTTGTTGAGGCTGGCTTTGAACTCGCGATCCTTCTGCCTCAGCCTCCTGAGACGCTGGGATTACAGGGTGCGCCCAGCCTGTTGTTGTTTTTTATTTTCATTTGTTCAGTAGCTCTAGCTTTTAGAGACTAGAAAATTCTAATTAGAGAGGCTAGCCCTCTCTGCTGTAATATCTTCTCTCTGCAGTCAAGGTTTTCCTTCTCTTCCATCTCTGGAGATGCAGCCATGTAACCTTTCAAAGCATGCTCAACTATTCATGACTTTGGGACATGTTTCCATTCTTCATGAGCATATGTGTGTGTGGGCGTGGGGGGAAGAATGTGCATGCTAGACTCTGACATCATATGTCTCCATGCCTATATTTGGGAGCTGGCTGGGTTCAAAATAGCCATGTGCTAAGAAGAATGGAAAGTTGATGATAGGCTCACAAGCTTTGATCTCTTAAATAAATATTTTTCAAAAGAGGAGATTTAGGAATAAACCATCTCTACTACCATCTTTGTGGCCATCTCAATTTTAGGGTAGATCAACAGTTTCCTTTTAGCCAGAAAATGTTCAGTTTTAAAAATCAGAAGTAAACTGATTTTCTGGTCCTACAGACATCCCCACCCAACCCTGCTCAGAGCCGATGCTTGTAAGGGGAAGTTATTTCCTCTTACTCATTGGTTTCTGTCTGATTCTGATAAGGTAAAAATATTTCACACAGCTACCCCAGGATGCAGGCACATTTTCCTCACTCAGTACACATGTGTAGTTTCCTTTCATTCTAGAAAAATTATGCTCTGAGCACAGCAAGGAGAATAACTCCTATGTTTTTCCTCTTATAAGGAATGTGCTTTTATGATATGTTTTTTAATTGATTAAGAGGTGAGGGTAATAAATGAACATCTGATCCAAGTTTCAGCAAAGGACTCTTTATTGGAGAACAGACTCTAAAAAGTTATTTTAGGCAAGTACCCAGAGGCCATTTTTAAAACCATGAGGCTGGATAAGGAGACTATGATTCTAATGAATCCTGGCACTCCTTAGAAATAAATTAAGGGTTTCCTTCCAAGCAGAGTGGCTAGCAGGCTGAGAAGACATATTTTAAAATGGTGGAATCCAAACATAAGCTGGATTTGCATTTTTAAAGCCTATAGTTTTTCACATTTTCTCTCTTCCCCAGTGACTCTGTTATTGTCCTGTCTAAGTTGCTTTCTTACAATGGTACCTTGGGTTCGTTTTATGAGGTGTGGAACAGAGAGCCAGCCCCAAGCTTTGACTGGCTGAACTTTCCATCCTGCTTTAAACAACCTGAGAAAAGTCAATGTGATTTATGACAGTAGTTACGACTACTCTTTTACTTAGCCAGGAACAGTCTCATGTGTATATGTATGTGTGTGTGTATATACATGTATAATTTTTTTAAAGCATGTTTTGAACCACTGCAATTTCTGTGATTCTTGCTTCTTGACAAAACATCTGAATGGTTCGTTAATTAGTTTATGCAACTGTGGGGCCTTCCTTACAAGTGAGGGCAGGATGAATATAGGGGAAGGTTTACTTTTTTCTTCCAGCTACATTCAATTACAATCTTGAGGAGGGTCAACTAAACAGACTATGGTGTGAGCCTGCTGGGTTATTTCCATTCATTATGTCCATATGTCCAGCAAATGTCATTATGTCCAACATAACAGCTCACTATCATGCAGCAGGTGCTGGTGTCTGTATCATTCACTGAGGTCCTTTCATGCTGGTGTTTTAGGTTGTGTGAATCCCCTTCCACCATCCAAAAAGATTCCCCACCCCTGCACTGAATGTTTCTGAAAAATTATGAGGCCAGGCCTGTGTTTGCAAAAGTTTCTTGAGATGATTGTAAAGTATTAGTACAATACCTTTTAAATTGTGTGATGCATTTTCTGTATAGTAGCTTAAAGAGCTTTCTTCATATATACTATGTGCTTCACACAGAACACAGGACAAAAATACTGCTGTTTTGAATAGAGGTGAAAGCCAGGTGCATACAAGCTTTTGCAACAGTGATCCATATGAGAACATGGTCATGCATCCTTGGGCAGACTTTCTGCTATAGACAGAAGATAGGCTGATTGTTATGTGCAATTCATTGCCAGAGCTGATTCTTTGCCTTTCTCAGACACTAAAGAGAGCTTGGTGGAATGCAAATCAGTTAGATGAGAGTAAAGTTACTCAACTTAGTAAAATCAGATTTTTCTCTCGTTTATATTTTAAAAAGGGAAATCTTTGGAAAGAGTGTTAGAGAGCTACTGCTGTGGTCTATCTTAAAATGGACACCAGTACCTCAGGTGCTAGGACCTTCCTGCTAAGGACTTTTACTCCAACTAGAACAGTAAAATCAGAGTCATCAATTATCGTAACATAGAATTTTTTACAATTTAGCAGGGATTTATATGTTATTAAGGGATATCCTAAAAAAAGATAGTTTTTTGTTTCAAAGCATCAAAATAGCTCCTAATTCTGGCAAAAATGAGTTCCTGCTTGAATAGTAGGTGTTCCTTAGCTTTTACCTGTAGTGACATGTCGGAGGATGACATGTGAATTTTTGCAAGGATGACATGTGAATTTTTGAGTTATTCCATATTTTCTCCTACCGTGTCCAATGGAAATGCTGCTTTGGCCTACCAGAAAGCTCTTCCAGTTGGTGCCTGCTACGCTGCATCTTATACCTCTGCTTTGATTCAGGCTTTCCTGATCTCCTCATTGGGACTGATCTCTTCTCTGAAACTTCACCATAGTTTAATCATTCATCAATGGCCTTTAATGAGTCCTCGTTTGCACTATTGCTCTTTGTGTTCTTGTTCTCGTAAGCTATCACAGAAGGGAATCAGAATTTGCCACTCCAAAATATGCCACTTGGGCATAAAAATTATTTTAGGCTGAAGGCATTTGAGTTGCTGAAATCCATTATATGCCCACCATCAGAGCCTTCCAAAAGAACTCAGTTATCATAAATCCCTTCCCTGGAACCAACTCTATTTTATCTTCTCAAAGAAGAGAGAAGTCAGTGTAATACCCCAAGCAGACGTGGTCACAAAGCTATTACATCTCATATCTATTCTCCTAAGGGTCCATTTATCTTTCAGAAAAGTTCTTTGTTGTTTCCATAAGTGCCTTTTCTGCCTACCTTCTAAAAAGTAATTTGTTCTCACAGAAGGGCACTTCTGCTCCTAGTCATTCTTCATTAAGATGGTAAATAGCCAGGCATAGTGTCACCGGCCTGAATTCCCAGCTACTTGGAAGGTTGAGGCAGGAGGATCACAAGTTTGAGGCTAGCCTGCGCAATTTAGTGAGACACTCATCTCAGAATAAAAAAATTATAAAGAGAGCTGGAGATGTAGCTCAGTGGTAGAGTGCTTGCTGCTGTGCTAAGCCCTGAGTTCAATCCCCAGCAACACCACCACCAAAAAAAAAAAAGGTGAATATATCTCAAATTCTTACTGCTTCCTTGATTCACATTTCCCTTTGTACTCCTATGTATGTGGATGGAAATCTGTCTTTTCTCTTTAGCTAATCTGTCTTTTGTCATTCAATTTGCAGCCTCTCAGATAATGAACCTAAGAATTAAGAAAAAGTCTTTTCTCCCTGATTGAACTTTCTTGCTGGTAAAATAAGAGATAGTGCATGTAGTGATAAATATTCAGACAGCAAGATCTGAGAATTTTTAGAATTCTTGTATTGCCTCTTCTCTTGGACAAATGACTCAGCCTGTTTGAACTTCCTTTATAGGTGAAATGGGTACTTATACCTACTTCTCAGGGTCACTGTGGGGATTAAATCAGATAATGTGTAGCATAGTGTTGGATGCATAGCAAGCGTTCCTTAAATATCAGCTTTGGTTTATTATGATGTTTGTAGACTTCATAGCAAATATTTTATATCTTATTGAATTAGTTTGGATTGAATTCGGTGTATTTCGGCCTCTATGCAACTAATCAAAAAGAGCTAAAAAAACACTGCTAGGGAGTTTTAATTCTTTCTTCTCTCAACAGCTAGGGCCCTTCAAACACTCACACTTGAAAAAGTGTGTTTGTTTTATCTCTTCTGTTGGATCTAAGTTTCTTGAGCATAGGGACTGTCCTTCTGTGTAATATTTCCTATGGGGTATAATGCAGGCAACTAATAAATATTTACTTAATGAATGAATGATTCTCTTGGTGTACTGTGCCCTGCATTAACCAAACTAAACAAATAATTTCTTTTGTGTGAGTGAGGTCTGGTTTAGTTTCTTAATAACGGTTCCTGACAGTCAGGGAGGCTCCACTCTCTGTACTGAGGTTTAAAAAAAAAAAAAAATCTGTCCTTGAAAAGAAATCATTAGTAGAGCCAAAAACGGAATTCAGGAGTCCAGGCCAACAGTTATACACATTTTATCTCCCTTTTTATGAATGTGAATTGCTGTGGGCATCTGATAGGACGGCGACAAAAGCTCAATCTGCAGACCATTTCAGGCAGCAGCATTAGTGGGAACACGTTGGGATCAGATCGGGAATCACTGATGGAAAAGGTACAAAAGGTTATCTAGCCTCTACCCCTTCTGGTGCCACCACGGGGCTTCTGGGGGTTTTGTTCTTTTTATGCTTCAAAATGGGAATGGAATGAGAAAGAAGAGGACTTATAGGGGGAATTTGCATGAGAATAGGGGACTGGAGAGAAGGGTAATGTCAGAGAAATTTGTACGTACTCTAAAGGCCACCGGGGTGTGTGAGAAGTGTTATGTGAAGCAGAAGCTGAGGGAGCAAAGAGAGACCAAAATAATTGTCCATGGGGCACATCCTTTTTTTTTTTTTTAAAACCTTTCTTCCTGATCTAGAAAATGACAGATTCCTCCTTAGCAGTTGGCAGCGCTAAAAACCTTTGATTTAATCCATCTCCTTTTTCTTCTAGAGCACTAGTTGAAAAGTGCATTAAGTAATTGTAACATTGGGCACATTCTGCAGGGAGAGGGATATTGCTTACCTGGTCCACCCCCTCGGGGCACCAGAATCTGGACTCTCACTGTCAGTCTGTTTTTTTTTTTTTTTTTTTTCTCTGAATACAGCTGTAACAATACCTAGAGGGGTTCATTAGCTTGGAACTTTATAGAGATAATAAAAGCATTAATTACGGATGCCAAAACCCACACAGGGAAGGAGACCTAGATTTACGCGGCACTGAAGGTGACCACCATTTTATATATAACAACCTCAAACACCTTACAGTGTGGTTCTGCTATTAATTTATTATTCTTCACTGCTGGGGATGTGTGCCTGAGGAAGGGTCTCCGCTGGGTGCATATTCACCTCTTTGTCAGCCAGTTCTGTGTTTTGTCTGCTGACCTTTCAGAATGTCCCATGCCACTCTTATTCTGCACCGGTGTGTGCTGAAATGGTTGCCTCCTCTTATCAGGAGTCATTTCTCTTTTCTGCTGCTAATTGAACATCCCCTACTGCAGATGTTCTCTGTTGAGAGCTCAAATATCAGAATCCCTGTTAGCTGACTAATGGCCACTACACATTCTCCAAGGTATGTGCCTTTTGGGATTCAAAAAACTATAACCCCCAAATATGCCACATTGGATTTCAGATTAAGAGCCATTGAGAAGGGAGCCTCAGATACAGAAGAGGTTTTGCCTTGTCTCCCTTCAAGGCCAAATGCTCCAGAAGATAGTCAACTGTTCTGACTCCCTTCTCCGGATATCCCACCAATCGGGGGAGATGAGGCATGTTGCAGATGGAGATCTGGGTTGACATCACACACTACACCCAAAAAGATTTTGTTTCAGGTTTTGGTCTCAAGCTGTTGTCTGTTTTTGAGTACATTCATCTTCACTAAAAATCATTTACTTTACCTCTAAAATTGCCTACACCCTCCACTTCCCCTACTTAAGCTTACAAACCTCTCTGAATTTTGGGGTACTCAACTTTCTGTGATGCCCCTGGACACATGGTAAACTCATTTGCCTTTTCTCCTGTTGATCTACTGTCTGCTGTTCTATTCCAGCAAACTCAATGATTGAACCTGCAGAGGGTGGGGGTGAGAAGTGCCCTTTGCTCCTACATTGCTCTGTGCCAGGAAAGGTTTTTCTCTGGCTGTTTTCACTTTAAGACAAGATGGGAGCCCTCTGAATGCTAGGCAGCTGCAGTCTGTGCACAGCCTGTGCTCCTGGTACAGTTTTCTGGTTTGCTCAGGCTGTCCTGGTTGTGAAATAATTAACTGTGGGGCTCGTTGATAACTTATTGTCTCCCATGCCCAAATGCCGGGAAGGCAGGGATCAGGGCTCCTCTTCATGGTCTATGGCATCGAGACCAGTAGGTTGCCCTTCATCAATGTTTTGATCAATGGTCAGGTATTCCATCCCTGGTTATTGGAAGTGTCTCTTTTACACTGGGGCACTAAAAGGAAGAGGCAATGCACTTGCTTATTTGGTGGAAGGAGTAATTTCCAGGATGAATTGAGCTTCAACAGATTTTCCATTAGGCAAATTCGTGGGTGCAATTCTGTTTAATGATTTCATGTTCATTACCGTTATTATAGTTCTTGAAAGGGGGAGGGACTACTTAATAAGACCAAGTGAAATAAAGATCTTGGGTTGGGAGCCTGAGGCAGGAGGATTGCAAGTTGGAGGCCAGTCTGGGTGATTTGGTAAGACCCTGTCTCAAAATAAAAAATGAAAAAGGACTAGGGCTGTTGTGTCAGAGGTAAAGAACTCCTGTAGTCAATGTCCAGTAACCACCCCCCCCCCCAAATTTTTTAAATATGTGTTTTCCAGAGTTATAATGTTTCTTTCCTCTGGGTATCCCTCTCCTGAAGATTTTATGATCTGCTTTAGGGGAGAAAGGAAAGGGGACTCCTGTTTCTGCTGTTTTCTCAAATGCCAAGATGCTGTATTTTGGGAGAGCACATTCTGAACACCACCTCCAGTCAGTTTTTCAGAGCACTTCATATTGCTATCTAAAGTGTCTTTTTTTTTTTTTTTAATTCATACATGATGTAGACTGGAAAGTCTACCCTGAATTACAAGTAGCCATTCATGTAATGTTAAGGCCAATGGGATTTTTATTTCTCTTCTTGGCTTCCTGCCTCATCCCTGTTCCCCCACAGTGTTTTCTATATTGCTCTACGTGAGTTTTGAAAGGTTCAATTATGACAGACATCCAACACTTACAATGTTCATGCCCCTAGGCACAAATAATGTATAACAATATGCCTTTTAAAAATCAGTTTCATTAGGTTTTATCTATAAGCATCTAAACTAGTATTAAGTGAGGTTAGGTTAATGTTTTCCTTAAACCATATTTGGTAAGTAAATATAAAGTAACGGAAAGAGTAATTTACAATGTGAAAGACTTCAAAAGGACTCAAATGCAAGGGCTTCTTCCTTCCTTCCTTCCTTCCTTCCTTCCTTCCTTCCTTCCTTCCTTCCTTCCTTTCTTTCTTTCTTTCTTTCTTTCTTTCTTTCTTTCTTTCTTTCTTTCTTATCTTTTCTGGGGTTTAATTTTGGAAACACCTAGCCTTGCTTTTGAGCAGATGCATTTCTTACTGGGCATTTGGGGGCGTTTCTCGTGATTTAGATTAGTTTCTCCAATGATGGATTCATTGGATCATTCTTTGGTTCTCAGCCTTATGTTAAGCAATCATTAACCAGCAAATATTTAATGTGTAATATTTATGAGTGATTTTTTTTTTGTTTTGTACTGCGGATTGAACCGAGGTGTTTTCTACCATAAGCTCTTTTTATTTTATTTTGAGACTGGGTCTTGCTGAGTTGCTGAAGCTAGCCTCCAATTTGAGATTCTCCTGCCTTATCCTCCCAAGTAGCTGGGATTATAGGAATGAACCACTGGGTCAAGCTTGTAAGTAATTTTTTAAAAAGTAATTTGTAATCTGACTTAGTTAAGATGAACATGAAATTAGTACTTCCATTCTCTAATTGTTGCCTTCCTCTCCCATTCCTCTTGTTTTCCCCTGATCCCTCCCTAATATGGTATGTTACCAAGGATACAATCAGGGAAATAGGGATCTTAGCTTAGAATCCAAGTTCAGGGACTAAGTCTCGAATTTTATTGATTCTAAGACTTACTCCCTTCCATTACCCACCTCACAGAAACATCTCTGATGTCAAGGTATATCTTATTATTGATGGCTATCTAATAATTGCTGAGCAGGTCACAGTTGTTTTGTGATTGTAGGAATCTGGTCATAGCTATTCACATTGTTGTCACTTTAATTGAGGCATTTGTATTTAATTGCCCTTTAGAATTTCTTCACAATAATCTCTATATGATTTGGCATAAAAATTATTGTATTTGCAGAAAGACATGGAAAAAGATTTGTATAATTCATAATAAAACTATTGCTAAAAAAGTCTAAAAGATGTTTTTTCATAGGTATACAAAAATTCCACGTGGTTAAGAAGCCACTGTATCTGTAAGTCCTGCTCCTATAGATCTGAAGCTCTCCTGCTTGGCAGCAAAGTGATCTTCAGAAAACCCAGTTTTCCTCCTCTGCTATCTGATGTTACATTGTGTCAGCCTCAGGGCTGTCTGCCTGCCCTCCCACCACTGGCCCCTCTAGGGCAGAGACCAGGTGGTTAAGAAAACACTGTATCAGTTTAACTGACATCAGGGTTTTTTTTTTTTTTTAGTGGTAGATTTAGGGTATCTGAAGATCAGTGATGTCTTAGATTTAGTAAAATATGGTAGTAGTTGCTTTGGATTGGAAAGCTGAATCTCACATCCTTTTCTTGGTAAACTTCATGTTCTAATGTGCTTAATATATTTTTAGCATTTAAGAGCACATTTAAAGGGAATTCTCTGTAATCTGTTTACTGCGAACTTTGTTCAAGTTCAAACTGTAGTTGATCAATCATATTCTACTTCAAAGCATCACACAGAGGGGATACTGAGAAATCTGGTGACCATGTTGCAATACGGAGTATTACTACTCATAAAGGTACAAGAAAATTTGTGATTATAGGAATGCTGTAGCTGAATAAGGTCTGTGTTACAGTTTTCTCTAAAAAAAAAAAAAACTTTATGGCTTCATAAGGAATAGTTTAAAGACATATATAAGATTGAGGTCACTCAGTTAATCGTCTGACACACATTTGTAGAAAACTATTAGATTTCAATAGTTGCCTTCCTCTCCCATTCCTCTTATTTTCCCCTGATCCCTCCCTAATATGGTATGTTACCAAGGATACAATCAGGTTTTTCAGATTTTGTAGCCATCCAAAACTGAGCTCACATTTAGTGAGCTCAATATTCATTCACACTTAATGTTTAGTGAGCCTACTATGTGCTAGGCATCGTGTTTGGTTCTAAGAACAAATAGTGAAAGGAGACTGACAATTTTCCTGGAGCTTTTCTTTTTAAAAATTAATTAATTAATTAATTTGTTCTAATTTGTTACACATCCCTGGAGCTTTTCTATTGGAGAAGACAGGTCAATGTTAGTAGGAGGTATTCATCTTTTTAAAAAATAAGCTCCCCCCCCCCCAAGTATGAGGGTTTGAACCTAAGACATCATGCAAATTGGGTAAGCACTCTTTCACTGGGCTGCATCTCTAGCTCTTTTTAAATTTTATTTTGAGATAAGGCCTTGCTAAATTGCCCAGACTGAACTCAAACTTGCAATCTTCCTGCCTCAGTCTCCCGAGTAGCTGTCTTCACAGGTGCACAACTATGCCTGGATTGAGTAATTTTCTTTCTTTCTTTTTTTTTCTTTCATTATTTAGAGAATGATTTATTAATTTCTGTAATCAAACCCACATCGATAAGACCTTACATATTTAATATAGTGCATGACCCCTGTACAAATGGAAAAAAATCAAGTTTAACATTTCTAGACCAATATGGCTGGTAATTTCTGTGCAATGTCATCTCAACATGGTAAACTGGGTTACTTTTTCCATCGTTGATAGCACAGCTCAAGTTTCCCAAAATTCAAGTTTTATACATATATATGAGTCTTGCATATATATATATATATATATATATATATATATATATATATATATGTCTCAGCAACAGCTTTTTCAGGTTTTGTAGCCATCCAAACAAAATTATAGAGACATCTGGCACACTCCATTAAAAAGGGGGTGGGGTGGGTAAAAAAAAATTGAAGAAAAGAGCAAAGTGCTGATACTGTTGTGAAACCTGGAACCACTTTTTTTTTTTTTTTTTAATTAGCTTCTCAATCATCATCTGAAAAGCAGAGAGTCACTTTCTTAATGATATTTGATTCTCTCTCCTTCCCTTTCTGGCTGGACAATGGAAATGATTTTGGGGTACTTGAAAGCAGATTTACCTCTCACCTCTGAGTAGCTATGTGTCTTACGTAAGCCTTTTATTATACTCAATTAACTAACTCTTTTACTAATACATTGTGACAATGGACCCTGAATCTACTTGAAACTTGATCTTTGAACTTCCCAGCCTCCAGAATTAGGATAAGTAAATTTCTATTATTTATAAATTACCTAGCCTGAGCCATTTTGTTTATAGCAGCCTGAATGGACTGACACAGTGTGTTGATGAGCTTTCTATCACTGTGACAAAATATCTGAGAAAAACAAATTAAAGGAGAAAGATTTGTTTCAGTTCATGGTCAGAGCATTATGGTAGAAAGATGTGGTTTAACAAAGCTGCTCAGCTCATGGCAGCCAGGAAGCAAAGAAGAGTGGGAAGGGTCTAGGGACAAAATATAACCTTCAAAGGCACACCTCTCAGTGACCCATTTCTTCTGATAAGCCCCTCCTTATGAAGTTTCTACCATCTTCCAAGTGCCACCCGCTAGGGACCAAGCCTTTAACACATGAGCCTTGCAGAGATAATTCTGATCCAAACCGTAACACCAAGTGTCCCATATGAAACAGCCAGTGAGAAAACTCCCATGGAGTGACTTTAAGAATAAGACTGGCTGGGCTTGGTGGCTCATGCATATAATCCCAGCTACTTGGGAAGCTGAGGTCCAAAGATTACAAGTTTGAGGCCAGCCTGGGTAACCTAATAATACCTTGTCTCAAAATAAAAAATGTAAAGGGCTGCAGATGTAGCTCATTGGCAGAAGGCTTGCCTAGTATGCACAAGGCCCTAGGTTTGATCCCAGCACCACAAACAGATAAAAACAAAAACAAGACCAAATAAAATGTGAGGTAAATTGTCATTTTGGGTATCTTTTCTTTTCTTTTTTGGTGCTGGGTATCTGACGAGGGCCTCCAGCATGTGAAGCACATGCCTTACCATTGAACTAGACCCCCTGGCCCTAGCTAAGTTGTTTTTTGTGACTCACAAACTTCTAGTAACATGTTTATTCTATCAGTGGTGGCTTTAGAGAAAGGATCAATCATATAAGCAGCTGTGGCCCACATTATATTATTTTCTTTTTTTATATATTTATTTTTAAGTTGTAGGTGGACACAATGCATTTATTTTATTTTTATTTATATATGGCGCTGAGAATCAAACCCAGGGCCTCAAACATGTTAGGCGAGCACTCTACCAGTGAGTCACAACCCCAGCTCACGTTATATTGTTATCAAGGTAGAGATAGAGGAACTGCAAGGTGCAGAGGCAGGACATTGAAGCCAGAAGTGGCTAGAGGAATATATGATCTACTGAGAATTTGAAAATATCTTGAGGAAGGTGGGTGCAGAGGGAGCTTTGTTCCACTGTGGGACTTTGATCTGATCTTACTTTAAACTGGAAAGACAGGGAGACTCCAGCGGGACATCTTCGTGACACAAGCAGTGAATATTTTTGCTTAATATTCTTAGACATATGTGTCAAATTTAACTACGGTAAATTTCTGAAATTGGGTCCAAGGGCATTTATTTTTAATGGTTTTGATTGCTATCAAGCCTGCTGTTTTTTTTTCCCTTGCTGTTTTTTTGTTATGAAATGTACTGAATTTGTAATCACAGATGTTAACAATTCTTTAATTTATTTTTCACTGGTATATAAAACATAAAAATTATATTTTAATGGGGGCATTGTGATGTTTTGCTACTGATATACGCTGTATAATGTTTTTGCTTTTAATATTTATTTTTAAATTGTAGTTGGACATAATACCTTTATTTTATTTATTTATTTTTATGTGGTGCTGAGGATCGAACCCAGGGCCTTGCACGTGCTAGGCAAGCACTCTACCGCTGAGCCACAACCCCAGACCCCCTTGTGTAATATTTTAATCGGGTTAAACATACCCATCTACTCAAACATTTATTATTTCTTTATGGTAAAAACTTTCAAAATTCTTCTAGCTTTTTGAAATGACCATATATTATTATCACCTATGGGCACCCCACTAGGCAATGGCACACCGGAATCTCTTGGTCCTATCTG
This sequence comes from Urocitellus parryii, assembly GCF_045843805.1. Taxonomy (NCBI): domain Eukaryota; kingdom Metazoa; phylum Chordata; class Mammalia; order Rodentia; family Sciuridae; genus Urocitellus; species Urocitellus parryii. The sequence continues at coordinate 63,193,292 of NC_135539.1, read as the reverse complement.
AGTTTGCCCTTCCCTCCCTCCCTGCTGCTCCCACAGCCTCTGGTAACCACCATTCTATTCTCCACTTTGATGAGATCAACTTTTATATAGTCCACATATGAGTGAGATCATGTGCCTGGCTTATTTCACTTCATTTAATGATCTCCAGCTCCATCTATGTTGTCTCAAATGGCAGGATTTCATTTTTTTTTTTAATGGCCGAATAGCATTCCATTATGTATATGCACCACATTTTCTTTACCCATTCATCACCTGATGGACATTGAGATTGTTTGCATTTCTTGGCTTTTGTGAGTAACGCTGCAATGAACATGGGGTGCAGATGTCTCTTTGACTTACTGATTTCATTTCCTTTGGATATATATCTGGTAGTCCGGTTGCTGGATCATATGATAGGTGTATTTTAAATTTTTGGAGGAACCTCTATACCTTTTCTGCTTTTAAGCATTCTTTCAGGATTCTACTTTTTTAAAAAAAACTTAGAAAATTAAAAAAATTTTGAGACAGGGTATTGCTCAGTTGCTCAGGCTGTTTCCAACTTGCTGTCCTTTAGCCTCAGTCTCCTGAGCAGCTGGGATTACAGGCATATACCATCACATTGCTTTTTGTCTACTTTGGAAACTTTGGGCTGCCTTAGTGTTCCCTTCAGGCTGCCAAAGGCCACAGTCTAATGTGGATAAACAGATTTTAGTCACGAAGGACATGGGTTGTCACTGGACTCTCCTGGTGTGTCGGGATACCTTAGAGATGGAAGATATAAATGTTCATGTGCCTGAGATACTTCTGATGGAAAACTTTAGAGGTGCCCTGAGCTATGGGGATGTGATTTCAGGACACAGAATTGGAAGTGGTCATGGGGATGCCTCACATCCATGCTGTCAGAGTGGAGTGTGAAATTACATTATGATGTGCCATCAGTAGGCGTCAAGAGCAATTTCAGGAATTATCAGAGAGACTCTGGCTGGCACTTGGATTTAATGGGAAAAAGACATTATGTCCTATTGAATGCTCAAAAGCAACCGGAGTAAGAGATATTCTGAAAGGTAATCCTCACATTTCTCTATTTTCCTCAATCAGGGGCAAAATTTATCTTGCAGCTCCTGACATTTCAGCTGTAATCTGCACTCCCAGAACCGTTATTGCTGATTCCTAGCCAGCAGTATTAAGTCTTTTTTTTTTTTTTTTTTGTCTTAGGATCATGGTTAACCAAGCTACTTACTAGGATCATTTTAAACTTGTTTACTTCCCACCCATCTGTCAACCACACTATTTACCTACATCTACCAGGTTTTCCTACTCTTTAGGCATTTGCATTGGAGACACCCATTTTTCAGCCTCCTGACTTCTCTCTTGCCTTCCTCGAAGTTGGAAAGCTCTTGGGAGTCTTCCCATGTCCCCCTGGCCTCAGTTACCCTTCATGTCTTTATCTTGTTAACAACCAGGCCTCTGTTGGAACTTCTGTTTCCTGGGGGCTCTATTAAGTCAAATTCTCTGGGAAACTGACTCTGAGATGGAGATTTGCACATAGATCTATTGGGGTGCTTTGGGTACTAGCATCTCTGAGTCTGAGCAGAGAAAGGAACTGAGTTGCATTGTGGTCACAACAGAGGCCTCAGCTGATCCCATGCGGAGCTCAGGAGCTGGGAGGGCTCTTTGGAGTTGTCCTAAATTGAAGCTTGGGCTTGGGTCATTGATTGGCCACTGAAGGAGGTCACCCCTGGGGAGGCAGCAGGACCCTGGGTAAACAGCTCCTTTGGCATAGTGGGGGAACTCAGATGTGACATTTAGCAGCCAACATTCCTGGCATATGAAAGAGCAAAGCCTGAGCTCTCCTGCCATCCCTGGTCCCTGGCGCACTACCCTACTCTCCCCAAGGGAATCTGGGCCATGTTCCACATCAGGCACCGCACAGCTGGATCTGATCCATCTGGCCATAGGAATCCCTGTACTTTTGGAGTGTATAGTCACACTTTTGTTCTGGCAAATTCTTTTTTTCTGGTCACAGCACCTAGACTTTTCAAAGTTTATTTAGTACCTTTTTATTAATTAAGTTACATGAGAATTATATGTGGAACACTGGTTTGGGCCTGGAAAGAGATGGAAAGGTGAATTCAATTAAGTGGTCTTTCTTAAAGGGATTCACAAGTTGGGTGAGGGAATGGGGTTGGTGGGCAAAGAGGGTCATAGGAAAGTGCAGAAAAGGGGGAGGGTTTGTGCAAGCCAACCCAATGGGTCTTCAGCATCAGGGACTAAATTGTAATACCTCTCTGTAACTTTTTTCTGGGCAATAGGAGTCCATAGAGAAAATCCTCCAAGTGGAGCAGGCTTGGATCTGGGGGAATCTTCTTTGTAACTCAGAAGACCATGAATAAGCAAATGAAGACAGCCCTCTGCATCTGGAGATTCAACCAACCGGAGACAGAAATTATATTGAAAAAGACAAATACTCAGTGTTTGTACTGAGTAGTACTGCCTGTTTTTTTTCCTTGTCATTATTCCTTAAGTAATATAGTCTTTCAGCTATTTATATAGCATTTACATTGTATTAGATATTATAAATAATCTAGAAATGGTTTAAAGAACATGGCAAGAGTTGGTGATATAGCTCAGTGGTAGAGCACTTGCCTAATATGGGTGAGGCCCCTGGTTCAATTCTCAACATCACACATAGAAAGAAAGGAAGAAAGAGAAAAAAGGAAGAAATAAGCATATGTGAGGATGTATGGGGAAGTATGGTGTATGTAGTATTTATATACTATTCCATTTCACATAAGGGACGTGAGCATTCTTGGATATTGGTATCTGCAGAGTCCTAAAACCAATCTGAAGGACAACTCTACTAGAAATTATTTGGTATTGGAATTGAACCCAGTGGTATTTTTACTATTGAGCCACATCCCCAGCTCTTTTTACATTTTATTTTGAGACAGGGTCTCACTAAGTTGCCTAAATCCTTGCTAAGTTGCGGAGACTGGCCTCAGACTTTCGATCCTTCTGCCTCAGCCTCCTGAGCTGCTGGGATTACAGGCATATGAATGAATGTCCATGACAGAAAACTATATTCATATGACTGAAAATCTGGAATATTTGGAAAGTGAAAGAGAAATAACCTTCTTACCTAGAGATAACCACTGTTGATCTTTGAATGCATTTTTTCCTTGGTTTAAAAATGGAGAGAGATTAAAGATCTCTTTTTATAATTTTGATTCCTATGTTCTTTTGTTCACAGTGGTAAAGTTCAGGTGCTGGAGTCACACTGCCCATGTTCTAATGCCAGCTTTCCCTTCAAAATCTGTGTGACTTTGGACAAGTTAATAACCACCCTATGTCTTTCTTCCTCATTTCTAAAAAGGTGACAATGAAAGGACTATTCTAATAGGTTTTTGTACAGATTGAATGAGCTAATGTGTATGAAGTTCATAACACCGTTCTTGGCTTTTGAAAAACATTCTGTAAAGGTTAGCAATGCTTATTTCCCATATTACTCTATCTTTCTCTATATTATATCTTTCTATGAAATGGTCTGTCCTGTGGATGAACTCTGGTTTGCTTAATATTCCCCTTCTGTTGGACATCTAGGCAGAATCCTTTCTTTATGGTTATAAAAAAATGTTACTGTGAACATTTTGGGGCATAAAAAATTTATGAATTTTATATTTCTTTAGGCTAGAATCCCAGAAATAGAATTATTAGGTCAAAGGGTAGGCTCTTGATTCTACATATGTGTGTCTTATTGTAAAATAAATTTTCTATGTTTAAAGTTTTGTTTATTTGATAGTGGTCAAGCCTATGAAATATTATTAGTTAATTTATTGCATATGTCTCTTAAACATTTAATAAAATGTTTGACTTTATGTTTAAAGGGTCCACCTTAAATTTCCCAATTATGAAATCTTTTCTAGTCTCCAAATTTATTTTCTTTTTCATGGTGAGTTATACAGTTGAGTCAGGATCCAGGTTGTTGCTTAGACCATGATTTACCTGATGTTTTGTTAAGGGCATGCTCCTTGGGAAGGGTCTAAATTTTTGTTTCTTAAACTCAGATTTCTTTGATATTTCTCTACATTTTGAATGGGATTTCTCCAAATTTATTTCTATGTATGTATCTGTTCATTTGCTTGCATGTTAGTTAAATCTATGTAGATGCTTGGATAAAGATAAATGGGGTGGAAAATATTTATGTGCTAGACTGGGTTGCACTTCAGAATAAAATTTCCAGGTTGTAATGCCTAACAGATGTGTTAGTTTACCTATCCAGGTGTCTTTCCAACATTTCAACTCAATGTGCTCGAAACGAAGGAGCACAGAACTGAGAGCCAAGGTACCTTAATGCTGGTCCCAGCCTGCCATCTTTAGCTGAATGACTTTGAGCAAGACCCTTCACATCTGGCCTTTCTTAAAAATGAAAAGTTTGGATGAGATCAGTAGTACTCTGCTTTTTCAGCAACAGAAACGTTTTTCCACCATACAAACTATATACAAAAATTATAAAATAAGATTATTTGCTCAATTGGAGAGAAAATGTTTTTGACAACTTTCAGTTCTGTGTTCTTTATTTGTCATCGTCACTCTTAAAAATCATCTTTGGGCAGTGTGTGCTTTTGCAGCCCTCATATTTTCTGATTGATGTCTTTCTATATTTAGACTGAGCTGCTAGGTCATACTCGACTCAGTATTGACTCTCATTTGCCTTAGGAAGAACTGAGAAGATGAATCTTGAGAGAGCCTTCTCTTTCTGGAATGGCATGGGGATTGCCTCCTATTTGAGAACGAAGGCAATTGGAAGTGACTGGATTAAACATCCACCCTACCTACCCCTCAGGGAGTGCACACACAGTAGGACATGTCCTTTCTCTCTGAGGGTAGCTGCTTTCCAAGCTGCCTATGGATTAATTGGTGCAATGGTGAGCATAGATAGATGTTGGTGTGTGTCATTACACCCAGGTGATAATTGGTAACAACCAACTACCTGTATATTTAAGGAAAAAAAAACAACCTCTTTTCAGATCTCAAAACGTACATAAAAATTAACTTGAGCTGGGTGCAGTTGTGCATGCCTGTAATCCCAGAGACTCGGGACGCTCAGGCAGGAGGATCTAAAGTTTGAGGCCAGCCTAGGCAACATAGTAAGACCCTGTCTCAAAATAAAATAAATAAAGGGCTGGGGATGCAGCTTAATGGTAGAGAGCTTGCCTAGTCGGTGTGAGGTCTTTGGTTTAATCTTCAGCAAGGGGAAAAAAAAAAAAAGAAAGGACCTCTATTGAATTGTTTTTGCTTCTTGGCTATAGATCACTTATATAGTGAGCCTACTTCTGGACTTACTACCTTCTCTTAAATACCATAGCAATAATGTAATTTTCCCCATGTTATTTTTTCCTTCCAAATTTGCTTTGGTTCTTCTAAGTTATTTGCATTAAAATATAATTTTATTATTTGTTTGTTAACTTACTGGAAGATAATTTTACAATCTGTTTACAATCTGTTTGCCAACTTCTATGAAAGAGCCTGCTGGGATTTTGAGACTGCTTGAATCAGTAGAACAATTTGTGAGGTACTGGCAATATGACAACCATATTAATTCTCCTAATCCATGAATATTGTATATTTATCTATGTGTTCTTTAGTTCTTATTAGTAATATTTTATAGTTGTCAATGTATCATATAGAGTTCCTGTACAAAATTACATCTTTTTTTCATATTTACATCATTATTATTGTTTATTATAAAAGCACTGGGCTGGGTATATAGCTCAGTGGTAGAACTCTTGCCTAGCATGAGCAAAGTCCTGGGCTCAATTCCCAGCACTGCAAAAATAAACAAATAAATGCAAACATTTTGTTATTGATGCTACTGAAAATGATGTTTTATTTATTTATTATTATAATTATTAGCACATATGAATTGTACAAATGAATGGAATTCACTGTGATAATCATCATACATGCATACACTGTGCATTGATCAAGTCCATCCACACTTCTTTATTTTTATTTTATTTTATTTTTTTATATTGGGGATTGACTAAGGGTCCTTTAACCATTGAGCCACATCAGCCCTTTTTTATTTTTAAATTTAGAGATAGGGCCTCCCTGAGTTGCTGAGGCTGGGTTTTAACATGTGATCCTCCTGCTTCAGCCTCCTGAGCTTCTGGGATTACAGGTTTGCACCACCACACCCAGTTCACACTTCTTTATTTATTTTTATTTATTTTTTTGGTACTGGGGATTGAACTCAGAGGCACTCAAATACTGAGCCATATCCCCAGCCTTTTTTAATTTTTTAATTTAGAGATAGGGTCTCACTTAGTTGCTTAGTGCTTCACCATTGCTAAGGCTGCCTTTGAACTCTCTATTCTCCTGCCTCAGCCTCCTGAGCTGCTGGAATTACAGGTTCAAGCCACCTTGCCCAGCTCATATGACTTTATTTTAAAATTTTTATTTTCCAGTTGATTGTTGGTAGAATATAGAAGTATAATTGGTTTTCTATGTTGACCTCTTATTCTGTGACCTTTCCAAGTTCAACTATTAGTCCCATTTGATTTTTGTGGATTCTTTTTTTTTTTAAGAGAGAGAGGGGGGGGGAGAGAGAGAGAGAGAGAGAGAGAGAGAGAGAGAGAGAGAGAGAGAAGAGAGAGAGAGAAAGAGAGAGAGAGAGAGAGAGAGAGAGAGAATTTCTAATATTTATTTTCTAGTTCTCGGCGGACACAACATCTTTGTATGTGGTGCTGAGGATTGAACCCGGGCTGCACGCATGCCAGGCAAGCACGCTACCACTTGAGCCACATCCCCAGCCCTTTTGTGGATTCTTCATGACTTCTATGTTTATAATTATTTCAAAGATGTATAAAAATGCTTTTAATTTTTCCTTTCCAATGTGTATGCCTTTTATTGGATTTTCCTGTCTTATTTCAATAACTAAAAATATGAATGAAATATTGAATGTAAGTGGAAAGAGTAAACATTCCTATTCCTAAAGGGAAAACATTTTTTTTTTTCATCAGTAAGTTGAAGTTAACACTTACTTTTTTATAGGTATTCTCTCTCTCTCTTTTTTTTTTTTTGAGACAAGGTGTCACTAAATTGCCCAGATTGGCCTTGAACTTGTGATCCTCCTATCACAGTTCCTAAAGTAGCTGGGATTACAGGCATATACCACCCTGCTTAGCTAATAGATGTTCTTTATTTCATTTTCCTCAGTTTATTTAGCATAATGGTCATTGGGTTTGTTAAATTATTTTTTCTGCATCTATTGAGATAACCACATGATTTTTTCCTCTTTTATTTTGCTGCTGTGCTAGATTCTATTGATTGAATTTTGCATGTTCAAACAATCTTGCATTGCTGAGATAAACTCTACTAGGTCATGATGGATTGCTGGATTTAGTGTGGTCATTGCTGGATTTAGTGTGGTCCTCTTTAAAGATTGCATTTGTGATTGTGAGGGATATTAGTCTGTTGTTTGATTTTATTGTAATGTCTTGCCTGGTTTTGATATAAATATAATGTTCCCCTCATAAAATGACTTAAGAAGTGTCTCTTCCTTCTCTATTTCCTGTAAGACTTGGTATAAAAGTGATAGTATTTCTTTCCCAAATGTTAGATAGGATTTACTAGGGAAGTCCTGGAATTTTCTTCATGAGAAAGATAAATTTTTAAAATACATATAGGACTATTTGGATTTTCTACTTATTTTGTGTAAGTTTGGTAATTTATATCATTCGAGGAATTTCTCCATTGTACTTAAGTTGTCATATTAACTGGCATAAGTATTTTCATACCATTCCTTTATTTTTCTTTCATTATCTGTAGAATATACAGTGTTATCTTCTCTTTTATTCCTGATACTGAGAATTTGTGTCTTCTTTTTTTTCTGGGTTCTGTCTAGCTAGAAGTTTAGTTTATTTATCATTTCAAAGAACCATGTGTTAGATTTCACTCTGTCATCTGCCTATGTTCTATTTCATCAATTTCTGCTCTTATTTTATTTACTTTCTCTCCTATTTTTATTTGCTCCCTCCTCCTCCTCCTCCTCCTCCTCCTCCTCCTCCTCCTCCTCCTCCTCCTCCTCCTCCTCCTCCTCGTCTCCTTCTCCTTGTCTCCTTCTCCTTCTTCTTTTTGGTACTGGGGATTGAACCCAGAGGTGCTTAATCACTGAGCCATATCCCCAGCCATTTTTATTTTTTACTTTGAGACAGCGTCTCACTAATTTGCTTAGGATCTTGCTAAATTGCTGAGGTTGGCTTGGAACTTGAGTTCCTCCTGCCTCCGCTTCCTGAGTTGCTGGGATTACAGGTGTAGCCACTGCTCCCTGCAACCCTTGCCTTCTTAAGGGGAAGACACAGGTCACTGATTTTAAACATTTTTTCTTTTTGAATATGAATATTTAAAGTTATAAATTTTCTAAGCATTATCACTTTGGTTTGCATCTTACAAAATTTTAAGGGTTGTGTTTTCACTATAACTCAGTTCAAAAGATTTTCTTTCTTTCAGTGTACTATAGATATACCATAATATTGGGATTCATTTTGACATAATGACACAAACATGGAATATAATTTATCCAATTCATTCCCAGTACTTCCCCTTTCCCTCCTCCCTCTCCTTCTTCCCTTTCCTCTACTCTACTGATCTTTCTTCTATTTATTTATGTTTTCTTTTAAAAAGTATTTTAGTTGTACATAAAACTTTATTTTATTTATTTATTTTTCTATGTGGTGCTGAGGATCAAACCCAGTACCTCCCTCACACATGCTAGGCAAATGCTCAACCACTGAGCCACAACCCCAGTCCTGTTTTCTTTTAATTAGTGCATTATGGATATACATGAAGATGAAATTCATTGTGGTACATTCATATATGTACATAGGAGAGTTTGGTCATATTTTTTTCCCTGTACCTCCTCCCTCCCCAGTTCAAAATATTTTCTAACTTCTCTTTTATTTTCTTCTTTGAACCATAGGATCTTTGATGTTATGTTGCTTAATATTAAAATAATTGAATGTTTTCCAGATTTTTTGTTATTGATTTCTAATTTATTCTTTCAAATTTATCAAAACTTATTGTATATCTTAATAAATGCTCTCTACAGATGACTATTCCATATCACTTTATTTAATTTATTTATTTATTGGTGCCAGGAATTGAACCCAGGGCCTCAGGCATAGTAGGCTAGCAGCATTCTACCACGGAGTTACATTCCCAGACCTTTATTTTATTTCCATATTTTTATTGATCATTACAGTTGTACATATGGTGGGATTTAACATTACATATTTGTACATGCACACATTTTTATTTTAATTTTGAGGCAGGATCTTGCTTAATTATCTGACCTGGCTTTGAACTTTTGATCCTTCTGCCTTGGTTTCTTCTGTAGCTGGGATTACAGATGGGTGCTACTATGACTGACTCCATGTTTCTTTTTTAAAAAATGTGCATTCTGCAGTTATTAGGTATAGCTTCTATGAATGTTAACTGGGTGAAGATGGTGGGTTTTTTTTTCGTTTTTTTAAACATTAATTAATTATTAATTTTTGGTATTAAGAATTGAATCCATCCATTTCCCTGCAAATTCCATGATTTTGTCATTTTTTAGTGCAGAGTAATACTCCATTGTGTATAAATGCCACATTAGAGCAGATTATGCTAAGTGAAGCTAGCCAATCCCTAAAAAACAAATGCCAGATGTCTTCTTTGATATAAGGAGAACAACTAAGAACAGAGTTGGGAGGAAGAGCATGAGAAGAAGATTAACATTAAACAGGGACGAGAGGTGGGAGGGAAAGGGAGAGAGAAGGGAAATTGCATGGAAATGGAAGGAGACCCTCATTGTTATACAAAATTACATATAAGAGGATGTGAGGGGAAAGGGAAAAAAAACAAGGGGGAGAAATGAATTACAGTAGATGGGGTAGAGAGAGAAGATGGGAGGGGAGGGGAGGGGAGGGGGGATAGTAGAGGATAGGAAGGGCAGCAGAACACATCAGACACTAGTATGGCAGTATGTAAAAACGTGGATGTGTAACCGATGTGATTCTGCAATCTGTATATGGGGTAAAAATGGGAGTTCATAACCCACTTGAATCAAATGTATGAAATACGATATGTCAAGAACTATGTAATGTTTTGAACAACCAATAATAAAAATTAAAAAAGAAAAAAAAAGAATTGAATCCAGGTCCTCACACATGCTAAGCAAGGGTTCTACTACTTAGCTATATTTCCAGTCCTTAATTTTGTTAGATTTTATGAATTTTTATTGATTTTATGACATTTATTTTACTAGTTACTGAAGGGAGTGTTGAAATCTATAAAATAAAATAATTTGTCTCTATGTTCCTTTGAACATAGAAAGGGGGTGAGGTGGGTACTGGAGATTGAATCCCAGTAAACCATAACCCGAGATTTCTTTACCAATGAGCTATATCCTTAGCCCTCTTGAATTTTTTATTTTGAGATAATCTTGCTAAGTTGCTTAGAGCTTTGCTGAGTTGCTGAGGCTGGGCTTGAACTCGTGGTTCTCCTACCTCAGCCTCCTGAGTTTTTGCTTTAGGTATTTTAAAGTCCTGTTTTTAGGTACATGTGCATTTCTTTCTTTCATTCTTTTCCTTCTCCTTCTTGTTCTTCCTCCTTATTCTTCTGTTTTTTTAGTGCTGGAGCTTGAACTCAGGCCCTTGTGCATACTAGAAAAGTAATCTACTACGGAGCTACACCCCTAGCCCCATAAACACATTTAAAATTACCATGTCTTCGTGATGAATTGAGGTTTTTTCAATATGCAATATCCCTCTTTGTCTCTGATAATATATATGCCTTAGTCTAAAGACTGCTTTGGTTAAAATTAATACAGATGTTCCTGACTTAATAATGGCTCAACCCAAGATTTTTGAACTGATGCAATGGTTTGAGAAAATTAGCATTTAGTAGAAACCATACTTTGAATTTTGATCTTTTCTTAGAGTACTGATACTTGCCACAATATTCTCTCAAAAAGATGGGCAAGGGCAGTGAGATGCAGCTCCCAGTCAGCCATGAGGTCAATATGCTACCATAGACTGTGTTACTAAGCTGTGACTTGGTAGTTTAGGTTTATTAAGTGAATTTTGAATTTACAATATTTTCAACTTACTATGGGTCTATTGGGACATAACTCTATCATAAGTTGACAAGCATTCATATAGTCATTCCAGCTTTCTTCTGACTAGTGTTTGCATGCTATATGCTAAACATTTTTCTGTATTTTATTTTTAATGAATCTGAATCTTAACATTAAAGTGGGATTCTTCCAGACTATATGTAATTGGGCCTTGCTTTTCTCTCCTGTCTGACAATCTCTGTCTTGTATTAAAGTGTTTAATCTGCTTATATTTAATGTAATTATTGATATGCTTGGGTTTGAATCTACCATTTTGCCATTTGTTTTCTACATGCTTCATCTTTTCTTGTTATTTTTCACTCTTTGTTTTCTTTGCCTTGAGTATATTTCAGTGTTCCATTTATCTTTTTCTTATTGACTTTTTAATTAAATAACTCATTTCCAAAGATGACCCCTGCCCCCGAGTAAACCATAACTTTCTGTGTCTCCATCCAATCAGGGACAGTCCTTTGACCAGTAAAATGTGGTGGAATTAGTGCTCTGCTAGTTTGGGGCCTAAGCTTTAAGAAGGCCTAGAAGCTTGGGGTCCTGTGTTACTATATAAGAACTCTGGCTACCTTGCTAAACAGATATTTGAAGAGGCCACATGCAGAAGGAAAAATCACATGATGTAATTTTATTTGTGTTTCTTGGGCTACTTGGCTATATGGGCTAATATTTTTCATCAAGTTTAACACATTTAAGAAAATATTTTTCCCCAATATTTTCTTCCTTCTTGGAACTTCAATTATTTACTTATTGGACTGCTTGATATTGTCCCATGGGTCATTAGGCCTGCTCATTTTTTTTTAGACCTTTTCGTATGTGTGTTTCAGTTTAGATTGTCTTTATTACTCCATTTTCACTTTACAGATCTCCTGGAGGCTCACTCCTGTGTACACAGCTCAGTATTCCCCTGTACACTCCAGGGATCCATTTGCAGGTATCTGTAGCTCCTTTTCTCTCTTTTGGTGCTAGGAATAGAACCCAGGACTTTGGGCATCCTAAGTACATGCTCTTCCACTGAGCTACACCCCAGCCTGCAGCTCCTTTCCTTTGGTATCCAACCCCACAAATTTCAGCCACTTCATTAGACTAAAGAAAGAGCCAATCTCTGTTTCTCAACCCAGCAAGACTTTTATGTTCCCTTTAGTCTTCCTTCTCTGTGCCAGTCTGAAAAGTGCCTCCAGGCAGAAAGCTAGGGTGATCCTGGTCACAGTTCTCTTCTCTCCAGGAGAAAAGTCCTGCAGTGCTCATTATTCAACATCTGAAAACAGTTATTTCATACATTTTATCCAGTGTAATAATTGTTTATTGTAGAGAGCTAGGGCAATACCAGTTATTCCATCATGGCTGGGAATGGTAGTACCATAGTTCCACCCCTGGCTCTTCGATCCACAGTTTTACTTTCTGAAGTTTCAGTTACTTGTGGTCAACTCTGATCTAAAAATATTAAATGGAAAATTCCATATTTTGAGATGCATATATATAGAGAGAATATTCACATAGTTTTTATCGCATTACATTGTTATAATTGTTCTATTTTATTATTAGTTACTATTTTTACTACTGTACCTAATTTATAAACTTTATCATAGGTCTATACATAGAAGAAAAAAGCATTGTATGTACACACTCACTTTATGTAGAAGAAACAAGCATTTTATATATATATATATATTTATATATATCTTAAATATATTTTGGTACTATTGTTGGGGGTTTTCAAACATATCCCTTGAAGAGAAAGAAGACTAGTATAGACATGGGTGAAAATCTGTAGTTGGGATTTCCTACTTTTTAAGTTGGTGTCTAATGTATTCTTGACACAGTAAATGTCTTCATTATTTATTGCTGCATGATAAACCACTCCCAAGTTTAATGGTTTAAAACAGAAACCTTAAAAAAAAAAAATCTCACAGTAATGGTGGGTCAGGCATGTAGGAGTAGCTTAGTTGAGTGGGTCTGGCTCAGGGTCTCATGTGGCTGTAGGCATCTGAATGCTTGGCTGGGGCCGGGTAATCCGCTTCCAAGATGGCTCACTTGTGTGATTATTGGCAGGAGACCTTAGTTCCTCACTGGAGGTTGGCAGGAAGCCTCTGCTTCTCACCATGCAACATGTTAGCTAACTCTCCCTAGAGCGAGCAAATCTGAGAATGAGGAGGGAGCTACAGTGCCCTTTATGTTCTACCTTCCAAAAGTCCACCCACCACTTCCACTTTATTCTGTTTATTAGAAGCAAATCACTAAGTCCAGTCTATACACGAGGGATGGAAATGAGGCTCCATCTCGTAAAGGGAGAATTAAAAATTTGTGGACATATTTAAAAACCAACATAACTTTTTAATATGGTTCCAATGAGTTATGCAAGAAACAATCACAAAACCTCAGCAGCTTGTAACTTTAAGTGTTTATAATCATGCATCTCAGGGTTGACCGTGGGAGCTCTGAGGATCTCTGCAGGCCTCATTCGCACATCTGAATATGACTTCATTCAACCAGGGATGGTCTGCCTAGATCAGGCAGGAGAATTTCTGATACCCATTTAACTTTTGTCTGAGGTTATAATCACTAGTATATGATCACTATTTTAAATAACATATTGCTGAAAACATAAGATCACATTTATTTCTGAACATCATAAAATGTGTTGAAATTCCTGTTTTATTCATAATTTAAAGGAGATTTCATATGTCATTTGTAAAATCTATTGTCTCCACGCTTGAAATTTACCCTTGATGTGGTAATACTGGTGTTGTTGTATGTGATTAATTTGCAAATATCCTCCCTGCTTTCACATATTTTATAAACAATGTGAATATGTTCATTGCTACTACATATTTTATAGGGCTTAATCAATAAAATATTCTTATTTTTGAAGTATAAGCAAATTTTTTTTGCATAACAACTTTTTATGAATGTTTAATTTCACCGATTTAAATATTTGTGTTTTCATATACAGTTTTTTATAGTTATAAAAATGTCATTCTGAAATTAATTTGTAAATGTATGTATGTAGACATATACATATATGTATATAATTAAAATTCACTAAGGTATCAGAGGAATGGTTTGGTTTTTCTAAGTTGTCTGGTTTCATTAGAGTAAGCAAGAAAGGTTTTCATTTTATTCAATTGAAAAAGTACAGGAAGAATGCTATATCGCTTCATTATTTGAAATAAATAGTTGAATCAAATTTGGCATGCAAAATATAACACCTATTTTTGAAGTATCAGCATACATCACTATTTTGTTGGTTAGTTTTGTTCTTTGTTTCCCTCCTTCTTTTAGCACAGTGGTTAGGAATGTAGGCCCTGGGTTTACACCAGCAGGTTTCCAGCCGTGGCTTACCATGCTGTCATGCATTTGGGGCAAGCCTCTTAACCTCTTAATACCTCGGTTTGGTTTCCTTATCTGTAAAATGAGAATAATCACATGACTCACTGGTATGGTTTGGAGGTGGTTTGTTCTCCAGGGTTCACTTGGGTGAGTGGCTTGGTCCTTAGTGTGACAGTGTTGAAGTGGTATAGACAGGGGTGAAGATCTATAGCTGGAACCTTGAAGAGGTGGAGCGTAATAGGAGGTCACTGGAGAAGCTGTCCTGCGAAGGGATTAAGTGCTTGTTATAGGACCCCGAGTTAGTTCTCTCTCTCTCTCTCTCTCTCTCTCTTTTAGTTGTAGATGGCCATGATCCCTTTTTTTTTTTAAAGAGAGAGTGAGAGAGAGAGAGAGGGAGAGAGAGAGAATTTTAATATTTATTTATTTTTTAGTTCTCGGCGGACACAACATCTTTGTTGGTATGTGGTGCTGAGGATCGAACCCGGGCCGCACGCATGCCGGGCGAGCGCGCTACCGCTTGAGCCACATCCCCAGCCCATGACACCTTTTTTTAAAATTTATTTTTATGTGGTGCTGAGGATCAAACCCATGGCCTCACATGTGCTAGGCAAGTGCTCTGCCACTGAGCTACAGCCCTGGCCCTGAGTTAGAGTGAGTAATTTTGAAAGATGGAGCCTGACCTCTAGTCAAGCACTGGCTTCCTGTCTTGCTGTGATCTCGTTTCCACCCATGCTTCTGTCATCGTGATGCCACATGCCATCAAGTGACATAGTCAGATGTGTCTTTGCTGGAGCTGGCAGCATGCTATTTGGATTTTCAGCCTCCAAAACTGTGAACTAATCAAACCTTTTCTTTGTAAGTTTTCCATCCATAGATGTTTTGTTACAGTAATGGAAAAAAGGGCCACTACACTTACTTAAAGGATGTTTGAATACATAAGTGAGATAATTTTGTAAGTCACTAACCCAATGCCTGGCCCTCAGTGGGTGCTGAATAATTGTGAGTTGGTTACTACTACTGCAACTACTAGATTTACAATTTATAGAGAAGCAGAGATTTGCTTTCTATAGTAATTCTATTAACCTTTGTCATATTTAGATTTTGGAATGACCCAATATTAGTTACTCCATAGAAACAATACAAATGTCCTATAGGAGTACTACCAAGTCACTGCCATAAAAGGGAAACCCCATAACAGGGAAACGGAAACACAAAAAAGCAGTTGTGCTAACCAGCAGGTTCTCAAACAGATCTGTAGACCTATTAAAGTCTTAGTTTTATCATCTGTAAAATGGGCCTAATAACATCTACCTTGTTGAGTTATTCAGAGAGTTAGAAATTACACACCCATGCACACACACATACAAAATTACTTTATAAATGTAATTGTATTTACAATGACAGTACTGGCCCATTATCTGATAGAGAGTAAAAAGTACAAGAAATTGTGACAACTTATTACACAGTTGGTCCAGGATAATTGTCAGGTGAGAGACAGAATCAGGGCTGTGGGGGAGGGTTTTATTTAGGGGTGGGGGTTGGGAGAGGGTGATGCTTTTCCCAGCATTTCCTTTCTCCATAGGGGAACTCTTCCCCTTCTCTTCCCGTGGGGGGAACTGAGTCTCACCTTGACACAGTTTTTATTGATCTGCTTATTATTCCCTGGCTACAGGGATCAGTGTGCTCCAGGTCTGGCCAATTATAGTGTCCCACTCCCTCTAGTCAGGGTGATTGGCCTAAGGATGGGCAGGAGTTGCAATCTGAACCAATCAGAACTTTTCATGGAGATGCACAAATCTGCATGTTGGGGGGAAATGACATTCTTTTCTCTTCAGCCTGACTAAGCTGGGCTGGTAAGAGCTGGATCTGTCACAGTTGGGAAAACCTAGAGATGGGGAAAGGGAAGGAAAAGGAAACTGAAAATACCTTTAGGTCTCAGAATCTACACCTTGACTGTTCAGTTATTGGAATCAGTACATCCCAACTTTTTGCCTATGCCTGAAGGAGTTGATTTTTCTGTCCCTTGCGACCCTGGCTAAGGCAAGCACTGACTCAGAATTCCAGATTCTTATCTCAGTGTGTTATCCCTTAGGTCAGGGCTTTAAGAGAGACATCCCCATCATATGCTAATTAGTCAAGATAATTTAAGACAGAATCTGGGGTCAAGCTGTCATGCTAAGTGAATAACAAGCATGTGCCTGCCCTGTGAGAACTTTAAACCCAATCAGGAATGCAAAATAATAAAGTTAACCAAGAAAAGAAAGCACATTACCAACAGAAATTGCTTTGAGAGTTCAGAAAATAAAGAGAGGGCTCATGATATTTGAAAACTATTGTCTTTCTCTAATTGTCTCAAAAATGTCTTTGCACAGATGGTTTATTTGAATCAAACTCTAAAGAGGGTTCATGCAAGTATTTGGTTGTGTTTTCTGTCTTCTAGCTATAGTAATTCTCCATATATATATATATATATATATATATATATATATATATATGCTGTAGATGAAACAATACTTTTATTTTATTTTATTTATTTTTATGTGGTGCTGAGGCTTGAACCCAATGCCTCACATGTGCTAGGCAAGTGCTCTACCACTGAGTTACAACCCCTCACTAATCTTTTTAAAAACTTTGTATTTGCTGGGTGTGGTGGTGCACATCTGTAATCCCAGATATTTGGGAGGCTAAGGTAAGAGGATTTGAAATTTGAAGCCAGCCTCAGCAACTTAGTGAAATCCTGTCTCAAAATTAAAAACAAAAAGGGCTAGGGATGGAGACCCAAGGTAAAGCATTGCTGGGTTCCAGTACTAAAAAACTAAGTAAAATAAATAAACAAAATAAAAATAAATAAAACTATGTGTTTGTTAAAGGAAACTGGCCATTTGTCCAGTGGAATTTTCCACATTCTGGATTTGGCTGATTATATCATCAAAGGGTCATTCAAAATGTCCCTCAGTTCCCTGTGATTCTTGTAAATTGGTAATAATGAGGTCCAGAGGCTTGATTTGATTCTGGTTCAGTTGTTATTACAGTTTTGGGCAGAAATATTTTATAAGTGATATTGAACTTCCTAATACAGTTCATAAAGAGACAGAGTGTCTGGCTGTCCATGTCTAGCAATATTAAAGTTGGTCCACAAATTCTAGCAAAAGCTGCTATTGTTTTTCATGCCCCTCTCGAGGATTCTGACATGAGTCCGTGGGGGCAGGGCTGGTGGACAAATCTAATTCACAGACCAGAGTGCACTGAGAATCACCCTTCCTCTGGGACCAGGGAGGTATTGTCACTGGGCCAAGCTCATGTCTGACCTTTGAGAGCTTCCCTTGGGTGGCAGAATTTCCCAGGAAGCTATTCAGGCCCTGCGGCAAATAAGGTTCCTGCCGGCTCATCCCACCAGGCTGTCAGGGGAGCTGGAATCTTTGAATGAAGTGAGGAAAGTCCAAAGAGATTTGTCAGGATGTGTGATATTAGATTTCTTTAGCAAGAATGCTTGTCACTTTGCTATTTTGTGGTGGAAAAATTTCCACTGATTGTGTCTAAAATATAAAATAAAGTGGGGAATGAAGGCAATTTCACACGAAAATATTAAGCAAGGGAAACTTGTTATTGAGCAACACAGGGGGACTTTTCTTTTCCTTTATGGTCTTCACTTATACAACTTGCCCTTTGAGCTGGATAATTTGATTATATAGTCAGCTCCCTTGGGCAATTCAGTTTTGCCTCCTAGATGTTTATGACCCCCACCCATACATGAAGATAATTGTGTCCATTTCAGACTTTGCAAGTCTATAGTAGAATTTGGAGTATGGTGGACTTTAAATATAGAAAAATTATTTTTTGTAGATTGGTGAAAATGGTCATTTAGTTTATAATTCATTTGATTCAACTATAAAGAGTCCAGCTTTAGAAATTAAGAAACATGAGTCTGCATTTTATATTATTTTTAAAATTTTTCTTTTTTTAATAAACAAATAATTATATTGATGGGGTACAATTTTGTGATATTTTGATACATGTACACCTTTTGGAATTCAAGCCTCTATTTTTAAAAAATTTATTTTAACTGACACACAAAAACAAAAATTATACATGCTAATGTGGTACCATGTAATGTTTTGATACATGTATACATTGCATTTTATTTAAATCAGGTAAACATATATACCTCCTCAAATTTTTGTCATTTGGTGAAAAATTTCAAAATCCTTTCTTGTAGCTTTTTGAAAGGTGCAGTACATTATTGTTCTCTGAAGTCACCCTTTGGGGCAATAGCACACCAGATGATCTTGCTCCAATCTAAGTGAAACTTGGTACCTGTCGATCATCCTTTTCTGGTCCCTCTCTGTCTTTTGTAAGATTTTTTTTTTTAGTTTTCGGTGGACACAACATCTTTATTTTATTTTTATTTGGTGCTGAGGATTGAAACCAGCGCCCCGCGCATGCCAGGCGAGTACGCTACCGCCTGAGCCACATCCCCAGCCCTTGTAAGATTTTTTATATATAATTTTTGAGATCTTTTGCAAGACATGAGGCAATAGAAAGCAAATGCTTCCCTCTTAATATTTCATGTTCAGGGCTGTTTCACCTCTGGGTTTCCTTGGGAGACTTGTTCTGATTCCCTTCTCCTGCCTTGGAGTGCACATTGAGGAAGTCTTCCTTTTCTATAAACATTTGTTTATAGACAGTACTTTATTACTTCAAGAGGCATTATGACAAATTTTATATATTTTTTGTGCATCATTTTATAAAGTGGTTTCTCAAATTAAATTAATTTATTCCATCTTGTGCCTTTCCTTCTTTCTCTCTCCTAGTCACTGAAAGCTGAACCAGACCACAATCCCCTTGGGACTTTGTTTAATACATTGTTGTTCCCCCATTCCAAGCCCAGTGCTTGGCCCGTGGCAGGTGTCCAGTGAATATTATTGAATGAGTTAATGAGTGAAAATGAACTTTGGGAATTTTCCCTTCTTTTCAACCTCAAATTCCCCAAGTAGGGCGCCCTTATTTACACTATGTTTTGTTTTAAGTGGAATTCTGACTACCAGTTACAGACCACGAAATTTTTTTTTAGGTGAATGCTGAGCTAAATTCAAACCACTAACTTTAATTTATAGATCAAATTAGAATCAGTTGGAACATTTTGACCATGGGCTGTATCTACAAAAAAATCACCAAGATTAAAATTAAAGACAATGTCACTGTATTAATCAGGTGTTGTAACCAATCACTACAGTTGGATGGCTTGTAACGACAGAGTTCTATTCTCTCACAATTCTGGAGGCCAGGATTCCAAAATCAGTTTCCCTGGGCTGAAATCAAGATATTGGCCAGGCTGTTTTTTCTTGGGGAATCTAAGGTAAAATTGTTTTTTTTTTTTTTTTTTTTTTTTGATTCTTCCAGCTTCTGGTGGCCGCTGGTACTATTTGGTTGGTGCATCTGAAGTATTTTATCTATCATATTTGAAGTGAGGGGACAAGTGGACATTATAGGTGATGAACACCCATAATCCCAGACACTGGGAAAGGAAAAGCAAAAGTTTTGAAGTGGAGAGATCCTATTTTAAAATACACCAGGCACTGTGGCACTCGCTTGTATTCCCAGCAGCTTGGAGGCTGAGGCAGGAGGATGAGAGTTCAAAGCCAACCTCAGCAACTTAGCAAGGCTCTAAGCAACTCAGTGAGCCCTGTTTCTAAATAAAATACAATAAAAGGGCTGGGGATATGGCTCAGTGGTGGAGCAGTTGCCCAACTTTGTGAGGCTCTGGGTTCAATCTCCATAGTAAAGAGGGGGAAAATTAAACAATAAATAATAAAAGAGTGGACAGAAAGCAATATAAATATATAATTTAGAAATATTCCATTAATTGCTCTTTGTTGCAGAAACTGCATCTCAGGTCTAGTGGCCTACCTCTCTTTATCTTACAGTTGTGTACCCCCACCCTGCCCTGAGGTTTAACAGGTGAGACTGGAGTTCTGTATTGTGCAGCTCTTGGGGCTATGTGACTAAGTTCTCACTCTTGGGTTGTGAGTCCAGGGTGGTATGCAACTTCCAGATTACTTTAGGTGCTGGGGATGGATCCCAGAGCTCACTGCCTCTGCTATACTACTGAGCCCTCTATTTTCTTAGACAAGTTGCTTTTTTTTTTTTTTTTTTTTTTTTGCTGCTTCTCCCTTTCCCCTCCTTTGGGATGCAGATGTGATGGTGACACCCCACCAGGAGGCAGAACCACAAGATTGATGCATGGCCTCCTGGAAAAAGCTACTTTAACACCCTGGATCACCTTGCAGTTGCCTCTGGGAATAACACAAAAGACAATAAACTTCTGTATTGTTTCCATTATCATTTTGGAGTCCCTTTGTTACAGCAGTTTAGTTTATACATAAATTAATACCCAAGCAAGCTAAGGGATCATGTATGGTATAATCCCATCTACTCAAACTGGGGGAGGAGGATCCTAAGTTCGAGGCCCCCCTGGGCAATTTAACAAGACCCTGTTTCAAAATGAGAAATAACAGGAGACTGAGGATGTGGCTCAATGGTAAAATGTCCCTGGGTTCGATTTGCATTGCTAAATAAGTTTTAACATCAGTTCTTCTCTTGGGGTTGTAGCTCAGTGATATAGCCTTTGCCTAGGACATGTAAGGACCTGGGTTCAAGCCCAGTACCTTAAAAAAACAAAAACAATTCTCTCCTAAACACTCCAAAAGAAAATAGTTATCCCAGCTGTGTCCTTGTAAGCTGATAGCTTTGTCCCTTCAACCTTGGACTCATTTAGGCCTGCTTAGAAAGTTCTGTTGTACTTTTACTTGCTAGAGTGAACCTATTGGTATGAACATGTCACCCCTGTGGGTCTATCCTGCAGCAGTCCACGGGGAATCAATTAATAGTCTTCATTAGAAAAGCTGAATTAATGTCTCCTAAATGAGACATCTCTTATATTCACAAGAACTAAATATCGACTAAAAAACAATGTCTCCTAAATCCTGTTGAAAATAAGTCTTTTTTTTTTTTTTTTTCAGTGGGAGGATCAAATCCAGGGCCTTGTGCATGCGAGGCAGGTGCTCTATCTTGCACTACACCCTCAGTCCTTTCTTTTTTTTGTACTGGGGATTGAACTCAAGGGTGCTTTTCCATTCGATTACATCTCCGGTCCTTTCAATTTTTTTTTTTTTTTTTTTTTTGAGACAGGGTCTCAAAAAATTGCTGAGGCTGGCTTTGAACTTGCGATCCTCTTGCTTTAGCTTCCTGAGTTGCTGAGATTATAGGAATGTGTCAGCATACCTGCACTTTTTATTTTAAAAAATTGAAAGGTTATTTTTTCCCCCCAACAAAAGCAATCCATTTCTATTATTGACATATTAAAAGTGAAAAAGAGGAAACAAAAGTTTTAGAATATCACTATCCAGTTAGCAACTTAGTATGTAAATATCTTTTCAGTTCTTCTTAAGTGAATATATGTATATTTACCAAAATATGACCATACTGTTTGGAAGTTTATAACTTTTCTCTTGAAAGAAAAACCAAACATTTTGGTCAATATCTCAATTTGGACTGACTCTGGTCAACTTAGCTGTAAGAGCTGGACGCACAGTCTTGGAGAGGGAAGAGGGATATTCTGTTGGGTCTAATCTGCAACATATGCTTGCACATCTTTTAGTGATGTGAGATATGGAAAGCAGGACAGTATTGGTTTATCATCTTTCAAAACTTTGCTTATAATTTATAAGCATAAGAATTTGCTCAACCAGTTTTAAGACTATCAAGAATCTGAGTTACAAGCTGTTTGTTTTTTCTCTTCTTGATTATAATGATGAAAGAATTTCCTTAGTTCAGTCAAAATAAGAATTCAATATTATTCCTATGCCTCTTACAGCTTGTCCTTTTGAAAAAAACGACGGGAATGTAGCAGACAGACCAGTGTTTCCCAGAGGTCCGGCACTAAACTGAGCTCATCACTGAAGCCTAGACCTTGCAGGATTCCTGGGGGTGGCTGTCCCTAGTCCTTTAGTCCAGTTTCTCAGATTAGAAAATGAAGACCTGGAAAATTTAAGCACTTTTTTCCTAGTTATTAGAGCAAATAAGTATAAGAGCTGAAATTTAAACCCATTCATCTAAGTTCTAAGTCTCCTTTTACTCACCGTACTTAATGTCTTCTAGAGAAAAATTTAGTTTTAAAATACACAAAAATTATAGATCATTATTGTGAGCCACATGCTATTTGAAATACATATACATTGTGGAATGGCTCAATTGAGCTAATTAATATATGTATTACTCCATTATTTATTGTTATTTTTGTGGTGAGAATATTTAAAATCTCTTCTCTATGATTTTAAAAAATAAAATACATAGTTATTAACGATAGCCACTGTATTGTACAATAGATTAAACTAATTTGGTTTTGCATCTTATTCTTCAAATACCCAAATTTCATCAAATCTATGACACCATAGATAGTAAGACACATCATTATTTTATATTCCAATTATAATGAAAAGTGTTTCTAATTAATTATGAGGTGTATCTCAATTTCTGAGACATTATAATATAAAATTTAAACTTTCAAATTGATGAAATATAAAATTATAGGGCTACTTATGGAAAGAAGAGGCTAATGCTGTGTAACTCACCTGTGTAGGCAGTGAGAACCGTGTGGATTCTTCGTGGGTTGAGTATATTCTCAGGGGTGAACTCTAGCAGGCAGGACCATATATATTTTCAACTCACTTGCAGAAATAGTGGTTGTATGGTTGGATTTGTTGCTGCAGTTGGATAAGTCATTATTATTCCTGCCAATGGTCCCAGAAGCTAGGAAGCACCAAGCTGCCTAGAGCTACTCGAAAATAATAATAGAAAAAGAGAATAGGGGAATAATGGATGAGCTATGTGCAGCACTTTGTATCTGGGATTCTGAATGCAGGACATATACATCTAGTGGTTCTTTCTCTGCGATGATGTATTGAACAGCGACAATAGCAACATTTTATGATTCTAGGAAATATCAGCCAAGAAATTATAGCTGAAGAAGGAAATTAAATCAGTCCAGCAGAATTATTCTAGAAATAAGACCAACAGAAGACTGAACACTGAGCCCTGAGAAATGCTTGCAGGGAGCTGGGGAGAGGGAGAAGAAAGGGCAGAAGGATGGGAGAGAGGAGGGAGAGAGATCTGGAGAAGGAAACCCCACAGAGGGCTTAGGCGCAGAAGGCAAAGGAGGGTCACGTTGCTTAAAAGTAAAGATGGTAATTGGGGGTCACTTGACGGAAGGCTGTTGGTCAAGAAGTTTAATGGATCTGGTGCCTATTATGAGAGTAGAAGAAGGTGATTTGAAACTAGAGTTAGCCTCTTTCTCTTTATTATTTTATAGAAATGTTATAAAGTTAAAGGAGGATGTTCTATACAAACTTTGCTGGATGAATCCTTACAATACTAGTATTTATCTTCTGGGCCTTCTCTCTAACATCTGAGCTCACTTTCTTCCGCCTTCTGAAATCCTCTCCTTGATGCCCTGATGCCTCTTGCTGTGGATGACCTCCTACTTGTAGGGGTGAATTTTGACACCCCCCCCACTCCTTATATCTCCAGTGTTGACTTTCCCCTAATTTTATCCTTAGCCTTATTCTCTTTCCTATCATCTACATACTCTTTGGAATATATGTTATTCCCATTGCTATGGTTTGAATATGGATAGTGTCCCTCAGATGTCCATGTGTTAAAACCTTGGTTCCCAGGGAGGAGCTGGAGTGTGTGTGGGTGCTGTGGACTTCTAAGAGGAGGGGCTTTATGGGAGGTCCTTATGTCATTGGAGGCACTTGAAAGGAATTATGGGATCTTGTCCTCATCTCTCTGATTTCTGGCTTAAGATGTGAGCGCTTGCTCTGAAACACACTTCTGTCATGATGTACCACCTACATAAGAGGTCCAAACCAATGGGCCTATCCATTGGATTTGGATCTCCAGAACCACGAGCCCAGATACATCTCTCCTCTTTTGTAAGCAGCCTGTGTCAGGTATTTCATATAGTGATGTGATGCTGACAAATATCCCTAGATTTCACAAATTATCATCTATTTGCTCTTGATGCCTAAAACACATTTCTAGCTCAAATCTCTTATTTTAATTTTCAACTCAGTTTTCCTTCTTGCCTTCTTCCTTTTCCCCTTCTTCCTCCCTATTTTTTCCCTTCAGTTCCATTTGATAAATTTTGCAGTATACCACTAGCAAAATATACATGGCCCATGAAAATGTGCTTTAGGTATTAATTTTGCCCTTAGCTTGATATTATTATTATTTTTTTCTGTACTCATTTTCCCTCCCATTTTCCAAAATCTTCTACTTGGATTCCAATCATTTCTTTTTTCAGTTCTCTTTATTTATTTTTTTCATAGTGGGAGCTCTACAGGCAAATTGGATCAAGTCTGATGAAAATTCTTCAAAGTCTCACCATTGCATACAGGTTGCAATGGAAATGTCTTTCCCTGGGACTCATATCCCTTTATGATCTGGTCCCTGCCTACTTATCTGACTCCCTGTACCGATTTCCCTCTAAGTTTTTGACTCAGGAATGCTGACCTACTTGTCTCTGTGGCTCTCGAAGTTCTTTGCCTCTGCTGGAAATGCACCCTTTCCCTATTCAATCTTGCCAGGAGAATTGCTACTCATTCCCAGTCCTTCCTCTGTAAAGCTTTTCCCTGGCTTCCCATTTAGGTGCCACTTTTCTGAGGTTCCAGCCTTATTCTGCATAAATCTCTGTTATAATCACAATCATATAATTGCTATGCTTTTGCCTACCGGATGGTAGGACTTTCTGACTCATCATTGTATCCCTGTGCCTGCTACAGTGGCTGGTAAATAAGAGTTCTGGTGTCCTTGAAGGTAGTTTGAACCAGAGAATAGCTCATTTGGGGATTTCCTTTGTTTTAAAAATTACCGTTTATTTTTATTCCATATTAAAAAAACCTCAAGGTGACTTACAAGGTAGAGCTCAGTGGTAGAGTGCTGGCCTAGCATACACAGGACCTGGGTTTGATTCCCAAGACATAAACAAGAAAAAGAAAAAAAAAAAAAAAAAACCAAGTGCTTCATTTTAAGGTCAATTTAGAAATATTATTGTTCTATGTATAAAGGAAGCAAATGTCAACTATAAAATTTTTTTTTTTTTTTAGTTTAGTTGAACACAATGTCTTTATTTTATTTATTTTTTATGTGGTGCTGAGGATTGAACCCAGGGCCTCACATGTGCTAGGTGAGTGCTTCACCACTGAGCCACATCCCCAGCCCACAAAAGTCAACATTTTAAGGGGTCCTTTGAGTAATATTTGGTCCTATTTATAAGTGTAAACATTTACATATTTGAACCTGAAATTTTTATAACCATTAAATATGTTGTATTTCATAAGCCTGATTGTAAAACCTTCCTAAGTGTTTAATTCTTACAAATCTGATCATTAAACATGATTATATGGCTGGCCTTAATTATTTTTAAATTAATTATTATTCTTTTCAAATAACAAAATATTTGAACTTTTTTATGGGGTACAGTGTTATGATTCAATACATCTTTATAATGTCTAATAATTAAATTAGAGTAATTGGCATTTCTAGCTCCTTGAACATTGATTGCCATTTTTATTGTTGGGAAACTTCCAATTCTTCTCTAAATATTTAGAAATGTATAATGAATTGTTATAGACTGTTACCCTACAATAGAATTAATTCCCTTATCTAACCGTATTTTAGTACCTTTCATCCAACCTTTCCCTGTCCCCTCCATCCTTACCCTTCCCAACTTCTAATGACCTCTATTCTACTCTCTACTTCTATGTGACTGAGACTTTTAGCTTCCACAAATAAATAAGAACATGTTGTACTTGTCCTTTCGTGCCTGCCTTACTTGATGGACAGTCTTTTCTGTTTTTCTTTTTTCTTTCTTTCTTTTTTTTTTTTTAATATTTTTTAGTTGTAGTTGGACACAAGACCTTTATTTATTTATTTATCTTTATGTGGTGCTGAGGATCAAACCCAGGGCCTCAGACATGCTGGGCCAGCGCTCTACCACTGAGCCACAGTCCAAGCCCCTTATGGCCGGTCTGAAGTCTAAATATCAATATTATATAGAAACAGTAAACTTCCAAATTAAAATCATAAGTGTAAATTTCTCGATTACATATGCTAAATAGAAATTATAGAATTCATAAATAACTCTAAAAGGCCAAATACTTTAAAGTATTTGTTTAGATTGGGTTTCTAAAACAAAATACCATAAGCTAGGTGGTATATCAAATAGACATTTATTTATGATGATTCTAGAGGCTGGAGTTCTGAGATCAGGGTGGTAGGATGATCGAGTTCTGGCGAGGACCCTGGTTTTGGTGATAGATGGTTGACTTCTTATGTATCTTCCCATGGCTGGGGTAGCAGGGAGATCTCACATCTCTTGTAAGGGTGTGATTTCATTCATGATGATTCATCTTCATGACCTAATCGCCTTCTGAAAATCCTGTTCTCAAGTACCATCACATCAGGGATTAGATCTTTCTTTCTTTTTTGTTTCTTTTTTGCAGTGCTGGGGATCAAACCCAGGGCCTCATGCATGTGAGGCAGGTGTTCTACTACTGAGCATAGTCCCCAGCCTACCCTAGATTTCAAAATAATTAATTTTCAGAGGGATACAACCATTTGGTCCATGACAAATAATATGAATGCTATGTTATTAATAGGTATAGATTCCTTAAAATCAAGATATTAGGAGGGTGGAACTCAAAGCCCAATTAAGAAATGATAAAGAGGGGCTGGGGATGTGGCTCAGCGGTAGCGAGCTCGCCTGGCATGCATGCGGCCCAGGTTCGATCCTCAGCACCACATACCAACAAAGATGTTGTGTCCGTCGATAACTAAAAAATAAAATATTAAAAAAAATTCTCTCTCTCTCTCTCTCTCTCTCTCTCTCCCCCTCTCTTAAAAAAAAAAAAAGAAATGATAAAGAAATGGAAATGTTAATTGCCCTGATTTTATCAGTACTGTATATGTGTTGAAATATTACACTGTATCACATAAAAATGTGCTAATGTTACATGTTAATTAATAGCAATAGTAATAATAATAATAATAATCTATTAGCTGTACAAGTTTCATTTTATGGACATTTCTATACTAAATTCTAAATCCTCCAAAGGCAAAACATGTTTACTCTCTAAAGAACAATAACTATTAAGTTTTTGATTCCTGGGATAATTTTTTTTTTTTTGGATGCAACAAAATCCATGTCTACAATATGGTAGAAATACCCAGAGCCTTTCCTAGTTGCTATGCTGGTGACTCCATAACTTAAAGAAGGTGATCACAAAATTCCATATCCTTTGATTCAAGTCACTCATTACCAAATCTTCTTTTCCTTACAGTGTTGACAAATCCACATATTTTGATTGGATTTTACATGATGATCTTAGCTCTAAAGATCTCTGAACTTGACAGAATCCTACATTTTTCCCCCCATAGATCTCCTGTTTGGGGGAACCACACAATTCTTGCACATATTAAAATTTATTCCCAGTTTAATTCTGCAGTTCTCTCATAGGAGAGTTACAACTTCCACTGTCACCTGAGACACATCATAAGCACACAGTAAATATTGGACTAACTTAATGGCATGGCTGTGTACAAAAGGGTACCAGGTAACAGGAGAGTTTTCATACTTGCTACTTATTTTTCTCTCTTTTCTAAGTATAAAATAGGAGTTAAAAACATGGGCTTTTCAGTTCGACAGTCCTGAGTTTACATTTTCTGACACTTATTAAGTGGGCTAATTTTTAAGCCTTTCTGAGTTCCGTATCCTTACAGGGTTATTGAAGTCAAACAACATAGTTAAGGGAGTTCATAACCCACTTCAATCTAATGTATGAAATATGATATGTCATGAGCTTTGTAATGTTGTGAACAACCAATAAAAAAAAAACATAGTTAAATAGATATAGGTATACAAATGCATTTTAAACTGAATTGTGTGTCCCCAAACTTCGCAGATTGAAGCTCTAATATCCAGTTCCTAGGAATGTGACTCTTTTAGGGGACAGGGCCTTTAAAGAGGTAATTAAGTTCAAATGAGGCTAAAGGTCAGACCTATTCTAAACAGACTGGTGTCATAAAAAGAGGAGGTTAAGATACATAGAGACACCAGGGGCCTGTGCTCACAGATGTAGGACCAGGTGAAGAAGTAGCTAGAGGGTGGCCATCTGCAAGTCAAAGAGAGAGCCAACCCTCCAGCACTTTGATCTGGAATTCCAGCCTCCAGAACTAAGGAGAAAATAAATTTCTGTTGCTTAAGCCACCCAGCCTATGATATTTTATTATGGCAGCCCAAACAACCTAATTGTGTGTGTGTGTGTGTGTGTGTGTGTGTGTGTGTGTATACATCTGTATATTTGTGTGCGTGTGTGTGTGTTTGTGTGTATATGTGTGTGAGTGATCTCTGGATTATTTATTTATAATACCTTGTGGACTGGAGTGTGGTAGAGTGCTTGCCTACATGCACAAGACCTTGGGTTTGATCCCTAGCACTGTAACAAAACCAAACAACAAATAATGTACTTATGATACTTAATGTTATATAAATAGCAGTCATGCCATATTATTTAGGGAATAATGGCAAGAAAAGATGTCTGAACATGTTTAGTACAGACACAATTATTCTTTAGAATATTTTCAATCTGTAGTTTGTTGAATCTGTGGATGCAGAATCCATGGATACAGGGCCAACTGGGTATCTTAGTACCTGGTTGAATAATCCGGTTCAATAAATGGTAGCCATTATAATTTTTTTTTTTTATACTGGGGATTGAACTCAGGGGCACTTGACCACTGAACCACATCCCAGCTCAATTTTGTATTTTATTTAGAGACAGGGTACCACTGTGCCCAGTGCCATTTTGACTTTTATTTAGCTTTTTTCAATGAAACAGCAAAAAAAAAAAAAAAAAATCATACAAGTCACTGTATTGTTGTCACCTGAACTCCAGCATCCCTAGCTGTGAGCCTTTCTGATCTCCAGGTAGATACGTTTGCTTCTCTGAGATCTGCCTTGGCCGTATCCCAGGTACTGACATCATGTCTACATAGCTGTTTCCCTCTCTGGACTGTGCCTTATGCATCCTTATATCCCCATCACCTGGTGCAGTGTGCCAGAGAATTCAATTAAAAAAACTGAGATATAAGTTCATGGAGAGTTTAGGTTTATTTACTTTATCTTGTTAACTACTGCAAAGATAACATTGCGGGTTAGAGAGCAAATTTCATGTTTCGTCTCAAACCTTTCCCAGGAGCTGGCGCTGGGGCCTCCAAGCATTCTGGTGAGTTGGGGGCATTCCTAGCTGCTGCAGAGGACAAGACACAGCCTGTTTAACTTGCCAGAGCTCATATAACAGGGGCCTGGTCACATCTGGGCATGTACAATGCTTGCTTCATTTACCTGTAAATTGCAAATCTCTCTTCTCATAATGAGGTTTCTGAAATATTCCTTGTTTTTTCAGAAACTCAAGCAATTAGCCAAGTAGGAACAGGCAATAACTCTTAACCAGGGGCAAAAGGGTCAGATATTTCCTGTGCTAGTGTTACTGTTTATAACTGGGGTGACATAGTTTACTAGGAGAAGAAAGATTTTAACTGTCATTATGGATTCTATTCCCTTGTGTGTGAACTGGCAGGATGCTGACATTGTGTCCTCTTTGAAGGTCATCTGGAACCATATGTATGTACCCCTAACTTGCCTTCCAACTAAGCAAAACAGCACAGTTTCTTGGCTGTATCTCATTTGCTTTTTAGCAATGGCAAGCCTTCAGCCATCCCAGCCCAGAAATAACTGGGATGTCTTTTGTTCCTTTGGCAACAATTACATCGCTATTGGCTTTATTTGATCAGAAGGTAGTGGGAAAAAATGATTATGATTATCTTATACAATATGTCGGTATTTTTACAAAGCCATCTTATATTTTAAAATAATTTTAGAATTCATTAGAAAAGTATAAATAAAAATATATGGAAAAAGGAAGAAGATAATTATTATAAGAAAAAGTAAAATACCATATGGCTGTAAAAGAAAAATTGACAGTGTAATTTAATGAGACAGTATCAAAGTGTTTTCTTATTTATTAAAATTTTTTAAAATATATACCACTAAAAATAGTTGGTAGGAATCTAATAAATGAAATGTAAATTTTTCAATATTTCTTTTAGATGTCATCTTACTAGCTTACTACTATTTTGCTTCTGATACTTACATTTTTTAAAAATATATTTTTAGTTGTAGGTAGACACAATACCTTTATTTTATTTTATTTTATTTATTTATTTTTTTAAAGAGAGAGTGAGAGAGGAGAGAGAGAGAGAGAATTTTTAATATTTATTTTTTAGTTCTCGGCGGACACAACATCTTTGTTGGTATGTGGTGCTGAGGATCGAACCCGGGCCGCACGCATGCCGGGCGAGCACTCTACCCCTTAAGCCACAACCTCAGCTCCTGATAGTTCCATTTAAAGAATTAAGTACTATTCTAAAGCAGAGCAGAAGTACATCAAATATGTATATTGCCTATTAAAATCTATTTATTTATATTTTAACATGGCTTCAATAAACTCCCCAAACAGATTATGCTAACAGGGCAATGGTAACTTTCATTATGTAAAGTAAATACTTAATTGTTATATCTTGATTGCAATTTGAAATAAACTGATCTAGTGATAAACTGGAGGCACTTTGTTTAGCAAAAAGAGAGGGAAAGAGAGTCAGGTATTTCCATAAAGGTGTTGACTAGTGACAAAAGCTGTGGTGGAGCGTGCTAGCTGTCCCCAAACTCCATTCTCCCACATTCCACAGTGTTAGAACAGTCCTGGGGATCTTGGCTGCATTTCCAGGGGCTGTGTCTCTCTGGCCAACCTCCCCACTTTGCATGGCTATGAGACTCTACTCTCACTGATGAAATGTGAGCAGAGATGTTGGGGGCAACATCTAATTCACATGCTTAAGAGGAAATCTCTGGCCCTGGATTCATTTCTTTCCCCCTTCCTTGCCATGTGGCATGGCTACAACTTTGGCAGCCTTGGAAGTTGTGAAGAACTGCCACTGGCCATCCTGGGATAGAGATAAACCAGAATTCCCAAAGTGGACTTTTAGATGAGCAAGACCCAAACTATCTTGTTTGAGTCATTGAATTTTTGGGTCCCTTTGTTATACCAGCTCTCATCACCTAACTCATACAGTACACCATTACATATATAAACCAATGACGTAGCCCATGATCCTACAAGTCCAGCACCTTAAGGTGACCCGAGAGCCCCTCCTTTCTTCTGCTTCCCTTCTAATATGAGCTTTCACATCCATCTGTAAACCTACTGTTACCCTCCCTTTCATTTTTGACCAGGAAAAGTGTCTTTAGCACTCTCAGTCTCTAACTTCCAACTTGTGGGCTTGTATTCTCTTCACCTCTCTTGCACTAGCACCAAGAGTATTATTATTAATATTTCTTTTTTCCCCATTTTTTTGTGTATTATAGTTGCACATATTAAAGGGATTTATTGTTACACATTTGTCCATACATACAATGTAACAACATAATTTGGCCAATATCATTCCCCAGCGTTTCTCCTTCCCTCCTTGTCTCAAGAGTACTATTATTATTATTAAATATTTTTTTTGTTGTTGTTGTAGGTGAGCACAATACCATATTTTATTTATTTTTTTTAATGTGGTGCTGAAGATCGAACCCAGGTCCTCACACATGTTAGGCAAGCGCTCTACCCCTGAGCCACAATCCCAGCCCCAAGAGTATTATTTTTGATGAAGGGTGAAAATAGCAACCCATAGCTATATGTCCTGATGCTTCTTTTCTTTTCTTTTCCTTTCCTTTTTCCTTCCTTCCTTCCTTCCTTCCTTCCTTCCTTCCTTCCTTCCTTCCTTCCTTCCTTCCTTCCTTCTTTCCTTCCTTTCTTTCGGTACTGGGGATTTAACTCAGAAGCACTTTACCACTGATCCATATCCCCAGCCCGTTTTTTATTTCTTTATTTATTTTGGAGACTGGGTCTCGCTAAATTATCTTACTAAATTGCTGTGATTGGCCTCAAATTTACGATCCTCCTGTTTCAGCCTCTCAAGCCACTGGTATTATAGGCGTGCACCATTGTGCCCAGCTCCAATGTTTCTTTCTATTGCACCCGAGAGATGGTGCCTCTGTGTTAGCTACAAAACCTAGACCTTTACTGACTCTGTGTCCTCTCCACCCAGGGACATTTACACACACTGTAAAGTCTTAGCAGGTTACCATAGGACAAAGGCCTGAGCACTGGAGGCTGCATAAACATGCTAGGGTGATGGAGACACCATGATGCTGAAAAACATTTCACCACCTTAGTTATATCAGTCTTCCACCTGAAAACTTCTTTCCCCTTTTACTTTCCTCTTTGTACTTCTCCATTGCATTCCTTCCAGCAGATATCATCACACTCCTCCACCACTAGAAAACTGTGTGTTCCAGTCTCATCTACGATCTAATCACTCTTCACCCAGTCCACACTAAAATTCAAACATCCATGCAGAAGTTTTACAGGGCGCCATCGTATCAGCCTGTTCAGATGACTACATGCCCCCGTCTCTGGTATCACTAATGCCCTTGAACCTGACTTCTGAAGATCTTGCTCTGGGCATTATTCCCCTTCTCTTCCCTAGCTTTTCATTTGCTCATTTTTAAATGATCTTTCCCTTCACTCTACAAACATGTCCAAATCTTTTGCATTTTAAACCTCCTCTCCTCATTCATCTTTCTTCTGTCTCTTACTATTGCTTTCTCATGCCTCAGCCTAGCAGACTCATGGTCTCCTCCTGCTCACTTCCCATCCCCTGTCCTGAGGACTCTAACCTCACCTTGGTAGGGGTCTCCAATGGCTTCCATCTTGGGGGATGGCTCTTTCTGACGCAAAACCTGCTTTCTAGGATTCTCTAAAGTCCTTTCTGTCTCAGTCTTTGGGGCTCCTCCTGTTGAGCTCTCCCTTCAAACGAGGTCTTCCACGGGGTTTGCATGAATCTGTTCTTTCACGTTCATGCTTTTCTTGGGTAATCTCCTTCCTTCCCATGGATTTAACCACATTCATATCTTTAGTCTTCCCAAGCTTGATATGGCTATTCAGAACAGCT
Source organism: Urocitellus parryii (assembly GCF_045843805.1). Classification (NCBI taxonomy): domain Eukaryota; kingdom Metazoa; phylum Chordata; class Mammalia; order Rodentia; family Sciuridae; genus Urocitellus; species Urocitellus parryii. The sequence continues at coordinate 63,159,643 of NC_135539.1, read as the reverse complement.
GATATTTACTAAGTGTTTGTTATTACCCAGGCACTGTTTTAAATACTGATTCTTAGGATGCATTCATTCTTAGGATGGGCTCTATTTTTAATACTGTTTATGGATGAGGAAACTGAGGCACAGAGTGTTTAAATAATGTGCCCAGCTAATACGCCATAGAGCTGGGTTTGACCTTCTTCTCACCCTAGTGACTTATTTTCCATGTATCAATCAACCATCGCATCTCTCTACCTTCCCTTTTGAAATATCTGCTTTCTTTCAGTTTCTTTCTCTATATAATCCCCTCTAACACCACTGCCTAAGGTTGGGACCTCTAAAATTTCTCCCTAGACTCCTGCTATAGGTTTCTATAGGTTCCACCTCTTTGTCACCTTTATCTTCAAGTCCTCCCTCTGTTTGGCAGCTGCTATGTCCACCTGATGTGGTCACTTTCAAGCTAAGAACTGTCATGCTCCCTCAGCCTGTAGGCATGCCAGGGCTCTGTGTCCTTTCCCTCTCCCCTTCAGCTGGGGCAAACCCTCCCCATTTAAACTTTTCTAGATAAGGATTGAATTTTAAAGAAAAACCCTGGTGGGGAGGGCTGGGGAGATATGGTCAAAGAATGTAAAAATTTCAGTGAGAAGGAGAATAAGTTCAAGAGAGCTTGGTGTCTGTGGTTACTAACAACGTGTTGTGCACTTGAGAATAGCTGAGTGAATTTTAAGTGTTTTCACCACAAAAGGATGATTTATTTTTATTTTTATTATTATTATTATTTTTTAGTTATAGATGGACACAATACCTTTATTTTTATGTGGTGCTGAGAATCAAACCCAGAGCCTCCCGCATTCGAAGAAGCGCTCTACCACAATCCCAGCAGCCACAATCCCAGCCCAAAAGGATGATAATTATGTAAGGTAACACATATATTAATGAGCTCTATTGAGTCATTCCACAACGTTTACATATCTCACAACATCATGCTATATACAATAAATATGTGAAAATTTTATTTACTAATTAAAATTCATTTATTTATTAATTAAAAATAGAAAAGCTCTGGCACTATGTTTCAAAAATTAAAGGCCCTTTTTTCAAAGGACAATAAGATCATGGTCATATCTAATAAAAGTTGTACAAATTCTTTAGTAGTTTCTATATTAAGAATATATTTAGGTTTTCCTGATTATTCCTAAAATATATTTATACAGTTGATGTTTTCCAGTTAGTATCCAAACAAGATCCCCATATTGATTTTGATTTTGATATCCCTTAAATGCCTCCCCACCCTGATAATGCTCATCCTGCATTTTCACTTTTATTGATTAGTTGGTAAAATCAGTTCATTTGTCTGAGCAAATGAATACCCCTGAATTTGTCTGATCTCTTTGGTATAGTGTTGTCGCTTACTTTATACCTCTGGGGCATACATTTTTTCCCCCCTTCTTTTTACAGTGCTGGGGATTGAACCTGGGGCATCATGCATATGAGGCAAGAGCTCTACCACTGAGCTGCACTCCCGGCTCATATATTAGATCTATTAGCAGACATTTTAGCCTAGAGAACAGGTTGTGAGTTCTGCTTCTGACACTGACCATGTTACTCTGGGGCAGGTTACTTAACTTCTCAACATATTAATTTTCCTGCCTGATATGTGCCTTCATTTTTCTCTCAGAAAAATTGGGACAATAATAGTTGTCTTAGGATGTCATTGAGAACGAACTGAAGAGCTCCGTGTGATTATTAAGTTTCTTGGGAAGAAAACTCCATACAGGGAGGTTTAGAAAACTTTGACTGGTGGGAACAAGGTGAATTTAGAAATGCAACAGCTCTGGTGACTGCAGGGAGAAGGCATGAATGCACTGGATATAGAGTTCGATCGTGTTCTTTTCCTCTCGCAAGTATATCAAGTTGTCCAGACTTAAACAGTAAAGGGTGTGTGTGTGTGCCAAAAAAAAAGCAATACAATTCAATTAGAAGTGTCACATCACATTAAGCTCATTCTGTTTGCCTTCTTCATCACTACTTCCAATAACTGTGAGTACCAGGTTGGGACCTAGCTGTTTCTTTACTCCTGATGATGTGATATCAGCCAAAGAGAATGAAAAGAACATTCTGATGCGGAAACCTGCGTTGCCCAGGATGATGGTACAATATCTGGCTGGGCAACAGGAGACCTTTCAGCCTGCCTTGACAGACCTAATCTCCACCCAGGAACTGCCATCCAATCTCTCGATGCTGCCCTGCTGTCCTTCCTGCTACCTCCCTGCCTACTGCACTGTTTCATTTTGGAACTAGGATTCCTGAGTATGCTCTGTTGCAAGGCTTCCTCTCCAGGGTTTAACCTCTGGATCTCCTGCCCTAAGTGAACCTGGAAGCTTGTTTTAATCAGCTTTTTTTTTTTTTTTTTTGGTTGCTCTGACTAAAGGACCTGACCAGAACAACTGTAGAGGAGGAAAGGTTTATTTGGGGGCTCACAGTTTCAGAGGTCTTGATCCATAGACAGCAGACTCCATTCCTCAGGGCTCAAGTTGAGGCAGGACATTGTGGCGGAAGAGTGTGGTGGAGGGAAGCAGCTCACATGATGATTGGAATGAATGGAGAGAAAAGTGGGGATGGGGAGAGGGAGAAAGGCAGGGGAAGGGGGAGAGGCTGGGGTAGGGGTAGGGACAAGGAGAGGAGCTGGGGGAGGGGGAGAGAGATTGATTCCACTCTCCAGATATAAAATATATACCCCATAGCCAAGACCCCATGAACCACTTCCTCCAGCCACATCCCACCTGCCTCCAGTTACCATCCAGTTAATCCCATCAAGGATAATTAACTGATTATGTTAAGCCTATAACCCTATCATTTCTCCTCCAAACCTTCTTTCATTGTCTCACATGTGAGCTTTTGGGGGGATACCACATCTAAACCATATCAAAGCTGTTTCTTACAAAAAAGATTGGTTGCCTTTTTACTCTGTTGGGATTTGACACCATAGCAAAATGTAAAGGCTCAAGCCAGCCTTTTAAGGCTGAGAGACCATATATGAATACACCATAGTGAATCTCAACATCATGTACATCCATAAGACTGGGATCCTTATTAGAATAAAATATATTCCATGTTTGAATAAATATATCAAAATGAATTCTACCATTATGTTTAACTAAAAAGAACAAATAAAAATTTAAAAAATAATGATTTAAATATGTTGAATATGAAGAAAAGCATTTCTGATTTGAAGATTGCCCCGTTGTTCTGGCAGGGCTGCGTGCCAACCTCAGCTGCCTGTCCTAGCATCAGCCACCACATAGCATCATTTAGCCAGAAACCGTGGGTTGTACCATCAGCATTTGCTAAGCATCTATCTGATTGGAACCTGAGATTGGGCAGGAAGCTTTTACTTGGCTGCATAGGGCCCCTTCCAAAAGATATGCTTACTGGAATCTCAGAATGTGGCCTTATTTGGAATAAAGAGCAATTGAGGTAAGAATCTCAAGATAAGATCATTCTATATTGGGCTGGGCCCTAATTCGAACAATGAGTCTCTTTGTATGAGTCAGAAAGGGAGAATACAAACAGATACAGGGAGAAGGTCATGTAAGGACAGAGGCAGAGATTGGAGCGATGTGGCCACAAGCCAAGAACACCTGGAACTACCAGAAGCTAAAAGGGACAAGGAAGGGTCCTTCCCTAGAGGTTTAGGAGGGAGCATGGCCATGCCAACTCCTCATTTTTGGATTTCTGGCCTCCAGAACCATGAGAGAATAAATTCATGTTGTTTTGAGCCACCAAGTTTGTGGTAATTTGTTAACAGCCACAGCATGCCTGTAATATCAGTGACTTGGGAGGCTGAGACAGGAGGATTGCAAGTTTGAGGCCAGCCTCAACAACTTGGTGAGACTCTCAGCAACTTAGTGAAAACTTGTCTTAAAATAAAAAAATGAAAAAAAAATTTTATAAAAAGACTGGAGATGTAACTCAGTGCTAAAGTGTCCCAGAGTTCAATCCCTAGTATTAAAAAGAGAAAAGAAAGAAGGAAAGAAAAGAAACTACTTGGCCTTTCTAAAGACCTCACATTTTCCTACCACTTAATCACTGATGAGTAATATAAGTTTGAAAGATTATTTCCCCGTCTAGATTGACCCCAAAGTGTGCTTTTCCATGGGTAAAAGCCAACAGTTCTTGGAACGGGTGAAATTTTCAAGAGAAATAGTAAAATCATAGAGGTTGCCCCTCTGACCAGTTAGATAAGCCCTCATGGGTCTGCAGGGTCCTGGTGTTCAAATCCATTCCTTCCTAGACTTAGAATACTGGTCAACCCAAATTATTATTTGGATTGCTTGGTGTGAGAGGAACCATTGGTGTGAACACCAATGACCTTTTCCCTGGGCTTATTTCTAGACTACGTTGTCTGTTTCTACATCCTGAATGTGGAGCATGACCTACCCCTGCCCCAACCCTCACTGGAAATATAACACGACAGAGAAATAAACTTTTATGGCTTAAGCCAATGATATTGCAAGGTTATCTATTTTAGCAGCTAGCCTAACTCACCCTAGGTGCCAGTATAGCACAAACACAGACAAGTCTTGCTCTTTGAGACTCCTATTTATTTGGCTTACCACACTGAATGCCCTTGTGCCAAAAACCACCCTGTGTTCATTAAGGTTCATCACAGTGATCTAGGCGGCTGCCTTCTTGGTTAGAGTCACATCCAGCCAGGCTTTCTTGCCTGTGTCAGCTGCATTACATTTCGAGATTCTCTTTTGAGAATTTCCTCTTTTGAGCTACGTTTTCAGATGGCCGATCTAAAAATTTATATAATTATACATATAACCATCTTTTCCCTTCTTTTTAATTGTAAAATTGCTGTGGTTTGAATCTTAGATACCCTAGCCCATGTGTTAAGGCTTGGTCCCAACCTGTAGCATTTGTGGGAGATGGTAGAAGAGGTGGGGCCTGGTTAGAGGAAGTTAGGTCATTGGGAATGGGCCTTTGAAGGACATATTGGGACATCAGTCCCTTCCCTTTCTCCTTTTTTTTTTTTTTAATATTTGAGATAAGAAAAAAAAAATTAAAAAAAATTAAAAAAATAAAAAATAAATAAATAAATAAATAAATAAATAAAATTTAAATAGAACTCTAGTAGACCTAATAATGTAAACCCAGAGAACCCTGACTTGTATGAAAAGGTGGCAAAACAACATTGATAAACTTGATCCAAATCCATTCCATAATTGTGTGCAAATTCAATTACCTTATTTATAGTGTGACATATCTAACCCCAATCCACTGTTCTTCAGAAAAACAAAATTTTTTCTCTGTGATATATAGAGATATTGCACATGAACCAAGATATTCTATCCAAGAAATAATGAAACAACTATGTGTACACTCCTGGAATTCTTTTTACTTTTGTATACAATTAAATTTTAAGTCATATTTCAATAAAAACATCTTCCTAGTTAAAAAAAAAATAAAATAGATAAATAAATAAATAAATATTTGAGATAGGGTGGCATTAAGTTGCCTAGGCTGGCTCTTTAAACTTCCAATTCTCCTGCCTCAGCCTCCCGAGTAGCTGCAATTACAGGCATGTGCCACTGCACCAATCTCCTCTTTTTTCTTTTTGCTTCCTTTTGTCCTTGAGGTGAGTAGCTTCATCCACCACGTGCTCTCACCATATTATACTTCCTTGCTACAGGTCCAGAACCACTGAGGCCTACTGACTATGAACTGAAACCTCTGAAACTGTGAGCCAAAATAAACCTTTCCTCTCTTAAGGTTTTTCTTTTCGTCTCTCACTTATTTTGTTACAGCGATAGAAAGCTAACAGACTAACATGGATATGCATATATGAGATAGTAAAAAGTAAAAGATTAAAACAGAAAGGTTTCTTTGTTTCACCCATCCCTAGAGATAAGTCTGTTAATAGTCTCTTGTTTATCCTTCCAAAAAATGTGAATGCATATACATGCATATATATATGTTATATTACTTAAAAACACAAGTAGGTAATTCTCTATGCTTATATTTTTACTTTGCTATTTGGACTTTTCATCTCATAGTATATATTAGGATCCTTAAAAGATCAGAGATGAATACATGTTTCTTGCCTTCTGGGAATATGTTGGGGGCTGAAAAATTAGGAGTATAAATGACCTAAAATACATGATTAATATATGATTAGTATGATTAGTATATAGTTAATACATATACCGATGTAAGGGACATGATGTGCTATGTTATTTAGAAGAAGCTTTGTTTTTTAAAAAAAATATGCATTGTGAAAATTTTCAGATTTAAGATGGAGTCACTGGTGTCAAACCTTGACAAAACAGCCAGGGGGAGGTCATGATAGAAGGACTCCTACCCACAAGCTGCCTAACAAAAACTATTACAAAACACCCTGCCAGAACCACAGTCTTGCACAAAACCTACTGCAACTGACATAGAAAATACTTCTGCAAGGACATCTGTCCAATCTTGAACTGATGCCACCCTTGTTCTGGATCCTTGTAGCCAAGGATAATTGATTCAGAGCCATTTATGTAAACCTCTTCGTTTTTTGCCCTTTAAAAACTGCCCCTTGTTTCAATCTCTGCGTATCCCCACTGGGATGTTTATTCTCAAATAAATTCGTTATCCTCAGAGAATCTCTCTTTGTCATTTAGTTTGACAATGGACCCTCTCATTTATTGAGTACTTTCAAGGTGCCAGGCCCTGCACTAGATGCTTCCTGAACAATATCTTTGGGAGACCAATACCTAAGTGACATGTGTATTATCATCTGACCCCCTTGTGCAAATAAAAACATGGAAGCTCAGAGTGGCTAAATCACTTGTCCAAGGTCACATAATGAGCAGATGGCTTAACAGGAATTTCAACTTCAAAGCCCACCTATACTTTCCACTTTATCTGCCTCTCAACAAAAAACTTCAAAAGGCCTTATTTAAACTGGGACCAACCCTCTGAGTAGCAGATTAGAACCACTACAAATTACAATGTGGGTCTTTTACTTCTATGATCAACTGTCAGTTTATTTTATTTGAACAGGGAAGCTCTTCTGTTGTCTTGTTGAGAATAGGTGGCTGAGTGGCCTCGGGCAAGATCCTGAACACATTTTCCTCAGCTTTAGTATATGAAGAAAATGGCAATGAGTGTCCACCACGGGGTGTGTGAAGATTCAGTGAGTTAATACAGGTGAAGCTTTTCCACAACTGCTGTAAGAACAGTAGGAATAATAGAGTATTGGCTATTCTGACTGTTCCTGAAGGTACCTGTGCATTTGAGAACAGAAGGGGAGAAGGAGCAGGGAGGCTTCTATATCCAGGCCTGCAGGCAGGGCCCAAGTCTGAGAGGTGCTTCACGCCAATGTGGAGCTGGAAGGCAGAAGTTACAGGCAGTTGGCAGGAAAGTCTGCAGCCATCCAAGAACCACTGCACCCTGCGCTGTCCCCCTTCCCTCTCCTTGATGATTGGAGGTGAGAGGAAACAAGAGGGTATAAATCAAACAGGAAACCCGTCCTCAGTCTATTGCCAGATCAGAGTCTCTGGAGAAGGCATGCTGGTGAGTCACCCTGAGGTCATCCGTGGGAATGTGAAATATTCTGCCTGACAGGGGCTCCCACTTTTGCTCCAGTGGTTAGGGCTCTCAGTAAAGAATGTGCTTCCATTTCTCCACGGAAGCATATCCGTTCAGGTGTTCAGGTTACCCCCGTGGTACTGGACTTGGGGGCAGGTGGGGGACGTTTGATCTTACACAGTGGGTGTCATGGCCCTGTGAAGACAGGACAGACAGTTTTTCCTCTAAAGGAGGCCTGCCTCCTCCCTGCTTTGCCTCAGCATGTGGCAGAATGCTGATCCCACGGGGCAAATTCAGGGAGCAGGGCAGGGGCAGGTGAAAGGATGCAGCCACCTGCCCAGTGAGTGAATGGCAAAGAGCTGTCAGCTGGAGGACGCTGAGGCTCCTGGAGGGCAAGGGAGACAAGGGATGTCCCACAGAAAGTCCCGGCTGCAATGGCTCCATCTGTTCCTGAGCAGAGCAGGGCTGACCTGAGAGCTCCATGTTCCTGTCTTTTTTGGGGGAAGGGGGGCGGTTACTGTGGATTAAATTCAGGGTTGCTCTATCACTGACCTACATCCCCAGTCCTTAAAAAACTTACTTTTATTTTTAATTTCTTACTAAATGGCTGAGTCTGGCCTTGAACTTGCCAGACATGTTCATTGTTCTCTCATTTTTCTGTACAGCTGTCCCTTAATCAGGCTCTGGAGAGAGGGAAGGAAATACTAATATCAGGACTTACTTTGGGCTGTTGATTATAGTTATTGTGAATGGCACAGGTACCCTTTACCAAGAGCAAATTTGATCTTTCTTTTTTTTTTTTTCCTGTCTCCTTTCACTTTCTTTCTCCTCATATACTTACTGTCATTGCTGAGAATACTTGAAATCTCCCTCTTAGTAGTTTTCTAGAATACATTGTTATTAACTATAGTCAGCACAAGTATGGATATGGTCACTTTCAACACCTTGGTGAGGAGATGGGCCAATGGTGAGGCTGGGTGTAGTCAGACATATGCCCAAGAAATCTGAGAATTCGTTATTTTCTTGGAGAATTTTTCAGACTTGAGAATATAGTCCTTAACCTCAGAGGCACAGAAACCTAATTTATCAACCCACAGATTGTGGGAAGCGGAATGTTTCTCAGGGGTGGAGTCACATTCACCAAACTCAGAGAATGATAGATAGACCAAGTGCCTGCCAATTTTTTATGACTAAACAGGCCAAAGGGGACTGAATACTGGCAGCCTGTGGCCAATAGCAAAGGCAGGTTATGTGGGAAGTCAAATTCTGTAGGAATAGAGCTGTTTTGTGACCACAGAAATAGGAACAAGGGGAGTTAGTTCTCTAATTAAGATACTTAATGGTGCCAGACTGAGATGATCCGACATGTCCGTCTTCATGCCTGTGACTCAAATAGTTGTTGAATTAGTTCCCCATTCTCTCTTGGCCTCATCTGAGGGGCTACTGCCAACATTTGCCTCTGACACTCTATTCTTTTAAAGTCTCCTCTGACTCACCATAGCTGGACAAATACAGACTGTCTGGGTGATTCAAGCTTGGGTCTGGAAATCGTCCCATCATTTCAAGGGCAGTTTCTCAAGGGATGAGTTTTGAACACAGGCGTTAGAACCCAGCATGCTCGGGAACATGCTGTTTGCAAATACTTTTTTTATTTTGCAAATTTATTTTGGCTCACAATTTCAGAGGTTTCAGTTCATGATCACTTGACTGGTTGCTTTTCGGCCTGTGATAATGCAGCCTATCATGGTGAGAGCACCTGGCAGAGGAAGTCACTCACATCCTGGAGGCCAGGAAGGGTGGGGGGAGATATGGGGGATGGTGAGCTCCCAGCATCCTTTCCAGGGCACATCCCCAGTAACCTTCCAGTAGGCCCCAACTCCTAAACGTTCTGCCACTTCTCAACAGCACCACAGACTGGTGACCAAGCCTTCTTCACATAGCCATCTGGGGACAATTAGGATCTGCAAATCATCACAACATTCTTTACCATGTGTACTTGGCATTTGTGTATGTGGTGAGAATTTAACTGATTCTGATCATAAAGGTAAAGATTATTTTTTTTTAAGTTCAATTTCTTTTTTTACCTTTATTTTATTTGTTTATTTTTATGTGTGCCGGGGATTGAACCCAGTGCCTCAAGCATGCTAGGCAAGCACTCTACCACTGAGTCACAACTTGGGCCCCATGGTGAAGATTCTTATACAATTAGCATTTCAAATAGCACCATGGCAGGACTGTCATTTAGTTTGTTCTCTTATTGCTAAGCCTTAGTGACTGTTTGAAGCAAGTACTAGGCTAATGCTTTTCCAAGAGCTCTGAGAAGACTGCTCATCGTTTACCGCAGGAAGTACATCCCAGCAGAAATCTTGGGTGTGGGAGGAGGGGATACGCAACAGAATGAGCTCAGAAAATACTATGCGGTTGTTCATGAAGGCAAATGAATGTTAATATTTGACTAGAAGGGAGAGACCATATGATTTTTCCTTCAGTACAAAGGTTCTCTGGGCTCCCTGACTCTGTATTCACCGGATCTTCTCACTGGTGATGGAGGAGGGGGTTCTAACCTCCCATTTTCACTTTTCCACATAATTATCCACTCGTGCAGGCACACAAGGAGTTAAACGTATTTTACTAACAGCCTGCTTTTTTTTTTTTTTCATCTGCAGCTACATAAAGAAACAATTGTGGCCCTGGTGCTCGGCCAGATTAATCACAGGTGTGTGATCCAGGCTTACCTGCCTTTTGGAATGAGCAAAGTCAGATTCACATCAGATCAACCTCAATGCATCCCTAAATGATGGTGATAGGACTTCTGCCCTGTTATCTGAAAGGAAATGCAGTGCCCAGAACATTCTTTAAACTCTCTCTCTTTTTTTTTTTTTTTTTGACCTCTTATGAAAAAATCCGAGAAGGAAGGGGAAAGCCCACCAATTAATTTTCTGGTCAAATAATGTGGTACTTTGCAAACTGCCTGCATCTTTGAGAAAATGGAAGCACAAAATAATGCTGATTTTGTGTACATCAGAGTAAGCGGTACACTTTTTTTTTTTTTTTTGGTGTCCTCTCTGAAGCCCAAATGGTGCACTATTTTTAGATCCTATTTTGCAGACAGTGTACAAAATCAATTCCCTTTAGAGTGGATTTTCAAATGTAGATTCTAAGTGTGTTAACTCATCTATTGCATTAAACCAGGCCACATTTTTAATCTTGTGAAGCTCCCTCACATACTCTTTTTGTGCATGTGGGGAAGGAAGTTAGACACTGATGTTATTCCGGAACATTCCCTTGCCTGATGCCACATTTCCTATTGTTAATCCCTCATCCTGATTCCCCTTCAGGGGTCCTATCTTATCCCAAACCTCTAGATTTTCTGGACAAAGGATGTTGGCTGACAAAACACAAGGTTTACATTTTTTAAAGTGACACAAGGAATTTTTGCTCCTGTCTTCTAGAAGGCTGGGAGGAGATTTTTATCAATTTGATTCATCACTGTTAAAATGATCTCCTGAGAGGTTGAATTTCCTCTGAACTTCTTTTATGGTAAATGAATAAATTGATGCTTTTTTAAAAAAAAATTTGAGAAATGTTACCATAGTTATTTCTTGATTGTCCACATATAGTTTATGTATGTTGTAAGCTTACTCATGACAATTCAGCTTTTTACTATAACTTTGGGGACATTGGTACACACCTTCCTGATTTTGTTTGTTTACATTTATCTTCAAAGAACATTTTAAAAGTCAGGCACAGTGGTGCACACCTGTAATCCCAGCCACTTGGGAGGCTGAGGCAAGAGAATTGCAAGTTCAAGGCCAGCCTGGGCAACTTAGTGAGACACTGTCTCAAAAATTATGAAAGGGTGGGGATTCAACTTAGGGGTAGAGCTCTTGCCTAACTTGTGTTGAGTTTGCTTCCCAGCACAGGGGGTGGTGGTGGGGACACAGTTAAAAATAGAAGAAACAAGGGAAGAGAGAGAGAAAGAGAGAAAGAATTTACCAGAAAAGTTCTTACATTCTGATTTTACAAAATACAGTCCTTCCAGCAATTCTCCCATACCAAGGGGCTGTGGACGTCCTGAGAAGTCTGCCTCAGGAGTCTCTCGTTAAGTACAGCCAGTCAGATAAAAGAAACTTTAAAATAGGTAAGAAGAAGATAAAAGGAAGGTAAAGGAAATTACAACTTTAACCCAAAAGCCACTACTAAAGTTACTCAGGCCTTCACTCCCAGGGTCACTACTCCTCTCAGACCTGTCGCTCCCTACCATGTATCAGTTCCCTGCCACTCCTGTCACTTCCAAATTTCTGGGAAATCTACAGATCTTTGCTCACAGTCTTAAAGATACTGGAAATTCACCCACTTATAAAAATTCCCCTTTGCACTGTTAATTAATCCATTAATACTTTTTTTTTTTTTTGTACCAGGGGTGCTTAACTCCTGGGCCACACCCTCAGCCCTTTTTATTTTTAATATTATTATTTTTTTGAGACAGGGTCGCCCTAAGTTGCTTAGGACTCAGTAGATTGCTGAGGCTGGTCTCAAACTTTGGAACCTCCTGCCTCAGCCTCCCAAATTGCTGGGATTATAGGCGTGTGTCACCCCTCCCAGCATACATGTATTTTTAATAGACTGAGCAACGGAAGATATGAAACTTCTAATACAGGATACTTTTTCATCATTATCTATTGGTCAGATAATGGAGATGACATCAACCTAAGGATCCTGAGGACAGCCAGGCCACCATAAACCGCCCTGTGATTACCTAATTGATGTCATCCCCATACACTTTCCCATGCCCACCCCTCATAGTCTTCTTCAGTGGAGGAACCTGAGTCCCTAGAAGGCTACTTTTCTCTTGAGATAGCCTGCATTCTCCCAGGAAGGTGTACACCTTCCTTTCCTAAATAAATCTTTGTGCCTCAGTAGCTGAGGTGGACTGGAATTCTTTTCCATCATTTTATGTTAAGGGCCCTGTCATCCTGTGTTGAGGTCCCCCTCTCCGGGCCTCCTCAGAACCCCCCTGGTGACATATCCCATCCAGAAAATGTAGAGGATGGGTAGCGCATGAAGACTGCTGACCCTTCTCAGGTATGCTAAGGTCAGTCCTGCATCTTCAAGACCAGCACTGGCTCAAACTGCTCAGAGCAGTCTGCCTGTTTGCAGAAACAGGATGAAAGTCACAATCCCACTTCAGTCGCTGGAGGGGTGGGTCTGTGGTTCCCAAACCTACCTGATTAGCAATGCTACCCAGCGTGATTCCAGAGCTCCCCGTTTCTAAAATCAGATCATCCAATTACTGAGAATATGGTTTTGTTTTCTTTGTTTCAGATAAATGTTTGGGGCAATTTGGAATGACCAGGAAAGTTTGGGAAAGAGTGGTGGGTGGCCAGAGTGTGGGCTTGATTGCCTTCGAAAAGAGGCAAAAAAACTGGGGAGAAGTAGGCATGCTCCTCAGAGACTGGGTGCTGTTAATGCCACTTGGCATCTCTGTTGAAAGGTCACAGTTAGGGTGTGTCCCCCAGAATGCAAGAGGTCAATTTTTCTAGTGAGCATGGAGATAAACTATATGTAAATGTAGGGTGCTGGTCACTGACTGATGTGGTCCCTGATTAGCAAGAGGGATGGTTTCCTATCCAATCTGTTGTACTCATTGTGACTTCTGGAAAGTGGCTCTTTGGAAAAGTCGATTAAGCTTAGGATCTCCCTGCTCTATAAGCATTAAGGCCCATAATCCAGTTGAAGCCATCTTTTTGGTAAAATCCATAAAAATAATTAAAAAGATATTATACTAAGAATTGGAAGATGCTGAGACTAAAAAAAACGAACTTCCTGTTCTATAGAAACTTAAAAATATCAATTCTCACCTTAGTTTTAAACTTACAGAATGAAAGTATCTTATGTCATATTTATAGGATATATTTGGTGCTCATTAAAGTGATGGTATTCGTGTTGTAAGCTCCTAAATTTCCAGGAACTGGCAGGTATATTGTTTCTGGAAATTCAGAGAATGAGAAGGAACACAAAATAAGTTTTTATTTTTCCATTTCAGTTGTGCCTCAGACTTCTAGTATCTTTGCAAAAAAAACTCCAAGATTCTAGACTTTCTAATGGTTTCTGGATTTTCTTATATTCAGATCTTAATGGTCCTATTTGACCTGGATATTTGAATTTATACTAGTTCTATTTTTTAGGCTGATACCCACCCCCAATTTCTTGGTCTGCAGAAAGTGCCATTTGGAAGAAAATTTGTTTTCCATCAAAAACTTGGATAAGTCATTCAGGCTATGCCAGATGTGCCTTTGGAAAAGTTTCTATTCAAAATTGATCCCCCCACCCTGACACATGCATGCTTGGTATATATACTTTCTCAGTTACTGAAGTTCTCGCTTATTAAAGATAGTTGTCTGTCCCGTGAGTAAATGAATGCATACATTAGAATAAAAACTGTTTGCTTCTAGGAGTATTTGTAACCAGGTGGGTCAGATTTGCACCTAAATCATTTTTAAAAGAACAATATAAGTTTTCCTGTCTCAAACTGTAGTAAAAATGGCAGTAAATGGCATTCCTCAAAAATCCAGGAATGTTCTCTTCATGGGCTGAAACAGATTGAAATATATATGGTCTTTTAGGAGGATTCTCTTGGACAAACGAGGCAAAATTTCATAAATTTTCACTTTTGTGTTCAACTTATGGAGCAGGATCCTAACCACTATTCTACCACATGGGTAGTGAGGAGTAGTTATGCGTAACATTAAGCAACCAAATCAATTTCATTCCTAGCATTTGCTGATGACACTCCGTTATTCTAAGGCGCTGGCCATCATGCTAGATGTGGTAACTTTACTAAGCCTAGAGGCTCGAGGATTCCTGCAAACCAGGGGAAGGATGCTTGGCTCACTTGTCTGGATATGGTTGTGATTTCAAATTGCTGCTTGTTATGCTTTTATTTATTATATTTTATATTTTTAAAGAGATAGGGCCTCCTTTTGTTGCCCAGGCTGTCCTTGAATGCCTGGATTCAAGGGTTCTTCCTGCCTTAGCCTTCTGAATAGCTGGGCCTATAGTACATGCCATTGTACCTGGCTTTATGATAATAAATTCCTATTAGTTTGAGTGATGTTTATGATGCTGTTAGTGTTGATGGTACCAATCTTCATAAAAAGTTTTCTTTGACCTGTTATTTTCTTTCTTTTTTTTTTTTTTTGTGTGTGTGTGTGTCGGGGGGAGAGTTCACTGGGGATTGAACTCAGGGGCGCTTGACCACTGAACCATATCTTCAGCTCTATTTTATATTTTATTTAGAGATAGGATCTCACTGAGTTGCTTAGCACCTCAGTTTTGCTGAGACTGGCTCTGAACTCAGACTGGCTCCCTACCTCAGCCTCCCAAGCTGCTGGGATTACAGGTATACATCACCTGTAATAGGCTAGTCTGTTATTTTCCAGTAACCAGTCTTTAGTGCATTTATGAATGTGCTATAGTTCAAGGGCCATTTGTCCATATGCTCACTGCTGAACCTGATGATTATGGCATTCCCCTAATATTTGCTTGTGCCACATCCTTGGTGATAGGCTATCAATGAATTTGTGTTCTTTAAATAACCTTGTAAAGCATTAATGCATCATAAATTGTCTGGGCTATCTTTTGTTGATGTTGTTGTGCTGGGGATAGAATCCAGGGTCTTATGCATGCAAAACAAGCAGTCTACCAACTGAGCTACATTCCCAGCCTCTGGCTGGGCTATCTTTAAAGCATTGTTTTAGGATGTAAAATCATGAGCACACTGCCTTCAGATTCTTTATCACGCTGTTCTTTTTCTCCTAGGAATGGGAATGGGTGGGGCAGGGTGGGCTTTCATCTTTTGCCTAGCATGAGAAGAAGGTGGTTAGGAGCCACTATTCTAAATCAAAAGATCTCCAGGAAGTGAATATTTGGATCTATTTTTATCACACATGATTTTCCTATATAAATCAGTGAATCTCAAGGCTGGACGCACATTAATATCTCCTAGGAAGTATTTAAAAAATATTGATGCAAAGCCCAACTTTAAACCAATGGAACTGAAATACTGGAAGGTGGAGTCCCGGTGTTAAGTTTTTAAAAAGCATTCCAGGGCATGGACGGGGTCGGTAGCTCAATGGTAAGCGCTTGCCTAGCATGAGCAAGATGCTGAGCTCTCTCCCTGGTACCACACACACACACACACACACACACACACAGCCATCCCAGATAATTATGTAATTGTGAGCCACAGTGAGGTTTGAGAACTCCTACAGATGAACACACTCACCAACTTCTTAGGTCCATAAAGGAATCAGTCATTGTTATCAAGGAGCATTAATCTGATAGAGATGAAACCATTTAAAGGGCATTCTTTCAAATCATTGGCTGAAAGGACAATTGATTGCATGGCAGTAATAGAAAATAGAGAAATCACAGAGTTCTTTACACATAGAATCCTCTAAGTGTGTCCTTTCAAAGTGATTCATATTAGCAAATGCTCACGTTAGAGATAGAATAGATGGGGAGAAGAAGAACAGCTGAAGGGAACTGGAAGAAGTGAGGCAGGCAAAGCAGGGTATCAGGAGATGGGCCTGGCAGGAGGCAGAGAACTTTCCCAGGGCACGTGGCCAGGGTCATGGAGAATCAGCAAAAGGCAACAGGCGAGGCTGCAGCCAGAGGTCGGGGAATAGTGACAGGGGCAATGGGCAACAGGCTTCAGGCAGAGCCTAGTAGTGTGTTTAGAGACTGTGAAGCAGGATTCAGGGCCAGGAGAATGAGCCAGAGAAGCCCAGGTCCTAATCCTAAAGGAACTAGGCAAGTGTCAAAGCAACTTCTTGGCCATAGAAATGGATGGAGACTTGGCTCCCCAGTCTGGTACTCAAGCACAAAGGTTTAATCACATGGAATCAGTCCAGAAACCAGGTCAGGTGAACACACCCTGCAGAGGCCCAGAACCAGTGAAGAAGTGAAACTGAATAAGCCAGACTCAGAACTCCTGAGGTGTCCCCTCCCCTGGAACAGGCTGGGGACCAGGGCCTGCCGGCTGCTGTGTGAGGAGCCTCACTTTCCAGCTTGTGATGGAAAGCCATCCTCCCAGCGCATAGTCCAGACAAAGAGGGTCTCCACCCAGGGGCTGGGGCTTATTCCTATCTTTTCTTCCTAGGTAGCCATTTACAAGCCCAGTTTCCCACTGTGTTGTCCAGTTCTTGGGATTAAGGGGTGTGGTGTATTCGTGTTGGCTACTGCTCTCCGGGTCAGGATTTGTTGACTTGAATAAAGAAATGTTCTCCCTGGCCTTTCGTCTTCTAACTGGCAACTGAGCTGGGAATGAGCAGAGATGACTTCATCCTGATGTCCTGGCTTCAGGGTGTCCACTCCCATGTGATCCAGAGGATACTGGCTTAAACGCATCCTGCAGGAGAGAGTAGAGACTCAGTGACGGGAACCATCAATTGGTGTAATGTGACGATCCTTCCCTCCCGAGGGGGAGTGAGAGTAATAGAAAAAGGGGAGGGAATATAGGTCAGTCAGGCAGTGGGACAGTCACTCACAAACTGGGTTAACTGTGAGAATTACTCACGGTGTTTCCAAAAGCACAGATTCTGGGGCCAACCCTCTGAGATTCTCACAGGGTTGGTAAACTGGGCCAGGACACAAAGGATCTATTTTTAAAAAGCCCCTGGGTGGTTCTGGGGAACGCACAGCCAGGTTTGGGAGCTGGAATCCCCATCAGTTGGTGCTTTTTGCTCTGTGCCCTTCACCTCAGGGTGAGGACTTGCTGGCAGTGAGTGATGACCGTGTGCCCTGGGACCTCTGAGAGGCCCCAGCTTGCTCCCGCCCCCTGGCCCGGGGCTTGCTCTGTGTTCACTCCACTTGGGCACCGCTGTGTGAGTTCCTGGGGACAGTCAGCAGAATCTCTCCTTGGCAGAGGAGTAAAACTCTCATCTCAGCCGGTTCTGCTCCAGCTGGCTGTTTCTTGGCATCAACTCAAGAATTCAGGCGGGTGGTGGAGGGGGAGGCTCCTTTCAGCTCTGCATCTGGGGCTGAATGCCCATTGCCCAGCAAGGGTAGGGGCTGGTGCAAAAGGGTCTGGGGGAGGCCAGCCTCCACTAAGGGCCCAGAGGGAGGGGGGATGCCTTTACCCACTGGTACCCATTAACATATTAGCATGGTCCATTTGATTGGATGAGCTACTTATTTCCAGGGGTACAGGTGGGTCTTTAAGAGTCTCAAAGAACTGGGAAAGGCCTGGTACTGAACACCTCCTTTCTGGAACAAGAGGTGGAAATGGATGGTCTCCAAGCCTTTCCTGCAATGCCAATCATTATTTAGTCAGTGAATGCTTTTTTTTTTTTTTTGTTCCCTAAGTATGTTTCAGTCACTGTTCTAAGCCCTGGAGACACACACAGTGACCAGGACAGGTAAATAAAACCCAGCCCTGCTGGGATTCACATCTCAGTACTCGCCATGACAGTGGCCCAAGGAAGGTAGTCCCATGAGTGGACCACTCCAGGGACATACACTTGGGCATTGGATGAGACACGAGGTAAGATCCCTTCCTTCTTGTCATTCCCAGGGCTTGTCTCTGGGTGGGAGCAGCCCAATCCTGGGGTGGTGGCTCTGCCATCCACAGATAGAGGAGTGGTGTTCCTGGGGCAGTTTGGTCCAGCAGGTTTGGCTATGGCTGGAGACACATGTGCTTCAGAGACACTGGTTCTACAGACATAGAAGTCCATCTCTGGTGCTGGGCTTCATACAGAAAGCCAAAGAATGAACAGATGTCTGAAGGCCTTAAAAATAAGAAAAAACGTACAGGCCAAGCATCCCTAATCTGAAAATCCAAAATCTGGAAATTTTTGAGTGCTAGCATGATGCTATGAATAGAAAATTCTATACTGTGAAACTTTGTTTTGTGCACAAAATTATTAAAAATATTGTATAAAGTTATCTTCAGGCTATGTGAATAAGATATATATAAAATGGGGCTGGGATTGTGGCTCAGCAGTAGAACGCTTGCCTAGTGCATGCGAGGCCCTGGGTTCAATCCTCAGCACCAAATAAAAATAAATAAAACAAAGGTGTTGTGAACAACTACAACTAAAAAATAAATATTATATATATATTAAATGAATTGTGTGTTTTGACTTGGGTCATATCCCCCAAATACCTCATTATTTTTACATGCCAATATCCCCCAATCTGAAAAACTCCAAATCTGAAACACTTTTGATCCCAAGCATTTTGCATAATGGATGCTTTCCTGTGTAGGGGTGGGTCAGGTGCTGGGTTAGAGTTTAATAGATGGGTAGTGTTATGCCAAAGAATTGGGCTTTGGATTTGTAACGAGAATCCATCTTTGGATTTTGTTTGTAGGAACCTGGAACAGGGTAATATGGAGGGGGTAAAGGGAGGGTATGAAGGACTCCAAGGGAGGCCAGGAAACCCCAGGAAGAAAGGAAAAAAAGGGCCAATTAGTGTACTTATGTGGAGGCTTATTTTCATATGAGAAAGTGAGAGATTCTTACTTTAGAAACTGATAGTTACTAAGGACCAAAGTTTAGCAATTTGCAGGTTTGTGCTCCTTCTCCCATGGAAAATTAATCAATTTCTCTTCCTTTTTCTCATCCCTCGCATGCCTGCCTTCTCTATCACTTCTTGCCTGACTCAATTCTGCAAGTGCCAGAGTCTGATAACTATCATGTCACCGGACAGACCGAGAGGACGAAACACTGGCTATTTGTGAATATTACAGAGTCATGGAAGCCCACGCTGCTGAGGGTGGGGCCTCCTCCGGTCCCCTCCTCCGTCCGCCTGCCGATGGAATTGCACCTGACCCACCCAGGAAAATGGGCCTCTTGGCTTTTTGAAGAGCTCCAGAGGAGAGCCCCTCATCTCCCTTGATAACTTATCCCAAGTCTGATATCCTCATTGGCAGAGATGATTTTCTAGCTTAAATCACTCATGTGGAAGCTGAAGCTCATTTCCTTTTGTTCTGGCCTCGCTGGAGAAGGTGAACAGCTGGTCTCCATTCTCGGAGGAATAGCGCTTTAAACCTTGCAGGCCATTGTTAAATGGCCTCTAGGCTTCTCCTCCTCAGACTAAGAATTGGAGCTTCTTTTCCCTATTCCTCATGGGTCCTATTTCCTAGCCTCTTTCACATCTTTGTTCTTTGAATGCTCTCGGATTTTTAAAGACATTCCCCTTTGGAAGATATCTGAAGGAAAACAACAGAAGGGTCCCTTAGATGTACTTAGTACTGGCAGCCCTCTCGCCTCCCCACAAACCTGGTGGTCCCCACTGGTTGGGTGGCTTCTCAGACCTTGATTCCTCAGGGCTAGGCTATGCCCATGGGGAGAGGTCCTGTGGCCCCAGCACGGGTCAGTGCTGCCCCACAAAAGTAAGAGGCCTTGGCTCAGCTGAGGCTTCTGGAACCCAAAACAGAGCTTGATATTTGTACAGCTCAGGGATTGAACTCCGGGGCAGTCAGCCACTGAGCCACATCCCCAGCCCTCTTTTGTATTTTATTTAGAGACAGGGTCTCACTGAGTTGCTTAGTGCCTCGCTTTTGCTGAGACTGACTTTAAACTCTCAATCCTCCTGCCTCAGCCTCCTGAGCCTCTGGGATTATAGGCATGCACCACCACACCCAGCTGGTATGGCTCTTCAAGACTATTAAATAGCCTCTCATTCTATATCATCTCATTTATTCTCTTTTGGACTGAAAGGATCTAAACCCCAATTGCTATGGGGGGAAAAAAAATCTCTTTTTCTTTTGTTGGAAACCAGGGTCACTCTACCACTGAGCTATATCCCCAGTTCTTTTTATTTTGTATTTTGGGACAGGATCTTGCTAAGATGTTCAGCCTGCCCTTGAACTTGGGATCCTCCTACCTCAGTCTCCCAAGTTATTGAGATTACAGACATGTGTCACTACACCCTGCTGAAAGATCTCTTTTGTAGGTAAGAAAGAAAACGTTGAGTTCAGAAAGCTGAAGTCATGTTGAAGTCAACGATGGCATATGTACTTTCCCTTGTTGGGTGGGTCAGAGGTGGTGGAGGCTGATGCGATCAGACAGTGGAGTTAGGGGATTTGAGGTTTCCCAAGATGGGGGTTTGAGGCTCCAGATGGATGATAGGATGGACAAGTGTGACAGATGCTCAAACAGAAATGAAGGAATCTGCCTACCAGACTTCAGGACCCACTGCTGCTGGAGGCTGAGGAAGAGGCTTAGAATGAGGCAGGTGTGAAGGAGGAGTTCAGAGGAATCAGGGGTGTGGAGGTCAGGGGGTGGGTAGTATAATGCAAGATCTGAGGTCCAGAGATATGACAGTAAACTCTTTAAAGTCTGGTTGGCCTGAAAGGGAGGGTAAGAAGAACTGGAGAACTCAGGCAGAAAGAGATTTGCTTTTTCAGAGACTAAAGAATTAAGAAAGGGCTGGGGCTGTAGCTCAGTGGCAAAGCACTTTCCTAGCATGCATGAGATGAGGCACTGGGTTCAGTTCTCAGCACCACATAAAAATTAACAAATAAAATAAAGGCATTCTGTCCATCTACAACTACAAAAAAAAAAAAAAAAGAAAAAAAGAAAAAGAAAAAGAATTAAGAAAGACTGAAAGTGGAGCTGAGAAGTCAGACTAGCCGGGGTTGAGACCATCTGTCAAATGACTCAAGTAACTAGATGTCATGTTTCTTTGATTTACCTAAAGAGTATAAGAGCTGTGACTAAAAAACAAAACCAAAACAAACAAACAAACAAACAAAAAACTAGCTGGGCATGATAGTGTGTCTATAATGCCAGCTTGAGAGGCTGAGATGGGAGGATTGCAATTTAGAGGCCAGCTTGGGTAATACTTGTTTCAAAAACAAACAAAATTTTGAACATGAACAAATAACAGTTGCCACTCTTCAAGAAATCACCTTGGGTCTTTTGTTTAAATAATACAAAGATTTCCACAACCCCTCCTTTGATTTTATTTTCTAAGCCTGCAACATAGATTTTCATATGTCTTTATTGGTGGGGAATCAGCATCTTTTTATTGGAGGGACTGGGGTTGAACCCAGGCCTCAAGCATGCTAGGCAAGCACTGTACCATGGAGCTATATCCCCAGCCTTTTTATTTGATTTTGAGACAGGATCTTGCTAAGTTTCCCAGGCTGGCCTCCAACTTGTGATCTCTTAGCTCAGCCTTCTGAGTATCTGGAATTACAGACATGTACCACTGTGCTTTAGTGGGTCTATCTTCTAAGGATGTATTTGATTTGGAGGAACAGTTAGTAGTAATTGGGAGCCAAGTCTGGGGAATAGGTGAGTGATTGGGCTGGGAAATGTAAAAGAAGCCACAATGGGCAGATATTAAAGTGGTTAAACAGATTTTATTCAAGAACTATCTCAATCAGGGGAAAGAGACCTCAATATAGAATTGGGCTCAATTCTGAATAGAGCTTGGACTAGTGGGAGTTCATAGCGGAGGAGCAGGGTGGGGGCCAGTGGATAGAAAATCACTAGTAGGAATCATCGGGGATGAGGGGTGATTCTGGCCACACCAACTAATAGGATTTTCTCTAAGGCAAATCAGGATCATCAGACATCAAGGAGGGGGATGAGGAATTTGACCAGATATCAAATTCGAGGATTCTTGCCAAACTGGTTTAACAGGTTTTTTGCTAAAAAACGGGCAATGTGAAGATCAACACAGAATTAAAAAGGCTGGTGTCTGGCTGAGAAGGCATCTCACGGGAGCCTGACTAAACTTTGGTCAAGGAGGGCATCTTGTCAGAAGTACCAGTTAAAAACAAACAAACAAACAAACAAACAGCAACAACAACATCAACAACAACAACAAAAACCCAAAAGTACTTTACAGGCTTGGAGGGTAGCTGAGTGGTAGAGCTCTTGCCTAGCATGCAGGAGGCCCTGGGGTCACCCCCACCAAGCAAACAGAACAAAGAGTTAGAGCCTTAAACTAGAATTCCATCTTTTTTGCAAAATGTTGAGAATCTATCGAATGCTTTGGAATTTCTACATAAGTGAGATGGGCTGTTTGACTTCAGGAAATGAGTTCTGCACAAACAACAGCATTGGCAAAGTCAGCCCTGTGTCTGGTGTGATCTTGACACGTTGGTTGGCTTTATGAATCCTTCCAGGATCCAGATGTTGTCACTTGTTTCCCAGGTCATATTGGAAACAGTGTGGTTCATGAGCACTTACTCATTTCTCAGGAATGTACCATTTACCCAACTTTTATCCTAAAAGTATGGACAAAGGAAACATACCTCCTTGCTATATAAACATGTAAATATATATTTTTTTGGTACTGGAGATTGAATCCAGGGGCACTTAACCACTGAACCACGTCCTCAGCCATTAATTTTTTTTTTTTTTTTTAGTTTTTATTTTGAGACAGGATTTCACTAAGTTGCTTAGGGCCTCATCAAGTTATTGAGGCTGGCCTTGAACTTGCATTCCTCCTGCCTCAGGCTTCTGAGCTGCTGGGATTACAGGCATGTGCTAGCCTTCATGGCTCTCCTTGCTATTTCTATCACTCAAAATGTGTGGTGAAACTTATGTTTGAGGAGGAATCTGTTGATTTTAATTTAATTCTTCATCTCTTTTCCTCCTAGGTGTGGAATTAAAATACTGGCCGCTTAAACATTTTCATTGATTTTTTTGGGGGGAATGGTCAACTGCATATCCATTAAGAGTGCTTTTTCTTCTTTCTTTCTTTCCTCCTCCTCCTCCTCCTCCTCCTCCTCCTCCTCTTCCTCTTCTTCTTCTTCTTCTTTTTTTGGTACCAGGGATTGAACCCAGGCACACTTAACCACTGAACCACATCCCCAGCTCCTTTTTGTATTTTATTAGAGGCTGGGTCTCACCAAGTTGCTTAGGGCCTCCCTAAGTTGCTGAGGCTGGCTTTGAACTCACGATCCTCCTGCCTCAGCCTCCTGAGTTGCTGGGATTACAGGTGTATGCCACCACACCCAGCTCTTTTTCTACTTTCTAAGTTGTTTGTTTTTGCTTAAAAATGATTATTCTGGAACAAATTCCATTTTCTTTCCAAACACAGCATTTATGGGTTAATTTAAGATATCATATTTTTTTGCACTGAATCTTATGTACAATCTTATGACTCAAGTAACTACTCAAGTAACAGTATTTCTTAATTCTTTTTCTTTTTTTTTTTAGAAATTAAATGCTTTCTTTTTTTAAATTTTTTTTAGACTTTGATGGACATTTATTTTGTTCACTTATTTATATGTGGTGCTTAGATTCGAACCCAGTGCCTCACACATATGAGGCAAACGCTCTACCATTGAGCCACAACCCCAGCTCCATATTTTCTTTTTTTTTTGTACTGAGGATTCAACTCAGGGGCTCTCAACCACTGAGCCACATCCGCAGTCCTGTTTTTGTATTTTATTTAGAGATAGGGTCTCACTGAGTTGCTCAGCACCCCTCTGTTGCTGAAGCTGGCTTTGAACTCTCCATCCTCCTACTTTAGCCTCCTGAGCTCCCGGGATTACAGGCTTGTGCCTGGCCTTAGAAATAAAATGTATTTCTTAATTATGATTTCTTAATGTTGATTAACTCCACCTTGAAAGGACTAAGGCAGGAAGTGAACGAGGGAGCCCGTTTTTCTTGGATTGTTGCTAACAGCCAGGAACAAATGATCACCTCATTTAAACATTACAAAAACTTATTAGGTATAGGCTTTATTATTATTCCCATTTAGCAGAAAGGGAAATTGAGACTTAGGCTAATTATTTGCCCCAAATTACCCAGCTGTTTAGTGGTAGAGCCAAGATTCTAAGTTAGAGCTGCTAGATTCTCAATCTTAGGAAAGAGTTTAGATTTCTTAGATCCAAACATACAGTGGTCAGTGTATGGACTCTCTTGTTTCAAAAATTGTCCTAACAGGGTGGGGGCAGGGCATGGGTGTCATGAGGTTAAGACAAAAGGATGGTGGGTTTGAGGCCAGCCTCAGCAACTTAGTGAGAGTCTGTCTCAAAACAATAAATAAATAAATAAATAATAAAAAGGGCTGAGGTTGTAGCCAGTGGTAAAGTACCCCCTTTAAATTAACCCATCTCATCCTCCCCAGTAAAAAAAAAAAAAAAAAAAAAAAAAGTCTATCTGGTTACATTTGGGAGTTGTGTCTCTCTCTCTGTCTTCTATAGATGCAGCATTTACCTGTAAGTCCAAAGGGAGGCATTTGGTCAACCCTTCATCTAATCATTACAACTTTAGTCACAGGACCAATTTTTCATGCTTTTAATAGTTCATGGTGCAGTTTTTTTTTTAATCTCCTTAATGCATTCACAATGATATTTTTTAAAAAGTCTAGGACCAAAATAGGATGAAGAACTCTGATAAAGATCAGGAAAATTGTATGGTTACTTCTGGCTCTAGGGCCTCACGATCCTATTGGAATGCAATGATTTTATGTAGACACTGTCTCTATCCCCAATGACACTGTACTGCTGAACGTGCATGTAGGTATGTATACATGTGCACAGGCACATACAGATATACAGTCATCTCTGTGTGTATGTGGTCAGCTCTGGCCCCTAAATCTTTTTCTGCTGTTCTTCCCTTGACACATGAAGGATAAATATGAGGCAGCCAGAGGCAGAAAGAATATTTCCATGAAAGAAAATGTATGTGGGAAGACTTCAAGGAAGGGAAAAGAAGACTAAGTCTAGCTCAATTATAGTTAAGTGCCAGAGAGATGCCTAAGATGGTATCTAAGAGGCAGCCAAGTGCCCGGGCTTTCTAAGCACTTTACATAAATTAACCCATCTCATCTTCAGAACAACCCTAAAATAGATACTATTATTATCCCTTTTTTCACTAATGTGGAAACCAATGCTCAAGATGTTTAGTATCTTTTTGATGGTAATCCACTTAATAAGTATTTGTTGAATGAAACAACAACAAAAAGCATTAGTTTCATGGTGTTGGTTAGAACTTGGAGGAATTTTTATCTCTCAGTGGGCAATTGAATTGATTTCTACATTTGGGCTTTAAATACTTTATGTTATGGTTTGCATTTGGAATGTTCTCTGAAAGTTTACGTGTTGAAGACTTGGTCTACAATACAGAAATATCCAGAGGTGGTGCTTCAGGAATGTCATGGGATCATAAGGACTGTAATAAGAACTGTAGCCTCATCAATGGATTAATCCATTGGATGGATTAATAATTTGAATGGAAGACTGGCAAGAGGTGGAAACTGTAGGAAGGGGAGAAGACAGGGACTTGCTGCTGTGGGGTTCCAGGCTTTTTCTGCATGATTGCATGAACACAAAGCTTTTGCCAGGGATGATGCCGGGAATTTAATTACAGTAATAAGGAATAACGCTTTTATAGCAAGAAGTGGGAGTTTATTTCTGCTGGCCTACACACGGGTATTCTTTGTGTCCATGATGTCCTGGGATTCATCCACTGATGAGGCAGTTACGGGAGCTTTTTCCTGGGATGCTTTCCTTCTCTGGGAGTTGTGTTGTTCTAGGGCTATCACAAAGCTTTTGGTACGTTGGAACATAGGGAGACCTGGCCCTGGGTTCTGGCCACTGAACTTTAAATCCAGGCAAGTCAGATATAATTAGGACATCAAAGGGCTTATAGATAAATAGTGTAAAGACTATGGCCAAGACAGCGTGCAGCTCTACTTGATAACGTAACACAGATATAACACCGCCTACATCAAATATCTGCGGATTGATGGGAGCCAGGCCCACACAATAGCCTCCTAAGATCTCTGGTCCCGTCGGCCGCTGACCTTCTGGGTATCTGTCAAATATCTAACTTTCCCAAGTGAGACAATGCAGTGCATCTCTGGAAAAGCACTTCAATATTTTCTTAAGAAAGTATGAACATTGGGCTTAGGTTGTACCTCAGTGGTAGAGCACTTGCCTAGCATGAGCAAGGCCTTGGGTTCAATCCCCAGCACTGCCAAAATAAATAAATAAATAGATAGATAGATAGATAGATAGATAGATAATAAATAAATAAATAAATAAGTGTGAGCATTATTATTACAAGGATACTCCTGGGTGGAACGTGGAAGTAAGTGATGATTACATGTGAAGAACATTCTGGGAAGAAAAAAATTCACCCTAGACCATCCCATTGGCCCATTGATGTCTGCATTTTCCCTTCACCAGCCATGGCTGTAACCAGCAAGGACCAGTTTGTCTTATCTTTGGGGAAAGAGAAACAGACCAAGAAAGCGACATTCAGTAGTTCTGAGATTGGAACCCAGGTAGAGCTATCAAAGTATTGTCATATCTATAAGGTTGTGAAGGAGATGAGAGGTGTAAGTGTGTACGAGGTGCTGTAGCTTGGATTTTTAATGTCCCCCCAAAGCCCATGTGTTGAAGGCTTGGTCCCCAGTTCTGGCACTATTAGAAGTTGGTGGGATTCTTAAGAGGCGGGGCCTAGAGGAGGTCTTAGGTAACTTGGGGTGTGTCCTGAAAGGGGATAATGGGGTCCTCGCCCCTTTCTCTTCCTCTTTTTCTTTTGATCCTGAAATTTGTTATAGCAAAGGAAAGTTAACACAAGCAGCTTCTTAATAAACCTTTGAAATTAAAAAAAACAAAAACATGTTTTGCAAGACATTTTTGAGGAAATAAACCATTCTTATATAGTTGTTTTTAGGTGAGCATTTATATAGGTTGACATATCCATTTTTCAAATTCTGATAACAAACCCATTTTTAAATATGCAGGCTGGGCCAGTGATAGACGAGTTGTTGTCTAATGAGAAACACTAATACTAAAAACTCTCTGTTCACAACCCTCCAAAGGCTTCTTACTTCATTCAGCGTAAAATCCCAGGTCTTCACCTGTGGCCTCTCTCTTCTAGCCTCTCTCCCACCTCCAATGCTGCTCCTTCCACTGGCCAGGGGGCTCCTACTTTGAGGACATCAGTGCTTGCTGTGTCCTCTGCCGGTGGGACCACCCCTCCCCAGGTCTCCCAGATCTCTCGCAGGGAGAACCCTCCTTCAAGGTCGCATTTTTGGGCTTTCCACTTGCCCCACTATGCTTTTCTTTTGAACACCTTCATCTGGCACATGCATAGCTAATGTATACAAAATTCACACAAAAAGCAAGGGCCCCTCTTGGTATATAGTAGGCCCTCAATAAACTGCGAACAGGACAGGCTGAGTGAATGTCCCTCACAGAGCTTACTGTTTTGAGGAAGCAAGAGGGAAAAAGAAGTCTATGCTATGGCACAGCAAGTGACAGGCAGAGACAGTTGTCACCCTGGAGCAGGGCCTGGAGAGGAAATTTGTCTAGGAGCAGCTTCACTGGGGTGGGGGGCAGGGGTAGCTAGAAAAGACATCTTCTCATTCCACCTCTCATCTCTTCTTTATTTCCAGAATTAGGCTGAGCAGAGGCATTGGAATTTGGTTCCTTTTGGGAGATCACTTAATTTTAAGATGGGAAATGGGGAATAGGAGACATACTGAGCCTCAGAGGAAGTGTCTAAATTGACTGGTGCGTGCTGAGTTCATTTCCATCCTGTTTGCTGAGAACCCGCTGGTCCTGAGTCCAAATCCTCTTTCTCTCTGGGAACTCCTTGATCCCTTCTTCAGAGATATCTCTTCTCTCATGCCAGTATGAATGTTTTTCATTCACTCTAATTTGCCCCCAATTTAACAATCATTGTTTTATCAATTTAATCAAGATTTTCTTATTTGTGTGCTATTTTGTGGTCTAACTCCTCCTGTACTGTATGTGATGATAATGATAATGTTATGATTTGGGGGTACAGTGGACCCCATAAACACTACTCTTTTCTTCCTGGGCTCATCCTTTTCCTTCATTGAACTCCTTCAGTACTCCACATGCTCATAAATTATTCTTAAAACAGGATCAATTGAAAATGACAGACTAGTACAGGGACTATTATTTTTACAGCAGGTTCCTAAACTGATTGAATTAAGATAACTTTTTCTAACATTTGTCTGTCTTCCTCAACATTTAGAATGGCATTTTACACAGTAGATGTTCAAAGAATCCATAACTTGATGTCCTTAACATGCTCAAAAGGAATCAAATATATTTGCACATATATATGACTATATATAGCTTTTGCATAAATATGTAAAAGTCATATTCATAGAGGAGTAGTAATTAGGAGCATTTTGCTTTATAGTGTAGTATTCTATTAAAATCCAATACTAGCAGGACATGTATTCCTGGAAGAATTGTTTCTCCTTTTATATTGACTAAGGCTACACTTAAATTGTTTTCAAGGAGTTTTCTTCAAAAAAAGACAAGAAAACATAACTTCAAGCCAGACACAGTGGCAGGTGCCTTTAATCCCAGCCTCTCGGGAGGCTGAAGCAGGAAGATTGCAATTTTGAGGCCAGCCTAGGCAATTTAGCAAGATCTTGTCTCAAAAACCAAAAGCGGAGGCGTGGGGGATATAGCTCAGTGGGTAGAGTCTTGCCTCACAAGCACAAGGCCCTGGGTTCAATCCCCAGAAGCACAAACAAACAAAAACAACAACAAAAAAAGAAAACAAAGGCCAAATGTTCTTTCTGATAAGTGGATGCTGATCCATAAAGGGCAAGGTAGGAAAAATAGAGGAACTTTGATTGGGCAAAGGGGAGGGAGGGGCAGGGAGGGGGCAGGAAAGATAGTGGAATGAGATGAACATCATTACCCTAGGTACATGGATGACTGCACATATGGTGCAATGCTATATCATGTACAACTAGAGAAATGAAAAGTTGTGCTGTGATTGTGTACAATGAATCAAAATGCGTTCTGCTGTCATATATACCAAATAAATAAATAAATAGGGCTAGGGATGTAGCTCAATGGTAGAGCATTTGTCTAGCACATGCAAGGCCCTGGGTTCCTCCCAGCACTGCAGGAGGTGGTGGGGATTCTCAGAGTTCAGGATGATGCAGATTGCCAGCTGTAATAACAAGAGGATTGGAATAATTACCCATCAGTGCTGACAACATAAAGTTCCATTTTAAATGCTTCACATAATCCTCTGTCTTCACAGGAATTATCATTCCCATTTTACAGAAGAGGAAAGAGAGACTTACATTAAGTGATTTAAATGAAAATTAGAGCTGGGGCCAGAGCAGTCTGGAGTCCCTGCTGGTCTCCCCTGGAGTTGTCCCTATTCACTGGGGGAAGATCATTAACCTCTCAGGGACTTCTCTATACCATGGGGGTTATTCTGCCCTGGCAGAGTGAGTCCACATGGCTTTAGAGATTTATTATATATAATTGTTTTAGAATGTTCTAGGCTTAAACTGTCTTCCAACTCTGTTGTAAGAATTGATTTCCAAATTTGAATCCTCAACACTTCATGTATGGTCAGAACTGTTTGTGTCAGGAATCACTCCTTAGGTCATGAAAATGGTGGTGTCCAGTTCTTTGGCAGTGAACCCAGGGTTTCTTAGACAAGAGAGAGCCATTTAAATGGAGCCCTGGGAACTGCCAAGAGTAAACCCTCAGCATGGAAGAAGTAGCCCCACATCTGAAGCTTTGCAAACAGACTTGCGCGCTGCGGAGATCTCTTTAAAACCAATTGCTCTTGAATGTCTTGGATTTGGCTTTCAGGTCTGGGCTGACGTGGCCACTGTGAATAGGCACCAGGGCAAGGACCAGGGGTGGCATGGCACACCATCAGTGGCCTGGAGAGATGTATCAGTTGAGCCCTTTGTGGCTGCCCAGGACCACTACTGTCTGGAAGCATGTTTATCTGAGGCATAATTGGGGACATGACAGGCATTCCCTGTGACTGGTCAGTTGCCTCAACTGCCATTAGTAGTGAAATCCTGCTTTCATTGTCCTTGGAAGAGTTTCAATCCCCAGGTGGGAGAGATGGGAAGAAGAGGTGCAGGAGTATTTCACCTGGTGGCTGGTGGCAGAAAGCAGAGGGCTGGGTGAAGGAGGAGCATGCGCAGCACCAGCTTTCTGGGAACTCTTTAGGGTCTTGGGACCCGGGACATACCCTTACTCTTTCCCTCTTTTTGCTACTGTTGTTTATACTCTGTCCCCCTCACTGTGTAGAAATATTTGATCTTTGACATGAAGAACTATAGAACTGCCCATCAAACACTTGATCATTGGAGATGTTTGTACCAACAGATTTGTCTGAACCGCTTTTGTGCTAGAGAATAACTTGCTGGTATGTCTTTGCCCCCAAGCTCTGTACCATTTGTTCTGAGCAGAGGATGAATGTGGATCTCAGAAAAGATGGATTTGTGAAAATAAATGGCACATGGCTGCTTCCATTTTAATAAGTGATGTTTTCTTTTCAAAGATATAAGCAGGACTAGAGACTGAACCTGGGGTCCTCTACCACTGAGCTTCATCTCCAGCTCTTTTTTGATTTTTTTTTTATAGGGTCTGCTAATCTGCTGAGTTTAACAGCAAATTTGCGATCCTCCTGCCTCAGCCTCGTGAGTTGCTGGAATGATGGGCGTGGACCACCGCACTCAGCTAGTGTTACCCTCCCCCAACATTCAATAACATTTCACAACACAGAGGGTAAGTTTACGAGGGAGGCTATAGATGGGGTGTGTTTTATTGTTCCCAGGGAGCTCTGCTGTGCAGAAGAGAATCTCACTGAAAGTCACAGGCTTACCCTGGGTCCCATAGAAAGGGACAAAGCTTTAACTCTACCAGCTGGCCCTGGTGGGAAATAGGGTAGGCATTCAGCCCCCATGTTCCCACCTTAGTAGCAGCAGGTATTGTTTTATAAGCAAATGCCTGAGAAAAGTGAGCTATTCATCAGAGAATATATCAAAAACTTTTCTTCATCTTACAGTTATAGAAATAAATCCACAAATGCCACACAGACTTTCTTTTCCTTCCTTCCTTCCTTTCTTTCTTCCTTCCCTCCCTCCCTCCCCCCTTCTTTCCTTCCTTCTTTCCTTCCTTCCTTCCTTCCCTCCTTCCTTCCTTCCTTTTTTTCTTATAAGGCATAGAAAGAGGTTTATTTAGGAAGGCAGATACACATTAAAGGGCATGAGCATCTACCACCCCATGGACTGTCCAGTCGGATGTGACTGTCCACAGACACTTTCTGCCTCTTCTTAATTTCAAAAACTTCCTTTTCTAAAATTGACCAGTCTGTTTTTCTACCAGACCAATTCAGAAGTGAATTATATTATTTGATTTCCTGAAAAAAAAAATTATGTTATCTGAGCTCTCCCTGAACTTGGTAATGGTCTAATGCTCCTCAGTATATCACTCTGCAGAGAGCCTCCTTGATTCTGTGATAGATAATTAGACAAACCAAGTTGACCTGTTCTCCCTGTATATAACTTTGTGATTTTTTTGGAAAATTGATCTGTGAACACTCAGTTAGTGTTACTGTCAGGACATAGCCTCTCTGTCCTGCTTGGAAATGGACATTCTTCCCAAATGGAGTTGTGATCACAGGACATCCAGTCATGGATACTATCTGAATTTTGAACATATTGACACATCTACAGCACCAAAGAGATCCCAACTTGAAACACAACTAGGGAAGCTATGAACTATGAAGTTTCTTCAATTTTATGGTGGAGCCTGTGTGGCAAACTGGGTGTCAGTCACCGTTAATGGACCGTGACCAATGGAACCTTTCTGCCTCTTTCATCTTTACCCTGCAGGTTTTTTTTTTTTTTCCTAATGAAAATGTGCTAGTGGGGAAAGAATCTGGATAATAATTTCCTTTCTTTCCCTTGTGTTTGCTTCGCCTGGCAAGTTCTCCTTTAATAAAAGGCATGATAAGCAAGTGTGAGAATATCTACCTTGATGTTTGAGACAAAAACCCTCTCAGAGAATGCCAGACTTCCACGAGGGGAAATTGAAAACCGACTGACTCCCTTCCCCACCCAAGCAGGGCACCACCACTTTGCAGCCCCTTCTTCTAAGCCCAGACCCTTGAAGCTGAAGATTTTCAAAGAAGTAGGGTGTGTCGCTGCAGCTGCGGCATCAAACAAAAGCAAACAGATTAAATTAATTTAGGCTTCAAAATCAGTCCCATTCTCTAATTCATAAAATACTTCAAACACCGGCAAGAAATGTCATCTCCCAGATGATTGGGGCTAATCCACTTTATCTCTTTTTCCTCTTGCATCTGAATGCAAACTATCAAGACATACCTCACCAGTCAAAATAAACTCCTCATTCCAAACGCTTCCGCCAGGATCTAATAAGAGTCTTCTCCACTCTGTACACAAAACTAGCTCTGCTTCTAAGGCACTTCAGGAGCCATGTGCGAAAGAGAGGAACAATGTATTCATTACAGTCTGTTAAGATGCCAGCACTAGGCAATTAAAAGGTAAGGCTTGTGGAAACACTGCAAAACAGCACAGTTAGCCCTATTGTCTTCTCATTAACAAGATTGTTATTTTAGCTCTCCAGGTGGAAGCTTAAGAAACAAAACATTCCTGGCTCCTAAGGCACTCCAGGAAAATAAGGCGATGTTGACAGCTAGGACTATGCAAAGAACGGCGTAGACTATAAATAAATTCGCACATCTTCGTGATCGTAATAAATATAATTCCACATCCATTCTGTTGGAATAGATGCAGAAAACACTTAAAGGGACATCAAAGTCCTCCCCAAAGCAAACCGCTCCTGTCCCCCTGAATCCGTCGAAGCTGGTGCTGCTAAGTAACGCTTCCCCCTTGGGACAGAGAAATTTGGAATTTTTCCTGCAACATGCTATGTTGTCGATTGCCACAGACAGTGCTGGAAGGAACTGCTGAGACTCTTGTTATCTGCTCTCTGCCCGAGATCTGCACCGCTTGGCAATCGTTTAAAAATGATGGCCCACGTCTTCACCATTTGCCAAGCGTGAGTACTTTTGTGGCAAAGAGGAATGCGGCTCTCTTTGATTCTCGAATTCCTCCTGGTTTCCCTGTGTGGGTGGAAAAGCGGCCAAGAATGTCAAGGATTTGAATTCTTTTCTGTTCTAAAGAAACAAAATGAAGCAATGTATCCTGATACAGATTTTACATGTAATGCCAATGAGCTTTAAGTTTCACAAGATAGATAACTTGGTGATTTTTCTTCTGATTCTTTTGACGATGTAAAACATTAGTTTCCTTTTTAGGTAAATAAGAGAAAGTCCTTTAAGAATAGAATTAAGGGATGTTTTTCTTAATTATAAACACTATTTACTCTAAGATAAAAGTATAATTGTCATTGCTTAAGGCGTGAACAGTTTTCAGGGAGAAAATTCCTTAAAGTTACTTTCCCCATAAATTTCTCAGGGACCTGATATTTATTTTAACCCAAGCCATAAATTTTCTTCAGTCTAACACTAGGTAGTGTGAAAGAATAATACGATCATCATGCAGTTTCAATGATATGCTAGTTGGCAACTCACTGTAATGGCCAACTCAATGGTAGTTTCAGGATTTTGCTAGAAAAGAGCATGCAATGCTTTGTTAATTAAAATTTGATCTTGGAAAGCACATAGCTTGTATAAAAATTAACTTTTACCCAAACAAAGCCTTAAATTAGTGGTCTTTCATGAAAGCCTTCTCTAACTAAACTGAAGAGAAAAATAAAAACTGTTAGCTAGAGAGAATCAAATACCAAATATCTTGAAAATCACATGTTTTGCTCCTTATTAAGTCAGATTTAAGAGTATTACTAAGTTGCAGCTGGACTGATTTTTCACTTTTTGGGAAGAGAAACAAGTCTGGGCATTAAACGTGTAACAGCAATTATCATCTGCATGTGGATTTAATTATGAAAAAAAATAAGGTTTTTATTTTTCATAATTGTCATCATCATGATCCAATTTCCATGTCAAGCCTGGCGCTGAGTGGGAAGGATTGCAAGTGTCTTCCAGCTCTCTTAGCCTTCTTAGCCCTCCACATGGCACCCCTGTCTTCTCCTTGCCCAATATTTCTTCTTTTAGCTTCTAGTAGGACCTGCTGAAAACTGATTATTTGGAGGAATTAGTAAAACAACAACAACAAAAAACGCTTAAGAAGAAAAACAACTTTAATGAAGTCTTGGAAAGAGGACTCGCCAAGACCCAAGACTAGAATCCAATATGGGTAAAGAAGATAGTTCTTTTTCACTCTGGCTGTAACTCCAGTACTGGGAAGATTATCTGTGCTAATAACAGAGGTGGGGTGGATCCAATTTCGTTGAAGACAGTTGTGTGTGTGTGTGTGTGTGTGTGTGTGTGTGTGTGTGTTGCTATGCTTAGGAACTACTCTAAATCAAATGGCCTTCCTGGTCTCTCTTTAATTTTAGACTGTTTATCTCTCAAAATGGATTAGAGATTGGTTATAACACATACATAATGGGGTAAAAACCAAGAGAATAAGGTTAAAAGAAAATAAATCTGTAGCTGGGATTGGCCAACTTTTTCTGTAAAAGGCCAGAAAGTAAAGATTTTTGGTTGTGGGGGCCATGCTGTTTCTGTCACAATTCTGCCTGTCTCTTAAATGCACTGGAACATTTTTAATGGAATAATAAACAGGCAGCTGGCCCGATTTGCCTGTGAGCTGTAGTTTTCTCACCCCTGGTCTAGACTCAGAATATTAAGATCACACTAAGGAAAGTATATTTTTAGTGAGCCATATAACTAGAAGGGACTGAATCATTGCTCTAGGGCATCCAAATTTAGTTATGAGTTTCCTAAAGGTCAAAGAGGAAAACCAGACTTATGTTTAAAAATCACACTTTCCAAGCTGGGCGCAGTGGTGCAGGAGGATCACAAGTTTGAGGCCAGCCTGGGCAATTTAGCAAGACCCTGTTTCAAAATAAAAAGTAAAAAGGGCTAGGGGGTGTGGCTTGGTGGTAGAGCACCCTTGGGTTTGATTCTCAATAAGGGGAGGGGAGAGGGAAGAAATCACACTTTCCATGAGATTAGCATTCACTGGCTGCTCTGAGAAGTTCTGGCATGTGGTTGTGGTAATCTAAAGGCCCTGAGGCATAAGGGACAAGGTCCACAGCATCATGATTTTGACAGCCAGCTTCATATAGTTGGCTGTTAGGCACCCCTTTAAGTGAGCCAAGGGCCTGGTTCCAAAGCATGATTTTGAAGAGCTGCTTTGAGGATGTGGAGCCCTTGTGTGTGTGTGTGTGTGTGTGTGTGTGTGTGTGTGTGTGTGTGTTGGGGGCATTGGGGGGGGGTGATCCAGGCTCAATGAAACAGAGGTGAGGTGCAGAGACAGCTGATTGGCTACAGCTTGGTGTTGTCTTATTTGAACATGGTTTGAACACTTGGCCACCTGCTAGTCATTGGCTGAAGCTCTACTGCTATGATTGTCTGAGACTCAGCTCTTTGTTCCTCCTAAGTTCAGCTTTTGGGTACTAGGTTACTTTGCAGTTTGATATACAAGGACTCATGTTCACAGGCATCCTCACGCCAAGTTTAGTTTGATTTAGCAGGTGTCAGGATTCTTCTTAATTATAAGGCCCTGATTGGACCATATATAATTACATTCCTGCTCATTCTATTGGGGTTTGGGGACCAGTTGGGCTTAGGTCCCAATTCTTGCCTTACCATAAAGCATAGAGGGAAGTCAATTGGCAATGATTTTCATGTCTTGATATTACTTCACTCCCTTGGGATGGGGATATAGCTCAGTTGGTAGAGTGCTTGCCTTGCATACAGAAGGCCCTGGGTTCAATCCCCAGCACCACAAAAGAAAAAAAAAAAAAAAATATATATATATATATATATATATTTCACTTCCTTGATTACTGACTGGTATTATATTAATATCCACTTATTTAATGGTTTCTTGGTGCCAGGTACTTGGCTAATCACTCACCTAGGTACATTATCTGGTTTACTTCACACAACTCCATTAGGATATATTCCACTACTATTATTTCTTTCTTTCTTTCTTTTTTTTTTCTGATGATGGAATTGAGACTCAGAGAAATGAGCAGTTTGACCAGAATCATTCACATAGTGTATGGATATGAGTGTAAGCTGATTCTTTACCAAGATTCTTAACCGCCATTCCTTTTAAAAAAAAAAAAATTTTTAGTTGTGGTTGAACACAATATCTTTATTTATTTATTTATTTTTATGAGGTGCTGAGGATCAAACTCAGTGCCTCACATATGATAGATGAGCACTGTACCACTGAGCCACAACCCCAGCCCCCACCATTCCTTTTAAGAGAGTTCTCATGACATCATGGATGTCTGCCGTGACCTTCCTGAAGTCTTCCTGGTGTTATGATTTCCTAGATGACACTGCTACTAGTTACTTCTAGTTGTGGCTTTTCAGCTTCTAGAACCCTTATATAGCCTTAGTTCTCATATTATTTATGTGGATCTGTAAAGGTAAAATTTCTAAGCTGATTCTAAGCTGCAAGAGTCTGAGTTAAAGTGTAAAAGACTGGGGATTGTAAGGTTTCTAAATTGAAAGGCTTGGGCTAAAAATAATAATAATAATAGGCCAGGTATTGTTAAAATTCCTCTGCTACCCCCGGAACCTGTAATCTCTGTAGCTGTTAGAACAATACCTGAACTGCCCAGTAAATATTTCCATTGATTCCCTGGTTGTTTATTAGCTAAGGGCTCCAAATAGCTCAGACGTAGGCATTGCAGGACCTAAACCAATCAGTTTGAATGTGTACCCCACTTAGGAGCACCAATCACCCCTGTCCAATCTGTTCCCGCCAATGTATGCACTAATCATGGCTCAGGGTTGTTGTTCAATTTTCCCGTGCCTAAAGATGATTTGTTCTGATGTATGCAAAGCCCCCCACCCTCTCCAAAAAGTGTACTTAAGCTCTGCTTGACCTCTGCTCTGGGCTCTGGGCTGCTCTCCCTTCCTGAGTGAGCCTTGAGCCCCAGCATGCTGGTTCAATAAAACTTCCCCCCCTGCAATTGCATGAGGCTGGTCTCTTGTGTGGTCTCTCGCTCCGACGCTCCGCCGGACCCTTACAGATCTTGACCCTTTGGATAATCTTCTGGTCTCTCCTCTCTGCCTCCCCACCACCCTTTCTGAGTCACACTTGCCATTACTGGCACTTCTATCCCAGTATTATGGTTTGTGTGTGAGGTGTCCTCCAAAAGCTCATGTGTAAGATGATATGAGATGGTTCAGAGGGGAAATGATGGGGTCACAGCCTTAACCTAATCAGTGAATTGTTCCCTGATGGGAGTAACTGAGTGGTAACTGGAGGCAGGTGGGATGTGGCTGGAGGAAGATGTTCTTTGGGGGGCGTGGCTGTGGGGTTTATATTTTGTATCTGCAGAGTGGAGTCTCCCTTTCTCTCTCATTGCTTTCTGATCATCATGGGAGCTGCTTCCCTCCACCACATTGTCCTGC
Organism: Urocitellus parryii; assembly: GCF_045843805.1. NCBI lineage: Eukaryota > Metazoa > Chordata > Mammalia > Rodentia > Sciuridae > Urocitellus > Urocitellus parryii. The sequence continues at coordinate 63,121,799 of NC_135539.1, read as the reverse complement.
CATAATGTTCAGCCTCACCTCAAGCCCCAAGGAAGGGAGCGACCTTCTATGGACTAAGACCTCTGAAACCATGAGCCCTCAAATAAACTTTTCCTCCTACAATTGTTCTGGTGAGTCTTTTAGCCACAGCAGTGAAAAAGTCGACTGAAACACCCAGTGTAAACAAAGATTGGATTTTTAGTTCACATACACTTTCTACAATTTTTATAGCTGTGTTCTACATCGGGTCCACTAAAGGCCAGAAAAGTAAAAGACCTGTTCAACCTCATGGTGATACGTGAAAGATAATACATGTACTAACAATATCTTTCTTAATATGGTCATTCTGTTTGCATAGGACATCAATGGAGACTTTATAATATCGGCAACATTTCGCTGGCATGGCCATGCTCCCAAATGGAGAATGTTAGTAATTTTCCATGACCAGCTCTGGGTTACAAAGAGTGTTATCAAATAAACCATCAAAGATATAAGGATTACTGAAATGACAAGTATTTTCTGTTCTCAGTGATGAAAACCAAATATGCTGTTCACATTGCAGACATATATAACCCATTGGACTGTTTCAGGAACACAATAGGGTGAAATCAGGAACTAAGAGAGAACGGAAAATAAAATCCAGTCATTCATTCAGTTACAGATAGTCTGAGAGAGAGAGCCAAGGTCATAGCTAAGAAGATAATCTGAAGGCCAAGCCTAGAGAGGGGGAAGCAGAAATGAAAAAATGAGCAATGATGTAAAAAGCCAGAAGGCATTGAGAACCGCATGGAATGTGGACTGAGGAATGGGTCAGGGTGAGAAGTTCAAAAGTAAGACTCTGGACTGTGAAGCACTCAACACTCATGGGCCACGGGGTGGGGTGGGGTGGGGTGGGGGGGTGGGGGGGCAGTTTAGCTGCATAGAGCATTGCAGCAAGCGTGGCTTGTTGACTCAGAGGCTCCTGTATGGGATAATCACAGGTCACAAGAGTTATTCCTTGGCTGTATCAGTTGGTGCCTGACTTGATTCTGACAGGATCTGAAATCTCATTATAATGATAGATTTAGATACTTTCTGGAAATGGAATTGCTTATCTTGAAAAATTTCAATGGATCATTACAAGTTGTGCCAATTATCTACTGGTTAATGACACCGTTTTGTAATGCTGACTCTATGCTTCAAAATGCAGAACAATCAAAACAGCCTTTGCAGACTTAAACTTTAAATAACATCATAGGGACCTAGTTAGGATAGAGCTTCTTAATGAGAAAGGTTGATCGGTTTGCAAAAGCAAGATAAAAAAAATATCATGGCTTGCTGGGAGGTCTGTTAATGTTATGCAAAACAGTGGAATTTTTGAAGCCTGAGGTTTGGATGGACCCGCCGGGGCTGCTCTGTCAGGGGCTCACTATCTGTTGTCCAGTTTTGAGGAAGCTGCGTTAGGGAGAGTGTGGAAACCACCCTCAGCCCTTCAGGGGAAAACTTTTTCAGAGTGGAACCAAGTTTGGTGAGTCTCTGAGGTCTGGAGTGAAATACAATAAAATTTGCATTTATATAGCACTCCTTATGCTCTTGCTCTATATGTGCTATCCATATTAAATAAAAACACAATTAAGAGTTAGTTCTAAAATACCAGGTCAAACATATCAAACAAAATCAGGAATGGCAATTAGTGCTGGAATACCAGAACAAACAGATGGCTATTGAGTTTGGATTTAAGAAGAGAAATAGGATGTGCCAGCTGCATATCAATAGAGAAGGAATTCTGGAGCTTGGGTGACAAGGGTGGGAGGTTGGGCTACAGAAAGGGACAAGTTGGGACAGTGATCAGGCCTGTGCAGAGCAATGATTAGAAATAGTAAAAATTCAGTGCAACTAAAATCATTGGACAGGCAACATATGCCAGCTACTATGCCCTGTGCTGAGGATCCTGATTAATCAGATTTGGATTCTGTCTTTCAACCACTTTTAGCCCAGTTTAAAGGAAGAAAGCATGTGTGACACCACTGGGGGCCCTTCCTTCTTCATGGCAGTCTAAGACTTTCTTCCAAGCATGAAAATAAGGCCATAATGTTCTACCTAAAAGTTGGGGGTTGGGGAAAGGCTCAGGTCTCTTCTCTGTTGTGAAATCAAAAAAAAAAAAAAAAAATCTGAAAACCCAAAGGATTTTCATAAGATGGAGGTGAAACTTGGTGTGAATATTCGTAGGATTCACTGTAGAAATACCAATGTGTTTTATGATGGGGTCTCATCCGAGGCTCTGCCGGGGGTATTACATCCATAAGACAGTATGTGCACTGAATTACTTTTGTCACATCCAACGACGTCTGGATTCTGGAATACATCAGAGTCCCACATTTTTGGGTAAAGGATATGACCTGTCATAAAGTGTTCTCTCCGCATCCCTCTGTTTCCTCATCCTGCACTGCCTTTTAATTCAGTATCTGGTTTTGTTCCATGCTCCCGCTGAGTTGCTCTCCCCAAGGCTTCTTTCGGCTGGATTCCACAGCTTGCTGTTTGCCTTTCTTCTCCAGGCTCTGGTGGCAAAGGCATGGTATCCCCTTTCTTACTGGCTGCAACTTTGCCTTCATCCCAGGACACAGCTGAATCTCCCCTCCCCTCCCTCCTTGACTAAACCGCTTGTTTGTTTGCACCCTTCCGAGGTCAGCGCTCCCTGCAAGGCCTCTCTCCTCCTAGGAATTCCCCAAGGGTTGACCTGATCTAATCTCCCCCCCTCTGTTTCTCCCCTGGAGAGCTCATCCATTCTCGCCTGTCACCGCTGGGCAGAGGCTCCTAAATCTACATATTCAGATTTGACCTGTCACTGAAATTCCTGTTGCTGCAGATGTTTGCTGATCGCCTTCCCTAATTGTCTCTCTAGCACCTCATTTTCAACATCTCCCTTCAAAAATCACACCCAGGCCTCTGTAGGTGTGAAGAGGTGGAAACTGGTAGGCTGGATCCATGACTGCTGGACGGAAGGACGGGTTTTGATTATATCTGTTGTTGGACCTCTGAATGTGTTGCTTATAAAGAAAGTTTATTTTCAAAAAGAAAAGTCATTCGACAATTTAGAAAAATTTTAGTAGAATTATGGAGACAGGGACAAGATCAGCGGTTGCTAATTCTGGTGAGACGGGAGATGGGCATCACTAGGTAGGAAACAGTAAATAAAGAAAAAAATTTTTTCAGTTGTAGATGGAAACAATACCTTTATTTTTTCTCTCTCTCTCTTTCTCTCTCTCTCTCTCTCTCTCTCTCTCTCTCTTTTAATGTGGTGCTGATGGTGGTGGAACCCAGTGCCTCATACATGCCAATGAAGGGCTCTACTACTGAGCTGCAACCCCAGTCCCAAGAACACAGGATTTTGAGGGCAAAAATTATACTGTATGATACTGTAAATGGGGGATGTGTATCATCATGCATTGATCAAAACTCACAAAATGTAAAACATAGAGTGGAACCTAGAGTACACTGTAGCCTTTGCACGATAACGATGTGATGTAGGTTCATTGATTAATAACAAATGTTCCATGCTGGTGCAGGGTGCTCATGGTGGGGAGGGAGGGAGGGAGGGGGAGAGAGAGAGAGAGAGAGAGAGAGAGAGAGAGAGAGAGAGAGAGAGAGAGAGAGAGTTATTGGGGATCAATCCCAAGGCACTCTACCACTGAGCTTTCAGCCTTTTTGTTTAAATTTTGGGACAAGATCTCTTTAAATTGCCCAGATTGGCTTAGAACCTCTCAAGTAGCTGTAATTCTCAGGGGTGCGCCACCACACCCAACTCATAACTCTTACAAAGTTTAAGGGAGAAAAGAATGGGAAAGAATCCCAGGAATTAGTAATCAGCAAAAGAGGGGCCAGGAGCCACGTTTGGTCAGCTGCCTATTTTTGTATAGTTCACAAACTAAGAATGGTTTTTACATTTTCAAATAGTTGAAAAAATAAAAAAAGGATATTTTTTTGGCACATGAACATTAGATGCACTTCAAATTTCAGTGCCAATAAATAAAGTTTTATTGAAATGTTGCTGTGCTAATCCATTTACCAATTGCTTACGGCTGCTTTTGGGCAGAGTTGAGATCACATAAAGTAGACTACGACTTGTACAGTCTAAATACTTATTATCTAGCCTGTGACAGAAACATTTTGCCCACCTCTGATATGAACTATGAGACTCAGAACACACACAAGAAATTCTTATTGCTACTGTGATCTTTCTGAATGGATCAGGAACTTCATGTTATCTAATTGCCAAGGCCTTGGAGTTGCATGACCCTTTAGAGGTGCCATTCACATTCAATATAATGGGTATAGTGCCCCCTGGAGGAACTCTGTGTGATGGAGAGGCCCCTGCTAAGATTGAGGATGTCGCTGACTTTTTTTTTTTTTTTTTTTGTACTGGGAGGCTTTCTTCTTTTTTCTTTTCTTTTTCTTTCTTTCTTTTCTTTTCTTTTTTTTTTAATTGACAGGGTCTTGCTGAGTAGCTGAGGCTGACTGTGAACTTGTGATCTGCCTGCCTCAGCCTTCTGAGTTGCTGGGATTTCCGGCAAGTGCCAACATGCCCAGCTGTATTTTTTTTTTAAAAATTGATATAATAATTATATACCTTTAAGGAGTACAGTGTGATGTTTTGGTATACGTATAGATTGTGTATTGATCAACTCATAGTACTTAATTCAGATAATGGCCCTGCTAAAAAGTCCCTGCCTGGGGGCTGGAGTTATGGCTAGTGGCAGAGTGTTTGCCTAGCATGTGTGAGGCACTGGGTTTGATTCTCAGCACCACAGATAAATAAAACAAAGGTCCATCAACAACTAAAAGAGAAAAAAATGTCCCTGCCTGTTAGGGCTGATCCTCTAACTTCACATCTATAGATAGAGATAGAGATATATTAGGGCTGAGGATATAGCTCAGTTGGTAGAGTGCTTACCTTGCATGCACAAGGCCCTGGGTTCAATCCCAAGCACCACAACAAAAGGAGAGATTATACTCTCAAACTAGAACTAGAACTCACTTCTTCTCTTCTTCTCCTCTGCCTTCTTCTTCACAGAATTCTTTACTCAAATGAATTCTTACCCAGACCCCTCCACATTATCTGCTGGAAGCCAGACCAGCCAGGGGTTCTCTCTCTGGTCTATGAGGACTGCAAAAAGAAACCCCCCAATTCCTCCAGCCCTGAAAGCTAAGCGTTCTGTGGGACTAGGTTCTCCTCCTAGAGAGCACCCCAAGCCCACAGACTGGACTAGTCCAGTGCTTTCCAGAGAGCTTGGTGGCAGTCCCATCACATCCAAGGCCACATATTCTGGCTCAGTTAACCAGAATTTTTCCTGGTGCTCATGCTTCCCCTCAGGAAATTAAGCATCACCCAGCCATCTGCTTTAGTAATAGTAACAGCTGAAGTTTCCTGAGCCCTTACTGCTTGCCGGAGACAGGGCTAGACCTGGACGGGCCTCTTGTCATTTAATTCAGAACAGAGCTCAATGTGATGGGGACTATAATTATTCCTATTTTACAAAGGAGAAAGCCCTAGAGAGTGTTTTGCAAGGGTGTGCTACTGTTAGGGGTATAGAGGCTGGGTATAAAGCCAGGCAGCTTGATGTCAGAACCCATCTATAGCAGGTATCATGGATGCCCAATTCTCCTGAATTGCTCTTAAAACAACAAGTGAGTTATATCTATTCATAACTCACTTGCTGAGTAACTTTGGGAAGATGCAATCTTTTTCTTTCCTTCCTTCCTTCCTTCCTTCCTTCCTTCCTTCCTTCCTTCCTTCCTTCCTTCCTTTCTTTCTTTTTTTCTTTCTTTCTCTTTCTTTCTCCCCTCCTTCTTCTCCTTCTTCCTCTTTCCCTTCCCCTTTCTCCTCCCTCCTCTTCCTCCTCCTCCTCCTCCTCCTCCTTCTTCTTCTGATTTAACCCAGGGACACTCCTCTACCACTGAATTACATCCCAAGCCTTTTCAATTTTTATTTTGAGACAGGGTCTCACTAAGTATTCCAAGCTGACCTTGAACTGATGATTCTCCTGTCTTAGTCTCCCCAATTGCTAGGATTACAGGTGTGCTCCACCACTCCTGGTGCACACTTAACTGATTTCTTGAGGGGGTCTAACTCTTCTTAATTGCCCTAATGGACCAGGTAGTATTTTGTTCATTTTGTTCTAAGCCTCTATCAGTAATTGAGGTAAGAGGGATTGGTCTGAGCATCACTCAAAGACCTATGTGTTAAAGGCTTGTTCAGCCTGTGGTGTTATTGGGAGATGGTGGAACTGTTAAGAGGGGAAGTCTAGTGGGAGGTCTTCTGGTCATTTGGTCCTGCCTTGAAGAGCATGTCAGCACCCTGGCACCTCCTCTTCCTCTCTCTCATTTCCTGGCCACTATGTGGTTAACAGCTTTGCTTAACCATATGCTCCCTGCCATAATGTGTGCCTTGCCACAGGCTCAAAAGCAATGGGCTCACAGATTGAAGCCTCTGAAACCATGAGCCTAGGTAAATCTTTCCTCTTTTTAAGTTTATTGCCTCAGGTAATTTGTTGTAGTAATGGTGAATTGACCAATACAAATACACTCATGTTATTATTCTATGTGTGAACTTTACCTTTGCATCTATACTACTAGCCCTACTGCACTGGGACAGATATTGGTTACATAGAGCAGGAAGAACAGTGTGGGCTTCTTAATCTGAAAGACTAAGGTTTAAATTGAGAGTCTATCCTTGACTAACTGGGTTCTCAGGGATGTTATCTAAACTTGCTAAGCCTTTGTTACTTCATTTGTTAAGATAATTATTGATAAGGACAATATAGTTATAATTATTGATAAGAACAATAATTCTTAAGAGTAAATGAGATGGTACTGTGAAAACTCTCTTGGCACTTAGCCTGGTTCCTAATTGCTTCCTTCTCTTTTGTATCTATCAAAGGGTTTTGGTGTTCTTTAAAACCTATGGTCAACTGTTAGTTAATGCCCTGAGAAGCAAGACCAGTTTTGTCACCAGTCTCCTAACTAGTGGTGTGTTCTATCCCAGGCTGAATTCTCTATTCATGCTCATTCCCATGAGAGGTTTTCAGCTATGAGGTCTCCAAGAATTGAGGAAGGTCCTGCCTCTGTCTGTATATTCTATTGTACAGCAGAATGGGATCAAGGCCTCTGGCAGTGCTCTGGGGGATTGGCTGTTTCCTGTCCTACAAGTGCTCACAATCTAGCAGGGCCATGGAAAACCATAAGCAGAAAGGAGTGACAAACTGAGGTTTGGTGCCAAATGAAGATTAGAGGCTATACATGCCATAAATAGTGGTGGTGGGGGGCACATCTCTAAAACATTCCCCAGGCAGTGGCCAAAGATTTTTAGTATGTGCAGGTAAAATATTCAGGAATAGTTTGGTTGTGGAGAATTTGTTTAGGCCAGTCTTTATCAACCTGAGCTGCACATTGGCATCACTTGGGAATCTTAAAACCCACCAACCAATGCCCCCCAAACAAAACAAACAATACCCTCAAAGCAGTAATTCCTGAGGAATTCTGAGTAATTCCTATCGTAATTGCTCTGGAGTGTGGCTGGGGATTAAAATCTTTAAAATTCCCCAATAAAACTTTCTGTAAAGATGGAAATGTCTACAATTGTAGCCACTAGTCCTAGGTGGCTATTGAGTCTTCAAAATGTGGCTAGTTGGTCCGAGGAACTGCATTTTAATTTTAATTCATTTAAATTTAAATGTAAAACAGTCACATGGGGCTAGTGGCTTATGTATTAGCTTAGAGTAATTAGTGGGGGCTATCTATTGATCTAAGCTCACTCTGCATAACTGAAATTATTTCAGTTAGCCCTCAAAACAGCCCTGTGAGGTAGATATTAGTATGTCTGCTTCACCGATGAAGAAGGTGAAACTCAGAGAAGTCAGGCCATGTACTCACAGTTTTTCCATTAGGGAATATCAGAGCAGGAACCAGCCATAATGCTCTTGTTGCTAAGAGATGAATCTGAGGCACAGCAGGGCTAGTTTAAGGACTCTGGACTTCCTTGGCCATCTCATGAGAGTGTGGAGAACTATATACCCTTACCAAGGATCCTGGCCCACCTGATATCAAACAGCCCATCAGAGAGAGTTTGGACCAGGTAGAAGGTTCTAGAATAAAACCAAGGACTGTGTTTTGGAAGGCATGGCAGTGAAGGCCCATTGGGTCTCAATGAAGAAGACCTTTGGGTTTGAGGGCAGGGTTGTCAGCAGAGGAGGAGGCACCTCTGATTCTCACCCAGCTTCACTGATTGCCTGGTGTGCAACAGGGATCCATCTTTGGGAATTTTGATAACATAATTGCCGTAATTACAGCACATGAGTTCATCCTATTTGTATTGGGGATCTTTTCTGGAGAAATTGGGACAATAAACAAGTTCTGCATTATCTATGGAAATGTAGAGGGGCATCCTTTAGAACTGAACGCTGAATGGACAAGGCTCCCATCCAGTGAGGCTGAGAGTGAACTCCCAGGAAAGCCCAGCAGGATGTAGTTAGCATTCTGAAAATGTATCCAAAGCTGATTCGTCAACACAGAGACACTGCTGCAGAAATAAGCAGGAGTGGGAATGGGGGGGTGGTATTAGCGGGGCCTGATATTTTAATGATTTTTTAAAATATGCAAGGTGATTACAATGGCTTTTGCTCCCTTAACTCCTGTCTTAGTCCATTTTCTGCCACTATAACAAAATAGCTGAGACCACATAATTTATAAAAATAAGAAATTTATTTCGCTCATGGTTCTATGTGTGAACTTTACCTTTGCATCTATACTACTAGCCCTACTGCACTGGGACAGATATTGGTTACATAGAGCAGGAAGAACAGTGTGGGCTTCTTAATCTGAAAGACTAAGGTTTAAATTGAGAGTCTATCCTTGACTAACTGGGTTCTCAGGGATGTTATCTAAACTTGCTAAGCCTTTGTTACTTCATTTGTTAAGATAATTATTGATAAGGACAATATAGTTATAATTATTGATAAGAACAATAATTCTTAAGAGTAAATGAGATGGTACTGTGAAAACTCTCTTGGCACTTAGCCTGGTTCCTAATTGCTTCCTTCTCTTTTGTATCTATCAAAGGGTTTTGGTGTTCTTTAAAACCTATGGTCAACTGTTAGTTAATGCCCTGAGAAGCAAGACCAGTTTTGTCACCAGTCTCCTAACTAGTGGTGTGTTCTATCCCAGGCTGAATTCTCTATTCATGCTCATTCCCATGAGAGGTTTTCAGCTATGAGGTCTCCAAGAATTGAGGAAGGTCCTGCCTCTGTCTGTATATTCTATTGTACAGCAGAATGGGATCAAGGCCTCTGGCAGTGCTCTGGGGGATTGGCTGTTTCCTGTCCTACAAGTGCTCACAATCTAGCAGGGCCATGGAAAACCATAAGCAGAAAGGAGTGACAAACTGAGGTTTGGTGCCAAATGAAGATTAGAGGCTATACATGCCATAAATAGTGGTGGTGGGGGGCACATCTCTAAAACATTCCCCAGGCAGTGGCCAAAGATTTTTAGTATGTGCAGGTAAAATATTCAGGAATAGTTTGGTTGTGGAGAATTTGTTTAGGCCAGTCTTTATCAACCTGAGCTGCACATTGGCATCACTTGGGAATCTTAAAACCCACCAACCAATGCCCCCCAAACAAAACAAACAATACCCTCAAAGCAGTAATTCCTGAGGAATTCTGAGTAATTCCTATCGTAATTGCTCTGGAGTGTGGCTGGGGATTAAAATCTTTAAAATTCCCCAATAAAACTTTCTGTAAAGATGGAAATGTCTACAATTGTAGCCACTAGTCCTAGGTGGCTATTGAGTCTTCAAAATGTGGCTAGTTGGTCCGAGGAACTGCATTTTAATTTTAATTCATTTAAATTTAAATGTAAAACAGTCACATGGGGCTAGTGGCTTATGTATTAGCTTAGAGTAATTAGTGGGGGCTATCTATTGATCTAAGCTCACTCTGCATAACTGAAATTATTTCAGTTAGCCCTCAAAACAGCCCTGTGAGGTAGATATTAGTATGTCTGCTTCACCGATGAAGAAGGTGAAACTCAGAGAAGTCAGGCCATGTACTCACAGTTTTTCCATTAGGGAATATCAGAGCAGGAACCAGCCATAATGCTCTTGTTGCTAAGAGATGAATCTGAGGCACAGCAGGGCTAGTTTAAGGACTCTGGACTTCCTTGGCCATCTCATGAGAGTGTGGAGAACTATATACCCTTACCAAGGATCCTGGCCCACCTGATATCAAACAGCCCATCAGAGAGAGTTTGGACCAGGTAGAAGGTTCTAGAATAAAACCAAGGACTGTGTTTTGGAAGGCATGGCAGTGAAGGCCCATTGGGTCTCAATGAAGAAGACCTTTGGGTTTGAGGGCAGGGTTGTCAGCAGAGGAGGAGGCACCTCTGATTCTCACCCAGCTTCACTGATTGCCTGGTGTGCAACAGGGATCCATCTTTGGGAATTTTGATAACATAATTGCCGTAATTACAGCACATGAGTTCATCCTATTTGTATTGGGGATCTTTTCTGGAGAAATTGGGACAATAAACAAGTTCTGCATTATCTATGGAAATGTAGAGGGGCATCCTTTAGAACTGAACGCTGAATGGACAAGGCTCCCATCCAGTGAGGCTGAGAGTGAACTCCCAGGAAAGCCCAGCAGGATGTAGTTAGCATTCTGAAAATGTATCCAAAGCTGATTCGTCAACACAGAGACACTGCTGCAGAAATAAGCAGGAGTGGGAATGGGGGGGTGGTATTAGCGGGGCCTGATATTTTAATGATTTTTTAAAATATGCAAGGTGATTACAATGGCTTTTGCTCCCTTAACTCCTGTCTTAGTCCATTTTCTGCCACTATAACAAAATAGCTGAGACCACATAATTTATAAAAATAAGAAATTTATTTCGCTCATGGTTCTGGAAGCCGAGAGGCCCAAGAGCATGGGGCCACCTTCTGCTTTGCGTCTGGCGAGGGCTTTCTTGCTGTATTATAACATGGTGGAGGGCATCACATTGTGAGACAGATAGACTCGCTCACTTGGGTCTCTCCCTCTTCTGACAAAGCCACCAATACCATCATAAGGGTCAGACCCTCCATAACCTCGTCTAATTCTACCTACCTCTCAAAGGCCCCACTTCCAAATATAATTTACATATACATTTGAAAATTAGGTTTCCAACACATGAACTTTTTGGGCTTTTTTTTTGGTACCAGGATTTAACACGGGGGCACTCAACCACTGAGCCACATCCCCAGCCCTATTTTGTATTTTATTTAGAGACAGAGTCTCACTGAGTTGCTTAGTGCCTTGCTTTTGTTGAGGCTGGCTTTGAACTCGTGATCCTCCTGCCTCAGCCTTCCGAGGTGCTGGGATTACAGGCATGCACCATGGCGCTTGGCCCAACACATGAACTTTTGGGGGACACATTCAAACTACAACAACCTTTCTCCTCAGCCTCTAAAATACCTGCAGACAGCTTGTGGGATATAAAGGACCCACTTAGAGATGTTGCCTGTGGGTGGTGGTTGTTGTCGGTCTTCCCTGACACTGGTGGATATGTGTTTAATTAACACGTAAATAAACAAAGAGCAGAAGTGGAAGCACAGTGAATGAAGGGGGGGTGGGGTTCATTCCATTCAGTGCAGACAGAACTGTTAGGAATGAAGATTTCAGTGAAATATTAGGTACTTGTAGACCCAGGGCAGGAAATTTGACCACAAACTCTAAGCTCTCTTTGCAGCTAGCTCAGTTTGGGTGAGAAAAGGCTTCCCTGAGGAAGAGGTAGAAGATTTATAGGATGTGATGTGGGTCTTGAAAAAGTGCCCCAGGGCCACGCGGGGGCATAGTGAGTCCAGGATTGCGGTGGGATGAGGCTTTTTCCGGCCACCAACCCCCAGGGTGAGGATCCAACTCAAATAGGGCTCTGACATGTGGGGAAAAGATTATGTTTTTATGAACCCAGAAAGGTGATAACAGATCTGTGTTAAAGTTCTCCAAAAGCAGACAAGCATATGTGTGCCAGTTAATTTCTCAGAGGCAATCTGGGGAAACTCTACAAAGGAGCGGGGAAGTGAGAAAATGAGGGAGGAAAGCCAATTAAGGGTATTTAGACAAGAGGGTTACCTCTCTGAGCAAGTGGGGCTCAGTGGACTAGAAACCCCTGGAGGGACTTGTTTGGAGTCATCCCACTTCAGATCTGGAGGCTGGGGCATTGTATCCAAATCCAATGGTTGAGGGCTGTCATTACAGTTGCTGGCTGGGGCCAAGAATGCTCCTGAGACACACAGATGCAGAAAGCCCGTGTATTCACTGAAAGCTTAACACAATGCATACTTATTATCTCAGAGTTTTAATGCGTTGGGACTCTGGGCAGGACATAGGAGACCCTGTGCTCTGGGGGTCTCCCGTGGGGCTGCAGCCAAGGCCGCTGAGTAGGGCAGGGATGCCATCTGAAGGCCTGGCCGGGGGAGCACCACTTGTGAGCTCACTCACATGGTCATGGAGGGCTCATCTCCAGGGCTGATGGACTGGGAGCTCTGGCTGGACTCTGTCCTCACTCTGTCGCCACTGGCTTCTCCCAGTCTCACAGTTTGCCTTTAAAGCAGGCAAGAGAATGTTCGAGTAAAATGAGAGTTGGAATGTTTAGTAACCGAATCATAGAATCACCATATTCTATTGCTTTAGGATCAGGTTATTCAAGGGGAGGGGATTACTCAGGCCACAAATATTGGGAAATGGGGTTCGTGGAAACCATCTTAGAGGCTGCCAACTACCACCCAACAAGGGCAGAGGGAAGGTGAGTGGGGACTGGTGGCGTTTTGCTTCAGGGCTAAGCAAAATCTGCCTAAAGAAGAGGTGTGTTGGTGAAGAAGGATAAGGAGTGAATTGTCTGTGGGTAGAAATAGGCTGAGGACCCCGGGGAGCCTTTAGTCCTAGGAGCGGGGAGTCGGCCATGGGCTGGGCAAAGTAGCCCTTGGATCACCCTAGCTCCTGGGACTGAGCGTGACTAGGGCATGAGTGACCAGCGGTTGCAGCCTGAGGGGCCCTCCACTCTCTGCCTGGTTGTCTTATGTTTCCCTGGAGAACTGTCCCCGTGGACTACATACAGAGCAATACATGGAAGAGGCTGAAGGGCACGGAGAGGAGGGTTCCCTTCCACAAGGTCACAGAGTTGGGAAATTAATCCAAATTGGATCTCATCCTGAAGCCTGGTCAGTTCTATAAACCCAGTGATGCTCTGCCCCACTGGCTGCCCTCGGGGGGGAAGGAGACCCTGGGCTGGGGATCATCTTCTGCCTGTTCCCTCCAGGACCTGTAGGAAATTTATACTTAGATGAAAATAAATTCTATTTCCCAAAACTCTCTTAGTCATTCTCCTTCTGAGAAAGTCAATTCCCACTTTCACAAGACCAGCGCCCAAAGAGAGAAAAGCAACACTTTTCCAGACTCATTCTCCTGTTTGGGTTTTAAAGGTGCGTGCTCCAAGTTGCCAAGTGTCTCTGGGTGTGGTCAGTTCAGAGCAGACATGGGAGGGGCGAGGGGAGCTCTCACCTCCCCCAAAACTGCCTGTCAAATCTCCCCTACCTGGGTCTTTTTTTTTTTTCTTTTTCTTGTTTTGATTGGCATGAGAAGGGGGAAGGAGCCTGGTGTATTTTGCATGTCCAAGGAAAGAGATAGTCAGTGTGGTCCTGGGCTTAATGGGAAAATTTATCTTGCACTTTTATAGTTAGATGATCATAGTGGATATAATAACAATAACTTAAAGCAAAAAATGCATATTGAAATGTTGAGGGAGGATGAAGGGACAGTAAAGGCAACTAACAATGACCTCACAATTTGTTCTATTCTTTCACTCTGATGATCACATTTGATTTTCAAAAAAATGTCAAGATGGAGCCATTAATATACCCAATTTATGGATTCAGAAACCAACTATCAAAGAGTACCCAATGCCACACATACTAAATGGAAAATTTGGAATGAGAACCTTGGTATTATGCTTTCTATTTGTTTATCGACACACAACAAATTGTTTATATTTAAGATGTACATTATAATTTTTATATAGGTATGTATTGTTACTCCAATTAACATATTGCCTCATATACTAATTATTTGTGGGTGTTTTTAAAAATTAATTTTTTTTTCAGTGCTGGGAGTTCTAACCTGCGGTTCAGATGTGCTAGTCAAGTGCTCTACAACTGAGCCACAGTTCTTAAGTGTGTGTGTTATTTGTGTGTAGTGGGAACATTTAAGATCTACTCTCTTAGCAATTTCAGGTACACAGACATTATTACAATCTATAACTACCATGTTGTACAAGAGATCTTTACAGTTTATCTTTTTATTTTTTTATTTTCTTGGTACTGGAGTTTAAACCCAGAGGCACTTACCCACTGAGCCACATCCTCAGCCTTTTTAATATTTTATTTAGAGATAGGATCTCACTTAGTTGCTTAGGGCCTTGCTAAATTGCCAAGGCTGGCTTTGAACTTGCAATCCTCCTGCCTCAGCCTCCCCAACCTCTGGGATTCACGTGTGTGCCACTATGCCTGCCATAGTCATATTTTTAAAAATGTTTTTATTTCCAACAATAAAAAGTGTTTTTATTAGTGACAGGCATATTCATCATTTTGAAATTATTTTTACTAGTGCTGGGTGTGGTGGCACATGCCTGTAATCCCAGGGGAGCCTAAGGCAGGAGGATTGTGAGATCAAAGCCAGCCTCTTCAACTTAGCAAGGCCCTAAGCAACTGAGTGAGACCCTGCCTCTAAATAAAATATAAAAAAGGGCTGGGGATATGGCTCAGGGGGTAAGTGCCCCTGGGCTTAATCCCAAAATTTATTGGTGCGTCCTGGTCATACATAACATTGGGGTTCATTTTGACATAATCATACATGCCTGGAATGCTCCATTTCAGTCCCATAGTTATCTTTTCTTCCCATTCTCCCTCTCCTTATTCCCCTTTCTCCACTCCACTTGTCTTTCTTCTGTTTATTTATAGCTTTTTAAAATTACTGCTTCCTGGATATAAATAAAATTCACTGTGGTGTATTCATATATGTACGAGGCATAATTTGGTCAATTTCATTCCACACTTCCTCCCTTCCCCTGTCCCTCTTCCCTTCCCCTCAATCTCCTTCCCATGCTCCACTGATTTTCATGGGATCTCCCCACCCCCTTTACCCTTACTTTGTTCTAGCTTCCACATATGAGAGAAAACATTCCACCCTTGACTTTCTGAGTCTGGCTTATTTCCCTGAGCATGACGTTTTCCAGTTCCATCCATTTACCAGCAAATGTCATAATTTCCTTCTTATGTATGGCTGAGTAGAACTCCATTGTGTATATAGACCACATTTTCTTTATCCATTCATCTATTGACAGGCATCAGGGTTGGTTCCATAAATTGGCTATTGTGAATTATGCTGCTATAACCACTGATGTGCCTGTATCACTGCAGTATGAGGATTTGTTTGTATAAATACCAAGGAGTGGGATAACTTGTCACCTGGTGGTTCTATTCCTATTCTCTTGAGGAATCTCTACACAGCTTTCTAGAGTGGTTATGCTAATTTGCAGTCCCACCAATGATGTATGACTGTACCTTTTCCCCCACATCCTCACCAGCATATTATGACTTATATTCTTGCCGATTGCCATTCTTTAACTGGAGTGAGGTAAAATCTCAATGTAGATTTGATTTGCACTTCCCTGATTGAGAGGAATGTTGAACTTTTTTTTTCATATATTTGTTGGCCATTTATATTTCTTTTTTTGTGTGTGTTGGAAGTGGGATACCAGGGATTGAACTCAGGGGCATTCAACCACTGAGCCACATCCCCAGCCCTATTTTGTATTTTATTTAGAGACAGAATCTCACTGAGTTGCTTAGCACCTTGCTTTTGCTGAGGCTGGCTTTGAACTCTTGATCCTCCTGCCACAGCCTTCCAAGTTGGTGGGGTTTCAGGCGTGGACCATCACACCCAGCTTCTTCATGCTCTTAATTATTTCCTTTGCTATGCAGGTTTTCAATTTGATGTCATCACACTCAGTGATTCCTGGTTTCATTTCTTGCCCTTTAAGGAATCTTGTTGAGGAAGTCAGCCCCTGTGTCAACATGATAGAATGTTGAACCTACATTTTCTTCTAGCAGTTGCAAAGTTTCTGGTCTAATTCCTAGGTCTTTGATCCACTTTGACTCTTGTGCAGAGTGAGAAATATGGATCTAGTTTTATTCCTCTACACATGGACATCCATTTTCCTAGCACCATTTGTTACAAAGGCTGTCTGTTCCCCAACTAATGTTTTGACAGCTTTGTTGAATATCAGATGACTCCATGTGGATCTGTGTCTGCATCTTCTGTTTTGTTCCGTTGGTCTTCGTGTCTGTTTTGATGCCAATACCACACTGTTTTTGTCACTATGACTCTATGATGTAAATTGGGATCTATAGGATGAAGCCTCCAGCATCACTCTTCTTGCTTAGGATTGCTTTGGCTATTCTGGATCTTTTATTCTCCCACATTAATTTTAGGACTGTTTTTCTTTTCTAGTTCTGTGAAGAATGTCATTGGTATTTTGATGGAGTTTGCATTGAGTCTATATAATGTTTTTGGTAATGTGGCCTTTGGGACAATACGATTTATTTATTTATTTATTTTGGCACAAAGGATTGAATTCAGGGGTACTTTACCACTGAGCCACATCCCCAGCCCTATTTTAAAAAATACTTTATTTAGAGACAGGGTCTCACTGAGTTTCAAGTTCCTCGTTAAGTTGCTAAGTCTGACTTTGACCTTGAGATCCTCCTACCTCAGCCTCCTGAGTTGCTAGAATTACAGGCATGCTCCACCATGCCCAGTTTCTCTTTTGTATTGTATTTTGAGACAGAGTCTCACTGAGTTGCTTATGGCCTTGCTAATTTGCAAGGCTGGCTTTGAACTTGTGATCCTCCTGTCTCAGGCTTCCCAGTCACTGGGATTATAGGCGTGAACTATTGCACCTGGCTGACAATACTAATTCTTATAACTAAAATTTTGTACACTTTCACAAAAAGTCCTCTCACTCCCATTTCCTCTAACTCCAAGCCCTTAGCAATCATCCTTCTATTCTGCTTCTATGGGTCTACTTTTTTTAGATTCCATGGATAAATGAGATCATGCTGTATGTCTTCCTGTATCTGGATTATTTCACTTAGCAAAATGTCTTCCAGATTCATCCATGTTGTTACAAATACAGGATTTCCTTCTTTTTTATGGCTGAATAATATTCCATCACATGTATATTATATCATATTATATTACATATCACTTTTAAATTCATCAGTCAATGGAATTTTATTTTCATATCTTGACTATTGTGAATAATGCTGCAAAGAACATTCGAGTGCAGATACATCTTGGAGATACTGATTTCATTGTCTTTGGCTATGTACCTAGAAGTGGGATTGCTGGGTGTTATGGTAGTTCTATTTTTGGTTTTTTGAGGAACCTTCATACTGTTTCCCATAATGGCTGTACCAATTCATAATCCCAACAACAGTGTACAAAAAGAACTCTATTTTCAGGCCTCCAAATTCTGTACATTTTTAATTACATACTCTGACCTCTTTAATATAGTTACTCATGAGATCTGTAAATTATTTGGTCCTTGACCAGTTTTTATTGAGAACCTACTAATAGGAAGTATAAAGTGTAAGAAAGAGGGCAAAGACTTGCCCTCAAGGAGTTCATAACCTTTTGAGGTGATAAGATCTCTACGTGAAACAATTAGAAAAGTATAGAGACAGACTCTATCAGAAGATAATATTTTATAGCAGCCTGTAAGTGTTGTATTTCTTGGGAGATGTGTAGCTTAATTGAAGATGCTTAACAAAGGTTATTTCAATGGTTTACAGGAATTCCTGAGCAACTTAGCACAATTAAGACATGAATATTTCTCATGGCAGGATGACAAAACTTTCAGGGGAAGTGCAGTATCACCAATGTCCACCAGATGATGCCACTATTCAGTGGAATTCTAGAGTTGTGCTTTGGGGATGCAAGCACAATTGTGTTAAGTTTGAGATAATGGCTAGAAAGATATTTCCACCTGTTACAGACATTCGTAAGTTTCTTACTGTAATTTTACACAGACTTGGTGCATATTAGCCATTGAGACTCTAAAAACAAAGAAGGTCTCAAATTCCTCTTAAGTAAATTTTGTGCATGGACTTTATTTTCCTGGGGGAGTTCCACCACCTTTTAGCATTTGCTCTGTGCAAGTCAGGTGACTCTGAGGTTAATAGAAGCTCAATTTCAAGATCTAGGTGTGGAGACCAAAACTGGTAGAGGAGACCACCACCTTGGAGGTAAACTTTTTACTCTATTAGGCATTTACTCTTAGTAGATATGCAAATATATTCCCTACTGAAAATCTTGATAAACAACAGATTTAGCCCAGTGGATAAGCCAGTATGGACAGCTTGATGCAATTATCTTCAGCATTAATGAGCTGTGGCTTCCATCCTAATGTGTTGATATTTAGTAATCTCTGATAATGAAGGAGAAGATAGCCTTTGAAGTCAAAATGTTCTGGTGTGGCTGGATATTTCTAACCATGAGCATTCATTATTTTGTTTGACAAATTGGCCTGCTTTGGAATATTAAACACCTACTCTTTAGAGGGTAAGAAAGATGAAAGCAACTACATTCCTTGAGCTCACTGAGGGTATTTCCCAAGAATCCCAAAGCTCTTGCAAAGGTTTATCTGAGAGAGCTCATCTCTGTGAGCCTAGCGCCATCTCTCTGGAGCAGTCTGTGATGGGCATGTTCATTGGTGTTCTCGTCTGAGGCGAGGAAGGCCTACTGGCTTCAGCCCAGCCTGCCTGAGTCAGCTCAAAATCTGAATTGTTCCACACAGACACCCCCCTCAGAGGGCTCAAGGACCATGGGGTAACGGAGGGCTGAGACCCTATTAGGAATGCCCTCCTGAAAAGCCACATCGGAAAGAGTTGTGACAAGCGTCCTCTATTTCACTGTTGTTCTCAGCGGGGGAATGAGGGAACCCCTGCTGTTCTTCTTTTGTATTCTTGTGAGATGCTCAGCTCTGGCAGTGGTCAAAACATAATTTAGATGCTGTTATTATTATTATCATCGTGAGATGGGGTCTATCTCTGTTGCCTACGTTGACCTTGAACTCCGAGGCTGAACTGATCCTCCAGCCTCAGACTCCAGAGTAACTGGGACAATATGCATCCACCAGAGCGCGCCTGACAAGATGTAATTACTGATCCATCAGATTTTGGTATCTAAAATCCACTGAGGGGGCTGGGGATGTGGCTCAAGCGGTAGGGGGCTCGCCTGGCATGCGTGCGGCCCGGGTTCGATCCTCAGCACCACATACCAACAAAGATGTTGTGTCCGCCGAGAACTAAAAAATAAATATTAAAAATTCTCTCTCTCTCTCCTCTCTCTCTCTCTCTTAAAAAAAAACTGAGTTGCATAAAAAAAAAAAAAAAAAAAAAAAAAAAAAAAAAAATAAAATCCACTGAGGAATTATCATGTTCCAGGCACCATACAATTCACTATGGTTGTATTATTTAACTCTCACTGGCACCTAACAAGTTATATGTGAACTCCAAATCTACCCTGTCCCTTTGTTGGTACAGTAATTTCCTTTCCCTTCTGAGTGGCCTTGAGCCATGGGAAGGGTCCAATTTCAAACACCAGGGTGGAATCATGATTAATCAAGGTCAAACCACTCCTGAGAGTCTTGTCCTCCTTGCCAGTAATTGGTTAGAAATGAGCACAAGGTCAGGGTCAACACAGGTGTTGTGTTCATGTGGAGCACAGCACAAAGATACCACATCTAAGGGGCACCATTCAATCGTAGACATATATGAATGTTCAGGCATGGAGATTCTGGCCTTTTGGCTGAATCTTGGAGCAGTTCTGTCTCCATGCTCTTTCTGTGATGATGAGAATTTTTGTTCCACTCTAGTAGCCATTAGTCACATGCACCCATGGAGGACTTGAAATGTGACTAGAGCAGTTGAGGTTCTGAATTATAAGTTGTGTTTACTTTTAACCAATTTAAAATTCAATTGAAATAGTCAATTGAAATAGTGGCTAATGGCTGCCATATTGAACAGGGCAGGTCTAGAGATAAAGCCATAGTCACACCTTCCCACGAGAACACACATGTAAACAGTCATCTGAAGGTCAGGCAGCTGGGTGTCCCCAAGACCAGGTCTTGATTGAGGAAGTAGTGCCTCCATTATGCCCAAAGGTGAGATGCAAGTCATCTGCAGCCCTGCATGTAATCCACATCTGGACTAGGAGCAGGGACGAGAGACTGCTGGGAAAAGTTTTTCCAGTTTGAATATGAAATGTGAAGACTTTTGCTTTCCTCATTCTTTTTCCAGAGCATGTTGCCTTTATCTAGATGGTGCCTGGAATTGCAGCAGCTGCAGGGCTTCCAGCCCCAAGTTGAAGTCAACACACAGGGAAGGAAAGATTGAGAAGCTGAGAGAAATTGAGCCAGAGTCCTGGTGAGCTGGCTTTAGAGGCTGCCCTGATTTGAGACTTCTTGTCACATGAGATAAAAAAAAAAAAAAAAAGCCTTCCTCTTCTTTCAGCCTTTGAGTTGGGATTCCCTATTATTTGCAGCTGAAAGCAACCTAATGGATGCAGAAAACTGCGTTATTGATCTTGTCTTACAGATGGCGTAATCAAGGCTGAGATGATACCAATTTCTCCAAGTCATCAAGCCAGTTCATGGCAGATTTGGGTGGGAGTCAAATCCAGCTGTGCCAGACTCCAAAATCTGAATTCTATTACCTTCTGAGTGGATTGTAAATTCTCCACTCTCAAAAGCACTACTTTGCCCTTTTACACTATTTCCTGTGAGCATGTAAGTCCCTGGTTTGGTAAATCCAGTGTGGGTCTCATATATGAAAACAAACAACAAACTCAAAGTGATTTTTTTTTCCTTCTACGCTTTACTCAACCTCTCTGTGTTTCTGTATGCAGCCAACACTTTTGCACATTCTGAAGAGGACACCAGCTGGGTGTCCTCTAACTCAATTCTGACACTATCGACCTGGAGATAGCATCAGATCCCCCAGGTTGAGGACCCAGTTTCACAAGATGATCCCACTTCAGATTCTAATTGCACCCCCTAAGTTAGAACCTATGATTCTGACTGACCTGCTATCAACTGGGGTTCCCACAACCCCCTCCCTGGGTGTGATTAATTTGACAGAGTTACAGAACTCAGGGGAATCTTAGTTAGGTTATCCCATTGATTATAAAGGATGCTACAAAGGATCCAGATGAAGAGCCAGGTGGAAGAGATGCATAGGGCGAAGCAGGTGGGGAAGGATGGACAGCTGTCATACCTTCTCTGGGCATGCCATCCTTCATGTGTTTTGCTATCTGGAACCTAGTCCTTTTGGGATTTGATGGAGGCTTCCTCACCTACGCATGGTTAATTAAGTCATTGGCCATTGGGGATCAACTTAACCAGTTGCTCTCTTCCCTTTCCTGGGGTTGGGGCTAAAAATCCTTCTGGTGACCAGTCCCCATCCTGAGGCTATATAGGGAGCCCCAGCCACCACTCAACTCATGACTATACAAAAGATACTCTTATCACTCCAGAGAGCCTAAGGGTTTCAGAAGCTGTGTTTTGGAAAACATTGGATGAAAACCAAATATCTATTTCACAGTGTCACCTTTGGGTTGACTTTGAGCTGGGGAAATTGCTTTCGCTGGATCTGCCCTGTCTTTTGGGCTCTGTGTAGCCACTTTGTGGCCAGGACCTGAGGTGCACAAGTACCCAGTCCTCTTTCCTGCCCTATGGAGGGAATGTCTGGGGAGGGTGGGGCTGAGGAGCATCACCTACTGCTCCCAATTCTCTGTAATCTACTGGCAGATCTGATTCCCATTGAGGGTTATAATTCCAAATTCTCAATCAGGGTCTAGAAAGGGCTAGACCTGCAGCATTTTTTAGGACTCTGTGGGAGAGAGAAGGAAGAGATGTGACAGCAAGTTGAAGGGACCGAGACAAGTTCAGTGATCCTGAAAGTTAACTCCAGGGACTGGACGTGGAAAGGGTGGGGGAGAGGGTGGCAGCTGACTGGACCTCTGACTGGACTTCTGGATCTCTCCACTTCTGATCTTTTCTCTCCCAAGAATTTCCTTTTCCCCATATGTAGGGTACTCACAAGTTCTTATCTTTTTTGGATCCCTGATGCCCACTCATCTTTTTTGTGTGTGTGTGTGTGTGTGTGTGTGAGTGTGGTATTGGGGATTGAACCCAGGGCCTTGTGCATGCGAGGCAAGTACTCTACCAACTGAGCTATATCCCCAGCCCCCACTCTTGGTTTTTAAAAAGACACCTCAAACTACATTCAGTTGAAAACTGGACCCAGGATTTTCTCCCTTGTTGAGTTTGAGAGGTGTTAACCATAGTGCATTCTCTAGGGATTCTGGACTGATTAGAAGAGATACAGGCATCCCCAACGGGTCACAATGGGGAGCAGTTTGGATACAAGGACAGATGAGGCTTCTAACAATATTCTCCCAAGCTTGGATCCTGGCACTCCCTCAAGGAGAGAGCCTCACATACCCGGGGGTCTGGTTTCTAGACCTGTGTCTTAGTCAGCTGTTTTGTTGCTGTGACCAAAAGGTCTGACAAAAACAGAGGAGGAAAAGTTTTAAGGGCTCATAATTTAAGAGGTCTCAGTCTGTGGATGGCCAGCTCTCTTGGTCTGGGCTCAAGATAGGGTAGAAGGGTGTGGTGGAGGAAAGCAGCTCAGGACATGACAATCAGGAAGCAGAGAGAGCTCTCTTTCACTAGGGACAAAATGTCGCAGAGTCACCATTCAGTTAATCCATCAGGTGTATTAATGCACTGATCAGGTTAAGACTCTCATAATCCCATCATTTGACCTGTAAACTTTCTTGTATGATCTCACAGATGAGCTCTTCTGGGACACCTAATATCTAAACCATAACAACCTGCTTGGACTTGGCCTGGACCTGTGTGAACAGCCTGCAAGCTAGAGCCACAGGAGCGTGACCGCCTAGGGACAGCCTGTCTGGGTGGGGGTAAACCATGGACTCCCCAATCTCCAGAACTAAATTTCTATTTATTAATTGATTACCCAGTCATATAGGTGTGGTGGCACACACCTGAAATCCTAGTGACTCAGAGGCTGAGATGGGAGGATGGCAAGGTTGAGGGCAGCCTGGGAAACTTAGTGAAACCTTATCTAAGAAAAAAAAATAAAAAGGCTGAAATGAGCTCAGTGGTAGAGTGCTCCAGATTCGGTCCCCAGGACTGCAAAAGAAAAAGGAAATTACTCAGTCTAAGGTACCAGGGATTCCCAGAGTGACAGAAAGCATGCTTTGTTTTTATGAGCCTAACTAGGGCTTGGGTTCCTTTGCATTACCTATCACTCTTCTTTTTCTTTGAACTTGTAAATTTACACATTTTTTTTTTCTGTGACTTCCCCTCACATCTTGTAAAAACCTACGTGGCCAATGCTTTGAGTGAGAGGGAAGGAGGATTGGGTGAAGCCTATGGAAGGGTCTCAACGTGATTCCTTGCCCTTTGTTCTTGTGAGGATGCCACAGCCTGCCCCATCCATTCCTAGAACCAAGGTTCAGCAAATGCCTCTTTTACAGCTCCTTGTGGGCAGCTCACGTGCTGTCTGGAGGCCACAGAGAGTGGCCTGTGGCTGTGCTATCACCATTGTGGGGACAGGTGAGAGACACCCTTTGTGTAGCAGCACTGTGCTCCCAGACCATGTCACCTCAGAACCACACAGCTGGGGCACAGGGATAGGGGGCAGGCCTCCAACCTAGCCAGAGTATAAACTTCTTAGAGCAAGATTGGGATAGTGTTTTTATGCCGCAGTCTGGCTGGGTACAAATCACGAGCCACTGAAGCAGGAACAAACTTTATTTCCAAACTTCACCAGCATACTCCCCGGGAACTCTCCGGAACGCCACCGCCACCCATGTGGCTCCTCCAGGAACACACCACACACCAACCGGAACTCCCACCACCGGAACTTCACCAACCAATGCAAATTCTTCAGGAATCCCCTCGAGAGCTCAACCGGAACTCAACGGGAACTCCGCGAGAACTCAAAAGTCATTATCTTAATGGCTCCGTGGCGTCACCTCTCAACCACTACTTCTGGCAAAAATGCCATGCGTCATCCCGGACTTGGCTGTGGCCCTCAACATTTTTAACTATAGGATCTGGAAAATAGGAACCCCTCAAAAAGTAACTATGATGATTGAATGGAAGAATTCATACTCACAAAAGTACAGGTTGAGAATTGCTTATTCAAAATGCTTGTTTCAGATTTTGGATTTTTTTTTAGGGTTTTGGAAAATTTATATGTATTTTTAATGAGCTATCTTATGGATGGTATTCCTGAGACTAAACACAAAACTCATTATGTTTTGTATATACTTCATAAACATAGGCTGAAGGTAATTTTATGCAATATTTTAAGTAACTTCATGCACTCTACAAATTTCAGATTTTTGGAGCATTTTGGATATTCAGATGAGGGGTACTCAATCTGAGCTTAGAATATGCCCAGAATCTAGTAAGTGTTCAATCTGATGTTGTCATTACTGTTAATATTGCTATTACTTTGAGAGCACCAAGCATGGAATGACATTTGTGCACTGAGACCCAAAGTAAATAATACACATGTACCTCCTTAAATGCCTCCCTGGAGGGCTGTGGCCTCATGATTAGAGAGCCTCTCCTGTTCCTTGATACTGAAAGAGGACCCTACTCCTGTGTTGGTTATTGCGTTTGTATACTCTCCTGACTGGGTAATTGTCCACAACCATGCTATTTAGAATGTCTACATGGTACATTGAAAGCGTGCCTTGTAATCATGGGTGTACTGGAAAATCACTATAGCCGCCAGCCAATTATCACAGAATCATAGAGCCGAAAGGGACAGCAGATGCCATTAAGTCCAGTATTGGATCCCCAGCCCTAACCTTGGGGTAGGACCCTATGCTTGACCCATGTGCCTGGACTCAAGCCTTGTCTCATCTTATAAATGGTGTTTTTCTGGGGAAATTTCTTTTTAAAAATATGACCTTGAATCTGATCACTTCCCAAGAGAAAAAGCCAGCCCAATACTTAACTGCCCACAGCTTTGAATTAGCCAGAGCTCGAGTCTAATTTCCTATCGCAGATGAATGTTGCTTCCTTTGGCTTCATCCAGGGTTTCCAGCCCTGGCGCCATGGGCCTTTGCAGGGCGGACACTCTTCCGAGGTCCCAGCGGCAACAGGCCTGGGGCCAACTGTGCCCTGGAGCCAGCTGAGATTCCCAAGATTCAGGCAGCCTTCGTTCCCCGCCAGCTGAGTGGGACAGAGGATGTCAGTTTTTTCCTAAATCCTGTGACCTGGGGGCAAACTTCTTGCATTGACTTCAGAATGCAAAGACATTGCTCAATCGCTTTGACCTCCTCCCCAGCACAGCCTTCAGACGAGGGCACATTCAGAGGCACATTTTCTCCAGCATTTTCTCCAGGCCAAGGTCCTTCATTCTTGGGGTTCATTTGAACGGTTTCCATAGTGACAGCCACTTGTTGCATTTTGAATCCCCCATCGAGGCCCTTGCAATTTGCCAGCTAAGCCACCGATCACCAGGCGTGCATGCCAGGTTAATAAGACAAAGTCTGTTTTATTTTGTCCTTTCCTTTTTTTTGGTCTTCTTTCAGTTGGGGGCAGCCTAACAAAAGAGAGGGCCTTTTGGCTTTCAAAATTCATGGACCTCTGCTCATTATCCCAGGCGATATTTTGGACTGAACCAGTGTGCACTCTATTTCCATGCTGTCTCCCGGCGGCTGCTCCTCTGAGCGAACCATGGCAACAGTGGGAGTGTGTGGCCCTGAGCAGGCTGTGAGGGCTGCCTGGCATGTGGGGGTGTGTGTCACAGCTGACATGCCTCTTTATTTTAAAGGTAGGGTGATGGGGATGAAAACAAATCCATTGTGAGGCCACAGCATCTTTTATGGAAGAGTAGAATTGAAATAATATTGATTTCTTTTTAGAGAATCTTCTGGAAGTTTAATGTCAGTGACATTAATCAGACACCCGGAGCTCTGTAGACTTCCACAGCCTTGATGTTTCTTCTGTGTACAGACTGGAACTACCACCCACCATTTCCCCGGGGTGTGTTTAGTCTGCTAGGTCTGAGCCAAGACCTGCAAGAGGCATTAGTGATTCTAGTGAACAACCCTCCCCACCAGTAGAGTTAAAGAAAGAAATCCGATAAGGGGATCAGCAGATCAAAGCACACATCACCAACCGCTGTCCCTTCTTACTGACTTAAGGGGAAATACTTCCTGTCTACACCAGCACTTCTGAATACCTCCATGAGGTTTTTAAGCATAAGGAGAGCCTGGGTCTCCCCATGTTTTGCAAGTGTTGCCGCTGGATTTTGTTGTTTGCTGCGATGGAGCTTTCAGAAGAATCTCTTAAGAAAGTTCTTCTGATCTGATGGATGGGCTCTTTTGTGTGTAGCTAGGACTTTCGTAGGGGGATATCGAAAGGCAACATTTTTTTTTTTTTTTTTTTTTTTTTTACGAGATGCTAGGTACAGAGCAGAAGCCGACTGAGGTGCAGGGAAGAAGGGCTCAACCTGCAAGAGGCATTAGTGATCAGAAGAATGCCGGAAAGCTCTGCCAGTCTGGTAGCATTATGGGTTTTAAATGAATACTTGAAAAGGGAAAACAGAAGTACATAATGATCCAGAGCCTGGGGCTTCTTGGCTGCAAATATACCAAATACTTGAACAAATGAACACAAAATCAAGGGCAGTTTATAAAGCAGCATCACACTGCAGATCTGCTTTAAAGGCAGGCAAAAGAAAAAGAGGGAAATTATCCAAATTAAAAGTAAATGCTTGTAATGCAAACAAGAAAATGAAAAATGTAATGTTAGAATAAAGGAGCCCATGAGACTGTCTGGAATCAGTAACCCTGTCAGCAGGCTTGGCACACTGTGGACCCTGGGCTCTCTCCAGAGCCTCCTGGGCCTTTGGGAAGTGGCTCCTACTTGAATAGGGTTGAATGACCCACTCCTGTCTGGGCCAGAAGATGCAGAGGTCTGGGCTGGATTCTTGGAGGGATTGTTTAGTTCTAGGGCTTCCTGTGGACCTCGATCATTAAGGAATGCTTGTGTTTCAACATAATCCAATGCAAACTGGTTCAAGCAATCAGGAAACATTGATTTGCTTCCCAGGAAAACCCAGAAGTAAGGCAGGGCTGGGCTGGATGGATTTGCTGGTTCAGTAATAGAAAGGGCCTAGTTTCCTTCTCTGCCTCCAGTGGGATGAGATTTATTCCAAGGTTGCCTTTTCTCTTGGCTTAAGGTGAATGCCAATCACCTTCAAGGCTCAGAGAGTGAGGGCTTCTCTCTCTCTCAAACATCAAACCAAAGTCATGTATCTTCCTATTTCACCCTAGATTTTTGCCTTCACCCCTCAGGAGTGCTCTTGCAATCACTGTGGCCCAGGAAAGGCTGAGGGCGTATTGGTTTAGGCTTCAATTACTACCCATCTTTGAATCCATCACCTGGGCAAGTGGGGTGGAATTCCCATGACTTGTTTTGGACAATCAGGGTGATTGTCTGAAGGTGAGGGTGAGGGCCAATCTTACCCCAAACACAGGGCTTTGCGACCAGGAGGAGTAGAGCTCCCCAAATAAAAATCAGGAGGAACAAGGATGGGATTGGAGGTAGGAGTGGATATCGTTTAAGCAACAAACATATATCCTCCCCAGGTTTGGATCCTTTGGGAGTGGGGAAGGTGACAGGTAGAGGGTGGAACAGCATCCTGAGTCCTAGGAAGTAAGCCTGAGAGTGAACCAGAGACATATTTTATCATTTTTTTTCTTTCTTTTTGGGGCGGGGAGGGTACTAGGGATTGAACTCAGGGGCACTCGACCACTGAGACACATCCACAGACCTATTTTGTATTTCATTTAGAGACAGGGTCTCACTGAGTTGCTCAGCACATTGTTGTTGCTGAGGCTGGCTTTGAACTCTTGATCCCCTACTTCAGCCTCCTGAGCTGCTAGGATTATAGTCATGCGCCACTGTGCTCGGCTTTTGAAATTATTTTCATAGCTGAACCCTTCTTTTCCCACACAGGTGCTTTCTTCCATTTCTTCCCCCAAGAGGGACCAGCACAGCTTAGTAATTAATACTGTGTGATCCACTGCGGGCTTTACCATTCACCAGCCATGTGACTGGTGTGAGTTACTTAATATCTTTGGTCTTTAATTTCCTCATCTGTAAAATGAGTTTAATAAATAGTGCCTATCTTATAAGTTTGTTATTATGATTAAGTGACTTAAAACCCATAAAACACTTGGGATAGTGTCTGATCCAAGAAGTTTTAGCTATTATGATTCCATTAAAAGAATTTTTCCTTGTCGGCTGGATGCAGTGGCCTCATGCCTGTAATCCTAGCAGCTTGGGAGGCTGAGGCAGGAGGATCGCAAGTTCAAAGAAAGACTCAGCAACAGCGAGGCACTCAGCAACTCAGTGAGACCCTGTCTCTAAACAAAATACAAATCAGGGCTGGGGATGTGGCTCAGTGGTTGAGTGCCCCTGGGTTCAATCTCCAGAACCTTCCTCCTCCACCCCGCTAAATTCTTTTTCCTTGTAATCTCTAGCATTAGACAAAAGTAGCCATTGATTGTCTTTGATGCTTTGCTCCCAGCACAGGGACTGCCCACGTGGAAGTCTCAATGCATCTGTGCTGAAGGAACAGTGTTTTAGTGAGCTTTTTCACTGCTGAAACAAAAAGACCCAACCAGCACAATTGTAGAGGAGAAAAGGTTTATTCAGAGGCTCAGGGTTTCAGAGCTGTCCATCCACAGACAGCACGCTCCATTCCTTAGGGCTTGAGGTGAGACTGAACACCATGTTGGAGTGTGTGGCAGAGGGAAGAAGCTCACATGGTGATCAGAAAGCAAAAAGAGACTCCAATCTCCAGATATAAAATATGTACCCCATAGCTACGCCCCCAATGAGCCACTTCCTCCAGCCACACCCCACCTGCCTCCAACTAGTTACCACTCAGTTAATCCCACCAGGGATTAATTCACTGATTAGCCTAAGGCTACAACCCAATCATTTCTCCTCTGAACCTTCTTGCATTGTCTCACATGTGAACTTTTGTGGGGACACCAGGTCTAAACCATACAGACTGAATAAATGAGAGCCAGTGGTTTAGGAGACACAAGTTTCAAAGTGTGGTTGGACTTTAATGCACTGAAGATTTTGAGAAACTGATGTGACTCCATTTTTAAAAATGAATAAATAACAGCAGCTTCTACCTCAAGGCCTGTCCTAAGGAAGGGGGAGTGACCCTTATCCTTGGAAAAACTCACAGAGCACTCCTAAGTACATATCCACCTTGCTGCGTTGTTTGTCTGTAAATAACAGGAGAGGTCTGTGGTGCCAGGTGTCCCTGACTCAGGCTAGGTGAAGACCCATAGCAACGCCCCTAGTAACCTCCAATCATCATGAGACAGGGAAAATACCTGGAATGCCAGATGACCCCCGAGTGGTTTATGGTGGTTGATAGCATGTTGGGAAACCATGTAGTTCAGCACATACACCCCTCGTGGCCTAAACCAATCAGTTCAAACGAATCCCCCTCTTGTAACCAATCACCCCTACCCAACTTGTTCCCGCCATTGAATGTGTTAATCAATGTTAAGAGTTGTTGTTTGATTTTCCCGTCGTGTGGAATGATTTGCTGTGTGATGTTGCGGCACATAGAGTATCCCCCCAAAACCTATAGAATCTCACTGAACAAAGGACAGGGACTCACCCCTGGGACCCCTGCTTTGGGAACAGTTGTGAGTCCAGGCTCGAGCTTGCAGTAAAGACTCTTGAGTGCTTGCATTGGATTCAGCTCCTGGAGGTCTACTGGGGTCCCATGAATCTGGCGTAACAATTTGCAATGTGGTGTGCATCAGGTACCTTTTGGTTTCTTTAGTTCAAGTGGCCCATTATGAAGGCAGAATAGCCCCTGGCTCCTTTCCACTCTTCTTATTTCCCATGTCTCCCTGTGACAAGGCTCTCTGTGCTTCTCCCTATCCTCTGCCACTCTCATGCTCATATCACACACAACCTTTTTTTTTTTCAAGTTTCTTTTTTTTTTCTTTTTTTAATTTTTATTGGTTGTTCACAACATTACAAAGCTCTTGACATATCATATTTCATACATTAGATTGAAGTGGGTTATGAACTCCCAATTTTACCCCAAATGCAGATTGCAGAATCACCTTGGTTACACATCCACAATTTTACATAATGCCCAATTAGTAATTGTTGTATTCTGCTACCTTTCCTATCCTCTACTATCCCCCCTCCCCTCCCCTCCCATCTTCTCTCTCTACCCCATCTACTGTAATTCATTTCTCTCCTTGTTTATTTTCCCATTCCCCTCACAACCTCTTATATGTAATTTTGTATAGCAATGAGGGTCTCCCTTCATTTCCATGCAATTTCCCTTTTCTCTCCCTTTCCCTCCCATCTCATGTCTCTGTTTAATGTTAATCTTTTCTTCCTGCTCTTCCTCCCTCTCTGTTCATAGTTGCTCTCATTATATCAAAGACGACATTTGGTATTTGTTTTTTAGGGATTGACTAGCTTCACTAAGCATAATCTGCTCTAGTGCCATCCATTTCCCTGCAAATTCTATGATTTTGTCATTTTTTACTGCTGCATAGTACTCCATTGTGTATAGATGCCACATTTTTTTTATCCATTCATCTATTGAAGGGCATCTGGGTTGGTTCCACAGTCTAGCTATTGTGAATTGTGCTGCTATGAACATCGATGTGGCAGCATCCCTGTAGCATGCTTTTTAAGGTCTTCAGGGAATAGTCCGAGAAGGGCAATAGCAGGGTCAAATGGTGGTTCCATTCCCAGCTTTCCCAGGAATCTCCAAACTGCTTTCCAAATTGGCCGCACCAATTTGCAGTTCCACCAGCAATGTACAAGAGTACCCTTTTCTCCACATCCTCGCCAGCACTTGTTGTTGTTTGACTTCATAGTGGCTGCCAATCTTACTGGAGTGAGATGGTATCTTAGGGTGGTTTTGATTTGCATTTCTCTGACTGCTAGAGATGGTGAGCATTTTTTCATGTACTTGTTGATTGATTGTATATCCTCCTCTGAGAAGTGTCTGTTCAGGTCCTTGGCCCATTTGTTGATTAGGTTATTTGTTATCTTATTGTCTAATTTTTTGAGTTCTTTGTATACTCTGGATATTAGGGCTCTATCTGAAGTGTGAGGAGTAAAAATTTGTTCCCAGGATGTAGGCTCCCTATTTACCTCTCTTATTGTTTCTCTTGCTGAGAAAAAACTTTTTAGTTTAAGTAAGTCCCATTTGTTGATTCTTGTTGTTAACTCTTGTGCTATGGGTGTCCTATTAAGGAATTTGGAGCCTGACCCCACAATATGTAGATCGGAGCCAACTTTTTCTTCTATCAGACGCAGAGTCTCTGATTTGATATCAAGCTCCTTGATCCATTTTGAGTTAACTTTTGTGCATGGTGAGAGAAAGGGATTCAGTTTCATTTTGTTGCATATGGATTTCCAGTTTTCCCAGCACCATTTGTTGAAGATGCTATCCTTCCTCCATTGCATGCTTTTATCCCCTTTATCAAATATAAGATAGTTGTAACTTTGTGGATTAGTCTCTGTGTCCTCTATTCTATACCATTGGTCCACCTGCCTGTTTTGGTACCAGTACCATGCTGTTTTTGTCACTCTTGCTCTGTAATATAGTTTGAAATCTGGTATCGCTATACAGCCTGATTCACACTTCCTGCTTAGAATTGCTTTTGCTATTCTGGGTCTTTTATTTTTCCATATGAATTTCATGATTGCTTTATCTATTTCTATAAGAAATGCCATTGGGATTTTGATTGGCATTGCATTAAACCTATAGAGAACTTTTGGTAATATCGCCATTTTGATAATGTTAGTTCTGCCTATCCATGAACAGGGTATATTTTTCCATCTTCTAAGATCTTCTTCTACTTCTCTCTTTAGGGTTCTGTAGTTTTCATTGTATAAGTCTTTCACCTCTTTTGTTAGGTTGATTCCCAAGTATTTTATTTTTTTGGAGGATATTGTGAATGGAGTGTTTTTCCTCATTTCCATTTCAGAAGTTTTGTCACTGATATACAGAAATGCCTTTGATTTATGTGTGTTGATTTTATATCCTGCCACTTTGCTGAATTCATTTATTAGTTCTAGTAGTTTCTTTGTAGACCCTTTTGGGTTTTCTAGGTATAGAATCATGTCATCTGCAAATAGTGATAATTTAAGTTCTTCTTTTCCTATTTTTATGCCTTTAATTTCTTTCGTCTGTCTAATTGCTCTGGCCAGTATTTCGAGAACTATATTGAATAGAAGTGGTGATAGAGGGTATCCCTGTCTTGTTCCAGATTTTAGAGGGAATGCCTTTAACTTTTGTCCATTCAGAATGATGCTAGCCTGAGGCTTAGCATAGATAGCTTTTACAATGTCAAGGTAAGTTCCTGTTATCCCTAGTTTTTCTAATGTTTTGAACATAAAGGGATGCTGTACTTTGTCGAATGCTTTCTCTGCATCTATCGAGATGATCATATGGTTCTTATCTTTAAGTCTATTGATGTGGTGAATAACATTTATTGATTTCCGTATATTGAACCAGCCTTGCATCCCAGGGATGAATCCTACTTGATCATGGTGCACAATTTTTTTGATGTGTTTTTGTATTCGATTTGCCAGAATTTTATTGAGGATTTTTGCATCTAGGTTCATTAGAGATATTGGTCTGTAGTTTTCTTTCTTTGAGGTGTCTTTGTCTGGTTTCGGAATCAGGGTGATGTTGGCCTCATAGAATGAATTTGGAAGAGCTCCCTCTTTTTCTATTTCCTGAAATAACTTGAATAGTATTGGTATTAATTCTTCTTTAAAGGTTTTGTAAAATTCCGCTGTATACCCATCCGGTCCTGGGCTTTTCTTGGTTGGTAGTCTTTTGATGGCTTCTTCAATTTCATCCATTGATATTGGTCTGTTCAAATTGTGTGTATCCTCCTGACTCAGTCTGGGCAAATCATAAGACTTAAGAAATTTATCGATGTCTTCACTATCTTCTATTTTATTGGAATATAGGTTTTCAAAATAATTTCTAATTGTCTTCTGTATTTCCGTAGCATCTGTTGTGATATTGCCTTTTTCATCCCGTATGTTAGTAATTTGAGTTCTCTGTCTTCTTCTCTTCGTTAGCATGGCTAAAGGCTGTCTATCTTATTTATTTTTTCGAAGAACCAACTTTTAGTTTTGTTAATTTTGTCAATAATTTCTTTTGTTTCAATTTCATTGATTTCTGCTCTGATTTTAATTATTTCTTGCCTTCTGCTACATTTGCTGTTGTTTTGCTCTTCCTTTTCTAGGGCTTTGAGATGAAGTGTGAGCTCATTTATTTGTTGGTTTTTTCTTTTTTTGAGGAATGACCACCAGGCGATGAATTTTCCTCTTAAAACTGCTTTCATTGTGTCCCATAGATTCCGATATGTTGTGTCTGTAGTTTCATTTATCTCTAAGAATTTTTTGATTTCCTCCTTTATGTCTTCTGTAACCCATTGATCATTCAGTAACATATTGTTCATGTTCCATGTGACGTAGGATTTTTCCTTCCATCTTTTATCATTGATTTCCAGTTTCATTCCATTATGATCAGATAAAATGCATGGTATTATCTCCACCCCTTTATATTTACTGAGGGTTGCCCTATGGCATAATATATGGTCTATTTTTGAGAAGGATCCATGTGCTGCTGAGAAAAAAGTATATCCATTTGATGATGGTTGATATATTCTATATATGTCAGTTAAGTCTAGGTTATTGATTGTGGTATTGAGTTCTATAGTTTCTTTATTCAACTTTTGTTTGGAGGATCTGTCCATTGGTGAGAGAGGTGTGTTGAAGTCACCCATAATTATTGTGTTGTGGTCTATTTGATTCTTGAACTTGAGGAGTATTTGTTTTATGAATGCTGCAGCGCCATTATTTGGTGCATAGATATTGATAATTGTTATGTCTTGTTGGTGAATGGTTCCTTTTAACAGTATATAATGTCCTTCTTTATCCCTTTTGATTAACTTAGTCTTGAAGTCGATTTTATTCGATATGATGATGGCCATCCCTGCTTGCTTACGAGGACCGTGTGCGTGGTATATTTTTTCCCATCCTTTCACCTTCAGCCTGTGTATGTCTTTTCCAATCAGATGTGTCTCCTGGAGGCAGCATATTGTTGGATTTGTTTTTTTAATCCATGATACGAGCCTATGTCGCTTTATTGGAGAGTTTAAGACATTAACATTCAGAGTTACTATTGATATATGGTTTGTACTTCCAACCATGTTTGATTATTTATCCTTTTTAAAAAAAAATTAGTTTGTTTCTCCATGATTATCTTTCCCCTCGCCCTCTGTCTTTACCGAGGCTCTTCCCTCTGATGGTTTTGGTTATTGTTTTTCATTTCTTCCTCGTGTAGTGTTTTGCTCAAAATGCTTTGCAATGCTGGTTTTCTGGCTGCAAATTCTTTTAACTTTTGTTTATCATGAAAGATTTTTATTTCGTTGTCATACCTGAAGCTTAATTTTGCTGGATACAGAATTCTTGGTTGGCATCCATTGTCTTTCAGTGTTTGAAAAACATTGTTCATGACCTTCTTGCTTTCAGCGTCTGTGATGAAAAATCCGTTGTTAACCTAATTGGTTTACCCCTGAATGTAATCTGCCTCCTTTCTCTTGTAGCTTTTAATATTTTCTCTTTGTTCTGTATATTGGATATCTTCATAACAATGTGTTTTGGCGTTGGTCTACTGTGATTTTGTGTGCTCGGTGTCCTGTATGCATCTTCAATTTGTATATCTGTTTCCTTTTTTATTTCTGGAAAGTTTTCAGTAATTATTTCATTCAGCAGGTTTCTCATTCCCTTGGTTTGAATCTCTGTACCTTCTTCTATCCTGATGACTCGTAAGTTTGGTTTTTTTATGTTATCCCATAACTCTTGGATGTTTTTCTTGTGATTTTTTACCAGCCTTTCTGAGTTGGCTAGACTCTTTTCAAGATGATATATTTTGTCTTCATTATCTGACGTTCTGACTTCTACTTGATCCACTCTGTTAGTGATACTCTCAATTGAGTTTTTAATTTGGTTTATCGTTTCCTTCATTTATAGAATTACTGTTTGATTATTTTTTATAATCTCTATCTCCTGATAAAGATGCTTAACTTCTTCTTTTATCTGTTTATGTAACTCATTCTCAATGTGTTCTTTCGCTGCTTGAATTTGCTATCTCGTATCCTCTTTAAGGTTCCATTCCATCTGTCTAAGGTGCTCCATGAGTTCTTTATATGACCATTTTTCTGATGACTCTAGGTCCTCCTGAATATTTAGGCTGTCCTGCATTGTTTGTACTCCTTTTCTTCCTTGCTTTTTGAAGCTGCTCATGTTACTTCTTGTTCTGTTTGACTGCTGAGTTACTGTTTACTCCTATAAATATATTTGATGCTGTAGCCGCAGGATTCAATGAAGTTATCTCCTCCGCCACAGTCTGATGACTCACACACAACCTTGATCACATTATTTCCCTCGATCAGAAAGTCCTCTGACTTCCTCTCGCTGTCCAAATTCCACCATCTTGCAAGACCCAGACCAAACCCAGCTACCCTTATGAGCCTTCCTAGCCCAAATATGGCTCCTTCTTTTTCTGAATTTCTTTCATGCTGTGCCCCTTGGGCCCTCTTTAACTTCAGCCTCGGCTTCGGAGACCCGTTTTCTGCAAGTTTCAATTCAAACCAACAGTATCCCACTACAAATGCAGGTCTTGTGTCACTTCTTTTCTTCCCCAGGAAGCACAGTCTTGAGGTTCAGAGGAGCTTAAGTCACATTGAGATCCTATTTCCCATCTGCTAGCATGGCTATAATAAAAAAAATGAGGTAATAACAAGTGCTGGTGAGAATGTGGAGAAATTGGAGTCTTTAAACACTATTGGTGGGAACGTGAAAAAGTGAAGCAGCTTTGGAAAATAGGCTGGTATTTCCTTGAAAGGCCAAAGAGAGCTGTCCTTTGGCACAGAAACTCCACTTGAGGTATCTACCCAAGAGAAATGAAAACTTGTGTCCACACAGAAATTTGTATGTGAATGTTCATAGCAGCATTGTGCATAATATCCCCAAAGTGGAAATGACTCAATAGCCCTATTTTTAGAGTCCATTGTTTCAGTCCTCTTCCCATAGCCACTTTCAAGCTACCAGTTTGAAGCTGGGGAGAGATGTGTGGTAGCACACCATTATTCAGCACTTCTACTTGCAGATACGCTAGGTATAAGTAACTTCCATTTTGCATAGTTAGCAATACCAGTTATCCCATTTCTTGGTATGTACTCAAAGGACTTAAAATCAGTATACTACGAGACATAACTACATCAATGTTTATTGCAGCTCAATTCACAAGAACTAAGCTATGGACCGATCTAGGTGCCAGTCAACAAATGGAATAGATTTTTAAAAATGTGGTGTATATACGCAATAGAATATTACTCAGCCTTAAAGAAGATCGAAAATATGGCATTTGCTGGTAAGTGGATGGAACTGAAGACTATCCTGCTAAGTGAAATAAGCCATTCCCTGCCCCCTCCCCCCCCAAAAAAAAACCACCAAAGGCTGAATGTTCTCTTTGCTATGCAGATGCTAACATAAAATAAAGGTTGTGTGAGTGAAGAACAGAAGTTCATTGGATTAGACAAAAGGGAATGAATGAAGAGGGGGATGGGAATAGGAAGGACAGTAGAATGAATTATACATAACTTTCCTATGTTCATATATGAATGTACCACCAGTGAAACTCCACATTCTGTACAACCACAAGAACTGGATCCTAATTAGAATAAATTATACTGCGTGTATGTGTAATATGTCAAAATACACTCTGCTGTCATGTACATCTAAAAAGAACAAATTAAAAAAATAAGGTGCAGAAAACTATCTAGGAACTGTAGGTGTGATTATTAACTGCCTGTGTTCTAATATAATTTATTTAATAGCAAGCTTTATAATTTAATTTTTAAGTATTGTTACGTCTAACAGCTGGGCTTACAAAATCCTTGGAAATTTAACATTCAGTCACAGACCAGTATGAATCAGCATATCTCTGACTTGGAAAGGAAATATTAAAAGACTTTACTAATGAATTTACCTTCAGAATTTGTCTCAGAAAGCAGGAGGTAATCACTTTTGGAGGTTGGATTACTCCCTGATGCTAAAGACCTGAAGTGAAAATACTTATCTACAGTGAGGAAGGAAGGTTCTTGGACGTAGCACTGCCCATTGGAACTTACTATCATGACACTGTCCAGTAAAGTAGCCATTAGCCACATGCTGGCTCCTCAACATTTGAAATGTGACTAGTGTGACTAAGAAAATGAATTTACATTTTTAAATTAACTTAAATGTATCCAAATGCAAATTTAAGTGACTTCATATCATTAGTGGCTACCATATTGAAGAGCACAGTTTATACGTTGACAAATACTTTTAAAAAAAAAATACTTTTAGTTGTAGATGGCACCTTTATCTTATTTCATTTATTTATATTTAAGTGGTGTTAAGGACGGAACCCAGTGCCTCACACATGCTAGGCAAGTGCTCTACCACTGAGCCACAACCCCAGCCCCCACCAAATACTTTTTAGTCGTTCTTTATTATGAAATGGCATATTAGCTCCTTAGCTTCTACCACCAGATTCTGGCTCTCTTTGCCTATCCATTTATATCCCCTCCTACTGTCAAAGGTAGTTTCTCCATCTTGCTCCACTGGTCTTTCTTTTTTTTGCCATCCCTGACACAGTTAGCTGATTTCACATATCTGGCCTTTGGACATGACAGTTTTGCTCTAATTCCCATATATGCCACTCATGGGTTACACATGTGCCCATGGGTTGTCTCTCTTTGATTCCAAGGGTGGCCTGTTGGGGCCTGATGTGGCTGGTGCTCTCCAGGGAGTCACCTAAAGATGCAAATGGATTTGTTTGGGACCCTTCAGAGGGTGAGGGTAGCAGTCTACCAGACTGCCCTGCTGGTGCCTGGGCGGAGAGTCCCAATGACACGGGCACTGTGCGGTTCTACCACAGCACACTATGTGGGCTAACTAGGCTCCCCACCATCCGAACTTCAACCTTAAGCCAGCGACAGAGCAGGTCAGTGACTGTTGAAGACAAGCAGCCCGAGTGTGTTCAGTTGATGTCCCAGATCCCCAGGAAATAAGCACAAGCCCAGGTCAGGACAGTCAGGAGCAGATGTGTTCATTTCAGCCAGGGGCTCCTGGTGGGGCAACTCTAGGGGGAATCCCAAACCTTCTGCTTCACTTTTATTTGTGATTTGTGCCTCCTGCTTTTGGATGCCCCTCAGCCAGAAGTCTCTGGTTTCTGCTCTGCTTTTGTAGGGAGGATACGCTACTTGTAGTCAGCCTTCTGGGTCAACCTGCTTCATTCACAGATTCAAGCAGCCACAGATTGAAAATATTCAGGGGAAAAAATGTGTTGAATATGGATAGACTTTCTTCCCCCTTGTCCTTATTCCCTAATCAATATAGGATAAATATAGGATAACAACTTTTTACACAGCATGTGTGTTATATTAGATATTAAAAGTAATCTAGGTATGATTAAAGTATCCAGAGGATGTGTGTAGGTAATGTGTGAATACCATGTCATTTTATATAAGGGATTTGAGCATCTGCACATTTTGACATCCCTGGTGAGGTCCTGGAATTGTCCTCCAAAGATCCTGAGGGATGGCTGTATGTGCTTTCACACGTGGCCTTAGTGTGGTTCTTGTGTTCTGTATATTCATATCTTTCTTTCCCAGTGAAGTGTTCCATTTTAATCTTTTTTAAAAAATATGTATTTATTTATTGGTATGAGGGATTGAACCCAGAGCTATATCCCCAGCCCTTTTTATTTTTAATTTTGAGAGAAGATCTTGCTAAGGTGCTTAGTGCTCTGTTAAGTTGCTGAGGCTGACTTTGAACTTGCAGTTCTCCTGTCTCAGCCTTTCAAATCACTGGGATTACAGGTATGCAAGCCATAGTGGGACATTTTTAAAGTGTAATCTATAAACTTGACACCTTTGGATAATTCAGTACTTTAAAAACTTGCAATAAGAATTATAAGATCCATGTCTGGCATGTGTGAGGCCCTTGGGTTCAATCCCTAGTATCTTAAAAAAAAAAAAAAAAGTTACGAAATCCAAAACTAAGACATCTCAAATTAAGCAGTGAATCCCCCCCCCTGCCCCCGCACCCCCGCCGGGCACCTTACAGTAAGGAAGGATATCTGTCTGTCTGTCTATCTGATGATCAGGCATTTTTGCTTTTCTTCTCTGCCCTTAGTGCTTATGTGATTTTTCACTGACTCTGCCAGGGGCGCTTTCTTGCCTTGGGGAGGATTAAGATTATTACACAGAAATGCACAAAGGAAGAATCAATGTTATATGTTTGATATCCAAAATAGGATGTTTGAGTCCACAAGTAAGATGGTGGAAAGCCAGACTTTGAAATAGCGGAAGTGTTTTCAAAGTTTCTTAAGCTCCTTTAGTACATCAAAATCAAGAGACTTTTCTATAAGCCAAGTCTGTGATGTTCACGGGTGGTAGGAAAAGCTGGTGCCTCTCAGTCCAGAGGCTGTGGAATGAAGAGAGGTAGGGGGAGCGGAAGCCCTGAGTCCCCACTTCCCTCCTTGGTCCAGCATCCTGGGATATGGGGCTTATTTTAAGCAGCAAGAGAGGGAAGCTGAGTGCTGCGGAGGTTTATACTTTGTTTCCTATTTTGAGGTCTGATTCAGTCCTTTTGGGCTACTGTAGCAAAATAAAATATAGGTGGCTTAGATGACAGAAATTAATTTTTTTTTACAGAGCTGGAGACCAAGAAGTCCAAGACAAGATGCTGTGGATTCCTCAACAGTTCACACGTTGCCATCTTGTCTCTGTGTCCTCACATAGCAGTAGGGACAAAGGAAGCTCACTGGGTTCTCTTTTATAAAAGCACTAATCCACCAAGCACAGTGACATGCAACTGTGATCCCAGTGTTTTGAGAGACGGAGGCAGGAGAATTGCAAGTTCCAGACCAATCCCAACAGTTTAGTGAGATCCTCAGCAACTTAGAAAGACTCAAAAAATAAAAAGGAGGAGGGTGTGGCTCAGTGGTAGTGCACTTCTGGGTTCAATCGGTAGAACATCATCATCATCATCATCATCATATTAATAATGGTGCTAATCCCCTTTGTGAGTGCTCTACCTTCATGAACTAATTACCCTCCAAGGCTCTACCTCCAAATATCAACATATTGATACTAGATTTAACATGAATGTGTGTGAGTGTGTGTGTTTCCAAATAAGATTACATTGACAGATTCAAGTTGGAATTTTGGTGGGAGGCACTGGCCAACCTATTGCACAGGTGGAGGAAATATTCAATGCATATTCAATGAATGTTACTTGAAAGAGACTGACTTAAATGAAATGGCCTATTTAACCTGATGAGGCTGAGATACCATGAATTGGCTAGTTTAAATAGCCTTCCCCCATCCTGGCCATAGCTAACAAGAGGTTTATTAAACTGTTATAGAAAATGAACATGTTA
The DNA here is from genome assembly GCF_045843805.1 of Urocitellus parryii. NCBI lineage: Eukaryota > Metazoa > Chordata > Mammalia > Rodentia > Sciuridae > Urocitellus > Urocitellus parryii. Next base: position 63,081,052 of record NC_135539.1, on the reverse strand, counting down.
TATTTTTGTATTTGTATCTGGGTAGGTTAAAATTGCCCCATCAATATAGATCTGGCTAGCTACTTCTCCAGAAGTAGCTATTTCCTCCAGAAGGAAATAAAAGAAGCAGATACTACCAAATCAGTTCAATTGAGGTAAAATATCACAGGTAGAAACTGTATACTTGGAGTATAGGATGGGGCAGGAAGAGGAAAAATGTACAGAAAACATCAGTTTATGTGTTCTTAACTTTGAGTTTCTTCTCAACCGAGAAGGGAAAGATAAAAAGGCCTTTTATTACTTAGTAAAAAGAAGCATACCATGTTGCCCAAAGATTTTTCAAACATATCTTAAAGAGACTGCATATGAGAGTACTTTTTCAAAATGGGCGTTTATAGGGGGAACAGAGACCATCGTGAAATGTGATTTCTTTGATGGGAATTCTGCAGGAAATCCTAGGATTTTTTTTTCATGTGGCATTTCCTATATAGAAATGTAAACTAAAGGAATACAAAATAGTGCAGCTACTGTAGAGAAATAGTATGATGGTCTTTCAAAAAATTAAATATAGGAGTACTATATGAATCAGGAATTCTACTTCTGGGTGTATACCCCAAATAATTGAAAGCATGCCCATGTTCATAACAGCGTTATTCACAATAGCCAAAAAGTTGAGGCAACCCAAGTGTCTATCGATGGATGAGTGGATAAACATAGTATGTTATATATTTATACAATGGAATATTATTTGACATTAAGAAGGAGTGAATTTTTAAAAATTTTGTATTTATTTTAATTGACAAATAAAAATCATATTTAATTATCATGTACAACATGTTGTTTTGCAATGTATACATTTTTGAATGGCTAAATTGAGATAATTAAACTATGTACTGTATTTATTAATTTTAATGACAAAAATACTTTAAATTTATTCTTAGTATTTTTCAATAAGAGATTGATATTAACTATATTTATCTTGTTGTGACTATAGTTACAACAGATCCCCAGAACTTATACTAAGTGAAATTTTGTGCCCTTTGACCAACATCTCCCCCTGACACACCCCCGACCCTGGTAACCCTTCTACTTTGACTTCTGTGAGTTAGACTTTTTCAGATTCCATATATGAGTCAGATCATGTAGTATTTGTCTTATTTCTGCGCCTGGCTTATTTTACTTAGCAAAATATTCTCTAGGTTCATACATGTTATAACAAATGATAGAATTTCTTTCATTTTTAAATCATTTAAAATTCCACAATGTACAGGAATCACAACTTCTTTGTTCATTCATTTACTGATAGAACCTTAAATTGATTTGCTATCTTAGCTATTGTGAAAAGTCTGCAGTGAACAAAGGAGTTCAGGTAACTCTATAAATATATCAATTTCTTTTCCTTGTAGATATATAGCCAGTTGTGGGATTGTTAGATCACATGGGAGTTCTATTTTAATATTTGGAGGAGCCTCCATGCTGTTTTGTTTTATTTTTTGTTAATATTTATTTTTTAGTTGTAGGCGGACACAGTACCTTTATTTTATTTTTATGTAGTGCTGAGGATCAAACCCAGTGCCTCACACATGCTAGGCCAGCGCTCTACCTCTGAGCCACAATCCCAGCCCCTCCATGCTGTTTTCCATAAGGGCTGCACAATTTACATTTCCAACAAGTATGTACAAGGGTTCCCTTTAATCTATATCCTCTCCAACAGTTGTTGTCTTTTGTATTTTTGATTCTAGTTATACTAACAGGTGTGAGGTGATAGCTCCTTAAGGGTTTAGTTTGCATTTCTCTGATGGTGAATGATTTTGAGTGATTTTCATACACCTGTTGGCCTTTGGCAAAGCTTCTTTTATGAAATGTCCATTCAAATGAGAAGGAAAAAAAATTCAGCCATATGGGTGAACCTTGGGGACATAAGCAAAAACATGCAATACTTATCTTTTTGTGTCTGCCATATTTATTCCATTTACATGAGGCACCTAGAATATTTAAATTCATAGAGACAGAAAGTAGAATAGTGGTTATCTGTAGGTGGGGGAAGGGGAACAACCAGGAATTATTATTATTTTTTTAGGGGATACAGAATTATAGTATGGGATGATGCTGACAAGCCAACTTTCTGAGAATAATGGGCAGAAAAATAGAAAACAGCCTTGTGTCTGGTAGTGTCAGTGAGTTCCAAAATCAATCCAGGAATAATGCTATGCCCATAGCTCCTGTTTTCTGTTTTTTTTTTTTTTTTTTTTTTTTTTCCTGGTTAAGATGGTTCTGTTACCAGAAGAACAACCCTCAATGGAGAGCTTATTTCAAGATTAGGAAATATTAGTAAGTTCAAGGATAAATAACTATTTCCTTGTTATCAATCCTTAATTTAATAGAAAACATTTAAGTTAAACTTACATTATCTGTTTAGTATATTCAAAATAGAATAACATATACACTAGTTCAACACATGTCTAGTCTAAATTGATTAGCTCTCTGACATTTTAGAAGCATGGGATAACTCTGCTGCTTCTCACTTTTAAGCTTTCTCCTCTCATGGGTTTAATATACTCTCTTTCCCAGGTGTTTTCTTTCACGATGCAGTCCCTTAGAAATGCTCATTTATTCAGTTTTTCTAAACAGAGTTGCAGATTTTCCTCCTTGGAAGGAGGCAGGTGAGGAACCTCCTTTCATGACTAGATTTAAACTAAGTGACTCTCCCCTAAGCCTCCACTCCCAGCAAGAGGGGCACTGAGTTGGCCCCTTTCAGTGCTCATTTGCTCATTGACTTCACAATGGCCATGAAAGGCTAATTGTACATTGATGGTCACCAACAAAAGACCATGTTCTGTGTTTGATATTCTCCTTTCTGGAGGATTATTCCTTACCATTAACTTTATAGTGAGAATTTTCCTTAATAAATGAATAACTTTTTATGGTATTAATGAAGCTATTCAGGTTCTAGTACTATGTTAGTGAGGTAGTACATCATGGCGGTAAGACCTTACAGAACAAAGCTGCTCACCTCATGGTGGCCAAGAAGCAAAAAAGAGGGAGGGAGGAAGGGGACCAGGACATGTATGCCCTTCCAGGGTGTGCCCCCAGTGACATTCTTCTTCCAAAGAGGCCCCAGCACCTAGAGTTTCCATCATCTCTCAATAATGCCATCCAATTAATCCATCAGTGGACTAACCCACTAATGAGGTCAGATCCTTCATGCCAATTACTTTCCAAGAGCCCTACCTCTGAACTTGGCTGCGCTGAGGGACAAGACTTCAACATATGTGACTTTGGGGGACATTTCAGATTCCAGTCATAACAGGTACTCTGGAAATAGGTTTTTCTAAATTAAAAACTAAACTTTGAACAAAGTGGAAGAGTCTCTCTCTCTTTTTCCTCCTCTTCAGATTGGCTTCATGGCTCAGTCAGGGCTTTGGGAGAATGGTGAGAGGTGGGCACTGTACAGTCTCACATACTCTTCTCCAGTCAAGTGGAGATAGCTCAGGCCAAGCAGGAAGGGCACCTGATCCATGGAAGTCTCTGTTCAATCAGACCAGTGATTCTCAAAAAGTAGTTCTGCACTAGTGCATGCTTGTAATCCCAGCAGCTCTGGAGGCTGAGGCAAGAGAATCACGAGTCAAAGCCAGCCTCAGCAATTTAGCGAGGCCCTAAGCAACTCAAGGAGACCCTGTTTCTACATAAAATACAAAATAGGGCTGAGGATGTGGCTCAGGGGTTGAGTGCCCCTAGGTTCGATCCCCAGTACCAAAAAAAAAAAAAAAAAAGTAGTTCTGTTTGAGCAGCATACTTGAGAGTTGATTGGAAAAGTGAATTCTCTGATCCCACCACAACCTATTGAATTGAAGTATCTGGGGGTGGGGCCCAGTGTTACTGTTTTAATAAACTCTATAGGTGACTCTTACGCACACGGAAGTTTGTGAACCACTGGTTTAAAGGTATCCAGAGACTACAGTATGAGATTGGCCCCTTGGAAAATTGTAGCCTGGGTGTTGACATTATCTGCACCAGAAAAGCAGTTGTTGGGAACATAGTCCTAAAGGCAACAGTCTTCAATTTTACTGAGACCTACCACTTAACAGCGTGTGAATTTAGGAAAGGTATTTATTCTCTCTAAGCCTCAATTTTTTAAAATCTTTTTTTATCGTTAAAGTAGGTAGAGTGGATACAAAATTTTAGACCACAGTTCAGGCATGCCAAAAATTAACAACTTCCTTCTTCTTTTTCTTTTTGCAAACTTATCTTTATTGTTATACTTAAACCACGTACTATAAGGTGGGGAAAATCCATAACCTTAGTCAATAAAGACTAATAATTATTCAAGAAAGGAAATGTAATCATAGTATACTACCTGGCCATGAAGCAAAATAGCATTTCACAAACAAAAGAATGTATTGATTTAACTAATTATTATTTAAATAATTCTATCACATGCTTTCTATTTATACTTCATACATATATTGGGTGGTTGGGAATGGGAAATCAATAGACAATGTTAAATGTTACTTATTATTATTTTTAAAAATTTCTTTTCTTTTGTGGTGCTGGGGATCAAACCCAAGGTCTTGTGCATATTAGACAAAATGCTCAACCACTGAGCTAGAGCCCCAGCCCCCAAATAGTAGATACTGACAGATCAATAAATTACAGTGTAAGTATATAATTGAGATTAAGAAAACAGGCAGCAGGTGTGTGGTGGCACACACCTGTAATCCCAGTCATGTGGGAGGCTGAAGCAGGAGGATTGCAGGTTGGAGGCTAGCCTCAGCAATTTAGCAGGACTCTCAGGAACTTAGTGAGACACTGTCTCAAAAAATAAAAAAGGGGGGATGTGGCTAAGTGGTAAAACCCCTTAGCTTCAATTCCCAGTACCAATAAATAAATTAAAATAAGATAAATAAGCATGAAAGCAAGGCTAAGGAGTTGAAATTTGTGACTTTCAAGATTTGGGTTGGGTCTGATCGTGGGTCCCACATCTGTAACCCCAGCAGCTTTGGAAGCTCAAGATAAAACCATAAAAATGTCTCAAGATAAAACAATAAAAATAACTGGGGATGTAGCTAAACAAAAACCAAACAAATAACAACAAAACAAGATAAAAAAAGACTTGGGCTGGAGAAGGTTTGAAAGGAATATGATCGTGATTTACTGATTTTTATTATAATTCTCTCAGTTAAAACTTAAAAAGCAAATCACAGCTTTCTTTTTGCTGCATCTACAGTAAAAATGAAGATTATTCTCAGCAGACTATGGTGGACATTACAGAAAATGTCCACGTTACTCTGGAGGGATGCACAGTTATCCTGAAAGGACCCCAGAAGATGCCTACGGGGGGACTCCAATCACGTGAGTGTAGAACTTGGTCTCCTTAGAAGGAAGAGGTTCCCTGTTGACTAATGGTGGGGAAATAGAACGCTGTCTGAATTGTACAGAACACGACGGAGTTACATGGGCCTTCAGGTTTCTCTTTACACATTTCTCCAGAACTGTCACTGCTGGTCTCCCCATCAGTGACATTTCTGGAGAATGGGTTTCTTGTTGACATCCAGAAATTCTTGGGTGAAAAACAAATCCCCATGAGTTGGATGAGGCCCAGTGTTGCTTGTTCAGTATCTCAAGACCAGAAAGATGAGTCAGTCCTTGAAGGAAATGACACTGAACTTATTTTGACTTCAGCAGCTTCTATTCAACAAACCTCAACAGTCAAACACAAACAAACAAACAAAAAACAAAAACAAACCCAAAAACACAATTGTCGGGGGGGATAGAATCTGTATCTCTGATAAAGGAACAATTCAGCAGGTGGATGAATAAGACCTAGGGGTTGTTCAGGTACAGAAACAAGGTCCCCAGTTAAGACCAATTTGTGATATTTTAATGATGCAATAAAAGATCTCTATGGATTGGGGGGGGGGATAAAATATTGATAAAACCATAAAACCACCTTTTCTTCTCAAATCCTTTTTTTTTTCTTTTTTGAGTTCTGACAGTGTATTTGGACCCAAGAGTAGACTTTTCTTTCTCTACATTAAATCACTGAGGGGATTTAATGTAGTGTCTATGCATTGCTGCTGGACCCGGGGCAGGATGGGAACAGAAACACAGGGTGAATTTGCAAATGTTCTACCCCTTAGGGATAAAACAATGACACCTACCTGAAATGGTTACAGTGCATGGGTTTTTAAAATTTTCAAAATTTTTTTGGTACTGGGGATTGAACTCAGGGGCACTTAACAACTGAGCAATATCCCTAGCCCTTTTTGAAACATTAATTTATTTAAAGACAGGGTCTTACCAAATTGCTTAGGGCCTTGCTAATTTGCCAAAGCTAGTTTTGAACTTGTGATCTTCCTGATGCAGCCTCCCCAGCCACTGAGATTAGAGGCATGTGCCATTGAGTCCAGCACAATCACTTTTCTCATTAGGCACCCTGATCATTCATTCCATCAGGTGTGCGTGGTTGAAAAAGCAAAGAGTCAACAGACTAGGACCCTTCTAAGATAAGAAAAACTCTTTAAAACCCTGCCACCCAAAGGAGCCTGCTCAGGTAAGGATATGCTCAGGATTCATTGTTGCTTTTTATTTATTTTTTAATCTGTTCTTCCCTCTTTGATCCTGTGCTGTTAACATTTCATTTGCCTCTGCAAACCTGTGACTTGGTAGACAGTGTCCCTACATACAGGTGGTTGGGTAAGCTAGCTCTTTCTCCAGTTCTGGCTTGAAAACAATCCATTCTTTTAGCCATTTAATGTCTTGAAATGCTCCCAGTACTTCGAAACTATAAACCTTCTATAGGATTTATTAGTACATGTCCTCTTTCCTCTACTTGCCCAAGTAAGTTGTGCATCCCTCAACCAGTACCCTGGGACACTTAGAGAAGATACACGTCAAGTCAAGGACCCAGATGTACTGAGAGCTGGAATCCCAGGGTTGTAAAGAACTGGCTCATTTCACAATTTCATAGGTTTTGCACCTTTTAATTCATCTTTAAAGCTGGATAGTGTTGTTACCACCTTGCTGGCCACACCGAGCTCAATGCCCCTGTGGCTTGGTTTTTCTGTAGGAAGAGGAACCTCCTCACTTGGGATCTTGCCCTCCAGATATGGAAATAAGTCTTGTAGGTCATTCCCTCTCCCCCACCTCTAGCAAATGACTTCTTGTGAACATAACAATGAAGCATAAGCCACAGAGTAGTGTGTATGCAAAACATACACAGTATGAAATAAAAATTTATGGCAGACTATTATTTTGGACTGAGCTTCTGCATTGGCCCAACAGACCAACCCAAATGGACTCATGCATGCTGAAGTCCCATGTCACCAAACTGAATCTGAGCAGTTAATCAGGAGCATGTGTTAATCCTTACCTAAAGGTAACCAGATGTCTACCAGCCAATTACTTCTCTGTTATTGTTTCCCTGTTCCCACCTCACCAAGATAGTGACTTTGAAACATCCAATCCACTTTATGTTCTCTTTTTTTTTTGCTTTCTTTAGTCCTTATTTATTGATAAAGCCAAACTCCTCTGCTGGGATCTTTCAGAGTTTTCATTTTATAAAATAAGTTGCTCCTCTATTCTAGAATTGCCACTCAAACCAATTTAGATTTGTGAACTAAATTTGTCGTAGTGTTGTCTTTTGATAACACTGAGAACACTGCCTACCCCCTCTCCCGCCCCCAGCAGGAAGATAGAAATTTCAGCCATGATTTTGTTAGTGCTACTTTTTTTTTTTTAAATTGATTATATATATATTTTAAATACACAACAGTGGAATGCATTACAATACACATATAGAGTACAATTTTTCATATCTTTGTCTATAGAGTATGTTCATGCCAATTCATGCCTTTATACATGTACTTTTTTTTTTGCATTACAATTCTTATTACACATATATACAACAATTTTTCCTATTTCTTTGACAGCATGGCCAAACATCCCATCCTGCAGGGGGCTCCTTGTGGGAGAGAAGTTTCCAAAACTGCAGGAAGAACAGCCTTTGGTAACAAACCCAACCAACCCCACCTCCTTCTGCCCCAGGAATGCAACTTGGGCCCTGAGCAAGCTCACTCCCCTGGCAGCCTGGTGGCCTGGCTCAGGCTGGCTCAGCCTTTTGCTTCTCTTGATACTTTTTTTTTTCTTTTGCTGACACTAGAGTTTTCTAGCTTGTGAACTGTGTGAGGGAGGAGCTCATTCCATGTTGGAGATACTAACCTAAAATTGGGACATACGCTTGACTGCCTGCCAAGGAATAAACACACGAATGGATAAAGAAACATATTTCAATTTGGGAAGAACTCTTGTCACAAATCTGTGAAGTTGATAAAAATAAAGAAACAGAAGAAGCTGGAAATATGATAGCACCCAGTAAATGGGGCGCCCTAAAAAAATGCTCAACCTGCCAAAAATTGTAGACAGTTTGATAATTTTTTTTTCCTTCTCCCTGTTGTGTTTTTGAAAATGAATGTCCCTCCTCCTTCTTTCCCAGGAAATTGGACTCTCATCAGTGTTCTCTTCTAACTTCACAATTTTGCTTACTTCTCCTAAACCAACAAAAGCTAAGAGATGATATATTTTTTATATTCTATGATGCCATTTGTGATAAATTTTAAAACATTAAAAAACAATCCAATCAGACAGTATGACACTACTAAACGTTGTTTTTATATTTAGTACATCAAACATAATGACTTTGCTTTAAGGAAACCAAATGATTGATTTTCTTCAGAGTGTATTTATAGCTAATGAATCTTTATGTTCCTAAACTAACAAAAGGATTCCCAATGGCAAAGTGCATTGAAAAGCTAGACATGAAGGTAGAATCCAATTTATCTACCCACTTATTAGGTTCTAAGAGTTTGCAACTTTGCTGCTTTGGATTTAGAAAATGTTTCTGGTAGAATCATATCAGGCATACAGGGGTTACTAGAACTGGTCTGTTAAGTTCTGTTTAGTTCATATTTTATTGTACCAAAAGGAATATAGCTATTAACAATTGTTTGTGAAAATAGGAAAGTATGTTCTGAATTTGGACAAGGCTGGCTAAGAGCAGGTTTCCGTTAGCAATCCCAACAGAGATGGGTTGAGGTCCAAGGGGTTCTGAAAGTTGGGGTAGGGGAAGAAGGGAATTAAAGAGCCATTTCCATTTAGGGAAACATTCCAGAGATTTTGACTTAGGCTATAGGGTCTTATAGATAGGTCCTTCCACTGGGAGCCTGCCCAGTACTGGAAAATTTTCAGGTGAGAATGAGCAAATATCTGGAATGTGGGGCTGCAGAGTGGGACAGAGGGACACAGGGACAGAGTTTCAGGTGTATCTCTGTCCCTTGGTATCAGCAGCAAGTGATTCGATTTTGGAGAAAATAATTTGATCTCTTCAAATGACTATTTCTTGGCATTTTTATTTTTAATGAAGAGTAAGATTTTTATAGTAGTCCAAAGCTAATTCTACCATGCTTGTTAAGAAAAAAAGGACTGCATTCTGTCTGCCATCTCACCAGGGCAAATTGGAACAGAATTGGAACTATTATTCAGGGAAGTAGAGATTATTTGGGCAGTAGCGATAACCAACCCAGGCAATTCAAGATAGGAGACTTGGCTTATCAGAATTATTAAAGCTGTGTAATGTTATCCATGAAACAAAAGATATATTTATCCCAAGAACCATTTCTAGTGTGGTTTTAATCTATCATAGAAACAAGAATATCAGGCATGTAGTTCTGATAAAATGCTACTAAATCTACCAAGGCTTGAAAGGGAATTTAGAGTCTAACACCCTGCAGGCCTGGGTTTCTGGTGTTGTCAAGGTAACCAGAGTCTTCGTTTTTTTTTTTTTTTTTTGGTAACTTGAACCTTCCGAACCAACATCAGAGACACCTGGTACATTAGTTAGTCAGCCATCTGCCACTGAGAGAGGCAGTCTTTGGGGAGATAAATACCCCAAAAGAAAAGTACAGTTTCTCCTCTTTCCTTTCTCTCCTTTCCACCCCCACTTTTTTTTTTTTTTTTTTTTTTTTTTTTTTGTGGTGTTGGGGGTGGAATAATCCAGGGCCTCATGCTTGCTAGGCAAGTGCTCTATCACTGAGCTACATCCCCAGCCCAGCCTTCTTCATTTTAAAGAAAAAAGCTTGACTCTATCTCTAAGCTCTTAGGTAAAAAAGTACTATTTCAGACACACACCTTGACATTGGTACATGACCATCACCAGTCTGTACAATTACCCTTTTCTTTCCTTGAAATGACCGACTTTACCAAAAATAGGAATACTTTCTTGGCTTTCTGCCAACTGGTCCCGAGTCTGACATAATGCAAGGGCAGTCCACAGGATAACCTCACCTGGATCCTGGGACTCTCCTTCATTCTGTCCCCCAAGAAAATTCAGAACCACACAACAAGAATGGGTTCATTAAGTGAGCACATTTTATTAGAGCTCTCAAGCTTCAAGGGATGCTACTGCCTGGGATTTGGGGATGGAGACATCTTAATATCTATGCAGAGGGTCCAAGGCAAAAAACTCAACAACAAATAAAGGTAGAATAAAATTGACAAGTATGGTGGCACACAACTGTAATCCCAGTGGCTCCAGAATCTGAGGCAGGAAGATCTCAAGTTCAAAGCCAGCCTCAGCAACTTAGTGAGGCTCTAAGCAACTTAGTGAGACCCTACCTCAAAATAAAGTATAAAAAGGGATTGGAATGTGGCTCATCGGTTTAGCACCACTGGTACCCAAAACCCCCAAACAAAATAAAACAAAAACCCTCAAACCAAACAAACAAAAGAAAACTTTCAAAAGCCTTTCTTCTAGCTTATAGTTTCTTATTATTATCTATAGTTTCTCTGCTGTGCTCCTAACTGTAGCTTAGTATCCTTTGATCCAGCTTTTCCTGTCTTTCACCCTCAGGATGTGGTGTTTTTTCTTTTCTTTTCTTTTTTTTTTTTTTTGAGAGAGAGAGAGAGAGAATTTTTAATATATTTATATATATAAATAAATTATATATATATTAGTTTTTGGTGGATACAACATCTTTATTTTTTTTAATGTGATGCTGAGGATCGAACCCAGCACCCAGGGCATGCCAGGCGAGCGCGCTACCGCTTGAGCCACATCCCCAGCCCCCAGGATGTAGTTTTTGATAGGATTTGGACAGGAGAGGACATTATTCAAGAAGCAAGATAGAAGCAGATTCAGGGAACAGGTAAGTTCAAGGTATGTAAGTGACCAAGATCAAGTATTTGGGCTTAGATGTCAAGCCTCCAGGGTTTAAATTCTAGTTCTATGATGGGAGTTTGGAAAGGTCTGTAGTTTATTCCTCTTTCCTTTATCTGTAAAGAGGGGATAAAATGGTATCTATCTCTTTTTTTGCGGGCATACTGGGAATTGGACCCAGGATGAGGGTACTTTACCACCTCCCTAGCTCTTTTCATTTTTCATTTTTAATTTTTGAGACAAAGCCTCTCTAAGTTGTCCAGGTGGGCCTCAAAATAGTGATCCTCCTGTCTCAGCCTCCTGAGTGGCTGGGATTATGGTATGCCCCACTGTACCTGGCAAGATGGTAACTAACATATTGTGCAGTAAAGGGGACTAAATTATTTAAAATCTGTGTCACTCTTGGAGTTGTTCTCACTTGGAGATAATGCTTTCAAAGTGTTAGATAGTCTTACTGTTGTCATTCTGTCATTGGTGGAGTTTAAGAGAAGTTGCAGTGTATACTAGATCATCCAGCATTTGGAGTTCATTTTATGGACTAAACTTAGAAGATTTAAATATATATTTTATTTGCTAGGCAATGAGGGGGCTCCTAAAAAAAATGAGGCAAGAACAATAAAGCATCAGGAAGCAACAACAATGCTGTGAATTTCATGTTGTTAAGTTCTTTAGTATAGCCTTTTGTTATAGCCTCAAACTGCTAACAATGCTAATTTTTGCCTCCTGTATTGGAGACCAGGAGCTGTTGTGAGTTGACTGGATACAAAACACCTACAGGAAGAATTACTGGGTGCTCATCTTGTACAGGTGAAGAGAAAATCGATCTGGAGAGGAACAACTTCTATTTTGTCATATAAATAAAACCACAGGGGCTATGAATGTCAAAACCCGTGGCCTTGAACCCTTCTCGACCACAAGGAGCTACAAGACTGTACAATATATCATTTTAGAAAAAGTCATTTCTTTTCTAGTTTGTAATTTGTTCTGGGAGATTTGACTGATGACCCATATTTCAGGAAGCGTGAATGATCTCCAGGTTCTCCGATGAGAGAGCTGGGTCATAAATCAATACGTGTTGTGGTGGAACACTTCTGCCTTGACATAGCCCCGATCCCCAATTCTAGACGACAATAAGGTAAAAAAAAATTTTAAACAGCTAGTCATTTGTACGTATTTTATTGACACCAAATATTTTTATTGGCCATTTTCAGTTCAGAGATGCTAGTTAATTGGTGTTGAATTATTTATGCCACCTCATAGTCACATACAGGCCAACAGTTTCTGAGTTCCCCAAACATTCATTTTTCGAGGTCTTTTGACCTTTGGGAACATTGTTTTGATAGCTTCATGGCCCTTGTTTTGCAATCTCTGTAGGTCTTCTTCTTTCTCTCTGTTAAAGAGGTCTCCTCTAATTTTTAAATTTTAATAAAATACACATAAAATTTACTATCAATCTTAGCACTTTTAAGTGTACAATTCAGTGGTATTTTACAAAATAATCACCACCCTCCATCTTCAGAACTTTCTTCTCATATTGAAACTCTGTGCCCATTGAGCAATACCTCTCCATTTCCCCTCGATCCAGCCCTGGTGTGACCACTCTATGTTTCTATGTCCAACTACTCTAGTTACCTCATGCAAGTGGAATCCCAGAGAGTTTGCCTTTTGGTGACTGGTTTATTCACTTAGCATGATGTCCTCAGGGTTCATTGGTGTTGCAGTATGTGTTTGAATTTCCTTTTAAAGACCCTATTTCCTTGCATGTGTGAACTGAAGTTTGTTTATCCATTCTCCATTGATGGACATTTGGGTTCGTTCGCCTTCTGGCTACTGGGAATAGGCTGCTATAAACACAGGTGCACTGCTATGGCTTCAACTCCTTGCTTGCTTTAAATTCTTCTGAGAATACACACAGTAGACTCCCTGGAAGTAGGTGGCTTTTAGGTCTGTACTTGGCCTGGTTCTTTTGTATCTGGCTCACCAATGCTACCACATTAAAAAAATTTTTTTTTTTGGATAGTTGTAGATGGACAGTGTGCCTTTATTTTATTTGCTTATTTTTATGTGGTGCTAAGGATCAAACCCAGGGCCTCACACATGCTAGCCAAGCGCTTTGCCACTGAGCTACAGCCCCAGCCCTCTACCACCACATTTAATTGGTGGCATTTTAATACCCCTTAATCCCTCCCATGTTCTGACTTCACATCTGTCAAGCATAAGTTTACCACTGGGAAAATCAGTTTCTTGACTATTCTTTCAAGTCTCTTGTAGAACATCAACCCTGCTTTTATCCCATGTCAACTTCTAGTTTCCAAGCCAAATTTTCTGTTCTCTTTGGAAGTTGAAACTCTTCAAACTACTATCCTCCTCCTCCTTCTCCTCCTCTTTTTTCTTCTTCTGTTACTGGGGATTGATCCCAGAGATGCTATACCTCTGAGCTACATGCCCAGCCCTTTTTTATATTTGAGGCAGGGTCTCTCTAAGTTGCTGAGGCTGGCCTCCAACTTGCAATTCTCTGCCTCAGCCTCCCGAGTCATTGGGATTATGACTGGGATACTCGGTGTGCCCCCACTGGGATCCCTTGCTCTCCTAGCTTCCTCCTGTCACTCCGACCGTACTGAATCTGTCTTAAATGGCTCATCTTCTTCTTCCTGACCTCTTAAAAAAATGAGTGCTCATTCTTCAGTCCTCTTCTTTTCTTAGTCTATACCTTCTCTCTGGAAGTTCTTTTCTAGTCCCATGGCTTTAGCAACTCCCAAATGTTGGTGGATCTTAAATTTATCACTAAGATCCCCTCTTAACTCCATACCTGCACATACCACCGCCTCCTCACCATCTCATGGATGTCAAATAGCAGCTCAGACTTCATCTGTCTAAAATAGAATTACTGACTTTCTCATTTAAACCTGACTGTTCCCCAGTTTTTTTTTCTTTCTCAGCAAATGGTACCCCGTATGACCCAACTGCTCATGCCTAAAATTTAGGCACTGACATGAATTCCTGTTTCCCCCTCCCATTCCACATTCAATTCCTCAGGGAGTACTATTGGCTCCATCCTCAAAATAGACTCCAAAATATGGCCACTTTTCATTTACACTATTCCAGTTCACATGGGAATTATCTCTGGAATCATCTTTCTCCTCAACTCTTCCAACTTCCTAATTGGTCTCCTGCTTCCGCTTTTGCTCTCTCAGTCTCAGAAACACTTAGTGGTGGTTTAAAGGTGGAAGTCAGACCATGTGGCTCTCCTGCTCAGAACCCTCTGAAGGCTTCCTAGAATATTCAAAGTCAAGTCCAAGTTCTGTGTTGGGAGACATCCCTGCTCTGGCTGCTGCTTTGCTCTCTAATATTGTTTCCTATCATTCTTTCCCCCGCCTCTTTCTGCGGCCACACTGGCTGTCTTTCCCTTCCCTCTCTTGCTGGTCCATCTTGGCTCAGGACTTAAGCCGTCTTCTCCCCTCATCCAGGAGTGTTGCTACTCCAGTTCTTCATGAGCTTGCTCACGGCATCATTTCCTTAATGTTCTCTCCTCACTCTAAAATTTCTCCCTCCATCCCTCTATGTCTCCTCCACTAGAACGGAGCTCCATGAAGGTGGCTCTGCTGTCTTTCTCGTTCCTTCCTGCACCACCCACCAAGCCAAGAAGTACCAAGAATGTGTCCATCAACTTGGGTCCTTATGCCTCTCGGGATTGCAATATTGTAAATTAACTGACTTTCTTTTGGTCAATGGATCCTGCTTCCTTTGGATAGAAAACACAAATTAAAGCAAAATTTTAATAGTTTTTTAGTTTTTAATGGATTGATTAAGAAGCCAATTTGTCGAAGGTTGCTTTTGTTTCTCAACTTTAGTTAACTGTTGGTTTTCCGTTTGCAAATGATTATAAGCTTAAAATTCAAATGGGTTGGGTGCAGTGGTGAATGTCTTTAATCCCAGCAGTTTGGAAGGCTGAGGCAGGAGGATTGCAAGTTAGAGGCCAGCCTCAGCAACTTGGGGAGAGCTTGTCTCCAAATTAAAAATATAGGGGACTGGGGATATAGCTCAGTGGTAAAGTGTACCTGGGTTCAATCCCAAGTACAAAAAACAAAAAAAAAAAAAAAAAAAAAAAAAAAGAAAAGAAAAAAAAATCAAGTATAATTATTTTCCTTGAGGCAAAGGGGAATAGAGAGTTCTAACAAGTATGATATATTCAGTCTTAAAATCATCATTCTCATCAGAGTAATTTAAATTTTAATAAACCATGTCAAACTTTGAAAGCATAACATGGGAAGAGAACTAACATATTTCTTTCTTTTTTTAAATGTCACTGTATTCCAGGCAATCTGAATTAACATGTATACTCGGTTCATTTTTATAACAATATACTAGTGTGAGTATTATTATCTCTTTCAGGGGTAACAAAATTAAGAACTTTGTTATGGTTGTCATAAGTCATAATTAAGGGTAGAACTGGAACTTGACCCCTGGCCTGACTCACTCCCAAACTCAAGTTCTTATATCTCCTTCTACTGCCTCCCTGGGGGAACGTAGGGGGGAGAATCTCATAGGTGAACTTGAATTTATTTTTATGGGCTATCAAAATTCTCATTTAAAAATGAAATTGAATGTTTGCATTTAAAAACCCCACAGCAGGGATCTCTAACCCAAGAGATGGAATTACCTGATGAACCATGAACTGGAGAAAAAAGAGTTGATTTGTTTTGGAAAATATTGTCTGACAACTGCAGTCACCTCTGGCAGGACACAGAGCTGCTCAACGTGGGTTAAATGTCAAGGGGAAGGACCCTGCTCTGAATAATTTGTGATGATGTCACAGGAGGCTCACTGTGTGCCAGTTAGGTTTACTGCCCACCCAGCTTGGTCCTATCACATGATTCCCATTTTACATGTGAAGGCATGTGCTATGGTCAAGGTGACCAGCTGGTGTCTCAGAGAGATGTGACCAAATCCAGGTCCATCTGCTCCTGGGAATACCCTTGCCTGTTTGGATAGTTACCCTCCTACCTACTTGAGAGACTCAGAGTAGAGATGAAATAACTGGGAAGAAACCATTGACAGTAACACCATTTATCCTCCAATCAAAGGAGGGCTGAAAGAATTGCAATCGTCAGTGAAATCAGGTGGGGTTAATAGCATAGGAAGCAGTTGTCAGGGGTAACATGCTTTTCTTAAAGATTCTGTAAGGCAGATAAATGACTAACTCATTTTGATTTTTTCTTTAAAAATTATTACAAATTGGTAAAATTAAAAGTTATTTTATTAAAATTTTAAAAAAATACACAGATGACATTTTAAGAGGCAACAAATGATCCCAAATCTTAATCGCTTAAAGCAACAAGTGTGGTTTTCTCACTTACAGTGTAGGTTCACTGAGGGTTGGTGGAGGCTCTGCTTCATGTCATCATTGTCCTCATTCCAGAGTACAGGCTGTGACAGAAAGGAAAAAATTCTGGAAGCTCCCACAATTTGCTTCTACCTCCCAACCCATAAGCTACTGCTAACTCTTGGGTCTCATCCAAACACAAGGGCAGTACAAAGTGCAGTGAGCTATAAATATTCCATGCACAAAAATGCATGATTACTGTAATACTGGAGTTAATGGTGAAAGTTTCATGAGGTGAAATTGTTTCTTCAACCTAATATCATCCATTATGGTATATTACCATCCATTATGGTTATACTTTAGAAATCATGAAAAAATAATAGGATAAGATTCAGGTTAAATGTGTGATGACGGTATTTAGTTTTTTAGTTACTTTGTTTTTCATTAAACATTTTAAAATGACTTTTAAAAATTATTTTGCTTTTTCTTAAAATTTGAATTCTTGGGGCTGGAGATGTGCTCAAGTGGTAGCACGCTCGCCTGGCATGTGTGCAGCCTGGGTTCGATCCTCAGCACCACATACAAACAAAGATGTTGTGTCTGCTGAAAAAACTAAAAAATAAATATTAAAAAATTCTCTCTCTCTCTCTTAAAAAAATTTTGAATCTTAAAAATTGTGCCTGCTCTATGCTTGTCTTTAGATATAACCCATGCTACAGATGGTTCTGGCAATCACAACATGGCCTACCTGCCCTTGTTCAAAGTAACAACCTTTGAAAACTGGCTTATTAGATCCTCAAACTTCAAGTCAGCTGTAAAACAAAATGCCCTTTCTGGATGTGCACATGATCCTTTTCTGCTTTTCTAATTTTGGTCCTCAAAAATCTCAACATTCCAGAACTGCCTTTTTTTGTTTTGTTTTGGGTAAACTTTGTATGGATTGTTTGTGCCAGGGATTGAACTCAGGGGGCACTCAACCACTGAGCCACATACCCAGCCCTATTTTGTATTTTATTTAGAGACAGAGTCTCACTGAGTTGCTTAGTGCCTCACTTTTGTTGAGGCTGGCTTTGAACTGGTGATTCTCTTGCCTCAGCTCCTGAGCTTCAGGGATTACGGGCGTGTGCCACCACACCCAGCTGAAACTGCCTTTTAACAAAGTAAGTATCTATTTTAAAAATCAGTGCTTATCACAAGATGGTAAAACTTACCTTTGGCATTTTTACCAGTCCTCTCTCTAAAGATGTCCCAAGATAAAAAAAAAAGGTCAAAAACTTCCCCTAAACAAGTGATTTTGAATGATTCTCAATAGAATGGTTTGTACCAGAAAGTCAGCCATCTCCAAAAGAAACAGTTCCCTGAACCAGGAGACCGGTTTCCATGATCATGGGGAGAATCAACATTCCCAACACAAAATTAGTGTTCGTCTCGTTTGAATTAGAAGTGTGCCATAAAACATGTTTAAAGAGAATTTAACATCACATATTTATATACCTAGCAGAAAGTTATCTAAATTTTATACATTAATGTTAGAACTCCTAAAAATTTGGGGATTGTTGAAATAAACAAACAAAAGTTTATTTCAACAATGGAATCAGCTGAGCTGAGTGGAGGCAGGAGGGTGTCCTGAAAAGGACTCCTTTACCCTGTGTAGGAGAGAGGATGCAATGAGATCAAGTTCACAGTCAGAAAATTCCCAGATAGCAACAATTTGTTACTGATTAGAAATGTCAATTATTTAGCTATTTTCGTAGGGAAATGTGATATAAATTAAGTTGGGTGAAATCATGCCTGTGTGATCCTAGGGGAGGGAAATGTAAAATATTTGAAGAAAATAGAAGTGATTGGCAGGGTTAGAAATTTTATATTTAGCAGCAATAAGGAATTAGTAGCAAAATTTTCTCTCTTTAATCATATCAACCCAAATCAGCAGCAACAACAAAACAATTAAAATGTGAATTTCATAAGAGAAGATGAAACTTGAAGAGTGAAAACAAAACAAAGACAATTTGTAATTTAAATGAATTTATTCTCTGGGATGTAAAAATATTGAGAGTGTAAAAAACCTGGTTTCAAATAATTTAAAATTTTTTAAAGCATGTCTTTTTAAAAAATTTGTACTTTAATTATATATGACAGAAGAGTGCATTTTGACACATCATACATACATGGCATATAACTTCCCATTCTTGTGGTTGTACATGATGTGGAGTTACACTAGTTGTGTATTCATATATGAGCATAGGAAAGTTATGTCTGATTCATTCTGCATTCTTTCTTTTGCCATCCTCCCTCCCTTCCCTTCATTCTTCTTTGTCTAATCCAATGAACTTCTATTCTTCCCTCTGCCCTCTTATTGAATGTTAGCATCCACATATTGGAGAGAACATTTGGCCTTTGTTTTTTGGGATTGACTTATTTCATTTAGTATGATAGTCTCCAGTTCCATTCATTTACCAGAAAATGCCATAATCTCCTTCTTCTTTATGGCTAATATTCCATTGTGTGTGTGTATATATATATCACAGTTTCTTTATCCAATCATCTGTTGAAGGGCATCTAGGTTGGTTTCACAGGTTAGCTATAGTGAATTAGGATGCTATAAATATTGGTGTGGCTGTGTCACTGTAGTATGCTGATTTTAAGTGGGTATATGCTGAGGAGTGAGATAACTGAGTCAAATGGTGGTTCCATTTCAAGTTTTCTGAGAAACCTCCATATTGCTTTCCAGAGTGGTTGCACCAATTTTCAGTCTTACAAGCAATGTATGAATGTATCTTTCCCCCACATCCTCATCAACATTTATTGTTACCTGTATTCTTGATAATTGCCATTCTGAGTGGAGTGAGATTAAATCTCACTGTAGTTTTAATTTGCTTTTGTCTAATTGCTAGAGATGCTAAACATTTTTTCATATATTTGTTGACTGATTACATTTCTTCCTTTGGGTAGTACCTGTTCAGTTCCTTTACCCATTTATTGATTGGGTTATTTACTTTTTTGGTGTTAAGTTTTTTGAGTTCTTTATATATCCAGGAGATTAGTGCTCTCTGTCTGAGGTGGGTGTGGTAAAGATTTTCTTCCATTCTGTAGGCTCTCTCTTCATGTTCTTGATTGCTTCCTTTGCTGTAAAGAAGCTTTTTAGCTCAATACCAGCCCATTTATTGATTCTTGATTTTACTTCTTGAGCTTCAGGAGTCTTGTTGAGGAATTCATTTCCTAAGCCAACAAGATGAAAATTTGGGTCTACTTTTTCTTCTGGTAGGTGCAGGGTCTTTGGTCTAATTCCTAGGTCTTTGATCCACTTTGAGTTGAGTTTTGTGTAGGGTGGGAGATAGGGGTTTAACTTCATTTTGCTACATATGGATTTCCAGTTTTCCCAGCACCATTTGTTGAAGAGGCCATCTTTTTTTCCAATGTGGGCTTATGGAACCTTTGTCTAGTATGAGATAATTGTATTTTTGTGGGTATGTCTCTGTGTCCTCTATTCTGTTCCGTTGGTCTTCATGTTTTAGAGCTGATACCCTGCTGTTTTTGTTACTGTAGCTCTGTAGTATAGTTTAAGGTCTGGTATTGTAATTCCTCCTGTAAAAGCACCTCTTAATGTTGAATGTACCACAGTTTGAAAATAGAAACTTCAAAATAAATAATAATGGAAAATCTGTTGAAATGAGCATGGCATGCTTCAATCTATATCTGGAATGTCCCCCAAAGGCTCGTGTGTTAAAGCCTTGGTCCTCAGGCTGTGGTGCTACTGGGAAATGGGAACCTTTGAGAGGTGGAGCCTAGTGGGAGGTCTTATGTCATTGAGGGTGTGTCCTTGAAGGGGATAACGGGACCCCCACTTCTTCTTCCTTCTCTTTCTTCATTTCTTGGCCATGAGATGGACAATGTGCTCTGTCCTGTGCCCCCACCATGATGTGTCATCATAGGTCCCAAACATTGTGCCAATAGTTCATGGACTGAAACCTTGAAAACTGTGAGCCAAAATAAACCTTTTTTTTTTTTTTTTTTTAAGAGAGAGTGAGAGAGGAGAGAGAGAGAGAGAGAGAGAGAGAGAGAGAGAGAGAGAGAGAGAGAGAGGAGAGAGAGAATTTTTAATATTTATTTTTTAGTTCTCGGCGGACACAACATCTTTGTTGGTATGTGGTGCTGAGGATCGAACCCGGGTCGCACGCATGCCAGGCGAGCGCGCTACCGCTTGAGCCACATCCCCAGCCCCAACCTTTTTTTTTAATAAGCTGATTATCTCAGTTATTCATTATACTATTGGAAATAGACTAACACAGGCAGCAAAGAGAAAAGACTTGCTTGCTCAGATCCTTACTATTTCACTCCATGAGGCCTCATGCTTTACTGCCAAAGGACATACAACCAGAATGGGTACCAAAGTCTTTTTCTTTTTTTTTTATATCCAGGATTAAACTCTGGGGCCCTTGACCACTGAGCCACATCCCCAGCTCTTTTTTATTTTTATTTTTATTTTTTTATTTAGAGATTGGGTCTTGCTAAGTTGCTCAGGGCCCCTCTAAGTTGCCAAGGCTGGCTTTGTACTCACCATCCTCCTGCCTCAGTCTCCTGAGCCTCTGGGATTACAGGTGTGCCTCACCCTGCTGGGCAATGGGTACCTAGGTCTGAATGTTTACATGCAAAGGGACCATACAAGGATGAACAGGAGGGGGAAAGAACCCTGGATTTCTATAGTGTTTTGAAATGTGAACATTCAATTCCCTGATAAAACTTGCTTAAAAGAATTTTTAACGTAAAAAGAAATTAGGTATGGCATGTAGTGGCTGTTAGCTCTTGGGAGAGTAGCCTAGCACCCTGATATTGGTTATTTTTTATTCCATATTTCTTAATTTTTATTTAGCTTTATTAAGGTATAATTGATAAAAAATTGTGTGTATTTATGGTGCATAATGTGATATTTATACATACGCTGTGAAATATTAAATCAAGTTAATGAACATATATGTTGCATTACATAGTTACCCTTTCTTTTGTGATGAGAACATTTAAAACTACTCTCTTAGAAATTTTAAACTATACAGGCATTATTATATTTAAAGAAGGCAGTACTACACCATAGGTCTCTTATTCAAGCTGCCTCACTGAAAATTTGAACCCTTTAACTCACATCTGCTCCTTTACCCCCAGTTCCTAGTAAGCACCATTCATTTGACTTCCTGTTTTATGAATTTGACTCTTTTAGATTCCATGTAAGTAAGAGCATGTAAAACTTGCCTCTCTATGCCTGGCTTATTTCACTTAGCATAGCATCCTCCTATTTATCCATGTTTTAACAAATGACAATATTTCCTTCTTTTTAAAGACCAAATAGTAATGTGTGTGTGTGTGTGTGTGTGTGTGTGTGTGTGTGTGACTTTTAATCCATTCATCTGTTGATGGACACTTAGGTTGAGCCCATATCTTGGCGATTATAGACAACACGGCAGTGGACGTGGAATGCTGTTATCTCTTCAAAATTTTGATCTCACAAAATGTTGTATATCTTTTGGATATACAGCCAGTAGTGGGACTTCTGGATATTATGGTAGTTCTAGTTTTAATTTCTTGAAGAACTTCCATGTTGTTTTGCCTAAGAGCTCCGTCAATTTGCATTCCCACTAACCGTGTACAAGAGTTCTCTTTTCTTCATACCTTGTCAGTATTTATTATTGTAGATCTTTTTGATAATAGCCATAAAACAGGTGTGAGGTGATAGCTCATTGTGGTTTTAATTTGCATTTCCCCCCTGATTAGTAATGTTGAACATTTATTCATATACCTGTGGGACACTTGTAATGTCTTTTCTTGAGATGTGCCTGTTCAGGTCTTTTACCCATTTTTAAATTAGGTTATTTATTTTCTTGCTGTTGAGTTGAGTTCCTTATATATTTTAGGTATTAAATTTCTGATCAGGCATATGGTTTGCAAATTTTTTCTTCTGTTTCTTCATTCTATTGATTGTTTTCTTTGTGCGAAAAAGTTTTTTTAGGTTTTTTTTTTTTTTTTTTGTACTAGGGATTGAACCCAGGGGCAGTTTACCTCTGAGTCACATTCCCCAGCCCTTTTAAATTTTTATTTTGAGACAGGGTTTCACTGAGTTCCTTAAGTCTTGCTAAGTTGCTGAGGCTGGCCTCGAATTTGTGATCCTCCTCTCAATCTCCTGAGCCACTGGGATTATAGGTGTGTGCCACTGCGTCTGGCCCTGCAGAAGCGTCTTAATTGGATCTGCTTTTGCTTTTGTTACCTGTAGTTTTGGGGGTCATATGCAAAATAACAACAATAGTGAAATGATAACAAAAACAATAATAATATTGATAATAGTCCAGACAAATGTTGTGGAGCTTCGTGCCTATTTTCGACTAGTAGTTTTTAGTTTCAGGTATTATTTTTGAATCTTTAATCCATTTTGAGTTGATGTTTGTATGTGGTGTGAGATAAAGGTCCAAGTTTATTCTTCTGCATGTGAATATTTAATTTTCCTTGTACTATTTATTGAAGAGACTGTTCATTGTGTTTTATTGGTAATTTTGTCAAAAATCAATTGATCATAAATGTATAGATAAACTTCTGGGCTCTTTATTCTATTCCATTGGTCTATATGTTTGTTTTTATGCCAGATATAAACTGTTGGAAATAATAAATTCATTCAATGAAGCTACTGGGTACAAAATCAACATAAAAAAATTCAGTCTTATTGAGAGAATATTATTAAACTCATTTAACACGTGAGGAAACTGAGGTTCCAAGAAACTAAGCCCCTTATCTAAATTTATATGGCCAGTGAAAAGCAAAACCTGGATTTGCATCCACAGCTCTGTGATCCCCAGAAGTCTGCATTTTTTTTTTTTTTTTAGTAGCCAGGTACTGTCAACTTTAAGGTTTTCACATTATTAGTAGGGTTTAAAAAAAATTTTTTTTTTTAGCACTCACTGGTTTTGCTGGCTATATTCAACACCCTTAAATAAATTACTAGCTGCTGCTCCCCATTCAGGGTCAAACCAGATCCAGTTACCCTTGCAAGAAATGGCTGCTTTGCAAATCTATGCCTGAGTTGTCCCTTGTGACTTTTGAGCTGGGGGCTCACGTTTTCTCTTCTTCTGGCTGGCCATGGATTTCTCTCTCCAAGACTTCTCAAGTAAATTGTGTCAAGGTCGCCCCCTGCGACCTTGTGACCACCCCCTCACTTGTTATCTCTCTGGGCCATGCCAGCCTCTCCGGGGTGTTGAAAAAAGTCCTCCTCAATAAGTGAACACACCATGTGCCCTGATGTGCATGACCCTTCCAGGAACATTGTATTTGTACAGTAGGAATGTTTATAAATTAGCAAAAGTACCTTTTGATGGGGTTGTCTGAGAACGCTGTCTTTCTCTTTTTACTCTCTTTGTCACTGTTCCCTTCGAGCTGGGTGACACTGGAGTGGCCACAGGCATTATGAGATCTGGCTAAGGAGAAGCAGAGCTGGGGTTTTGCAGGACATATTCTTCAGAGTCACATGATTCAGAGTCACTCCACAGACAGAGGGTCACTGACTGTGCAGGGAAGGAATGGGTTTCAGGAGCGCCCTGCGGCTTGCTGGGCAGCTCGCCTGGTTAGGGCAGAGAGCCAGAGGCTGAATGGCCATGAGAACCTGTCACATGGTATTGACCCTGCAAGGAGGCAGGGCGTGGAGGAGGGACAGGTAGAGCCAGAAGCTCGTCTGTGGAAAACTGTTTCAGCTGTGGGCCAGCCAGTTAACAGGGTTTCAATTCTTCAGGTATTTCAACAAAATTGACGCACGTGTATAATAATGAGTTGAAAATCATGACCTAGATCTATGTGTCATATTTTGAAAATTGATTTTTAATTAGTTCCAATCGGTTATACATGACAGCAGAAGGCTTTTCAACTCATTGTACACAAATGGAGCCCATTTCATTTCTCTGGTTGTACACTAAGTAGAGTCGTACCACATGTGTGCAATGTATCATTAATTGATATAATTATAATATTACATTATAAATGTATTACCACTATATATACTATATATGGACATATATAGTATATATCATATACTGTATTTACCTTTCCACATGTATTCCACATCTGGGACAATGGGGAAAAATGAGTTTTAAGAAATATATATATATCCAAGTTTTGGGGATTAGTACTTTAGCCAAGGGGAACTTGACATCTCCTTCAGGGGAATGGAAGGATCAAGGTGAGTGGGGTGTGGTGGCACAGGTGGTGGGTGTTCTACTCTATTGCCACTCACCAGCAGGTAGAAAGGGACTAAACCTGAGGATTGGGAGGTGGGGAGAAGCAGTAGTTTCCTTTAAAAATTTATTTTTAAATTTTTTTGTTTGAATAATACAGGACAATTTATTTATTTATTTATTCATGCATTTTTTCTTTTTCAGTACTATGGATTGAACCCAGAGCAACTCTACCATTAAGCTACATGCCCTGCCCTTTTTAATTTTTATTTTGAGACTGGTTTTCACTAAGTTGCCGAGCCTGGCTTTGGACTTGTGATCTTCCTGCTTCAGCCTCCTGAGTTGCTGGAGTTACAGATGTGGGCCATTATGCCTGGTGTGAGATGGTTTTTAAAAAAGAATCATAAACGTATCAACAGTGGTTAATCTTGAGAGGTTAAAATAAAAGCAATTTTTATTTGTTTCCTTTCAACATACATAGCTCCTGATCTTTCAGTAATAAAATGTATTATCAATAAATAAAGGAACCCCCGAATCTGATGCTTCTCCCACTGCACCCAACAATTGTGCATGTGTATTGGGGGGGCAGTTATTATATGGGGAGATCACTTTCCTTCCTTCCCTCCTTGTTTTTTTCCTCCAGCCCTCCTCCTTTTTTTTTTTTTTTTTTTTGCTCAGAATAAATGCACAAAGGCTTATATTTAGGAAGTCAAAGAATGCCTCATTATATACCTTTAAAAATGTGTGCAAGATTTTTTAATTTGAAAAAACTCAGATAGGAAACACTGTTTGACTTGCATTTCATGTGAGCATATATGAGATGTACGCAAAGGAGAAACTCATGGGTAAAGCACCAATTAGTTGTTGAGAGAGAACTGAGGAACACTAAGGCAGAAATTAGGATCTAATTATCTGTCTATATTATTGTCATTCAAGACATGAAACTGCTGAGTTTTATAATTGTGGGGAAAAACTATTCCATCTGTGACAATTCCCTAACCGGGTTTATATTTTTTCTGAACATCTAGGGGAGGTGGTTTATTGCTTTTTAGGAGGCCTCTTTCTCACCTCATGAATGGTTGGAGGTGTCCCAGGATTGGACTTTCTTTTACAACAGGAGGTGCAAGACCAGCAGGTATATAATGTGCAGATATTTGCTAGTTATTTTTAAATGTTTAGAGTAAAAATAGAATAATTCATTTAAAGTATAGCCTCTATTTATATTCCCTCTAAGGATGGCTACAGACCTGTTTCTGAGGGTTTTTATTTACTCTCTGCGACTCAGGCCGCCCCAGGCCTTCTCTGCCCTGGTTCTGTGCCTCGGGACATTCTCATTGCTGAATCCTAAAATGCACCTTGGCTAAATGCCTCATTAACACTCTCAGGCTACTTGTTAGCAAAGGAGGTGTCATTTCCAGGGCCCTTAAAAATCTCTTGGTCAGTCCTATACTTGCATACAGTAGGCATTCAGACAGTGCTGTTTTAAACATGTATATTATAGATACTGCCCTTTAGGTTGTAGCCTTCCCCAGGCTCCCTAACCTCCCTGTTCTTCCTTCCTCAACCCTTTCTTTTTCTTTTCCTTCCTCTCTCTCTCTCTCTCTCTCTCTCTCTCTCTCTCTCTCTCTCTCTCTCTTTTTCAGTAGTGGATTGAACCCAGGGCTCCAGGCACAGTATTTAGTATTTGTGCTCTACCATTGAGCTACATCCCAGCCCCTCTTCTCTCTCTCTCTCTCTCTCTCTCTCTCTCTCTCTCTCTCTCTCTCTCTCTCTTCTTTCTTTCAGACAGGGTCTCGCTAAGTCGCTTGGGCCCTTGATAAATTGCTGATGCTGGCTTTGAACTTGCAATCCTCCTGCCTCAGCTTCCCGAGCTGCTGGGATCACAGATGTGCCTCACTGTGCCCACTCCCTTCATTTATTTCTAATCCCCTCTAACATTCACTTTCTTTGTGTAAATGATATATGGAGACCAGACACTCTGCATTCCAATTTGAAGGAGCCATATCGATTTGCCACACATCCAAATACAAGTTCAAGGACGTTAAACCATGCAGCGAAACTTGTCAAGTCAATCTTCTTCTGCATCTTTGGAGTATTCGTGTGTTAACAGGAGTTCCAGGCCATTTTAAATCCAACTTAGAGTGATGGTCAGCAAGAAGAGCATGGGTTATTGTGAGATTTAAGGAGATAGAAAATGGATAAATTCTAGCACGGTGCCTGGCACAAGATAGGGGCTTCAGTATTAATTCATTTCCTTTCTTTTTACATTTGTAGCTTTTACAGTGTGTAGCTCTGCTCCATAAAGAATCATTAAGAACTTAATGAGCTGTATTTCCTCCAATGCCATGGGCTGTGTCAACACAGTGCTAAACATTGTGACAATTTTTGGCTGAATTGAGTTAACTGACTGAATGTTTTGAAGTATTGACACAGCAGATAAAAGAGTGCGAACTGTAGTCAAGCCAGCTATTTGGTTTGATGAGAAACAGCAAATGCTTAAACAACAAAACTGGAGCCGAACCGTGAGAAGCCGGGGGAAGTTGTGAGTAGCCACAGGGTCCTGGAACGTACCTGCTCAGGGACCTGGCTCAGGAGGCATCCGTGGGAACAAGAAGGCGAAGATACCCCTGGGTTACCCAATGAGTCAGGTGAGGCTGAATGACCATGCTGATTTCAAGCCTTTTACCGAGGCACACCTGCACCTCCTTCCTCTGATCTCTGACAATGGGTAGGGGCTATCTAGAAGGTGGTACCCCCAGAAGGGCTGGGTATTGGAGATCTTTGCAAGAAAAGTTGGAGCAAGGATTGTATTGATTGGGAAATATTTATTCATCCATTTGATTTTCTATTCCCTCCCTTCCTCCCTCCTTTCCTTCCTTCCTTCCTACTTGGGATTGAACTCAGGGGCACTTTACCACTGAGCCACATCTCCAGCCCTTTTTATATTTTATTTTGAGACAGGGTCTCCCTAAGTTGCTTAGAGCCTTGCTAAGTTGCTGGGGTTGGCTTTGAACTTGTGATCCTCCTGCCTCAGCCTCCCAAGTGGCTGGGATTACAGGCATGCACCACTGTACTCAGCCATCCATTTGCTTTTCAATTATATTCTTAAAGTTTGAAAAATTTTGTTTTATATTACCAGCATATATAAATCTATGAGTTGTTACATATGTATGCTAGTTTATTTACAACATACAATAATACATTCATATTATCTGAAACACATATAATATACATAGCATTGTATATAGTTATACTGTTATTTCTCAGATATAGAGATAATACTGTATGTACATCATATAATTTAATATTACATTATGTATAATGTATAATATATGTGCAACATATAGTATATACACGTTGTATACATATATGTAAGATAACATTTATATATATATCTCACATCTCTGTTTATATATATAGGTAGATAGACAGAAAATTTAGTAATTTGAAAGCTTGAAATGCATTTGCTAGCGTGGATAACCTCACCTAAGAGCAAATACACATGATAGTAACTTGGCACATCATTTCTGGAAGGTTTTTAACCAAGACATCAGTGATCAATTCCATGCTCCCCCAACTGCTGTGGGAGAACCCATGAAACAGGTCGGTTTCCATCAACACAATAACATTTGGTTTAAGGATCCGTCCCTAAGAAAAAGATCTTCGGCAAAGACCAACTTAGTTGACGCAACACAATTTTACCTTGGTACAGAAGTACCAAGAGAGGTTTTGGGGGTTGGTGTAACAGGGTTTGGCGTCTCTATATGACAGGAGACACAGATAGTTGGAGGTGAAACTCTTCAAGGGGCCAGTCCAGGGAAGACTGTAGGAAGGATTTGACTGCATACATCAGACAATTTAGGAAAATCACCTTTTAGGCTGGTTTTCATTCCAGGACTTTCCTTCCCCACACGGCATTGATTGGAATGATCAAATCACTTTGTGTAGACATAGACTTGAGATTTAGTTTATCACCTCTTCTCCCTTGTGGCCTTTATTTCTCCCAAATCTTTTTTTTTTAATATTTTATTTTTTGGTTGTAGTTGAACACAACTTTATTATTTTTTATTTATTTTTATGTGGTGCTGAGGATTGAACCCAGTGCCTCACACATGCTAGGTGAGCACTCTACCTCTGAGACACAACCCCAGCCCTCTCCCAAATCTTTCATATACAGCTCCTGCCAAAGAATACCTCACTGAGGATATGGGTCATGGTGTGTGTGTGTGTGTGTGTGTGTGTGTGTGTGTGTGTGTGCACACAAACCACAGTATTTCACAGTGTTTCCAAAGGACCTAGAGGGCATGCATTAAACAATAAGTGCAAACCATCTAAAATTAACTCCTGCTGGCAAGGATGGCTATAAATGTCAAGCTAAGGATTTTAAAGACTTACAGTAGCTCAGACATAGCTTGTACATTTATAAGCATTACTGAGTTGGAAGATAATGACAGTCACATGTGGAGAATAGAATATGACATCTTAACGTATGTTCTTCCTCTCTATGAGTCTCAGGAGTCCAATTATTGAAACTTAAAAATGCAGCACTTTACTGCATGAGTACAGAACCAGTGGGAATAATTAATACTAAAATTTTTAATCTATTTACAGGCCTTACAAAACCACATAGAATAACAGGATGGTGGGGAGGACCTGCTTCACAAAGACATTTAATTGTGAGATTTCACTTTGAATTTTTGTTTTTTAAAATGGATGTATTCCTACTGTCTGCCATGTTATATCTCCTCATGTTAATGTTATTTATAATGAGATAAATGTTGTCAAATCTACTAGCAGTGTGTGTTTCGGGCTGAAGAATCTGGCTTTATTAGTGAGGATATTTTTTTTCCTACAAGAAATAAAAAGTCTGACTCAAATGATCTTAAACAATCAAGATATTTGTTGGCTCCTATAACTAGAGGTGAGGTGGGCCTTAGGGTCAGCTCATCCTGGTGAATCTGGCTTGGTTTGGAGAAATCCCAGCATCTGTCCTCTATCAGCTCCTGCCTCCACATCTGTAATCATGAAATAAAAACAAAGATACATATCAGTTGGGACATACTCTGATGAAAAAAGGGGGGAAATGGGGAAGGGAGAAAGGGGGAAAGAGAGAGAGAGAAGGAAAGAATGAACCATATAGCAACAGCTTATCAAAAGAACCTTGACTTTTTTCATAGAGACAATGTGCTTTTTTAAAAAAAATTCACATCTCCCTAGGCTGGAGTTTCCAGATTTAGTAAAAACAAGCAAAAAAAGGATCCATAGTACACAGCATACATTCTTATACTAAAAATTATTTGTTGTTTATCTGAAATAGAAATTTAATTCAACATCCTATATTTCATCTGGCCTCTCTCCCCTAGGCTATGGGCATAGCAGCATGGCCATGACAGAGTCTGTAAAAATGGGCTTCTAGAAAATCTTTTTAAAAGATGGACCATCTGGAGGCATCCTGATACCTGACTTTAGTCATATTATAGCACTCTAGTAACAAAAACTGCATGGTACTGGCATGAAAACAGACCCATAGACCAATGGTACAGAATAGAAGACACAGAGACAAACTCACATGGATACAGTCATCTGATCCTTGACAAAGGTGCCAAAAACTTACATTGGAGAAAAGAAAGCCTTTTTAATAAATGGTGCTGGGAAAACTCACTATCCATTTGTAGAAGAATGAAACTAAATCCTTATCTCTCACCCTGTGCAATAATCAATTCAAAATGGATCAAAGCCCTAGGAATTAGACCAGAAACTAGAAAATGTGGGCTTAACACTCCAGCATACTGACACAGGCAAAAATGACTTTCTCAATAGGACCCCTAAAGCTTAGGAAATAATGCCAAGACTTAATAAATGAGATAGCATCAAATTAAAAAGCTTCTGCACAGCAAAGGAAACAATTAGGAAATGTGAAGAGAGAACCTACAGAATGGAAAAAAATCTTTGCTAGTCACCTTTGTGATAGAGTTTAATATCTAGAATATATAAAGAACTGAAAAAACTTAATACTTAAAAAACCCCAAATAACCCAATTAATAAATGGGCATACAAACAGACACTTCTTAAAGAAAGAAAAACAAATGGCCAACAAATATATGAAAAATATTTGACATCATTTGCAATTAAGGAAATGCACATACCTGTAATCCCAGGAGCTCAGGAGGCTGAGACAGAAGGATCATGAGTTCAAAGCCAGCCTCAGCAATAGCAAGGTGCTAAGCAACTCAGTGAGACCCTGACTCTAAATAAAATACAAAATAGGGCCGGGGACATGGCTCAGTGGCCAAGTGTCCCTGTGTACTGGTACTCTCCACCCCCCCAAACAAACAAACAAACAAACAAAAACTACAGTGAGATTTTATCTCACACAAAGCATAATTGCACTCATCAAGAACACAATAAATAATATAGCCAGTTGTGGTGCACACACCTGTAATTCCAGGAGGCTGAGGCAGAAGAATTTCGAGTTCAAAGGCAGCCTCAGCAACTTAGTGAGGACCTAAGCAACCAAGCAAGATACTGTCTTCAAATAAAAATAAAATAAAAAAGGAGGACTAATGTGGCTTAGTGGTTTAATCCCTGGTACCAAAAAAACCAAAAAAAAAAAAAAAACCCAAACCATATAATAAAGCATATAATATACATATTTTTATACATGTATAATCATTATATATGATGTAGTGTAGTTTTGGTTTGCATTTCCCCAATTGCTAGTGATGTCAAACATTTTTTCATATATTTGTTTTTCTTTTTTTGAGAAATGTCTGTGTGCCCATTTATTAATTGGGTTATTTGGTTTTTCAGTTATTTGCTTCTATCCATATATATGTGAATAGAACTTGAGAACATTATGTTAAGTGAAATAAGCCAAATTCAGAAGGTCAAGGATCATATGCTTTCTCTCATATGCTAGAGAGGAAAAAGGGAAAGAAGGTGAGGGGTGGGGTGGGGATCTCACTGAAAACAAAGGGAAATCTGTAGGGGGAAGGGAGGAGGCAGGAGGTGGGAGAGAGTAGGAAAGTGCTGGGGAATGATATTGGCCAGATGACATTGTCATATAGTGTGCATGTACAGATATGTAGCAACAAATCCCACCATTATGTGCAACTCTAATGTACCAAAAAAAAAAAAAAAAGTGGAAAAGAGAAAAAAAAGCTGGTTCAAACTTGTCAGATGCAATCCTTTGCTGCAATCCTTGTGTTCTTTACCAGTTTGGTCTGCCACACAGTGTGACAATCTCTGAAATGACAAGTTTTGCAAAAGAGAGTTTATTCTTGAAGTGGCCAAGCACGTGGAGCTGGTGGAGCAGGATAGGGTTAGGGGTATTTGTGGGATAAAGAGCAGAATGATCTGCAGCTTGGCAGAAGGTTAGCAAAAATGATGTGGCAGATGGTGTTTGCATGTGTCATCAAACTTCATGGCTCCTCATAGGACAAGTTCAGAGTGGTGGCATTGGCACGATCTGAGGGTGGAGATTCAGCTCTCTGATGTCAAAATGTCATTCATCAGACATTTACCTAGGCCCAAGTGAAAGGGCTCCTGTTCAAATTGATTTAAGCCACCTCCAAATTCCTGAAAAACAACTTAGCAGCTGATTGTTATCATGGTGACCCCTAAGCAGGCTAGCTGGGGGGCTACTTTTTAGCTATGTGACCACTAAAATGGGTGATAAAAGCAAGTAACTAAAAGCAAACAAAGTTGGAAGGTTTATGCAGGTTTTCCTTCACTTCCCTTTGCCCTTCCATTTTCTTCCTGCCTGGAATTTGCAGATTATCTTGCAACCTAGGGATTTAGGTCACCCTTTAAGAATTGCAGAAAAGCAGGGAGGAGAGGTCAGATTCCTCAACCAGCTATGATCATCTACTCCCAGATTCCTTGTTGTATAAAAACAAACAAATGAAGCTCCTATTAATTAAGTCACTGGAGTTCAGTTTCTGTTACATCCTGACAGAGGCAATCCTGACCCATACAGCTACCCCCTGCTGGAAGAATGAGACAAAGACTGGCTAGTTGTTCACCAAAAAATTTTGTTTTCTTCTACGCCACACAGCTAGACTACATTTCCCAGGCCCCTGCAGGAAGGTGGGAGCCTATGGCTGAGTTCTGGCTCATGGAATGTGAGCAGAAGGATATGTACCTTCCAGGCCTGGTGCTGGCCTGCACCCCCTCTTCCCACCTGCAGCAAGAATACTGGCCCTGGGGAGGGTGGAGACATTGAATGAAAGCAGGCTGGGCCCCTGGCCCTGACCCTGTGACATTCTCTGTCACAAGAGAGATGGCCTCAAGCCTAGGATTGCAAGCAGGAATGCTGAGATGCACTTTCATTTGATCATAAGTCCTTTGCCCACTCCTCAATGAATGGAATGTGCTGATTGGCTTACTCAACCCTTGGTGAATTCCTGGAGCTGGGGGTGGGAGCACTTTCCCCTCAAGATCTGTGATCAGTCAGGTTCCTAGCAGGAAAGAGATGACACACTCAATTGAGTAATTGGAGCAGAGTTTAATAAAGTGACTATTTATGAAGATGGAGGGGGGGCTGTTAGGGATTCCACAGAAGGCCACAGTACCTGTATCCCTAGGCTCGTATCCCTAGGCCTGAAGAGTGAATTGGTGAATGAATTCCAGAACCCAGAGATGGGTGTACCATAGTGCAGATGGTCTGTGGGCAGGGGCCTGCTTCTCTAGTCCTAGAACTTTAGGTGAAAAGATGCTGCCAGTCTGCAAGGAGGGAGTCTGGGAAGAACTCTCTTTGTGTGGGACACCCCAGTTCCCCAACTGCTTTCTTTCCGTGTCCTAAGCAAAAAAACACAGTGCCTTGGTTGCACTGTGACCAGCCAGCTTCGGGTTTTTCCCAGCAGAATTGAAACCAAGCCAGGACCTTGAACATTCCTAGGCGCTGATAAAAGTATCCAGGCTGTGGCCAAAACACTGAAAGACACTGGCCCTGACCCTGCACCAAATTCCTTAAACCCTCCTGACCTTATTGATGTGAACCATATCCAGGTAGGACATCTTGCTCTTGCTGTCCATTGGCAGGACATTGTACCCTGCTCTGTAAGCAAGTTCCCCCAGTTAATGCTTTGAACAAATCACCCTGCAATTTAGTGCTTCTTTCTTTGGAATCTCAATTGGTCTCGTCTAAGGAAGGTTTCGGACACTCTCTTGTGGGAATTACCTTATCATCACTTTGGGGGTGACTCCAACGTCAGGTGCAGCCAAGAGGAAACATGGCGCATTATCCTTCCTACCCAGTGATCTCCTGTGGGTGCTCCCCACTGGCCAGACCCAACTAGAAGATCAAAGTCATAAGAGCCCATAATGTAGTTCATGAAGGTCAGGCTCCCAGGGCAAAGAAAGGTGGAGAAGAGAGGACGGTGCAGGCTGTGTGTGCATGGAGCCCAACCTGAACCAAATCTGAGTTCTGTTAGGATAACAGAAGGGGATCAGGGATGGTGGGGAACAATCCACAGTTACCCCCTCACTGGTCCCCTCTCAGGCCCTGGGGGCTAAAACTTGACTATCAACTAACCAATCCATCCATCCATCCATCCATCCATCCATCCATCCATCCATCCATCAATCTTTTGTCCATTTGATAAGAACAAAGAAGGAATAACTTCTGAATTTCTATTCCCATGTCATAAATTCCAAGTTCTGTAAGATGTCAACTAACTTATTTATCAAAGCATTAGAGTTGCCAGGACAACAGAATTTAATTTAGTAGTATTCGATTTACACATTTGCTTTAATTCTTCTGCCAGAGCTCCTAATTTATTTCTGTCTCCTTAGTATTTGAAAGTGTTCCACTAACAGCAGTTATACTATCCATAATATCCACTGATTTATTAATATTTTTATGTAATTCAGTGACTCTTATTGGCCAGGACTTTTTGATCTCTTGTAATTTATTTTATTCTGGCACATCTTGATGCAACTAACACGGAGACAATGTGAGGTTTGTACTTTTTGTACTGAATGAATTCCCACATTGATTCACACTTGACAGCTAATTGTACATAATCTTCACATAATTTTGGGGCCTGCTGATATCAATCATAGCAGTCCTAGTAATGGATTGTTAAATTACATGCCAAATTGTTTTGAGGATCTTCACATATATTCTCCTGTGGAAGCTTTCCTTAATTACATGTTTATAAAGTTTTTAGTGACAATCACATTTTCCTACCATAGAACCTCTCTGTAAATGAGGTACAGCAGGTATTCCTAGTAAGTAAAAATTGGTAACTAATGCTTATTATTGAGCAATCATGGATATATTTAAATATAAGGTGAAAATAAAAATCATTTAGCATATTGGTATATGTTCTTTCAGAGTTTTCTCAAAGATTTACATTTTTTTTCTTTACAAGATGGGATTTCATGAATATTCAGTTTGTAACTTTTTTTTTTTTTGCTTATACTGTGAACATATTTTTGTGTTAAAAAGCTTTTTTGGCCAGGCACAGTGGCACATGCTTGTAATTCCAGGGGCTCTGGAGGCTGAGGCAGGAAGATTGTGCTTGTGAGTTCAAAGCCATTCTCAGCAAAAACAAGATGCTAAGCAACTCAATGAGACCTTGTCTCTAAATAAAATACAAAATAGGGCTGGGGATGTGGCTTAGTAGTTGAGTGCCCCTGTGTTTGATATCCAGTACCAAAAAAAAAAAATGTTTGTTTGTTGGGCATGGTGGCACATGCCTGTAATCCCAGCAATTTGGGAGGTAGGTTGTAAGTTTGAAGTCAGATGCAGCAATTTAGTGAAACTTCACCAGACCCTATCAAAAAAAAAAAAAAAAAAAAGGCAAAGCAAAGCAAAGCAAAGCATGCTATGCCACTTTTTATTTTTTCCTAACAAGGATTGAACCCAGAGGCACTTAATTACTGTGGCACATCCCCAGACCTTTTTATTCTTTGAGACAGGGTCTCACTAAATTGCTCAGGGCCTTGCTAAAGTGCTGAGACCGGCTTTGAACTTGCAATCCTCCAGCTTCAGCCTCCCAAGCTGCTTGGATTACAGTTGTGCCCCACTGTGCCTGTCTCACTTTTTTTTTTTAAGGTTTTAAATTAGCATTAATTTTGCCTTGGATAAATCTCACTGGCTCTGGTACTGCCACTGTGCAAAACCAGCAATGTCACTTTTAACAGCTGCAAAGTATCCCACTATATATATAAAATTAATAATAATAATAAATATAAATATAAAATATAATAATAATATATATATAATTAATTTTAATGCTTATCTGAATTTCAACCTATTTCAATTTATTTATTTTGCTATTACTTACAATGTCCTGAAAAAATTATTGTCCATTCATCTTTCAGTTCTTATTCAATTATTTTCTTTGGACAAATTAGCTAGAAATAGAACGGCTGGGTTCCATGATAAAATGTTAAGGCTTTTGGATACACAATTGAAGCAGATACCGTAATCTTATTTATGTAAAAGTATCCTTTTAGGGTCATCTTGAATTTGACATGTTTTGGATGTAACAGACATCTTTGCTATCACAATTTTGGATCTTAAGATGCAGGGGACACTGACACATTCTTGTTCTCATGTCTGGATCTAACTTGGAGCACGCAGTGAGTGTGTTTGGTTGCAAGCAACAGAAATGGTCTCTGACTGAAGCAGAAGAATAATTTATGAAAAGGTGGTTCTCGGACTTTCCGGAGGTCAGGACCCCCACGCAAGGCGAGGCAGCCAGGAGGAGGGATGAGACCCATGCCCCAGAGCTGTTCTGTTGAAGACCTATGCCCAGAACTCTGATAAATGCTGCAGTTCCATGATAGAACCCTCACCTTGAGCCACTGGGCACTCACAGCTTCTTCTTCAATTACCATTTCTGAAAGTACCTGTGATTCTCACCTGGTGGCTGCCTCTGACAAGGCACCACCACCCCCAGTGGGGCAGGCTGAGTGTCATGGAGTGACAGGACCCTGAGTTCAACAGAGAATCCGAGGATGTGTTTGTCAGTTTGGGCTGTGTAACAAATGGCCTGGTGTCTTCAACGACAGAAATTTATTTTTTCACTGTCTTAGTAGGTTGGAAGTCCAAGACCAAGGTTCTCACCTATTTAGTTTCTGGTGTGGTCTCTCCTCCTGGCTTCTAGATGAGCACTTTCTTGCTATGACCTCATGCGGCCTTTCTTCATGCATAAATGGAGAGAGAGAGAGGGGTGGAATATGAGTGAGCTCTATGGTATCTCTTCTGTAAAGATATTAATCCCATTGGATCAGGATCCCACCCTTATGGCTTCATTTAATCTTTTTTTTTTTTTAAAAAGAGAGGGGAGAGAGAGAGAGAGAGAGAATTTTTAATATTTATTTTTTAGTTCTCGGCGGACACAACATCTTTGTTGGTATGTGGTGCTGAGGATAGAACCTGGGCCGCACGCATGCCAGGCGAGCGCGCCACCGCTTGAGCCACATCCCTAGCCCAGCTTCATTTATTCTTAATTATTTCCATACTCCATATGTAAGACTTTGACATGAATTATGCTGGGGTTAGGGCTTCATCATGTGAATGGGGGGGGGGCAGACACATACATTTAGTCTATAACATAGGATAAGTAGGGCTACAATTTGGATATTTAGTGTTGCCCAAAGTCTTATGTGTTGAAGACTTGGTCCCATTTGCAGCAATGTTGAGATGGGGCTTTGGGGAAGTGTTTGGATCTTGAAGGTTCTGACATCATCAGTGGATTAACCCCTTGATATGGCCTACTGGGTGGTGGTGGAAACTATAGGCAGGTGGGTCATGGTTGGAGGAATAGGTCACTGGAGGTGTCCCCTTGGGAACCATAATTTTTCCCTGGCTCTTTTCTCCTCACCACGTCCCTCTCCCCGTTCCTGGCTGCCCTGAGCTGAGCAGCTTTCCTCCACCACACCTGTCCACCATGATGTTCTACCTTATCCCAGGCCCAGAGCAATGGAGTCAGATGACCCTGGATTAAAACCTCTGATACTGTGAGTTAAAATAAATCTTTCCTCCTTTAAGTTGTTTTCCTCAGGTATTTGTTACAGTAATGAAACACTGACTAATACACGTAGTTTGGATTTATCCCCTGTGTGTGGAGGGGGTAACATTGAGGCTTATTCTATACCATCTTCTAGGGTCTCCAGCAGGTCCCAAGCTCAGGTGCTCATAGAGGTCATCTGTAGATGAAGAAAAACTTTTGTTCCCTGTCTGACCAGTGCTTCCTGACTTTAAATGTGTCTTTAAAGTCTTATCTCAGGGTCTGCTTCTGGGGGAATCCGACTTGGCAGATGTTTTGGGGCCAAAAGGCATTCCTGAGACAAGGCTGCTGCTGCTATCAAAGAAGTACCTCCAAGTGTGGAGGCTGATAGGTGCTGGTGACGTTACCTGCCTGCACGTTGGTGGCAAGGGAGCCTAGAAAAGCAAATCTGGCACAGGCAGCTGAGTTTTCTGGGCCATTCAATGGTGCATTGGTCTGCTTCCTGGTACTGGAACAAATACCTATGATCATCAAGTTCTGAAGAGTAATAGATAATATAAATGGTTTACTTTGGCTCACAGTTTTGGAAGATTCATCCATGATTGGTTGGTATAAGATGGAGGAAGCCCATTCACCGGTGTGAAAGAGAGGAAGAGG
Organism: Urocitellus parryii; assembly: GCF_045843805.1. Classification (NCBI taxonomy): domain Eukaryota; kingdom Metazoa; phylum Chordata; class Mammalia; order Rodentia; family Sciuridae; genus Urocitellus; species Urocitellus parryii. Next base: position 63,042,715 of record NC_135539.1, on the reverse strand, counting down.
AGAGGACTGGAATCCTCACATCCCCTTTGGGGACATAACCCCCAGTTTCCCAACTTCTCCCCACTAGGCCACCACCTCTCAAGGTTTCCTTTACCTCCTAACAGTGTCAGAGCCTGGGGACTATGCTGCAACACATGAGCCTTAGGCAAGGCTTTATCCAAAGTGTAGCAGGTGAGAAGGTCGTTAAATGCAGGAAAGCGCTTCAGAAACTGAGCAGACAAGAAGAACAATAAACGTTCTCTTCCAGGGGCAGTCTATGTATTTTCCTACTGTGAAAAGCGTGTTGTATTCAGAGGTGTTGCAAAGGCCACTGTCAGCATGTAAAATACCGATGTTTTCTTTTATTGGTCTTTATAATTCAGCTCCACTCCTGTTTCAATTACAGAGGGAGTAATAAGGCCTTTGCTGCAGTTCCACAAAAATAGAAATGATCTACTAGCCACTCTTAGATTCAAAGAGAAATGAAGTGAGACATTTCTTCTGCCCAGATAAACACCCATGGGGTTTCACTCCTCGAGTGGGAGAACTTTTTATAAAAGCAATTTCTCAGTCTTTTTGGTACTAACTTATATGGAGGACTGTGGGTCTTCCAGGGAAAATACTTAGCTCAGGATTTCTGAGGTTCTGAGGTGGGTGCTTGTGGCCATCTGGGCCTGCCTAATGATGGTACAGAGAATGTCTTGGGAGAGGGAGACAGTTTGTTGGTAATAAGCGAGCTGCACAGTGGCATTCTTCTATCTCATGGAAAGCTTTGGTTGCAAGAGAACAGGTAGCATGTTAATCGATGCAGATTTTAAATACAATAATGAGTTGAATCAGGAATCTTCAGGAGCTTAGGAACCTTATTCCTAAGGATCTTATCCCCATTTGTGGAGCATTATTTTTTTTAAATGAATATGCAAATATGCTTCCAATAAATGCCTTGACAAACTTTTGAACTCAAATATGCCATTCCCAGTCTTAGAGTTTTCTGTGGTCTTAGGGAGCTAGATAAACTGTTCCAAATAGATGTTTACTGATGATACTATTATTAAAGAAAATATTTCAATATTTTAATATGTAATTTGTAAAGTGAAAAAAAAATTAGAAGGTGAATCAACTCCATTCTGTCCAAGTTGATGTCAATTATCTTGTTATGTTTGTTTCAAGAATGTGAGTAGGTTGAGAAGAGAGCATAGATAATATAAAGGGAATTTCCAGGCTCTTTTTTACCTCAAAAAATAATAACAGAGGCTAGGGTTGTGGTTCAGAGGTAGAGTGCTTGCCTAGCATGCGTGAGGCACTGGGTTTGATCCTTAGCACCCTACATAAAAATAAAAAAAGATATTGTATCCACCTATAACTAAAAATATGTATTTTTTAAAAAATCATAACAATGGTAAAAAGTAGCTGACTTTGTTAGTTTTCTTTGCTATAACTGAATGCCACTGGGTAACTTATGAGGAATAAAGTTTTACTAAACTCATGGTTTTGGAGACTGGAAAGACAAAAGACTATGACTGGTGAAAGCCTTCTTGCTGGTGAAGACTCTTCAGAGTCTTGGGGTAGGGCAGAGCATTCACATAGTGAGAGGGCCACATGTATGAGACTGAGTCAAAGTGGCTTTTATAACAGACTCATTTGCCAGATGACCCATTGATCCATTCATGAGGGTGGAATCCTCAGGACCTACTTTTTTGGGGGGTACATCTCCCGTCCTTTTTATGTTTTATTTTGAGACAGGGTATCACTAAGTTGCTAAGGCTGGTCTTGAACTTGCAGTTCTCTTGCTTCAATCTCAGGAGTCACTGGAATTATAGGCAGCTCAGCTCCTAATTACTTCTTAAAGATCCATCTGATCCCACCTCTTGATACCTCACAAGGAGGATTGCATTTCAACATGAGTCATGGTGAGGATATGTTCAAACTATACGATTCTGATCCAGCATCCCCAAACTCATGTCTTTCACACAATGCAAAAGACAATCATTCCATCCCAATAATTGCAGAAGTGTTAACCTGTTCCAGCATCAGCTCAGAAATCCAAAGTGTCATCTAGGTCTCAGGGCAAACTCCTTCCAGCTGTGAGCCTGAAAACTCAAACCAAGATATCTGCTTCCAAGATACAATGGCGGGACAGGCAGAGGATAAACATTCCTATTCCCAAAGGGAGAGAGAGGCAGAAAGAAGGAACAACCAGGCCCCAAGCAAGCCTGAAACTAGCAGGACAGCCATTAAGTCACAAGAGTCCAGAATGCACCGCTCCACACGCATATATACACATCTGCATGTGTGTGTGTATGTATATGCCTGTATATGTGCACGTACCATTGCAAACACATGGAGTATTAATTTTAAAACTTATTACCATTTATAAAGTGATGTGCACGTCTATTCACATTTAATCCTGACATGTGAAGTAGATAGGGCAGGTGGCATTCTCTCAGTGTCACCTGCATGGTCTTCCTCCTACTGCTAACATTATTAATGACCTGATATCATGAAATAAAGTTGCAGAGATAGATAGACATCATTTCAGAGTAGGATAGGAGTAAATGCAAGGTAGGGGAAGAATGCAGAGGGAGAAAAGGTTGAAATGCAGAAAGCCACACACTACTCTGCAGAATGTGCTTTCAAATCTATAGGAAAAAAAAATATGTTCCAGCATATTTTCCCCAATTTGATGATAGCGCTAAAATTTACATGACATACCCAGTAATACTTTGTGAAGTCAAGCATTTTCCTGAATTATCAATAGTAAAGATCAAGTTTTGATCAATCATGAATGTTATTAAAGCATATATAACCAAAAATTGTAGGAAAAAATATTATAGAGGTGTATTAGATACCTAATAATGAGTTATAATAAACAATAATAATATTATATAGGTGTTACATAATAAATTATAATATTATAATAAATTATAATTTACAGACTTTGTAAAGTGTGGAATTTGTACCTTTTTGAAATTTGTGATCTGTTGTAATTATATTTTTACATAATAAATATTCATGTTCACACCTACTTTTATATTTATACTTTTGTGTTCTTTGGCTTAAAGAAGTGCTCCAAAATTATATTAGCTGTAGGGCTCACAGAACCTGGATCTGCTCCTGGTTCCTACCCATGAAATGTTAACGTGCGAGTTATGCCTCACAGTAAATTCTGATGCACCCAGGGGAGAGTCTTTTTAGGTTGGGTCTTTGGAATTCTGCCTCTAAAAGTGTGGAGATCACATTCTGGATCTGAGTATCATGTAAGAAACAACTTTTCTCCCCACAACATACTCAGTAGAGACAGAGTCCAACACAGTCAAGGAAATTATTCCTGTTTCCTTGAAGACGTGGACTTTATAGTCTATTTTGAACCAGGCAGGTCGTCAAAGGAATAGCCAGTTTGGTCTTTGTACCCTTGCCTTAACATTTGTCCCACTGAGACGGCAAACAAAATTTTTGTTTCAGTGGGCTGATGGATGAATATATTTAAAGAGGCTTCCACAAGAATAGGCAGCGTTCAGATATGCCATATTTGAAGATCCTAGTATACAGTTGATAAAAACATTGGGGTTTCCCCCAGGGTTTGTAATAGGATGTCTTTGTAGTTATTAAATTGTTTAAGAGCTCAAAGAAGCTTACAGATTTAAAAAAAAAATAGGGGACCATTTTAATTGGATACATTTTTTTTTGTTGTTTTGTTTAGAAGAAAGGAATACTGTTCCTGAGAGAGAAAATGGTCATTCTCTGGAAGATACAATAACTTGGTTGCTTTTTGGAGTAACAGTAGGGAAAGGCTTGTCACAGACTCTGGACAGAGGAAGGGCTAAATTACCACCTTAGTGTAGATCTGGAGTGTTCCTCTGGGCCTGTGTATTAAAGGCTTGGTGGCTGGCCCATGGCCAGGAACTGGGAGGGTGGTGAAACCTTTCACAGGTGGGGCCTGGTGGAATGTTAGGTCCTTGAGGAGATAGTGGAAATCTAGCCTCTTGTTCTCTTTTTGCTTTCCAGCTGCCAAGAGGTGAGCATCTTGCTCCTCCACATGTTCCTTCCCATGATGTGCTGCTTGGCCATAGTTATCCAAAACAAACCTTTCTTTTTTTTTTTTTTTTTGTACAGGGGATTGAACTCAGGGGCACTCAACCACTGAGCCACATCCTCAGCCCTATTTTGTATTTTATTTAGAGACAGGATCTCACTGAGTTGCTTAGCACCTCGCCATTGCTGAGGCTAGCCTGAACTTGCAATCTTCCTGCCTCCGTCTCCCAAACTGCTGGGATTACAGGCATGCACCACCATGCCCAACCCTTTCCTCTTTTAAATTGATTATCTCAGGTGTTTTGTTATAGTTAGGGAAAGCTGACTAACACAGACTCTGCACAGGAAAAACAGCAGGCATTGGTAACTGGAGCTAATAGCAGAAAGGGGTAGAAGGGAGACCAGACAAGCACTCCAGCAATGGGCAGGGTTCTACGTGGTTTCTGGAGTAGGAATAACCAATGGAATTTCAGAACAAAGAAGAAAGATTTCCAATAGTCAACTTGGAGTGTGGGTTTAGGCAACAGAGGTGGGTGTCCCAGAGAACAGAAGAACTAAAATATCCAAGTTTGCTAGCATTCCATTAGGTGATGGCAGTTCTTTGGAGAAAATGGGTCAAATCTTTATCCAGTAGGGTTCTGTGGTGCAGAAAAAGAGCAGTGTTCCTTGAGGCAAGACCAGAAAGCAGAGGGGGAATCCAGAGGAAACAGTACAGAGACTAAGCAGCTTAGGAAAAAAGACAGTTTCCACCATTGTTATTTTTCTTTCCAGTAAAGTGATAAAACAAAGGACTTTGCATTTTCCCCTATTCATGGATGGAGTTTAAATCAATTTTATCAAGATCTCAGAAAAAAACATGTTGACCCAGCAGGCTAAAGGATTTGTCACATGAAGCAACAGTTGTGAATGACAGACAAGAGAGTACTGTTCAGAGGAGTCTGGTGAAGGCAATGACCACTAGTATGCATAATTTTAGGCAGAACAAGATTATAATCCTCATTCTCTAGATCTTACTTTAGCCCCTTCTGCATTGGAATCACGACACAAAACTATGGGTCAATATTGAATTGCTGCTTACAAAACCTAGGAATTAATTTATCGTTATACTCACTTCAATCCCACAGAAGAAATCTTTGGAGACATATTGTGGAACAGCAGTTCTCAACCCTGGCTGCCCATCAAAATTACCTGTGGAGCTTTTAAATATACAAATGCCAGCTACAGGTTCAGAATTTCTGGCAGCAGGACCTCGGGCATCTGTATGTTTAAACAACCTCACAGGGAATCTGATGTATAGCCAGGGCTGAGCGCCACACTGTAGAAAATCATCTGATAAAATTCACCAGAAGAGAAATAACCATTTTTTCACAAGTTGAAGAGCAAAATTAAATATGCCATGATTTTTTTTTTAGAGGAAACTGTGCCAATGTAGCCTCATCATGCTTTTAGTCTGTAAGTCTGAGATCTATCACAACTGCTAACTGGGAATGTGAGAAAATGAAATAACATCCTAAAAACTGCATTTTATGGAAAATGCTACAATGCATCCCCTCAGCTGCAATGTGTGGACATGTATTAAAGGAAAGGTAGGACCTTTCAGGGGACATTTCGAACAAGATCCTGAGCTTTTGGAAGAATGCTCAATTATGTTGGCATAGACTGGGTCAAAGTGACACCAATGAGTGGTTAAAAAAATTTCATCCTCAAATGAGTTAAAAAGAGTCTTGGGGACTGGGAGGGTAGCTCAGTAGCAGAGCATATTCTTAGCATGTGTGATGCCCTGGGCTCAATCCCCAGCATTAAAAAAAAAAAAGAAAAAAAAAAAAAAAGGTCTTGGCACAGCATAGAAGCTGAGCAGTGTCCTTGAAGCCAACAGACTTGAGAGATTCAGAAACGAAGAGCTGTTTCCAGCCTCAATTGTGTCAAAATAAAATCAGAGACACAAACAAACTCACAACTTTTTGGAGGGTTTTGTATACGTTTAACTTCAAAGGAATGTCTTAATGTTGGCTGTGCATCGATAGAGACCTCATGAAACAAATAAAACATTATCATGCAGAATTCTTACAACTGATATCAAATGTCACCCATATTTTCATTTGATGACAGTAGACTTCGGGAACTTTGAATTCACTTAGAAATAATGGAGCAATAATAACATGTATATTTTAAACTCTAGGGATGTTGGGGAGGAGGTAGATGATTCTGTAATTTAAAAACAGCGAAGATGAGTTTGTTTTTCAACTCTCAGAATTACAGTTATGCAATTAAATGGCTGACATCCAGTGTTTAGCTAGTCTTTGAAAGCACCTGTCTCAAGTTTGAGGCTGCCTGGCAGGTTCATGGATGGAATGTATTCCGAGGGAATAAAAGTCCTATCTGGTGACAGATAGTCAATTTAATTACTGGAATATGCTGTGAATCTGGATATGTTGTGATTTTTATGCCGAACATCACCCTGACAATGTGGGGATTTATGTTTTTAGAAAACATCCTAAGAAGGGTTAATTTTACGGCTGTCACTCAAGCTGAGCCAGGTGTATTTCCTCATTTATTATCGTGTTTTTTTTTTCCTTGTGGTTTAGTCTTGTTGAGTGATGTCTCTCCCAAAATTTCAAGATCTTCCTTTCATGAGGATGGCTGTAACACACACCTTTCTAGTGTGACTGGATTAACTCAACAATAATCCTGATAGGAGAAAGGAGGGTGGGGCCAGACCTAGGAAATTTCTAATTTTATCTGTTAACAATTTATGAAACTCTAAAATGAGCTTAGCAATGGGAGTCAGTTTAGATTACTCCCTTGTTCTCCTCCTTTATGCCCCATGAGACTGCAGGGCCCACCTAACGGTCTAGCTATTGACTGCCTTTTAAATCCATCTGCTGTAGGTGCTTTATGCAGACCAACTCATTTTCTTTTCTTTTCTTTTCTTTTTTTTAAATTCCATTATTACTTTCCCATCTAACTTCTCTAAAGTGTGGCTAGCAATCTGACCATGTAACAGTTAAGATTCTTTTGATTGCAAGTGATTGAAAACCAGAACCAAAGTAACTTATTAAAAATAAAAAAAGAGAGAAAATTTTTTTTCTTTTTCTTTTTTGACTTGTAGAGCTGAATTGTGCAGGGGTTATTCTTCCAAGAGGTTTAATGTGTCCTCAAAGGATAGAGGTAGGAGTAGGATTTCTGCATTCTAATTTCTTTCTTTTTCCTTTTTCTTCTCTCCTCTCCTCTCCTCTCCTCTCCTCTCCTCTCCTCTCCTCTCCTCTCCTCTCCTCTCCTCTCCTCTCCTCTCCTCTCCTCTCCTCTCCTCTCCTCTCCTCTCCTCTCCTCTCCTCTCCTCTCCTCTCCTCTCTCTCTCTCTCTCTCTCTCTCTCTCTCTCTCTCTCTCTCTCTCTCTCTCTCTCTCATACTGGGGATTGAACCTAGTGGTGCTTAACCACTGAGCCACATCCCCAGCCTTTTCATATTCCATTTAGAGACCGGATCTTGCCAAGTTGCTTAGGGCCTCCCTAGGTTGCTGAGGCAGGCTTTGAACTCATGATGCTCCTGCCTCAGCCTCCCCAGTCCCTGGGACTGCAGGCATGTGCCAATGTGTCCAGCTTAGGACTTCTCCATTCTTGACCACCACTTCCAGGGTTGCTGCCCACACCGACCTGTCTTTTGATATTCCTAGAGGATTGGTTCCAGGACCCCTGCAGATACCAAAACCTGGGGATGCTGAAGTTCCTTATATAGAATAATATAGTCTTTGCATAGAACCTGCGTACATCCTACTGTATACTTTGAATCATCTCTAGATGACTTATAATACATAATGTAATGCAAGTGCTATTAAATGGTTGTTACATTGTGTTGTTTAGGGACTAATGACAAGAACAGAGGGTCTGTACATATTCAGTAGAGACAACTTTTTTTTTTCATAATATTGTCAATCTGTGGTTAGTTGAATCCATGGATTTGGAACCCATGGGTTGGGACGTCAACTTCAATGGCTTTGTGAGACTTAGAAAAAGTGCTCTTTTCTTTCTTCTTCTGTAAACAGTGTTTAAGTTACCACAATTTATCTACTAACAATTACTACAAAATCATTCTGTAAAGTTATTCAGATCAACTATTGAAAATTAAGTCATAAAAGTAATTAGTTCCCACTTAGTTATTAGAAAAATAAAAATCTTTATGATATAAAGATTTGTTCTAAAATAGTTACACATCTTGCTTTTGGGATCAGTGCTTAGTTCAGTAACTTGTTTCTATTAAAAAAGAGTTCTAGATTTGAGAGTATTTCTTGTTGAGTTTCTTGGAAGAATTGAACAATTTTAAGATACATTTTTAGTTTTGATAGGATTCATTCTTCAATGGGAAGAAACATTATAATAGCTTAGTATTTTACTTTTGAATTTGTAACATTTAAAAATAATATGTGGGCTGGGGATATGGCTCATTTGGTAGAGTGCTTGCCTTGCATATACAAGGTCCTGGGTTCAATCCCTAGCACTACCAAAAAAAAAAAATCCTGTAAAAAGCAGCTAAATTTTGCTACTGAAGAAATCTCTGCAACAGGCAAACATTTCCACAATACTGTCCCTTGTCCACCATTGAGTTCCTTCGAGGATCACATAAAGATTTAAGGTCATAACACAGGGAGACTGGAGTGTATTGTGCTCAGGTAAGCCCTCAAATCATTTGGCTATAATTATTATCAAGTATTACCATATTTAGGTCTTAGAGTTCATATCTTTCTTTCCTTTTATCTTTTTAGTTTTTAGTGGTTGTTTTTGAATTTCTATAGATAAAGGCTTTATGGTGCTGGGGATGGAACCTAGGGCTTCTCAAATGATAGGCAAGCCATTCTACCAGTCCAGAGTAGGGCTTTGGACCAGTCTAGGTGGAAGGAGCTCTGTAGGACTTGACTTGAAACATTGTTTGCATAGCAAACTCAACCCTTCTTAAAAACTATATCACCCAAACTTGGGTGATTAGAGTGAGGGCTAATGAATATCACAGTGGAGATGGGTCTTGAAACTTCCCCGGCTGTGGTAGTCAGCTTTCCATCACTATAACAAATACTTGAGAAATAAACTTATGAAGAAAAAAGGTTTCTAATTGACTCATAGTTTTTGAGGTTTCAGTCCCTGATCAGTTGGTACTATTTCTTTTAAATCTGTGCTCATCATGATGGGAATACATGGTGGAGCAAAACTGCTCTTCTTATGGCTGGGAAAGAGAGAGAAAGAAGAAGATTCTGGGATCCCCAAATACCTTTGTGCCTCCCCCAAACCTAAAAACCTACCCCTTTGGCCCAACCTCTTAAAGTCTTTATAACTTCCCAATAATGTTTTCCAGGCGACCAAGCCTCCAAAGCATGGGCTTTTGGGGGATATTTAAGGTCTAAACTATAGTTCCAACTCCTCACTCAACACAACCCTGCTGGATAAGGGCCTGATTTTTGGCTCTGGCTCTTGAAATTCTTTGCAGTCATCAGTCATTCAGCTTCCTGTCTAGGTACTAATGGGGGTTTGCTCAAATCGCTGACTTCCTTGAATTCCAAGGCTGCTGCAGCTTCAAGTCTCTGCATCCCCCCCCCCATATTTCTGGCGTGGCTCCTGTCTTCCAGGTCTCCCTCCTCTTCATCCTTGTAACTGGCTGGGCCCCTCCTGAGAGTACTGGGTGCCTCCCCAGGGTATCTGGACATGTAATTCCTTCTGCTAGAATGTCCTGTCCCCTCTGGACTGCCCAGCAAACTTCTCCTTATCCTTGAACACTCAACTTGTCATCAGTCACACAGATTTGCTGCCTCTGGAGTAAGGTACCCTTCAAAGGTGGTCCTTTGAGGTCCTTCCATTGAATGTCGTTGGTATTCAAGGTGTTTGTACACAAGTTTCCCCTCTACCTGCATTTTCATTTTCTGGGTTTTCAGTTACCTGTGGTCAAAGGAAGTCCAAAAATATTAAACGGAAATTTCCATATTTTGACAGAGAGCAAAAGAGTGCACGCTAGACAGATGACATTTGCATAACTTTTATTGCAGTGTATTGTGATACTTGTTCTATTTTGTTCTTGATTATTTTTGTTAATCTCTTGCTGTGGCTAACTTATAATTTTTTCCTTATATACAACTATGTAGGAAAAAAACAGCATAGATAGGGTTTGGTTCCATCCGGCATCCGCTGGGGGTCTTAGAACATATGCCCTGAAGATCATGGGGGCTACTGTATATTTTATGTTTTGCTGTTTTTAGATTTTAAGTGTCTTGGGGTCAGGAATTTTGTCCTATTACTTTTTATTCCTGGTGCTTATCACAATAACTGTTAATGAAAAAATACATCGGTCAAATTAGAGGGAATGAATGAATGACATTCCTGGAGTTGCCTTGCCTGGAAGAGTCTACCTATTCAGAAGGTCTCTTGAGACTCTGGGGATGATTGAGTGGCTCCTAAGACACCCTCTACTGTGTCAGTCATTAAAGAAACAAAGACCTTGGGGCCCCCTTAAGAAGAGCAATCAGTGACCCTCTTCTCTGTATTGCTCTAGCTAAGCCTGTACAAAGAAATTCTAAAGACCTGGCTTTACAGACCTTTCACTGTCCCTCTTCATGCCTCCCACAGTCCCCAGTTCTTCTGAGCCACTTCCAGTTTTACAAGTTGGGGGAGATTTCTCTCCTCAAACGTTTGTGGGAAAGCATGTTAGGTCCACAAAGGGAAGGGCTGGGAAAATCATCTTACAGTTGATGCAATGTGTTTCTTTCTTTCTTTTTTTTGATAAGAATGACTCACTGTATAGCATGCCCTCAGCTAAAAGCAACAGTGTTTTTTAAATGTACCTATTGTCAAAGGCTTTGGGCGTATAATCAAATAATTACAAAATGAAATTGCAGAAGCCAGTAGCAGGTGCGGGATTCATAGTTCCTGAAGAGATCTCTCCTACATACACCAAAATAACAATACAGTTCCACTCAGTAAGCTCTAGTGTTGTCCTGGCACTAGGATGGGACATTCCAAAGATAACGCTTTTCGTTAATGGGGAAAATTCTGATCTGACTTCCTAATCTGGTATTCAAGGTACCATAAAGAAGTTTCAGCTCATTCCAATGCTGAACAGTGGGTGAGAATTCAAACTTCAAAAATAGATGTGCCAGAGGGGCTGGGGTTGTGGCTCAGTGGTAGAGTGCTTGCCTAGTATGTGTGAGACCCTGAGTTCCATCCTTAGCTCCACATAAAAAAATAAATAAATAAAATAAAGGTATTGTGTCCAACTACAACTAAAGTAATAATAATAACAAATAAAAAATAGATGTGCTGGATTAAAGTCCAAGTTCTTGCCTTTTTAGTTGTGTGATCCTGCGCAAGTCATTTACCTTCCAGGTATCTTATTTTCCTCAGTGATGAAGTGGGTTTCATCATAATAATACTATTGGGTTATTGAGGAGTATATTAGTCTGAGCATCTGAAGTGCTTAGGTGGGTACTTGGCACGTAGTAAGCAACCTTGAGGTGCTGACTGATTCAAGGCAAGATTTAAGAATGCTTGGGGCAAATTACCAGGTGGGAAATTGGGAAGAATAAGAATACTTATGGATGTCCCTGAACCAGATACTGAATACATTTAAAACGGCATTGTGAGGAGCCAGCGCCGTGCCCCTATGTGGACATGCTCCTGAAGCTGGAAGGCAATGTATATCTTCTTACACACAGTAAAAGGAACACCCTTGAAACCCCTGACCAAGGAAAGGCTCAGCAACTGGGAGCAGATGGACTATGGGCTCCAGTTTACCTCTTCTGGCAAATTCCTTAGCATCTCTCCTATCATAGTCTATCTCCTGGCCAGCTTCCACTCCAAACATGATGCTGCTCACTTCCTCATCAACACTACCTTCACTGCTCAGTGTACTGCTGTCTAAGTTACCCCAATTCATGGGATTTGTCTCTTTGGCATTAACAGATTCTGAAGGATGGGGCTAAGAACAGCTCCACGTCATGGAAAAGGCACTGGAACAAAAGGCTGTAACATCTCCCCTTCTTCTCCATACTACCTTGTGTAGTATACAACCTCTCCCAAACTCCCAGAAAGGGGAGAGATTGGGAAATGGGGCTCCTGGGCCCAGCCCTGCTAGATGCAAGATTCTGTGGATCAGGAAAAGCAGATGGGGTTAAAAGCCAAATCAACAGGAAGGTAACCAAGTTTGGGCAGCTTGTTTTTTCCCATATCTTCCACCCTTACCACCTTCTAGCTTTCTTCTGCTGTGTCTTTTCCTTATAATAAAGCAATTTTTTTTTCAGTGAAAAAAAAAACTGCATTCCTCTAGTCTAAATAGTTTGTAAGTTTCCTCCATCAATAGAAAACACTTATGGGCTTTTGTTTTTCTTTTTGTGGTGCTGGGGATTGAACCCAGGGTCTTGTCTATGCAAGGCAAGCACTCTACCAACTGAACTACATCCCCAGCCCCATGGACATTTCTTAAAGGTTTTTTTTCTCTTTGTTTGTTTTAGTTGTAGATGGATACAACATTCATCTTCCTTCCTTCCTTCCTTCCTTCCTTCCTTCCTTCCTTCCTTCCTTCCTTCCTTCCTTCCTTTCTTTTCTTTCTTTCTTTCTTTCTTTCTTTCTTTCTTTCTTTCTTTCTTTCTTTCTTTCTTTCTTTCTTTCTTTCTTTCTTTCTTTCTTCTTTCCTGAGGATTGAACCCAGTGCCTCACATACGGCAGGCAAGCACTCTACCACTGAGCTACAACCCCAGCCCCACTTATAGGCATTTTTAATCACAAAGAGTTAACATTTAAAAAGGACAAAATTAGCAGTGCCCATTTTTTTTTTCTGGAAAGGTAACTATTCTTGGTCTTCAGAAAGAGTGGAAAATTGAATTCTGAGAAGGTAATTGGGAAGCTTTCAGATATTGCTTCCCTCAAACACTGATATATAGCTGGCTGATAGAAAGGACATAGTTTTATTTACTTCCTGATTCAATTAGCATTTAATCTTATTCTATAAGCATCATAATAATTATTCTATGTTCTATGAGGACATTTTCATGATAGTAACAGTTTGGGCCCCTAGATCTTTTGTTCTTAATGATCCTTTAAATGTTTGCTACAAGCAGATTAAGACATCAAATTCCACTAAGAGATTAATTACATTGTTCAATTCACATCTAACAATCAACAAATGGATCATCTACTTTAAATTAGTTTTGGATGACCCTGCTTTCCTAATTCTTATCTACTATCTTATCTACTACTCTGAGAAGGTACTGTATTCTAGCATGTTAGTTTGTCTTTTTTTTTTTTTTTGTGCTGGGGATTGAACCCAGGACCTTGTGCATGTGAGACAGGCACTCTACTAACTGAGCTATATATCCTCAGCCTTATTTTGTCTTTTCAATCAATTAATATTCACATATTAAGTGCTGATAGTAGGCCAAACTCTGTGCTGTGGCAGCAAGAATTATCCATGATATCCCAACATCCCCCCAATTAATAACTTATTAGGGGAGATTGCTTCCATTCCCCCCCCCTGGAAACAAAAAGACCTTTTAAATCCCAAATACCTGAATTTTGTGTGGATGTTTGGAATTCTGAGAGATTTCAATAAAGCAACTTGACTTAAGCCAGAGATGCTATGATGTAGGGAAGGATTCTGAGCTGGTGGTGCAGAATGAGAAACATGGACAGTTTAGAAAACCCTTTTCAATTCTTGGGTTACTTTCCCAGTAACCCTGAGCACATGACCTCAAACAAGAATTTCTTATCCTTCTGGAGGGCTGAGTATGAAATCAAGCTGTCAGCAGAGCCCTGCTCCCTCTGGAGGCTCTAGCAAAGACCCATTTTTTGCTTCAGGTGGGTATCCGCATTCTTTGGCTTGAGGTTGTGTGGCCCTTCATTGCTTCTGTGGTCATACAACCTCCTCCTCCTCTATGTCTTCTCTCAAATCTCCTTCTGCTCATGTCTCATGAGGACATTTGTCATTTGATTCAGGGCCCACCCAGATAACCTCAGATAATATTTTCATCTCAGGATCTTTGACTTTATTGCTCTTGCAGAAACTTTAAATAAGGTGACATTCCCAGGTGTTGGGGATTAGGACATGAACATATCTCTTTTGGGGCATTTTTCAATCCACTACAGTTCTTTACAGGATATTTTCAATATTTTTTATAAAAAAAATATACTTAGAGAACCTTATACATCCTATTAAAATATAGGTGCCGTACTATGCCCCTAAACCAATGGTCATCTTGGGCTACTCTGTTATTTCTCCATGCCATTTGTATGAGTAATTAAGAATTTGTAATTTACTCACCAGTCACATGCTTTAATTTCATTTTGTATTTGCACATTTTGCAACTATTACATTTGTACATATTGCTTTTATAACATATGTTAAACTTTGAGGAGAAATAGATCAGACTTATAACTGGTATAAGGAATATAAATTTCCAAACTGTGACAAGTCTCAGTGAGAAATGACAACTGTTTCTATATAGCACTTGTGAACATGGTGCTGAGGCACTGGGATTTTTCTTGGTGTTCCAGATCACATATGTGCATCAGATTATGGGGTGAGGGAAAAGAAGCCATAAAAAGTGTTAACATGGCAACTTCTGGTTTCTGATTGGGCATGGAAAGATCTGGAATAAGTTGCCGCTCCCGACCACACAACAAGAAAAAGAAAAACTCAAATCAACTCCTCTTAAACCCATCGGAGAATTGAGGTCATAGGCAAACCACTGCCCCCTGAATTGGAGAGAAAGACAGAGAGACACAGAGAGTCAGAGTGTGTGGGAGCAGAAGCTCCATGAACAGACACCTTCTCAGGACCCAGTACCATGGCAGGAAACCCCGACTTTAATTAATGAGTTGCTGGAGGCTCAGGGTGGGCAAGCCTGGAGGATTAAAATTCTAAGGAGACCCAGTCGTATGGGGTCCCATACTTTGTGGATTTCACTTCTAGGAGAACTACCAGTCTTTGACAATGAAGATCAGAAGAAAATTCCCCTCATGATTCTGGCAGGGAGAGGGGAAAAGAGACCATTTTGAGGTATCCAGAGCACTGTGTTCTTCTTAGCAAGGTCTTTCCTCAAGAGAAGCTATTTTTACCACAACCTAATTGAGGGGTTTTGCAAAGCAGAACTGGATCACCCTGGGAGAATTGCAAATCCCCAACCCCAACTCCCCCCACCACCCCACTTCTTTTCTAATCTAAGGGGAGGATGTTGAAGACATCTCAGAAGCACCTCTGAAGGTCTGGCCAGGAGGCACAGGCTGATGAAAAGATGAGACCCAATCATGGGACAATAGACGGCTTCCCTTCCCACCTGACCTGCCAACACAGAGGGCTTCTATAGAATAAGGGAAATATGACTGAAAGACCTTATTTACAAAAAAGTTTCTTGGGAAACTCAAAGACAACAGACAAAGCAAAATCAAGGATGCCAGGGGAACTGGCACCATTAACTACAGGAAAGAAACACAACAGAATCCTTAGCCACACCAACAAAACCAAACCCCCTCAGAAGGAAGGCCTCTTTACCCCAGGCTCTTTTGCTTGATCCATCGCACCAAGCTTCCAAGGGAAAAAAAAAAAATGACAAGGCATACTAAAAGATAAAAAACACAATTCGAAGAGACAGAACCAGTCTCAGGTAAGGCAGAGATGTTGGAATTTTCAGACTGGAAAATGAGAACAACAATCTCAATATGTTGATTTATTGGAATGTGTAATGGGAAAAGAAAAAAAGCTAGTACACAAGAACATGGTTAATAGAAGGGAGAGAGAGAGAGAGAGAGAGAGAGAGAGAGAGAGAGAGAGAGAGAGAGAAAGACTCTCTAAGAAAGAATCCAAACAAGTGCTAGGAATCCAAAATCATGTCACAGAAATGAGGGATGCCTTTGGTGAAGTCATTAATAGATTAAACATGGGGGAAGAAAGAGACAGTGAGCTTCAAGGGATGTCAATAGAATCTTCCAAAACTAAAACTCAAAGGGAAAAAAGAATGAAAAAGACAAAACAGAATATCCAAGAACTGTGGGACAATTACAAAAAGTGTAACATATGCATAGTGGGAATACCAAAGTAGAAGAAAGAGAAAAAGGAATGGAAGAAATATTTGAAGCAATAATGACTGAGAATTTCTTAAAATTAATGATTAACACCAAATCACAGTTTCAGGAAGCTCAGAGAACACCAAATAGAATAAATTTTTTAACAAAAATGGGTGCCTAGGTATATTGCATTCAAACTTCAGAAAATCAAAGACAAAGGAAATCTTGAAAGAAACCGGAGAAAACTATACCTGACCTATCAAGGAACAAAGATAAGAATTCAATTGGACTTCTCTTCAGAAACCATGAAAGTAAAAAGAGAATGGAGTGAAATATTTAAGCTGTTCAAAGAAACAACTCATCACCCTAAAATTCTGTATCTGGTGAAATTATCCTTCTGTGGTGGGGTAGAAATTACTGGTAGAACTTTTATAAAGGCAGTTTGTTGACAGTGGAACTGCTGTGCTAGAAATTTTAAAAGAAATTCTTCAGGAAGAAGAAAAATAACATATGTCAGAAACTTGGACCTACATAAATAAAGCAGAAGCGTTAGGGAATAAATAAAAATAAGATATTTTTCTTATTCTTAACTGACCTAGGTAATCATTGTTTATTCAAAATAATAATAGCAATGATGCTATTCAGTGACTAGAGCTTATGGATAAGTAAAATGAATGACAGCAGTATTATAATGGATGGGAAGAAAGAACTGGAAACATACTAAGCTGTTTACATGATTTGTGAAGTTGTATGGTGTTATTGTATTTTTTTTGGTATTGGGGATTGAACTCAGAGGCACTTGATCACTGAGTCACATCCTCAGCTCTATTTGGAGACAGGGTCTCACTGAGTGAGAGTTTAGCACCTTGCTTTTTGCTGAGGTTGGCTTTGAACTTGGGATCCTATTGTCTCAGCCTCCCAAGTCGCTGGAATTATAGGGATGTGCCACCACACCAGCTTGTATGGTGTTATATGAAGAGGACTTGCATTAGTTGTGTTATGCAAACTCAAAAGTGACTACTAAAATATTTTTTAAAAAATGAAATTGAGATAATAATATAGAAATAAAAGGTACAATGATATGTAATGTTTAAAGGAGAAAGCAAAACTAGTTGAAGATGAATAAAAACTAAGAAACAGGACAATGGATAGAAAGTTATAAATGTGGTTGATATTAATCCAAGTATGGAAAAGTCTTGATAATTTTCATAAGTTAAACTACTATCCACTGGAGTTATATTTCCCATTTTATGGTTTTAGTTTTGCTATTTCCCCATTTTTCTTCTCTTTTAAGATGTGGTGCTGGGGCTGGAACCCAGGGCCTTGTGCATGCTAAGCAGGCATCCTACCACTTAGCTTCACTGCCCCTTCTCCTGTTTCTTAACTTTCTGTCTTAATTTTTTCATCTTTTTTCTACAAGGGGGGAATAATAATCAATATCATAATGTTATAGGTTTGAAAGAGATTTTATCTATCTATCTATCTATCTATCTATCTATCTATCTATCTATCTATCTCTATATCTCCTACTACAGAGCCTGTGGGAGAATCAGCACTCAATAAATGTTACCTACCTACTATTTTCTGAGAGAATTAGAAGAAAAATGTTTATTAACTATCTATTCTGGGCTGGGGCCATAGCTCAGTGTTAGAGCAACTGCCTAGCACATATGAAGCACTGGGTTCAATCCTCAGCACCACATAAAAATAAATAAAGCTATTATGTCCATCTACAGCTAAAAACCAAACCAAACAAACAAAACACACACACACACACACACACACACACACACACAAATAAGACCTACCTAGTCTATGTTAGACATAGTATAGGTGATATGCTGATATAATTTTGTTTATTTTCTTATATAAAAATACCACAACAATATGTATGTTTAGAAAATTCTGAACTGAAAAAGTGTGTGTGTGTGTTGTGTGTGTGTGTGTGTGTGTAAGTGTAAGAGAGAGAGAGAGAAAGAGATGAAAAAAAATGCCACTGTTATGACCTACTTAGATGTGCCCCCCAATCAAATGTTGAAAACCTAACCCCCAAGATGATGGTCTTATGATGTAAGGTCTTTAGGAATTGATTAGGTCACTAGAGTAGAGCCCAAATATTTTTTTTTATTCACGTGATTTAAATGGTTTAATTTAAATAAGAAGTTGTTCTCTATAAGCCAGAAAGTGGGCCCTCACTAGACAGCGAACCTACCTTGACCCCAGCCCTTGTTCTGGCCGCTAAGAAGAGCAGAAGGGCACGGAAAGTTTACCTCTGGGCAAAGGCTAATGGGAAAGAAATACAGGTCCCACCCCTTCCTGGAACTCCTGGAAGTTCCAGGAGAATGATGAAAAATAAATTCTTATTGTTTATAAGCTAAACAATTTATGGTATTTTGTTATAGCAATGTGAATGGACTGAGATATCCACCTTCAGCAGTAAACAGTGTCAACACCCTAAAATAACTTTCAGACTTTTTAATGTAAATATGTATGTGTGTATATATATATATATATATATATATATATTTATGCATGTGTGTGTAGATATATATATCTACACACACACACATATATATATATAAAATATATATAGATATACAAATACATATACGTATATATAAAGAGAAAGAGGAAGAGAGAATTTAAATATATATATATATATATATATATATAAACACTTTTAAAAAAGGGGTATAATTATGTATATTCTATTTAATCTACTTTTATATCAAAAATATCTCTAATGGATTTCTATGCCTAAAGATAATATTTTTTAAAAATTCTGAAGTGTGAATTGATTTTACCTGAACTTTTAGAATTTGAAATTTATATTTTTGCTTGGCTGTTTCATTAGATCATGGGTATTTAGATGTCAATGGGAATTAAACAAAACAACAGTGTCTCCTCAAGAATCCAACAAAGCCAGGCCAGGTGATGTGACATATACCTGTAATCCCAGCAGTTTAGAAGACTGAGATGGGAGGATTGCATGTTCAAAGCCAACCCCAGCAATTTAGCAAGGCCTTAAGTATTGTAGCGAGACCTTGTTCAAAATTAAAAAAGTAAATAAATAAATAAAACAGGGCTGGGAATGTGGTTTAGTGGTTAAGCACCCCTGGCTTCAATTCCTGGTATAACAAAACAAAACAAAACAAAAAAACAACAAGCCATCACAGCATGAATCTCTGACGCTGGTTAGCTAGTTTTTCAGATTTCAAGCAGCGGTGGAGTTATAATTGAAACCCCCCTTATCAGCCAACATGTTGGGATATGAAAGAAAGACAAAATGGAAGGTCTACAAAGGTCAGATAACCCGGACTTATCTAATGACAAAATCTATTGCATAAGCTGCTAGAATTTTATGAAGGTCATGTATGTGTCACATGGAGAAGAAAGAGATGTTGGAATTCTATGCATTTGGCTTGGTGTACCTCTCCTCATGTAGAGTTTTGGGGAATCACATCCTACATGGTTCCTCACTACCAGGAATTCCAGGAAGGGGTGGGACCTGTATTTCTTTCCCATTAGCCTTTGCCCAGAGATAACCTTTCCGTGCCCTTCTGCTCTTTTTAGCGGCCAGAACAAGGGCTGTGGCTTGCAAAGCTTGGGTGTTACCTGGTATATTGTTAAAATGTGAATAAAACAAAACAGAAGCCCACACCCTAAAATCTGTCCCCAACTGGTCATTGTTTCCTCTTAGCTCCACTGTTTTCTCTAATGGAGCATGAGAAGGACCATTTGAGTGACAGGTAGATTTGCCACTTTTCATGGCACTTGAGCCTGGTAGGGTGTCAGGCAGCAATTTCAAAAACAAAGACTTGTTCTGCTTTGTAGAAGAGTTTACTTGTTATAATATTATTTATTGTAGAACATTTGGAAAACAGAAAGGAAAATGCAAACTGTAATCCCACCTCTGTTAACATTTTCAGTGTTTACCAGTGTTTCTTATGCACATTTACTTGTATAAAAAGAGATCATGGTGAACACATGTTTTTATAACCTGCCATTTTCAGTTAACAAAATATTAGAAACATCTTTTCGTATCATTAAGTGCTATTTAACATCATGTTTTCCCTTTTCACTTTAATTTTTAAGAGGTACCCTGTTATAGCATTACATGTTTTGTTTTATTTGAGCATTAATGCCTGTTTTTATTGGATGAAGCTGCTAGAGCAGAGGCAAGCAGCAGGCGCTCAGATTTCCTTTTTATATAATGAAGGCTCTTTTCTCCCTCCATCTCCGTGAAGCCAGTTCCCATTCATTTCATTTAATCCCTGTTACTCATGCTGAAGAACACTTACTTGCTCTACTGCTAATGGGCACATTTGTACAGTACACATTTCAAAAATGTTGGTAAAGAGCAGGCTGCATGTTTTCCCTGTATGACGAGTCGCTGTCAATGAAGAAAAAAACACTTTCTAGATTTTTCAGTGAAATCTCAGCCCTTCACTAGCAACCAGTCCATGTTTCAGCCTTGGTTGCTTCTGATGTTGTTTTGCCTCAGGACATTTTCTTTTTTTTTTCTACATTATTCAAAGCAGGAAACCATCTTTTGACAAGCTTGAACCCACCCATAGTCCACTGAAAAAATGAAAAGCATGATCAAGGAAATACGAAAAAAAATGTTGGGGACGTGAACTCCTAGCCTAGTTTTCGTTAGGGTTAGCCTTCACTGTCTTCACTTGTAAGAAACTTGCCTGGCAATTATCTTCTATTTATATGAAGCCTGCAAATAGGCCTTATTACTAGGAGCTCAGGCCATTAGTCCTGAGCTCAAAAACCAGAGTTAGAGGGTGCCCCCACAGAGTTAGAGGGTGCCCCCCCCCCATGCTTAGCATGCTCCAGGCCCTGGGTTCAGTCCCACCCCTACCCCTGCTCTGCAAAAACAAAAACAAAAACAAAACCCTGTTGAGCTAGCTGACCACAAGCAGATTAAGCAACTGAATTAAATAGTTAGTACAAAACAGAACATTCTACTTTCATTAATGACACTTGTCCTTGACGTGGTTTTGTTGATTTTTCCAAGCACTTGTCTTTTTTTTTTTTCTTAAGAAATTCATTGCTGGGCCTAGCTGACTTCAGCTGCACCCAGGGATCAGCTCAGAGGTCTCTCTCAGTTCATCCCTTTCCCGCCCCACCCCCTTCTGTTTTTCCTGCTTGGGGCTCCCTCTGTTGTGGATCCATCCTCCTCTCCCATGCCCACTCCTATCTAAGCTCATGTCTTTCCTTTTTCACTTTAGGTCTTCCTTCTTCATCTTCTGCCCTCTTCTGCCTTTCTCTCCTGGGAACTCATTCATTTGCCTCGGCCATCACTTCCTTTCCTGTGCTGCTGGGCCCAGGTCCCAGGAACCAGGGTGGAGGTGATCTGGTCAGCAGTTTGGTTGTCAGCAGAACTGGGTGCCATCCTGGCTCCAAAGCCTTGGTGGAATCACTCCTGTGGGGAACCTTTCATAACATGCAAACACCACCCCTGTTCAGTTCCTTGACCTTGACCCTCTACCTCCTACTTGTTTCTGTCTTAGGCTAAAAGAGTATCATACTGTCCAAGTAGAAACCAGAGGCTATGAAGCATTTGCACGTGGCTTGGCCCAATTGAGGGGTGTGATTGGAGTAAAATAGAAATCTTGGTTTAAAAAAAAAAAAGCCAATGTGAACTATCTCATTAGTTCTTAAAATATCAATTACATGTTGAAATAATATTTTGGATAAATTAGGTTAAATAAAATATACTACTAAAGTTCCTTCACTTGTTTCTCATTACTTTTTAAAATATAGTTACTAGAAAAGTTAAAACATGTGGCTCACATTCGTGGCCCTCGCTGTGTTTCTTTTGGACAGCACACGTTCAGGTCTTTGAACTGTCGCTCAGAACTAGCAGTTTTCCAGTCACTAAGGGCTTATGTCTTTCTTTTGTGTCCATGATAGTTTCCTTGTTTACATTTACTTTTATATCTTAGAAATGGGAATAGTATTTCTTAGAGATAAGAATATAAATACTTCCACTAATTCATCTTAAAATTAAAAGAAAAAAAATACAAGCAGCCATATCTTATCTATCATAATATCCAATTTTCTTTCTTTTTTTTTCTTTATTCTTTTGAGACAGAGTCTTGCTAAGTTGCCCAGGACCTTGCTAAATTGCCGAGGCTGTCTTTGAACTTGTGATCCTCCTACTTCAGCCTCCCAAGGTGCTGGGATTACAGGCCACCAAGACCAACATGATATCCGATTTTTAAAAAACTAGTCTAGGCCTTCCTGATTTTTGTTCTCAAGCCTCCCTTAGTATTCTGGGTAGGTGGGGCTATTAAATGCCCACTGTGACTACCACCTGGGCTGAAGGGTGTCCCTGTGCTCATGTGGTCCTATTCAGTGTCACTCTTCTCTTCCAATAATAGCAGGTGGCTAAAGTGAAGATCCTTGAATAGATTCTATTACAGATCTGATTTTGTTTAACAAAAACTAATTAATTACTTTTGGGTACTGGGAATTGAACTCAGGGGCACTCGACCAGTGAGCCACATACCCAGCCCTATTTTGCGTTTTATTTAGAGACAGGGTCTCACTGAGTTGCTTAGCGCCTCGCTTTTGCTGAGGTTGGCTTTGATCTCGTGATCCTCCTGCCTCAGCCTCCTGAACTGCTGGGATTACAACGTGTGCTTTAATTTATTATTTTGAGGCTCTGTTGTTCAGCTTTTCTTGGGTTTCTGCATCTGAGGAACAAAACTGTCTCTTTTTACTGAGAATACTTGAGTGGGTCTCTGTTTCTAGTAATCAAAAAATCTATAGGAAATACTACCTTCACTAGGGATCCTTTTGAGAGTTGAAATCTTCTTTCCCTCTGAAATGCTTTTGAATTTTAGGTATATTCTAGCCCTTGATCTCCTCCATTGGTGCTGGGGACTGAACCTAGGGCCTTGTGCATGCAAGGAAAGTGTCCTACCAACTGAGCTATATCTCAGCCCTAGAATTTTAGTCAACTTATTTCAACTCTATTTCTTTTTGAAAGCTACCTAAAACAACCCTTCATTGATCATGGCTAAATAATATAATTTATGATTACTCTTTAAACTGATTAAATTGGTGTTTGCTTTTGTTATATTAAGAGGAAGGAGAGACCTTAATTTAATTTATCACAGAACATAACAATAATTCTTGCCCAGCAGGTTGGGAACCTACTTTCCTTTGTAGTTTTAAATTGATACTAATTAGTGAGTCAGAGTTTTGGTGTAAAAAATAAAAAAATAAGAACTTACCACAAGGAATTAAAAACAACTTATCTTTATCTGTGTCACTATTTTTATTGGGTAAGACCATTTTCCTTGATCTAGTTCTCAACTGATTATCAGCCATGCTGAGGGAGAATATTAACTTGGGCTTCCATAATAAAATACCCTGGTCTGGGTATCTTAAACAACAAACATTTCTTTTCTGATGGTTTTGGAAGAAAGAAGTCTGGGATCAGCATGCCAGGACTGTCTTCCTGGCTTATAAATGGTACCTTCTGGCTGTGTCCTCCCACCAGAAAGAGTGGGGGTGGGGAAAAAAAGAAGAGGAGAGAGGAGGGAAGAGGGAGGAGGGAAGTGGGAGGAGGGAGGAGGGAGGAGGGAGGAGAGAGAGAGAGAGATGAGAGAGAGATGAGTGGCCCCTCAGTTGTTTTCTTCTTACAAGGGCATTAATCTCATGAGAGCCACACCCTCATGACCTTATCTAAACAATTTTCTTCTACTGGTCCCATTTCCAAAGGCTATCATATTGAGAATTGGGGCTTCTATATATGGATTTTGAGGAAAGGGATACAATTCAGTCTATAGGAGTCAGTGGAGGCAAATTATAGTCTAAATCACATATGATTCTTTTTTTTTCTTATATGTATATCTTAAGAAAAGTATTTTTAATGCAAATTTTATGCTGGTAGCTCGATATTTATGAAGTTGGCAGATGACTGGGAAAGCAGTCTTGAAATACACAAAAACGGTAATAACAACTATAATCATAGTTGTTGCTTCCTGTCTGATTTAGCTAAAAATACACTAAGGAGTTTGATATTCTTTTTCACTGTGGTTATTTAATGATTAAACAAATATTTATTATGTTCTTAATGGGGGCTAGGCACTGTATGAATTAATTTTCATTTAAAAATATAACATAGTATGTGAGGTCCCAGGACTGGAGATAGGTATTTTTTAATCTACAACATTTCTGAATCTGGTCAAGGGAGAGTGAAATCCCACCTCCTTCCTTGTAATTTCATGACGACAAGACTTTTAGAGAGTCATTGCAGAACAATCCAAGAAAGACATAAATTGCTATGCTAAGCTAAAGGTCTGGAGACAGAGTGAAGAATTATGTTGAATAAATAAATAAGTATTGAATAATGGGAATAAATAAATTGGCAAGATTCAATAACTGGACAGGGTGGCTTAGGGAGAGAGGAGTTTGGGTTGATTTTCAGTGTTCTAGATGAAAAGATGAGGATGTTACTAGGTTGCTCTATAAAGGAGGAGAGGCAATTCAGGGAGATTTGTAGAAAAATATATTGACTTTGTGAATGAACTAAATGTTTGTGTCTACAGTGTGCAAAATAAAATGGAGAGTGCAAACAAAGTAAGTCCTTTCATTAGGAGGAGGAGGAGAGAAAATGAATGCTTGTTTTACTTTACTCACCTTGTTTTCAAGTCTTTCCTAAAAGAGAGAACATGGGAAAAGAATCACAGTCATTTTGACTTTTATTTCTTTTTTGAACTCCTGGAATTGACTATGGCTCTAAAGAGAAGAGAATGCACACAGAGAAGGTGTATTCGTTTCCTATTGATGTCTACACATGTTTTTGGTAAATTAGGGGTTTGGAGCTTATTTTGAGGGGAGTTATATCATCTATCAAGATAATATTATTATTTGAAGCTTATTGTTAGTTATCAAACTAATTGTTAACACATATCTATTGTCTGATAGTTTTGAAGGTCAGAAGTCCTAAAATCAAGTTGTTGGCAGGGCTGCATTACTTTAGAAGACTCCAGGAGAGAATCTGTTTTCTTGCTTTATGCAGCTTCTAGATGGTGACTTCCTTAATTTATGTTCCCTTCCTCCATCTTCAAGCCTAGTAGTATAACATCTGCAAATCAAGTCTCTGACCTCTGCATTTGTTGTCATATCTCCTTCTCTGACTCTGACCCCTTTGCTTTCCTCTTTTGAGGATACTTGTGATTACAGTGGCCTACCTGGCTAATCTATCTTTACATCTTTAATAATCACAGCTATAGGGCTGAGGTTGTGCCTCAGTGGTAGAGTGTTTGCCTAGCATGTGTGAGGCATTGAATTTGATTCTCAGCACCAACAAGAAAGATAAATAAATAAAATAAAGTTATTATATCCAAATACAACTAAAATATTTAAAAAAAAAATAATCACAGCTACAAAGTACCTTTGCAACAGGTATTAGCTTTCTGTTACTGTAACAAAATACCTGAGATAATCAACTTAAAAACAGAAAAGATTTATTCTGATTCATGGCTTTGGAGGTTTAAGTCTGTGTTGCTTGGCCGCATGCTTTTGTCGGTCTTGTGGCAAGACAGCACATCATGGTGGGGAGTGGATAGTGGTGGAAGTGCATTCACCTCATAGCCTGGCATCAAGAGAGAGAAAAAAAATGACGAGATGCCAATCTCTCTTTCTCTCCTTCCTCACCCCCTCTTTTAAAGTATTTTATTTCATTTATTTTTAATTTTTATTTTCCCCATGCCACTTTAAGGACGCAACACAAATGACTCAAATTCCTTCCATGAGGTTTCACCTCTTAAAGATTCTACCTCCCCACAGTGCCACAGACTGGTGACATTCCAGATCCAAACTCTAGCACCATCTAAAGCAATATATTAACAGGGGATCATGAGGAGGAACACTTTTGAGGGGAATTATTTTGTCTCCCATGGAGGGTCTGTTTTATCCTTTATCTTGGTCTGTGGGGGTTGTGGGGAGAGCTCAGTCCAGAAGGGCCCAAATGAGGAATTGTTTTTATTCCTTCTTTTCTTTTCTCTCTTTCCAAATTACAGAAGATTTTCAGTCAGATTTGAAATTATGAGTTGATGTCTACACATGTTTTTGGTAAATGAGGGGTTTGGAGCTTATTTTGAGGAGTTATATCATCTATCAATAAATGATATTATTATTTGAAGCTCATTGTTATAGCATGCTAGGGTGGGAGGGAACACTGCAATGATGTAAATAAATCTTAAGTATGTTCACAAAAGCAGAATAATCCCTGAGACAGGGAAAAACAATCACTCCAAACTCTTCTTAGGTAGGCTTGTATTCTTGGGGGAGAGGTAATTCCTATTTCTAGGGGGACATGTAGTGACCGATTCCTGAATATAGCCTTTCCTAACGCTCCAGTCTGAATGAGAAGTTCCTCTGTTCTTCCATGGTTTCTAGAGCAGAGGTTTATTTTAGAGAATTAATCACCTTATGGAATAATTTTAATTACTTATTTATCCCATTGTATTTATTGCAAGTAGAGATCATACCTCTACTTACATCCCTTTGGGCTTGGAATCTTGCCTACCAATTATTATATATTGAATGGAAGAACTAAATTGTTTCTATTAAAGCTTCTGAATCTTGAATTTCCCTTAATATGTATATGTAGAAAAATACACATATTTTTAAAATATGTATTTAAAAATACATATTTTATATACATATGTATATATATATTAACTTTCTCACAGTATAACTTTCTCACAATATAGCAGGAATGCTATATTGGTAAATGAGATAATTTCTCTAAATTGTTCAAGATCTTCAGAAAATGCTTCTTAACATATACAGTGATCAAATGAAAGTCTGAGCTAAAATTTACTGTTTTTCTTTAGCTTCACCTACCAAAGTTGTTGGTTGGTAAAACTTGCCTCCAAGGTGAAGCTGAGTGGACTTGAAGCAGTACACACAATTTTATGCAATACCTGATAAATGGAAGCCACCCAATAAAGCTTTATAGAATGAAAAGATGAAAGTAAGAGTCCTATGCTTTATGCTCCTCCTCCTCCTCCTCTTCTTCTTCTGTACTGGGGATTGAAGTCCCAGGGGCATTTAACCACTGAGCCACAATTCTATCCCTTTTTGAGACAAGGTTTCACTAAGTTACTTAGGGCTTTGCTAAATTGTTGCCTTGAACTTGTGATCCTCCTGCCTACAGCCTTCCAGGTTGCTGCAATTACAGATATGTACTACCATGCCTGACTTGGTCATTACACTTTTTTTTTTTTTTTTTTTTTGTACGGGGGATTGAACCCAAGGGCACTTAACCACTGAGCCATGTCCCCAGCCCTTCTTTGTATTTTACTTAGAAACAGGGTCTCACTGAGTTGCTCAGTACCTCGCCATTGCTGTGGCTGGCTTTGAACTTGGGATCCTCCTGCCCCAGCCGCCTAAGTCACTGGGATTACAGGTGTGCTCCACTGTGCTCAGCTAATCATTATACTTCATATACATGTACAGGATATTTTTTAGAAAAGTAAAAAAGAAAAACATGCTAAATCTTGTGTGTAATTATTTCCTTATTTTTGATGAGGTAGAAAAAAATTTCCCTTCAGTTCTCATCATTGTGTATTATTCAGCTTTTGCTGCAGTAACAAATAACACCCCAAATCTCAGTGGTTTACAATGACAATTATTTCTTCTGCCCATTATATGAGGGCTACAAGCTTGCTGTGACTCTAATGGGTATGGAGGGGCTTACTGAACTAAGTTGGGCTCTCATATCTAGTTAGGTCTTCTCATTCTTGGACAAAAGTCAAAAAACCATCCCTTACCTAAGATATGCTGTACTCAAGGTTAAGAAGGGATGGAACTCAAAGGCAAGGGAGAACAGGGTGAACTATGCAAATACATGTAAAGCTTTGGCTCTGATAACAACTTATTTCACATTCACTCACATTCCATTGGCTAAAGGACATCACATGGTCAAACTCAACATCTCTGCATTGAGTAGAGGAATGTACTCTGCCCACAGGAAGTGTTGCCAGGGTGACAGGGGAAAAGACCTGAACAAATAACATAACCACCACAACTGTGTCAGAGGTAATGTTTGTCAAACCACTATTTAGCCTTTTGTAATATTAATTACTCCTTCAAACTTTGAATTTGGAGTTCAATTTACATAGCCTGAGTAATGATTGTAAGGTTTTCAGTTGATTCTGTATAAGTAGACCCCAGAGAGAAGAGTAAACAGATTTGTTCATTTTAGGTAAAGAAAAAAATGTAATAAATACATAAATGTTTTATAAAGACAGTGATGGTCAATTATTTTCAATATCTATGCTTTATGCTAGCAGAAAGGGATTTAAATTAAAGCTGACGTATTGGCGAATAGTTATCATAAGGGACAATTTCTTGACCAGTCAAGTGCAAAAAGACATGGAAGGCAAAAGGTCTTCCTAGCGGAACAATTAAATCATTCATCTACTTGGAGGAAGAAGGCTGGGCCAGATGACAGGTTACTGCCAATTCTCTGTTTATAGTACTTTGAATCTGGAAGTCCTTCTAAAGACAGATGGTATTAAAATTCTTCTTACATCAGAAAAATGGCATTAAGCAACTCAGAAACTGGCTTGATGTAGAAAACAAAAAGAGTAAGAGACACAGGAAGGAAAATATAATTCAGAAAACAACACAGCACATTTCCTACTGGTTTTAATGTATTCATTGGTTTTAGTCATACTTTCAGTAAACATTTAATTTGTATCAACTATGTTAGTCACTGGGGTAGGAGACTGGTTTGGTAAGAGATTATGGAATTTATAGTTAAAACATTCACTATAATCAGCTATAAATATCACACCTCATTACTATTCTGCCTCTGAATTTTATGTTCATCATTTAAGAAGGAGAGTAAGATATTTAAACTATATTTTATGATTTTCAGTTGTGAAAAACTAAATGCTGAAAAAAAATCACTGCCATTCAGGAGATAATATAAATACTTTGTTCCTCAAGCATTTTTAATGAGCTCTGAGGTGTTTGTCAAAGATAACTGGTCCTCTCTGACAGCAAATTATCCTTTTATTTGCTTTTGAGGTGGGTTTGTGAACACAGCAGAGGGTTCAGAGGCTGTCCTGCTCCCTGAATACTTTTAAAGAAGTTACCTCTTCTAAAAAGACAAAACAGCACAGTATTATTTTGAATAAGTTCATCTGCACAGCCCGCCTAAGAGGCTCAGAAATCAAGTTTTCTCATGAAAAGATGCAGGTCTGAATTAAAAAAAAAAAATGACAGAAATCTTTGTCACAGTAGTTGCTATGTGGCATTACTTAGACTTAATCCGTGTGCTAGCAATGGAATGTGTTTGCTTCTTTGGTGTGACCAATTTATGATAATCCTGACTCTTATGCAGTGCTTACCAAGAGCCAGGCAGGCTGAAGCTCTTGAGATTTGCTGACTCACCTAATCCTCACAATAGGCGGGAAGGCACTATTTTGTAATTCCATCGTTACCCCCATTTTGTAGATTAGAAAACTGAGGCATGGAGAGGCTAAAAATTTGCACAAAATTAATAACTGACGAGTTGGGCTTTCTTGATAGTATATCTCCATTTTACTACCTCTAACAAAGCGAATCGAATAACCTGAACTCTTATTAAAAAATGATAGCCGTTTTGTTTGGCTTCATCCTACCCTTCAGCTTGATGCTTTGACTCTTCTGGTTTGGACCATGAGTTTGTCATTGCTTCTCTCAACGCAGAAGAAGAACTTTTCGCAGCTTCTTGTGGTGCTTCATTGCACAACAAAACAGTGCATACAGACTTAAAATAAAATGAACGACGGCTCGTATTAATCAAGGGAGGCTTGACTCGGGCCTAAAAACCCGTCGTTCTCCAAGGGCAGGTATAAAGAGTACAGGGACTGGGAGCCAGTAAGGAAGCAGGCTGTTCCCCATCCAGGCAATCGAGTGCGCATCTACTCGGAAGGGGTCAATGGGAGCGGGCGCGGAACAACCCCGGCGCCACCGTGACTCGAATCTCGGAGTTCCCGGCTGGTTTTCCGGCTCCCAGGCGCGTCGCTGCGCGTGGCCGGGGCAACCTCTACCGGGAAACTGGGTGCTGCTAAGGGTGCTGTTCCTCTGAGCTGCAGGAGAAGCGCTGGCGCATCCTGGCCCCGGGCTCCCTGCGTCTTCTGGGTGTCAGGGACATCAGCTTGGGAGTGGAGGTGCTCCCTGCTGGGGAGAGAGGAGGAAGGGACCAAAGTGCGCGGCCGTGGAGCCCTTCCCCTGGGTCCCGCCGCCTCCACCCCGCACCTCCCCCGCCGCCGCCCACCTGGGCGCCTAGGCTGCGGCGGCTGCCGCGGGAGGCTTGCTCCCAGGCCACACTGTCGCCGCCCGCAGCTGTCTGCAAGCTCCAGGTCCCGGCCCTCCCAGTCCCCCCCACCCCGCCTCGCCCTCCCTCCCCGGGTGCCCGACGTGCTCGTTCACTGCCACTTCGGTCGGGGCGCGCCGGTGGGTTTGGCCTGCGCGGCGGCGGCGGCGGCGGGGAGCGAGTGAGCGCGAGGGGCGGGCGCGAGTGTCTGTGAGTCACTGGTACCTGGAGTGCGAACGACGCAGAGCCAGCGGCGCGGAACCCCAGCCAGAGCCGAGCCCCAGCACCCGAGTGCCGGAAAGCGCGGTCGGCCCCAAGCGCCAGGCCCCGCTGCGCACCCACCTTAGCCCCCACCGCGGCCCGCTCGCCCCCGGGCCAGCGCCCACCCCCAGATCCCGGCGCTCGGCGCCCTCCCGCCTGCCCGGAGGCGGCGTTGGGCTTGCCGGGGGATGTCACAGAGGCTCCTCGGAGCCCCCAGCCACAGCCGCCGCAGCAGCCACCGCCCGCGGGAACCGCGACAATGAACCCCCAGTGCGCCCGCTGCGGAAAAGTCGTGTATCCCACTGAGAAAGTCAACTGCCTGGATAAGGTGAGCGAAGGGGGCGCCAGGCCAGCCTGGACCTGCCGGGCGCCGGGCTGCACCTGCTTGCAGAAGTTTTGGCACCTGGGATGGAAAGAGATGAGTGGGTCGCTGTGTTTGTGTGTCTTGGCACAGAGGGAGGGAGCGCGAAGCTAGACACCCGCTGGAGTGTCAGAGACCATTCTTGACGTTTGTGATGTTGGAATTTGGGAAATGCTTTTGGAGGGGTGCAGGGCTGCGCGGCATCAGCACAGCTGCTGTGGAGGGCGCGCGGCGGTGGCGACCCCCGGCAGCCAGGGACCAGGCTAGGCACCCGGGGTGGGGGCAGTTCTGCACTCTGCGCTCTCCCCCCTCCAGTCTGTCCTTCACTCCCCTCCCTAGAGACTCCGCACCCCTCACCCTCACTTCAGACCCACCCCCCCCAGCCCCTAGCTCCTCCGGTGACCGCCACGAGGGGGAAAGGCAAATAGTAATTAATATGTCACTGGGTGACCGCTGCCGCATTGCTAAGAATAATCCCCACCCGAGAGGCGGCTCTGCGTGGCGAATCGGACCCACGGGTCTCTAATCCACCCGGGTGGGAATTCCAGAGGAAGTGGCTTTAACCGGGTTTCTATCGCTCTGCCCTCTGCCCTTCTTGGGTATGGATGGAGTTAAACAGCCTGGGAGAGAGACCCGGGCGCGATCGCGAGTGACTTGACAATTGCAACTAGCCAAGGCGTTCCCAGTGAAATCTGTGTTAGATCCTACGAATGTCTTATTTGAGCAAGCCATTATCCCAACAGTCATCCCAGTCTAACCGTGTTCCTGCAGTTTAGTGAAAGCTGGGCAGGGATGGGGTGGGCGGACAAGGCCACTTTACATAGTCTTTCTCATTATAGAGCTCTACAAACACTGCGTTTAGGTACTTTCAACTGGAATCCTTTTCGTGTTGAAGTCACTCCATGGGCCCCATTTCGCCACTGACAGAGCTTAGAGTTCCTTTTTGGTTGCTCACAGAAGTGCAATGTGGATAGAGCCTTGGCAGTTCTTCCATCATGAGTCTAGTTGTGGTAGGATTAATTTAAAACTCGAATAGCTGCCTGCTTTATTTACTGAAGTAAAGGCAAACACATTGCTACTTCCATGTATTTCATTGTAGTATTTTCAAATATGAGAACTGTGGTGCACTTAAAAGCCTTCCTTCTGTACCCATCCTGACCAGAATTGGGATTGTACTAAAATTTTAAATATTTATATTTTTTTCAGTATTGGCATAAAGGATGCTTCCACTGTGAGGTCTGCAAGATGGCTCTCAACATGAACAACTACAAAGGCTATGAAAAGAAGCCCTATTGTAATGCGTAAGTATTGTTCTTGTGGCATACCAGGTGTGGCACAGCATGAGAGCATAAAAGTCAGTGGCCCTGCCTGTTCTGAAGAATTGACTCACTGTGTCATCCAGGTGTGCTGATGGCCAATTACCTGTTTATGTCACAGACTCTGGGGCCATGTACTTTGTTGAAGGTCACTGCATTTGTGTCTTGATAATGTGGAGTGTAATTTGCCTCCATCTTCTACCAGGTTAATTTTTGAGGTTCACAGCATCATGGAGTTAAGGACATTTATTAGAAGCTACAGAACTTACCTACTGAGAATGTGTGGGCTCTGACATGCATGTCAGGTAGATTTCCATTTTAATCATATGTCAATTTCCATTTTAATCATAGCATGTTGCCATCTTGCAATTTTATATCTGAACCTAGTTGCTAGGGAGAGTCTCACTTGTTTGGCCTTGGCTGAGACCACTCCAGACCACTCCAGGCTTCTGGGAGTTTAGACAGGGAACCAAAGATTTGAGACATAGGTATTTCTGGCTAGTTAGTAGTAGGTCTGCTGAAATTGATTGGGTACTTCTGGCTGCCTGGTAGAAGGTGGAGATCAAAGAAGGTAAGCTTTCTTTAGCACACTTTTCTGTAGGCATGCTTCTACCTTATAATACCAAATACTTAGCATTAATATACGGCTTATCATGTGTTCGACCCTCCCTGTTCTGAGCAGTTTGTGCATACTGATTCAATCTTTACAATGACCCTGCAAGTAAGAAGGCACTATTATGACCTCCATTTGACAGATAAAGAAACTGAGGCATTGAGAACATGAGCCTCAGGAAGGGGCTTAGATTACCATGTTGCCCAGATTTCCAAATGTGTCTTTTGTGCCTTGAAGTACATATTTTTCACTTCTGTGAGCATCCCCCACCAAAGACTGTGTTCAGCTGAGGGCACTTGACTCTGTTGAGCCTTCCTTATTGAGCCTTCTTCCAGTTCCCCTAGGGGACTGGCCTCCCCTGGCCTCCCCTGGCCTACAGGTGGCAGAGGGACCTCTTGATTGCCAGCCTTTTGGCTGGAAGTTTGCCAGAGCTTCATCCTCATCTGTCTTTGCAGTAGCTTCACTCAGGTCTCCTGGAGATGGAGGGTCTGGTTCCGTGCTTCACCCCATACTGGGAGTCTGTCATCATTGACAGCAAAAAAAATTTTTTTTTTTTTTTTTTTTTTTTTGGTACCAGGGATTGAACTCAGGAGCACTTAATCACTGAGCCACATCCTCAGCCCTATTTTGTATTTTATTTAGAGACAGGGTCTCACTGAGTTGCTTAGGGCCTTGTTAAGTGACTGAGGCTGGCTCTGAACTCTGGAACCTCCTGCCTCAGCCCCCTGAGTGGCTGGGATTACAGGTGCACACCACCATGCCTGGCTGACAGCAAATTTTTGATAAACAAATGTAATGTGCTCTTACCTTTCTGTATTTTTAAGATTTTATTCTGTTTTTCTATCAGTTTAGTTAGTGCTGATAGACAGAAACTTTTCAAGAAATCAGAAAACTTGAACAGGATTCAGGACATCCTTGAATATGAAACCCACAGATATTCCCCAAAGTCCTTGTCATCTTTAGTCCTCCTAGATCATGTCTCTTATTGGGGAAATATGAAACAAAAATGGGATTTCCGTGTCCAGGTCTCCTGCTTCCTTAAGGAGAGATAAAAATGCCTGGTTAGAGATCAAAGGCAGGCGGCAGTGAGGAGAAGGGAAAGGGCCTGACAACCCATAAACAGGGTAATTGTTCTTTGGTTAAAGGAAAGTGAACTGTTCTTGTGACTGCTTCAGCCTGCAGCCTGACTCCATCAGGCTTTATGGGCCACATTAGAATTCTTTACAGCTCACTGCCTGAAGTTTAACGCAAGTGATAACAATGCCTTTGGGTGTTCCTGGTAGGCCTGGAGAGTTTGGGAGGGAAGTGGGAAGAGGAGGAGGCAATAATGGCAATGAAGATGCTAGATGGTGAGTTGAATTCATGAGAGAAAAAGAAAGGGCAAAAATAAAAAGTACATGAAAAGATTAGGTGAAGTGGAGTTAGGGATTGTATTGGGCCACTTGAAAACCCACTGCTTTCTGCTTAGTTTCAGTTCAATTAAAAAAATACCAGATTCTGCAGTGAGTCATGGATGAGTCAGGAGAGTTTGCACTCTGACTCAACCGTGCCCCAAATTGTTGAGATGTGGACCCCAAATCCAAAAGACTCCACTTATAAATAGGAAACACCCTACGGTATTGCTTCATAGGCCTGAGTTTTATTTGAAATACTTTACCCCTAAATCTAATGTTCAGATGTTCTAACATTTCTCATGATTCCAGAACTTTATGATTAGTGTTAAGTTGAATTTTTAGGGTGGCTTCCCAGGGTTTTTGCTTAATATTGAATCCAGTAGTCCACTTTATTGAGCAGATTAAAAAAAAGGAAGAAGGAACCCACTCTTGGTGGGTGAATGGTCAGAAAGAGCTGATGTTTTATATTTGTTTGATTTTGCTTTAAGTTCAGGTCATAGCTTGATATGCTATCCTCATATAACAAGGCCTGGTGAGTCTGCAGTGAGGGTTCCAAGCTCAAAGGCATCTGTAATTCCTAACCCATATTTTTCTAAGAGTGCGTGTTGTCATGTAATCTGGTCTGCGTGGATTACCCTCTGGGGATCTCAATGCATCTGCTCTAATTCAGGTGGTGTATGTCAATCAGCTGTTCCCTGTGGTCGCAGCCAGAAGGGCGGCCATAATTTCTCTGGGTCAATGGTGGAAAATTGATTCTCTAATGTATACTGCTCAGAGAAAATGAAACATTTGCTGTCTATGAAAAGCAATATTTTATCTTTACCTAGTTTGGTTCAGTAGTCAATCCACATATATGCTTAAATGAAAGTGCTATTCTTTATCCCTCTGTCACTTTTTATTATGAATATTTTTGTACACATAAAAAGATTTAATGAAAAATACAGTTATTCTTTAGTATCTGAGATAGATTGGTTCCAGAACTTGCCATATCAAATTCAGTGGATGCTGAAGTACCTTAGAGAAAATGGTGAAGTATATGCATATAACCTTGCACATATCCTTCTGTCTATAGGAAAACTAGTATAACATGTCAAGAGTACATGTTATACTTAATACCAGGTAAATACTATGTAAATAGTTGTATTATGTTGTTTAGGGGATAAAGACAAGGAAAGTCTATACATATTTAGTACAGAAGCAATTTTTTAAAGAGTATTTTTAATTAATCTAAGATTAGTTAAATCTGTGAATATGAAACCTACAGAGGAGAGCCTTCACATCTGTATATCCTTCTACTGAGATTCAACTATTAGCATTTTATATTTTAACCTAATTATATGTAGAATTTTAAAAAATCATTGGTTCACTTCAATTTCATATCATGACATTTTACCCCTAATAACAATAGGCATTAAAAACAAGGACATTTTCTTAAATCATAGAACTGTTGTCACACCCAGGAAAATTAATCAAGATTTGATAACCTCTGTACCCTGTTCATGTCTACTTTGTCCATACTATCTTAAGAAAGTCTTTTACAGCTCTCTTTTTTTTTTTTAAATCCAGAATCCAATCAAGGTACATACTTTATGCTTTGTTGTTATAAAATGACAGCTTTTCATGGTCATTGGAGATTCAATATCAATTATTCAAATTCTGGCATTTCTCTTGGCTTATATAATCTTTGAGATCTTAGGGAAAAGGATTTTAGTAGTGTGTGTGTGTGTGTGTGTGTGTGAGAGAGAGAGAGAGAGAGAGAGAGTGTGTGTGTGTGTGTCTGTGTGTGTGTGTGTGTGTGTGTGTGTGAAAATAACATGCATCATTAACCTTTAGAAGAAGTATTAAAGATATGTTTAAAAATTTGAAAGCATGAATGTAGACATTTAGACTTTTAAGAAAACATAAAGATTTCTTATTTTAATCCATACCTAAGGGCATTTCTTAATGGAATGCAATAGTGAGAACGTACTTTTTCAGTTTAGATATATTGCTTGTTTGTATTCTCATGTGTTTGGAGAAGAAACAAGTATTCTGTTTGATTTCATGCAAAGGAGAACATGTATAAAATATAATTTATAATATTTAAATTTTGATCTTTTGATAGAATGATCAAAGTAGAGTACACACTAGATGTAACATCAGACATAATACACGTTTAGTTTCTAACACAGCAGTGCACACTATTAAAATATTTAAAAACAAATGGTCTATTTGAGTACATGCCATGTTTTCATAAACCTTTATGTTTCATAAGCAGGCAATGGATTCTTTAGCACAGTTAAGATTTTTTTTTTCATCTTAGAACTTGCAAAGCAAAGAGAACTAAGCAATATTCTTATTGCTAAGAGGGTGCTGAGAAAATAACACTAGATGATTAGACAAAAAACATAGCTTGTATTTCCGTGTGAATTGATATGCCAAGGTTAACTATAAACATTTTCCTATCCAACATGCTGTACAAAAAAAATATAAACCCCCAAGGCCATTTGTCAAAATTTTAAATTTATTGTTTGTAAAAATCAATGGCATTTGCAAAACATACATCTGTTCTTCAAATTTCTGAGCGAGATTACCACTTAGAAGTATCTACGCCAATGACTGGCCAGTGAACTTGACATTTGGTGACAGCACATTATCTTAGGTCTGGGGAGAGACCAAGTAATGAGCGATGGTTTAATATGACCTTGCCCATCTCCCCCCACATCTTCCCTTCTGCAGAATTTTTTTCTTTTTGGCTGAACATTTGTCCTGATCTGTTCACATTTAATATATTTTGAATCCATGTCAAATGTATCTTTAATAATGGGGCTAGAAGAACAAATACCTGTGTGAAATGTGTTTTGTTATCTTTCCAAATGATTCCCTCTCACCAAAGAGTCTCAGATAACATGATTTTGTAAGACTTTTAAAAATGAAGCAGCAGGATCTGTGAGGGCATCTCCTTTTTCTCTGGCTGTGCCAGCAGTCCTTCATGTGAATATTCATTGACTGTCTCCAACCTTGGAAGATGCTGAGCCTGAGCCGGCTGCCGCTCATTATGAGCCACCCAGAATGGTCAGTGCACTTCTGCCAGCCTGTCTTGTGGGTGATTATCTAGGTCAACATTCTGCTGGCTCTCACTTACCATTCTCTGTTGGTCACTCCTTGTTAGTACCTTTGCTGAGGTTATCAGAGGGCAGGGAAGAAAACTGCAATAAAACATAATTCAGAGTTTCCCCACCATCTCTTTCCCTCCTCTCAGTTTGGGCCTCCCAAATTTGGTTCTGTAACACTCTAAGGACTTGAGTTATCTTGAGGGGAATGTATGAAATTCCTGCTATTAGGTTAGCTGTGATTGCATAAGAGTCTTTTTTGAAGTGCAGTATGTTGTAATCGGAGCTTTGGAGCCTGACAGAGCAGGATTTGAATCCTGACTCCATCCTATCCTACTGAGCAAGTATCTGGATCCCTGAGCTTCAGTTTCTTAATTTATAAAATGGAATGGTATGTCCACACTCACACAGCTGGGTGTGGATTAATGAGACTACGTATGGAAAGGGTCCAGCCCAGTCCTTGGCACATGGCAGACAGTCAGTAGACAATGGCACTCCAATTTCCACAGTGGTACTTTTAGAAAGAGTATAAAATGAAGAGGAAGTATATCCAATTATAGGCCATTGCACCTGGTGAACCGTTTATACCAAAGTTTTTCACGCTGTGGATTGCCACCTATTAGAGGGCTATAACCAGAACTGAAAGAAGGAGTTGGGTGGGGAAAGCATGAGAATAAAACCTCGGAGTGCACTTGAGTAGTAAAACCAGTATTGTTTTGGGAAACATTTTTTAAGCGATATAGGTTACATGTGTGGCAGAAATGATAAAGGTACATCAGAGGATTATGACGTAGAAAATATTTTTTATTGGAAGTGATACATGAAAAAATTGAGAAGCACTAATTCAGTTCCATATTCTTAATGCCGCCATATATCAGGAAGCATTGAAAATTATCTGTAAAATGATGCTGTATGATATATTCATGGATTCAAGCTGCCATTGCTTTTACATGTTTCTATCTGTGTCTGTGCCACCCATACACCGTCAAGCCCAACACAGCCATCCCTCAGGTCTCAGCCTGGCAGGCAGAGTCTGTACTGCACTGTGCGGGAACCATGTGTTTCCTATCTGTATCCCCATCCGAGGGGCTTGTCTTGTTCATCCACATGTCCTAGAGCCTGACACTTAGGTGTTCAATTCTTATTAGCCATGACTGTGCAGATTAAGTTAGCTTTGCAGAGTTCAGGATGAGGCCCAGGCAAGTTTCTTCTGGGAAGGCAGACAGAAGTTGAGCAATCTACAGGAACCTGGTTGAAGTTAGGCTTTGAGGAGCCTTGCATGGTGGTCCGGTAGCCAGTTTCCACTAAGTTCAACACCAAGGGATAAAAGATCTCTGTTGATGTGTCAGGCTCATGAATGCCAATCCATAATGAACATGATGGAATTTACTTCTATTGCTTAGGGGCTCAGTTTCAAAATATGACATTTAAAAGTATTCCTTTTTGATGCTTGTTTATTTTCTTCTGGGTTTAACTATATTCTATAGAATGGGAAAGTAATTTTTTTCCTAACAGGAACTTTATACAGAATAGGGGAAATTTTGTAACCTTTAGCATATCAAATGATGCCTAGAAGATACCTAAAGTGTCTATTCACTACCTTGCTTATTATAAATTGAAAGTTGTCTCTCTTTTTTCCCCTTAAAAATAGGAGAAAATGTTACATTGTTAAAAGTAACAGTTGCTACAAAAAGTTATTGGGACATATCAGAGTTCTAGTTAATATCCATTATGATGTGTTTTACCTGACTAGCTAAGTTTGCCAGGCTTGGCCTTGAACTTGTAATCTTCCTGCCTTAGCCTCCTGAGTAGGGTATTGCAATTTTATCTGACCTTTAAGTTGTATACCTCCCAGAAAAAAAGAGATCTTTGCTTCCTTGTACTATGAAAGAAGTCAGTATTGTTTTTCTTTTTTCTTTTTTTCATTATAACTTGTTGGTTGAAAAGTAGAGGACATATCTGGAGCCACACAAAAAGCTCTAGTATACATGAAAAATGCTCTGATTTTTCAGTTACTTTATTGAAACATTGACAATATCTAGTGCATTTTAGTATTTTTTGAAATCATATTAGAGAACCATATTGACAAATCATTCCCTGAGTTCTGTCCCATCTGAGAATATTTTCAAAGGCTTCCCTAGATGCATAGCTTCTGCATCTTTATGATGATGTATTTATTATGGAGTGATGTCAGATTAGAAAAGAGTTCAAGATGAAGCGCAGCAAATATCTCCTGAATCATGGTGAAATGCAAGGTTAATGCAAGATATAGATGTGTGTGCTTAAAGGTGTATTGATTATGTGTCAAGGGGTGGTGTAAGAGTACATTTCAGTACGTCTTCTTTAAACGTTTTCAGATGAGTGCTTTACAAAGTGGTTCCTGGGAATGTCAGGGAGTAAGAGAAATACAGACATAGTCACGCGTGGCACCCTGTCTTCCAAACCTTCAAGCCCCCTCAGAGTCTCCAGAGGAAAGAGATGTTGAATTTCTTTCCCTTTCTGTTTCTGCTTTGTAGTTAGCATTGCCAGACAGAACTAGGCTTTTAACAGTAGAAGTAGGATCTAGAATAATTTTTATGAGCTAGTATCCAGCACATTTCAGAGACTGAGTAAACAGATTATTATTGATCCTTCTGGGTTCAGGTTTGCTGTTGGAATTCAGCAAAATCCTGCTAATCAATCAAATGATTCTTCAGGGCTCTCTACTTAAACTTAGGGGCACAAGTCTAACCATGAAAGCAGGACCAGGTTTGAATGGCCATGATTGTTCATTGCAGCACTGGAAACCCAGTATTAATTTTATTTATAGTTAGCTTTGCATTTTCTTAGTGCAGTCTTAGAGGAAGTGGCTTTGCATTTAGCTGTGTTTACCTTTCCACACTCTCTTTTGATTGATTCCCATAGAATTCTTGACGGAATGAGAAGACAACTAGTTCTATGTATACACTCCTGAATGGCACCAATCAATGATTAGACTGGTGGTCTGTTACCCTTCTGCTTCAGCTCAGCAGTCTAAAAAGCCATTTAGACAAAAATACTTGATTAGCTCCCCTGATGCTCATTATCCATCAAAGGCAGGTGCAAACGAAACACAGGGAGCTTGGAGGAATAGGAAGGCTGTGCTCAGCCACGAGTCTTCAGATCTGGAGTGTAGAAGGGAGCTAAATGGTTGCTTGCCAGTGTTGTACGTAGTCTTTAAACATGACTTCATTATCCATTAATTGATCAAAATTATGAATTCCACCAAATTCAGGCTGTGCACAAGAGCAATATCACTGAATAAATGTGCACATCGATATAGAAGGGCATATCCTGTACACAGGTGTTTTTTGTTTTTGTTTTTTGAACTGGGGATTGAACTCAGGGCACCTGACCACTGAGCCACATCCCTAGCCCTATTTTGTATTTTATTTAGAGACAGGGTCTCACTGACTTGCTTAGCAAGTCTCGCTTTTGCTGAGGATGGCTTTGAACTCCCGGTCCTCCTGCCGCCTGCCTCTGCCTCCCGAGCCTCTGGGATTACAGGCTTGTGCCACTGCTTTTGATGTGTGTTTTTGATGACCCATTGATGTTTTTGATGATCCATTGATCTCTCATGGCAACTCTCTCATGGCAACTCTCCCCCCCGGTGTCCCCAGGCTCCTGAGCCTTCCGCATCTCTGTCATCTTCCATGCTTCCCTCTGCCTTGTCCCTGTCTCCACCTACTCATTCCTCTGCTCTCACCCTGCTTCAGGCTCTTACCATGTTTGGCCAATAACCTTCCC
The DNA here is from genome assembly GCF_045843805.1 of Urocitellus parryii. NCBI lineage: Eukaryota > Metazoa > Chordata > Mammalia > Rodentia > Sciuridae > Urocitellus > Urocitellus parryii. The sequence goes on along the minus strand of NC_135539.1, from coordinate 63,001,526 downwards.
ATTGACCCCCTAACCGGTCTCTCTGTTCCAGTCTTTCTCCTTTTGAGTATTTATCTTTCAAACATGATGCATGTCACATTACTCATTGTGCAAACTCCTTGTGCAAACTCCTTTGATGGCTCCTCACTGGCAACAGAAAAAACCAAGACATATTGGGTTTTGCCATTAGGAGCTATCAGCACCTCCCTTCTTCTACCACTTTTCAGTTATCCTCTCCCCTCCAGCTCTGAAGCCTTCATCAAGTTTACCTGAAGTCTCAGTATCTCCTTACCTATAGAAAGGGCATGATAAGACTCCATCTCATGGGCTTAAGGATTCATCTGCTATTCAACTCAAATAGTAATCTTTGAGTTTCAGGCATAGAGTAAGGAGTTAATAAAAGGAGTAATTTGCATCATTATTAACTGAGCGCCATGATTCGACCCTTTATTCCTTCTTGCCTAAGTGTTTCTTTGATCTTTAAGACTCTGACTGCCTTTGTGAAGGTATTCTGAATCTTTCCTCAACTACTGAACTCTTCATGCATTCATGGTAGCTTTGTAATTGAGTATCCTTCAATGACACCACTTATCAAAAAGCCTGTCTGATTCTGTAGTTGTGCTCATCTACCCATTTGAGGCGATTTCCTGCTGAGATTGGACCATGTAAATTCTCAGCCTGGGGTTGGAGGCGAGTTGTGGGTGGAGTAAGCTGTAGGAGATTGGCTTCCTAAAGGGACTATTTCTGGCGAGCCTTTAGGTGCTCAGAGTGCGTGTCGCAACTACCTGGATTTAGCACAAGCTCCACAAGTTCTGGGTGTGGTCCCCAGTGAGACTGCCCTCGCTTCAGATGCCACCCACAAAGTTCAGGAGCTCTCAGGTTGCCCATTCCTGACCAACTGGCTACCAGTGGTTCATACAACCATCTCTGATGTGATAATTGGCTTGGATGATTCACAGAGCCCAGGAAACAGCTGCACTTAAGATTGTTTTATCATAAAAGATACAAATCAAATGAAGAGACACACAGGATAAAGAGAGTCCTGGGCATGGAGCTTCCCTCTTTGCTGTGTGGGATCAGGATTGGTTACCTGCCTGGCACATTGATGCAGTCATCATCCAGAAATCTCTGTCAAGCTTTGATTGATTAATTCATTGGCAACGTTAGCAATGAGGGAGCTCCATATCCAGGACTTTCTCCTACTTTGTCCTGTGTGTCTCTTCATTTGATTTGCAGTTTTATGATAAAACAATCGTAAGTGCACCAGTTTTCTGGGCTCTGTTCAATCTCCAACCCCCTCCTCCCTTCTCTGGAAGTTATCTGCTATTACCTTCTCCAAAGCCCCAACCTGATCACATGGTTGGTCTTTGTGGAGAGACCAGCCTTCACTCAGAGCCATTTCAAAGACACAGGTTTGGTCCAAGGGGTTCTTGAATAATAGAAAAACATCCATTACTTGGGAAATTCCAAGTATTTAGAGTATCCCTCCCAGGAACTTGGGACCTAGGCCAACTTCTTCATTATACAACAGTTGTGCTCCACCCTGCCTCCCTCAAATGTACTGTTTGTTCACATTATGAACCTTCCTATTCCATTACAGCAAGAGTGACGATGTGAAGGCCACCATCTTTATTTAGTCAGTCAGTAGATTTTGGGTAAGATAAATGAACAGTTTGGTGCCTGCAAACAGGAGGTGGGTGGGAGGACCTAGCCATGGAAAGAACCTTAGAATAACTCTCTAGATTTGGTTTTTATAAACAAGCAAGTCTTTCATACAAAGCAAATTATATTCTCCAGGGCAGGCATGGTCTTAATTGCCTTTGCATATTCCAATACTTAGTATATTGGATGCTCCAAAAGCATCCCCTGGAGAGGGCAGATTTCCTACCTGGCTTTGTCAGGGGTATGGTGAACCCTATTGGTTATCTGAGTCACAGAGCTCAGCCTTGTTCCAGGCATCCCTGGCCAATGAGAAGTTCCTTTCTTTCCATAAGGTTCTGTGTAACGGTCCCAGTTGGAGCTGGCCATGCTTAGGCTAAAAATGCACATGACCAGTAGCAGGCACTTCTGCTTAAGGGAAATACTGGAACTTACAGCTAGATTTACAGGTTATTCACAGGCACCTGAAAATAGGATGATAAGGGTAATGTCTACAAAGGTAGTTTATAAAAATTGCTTCCTTACACTCAGTTCCATGGTTTAGGCAAAGGGTCATAAACACATTCACTTGCATATCACACATGTATATTTTTCCCCCCTAAAAATAGGTTTCATTTACATCATGAAACTTGATTTCATCAGGGATTAATGGATAATCACTGATGAATGAAAGGTCTTTATAGTCTTTTGTAGAAGAACCTAATTTTCTCTAGTGTTCTGTCTTTCCCTTTTCCCATTTCTGGCACTTTATAAACAACTTAGTGGGATCATTGCTTCCCCCCTGACCCTTCTTTACTCTTTTTTTTTTCCTTTCTCTCTTTGTTCAAAATATTTTCTGTTGCCAGTGACGTCGTTCTCCAATTTTCTTAACATTACGTGAAATTCTATTTAAAAATTTCTAGATGCTTCAGGAACATAATAATTAAGGGTTATTCCTGTCAGGAATAGAAACACCATATTAGCACAGTTCTTCCTCCGAGACTGCTAAAGAAGGAAAATCCTGTTTAGAGGGTTTGCCTCTGTGGTCTTTTTTTAAAATAGTAGTTATGTAATGTGAGGTTTAATTGGCCAGGAGTCGGGAAGCTGGTTTATTTGTGTGTCTCTTGTGAACTAAGCACCTGAAGTCTGGCCAGCGCACGTACCTGTAGTTTCATGGGGGTCACTTTGCAGGAAGTGTCTTGTGCGATGGCTGTTGGGAAGATATTCAAAGAAGAGCATATTGTCATTTCTTTTATACAGTGATAGGTATATAACAGATGCTGAATAAATAGATGTTGATTGACTTTTAAAAGATCCTTGATTTCAAATGGGATACAGCAGGTCTCAGAAGCCTGACTGATTTCTTTCTCTGCAGTATCCTGATGGCCCAGGAGAGCTGGCCACCCAGGATTTAAAAATTAATTCCATAGCAGGAGGAAACAGGTGGTAACATAAAAGGGTGCCTGAATGGAGGAGGGATCAAGTAATTCTCAGAAGAGACCAACAGGGGAATATCTGTGAACTCCTATGGGTACCAACACACAGACACTAAAGAAAGCACATTAAATCCAGAAGCATCACCAGCCTGGGCTGGGGATGGGCCAGTATTAAATTGGGGCCACAGAGAGGTTTGCTGGGCTAAAAGGAATATGTCTGGGAGGTGAATCACGTACAGGAAGAAAGGAACTCCAAGGTAAAAAATGTCAGGGAGCATTTGAATGAGATTGGAATGAAACGAAGGGGAAATAGAAGTGATTTCATGGTGAGGTGACTGTACCTTTTTATCAGACTGGACATGTAATGGAGGCGCTTTGACTTCTTCACACTTTGGCTTGGTGGGGTATCTGCTGAAAGTGTCCGAGAGAATATTAGTTGATTTCTTACTTGCTTTGCTGGTGTATAGAGTTTCTCTGCTTTCAAGCTGCTTTGGACCTCATTTGGAGAACAAGTCAGAATTGGGTGGTGGGGTTGAAGTTGTGAGGACCTTGGGACACGTGGTTTCTGTTAGGTTGTATGAATGAAAGGAGGAATTGCTGGTCACACCACATCCAGATTTAGGAAAAATTAGCCACAGTGTAGGAGAAGAGGGAAAGGCCATGTTTGTTCAAGAAGCCCTAAGTTCTGAGAACTCTGGATAGGAGCCATATACTTTTACTCCCACAGTACATTTCTTAGCTGACAGTTGGCTTTTATAAAGATTTCCTGAGAACATAAAAGGAGCTGTGCTAGCTTTTCCTTACTATAACAGAATGCCTGCAATAAGTCAGCTTATATAGAGAAAAGGTTTATTTGGATCACTGTTTTAGTCCATGCTTGTGTGGACCTGTTTGGTCTATAGTGAAGTAGAACATCATGGCAGGGAGTAAACAGAGTTGTAAAAACATTGAAATCATGGCCAGGACAAAAGAGAAAAAGAGGAAGAGCCCATGCCCCCAATGATCCAAGACCTCCTGCTAAGCCCCACCTTTCATTAGTGCCAAACTGAGGATCAAGTCTTTAAATTACAGACCATTGGGGGACATTTTAGATCCAAATTATAGCAGAAAGAATAAAAAGAAAGGTGGCTTTAGAGAGATAGAAGACTTTGAAAAATGAACTTCTGATAGAAAGAGTAGCAATTATTTTAGAGCGAAAAAAGGGAAGAATACACCTTAAAAAAAACAAACAAAACCCAACAACATTAAGGTATCCCTGGAGCTCTCTGAGCGCAGATTTGTACAACACACAGTTTAAAAGACGGATGGCAGAGTTCAGAAAAGGGCACAAACAGTAAGAAGAGGATCAGGGAAACCCAAAGCCAAGGTGAGCTTGTGAAAAAGTCTAAAAACAAAGGAGTTTTCAAAGCCCTTCTGTTCTGAGAAAGAGAGGTGAATCATGACTTGGGTAAGACATTGTAATAACAAACTATGACAAAGAAAGAGAGTTATTTGAACCCTATTTAAGTTTCATCCTTTCAACAAAAAGAATAGAATTGCAACTAGAAATGGTGCACAGATATTAAGAGGGGCACTTAACCACTGAGCCACATCTCCAGCCCTTTTAACCAATTTATTTATTGAAAATTTTTTTTTAGTTATACATGATAGTAGAATGTATTTTGACATATTATACATACATGGGGTACAACTCCCTTCTGGTTATATGTGATGTAGAATTACATTGGTCATGTAATCATATATGCACAGAGGATATTAGTGCTGATTCATTCTATCTTTCCTATTCCCATCCCCCCCTCCCTTCCCTCCATTCTCCTTTATCTATCTAAAGTACTACCATTCTTCCCTACCCCACCCACCTTATTGTGTGTTAGCATCTGCATATCAGAGAGAACATTTAGCCTTTGTTTTTTTTTTTTTTTTTGGATTGGCTTATTCACTTAACATGATATTCTCTAGTTCCATCCATTTACCAGCAAATGCCATAATTCCATTCTTCTTTCTGGCTGATTAATATTTCATTGTGTGTATGTAACACAGTTTCTTTATCCATTCATCTGGTGAAGGACATCTAGGTTGGTTTCATAGCTTAGCTATTGTGAATTGGACTGCTATGAACATTGATGAGAATGCATCCCTATTGTATGATGATTTTAAGTCCTTTGGGTGAGGAGTGGGATACCTGGATCAAATGGTGGTATCATTTCAAGTTTTCTGAGGAGTCTCTATACTACTGTTCAGAGTAATTGCACAATATACAGTCCCACCAGCAGTGTTATAAGGACACCTTTTCTCCCACATCCTTGTCAACATTTATTGTTGTTACTTGTATTCTTGATAATTGCTATCCTGACTTCCCAAGCCCTTTTTTCTTTTTTTCTGTGTGGAGGGGTACCAGGGGTTGAACTCAGGGACACTTAACCATTGATCCACATCCCCAGGCCTATTTCATATTTTATTTAGAGACAGGGTCACTGAATTGCTTAGTGCCTCACCAAGGCTGAGGCTAGCTTTGAATCTCCTGTGCTGCGGAGATTATAGGCATGTGTCACCGTGCCTGGCTCTCTCCAGCTCTTTTTAATATTTTATTTAGAGACAAGTTCTTGCTGAGTTACTAAGGGCATTGCTAGGTTGCTGAGGCTGGCTTTGAACTCGAGATCCTCCTGCCTCAGCCTCCTGAGTCTCTGGGATTATAGGTGTGCGCCACTGCACCTGGCAAGTTACTGGGTTTGATCTCCAGCACTGGGGAAAAGAAAAGTACAAGTTAGGATAGACAATAGTAAGAAATTATCAAGCCATTCTTTGTTTGGTATAGAAGAAGGTTGAATCTCTAGATTCAGATGAGAGCCTCTTGGCGACCTGAGAGCATCCTGCAGATGTGGTCCTGGGACTAAAACCACGGTATCGTGGCTCTTAATAACAAGAGATGTGTGAGGGAATGAGGGGAATGGGCTTTGGGGCACATGGGTTTAGTTACTTCCACTTTGCTATGCCTTAGTTCTCCTGCCTGTAAAACGATGGTGTCGTGTCTGCAAAACAAAGATGCTGAGTCTCACAGGATGGTAAAAATAGCCCTGACTACCTCTTCTGGTGCCCCTAAGAAATACATAAGATAATCTTCGTGAATAGTTGGCACAGAGTAGACACCATGCAAGCATTAGCTCTAATTATCATTGCTTATTCTTTTTGAGAAATTGTCCGCAAAAGAGAGCTTCGGGGATGGAAAAATTTCCATTTAACTTTTTAGAAAGGGGATGAGACAGATTGTAGAAATTACAGCCTAATAAATGTGACATTAATTCCTGGCAACCTTCTCATATGGGTGAGCGCAGAGATGGTTTGGAAAGACTTCAAAATAAAAAGTCCTGATGGGCTCTGGAGTAGTTTGCTAGGCTCGCCATGACGAAGCACCATGAACTGCATGGTTTAAATGACAGCAATTTTGTGCCTCCCGGTTCTGGAGACTGGAAGTCTGGCATCAGGGTGTTTGAAGGGTCAGTTTTTTGGTAGGGTGGTGAGGGCAGCTGCCTAGGCCTCTCTCCTTGTGTCTTCATATCCCTCTTGTGTGCTTCTGGGACCTAATCACCTTCTTTTATAAGGACACCAGTCCTGTGGAGGTCAGGCCAACCCTAATGACCTCATTTTAACCTGAAGACCTTATCTCCAAATAAGGTCACCCTGAGGTACGTGAGTTAGGATCTAACAATATCTTTTTGAGGGGACATCATCAATTCAACCTCTAACGGGTCCACTACAAAAAAGCCAAGCAGAGAAGAACTAGCCTTATTTTTGATGGTACAGAAGAAAGGAAATATATACTCAGTGAACTTCGAATTTTGAAAAGCATATTTAATGATGCCAATTTTTGTATATCAATTGTACCTCAATAAAGCTTAAAAAAAGGTTAGAGTTTTAAAAAGTGAAGAAGAAATAGAGACTTTCTCTGAATGACACGTTGGCCACCGTATCTTTCTTCATTTGACATATATTCTCAAGACTCACTATTTTTTTTCAGGTGTTACAAACTCCTACCTAGGGTCTTGGCTTTGTGACAATACTACTACTACCACTACTAATATTTTTGCTTTGTAATATTATGATTATTTTTTGCTTCATAACATTATATGTAAAAGCTTGTGAAACAATTAGGAGATTGTCCTCTGATGGATTGTTCCTTACTTGTTGGAGAAAGGTATTAAAATATTTATAGGGAAATGAATTTCAGTTTCAAATGGAAAAGGCAAGAAGAAATATGGTTTAAAATTTCATGGAAAATGACAGTTCTCATCACTTTGCTCTCCAAAAGGGGGAAAAGGAATCTCCTGACTGTGACCTTGGCTGTAGTTTAATGTAAATATTCTAGTGTGGAGATTTATAATCCTCATATGCCTGGAAGGTTAGGATTTATATTCCAGTTTCAAATTTTAATTATTAATTTTGTCATGAAACTTTCTCTGCCAACTTCCCTTTCTTGAAACTTATTATTTTATTGATAAAATTGCATTTTATCTGTGTCTCGAGTTAGTTGGATAGATTCTGGTAACAGGCACTTTTGACCTAGCGTTAAGTAGTGGGCTCCTCAAGGCAATGCCTTCGTGAAGCCGTGTAGATGCATCGTGCCACAAGCCCTGGGCTGGCCCTGCTTGGTTTGCAGTGGCTGTGCCCTCCATCAGCCTGTTCTCCCAAGTGGACTTTATGAGATAGAAATCTCATCAGCCCATGGAGTTAGTGTGTTTTGAAAAGCAGCAGCCCTCCTCCTCACTTGTCCCTGTCCCCCACCCACTTTGAAAACAAATCCCAAGCACTCCTCCTTTCCCCCCCTGCCATGATCAGATCTTAGATTTGGTGCCTCCCCAGTACTCCAGTTAATTCTATCTTGAAAGAATTGTTTTTGGTAACTCATTGAACATTTGCATAAAAGTATACGTGTACTTTTTTTTTTTTTTTTTTTTTTTGCATTGTGCTTACAACCACGTGGGAAAGATGCCCAATGGAAAATCTCTCCACGTCTTTAAAGAAGCTTCTTTGCCCAAATGACCCAAGAGTAATTCCTCCTCTCCCAGAATAAATGAATGCCTCTAGACTTTTCCTTTCATAGATTTTCTACTGGTCCTTTCTATTTTTTACCACTTAAGTGTCCAGAAATCCAACACATAGGGTATGATGGATATTTTTAACTTTTCTAAAAACCTTTGTTCTAAACTATGGGGTCTGGACCCGGCTTGAGACTAGAGGGCAGTTACCCATGTGGCAGTTGAGAGGCGGCAAAGACAGGTGGGCTGGGGCCAAACCCACCTCTGGGGCCTCCATCCCAATCATGTGGTGGGTTGGTCCCAGAGAGGCACTGATTATAAGGAGGAAAAGATAAAATGAATGTTTATAGAGAACTGGTCCAGCCCTTCCTCAGCGTCAGGAGCCTCCGTGACCAGATGGCACTCCTTTTCCAAGACATTCCCTCCTTGGTTGGTTTTCTTTTCTAGAACTGGGCAGTACTCTACCTATTTCAGTATTCTAATCTTTGCAAATGTCACAGTTGGCACAGTTGTTGGAGCCTTAACTACAAAGTGATTATCTGAGATATGAGTGTGAATTTTAAAGTTGAAGTGTTAAATTTTTTATAGGCACAGTACTCAATATTTCAAAAGTACTTCTGTGTATTTTCCAAGAGGGAATGTGTTTCCAAATTATTTTAGATTTTTGTATAAGATTTAGATTCTGAATAAGAGTTTGAGAAGAAAAAAATTTTTTTTTTCCTGCCTGTTAGGTTTAAATGTCAGCTCCTTAAAAAAAGAAAAATTTACTCATGAAGAACATATCAAAGCGACTCTTGGCTGTGAAGATTTGTTTTATGATGTTGTTACTTAAGGAAAATGCGTGTATGCCGTCTCCCTAACATTTTGAATAGCGCAGAGAGTTTGTGCTGCTGTTTTTTGAGAGTTGTGCTTTTTCTCATACCCTGTTTCATATAGTGGGCTTCTAAACATGCAGGTGTTGCTGGAGCCTTCCAGTGTGCAAGGCAAGGTTAATAGTACAGCTTGTGATGTTGCTGCTGGCTTTCTCAACTTATCTTTAATGTTTGCTTTAAAGAGTAGCTATTCCCTGTCTGGTATTAGCAATATAAAAAGTTCTCTGCTGAACTGGAGAATTGTTCTCTTCGTGATTAAGTTGACTTTTAGCAAACAGAAACACTGAAGGAGGGGAAGTATGTTCCTGAAAAATGCACATCATGTCTATGTTCATTCTGAACATTTTCAGTTTTGCTTATTCTGTTTCAATGACGGGACTTTAAGTTTTGTACCATTGAACAAGCATAACACAGTCCTGTATCTTTTGTTTCAACAAGTTAATTTATAATACAATAGCCTTTGCAAACTTGCTGTATAGTATAGTTGATACTAACTCAAGCTGCGAAGCCAGACTTATTTACACTTGAGATTTGGACTCACATAGTGTTATAGTGTGGATCTTCAATGTCCCTGCAGAGAGACTGTAGGTTAAAGGTTTTGTCCTCAGTTTGGCTCTATTGGGAGCTATAGAAACTTTAAGAGGTGGGCCTCCAATAGGGAGATCTTTAAATCATTGGGAGTGTGCCCCTAACAGGGGCTGTGCGTCCCTGATCTCTTCTTCCTTTTCTCTTTTGTTTCCTGGCCATGAGGTAAGGCGTTTTACTCTGCCTAGGCTTCCATTATGATGCATCAACTCACCATAGGTTCAAAGCAATGAGGCCAACTGACCATGGACTAAACCCTCTAGAAGCCTGAGCCAAAATCAGCCCTTTCTCTTTATATGTTGACTTAGCTCAAGTATTTGTGATAGTGACAGAAAGCTAACACAGAATCATTTCTTCTTCAACCTCAGTTGCCTTATCTGTGAAAGAGGGTAATAGCAACTATCGCCTAGAGTTGCTGAGAGGTTTGCTGGAGACATACATATAAAGTGACTGATTCATAAATATTAGCCATTTCCATTATCATTGCACATTGATGACCTGGTTGACTCTTGGGGTGCGGTAGACAATTTGAGACAAGAAGATTGGAGATTAGGGACTCTAGGCCAGAGGAAATCCACCATGTCTGGAAAGGGAGGTTTCAACTAAGGAGACCCAGACTGGTTCTAAGTACATAAAGCGATGGTGTTTTTCTGTAGGGTTTTTCTCATATCCATGTTGCTATAAACAGAGAAGTTGATAGTTCTTCCCCCCCCCCCAAGGTCTCTTTTCACTTTAGAAGAATAAATAGGAAAAAATTTATGGTCATTGGACTCCTTGATCGGAGTTTGATGCATTCATTGATCTTTCTTCTTTATCTTTAAAGGAAGTTAAGTTACTGGTCTGAGGTTTTTGAGTTAAGTGTGGAGTTTGCACCTGGAACCAAGTGCAGTCCACTGTTAGCTGATATATAATTGGGCAGGCTAGATAAAAGTTTGGATTAAATTATACCTTCTTGCTTCTTATTGATTTTTGTTGCTCTGGATTTATGTTGGATGTTTGTCAGCAGTGGATGTCTTTGTCCTTGTGGCCTGTGATGTGAAGAATGCCCAGGAACATTGTCTGTCATTGGGAATTGGAAATGGATAAATGCTCATTGGGTGCCAATGAAATTTTGCAACTAATGCATTTTAAGTAATATACCTGAGTCACTGTCCTTGAAGTCCAAACTATGCAATTAGTTTATGATCTTGGGGATAAAGGAGCACCAGATAGCTGAGCCTGAAAGAAAATCCACTGTGATTGTCCTGTGTTGAAATCTCAAATTCTTTGGAAACTAACTGGGGTGGAGATAAAATCAGGCTTGACTCTGCCTACAAGCCTGTAAGTCCAGTAAGGCTTGCCTCCTCTGTACTAGTTCCTTTTTTTTTTTTTTTTTGGGTACTGGGGATTTAACTCAGGAGCACTTGACCACTGAGTCACATCCCCAGCCCTATTTTTTGTATTTTATTTAGAGGCAGGTCTACACTGAGTTGTTTAGCATCTCGCTTTTTGCTGAGGCTGGCTTTGAAGTCACAATCCTCCTGTCTCAGCCTCCTGAGCCTCTGGGATTACAGGTGTGTGTCATCATACCTGGCTGTCTTAGTTCTTCATGGTGGTAATTTAGTTACTCCTATGTTTTTTCAGTCAGTGGCAGAATTCATTTATTTATTTACTTAATATTGCTCTAGCATCTAGTGTGAAGCAGATGCTGTCCTAAGCCCTGGGAATACAGTGGTGAACAAGGCAGATGAAAAACCCTGCTGTTATGGAGCTTCTATTTAGTGGGAAGAAGTGGGCAAAAATCAGTCAATCAGCCAATCAATCAATCATCAATATGTGAGAAAGTGATACATTCTATAGAGAAAAATCAAGCTGGAAATGGAGATAGTGGACTGGACAAGTGGCTTACATTTAGAATGAATTGGTCAGAAACACCTGGTCCTGGGGATATAGCTCAGTTGGTAGTGCGCTTACCTGGGATATGTAAGTCCCTGGGTTCGATCCCCAGCACTATCAAAAAAGAAAAAAAAAGAGAGAGAGAGAGAGAAAGAAACACCTAGTCCTTATATTGGAGCAAATCTTGGTACATGGGTTGGTCAGTTTCATGTCACTGTGACCAAAATACTTGACCAGAACAACTCAGAGGGGAAAAGGCTTATTTTGGCTCACAGTTTCAGAGTGGTCCAACTCCACTGCTGTGGGCCTGAGATAAGGTGGAACATTCTGGTGGAAGGGTGAGGTGGAGGGAAGTGTCCGTCTCACCTCATGGTAGCTAGGAAGCAGAGTGAGGGATGGAGGCGAGGAGGAGTGAGCCAAGGGGGCAAGATATAACCCCCAAGGGCATGGCCCCATTGACCTACCTCCTTCAACCATGCCCCACCTGCCTACAGCTACCACATAATAATCCATTCAAATGATTAATCCGTCAAATAGATTAATCCACTTCTCAAGTTCCAGCTCTCATAATCTAATCATTTCACCTGTTGCTACATTGACACAGCTTTGGAGGGAAACCTCATGCAAACTGAAACAGTGGAGATGAGGGAAGGGGAGAGCAGGGGTGTGTCTGGAGTTCATAGGAAAGACCAGGCAGTGGGCAGTGAGCCTGTGTGGACTGCAGGGAGAGATGGGTGGAGCGTGAGCTGGGAGGGCAGCTAGCTAATGAAGAGGCGGGAAAGGAGCATGGATGGTGGAGCCGGGAAAGGCCTGCAGAGCATCATGGGGCTGTGGAGTTGGAGTCGTTCCTGCTGAGGTGTTACGCAGAAGAGTGACATGGTGTGTGACTTAGGGTTTTTAACAGGATCACTCTGGCTGCTGTGAAAAGAAGTGGGAACCTCCAAAGCAGGGCATTTTGTGTGTATGCTAACGGGATAGTCATGCCTGGTGTCATGACGTCACCTTTGGTATAAGCAAGAGTGTGTTTTGCCATAAAAATGAACCCAGAGTTATCACAAGGCTGTGGACCTGGAGGGAGTTTTGTTTTCTGGAAATTGCTAGAACATGAGGGGCTGAGGAAAAGGACCACACAGGTGGTTTTCATCATGGTTCCTAACAAAGTCCCTACTGTTGGCTACTGCATGGTGAATTGCATGATGTAGGCTGCTTTATGTGCAAAAATTTATCTTTTATTTCCTGAATGTTGGCCTAGATTGCTTTGGGGGGAAGTCGGGAAGTCTTCTAAGATGACTGGGTCTTGCTTATTTTCCTTCTTTCCCCTCCCTCATTCCATCGTCCATTTCCCTGCTCTTCAGTGATGACCTGGATTTGGGGGCTGCCCTGACAGACCATATATTTCTGAGTGGTGGTCATTAATTTTCCTTGGCTTGGCTGAGGAAAGGTTCCTGTCACTTCTTTTGAAGGTAGAGCACCACCTTGGTGGGAATGAATTTTGACAATGAAACCTTGTTCTGCAGCCAGCACAGAGAGGTTGGCCCAGTTCCACTTCCTGTTAATTTTTTTGCACAAGCTGGGCACCTAGGAAAACACGTGAAGAACATTTCTATTCTGTGAGATTCTAATAAATGCCATTAGCTAGTTGACCAATTTGTTGGCTCTGAGTGTACCTTTTCCACATAAGATGTACAAAGAATGGGGGCCTACCGAGGTTAAGTAGGAGCACATAAGGACTCTGTCTTTCAAACTTTTGAAACAGGAACATTGATGCATGTGGGTAACTGTTCTGAAGTTTTCACATCCCATTTTTACATTTGTCAAACATCCCCACCATTTTCTTGGCAGTGCAAATATTTGGGGCTATCTGGTGCGTTCTCCAGCCTGTGTGACTTCGCGGTTCTTCCCCACACACTGGAGTTGGGCAGGCCCAGGGATGCAGCCTCACTGGGGAGTCCATTTCAGTTTTAACTGGTTGTAAAATATTAGCAGGAAGGCAGAGTTATTTTACATTGAAGTGACTTTTTTTTTTTTTTTGGGAAGTGGCAAATTAAATTTTATGGGAGCAGCTGTTCTGAGCAGAATTTGTCGGAAAGTTGATGAGAAGTGAAAGCTTGCAATACTTGGGTCTAAATCTTTCGTTTAAAAAAGATTCAAGCTGCAAATAAACTAGGGTCTTAAAATATGGAAAAATATTTTTGTAAATATGTGTTTGAAAACCTAGGCTCCATCATTTTGCATTTCAGCTGAAGTCTTTCCAAAACAATCATTGCTCTCATTTGGCACTGGGAGCTGTTATTTACTTTAGAAGTCAATAATGATATGCTAAAAAAGGAACATAACTTAGTAGAGAGACTCCCTGAGGGTGAGTACAATAAATAATGTGAGAAAGAGCCAGGACCTTTGCACATGTTCCACATCCTGGGACACCCCTGCCATGTAGCTTTGTCAAATGGGGCCTTTTCATTCTTTGACTCTTAATTCTCAGCAGGGATTCCTTCCCTGTCCTAACTGATTTTCTCTACTTTATTTACTTGCAGTGATCAAACCCAGGGTCTTGTGCATGCTACACCAGTGTTCTGTTGTTGAACTATATCCCCAGGCCTCTCTCTGTTTTAAACTCTTATAGCATCATATAGTTCTTCATCTTAGCATATATATACAGTACTACTTTACCCTATAAACTGCATGAGATAGGGGATTACTTTATTATTATTTTTTTGTTATCATATCGTCACTGCCTAAAAACAATACCTGGCATGTTGATAAATCTTTGTTTCATGAAGGAATCCATCAATGGATTGACATTGTGTAGTTACAGCATGGCTAGTTTGAAGATCAATGCATTGCAGCCTCAAGTTCAAATGCCTGTAGATCCAGGCATCCAAGATACATGAAGGAAGTAGACCATGAACAACCTGAGTTGTTCTGGGCAACCAGAGAGATGTCCCAGACTGGTACCCGCTGAGTCGATGTTCTCTTGCCTCTCCCTGTGGAGGCTGATTCTTACCATAGGGGATCAGGCTTGGATGGTGGTAGACTTGAAGTGCTGCCTGGGAAGATGGCACTCGAGGAGTGGAGGAGACTAGGGAGGGAGATGCTGTGGAACATGGAACACCATAGATGCCTTTTGAAAAGAAGAAAGAGATTGTCAGATTAAGAAGTGTTTAGGAAGAAAAATTAGGCAGCTATGAGTTAAAATATGAAGGTAATGTACTGTCCACATCGTTTACATGAATCAGGGTGCTGGGAGCTGTGTGACGGTAGGAGCACCAGTTTCCTATCTAAAAGCAGTTTCACAAATACAAAGACAAACACGTCTGTGAAAAATAGATTTCTGGCCAGGTGCTGGGGCATGAGTCTGTGATCCCGGCAGCTTGGGAGGCTGAGGCAGAGGATCATGAGTTCAAAGCCAGCCTCAGCAACTTAGTGAGGCCTTACATAACTCAGTGAGACCCTGTCTCTAAATAAAATATTAAAAAGGGGCTGGGGGGGGTGGGCTGGGGATGTGGATCAGTGGTTAAGCGCCCCTGGATTCAATCCCTGGTACCAAAGGAAAAAAAAAAGTTCTGGAATTTATATTAATCTTAGTCTAAGTGTTTCTAGAAACAATAGAAATGGTGACTGGAGGAGGAAACCATGTGGTAAAGTCAGATTGCAGTGGGCTGAGGATGGAGTGGGAAGTAGGGAAGGAAAGCCAGTCAATGGAGGCTCCTCTTTTGAGAACTTAAAAAAAAAAAAAAGCAAGAAAAGAGGCAGGAGAAGCAGCAGAGTTAGAGGAAAATACCAGAAAGACACAAGGGAGGGAGGCATTTACTCTGATCCCTTCATCTGATCGAATGGGTGAAGAGCCCGGTTCCTGAGGCAGAGCTGGCGAGTGACGGTGGCGAGAGACCTTGTCAGGTACCAGGAGGAGGCCACCAGCTCAGGGAGGAAGGTGTGTGGGGTGGAGGTTTTGCTCTGGGGAAGATGTGTGTAGGATGGTGTCCTAAAACATATTTCCATTTCCACTTTTGTCACAGATTTTATTAACAGGTGCTGAAGAAATATTCTTGGAAAGATTGAGGCAAATCTTTGCTCGATTTTTTCCTTCTGACTGAAAGCTCCCCGGAAGCCTCGGGCACTTCTGAGATCTTGAATAGGAAAAAGCATTGAGACCCGTGCCAAGGAAGGATCTTGTGGACCTGGGGAGAGCCAGGAGCCATTATCTTTTCCATGTGGAATGTTGCATCCTAAAACCCTTCAGACTTACCACACGGGGCCCTGGTACCTTCGCAATCAGATAACTGTGTCTGAAATGGTTCTGAGCCTCATCAGTCACAAAGTAGCAAATAATAATAAAAATAAAAACACCAAAAAACAAAACGAAAAAAATCCCCAAAAAACAACGATTGCAGAAATTCAGTAATATCTTTGAGATGTGGTAATGCCCTAAGTTGGCAAGTACTTTCGTAGTTAAAAAATATTTCGACTTTACTAGACCCTTACTTTTTTTTTCCATCAGTGCATTTCACTCTCAGGTCTTTTTCAGATCGTCTCATAATAAGTCAACAAATCTATTTCAAATGTGTTTGTTCCTAAGCAACCGTTACTAAGAGCTCCTGTAATTAAGATGAAAGTTCCAAGGTAACAAGGCCCAAACAAGCACCATTTCCCCCATTTTCTGGTAATGCAAGAGGAGTAGGATGGATAAAGGTGAAAGGAGACTGTTTTGCTGGGAGTGCAACCTCTGAGATGGCCAACATAGTGCCTGTCCTCTGTCTGATCCCAGAGCGTGTGTGTGTTTTTTGAAGGCAGCCAGTCCGTTTTTCCTGCTGTCTGGAGTGTCTGTCCCAGGCATGAACAGGCAGAGTGTGTGTTGAAGGCAGGTTTACTGCAGAGTTGTGTTACAACAGGGCCCCACGGTGATGAGCATCATGCTGCCCGGCACGTGCGGCCACGGGAGGGATGACTGGAGAACACGCCACGTGAAATCAACTTTCTTTGCAGCTATGACTGACCTAGATTAAGCGGCAATGCAGGTCCGTTCTGTTCTGCCTAACAACGCACAGTTTCTTTTTCTTTTGGTGATTTGTAAAGGAAGACTCAGATGAATTTTTCCCTATTCATCACGCCTGGCTCATAGCAGGCATTTAACAAATGCTCCTCTTTCCCTTCCTGCTTCATTTTGTTCCAGGGGCAAGAAGGGGGTTAGGGTTTCCATGACGACCTGTTGTTGAATGACCTCCTTTCAAACCTGTTGTTAGATGCCCAATGGGCCTGAGCAGTGGTCCAGAGAGCCAAACCTCACCTAATGGAGGCTTTGCTGGTAAAAGAATATTCCGTCTAAGTCAGCAAGCAATCACTGATGATCCTCCAGCTGCTTAAAAACTTGGTGCATCCCCACGGGGTTTGCTCATAGGTTTGCCTCATTGCAGGCAGAGAGATGGCAGCCACCAAAGGGTACTGCCCAATGGACCTTGTTCTATTTTGGAACCAGGCCTTAGGTTTTTGATCTTGGGGAGGTCAAAACCACGTTGGTGTTTAATTTCCTCACCATTATCCCGTGAATAATCATAACTGCTTGACTCCTATCATAGGATTATCCTAAGAATTAGATAAGATAGAATATATAAAGTGCTATGAGAAAGTGTGTATGTATTCGTTTATTGAACAAGTAATTTTCAAGTGGCTCCTGGGTGTCAGGCACCATTAGAGCTTCATAATATTCCATATCAGAAAAAATAAATCAATCTATTTCATTTTCTTAATGGCAATTTAATATTCTACAGTACAGGTGTTGTATAATTGATCTAACCATCCCTCAGTCAAAGGACACTTAAGTAGACAGTGCCACATGGAACATCTTTTGTACATATGTCTTTGGTAGATGTAGGAGTATTTCTCTAGGACAGTGTTAGAAGAGATTTTGCCAAGTCAAAAGGCAAGTGCGTATTTAATATTTTGTTGGACAGTACCAATTCCCCTGCTAAAAAGCAACATCCACCTGCCCTTCCAGATGACATGAATGAGAATTCTCGTCTTTCCACACACCATTGTTAATTTTTCAAATTTTACCAATCTCTTGGGTGAAAAATAATATTAAATGATTGTCTTATTTTCAATTCCTTGGTCTATGAATGAGCATATTTAATGTTTTTTGGCCAATTTTACTTTCTATATAATAGCCCTTTCTATCCCATTTTCTGCTGGTAGGTAGATCATCTTAATTTAAAGGGGCTTCTTTTGTATTTAAAATATGTTTACCTTTTTATTTCATTTAATATACTTTAAAAAAATACCTTTATTTTTATTTTTATATGGTGCTGAGAATTGAACCCAGCACCGTGCACGTGCCAGGCGAGCGCTCTACCCCTGAGCCACAACCTCAGCCCTTCATTTAATATACTTTTTAAAAAATATTTTTTAGTTGTAGATGGACACAATATCTTTATTTTTGAAAAATTTTTATATGGTGCTAAGGATTGAACCCAGTGCCTCACACGTGCTAGGTGAACCCTCGACCACTGTGCCACAACCCCAGTCATCCTTTAATAGGCTTTTAATTGAGATGATGGATCTGACATGAAGCACTATTTTACAGAGCAAGTGGATGGAACAGAGTCAGACTGTGAGCTCCAGGCCATTTGGCCGTTAGTGATGGTACTAGGCTGGACCTTGGCTCTCCTTAGTCCAGTCTGTTTTGTTGGAGCAGAGGAGGCTCAGCAGGCTAGGGAGATGGGTTTCCTCTGTGGGGCAATTTGGCTGGCTGGAAGCAACATCAGGAAAGCCACTGGTCACACAGGGGGCGTGGCACCAGTCACCAGCTTCTCCCAGTGCCAGCCGCCCTTTCAGCCCAACCTGCAGGAGTTACCTAATACTGGGAAAAAGGGGGAGGACTGAGGGCTATGACTGCGTCTTTGTTCCTTAGAGGGCAGATACAAAGGCAAAGGAGACCAAGAATGAAGTCCCGGTGGGGTGCCACCTTTCTGCCTTCCAAGGGCATGAGATGTGCTGTGGTTGCTCTGCACAGCAGGCCAGGGAATGTTCCTGTTCTTACTAATCCCAGGAGAAGCAGATCGCAGATCCTCTCCTCGTTTGAATTTTCTGCTGCATTTATTTGAATAATCACAATTTGTTTTTCCTGATCAAATAATTACCATTTCCCTTCTCCTTTCGAGGGAATAAACTAGTTGTCAAGTTTTTCTGGAATGGTCTTATTTTAGGCTTTTTCTTGTCTTATCTTGGCCTGGCTTGCCATGTAGGTTCAAGGGGACTAAAGTCCTATGGTGGAAATTCTGTAATTTTTATTTGTTTGTTTGTTAAGGCTGGTAGTGACATGGGGGGGGGGTCATCTAGCTTAGTTGGCTTATTGAGCACATATGGAATCTGGGATCTGGGAAAGTGGGGTGATTGGCCAAGATTCCCTAGTTATTCCAGACCAACCATCAGAATCTCAAGCTTTCAACTCTACTGGGACTTGTGGTTGTACAGTTTAGAATCTTTCTGTCCTCTTCCTGCAAAGTTTCTTACCTTGAAAATGAAGCTGCTTGCATTGGTTTTGTTGAACCATTGTGCTAAGCAGTTAATAAAGCCCTTTTCATGCTTATACTCTAACTCCCATTTGTACATGGTTTTGAAAGCTCTTCCTTTCCCCAGCTTGTTATGCTTATAACATATGCTTATTTGGGACTTGGTGAACTAATGACAGGATAAGGTGATTGTTATATATTTCTATGCTTTAATATCTTTCCTTCTCTCTCTCTCTCTCACACACACAAGGATATATAGTCTATCTCCTATTTTCAGGCATGGGGATTTTTTCATTTTTGGTAATAGGGATTGAACCCAGGGGTGCTTAACCACTGAGCTACATCCCCAACCCCCTTTTTAATATTTTATTAGAGACAGAGTCTCGCTAAGTTGCTTAGTGCCTCATTGTTGCTGAGACTGGCTTTGAACTCGTGATCCTCCTGCCTCAGCCTCCCCAGCCACTGGGATTACAGGCATGTGCCTTCATGCCTGCTGCCTGGGAGTATTTGAAATATTCAATGTAAATAAATTCTTCCATCATTTTAAAGAATTTAGAGAAGAAGAAATCACAACTTCCCTTAGATGTTTGTTTTTATTTTTATTTAATTTATTTATTTTGTAATATTTATATTTTAGTTGTAGGTGGACACATATCTTTATTTGATTTTATGTGGTGCTGAGGATCGAATCCAGTGCCTCATGTACGCTAGGCGAGCACTCTACCACTGAGCCCCAGCCCCTGTTTTTATTTTTAATAATTTGTCCTGTTAGAAAATGTTCTTTGCTATTGACTTTTGTTTTCTCAAGTTCTGTCCTGAGAAATCTTAACTGGCCTGGCTGGGTAGTTTTGCCATGGGGTTTGGGTGAGGCAATCAAGACCACTGTCATGTTGTCACATGGTGCCATCAGAGTAGGTGGAGTGGGAGCCTGTGTGGCTACAGAGTACAGGGTGGTCCAGGTCAGGCTAATGGAGGGGCCTGGTTCTACTCTGGGTGAAGCTGTAAATCTTTCTAAAATTATTTGGTTGGTCTGTCTGGTCATTGTCTCAGAGAAGGGCCAGGCATATCTTGAGCCAGATTATCTGTGTATCAGGAACACCACCAATGATGGGTAATATTACCAAGGAGAATGCTAAGAGAATTATTGTTCCTACAAGTTTCCCTACTGAATAAGGTCTTTTTCCCCCTGTTACAAAGAGTGATTCAAAGCCCTTTAGTCCTGGCCTGGCTGGAGTTGGTGTGTGGACAGCAGGGGTGGGGCTGGCCTTCCACCTAGGAGCCTTTGGTATTGGACCAAGAGGAAGATTTTCCAGAAGAGATATCTGTTGGAAATATTGTGGTGGGGTCGGGGTGATCACCCTATACCTCAAATGCTCTATTGGGTAAAACCTTGGGCGAGTATTTGTTGTGAACACCGTACATTCTTGGGACCACAGCCCTTGTTCCAAAGGGTTATAATTGACTTTGGGTTCAAGGTAGATTTAGGAAAGCTTAATATCTTTTAAGTAATGCCTTCTTTAATTTTCAGACTTTTATTAAGAAGGTGAAATTTTCCTCTTGTATGCTTTATTTAATCCTATTATGCCTTATACTTCTAGCTATTAATTTTTTGTGCTTGTCAGTGGGTGATTTTGATGTAAGATTAAAAAAAAGTTACTTTAAATAGTTTTTCCTCCTTTTAGCTTTTATTTTGATATAATACTAAGATATACAAAATATATTACAATGAGTTCCTATATACTTCATCCAGATTTTCCAAATGATGATATTTTAATACATTTCATTTATCATTTTCTCTTTTTGGCTTATTATCAATTTTTTTTTATGAACCACTGAAATAAATACAGAGGAGATGTCTCTTTGCTCCTAAGAAAAACACCGTAATTCCTAAAAGCAAAGATATTCCCTCATGTAAGTATAATTTTGAAAATTAGGAAATTAACATTGATAGCATAGTATTATCTAATCCACAGACTTTATTGAGATTTCACTAAATGAAACAATAATGTCACTTTTAGTCAAAGAAAACTTCAGTTCATGCAATTTATTGACTTGTCCCTTGGTCGTCTGTACTCTGGAACTATTTTTTCTTTTATTTCATGACAATAATATTTTTGAATAATGTAATCCAGTATTTTGATGGAATAACTATTATTTTGCCTTTATTTGATATCTATTTAAGGTTAGATTCAGGCTATGCATTTTTTGCTGGACTACAATTGATATTAGTTTTAAATGGTATTAATTTTTAATATGGCTTGTTAAAGTTGGAAACTAGATTTATTTTCATCTCATACTTTTATTTACCTTAAATATATACATTCAGTATATAAATCTAATAAGTAATGTATAAAAACAAAACAGTTTTCAGGTGTTTGCTTTAAATAATGGTTAGTAAATTTAAGTCAGACAGACTAAATTTCCATTAATCCATTTGGTTTGTAATTTAAATACATTTCCTTAAACATTTAAAGTTGTTTTTGTAAGTAAGTAGATCCAGTTTGCTTTTAAATCACTTCAAATCTCCAATAAGGCAAACCTGAAGATCACAGCACTTTCCTAAGTACTTGAATAATTCTTGTCAACTAAAACTTAAATTTACAAATACAATAGATTCCTCATTCTTCTAAATATTCAAATAGTGTTTGAAAATTCTGGTATTTTTCACCTTTTACTCCATCACAGGTTTCAAATCAATTGCATATTCTCAAAGATATTAGATTCTCCAGATTCTCAAACACTCCATACACTTTAATACCGAATTTACAAAGATAATTGCTAACTTCACACAAAGCTATTAATACCATGGATTTTATTTGCTTCAACATCTCTATATTTGATTCCATTCCTTTCCTGAGCTGTTGAGACATTCACTTTGGGAAGCAAATCGATTGCAGGAGGTGGGCTGAGGTTTCCGTGCTGGTTGAGGACTGGGCCGATATACAGATGTGCCAGTATACAGATGTTTATCTGGCAGAGATTTGGGGTTGAAGAGACACACATGTCCAGCTTTCTTTGGGAACTACAGATAAATCCATTTTCTAATTACTATGGCAACATAAGGCTAAGCCCTATGCAGTTGCTATGACAACAGCAGCCCACACCCTTCCGTTGTGATGGATTTTCAACTTTGGTCTCCTGGGTTGATATTCTTATGTCCTCCTTTCATCTGATTTGGGTGGACATCTGTCTGTATCCTCATTAGGTTGCAACTTGATTTCCTCCACTGCTTGATTGCAGTCTGTATTTCTTTAGCTCTTGGCAACATCTCATAGTCTTTTTTTCCTGATTGGATTTTACATTTTCTTTTGAAACCTTTGGCCACAACTCTAAAGCTTCATGCTAATGAGAATGTCTTTCTCTAATTTCTTCATGTTACTTAGGATTATAGCCCTCAGAGCTTGACTTCGATTCCCAGAAAGAGGTTCACTAGTGCTATGTAACTTGATCATGAAAACTCCCAGGCCAGCCACCACTCCTCACATCTGAGAGCTCTGTGTACATTCTGTAACTAGAGATGACTATGTTCTTTTTAAAAATTTTGTTGTTGAATTGCTTTCAAAAAGATCTGAAGGCTAAAATCACAATTGAACCAATAGAATCAAAGTAGAAATGGGTCATGTGTAAAATATCAGGGTGTCCTGATTAGTGACTTTCATTATGATGAACTATTTATATTTGGTTATTTTATATTACATTATTTAATTTTTTTCAGGTCCCAGGACCGAACTCAGGGTCTTGTGTGCTAGGCAAGCACTATATCACCGAGATAAATCCCCAACCCTGTTATGTTTGGTAATTCAATTTCATTTTGCTTAAAGTGTTTTGGATAATAGCAGTGACTCTCTGCTAAACTTTGTTCTTTTCTAGCTCTCTTTGTTTAGTGCGGTTATTTGAAAGCTTACATTTTGGAATTGGGGGGCCTGGGTTCAAATTGTGGTTTTGGAGTTAATTAGCTGTCTGACTCTGGGCAAGTTGCAGAACCTCTCAGTGCTTCCTGGGGGTTTCATCTTCCTCACAAAGTTGTCATAAGCATTAAGGGGGGTGTTGCTTGCTGAACATCAGCATAGCCCCTGGAGTCTGTAAATGCTCAAAGAATCATCCGTTTTATTTGCATTTGCCCTCCTTGTTGGGTTTTTGTCACCATCCTTTATGTCTGGTCTGCATTCCCTGCTCTGACATCTTGTTGAACCCTGACCCCTCTTTTGGTTTTTCTATAAGCTGGACATTGCTTATATTCATTCTACCCTGTAATCACAGTGGAGACATCCTTGAACAGTACATTTATTTTTTATTTTTACCATTATACATGTAGTCTCTCTCTCTCTCTTTTTTGCATTAAAATTCTTAATACACATATATATCACAATTTATCATATCTCTGTTTGTATATAAGGTGTGTTAACACCAAATTCAAATCTTCATACATGTATTTTGTATAATGATGACCATCACCTTCCACCATCCTTGCTATTTCCCATCCCCCTCCCTTTCCCTCCTACTTCTCTTCCCTATCTAGAAATAATCTTCCTCCCATGCTCTCCCTCACTACCCCACTTTGAGTCTCCCCCCTTATATCAGAGAAAACATTCGGCATTTGTTTCTTTGGGATTGGCTAACTTCACTTAGCACAATCTTCTCTAACACATCTATTTACTGCAAATGCCATGATCTTGTTCTTTTTTATTTTAAACATTTTTTTCTCTTGTCTCCTGGGAGAACCCCTCAATTTGACTCTCTGGGCCATCCTATGTTGAGCACAGAACTCAAAGGCCATGAACTCTTTCCATCTATTATTGCTATGTGTCCATCTGTCTTGGATCTTGGAAATTCCCAGCAAAACATAAACACATTTTTGCAGGTCTTTAGTGTGAATTGGGACAATGCAGTCAGTTGCCCCGACAATGCCAGACCCTCTCGGTTTCTCCTGATGGAAGTCATGCTCTTCCTCCTTGTCTGTTGTGGCTAGAGTCATCATTACCCTCCAGGAGAGGAGTCTGGCAGAGAGGAGCTGTTAGCTAGTTAGAGTTCATAGCTCAGGCCATCCCACCATGCTCAGGTCCTTTCCACTTCTGGTTACATTTTTGCTTAGGTGGTACCACCTATAGGAAGTGGCTCAGGAGGTCTCAGGCTCAGTGATCATGTTGTTGAATGGATTTCAAAGACTAAAAATTCAAGGAGGAAATTAGCAACAGTAGCCATGGTGTGTTTAGATACTCAGCAGGAATAAAGTGAATTAATTGTACAGATGTCACTGGTTCAGGGCAAAAACCATTTTTGGTGGTCATGACCACTATCCTCCTCAGCTTTTCAGAGTTGTAAATGAACAACACCAAGACTTTCTGAATAATGAGCCGTGATCACCAAGCTCACAAGAATAATTCTGTGTAATTGAATGCAGGAAAGTTGTCAGATGAATATTTGTTAATTATGTACTCTTGCAGTGTTGATAACAATAATTAATAAAGTTATTTAAGTTACAAATGCTAGATACTTTGAAAAGAAATTGTTTCTTTGAATTCTAACAACTCTTTGAGGTAAGTGTTATATTTACTTCCATTTCTACAAATATGAAGTCAAGTACATTGTCCAGAGTCACATGGCCAATAAGTGGTAGGGAGGACTTAGACCCTTGTTTGCCTAAGACCCATGAGCATACTTTGATTATTTTCCTGTAGGCAGTGAATATAAGCAATGTTATGAGGAGTTGTATAATAGTCTTTTAGTGGAATTTTCCCTTGTCAAAAAGAGAAAATTTTTGTGTCAGTCAGGGAAGTTAGTAGAAAGTACTGATTCCAGTACTTTCAACGCTGAGACTGTTTTTCTCTCCATGTCCTTTAATCCCATCCATCCATGACTCATTGAGGTAGTAAGCAACTCCCCCTTCCCAAAAGGAACACATTATATCAGTCATTTTGCCCTAGGTGTGAATTAATCTATCCAGATAGCTTTTGTAATAGTGAATTCAAATGTGTGTGAATAAAAGGTTTGGTGGTTGGAAGAGGAGAAATTGCAGGTGATTTTGGAACAGAGACCCTTTAGAATGGGTAGATTTGGGTGAATGTTATCCAGCCATAAGGCAGCAGGTGGTGATGGTTCTTGAGTGTTTAAAAAGGGGATCAGGAACCTGAGACAGGACAGGGATACAGGGAGGCCCCAGAGACAAGTTCTCCTCTCTCCTGCTTTTGCTGACCCTGAAGATTGCTGACATCAGAATCTTTCTTGTGATGAGGGTGGGTGTTTGGGATAAGAAGTAGTCGGGACATCAGTCCTTGGATTTCAGTATTCACCAGACATATCCTTTGCTTTCTGAAAAAATGGAGATTTCTGAATTGTCTATTATCAGAGACTGATTTAGCAAGAAGCCAGAGAAACTTGGATTTCATCAGTCTCACAGGGGATTCTAATGCAGATGGTCTGAGCACCAAAGTTTTGGAAACTTGAGGTGGGAGTCTCTACCACTGGGCTAGTAGGCAAGTCTAATCCCCAACCCAGGAAGTGATCCAGTGGCTTCTCTGAGGGTACACACTCCCTGACTGAGCAACTGTTGGTGCCTGAGTAAAAGAAGGGCTTCTTGAGAACTGTGCTTCATCTAACCCATCAAACCTCTTTAAGGCCTAAAAAGTTCTGTCTCAGGAACAAGCTGCCCTACTCCTCCTTACCTCTTTGCTAGTTTCTGGTGTCCTGTCTTGTATGGTCCTGGTTTGGAGGTAAGGTGACAAAGGAAGAGTAGCCACCATGGTGGCAGGGTAGTCATTGGAAATGCTGGATTTCCAGAGCTGGGATCGGGACAGTCCCAGGCCAGCTGGGATGGCTGGCCACCCTCCTTGCACAGAAGCCCTCATTGTGTCGAGCCCTGGCCAGCTCCACTCTGCTGCTGAAGGCTGCGCCGTGGTGTCTCAGGTCAGTGGAAGAACCCTGTGGGTATATTTGCTTTGCCTGTCAAAATTGTTCCTTTCTTCTTTAGTGGAAAAACTCTTGTGGTTTGGTTTCTTCGTCTCATTTCCTGGAGCTACAGGAGGCTGAAGGCAGATAGCCTCACCTGGTCTGAGGAGTATGCCTTATTTTTGTCGAATAGTATTACATTGAGAATTGGTCCTGGATTTTTTTCTTTTTCTTTTTTAAATTTCCACGGAGGTTATAACTAGGATATGGGCTTCTTAAGACTGGAGAAATTAAGTCTTAAAACAGCCCCTTGGGAGGATAGGATGGGGAAGTGCCAGAGATCGGGGATCCAGGAGGACAGGCTGACCTCCTGGATAGGAGGGTAGGAGACCTTGTAGCCCACCTCACCCAGTGGATTCCCTGTTTTATGAGCTGAGAGACAGACCTTAGTGTACACTTGCTGAATTCAGTTTGGAAGAGGAAAGTCTATTTTCTTAAGTGAGGCAGGCCTCTAGGGTGGAGTTCAGGCTGTTTTGCTCTCAGCTTGAGCTCTGGGATGAAATACGGTCTGTTACAGACAAAGCTCTGTTTGAACTGAAATGAGTCACAAGAGGTGTCCAGGGAGGAAATGCAGGAGTTCTGGAATCGGACAGTGTTGCCCTCAGTAGAAGGTAGACTGGGTGAATGATCAAGCTGAATAATCCCATTTTGGATTTTAAAAAAAAAAGGTATAAAATATTGAAGAGTGTGTGATGTTTGTGCACGTAGATAACTAATAGGGTCTGAAAAGAATTCTTTTTTTTTTTTTGCAGTGCTGGGGATCAGACCCACAGCACATGCCAGGCAAGTGCTCTACCACTGAGCTACACTCCCAGTCCTGAAAGGAACTTTGAAGAGGAATTCTGAAAATAGTTTTAAGCACAGAAGCACTGTAGAATAAGTATAGTGTACCTTCTGGAGGAAAGAGAGCAATGTTTGGCTGGTCGAACAAATCTTGACATTTGTCAGAACTCAGTAATCACCCTGTCCATGATTTGATTCCAGGAAGTTTCCCTATCTAGCTACATTTTGCATTTTCTGACATTAAAATGACATTAATTTGCAACTGCTAAATGTATACTAACTGATGGCGTAGTTGTTAGGGTCTAAGGAGAAAAATGTTCCAGAAACTTTCTCACTGGTAAGAAATCTCTTTTGAATGGAGACCTGTTCAAATCTGAATCATTAGGGATTGGCAGTATAAAAGATCATCCTTAGAAGGGAGACCTCAAATTGCTTAGGATGTGGGTTTACATGGATGGAATGTGTCTCCAAAAGCTTAGAAAGCATGTGCAGGAAATTCTGGGAAAAAAAAATCCAGCTCTCTTGACTCTAGGGTTATGAAGTATTGCTTTTTCTTTTTTAAAAAAATATTGTTTTAGTAGTAGTTGGACACAATACCTTTATTTTATTTTTATGTGGTGCTGAGGATCGAACCCAGCACCCTGCACATGCTATGTGAGCGCTCTTCAGCTGAGCCACAACCCCATTCCCCTTTTTTCTCTTTTCGGTACTGGGGATTGACCCCAGGGACACTTTCCTACTGAGCCACAACCCCAGACCTTTTTATTTTTTAATTTTGAGACAGCTACTAGCTAAGATGTTTAGGGCCTCACTAAATTGCTTGTGAGCCTCCTGCCTCAGTCTCCCTGGTGGCTGGGATTATTGGCATGCACCACCATGCCTGGTATTATGAAGTCTTTCTAACACTGTTGCTAAATAACCTGGAAGCAACACTATAGAGAAAGGATCCAGAGAGTGCAGTATTACTTAATTAAGTCTATTTTTTTTTTTTTTGTGGTATGGAAAATTTGGCACCTGGGTTTGTCTTAGGTAAACGTACAGGTCTGTGGAAAACCAATCAGAATATGAGCTTGTCTCCATGCCATTGATGCTCCTGCAGAGGTGGTGAGTGCTTCCAAAACCCACAAGAAAGTCTGTGAGAAGAATGGTGAGCACCGACCCCACAAGATGACACAGTGCTGGAGGGCAGGGACCCTCTATGCCCAGGGAAAGCAGCATTGTGACAGGAAGCAGAGTGGCTGTGGTGGGCAGACCAAGTTGATTTCCCAGAAAAAGACTAAAACTCCTAAGAAGATTGTACTGGGGTTGAGTGTGCCGAGCCCAACGGCAGACCTATGAGAATACTGGTTCTTAAGATATGTGAGCATTGTGACCGGGAACAGATAGGAAGAGATGGGCTCGAGGGATCATCTTGAGGCTATGTTAAAAAGAAAAAAGAGTTTGAAAGTGACTTGTATACAGGTCACTTTATACACTTTTATACAGGAACTACTTTATCCAGTGGTTCTCCTGCTGGGGAGCACTGAGGCTCTGGGATTTAAGGAAAACATCTGGGAGAATCAGAGATGTTGTCATGGTAACTGTATCAATTATCCAAGCTCCATTATTTTGAGACATGTTTCTTGGGAAACTGTACCTCTAGTGTTAATAGGATGGGACCTTTACTGATAATAATAGCTCGCATGTGTTGGGTGTCCACAGGGTACTGTGCATGGTTCTCAGTTCTTTGCCTGTATTAACTCATAATCCTTATAAGTCTATGATGATGTGTATTTTATTTCTTCTCATTTTAGAATCAGATCTGATGCACAGAGAAGAGAATAACTTGACTTTAATTCACATGGCTTGAAAATAGTAGAATTAAGATTGAATCTAGGCTGGAATTGTGGCTCAGTGGTAGAGTACTTTCCCTGCTTGTGTGAGGCACTGAGTTTAATTCTCAGCATTGCCTATAAATAAGTGAATAAAATAAAAGTCCATTAACAATTTAAAAAATTAAAAAAATATAGACTCTGGCTTTGGAGTTCACGTACTTCATCCTGTGTACTGCCCTCTGTGCCATCAATTAGGGATCATAGGAAAATAATAAAAATTATATTTTACTCATAATAGACAACTCTTCATTGAGCTATCCTCCTAAGATATAGTACTTTCTTTCTTTTGAAATTTAACTAGTAGTTTTAGTTTATTGAATACACACCTGCTTTTCTAATATTGAACCTGTGACTTTTACTGAGGCAAAACATGTGTGAGGGCAGCA
Organism: Urocitellus parryii; assembly: GCF_045843805.1. NCBI lineage: Eukaryota > Metazoa > Chordata > Mammalia > Rodentia > Sciuridae > Urocitellus > Urocitellus parryii. Next base: position 62,972,615 of record NC_135539.1, on the reverse strand, counting down.
GCTTCACAAAACCAGAAAGTGTCATAAAAAGAAAATGGCAAAGAAATGAAGTTATATCCCTACCTCACACTGTATAAAAATTAGCTCAAAATGGATCAATGACTTAAATGTAATAGCTGTAACTCTAAATCCTTAGACAAAAAAGGCATAAATCCTTGAGACCTGAGGCTAGGCAGTGGTTATATATGTCACAAAGTGTGTGTATCTATACACACACACACACACACACACACACACACCACAGGAAAAATAAATTAGATTTCAAAATCACCTGTACTTCCAAAGATATTCTCAAGAAAGTGGAATGACTGCTCAAAGAATACAAGAAAATATCTGCAGACCATAAAGGATTTGTGTCCCAAATAGATACAGGATTTCTAAACTTGATAATTAAAAGACAGATATTCCAATTAAAAATAGGCAAAAGATTTGGATAGTTCTCCAAAGAAAATGTTAAAAAAACACACTAAAAGAGGTCCAACATCGGTACTCAATAAGGAAATGCAAATTAAAATTGCAATGAGGTACCACTATATATCTACTAAGAATGGATGAGGTAAAGAAGGTAGATCATAACAAGTGTTGGAAAGAATGTGGAGAAATTGATACCCTTGCACTTTGCTGTTAGGAATATAAAATGGTGTAGCTATTTTGGGATATGGTATGGCAGTTCCTCAAAAAGGGAATGAAATAGAGTTACCATATGATCCATCAATCTACTCCTTCATTGAAAACTCCTTCATTGAAAACATATGTCCATAAAAGAACTCGTACACAAATGCTCATAGCAGTACTATGCATAATGACTATAAAGTGGAAACAGTTCAAATGTCTGCTGACTGATGAATGGGTAAACAAATTTGGCATGTCTATACAATGAAATATTATTCACTTGTAAAAGGGAATGAAATATTGATACATACTAAGAAGTGATAAACTTTGAAAATATTCCACTAAAGAAAAGAAACCCAGTAGTAAGGCCTCATGCTATATGACTCCATTGATATGAAAAATCCAAGACAGGCAAATACATAGAGACAGAATGTAGATTAGTGGTCAGCAGAGGTTCTTGGAGAAAGGGGAGAATGGAGAATGATTGCTAATGCCTACTGGGTTTCTTTTAAGGATGATGAAAGTGTTCTGGAATTATATGGTAGTTTGGGCTATACCACTTTGAGAATATACTAACACCTATGGAATTATGTGTTTTAGGTGAATTTTGTAGGATTAGCATTCCACTCAATATAAATACATACATACATACATACATACATACATACATACTAAAAAAAGAAGATGGTGCCTGAAGCACACCAAGTCACTATTCCAAAGCTCAATAGCTGGAAATCTTACCAACTTCATTTTAGAGATAGGTACCAACAGGAGCTGGGACCCAGGTCCTTGCCAAATGAATTTCTTTTTCTTTTTTATTTCTTATTTCCTCTCTCAAACTGTGTGGATGGAAGAAATGCATAGTTCAGTGAGGAGGAAAGAGGATGGTGTTTTTATTTGAATATTGAAGTCTTGCTTCATGGTCTGTCACACCCACCAGAGCTCCATGTGTATAACAGAGTAACAATGTTTAGAAATTTCTCTCTCCATACTTTTAGTTTTAGACTGTGCTGTGCTTTTCTCTGCCTGTTTTTTTCTTTTTTGTTACTTCTGCATATTTAGTTATTTTTTATAGAGAAAGTCCTCAGAGTAAACACAGTTCAAGTCCCCTGAGACTTAACTGTGGAAGATCCATAGTGTCCATTCTGTCTGGTTTCAGTATTAGGGAAAGGCTGACTTCATAGAATGAGTTAGAAAGTATCCCTCCAGCTTTTATTTTGTGAAGGAGAGTGTAGAGAATTAGTATCATTTCTTTTTAAATGTCTGGTAGGATTTACCAGCGAACACATTTAGCCTTGCATTTTCTGTTTGGGAAGGTTCATTAAAGATTGATTCAATTTCTTTTATAGATATTGACCCATTCAGATTGTCTATGTAGGAATGGAAAAGCCCTCCCTTCATCCTCTTAAAGTTTAGGCTAGGTCTGAGGATTAAGTTGATGTAATATTCACAGGAGAAAAAGATACATAATTACTTACAAGTTTTACGTGGTGGGAGCCTCATAGGAAAAGGAGGACCTGAAGAAGTAGTTAGAGTCAGTTACTCATATACAGGATTGAACAAAGAATAATTGTGAATAAGCAGCTAAATCATGCAGGGAGGTTTAAAAGATAACATTTTATTTAAATAGTCTGCACAGAATTCTGTTTTGATTTCTTATCCTTGAGGGTAAGGATGTTATATCTTTCGTGTATAGGAAGGACATCTTTTTACATGGGAATTTTATCTTCTAAGAAACATGGCAAAGGCCAAAGTGATAATTTTGTACCTGCTTATTTTCAAGTGTCTTTAACTTAAATAACCAGTATAACAGAATAGTGCATTTTTACCCCACTCACCTATTTTTTTTCTTGTGAGTTTTGGCAGATTGTATCCTTCAAAGAATTGGTCTATTTCATTTAGGTTATCAAATTTAGGGCACAGAATTGTTTACAGTAGCCCTCAATGATCCTTTTAATATCTGTGGCATCTGAAATGATGGCCCCTCTTTTATTTCTGATTTTGATAATTTGTGTGTCTCTCTTTTCCCCTCAGTTCTCTTGATTATATTGATTGTATTGATTTTTTCCAAAGAACCAGTTTTTGGTTTCATTGATTTTTCTCTATTGATTTCCTGTTTTCAGTTTTATTGATTTCTACTTTAATTTTTATAATTTCATTTCTTCTTCTTTCCTTGGATTTACTTGACCCATCCTTCTAATTTTCTAAAGTGGAAGGTAAAATAATTGATTTTAGATCATTCTTCTTTTCTAATATATGCATTCGGTGCTTTGAATTTCCCTCTAGCCGGGTACAGTGGCACATACCTGTAATCCCAATGGTTTGGGAGGCTAAGGCAGAGGATTGCCAGTTCAAAGCCAGTCTCAGCAATGGCGAGATGCTAAGCAACTCAATGAGACCCTGTCTCTACATAAATACAAAATAGGGTAGGAGATGTGGCTCAGTGGTTGAGTGTTCCTAAGTTCAATTCCCAGTACCCTCCCTGCTCTCCCCCAAATAAATAAAATTCCCTCTAAACACTGCTTTAATTGCATCCTGCAAATTTTGATAAGTTGTGCTTTCATTTCATTTAATTCAAAATATGATTTCTCTTGAGATTTCTTCTTTGATACACATATTATTTAGAAGTGTGTTTGTTATTGATTTCTAGTTTAGTTCCACTGTGTTCTGAGAGTAGACATTATATGATTTCTATTTTAAATTTGTTAAGGTGTGTTTAATATGGTCTGTCTTGGTAAATGTTCCAGGTAAGCTGAGAAAAGTGCATATTCTGCTGTTGTTGAATGAAATGGTCTTCATGTCAATTATATCCAGTTGATTGATGGTGTTATTGAGTTCAACTATTCTCTTAATGATTTTCTGTCTGCTGGATCTGTCCATTTCTGACAAAGGGTGTTGAAATCTCCAACTATAATAGTGGATTCATTTCTTTCTCCTTGTAGTTCTATCAGTTTTTGATTCATGTACTTCGATGCTCTGTTATTAAATATATGCACCTTAAGGATTGTTATGTTTTCTTGGAGAATTGACTTCTTTATCACCAGGTAATGACTTTTTAAAAAAAATCTTTGAGAACATTCCTTACTTTTAAGTCTGCTAGGGTCTAAAACTTCTATAGCTACTTCTGTGTTCTTTTGATTATTGTTAGCATGGTATTTTTTCTCCATCTGTTTACATTTAACCTACATGCATCTTCATATTTTAAATGGATTTTTCAAAGACAACATATTGCTGGGTCTTATTTTTTTATTCCACTTTGACAGTTTGTCTTTCAATTGGTACATTTAGTGCATTGATGGTCAAAGTGGTCAAAGTGGTGATTGATATGGTTGGATTAATATCTGCCATTTTTATTTCTATTTTCTATTTGTCATCCCTTGTTCTTTTGCTTCTATTTTTGTCTTTCACTTTTTTTCTGCCATTTGTGTGTGTGTGTGTGTGTGTGTGTTTTATTGCTTTTCTCACAAAGGAAAAACACAGGGGATTCCTGTCCCAAAGGCTGTGATTCTCCCATTTGTGTTTTTAATTGTAATTTTTAATGATTCCATTTCTCTCTTTTCTTTGCATACCAGTCGTGCCTTTTTAAATACTTTTTTTTTAGTAGTTAACTTGGAGGTAACTACAGTTATAGGTAGTTAGTTAGTTTTTAGTAGTTACCTTGGAGGTAACATACAGTTATAACTTATCCAAGTCCCCCTTTAAATAACACTATCCCCCTTCATGAGTAGTGTAAGTACATTAAAATAATAGTAATCTTAATTCCTCTCTTCAGTCCCTTGTATTATGTTCTTGTTCGATTCACTTACACACATATTCACTTAGGTACATATACATATATAAGATCTATACCTAAGCACACATTGATTGAATGCATTGTTGCTATTTTATTTTGAACAAACTGTTACCCATTGGATCAATTAAGAATAAGAAAAATGAATTTTGTATTTTACCTTTACTAATTCTTTTTTTTGGGAGGGTATTGGGATTGAATTCAGGAGTACTCAACCAATGAGCCACATCCCCATCCTTATTTTGTATTTTATTTACAGACAGGGTTTCACTGAGTTGCTTAATGCTTCGCTATTATTGAGGCTGACTTTGAACTCATGATCCTCCTGCCTCAGCCTCCTGAGCCACTGGGACTACAGGCATGTGCCACCGTGCCCGGCTTACTCATTTTTTGATGTACCTCTTCTTTATGTAGATTTGTTTCTGACTGTTATCATTGTCCTTCACTCTAAAGAACTTCTTTTAATATTTCTTGCAAGGTAAGTATATTGGCAACATGTTCCCAGAGTTTTCGTTTGGGAAAGAATTAATTTCTCCTTTACTTGATAATTTAGCAGGGTACAGAATGATAGATTTTTTTCTTCTCCCAGTCAGACATTTCCCTCCACTTCCCTCTTGCTTATATGGCTTCTGAGAAGTGGGTTGGGATTTGTATCTTTGTTCCTGTACTGGTTGTTTCCTCCCACCACCGGTTTCTTTTAGGACTTTTTGTTTTTTCATTGTTTATTTATGAGACATATTCCCCATCTCTTCAGTCAAAGGCTCTTTGAGACAGTGTTGTCATCAGCGGCCAATCAGAGAGTGGGATCATCTGATGTACCCCCATCCTATGAATGGCTCTTCAGATAGTATAGGGCAGCTGTTAAACCTGCCCGTAACTTTGTGAACTTTGGCTTCATTCATTTGGATTCTTTTAAAAAGTTCCCCATCAACCTTCCATCTATAGTTTTTGCAACTACCCATCTTCCACAGGAGTGATAAAATGAAAAACATCAAATTCTATCATTCTTTGCACATTTACTAGTTGGGATTCTTTACATGGATACATTTAACATCACCAATTATTTGATTATTCTGAAAAATAGTTTGAAAATGAAAAGAAGGACACATTCCTCAGTCTTTATTTATTAATTTTTAGAATACCCATTTGGGATCCTAGCAACCTCCACTTGGGTTCAACCAGAATTTTTCTCTATTTTGGAGGCTAGGTGTGGGATGAACAATTTATCAACTCAGTATAAATCCATAAACTTTATAGATTTGAAATATTTGAATCAGTTGCAGTTATTCCTTTTTATATTCAAATTGTCATGTCTTTGGCCAGTGGATCCTCCTTCTAATTGGCTTGTGTATTCCTTAGACACTACCATTAGTTTGAACCATTAATCTCTGGGCAGCAGTTTCTTCTTTAATTATATTTGTTGATTTTTAAGATTCCTTTTAGTTTTATCTTCCTTTCTAGAGAAAAGATCCCATATCCTAAGATTTAAACTTTTAACGCTGAAAATCTAGTATTTTTTTTCTCTTTAAGAATTCATCCAGTGGGTGTAATCAATGCACTTTTAAATACAAAATATTTTTGTTTCAATATCTTAGCTTCTAGTTTCCTGACATTGACTCGGGATGGTTTCATACTCTACTTATCTAGTAGTTAGAAAACAAAACAAGTATTTATATACTTAAGGAAATAATGAGGCTTATTAAGGAATTCCCTAGGTTTGAAGATAATTATTAACTCAAATGCAATAGTTTTCTTCCCTTCTGTGTAGGGTACCAGGCATGAAGAATGGACAGCTGTACCTCATCCCATAGGCTGCTGAGGCAGAATGTGACCTAAGAAGGGCCTGAGGCCCTGCAGGGAGCTGGTTAGGGGTGACCAGAAGGCTGCGGAGCTGGCCAAGGTGTGCCAGGTGGCTGAGAAGTCAGCCTCAGTCCCTATAAGCCAAGAGCTGGAGCCTGTCCGTCCAGGCACACCTGAGCCTGATCCAAGTTACTGGGCCAAGTCCTCGAGGCTGTCTCTGAGACCAGAAGGTATAACCAGAGGGAAACATGGATTTAAATTCCAGGGCATAAAAGAAAAGTGTAGCATATCCAAGAAGTAGCTGAAAATGACTTTTTGTAAATATTTGAAGGACACTGTCTCATATCAAACCATATACAATAAAATTTTAAAAGAGCCTGAGTTTTGTTTCTGTCTGTGCCCTGTGGAGCACATGTGACTTCAAAGGCAACTCTGGAGGGTGCAGGGAGAAAAGAGCACGTTTTTATTTCCAGTTTTGGCACAAATCCACCAAACTGTTTTTGATGGTCAGGAAGCAAAACTTATATTCCCTCTCAATTCATTTTGCATTTAGTAGATCCACCTGTGTTTTTCTACAGGGAGCATTTCTACCTCTTCAGTCTGTGCCTTCCTGCTACTTTGAAGCTTTATTTTGCAGGAAAAAGGCAAGAGGAATGCTGGTGATTTCAAATGAAGCCTCCAACAGCCCCATTCACTAAGTGTGCCCTCTTCCCACCATAAGGAGGGTCTTCAGAGTTCAAAACAGTTGTTTCTAAGACCATCAAGACATGGCACATCACTTTGATAGAAGTCTTAAATGTAGATAGAAATCAGCAGCTGGTTTCATTTCAAAGTGTTGAGACCCTTAAATAATGAGTAAATATGGCTTCAACCCTAATGCATATGAGAGCGTGTGTGTGTTTGTGGTGCACGCATGTGAAACCCTGAGATCCTAGTCATCACAGAAATCGATGTCGAGCTTGCTCTCAGAGACACCATCTCTCCCTCACCAATGTGAGGCTGTTCATTATGTCTTGTTTCTGGGTGATTTCTTTCCTCATCTGTCTTCTCCTGCCTGGTCTCGTCACCCTTCCACACCTGCACTTCAGTGGAGACTGATTGAGCTGGGTGGCTTTTATTTCCTTTGGCCTGTGTATTTCTGATAATTGTTTTTACTCTTTCCAAACCCTGGGCATTCTCTTTATTGTCTGCAACTTGGTTTCTGGTGGTGGTCTGCTTAACTGGTTAAAGAATGGTCCTAAGGAGCTTGAGCTGGTTTTATTGCCTCACTGGTCTTTTGACTGCTCATGAAGAAATTGGTCACTCTGTATGAACTTATCACCTCTATAAGAGAAAGAAAGACCCAAGTCCAATTATTATGGGTCACAAAATATTGTCGACTTTGAAGTCTTAGATTTTTTTATTCCTGTATTAATTACTAATAACTCATCTGTCTTTTTCTTAATCTTTATGATGTTGTCTTAAACCATATAGGACAGTGATATAATATTAATAACAATTACATCAATATGCTAAAAGCTTTACTTGCTTCTTTGTTCATCAAAATAGGATCTTTCTCCCAGTGGTTCAGGAGGCTGAGGCAGGAGAATTGTGAGTTCAAAGCCAGCCTCAGCAAAAGCAAGGCTTGCTAAGCAACTCAGTGAGACTCTGTCTCCAAATAAACTTCAAAATAGGGCTGCGGATGTGGCTTAGTAGTTGAGTACCCCTGAGTTCAATCCCCAGTATTCCACCCCCCACCCCCCACCCCATCCCCCTACAAATAGGATCTTCTGAAAATAAACTTGGTTATGTGTGGAATGAATTTATGTTGGCCTTGTAAGTAATATTATGATCTAAAGCATTTACCAAATGGCCAATGCATATAAGGTGTTATATGAAATTTTATAAATGCCAAGAGGTATTTTAGTTACATGCAAATATTGTCTACATCTATATGCATTAAATCACATAGAATGTTGCTAGTGAACACACACACACATACATATATACTCCACAGATGGATGTATTCCCCCAAATAGCTTACTGGTTTATTCTAGTTTAGAGAGAGAGAGAGAGAGAGACAGAAACTTACATGAAATATTTATAGAACAACATAAGAAAATTTAAACCTAGATGTTAAATTGATTGGAAATTTACATATAATTGGTAGGAGAAACACATACGTGTTCATGCACATATATATTTTAGAGATTATACACATAACTAACAGAATCCAGAGAATGAAGCCTTAGACTAGATGAGTTGGGGATGCCAACATGAAAGAGGGGAAAGAATCTGGATAATTTGGGTGCCGGGAGAGAGGTAGGGAGGAGATGCTAAGCATTTCGGGGAGAATTGGCAGGTTCAAGGAGAGGAACTTAACATTGAACATATAGGGCAGGCCCCGATAACCTGAGCTCAGACTATTGTGGCATAAAAGATTTAATGAACTTTTTACTAATAGCTGCAGCAGATGGATAAAGTTGGTAACTAAGTTTTAAAATATGCAATTTTGTTTATAGTTATAAAGTAAGTAGCATATTATTGCTTTATGATAAAAGTAGTTTATTTGCCAGTGTTGAAAGAAAATTGTAAAATTGTACTTATATTCACTCATACATAGGAGTGCCCTGAAATGATACAAGGCACAAAATTATCTTTGACTTTGCACAAGAATATTTAAATACTGTAAGATCTAGAGGAGTGAGGACTTTGTGTGCCTCCCAGGAGACACGACTTATCACAGTGCCATGAATGAATGAATGGATTTAATATAAAGACATCCTTATGTGTTCTCCTTAAAGAGAGATTACAAGTGATGCACCAGGGTGCCTGTAGAAATGGTCTTCATTCTCCAGGGAAGGCGTTAAACATTGATACATGTCCACTGGTATGAGCTATTTCTTACATATTTTTGGATGGTAATTAGAAGCAGCCCAAATGATTTTACTGATTGTCTTCTTGGCACCCAGTAACCTAAGACTTGATTCTCGATTCTACAACACTTACTAGGAATACAAGCATATTCATTGGGGGAAAATTAGAAAATAAAAACAAATTTGAAAATATAGGTCAGAAAGCCTTGTGGGGTGTATAAGTAGATGTCTTTGTTACTGTTCTTTTCTCTCATTTCTCTTTTCCTTAGACAATGGATTGGTCCTGTTTTCAACTGCTGTCTCCAGGCAGTGTTGATTGGGCATTTCATACCCCAACACTGAACATGTTCCCATCATTGCCATGTTTGGGACACTAAACCCAGACTCTATCTCTCCCAACCAGGTTGCTTTCCTATTCCATTTCTGTGGTAGCACTGTTGTTCTAATCACCCAGGCTGTAATTGTCTCTGCATATCCACATGTCCTTGTGTTTATGAGTGGCCATGGCTTTTCTCTTCTGGATTGTGGGTAATTTGAATCCAGTGAGACCAAATGTGTAAAAGCAAGTGTGGGGGAGAGAAGGAAAAGAACTAATACTCCTCGGAATTTTTTGATGAAAGATACAAATGGTAGGATTGACTTAAAGGCACTGAGGTAGATCTATTTCAGGGCAAGAGACACGGTGGGAGAAATCTCCACATTCCTTGGCCTGAAATGTATTTTGTATATATTTTACCTGTTGACTTGCTTCATATCCGTATGCCAACTTAGCTTACTGTTTAAAGGAAGCCAATTAAATTTGCATTTCCCCATTACGGTATTTTATGTGCAAAAACACATCAATACTTAGCTCCGTGTTTCCAGGCTATCTTAGTGTAACTGTTGATTGATGAAATGAACTACCACGTGCCATGGACCATCTTCCACACTGGCATTGAAACAGAGATGGCAATACTATTTAAGATACTGTAGACATGAGCCTGGCCTTGGGGTAAGGAGTTGGATTAGCTCTCCAATGACTCCATCGAACATTAAGATTCACAAGATGAGTATTCAGTGATTTGTTTCTTTCTTCTACCATATATTGTGCTGGTAATGTGCACACATTAATTTTGGCCTTCCCTTTGGCAACTTGAAAGGCACAAGATTAAACACCTAATAACAATATTCCAGGGTAGCATCATTGGCTGATTGTTCATGGAATACACTGTAATTACATAATAATTATTATTATTTTTAATTTGCCCCAATATTTGGTGATATGGAACTCAGTGTTTGGGGATAAACCCAGAAAGTGCTGGGTTTGGCATTACCGTGGAATTAGGGTGATCAATCCCCAAAGTATGATAGCCTATGTTTATAAAGTTAAGTAGTTATAAGAACTCAGGGTATCTTTCCATAAGAGAAGTAGAAAGGAATAGAATGGAATACTTTGTCCTTCTTTGAACTGAAGCTATGTGAGGCAACGGATGAAAGGGTATAATTTTGGGGGTACTTGATCTACACTGTTAAAGTTTCAGAGCTAAACATATTTTAGAAATGATCTCCTGGATTTTCCAGCCAGGTCCACTTTTCTCTCTGATGTTTTCCAAGGCCTTCCTTCTACTTTAGAGAGGAAGTTGAGGGTATTGAATGGAGCTTGAACATGTAATTCCTTTAGATCCTTTGCCAGTACCCCATCCTCATCTTGACACAAAGTACATGGTAAACATCCACAGCTTACACAATGGAAGAGTTCCTTTGAAGCAGATCAACCATAGGGAAAATATCTCCATACACTCAGCCAATGCAGAACTGACTGCAGACTTCACTTGGGTGTGTGAGCTTCCCTGGAGAGCTTCCTACTCCAGGAAGCTGCTGCTTTCTTTTTCTAACCCTCTCGTATAGGTGGTCCTGGGTATTTTTTGCTTTCGTGAAATACTTTTGAAGAGTGACTGAACGGCGAAGGATGATGAAAGAGAAAAAAAATCCCTATTTTAGAGGAACTATCATAATCAATACATGATGCAGGCAAGAGGGATCAGTTGATGCTAGAAGCAGTAAGTGAAAGATTGTTGGGGAGCAGAATAGCCTCAAAGTGTGACCACTTGGAATGCCTCATTGCAATGGGAAGAGATACCTTGACAATGAAGAATACCTTAAATAAGCAACAGATTTAAGCAATTGAACATTATGAGCCCAGGAGCAAATTGATGTCCTTAGACCCTCTGGTTCATTCCCTGCACACCACGTAAACAACATTCCTGCCTGCAGTTCTTAACCTGAATGGAATCAAGAGGAAACAATGGAACAAGCCCACAAATGAACACTTGTACTTTTGAGAAGTGCCAGTCCTCATAGACCAGAAAGGGTGGGGGCACTGATTGTTATTTAAAGGAAACTAAAGAGATGTGACATCTAAATGTAGCCTGTGATCCTAGACTGCATCTTAGATGGCGGGAACAGCTATGAAAGGGGTAGATTGGGTCATCTGGGGGAAAATTGAAAATGGGCTATATGTTAGATCATTACACTGAATCAGTAATAAAATCTCCAAAGTGTGATAATTGCGCTGTATTTTAAAAAAGTCTTTGTTCATAGAGTATTCACAGTGAATCATTTACAACTAAATTGACATAATTTTTGCTATTAACTTCCAGATGGTCCATATAAGAGTTATATAAAAATGTACATGATGGTATTTATTATTATGTAATTAATAAAAATACATGCACAATATTTCAAGTGTAGCATATTAAGTACATTGCGTATATTTGCATCATACACACGCATTCTTATGTATATGCATAAAACAAATCTGGCTCAGGTTGACTGGTGAGTGTAGATGGAGGGTGTCTTTGTTGTATAATTATGAGACATTTCTAAAGACATTGAAAAATTCCAAACTAAAATGTTGAGAAAAAACTTTGGAACTAAAGATGAGTTGGTGGACAAAATTTTGAGCTGTTCGATTCAGGTTTATGACAGAATAGTTTTTTATTGCTATCTGAATAAAGCAAAGTTAAATGATGCAGACTCTTAAAATTAGTATTTGCCAACAAACCTTGAAGTGAGATTAATTCAGATAGTCCAGAATCAAGTATTTTTAGAGTATAGAGAAATAGCTGTTGGACATCTTCTTTTTCTTCTTTTGTTGTGCATCTCTAGTTCACAGGATTGTTGTAAGAATGAATGAGATAATGTATGTGAAAATCCTTTTGTAAGCTGTGAAAATAACGTCTCTAAGCCTCTTTGTGTTTAGGATGTAACTGGTGCTGAATTATAATACCCAAGGTTGTATTTTATCTCTATATGGAACATACATTCATAGGACAAGCTTAATTAGTGGCTTTATTATGAATCATTCCATACGTATGTGATTTACAAAAATAAATCTGCCTCCGTTTAGATGAGATTAATATAGTGTTTCCTATAGCTTTTCTAGAACAGTATCTAAACACATATAACAAGTATTTTTCTTCTTCAGTAACAAAACGAAACTTCAGTGGCATTTTTGTTCATTTCAAAGTTGCACTTATGGAAAAATCTTTCCCCAGAGGTTGGAAAAAGAGCAAATAAAGGCTTTCACATAAGTCAGTGGTACATTAAATAGAGAAAAGCTTGGGGTAGCTTGCTGTGCTGTTATTATGTGATAATTTCTGTTTAGGTTTTTGAGTATATGTTCAGAATGTGATTGTTACACTCAATGTGAACTAGAGTCAGGCCTGTGGAATACTTGGCCTGAGTGAGGATGGTGAACATTTTGCCCCTTCTCAGGGAGGCAGGCTGGAGTATCTATTAAAAGGACGATAATGTGATCCTGTTGGAAGAAAACCAGATAGAAAACCTTAGGGGGGTTCCATCTTCTGGAAGTGACATTCCTTCAGTTTCTGAATTTGATGAGATTCTTCAGCTGGTGTAGGTAGTTTGGGGTGCCACCTGCAGCGGGCACCATTTCCATTGGTAATAGCTGTGGGGACCCTAGATCAACCAGACGAACACTAGGTTGCTGTTTTTGTCTCCTGACATAGAGGAGATTGTCTTCAATGAATATTGAAACCCAGGGGCACTTAACCACTGGTCTACATTCCTTGCCCTTTTTAAATTTTTCTACTTTGAGACAGGGTCTTGCTAAGTTTCTCAGGGCCTCACTAAATTTGCTGAGGTGGCCTTGAACTTGTGATCCTCCTGTGTCAGGCTCCTGAGCTGCTTGGATTACCGGCAAGCGCCACTGTGCCTGGCTATGTTCACAACTATTAAAAGTAATTTGTTGTACTAAGAGCAACACTGAATGCTGTGTGGGAGTTTTCTCACTCAAACCTCATAGCATCCCTGAGGTAGGCATAGATTTAGGATAGTCTATAGATAAGGTGGACTTAGAGGTAAATAACTAATGTAAGGTCACACAGAAATGGTTGTGGCTAAATAGGTACTTGAGCCTGGATTGCCTGACTCCAGAGCCCAGGATATTTTGATTATTAATATATATTTTCAATTTAAATTCATTTTAACTGGCATGTAAAAACATAAAAAATTGCCTGTATTTATGGGGTTCCATGTGATACTTCAACAATATCAGGGTAAACATACCTATTTCTTCAAAATTTTATTTTTATTTGTAGCGAAAACATTCACAATCCTTTATCTACCTTTTTGAGATAGACAGTACATGATTATTACTTGGTCACCCTGCTTTGCAATAGCACAATAGAGCTTCTTGTTCCTACCTGACTATAACACTACTGTTTGATCCGATCAAACTTTCTGTATCCCTCACTCCTTGCTACTTTGGTGATCACTTTACTATGCTCAACTTGTGTGAAATCGGGTTTTTTTTTAGATTCCATACAGGAATGAGACCATGAAGTTCTTGTTTTTCTGTGCCTGCCTTATTTTACTTCACATAACGATCTTCAGTTTCATCCTGGTTGTCCCCAAATTATAGGACTCCATCCTTTTTAATGGATGAATAGTATTCCACTGTGTATGTTTTGATTCATCAGTTGATGGACACTTAGGTTACTCACATTTCAGCCCATTTTAAAACCAAAATGCTATATATTCAACTAACTCTCCAAAGTTAAAAAAACAAACAGATTAAGATGTTATGAAGACTTTTTAGTGACATCTGTCATAATGTTTGTTTCTTGAGGCGGAGGTAGAAGGATTATGCGTTCAGAGCCAGCCTCAGCAAAAGTGAGGTGCTAAGAAACTTGTCTCTAAATAAAATACAAAATACAGCTGTGGCTGTGGCTCAGTGACCAAGTGCCCCTGAGTTCAATCCCTGGTCCCCCCCCCAAAAAAAAATGGGGGACCAGGAAAGGGATCAAAATTTTTCTCTCATTTTAAAAAACTAAAAATAACTAGGCAATATATTTGACATCAATTTTCAGATTTAGACCAATGGCACAAGACAGTTATCTTTCTGGAAAGAGAAACAGATGAGATTATGCTGCTTACTGCCTGCAGAGAGTTCCAGGCTGCAGCACAGGAATGTATTTTCAGATTTATAACAGAGCCCACAATAGAGTTCAGACTTTGGAGGAAACTGAGGCCATTACAATTCACAAGACAGGGTCTTGGATTGGAGATAGCCACACTCAGAGATAGCCCGAGATCTGCAGAGTGAATGAATGGGAGGAAACTGCCTAGGGCCAGGGTAAGACAGGATTTAGAGACTCAATACTAGTTGAGCATTTCTTATCTGAAAAGCTTGGGACCAGAAGTGTTTTGGATTTTAGTTTTTTATTTACATATACATATTGAAATATCCTGGAGATGAGACCCAAATCTAAACACAAAATTTATTTGTTTCAGGCCGGGCACAGTGGCATATGCCTGTAAACCCAGAGGCTGGGGAGGCTGAGGCAAGAGGATCACAAGTTCAAAGCCAGCCTCAGCAAAAGCACGAGGCTTGCTAAGTAACTTAATGAGACTCTGTCTGTAAATTAAATACAAAATAGGACTGGGGATGTGGCTCAGTGGTCGAGTGTCCCTGAGTGCAATCCCTGGTACCAAAAAAAAAAAAAAAAAAAAAAAGAAGAATTTCATATATATATATATATATATATATATATATATATATATATATAATACACAAAGACTGAAGGTTGTTTTGTATAATATTTAAGCCTAATTTTATGTAAGAAACAAAATTTTATGGTGTGGAATTTTCCACTTGGGGCATCACATTAGTATTTAAGAAGTATCTGGTTTTGGAGCATTTCAGATTTTGGGGTTAGGAAGGCTCAATCTGTAGTTTCTTTTTCCACCTCCCAGAGAACGAAGACCTCCTGACACACAAGGTGTCAACTAGAACTCTTGGAAGACCAGTGCTTCAGTTAAGGCGCCAAATTATCCCTAGACTAATGGCTGTTCTGGAAAGTTTAAGCGCAAGTCATGAACCAAATTTTATCCAGTAACTTTATTGTATCCAGTTCCAGTTCAAAAATATTTAAAAGGATATTATAAAACTTAAGCACAACAAAATAAAACCACAAAAGTTTTGGATTTTGGAGAATTTTGGAATTTTAATTAGAGATGATCAACTGGTAATGTGTATGTGAGTATTTCCAAACCCCCCAAAACTCTGAAATCTGAACTAATTCTAGTGCCGAGGGTTTTGGATAATGGATGCTTCACCTCTAGTAGGAAAGCTGCAAGTTCTAAAAACAACAACTTAAGCTTCTATCATAGAGAAATAGAAAAAGGACAAATTATAGATGGGGAAAAGAAATAATAAAATGTAAGAATAAAAATTAATGAAACAAAAAAATTAGAAAAAACTGGTGAGAGCAAAAACTAGACTGAGAATAAGAAAATTGATAAATATCTATCCAGATATTTTTGGCTAAGAAGTAAGCGGCACAAATAACCAATACTGGGAATGGCACACATGACATTTATTATAGATTCTGTTCTTTAGTTTTGTGGTGCTGGGGATCAAACTCAGGGCCTTATCCATATTAGGCAAGTGCTCTACCACTGAGCTACATATCTAGCTCTTATTACAGATTCTGTAGGGGAATATTATGAAAAATATTTGTCAAACTTACTGTTTGACAATTCTTTTTTTTTCTTTAATTGACACATAAATTGTACATTTCAATACATGTATGCACTGTGGAATGTTCAAATCAAGGTACACATATCTGTCTCCTCAAGCATTTATCTTTTCTTTATAGTGAAAACATTAAATATCCTTTCTTCTAGCATTTTTTGAAATATACAGTGCATCGTTTTTATCTATAATCACCCTACTGTGCAAGAGAACACCAGTACCTGTTAACCAATCTTATCCCATCCCATCCATCCCTCCTGTTCTCCCCCAGCTTCTTGAAACCATCATTTTGCTGTCAACATCTATGAAATCAATATTTTTAGGTTCCACATATGAGTGAGAGCATATGATACTTGTCTTTCTGTGCCTGGCTTATTTCACTAAACATAATGTCTTCCAGTTCCTTCCATGTTACCAAAATTGACCAGATTTTATCCTTTTTTGTGACTGAATAATATTCCACCACACACACACACACACACACACACACCCCAGAGACAGCACAGATCCATTTTCTTTACCCCTTCGCCTTTTAATGGGCACTTAGATTGGTTCCATACATAGGCTGTTGTGAATAATGCTGCAATAAATACAGGGGTGGAGGTGTGTGTGCCTTTCCTTTGGTTGCTGGATCTTGTGGTAATACTGTCTTTAATTTTGTGAGGAACCTCTGTATTGTTCTCCATAGTGGCTGTACTAATCTACATTCCTACTAACACACCTTTATCAGCACTTGTTATCTTCTGTCTAGTTTCCAATGCTTTGGGTGTCATAGCCTAAAAAATCCTTGCCTATTTCAATGTCCTGGAGGATTTTCCCTGAGTTTGCTTCTGGTCATTTTATGTCTTGTTTTGAAATCTTTCGTCCACTGCGAATTGATTTTTGTACATGGTGAGAAATAAGGGTCTGTTTTTACTTTTCTGCACGAGTGTGTCTCATTTTCCTAGCCCTCTTTATTGAAGAGACTGTCCTTTCCCTAACACTTCTACTTGTCACCTATGTGAAAGGTCATTTGGCTGTAAATGCTTGCTTTTACTGCTGGGATCCCTAATCTGTCCCCTTGATCTGTATCTGTCTTTATGTCATACCACAAGGTTGCCATTACTCGGGTTTTGTAGTATGTTTTGAAGTTGGGTAGTGTACTGGATTCTGTTTTGTTCTTTTTGCATCTGATTGCTTTGTTGTGTGGTTCCACATGAATTTTAGGATTTTTTTTTTTGTAGTTCTGTGAAGAGTGCCATTGGTATTTTGATAGAGGTTGCATTAGATCTGTAGATTATTTTGAGTAGTGTAGACATTTTAACAATGATATTTCCTATCCATGAACACACAAAAATTGTTCCCTTCAATTTCTTCCATCAATGATTTATAATTTTTATTATAGAGATTTTTCACCTTTTGGGTTAAATTTATTCCTAAATATTGTTTAGTTATTTTAAATGAGATTTCTTTCCTGATTTTGTTTTTGGATAATTTGCTGTTAGCATATAGAAAGGCTATGGAGTTTTGTGTGCTGATTTAGGGTCCTGCAACTTTTGTTGAATTTGTTCATTAGTTCTAATAGCTTTTTGGTGGTGTTTTGGGTTTTTCCTATAGATAAGATCTATAGAAGATGTTGACTTTTTTTTTTAATCTTCATTTTATTTTTTTTTAATGTGGTGCTGAGGATTGAACCCTGTGCCTCATGCATGCAAGGCAAGTGCTCAGCTACTGAGCTGCAACTCCAGCCCCCATAGAAGATGTTGTCTACAAATGCTTCCTCCTTCCAATTTGATGTCTTTTTTTTTTTTTCTTTCTTCTGCCTAATTGCTCTGGCTAGAACTTCCAACAAGTTTTTAAACTAAATGGAAAATTTCTTTAAAAGATATGCTAAGAGAACTCACTCAAGAAAAAATAAGCAAGTTGAACATAGTCTTATTTCTATTTTAAAAACTTCAGTATGGCTCGGTGTGGTGATGCACACCTGTAACCCCAGCAGCTCAGGAGGCTGAGGCAGGAGGACTGCGAATTTAAAGCCAGCCTCAGCAACATAGCTAAGGCCCTAAGCAACTCAGTGAGACATTGTCTCTAAATAAAATATAAAAAAGAGCAGGGATGTGGCTCAGTGGTTAAGCACCCCAGGTTTAATCCCCAGTAACAAAACAGAACAAAACACCAAAAACAAAACAAAACAAAAAACTTCAGTATGTATTTTAAAACCATTTCCCCAAAGAAAACTCTTGACCCAGATGCTTTCTACTAAACATTGAAGGAAGAAATATCAATTCTACATAAATTCTTTCAGAAAATAGTAGGAGCCTTGAGGGCAGAATCATTCTAATTCAAAACCAGCTAAAGAAATTACAAGAAATGAAAATTTCAGAGCATCAGTCTCCATGAACATGGATATTTTTTTTCTTTTTTTAATTTTTATTGGTTGTTCACAACATTACAAAGCTCTTGACATATCATATTTCATACATTAGATTGAAGTGGGTTATGAACTCCCAATTTTACCCCAAATGCAGATTGCAGAATCACGTCGGTTACAAACATGGATATTAAAGTTTTTTTTTGTTGTTGTTGTTGTTTAAACTTAGCCAATCAAACTTAACAATGTATGCAAGTATAACACATCAGGGCCAAGTGAAGTTTATCCCAGTAACGCAGTATTGGTTTATCATTAAAAGAGTCAGTGTCATTCATATCAGCAGGCTAAAAGGGAAAACCCATATATTTATGTTAATAGATGTAGAAAGAAACAACTATATTCATTTTCAATTCCTGCTTAACATCTCAGCAATGTAGACATAGAAGGGATCTTCTTCATCCTGAGAAAGGACATCCACGGAAAATGTGAAGCCAGTGTCTTCCTCAACAGGGTACAACCAGAAGCTTTTTCCTAAGAGGAAGAATAAGATGTGGTGTTTTCTTTCATCTCTTGTATTGAAAAATGTGAAGATATTCTTGTCAATGCAATAAGGACAGAGAAAAACAACAACAACAAAGGGTAAAACCATATTTACAATGTGATTGTCTATGTAGATAATCTGAAGACTAAAGAGAAAGAATTTAAGAAGAAACTACTGGAACTAAAATGTGAATTTTTTTTTGTTGGTTGTTCAAAACATTACAAAGCTCATGACATATCATCTTTCATACATTTGACTCAAGTGGGTTATGAACTCCCATTTTTACCCCAAATACAAATTGCAGAATCACATCAGTTACACATCCACATTTTTACATAATGGCATATTAGTGGCTGTTGTATTCTGCTACCTTTCCTATCCCCTACTATCCCCCCTCCCCTCCCCTCCCATCTTCCCTCTCTACCTCCTCTGCAAATGTGAATTTAACAAGGTTAAAGGAAATAAGGCCAATGTTTAAAAAGTTCCTTTCTGTATAATAGCAGTGAAAAGTTAAAATTTGAAATTGAAAAACACTACCATTTACAATAGCACCAAAAATTATGAAATAGGGTGGTTTTTATCAAAGATGTGTAAGACTTCTATATTGAAAACTACAGAATGTTGCTGAGAAAAGTTAAGGCCTAAATAAGTAGTGATGTATCCCCCTCATTAATTGGAGGAATCAATATCACAGGTTGAGTATCCCTTACTCAAATGTTTGCTATTAGAGTATTTCCAATTTTTTTTCAGATTTTGGAATACTTGTGTATATTTTATGGTTGAGCATCCATAATCTGAAAATTCAAAATCTGAAATGCTCCAGAATCTAAAACTTTAAAAATGTTTGGATTAGGGATACTCAATTTGTAGTGAGATGTCACATGTCCCCAGACTGTTCATTGTTCTATATTCCATTCCAAAATGGTTAGAAACATGTACAAACATTTGTGTATACTGACTTGTACGTGAATGCTCATAGCAACTTTAATAGCCCAAACTGGAAACAACCTGAATGTCATTGAAAAGTGATTGGATGAATTTTGGTCTAGCCATACAGCAGTACTACTCATCAATGAAAAGGAACAAAACGGTCAATACATTTCAACGATGTGTGTGAATCTCAAAATAATTAGATTGAGTAAAAGGCGGCAGTCAGGACTGTGTGCACATTATATTATTCCCATTTGATAAACTTCTAGAAAAGTCAAATTAATCTATAGCAACAGGCAGAATATTGGTAGTTCTCTGGGTTTGGGATAATTTGGAAGAAGAGGTATGGATTACAGAGAGGAATGAGGAAGCAATTCATGATGGGAATGTTCATTATCTTGTTGTGATGGTTTCATGGGTATACACATGTCAAAGCTCATTAAATTGTACACTTCAAATATGTGCATTATATTGTTTGCTAATTATGTCTCATTAAAGCTGAAAAAATGATATAGAGAATTTTGAGATTAAGATTAGCTTGTGTATCAAGCAAGAATCCTAATTTATGTCCCTGGTGAGATACTAAAGTAGCATATTAATAGTTGTGGTCGAAGCCTAGATATTTTAGAAGCAGATGAGACCTCAGGGATGACCTTCCTCATCACTACAGAGAAGTGGAATGGTTTGTCAATTGTCATTCAAGCAAGAATCTAACAGAATGTTATTTCATGACACTCCCATGACAATGTTCCAGAAGACCGTCTGTCCTGTCCGTCTTTGAGGCTCCCCCTCTGTCTTGACAAGTGCACTGCACACAGTGGTGCTCAGTGAATAGATGCTGGCTATTTGAAAAGCATGATGTTTCCTAAACTGAATTATAGATGAGAACTGCTTCACTTTCTTGGTATAATGGAAAGAAGTGTCCTGTAAGTGGTAGATCTCATTACAATTTCCACTTATTAAACTTACTTGGAGTTTCCTTTGGGCACACAAAGTTTTTCTTGTGGCATGTTTGACACTTCTTGGGTCTGGGTTGAATCTATGAGGTGGAACATCAATTACAGGAGTCCACATTTTTTAGGATGTGAACTTGACTGCAAGTGACAGAAGCCAAACAACAGTGACTTGAACAAGGCAGATGTGTATTTCTTAGTCACCTAAGTCAGAGCCGAGGCAGTGACTCTGCTCTGGAAGCCATCAGGGACCCAGACTCATTCTCTTCTTATTTCCCCACCATTTCTAAGTCTTGCTCTTTTCTACATGTTTCCCAGTGGCTCCTACCAAGTACAATTTTCCTCCAACAAGGAGGAGGAATGAAAACTACTGTTAGGGAGTTTCACCTGTCATTTCTGTATGGATTATTTTGTCCAGAGCTGTTTCTTGGCCACCTTAGCTTCAAGGGAGCTGGGCCTGAAGTCTTATCTTGGAAGAACTGAGAAGAGAGATTGTGGGGGTGACTGACAGTCTTAGCTATGAGGAAGAATCTGAGTATTGCAGGAGTCTTAGCCTTGCAGTTGAGCACAAGTGGTGGAAATCTATGATGCTGTAATACCACCCAGTCATTCATTTCTTGCCTCAATTAGGAAGTGACGGAGAGAGGGCAGTCTGAGCCCTGTGGCTGAAGGGCTGGCCCAGTCTGGGACTCCATTATTGGCCCATCCACTTCAACTTCAGCTCTGTGAACACAAGAGATGACCCTCCCTTCTCTAAAGTTACATTCTGGTGGTTATTACCTCCAAGAAGCTACAGAGTGTTCCCATGTAAGGTCAATATGTGGGAATGGAACCTTTGATTAGAAAACAAAAGCCACAAAGGACCTCTAAGGAAGGTCACAGAATACGTGTTATCATTTAATAGATAGTTTAGTCATTGCTGAATACTTCAAAACGCCATTGGCAAACTCGATTTCTTGTGACTTTCTGAAGAAGCAACTGATTTGCATTTTCTCAGGGAAGCCACCAGGTCACGGAAGGGTACCTAATGAAGCAGCTCTGTTCAACCAGGAAATCGGGACAAAATCAATCCTGGAAACTCTTAAATTATGGGTTTGTTACCCATTTCTTTGCCGATTAGGTCATATTTCTTTTGGAGAAAATTACAAATGCTCTAAAAAGAAAAGAAAGACAATTTGAGAACTTTCCTCTTAGGCCTATATTAATAGAATCTACATTTCTCTGTGACTGCGCTGGGGTTGGCCCCCCAGAGTTTGCGGGAAGCTGGACCGCCTCGTCCTCAGAGCCTCGCATCCTGCTCTTTATCTTTTACACGGGGTGCAAAAGGGTTGCTTAGCAACATTGATTCTTCCAGCTCTTAACAACTGCTGCAGCGCTGAGCTGACAATAAAGTGGAGTTAGAGAGTGAGATCCTCATTTTTCAGCTTCTTCACTGTGGCGAGGGGGGAATAAAGAAAGAAAAGGCAAGTCGGATGAAAGAAACACAATCAAGAGCACGGTTCAGAAAAGCAGCCGCGGTTGGTGGAGAGCATTGAGAACCACGCATCCCACGCATGATTAATAAATATTCCTGGAGAGAATTAAAAGGGTGTAATCACAGCAGCAGAGGTTAATTAGGAAAAGTAAAGAGTCAATCAAATGAGATGGCCAGGCAGTCTGGAGATTGAAGTTATTGATCAACGGGGTGTCCGAGCATATTTATCCTTTCTGTGTCTGGGGGGGCTTTTATTTCTTTTTTATTTTGTTTTGTTTTTAGTCCAGGTTATTAGGCATGTTTTGAAGGATAAATGGATTGAGGAAGGCTTTTTAGTTTTTTTTTTTCCCCTCTCAACTCTATTACTGATCACCCTAAAAAATAGGCTCTTCTGGGCTGGGAACGTAGCTTAGTGGTAGAGCACTTGCCTAGTGTGTGCAAAGCTCTGGATTTGCTCCCTAGCACTGAAAAAACAAAAACAAAAACAAAAAAACAAAGCAAAGCAGCTTCTTATTGAGTTAGGAGTGTTTAAAAAGGTGATTGGGACAGCTTACTTTCAAAACTTCAGTGATGGTTTTATCTCAGGTGGCTTCTAGGTCTTTTTAATGTCGGAATTTTGCCCCCACGGCCTGATTGGTATTCTTTTTCACCCTTTCCATTCTCCCTCCTGGAGACAAAATGGAGGCGCATGTGCTGACCACTCACATGAGGTATTTCCAGTCTGGGAGATTACCATCTTTCCTATCAAATGCAGTGAGAGTCCTTTGTAGAGCAGTTTTCTGAAGTGAATCAGATGAGTTTCTCAGAGCAAAAAGGAAGTCAGAGGATGAAATAAATAAAAGCAGAGAGGAAATTGAAAGGGGTGGTGGTGGGGGAACATATGTTTTCAGATGATATTTTAAAATAGATGGAGAGTTGATGAGACAGAGATACTGAAAACTGACTCCAGATGGCAAGAATAGCAATGGCAGGCTGGTGTGAAGGGACAGAACGCAGGCTGGCACCAGACAGGGGGAGGAAGCGACAGAGGAGGGAGAAGGAGGCCCAGGGAAGCAGGCTGTCAGTGGTGGGGGGCTAAGAGTGTTTGAGGTGGTGTGGAGGAATATTAGAATCCCGGACTCCACACCCCGGCCTGTTAGTTTAATAATTTACTCAGTAGGCTCATGTCATATAATAGACCCTTTCTTTTACGATATGCTTATGAAAAAGGTTTGTTTCACTCTGACTTCTTTGCTAAGGCAATAGCTATAGGCAAAATGACTATTCAAGTCATCATCAATGAGCGGCCACGGAGGAAGTAGGCCCGCAGGGGAGTCTAGCAAATATTTTCTCTATATACGTTCGAATTATGATTATATGTATATATTGGACAACATTTATGCTTTCCTCTAACAGCCTTGTAGGCCTCAAAGTGACCTGAATTCATCTTCATGAATCGATTGGGAAGGGAGGAATTACTGAGAGGAAATTAAGAAACAAGAAACTTGTCTCATTCTGGCACGAGGATGTCCATAGGGCTAGGCGAATTCATCCACCGTCCCTTGTGCGAAACGATACACTTTTATTTGACTAAGTGTTTAAATGCCAAAGGGTTTCACGACTGAATCTGGCCGTATGTTTTCATTTAGTGCACATTTATTGATTGCCTGCTGTGTGCCTGGAGTAGTTCTAGGGCTACAAAGAGGAAAAAGTCACAGTTCTGATGTTGTTTTTTTGTGAATGAATGAATGGAAATGTCCCCTTTCATATATGCCCTCTGAACAGATGAAAGAGAGAGAGAGAGAGAGAGAGAGAGAGAGAGAGAGAGAGAGACAGACAGAGAGAGAGAGAGAGAGAGAGAGAGAGAGAATGTGTGTGTGTGTGTGTGTGTGTGTGTGTGTGTGTGTGTTGCTGTCTCACCTGCAAGGTGCCTGTGGCTTTACCTCCTGTGGCTGTTGTGAATCTACACCCACCATTTTTTTTTTTTTTGGGTCTCTTTTAGGCCGACCCATCCTTATTGATTTCTGCCCCTTTCCAACAACTGTTTGCATTTAGATAATCGTTGATATCAGTACTTAGCTACCAGGGTTACAGAAGACATGGAGATTTAGAAGAAGATGATTCTAAATACTCATTCCACATGGGGCCATTAAAATGGCAACAATTGCCTGGACCATTTAACAAGGAAAAGAATTTGTATGCGGAAGGTGACTGCCCTTATGTGCTCAGAGTCTTTCTTTCATGGAGCTTTGACTATGAATATCCACAGAAAAGTCTAGTGTCTTCCTTCACTGGGTGGTCATTGTCCTGTTTCAGGGAAATGCCAGTAATTCCAGGTATTGGGAGTGTGGTGGTTGCGGTCTTTGGGTGGCTCACATTCCAGTTTCTGAGGTTGACCCAGCCTTATCTTTTCTGTTTGTATTCCTCTTGGGCTTTTTCATTTGTTCTTGTCGTTTGCCATGGAAACCTGATTGTAAATCTTTTGTTGGTAATGATGTAACCAGCATAGTACAGGCAAAGCCCAGAGCCTGTCAGTATATAACATGACTCATTTAAGCAATGAAGAAACGCAGGCCGGCCTACTGCTTCAGGGAACAGAAGGGATACACCATATGAGAGAGTCCATATTGTTTTCTAAAATGCAACCAATAATTATTGTAAGTTTTATTTGGAAGTAATAAAGAATTGGCAGTGTGTAGGCAAAAATTTCCAAAGTGGTATCTGAGGAGGTAAAACTGTTTTTAAATAAAATAGAAACTGAAGACTATTATTATTTTTTTTTTGATTAAGGGAATTTGTGGGGAGCTCAGATGAAAGAGATGGGCTCAGAGTGAGGGGAAAAGTCTAGAAAAGCTAAGGAAAGATAGACTGATGTCAAGAAGCCAACCTAACTCTCTGTTAAAAGTACACACTCAAAACTGAGTAGCTCTAAAACTGTAAATATTCTGTTCTTTATAAACCCTTTGAGAAAAGAGCCTCTAAACAACTTCTTCAGGCTGATATAAGATACTACCCTTGACTATTTTTTTTTTTGAGGAATAAGTTTTTTAAAACATTATTTTTATTGGTGCATTATAATTTTACATAATGGGTTCATTATAGCATATTTATACATGCATAAAACATAATTTGATCAATCTCGTTTTCTAGTACCTTCCTTTTCCCTTCTCGCTCTGGAAGACTAAGTTTTATATGTGAGTTATTTTATGCCCAGCTCTAGCTAAAGAAATAATTGATTGAGGGTGAAGAGAGGAGGAGAGAGAGCAAAGGCAGGAAAGGACCAATGTCTTAGAATTTCAGTCCATGGTAGGTTTTATTTCTTTGGAGCAGATCCTCTTCCCCTGACAAGGTTACAGTATTAGCAATGGGAAATTTTTAAAAAAATTGACTGAATGACGTATTCTTAAATCACCTTAGTTTCTGGTTGTTCATGTATTTATGTTTGACAAATAATTATATACATTTCTAAGGTGCAATGGGATGTTTCAATATGTGTATACATTGTGTAATGTTTAAATCAAGATAATTAGCACAGCTATCATTTTAAGCACTTATCATTTCTTGCACATGCATGTGCAAGACTGTGGCTTACATTCCCCCACCCACATAGAAAATAAAGCCCCCAACAACAATAAGAAAAACCACTTATTATTTCTCTATGATGAGACCAAACATCTTTCTTCTAGATATTTTGAAATATTACAATATGTTGTTGTTAACTCTCGTTGTCCTGCTATACAAAAGAACACCAGAATTTGTTCCTCCTGTCAAATAGTAACATTGTACCCATTTTCCCCTTTCTTCTCCCCTCTGCAACCTCTGGTGATCATTATTCTATGTTTTGGGGGGCAGGGGTAGGGGGAGTACTGGGGATTAAACTCAGGGGCACTTGAACCCTGAGACCCATCCCCAGCCCTATTTTGTATTTTATTTACAGACAGGGTCTCACTGAGTTGCTTAGTGCCTTGCTTTTGATGAGGTTGGCTTTGAACTCGAGATCCTGTCTCAGCCTCCTGAGCCGCTGGGATTACAGACGTGTGCCATGGTGCATGGCTACCCTCTACTATTGAGAGGACAAGTTTTTAGATTCTGCATAAATGAGTGAGATCACGTGACATCTGTCATTCTGTGTCTGGATTATTTCATATAGCATAATGTCTTCCAGGTTGACCCACATTGCTGCAAATGATAGGATTTCATTCTTTTTATGGCTGACTAGTATTCCATGGTGTATATGTACCACATT
This sequence comes from Urocitellus parryii, assembly GCF_045843805.1. Lineage (NCBI taxonomy): Eukaryota > Metazoa > Chordata > Mammalia > Rodentia > Sciuridae > Urocitellus > Urocitellus parryii. The sequence continues at coordinate 62,946,046 of NC_135539.1, read as the reverse complement.
TTTTTATCTGTTCCTCCATTTATGGACACTAGGTTGATTCCATATCTTGACTATTGTGAATGACATTTCCTAAAAGGAGACATACAAGACCAACAGATCAATTAAAAAAAAGTGGGTCAGCAACACAAATCATCAGGGAAATGCAGATCAAAATGACAACATGATACCACTTCACTCCACTTAGAATGGCTACTGTCCAAACATCAAAAGACAACAAGTGTTGGTAAGAATGTGGTGAAAGAGGGACCCTTTACACTCCATTGGTGGGAAATTAATATAGCCATTATAGAAAACATTTAGGAGTTTTTTTTTTAATAGAACTACCATATGATCCAGTAATCCCACTACTGGACAAATATCCAAAGGAAATGAAATCAGTAAGTCAAAGAGACATCTGCACCCCATGTTCACTGCAGCACTATGAACAGGATCATTTTGACATATTACATTTCTCTGAGGGGGAAATGATAATAAATTGATATGCCTGCCAGGTCTATCCTATTTAAAGCAAAAAAAGCACAGCATTGCCCTTGTGAATCATGTTACCTTAGAATGTTGGAGCCAGAAGATAATCTGGTCTAACCTCTTCATTTTACTGATGGGGAAGCTGCAGTTTACCAAGGTTAAAGGACTTATTCAATCAAATCAGAGGATTAGTGGAGATCAGAACCCAGGCGTTCTTACATTCCAGCGCTGCTCTCCTGTCTATGGTCCTGTGTGTCCTCCTGGGGGAGGGAGGCATGGGAAGGAAAAACCTGTCCCCATAGTCATTGTCTGAAGAACCTAAAGGGAAGAGACTGCTCTGGCTAGGACACAGGTAATGTTGGGATGTCCTCTGTCTCCAAATTCAGACCCCAGGTAGATCAATATGTAAAATGTGTGAGACTGAAGAGGAAAAAGCACTCTTCTTTGGACAACACTGTCTTTAAAATCATACTCTGAAGTCATCTGGCTTCAGAATACTTATGCTGAACAGTTAGAATGGCATTTTAGTGATTTGATTTTAAAAGGTAGAATTATAGTATCTTAGTTTAACATCTTTTTTTTTTTTTGGGGGGGATGCTGGGGATTGAACCCAGGACCTTGTGCATATGAGGCAAACACTCTACCAATTGAGCTGTATCCCCAGCCCTTAGTTTATCCTTACTGCAGTGTTTTCTAGTTTATTGATTGAGAATTAAGAAAAAAAAATTCTGGACTGTTAGGTGAAAAAGACAAGTTCAAAATAATATCATTGTACTTACTTCCTCCACCCATGTGTGCACACATAAACATTTGCACACACATCACACATTTGTATGGAAGAGACAAGTGACGAGACCAGCATTAGTGATTGATTTTGATGGGGGTGGTGAGGAAGGTGTGATTTTAAAAACTTTGTTTTGCTTTCCTGTTTTTTCTATGGTGAAGGTTTTTATCTGCTTAAAAAATTCCAAAAGTTGATCTGTTTTGCCATTAAATACACTAAGGTAACAGCATTGGAAAAAAAAAATTCTAACTTGAGAATTTGTAGTTATTTTGGCCATCTGTCCTCACCCATTTCCATTACTTTGACTAATCCCTCCTAGTATTCCCTGTTCCTGTTATTCTCAGGCTAGAGTTTCCCCTACTCAATCAAAACCTTGACCAAATGTCCCCACATTTTACCACCTACAGGACGGAACGTTTGTGAGGCCCTTCTTTCAGGGGAGGGGTTCTGAAACATTAGTGGACCTAGGAATGGTTGAGGGAGCTGATTTGTGGGCCCTACCTCTAGATTCTGAGATGAGGCTTTGGAACCTGGGAGGCAGGTATCCACTCACCACACAGCTTAGTGGTGTCAGCTCTTGAATACAAGGACACCCACGCTTTGGAAAACCTTCATTGACTTTTTGGCAGCTCTGTCTGTAATTCTTTGTTAGTTTTTGTCAAAGTGACAGAAATCTATCTGAGAGAATCAACTTAAAAGGAGGCAAGGTTTATTTTGGCTTATGGTTTCAGTTCATGGTTGGTTAGCTCCATTGTTTTGGGGCCTGTGGCAAAGCAGAATGTCATGTTGGGGAGCAGAATGTCATGGTGGGGAGTGCCTGGTGCAGCAAAACTGCTCACCTAATGGAGGTCCCAGGAAGCAAAGACAGGGAGAGCTGGGGGCCCCACACTCTCCTTTAGGGCACAGCCCCAAGGAACTAACTTCCTTTCTCTAGGTCCCATCTCTTAGAAGTCCCACCACCTCTCAGTAGCAACAAGCTGAGCATCAAGCCTTAACACAGGGGCCTCTGGGGGATATTCAAGATCCAAACTGTAGCAGGTTCTGTCTGTGGGCCTGAGTGTTTCTTCACCATGACTTGGGAGATATTGGTGGGGAAGAAGAGTTCTAGTCTCTCCTGCAGTGTTCCTATTCTGCCAGTTGATCAGTCTGGTTCAGTGAAATTTGCTTTCAACAACATAAGGCTCAGAAGCCAACTGTAACCTTACTTTGTCATCTGACATTAACATGGATATGTAAACCACATGTTACCACCAGAGGGACATTGGAGAAGGAGCAGGATTTAAATAATAGCCGACTACAGGTGTTTAGATCTTTAAGGATCATAAGAACAAATTAAGTTGAGTAATGATGCTTCCTGTGTCAAAGCACAGATAAATAGAATTTTCTGTAGAAAGCCTGGATTGGAAAATAGTCTTTCACAAAAATGACAAAATGTTTCCGGTTCCAAGAATGAAAGAAGAAGGAAACAGCTATCTCTGTACAAAAGAAGGTCAGTGAGAACTTTAGTGTGATTCATGGAGTATGAGTAATGTGGGCAGCAGAACTTAGGAAGCCAGTCCAGGACATTTCCCAAGAAGTGTATTGATTTGTTTAGGAAGCAGTAGATTTTTCAAGAAAAAGAGCATTTTTTTCCCTCTTCCAGTGGGTGAACTTAGATTTATTTAAGATCGAGATTTGCGGATACAGGAGCCACAGAGCCCTGCATGTCTTTTCCTTTGTTGATTCTACCAACTTGATCTTGAAGAAGGCACTTAAAAAAGACACTTTGGGGCTACGGCTTAGCTCAGTGTTGGAACATTTGCCTAGCATGTGTGAGGCACTGGGTTCGATCCTCAGCACCACATAAAAATAAATAAATAAAGTGTCCTTCTACAACTAAAAATATTTTTTTTAAAAAAGACACTTTGACCACCTTTAGTTGCACATTCTTTCTCTAGTTCCAGCTTGTTGGCAAGTGTGACGATTTGGAAATGCTCATTACTTTGCATGGGCTCAGCAGCTGGATAAACACCAACAGATTTTTCCAGGGCTGGTAGAGGGGCTGATGAACTTGGCTCTCAGCCTCTGATTTCTTGCATGCTGTGCAAAGCAAGGAGGAGACAGAAGCAAGCTTAGAGAGAGACTAGGAGCCTCTTCTGCCCATTACTTTCCTTCCCACCTTTAACGTTTTGTCCAGCTTCTGGTCCTCTGATAAAATGCTTCAGCTATTCCTGGGTTGGTAGACCCTGGCATTATCATGTGTCTTTGCCAAGTACAAATTCTCACAGTCACGGAGGCAGACACAGCCATATGAAGAGACCCAAATCTTGAAGAGTCTTCATTTGGCTATATTAAAATGAAAAAAAAAAAAGGCTGGCTTTGGTTTTTGAATAATCAGAAATGCTGTTGTTACTTTCTTCTTGCATTTTCCTTTCTCTTTGTAGGTAAACAAGAAGCCAAAAACAAAATTAAAAAATGTAACACATTAAAAAAGGCAATCTATATTTTTCTTACTGTCATAATTCCCCCCGACACCCTATCAGAGAGAATATGCTATGAATCCACTTTGGACCTTGTGCATATGGACCAGTTACTGCAAGTTCTAGAGAGACTTTGTTGTGATTTAATTTCATTGGTTGATTGGGATGGGCTCCTGACGGACAGGCCAAGAAAACTGATAACAGAAGCTGGCGAAAAGGCAGAGGCCTTTAATGTCTAATTCAATTCATTCTTCATAAGAAATATCAGATGTGAGGGACCTGGAACAGTTCCCAGTTTTGATGAGAGTAAAGAGAGGCAGAATAGAAAGAGTTAGAAAGTGCTTTGAAGAACTGGAACTATTTGTATTAGTAAGACATGCAGAGTATTGAAGGAGCTGGCAGGTGCCACTGTGGTGGTGAGCTGTTATTATTATTTTTCCATTGTGGAGATAATGAGAAATTCCTGAGAATCATAATTTGTTCAGTGTTGTGTAGCTTAAAAAACACACAGCTAGGGTAGATCATAGAATTACGGCTGTCACTGTTGTAGTCAGCTTTTTCCATTACTGTGGCCCAATGACCAAAAGACCTGACAACAATTTTAGAGGAGGAAAAATTGATTTGGGGGCTCAGGGTTTCAGAGGTCTCCATCCACAGAAGGCCAACTTCATTTCTTGGGGCTTGAGGTGAGGCTGAGCATCATGGCAGAAGAATGTGATGGATGAAAGCAGCTCAGCATGTCAAACCAGGAAGCAGAGAGAGCTCCACTCTCTGAGGATAAAATATATACCCTAAAGGCATGCCCCCAGTAACCCACCTTCTCTGGCCATACCTACTTGCCTACAGTTACCACCCAGTTAATCTCTCTCTCTCTCTTCTCTTGAGAGAGAGAGAGAGAGAGAGAGAGAGAGAGAGAGAGAGAGAGAGAGAATTTTTTAATATTTATTTTTTAGTTTTTGGTGGACACAACATCTTTATTTATTTTTATGTGATGCTGAGGATCGAACCCAGCGCCTGGCAAATGCCAGGCAAGCGCGCTACTGCTTGAGCCACATCCCCAGCCCCACCACCCACTTAATCTCTGCCACAGGATTAACCCTCTTTCATTGTCTCTCACACTAAACTTTTGGGGTACACCTCACATCTAAACCATAACAGTCAGATTAACCACAAATACATAAAACCATATCAGAATAAATCATCAAATAATGTCATTTACAGAAGGAAACAATAACCAACTGAATTTTGCATAGACTAAATAGCATTAGATGAATCTGTCTTCTATATATGGAAACTCTAGTAAGCAATGGGACAGTAATAGCTGTGCTCATGTTTAATATGCCAATGCTTTCTCTTGACCCTAGTAATGGTTCCTAACTGGATGAATGAATGTCACATTCACAGAACATTTGTCATTGTTCCCATGATCAAAAGGTCCATGTAAATAGCAATAGCTCACAGGGACTAGTTCTGCCTAATGTGCCTGTGGGTAACTTGATTAAGAATTTGGAACATAACTCATCAAATTTTCAGATTTCATGGCATTTCTGATACTGTAAAATATGAAAGAATTTGGCTTGACCTTAACAAATTGGAAAAATAACATGCTATAGGATTAAATTAGTTATGGATGAAAATGTCATTAGCAAATACGAGACGAGGAAAAAAAACCCTCACTATTCCATAGTCACAGTTTAAGCGTGAGATGATAAGAATCTCAGAGAGATGGGAACCAGTGACTGAATTTGGGAGAAATTTCAGAGAAAAAGTTGAAGGTACCTGAGAGCTAATTGGATAAAGAAGTGTTTTTGTCTTATATTAACACTGTATTTTGTAGGCTGCCTGCTAGTCTTAAAGGTTATTTCATTGCAGTAGAAAGAATGCAAAATCTTGCTAGGATCCTTGATTCTTTCTTTCTCTTTCTTTCTTTCTTTCTTTCTTTCTTTCTTTCTTTCTTTCTTTCTTTCTTTCTTTTCTTTCTTTCTTTCTTTCCCTTTATTAAAATGTTGCAGCCACATTAAAAACTTAAGATACTTGAGGAAAAGAAGCATCAAAGTTCAAATGTTCTGGTAGGGAAATGTTATAATTGGGACATTATAAGGGGCACCTCCTCCCAGCAATAATAGGATTGCCGGTGCAGGAGTTTAAAGGCTTAGCTTGTTGTGAAGTACTAACTTGTTTCTTTGCTTCTTGTTAGGGCATTGTAGGTAAGCCCGCAAAGGATGGTGGAGGCTTGAACCCAGGATACAATGAGAAGGGAAATGCACAGACACATCGGAGAGAGATTTAGGATATGGAATTGACTTTGGGTTGTGGAGAAGGAGCTGTCAAAGTAGTGCCAATGTTCATTCGATTGGATGGTAGTGGGACACTAGATTGGAGCTGGTATATTTTGGGGTGGGGGTGGGTTATGAATATGATCATGTTGAGTCTAAAGTGTCTGAAGGGCATCTAAGTGGATCTGCTAGCCAATTGGGTACATACAGTTGTCTCCCCTTCTCTTTCTGTGGTTTCAGTTGTCCATGATCAATTGAGGTCTAGAAATATTAAATGAACAATTCCATAAATAAACAAGTCTCAATTGCAGCCATTCTAAGTAGGTGATGAAATTTTGCCTTATTGTGCTTCATCCTGCCTGGGATGTGAATCATCCCTTTGTCTGGTGTATCCATACTGTATATGTTGCCCACCCGTTAGTCACTCAGGAACCTATTACTTATCAGGTTGGCTGTTGCAATATCACAATGCTTGTGTTAAGTAATCCTTGTTTTACTTACTGGCTCTAAAGCACAAAAGTAGTGATGCTGGAAATTTCATTATGACATATCATTATAATTGTTATTGTTAATCTTTTATTATGCTTAATATATAAATTAAACTTTATTATAATATGTATGTATATATGAAAAACATATAGGATTGTGCTGTCTGAGGTTTTAGGCATCAATTGGGGGTCTTAGAATGTATCCCCACCCTCTAAGGGGGACTAACATATAGCTAAAGTTTAGGAAATATTTCTAGACCAAACGTCAAATGAGAATTGAACTAACAATTATAACAATATGCTGTAAGAAAATTGTCAGCATCACTGTTCTTGTGCTTGGGGGCCATTATTAAGTAACAGGGAAACCACTTGACTTTCTAATTCCTCAAAGCTGGCATTAGGTCCTAGGTGATGATGTATAACACAGATCAATTGGATAAGTACTACAATATTAAGAGAGACTACTTTTTCATTGCAAAAATATATTATTGTAATTTAGGGAGAAAGAACAAAGAAGAAATTGCTTATGTATTTGCAGTTTAGAAAATAGACATAATGTCTTTGTTTATAACAAGAATCTGTTTGCCGTTTTATTAGGTAGAGATTCTTGGGGTGATAAACACTATTTGTAGTCAATTTGCTGTGGAGCCCATAGCTCTTGAGCAACTTAAGTACCACATTGCTCTGCCTGGACAGGAATTCCATTTTCCTGGAGCTCACAATGCAAACAGAGCAATATGCACTAGTCCTCCCTAGCCATGTTAAATCTGAAGCAGGAGTGGGCCATTTGATGGGATGGAACTTGAGTCAGAGACCTGGGGTGGAAATATGAATCTGGGAGGCATTGACATAGAGGCAATTTATATACTTCACATATTTGCTATTTGCCACACTGTGGAAGGCATGATGCTACAAAGGGCTAATTTTGACCATTAGAACTATATATATATATATATATATATATATATATATATATATATATATATATATATATATATATATATATTGCACACACAGTTGTCTGTTTTCATCCTATTTTAACTCTAATGGGAATCGTTTTTTTTTTTTTGTTTTTTTTTTTTTAATCCCGAGGAGTGTTTGATGTGTCTCTGGTTCAGGGAGGGGGATGCAAAAGGAAGAACTGGCTGAAGTCCTCTGCGTGTCTCGCTCTGATGGCTCCTGGCAGTCTCAAGACACCCATTCCTGTCTCTGAGCTAGTGAGACTCTTGTCTGTTGTCCGTGGAGCTCAGCTCTCACCTTGAGCTCCAGGTCTCTTCTGCAGCTGTGCCTTGGATGTCCCCACTGCAGTGCAAACTTCACATTTAGGACTGACCTCCCCATAGTCCTGTTCTTCCTGCCTCTTGAACATCAGCCTCGTGTAGACCTTACTGAAGCGGAATCCCAATGACTGCTTTCTCTCTTAACCTTCCCATAATCCAGCCCGATCAACTTGACCCCCTCCTCACCTGTGGTGTCTCACTTTTCCACCCTCTGCTGTAACCACTCTAGATCAGGCACCATCTTTCCTAGCAGGGAATGCTGTGTGACCTTCATTTTGTGCCACCCATCTCACCTCTATTATTTTGTCTGTGCTGCTTCTTCTGCCCCAAAGTCTTAGAAGGTACCCTCTCCTCCTTCTTTTCTTTCCACCCACCCTAGCCTTACAGGGTAGTTCTTCCAGGAGGTTATCACTTAACCCTCAGAACTGGATTATTTGACTCTTGATGGAAAGATCACCAAGTACAGTTAATTTTACCCACTGACCTCTCCTTTGGTTGTGGTTGTCTGATGGGAAGAAATACGGTCATTACTTTTCGTTGATGACACCTGTTCCCTTCTCTTACCGTCACAGTAGTAAATTGTGCTCTGTTTCCTTCTCTTCCTTCCTTCCTTCCTTTCCTTCCTGGCTGCACTCAGCCTGGCCACGAGACCTACTTTGGTGGATGAAATGAGGCTGGACAGAGGTGACGTGTGTCATTCTGGGCAGAGGTTTCATGGGCCAGGATGATATTGAGATAAGCAGTTGGGCCCTAGGGTGACAATTTAGACTCATAGATAGTTCATGGTGTGTATGTAACAGAGTGTGGGGGGGAACTGTCATCTGGGGAAGTTTGGGGATATTTTTTCCCCCAAAGTAAAATTGAACCCATCTTGGTACATAATATGAGCATAAATTCATTTAGTGGCATTTTGTTTTGTGAATGGTCAAATTCAGTATAAAAAATTGATCAGCCCATTTTAGAACGTAGCAAAAGCCATTTAATTCAGTTTAAACTTTCAGTTTCTGTTGCTGAGTAATTTCCATGTAAGTCTTTTTTTCCCCCCTAAGGATGGATTATGGTAAATCGTATCGAAGGCACTTATCTATTGTAAAATCTCAATTATGTGAAGGCCAGGACTGAGAACTATGGTGGGGAACCCAAAAAGTAATTTCTAAGACATCAAACAGCTGAAGTAATTGTTGTACCTTACAAATACCAAAGTCCGAAGACGGTATTACTTTGTAGGCACTGATTTGGAGATTTTTTGGGTTTTAGTCACACAGGTTTAACGTGCTTAGTTATCAAATTCTTCTGCCCTTAGCAGATTAAAGAGTGACAATTAGGAGACTGTGTTTACTAAAGCTGAGAAACACGGAGGTCTGAAGAAAGAAGAGAGGCAGAACTGATGTGATTTCCAGAATTCATAAGGCCTTGCCACAGGGAGTGCTGTGGGAATTCTGGCACACAGACCTGGACATATCTGTAGCCCAGGCCCTCAGTGTATATTTTATCAAGTAAAAGTGAACTTGGTTCATTAAGTGAAAAAAGGTTAATTATGTATTGTGCTCTAACAAGACAGAATTAGCTTACATAGTTTTTCATTAAAATAAAAATAAATTATAATTTAATTTTCAGAAAATATACTGCTACAGTTTGAATCTTAAATGTCCCCAAAGGCTCATGTATTGAAGGCTTGGGCCCTGGGGAGGCGCTATTGGGAGGTGGTGGAACTGTTAGGAGGTGTGGCCTGGTGGGAGGTCTTTAGGCCATTGAGGGCATGCTCTGCTGGGGATTGTGGGACCTTGACACCTTCCTTTTTGTCTCTTTTGTTTTCTGGCTGTGAGGTGAAAGAGATTTTGTTCTACAACGCCTCTATGCCATTATGTGTTGCCTTGTCACACACCCAAAAGCACTAGGGTCAATTTACCATGGATGGAAACATCTAAAACTATGAGCTAAAATAAACATTTTATTTTTATAAATTGCTTATTTCAGATATTTGTTATAGCAACAGAAAGCTGACTCATACACATACCCTTTTATTAATTTAATAAACAAATATTTATGGTTGACTACAATAGACATCATTCATGATTGGGGACATAAAGAGATGGCAACTTTCTCTCTCCTCCAGGAATTCGCAGAGATACTGTGGCATGTGTTTTACTGCAGGTGGGTCCATGGTGGGATGGAAGCTCAGAAGAGAGAGGGAGGCAAATTCTTGGTAAGGGAGGTTGGTGGGGTAAGAGAAATTCCTTAAAATAGTGATGATTTTGTGGAGTCTAAATGGCTAGTTTAGCAGATAACCAATGTGATTGGGATTGGCTTTGGAGGCAGGGGTGGATCTTACAGGTAGAGAAGAGCTAAGTGGTGCTAAGATGTGAAAGCTTGTGGCAGGTTTGTGGTGAGGTCAGGTCTTCCCGGGCTTGCCTCTTCCCCTTCCAGTGGCAGACATATGAGGTGGTTGCTTAAGTCTTTAGCAAACTGGTATCTGTTCTTAATTTCTAGTTTCATCAGAAGTGTAATATCTTTTTTTATACCTTCAGAAACAAAATTCTCTGGGTCATTCTTTTGCTTTGATATTTAGAAAAATGATTTTTATGGTGAGAGGAAACTGATAAGGAACATTTATAGTGATATGGAAATTGCATCATCTTTTTTGAGTAACAGGGTCTTAGTACAATTGATGAAAAGAATTCAAATTCTGTCACATCATTAATTTCTCCTTATACAAATTGGGCAGAGTTATCTAAGTTGTATTTTTTTTATTAGTTATACATGATAGTAGAATGCATTTTGACACATTGTATACAAATAGAGCATAACTTCTCATTCCTCTGGCTGTACATGGTGTTGAGTCACACAGTAGTGTTACATGTATAATGTAATAGCCTAAGTAGTATTTTTTCCAGGGCAACTTCTAAACACCAAGACAAAAGAGCCCTATGATATAGTAGTACTATATCACATATAGTTGAGCTCTTAAATTCCTGTGGAAATTATGATGTTATATAACAAAGAGTATTGTCCCAGTCTCTTTTGCTTATTTTCTTTATCAACACCAATAGACCACTAAATTCTGCTATTTGAAAACATACAGATTAAAAATATGTATTTTATTAAAGAAATATTGTGAAGACAAGGGAAAGTACAAATACAGTTAATTTTAATAAAATCCAAAAGGAAAAAGAATAGATTTCTGTAAAAAAAAAATCCCAATATACCTAAAATAGTTTTTCATCATTATTTGAGTGACTTATCTATCCTACAGAATAAGATGCAGAAATAAATATTTTTTTAACCTCTTTTTAAATCTCCTGTTGCTCAGTTTTCAGGACAGTCCCCATTTATATGTTTTCATTGTTGGGCATTCCGTATTAGAATAAAATTTTACTTTAGAAAGTATAAACTTTTTCTCCATGTTTTTATTTTTTCCCCCATTTTTTAATTGGTACATTCTCATTGTACACAATGGTGAGATTCACTGTTACATATTCATACATGCACACAATATAACAATATAATTTGGTCCGAATCATTCCCCAATTGTAAACTTCTTACTTTTTTTTACAGACAAAATTGCTTTAGTGTATTAATGAGCCTTTATATGTTTATTGTTTTAAGATATGTGAACTGCAAATGTGTTCTTAAAAAAATACAATGTCTCTAAAACAAGGAGAAGAAAGTGGATACGACTTAATAAAAATCTCTGAAAGTTGTTCCAGTTTTAGAGGAAACATAAAGATCTCAGGAGTAGCACATGCTGTGACGTTAGAAATAAATGCTTTGGTTGGGGGCTTGGAAGAAGCTCTTTGGACACCGTCAGTGTGACAAGCACATTGACACTGCCATAGGATGGAGGAAATGGGATTGGCATAACCCTTTCACATTTTTCTGTACCAGCCCCCTGGTCTTTTTTTTCTGAAAAGCATTCATGTGTGACAGACCTAGTCATGCATAACCTCCCCGCCAAGCTTCCTAATGAGTTGACCAAGAACCATGACCAGACCAGGTGGCGAAGCGGTGTCCGGCCTTGGCAGCCAGCAGGCTGCTCCGTGCTAGTGTGCATGTCCCTAGCATGTGGTTGGCTTGTATGTTGCTGGTGATTTAACAGGAGGGAGAAGACAAGGTTACTTCACTCTTGGAGTATTTCTTAGAAGTCTATCCTGAATGCTGTGACTTTTTTAGTGATACATTGGTCAGCTCTCCTTTCATCTTTCACTAAGCCTTGTCTCTATCATTCTCTTTTTATACTTCCCATAACTATTTGATCTTGTTTATTGAATGTCTGTTCAGCTGCTTGCAGAGAGAAATGAAGTATATAGATTTTTGCCCTTAAAACGGTTACAGTGTAACTGAAGAGACAAGATGTCTAAATGTAAAGCAATTTGTAAATAAGGCAACAATGTGTACAGTTTCATTAACCCTAGAATCATAAACCCAGACACCATAGCACAATCATTTGTGGTTAGGTTTAGGGAGTAGTCTCAAGGCCACCCCTACATCTCTGGACTGTGGAATTTAATCTCTAAACTCCACCCATCTGGGACCTTAGTGGCTAGTTTATCTAACAGGTGCATAGGGCTGGAAAATCAGCATATGCTCCCCAAACATGTAGGGACCAGTGCTATGGATTCAGGTAATTCATTTATATCAGGGGCTTTTTCCAAGATGTCAGCTCTATTATTCATGACTCTTGGAGGACAAATGAGAGAAACCGAGTCCTTGGGAGCTTCAGGAAGAAAGGCAGAGTCATAGAGCAGTAGGAGTGTGGCTTTCCTCTGCCCCACGTGGCTCTACTTCCCTTTGCATGTTATTCTCATCCCCCTCTTCTGCACATAGGTCTTCTCTGAGAGGAGAGGAGCATGGCTGTGTGATCTTAGACAAGTGACCACAATGCAGAGTGCTTTTTTTCTTTCTTTCTAGCATTGTATAAATATCTCAGGAAGATCTCAGATGGGCTCTTACAGGTGACAGTGGATCCCTGAAGGGGCAGCATCTATTCCCAGAAGAAGGGCTGGGAAACTTCTTGGAAGGTCCAACACAGTAGCTTCACAATTCCTTTTGGCAGCCCATTTATGAAACCAGCTTGAATCTATAGGTTGCTCTAGGGTCAGCTGCACTGCCCAGCCTCTGCCCTCATAGCTCTCCTAACTTAAATGTTGTATTTTTATCCCCTGAAGAATTTTTAAAGCTTTTATACTCTAAGGAACTCTGATGGCCTTGTAAATGTTAATGTTTCTCTTTAGCCCTCTGGTCCTTGGTCCATGAAGCAGCCAGCAAGATACTATACATCCTTCCTATATATATCCCATCAAATTTTCTTTTTAAAATAAATATACTTTCAGGTTCTTTGTGGTAGATCGCCCTCCCCACCCCCCTTTGTGATTGCTCAAACTAGCAATGGAGTTGAAGAAATAGCCTCCTGCTGAATCAAATAATTTATTCTGCTGTTCCTATACAGTCTAAATGCATTTTGGGGAATAATTTCAAACTTATAAAAAATTCAAACTACAATGAGCTTTTTTTTTTTAACATCCCTTGAATCATTTGGGAATAAGTTGCCAGAATGATGCCTTATTACTACCAAATATTTGAGTGTGAAGTTTTTGCATGCAGGACATCTCTCTCCCACATCACCACAATGTGCCCATGAAAACCAGAAACTAATATTGATTTATCACTGTTATCTAATCCTCAGATTCCATTACAGTTTTGCCAGTTGTCCCTTTATTGCAAAAGGATTCAGTCTAGAATTATGTCCTGCATTCAATTGTCACGTCTCTTTAGCTTCCACTGACCTGGAACGATTCCTTAGCTGCTCGGTGACTTCCGTGGCTCCCTTGAAGGACAGTTAATGTTCCTTGATGGGGGTTTGTGTTGATGTTTCTCCATGATTGTATTCAGGGTAGGTGTCACTGGCAGGAATTTCATGGAAGTGATGCTGTGTTCTTTCCACTGCATTCTATCAGGTGACACATTTTGATTGGTGCCAATACTGGTGATGTCAACTTTCATCATTTAATTAAGGTCACATCTGCCAGGCTCCTCTGCTGTCAGATGTCTTTAATAAGAATTTTGTGGGCTATACTTAGAAACTATGTATGTATCAATGTTTTAATTTGTTTGTTTACCTATTTTTTTTCAGTATGGACTATTTTATTTAAGGAGTATTACTCCATCACTATCATCATTTATTTTGGTATTTAAATTGTTCCGTCCCTAGCCAGTGGAAGCCCTTATAAGCAAGTTTCTGTGTCCTTTGGACACAATTCCATCACTCTTGGGGTTGGTTCTTACTTTCTGGCACAATAAGATGCTCCAGGATCATCTGATATTTTCCCTGACATTTCTCCAAGGACCCTGGTTCATTTTAGTGAAGAATGGCATTTAGAAACCAAGCATTAGGACTTGTATATATATATATAAAACAAGTATACTTGTTATTCTTGTGTCATTGTTCCCAGATTCTCTCAGCGGACAGAGCTAGGAAACGTATGTGTTTATGTGTGTGTGTTAAATATTAATTTCTATATCTATGTATACATTAAAAACACGAGTTCACACCAATATCTATTTCTACAGATTTGTAACTCCCTTTTCTGTTGGTGAGAAGCCTGACTCCTGTTTTTCTCCTATGTTTTTACTTATTTGATCACCCCTGTGTCCCCATTATATAACTACTCTTGTGCCCCTGTGGAAGTGGACTGCGTTTCTCTACCACCTGGGGAGCCCTGCCATCCTGTGACATCCATTGGAGCCTTCCCCCATTTAATGGTGGGCACATAGATTCAAAGCCCACTTAGAAACAAAGTACAACCAGAAGAATGGGAAGTTACATTCCATTTATGTATGATGGATCAAGATGCCTTCTACTGTCATTTATAACTAATTAGGAACAAACAAACAAAAATTTTAAAAAGAAACAAAGTTCAAAGATTTCATATCACTTGATGTCTACCCATGACTATTGTCTGCAGGCTTGAAATGTGACTCTGAAGACAGACAGAATCACCATTTGAAAAGTGACATGCATCATGATGTAAATATCTGGGTGAGCATTCTTGCCACCCCACTGGCAGGTGGCACACCATTCCATTGAAGTTGCTGCTGCTCAAACAAATTTGGCATCCTCCTTCTGGATCTGCTTTTATAACCACCTTCCAAGTCAAACCAGAAACAAGCCTCTTTTCTCTCCAGTTGCAGTCCTAGTTAAAAGCCATCAGAGCTGCTTAAATCTCTTTGGGAAAATTTTTATTACAATTATTTATTTACATTCTCAGCATCCCCTCTAGACTGTGGAACCCCGAGAGCTGAAGTTAACATCCTATTATATAGCATCATGCAATATTTGTTGAATAATTCAGTGAATGAATCTTATCTTTGATTCAAACCATTTCCCTCAGCTTATGTGGCAGATTTAGTCCCAAATGACTCAGCTGTTCCCCCAAATGAAATCCACCCTCAGAGTATGAATATTTACCATAATTGAGAAGATAAAAAATATATATTTCAGGCACTGAATATGGAAGGAGAAATTTTTACAGTTTTTGGTAGCCTCAAGATCACAGAATATGTGTATAATATTCCAAAGTATCTGTTATATATATAATATATTTATCTGTATGAATGAGTTGAGGCATTTGTTTAAAGATGGTTTTATTAATTTATGGTCATCCATATTTATGTGCATCATAAACTAATTGCTCTAATAAGATTCCAGCCAGTAGAAATATCTCTGTATGTTTTATACATCACGGGTGATGATTTGTGTTTGGAATTAGTGGAGGCATGATGTAATTCTACTCTCATCACTAAAGAATCACAGTACTTTTTGTTCAAAGCAAGAATGTAATAATTATTGCAATACACACACACACACACACACACACACACACACACTAAGGGAATGATATTGGCCAAATTACCTTGTTATATTGTGTGCATGTACAAATATGTAACAACAAATCCCATGATTAGGTATAACTATAACATTCCCCAAAATATGGAAAAAATTCAATATCTATATTCTGCTCCCCTCTGAGGATTCTATATTGGTCATTGTTCCAGCCTTCTCTAATATCCTCTTATGATACAGAAACAGAGAGATCAATGTAGAACCCAGGCAGAGCTCCCCTGGGAGACGCAAAAAACCAATGATCTTGTGTCAACATATGTTGCTTCTTCCAGATGTTTATATAACTGAATCTTTAAAAAATTAATAGTATTGGCCATTTCCAAAAGAGGGAAAGATACTTGAACAAATGAAGGAAAGTGCAGCCCAGTATATGTGTTTATGTGTTAATGGGGCAGATGGAGCATGAGTAGGTGAAAAGAAGAGCCACACTCCTTATTGAGAGGTGGATTGCCCCACTTCGATCCTTACATTGGTGTTACATGATGTTGACCTCTGTGTGTATGTATCACCTTTTATCACCTTTCTTGGGTCAAGGTGGTATGGTGTTGGGGTCTTGGAGAAGAGGATGAGGCTCTAGTCCTGGATCCAAAAATTCTGGGTACCTGTTCTTGAGCAAGCACTTAAGCTCTGTATAAGGTACAGGGAGCTTTCTCTGCTCCAAAGCAAGATGCTCCCATAAATGTGTCAGGAAGTTTAAATGAAAGTACCCACTTAACAATTTATGGAAATGAAAGTCTATCAAAGCACTGTTTTCCCTGCATTTTATATTGCGCTAAAAAATATCTCAAAATGAGGGTATGGTTTCCTTTTCATCTCTGTTCAGTTGTTCTCTTTACCAGGGTGGCACCCAAGAGAATTTCCCAGATTGCCATGCCTGATGGGAGGCTCTGACTTGAGTTAATAGGGAGGGTTTCACAGAGGCAGGCTGAGCGACACCTCAAAGGAAAGGTTGGATATCTGTATTTTGAAGAAAGACAAGGGAACGCTGTAAGAGGGAGGACATTTATTATACAATTTGCCATTTAAATCTGGAGGTGATAGGAATATAGATGTTCTGATGTTTCTATAAAGGCTGTCATGATTTAATGAAGTTCCTCATGGGGCAAGAGCTTATTATAAGGTTGGATCAATTGATACACCCATCCCCTGGATCAGAGAGCAAACTGGAATCAACAGTGCCACCTAGTGGCACCAGACTGTAAGCGAGTGGGAACACCAAGGCTGCAACTTGTAGTGCTTTGTCCAAGGGCCTCTATCTTTTTCTCTCCCTAAAAATAAGATCAAGTGTATTTTCCTTGGATGAATGTTGACAGAATGGTCTGGGACATGAACCTTCTTCTGTCATGCTGCAGAGTTTGGATATATAATTCTTCTTTATTAAGCAATCAAAACCTTTGAAGTCCTGCCCAACTGAGTATATCATAGGAGTAGATAGCTCTGCATGTGTATACACGTCATTCATAAAAACAGAAGGATGGCGACTGTGTGTGTTGGGATTTGAGAAAATTTTCAAGGTGTATTAACCAAGGCTGGAGGTTCAGGATGATAAATACTATGGACAATGGTAATGGCATAGATGATACAAATGTCTCTATGTATGGAAGGAAACCGTACATATTATTACAATGTGTACTGTTTTCATTCTGTATTTATAGAGTACTTGTTTTTCATATAAATGTATTGATTATAATAATTTGGATGATTTATTATATTAAAACAATGTGGGTTAGATGCTATTAAACCCTTTGTAAATGGCACAAAATGTTACAATTTTTAGGATATTCAGCAACCTACTTGATCCTTATCTATCTTTCTATCACTAAATATATTTTTGTACTTTTGCTGCTGTGTTTGTTAGAGGTCTAATTTTAGAAACAAAGTGTGAGATGAGCTTCCAGCTTTAACTATTGTACCCCCCCCCCCCTTTACTCTATCTCCTATAGAATGTGTTCTCTTCTTCCTGTATTCACTTCCCTGGCCCCCTTCCACAGAAACTGGTTTTCAGAATAGTACTGATGATGAGAGCCAGTGCGTCAGAGCTAGTGTCTCAGTGTCCCTGTCACAGCCTTGACTCTGCAGTATGCACTGGACTTGATCTTTTGGTGGTTGGTAACTAGACTTTTCTAAGAGCTAAGGCACTTTCCTGTGGTCATTAATTGGGTTGGGGAGCCCATGATTTGGGCTATTGAAAGGGCCATAAATTCTTTTTTTTTAACTTTTTTTTTTTTAAAGAGAGAGTGAGAGAGGGAGAGAGAGAATTTTTAATATTTATTTTTAGTTTTCAGCTGACACACATCTTTGTTTTTTGTATGTGGTACTGAGGATTGAACCCGGGCCGCACGCATGCCAGGTGAGCTCGATACCGCTTGAGCCACATCCCCAGCCCCTTTTTTAACCTTTATTTATTTTTATTTATATATAACAGCAGAATGCATTACAACTCATTACATATATAGAGCTCAATTTTTCGTATCTCTGGTTGTATACATAGTATATTCACACCAATTCGTGTCTTCATACCTGTACTTTGGATAATGATGGTCATCACATTCAACCATCATTAATTACTCCATGCCCCTCCCTTCCCCTCCCACCTCTCTGCCCTATCTAGAGTTCTTCTATTCCTCCCATGCTCCCCCTCCCTATCCCACTATGAATCAGCTTCCTTATATATAAAAAAAAATTTGGCATTTGTTTTTTTGGGATTGGCTAACTTCACTTAGCATTATCTTCTCCAGCACCATCCATTTACCTGCAAATGATGTGGTTTTATTCTCTTTTATTGCTGAGTAATATTCCATTGTGTATATATGCCACATTTTTAAAAATCTATTCATCTATTGAAGGGCATCTAGGTTAGTTCCACAGTTTAGCTATTGTGAATTGTGCTGCTGTAAACATTGATGTGGCTGTATAAGGGCCATACATTCCATTGTGCCTTACAATTGTTGTTCTGAATGTGTCAACCCCAGAAAATTTCTCTCAGATTCCCTTCTGTTCTTTTCTATACTGGTGGAGGGACCAGCGCTGGGGGATTTCTGAAATGTTAGGGAAAGCGAGGCACCAAATACAAGGAAGGGTAAAAGGGTGAATGGGGACCAACAGGGCCTCACTCACATTCTAAATGGAAAAATGACAGTATGCTAAGTGAAAAAGCCAATCGTAAAAGGACAAGCAGGATTCTATGTATGTGAAATTATGAAATTTTATTTTAATATTAAAAGTACTTGAAAGCTTACTTTATTGTGTAGCACTTAGAAGGGTGAGTGAGAGAAAAAGCTTTTATTTCTTCCCTCTCCTCTTTTCTACTTTTGATAGAAAGGGGAATTATGATCCCCCCCCCCCAGGATCATCCAGGAGCGAGCTAGATACCAACAATCTGCCATAATTTTGAATTTAATATTATAGCATAGCTAAGTTTTAGACTTGGGTGGCTGCTTTTTTATGTATAATTATTATGGTGAAATATAAATAACAAAGCTATCATTACTCATGGTTAAGCATACAGTTGGTGGCATTAAATACTTCCCACCACACATCTCTGGAACTTTTCATCTTTCCCAACTGAAACTGGGTACTATTAAACACTAACACCCTCTCCCCAACTTCAAAATACACAACAAAATACATTTGAAACACAATCCTAAGTCCCCTCCCCGAGCCCCTGGCAACCACAGTTCCCCAGTCTCTATGAATTTGACCACTGCAGGTGCTACCTTACCTGCATGGGATCCAGTGGAATCAAATGGTATTGGTCCTCTTGTGACCAGCTTGTTTTGCTGAGTGGGTAATGATCTCAACCTTCTTATTATGCTAACGTGTTGTAGCGTGTATCAGATTTCCTTGTTTTTGAGGTTACAATTATGTCATGTGTGAATCCATTCAGTGGTCACTTTGGTTGCCCTGATCATTTTAGCTATTGTGAAGAAGGCTGCTATGAACATGAGAGTACCAATATTTGTTTAATTCTTTCAGTGTTTTGGGGTAAAAACCCAGAGATGTAATTCTGGGTCATGTAGTAATGCACAGGTAATGCACGAGAATATAAATTTCTCCACATCCTCACGAATGCTTTTTTTTTTTTTTTTTAAATAATAGCTCTGAAGTAGTTTCTCATGGCTTTGGTTTGCATTTCCCTAATGATTAGTGATGTTGAGCATCTTTATTGCCATTTGTGTATCTCCATGGGAGAAATGTCTAGTCAAGTCCTTTGCCATTTTTAATTTAGTTTGATGAATTGTAGGGGTTCTTTGTATTCTGGATATCAACTTCTTATCAAATATGCAATTTACAGGTACTTCCTGAGTAGAGGTGAATTTAAGTGGATTGACGATTTAAGTGCATGTTACTGTAGATTGAGAAGATGTCTGGGCTTGTGGTATGAAGGCCTTGAGTGGGATGGGGATGGGGATGGGAGATAGAAGATGCCTTCTGGACAGACTTTTGGGCAACTGCATCAATCCTCCTGGAAGGACTGGGTCATCGAGTTGAAAACAACCCTGGTACCAGTTCCCCTCATGGCGAGAGGCTGGTTATGTGAAGTCAGTACCATTTGGTGTAACCTCACACATCACCAGTGTAACCCTGAGACCTGAGTCACCCAATAATGGTGGAGCTGTTCATAGGTCTTACTATTTCAGGCTGCTGAAGAAACCAAGCCACCTCTCCATTTATAGCTCCTCCTCTTATCAGCAAAGTGACAAGTCCTGGTCATTCTCCAGCTGTTGTAAAGAAATGAAGAAACCAGTGGATGTCAGAGAGGATTTTTGCCCTCACCATTTATGCAAGCCCAGTCCACCCTCCCTCTCTGTTGATTCTGCATTTGCAAATTCAACCAACCACTGATTGAAAATACTAGAGAAAAATTGCATCTGTACAGAACCATGTGCAGACTCTAAAAATTGTCATCATTCCCCAAACAATACAACTACTTAGTTGTATTAGTATTATAAGTCAT
Source organism: Urocitellus parryii (assembly GCF_045843805.1). Taxonomy (NCBI): domain Eukaryota; kingdom Metazoa; phylum Chordata; class Mammalia; order Rodentia; family Sciuridae; genus Urocitellus; species Urocitellus parryii. The sequence continues at coordinate 62,925,437 of NC_135539.1, read as the reverse complement.
ATCGAGATGATTTAAACTACACAGGAGGATGTGCATAGGTTATAAGCAAATATTATGCCATAGTCTATAAGGAACTTAAGCATCTGAGGATTTGGGGTGTCCAAAGAGGGTTCCAGAACTAATACTCTGAGGATATGAGGGACAGCTGTATTGTTGCTAGGCCCCTTTGTTAATTTGTAATCCAAATATGTCATAGTATTTCAACAACGGGCATGAAATTCTTATTTCAGAATAGGAAACATTTCTTTCATTCTATTTTTCTTTCTTTCTTGTTCTGATTTTTAAAATAGTCCTGAAAGAAGTTAAATGAGTAAATGAGAAGCAGCTTTAACTAGATATATGCTAATATAATTGTCTCTCAGTTAACAACATCAAGCTATGGCAGGATTTTTTTTGCCTGTGATGAACTATCAGTCTCACTGGGCTTAGAACTAAAAAGAGTTAGGGTTACATGGGGCAAATCTATCAATGAACACAAGCAGATGCTGTTAAAATAATAAATGTGCAGACAGGGTTGGTTCTTAGGCCTTGAAGGGGGAGGGATCCTGAAAGAGTGAAGACTTTGAAAAGAATTTTGAAAAGAAGGAAGTCGCGGCTATGGCATACAAAATGACAGCTGCGGTAGGCATTCTGTGGCATTATCATCTCTTTCCTGTTTTGTGATATATGTTAATAGGATGCCTAGGAATCCATTAAGTATGAGGCTGTTTTTCTTTGGAGCAGAGGGGTAAAGAATGCAATTTGATTATTGAATATAACGAAGGAAGGCCTTTTTCTAGGGTGGGGGCATGCATAATTTCTTGAGAAGAACTGGTAGGCCTTTGCAAACTTCGGTCCTTTATAGAGGATGCATGGCATGCACTCTTCATCCCAGCATACAGTAGACACTGGTGCAGTGTGTACCACAGTGGCCTCTCTCTGGACTCATTGAGTCTGTAACTAGAGGAGAGATGACCTGACTGACAGCTGAGTTCTGAGCTGTCTGTGGGAGTTGGCCTGGAGCTACCTTGGCACACTCTTGCTGTGTTCCCTCTTCTGTCTCTCTTCCTCTCTGTGCAGCTGACATCCTGATGGCCTGTCTTGCTATGTGCAGTGTGCCTCTTAGTTATCCTATTACCTGTTTCACGGTTTTTGTGAGTGATTTAAAAGGGACACCTCCACACTAGTGGGTTAAATAGCTGTCCCCAAAAGGTAAATCCACCCAGAACCTCAGAAGATGACTCTTTTGGAACAAGAGTCTTTGCAAATGGAATTAAGGTAAAGATCTTGAGATAAATGCATTCTGGATTAGGATGGGCCCTGAACCCCCTGAACCCAAATGGCTGGTGTCCTCACAAAAGACAGAGCAGGAAAAGGCACAGAGAGACAGAGGAGAAGGCCATGTGAAGTCAGGACAGGAACTGGAGCTATGCATCATCTGTCACAGAACCAAGGATTGCCAGCACCTACCGTAAGCCAGGTGAGGCACTGAGCCAGTTCTGAAAAACTGCATCCTACTGAAATCCCAACTTTGGGCTTCTCATTTCTAGAAATGTGAGAGAATAAATGTCTGTTTTGTCTTAAAACTCTAAGTGTGTGTGTGGCAACCCTGGCAAATTAGTGTATCTGGTGCACTGGACAGGTTGGCTAAGTGGTTGTTAAATAAATAGATGAACGCAGAGCTTAGGGACCAGAAGAACCCCTGGCAATGCCTAGATTGGCCACTAGAATCACCTGGAGAATTTTAAAAAAGTTTCACTCCAGAACAATTGAATCAGACTCTCTGGAGGCTGGGTTGAGGGATTTATATATTTGAAAGTTGTTCAAGGTGATTTAAATGTGTTGCCTGGGTTCAGAACCACAGATACCTTTCAGCTGTCCCATTATACAGATAAAGAAGTATAGATTCAATGATGTTGCCCTGGGGATTAAAGAAAAAAAATCCTTTTGTAAGGTCTGGAAAGAAGAAAAATAATTCATTCAAGGAGGACAAGGACTGTCTTTGTAAATTTAAATTTTAGGGAAAAAAAGGAAAGAACTTCAATCATTAATTTCATTTTTGGATTTTGTAGATGACATAATTAGGGGGAGACACAACTCATCTGCTAAGATTTGCCAGTGACCTTTGTTTGGCCAGCTCCTCTTTTTTAGAGTGTTTGTTCATGTGAACCATATAAGAAATGCTTTCCCTCTTAAGCGTGTATGCCAGTTTAAATTTTTTATGATTTTTATTACTACCTAAATGAAGATTCTCTTTTCATATTCCGTTAAGAAATCTGAATAGAGCTTAGATTTCTGTACGGTAAAGGAGATGAATAATTGTGTTTGAAGTCTTGTTATGGGTAACTGTTTTAGTAAATTACATAGAAGATTTAATGTTCCGGGTAATTTTTTTTTTTTTAAAGAGTGTTGAAACAGGACTTTGGTTTCAGAGATGTGGTATTAAATCTAATCGCCCCACTTAGGTGATCCGCCCTTTGGAGACTCATAAAGATAAGGGCAACAGGATAATTGGGATATTATGTACTCTTTAAAAACAGCATGATTTAGTCCAAGTAGGACTTGCTGGGGCTTTGAATTAATCCCCCAGGGAACAAATGAACAAACATATATGTGATATATTATTGAGGTATATATTTTGGTGCTTTGATATCTTGGAGAGACGTACATTAATCTGTCATTAATTTTAACCAGGGCAATCTGACAGTGATTAAAGCATATCTGGATAATCAGAAGCTAGAGAAGCCCACCGAGAGATTGACTTAAATGATCTAATCAGCTTTTCTTTTCATAGAAGACACAAAACTGAGGTCCTGACGACTCAAGGGCATTCACAATCCCAGGGCACTTTTCATAAGAGTCTGGGTATTTAGCCCCAGTGTCCTGGCCAAATTCCAGCTTGTGCGATGCCATTTTGCCTCCTGGAACAGTCCCCCTGCAGCTCCCAGTGGATACAGTATTATTCTCCCCTTCCTGTCCCGAAGTGCGATCTTTGTGTGGAGGTGGCTCTCTGGGCAGCAAATCGGATGCTTCATTTCTATTATGAGGGGCTGTGTTTCGGCTCCAGCAGTGCTTTCCCTGAGCTGCCCTAAGTACGTGGTGAGGGGCTATTTACATGACTTGCGCTACCAGGGGCAAATTGCAGAAGATTATCCTTTTGGGAAAACTTGTTTTAATCTTTTGTGAAAGACTAGGTTGTGATTAATGTAATTAGATAAAATGGGATAAAGATCAGATATGAATATATCATGTACATATTTATCTCCCGAGCCTTATTTTGTTCTATAGGAGACCAGAAACAATTATTACCATCAAGAGTTCTATCCTCACCATGGTCCACGCCAGGTTGTATTAAAATCTGTAAAACGAGCCATGTTTTAGTTTGCTGGGAAAATCTGAATAGAGATGTAAAAATGCTCAAAAGCGTGGAACACTTATGTGTGAAATGATGAGAAGATTCAGGGGAATTGGTTAATGGGCCCCAGGACCATTGAGAAAACTGTAATTCGGAGAGCCAGTGGGTGGTTCCTCTGGCCTGGGCAGTGGTTTCATAACAGTTAACCTGGACAGCTTGACAAACTATTTCTGGAATTGTGTTTTTTGGAACAATCTGTTCACTTAGGGGAATGTTGCAGTTGATCTAGAGGCTGTGGATTATGTGACAAGATGCATGTGGGTACAATGCCATAATTAAGGTTTATCTGCTTTTCATGAACAGGGCTGCTGAGGACCATTGGAAGTACCCTGTTCCATTTCTTTCTTGGGAAAGGAGGAGAAACCAGGGGAGGTCTTCTGATTTCCTTATATTTATTTTATTGATGCATTGTAATTATACCACCATGGGATTCATTGTTTCATATTTGTACATGTCCATGACATAATTTGGTCATTCACCTGTACCTCTCCTTTTCCTTCCCTCCTCCCCTCCCTCCTTCCTCTAGTCTACTGCTATTTTCATGAGACCCCTATCCCTTTTTTTCCTTTTATCAAGTTCTATCCATGTTCCAGCAAATGACACAATTTCATTCTTCTTTATGGCTGAATAAAACTCCATTATGTATATAAAACACATTTTTTTATCCATTTACCTGTCAAATGATGCCTTGGCTGGCTCCATAACTTGGCTATTATGAATTGTGCTGCCACAAACATGAGTATGTTTGTATTTCTATAGTGTGCTGACTTTAATTCTTTAATTAATTTAGTTGGATAAATCCTGATGAGTGATATAGCTGGGTCACATGGTGGTTCCGTTCCTAATCTTTTGCAGAACCTCAAGGAGAGCTTTTTGAGGATTTAAGGCAACCAAGACAGTAAGTTAGAGGCAACATTACATTCAATATAAATTGGAAAATAGTCATGTAAAGATGATGAGAAAGTTTAAAGGGGACCAAGAAAGATACTCGGAATATTTCAAGTTTTAAAGATTGAAACGTACATTGAACTTGTTGCTTAGCCTATTCAGATATTCAAGTTTCCCTTGCTGTGATTTCCTCCTTTGACATTAGAACAGGACTTTTTGGTTGCAAGTGGCAGGAACTCAGCATTAACTGGCTAATGTAGAAAAGAGGGTGTACTGGCTTGTGTAGCTGGCAGCTGAAGAGACCAGGCACTGGCCACTCCACGGGCTGTCACCGGGATTAGCCCCTCTTCTCCTCTCAGCTCTTTCCTAGGTAGCCTCTTTCCTCATGGTGATGAGATGGGATTTAGCAGCTCTGGGCTTACATTTTGGTTATTTCAGCAGAAAGAACTTTGCTCGCCTTACAGTTTGAATAAAAATTTCAAGATTATTTTGCTGGACCTGATTTTTGTCATGGGCTTATCTCTGTGGCCAGAAGGATGCCATAGACTGAAGAGGTGAAGGTGGGTCACACCTACTCAAGCCAAAGGGACTGGGGTGCATTCTAAAGGAGAAATCAAGCTGGTGTTAACCAGGAGGAGGGAATATGGGTGCTGGATACCAAAATACATATGTTCATCGTGACAAATTTATTTAAAAGTACTGACTTATAATTTCTTGATCTTACAAAAGTGTTCAATGTGTTTGACTATACCCATGTAAATCATTATGATGGAGATGGCCTTCTAATCCTGTTTCTAAGTGTAGGAGAGAAATTCAGTCTGAGGATTCCTGCAAAGCAGTATTTCACCTTCTAGCTGAATTCCTTTAGGGAGACTGTGTTTATTATTCCTGTATTCGTCATCTTCTCATCACTATAACAAATGTGCAGGTAATTCGTGAAGTAAAGGGTGGTTTACTTTGGTTCACTGTCCTGGAAGTTCAAGTCCAATACTGGGCAGCAGTGTAGTTTGGGCTTCTGGTGAGGGTGGCGCATCACAGTGGGAATGGGAGTGCCTACATCTGAAGACAGCCTGGGACCCTCAGTTCCTGATCCTTTCAGCTGCCAGGTACACAAGCTAGTACGTTCTCTTTCTGCTTTAACCAGTTAATATTGAGTTTCTGTCACTTGCAATCCAAAAGTCCTGGTCTAATGTCAAAGGAGGAAATAATAAGGAGGGGAGCTTGGATATCTAAAGGGGCTAATCATCTAGTTCATTTTAAGGTTCAATCTTTAAAACAGGAGGCAGAATGAGAGGGACAGACAAGTTCCACAGTCCCCAATGAGGACCTAAGGACCTTTCACCAGGTTTCCACTTTTTCGCTTCTCCTTTCCTTGTACCAGGGATTGAATCCAGGGACACCCAACCACTGAGCCACATCCCCAGCTCTGTTTTGTATTTTACTTAGAGACAGGGTCTTACTGAATTGCTTAGGGCCTCGCTAAGTTGCTGAGGCTGGCTTTGAACTTGCGATTCTTCTGCCTCAGCTTCCTGAGCCATTGGGAGTACAGGTGTGTGCCACTGTGCCTGGCTCAGGTGCCGCTTCTTAAAGGTCCACAACACCTTCCAATACCACCACCCTGGAGATGGCCTTTACATAGGGACTCGTTGGGGGACACTCAAACTGTACCCAAGCCATCGCACCTCACAGGGCAGTATATGCCACTTTACTGGGAGGTTCCCCTGTCTTCTATTAAGACAAAGTCCCCACTTGCTTCTCCCTTGACTTTGTTCTAATGGAACAGTTCCCTCTTTCTCTCATGTCATGACAATCGTTGGATGTACGATCGATTTTTTAAAGATTCTGATGTTTCTTAATTACAGTTTGGAGCTCATTGTAGAGTTTATCACAAACATGAATTTTTAAAATAGTACTTTTAAATATTTATGTATTCTTTTCTAAAAGTAAAGTCAAATTATTTCAGGAAACCTAGGCCTTTAAAAATATACATATGTGTGTGTGTGAGTGTGTTATATGTATATATTTCCTTATTTCTTATAAGTATAGCAAGAATGAATTGCTACCCTTGTAAGAAATAGATAATTTATTTATTTAGGTGTTGTGTATGCGTGTGTGTGTGTGTATAAAATAACAAATGGGATCTAACAATAATTCTGAAGTATTCATTAAAAAGTCCATGAATCTAAATATTCAGCTAAATAGAAAAATTACTGAGAACATAATGTGAAAATCAATGTAAGAAAAAATGATTTTATAGATGAGAAATAAAATTTTAATATGCACTTGACCAAATGAATACTCTTAACAAGGGATGTCTTATTCTTTGTGTTGCTAGAAACAGTAAATCCAAGCAAAGAATATTAGAATGTTCACTTTTTAAAGAAGAATCCGAAGCTTAGCATTAAACTCCTTTGTATGCTTTGGCCATTTACCTTTCTGGTTCAGTTTTGCTTTCCTTTAGTTTATTATCTTAGACACATTTATCTTAGAGAAGATGTACATCTTTGTGTTTCCTGTTTTTTTTCCATTAAGTCGAATCTGTCTTACTCAAGTTTGTTGTACTACTTAGCTTTTAGTTGACAATCATCAGCATGAATACAATTTTAACAAGAATAAATTGCTGGGCTGGGGCTGTGGGTCAGTGGGTAGAGTGCTTTCCTAGCACGTGTGAGGCGCTGGGTTCGATCCTCAACACCACATAAAAAATAAATAAATAAAATAAAGGTATTGTGTCTGTCTGCAAATAAAAAAATTAAAAGAAAGAAAGAAAGAATTGCTCTCCTTAAAGAAATAGAATATTTATTTAGGTGGTTATTACAGTATTCATGAGAAGTTCATTGATAATATGAAATGATAAATAATTAGCATTTTTTTCCACTAATTCCAACATTTATGCCCTTTGTTCAGAAAAAGTATATGGGGAAAGAAAGTCAATATCTGGGTGTCTTTAAGAAGTATATGCTCCTAGAAGGTAGGAAGGAGAAACGAGGGGACCTGAAGTGGGTTCTCTAAGCCCGTGAGAGGGGAGAGGTGACTGAATGATGGGAACGTGGTTCTTCACGTTGCTTCCGTTTTCCATACAGTCAATGCTGACGGGTAAAGAATGATGGATCCTGAGTTGGTAGAACTGTCAATCTAAGAGGAAGGCAGATTGAAGATGAAGGTATAGAGGGACAAAGAAGAGCTAACCCAGAGCCAGGTAGAGCAGAGCTGTGTGGCTGCTGATGGCGAGAAGAGCTGCTTGTCAGATGTGATTTCTATTGAAACCCATCACCTGTCTTTGCTAATGTTCTTAGCTAGTGCAATTTCTTCTCCAGTGACTGTCCCAGGAATAAAGTGCCAGATGGAGGGAAAGTGTTACTGGGTGGGGTGATATGCTATTACTAGTCCCATCTGCTTACAGCCCCTGGGGCTTTTCAGCTGCGGGATTAAAGATTAATATAGAGTGACAGATGCAAGAAGGGCAATCCTCATACATAGTAGGTGCTCAATAAATGACATTAGTGGTGGAGGGGACAGGGTTTGCATTATGAATCATGGGTTAAGGGGTTGGGGGCTTAGCTCAGCAGTAGAGTGAGTGTTTACTGTGTATGAGGCTGGGAGTTCAATCCCCAGCACCAAAGTAAAAATCAAATCATACATTAATAGTGTATTTTCAAACAGTTTCTATCTACATTTCAAAAGTAAGCACCTTTTTCCCCTTCTAAAACAAATACCTTCTAAATGGTTAAATAATTTTAGATGTCATATCTCTCTCCTGCCTTTTAAAAAGAAGTTGAGGTTGTGTATCTATTTTTTTCTCTCTTGCACTCTTTTCTCATCTCACATTCTCCCTAAATATTGCAAAATTTGAAGAAAGCAAATGGCATTTTAAATCCTTTGTGTATGAAACAGAAAATTGGATGATCAAGTTCATGATTTAAATACCAAACAAATCTCACATAGTTCTCTTTTCCTTGTAACTAAGGCATATGCTGTGGGTCCAAATTTTCTCCTCACTCAAAGGGGATTTTCTTCTCCCTTATACTCACTTCCATATTCTGGGAGGATCTTTTCCAGTGCTATTTAAGAAGAAAACCTTTTGGTTCAGTACAAAGTGACGATGACCCTTTTTGGAGACAGGCTTGGGTATTAACAAAAAATTACCTGTACTATATATTTGTTCCAATACATGTTCCCCAAGTCCAGGTACAAAACCCCGACCCCCTTCTGTCTTCTTCTTTTTGCCTACCTCATTCCTAAAGATATTTCTTTCCTGCTTGTACAAACCACTTAATTTCCTTTTTCAGACTGCTTTTATTATCTGTTTCTACATCTCTATGGCACCAATCACCATAGCACCCAGTTCAATGGTATCTGTGCTAATTATCCTATCTTTCAAACACAATGGATTAGTGGAACAGAATGGATTAGTAGAACAGAATTTACCTTGCATTTCCAATGATGGGTATTTACAGGGAATTACTTAAATTTCATGTAAACAAGGGGGGGGGAGGCTTGCAGTATTTTTCAAAATAGGAGTTAGAAATGAATCTCCCCAAATGATCACTTAGAAGACACTTAGCAATACTTAATAAAGAAGAATGCATTTAATCAGGATAAGTTTATAAAAACTTATAGTTGCCTTTAAATGGTTAATTAAACTAGCCATCTACAGGGAATTGTGTGCATTGTTAACTTGTTCTTAAGGTTAAGTCAGCCTTACCTACTGAATGTGAAATCATGAATGTTCTTTTTCTACATCCTTGGCCATTGTGTTTACCGTTCTTGTAATTGTTGACCTGGATTGTTTTTCTGAGAAGGAAACTTGCCCTTGCCAGATAAAAATCAGTGCTTATCTTGGCTTTGCAGTAAAATCCTAAAATTGTATAGAAGTTTGAAAGACCTAGAAGAAATCTGTGGAAATCAAAAAGGAAATATATGTATTTTTAGAGCATTTGTTTAAAAGCAAATTGTTTTCTGACCTCTATATTTAAATAGGTGCAAGTTTTCTATTTTAAGCCTCTGTCATTGCTGTGGTTTTAAAACAACAAACACAACAAAACCAAATAAAGCAAAAAGGCCAGGTGAAAAACAGCTTTCGCTCCATATATATATATATATATATATATATATATATATGCATTTGTATTCCTCAGTGAGAGTCAGAGGAAAATATAACGAACACTGTTTTGCTAGGTTTGAATGGAAAATGTTAGTGGTCTCCATCATGTTTCTGTGGATTTCATTTATGAGGCATCTCAGCTCTATGTTACTTATTATTACTTATTAAATTTAATTAACTATGTTGTAACATTAGACTAAACTATTAGGTATCTAATGACAGTTGAGTCATTTAATACTGAGAACTTGGAGCATTAGATACTGTACAGAAGATGCAGCCCATGTCCTTAATGACATGGTCATAAATGTGACTCATGGCCCTTGAGCATCTAGGATCAGAAGCAAGACTGAAAGTCATGGGATGGGGTAGGAGGCAATAGTAGGACTGATTGTGGGTGATTGAGAGTCCATATAAATGTCCTCTGAGTAATTGATGACACCCAGTTGTGCAGACAGCCCCAGGCTGATGCCACTGTGGCCCTCGGGTATCCACGCCCCATTTTAACAATCATTATTGCTTCATTTTTTTTTTTTATATTCAACTTCTGCCTCCAGGACTACTTTGCAAAAAAATCTCTGTTCTGTGTTCATCATTGCTCACATTTTAGTCTCCCTTTTTTCCTTCTCTGTACCTTTTATGGATATATTCTTCTCCAGACTCAAATGCTTAATTTTTTTTTTCTTTTTAATTTAACTGATGTCACTTCCTGGTGCCATGGTGCACACTATAATCCCAGAAGACTCAGGAGGCTGAGGCTGTCAGATCAGGCGAGGCAGGAAGTGACCAAAGGAGGCAGATTTAAAAGGGCCGCTGAACAGGCTTTATTGAGATGTCACTCCAGGGCGGAACTCGATCTGTCCCACAGAGGGGACAGGGGAAGGGTCTAAGGAGAAACCGCGTGGAAGCTCGACTGGACTGGACTTTTATGGGGCTTACAGCAGGAAGGGAAGGGCTTGGGACAGGAAAAGGTGTCTCTAGGGTCCCTTGACCCCTTGGAGTTGTTAGGGGGAGTTGGCTGAACTCCGGGATTGGCCAGGGGGTCCTGCTGATTGACAGGCGTTAGTCAGGAGATCTGGCTGATTGACATGCGTTTCTGCCAGCATCTGATTGATGTTCTTTTCCCGGGCGGGCTGCTTTGTTCTAAGTTGCCACTAAGTTGCCACCAAGTTCCACCTAGTCTCCACCACCAACCTAACATAGGCAGGAGGCTGAGGCAGGAGGACTGTAAATTCAAAGCCAGCTTCAGAAGTTTAGTGAGGCCCTGAGTAACTTAGTGAGACCCTGTCTCAAAATAAAATATAAAAATGTTGAGGATGTGGCTCAGTGGGTAAGTGCTCCTGGGTTCAATCCCGAGTACACCCCCCCCCCAAAAAAAAAAAAAGCAGTGATAGCTTCAAAGAAACATTTCAGCCCTAAGGTTGTTATGATTATCATGATGTATGATAACATCCTAGTTGGCAACTCAAAGGGTTGGCCCAGTATTAAATTCTTCAGATAAAAATAAATGAACAAACAAAAACCCACAGAACCCAGTTTCTAACAGCAGATTTCTTGTGAGATTCCCTCTCTTTCAGCCATATTGTGTTTTCCTTCTTTTCTCTCCCCCCACTTCGGCTGTATCTCACCCTGAGATGCTATGATAGGGGTTTTCTTAGCTCAGTGGTTGAGAATTTTGCTGTATTGTTCTGTCCCCTGGCACCTGCTGAAATCCCAAGGGGAAGAATTCAGCACACAAAATACAGTCAGTGTGATAAAATTAAATTCACAAACCCTGCAGCTGCTGTGTACACAGAACACGCCTGGACTCTTCATCACTGCCTGCCTCCATGTTCTAGTTTTACATCATTCCTCTTTGCATCGGGCTTGCATTTTGCATGTTAGGAGGGAGGAAGATAAATTTCAGGACGATCCTTCCCTCCCGTGGCAGCAGGCACATGAATTACATGGGCATGTGCTCACATCTACAGCTCGTGTTAACGTACCAAAACCAGGTGATTTAAAACGGTAGAAATGCATTGTCTCTTAGTCTGCAAGGCTAGAAGTCTGAAGAGTCAGCAGGGCTGTGCTCTCTCGGGTGCCATGGGGGAGAATCCTCCCTTACCTGTCTGGTTTCAGTGTTTCCTGCCAGTACTTGGCATTCTCGGTTTGTAGATGCCTAGCTCCAATCATGTGACCATCCTCTTCCTATCTGGCTTTATAGCACCTTTCCTGTGTCCAGATTTGCCCTTTTCAAAAAAAAAAAAAAAAAAAAAAAAAAAAAAAAAAAAGAATACCAGTTATATTGGGTTAAGGCCCACTCTAAGGGTCTCTCTCTCTCTCTCTCTTTTTTTTTTTTTTTTTTTTTTTTTTTTTTTTTACTTTTGGTACTAGAGATTGAAATCAGGGGTACTTATCCTCAGAGTCACATCCCCAGCTCTTTTTAAAAATATTTTATTTAGAGACAGGATCTCGCTGAGTTGCTTAGGGCCTTGCTAAGTTCCTAAGCCTGGCTTTGAACTCTCATCATCCTGTCTCAGCCTCCTGAGCCTCTGGGATTACAGGCATGCCCCAACACACCCAGTTTAAGGGCCTCATCTTAACTTGATTAAATCTTAGTTAAATCTGCAAAGATCCTGTTTCTGAATCAGGTCACCTCTTTTCATACTGGTTGTTAAGACTTCAACCTTATCTTTTAAATGGGAAACACCAATGAACCCATAATAGCCAAGACACTGCTAGGAGAAGCAAGGGAGTGTGGTGCTGTAGAAGCCCAGAATGTGCTTCGGGCTGGAATAATGATAGGTAAACTGAGTCAGGTGCTGCAGACTGACAAAATAAGTTGAGGATTGACAGTTGGGTTGAATGATGTGGAAGTCACTGGATAGAAATTCAAGAGAGAATGGACAGAACACCTAGAGAAAGTAAAGGTTGTCAGTTTTTGCGGGACCTTTGCATATAGAAAAAAAGAGAAAAATGGAATAAGGGTGAGAGGGTAGAAGGGATTGTACAAAACAGCAGAAGTAAGGGCAGAATTATATATGAGCTGGTAGGAGGGAACCGCTGCAGGAAAAAGGGGCCAGTTTTTAAACTGATGCCTTTGAGCAGGCGAGAAGGCACAGGATATAACAGGAAACTCTTTCAAGGCCCTATTTATCAAGACTTCTAGGGGATTCTGATGCTCAGTCAACATAGAGAATCGCTGTGCCACATGATCTCTAGGATCTTCCAAAATTCTGTGTCTTGCAATGTGTTTTACTCCATTAGCTGAAAATGAAACACCTCTTTTATTTAGAATGATGATTTCATTTAGAATAATGGGTATAAAGAATGAGCTGAGATGGAAAATGACCACAGTGTATTAGAGGAAGGTGTGCTGTAGGGAATGGGCACTCTCCAGCCCTGCTTCGGTCTGAGCGGCTTAATCAGCTGTACTGTCCCTTTAAACTACAATTTCTGTCATTTAGATACTCTGCCTCAGCATTGCCTGGGAGATAGATCGGGCTGCATCTCAGCTGCTATTTTTAGATGACCCTGCATCAGACCCTGGCACAGTGAAGAGAGTGTCATGGCCACTTGAAATATTTGTATTTGGCAGGTCTCAAACATGATATAACAAATCAATGTCCTAATACCCAAATGCTATTATATCAACATTTTATATATCAAGTTTACTTCAAATATGACCTGGTATTTTCACGCAAACCCTCCCAAAGTCAGATCGCAAGTGTGATTGGCTTGACCATTGTATGCTTTTAATTTGTTCATTATAAATTATAGCCTGAGGTTGGCGTTACTCTCTTAATGTGATTACTCCTTTGACCTCCTTTCATTCTAAATGAGACAGTTAACAATGAAATGATCCGACTTTCTTTCTCCAGTCAATTAAAGTTGTCTTTAATTTCCTTGATGTTGGAGGACTGAGAAGCATTGAGACAATGGAGAGTTTTAATCACAGCAGCAACTCACTTGAGTGGTAGTGAAATAACTTGGGAAGGAAGGAGTGTTTGGCTAGCTTGGAGTGCTATGCTTCTCTACCTGTTAAAAATAGTTTGGAGATATTGATTGCACATTATTTAGAAGAAAAGTATGAGATTATTGAGGTTAGGTATATCCGTATATTACGAGGATTCGTTTTCAAGAAGATGTTCCTTCTCCCCTTTTAAAGTAGTCAGGAAGAAATTGAATTACCTTTTCCTTTTCACTTTAAAACACTTTCTTATTTGTCCTAATTAGTTATACATGGCAATAGAATGCATTTTGACCATCATGCGTAAATGGAGCATAACTTCTTCTTCTGGTTGTGCATGATGTGGATTCACACAGATCATGTAGTCATGTTTGCACATAAGGTTATAATGTCCAATTCCTTCAACTCTCCTTCCCACCCCCCAGACTCCCTCCCCTGGCTTCACTCCCCTCTGTCTAATCTGAAGTACCTCTATTCTCCCCTCCCCCCACCCCTTATTGTGAATTAGGATCTGCATAAGTTTATAGTAACTTATACTACACCCTTTCAAATTTTTATATTTACCTTTTTATCCATTTATCTAACCCTCACAAGCACTTGATATATAGGCAGATCAGAAGAGAAATTCAAGGCGTAGGATCTTTGACCTGTTCACCTTTCTCCACCTGGTAAAGTAGGAGCCACATCTAACACCCAGGGCATCTGAATCCTCATCTCACTGTTTGCCTCTGTAGTTAGGGAAAGCTTTGGAAATGAACCAAGTCATGTTCTAGAGTAACTTACAGTTTGACAGTCATTGAAAGGAAGTTTGAACTGTCTTTAAGTTTCTTTGAAATTGTGAGCCTTTAGATGCTTCTCTGATATCAATAGCTTTGGGAAATTTTAAGAAAGTTTCTTGAGATTGATGACCAAGGCAATTTTGTGTTTAATGTTGCATTTGATAAGCATGCCTTAAAATACTGTTGGTTCTTCTCAAAGTCGATATTTTAAAAATGCACTGTGCAACTTTACCTGTCGCGACCCCTTGCCCGCAAGGAAGACGCAACTCAGGAATCTTCTTTCAGCAGTTTATTCAGGTCCTTGATACTTTTTCTTCTTTCAGCTGTTTATTCAGGCCTTTGTATTGACATGTCTTTTAGCTTCTACTGCTACTCCTACTACTACTTCTACTGCTACTCCTACTGCCACTACTACTACTGCTACGTGCCCCAGCCCTAATAAAGCAGATAAAGCCCCAATGCACAACTGCCACGTGGATCTTTCTCATAGGGTGTTTTACAGCTACGTGCCAACTCTCCCAAAATAAGGAGTTGTTTATCACAGGCCACGGCGCTTATCAGCGCCATCTTGTAATGGCGGCCACAGTACACAGAAACGGCTCACTACATTTACCCACTCTTGTGTCTGAAGTACAAGGTTTTAGCTTGTAGTTTTCAAACACGATTACTCTCCCACCCCCTTTTCCTTCCTCTTAAACATTTTTAATTTTTTTTAAACATTTTATTTTGTTTCCTCTTCCTCATATTTTAAAACCTCATCTTTAAGTGATTGAAGCTATCTTGGGTGTGTATGTGCATGTGAATACTTTTGTTCATTTGCTTACTTTAAAACTTAGAAGGAAACTTTGTTTAATAGATCAGTTGAATGCCAAGTTTAGCTTAAAACATCTTTTAAAAGGCCCAAAGAGCAAGAATGGATTACACAGGTGTCCTGCTAGGACAGAGATCATGGGATGCTCACAGGCAGAATCAAGGAGACAAATCTGACACCCTAACTGACGCCAAAATGGAAGGAGCTCTGGTAGATTGTGGTGCTGGCAGCTGGGTCTCATAACCTCTGGGATGAATGCTCTTTCTTTTGATAGTAGCTGTAATTAGCAGCTACTATGAAAGTATTTCTGAGAAAACTCATCAAACTGACTGTGGTTGGCTATCAAGAGAACTTGACATTTGCCTTGTTTTCACAATGGATGTCTCTTCCAGTAAAAGTAGGTGGGGAAGTTCAAACTTCCCCTTTTGGAGTTGGAGTAAGCTGATTTTTAAGACTATGTGATTTCCTATGAAAATCTGGGAAAGCAAAAATAAGTCTGACTTTTAACATTCTCTTCAGGTCAAATTAAATCATGAATAAATGAACAGTGGAGGCATTTCTGCATCTTCCTTGGGAACTCAGGCTTGGGGATTTCTTAGGGGATTTCTTAGGGGGTCATTGGGACTCAACAGAGTCTCAGATTTTGGAACTGACTCACAGAAACCTTGATCTCTGGCTGACATCCAAAGATCCCAATTGAACCATTGATGTTTCTTTGACACACCCAGGGCCCCTCTGCTGCCCTTTTTCAAAACCTTGCTTTCTTGGTCTCCTCATGACCACTTACTCAAACACATTGCCCAACCTTACAGCAGAGTCAAAAAGCCACCCCTTCCAGAAATTGTCCTGGTGGTCAACTGCCATCTCTTTTCCTCTGAAACCCCATGTGCCCTTTGAGCCTCTGCGTATGGGATTACATCTGTGGAACCTTCTCTAGCACGGGCCCTGGCACAGGAACTCCGGAAATCTCAGCTTTCCCTCTCTCCTTTTATTTTGCCTGATTCTGGAGCTATTGTACATCGGACTCTTTGCCTTTCAGCAATTAATAATGTAAATTGGGTTTTAAAAAATTTGTCTTAAAATATTTTATTTTATAAAACTTATCATGCCCAAAGAAGATTATATAAATTAGATGCACAGTTGAAAGAATCCTAAAACCAACATACTTGCACCTGCCATTGAGCTTAAAGAGACTGCAGGTATTGTGTGAACCTCTCCCTGAACACATTTCTTCCCTCTTGAGAGAACCACCATCCTGAAATCTGTGTTGGTTATTTCCTTGCTTTCTTTCATAGTTAATCTACATGTAGATAATTCTGTGACTTGAACTTTTTCTCTAAATATTATGCTTTTGAGATACATCCATACTGCTTACTATGACTGTATATCACTGCTATCCTTTTCACTGTTGTATACTATTCCAGTACAGAATACATCCAGTATTTTTTTTTTTTTGATATGACAATGTGGGTGTAAATGTTCAATATTTATGAGTCTGGATGATACACCACACAATTCAATTGTTTGCTGTTTGCATTTTCAGCCTTGCTAGGTATATTGTCATTTTGTTTTCCAAAATAGTTGTACTAACTAACGTAGTATCTTAGTGGCATGTATTTGTCCCTGTTGCTCCAAAATCTTTCCTACTGCTTTTGAAGGGCCTGGAGGACAGTTCTCTCTCTATTTGCATTTCCAGGTATTAATGGAGACTCTTTCACAAATTTGGTAATATTGATTGTCTGAACTGATAATTTGGTTGGATTCAAGAATTGAGTAAGTTTCCCTCCTCTTTGAAGTATTCTGTATTAGTTTTTATGAATAAAAACACTGAGAAAATTTACAAAATGGAATCGAGAATTTGGTGTAAGTCAGCACCTAGCCCCTCTCCACTCACTAGCTTCTTTTTTTAAAAAAATTTTATTGGTGCATTATAATTGTACATAAGAGTGGGATTCATGATGCCATATTGTACATGACATGACAAAATTTGACCAATCGTATTCCCCAGGACTTCCCTTTTCCCATCGATCCTCCCTCCCCTTATCTGCTTGTTCAACTCTACTGCTTTACCTTCTGTTATTATTTCATCTAGTGCATTATAATTATATATTACATATAACATATCTATTCTGCGTCTATCTATCTGTTACATGTGCAGAATTCATTGTGATATATTCAAACACAACTTATGAGCTTCTTGATGGCAAAACAGTTTCTATTGAGAAAAACAGATAATCATCTCCATGCTATGGTGGAAAGATGTCTAACATACTGTCTAGTCAATGTCAGAACTCCATAAATACTAGCTGCTTTACAATTCCCATCGAACTCAGCTCTCCTGCTAATGCAGGTCATTTCCAACGTGGTTCATTGGTCTGTGCTGTGATGAGTTACCCAGAGACAACTAAGCCACGGGACAAAGTATTTGTCCATGTAGCCTCAGGGCAGCCTACAGCCAAGATACTCTGGCTGATTTTAACGTGCTTCACTCTGGTGCGTCTACTTTGATTCAATTTGGATAATTTCTTTTCATCCTCACACGGAAGCCCCCTGAGCTCGCTCATAGGATTTGTGGTTGCTTTTGATGCTAATTTGGTTGGATCATCTGTGCTGCAGACTTATCGTGGATTTGGGTGGCAGAAGCAGTTGCAGTTCATCCGACAAAGACGGTGCCAGACGCAGTGCACCAGACCTGTTTACAGCATTTTACAAATATTAATTCAGCTCTGGGAGGCACTTAGTGTTATTGCCATTTTGAAGATGAGGCAGGGAGGTTGAATAACATGGCCGAGTGACATAGCTAGGGGTGTCAGAGCCCGGAAACAGTAGGATGCAGAAGTTAGAAAAGCAAGTCAGTGCTTTTTCATTTATGTCACCTGATTGTTTTATACCCTGATCTTTGTGTGGCAATGCAGTGCTGACACCAAACTTAAAAGACACCGTGGTGGCTGGGTCTCGGTGATGCACGTCTGTAGTCCCAGTGGCTTGGGAGGCTGAGGCAGGAGGATGGTGAGTTCAAAGGCAGCCTCAGCAATTTAGTGGGGCCCTAAGCAACTCAGTGAGACCCTGTTTCTAAATAAAATACAAAATAGGGCTGGGGATGTGGCTCAGTGGTCGAGTGCCCCTGAGTTCAATCCCTGGTTTAAAAAAAAAAAAAAAGACCCATGGCTGACACCCCCCCCCACCCCCACCCCTACCCTAGCCCTGGTTCCTTTTAGTGCATGAATTAACAGATATAGGAAATTATTGCTAGCTGAATATTGGCTTCATTGTAATGTCTTGAGATCTCAGAATTCCTACCAGTACTGAGCGTGGTCAATATTTTCCCAGAAATTATGTATTTTAAAAGATTTGCTTGGGCTCTTTTCCAATGTTGTAGTTTTAGCTCAAGTTATAACTTGTTATAATGTTTCTGATAAAATTAAGAAAGTAAAATAGCAGAAGTTTAAAATGATCGGTACCAATGATTTCCCAGGTATAATGAACTAGGTGGAATTGAAATTGGTTGGATGCATTTTCTGGTTCAGTACAGAAGTCCATCTTCTCAAAAGAAACACCACTTTGTTAGTTTATATTTTCATCCCAGAAGTAAGAGCTCTTTAAAAACAACTTTGCTTTATAAATTAATACTGAGACATCTAAATCTGTCTGTGTTTATAGAGCACTTATCTTGCAATGCTTGGGTAATTAACTCTCAAGTTTAATGATAGTACAATAGTTGGGCACTTTTGGAAACTGTAATTGTCCTATGTGACTTGGCGTCAATGCCAAATCATACATTTCTTTTAATCCAGCATTTCAATAAAATAAAATTTATTCAAATGACATTAATGGGGAACTCAGAGCTGGCATTTTCATAGTTTTTCAAAACTCTGAGAACATTTTGGAAAAATGCATTTGTGTTGTGGTTCTTCCCTTCATCTGTATCCAAGAGAATTTAAATGTAAGATGTGAATTGAAAGGGACTTTAAAAAAAAAAAAAACTTCTTTGAATTTCCCACATTTCTTCCAAAGAAAACAGAAAAAGCTTATTCTCGAGCCAAAAAAAGAAAAGAAAACAGACTCAGTGTCCTGCTACTGACCACTGTCACAGAGGTGACACAGCTGCAGGATGGAAGGGGTGAGTGGCAGCTGGTCACCTACATGCCACCTGCCAACCTGGCTCAGCCCTCACTAGTGCTTATTGTCTTTCTTGTTAATAGTAAAGACAATAATATAAGTCGAAATGAAAAGCAACATTAAAAAGATCAGTTATCAGTGGATCTAAATAATTTTGTAATTTTTAGTTCCTTAGTCATTGCACTATATTATTTATTATATAGCCTTGTATTGTTATCAGTGGATTAGAAACTTATTTGAAAAAGAAAAGTTGGGCTGGAATATAGCTTTGTGCTAGAGCATTTGTCCAGCACCTGCAAGGCCTTGTATTCTATCCCCAGCAAGCGTGTACACACACACACACACACACACACACACACACACACACACACACACAGAGAGTTAGCAAAAATTTCCATTTGGCCCTATTTTGCCCTGCTATCTGGATATTTGTTAAGTCCCACTTTATGCTCACACATAAACCTTCAAATTGATTAAGTTTAATCTTCAGGCCACTCTCTTAAAAATAAAATGCTAAATATTTGATTGGCATATTTCCTTGGGAATTATTGTAATGAGGGATGATTCTATAAAGTTTATAAAGAAGCCAAGGCATTTGTTTATTTTTACATCTAAAAAATGAAACAGCTTTCCTAATCTTTCCTCCTAAATACTAATGTTCATTATAAAGTTTTTAAATACTATCAAGGAATAAAGAAGGAGGAAAAAAAAACAACTGGAAATTCCCATCATTTAGAACAACCATTGGTAATGTTGTTGCCTGTTTTCTTCCAGAATTCTAAGAGTGGAAAACACCATGGGTAGATAGCCACAATTAAAAAAAAAAAAAAAAAAAGGAAAATGTAATTATTACCTCTTGGTTATAATCAGTCAACTTATCCCTCAACTCTCCTCTGTCTTCCTACATCTTGAGTGGCACAGGGTCAAGGTGGCTGGGGAAGAACCTTGCCAGTAGATTATTTTTATGGACCCCAGGTCTCTGGCAAGGCCTTCAGGGGACTAGGTGAGGACAGGCAGGGCCCGGACACTTCCTGCCAGCATTCAGTGGCTCTGCTGCCGTGATTGCTGAGGCTCCAATTCTCTCAGCTCTGGAGGAACCGACATCTGCACAGGTGGTGGGCTGGAAGGACCCATTCTGTCAAATCCCATCTGGAAGCTTAGAATGAAGCAGCTATTCCTATTAGTGATTCCACTGGGTTCTCTTTAATGATTTAATCTTGGCTCTAGCGTCTCTGTGCACTTTGCCACAGACAGCTTCTGTGTCCAGATGACTAACTGGGGACAATCAGCAGGTGACTGGATTTTCACATGTAGGGAATTAAATACTTAAAAACAGACGTGATCTTTGAACACAGAGCCCTGTCAAGTTCTGAAGGGATTCTTGCACAAGCAGGACCATGGGGACATGGTCATACTTGGGAGGATGTTCAGGTTCCAGGGGTTCTTTCTGATCTCCAGACATCAATTTCAATGACACTGCTTTGTCCTGGCTTAGTGTCAGAGGTACCTCATTTCTTCAAGAATACTCAGTGTATTTAATTTGTGATTGGGGTCTCCACAGTAATGGAGGCCAAGTCCAGGAACAAAGACTTGACAGAAGAACAAGTCACTTGGGGGAGGTGAGGAAGGGAGAGAAGGTTGATCTACTGTACCAAGGTATAGTCAGTGGGAATTCTGGCATGCTGCTGCATGGTGGGATGATGTAATAACGATAACCTATTGTAGCTTTAGAAAACTAGAAGAATTTTGAAAGTCTTTTTTTTTTACCATAAAGAAAAATAAAAGTTTGATAAGATAGGGCAACCTGGTTTTAAGCATTAGATGCTATAATACCACATGGTTCCCAAGGTACGATTTTAATATTTTTATTAGTTAAAAATAAATTTTATTAACAAATAAAGTCATTAAGGTTAAGAAGCTAAAATGCTATGTGACCAGAGAGAACAGAAACCCAGGCAGTGGCTGAAATTAGAGAGTCCAGGGAAGTAGAGTGACCACTCACCCCGTTTGCCAGAGAATATTCTGGTTTTGGTGTTGAAAATCCTGCTTCTTAAGACATCCTTCAGTCCTAGGCTATCCTAGCAGGAAAAATTTCCTAACCAGTTTCCATGTGGGATTTGAGGTAAGAAAAAAGAGAGAGATGTAAAATGCTTTTCTAATGTGATCAGCTGCAGAGCCCCGAGAAGGTGATGTGTAGGTTTGGGGATTTCTAAAGAATCCAGAATGTTAATCATCATCATCTTCTTCTTCTTCTTTTTTTTTTTTTGTGGTGCTTGGGGATTGAACCCAGGACCTTGTGCATGTGAGGCAAACACTCTACCAACTGAGCTATTACCCCACCCCCCAGCCCAGAAGGTTAATCTTAATGTAAGAAGCACTGGTATGTACTGGAGAGACCAGAGGCCTCAAACCAAGAGGCCTCCACAACTTGGACAGAATGTGTAATGTCTTTTTTTCTTTTTTTGTAAAAAGGGGAAACAGTACTGGTGTCTTCCATGTTGATTGTGAGGATTGATGTCAGTGCCTAAACTCCAGTTGTGATGATGCAATGAAAGATGACGGACCTGAGGGAAAGTTTAAAAAAATTGTGAGCTGAGGTCAGATAATCCCAGTGGTAATTATAAAAAGTAAAACTGGAAAGAATTTATCATTTCTCAGGCATTTATCTAGGTTGTCCAGGGAAAAGAGAGACTCCATCTGGTGAGTCCAAGAATTGATCATAGAGTCGCATGCTCTGTTTTGAGATGGTAGCAGTTTATCAGGTAGAATTATCTAGAACTTAGAGCTGGAAAGGCCCTAGAAATTCCTTAGTCCCTCTTTCTCTTTGCTCCATCTCTCAAGATCATCCAAATCCTGAAACTCATCAGTATCCTTGATTTTTTTCCTTTTGCCTTCTAAAGGGATAAAGCCCTTGTTTGCCAGGAATGAAGTGTTTTGGAGAAGGGATTTTTGTAGCCTGTTGAGGTTTTATACAAAATAAGTCATGCTTACAATTAAAAGGAAAATCATGGGAGGGAAATATTATGGTACTAGTTCCCTGTGCCTCTCGGTGACCTCCCTCTCCTCACTTCAGCTAAGAGAGATGTGGAGATGCTGTGAAGAATCAGGTGACCTGTATCCCTGGGGAGGGGACCCACAACAGTGAGCTGGCAGCAAAGCAGGATGAAGAGAGAGTAACTGGCAGAGTGGGCGGGTGGCTTAATTTGGGTCTAAGGAAGAGCTTTTGGACATGGTGGCTTCTGACAGGAGTCTTAAAGGAATGGAAAGATCTCAGTACATACAGAGAGGGAGCACATTAAAAGAAGCAAAGCTGCAAGGTCACATAGGTGACACTCTAGGCCCTTGACTGATGTGGAGTCTCACTCTATGTCATGGTCTCTGGTGCTGATACAGAGTCAACCCTCTCATGAGTTTGGTTAGAATAGACAAATTTACTAGGTTTTCACCCGACCCCTCAATAAACGATTCCCATCTTTTCTCTAAAAATGTAGATTGGAAGGCTCCAGACGCTGGGTGGGGTGAGCTGGCAGGATCATAGTTACCCGCATAGCCATAGTGAAAGACTGTGAAAACCAAGTGCGGGGTTTACTTTTGTGGGTCACCTTGGCTTGGCCACAGCACCCAGTTTCTGGTCAAACATCAATTTAGTTGTTGCTGTGAAGATATTTTTTTAGAAATGAGATTAACATTTAAATCTGTTGACTTTGTGTGCAGTATGTTTCTCTCCATATTGTGGATAGGCCTCCTCTAATCAGCTGAGGGCAGAGAAAAGACTGTGGGCTCCCAAAGAAGGGATCCTGCCTTTGAACTTGAGACAGCAGCATCAACCCTTGCTGGGTCTCTAACCTGTAGCATGGCCTGCAAGGTCCTGGACTCACTGTCACCAAAATCAAGTGGGCCAGTTCCTTAAAATGAATCTCTCTCTCTCTCCACCTACATTCTATTGGTTCTGTTTCTCTGAAGCACCCTAAAATTTAGTCATCAACCATTGCAACATTACCACTTTTGTATTTTAAAATGCACAAGGCACTATATCTATTATTTATCTCCTATTTGTCTAGTTTTTTTTTTTTTTAAAGGAATGTATCATGTTCATGTAGAATGGCCTTGAAGGAAGAGGAGCACTTTGGGAGATAGAAATTCTGAGTGGCAGCGTCAGGAGCTGTCAGGGCGCGTCTGTATTTACATGTTTTCCCAGCGTGTTGTGGATCTGTGACTCTCCTTGGAGGAATTTAGTATTCAGAAGTCAATAAACAAATTACATTGATCTTGTAATGTGAGGCTGTCACAGTGACAGATAGGATACCAACTCCTTCAGAGCAGTGTGTGAGGGGAAAACAAGAGACTGGAATTGCCCAGGGATGTGGGAAGAATTCAGAGCTGCCCCAGTGGGGAGTTCTGTCTTGGAGATCTGTTCACTTTGCATTGCAACATGTTGCTCTGGGGCCACACCAGAGTCCTTTGTTGTGTAGACTTTGGGATCTTATCAGTTGTGTAATTATCCCATGGTGCTTGTGTGCCCCATGAAGAAGGGAACCTGTACACTGACATGATGGTCACGTGTGGGATGGGAGTGGTGCTCTTGGACGGTTGAATAATACTTGAAATTTATATATCCCTCCATAATTCATTTCAGCGAGTGCTTTTGACAACATCACTCAGGCAGGCAGGAGAGATCACAGTCTCTCTTTACCCCATGAGGAAGGGCACTCGCTCTCTTGAGATGAAGCCTCTTGCCAAGATTACAGAGCTGGTTGTTTGTAAAACAAAACAGAAGACTCACCTTGATTCATCCAATAGTATTTTAGGTACCCTATTTTTGAAAAACTCCTGTACGTTATTTGGGGCCCTTGATGTACTTAGTGAATACTTGTTTTGATGCAAGTATTTATTCGCAGGGGAAAAAGTAGAGTATGTTCAAGAAGAAACACTTGTATGTACAAGTTTCATTTGGGGAGATGTTAAATATTCTTTAATGAGCTTAGAAGAAGTGTGAGTGGTATTATTGATAGGTCCTTCTTATAGCAATAACTAAAACATTGTAGAAACTCACAGATTTTATTTTATTTTATTTTTTGTGTGTTCTGTCCTATCATCCTTATCGAGTGCCTGACTACATACTGTCTTTGGGTCTGAGCTCCTAGGCATGCTTGAGTATTGGCAGATGCTTTGACAGAGGAATGTCTAAGTCAGCCCCAGAGTGCTCATGACCATGGTGAATGTATATAACGTGGAGACATCTTTTACTTTTCTTCTTGAGGAGCGTCAGTAAGGCACGCCTTGAGTAAAAGCAACTGAATATATGATCTGCTTTGCCCCCATAGTTTAAATTCATGGCTTTTTCATTATCAGGTTGTCTTTTGAGATCAACTACCAGTGTATCTGAAGAGGCTGCATGAATGTTCCAGAACATTTTTTACTCCATTAAAAAATACAGCTGAAACTGTATATATCCTTGTTTTTTTTTTCTTATCCAAAATGGATATTTCCCCTCTTTAGTTATTTAAACAAAGTAACAAATGATAAATATCCATATAAGTTTTATAACCTGGCAGTAAAGAATCTAAAAATTTTAAAAGCAGGAAGCAAATGAGAAGTCACATGTCTGCCTTTCTTTCTTTTTTAACATTTATTTATTTTTGAGACGTTACACTTGTATTTATGCTGTACAACATGATGCTTTGATGTGTCTACATTTGTGGAATGGCTAAATCAAGCTGTGTAACTTATGCATGGCCTCACATACTTGTTTTTTTGTATGTGATGAGAACACAAATGTATCCTCTTGGCAGTTTTCAGGTTGTTATTAACTGTAGACACTTGTGGTATACAATAGAGCTCCAGAATTATATTCATCCTGACAACTGAAATTTTGTATCCTTTGAACAGTGACTCTACTCCTATAACCCAGCCTCTGGTTATCACCATTTACCCTGCTTCTGTGAGTTGCACTTTTTTAGAGTCTATATGTAAGTGAGATCATGGAGTATTTGTCTTTCTGTGCCTGGCTCATTTTACTTTATATAGTGATCTGGTTCATCCATGTTATAGCAGATGACAGGATTTCCTTCTTTACAAGGCTGCATAGTATTCCATTGTGTAGGGATGCCACATTTTCTTTATCTCTTCATGCATTGCTGGACACTTAAGTTGATTGCATGTCCAGACATCCAGGCTATTGTGAATAGTGCTGCAGCAACCATGAGAGTACAGATGTTTCTTCAGCATGCTGCTTTCATGTCCTTTAGGTATATACCCAGTGATGTGATCAATGGGTCATGTGATAGCTGTATTTTTACTTTTTCTGAGGAACCTCCATACTGTTTCCCGTACTGACTTACTAATTTACATTGCCTTTGGGTTCCTTTTTCTCCATGTCCTGGACAGGATTTTTCTTTTATCTTTTTAATAATGACTATTCTAACAGATGGGAGATGATCTCATTGTGATGATCGCTTGAATTTCCCTGATGATGAGTGATGAGCATTTTTGCCTATACCTGTTGGCCATTGGAGAAGCAACTTCTTTTGAGAAGTGACTTTTCATATCCTTTGTCCATTTTCCATCAGGTTATTTGTTTTCTTAGTATTGAGTTGTTGGAGTTATTTTCTGCTTGCCTGCCTTCTTTCCTTCCTTCCTTCTTTTATTTCTGGGGATCAAGCCCAGGTAAATGTGTTACTACTAAGCTACACCCCAGCCCTCTGCCTTTGTTTATTGATCAAATATTTGTTATTTAAGTAACTGGACATTTGCAGTGTTTCGGGTTGTCATGTGTGTTTGTGACTACTGAGGACAATCACATGAATGCATGTGCTTTTGCTTTTCACCTGTTGGTCTGGCCAGAAAGAAAGAAAGAAAGAGAGAACATTGTTTCTTTAAATGTGTAAATGGAGTTTCTCAACAAATTATGATTGGTTCAATACTTAAGTGGTTAGATTTAATCTCTGAGCATACATTTTTTAGATTCTATTAATTTACCGCTATATATCTTATAATTCAGAAACCATAAAAAGGTTACTGATTTTAAACCATGGCATCGAATGAAGGCAATAATTTTCAGGACTTTTAAAGATACAGTTTTAATGTTAACAATTTATGGAAGCCTATGATTTTCCAGTTACATTTGAAGGAAAGAAAGCTTAATTTCCTTTTTAGCAAAATAGTCCATAATGCACATTCATCCAAGAATGTCTGTATTTCAAGCCTCATCTGCCTTTTTATCTTCCTGGGATTCCAGTGAGCTGTTGACTGGGTTGACCTTTCAGTTGGTCATTCATTCATTTATTCATTAATGTTTATTGTAAGCACCTTTCCTCACCCAGGCCAAGAGGTGTGTACACAAATGGGGACACGGTTGTCTTTGTCAGTGGGTTGCAGAAGGGCTGCTGTAAGAACACAGATGAGGGATCAAAGGGATGTTTGACCAGAGTGGGGAAGGGTGGCTGGGTGTCGGTGTCAGTCACTCAGCAATCATAGAACCATTCGTTCAAGGAATGACGGGAGCCCATGCATTGGGCTGGATGTCTCAGTGCCCAGCAGAGGATCTAAGAACAGCCTTGTGACTTTATTTTTCATCCTTTCAAACATTCCTTTCTTATTTAAATGCTTAGGCTCAAGTATTGTGTGAGTCAACATTTCTCAGGAGATGACTGCAGAATGCCAGTTGTATAAGACATTCCTGGAAAGAGAGGACCACATCTGAAAATTGCTCTTGAAAAATCCTCTCTGACTTTGCTGATCCACCATTACCCAAGCATATTTGACAGTAACACACTTTTTGGACTTTCTTTTTTTTTAACATTCGATGGAATCTCAATTCTGTGGAACACTATTTAGGGGAACATTTGTCTGAAATCACATTATCCAGCATCAGCTTTTTGTATGAAGAAATTCTCTCTTGTTTCAGGAGAAATCTGTAGAAAGAGCTTTTGCTGGCAGGGTATGCATGTTGTGGATCAAGACTAGTGGAGAAGGGTGTAACTCACTTGATAATTCGTGTCTCTTTGAACAGGCATCTATTTTTATTTTACATTTGATTGATAATAATAGAAAAATACGTAGTCCTAAATAGAATTATGTAGTCTGGAGCATCTATGGTGAATAAATATAAGTATTAGATGCCTTATCTTTTGTTGAAAGAGTGAAGGAGAGACTGCAGTGTTCTGACTTGGCAGATGTTTTAATGGGGAGTCACAGCTACCACATATGAAACCCTCTCAATAGGAGAGGTGATGATATTAAAATATTTCCATCTGTAACTGCTTTTTTAATAAAAAGAAAATGTAGTTTATAAATAAGAAGATCATTCCTTTATTCCTATACGTATTTGCCAAAATTCACATCATATGCACACTATTTTGTAGAAGAGCAAAATAAAACTTGAAGAATGATATCTTACAGTTGTCCCTTTTAATGGGAAAGTCAGATATTCTAGGAAAGGAGCTAATTATCTTGTTCATTGTGCAGAGAAAGCACACTGAAAGATCTTGGATCTTTGTAAGATTGCAGGCTTTTCAAAATCCTGACAAGGCTGCTTCTAAATTAGTCCATGTTGAGTACTGTCTTTTTGTGGGGTGACAACTGGTTGGTGTTGTTCCATTTAATTGAAAGAAGAAAAGCATTAAAAAAATGGCTCTTCCCTCTGTTGGATGAGAAGTATCATAGGGAAGAGTGGAGTGCCTGATGGGAACAGGGTGTGGCTGGGGTGTAAGCTCAGACCTTTTTGAAGATGCACAATTTACTGTACCAGAGATCTCCTGCCAGATTTGATATAAGTAGGTTATTCTGCCAGAAGT
Source organism: Urocitellus parryii (assembly GCF_045843805.1). Lineage (NCBI taxonomy): Eukaryota > Metazoa > Chordata > Mammalia > Rodentia > Sciuridae > Urocitellus > Urocitellus parryii. Next base: position 62,897,601 of record NC_135539.1, on the reverse strand, counting down.
GGTGTAAGTAGGTTATAGGAAACCTACTTATACCTACTTATATGGTGGAAACATGAATATGTTTGTTTGTTTATACTGCAGTTTTCCCCTCTTCCGTCCTCCTCCTCTTTCTCCTCCTTTATTTCTTGGATTTTTTTTTTAAACCAGAAAGAGGGTCTTCCTCTGAGAATTTAAATGGTCCAATGGAATTAACTATTTTTACTGTGGTTTAGTTTTCAAAGTAAAGCAAAGACTCTCTTTGAAAACTATTTTCATTAATCAAAATTGATGTATAATTCTTAACAGAAAGAAAATTCAGAGTTATGAGATTGTGGTCTGCAGGAAGACTACAGGGTGTGCTGGTCAATATTTAACAACAGGCTCTCTGGGGAACAAAATGACTGATTGGCAGTGTTAACCATTTTGGTGGTGAAAAATACTGCCATAGTGGTCAATTTCATGCTGTCAACCTGATAACATAGAACCTGTATCTGGTAGAGCGGCCCAATAGCACATCCTTATACTGTGTTGTCTTTTACGAATACAGTAGATGTATAGAATTCCAGGAGCATATATACTAATTATTAAAAATAATAATAATACAAGCCCTGGAATGAGGTTTCAGGATTGAGGGTAAAGTGAAATACTCAGAGAGGTGATTACAATTTAAAATTTTAACATTAAATATTAGAACATTTTCAAATAACGAATACAACTAAGTGCTACCTCATTAAGTTGGACCTCATTCATTTAGAATCTGAAAATTCAGACCAAAGTCCTTAATTTTTTTTCAAGCAAAACATTCAAATAATTTTTTTTGGTCTAAACTTTCTGAATCTAGCAAGTGAGCAAAATCTAGTTTAAAATATAGAATTCAGTGTGTAATTTGTGCTTCAGTCCATTAGACAATTTTATTGATTAGGAATGTTCATGATTTAAAGTAACAGAAAATTACCCCTTCAGTGATTTCAAATAGTTCTTAATATTTTTAGTCTCAGGATTCCTTTAAACTCTTAAAAATTCTTAAAGATTTTAGAAATCTCTTGTTTATGTGAGCTGTATTGATATTTACCATTTTTTAGCAATGAAAAGTTTTATGATAGTTACATTTATGTAGTAATCATAGTTGAGTTTTTTGTGCTTTGCCTACAGATTAATCCTACCAAATTAAATTCTATAAAAATAGGATTGGAAGTATAGATTATGCACACAGTTCTTGTTGCAGAATTGTTTGTGTGGTTTGGCCCACTGGAAGGAAACTTAATGGTTGAAAGTTGAACTTAGTCCCATACCAGGTTGTGCCACAAGTACAACTTTATTTTTCTGTGACAACTTCTACTTAAGTTCTCATTCTGGCTTAAAAACTTAAGTTTTTATAACTTATTAAGTTTTATAAAAACTTGACATAAATCAGTGTGGGGTTTCACCTCCTTTTCCCTGGGATGTGACTAGTTATTAGGGGTTTGTGTATATCCGGGACTTGGCAAGAGGCGCCATCTTGATTTTATTGCCTGGTTCTCAATTCCGGATCCATTCAGTTCACTATTAAGGTGTCCAATGTCCCTGTGTCCAAAACTTTATTCTCTTTATTCACATTTTTTTAAAAAGTTGGTTCTTTTCAATTATACATGACAGTAGAGTCCATTTTGATAAAATTATACATGTTACATGCATGAAATATATCTTATTCTAATTAGAGTCCAGTTTTGTGGGTGTACATGATGGTGAGATTCTCTCTGTATTTGCCTCCTTTCTTAACCTGAGTGATATTGTCTTAGAGACACTTACTCCATGGTGTTTTTCCCTTGAGGGATGGCTTGTGCCTTCTCTTTAATGGTTGTAGTCATTAGGTAAGATGAAGTAGAGATTAGCTGGCAACTTCTGCCTTCTACCTATTGTCCTTTACTGGGACTATGGACTCTGAAAGGAGTGCCTTGCCTGAGTGAGAAGTTGAGGAGTTGGAGATAAGGGGCAAAAACAGAATGAAATGTCAGTTGGTATTTCAGAAACCTCTGCCCACATAGTCCTATGCTGTTAAACCTCTGCCACTCAAAAGGAGCATCCCACATGCCAGTCTTCAAATTCTTGATATATGTGTGTGTGTGTGTGTGTGTGTGTGTGTGTGTGGTGTGTGTGTATTGTATATAAATGATAATATATATATATATATTTGAATATATTTGAATATATATATATATATATATATATATATATATATATTTTTTTTTTTTTTCTGCTTGCTTCTGTTAGGTCTTTGTTTTTTGAACTGTGGATTGGATCAGGACATTGATTAATGGGTCAAGACCAGCATTAGAAAGAAAGAAAGAAAGAAAGAAAGAAAGAAAGAAAGGAAGGAAGGAAGGAAGGAAGGAAGGAAGGAAGGAAGAAAGAAAGAAAGAAAGAAAAAGAGAAATGTACTAGAATAAGAGGAAATGTTATGGGATATCACACAAAGCAGGCCTGGGTATTATTCTGAAGCTTTCATTTCATGCACATCTCTGTGTGTACTGAGCTGGGAGGTCAAAAGCATTTCCTACTGTGTGCCTTTTGGATAGTTTTCAACTGCTACTGAATTTGGTATATCACTTAGTTCTCTCCTGAGTTTTCCTATTGTCATAGAAAATATTTTGTATTAGCTTTTTAAAATATAGGGTGCATGGATTATAATTTTGAGACCCAGCCTGACTGAAAATGTCATGTGGTTGTCCTCATAGGTAGAGCGGAGAACTATTTTCCCTCCAGATTCCAAAGGCATAGTTTTGCTGATAAGAAGACTGAAGATATTGTAACTTTGTGTGCAAACTGTTTCCCTCTCTAGAAACTCTCTGTGGATTTACTCAATTCTTGGATTCTGAACTCTCCCTAGGGCATGCCAGATAAGATTCTTTGCTCATTCTATTGTGCACTTAGTTTGCCCTTTAGTGGTAAAGATGAAAGTGGTCCTCCAATTACTGTTTTGTTTGTTTCTGAACTTCTTATTAAATTTATTTGTCCACAGATTTCTTAACTTTTCTTCATGTCGTTTTATCTTTTTGGTCTCTGTTATAGAAGTTTTCTCTGATTCATCTCAAACAGCCCTAGTTTGACAAATCATCCATTATTCTCTCTTTCCATGGCTTTACTTCAACAACCACATATTTAAAAAATTCCTTGAAAACTTTTGCATAGAGTAAATTTCCTTCATTTAGGAATCTGGTTCTATGCGTTTTGGCAAACATACATGGTAGAGTAGCCACCACCATGATCAAAATATAGAAAACTTCATTATTTCAAACAATTCTTCTCTCCTGGAACCCCTTTGTGGTTAACCCCCACATCTCAGCCTGTGTGAACTACTAATTTCAACAAGTATATTTTTATTTTTTAATTTTCCAAGAGTTCTTTGGTGTTTTTTATTTCCATTTTTCCCCTTAGTAATTTGTTCTTTGTTGATCTGATCATGTTGTAATAGTCAATATAATACCTTGTCATGTCCTTTTTAATGTTTTTTTCAAAGTTTTCATGCATGCATTACTTGTTTCTTCAGGGGCTGGCTGTGTTCTTGTGTCCTTTTTCATTTACATTTTTGTCTTTTCCTTTCTTGCAGCTGGGTTTTAATGATTGGGGTGGGAGGGAGTCCTTTGTTCTCTGTTTTTAGGAACAAAGAGGAAACTGAGCAGCACAGGTAGCTGGCATGATTCCCTCCTCTAGTGGGGAGGTCTGGCTCCCGAGGAGGTCTTACCTTTGGCCGGGCATGCTGACTGTGGGCTTCTACAAGGGCTGTGAGTGTCCAGAAGCATCGAAAGGCCAGCTTCCTGAGGTGCACAGGTGGGACTAATGAGAGTGAAGAACCCCTCAAGTTCTGAAACACAGTCAGCTGGTGAGGATGGGCTTCTTTGAATAGTCTGACCATTGTGTCCCTGGTGACATTTCTGTAGCCACCCTCAGCCAGGTGTTTTTGACTGTTGTGGTTTTCTATCAGTCTGAACCTGTTGACTGTCAATTAAGTTATCTTCAATCTTTTTACTCTCAATGCTTTTATTCTTTTAAACAATAATCTTTCTCCTTCTCTCTGTATGTTTGTGTATAATATGTACATTTAAAATATTTCAGTTGGGCTTTGGGGGTAGGTGCTTGGTTTGCCATTTCAGTTGGAAGCATATATATATGATTTTTGTAGATAATATGTATATTTCTTTTAAAACATGGCACCTAGTGTAGACCATTCACAAATCCTTCTTTTCTTCCTATACCATTAACCTGAAATGGAAAAGGGTTAAAGCTGACATTTTTCTCCTGATCCAAGGCAGTGAACACAGCAGAAGTATAATGATCTATTGAATTTTAGCTTAATCATCTAATCAATGACCAGGAAAAAGTACATTTAAAGAAGAGCTGATATATTCTGTGGTTAGACTCTGCCTTGAGGAAAGGCATGAGACCTGATCGGTAGGTTGCTCTCAGAGCAGCCAAGGACACAGTCATGGTGAGGTTACACACAGTGTTCTGTTCATTTTCTTTAATACATACTGGTGTGAAAGATGCCAATTTGAGTATAATTTCCTTTTTTCTCCCTTCAGTCTGTCCACCCTGGGAAACCATATTTAAATAAATGTAATGTGCACCATTTGAAACTTAACAAATTGAAGTGTTTTGAACAGTGTCCCCCTCTCCCCATGGATAGTTCTCTAATTCTGTTGTGGAGGCCAATGGTTAAATAGATTCTTATTTGTTGAAATTGCTTCTATAGACTGAAAAGCAAGGAAACAAATTGTTTGCACATTATAAAATAAATAGAGTTTGCGCATCACAAGGAAATTCCCCCTGTGGTCCAGAATGTTTGTCAGCAGTTGTCTGGATTATTGTCATGAGAAGAACGTTGGGTCTTTTCTGGACTCTGCAGAGAGTGGTGTGATTAGTAACGTCTGTCCTGAGCACAGAAGGTAGCACTTGAGCTAAGTATGCTCCACTAAACCAGCAGTTGTCGTTCTTCTTATTAATTCTCAGTTTCCCCTAATTTATTTGGCTTATTTTTTGGCCATAAGCTTATCTGTGAGACTATACAGTTATTATAGAGAACACGCAGCTGAATGGAATATTACATTTCTAGTTTTACATGAATCTTTTCTGGTTGGTTTTTTTTTTTTTTTTTGGTACTGTGGATTGAACCCAGGGATGCTTCACCACTGAGCAACATCCTACCTCCTTTTCATATTTTATTTAGAGACAGGATTTTGCTGAGTTGCTTAGGGCCTTGCTTAGATGATGAAGCTGGTTTTGAACTCATGATCCTCCTGACACAGATCTTTTCTTAAAAATAGAATTATTCAGTTCTCTTCTCTTTAGCCTATAAATTATTATTTAAGTAATTATTTCTTATCTGTATTGGGAATTTGCAATGGTCACCATATTATCTCAATCAAAGGAATAATATATATATGTATAATATATATATTATACATATGTATATGTATATATGTATATGTATAATATATATATTATACATATGTATATGTATATACATATGTATAATATGTATGTATAATATGATATTTTTGTGTTTCTAATGCTCTGTTCTTTTATAAGCTTTTTTTTTTTTGATAGTTTTCAGACTTCAGTAATGTCTCAGGTTCTCAAGTCTCAAATCTGGGTATATTCTTGGCTGTAATCCACAGTGACGTTTGGTGTTGCTGGGTTACACATCACAGAGTGCTCTATGTCACCTACTTTCATGTAGTAGATGTCCCATGATCAATACCAGCTCATATTTTTCTTAAACAACATGTAGGTATGTGTGTGCCCAAGTCTATGCACATATTAATTTCTTGCTTTTTACGCCATCATTCAAAATCTAGATGACATGTTCCAATAGCTGATAAGCATTTCACAGTACGGTAGGTTGGGTTTGCCGTGTAATCCTTTGATAATGCCTTCTTTTATAAATACATGAGAGAAGTTACAATGGAGTCTTGCTGAGGAAGTAAATCAATAGGTGGCAAGTTGTTTGACCCTTACAGCCAGAAAGAGAATTTGGTAAATTGTTAGACAGGTTATTGACTGCCCTTTGGAGAGCCAGCGGTTTGGATTCTGTAACTCCTTTCAGCTGGGACTTGTATTTCATGTATGAGGCCTACATTATCATAATCCATTTTTCGCTTTTATGTTATCTATCAGCTGCTCTCGTAAGCTGCCTTTCTGAAAGGCATTCCCCATTTACTTGCTCTAATTCACGGTCTTTTTTTTTTTTTTTAATCATAAAATTGATGTTTTGCGACCAGCGGCAGTAGTGTGTGAGTTGTTTATAGAGGTGCTATGGGGAAAAAAGATTAGTGGTAGAATTAAGAACGAGTGGATGACTACTGAAGGAAATTCATGAAAAGACATCGCACTGATGCCACAGCCAGGTACGTGCAAAAGAAGCACATTAAACCTGAAAACCCTGGAAGAATGTCATGATTAGAATTATGATATGTCTTTAGCTAAGATGCTAATGGTCCACTAACAAATTTTTTTTCTTAAGTGGTTCTATTAGGTACAAGATGCCTGGATTGACCTTGCACATAAAAAGGTATTATTTTAATATGCCTCTATTAAATGGTGATCATGCTGGTAGTTCCCAGACTGAAATATCAGTGGAAATAGGTAGAATTGCTAACATATGCTTCATGAGAGGCTTTAGATATTTAATGTGAGAATTTTTTTTCATTTATGCAATTTTACATGCCTGAAAAGATAACCCAAATAAGATTATTTTTTTTTCAAGATTATTAATAAAATTTCCTAGGTACATTTCTCCTTAAGGGAGAAGATTTTCAGGTTTTCTCTTTTTCACATAACATGCCATTTTTCTTTTATTGTTCTTTAACAAACACAATACTTCAGATACAGGGAATATGAGTTTTAAATGATGCTTTGGGGGAATGAAGTCTACACGAAGAATGCCCTTGAAGAATGAGTGAAGAAAGCCCGAGGCTTGGCTTTTGGGGTTTAGGCCTTCTGCTAACATTGGGTTCCAGGTGGAAAAGAAAAAAAATGGAAGGAAGAGAAATGACAAGTTCAGAGGCAGCCAAAGCCTTTGCAAAGGCAAGTTCACGGCTGTTTTCCATTCTTGCCACGGCAGCTTGGAGCTGGCTTCCGTTCAAAATTTCTAGGCATCGGAGGAGGTCTTCCTTAAACAAATCTGTTAACATTTTCACTTTCTGGAGAACACAGCGCTTCATGGATGTAAATTTATCAGTTCATATTTCTGCCTGACGTTGCTCCATCTCCCCAGCTCCCTGGGCCTCCCAGCTCTTGGTGGGTAGGTGTAGTTTCAGGCCAGCCTCAGTGGCTCTGCCTGGCTTCTGTTGTCCTGCTGGTTTGTTCTTGTTTCCTTTGCTGGGACAACCTCTTTGTGCTGGGTGTGTGTTTTCTTCCTGGTGCAATCAAGGCATGGGGTGTTCTCAGAGTTAGCGTGTGGCGGTCTCTGCCTGCCCTGTGCTGGTTCTCTCTCCCTCTCTCTGTGTCCCCTGCACTGCTGTCTCTAAGCCTGCACTGTGCCAGGTTCACACTGTTACCTTTTCACACTCTGTTGGGGCACGAATATTGGCGTCCCTAGGCCAGCTATGTCCAATGGTACAGGAGTTCACAAATAAGGTTGGCACCACAGCAGAGAGAATTATCCTTTTTTAAAAATTTTGTCCACTCTGATTCCACATGGGCACACCGGTGTCCTCCCTTTTCCTCTACATGGGGACCACAGGAGCCAGACTGACAGTTACCCAGACTCAGCCTTGAGACCCTTGGGTGGTTCCTGGCCAGGACTGCTCTGATTAGTCAGAGATCCTACCTGATTGCTGAGTGCCATGATGTACTGTGGTACAGAGTTTGAATGTCCTTCTTGCATAGGGACAGGGTTGATATTGTCACAAGTTCCACATTTCACATGTTGCTTACCTTTACTCATTTTGCATCTGCTTGTTTGACCTAGTAAAGGATTGGGATTGAGATGTGGAAATCTCTCCCTATTGGTGAATATGCTGCTTTTCCTGTCTTAGAATTTTACATCCTCTCCCTGCCATGTATACATACCCACACACTAAAGCTTGAAGCTATAGTAGTTGAATTCAGAGTTAGAATAATACCTTTATCGGTGAATTTAACCTTTCTATTTATGTGGTATCTCTATTCTTTTTTTTGTTTTGTTTCTTGGTATTGAAAATTGAACCCAGGGGGTGCTCTATCACTGAGCTATATCCCAGCCCTTTTTATTTTTTATTTTGATTCACGGTCTTGCTTAAGTTGCAAAGGCTGGCCTCAAACTTGTGGTCTTCCTGCTTCAGCTTCCCCAGTGACTGGGATTACAGACATGTGCCACTGCTTCTAGCAATTATGTAGTATCTCTACTCTTAATGATACCTTTATTTTTAAAAAAATTTTGTTCTTTAGGGCAATTATTTTATAGTGGAATTAGAAACTATGACAATATTTATCTTTCAATGAGCAAGTATTGCCCGTTTAAAATTTTATGATTATTGTTTCCCCTAATTGCCAAATTTCTATTCGTCCTATTTATTCTGTGCTGCTTTTTTCCCCCAGGTCTTCTTCCTTATTGTATTGAATTCGATTTTTTGGTACTTTTCAAAAATTTTATTTTTTCTGTTTCATAGGATTTGAATTTATGTGGGCCATTCCTGTTCTATACGATTATTCTTAAAATTTCACTACATGTATTTAAGCAAAATCTGAAATTTAATAATATCCCAACCCTTTTCATGAAGGACCTTAAAAAAGGTCAGACTGCTCTTTCAACTTGTGTAGTATTTTAGCTTTGTCTTAAAAAAATTCCCAGATACGAAACATTTTTATCATTCTACCATTGTGTAGATATTTGTGCACATTTACATTTTATTTACTTACTGATCATATTCTGCATTTTGGAGTTACTTTTCTTTCTTCCTGATATGCAATCTTTATGAATAGCTTCACAAATGATCTATGTGGTAGTAATCTCTCTGACAGTCTTTTTATTTAAAAATGTCTTATTTTTCAATCTTTAAGGATAATTTTGAAAGATACAAAATGATCATTGTTGCATTTGTTCAGATTAGGGAAAAATAGTTAAAATTATGTATGAAAACCTTCAATAATCTCCCTACATCCAAAACAGATATACTCTTGGCCCTTGGATAAAATTACTCCCTTGGTTAAACAAATCAGAGTGTGAAATTTGGACCAAAGCAGAGTTGTCTAGTTCTTCTCCTTGCAAAGTTAGCTCTGGCAAAGCAAGTTTAATAATGTGAAATTGCAACTTTTACTTTTTAAATGTTCTTAAGAATTAAAGTTGCATTTTCTTAAAACATAGAGAATATGTTAAGAAATGTTTAGACACTTCCTCTTTCATGTGGGAGACCCTCCTAGGCAAAGAGACCTGCATTGGGGGTCCCCAAGACCATGCCAAGGTTTGATCATTCCTTGGGAGGTCCATTCTTATCTCCGGCAAAGTCAAACAGCCTGACCTCTCCCCTTGCTATATTAGGAGTCCTAACATAGGACAGAAGGCATGGGGGCATGACAAATGGATGCCAAGAGAACCAGGAATAAGTGGCAGGCGGGGTAGGGGAGGACATAAAAGAAGCAGTGGATGATAGACTGATACATTCATAAATTTCCTGGAAGATAAAAATACTTTTGTGGAAATTTGACACATAATAGATTATATGTCAATGGGATAGGAGTTTATTATGTGAAAAGATACCAAGCAAAACGGCAAACAGAAACGCATACAGCACTCCCCAGAGAAGCAATGCTGCAAGCTTCCAGGGTTCTCTCCTAGCCGAGTCACATGCGATGCACTTAATTCCCTCAGGAACGAGTTGTGACAACACATGTCAAATGTTGCCAACTAGCGGAGCTTGTTAGAGACTCAGTGCCCAGGTTTTTTCCTGGGAGTTTATTAGCAAATTCCAGACGGCCATAAGGAAAGCAGGTGTTTGTCTGTACAAACTGCTTTGGGCTCAGGGAGTCAGTCACTCTTATTGTTATTGGTGGTGAAAACCTTCCAGACATTCAGGTTCTCAAACATCAGCCAGGGCCCAGGGTTGTAAGCAGGCCTTTCAAATGACAGCATGTGAGACTGCTGAATTAACTCTTTCCTACAGAGGGTCCACAGGAAATCATGATATAATGATAGTTTTGGAAGCCAAATTCTGCTCTTGGATTCTCTAGTTTGAGTATAACTGCAGCAGTGGATAGATATACGGAAAACCAGAGAGGGAGGGTTCAAGTGCTCTTGAGGCAGGATGGAGCCAGGAGTTACTGCCCATGGGGTGGCTAAAGGCGAGGGGAGAGGGTGGACTATTTGACTTTTGCCAGGAGATAAGGATAAAACAAGAGATTTGCTAGAAAGGGCTAGCATTCTTAATATTAATGGCCTCCTACAACCCCAAATAGATGTATACCTATAAATAAGCTTCCTGAATCTTAGCATGATTGACATTTCAGATAGGTTAGGTCCTTTAGGGTGTTTCCCAACATTCCTGGCTCCTCTCCATTAGGGGCTAGTAGCCTTCTCCTTTCCAATACAATGTCCACAGTATCTACAGACATTGACTGCTGTCAAATGTCCTCTGGGGCCAGTGGTTGAGAACCACTGCACTAACATGTAGGATTTAAAATAAATACATTTGTAAGGATCTTAGCTTTATGCGTCTCAATGGGTTATTATGTATTCTCATATTGATAGTAGTTTTCCATTTGTAAAGCTCTTTCATGTGTTTCCAGCTACAACCTCATGAGAGAGAGAAGAATGTTGAACCCCCATTATATAGATGAAGGCAGTGAGACACAGAGGTGAAGTCACTTCACAGTAGAACAAAGAGAAATAATGTTAGTAATAATAATCCTATTATTATTAATGGTGGAAATTTTGTTGAATGTGCACTCTGAGCCAGTCATTGTTGGAAATGATTTATGTGTTTTCATTTTGTAACCAGCCTAAGAGCTATCATTATGTTTATATGAGGAAATTGAGGCCAGAAAAGTTAAGAAACCTACCCAAAGACACACAGCTGGTAGGTGGAAGAGGCAGGTCTAAACCCAGGCAATTTGGTTTCTCTTATACCTTTGTGAGCCCTGGACTCTGGGTAAGAAGTCAGCATTTTGGAGGTTATCACTCTTCTTCCTAGTATTCTTTCTTATTCCTATCTCCATTTCCTTATTCTGTTTTCTACACCCGCACAACTCTGCTTTAGTGGATTTCTATAACTTCTAGATTTTTTATCAACCAGGTTTAACAGAGAGAATGGTTTTGAGCTAGGTGAGGTGGTGTGCACCTACACTCCCAGCTACTTGGGAGACTGGGACAGGAGGATTGTTGGAACCCAGGAGTTTAGGACCAGACTGGGCAACATAGCAAGACACTATCTCATAATTAAAAAAAAAAACATTGAAGTCATCTTTCTGTGACCTCACTTTGGTCTATCCGATGTAGCCTTCTATTTATTATCTCGATTCTTCCTTTATTAGTTTTGACATTGGCATTTCATAGAAATCTGGATCTGTTGTGGTTGTCAGCCCAGTCTCCATAGACACGCTCTCCCCATTCCTGTGTCCTTCAGCTGAGAGACTTCTATTTAGATGCCCAGATATTTCACAAGGGCTGGGTGTGGCTCAGTAGTGGAGTGCTCACCTAGCAGGCACAAGTTTTGATTACCAGTCCCTCAAAAACAAAACAAAACATTTCACATTATCTTCTGGGTCTCTCGGCCAGCTCCTAATCTATTATATGTCACATTTTCACAATTGTATTTTTATATTCCAAGAGATTTATGAATGTGTCAGTCTATCATCCACTTTTTCTTTTATTTATTTATTTTCTTCCACTTATTCCTGGTTCTCTTGGAGCATCCATAGGACACCCTATGCCTTGTGTCCTATGTTCAGACTCCTAAAAAGTGGCAAAAGGAAACATGTGACCCTTCCTTTTGGCGTGGTGAAGAAGTCCTCTTCTTTTCTTGAGACTTCTATTCAAGATGTTTATTGTTGGAAGGCCTTTTCACAACCATTTAAATGCAGCATTTGGAAGGATTTAGAATTAATTGCATGGTTCCACCAATTAGTTTAAAAATGCGTCACTTCTTTGTTCCTGTGATTTCATGGGGGATCTGCTGGCCCCTCTGGTTTCCCTTAGCCTTTGCAGTAGTGGTGGGGGGTGGTGGTGGGAGTTGAGACTGTGACTTCAGAGGGGAATGTTGTTGGACTAGTTCAGATGGACATTACTACATAGATGTGATATTGCGAAATCCAGTGTTTGACAGGATTTTCAGATGAGTTTGGCAGAATTAATTAGGTTTCTCCAGATATTGTAATTATTATTTTTATATAATGAAGTCCATGCTGCCGTCTCTGTAATTACACTTATTCTACTGAGTCTTATGGTGCCAGCTCATGAGGCCATTCCACTTATTCTTGACAGGCATTTGATTTTTTAGAGATCTTATTCTTTTGAATTTTGTTAGTTCTGAATATAGCTTGGATCTCCCAGAGCCACAGGTTTTTAATTATTTTAGTACTCATGAACCCTTGTAGTTTTGGATATGAATGATTTCTTTTCTTCAGCATTTATTATTTTGGCTATAATACTAAATTGAACTTTTCCTCCTACGTGAAACTTGTGAATAATTTCATCCGGTTGTGTATCTTTAGAGAAAAGTTCTGTTGTATGTAGCTGAATCTCTATTACAAAATCATTACTTTTTAAATTAATTAATTAATTTTTATTAGGTATATATGACAGCAGAATGCATTTTGATTCATTGTACACAATTGGAGCACAACTTTACATTTCTATGGTTGTACATCACACCATATGTGCAGTCATACATGTCCCCAGGGTAATGATGTCCATCTCATTCCGCCATCTTTCCTGCTCCCATTTACCCTTCCTACCCCCTCTCCCCTTTGCCTAATCAAAGTTATTCCATTTTTTCCCATGCTTCCCCCTTCACCATTATGGATCAGCATCCACTTATCAGAGAGAACATTTGGCCTTTGGTTTTGGGGGATTGGCTTGCTTTACTTAGCATGATATTCTCCATCTCCATCCATTTACCTGCAAATGCCATAATTTTATTCTCTTTTAATGCTGAGTAATATTCCTTCGTGTATAAATGCCACAGTTTCTTTATCCATTTATCTATTGAAGGGCATCTAGGTTGCTTCCACAGTTAAGCTATTGTGAATTGAGCTGCTTGAACATTGATGTGACTGTGTACTAGAGAATGCTGATTTAAAGTCCTTTGGGTATAGACTGAGGAGAGGGATAGCTGGGTCAAAAGGTGGTTCCAGTTCAAGTTTTCTAAGGAATCTCCATACTGCTTCCCAGATTGGTTGCACCAATTTTGCAGTCCCACCAGCAATGTATAAGTGTGCCTTTTCCCCCACATACTCGCCAATATTTATTGTTGTCTGTATTCTTGATAACTGCCATTCTGACTGGCATGAGATGAAATTGTAGCAAAATCATTGCATTTTAGTGTTGAAATAGCAATTGGAAAATGCTCATTGACATCTTGTTATGGTTCTAGATACAATTGCAAGTTTGTACAGCTTGTTAATAAGTTCATTGCTCTGGTCATCAAGTCAACAGATGATGTCTTCTAAAAAACTGCAGAAACTTTTTAATTTTTAAAACTCTTTTTTCAAATAAGCTTGTTATAGTATGCCAATATCAGCCATTATAAAGGTGGCATTTTATTTATGTGTGTGTATTTCGTGAATCCAAAACCACTACACTTTCTCATTGTAAGGTGCAATGGTGAGAATCATTAGATTACTTTTATGAAATGATACTTCACAATTAGAGGTATGGGTGGCAAGTGAAGTTTCATTAGTATCCAAATAAAAGTCAATTGTGCCCCGTAAAGAGGAAATTCATATATACACGATAAGGCACATACAAACTGTACCTCCCTCCTAGAAGTTTACTTCTCAATCTTAGGGTGCTCTTTAAAAGTTAAATAGAATTTTTAATTAAGCATAAATGGCAAGAGAAAGTTGACTTTCAAATGAGTTAGCCTATAAGATAGTACAGTAGAGTTTGAACAGGCTAAGGTTTTGCAATGCATTTGAGAATAAATTTAATTATAGTTTTAAAAATAGTCAAAATATATACATAAAATTTTTGAATGAAACATCATGGAACCATGAAGATCTCTGTGGCATTTTATTCCACAGAACATATTTTGAAAAACAAAACAAATCATGGGGAATTGTTATTGTCGCTTTAAAGTGTAGGGCTAGGTAGTTACGATGTTTTGAAGTTTAATGAAGTTCAAATTTCAAGCTCTCTGTCCAGCTTGACCTTTCTCTCTCTGGAGGACAGTTCAGAAGTAGCCACCAGAAGGGTGGAGCCTCAAAGTCAGAGAGAGACAAAGTCTCTGACTTCAGGGCGAGGAGAGATAGAGACCTAACCTACTTGAATGGATAACTCTAGTGTTGACCAAGGCTTAAAGCAGTTGAGCTATTGAATTTCTCATTCTGAGACAGAAAAAGAAAATGTCAAGAGAATATTATACAGTACTGAGTACTGTATGTGAGCAATGATCTCTTTACTGTCCAGTGGTTATAAAAACACAATGATCTTATATAACATATGTAGATTGTCTAAACTTTGAAAGTACCATGGCTTTATGACATAATCTAAAAATATCTACCAAGATGTCTCCAAATTATTATGAAAAAAAATATGATTTGGGTTTGTATATACTCTATGTAGGCAAGAAAGTGATGTAAGGGTTTTGACGGGTGTTAAAACCCTTACTTCAAGTTAACTTCAAGTTACACGCAACATTGACTTCTAGAGGTCACTAAATTTTTGAAGGATGTTGAAAAATATGAGAAATGAGAATGCATTTTTCTAGTATGCACGTGACTCTACGTGGCTACAGAATAGTTCACCTTTATTTCAGAAGGGCTAATGTACATCGAGTAGGTGTTAGAGAATTTATTTGTGCTGACAAAAATCAGCCTTCTCATGGGAAGTCAGGGACAGGGGCTGCCAAAAGAACCTTCTACAGGAAGAGAGTAAAGTTTGAAACCACAAAGTATGGAGAATGTCTGAGGAACATAGGCAGAGACGAAGGTGGATATCAGCAAGGAAAAGGATCTGGGGAAGGAAACGGGAAGGATGTCCTTTGGGGAGCAGGTCTGAGCTCCATGGCTTTTTGATGATGGAGCCATGATCAGAGGTCCCTTTCATGCCAGTTGGGCATGGGAAGGCATGATTGGAGAGGGCTGCAGCCATGGGACAGTGTTAGGTCTTCGCCTACACCTGGGGAGGAAGTGCCGTCTCTTTCTCATCAGGAGTTCATCTCAGAACATAAGAGGCAGCTCTTATTAAGTACATGTCACCAACTGCAGCTGACCTGTGGCCCACTGTAGGCTCTTAGGCTTTGCCTGATTATTATCTTTTACTTCTCCGCCTCCCTTCATTTCTTCTGCCTGCAAATATTGACTTATTTGCTTATTTACATATTTCATTTATATACAAATATTTTTTTAATGGACACATGGTAATTGTACATATTTATGGGGCACAGCGTGACCTTTCAATACATGTGCATGATATGTCATGATCCATTTAAAGTAATTGGTGTGTCATTTCTTCATGTTGGGAACATTCAAAATTCTTTCCACATGGTGGCACATCCCTATAATGCTAGAAGCTCTGGAGGAGCTCGAAAGTTCAAAGCCAGTCTCAGCAACTTAGTGAGGCCCTAAACAACTTATTGAGACCTTTATTCAAAATAAAAAGTCAGGGACTAGGGATACAGCTCAGTTGATGGAGTGCCTGCCTTGCATGCACAAGGCCCTGGGTTCAATCCCCAGCACCAAAACAAAACGAAGCAAAACAAAACAAAACCCCCAAGAAACCAAACAAAATAAAAAGTCAACAACAACAACAACAACAAAAAGCGCTGGGAATGTGGCTCAGTGAGTAAGCACCCTTGGGTTCAATCTATGGTACCAAAAATAAATAAATAAAACTCTCTACAGCCTATTTTGAAATATTCAATTAATTGTTGTCAACCATAGTTATCCTAATGTACTGTGGAACATTGGCAATTATTCCTCCTGTCCAACTGCACCCCTGAACCCATGGTCCACCCTTTTCCCATCTATCCGTCCCTGATGCAAACATTTATTGAGGTCATACTGTGAATCAGACACTGTTAGGGACTGGAGATATAGGCAAGACTGTGCTCTGACAAGGGACAAGGTTGCCTGTTCTTGCTGCCATACAACTTTCACTGTACTGTGAGTCAGAGAGACAGGTCAATCAAAATACAAATGAGTATGATACTAAAACAGAGGAAGTCAAGTACATCCAGCGTCCATTCATGACCCAAATTCGGGAGGCCAGGAAAACTTCCTGGAGAGGGTGACATAAAGATAAACACAGTTATTCAGGGGGATGGGTGTTCTTGGCAAGGGGAATAGCTTTCTAGGAGAAATGGGAAAGAGGGGTAAACTGCAGGAAGCAGAGTGATGGCCTATGGTGAGGGAGTGGAGTGTGAGTGAGAAGTCTGCAGATGCCTGGGCCTGGGGACCTTGGAAGACAGGAGGCTGGACTTTATTCTAAGATCTGTGGGAAGCCACCGAAAGATTTTATTCAGAGAGCAATGTGACCAGAGTTACATTTTGAAATATTTGCTTTGACAGCTCATATGAGAAGGGAAAGACTGGCAAGTATTAGAAGATAGATGTGGCCTAGAATAAAGAGGTGAGGTGGAAATGAACGTGTGTAAAATTTAGATATATTTAGCAGACGAGTTAGTAAGTGATTGATTGGACGTGTGGGGAGTCGAGGTTACTACCAGGTATCTGGAAGAGAGGAAAAAGAAGGGCAAGCAAGAGGAGAACTAAGACATGTTTGCTTGAAGTGTCCATAGGAAGTCATTATGACTGTGGGGAAAGAAACTTCTGGAAATAAGCTGGAAGTCAGAGAGTTGAGGAGGGAGTTGGAAAGGAAATGAGTAAAGACAGTGAAGTTAG
This sequence comes from Urocitellus parryii, assembly GCF_045843805.1. Taxonomy (NCBI): domain Eukaryota; kingdom Metazoa; phylum Chordata; class Mammalia; order Rodentia; family Sciuridae; genus Urocitellus; species Urocitellus parryii. The sequence goes on along the minus strand of NC_135539.1, from coordinate 62,880,609 downwards.
CCTCTTTTTATTGAAAGTTTGGCTTAAGGATAGAATGATGATATACATGCTGGTCTGATGGGTGGGTGAAGGGGAGGGATAATAAAAGTGAGGAGAACTTTGAGCTTTGAATCCTGCTTGGAAGTAGCTAACACAATAGAGAAACTCAAGTTTAAGTTTTGTGAAAAAGTGGGGAAGACCGTGCGATAGAGGATTGTGAGAATGGATGGGATCCAGAGATGAGCTTAGCCAAGAGGACTAGTACCTCTTCCATTGTGAAAGAAGCAAGGGATGAAACAATTGCTGTTAATGCTTTGTTTTGTAGCACAGTTATTTTAACTATGTTCTTTTTAAAATCTTCTCCACAGACACTACCCAAAGCAGTCCTTCACCACAGTGGCAGATACACCTGAGAATCTTCGCCTGAAGCAGCAAAGTGAATTGCAGAGTCAGGTAATTTCTGAAAGCTCTCTTTTGTGAATATTGGTATAAAAGATTATTCTAAAGCCCACTCTTCTAAAATTTTTGTCATTGTATTATTCATGCCAGTCACCAGCCAGCAGGGTGACTGACAGCAGGCCTGTTTGGGAATTCTGGGTGATAGTATTGAACATCTGTATTGTTCCTGGTCTTGGATCATCTTGATATTGTTGGTTCTGTTATTCACTTGGGACTAGAGCAGATAAATGAGTTCTGGTCAGAGTAAGTGTTTTCCAACAATATTGATATATTTGGCCCCAAATATTTAAAAACATTTTATAAATAGCTTTTCCACACCGCATATGTAGGGAAAACACAAGGTGTTAACTTGACCCAATTGCAGTGCATGTGGGGCTAACACCCCGTCTGTGTATCTCACACCAGCTACTAGCTTTGTTTTCATCCTGTCACTTTATTCATATTTTTTTCATATGTCACATTGACAGCATGAACAAAGATTAGAACACCACAATTGGCTCCCACTCAACCATTTTGGATGCCAACTTGCCTTCAATATGGTGAAGCACATCGGCTAAGACTAGGGTTTAGAATGGCAGGGTTTCCTACAGGGACGCTCAATTGCTTTAAGAAACACAGGGCATTCTTTCAAAGAAGTGACCTTGCCTGACAAGGTACGGGAAGATGGGCAACAACCACATTTCAGTCCATTGATCAATGGAGTAGTAAGCCACACCAAGGAAGGAGGAAGGAAGGCTGGATGGTAGGGCCCCTTCAGCTGTTCATTAGTTGTGGCCTTGGGGCAGCTGCCCTGATTCTTTGTGCTTTTGTAAAGTAAAATAGTCTCTGTTGTCTACCTGCCTTGAGGTGGCTGCAAGTATCAAATGGGGGCAGTCAGGTGTGAAAGCATTTTGAAAAGTTAAAAAAAAAAATTGTGACTGGAGAGTCTGATGATGGTTTCTGAGAATTCCTGGTGCGAAGAAGAAAAAGTAGAACATATGAAGAGAAAGGTGCCTAGTTAATAGTCTTTGAAAATGTCAGTCTCAAGTTCTTCATGAGAGTTATTAGCTTGTAGTCACCAAGAATAAAATTATTTTCTTGGTGGCTTAATCACAGGGGAGATTGTGATTCCCTTCCTTCTTTTTTCTATGGAACTTGGAGCCATTTCTAAGTCTATTCAATTACAAAAAAATAGAACTCAAAGAAGGAGACTTGTTTGGGAGCTAATGTTTGTTTTTTATAAAATACCAATTGTTGTGTTCTAAGACATTAATTCTAAAAATTAAGTGCTGGCCAAAGAGAGATACTGTTATGGAAGCCAGCAAGGATTCCCCTGCCCCTTTGTGCTTCTGGGAGTACCACAACTTGGTTCCAGTCTGGGCAGATCCATGTGCCTTTCTTCCATATGCCAACTTGGCATTAATCAGAAAATTCTAGGTAAGTACTTCAAACGTACCCTGGTACTGTGCAAAATAATTTGTAATTAGTTTATTCTCCCTTCATTGAGTCTGTAGGGCATTAAAAAAAGAGGACTAACACACCTATAATGACTACATTTAATTGAATGACTACGTTTAATTGAATTAACAGTAAGAACTTGGGAAGGGAGGGATGTGTGTGGACTGGGCTGGTAGTGTTTCATGCTAGAGGTGGAGAACCCTTATATGTTCTCTCTTCCTTTATTTTTCTTTCTCTTCTATTCCCAGCCATCCTTATTTTTGAGAGGGTTATAAACACCACCAACAGTTTATACCTGGGGGTTAAATCTTCTCAAGCTTTGGGATCCACGTTAGGTACCAGGTTATCATGATAGAATTATATCAAATGAAAGAGAATAAACAAGGATATCCAAAGTGGAGTCATGAATGTTGAAGAGGTTTTTGGTATAAACACTGACTCCTTCCTTTTGAAGGCACACTGCTCCTCTCAGGCCCATGAGTGGTTAGAGGTGCTTCAGCTCAGCTCAGAGGCAAGGGTTTATTGATTTCCTATATGTATGTTTGGAAGTGCAACGAAAAAAGGAGGTCATTGTTTTCTGAAAGGTTGCTTTCATTATTCCCCATGTAGCAAGCTTCAAACTTTGCAAGCCACCATATGCAGATAATTCTAGTTGGTGGGAGAAGAGGTAAGAGAGATATAGGCAAAGTATATGGGATCACCAGCCAGTGATCAGGCGAAGGCACTGGAGTCTCTTTTAAGATTTTGCTCCACGTGGACCTGGTGGCTCATGCCTGTAATCCTAATTACTAGGGAGATGAGGCAAGAAGATTGCAAATTGGGGCAATGTAGCTAGACCCTGTCTCAAATACAAACAAACAAACAAAAAACCCCCCAAAACAAAAAACAACCAAAAAACTAAAAAGGGCTGGGGCTGTAGCTCAGTGGTGGAGAGATTGCCACATATGCTCAAGACCATGGGTTTAATTCCTGGTACTATGGAGGGAAAAGATATTTTGCTCAAATGTGATCTTTAGAAAGAAAATGTAAACTTCATCAAGGAGGCAACATGGATAAATTCTGTTCACTTCAAGAAACATGAATTGATTACCTATTATGCACAAGGAATTATGTGGAACATGGTGATATAAAGACATCATCAACAGCCTTTTATTATTGAAAGCACATGATTTTTCGTGTATTATTTCATATTTCATCAACTCTCAAACAGACCTACAAGATATTTATTACTATTTCTATGTAGATAAAGAACTCAAATTTTGAAGAATTTAAATAACTTGCCCTTGCAAGCTTAGCTGGTAAGAATGTGAACTTGGAATAGAGCCCAGATCTGTGAACCTCTGTTGTCCCTGGTCTTGCTGCCCAGAAAAAGCCTACAAATGGATCAATAAGGAAATTATTGCAACACAAGGGCTGCTCCAGTGTATTTAAAGGTGGGATTGGTCATAAAGGGGAGGGATGAAGAAATCACTGGTACTTTTTTTCTGGATGAGAGGTTATACTTCTATAAGAGTATTTCCATTTTCATAAAAGCATGGAAAGATAGCTTTTCTGATGGTAATACTCAGTAATGGCACTTGATCTAATTTTAGCCCGTTGTATGATTTGATTCTGCAACAGATCATTTCCTTAGAGTTTTGCTATCTAGAATTGTGAACAGCTCACCAGTTGGGGTAGAGAATTGACTATTCATTTTTTATATTCTTTGTTTTGGTAATTTGTGATGTCACATGAAGCAATTGGTTCATAGCTCCCAATCTTCAAAAATCTTGAAATCTTTTAGAATTATTTGGTTAAAACTAGTATTCTTCTTTCAGTTCATTAGTTTGCCAAATGAGCAAATATGGTGGAAAAGCAAAAATTAATTTTCCATCTACTTTAGAATGTTGTTTATAGTCACACACTATTATCTCATCCTTTAGTTTTTCTTCCTTCCCTTTGAGAAGGTCATAAACACTGGAAGTAGTTTATACCTATGTGCTGAATCCTTTAAAGCTTTTTTTTTTTTTTTTGGATCTGTATTAGGTGCTACATTGTCATAGTAAAATAATATCAAATACTGAAGAATAAAGCAGCCTCCAGGAGTTCGTTTTTCAGAATTGGTACCAGGCAGTAGCTTACAGACCTTTGTCCAGCTCCCAAACAACTTGTGGACATCTGCTTGGCCAGCTACTGACCACAGTGGATGTGGGCTGCCCTGCAACTTGGCCTTCAAGAGGAATAAAGGGCGGGGAAGGCCTTTTATCATCACTGGCTCCCTTTTCATCAGACATCACAGGATGAACTTCTTCAAAGAAATAACTTCAATGGTGCTTAGGAGCCCCGCTGGCCCTCATAGCCCATTCAACAAGAAGCAAAAGTGAAACTTCACTCCCAGTGGGAATAATAACATCATAGTTCACCTGTGAGGCGTCAGGGTTTTATTGCTTTCTTTGGGACCATTTATTGCTTTCTTTGGGCCTATTATTATTATTATTATTATTTTATTGTTGGAAAGTGAGTCCAGAATTTCAGATTTCTGACTCACACATGGAACTTTTGGAATCCAAACTCTTTGTAATTTGGGGAATCCTTCAATTTCAAAAACTCAAGCCAGATGAAAAACCCCTTATAGTAGAAATGTCCTTAGCTTGTTATTCTAATACACTGTTGTTGAAAGCATTTCTTTTTCCAGGCTGCATGGCATACACTCTTGGAATCGAAGGCTCAGATGTTTTGAGTATTCTAAGTCAGGGGTCTGCAGATTCCTTAAAGGCATGGAAAAGGGAATTTCAAGTGGAAGCCCCTTGGCCAACCTCCAGAAAAGAGAACATCATGGAGCTGTGTGGCTGACCCTGGGTGTGGGGGCCAAGCCCCTGCCTTCTCCATGTTACCCCCTGCTTCCTCATCCCAGGGCCTTTGGAAGCCCTGAGCCTCTGGAGGGGACAGTTTGGAAAACTATTGCTCAAAATGAAGATGAAATGTTAGCTGCTTCCCCATTTAGTTGTTTATATGATTGGCTTAGCTGTTTGCAATCATGCTGAAAATAATAGGGATTGGGGATTCTTTGTGTTCTTAAATGGATTGTGGGTAATTTATGAGTACAGATAAGATAAAAGATTGAAGATGATTATGGATAAGATATAAATGAAACTAGAGCCTTTGAGTCTTTACTTTGCAATCTGTGTTGATCCTTTTTTAATCTTGCAAGTTTCTGCAGAGGCATATAAAACATGCTTTACAGGAAATATGATCTGTGATGGTGGTAAGGGTGAGAGGGTAACAAGATATTTTAAAATAAGGAAGATGATTGTTAAACATCTTCATGGGAGGATTGGAGACACGTGTTTAATATAAGCATTTGGAAGCTCAAAAATGAGGTATTGTGGCGTGCTTGCCTTTTCCTAACCCACCCTTAACCCCTTTCTGTATCTCTTCATTTTATGTTCTATTTCCAAAGGGTTTCTGCCTCAATTATCTGTCATCTAACCACCCAGTAAGGTGTTAATTACCTGCAACAAGACCTCTGTTGGGTGGCAGTTTCATTTTAAAGAGCATCCACTGAAGTCTGACTTCTTGAAAGCAATACATCCCTGACCAGGGACTGTGGTTACTATCAGAAGATGACTGGTGCGCCATTTTGAATAGCATCATCTGCGTTTCAAATCCCATTTCCTGGTTCCTTACAATGTCATAAGTCAGAAGTAAATTTCACTTGTCCCTGAGCACTGTGCCACATTCTATGCCATTGGGGATACTGCAGTGAGTGAAACAAGATGAGGCTTTCCCCTCAGGGGACTTATGGTCCAGAGGGAAAGAGATTGATAGTAAAAACAGCAGGGCTGGGGTGTAGTTCAGTGGGAGAGTGCTTGCCTGCCATGTATGAGCCCTGAGTTTGATCCCCAGAAATGGGGGAGGGGTAAGGAAGGAAATAGTAACTCTGATAAGACCTGCAGAAAGAGCTGAGTGTACGTTAACTATATTCTTTTGGGGTACTGGGGTTTGAACTCAGTCAGAGGCACTACACCACTGAGCCACATCCCTAGCCCTATTTTGTATTTTATTTAGAGACAGGATCTCACTGAGTTGTTTAGTGCTTTTGCATCACCTGTATGTTTTTGCTTTTGCTGAGGCTGGCTTTGAATTTGAGATCCTCCTGCCTCAGCCTCCCGAGCCACAGGGATTACCGGCATGCTCCACCAAAGCTGACCTTAACTGTGTTTTATTTTAGTATTTTCTGGGAGTCGGAAGCCTGGTGCCTTTCTGCAGATGGACACATCCTGGCATCTCAGAGTGCTTTGCTGCATCCTGCCCAGCCACAGACCCCATTTCTTCATGAGGTTGCATCTTGCCCTTCATTTCCTCATCTTAGCTGACGCTACTCTTTGTTGGCTCCTCTTACTGTCCCTTGTCTCATTGGGCTACTTCTAAACAGGAAGATGGTCTCTTCACAAAGTTTTTGTTGGTAGTTCTTATGTTCTGAGGATCTTGGACAAGAAAAATGTTCATATTTGCCTCTTAATTTTCTCTTTCTTTTCAATTTAATTTTGACAGCTTTATTGGTAACGTCTTTAAAATTTTCATTTTTTATCATTTGTGGCTGTCCTTGCAGCCCATGGCAATGGGATTCTTGTGTATCTAGAGGTAAAAGTTCATGGGGGAGAATCTTCAGTGTGTTTCTCTTCAAGGTTTTGAGGCAGTGAAAATGATGAGGGATTATGTTTCTCATCTCGGAAGGGATGAATGTGAATAAGAACTTCAAAGGAGAAATATGAATTCACTCAATGTGGTGCATGCCGAGCAGATGTTAACTCTAACCCCCACAATTTCCCAGAAGTAAGATTTCTTTTTTATATTTTACTCCTGGATAAGATGATGTAAGAGACAAAAATGTCAATAGCAAGAGTCAGGAAGACAGCCAAGATGTTTTGACTTGCTGTGTCATGACTGGGTTTTAGAGCCTTTAATCACAGGGGCCTGAAGTTCTACTCCTCACCCTCCTGAAAAGACCCTTTCCATGTGTTTCCAGAGTCTCAACAAAGTTGATCTCTTGATTCTTTCCTGGATCATGCTGCCTGCCTTTCCACCATCCCTGCAGCTCATGGTGAAGGGCATGGATGGGTAAGCTGCAGGTTATTTGCTGCTATCAAGTAGACTAGAATCAGATAACTGGCCCTGGAATTAGGAATTTGAATACAAAGTTGTCCCTTCATATGTGGGGTCTGCATCCATGCATTCAACCTAAGAGGGAGAGAAAATACTTAAAAAAGAAAATGATGTCTGTTTGGAACATGAACTGGCTTTTCTCTTCCTCTTATCACTTTTTCCTAAGCCACAGAGTATAACAACTACTTACATGGCATCTGCATTGTAGTAGGTATTATAAATAAACTAGAGATGATTTAAAGTATATAGGAGACTATGTGTAGTTACATGCAAATAGTATATCATTTTATGTTAGGGACTTGGACACGTGCTGATTTTTGTATCCATAGAGTTGGGGATGGTGCTGGACTCCATCCCCTATGAGTACTGGGGGATGACTGTATCATCTATCCATTTCATGACTCTGAAGTCATGCCTCTAACAGCTGTGATGAAAAATTAAAAAAAATACTAAATCAATGTGTCTTTTCTTTCTCTCCCATAAATCATATTCTACCATATCACCTCACTCATGGCCCTGGAGAAAGGAGCTGAGTGAATACTACTTTAGAAAGGAGGGGATATGGTCCCCTTAGAAAGGGAATACCTACCCCATAACTCCATCTTTTGGCTAGGATAGATTGTAGAAAGAAGGCAGAATAATCAGAGACTGAATCAAGACCACCTCTCTTGGCTGGCTGAAGTCTCAGAGAGGGAAGATGCGTAGACTGTCAGGTGGAGGAACAAGCCCAAAGCAGAGAAGAGAACCCCACAAGATACACTCCTAACCCCCTGCCACCTCAGTGACAGACTTAACTCTGCACATGGTGGGCAGGGTCAGAAAAGGATTTGCGTTTTTTTAATCTCATGAGGCTTGGGAAGGGGACAGAAGTTCTTGGGTACCTTGTGGAGGGATGCCACGGTTGCTCACTGGAAAGCCCCCGGGGGCACTGCCACGGTTGGAACAATGTGTCCTGGAAGCCAGGAGTGGGTTGTGCAGGCCTGGGTTAGTTGGATGAATCTCAGTGAATAGCCAGGAGGGACAGAATCTGTATGGAATACCACAAAGGCTCTTCTTCAGCCAAGAAAAAAACCATACCATGAAGTCATCAGCCACAAGTATGTTTTTTTTTTGGCTGAAGAGAACAGGGTGTCTGACACCAACAGGGTGTCGGTGGCTGTCAAGAAAGATGCCACTGAAGGATACTTCCCACCTCCCTCTGGGGCCACCAGAACCCTCCCTGCTCACTCACGTTTGGAAGCCATTTTGGAGAGGAGATGGGAAACAGGAAAATCTGAATTTACCAAGACTGACTGTTTGAATCATTGACTGGACTGATTTTAATGCACGAAACTGTGTTTAGTTCCTTCCACCTCAGTGTGGCAGGGGCTTGTGAGCAATTGCAAGCAATTATAAGAAATATCATTTATTTTATTTTGTATCTGAATACATCGTAGGTAAATTGATAACCTGTCATACACACTTTGATTTTATTTGGTAAAATATAGCACTCGACCAGTCATCAGGGGATCTGGGTTCTCTTCCTGCCTCTTCCACTAAGTGGCACTTTGGGCACCACTGGCCTTTCTCAGGGCATACAAAGGATGGGTTGTACTAGGTCATCCCTAAAATTCCTCCCAGTTTTTAATGATCTCTGATTTCAGTACAAAAAAGTGTTCTGCATAGCATCTCAAGTTAGTAATAAAATAACTTGAGGAAAAGAAACCACTATTCTTTTCTGCCCAAACAGTAATAGCCAGACCTTGGATTCCATTCCGACATTCCCTTAAATGCTGTCTCCCTGGACTGGTCCTGGGTCTTGGCTGAAGGTCATGATCACTTAGATCCAGAGAAGTTGATAGACAAGTTAGTTTCACTTGGAAAAATATGTCTAATTTTGTACAACACATGCTTAAAATCAACAGAGGACAAAAGAAAATAATGTCCATTCACTGAGAACAACTAATTCCGGCTTCAGTCTGGAGTCAAGAGATCAAGCTGTTCTTCTCTATGCCCCACATCTGTTGGTACTGAGCACGTTTTATAAGGAATCACTAATGATCACTGCGGTAATACAACTTTGTCCCATCACCACACGAGTGAGTGGTGAAAACAGGAGAGATGACAAACCCCTTGAAAACCAGAGTTGCAGGCAAAAATGCATTTCTAAGTGTTCATGTAAAATTTTTACTGCAGTGCGAACTGTGAGTCGTTTCGCTTATCTCAGTTGTTAAACTTCTGTAACTTATATTCAAGGTCATGTGTAACAGGGCATATGCCTTTCTAAATTCTTCAGTAGATATTTTTTGAATTTTCTATGTGGCAATCACCAGAATAACTGTGTTCTTGGTATGCTTTCAGGAAATCCCCACCTATTTTAGTTTATTTTCGTTATGCATTCTTATTTTTAAGTTTTTTTTTTAATTTATGGTTTTGATTTTGAGGGGACTTTTGAACTTTAAATGTGGGTCTTTACAGGACTGGTGATGTAACTCAGTGGTAGAACACGTACTTAGCATGTATGAGGCCCTGGGTTTGGTTCCTAGTACCATCCAGACGATAGAAAATGTTGGTTTCTTCTCTTTGTAATACTTCAGTTTGTTCTTTAGCATCCCCATTTCTCATTTTTTTTGTGGGGGAGGGTACTGGGGACTGAACTCAGGGGTACTCAACCTCTGAGCCACACCTCCATCCCTTTTTTGTATTTTATTTAGAGACAGGGTGTCACTGACTTGCTTAACACCTCGTAGTTGCCGAGGCTGGCTTTGAACTCGAGATCCTCCTGCCTCAGCCTCCCTAGCCACTAGGATTAGAGATGTGCGCCACCACAACCGACTCCCATTTCCCGTTTTAGGAACAGTTTGTTTTGCTGAGTCTGACACTTCAGTTGATTCCATGGACCCAAACAGTAGCTCAAAGATGCAGAGCAGATAATCTAAAGCCGTCACATTTTATTAAATTAGTGGGAGCAGGAGTGAAACGGAGTATTTCTTAATACTCTTAATTAATTAAGAAAATAATTAACTAAGATTGATGGATCAGAGACTGAAGCATGACCTCTTCTTTTTCTGCTGGTTGATGTTGCCAAGAATGGAAATGAGAGACCATAGTGCTGAGCTGTATTTCCTAGCATCTTGGTTTCTCACGTGGTGTGGAAGATGGTTGAAGGGCCAGTATTCCTTGTGGGATGCCAAGGATGCTTTCTGGGGAGCTCCCAGGAGCTAGCCTTCATTTCTGAAACTATTTTTAGAATGGAGGATGTGGCTCTGAAGCCATTACTTTACGATGGCATCAGGCAACGAAGCCAAACTTGAAGGATGGTGGGTATCGGATTCAGAAAAGGCCCTTGGGGGGAGTAACTCTATTGTCCTCAATACATTTTGGAGTACTGAATATTTTGACTCTCATTAAAGTCCATCTGTGTGTGAGTGATTATTATTTTATTTATCAGAACTTATCTGGCCTAGTTATCATTTCACTTTTTCTTAAAACTCTGTTTAGAACTCTCACCTGACTAAAGAAAGACCTTTCAACTGGAATTCTGGGGGGGGGGGACCTTTTCAAGAAATTCTGTGGGGAAAGATGACTATGATAACTTCATTCTTTAAAACATTTCCATTCAGGATAATCATTATGGTGTATTCTGAAACAGGACCTCTATATGGGCTTCCAAGACTATTGCTTGTATCTTTTTAAGGAGTTTTTTTTTTTTTTTGCATTAAAAAATGTTCAAATAGAGCATTCTTATGTTTTGTCTTTTGGTGAAGAGTCAGGATGATGGCAAATCAGAAATGAAAGTAACACAAATTTGATCCTAACTAGTATAGCAGTTCTGGGCCCTTTTTGATTGACACTCTGAATGTCTGTTTCTGTGGATTTTTTTTTTTTGAAAGGGAATCTGTGATCTGTGACTATCTTCTAAGAGAAATCCAAGAAGTATCTTCAGTTATAGAGTTAGCTTCCTCAGCACATAGTACTGTTAGGCAATAAATAGCTAATTATACTGAGTCAAATTCCAAAAAAATTGAAGAATAGTGAAGCCAAGAATCCTATCCTGTTTTAAATCAAATAAACAATCTTTGAGCCCTAAGAGAGATTTAAAAAAATTTAATTCTAGAATGACTCTATGGCTCCCAAACCATTAAAATTAAAACTAAATTAAATTTAATTGTGTTTCAGCTATTAAGATTATATTCTTTATAAAATTTCCCTTAAATTGGATAATTTGTGTCTGCATCCATCTACTGGATGTGCCCATTCCCATCTGATCTTGGAAGCTTAGGCAGAATCAGTAAGTCCTTGGATGGGAGAACAAGATAATTTCCAAGGATCTGAAACTTTACACTCTAAAACATTTAATTCTCTACAGGAGTACCACTTAAAGTCTTAGGATTGATTGTGTGTGAGTGTCAGTATAATATGCATATATGTAGATATGCATATAATATATGTAATATGCATATACATGTATATTTATACATGCATATTCTTATATATGTATGTAGCTATGTATATTTATACATCTGTGTATAGTGTGTGTGTGTATATATATATATATATATATATATATATATATACATATATACATATATATTGTATAAGATGAAGCTAACTTGAAAAATGGTTTCCAAAAGACTAAGAAAACATGGATAGCTTTTCGATATCTTTTCTCTTTTGTTATCAATGGCCACATGTGATTTAATTTACTGCTAGTCTTTAAAACAGATGCACTATTGCAGTATAAGTTCCCTGTCAACTGAATCTTCTTTGAATGTAATTCCTGTGTATTTTAAACTTTCCATGTGTTTTAAGAAATAGCTAATGTGAGAAAAGTATAATAGAAATAGTGTTATTCTGAAGTATGGCAATGAGATCTTTGCAAAATATCACCTCTTCCAGAGGACAGATCACCCATCTACCACCTAATAATAGTCATAAGCGTAAATAAGGAGTCTACCTGTTTGATGAGCCTTATTCTCTTTGTATGGTTTGTCAATTTAATGTTTTTGGAACGTCTGTTTTCATCTTTGCCCTTTGTTTTAGATTTTAACTAGAAGCTAGTGGTCTTGCTAATTTAATGATTATTATTCAGTAACCCTGCCAAGCAATCATCAAAATTATAATATATCATTTGATGATAAAGGGTGATAATGTATGAAACAAAGGAGAAAGAATAAAAAGTAGTTTCATGAAAATCAGGCTCTTAAAATAATGAAAAATTAGATGTTTTCCTGAGAGGTGGACAGATGCCTGATCTTTCTTGGCACTAACTACAAATGGAGAAAAATCACAGCTTTCTAGATTTCAAACCTCTGGTAGCAAAGAAATCTCACCGAAGGCTCCACAAGCATTTCCTGTAATGGATTCTGTGTAAAGCTGCTTCAGTTATTTGTTAGTTTAATCTACATTCATTGAATGCCTCCCTCCTGGGACTCAAGGTGTATGTGTGGAGGGCAGCCGTAGAGATGGCACAAAGTGCAGTTCAAGGATAGGACTGGTTCCTGTTGTATATGGGTTGATTTGGTCTCCTCAAGAGATACTCTCTCAAATTCTGAGAATACTTTTTTTTTCCTACATCTCATTTGGCTTCTTCTTCTTCTTCTCTTTTAGTTGTGAATGACCTTTATTTTTATTTATTTGTATGCAGTGCTGAGAATCAAATCCAGTGCCTTACACATGCTAGGCAAGCACTCTACCACTGAGCCACAACCCCAGCTCATGGCTTTTTCTTTTTTATATGGGTTTGGATATGAGGTGTCCCACTAAAGCCTCTGTGTAAATGAAGGAGGTGAAATGATTATTAGATTATGAGAGCTGTCACTTAATCAGTTAATTAATCCATTTGATGTATTATTTTGGGTGGATTCCTGGGTGGTAACTCTAGACAGGTAGGGCATGGTTGAAGGAGGTGGGTCACCAGGGGTCTGATCTGAGGATGACATATTTTATCCCTGGCTCCTGGTGCTCTCTCTCTGTTTTCTGGCTGCCATGAGCTGAGCTTTCCTCTGCCACATTCTTCCGCCATGATGCTCTGCCTCACGTTGGGCCCAGAGCAATGGAATTGGCCCAATCACAGACTGAACTTCTGAAATTGTGAACTCAAATTTTCCCTCCAGCAAGTTGTTCTCATTAGGAATTTAGATCACATTGATGAAAAGTTGAGTAATATGCTTCTCATCTTCCTCTGAAATATTAACACCCTTCTTTGAGCCTCCTTTTTCTTTCCATAGATGGATATCAAATTCTCTGAGAAGCTGTACTTTGGAGAAGACATGATTCTGTACCTAGTTTTGGAAGAAGCCCTTTATATTTTTTGTTTCCCCTCCCTCAGCATCTGTGTCTTTTAGCAAATTATCTGTAGAACTTGGTCCTTGTTAAAACAATGGAGGTCAGACATGTTTTTGATTGCTCTGTGGACAAAGGAAGCCTCCTCCAATAAAAGCCATATTTGTCGTTGTTATTTTCAGCAAAATCAAATTATGCCATCAGTAGTATCCCAATCCTCTTGTCATCCTCCAGACTGTACATGGGTGGTTCCTAACCCTCTTTGGGTCAGGGATCCCTTTGGAAATTCTGTGAAAGTCATGGAGCTTGCCCTCTGAGAAAAGTACAGAAGTCAACTTTAGAATATAAGATGCCAACTTTAGAATGTAGTTTCTAGGGGCTCAAGGGATAGTGAAGGCCTTCAGTGGTACCCTGAAGATCCCCAAGCATTATGGGGAGTGGTCCGGTGGGTCCAGAGGCACAGGGAAGAAAAACCAGCTGGACTAACAGGCCTGGCAGACACTACAGACACTGCCACAGAGAGAGATGATGTATTTCCTGCTTTATAAGCACAATTTATTTTATCCTAAATTAAAATATTAACTGTAAATATGTTACTGCCTTTAAAAAAAAGTGATCTTGAAGTGACTGTTAAAACTTAAAAATACAGATTCTCTTAGATTCAGCAGTTCCACTCCTGGGTGTCTCTTTTGTAAAAACAAAATCATCGGCATTGAAGGCCTGTGTTCAGGCACCTCTATGATAGCATTGCTTCTAACAGCAAAAAAACTGGAACTAGTGAGACAAAGGGGAGAGTGGAATATAGGATGATCATGCAGACGGCAAGTATTATGCTGTCATTAAAAGGAAGAAAACAGAGCTATAGCAAATGCCTTGAGGGAGTACCCAGAGAGGGTGGTTCAGTGAGAATCATAGATGCAGAAAAGTGTGTGAATGACAGAATCTTCCCTGTCTGCACATGTGTGTCTATATCTTTGCCTATATCTATCTGTCTCTCCTTATGCTTATATGTGCATGGAGAAAAATGTGGACTAATATAATCTAGGTTATTAACATTGATTCTGGGGCATATATGAACAGAGCACATAAAGGGAAAAAGTCATAAAAAATAAACTACATTATGTATAATGTCTCCATATAGGTAATGTTTATATATTTATAGATGTGTATATATAGACAATAATTCATTTATTTGGGTGAGCATATATAAAAGGAAATAATGATTTCAAAAACATGTTGCTTGTATGTTTGGATCCCATTGTTTGACTTCTTTCACAGTCAGTGTGACACTGGAGGCTTATGGTTCAGGCTAGGATTTGACTTGACTAGTTTGGCCAGCCTGAGTTCTTCCTGTTGACTTCTTTCTTTCTTTTTTTTTGGCGGGGGGGGTACTGGAGATTGAACCCCCGGATGCTTTATCACTGAGCCACATTCCCAACCCTTTTTATTTATTTATTTATTTATTTTGAAATAAGATCTCCTTAAGTTGCTTGGGGCCTCACTGAGTTGCTGAGGCTGGCCTTGAGTTTGCTAATCCTACTACCTCAGCCTCCTGATTCGCTGGGATTACAGGCATGCGCCACTGCGCCTGGCTCCTGTTGACTTCTTAGATGGATTTCCTGGAACTTATTACTCTAAAGCCATTCAGTCTGTCAGCAAATGTTTATTGGATGTCTTTTATGTCACAGAATGAGGTTTTGTGCTGGGGAATACTCCAAGAACTAAGATGTGAGGTGTGTGTTTGCACATGTCAGGAACTGTTTGCATGTGAACTTAACATCTTTTTTTGTGTACAGTGCTGGGGACTGAACCCGGGGTCTTGTGCATGAGAGGCAATCACTCTGTCACTGAGCTGCACTACCAGCCTTTCTAAAAATATTTTGAGACAGAGTTGTACTGTACCTTTGGAGGATTAACCTAGGTCTATGAGGTTGGATACTTGGAGTCATGTACTATTATTATAAGACTCTTAAAATTTTTACCACTCATAAGCAAACTAAATTTAGATGAGAGAAGTAAAGCTGTCATTCAGTTTTAAGACACTAAGGTATTTATTTGAGTCAGAAAATATACTTTAATTTTTTTAAAATATTGAAATGGCTTTGAATTTTCATTGTTTAATTCATTAATGATGTCTCTATTTTAGAGGAGATTTTATGGAGAGAAAAGTTTTTCAGACAACAACTGTTGTTACCAAATATGCCCAATATCACCTCTAAATATAAAGAGTGTAGGTCAGATAAAGAGAAGAATGGTTAAAAAAGAAAACCCCGCAATCCGATGTTCAAATTCAACTGTTGTTAACATAACTGAGCCAGTATATAAATGAATTTATGTATATACATACAAGAGAAAATTTCAGGTTACATAAAGCATTTTAATGCTTGTAACTATATGAGTTAAACAGGAATTTGTACCCATAATACAATTTTTTTTTGATTCTTGATTCTTTGAACTACTTTTGGTTTGTTTATATATTTTTATAATAGAGATAAGAACTGAAACTTTTAAAAAAGTATTTACAATTTATCTCCTTTCACATATTACTTCTCTGTGAAATATAATATTTGAGATTTATATAAAATGTCAAAATAAATAAGATAAAGTTTAGTTTGTTTGAAAATGAGTGGTTGTGCCTGTATAGACAACAGCCTTCACTCTTCTCTGATTCAGAGGTCCGGTCTGAGAACCTTTTATCTCCTCAGCAGGATATATACAACCTAAGTCGATGCAGGAAACCCATGACATCATCCTCAATCAATAATCATTGATTGAAGAAAGCTGGTCTCAGGGCTATGCATTAGGTACCAGGAGGGAAGCAGAGGGAAAAGTCACCATTTCTGTCTTTGAAGAATAATCTGGTTCAGAAAATAGTTCAAGTGTACATGTTTTGACATGTTTCTATAACAAAGACCTTTTCAACTAACTAGAGAAATCAACATTAAAGTGATTAAAGGAGTGATTGTGGGACTGGCGAAGGGTTGGAGGGCAGGGACAATTGTCCTGTTCAGTTGTCAGTAGGCAATTGAACCAGAGACAAGACATGAAGGAGACAAGAGCCAAATCTATAAAACTGTATCCATCCTAAAGGTGCCAGCTGGGGTGTGAGAGGTCAGTCAGGTGAAGCTGTGCTCCTGAGAATAGGAGAAACATTAGTAGCAACAGCTCATATTCTTGTCTGCTTTCCGTCATTAAAATGAAATGCCTGAGATAATCAAGTTACATAGAGAAAAGTTTTTTTTTTTTTTTTTTTTTTGTAACAAGGATTAAACTCAGGGCCACTAGACCACCGAGCCACATCCCCAGCACATTATTGTACTTTATTTAGAGACAGGGTCTCACTGAGTTGCTTAATACCTTGCTTTTTTTTGATAAGGCTGGCTTTGAACTCACAATCCTCATGTCTCAGCCTGCAAAAGACACTGGGATTACAGGTGTGCACCACCATGCCTGGTGAGAAAAGATTTATTTTGGCTTAAGTTTTGGAAGTTTCAGTCCATGATCAATTGACAGTTGCTTTGGGTATGTGGTGAAGCAGCTTAAGGAACACGTGGTGGTCAGAACTGCTTACCTCATCACCAGGAAGCCAAAAAGAAAAATCTTCAGTTTTTGGTGAGTTTCTGATTTAAAGAAAAATAATTTCTATAACCAAATCCAAGTAGATCTTAGATCTGGTAAATATCCTACAGTTTGGGAGTTTGTAGGATTTCACACAGTAGGTGGTGAATAAGAGCTAATGGCTGAATTCCAGTGTTTATCTTGCAAAGTAATCTGCAATTCTGTATTTTTTTCCTGCATGAGACACAAAGCTCTACTACAATTATTTATGAATAATTTCACATGACTCATGTTGGTAAGACGATTGCAAATTAACATTTAAAGAAGAATGTTTCATCAACCTTAAAAAAAAAATGAGCCCTCCATTCTTCCCACATCAGGGATTTTTTTCCTCTTGTCTAAAATGTACCTACTTCTTTTTAGAGGTTGACATTTATGTTGAGCTGGTAGTTTTCACCTCTGGAGAAGAAAAACAGAATCATGCTTAGAAAAACTCTGTTAGCCAAACAAATCACCCTGATTTGATTTGGAGAAAAGGAGCTTGCTATATAAATCTATCTATCTATCTATCTATCTATCTATCTATCTATCTATCTATCTATCTATCTATCTATCTATGCATGATTTTAGATCAATGCATAAATGAGAAAGAAGTGATACTGGAAAAAAAAGAGAACCTATTTGGATTATATTTGATGTAGTGGGTGTAGTGGGTACTTCAAACTGCTACCTAACAGAAGCTCTTATTTTTCATTGGAAAGCAAAACAAATGGTTGTTTAAAAAAAAAAAGACTTTTGAAAGAGGATATTGCCTTGTTTAGAAACATCAAGCTTCTGCAATCTGGTCATATGTGGGGTGCTGTTAGTCACTTTCTAGTTACTGAAAATTGGGTTTTTATCAATAATGGCATTAGTTTTCTTTTTTTTTTTTTTTTCCTGGAGAGTTTATGGTAGTGTCGTATCATGCCCTGCAAATTATTTATTTGGAGAGGCCAAAAAGTTATGTCCTTCTTACAACCTGGAAAATTCTTCTAGTATCCAGTACATCACTTTGTGAGTGCTGGGGTTCCCAGCAGCCTGTCCTGGGGAATGTGTGACACAGGGGCCCACTCCACCTCTTCCCATGTACCGAGCTTCCTCTAGTACTGTGCAGCTGTTCTCCCCATGGGACCCGATGACCTGTCAGCTTTTGGTTTCTGGTGGTCGGTTCCTATCCCCTGGGGTAGGCAGTGGTTCCAGGCCTGGCTCTAGGCTTTCTTATCCCTGACAAGCTCCATTTCTCTGACACCTTTCCTGCAGTTTTCTATAGAGAAAGTGGGATATGTAGGAACTAATTGGGGATCCTCTTTGGGTTCCAGAGGAAAACACAGAGAAGCCTGGGAGTGTAGGAGTCAGTCCAGTAGGAGGGCAGGATCTCCTTATTGGCTTGACCACCTGGCCCTCCATCTCTACTCTGAGCTTCCAGTCTTTCCTTGGTCTTTGGCTCCCATGGTGGCCATTCATGGCCACCTGATTGTGGCTTTCTTCAATGTCTTCATTGCATTTGATTTCTCTTTACTGTATTGTTTTTCTTCCACATCTTAAGACTCCAGCACAGCAGAGCACCCAGAGATATAGAGCTATTTTACCTGGTGGCCTCCGCTCCATTCCAGTCTTTTGCTAACTGAGAACTATTTTGGCATGTCAATTTCTTGTTTTGGGGCCCTTTTATCTGTTTGAAATAAATATTTAATCTTTAACCTTTTTTTCTTTTTTTTTGTACTGGGAATTTAACCCAGGAGCAATTTACCACTGAGCCTCATCCCTGCCTTTTTTTTTTTTTTTTTTTTAATTTTGAGACAGAGTCTTACTAAGTTGCTGAGGCTGGCTATGAACTTGCAATCCTCCTGCCTTAGCCTACCGAGCCGCTGGGATTAAGGGAATGCACCACCACACCCAGCAGTGGCTCCAAATGTTCAGAGTTTCACTTTAACTAGATTCTTACCTAGATAATATTTTCTACAAATATTTTGTCCTCTCTTTTGTAAATGCCAGTCTTCTGCTTAACTCATTTGCCCAGGAAGACTTCTCTTCAGATGTCTGTTACTTGCAGAAGGTCAGCATTCTGCAGCCCTATGCAGAAGGGGAAGGAAGAAAAAAAACCCACTTAAAAAAAATTTGTTTTATACATGACAGTGGAATGCATTTTGATACATCATACATAAATGGAGTATAATTTCTCATTCTTTTGATTGCACATGATGTAGAATTATACCAGTTGTGTACATATACATATAGAGTAAAAAGCATATAGGGTAAAATACATATAGGGTAAAAAATCACTTTTGATGGGGGACATGAGTAAAAACAATCTCCCCATCCTACAGCATCTGACACTTAACTACCCACTGAAACTGCATCATGGGGCCCAGCTCTGTAGCCTTTCATGTAGATCATGCCAGAGCACGTGAGCCAGTGCCACACGATAAAGCAATAATAAACCTACCCTGTGGTTCTCTGCTGTCCTTCTGCCTAAATTTCCCTTCCCCTAGTGGCCAAAGTTTTTTGAAAGAGCTTGGTGACACTGCCACAGGCCACTTTCCACCATATAACAATTCATGGCAGCAGTTAGAGCTCCATTTTTTAAAAACCTTTCATCAGAGGAGGAAGTACTTTATAGTAAATGTCTGCATTGCTCGAGATCATTTACCCGTGGAGTCTTCATTAGATTCTTTAGTCATTATGGTTTGCATCATGTGATCTTTTCTCAAACATCAGCAGGGTGAACCAACGATGAAATTGCATTTCTTTGAATTAGAGTACAGATGATTATGGGAGGAAAAAAGACATTACAGTAAAAATGTTCATGTTTATGTTTGAATAAATGTGGCAAGCTTCACAGCCTCCAAGACAGTTAAAGAAGTGTTTGTATGAGACATGGACTAATGTGTCGCATCACCTTAGCTGTGTCTCCGAATGAGTGTGGGCACAGTGCTTGGACTCTTGGATCCTGGGTATAACACGAAGCCCCAGATATATAACAGGTTTGGTATGCATTTCTTGTGAGGCTAGGAGAATACAACAGTTCATAGCTTTGATTTTATCTTAAGGCTCTAACATACATTAGGCAATCCATAAATGATTGTTGAAATACACTGGAATCTACTCAGAGTGCCATCCACCCATCACTTTTTATGTCCCCTCCAACCACCCCAGTACACATGGGGGCTTCTCTGTAGTTTTTGGTAGGGTAAAGGGTAAACCTAGGATGAGAAAAATTTTAGCATTGCAGGGGATAATAAACAGTTAAAGCTTCAGTCTGGAAAAAGAGAATTATTACTTCCTAGGGTTTATTTAGTTGGCTCTGACCCAAGACCTTGCTTGACCCTGAGTATCCAGCAGCCCTTCACTGGTTCCAGATGGCCAACCCTGTTTTGTGGTCAGCTCCCAGACCCTGTGGTGAGTGTGACCTGCTCCCATGTTGTCCTGCAATCGCAGCAGTGTTGCAGACCTCCTGAGCTATGCACTAGATAGACAGGAGTCCCTTAAAGGAAAGATAAAGTGACAAAGTTAAGTGACTTCATTGGGGCTGGTTGTGAATTCATATTATGGTTTTTATAGGTATCAGATTTTACGTATTGCAGAGTGTTAAAAGAAAAGCCAGTTGGATTGTTAATACAATATGCAGATAGGATAGTATTATTGCTTTGTGCTTTCTTATAATTTCTATTTTTTTTGTCATAGACATCTGCTGGGTTATATATATGTTTTATTATGATGTCAAAAATGAGACATGGATATAGCACTTTTATTGTTCTACCATTTCTTCTGCTTATATATTTATTTATATATATTCTTCTGTATTTTTTTTTTTTTAATCTGCAGTCTCGGTCCCTGTTTTCTCAATGTTTCCTGTTTGTGAGAGCTCAGGCTAGTACTGAGACTTTGGCTGTGTCTTCCCCATGGATTCTAGATGGAGTGAGCAAATGCTTGCAAGCAATATCAGATGTCATTTAGTGGAGGTTCCAGATGAGCCAGTCATTTGTTAAGGGCACTTTGTCCGGGGTCTCATATAATCTTTACAACACCCTGCTTGGGTAAGACTGATTGTTCTTTTGTAGATAAGAAACCTGTGACTGCGAGAGGCCATGTAAACTGTCTGAGGCGCAAAGCTGCTCAGGGTCTTTTCCCCAACTGGGCTCAGGTCTTTTTGACTCTAAAGCCCAAGATGTTATTACTTGGACAGGCTCACTGTGGTCATTTATTCTGACATTTCTGTGACTTTTTCTACCATATTATATCAGTGATATGACATTTTAGGTTTAAAAATGTTCCAAGATCTTATCATTATATGAAAATTTTATATTTGGATTTTAATGTTGTAATTCCTGGTAAATCTCCTATTTTATTTTATTTTGGTGCTCAAGATTGATTTTTATCATTCCTGGAAGTTTTTAGTACTTTTAATTGTTCAAATTTTGTACTTTTTGTTTGCATGTCTATTATTTTACCCAATTACTTATTATTTTAAGAGCTTTGGTATTTTAGTAGCTTTATCCACCCTAATTTGTATTTAATAAATATTCTCATGTTTTTTTGAGCTTAATGATTTTTATTTTTTTAATTTTTTAAAAAATCTTTATTGTTGGTTGTTCAAAACATTACATAGTTCTTGACATATCATATTTCTGAGCTTAATGATTTTTAAAATTGAATTCTTTATATAGACTCATGCTCATACATCTAATTTTTTATCTTTTTACTTCTTTATAACACTGCCCAAGGTTTTGCCAGTTATCATAAAATAAATGAAAGAAGAACATTTCAAAAATGTTTTTGCAAGTAAACCTGATCATACAAAGTACCTGGCTTTGTAGCAGTTTGATTTTCTGTGTAATGATAATTTGTTCATTGAGGAATTGTTAATGCTGTCATACAGAGTGTGTTACAGAATTGGTTGCCAATCCTAAACTCTTCACCTGTTAATTTTTCTTTTTTAAACAACTTGATTTAAAAAAAAATTTTAGTTGTTGATGAACCTTTGTTTATTTACTTATTTTATTTATATGTGGTGCTGAGACTCAAACCCAGGGCCTTACACATGCTAGGCAAGTGCAACAACCTCAGCGCTCATCTATTAATTTTCATTGCCAAATATATTTTCCCTCTCATCACTTCATGGTCTTTCTCTTCCATGACTTCTCAGCAACCCAGAGCACTCATTTGCCTTCCAACTATTTCCATGCTGCTTTGGGGTGTGCTGAAGCTTCAGAGCAGCAAGAATTGAAGTTTCTGACTTTGCTTAGCATCTGGTTGGCAAGTGAAGTTACCTAGAGGAGAAGCTAACATAGCTACTCATCTGATGGGTGCAGTTGACAAGGAACATGAGAGGTGCTCAGAGAAGGTTGAGCTTGCTGCCTCCACTGGGCAGGGGTCACAGGATGTGGGGATTTTTCCCTGGGTGTGCATACTTAAACTCGGGTGTGATCTATTGTCTGTAAGTACCAAAGAGGATTTAAGGTAGCTCTTAATGAAAAAAACACTAAAAGGACATGTATGAGTTTAATCAGGAAGAAAACAGGGAAGGAAGTGCTTCAGTGGAGGAACAAGGCTTTGACAGGTGACAGGAGAGAAGAAATGGCCCAGGATATTGCAGGTGGAGCTGGAAACGTGGTGGATGGGTTGGCTGACCATCTGTAGGCAGGTAACCCTACAGAAAATTTAGAAGTGATGAGGTGGGACTGCTTGTAGAGGACCTGGGTGGCACACTAAGGAGGCTGGACTCCAACATTAGGTGCAGACATCAGCAAGTTCTTGGGCAGAAGAGTGATTTGTTGAAGTTGATGTTACAGGAAGATGAACCCAGCAGCAAATGGATTGCTTGGGCAGTGATTTGAAGTTAGGAGCTCAGGTAGGGAATATTTGCTGTAGTGAAAGCACACGATAATGAGATAATTGAGCGGATGGAAGGGAAGGGAGGGAGGACTCTGAAGGTGGCCCATTTGGAGGAGTGATTGTACATGAATGGAGAAGGTGGTGGTGGCTCTGAAATGTTCACTGGAGGAACTCACGGTTGGCAAACCAGGGGGAGGGACACTTGGGCAATGTGTCTGGGTGCTGTGATTGCTGGTTTGAGGTAGGGATTGTCTAATGAAGTTGTGGTCACTTCCCTCTCCACCCCAGGCCTCCCTTGGCAGTACCACAGGGAGAGGTGAAGGTCTCATGTGATGGTTCTAGCCCTAGGCAACTGGAATTATTGTTAGGACAGTGGCCAGAGATAGAAAGGGCAAGGGTCCTGTGGAGCCCATTGTCTCTATAACCCCACATTTGTAAAAGTTTGAATAAAAAAAAGAAAGTGAAGAAGTGAGTTCAGGATCAGGTGTTCATTTGAAGAGATTTGAAGATTATTTAAGAGAAAATGACTTCCAGACAGATATGTAGGAAAAGGTCAAAGAGTAGTGACCGGAGCTTTCTAGAACCATGTTCTGTTACAGTAGAGAAAAATGGAGTTTTGGAAAGAAAGTTTTTGATTCATGCGTATGAAACCCAAGTTTTACGGGTTACACATAATGAGTTGTTATCCAGTTTTAACATTTGTTTTTCCACAATGGCCAAGGCATTGATTGATTGCACATGCATTTCAAAATTGTTCTGGGGCTTACATAGAAAGAGAGCAGAGGGAAATCTTATTCCAAATATGGTCCTTGTTACTTTGTACTAACATATTGGGCATTGGGGCTGCTCTTTTGATTTACTGAGCTTTGCCATTAGTGTTGATACTGAGGGATATCAAAGATATCCCTGTAAAAGTTCTGTTTTTAGGCAATCAATATAAAACTTTTAAGAAGGTAACTTATGCGGTTCAATAGCTTGGTTAATAAAGTTGGCCTTTATGCAGTATAACCCCCTGAGAGCCAATTGAATGTGAAGGAAAGAGTGAGGGTTTCAGAGCAAGTTGAATTTGGATTTCAATTTGCTCCACTACTTAATAATCTGTGGCTTTGAACAGGTTACTTAACCTCTCATTTCATTTTAAAATGCTGATTTTCTCTCTCTCAGAAGGTTATTGTGGTGTTGCTAATAGTGTTTGTCTCATCAGAACTTCAATAGGCCTTGGTACTTCGAGGGTACCTAGTGCATGCTAACATAGTCACAGTTCTCAGGATACTAGTCTATATTTTTATATCACTGTCCATAGTGTTATTGAGGGGTATTAAAAATGGTGCCTACTGTCCTTATTTTGGAAAGTGGAATGAAGATTGTGAACAAAAAATTATTCTGGAATTAATATCTAGAAACTTAGTTTGCCTCACTTCCTGGGGTTTCCAGAAACTTAATGTGGGAGAAACTTTGAGGTTGAGTAAAATAGAATGAATTCATCCTGGGTTAAAGTACAATCTCTGTCTTACTTACTAGTCATGTGGCTTTGGGAAGTGCTTTAACTTTTGAGTCTGTGTTTGCAAAATGTGCTTGTGGTATCAACATTGAATGAATATTGTGAGGATCACTGGAGAGAACTTGTCTAAGGAATTGATTCATGGGTATGAAACCCAAGTTTTACAGATTACACATAATGAGTTGTTAGCCAGTTTTAACATTTGTTTTTCCACAATGGCCAAGGCCAGGAATAGATTTTGGGGAAAGTGGTTTAAAACAAAGCAGAATGACCAGGCCAGTACTAAAGTATTAGACACAGTTTTTAGGCGTTTCTGGCATTATTACTGCTGAAGTTCCAAAACAAAAAAAGTCGGGAAGGAAGGTATTACTTATTGATGGTGTTTAAGATTGGTGAAATTCTGATTCATAAAAAATAATGAATTTGATTATGAAATAAACTATGGATGATTAGACAATTTATTAACTTGTTATGGAAAATATTTAAGGTGTAGATATAACCCTGAGGGCCTAGAGATGAGCCTGGAGTCTCAGGAAAGGGTAAGGTATAAAGGTGTGCCAGTCAATTCCTTCCCATACCCACATTGTTCTTTTCAGTAAGGGGCATCTACCTCATTTTTTTTTTGGGGGGGTGGGGGCGAATGGTTGAATTGGTGGGATTTTAAAGTATTGAAAGAAACTGAACAAGTGAAATTACTTTTTAAATCCACAGAAACCTTGGCAAATCATCAAACATTATACATATGATGAAGGTACATTAGTTTCTGCTTGTGTTTCAACCAGGAACAAGATTTAAAATCAGACTATCAGGATAAGAACAAAAAAATAAGTATCTATTTGTGCTAAAGACAGTCTGAATGGCAAATTTCAGTTGTGTGAGAAGACAAAAGCTTTTGGGTATGTTTAATGCAAAATGGACTAAGTTGAGAAAGAAATTGTTTTAATAGCCTGGGTGTTGCCTGATAGTCTTAAAGCTCTGGTCTTCTTGGTGGGTCACACAACCCACCATGATACAGTAAACTGACTTTGTCTTGCTGTTTGTGAGGGGCATTTAGCCTTCCTAGGTTCATGGATATGACTGACCCAAGAATCCCTGGTTAGTATCATCTGAGTTATGAGTTGGAATGAGCAGTTCTCTGGGTTTTGCTGGTAGGAATTAGTTGTGTAAAGGAATCTGGCCTTGGGAGAAAGAGGGTTGCCTTTTTAAGATTAAAAATGGAAGTGCAGTTTTTTTTTTTTTTAAATAATTTCTAAGGGAAAAAGCATTAGTACTACTAAGGGTGAGTTGGTTGAGACAGCAGTGAGGATTGCCACTCACAGCATCTAGCTCCTTAGCTAGCCTTCCCCACTCAGAAATCATTATTTCAAACTGAGCAGCATTTGCAGAGAGTTCTGGAACAGCTTTGTCAGCTTTAGGATGTGTGAAAACTGCTCAAGAATAAACCATAGAAGTACATTTTGGAAAATTTAAAAAACAAAACAAAACAAAACTGACAGCTCTTCCAAGGATGTTTTGATGTGTATGGGGTTATTAACAACAGTTTACTAAAATACAGAACAGGAAAGTTGGGACTGCATCTGCTTTTTCCAGCCCCCTCCTATGTGTCTTGCTCTGATAGATTTGTCTCTTCCGTTACCATAGAGCTGCTCATTGGT
Source organism: Urocitellus parryii (assembly GCF_045843805.1). Classification (NCBI taxonomy): domain Eukaryota; kingdom Metazoa; phylum Chordata; class Mammalia; order Rodentia; family Sciuridae; genus Urocitellus; species Urocitellus parryii. The sequence goes on along the minus strand of NC_135539.1, from coordinate 62,854,737 downwards.
ATTCCTCAGTGTGAGGTGTTGCCATGAACATCCTCATAATTACATTGAACTAGAGAATCTTTACTTCTAGGCCTTGATCAAGCTCAGGGGCCTTTTCCCTTTTATGTGGCAGCTTTAATTTTGTACAAAAATGACAACCACCACCGTCCCGTGCCTTTTGTCTCCCTGGCAGGGTGACCAAGCAGCTACCTTCACACCTGATGCAATTACTAATCTGATGCCCTTCCCAAGAAGGTAGTACTGGCTGCTGTCCCCCACTCCATGGGACTGCAAGCGTCATTTTTTTATGATGTCTCTCCTGCACACAGGCTCTGACTGCCCTGGGCTTCTGTTCTCAGTTACCAGGGGGTGTTGTGCATTTTTCAGAGGAGAAAAACCATTGCTTTTCAAGATCATTTTCCCTGTCCCGACTTTGGTCTTTGCTTCAAAGGTAGGGTGTTGCCTGTGCCCACAATAGTTTCCCCAACCCAAGATAAGTATCTGTGGTTGCTCCCAGGAGAGGTGATTGTAAATGCAGGGCTACGTGCTAATTACTTTCTCAGGCATCTTGGTATAACAGTATAAGCATTGGCTTCTCAGATTATAGTCAATGAAACAAAATCACTTTTATCCTGAATTTTGCAAGGCAAAAAAAAGACATTAAATTAATTACATTTGAATCATCTTCATATCCATCAATTACTGCAGTGATTTTGGGGGCTTAGATTAATGTATGTTGTAGATGCAATTACTCTCTTTTTGGATCCCATAGATTAAATTCACTGAAAGATTCCCCTGGAGATGCTTTAGCTGTACTTTGCCTCTAGCTTCTCTTCCATGGAATCCATTTCAAGTTCAAATACGTTTTGTCTGATAAATTGACTACACATGGAGGGACTAAAGAGAGCAATTAAGTATGACATCAAATAAATGACTCAGTGACAAGGTATATTCCATTTAGGTCAGTGTAATTCAGAATGTGAGAAAACATGATTTAACTGGCTGGACTGAAGGATGGTTTAAATTATGGGATGGGGAGAATCACTTTGCATTCTGAGGTTTGGTAATTGGAGGTGTATAATATTTATTGTGTTTGCTGTGGGAAGATACTGTTGAAAGACGGTTATAGTTGTTTATGTGCAGCTGTTTAATTGACATTGTGGGGGTTTGGTCTAATCTTTATGCATACTATGAGTTACTATTTGGTAGATGAGGGTGAGTGGGTGATGTGTAGCTGAAGCCCACTAAACCTTGATGAACCAATGTGTTTTCTCTTTAGATAGCTAATTAGATTGGAGAGGGGGCCTTCTGTAATGGGTTGTGGTGTTCTGCCTAATTCCTTACCACCTCCTTTTAGAAGTATGTGTCCACCGCTTTGCCATGTGACTTTGTAGGACCTTCTATGAAGTGAGGAACCATTGCCACACTGATATTGGGTATGACCATGTGATGCATGCCAGCCAGTAGACTTTGAGCCGACATGATGCCAGCAGAGGTACTTTAGCTTGGCTTCTGGTGCTCCTACTGCCCTCCATGAGAGAGTGTTCTAGGGAGCTGCTGGTCTGGAGCAGAAATGAACCCACCTTGAAATGTAGAGCTAAGTAGGCTGTGATGGATAACTTGTGAACTCACAAGCAAGAAAAGTGTATTATTATAAGCCACTGACTTTGGAGATAGTTTGCTTGGCAGTATAGTCATGGAAATAGTTTATACAAGTGCATATTAAAAATTCCCCTGTCTTTGTAAGAATGTCAATGGGATGAACAACTTTTTACCACCCTATCAAGACATGGATGTCATTCATACCTTGGTGGTATCCTTTGGCTATGATGCACCTAATTGATGGTGCCTGGGACCCGTGTAAGTCCTAGCTGCAGGGGAGGTTGAGAGTGAATTTCCAACTTCTACTTTGGGGAAGCAAGACTTAAAAAAAATGTGGAAAGCCAACAAAATGTGGGAAGGGTGTTCAAAAGATGCGAGGTAGTCATAAAGCATGAAAAATGTCCATATAAATTGCCAATGCATTTATCTTAGAATGAACTTTTAGTTACTATTAATTAGTATAGTAATTTTAAAAAAGGTAATTTATCCTATTTTTTAAAAATGAGTATTAGTATAAAATAACAACAATAAACCCAACAGAAACTGTGATCTTATGGGTATATATTTTCAACTGGTACTTTATTCAAAATATTCCCAAAAAGTAAATAGCAAATAAATTTTTCCCTTCACATCAAAATTTCATTGATTTAGATTCCATTTACTCAAAATTTGTGATAATAAACTTGACTAAATTGGTTTATTAGTTTCACAATATGGCAGTGTTTATAACACCAAGTTAAATTCTCAAACTTTAGCACCATCTAAAGTTACAGATGGAATATAAAGTTATATTCCATTATAGATGGTCCTCCTAAATTCAACATTCTCCGTTTCTTGTTAAGTTAATAGCATTGTTTGATTTCCTTTAGGGTTTGACAGTCATAAATGTACCTCTAAAAGTCTTCTATATAAATTCTTCATTAAGTCAGAGACCCAATTCCCCATTTAGGTAATAGGAATAAAGTCTAGAACATTTCATTTGCTGCAGAGAAAATTGTTAAATGAACTAGTGTGAAATATCCCATATCTCTCTGTGCATTTTGTATATTAAATTATAGCTCTTGTATCCCTGTAGAGAAGAGCTGTCAAATGTCAGAGTTTGTGTTAGAGATACAAATTTGTTGTGTGGAGCACAGCTTGATTGATGGACAGCATGCTTGGGGTGTGCATGTTTGTGGACGAGTAGAGGGGCAGGAGGTGGTGTAGCATAGGAGAGAATAGAATCTGGAGAGGTTGGAGCAGTCAGATCTGGAAGCAGGAGGGCAGAGGGGGTATGAGCAATCTGAAACCAAGGGATTATATACTGGATGTGGTAAGAAGTGGCAAGTATTTTTTTCTGGCCAGAGAGGTGAGATTGAAAGAAAACAGTCATTTTGCTAGGCTGGCTAACCTGGATCTGGTGAGCCATTTTAACTTGCATCAATTTTTTTTTTTTTTTATCTACTAGTGTCAGTTTGGAGATTTCTTAGGCCTGAAAGTGTCTTAGTTCAGGCTGCTATAACAAGATACCATAGACTGGGTAGTTGAAACAATATATTCCTTATAGTTTTGGAAGTCAGGAAGACCAAGATCTGGGTGCCATCCAGCACATCTGCTTCCTGGTTTGCAGATGGTGTCTTCTCTGCGTACCTTTAATTGGGGTAGGGTAGCAGGGAGATAAGGCATGTGTGCACAAGGGAACTATAGCAATCCGTTCTCTTCTTATAGGAATACTAATGTCATTCCTGAGGGCCCCACCCTCACGGTCTGATCACTCCCAAAGGCCCTACCTTCAAGTATCTAAGATTAGAAAATTAGGCTTTAACCTATAAATTTTGGGAGGACATAAACATTCAGTCTACATATTGAGTGTTGTTACATTCCAAAGCAGGGGATTTTAACTCTTGGTGAACCAGGGACGCTTTCAGAAGTTTGAAAAGTTTGTTTGCTTTTTTTTTTTTAAATGTTTTTAATTGCATAAAATACTATGGGTTATGCTGAAATATAATATATTAAAATATGTGTATTCTACCCACTCAGGGGTAGAACTTTAAGAACTTGTGCTTAGCTATTGTGCAGGGCCCTGGGTTTGATTCCTTAGTATCACAAACCAAAATAGATATCCTTAACAACTATAATGTGATAGAAAAATGACCTCTGATGTTTATCAATGTTAAGGCACAGGTTCTGCTAATACTTTATCAATACTTGGCAGAAGTGTTGAAGTTCAATTAGAAGTGAGCGAAAACAAAGATGCCCCCCGCTTTTCTCCATCTGAATTCAGGAATACTCTCCGAATTCTCTCTCACAAGCCCACCTTCAAGCCTGCAGCCCTCAGGGTAAGGACCACTGCTCTACAGAATTGACCAAATGTCTCCTGAGCAGGTGATCCTCCATGGAAGGGGATTCCCTCAGTTGTAATGGTTGTACACAAGTGTCTGTGTAAGTGTGGTTCTAGTACTGTGATTATTTTCATTGATCAAACTTTCTGTCTCTCTGCCAGTCCTTCACTATAGCTGTATCATATTCTGGCTACCTAGTCAGCAGTTCTTTCTCTTCCGTCTTCTCACACTTCAGGGATTTATAGCTTCTTTTTCTTCTTTGTTCTTCCATATAAATTGCCAAATTCTAAAAACCAATCTGTTGGGATTTTATTTGGCGTTCCATTGAGTCCATATATCAATTTGAGGAAGAACTGACAAGCTTTTTGAGTTTTTAAGTTCATGAAGATGGTATATATTCTCATTTATTTTGGTGTTCCCATACTGCACATTAAGATGAAAACATATTTTGAGTGATCATCTTTGAAAGTCTCTTCTATGAAAACAAAAAACTTCCCCCCAAGTAAAGCCGATTATTCTTTTTTAACCTAGGTAAGTTGGGAGAAATAGTGCTTTTGAGAAGATTTTGTCGGCTTCAAGCAATGAGTACTTATTACGCACATACTTCCCGAGATTGCAAATCTTCTGTTCATTTGTATTAAAGGCACCACTTTAGAAAATTGGCCGTTTATTTAAATAAGAGATAAACTAGATTCTGGCAGCTAAAATTCTTAAAGCATTTGCTGTAATTTCATACAGAGAATATTTAGTATGAAACATCTGAGCAGTCTAAATTTAAGCAGACAATTTTATTTATTCATTCAGAAAATATTTATTGAGTACCTAATGTGCCTCAGGCATGTCTCTAGATTCTGGGATGCAGCCAAGTGAAGGGAGTGATTTAAGGGGGATGAGGATATCTTCTCTAAAATGCTTCTGAGAAGTTGATGGCTGAGAATTGCCCCTGGATTTAGCAACATGGAGTTCACTAGTGACTTTGCCAACAGTGGTTTCCATGGTGTGGTCGCACAAAAGTCTGTTTGGAATGTGATCATCAAGGAAGTAAGAAGTCAAAGCTGTAAATTCAGACAACTATTGAAATAGTTTTTGCTATAAAGACCAACAGAGAGACAGTGTTTTGGGTGACATAGTGTAAGGAGCATCTGCCATTGACATGCTGGGACATGCTGGGACTCACTACGTTGCTGGCCATAAGGAACAGTAGCCACTGGACTGTTTGCAGTAGCCACATGTCTGCTTGCAGTTGATAAGGAGCTGTAAGAGGCACTAGCCATAGGCATGCTTAGCAATGACTGGTTACAATTGATAGGGAGCATAGCTCCATGGACATGTGCAAAGAACATGCCCAGTTGCAATTACATCACCTCACTGGTCATAACCAATGGACATTGACTTTCACTGGGTGTAACCAATCACCAACATATACCACCAACTTGGAACTGGATTTAAATAGCTTGCCTGTCATATTGAAGAGTTTTGCTCCAAGGACATTGGTAGGACTGGCCACCTTGCTGTCTGTCCCTGGACTGACTGCACCATTCTCTGACATCCAGCCATCTGCTGGAGAGAACTACCAGACAGGGACAATGTCTGCTCTTTGGCCAAGAAAAGTCATGTGGCATCAGAGGTATTTTGGGGCTCGTGGTTGCCCTAGGATTGTGTGATTTGCTTTTAGTCTTTAATTAGTGTGCATTGAATGCTAGTTGGGGTGCTCCTGCATTCCCAAGACTTTTTGTATTAATTATTTACATTTGATGATTGGTATAATCGAATATATACTTGCATTTAAAGACAAGAACTGCCTCTGAGTAATTATTAATAGTGTCGCTAGAGACACATAGTAAGCTCACAGGCTAATGGCAAGGGTCCATTAGAGGGAGGGGGGCAATTTGATAATGGATGAAAGAGGTTAATGTTTGGTGTGCTGTGCTTTACTGGACAGTTTCAGGAGGTATTAGACTCAGTGCACAGTGGAGGAGTTGTCCTTAGGTAGGAGCCAGGACAGTTTATTCTTTGAGTCAGAGAGAAGGCAGAGGGCTAGTAAAAGTGTGTGTGTGTATAAATGATGAAGCTTTTTTTTTTTTCCCCTGAATATCCCCTTTCCATAGTGAAATAAAAATTATATGGTTATACTGTAGATTTGGAACAATCTCAAATATGCATACAGCTATGCAGGTATTAGAACTTCTCAGAGGGACAAGGAATTACCATATAGTACTGCCTCTGATGGGGACCCCTCATTTAGTAATAGGACTACTTGATGTTGTTCATTTCCCCTTGTAGGGCCCATTCTTCATGCTTGTGGTGCCAACAGGTGCAGAATATGTAAATAACCTGAAGGGATGTGTATTTAAACTTTTTATTTTTGCATAACTACTTTTAAAACAGCAGTAGTGGAAATAAAAGTCTGAAATTATCAGGGACCCATCTTCTAAGAATATAGTGCATCTATGTTTTGATTTTTCTTTTAATATGCATAGATGCTTTTTTCTTTTAAACATCATTTCCATTGCAGCTCACACATACCTTTGTATTCAGTGGTGCTTCCTGTCCTTCTTACTGGATGTTTGGCTTGGACCAGTATTTGTAGATTGTGAAATGTGTTTGGAGATGGTGTTTTAATTTTTTTTTTTATTGTCATCAGGACAGAAGACTTTTTTCATGACTTATGGACATATCTGAATAACTGAACTGAGGACCAGGATTCAAGGAGAAATCTTGCTGATTATCCTGATATTTAATTAGCAGCTTAGATGAGGTTTCATAATAATAAAGTTAATCCATGCTTTGATATTTCTTGTGGGAGATAACCTTATTAGAGTATTAAAGACTCTGATTTTTTAAAAATACACTTTTTGAACAAAATACTTTGTAGGTAAGTGTAGAAGGATTCCTTACCTCCTATACTTAGAGATGGATGCACTTGAGATTGAAGACATTTTTGGAAATGGGGAACATTTCTCTCTCTCTCTCTCTCTCTCTCTCTCTCTCTCTCTCTCTCTCTAGTGTATAAAAATCAAGGCTAACTTTGGCATGGTAAGGAAGGGCTGTGTTGAGCAAGTGCTTAGGAATGAATGGGAAGAGATTTCCCAGGGCTCCTTTTATACCCTTGTTATTGTTGGGATATGGTGTGTCTCAAAGGTTTATGTACCATAAACTTGGTCCCCAATGTGGTGGTATTGAGGTGATGGAGCCTTTAAGACATGGGTCTTTGAGGAGTGTGGTTAGGTCATGGGTCTCCCTCCCTTGGAAGAGATTGATCTTGTAGATAGAATTAGTTCCTGGGAGAACGGATTGTTATAAGGGAGACTGGCATCAGAAAGCCCTTATGAGAGCCCAACTAGGGTTGGCTCCATCCTCTTGGACCTCCAAACTGTGGGCTAAACAAACCTTTTTATTTTGTAAGTTACTCTACTTCAGGTATTTGTGATAGCAACACAAAACTAAGACAACCCTAGGATGAAAAGGGGACCCCAGCTTATAGAATGCCTCCAGTTTTTCTCTTTTGTAGCTTAACAAAATATAAGTTCAGATTTTTGTAGGGTAAAATCTTTCGTTGTCAAAACTTGATAAAACAAGAATACACTTCTTGGGTCAAATGGAAAGTTTTTGTTTGTTTGTTTTTAGCAGTTTTCTTCTTTCTAGAAATAATATTTTTTTTGTTTAATATTTTATCTTGTTCTACATGAAAAACAACATTCCAGTTCACTAAATTATTTAGTTTTGTCCCCTGGACCTTTTCAAAGAAACTGACAACTATATTCTTCTGATAGCATAGAAACAAATTTGTTATTAGGTTGAAATAATATCAGGTGGTTTGGTTTAAAATGAGGATGGAAATCAATGTAGCTTAAACAAGCTTGATATTAAATTTTTACTATGTGTACTTTGTGTACCTGTTTTTAATATAATCTTAATTTTTTAGAAGTTTGAAGAGTTTTTTTTTTTTTTAAACTAAACTTCTTTTGGAGTTTTGGATGTTTGCCTGGAAAATTTCATTATTAGAAAGTGCTCTTTCCCTTTCTTTATGGGTTTTGATTAAAAATTAATTATTGAGTGAGCTGTTTAATATTTTTACCTTTTGATAAACTACATGGATTTAAAAAATAGATAAATTAGAGTCAATGACTTTCTCTTTAAGAAAGTAATTGCTGTAGAAAAATTTTAAATCCCAGCTCCCTGAGGCATTTAAAATAGGATTTGATTAACTAAGGTGCAACTCAGAGTCGACTGTAAGAAACCAGTGTTTCTTAGTGCCTGATATGTTCAAGCATTTCCCCCTTGTTGTGTGTATCACGTGTAGCTTTCCTCTGGAGTGTATCATGCACAAGGTAAGTGGATATGTCTCATTAGTTCATGGCTGGGCGGCTCAGTTGGCTTGGCCATTATATTAATGAGGCCAAGTTTGGGTTCTGTCCCTGGACAGGCCAATTACTTTAAATGTTCTCTTCCCCATACACAATTCCACTGCAAAAATTATTCACTATGAATACCTGTGAAAATTATTTTGGACACAACTCTTTGCAATTTGAGAACAACTAATAAGTTTATTGCTATAGAGAACTGGAAAGATGAAGGATAGAGGATTTCCATGTTCAGTGTTATGGCTAACTAAGGATTAATCAGAGAGATTCCTTTGCTTCACTGATGATTTTTAAAAATAATTTTAAAATGAATCAAGTCATAGTTGAAGTTCAGTGCATACTTTTGGGTTAGCTTACTGATTTTATATTTATTTGATTATTATTATAAACTGCCTCAAGATAATTGTTCTCACCATCTTTCTCTAGATATTTTATGAATAGGTCTCTAGATAATTTTATAGAACAAGTAATAATGTCGTAGCATTCTATGAGACCCACAGGGATTAACTAATTTAATTTCCTCACCTTCTAAGTGAGGAGACACACTCCTCAGAGAAGCCACTATGGTCTTGCCACTGGATGTTTGGCTCAGTTCAAAGTTTGGAATCAAGAGGTTTTTTTTTTCTTTTTTTTTTTTCACCAAATTGTCTACTTCCTGCCTCTGTTGCCCAAGATCAGGGTCTTTGCCCACCCTATCATATCACTCTTCAATATTACCATTTTCTTTATTGAAATTAGCTTATTGTCAAAACATCAAATGAGTGTTCCTAGGTCTTCCTGTGATCCATTTTAACACTAAGTTTATTATCCATCTACTGAATCCATGTAAAACATGGCATTGTTAGGAGAGGATTGCCCTAATATCAGAATTTATTGTCCCTTTTCTCTTGGTTGGAGGGGAGGTTAACAGGGATTGCACTCAGGGGCACTTGACCACTGAGCCACATCCCCAGCCTTATTTTGTATTTTATTTAGAGACAGGGTCTCACTGAGTTGCTTAGAACTTGCTTTTGCTGAGGCTGGCTTTGAACTCCTGCCTTAGCCTCCCAAACCGCTGAGATTATAGGCATGTGCCACCTGCCCCGCTTCTATTTTCTCTTTAATGGACATTTCTGAACACAAATATCATTGAAATATAAAAGTTCAAGTTGGTGAGAGAAAAACAAAATTAGTGAGAAAAGATTTTTTTTTTTTTTTTTTTGAGGAGAAGGGGATAGTAACTTTCAAATACCTATATTATGTTAAGGGATGAAAAGGTATAAATGAGACACTTGTCAGATCCTGTTAGGAATTTGGCACAATGAAGGAAATATCTTTCAACAGAAATCTGAAATCTGTAAGTATATACAGCTAAATCACAGTTATCTTGTTTTCAATCTTCTTAGGAACTGATTCCCTCCTCTGGAAATAGTTTTAAAATGACATTCTGGTGATATTGCCATTTTTTATGATTAATAAGTATGGTTATTACTGGCAGCTTAAATAGTAACATCCCAGCAAATTCTTGAAAACTACATTTACAACTACGAAAAAAAAAATAGACTAGATACCCTTGCTAAAATGGCTACTTTGCATCAATTTGTGTAGGCTCTGATACTAGTTTATTTATCTGTATCTATATCTACATATGTATCTATTCATTTAATTTTACTTCTATGCAGTAGTTTGTTGGGAACTCCCATTTAAGGATTTTTTAAAAAAAATGTTTAAACAGCATTTCATGATTTTTTTTTTTTTTTTTGGCTTTCTGTAAGTAGATGGTACATTCTCAAGCTGTATGCAAATACTTTTCCAGTATCCACTGGAAAGGATTATCTGAACTACTTTTCTGTTAGTTTGGGTAATTGAGCTTTGATCACAAACAGCTGTGTTATCTTAGCCCAGCAGATGGAAGGTATGATACTGAGAGGAAAGTAATCTGGAAGGCTCTAAAGCCCATTTAGATATTTTATATGCAAACAAAATGTAGATGAGCACATCAGGGCTATTTTTGTTGCTAGTGCCAGAAATCTCAATTCAGGCTAGCATTAGAGTTGTTGGCTCAGGTGCCTGAGGGGTCCGGGGTAAAACTGGCTTCAGGACAGGCAGCCAAGCAGGGCTCAGAGGATGTCACTAGGGCCCAGTTTCTCTCCATCTCTCAATTCTGTGTCTGCTGGGGTGGCCCTGTTTTCAGGTTGGCTTACCCCATGTGTTTGTAAGGTGGTTACCATACCTTCAGCCAACCAGGAGGTGACAGATCCGTGGCACAGAGGCCCCCAGCAACAGAGTCACTGGGTCTCTCTCTCTCCCTGGTTGGATGATATGTTCATGCCTGGCCGAATTGCTGAGATGGGGATGCAGTACTCGATTGGCCAATTCCAAGTTCTGTTATTTTCCATAGGCAAGAGAAGGGGAGAGCTCAGTTTACAAAAGGAAGGAAGCTGTTCCCAAAAGAAAGAGTGATGGATACTGGGTGCTTAAGGAATGACAAATGCTAATCATAATACATAAGATATCATGTATATGTATTTCTACCTTATAAAATAATCATTCAAAAATTTTGCATTTCTTGTGACGTGCAATAAGATTCATAATAATACTAGGAAGGGAGCCAAGAAAGTCAGATAAACTCTTTTCCTATATTTGTGAAGTCAACATCAAAATGTTTAAATGCTTTGTTGTTGTTGTTGTTTAAAAAAAGCCTGCCTTGCTTTTTAAAGCCACTTTGGACAGAATGTCCCTCTGGAGGGATGTATCCTTGAATCAGTACTTTTTTTTTTTTTTTTGTCTTCTCTATCCAGTGTTCTCTCTTAAAAAAAAATTGAAACATTATAGTTATACATTAGTAGTTAGGCTCATTTTGATAAAACCATACTTGCAAGGAATTTTATTTCAGTTCCTGTTTTCTCCCTCCTCCTATTCTCCTTCCTCTGCCTATCTTCCTGTTTTCTTGTTTATTTATTCATTGTTGATGGGTACTTTCTACATATATATATAAAGGTCAAATTCCCCAATGGTGTATTTATATATAAATAACATGGTGTTGTTCAATTCATTCCATATTTCCTCCCCTTTCTCATCCCTCCTCCCTGTCTCTTAATTTCCTGCTCCATACCTTGATCTTCCCTATATCTTTATGATATCCCATTCTCCCAATTTTCTTTCCTTTATTTTGCTGTAGCTTCTACATAGGACAGAAAACCTATAACCTTTGATTTTCTGAATCTTAGCCAGTGTTCTTAAGGACTAACAAAGATTGAGCTGGTACCTACAATTTAACATTTTTCTAAGACTGATAAGAACGATGCTCAAAACAATCTGTTGAAGTCTCAGAGTTGCATCCAACAAACTGTTTCATTAAAGCTACCTCCTTAGAATTCCACTTTAACACCAAGGTGACTTAATTTGATAAGGAGATGTGGCACCATATTGCTCCCAGAGTTGCTCAGTTTTTACTTTTATGAGTAGTTTCTTTGGTTACTGGTTACACTTTTCCAAACTTTTGATATCATCAAGCATCTCTTTGTGGTTTGTAGTAACCTTTCCTAGTTATTTTAAATGAATAATGTCCCATGAAGAGAATAGATATACTGACTAGTAACTCCATACAAACAAGCTGTATATTCTTTGGGATTTTACTGATCTGTCTTCATTTATAAAAGTAAAAGGATGTGTTATTCTCATTAGAGTATTTAAGTCTGGATGAGCCTTTCTTGGGAGTGGATTAAAGGTCTCAAGCTGGGGGAGTGTCAGAAAAGTTGGATATTTATGGTACGATAAACTGAAATCTAATTTTGAGTCTGCCCTTTCATTGGAGGGTTGCCTAGCTTAGTACATATTTCTTCTCCTAATTTCTTCTGTATTTCTGTATTTCCAGAAGTGTTGGAAGTTTGAAGCATTTAAACTGAAGAAAAACAGACTTAGGTTTCATACCATATTTCATTTTTTTATGTGATATATTGCCTAAAACATTCTTTTTTTGGCAAACACCCTTTTTCTTATTTGTCCCTGAGCAAACACCAGAGAGGAGCAGGGAGTTTCCGTATGAGTTATGCATAAAATCCAGGATGGGTTTTTCCTTGCGGCACTGCTCTACTGGATTAGGAAATGGAACTTCATAACATGACTTCGTGTATTAGCGCAGACTGTAGTTGGCAGAGAACTTGGAAAGGTTCCATTCTGATGCCTTTGTTACGTTTGCCTTTTAAGTTTCAATGCTCGCTGGAGCAGACAAACACCACTGATTTCACAATTTTTTTCACCCCTGGTGTGGAGCCTTTTGGTTGATTTGATCTCAGGCAGAAGAATGGGAGCACCGATTGGATTTGGTAGAATGAGTCTTTTATGTTGCGGGACCTCCTCCCTTTCCTGTGGGCTAGCAGGCCAGCAGGCCCGGAGTGGCTCCCCCTTTCCTGTGGGCCCAGCTCTTTGTGTGAGCTGTTATCCATTTCCGTGGATATGGTTTGTTACCTCTATTTGTACTATAACTAGAAATTTGATAAGGTTATGTGCCTGTCAGATGATTTAGATGTCAGGTACAGATGAAGCAAAGCAATTTTGACAAGTCAAACATTGGTGCAAAGGAGGGTGGGGGCGGCGGGGATGACCCGCTGGGAGAAGAAAGTAAAATCTCTTACAGCCTCACTTTCTTTCTCTTTTAACTTTAGGTCACTACTTTAACCTCTTTAATTTGTCCCTTCTTAAGTGAATGTGACATGGTGACTTCCGGCTTCTATCTAAAGGGCAGGGAGGAGAGGCACTGGCATTTAGGAAGGTTTGACATTGGGAATTCTGATAAAAGCATCTGGGCCTGGAAACTGTAACTGTGACTGAGGCTGAGATTAAGGTCTTAGGGGACAGGGTTTATTAATGCCAATGTCTGTTCACATGTGTGTCTTACAGAGAGTTTCGTGTATTTGGTAAGCTCTGCCCCTTGATTTTAGAAATAGGTAGGGGCTTGGTGCTTTGTGGCACATATTTGGTATCCTGTGTTTCTGTCCAGGCAGTGACTTGATGAGTATCACTCAATGTCTTGTCTTGTTGTCCGTAGGATGAGGAGTCAGTAGGGCCTCTTGATTCATTAGATCTAAGTTTCTTAGAGCCCCCCAACCAACCCTTTTTTTTTTTTCTTGAAGTGATTAAATAACACCTCTGAGCTTTCCCAATATCTAAGTCTCTTTACAGCCCACACTAAATATATAGATTAGCTTTGGCTGCTATCTCAGAAGAAAATTCCTCATTTTGCTGGTGATGGGTTGGCCAGTAGTGGCCCTACTAAAGGTTAATGTGGCCACAAGATGCTGCTGGAGTCTGAGGGGGACCACTAGTCTTGGGTACTGCATTTTGTGTAGTTCAGTAATGGATGTAGATTTTTGAGTGTAACTTGTCTCAATATGGATTTCAGTATAGTCTGAAGGCACAATTCAAAGAAATAACAAATTTACATTCAGGGTAGTTTTGTTTGAGTTTATTTAAAGAACTGAAACACACACAATCCTCATAATAGCTTCTGCTATTGATGTATTGATGGTGCTGACAAAGAGAAAACTCAGACCAGATGGTTTCCAAACAGTGGGACCACCTGGCTCATTGGCAATGCCAACTTACTCCTATTTCTCAAATAGCTGTATTCTCCTAGATGTCGAGATGTCTGAGTGAGATGTACATGGGCTTAGATACAGGATTAGCAGCAGAGGTAGAAACACCATGTTAACCTCAAACTGGCCCCTCTCTCCCACATCCATTATCTACAAAGTACCATTTTTTTTCCTTCTTTTTCTTTTAAGTATGAAATCTGCATTACCAAGAAAAATAAAATCTCCTCTTGAGACGTTTATTCTGGAAAGAAAAGAAAGGCTCTAAATCCTTTTGGGAAACTGACTCAGAAATTGATTCATCTGGACCCCGTTAGTATCTTTTGATGAAGGATTCATTTTAGGTCAGCAAGAGAATAATATAATTGCACCTGTAACACCATGAACTTATACTGAATCTCACAACTTGGCACTTAATGTAGTATATTAACCAATATATTATGCAGTAGCTTTTTCTAGTTATAACATTAATGTTTAAATATTGGGGCTTTTCTTGAATTATTTAGTATCTAATTTTCCTATTGAAAAATCATAGTTTACATAGAAGTAAAAATATTGAATTAACCTACATACTTTTTGAAGTTGGTACCTTAAGATTACAATTATTGTTAAGTTTCATTTTGAAATCATTACCTTAGTAACTAACTCATTTGATGCATATTGACTGAGTATCTCATTAGTAGTATTTGTAACCATTAAAGATTCAATGATGATTAATGTATGTAACATGTAAGAACAGTTAAAAATTATTTACAATCTTGAGTACATTGCTGTTTAAAATTGAGTATTTTTAAAGAAATAAGGGTATATTTTCATTAAAACTAGGTTTCAATGTGACAATCTTGGATGTTTGAATTGGCATCTTGAAGCATGATAGGTTGGGAGAGAAAAGACTGTAAGCAGATCTGGGTTTGAATTATAGCCTTTGGGCCTCAGTTCCCTGTATTAGTTGGAATTCTCAGCTGTAAGTGATTGGAAACCCAACCCTCATTAACTCAAACTAAGTGGTAATTCATTTTGAGGATATTTGAATACAAAATCCCAGGGCAGGAATGTGCCTGCTAGTTGATACCAGGATTTAATTGACACCAGGCCTGAACTCTCTTTCTCTGGTAGATGAGCTGCATCTAACCTCTGGGTTCTGTTGGTGGCAAGCAATGGCTGTTGATCATTCCAAAGACTTGTATCTTACAGTTTAAGTTTCCAGAGGAAGAGACTCACTGTACATTTTAGATCCCAATCCCCAAGTCTCCCAGACATCTTGACTTGAACTACTTCAGGCCAGATGACTACCTCTGGGCCAATCCATGGTGGTTAAGGAAGTAAGTGGGTCATGTAAGAAAATGGTGCTTCTTGGGAAAGGTTAGATAGATCAAGGGGGGACAGGAGGGAAGTGTGGGGTGGACCCAATAATATATTTCCTCTATATTTTTCAATGTAAAAATGGCATATCTCTTATAATAAGGGTAATTTTGAAGATGAAGCAAGAGGATTTGTCAAGTACTTAGTACAATGTCTGATACCTTTAAGTCTTCAGTAAATCATAACTGCTATAACATAGCAGCGAGGAGACGTACCAGCATCTCTTAAAACTGACAATATAATCAATGTGAAGCTCTCATTGTTAGCTAAGAAGCCTGAGAAGCCATAATTCTTCACCTGATTCTTCAGCATTTCTAATATATTCATTTTAATAGTTTCTCTCCCATGGAAGATCTGAATTAGTACTTTATTTCTAGTTGTAACATAGATTTTTTTTAATAACCTGTAGAAATTTCTAGGAGACTTATATTTTAGATGAAATTTTGTATTAAGGAAATAATCTTTTGAATTTTTTGATTAAAATGACTCCCTGAGATCCATGGGTTTTTGTGTGTGGTGAATGCTATCAATCACAGAAGCTATTTTAGTATTGTTTGTATACACATTAGTTATAACGTATTTACTTTTATATTTGCCTTCTTTCTTTTTCATTTTTGTTGTGTTACACATTTTTTTTTCTTTCAGTTTCGTAGAAGTGCAAGAGGTATGTTTTCTTTTTGAAAAACAGTCGGTGTTTGTCTGGATAATGCCATCACAGGTGTGGGAGAGCTGTTAGGAACAGTTTTAATGACATTATCAATCTGTTAAGGAGCAAGCATATGTAAGAAAATTGAAGAATCGTCTGTCACTTTCATCTGCTATGACACTTTGAGATTAAGGACAGGTTATTTTCATTTTGTGACTGTTTTGGGTTAGTTTAGCTCTGTTTGTGTACAGTGCTGGTTTATCCTTATTTCTTTTCTTCATAGTTGAGATGTAGCTTTTTTTTCTGATTTACTAATTTCCTAATCAGTTATTTCCTATCTGGAAACTACCCATTTCCTAATTCAAAATAGGCACATAAGAATGTTCCCTGTTGCAATTTCTTTTTCTATCCTTAATTTAACCTTACATGATACTTCTGATTCAAATAATTTTAATACATTCTAGTCTGTGTATGAATTAAGCTACTTATATTTAAAAGCCACACTCATATCAGAAGATGTGAGAGGAGCTTTCTCTAAAGGATTAGTGGTGAAGAGAACATGTTTGTCCAGGAGTCAAAAATCATAGATGTCGGAATTATTAAATTCTATTTGTGACATTTTTTGGTGAAAAATATGAATTAAATCTGTATAATGTAGGTATGATTTTTTTTGCTGTGAATCAATATTTTCATCAATATTATAATTTTGGCAATGCTTTCTCCAGCCTGATCTTCATTAATTGAAATTTTATACAACCATTGCCTTAAAAAAACTATCTAAACAACATTTTTTGATGAAGTATAGTTTGTGTTAATTTTTACTTTGGGTAATTATTTTTGTTACTTTCATGGCACCACAGGATCCATTACAAATAATGAATTAGTTAAAAATTTAAGATGCATCAGTCTTTGGATATCCTCTACTAAGAAATATTTAATCAGTTCCACTTTCTTCTCTGCTTGTTTATGGGGTACTCTTTCTATCTTGTGTTCACTTTGATATTTTTCACTTTGCCACTTTTTTTTTTTTCATTGTCAGATAAAGTGGAAAGGTAATGTCTGGGAATTTTCCAGAGTGGATGCCCCTCCTTAGCTTTGTGACTTCCTCCAAGTTCCTTTATCTCTAAGATGGGCCATAATGTGTACCTGCCAGGATTTATGTGAAGATACTATTTGTAAAGGAAATTTACATTTTAAAAAATTTCCTGTATTTATTTATATTCTATTTTGATCCAAAGAAGATGGAAGGAGCTTCCACCTGCAGATGGCCTGGTGCATGCATGGGCTAGAGGCGTGTTCTCTAGGTATTTGGTTACCATGACTAAGGAAACACACGCCTGAAGTAGTGGATTGGTGAGCACTTCTTATACACCACCTGCCGGGCTTCCCATCCTGGCTCTGTTCCACAATATGGAAAGCACTCAGTACAGGGCCTGGAACCCAGTAGATGCTTAATAAATGTCAGGCATTATAACCCTCATCTGGTTTAATCTCACAAAAGGCTATAAATGTCGCATTACATTTATGCATATTTTGTACTTGAGGAAACTGAAGCTCAAAAAGATTATGTAACTTACCTAGGGTCACAAAGCTTGTAAGTGATAAAACCGGGCTCAAGATGAATTTGTCTGATTTCTGAACTTGTGCTATTAACCACTAAGTTACACTTGAGTGTCTTAGATGTGATTTTTAATTATCTTAGCTGATTGAGAAATTAATTAAAATATGCTTTCCTTGGTAGTTAGAATATTTGTTTAGAATAAAATGTAGGCCTCACTATTTTTTTTTAATGAAAGAACCCTAAATATGATAAAATTGGGTTGTGAATGTACATGGAAACCTGACAAATTTGTAAATATCACTAAGTACCTCTATGAATGTAATGGAAGGCTAATTTAAGGCTTAGAAATCTATGGAGATTATTTTTAATGCTTTTTAATTATGTTTAAAAGGTAATTATAATTTTAATTTTATTTAATTAACCACAAATTTACAAATTATGAGACTAATTTAGAAAAAAGCAAATTTACTTTTGAGCTCATTTCCTTGACTTAACATTTGTTAAAATTAACTTCACCTTTAAAAAAAAAAAAGCCCTTAATCAGATTTTCCTTTGTAGGATTTAGTTCTCATCTAGTATTGTGAGATTAACCAATTTTCTGCATTTTAGACTTTAAAAATACAAAACCTGATAGTAATCAATCATGATATCGTTATCAAACCTTTAATGTATGCTTAGCACCAAGCAAAACTCGATGAGATAGAAAGAAACATATGGTCCACATTCTCTAGTATCAGAATCTAGTGAACTATACAAGATGGTACGTAATTGAGCACTAAATTTTACAGATCAGACTTAAGAGTTTTGCATGTAGTTTTAAAATACTGTGACCCTCACAATCGCCCCTTGAAAAATAATGTGCACTATCTATCATGTCACGGGAGATAATGAAATTGGTCATTAATTTCACTATATCAGAAATGTATGAAATAAAAGCAGAATAACACAAATCAGTAATAAATGTGCCTGAAGATTTTAAGCTTCCATTAAACACATTCCAGCAAGCTTCTGGGAGTCTGAATCTCCTCCGCTGCGCTGCTTACCCTTCTGTCCCTGGGAACTTACTGCTCTGGCCCATTGTGACCCACTCCATGAATCCTCTTGAACTTCTACTCCTCATTCGTATGTGTTTGGGATTCCTTCTCTAATAACATTTCACACTCTTTTTATTTTTCCCACCTTTTTGCTTCAAGTCCTTGTTTGCTGATGTAATTAAACAGCTTCATTAAGATACAGAAACATAGAGTGACTGACTTAACTTTCAGCAAATGGATGTGCACTGGATAGATGATTTGTCTTAGCTTACTGAAAATATCAACTGAATTTCTAATTGCCATGTCATTGTCTATTCTTCCACTCATGATTTTTCTTTGACCCCTGGGTAGAAGATAAATGTATGTACCTGTATGTTGTACATATATGTATATGTACCTGCACACACCTGTCCAGGAACACACATATCCACACACATGTATCCACACATAGAATTTTAATGTGCACACACAGAATGTCAAAATTCTACAGCATCCAATATTTGAAATAAATACATGTTTAACTTAGTTTTGAAGACAGACAGATGGAGTTTTCTATTGTGTGAAGTTCTTGCATTTGACTTTGAGTGTATTTTCACAGTGCCTTTATTCAGCCTTGAAGGGATAAGACTGTGGGAAAATCAGACTGCATTAGTTCCCAGGTATAGCACTGTTTTAATTAGCTTTTTTGTTGCTGTGACCAAAATATTGACAAGAACAACTGAGATGAGGGAAAATTTCTTGGGGTTCCCTAGTTTCAGAGGTCTCTGTCCATAGATGGCTGATTGCATTGATCTGGGCCCAAGGTGAGGCAGCGCAGCCGAGGGGAGGGCCTAGTAGGGGAAAGCTGCTCAGATCATGGTGGGGTCAGGAAACAGAGGGGGCGGAGGGGCTGCAGGAAAGATGCAGCCTTCTAGGACATGCCCCCAGGGACCCCCGTCCTCCAGCCATGCCCCGTTTGCCTACATTTACCACCCAGTCCATTCCAACCAAGGTGGGCTGATGAGGTGACAGCTCTCACAACCCAATCATTTACCTCCGAACATTTCTGAATTAGCAGGAGATTTTGGGGAACATGTCACCTCCAAACCATAACAAGCATACTCTCTGAACTCAGGTTGGCATGCATCTTAGTTCTGTCCTCTCCACTTCTGTGTTCTTCCTGCCCCTTTCTGACAGGAGTGTCATGGGAAGTTAGGATCTTGAGGATGGGCCCAAGAACTCTTGCTATTTCCTGGCCCCAGGACTGTTTTACAACGGAGGACAGCTGAGGAAGAAGATCCGACATTGCCTGCCCCTCTGTTCTCCTGGCTTCATAATATTCCCCCACTGAGCTTGCAGAGAGCAGCCGGGGGGAGCCTGTTAAGACTCCAGTGTCTTCGTGTCTTGGCTGGGGTGGGTGGGGGAAGCCAGTGTCCCCAGAGCCTGCACATCCCTGGCTCACTCTCTGCCCTCCTTTTCCCCTCGCTTGGGCTCTAGCCAGGTTCCCTCTGTGCCATTCTCAACTTTGGGGGTTTGCTCCATCTGTACCCTCACCTTTAAAGCTCTCTCTGAACAGGTGTGTGCCTCCCCCACCACACTACTCAGGATTATTGCAATGTCACCCTCTCTTTGGGGCCTTCTCTTGCCACCCTATGAGGCCAGTGTTCCTCCCACTGTGCACCCCACTGTCTTGCATTATGTTTCTCTTAGCACTTTTCACTCACAGAGGCCAATTTTTGGGCTTAGTTGGGTCTTGTGTCTTTCCCATCTCTCGTCCTGTAACATAAGCTCTTTGAGGGCAGGGAGTGTAGACTGCTTTCTTTGTTGCATAGTTCCCATCCATGGGTCAGCACTTGGCCCTATTGTAGGTGCCCAATAAAGTCAAAAAGGATGGAATCAAGGAACATGTGAGGGGGAGATTCCAGATTCCAGAGAATGGCATTCCTAGAAGATTGTTATTGTTATTCATGGAATCACTGTGAATCACTTTCTAAGAGACCAGAGATGATTCTTCCATATCCAAGGCTGGACACAGGGGAAGGAAAGGTTTTTTTTTTTTTTTTTTTTTTTTTTTTGCTGGCTTAAGAGGCAGGGATTCCAAGGGAAGCTTATAGAAGGCTTAATAAATATTTACTATGCTAATGTTAATTTTTAAAAGCAACTTGGCTTGCAATTTGTTTCAAAATCTATTTAGAGCTATGAGTCTTAGCGGAATGTCCTGGCCTTTACCCACTCTCCCCAGAATCCCTCTTTTCCACCAGTTGTTCCAGCCAAGTGAAGCCATTTTCCATTTCCTAAGTATGAATTTCCTCTCTTACCTGTAGATCTGGCAAGCAGTCCCTCCCTCTTGGCTTCAATTCCTTCTCTCTCTCTCTCTCTCTCTCTCTCTCTCTCTCTCTCTCCTTCTTCCTTTCTCTTTCTCTCCCTTCACTTTCTGAAACATTTATTGAGCAACTCTGGTGAGCCAAGGCTCTGTAGATAGGGTGTCAGTGGGTGGGAGTATGGAAAAGACGGCTGACTAATGTCTCCAAGGCTCCTACCCCATGTAATAAAGAAATGCTGGTGGGTTGGTACTGAACACATGAGGTTTGGTTGTGTACCCCACCATTGAAAAGGAATAAATATCTTTTAGAATGCTGTGAACCATTTATAGAGATCATTTTACACTTTTCAAAACTAGTCACTTATCTAAGCAAGCCCGAATCAAAGGATTCTCATGTGTCTCATGAATGTGGCAAAGATTGCCAAATGGTAGTCGGCTCCAAATTGTGATTCTAGAATTGAATGTGTTTTTTTTTTTCTTTTTTTTCCTCTTTCTTTGCACATTGCTATTTTAAAAGGTGAAACAGGTATCAAAAAGAATACGTGATGGTGCTTTCTCTGAAACTGGCTTTAGGGATGTTAAGATTTGTCTGATAGACTCTTCTTCTTACATTTCCATGTCTGCGGCCATTACAGAGCTGGGTCCTTCTGAGAAACTGAGGCAATGCAAAGACCCCCCCCTCTTCAAACACCAATTCTTTTTTTTTTTTCAGTTTTTGGTGGACACAACATCTTTATTTTATTTTTATGTGGTGCTGAGGATCGAACCCAGTGCCCAGCGCATGCCAGGCGAGAGTGTTACCGCTTGAGCCACATCCCCAGCCCTTTATTTGTATTCTTGATGATTGCCGTTCTGATTGTGCTAGTATGAAATCTCAGTGTAGTTTTAATTTATATCTTCCTAATTACTAAGGATGTTGAACATGTTTTCATATATGTGGTGGCCATTTGAATTTCTTCTCTTGCAAAATGTCCCTTTAGTTCTTTTTCCCATTTGTTAAGTGGGTTGTCAGGTTTTTTTTTTGTTTTTTTTTTTTTTTTTGGTACTGTTTTGTTTTTGAATTCTTTATATATTGTGGTGATTAATCCTCTGTTGGAAAAAATATCTGGCAAACATTTTCTCCCATTCTTAGGCTGTCTTCATACTCTTCATATTTTTGTTACTGACCAGAACCTTTTAATTTAATGCTGTCACATGTATTGGTTCTTGCTTTTATTTCTTAAGTTCAAACACCAATTCTTGCAATCAAGTCAGAAATATTTCAGACCTGTTGCTGAGAGTAACTCGAATGAGTTTATTGAAGGGATAGGAAAAGGGGAAGGGAACACTCTCAAGGGAGAGAGTGGGTCCTCTCAGAGAGGAGAGGGACCGTGTGCCTCTTCTGCATTCCAGTTTTATTGGGGATCCCAGAGAAGTTTACAGAGAGTCCCACCTACATTCACCTCTTGACTTTTGACGGACAGCAGAGTCCCCACAGTCATGGCAACTTTACGTTGCCTTGACCATGCTGACCAGCTCTAATTGGATTCTTAACCATACGTTCTTACAGATTTTTATGATTAGGAGGAATTATCCTTATCTCCAGATTTTCAGGATCTAGTCACAAAAAGTCTCCCCCTTCAGGGTAACTTGGGTTCCTCTTGTCAACATTATTTGGGGCCTGCATTTCTCTTGCAGTGTGACAGGTAGTTTACTGAAGAACGTGTCATAACCAGTCCACTTAGGCCAGGCAGGGTGGCAGGTAAATTGCTTCTTGGAAAAGAAAGCACGTGGGGGGTCAGCACTGTGGGCCCATTTTATAGAATTATTCCCTTAACCTCCTGTTCTCACCATCCACATCTATCTGTTCCCTAACACCGCCAGCACAATCTTGTCATCTCTCTTACTTTTATTATTTTATGGTCCTGCACGCTAGGGCTTATGACCAGTCAAGCTAAATAGCTTCTCTGCTTAGTTAGGCATAAAACTCTGAGAAAGTGCCAGTGTTTGTGTCTTCACATGTGGCAGGGAGATTGAAGGTTAGAGGGTTCAACTCACTCAGCATTTTCTCTGGAATAAAAATATTGCAATTTATTGGACCTTTTATTTATGGGAATAAAGTGAGTGTTTTAGTATTTCAGTTGCAGAAGCTTAGGTTCTTGTCCCCCGATGCCAATCCAATGATGAGGATGCGGTTTTGACAAAAAGGAAAAAGCTTTATGGCTTTGTTAGCAAAGGAGAAACACAGGGGACTCCTGTCCCAGAGGCTGTGATTCTGTGCCCCAGTGGGGCAGGGGGCTTTTAAAGAGGAGATTCAAAGGCTACATTCCACATGTTCTCTGTTGGAGTTGTAATTCCCTTGTTAATTTGGAAGATAGTCATTTCTGAGATCTTCTGGTGCCATCCTGGAAAGTCTGGATTCAGGAACAGATAAATTGCCTAGAATGAGGAAGAAAGATAATCCTGTTTTCTTTTCCCAAGATTGAGGGTAGGAGAGATGAGGGAGGGGGAGGGAAAGAGGAAGAGAAAGAAACATATTATTTATTTATTCATTCATTCAATCCTTCCTTTCTTCCTTCATTCATTCTAATTAGTTATACATGACAACAGAATGCATTTCAATTCATAGTACACAAATGGAGCATGATTTTTCATGTCTCTGGTTGTGTCCTCATACACATACCTAGGGTGATGATGTCGTCTCATTCCACTATCTTTTCTACATGTCCCTTTTAAAAATAAGTTGCAGTGGCAGAGCAGCAAGGGCTATATTCAAAGCATAAAGTGGACCACTGTTACAAATTAAGTATTTAATTAAGTACAGATGTGCTCAACAAAAAAAAGTAGCTCCATGATCTCCTAAGTGAACTTTTCAAACTTATACAGAATCTTCACTTACAGAACCCCATTTTTTATGTTTCTTCTTCTTATTATTTAGTTTCAGATGAACACAGTATGTTTATTTTGTTTATTTATGTGGTGCTGAGGATCTAACCCAGGGCCCCACACAGACAAGGCAAGTGCTCTACCACTGAGCCATAACCCCAGCCCCGTAAGTTTACTTTTGAGTGTCAGTTTGAGCCTTGTAATTCTGAACTTAAAAAGGGGATTCTATTGCCATCAAAATCTGTTTCCATACTCCTTGATATTTAGGCTTAAGAAAATAAGAACAAAGTGATACAACTGTCTGAGTCATTAACAGGCAGAATATTTAGCTGTTATGCTAGTAACATGAGATCGGACCCAGTAGGATGAAGCAATGACCGTCCCAGTAAATTTCAGTAAAATTCAACCTTACTGTGCTGTTACTAGGAAGAAAGTGGATCAAAACACTGGGAAGAAAATCATAGGTACCTCGGCATACACTCTGCCAAGGGCATGTATTGGAGGCTTCTTTTTTTTTTAATTTTTATTGTTGGTTGTTCAAAACATTACAAAGCTCTTGACATATCATATTTCACACTTTGATTCAAGTGGGTTATGAACTCCCATTTTTACCCCGTATACAGATTGCAGAATCACATCGGTTACACATCCATTGATTTACATATTGCCATACTAGTGTCTGTGTATTCTGCTGCCTTTCCTATCCTCTACTATCCCCCCTCCCCTCCCCTCCCCTCCCCTCCCCTCCCCTCTTCCTACCCCCTCTACTGTAATTCATTTCTCCCCCTTGTATTTTTTCCTTTTCCCCTCACTTCCTCTTGTATGTAATTTTGTATACCCCTGAGGGTCTCCTTCCATTTCCATTCTCTCTCCCTTTCCCTCCCACCTCTCATCCCTGTTTAATGTTAATCTTCTTCTCATGCTCTTCGTCCCTACTCTGTTCTTAGTTACTCTCCTTATATCAAAGAAGACATTTGGCATTTGTTTTTTAGGGATTGGCTGGCTTCACGTAGCATAATCTGCTCTAATGCCATCCATTTCCCTGCAAATGCCATGATTTTGTCATTTTTTAGTGCTGAGTAATACTCCATTGTGTATAAATGCCACATTTTTTTTTTTTTATCCATTCATCTATTGAAGGGCATCTAGGTTGGTTCCACAGTCTTGCTATTGTGAATTGTGCTGCTATGAACATCAATGTAGCAGTGTCCCTGTAGTATGCTCTTTTTAGGTCTTTAGGGAATACACCGAGAAGGGGAATAGTTGGGTCAAATGGTGGTTCCATTCCCAGCTTTATTGGAGGCTTCTTAAGTCCCGAGGTGTGGCCTATTTTATAAATATTTTCATAAGAATTATATACTCGCCATCTGGCGGTGTGGCTTTGTGTAATAGTGTCCATATGCTTTGCCTTGTGAGCTAGAGTGAGAAGAACTTAGGTACAGGACTGTTTATTTTGTTTGTGTCCTTTATTCAGAGAACAGTTCAAGCTCAGGACAATGCTTTGTCATTGACAAGACAGGCCTGAGGGGAGAAGATTTAACTTTGTTTTTCCAGTAATAGTATTAATATTGAGGATGATGATAACTATTAGTTACCTGTTCCCATCAGCCACGTACATGCATGGAATCATTTGATCCTATTCCTACAACCAATTATATTGCTTCTCTTGTTGTCACCGTTTGACAGATAAGACCACTAAGGCCCAGAATGATGAAGTAACTTGCCTGAGATTGCACAGATAGTAGGTGGAGTTGCTGGGACATAAACCAGGTGGCCTGGCTATGTGCTGCTAAGTTTCAGGGTCCCTCTTGCTGAGACCTGTGTTTGTGGGCATTGCTTCCAATCCTAGCATCTTCTTGGGCTCTTGTCTGTCCTGGATGGGATTTGTGATTCATCTATTTACTTTTCTTTTTTCATTTTTCTCCCCTTTTATTTTCTTCCTCCTTCTTAGGTCAAGTACAAAAGAGATTTTGAAGAAAGCAAAGGGAGGGGCTTCAGCATTGTAACAGACACTCCGGAATTGCAGCGGCTGAAGAGGACGCAGGAACAAATCAGTAATGTAGGTGCCTGCGGCTTCGTGACTTGGCAGCTCTAGAGTGTGTTTGTGGAGGGCAGTGTGAGTCTGGGTGTCTTGGAGGAGTATATGTTGTTGTGGTGTCAAACAACTGCGCCTGTGAGATCCCTTCCCTCCGACTTCACCGCCATCTAGAGCCTATCAGTTACTGTCATGCACTATCTTACTACATTTTAAATAGTTCTCAGCTTCTGAATCTTTCCAAAATAGGATTTTTATAACTAAGTTTAAAAAAGTTTTTTTTTCCTTGTGGCTAAACATGCAAAATATACATAAAAGGTTAAGTTATCTTGAAGAATCTTACATTTGCTAATTACATGTATGGATAGCTTAATACTTTAAATTAGATATGTGTTGAATCATGCATTCTATCTAATTTTGGAGATAAACATTTATGTATGTACTTACGAAAGCTGCATCTTTCTGGGTACTATGTTTTCCTTTAAAAAGAAAATTGGGACTCACAGAAGTTTAAAACATATTAGAGACAGGAAAGTGTTGGTTTAGTACTTATTAAAGGTGGCTAAATGATTCATTCTTAATTTTTTGTAACTCATATGTGTGATTGTTTCTTCCAAAGTACTGTATGAAATGTACCCAAATTTATTTTTCTACAAAATTAATTCAGTGATAGATATCCAAGAGGAAATATGAATGAAAATCAATAGCTGCGTGATAAAATTAGAAGCAAACATGCAAAACTTATACCGCTTTTCATGAGAAGTGGATTTTGTGTGTCACATGATTTGAGAAAAAAATTTTAATTGTCCAAAGTTAAAAAACAAAACATTTGATGTCTAAAAAAAATGAATTTAGGGAGTGGGAGGAAGAACAGCACACTGTTTTTTTTTTTTTTTAAATCATATACCCTAAGGTTTACCCATTGTTTGGTCTTTAAATGGGCATTTTATATTAGTAAGGGCTTTTTCCTTTGAAGAGAAAGAGTTGAATTTTAAAGATTCATAACATTTGTCACTTAGTTTTCCTACTGCATTCCAACAACCTGCCAATCATGAACAGTGAAGATCACTCTTCTCGTCTTCCTTCCCCTTTATTCTTTCCTTAAAAATCCACTTTTGCTTTTAAAAATGCAAATCAGAGACACATTCCACAAGCAGTGACATTCAGTAGCATTTCTTTCTTTTGATAATTTTTGGAAATTAAAAAAAATAAAAGCAATGCTGTAAAAAGCAAAGTTGTATCGTAAGTCTTCAACTATCATAGAAATTTATTTCAAAAAGAATCCAACATTTCTACTCAAGACATCTACATGACAGCTACTGGAAAGATTGCAGTGGATTCCAAGGTAAGCCTTTTCATTTATATTCAAATTAAGTCAATATTCATATTTAAGTAGAACAGAACTGATCACATTTCCATCCTTTATCATTAGCAGGCATATACATTTTATTCAATATCAGAGGTCATAGCCAGATCCCTTCTTAAATATGCAAAGATGCCTTATGACACAGGTATGTATTAATCTATATTTATCATATACATAGCGTTATGTATAAAGCCCCAATTAGATTAAGCCTACAATTTAGAGAATGCTAAATTTTTAAAGCATATAATTTAGATATTTTTTTAAAAAACATTGTTTTGTGGTGTCTTGATGTTAGCAACCTTAGCAGACTTCTTTTAGTCACTGTGAGGCTTCTTAACATTTGGGTAACAGTAAAAAATACGTAGATTTCACAATGTTACTGTTCAGGACCTACTCCTGAGAAAGGGAGGCTGTCAATTATTCTGAGGTCTAGAAAATTTATTATTCATTTCTAAGCTTCTAACTTCATAAACTTTTCCCATTACCTCACTGGGTTTTCCATATTACTAAAAGATCTTTTCCTGTAAGAAATTGGGGATTGATCTGAAAGTCATACTTTGGTTAGTCTGGTTTTCCATCCACCTGGGGAACAATATTGGCTCAAACCCAGATAGGTTTGACAGGGCCTAGATTGTGTCTGTTTTAAGAGGAAGAAGGTATGAAAGTATCTAGATTGGGAAAACCCCAGTATCTTCTTGCTGGAGATGCTGGGAGGGAGCTGACTCATCTTGAACATCCTAAGGGATGTGAGATTTGTGAGTCTTAATTAGAACTCCAAGTGCAATACGTGTTGATCTAGGTGGGTTAACTAAAGTGTCTTCATGATCTTTATTTCCCCCTTTGTTCCATGTTCTTATATATTTTTCGTCCATTTTATCTTTAAATATTATATGGCTCATTCTAAACTGCCATTAGTCCCCCTTGGACTAATGGAAGTATAAAGACATAAAGCAGTGACAACTCCTAGGTGTTTTGGGTAATATGTTATGGATGAATGGGCATTTTTGATTGCTTGTGTCTGTGTCAATGTTATGAATTTTTTTTCAGTCACTTTCACATTCATTTGTGAAGGATTTGAAATCATTGGGATATGCCCCCTCAGTCTGCATATGTTACTGAAGTGTGGGATAAAGTACAACTATAAATTTCAAATTGTGTGTAATAAAAGAGGTGAGAGTGGGTTAGCCCTGCCTTCTTTCTTATGGAACCTATAATGACAGCGTATTGAACAAGGGAGATTTATTAAATCCTGCAATTTAAAATTCTTCTGCTATGTTACTCAGAATAGCTATAGAAAGAAAAAGAGAAGAGGTATGATTTTAGAATTTATTTAATGGTTGGGAAGAAATAGAACTTGGCTTCTGAAATAAAGAATTGTTCTTTTATTTTCCAATTTTGTTCTACAAGATTGTCTTCATCTTATTCAAAATATTACTATTCAGGTGGAGTTTAATAGAGGTTATTTATGAAAATAGAGTATTGGACTTGCAAACAGATTTTTATGGGAAATCAGGATATCCAGTCAAACCATTTAATTAAAGATATTATTCAGAAGTTCCAATTTTGCTTCAGATGCATCACTTCAACAGAATGCAGCCTGACAGCCTTTGTGGACAGCATCAACAGATTTTTCATGGTTAAATCACTTAATCATATCCTCCTTCTAGGTCCCAAATTCTATGGATCATTTTATTTTGTTACTATTATTATTTGTAGTGCCGAGATTGAATCCTCAGATTTGTGCATGCTAGGCACGTGGTGCTCTTACCATTGAGCCACATGGCCAGCCCCGTCTTTGCATTTCCTTTAACAATGTTTTAGGAAAATGTTCTTAAAGGACAGTGTACAAATAAGAATTGGAGAATGCTATGTCCTTGGGGAGTTTTATAAAACCGTTTATCTCTTGTTATTCTAGCTCTAGCCTGTGTGGGTAATTCTAAAGGCATTTCTCTAGTTTTGAGTGGTTCACCTTCAGGTTTATATACAGGTGCCCGGAGCAGGATGTGTAGCAGCATCCTTGCCAGGCATCCAAGGTACCCAGTGTAGCCTGACAGAGATTATTGATGCATTTTCTTCTGCCTGTTTACACACCCATATAAGCTGCACTTTCAATTAGCTGAGACAGCCTGGGGATCAATTGTGATATAAAATGGTAAAGTCGAACCCCAGGAGACTTTTACAGACTTTGTGCTGTGGGTAAAAACTAGGTGTTTATTTTCTCATTTATTTGGGGGGGGGAAGAAGAATATCAGGTGAAAAAGGGAGAAAAATACCCAATGAGAAAATGATACATTTTACAGCCCGACTGAAATAGTAAGTGGATCATTATTTGATTTGTCAGGATTTGTGCTTGTTCTTGATATACACAGGGAGTATTTTTACATGACTCTGCTGTGTGTCTGGCTGTACCCTCTTAGATCAGTGTTCTTACCACTGTTGTATTCTTTGCCTTGTCTATAATTTTGGTTATACATCCTGTTTCCTAAATACCCTTTTTTTTTTGCTATCATTTTCAATCCAGTGTATCCATTTATAAGAAATACTTGCTTGCTTTACAAGAAAAGCTAAGATTGGAGCTTTTTTTTAACATTATAGAAAAAAAATCTTTCAGTAATTTGATCCTGAAGTGTAATTACTTTTAACTGTTTTTTGATAACAGCCACATAATTTTTAATTGACTTCTTGGAATTTAAAATAAATTATATGCCCGTTAATAAGTTTGCATTGATACTGCTGATTTAGTTTCCTGAAATTTTATGAGTTAGCTTCAGAAATATTAGATTATTAGAACTAAACATTATGTAATAATTGAATACAGTGTCTACAGACTATTAAAAGATTTGATTCAAAGTTAGGTTGAATGTAAGGGTGAGCATGTGAGGGTAGAGATGATTATCTAGGGATTTGGTCTCTGTTTGTAATTTAAATAAATCATTTTGACAGAGACTGACTGTAACCATGTTCAGGCTGCTGACAGTGTGAAATTGAGTTGTACGGTGGACAGAAGACAAGCAGTCAAGAGAAATCCCCAAAGGCAAAATTTGTTATGTAATTGGGTCAACTCATGCATGAGAAATGCATGTTAATTGTAAACGGGTGGCAAAATTATCTTGTAGGAGGCAATTAGGTCTTATATGAATCTGAACAACTGACATAGGAGGTTTTCTTTTTATATTCGGCAAACATTGAAAGTTTTTTTTTTAATTTTTAAGTGGAGAAATGTAGGAATTAGAATAGCATTTAACATGGAAACAGACTTCTAATTTTTTCCCATGTACAAGAAACAACTTTGATAACTAATGAAAATTTTAAATGAAAGCTTCTGATTTTGAGTAGCTAAGTCTAATACACGAAGTAGTTTGAAAAGAGAATAGACTGGTATTTGTGTTATAACTAGGCTGATTGACATAGATGACTAATTATGAGGTCAATTGTTAAGATGTGAGCCCTTGAAGATTCATCGCTTTACTGAGGGAATCTCTATGTTGTTTTAATGGACTGTACCTTGCCTCCAACTCATTGTGACCAGTAACTCCAATGCAGTCCCAAGCAATATAGTGGATCCATCAGTAGCAGTATCTTTAAATCAGAGATCAAATATGTGAAAAAAAAGCAATAGAGCAATAGTCTATGTTTTTCTTATAATATCTAACACATGGATGAATACTTCATTCATTTTTTGATCACTCTGACACATAGCATCCAATAAGATGCTCTGAACAATCTCTACCAAAGGAAAGGATTTCCAGAAGGAATACTTAGACTTTCATGAGAACAACGTATGGAAAATGACCTCTTGGTCCTTTCCAATTCGTGGTTTACTTTACACCTGGTTTTGCTTTATTTTTCCATGTAGGGCAGAACTTCAAAGGCTGATCTCTTCTTTTTTATCCTCAATTTTCTAACCCCAGTCACTTAAAGGAACAAATATGTCCCAGACCAGTAATGGCTTGTGCATGGCTAACCCAAGAGTTGTGGTTATCAGATGACATCTTCTGGAGAGAAGCTTTGGGAAGATGCCTCATGGTCATGGAATTAGCACATGCAACTTCTTGTAAATGAGAGATTAAGGAGGGGCAGACGATTGATTTGATTTCCAAAGATCTTCCTCTTGTGAAGACCTTTTTCCCATTCCTTTCCTCTCAGTTGCACTGAGTTCCTGCAGTAGCCTCCTAAGTGATCTTATCTCCTTCCAGGTGCTTTGTGCTCCTTGTGTCTTAAACACCATTACCAGCTAAATCTTTCTGGTATATCTCTTTTTTCAGGACTTTCATTATGACTCACTAACAAACCATCCTGGACCTCCATTTTGAGTAGGATCAAGCCTAATCTCTCCTGAACCCTTTCATTCTATCTCTGAAGATCCTCCCCAATTGCTCCTAAATTATTTTCCACCTTAGCTTTGTCAACTCTGTCCATTTCTTTTAGGCCTGGCTACTTGGTTCTGGACTTTTCCATGAATCATTCCTGTTGTTTAGGACAGTTTCTCACTTCAGTAACAGATATCCCAGCCCTCCGATCCCAGACGCACAAATACCAGCTCCAGCCTTCTTCCTGGTCTCTGGATTATTGCAGTGCCTTGTGCCTTGTGCTGTCCTTTGTGCCACTCAGTGCACACATCATAGCCCGCTTTATGGTTTTAATTAGTATTTCATATGTCTAAATATTCTACCTCTTAAACATGAAGGCCAAGATCATCCATGTCATTTTCAGTCTATTTTTTGTATCTCCAAGAATGGACAGTTTGGTGCTTTATATTTTATCTTTCTTGTTGCACTGTTTATTGTTTTTTTTTTTCCTCCTCCTCTGTGGTGCGGGGGATTGAACCCAGGGCCTTGTGCATGCAAGGCAGGCACTCTGCCAACTGAGGTATATCCCCAGCCTTCTTGTTGCACCCTTTATTTAGGATGTGTCCCTGTCCCTTGCTTTGCTTTCTGGACTAGTCTCTTGACTGCTCTCACTCTGCTCCAGGCTATTTTTCACATGGTTTCTTGCAAATTCTTCCTAAAGTACATATCTGATTATGCCACATTCTTCCTCAAAGTCTGTCAATGGCTCCTTACTGCATTTAGGATAAAATAAGAAAACCTTTACATGGGATGTGAGGCTGTCCCTGCTTCATGATAGCAGAGATCTCCAGCCTGGGTGCTTTCCTGCCCTCTGAGCCTGGTGCACCTCCACGTCTGCCTGCAAGCTCTTGCCGGCCTCCCATCTGTGCTGGCTTAGTGGTTCCCTTCTCTTCCCAGACCTTGGCCTCTATGCTGCTCTGGCTGACTGCTTCAGCAGCTGCATTATGAGTTTTCTTCCACCCAGAATGAACTTTGTGAAGATATGGCCTAGCATGGTGCCCAATTTGAAAACAAATAAATTGACAGGGTTCCTTAACCCCCCCCCCCTTTTTTTCAGAAGGATTTGCCTTTCTATCCACTTCTCAAGTCTAGGTCCATTTACTAGGAGATGAACCACATCAGAATGAAAAACGGATCTGTCCTTTCAATGCAAGATTGTTAGTGCCTAAAACAGTGCTTGGTATATAGCAGGCGCCCAGGAAATATGTACTGAATAAATGAATGTTAACTATTGTTGCATGTTCTTTCTCATGAAACCCCTCTTTGCAAAAGAGCCTTTGTTTTTCAAGATTGTTTTGAATTGTGTTATTCTTGTTTGTGCTGCTTGATACCTATTTTTCATTTCCTGCTACTTAAATATTCAGTGACTTCTTTAGTTTTCTTGAAAGATTGTAGCAATACTTCCTTAATAAAGGGGAGCCAGTATGTCACCCAGGAATTCCTTATATTGGAAATGCACACACTGGCCTGTTCTATAATGTAGCCAAAGAATTTTCTTTTTTCTTTCTTTCTTTTTTTTGGCTAACTTAAGTATCTAAAAAATAGGACTTATATTAATCTACTTGAGCTGTCATCACAAACTACCACCAGCTGGGGGGCTTAAACAACAGATATTTAGTTTTTCATGTTGCTGGAGGCTGGACATCACAGACACAGGTCCAGCAGCATTGGTTTCTGGTGAGGGCTCTTTTCTTGGATTGCACATAGTTGCTGTCACCCATTCTCTGTGACCTCAAATGGCCTTTCTTGGTGTGTGCACATGGGGTCAAGGGGAGAAAGCTGGTGTTGATAAGGGCATCAGGGTATGGGATCTGAGCTCTGCCCTTGTGGCCTCATTTAACCCGAGTTATGTCCTTAAAGGCTCTCTCTCCAAATGCATCACATTGGTGGCTAGGGCTTCAAAATTGGACCTTTTTTGGGTGGAGAGGGCACAATTCAGTTCATAATAGGGCTGAATGAGGGATGGTCTCCATGTATCATAGGGAAACTTTAAGGTAATTAAGTGACATGCATTTTGTGAAGGTGCTTTGAATAATCCAAGGTAGGATACAATAGGATGCTACTGTCATAAGCGAGAGTCCACAGTGGAGTTAGAGGACACCACCCTCTGCGGCCACTCCTGGAAAACTCCTACATTTATTTATTTGTTTGTTTGTTAATTAATTTATTTATTTTCCTATTTCAACCTAAAGAATCCTACCCCCCGTAAAAAAAGAAATCCACATCCTTTTAGATCCTATTTTCAATTCTTAAGTGTCCCTTTCAAATCTCTTTTTATTTGCAGTTTTTGAGCCATAGTCATTGACAAAAAAAAAAAAGGTGGGGGATAACTTACATTAGTAATTGTGCTTTTATATTTTTTAGGTCTTAGTTGAATTATGTAGTTCAGAATATAGACTCGGCCTGTCCTGGGCTGGCGTTTGGTCTGGGCAGATGTGAATAAAAGGGTGGGACAGAAGAGTGAATGATAGGAAAGAAACATTCCAGGCCCTAGGATCTAACAAAGGCCAGATTTTTGGAGAATATCTTAATTTCTAGTGAATTATGTAGATTTAAAACTTAAAAAAGCATCTGAGTTTATTAAGCTTTTGGGGACCTACCTACAGTGACATCATGAAATCTCACCTAGATATTTGTGGAGTCCCAGATGTCGACTATCATTAATATTTGTGCCACATGATTATGATTTTGGTGGATTGGGGGAGGTAAGTTTAAAAGTTTTTTTTTAAGTTAACAAGAATAATAGTCAAATGATATTTTAGCTTATTAGAAGGTTATAAATCCAGGGAGGCATTGTTTGGGGATATATTTCAAATTCCATTGGTAATCCAAGTCACCAATGTACAATTAGAGAACATTTCATGATTTGGAAGTTAGAAGCAAGAGTGTGGGATTTAAAAAAAATACACACACACACACACACACACACACAGAGCTATGTCCTCTTATTTGCATTTCATTTTCCTAGAAAAATATGTCATGAAAACTACATTTCTGGGTGTTTTTGCTCATGTTTCCTTCTGTAGTTTTCTTCTCTTTCGTGGCTGCTCTAGTTGTCTTGTAGCTCTTTTCTCTGCACAGAATCGTGCAATGGTATGTACAGAAGGAGGTCACTAAGTTTCTGTTTGAAGGATCTCTAATGGTGAGGTCCTCAGACTTTACTGAGTTCCAAGGTCAAGAACCAGGAAGTTCTGATTTCTTGACTTGCCCATATTTTTTATTGGTTTTTCAATCACGTCCCCTCTCACCAGTCCCTGTGGGTTTCAGAAAACTAGAAGAACAGCTTTTCTGGATGCTTTCATGTCTATACTAGAGCATATGGAGTGACTGGGAAAGCTTCAGTGGAAAAGGAGGTCCTCAGTGGAATATACAAACATATTTGGGGGGAAAAAGCAGGAGGGATGAATTTGGTAAGAGCAGGAGCACCCAGCACCAGCTTGTCGGGTTTTAGGGAGAGATACTATTGTGATTCTCCTGCATCAGACTCTTGTGCTGATGGGATTACAGGTGTGCACCACTGCACCTGGCTGAAAACCTAATTATTGACTTAGACTTTTTTAGTGTTTAATGTGTACTAGGCACTTTGTTAGGAGGCAGGGAATATGAAGAATAAAATAGGTAGGACCCCTGGTCCATGAAACTTGTGGTTAACCTCTGACAAATAAGCAGGTAACTACTGTAGCAAGTATCTACATCTATTTGATAATAAATTTAATTATCTAAGTGTGATGAATGTTTTGATGGTGGAAACATTGTGTTAATATCAGAGGGTTGACTGATGCAGTTTGGGAGGCAAGGGCTATGTAATCCTAATGGTTTAGGAGGCTGAGGTAGGAGGATCACAAGTTCAAAGCCAGCCTCAGCAATTTAGTGAGGCCCTAAACAACTTAGCAAGACCTTGTCTAAATAAAATATTAAAAAGGGCTCAGGATATGACTCAGTGGTTAAGCATCCCCGAGTTCAATTCCTAATATCAATCAATAAATAAACAAATAAATAAATAAAATGATTTTCAGAGTTTTACTGAATCATGGACTTCAATAGTGATTTTTGCTGTTTGTTTTTATAGCAGGTGCTATAAATTTTTTTTGAAGTTTTTCTATTTCCCTAAATCTGCTTTCCCTATTCCCTGTTTGCCTGTCAGTAAAAGTTCTCAGAAAATACAATTCAAAATTAAATCAAACCACCTGAGTTGCTTAGCAGAAATTCAAGTGAAGTAATAAATGTGTCTTCAACAAAACAAAAGATTAACTCACACCATAGTTTTATACATAAAAATGTCAGAAATGTTCAGTTGTGGTCAGCTTCTTAATTTCAGGATGGTTAAAAAGATATTTAAGATATTAAGATTTAATATCTTAAATACTTGCATACATTTATGATCTTTGATATATGATTTTGCTCCTTTGATTTTGATAAAATCAAAAGTAAAATTATGGATATTTTCATCCCTCTCTTCTCCTGCCTCCAGTCTATATTGTGGTACTTTTAAATTGTACATTTTTCACAGCAGGATCCCAACTATTGAGAAAGCATTTCGCTTTTGAAAAACATACATACACCTGGAGTAGCTAACATAGAGGTGAGGCGTGTTTTCCACATGTATGGAGAGTATACACATGGGTTTGAGTGAAGAGCTAGGAAAGGACATGGGAACATTGGTTAGTGCTGTTTGTTTTCCTCCTTGAGTCTTCTTGGCCCAGTCTATGCTGACAACAAACCACTGGGACGTCCCCTCAGTGCTGTGGGATCTTTTCCTGCCAAATATTGTTCTCTTGCAAGATTAAATAGCTGAATCAGTGTGGCCCGAATCTTGATCCTGCTGAGAATATTAAGACTCCTGCGGGTTGTAGTACAGATTAGCTGGTGAGAGCTCTGTTGGAGAAATAAAGTGAGTTTCTCTAAATGAATTTAACAACTGCTGTGAACCTTTTTGTGTCCTCCAGCATGAGTGGTGTGTGCTGGTAGTTAACCATTTATTTCCCTCATTTTCTCCAAAAGTTGCTCTCGTCCACCCCTGTGCATTTATTGCCAATAGTTCATAACTTTATTTCGCATTCATGTTTGGCCAGAGGAGCCGTTTTATACATTCAATTATAAAGGGCTGTGGAGTCTAAATCATTATTTAGTTGATTTCTTTAAGGAGGAAAACTGTATGTTTTTTTTTGTTTGTTTGTTTTTGTACTTATAAAATGGGAAGGCTCTAGTGTCTCTGGTGGAAGTCAATAAACCACACCACTGGGTTATTCAGTGTAAACTGATCAGTGTGTTGTATTTGCATCCTGGGCTTCACGCTATTGGTTGAAAAGGTGTGACATCTTTACAAAGAGGTAGGACTGAGGACTAACTCTATTTATGTCACTCTCAGCCTCTGTTTCATTGCTTTTCGGCCTCTAGGGTGAGATTAAAACTAGTAAAGTTCTGAATTCCATGAACACTATGGTGCTTCTTCCCTGGATGAAATAAATTTTAAAAATCAACAAGAATAAAACCAAACTCGAAACCACAGAATGCACAGATAACCTGAAAATGATTGGAAGTGTTTTGTGTCACCCAGTTGCAGTCTTCTAAGTTGGTTGAACTCTCCTCCATACGGGGGCCCTTTATCTCCTTAACTTGCAAGGCACGAGCTCAGTCTCCCTATGAAGCAGTCTTCCCATCCGCTGCCCACTTTATTCCCATTTGTCTACTGACACTTCTACCGTGTGTGTTTGTGTGTGTGTGTGTGTGTGTGTGTGTGTGTGTATGTCTGTGACTGCAATTTGCAAAGGTTAAGCAGAACACGATTATAATGAATAACTATTACATCCATCAGTGCTATTTTACATGTTTGATGACGGTCGCACAGATGATTACTGTGACTGTTATAATATTATTACAAGAAATCTTTAATTAAATTATTATTTTTTATTTGTTGCCACAATATACCAAAAAATAGGGTGCTGGCAGGTGGGAGGGAGGATGTTGGCCTAAGAGAAGCTTCAAGAAGACAGAAGCAGAGTTAGTTTGCCAGCCTGCCTCTGCCCTCATAAAATAGCCTCTGTTTGCCATCACCCTAGCAGATGAGGATGTCAGACACAGGACCACCTGATCTTAAGCCTGTGTTTTCTGAATACTTTGAAAGCCAGCTTTCAGCTGTCCTGATACTGTCAGTCAAAGCCTTGGCAATAGCACCAGGATGTTCTGACCTCTCCTCTAGTTTGCTATTTGTTTTGGATGCATGACTCTTAGAGTCACATCGGCCATTGTCAGAATGTGCAGTCATTCAGAAACAGACTTTGAAGGTGCATTTGAAAATGACTCCTAAGTATTAAACTGTAAATTCTCTAAGATATCATCAGTGATTTAAAAAAAATCAGCAGTTCAAATGGACAAAAGAATGAATGCGTTATCTTTAATGTTAAATGCCAGCAGGATTTTCATGTCTAGCATCCTGTTTTCAGGTTTCTAATATTAATATTATAATCCCCTTTTAAATTGTGAACAATATCACACATAAAAGTGGCCTATAGAGGTTTATGTCTAGGTCAAAGAGTGTAATAATACACACACCTGTGAACCCAGCTTAAGAAATAGAACATTTGAAAAACCTTTGAAGGCCCTTGTGTTTCCATTTATGCCTCAACTTCCTGACCGGTTACCAGGAATACAAGGGCCACAGCTTCTTGAAAACACAGATTTTTATTGTGAACTGATAAAAAGACAAAAAGACCATGTAAAAAGCCAACTCCCATATGTGAAAGCAGTATATAGATTTTAGAGAAAACGTGATTGACTTCTTAAACCGTTAAAGCACACACAGCCCATAAGGGAATCCTCTCAGTTCTCAATCATAGCCATTAAGACTCAATCATTGTGGTTTACTTCTATTAAAAAGTAACATTTGATATTTGTCCCCCCTGTGTTAGTCAGTTTTTCATTGCTGGAACAAAATAACTGAGATAATCCACTTAAAAAGAAGAAAAGTCTGTTCTGGCTCACAGTTTTGGAAATTTCAGTCTATGGTCACTTGGCTCTGTTGCTTTGGGCCTGGGGCAGCACAATATCATGGTGGGAATAGATGGTGCAAGATGCCTGTTCATCTCATGACGGCCAGGAAACAAAGAGAAAGAAGGGGGCTGGGGTCCCAGTGTCCCCGTCAAGGGCACACCCCTAGTGACCTAACTTCCTTCCTCTAGGCTCCATCTTCTAAAAGTTCCACTACTTCTGAGGAGTGCCACAGGCTGATGACTAAGCCGTTCACATGTGGGCCTTTTGGGGATATTTAAGATCCAAGGAACAATACCCCTACAAAGATGCCTACTGTGTGCCAGGAAGTCTGTCATGGTTGTTTTTTCAATTTTTTTTACAACAATCTCTAGAAATAGTTTCATTGCCCTTATGTCATGGAGGAGAGAACTGAAACTCAGGGAGGGTAAATAAATTTCCTAATGGCAAATGATCAATAAAGAGCAAAGCTGGGATTTGAGTCCAAGTTTTGGGTTTTCCCACCTGACTTCAAAATGTAGCGTTTTTTTCTTCATACCAAGAGTTTGGGAGCATTATTTGAATGTTTTTTTTTTTTCTGGAGTCCTTGTGCCATAGGGTGAATGTCAGAGATATTAGTTTTCTCTTGCTGGCACAGAAGCTAATTTATTCTTAATGGCATTTTGGCAACCACATAGCGAGTATCAGGACCACATTGAGGAGTTTCAGATTTCTTAATGCTAGAAACACAGCTCTTATCCCACAGGTTGACTCCTAGATGAATGTTCCTGTCTGTGCTGAGATGCAAGGTGGCTTTGAGTTTTCCTAGCCAAATCTTTCATGTGAGGTAGATGCTTTTGGTTTGCTGTTGAGGTTTAATGGTGCTTCTCCTTCTGAATATGCCTGTCTTCCCCATCCCACCCTCTCGGAAGACACCTACTCTGTGCTTGGCACTGAGATAGTAGCTGAGGATACAAGATCTTAGCACAGTCCTCCCCCAGAGCACAGAACTCAGCCTGTGAAGTGTGTTAGGAGAGAGATGAGGTTTTAGGGGTGTGGAGAGAACAGAATTGACACCTAACCCTTACTGGGGTTTGGTGACAGTCACAGATGACTTAGAGAAGGTGTCAGGAGATGAGTTTCTAAGAGGGAAAGAGGCTAGAGGCAAGTGAAGAATTGGTGATGGTGAGTGTTGGGTGGCAACGAAATCTCCACCTAGGGGACCTGTGGATACAAAGACTCAAGAATGAGACCCTGTGGTGGTTTGATGAAATTCAAATGTTCATTTTATCCTGAAGATTTTGAAGAGTCACTAAAAGACATTTTTTTTTCAGTAGGAGAATGACCCTAGATTTTAGCATCGCTGTTTGTCTAAGTATTGGGAGTAGGTTATCTAATCCTGTTTTAAACTTGGCCCCTGTGTGGGTCGGATTTCACTGTCATTTTCATCATGGAATCCTGGGGCTCCTTGTGTCTGTCTGTTGAGGCTGGGATGATTATAGCCCTAGTATTTGTGGGTATAGGTTTTTGGAGAAGAAAGAAAAAAAAAGGTCATGATTTCTTGCATCCCTGTATGTTTAAGTTGTGTGAATTTTAAAAAGTAACTTAGGCAGTTTTATTGCCTTGATTTAGAATTGAATGACAAATGTTGAACAAAGGTGTCTGTATGGTATGTAAATAGGGCAGTGGTGTGCTCACGCCCCGACTGTGACACAAGCCTGGGTTAACAAGTCTCAGACACAGTCTCAGGTTGGCAGGTTTGAGAGAGTGCAAATCCATATAAATATGTATGCCTTTAGCATTGCATGCAAATGCCACACTAGTTCTCATACAAATATGGAGAGAAAATTTTAGCTAACTGTCTGCAATGTGGGGAGTGCTGGTAACTCTATCTATCATGATGTTATAATACAAGTTAAACCTAAATGTCTGTTTCTGAAAGTTAGGTGACAAGTCCTACTTACTGTAGCTACCTTTGATTCAAAAATATAACTACCTCTTTACTCATTCTACAGGCCAGAGACTATCGACATTGATCAGCACAGGTCAAAGCAGTAGTTGTAAATAGCTCAAGGCATGATCCCTGTTCTCCTCAGGATACTATCTGTGGGTATCTGAAGCGGAGAAGAGACACAGTTATGAGAATGTCTGTTTTAGATTATTTAAACTTGGACTCCTGAAGTCCAAATGCAGAGGAACAAAATCCTAGTCTTTGAGTAGTTTTGAACAAATTAGTTTTATGTGTGTTAAGAATTGAGGACTCGATCCTAGTTAAAAGCAAAGGAAGTTAGTTTTGCATCATTAGAGAAACATGTAAGATACAAGAAATAACTTCCTACAATATGTGGATTATATGATAAATTCAAAAGGATCTCACAACTTTTAAAATGACCTATTCTAGCAGAGCATTACATCTCCATCCCTATGCCTCTCTCCTCTCGCATCTTAAATGGAAATGATAATATTGGATGCTTATTTTAAG
Source organism: Urocitellus parryii (assembly GCF_045843805.1). Lineage (NCBI taxonomy): Eukaryota > Metazoa > Chordata > Mammalia > Rodentia > Sciuridae > Urocitellus > Urocitellus parryii. The sequence goes on along the minus strand of NC_135539.1, from coordinate 62,813,930 downwards.
TTGGGAGGATCAGTGAAAGCATGAGAGGAAAACCCTTGCGTGACTCAGAAGAAAGGCACTTAAAAAAAAACATGAAATTGAGCTCCCTCTATGGAGATAGCTGCACGAGGGGATGATTGGCTTTCCTTTTTGGACTTTTATAATTTTATTAAAATATAATTGAGAAACATGAGTAAAGCAGTTTAGTCTGGATGGAGAGAGCCAGGAAAACATGTGTGCCCTGATGTAGGAGAGCAGAAACCCCGTATGTCATTGGGCTGCTCTTGGCAGGTGCTCTTTTGAATCCTTCCAGATCACACATCGAAAGCAAAGTGGTGGTAATTATTCCTGAGGAGTCCAAAATGTTATGCTTTGAAATGGGATTAACACTGGGGGGGGGGAGAAGTGGAGTGTTTTATGAAGGGTCATTTTTTTTTTCTGAATGTTTTGTTCTTGTAAAGAATATTTGAGACTAGCTAATGTTGATGGCACTGAAAAAGAGTTGACCTACCCTCATTCACAAGGTGGGCGAACATTCAAGTCTATTGAACGACATTGGATTACAAGGTCATTTTGAAGGACCGAATAGGCAATAATTAAAAGAGGCAGAAATGAAACCATAATGAGCAGTAATCCTAAAGAAAATTAAAACACAGAAAACACTGCATTATTTATTTGGATTTAATGGGAACTTGCCAAGGAGAAGGCAGCTGGCTTTCTGCTTTTTTGGAATGTTTGTAGACTGGAAAAGAAGCTGTCCATCAGCTTTAAGCTCACACTTAATTCTTGCTGTTGGGCCAGATCTAACTGTAAAGTGAAGCGGAGAAGAGACACGGTTAACTACGTGATTCGGGACAGAAAAGACATGGTCTGTACTGACACGGAGACCCGAGTTTGCATTCTGCTGATCCCAGTCTCATCATTGCTATTCGCCATTTCCTAGCTTCTCTGCTCAGGAGAGTGTGGGGCATTGAGAGCTGATGTTTGCAAAGTGACAAGACCCGAGTTGTAGTAAAGTAGTTCTGCCTCATTCACTTCATTGTGTCTTAAGTTTCCACCTGTGTACAATGGGCATAAAAATACTTGCAGAATTTTTATGAGAGCTAAATATTAACTCTTAAGAGATCAGCCAAAGACTTGGCATGGTGCTTAAGAGTAGATAGGTTTTCTTATTGTTATGTAAGAAATTATTTTTAATTCCTCTATTTTTGGAGGAAAGTTTTTGGCATGAACATGCTTTAAAGAGTTACTCATTCAGCGTCCGTATAAATAGCAACAGTATTTCTAATCTTCAAATTTATGGCCATTTGAAAGTTTATTTTATTTTATTTGGATTTTCCAGAAGGAACAGTATTTTAATTACCATCACTCATAGTTTTGTATTAATAGCCTCATTAAATAATGTTGCAAAATTTTCTTGGGAGCTAATGTTCATTACAGAAATTTCACTGATAAGCATAGAAATTGGTCCTTTGAATGAGAATAAGCATATCAGCCTAATGATTCTCATTTATTCAAGGTGGAAAAATTCTTCTTATTAATTCAGCGTGGCACAACATATAAGTTAAAAATGAAATCATTTCCCAATTTGGCCTCATGACCCTAAGATTTTTAGATAATTCCCTACTGAAGTTTTGCTTCCTTACGAGCATTAGGATGAACATCAGGGTTCAAATGGGATGAAGAGATTGCATATTTCTGTGGGAACACCTATTTTCATTTAGAAAGGTGTAATATTTTATTTCTGCTTCTGCTTCATGAAAAGGCACAGATTCTAGATTAGTCATTGTCCATTACAGTGTTGGTACAAAGAAGAGGATCTGTCCCAGTGTCCATGCCATTTCCAGCTGGGGGAGATCTTTTAGGTCACTCACCGGGGTGGGCTTGCTTCCTAGGCTATCCTCCATTCTGTTTCTGTGTTTTTTCCCATGCATCTCTCAGTCACTTTGATAAAGAGATGCTGATGATCATCTGTAGCATTAGTGGATATTAGTATTCCTCATGGCCTCACAGGTGTCATTTGTCATGTTTAGCACAATCTTAGGCAGATTCAAAATTTTTGCCATTTTTCACCCAGAAATGAATTTATTTCGTGGTCATTGTTATAGATGCCCATGTTGTGTGTTATACTAAATCTGCATTTGAGAGAAAGTTATAGATGAGCCCTTGGGATGACTTTTGTTTTTTTTGTGTGTGGTGTTGGGGATTGAACCCAGGGCTTCGTGCATGTGAGGCAAGCATTCTACCAATTGAGCTATATCCCTAGCCCCCTTGGGGATATAGCTAAACGTCATTTTAGAGCACTTTCCAAGCCATGTTGAAGACTGAGTATTCTCTTTTTCCAGCCAGCTAGACTGTGCTTCCTTGAACTTAGGGAATGTGGCTGGTCATAGTTTAAACCCCAGCATCAGACAGGCTGCTTCACACATATTAGCATTCAATACATGTTTTCATGAATTGATTAAAATTGTGTGTGGCATTTGTTTCACTGTTGCACAACATGTAAGTTTATTTCCAGATTTGTTTCCTCTCAAAACTCTTCTGAAGCTCTGACCTATCTTGCCATACTCCTAGATCTCTCCTCCCATTTTGCTCCTGACAGAAATGTTGCAATGTCTTAAAGATCAGTCTGTTAATGAGATATTAGGTGCATTGTAAGTGTTAATAGCTGCACCTTGCGTGAGTCAGGAGGTGAACGGCTGAAATAAATAGTCATTAAATCTAAGCACAATAAAGGTTTATTTCTGTCTGACATCACAGTCCAATGCAGGTTGGTAGCAGAGGGCTTGGCTCCATGCAGTCATTCTGCTATTCAGGTCCCTTTAATCTAGTGTCTCTGTTATCCAATTAGGCCTTGCAATCTACAGGGTGAACTGCACTGGGTATAGAGTCAAGCAAAGACAGATTTTGTAGTGTAGATTGTGAGAGGTTTTAGGGCTAGGCTTGGACATCATGTATACCATGTCCATTCATATTCTACTGGCTAGTTATTTGGACTCACCCACCACAGAATGTTTGAAATGGGGAGAAGCAAAGTGCCCAGAAGTGCAACAGAAAGCAGGTTTTGTAGAGGAGTCAGTCCCTGCTATATGTCCTTTTATCAAAAAATCTTTCTAGGCTAGGATTAAATAGTGTAGAGTGTTCCCTTGGCATCTGAGGTGCTTTCCCTGTTCTTCCTAAGGTTGAACTGGAGTTTCAGGGAGAAGTAGGCACTCTTACAAAAAGCACAAAAATAAAGATGGAGGAACTTTTAATGTTCCCAGTGACCATATACTGAACAGAGAAACCCTACATGGTCATGAGGAGACGACTTCCTATATACTCACCCTCTCAAGATAAAAATGGTCATTGTCCCCATTTGAGAACTATGTCTGGGGGAAACAAGTGCCAAGTATGTTATATCCAAATTTACTAAACCATGGGGCTTAATTCTGTTTCCTTTCATAACTTTTTGAAATTTATATTCACCTGCAATTCCTGAGGATAACTCAGATATCTAATGGTATGCAGGTAAGTTTTGAGGAGGATATTCTGTGAAAATTAATTTTGAGTTATAGCCTTTGTGCAAAGCTAGTTCCTGAGGCCATTTGGTGACTTAGAAGTGAATATTTCTCATGAGGCCAGAGGTGACAATTTATAAATTTACTCCAAAAAAGGGCCAATTTGCTTTCAGACAACAAGAAGCTCATATACATAGAAAAGTATGAGCAACCTAAAGGCTTCAGAGAGTTTGTGGAAATTCCCAGTTGAAGCCTACAGAATGGCAAACACATTGGGAGAATTTGGCTTCTTCCAATCTCTTGTGCCTTTTTTTTTTGTCCCACAAACTCGTGTGTGTATTTTATGAAGTGTTAATGCAGTTAGTATCTAATGTTTCTAATTTATGCAATTGGATATTTCATAAATGGGTTTTCTGCATGCAAGCATTTGTACACATTAATATTTATGCAAGCATTCAAATCAATGCAAGGGCATCTGTCTGCATATGTGATGAAAATATGCATATGCATGAACATTTGTACCAGGGGATGAGTCCCCAAAGTTAGTGATTGCTGAGGTTACAGTTTTTGACTTTTGTCCTTTTGACAAAATTTCCATGACTAGAAGAGGCTTGCGGAGAAATAGCACAACCATGAATATTGACAAATAAAATGGTTTAACTGAATCTAATAGGTGTGAATGGCAAGTTCACACCTTAAAGCTCTTTCCATCAGTGATAGGATTTTTTAAAAAAAACAGTATTTTACGATATGTAGCAGTTTTCACAAAAAGCATTTGGTCTAATAAAAACACCAATACAAATAACAGAGTTGGTGGTGAAATAAGTTTGTAAAAAATATTTCCTTTTCTGTTCTTTCCGTACTTCCCTCCCCTTCTTTCTCTTTCTTTCTTCCTACTTATTTCAGCTTGAATTTGATGTCTAGAAATAGATCGACTCAGTTGGGATGGGGCTTCCTTTGCTTCGTTTTAGGGTGCCTGGAGGATTGTAACGGATGGCAAATATAGGGGTGCTTAAGAGGGAAGGGTTTTGATCCAAGCCTTTTATGGTAACTTTTGGTATTTTGGGCCCATGTCATGGTAGGGGGCTGTAGCATCTGTGTCTTGGATGGGCACAGGAATCTTTCCTAGGCTGGACCCAGTGTCAGGAATCTACTCTTCATGCAGTCTTACGAGCCTCCCCAGGAGGCCTGGATCCTCTCCAGACCACTGCTATGGATTCAAAGGGTTCACAGGCCTTGTTGCTTGGTGGTCCACTGCCCCCCATCTTGTATCTTTGTTAATCTAGAGGACAATTTCTCTTTGATCTCTTATAATTCTGATATGTCTGTTTATTAGGTTGAAATAGCAAAGTGTTTCTCTTAATTTATATACTTATTTATTTATATACTGGTACAATTTATAGACCCTCTGTTAACAATTTATGGTAGACCAAGAATAAACAGAGTCGATTTTGGAATATCAGTTTTGCAGTTTAAAGATGTGTTAAAGATTTCTTTCTTTCTTTTGTTTTGCACCCTATTTCTGAGGAATTTCAAATCCACCGGCTGTTTGGAGGGGACTGAGAATTATGAATGGTGTATCTTTCTTGTCATAATTAAATGACATCTTCCCATTGAGAGTTTGCTTAGTTTATTTTGAGCAGAAGTGCCTAGGAGTTATTTTTTTTTTTTTTTGTCTTGTGGGAAAGGAAAGGCTGAGAAAACCCATGACTTAGGTGTGCATTTGAAAGAAATTGCTCGCTCAGAGTTGTGTCTCTTTCTTAAAGCCCAGATAGTATATATTTTTCACGATTGACTTGGGTCTGGGTGCAAGTTTTGTTTTGTGTTTTATATTATAGGTAAGGCTACAACTATCCATTTAATAGGTGTGGATTGATTAGAAGGTTCCACATCTCTGGTGGTATTGCCTATGTTGAATGTTTTCCAGTTTAATAGCATTGTAGGCAAATCCTATGGTATAGAATTTGGGTCCTGGATCACATAGGATCCTGTATGTTGGACAAATCTTAGAATCATTCCTAAGGAAGATTTTTGTTTGGACTTCTAACTTCTAACCAACAAAAGAGTTGGTATTTATAAACAAGTGACCTCTATTCACTATTTCTAAGCAGAAGACATTCAGTGAGTTTCAATCAGAGTAGGTAGCAAGTGTGAAAGTTTTGCTCTAAGAAGAACTTCCAAGTAGAAGGCATGGGAGGAATGCTAGAGTGAGCAAAGGGGAGAGTAGTATAGGATGTAGGAGGAGAAACCTAAGCAGGCACAGGAGAAAGAATTGGGATTGTACCATGACTGCAAAAGAAGCCACTGGAAGTTTTGAGGTAGAGATGTGACATAATTTTATTTGTATATTTAAAATGATTACCTTGGCTGGTGGGTGGGAAAAAATGAATTTTATAGAGCAGGAGTGTGTACAGGAATTGGCTATGCGGGACAGGTAAGATATGGTGGCTTGGACTAAGCTGGTAGTAATATAAATGGGGGAAAAGACAATTTCAAGTTTTGCTTTGATAGTGGAGCAAATAAAACATGCTGAAGGATTAAGATATAATGATGAAGTAGAAGAAATAAAGGTATCTCCTAGAATTTTGGTTCTAGCAGATGGGTGAGTGGTGTGGCCATTTTAACTCAGATGAAGAAGATTGGAGAAGGAAGAAATAAGAGGTGGACATTACATTTTGGTTGGATATGAACATACGGTGGAGTTGACCATTTAGCTCTTCTCCCTAGTACTATGCAATGTAGGGGAGAGGGCAGGAAAAGAAGTGCCAATTTTAGAATCATGAGCACTCTGGTGGTGTTTTAAACGCTGGTACCTATGGGATCCCCTCATGAGAAAGTATAGACAGGAATGAGACTTGGGCCCACAGAAACCAAGACAAAGGGTGGTGAATTGGAAATAGTGAATAGAGTTTACTCGTTTTACTGCAGAGGATTGTAGAGAAGTGGGGCCGAAGTTGGGGACAATTTAAGGTCAAAAGATTGTTGTATTTATCACTTCTGTGTTCCCAGTAACATTTAGTGTCTGTGATGTACTATAGATGTCCACTTGTACATTGATTTCAAAGACATAGCTAAAATGTTTTGTTAATAGCTTTCTACTGATTACCTGTTGAAGTGATACTAATTTGGGTAAATTGAGTTAAAATATATCTTGAAATTGATTTTATTAAAGTTTTTATTGTTAAAAGTCGCTTCCAGCAAAGTTAAGCTTAACATGTGGTTCACATCATGTTTCTATTGAGTGGCACTGTCGTCAAGGGTGAAAAGCCCACAGTTTACCTACATGCTTGGTCATGCCTGTGAGGAGGATCCCTGTCTCACCACAGTTTAGGAAACGTGGCCTTAGAGATTTTATAGTACTTAAAATTTCAAGGCTGCAAAACTGGATTTGAACCCTGGCTGTCTGGCTGCCCACAGGCCGTGCCTAGGCCATACACAACATGGAAATCATCCTGTGCGTTCTTTCACTAGAGCTATTTTATGTTTATACTAGCAAAAGATATTTACATGGACACTTACAGGACATGTTTGGACTTCTAACTCAAGTAGTTGAAATTATGACTCTTTGGGTATGGTTTTAATGTACTGTTACTTAATTTGCTTTGATTGGATTGAGGATATACAGTTTATAGTTAGGCCCCTCCTCGTCCTTGGGCTTGAGGACTAACAGCCAACCCTTTCATGTTTCCCATTTATTACTCACGATGACCAGTGTTTGCTCCATTTCGTGGATTTACTAGCACCCAGGGCTGCTATGAACTTTTTCCATATTTGATGATGCTCTCCTTCAGCCTAAAGATGGTTAAGCTTTCATTAAGAATCCTTGTGGGAAAAAAAGTCTATTTATTTTTAAAGAAATAATTTAAAGTTAATATAAATTTTAAAGGACTAACCTGAAGTTTATAATCGACCGTAATGTTCTGTGGGTATCCGAAGTTCAGCCCGTCCCCCATTTGAACCTATTATCCATTCCTCTTGTTTTTTCTTCATTTCCTACCTCATTTAATGCCATCAGCAGACACCTAGGTGCCTGATCTTGCATCACCCCAGCCTGTGGCCATGGGTCATGTAGACACTTATCTCCAAATCTCCCTGGTCTCTCCACCATGGCCCCCACCTCTTTCAGGCCTTCATCCTTTTCAGCTTCTCCTCCTGCTCCCACTGAGTTTCGATGGCTCCTCACTCCACTGTGAGCTTGTCCAGGAGGGGGCCTTTGTGTCTTTCATCTGTGCATTTTATGACTTTCCTGAGGGCTTATGCTTGGTCAGCCAGCATATTCATAGGTCCTGCTTCTGTTTTATTCAGAAATTAAACCAATCCGTGTTTACTCTCTGTTTTATTCAGCTTTTTCACTGCTGTGACTAAAAGATATGACCAGAACAACTTTAGGAGAGGAAAAGTTTATTAGAGGGCTCATGGTTTCAGAGGTCTTAGTCCATAGTTCCATTCTTTGGGGCTTGAGGTGAGGCAGGGCATCATGGTGTAGGAGTGTGGTGGAGGGAAGGAGCTCACATGCCAGTCAGCAAGGAGAGAGAGAGAGAGAGAGAGAGAGAGAGAGAGAGAGAGAGAGAGGGAGAGAGAGAGAGAGACTGACTCCACTTTCCAGGTACATATGTATACTCCAAAGCCACACACCCCAATGCCCTACCTCCTCTAGCCACACCCCACCTGCCTTCAGTTACCACTCAATTAATCCCATCAGGTGATTAATTCACTGATTGAGTTAAGGCTCTCCAACCCAATCCTTTCCCCTCTGAACCCTTTAGCCATTATCTCACACATGAGCTTTTTGGGACAACTCACATTCAAACCATAACACTCACTTTTTGTGTTTTCTTTTTTCTCCTGAATACTATCAGCAGAGCCTACTCAGCATGACCCTTCACCTGGATAATACAATTAATCCCGCAGCCCTTGCTGAATGCAAGATGGTACACCACCCCATGGACCTGCTCAGGTTGCCTGAATCCAACTAAAAACCCTCCCTGGCTCCTCCAACTAATGAGGGACAGATTTCTTTCTTGAAGCTTAAGACCTATAGTAATATGACCCTGAGGAATAGAATGTGCTAGAAATCCCTAGAACATAATATCTGATACTCTTATTGCCTCTGGACAACCTGTGGATCATTTTCATAGAGGTATCCAGGTAGAGCATCTGGAACTCTGTTTATGAGCCAGAGCTAACAGTAGGGAATTAAGAAATAGAGGGAAGAAAAGGGGGACTGTAAAAAGAAACAGAATTTCTTATAATCAAATCATAAGTTTGTTTAAGCCCTTTTAGAAAAGGCTGTACAATTTTTTTTATAAAGGATAGCAAAAGAATCTCACTAATGTAAATCATACTTCCCTAATATAAATCTCACCAATATAATGTGCTCCATGTTACCATATTACTTCAGCATTTTTTTGGATCTATCTCCAAATAGGATATAATTTCAGAAATGAGCCTGTGTCAGTCCTTCCTCTGGTGACAGGGAAATAGTTATTTCTGTCTGCAGTGTAGCAAAAGATGCCAGTAGCTACTCAGGCAATTTTCTGTGCATTTGATGAAGAGATATTGATATTTTTATACGGTATATCGGATTTCATAGGAGGCATAATGGAGAGTTTATCTTAACAAAATGTTCTTTTTTTCGCTGTTTCTCACTTTACTAGTGGCAAGACTCAGAATGGTGAGTCTCTATGTCACAAACAACCATTTACAAATGTCCTGTACCTATAGACGGCTGGCCTACTCTTCCAGATTCCTAACTGAATAAGAGTATTGTGAAAAATCTGAGAGCTTTTGAAGGAAAATCGAACTCTGAACTAGAGGAAGAGAAGAGAGTGCCAAAAATATCAGTTAGAAGAATCTGTCGGTGCCTGAATTTTCTGGCACAAGTCAATAGCTGACCCCCCACCCCAAATTATGTGCTCTCAACAGCTTCCTATTCTGTTTAAAAAAACTTTTTTTGTTGTTGTTTTTGGTCATTCAATGATGGGTTCAGCATAGTTAATAAATATCTCCTTTTCTAAATGTTAAGATTGAGTTGTTAGTCACTCACATAATAGCATGAATAAGATTGCTTTATTCAGCAGGAGATAAGTCAGGGTAACCTGTCCAAAAAAAAAAAATTTTTTTTTTAGTTGGATTGAAGAAGAAGAATTCTTGTTAATTGGAATGAAGAAGTCCACCCTTTTGGGAGTAGACACTTTGGGAGAAGGGGATATGTAGAGGAGGACCAGTCAGGGTGAAGGATTTGGGGCAGTTGTATGCTGCAAACAGGGTTTGGGATGCTAGGCTGTAAGAGAGAAAAGACCATCTTTTGTTTTTCTGCAATGTTCCTGGGGGCCATCTTAATGCTGCTACTAAGAGTACAGTTATATGATGGGATGTTTTGCAGCCACTAAAGAAATAAAGTAGATTTATGGGTAAAAATAAAGTGCCCAACAGTTTTCATAATACGTTTCCATTTCAGCATATAATTTTAAAGGTTATATATGCATATGAGTATGTTTGAGTCTATGAAAAAAGTATTGCTGGAAGAAATGTAATGAATAGTGACTTTGGCTGCCTCTACTAAAGGACCTGGTTCTAAGGTAGGAGTTTGGGGAGGGGAGAGTACAGTTCGAATTTTTATAGACATTGCTTTAAAAAAAATTTTTTTAAAGAACTAGTAAATTTTTTTTCTAGGATTATTTTTACTCCTAAGAAAGGTTGTGTGGGGCTGGGAAGGGGGCAGAAAGTGGGGAGGAAGGGGAAGAAGAGAGGGGTCAGATAATCTTATTGTCTTTTTTTTTCCTTCCCTCTTCTGTTACAAAGTTCAGGGCTCTTATACTCAGGACTCCTCCAGAGTTATCACCTAAGCTGGGTTATGGTCAAGTAAGGTTTTTTTTTAGGCTGACCTATAACTGAACTATCACTTATAATCTCTTTCCATGGGGGAAATTCTATAGTGTTCCAGAGAGCACACAAAACCAAATTGCTTCCACCCATTCTCTTCTCATGTCTATCACCTCCCCCTACCCCCAGATTTAAAAAAAAAAGGATTTTAGACTTATTCCAAGAGGTCCTGTCCATTCATATTCTCCATTCATTTCATCAGAAATGGTTAAAACAGTTTACGTAGTTATATGCTTGGCTACCTTCCGTGTGTTTTGTTTCTGACAAGATACTCACTGTTTTGCATCTTCCTTTCTAACTAGTTTTTATGACTTTCTGAAGGAGTGTGTTGCTTTTCTTTGTTGGCATGCCTCGTGGAGAGCTATAAGCACTCAATAAATATTTGTGGAGTCAGTGAACAGAGGTGTGGACATTGGAGCAGATCAGTTACTGTAAGGTATTATAGATAAAACTTTCATGGTCCTGGAAGGCACTGTAGAATGGATTTGAATCTGGCACCGGACTCTTCAATCTTGGCATTATTGATATCTTGGGTCAGAGAGTTCTTGCTTGTGGGCCACTATTCTGACATCATGGGAGGTTTAGCAATATCCCTGGCTCCTACCCATGAAATGACATTAAGAACCTCTATTTGTGATAGTCAAAAATGTCCCTAGATATTATTACTAAATGTCTCCTGGGAACGGAATTGCCCTAGATGACAATCACCAATTTAGAAACTGGTATTCAGTGTCCAAAAATGAGTCTATATTAAACTTTAAATCCTGGAGACCTAGATGCGGGGACCAAAAAAAGCTACAGCTTACATAGAACCTTTATGCAAAATTAGCAAAGATGCCCAGATGAATTAGAGAGGGGACAGATAAAGAAGTATAGGTTGGATTTCATCCAATACTTGTTCCCTCTTTTATTCCTGCTGGGTTCCTGCATAGGAAGAGCTCTGAGGCCTAGAACTAAGTCAGGGTCTACTTATGTTGGTAGAGAACAGGTGTTGGGAGCCAGTACCTGGACAAAAGAATGAAATTTGGACTTTTATTGCTTCAGTGTGAAATCAGACATGCTGTGGTCACTTCCAGATAGAATATCAAGAAAACATTTCTTCCCCATACGGATGAGAGGCAGATTGTACTTCTCAGAATACATGTATTTAATACTCATGGTAAGTGTTTCTTGAGCTTCTATTATGCACCAGGATGAAAATGCTTCTCTCCATTTTTCCCCACCCTGATTTCTTTATGAAGTATTCTATCTCTGTGTTTGGTATAATAATTTATTTTACATTATTGAGAATCTTTTCTGTTAGCACAGAATTGTCTTTTTTTTTTTCTCCCTGACTTAATTTCTGAAGGAATAATCAAAGGGATGGCTAGAATTTTCAGAATGTTCCTTAGCAGTGTGGGGGTGTTCCTGGGGGCATGCCCATGCTGAGCGGCATGCTGGAGGCCCTCTCAACTCTTCACATATTTATAAGTTATTCTACAATGCTTTGGCACACGAGCTGCCGAGACAGTTTGTAGAATTCCTTCCCTGGAGGTCTTTAAAAATAGAACAAAATACCCATCTGTCCATAATGGTTTTTGATGCATTCCTGCTGATTAGAAGAAATAGACTGGATTTTTCTGTCAAGGTTTGTTTCAGTCTTGAGTGCTCTTAAGTGGATGAGTTGGCTTTTTGGTGGGGGAGGGAGGGGCGAAAAGTGACACTGTATGAATTTATTGGTATATCAGTGTACAGATCCTGATTAAATAGAATGAGATATATCTTTCTCATGCTTTTAATGTTTCTGAAGCACTTAGTGCAGTTGGGGCCTCCCAACAAAACAGGGTGAGGTAGGTAGGGCTCTTATTCCCATCCCTAGCGCACAGAGGAGTCAGCAAGACACAGAGATGTTCAGGTCCTGACTCTCTTCATACCTGGTTCCTGCAGAGCAGAAATGCTGTCCCTTGACACCTGTTCTCCAGGTGCATGCTTCCCTTGACCCTATGGCTTGTTCATGAATTTTACTCAGTCACGCAGTGTCTAGACATGTGATTTGGAGTCATAAGATTTTAGAGCCATAGAAATTTTGGGAACATACTTAGGAGACCATTAACTACTCTATTTTCCTTTACAACAACAACAAAAAATAATGCATTTTCACATTAAATTTTGTAGTAAGGTTTTTTGGCAACTTTATACAGGCATACATTATGTTCGTGTATAATTATATATATATATATATATATATACACTTATTTATAGATGTTTTGTTTATATGTGTATATGTGAATAGAATATATGAATATAAGTATGTTTGCATATGTGTGGACATACAGGTATAACTATATATACACATATCTATCTGCATATACCTGCATATGCATATGTGTTTGTGTGTGCATGCATGTATATGTGCATATATATATATATGTGTGTGTGTGTGTGTGTGTGTGTGTGTGTGATTGTGCGTATGTGTGTGTATGTGTTCACATTATTGGTCAGAGTGGGGCAAGAAACAGAGTAAACTCAATTGATGGGAAATTAAGAGACAATTTACAGAGCTGTGGGCATATTTAAGGGATAGTTATGTGCTCAGAGTTTCAGGCTGTCAGGAGTGCCCTCTGACTGAAGCCCATGGAGAACTGGGATTGTGGAGGAGAGCCCACCTAGAGCAAGTCACACCTGTGAGGATGAAACCACTAACAGAGTCAGGGAGGAGGTGGGAAAGAAATACATTTCTTCGCCTTCTCATTTCTCATTGCTGCCTCCCTTAGCCTAACTAGGAGAGCCTGCAGGGAGTTAGTGCTGTGTGCAGGGTATCTCCTGGGATTGGAGCTGGGCGGAGGAGAGAGACCATGGAGCTTTGTCAGAGGCAAATGGATAATAACCGGGAAAGAGAGAGAGAGAGAGAGAGTGTGTGTGTGTGTGTGTGTGTGTGTGTGTGAGAGAGAGAGAGAGAGAGAGAGAGAGAGAGAGAGAGAGAGAGAGACCATATTTTTTTCTAACTTTACCTTAGACCTGAAAAATTTGGCATGGCTCAGCATTACTCTGTATTTATTTAACAGCTTGAACTGTCAGCATTGTTTCCTGAGGGAGGAATAGGCATAAACTCACTTTCTTGGTGGTTATCTCAGATTGTTCAAGACCAAAGATTGAAAATAGTCTTTCTAATATTTTGATTACCCATTGATAGTAGGTTGCTATTTCTTCTGGATGGATTCAGTGGACAGAGCTGATAAACACATGTTTTTTGAAAGATAAAAATATAGTATTTCCAAAATAACAATGCTGTTAGTACCCAATAAAGTGAAGGTAGAATGCCAAAATGCTAGAATTATTTTCTTCATAGTTATGTCACTTAAGTTGATATGTAATTCAACCTATTTATTTCAGTGTGATTTTGAATTTTAGAGGTTAATTTGTTTTGTTGAGTTATTTATATTTTTTAGTTGTATAAAATGTTAACATGGTTACCCAAAATCAAAATTACAAAATAAAATATATTGGGAGAGTTACTATTTTTTATCTTCATTTCTTCTTGTGTGTTTTTCCTTTTCTTAGTAAAAATTCATTTTTGAAGATCTGTCTATTAGCTTGGCTTCATCCTATCTTCATTTATTAGAACATATAAGTCAGAGTGTTTATATAGCATGCATTCTTCCCTCTTTTCCCAGATGGTAACAGACAGGGCACATAGTTCTGTACATGTCTTTTTCCTTGATTGCTGGATCTTACAGGTCACTCATTAGGTGCATGAGATCTGTCTTGTACCTTTTGACAGCTCCTTTATACAATTCTACTATGATTTCTTTAGCCAGTATCTTGTTGATGAGCTTTGGGTTATTTCCAGAATAGTACTCTTGTGAATTGCTTTTATGAGGGAACTGATAGGTTAAAAAGCAAATACTTATGTGATTTTGCTACATATTGCCAAATTCCCTTCCATTGGTGTTGAACTATTGGTGTTTCCATGAGAATTTTTCTTCACAGTCTTACCATTGGAATATTTTTACTCATTCAAAAAGTAACAAAGTGGGATCTCATATCGTTTTAATTTGAATTTCTCTTCTTAGCAAGGTTGAGCAACCTGTCTTATGCTGATTGCCTCTTGTGATTCTTTTCTCCTGTGAACTGTTCATCCATCTTTTTTGGACCATATTGAATTGTCATTATTTTTCCCCTTTGGCTTTGATTTTTCCCACTCCCAGTTACAAAGTAATTCCCCAATGTTTTCTCCCATGGTTTCATATTTTAGATTTGGATTCCATTTAGAATTTATCTTAGGGTGAGATATGAGGAGTTGATCCAATTACTTTTCCTGTGATGCTCTAGCATTATTTATCAAGACATCTACCACATTCCATATGGGATGTACTTTTTCATATGCACTGGCTTTGTTCCTGTTTATGCTATTTTATTTATTAATGCTCTATTAGCACACAGATCTGATAACAAAGACTATAAAATGTCTTAAAAATCTTTTTTAAGTAAAAGTAATGGTGCTGGGAGCTGTGATGTTTGCCTGCTAGTCCAGGCAGGAGGATCACAGGTTTGAAGCCAACCTCAGCAATTTGGCAAAACTCTAAGCAACTTAGACCCTGTCTCAAAATAAAAAAAAAAATAAAATGATCTGGGAATTGAATTCAGTGATAAAGTGTCCTGGATTCAATCCCCTGTACCAAAAAATAAATAAAATAAAATAAAATAAAATAAAATAAATAAAAAATAATTACATGATACCCATGACCATAGGAATATAGTTGAAATGAAAGAATTTTTAGAGATACTCCATGAATGGGCTGCTTTTACTCTATTTTGCAAAGAAAGCAAGTGGGGCTTAGTGGGTTGTACAGTCTCATCCAAGATCAGCCAACTAGTTAGGAATGAAACCAGTACCTATGTTATCAACCAATGTATCACATGATTTTCTTAAAAAGAAAATGTGATGTTCTCACAAAACACAGACCAGCAAGGACCTAGACCCCATCTGTATGTCTTCTCTTGCCATAAAATATTTTCTTAGTTTCAATTACTTAAGAAAATGCATAGTTTAGTTTATTTTTAATCATAATAATGTACCTTTTTATAACAACTGGAAACTTTTTGAAATGGGCAATAGTAAACAATCCTGGAACCATATTACTGATGCCAGAAATGGCATCATTTGTTTGGTTAATTCCTTTTCCAGAATTTTTCAATGCATGATCTTGTGCTTTATTATGATCATGTTAAGTGGAAAAAATTTTGAGAGAATGACAAAATATTAAGTATTTCTTTACTCCTTAAGTATACTGATTCAAGTGCTTGTAAGTATATTATCTGATTTATCACGGATCTTTCTGAGGATGTGGTCCTTGTTATTGCAGATTCATTGAAGAGGAATTAATGCTTTGCTATGAGAAATTAAATAACTTGCCCACCCTCACAGAACTGGTAAGTGATGGATCTTAGATTCTAATTACTATGTTTATTCCAGCCTCTGTTTTAACTGCTATGTTCACTGTATCCTGCATATATCCTTTAGGACCCTGTTAATTTATTAATATTTAATCAGAAGTGTTCATCCTTATTTACTCAATGATCATATTAAATTTTATTTATGCTATTATATTTCTTTCAACACAATTAAATTATTTACACCAGATATTAAGAAGAGGAAGCTAGCTGGGCATGGTGGTACATATCTGTAATCCCAGCAATTTGGAAGACTGAGGCAGGAGGATCCCAAGTTTCAGTCCAGCCTCAGCAACTTAGCCAGACCCTGTCTTAAAAAACAAAAAGGGCTGAGAATGTGGCTCAGGGGGTAAAGAACCCCTGGGGTTCAATTCCGAGTACAAAAAAAAATTTAAAAAGAGTAAGTTAAAAATATTTTTCCTTCAGATAT
The DNA here is from genome assembly GCF_045843805.1 of Urocitellus parryii. NCBI lineage: Eukaryota > Metazoa > Chordata > Mammalia > Rodentia > Sciuridae > Urocitellus > Urocitellus parryii. Next base: position 62,797,703 of record NC_135539.1, on the reverse strand, counting down.
TACAATATGAGACAGAAACACATTAATTTTGTAGTTGTGCTCTTCAGTGTTTTACGTGATATTCAGAGAGAGTTGACCTTCTGGGTTGACCCAAACATCCTCCCTGCAGGATTTTGATTTTATATCAAAATTCATACAACTACCTTCATTTTTCCTGACCCTTCCCACATTGTTCCAAATACCAAGTTACAAAAGAGACACATGATTCATAGTGATGTGTGGCTGACATGTGAATAGTTTGGAGCTTTATTTTCAATCTGAAGTAAATAAAATACTTATTTCCAGAACCACCTCAGCTTGCAGGCTGGCTCAGCATTGTGAGTTGCGTTTCCTTCTCTTGGTGGCAGGGATAGACACATCAGTAAGAAAATGAAAACCATGGCCATTATAGATTTGTTCCCTCAGAGAAATAGTACAGAGGCCATTTTGAAGAAAGAAGTGAATTAAATGTGGCAGGCTAGTGTGAAATTGCAATATTAGTGGCTATTATAGATGATAATGCTTTGCCAACAACACTAAGTGTAATTTTTGTGTATGTGTACTGGGAGAGAAGAAAATGATAGAACTTGGGCTTTATAAGCTGATTTTTTTTTCATGTCTTTATTCATTATAAGCTGATTTTTTATTAAAATTTAATACTGTTTTTTTATCATGTTTGTGCTAGGTAGACACTGGATATTAGCCTAAACGAGATACAGTTTCAATCCAGAGGTTTAAAATTTAGTGTATTGATACATCTTTTATGAGTTTTTTTATTTATACATAATATTAGGATTCATTTTGACATCATTATAAAAGCATGGAATATAATTTGCTGTAATTCAGTTCCCAATACTTCCCCTCCTCCCTCCCTTTGTTCCCTTCCCTCTACTGTGGATGCATCTGTTTTCTTCACATGGTTTCTTTCAGTAAATAAGTTCACACCCATTGCCCTGTATATTTTGTGTTGACCATAAATAGCATACATGTACTATTATAGGTCCATAGATTAGTTTATTTATTTATTTATAAATAAGTTACAAGATTATGATAACATTTAGAAATAAATTTGAACAACTCTGTTTAAACAGAACATTCATTTACTTTGTGGGCATAATATTTATCTGTCTTAAAATTTAGAACTAAAAAAGTCAGTAGAAGTTGTAATAGTTTTCCTCGCATGTCAACACACTGCGGGACATGGATCATATATTCTTTGTCAAATATTATTGATTCATCACTAGAGTGGTGGTGTGTAATCAGACTGCTGCCTGGAAGAACTTTAGTTGGGGACACATTTTTATACCTAAACAGGGTTAGAAGCTTTTAATCAAGGGAAGAAAAAAGAAAAGTTAAAATTGTTTTCATCAGAGCTACCAAAGAAAGATTTCATAACAGGACTCTAGATAGTCCTAAAATTTAAATTAAATGTGTAATAAGAATTGTAATGCATTCTGCTGTCATATATACATTAAAAAAAGTTTAAAAATCTTTTTTCTTTTAGTTGCTGATGGACCTTTATTTTATTTATTTATTTATATGTGGTGCTGAGAATCGAACCCAATGTCTTACACCTGGTAGGCAAGTGCTCTACCACTGAGCCACAACCTGGCCCCGATTTTTTAAAAAAATTTTAATCTGATAGTTTACTTCTCTTTCTACCTTCCCTTCTTTTGTAGTTTTCCAGGTACATTTAAAGGTTGTATAGACCAAGATGTAGAGAATTCCATAAGCCAAAGTTCTTCTTATCATTCTAGAATCCTAAAATTTAGCAATTCATTCTCATTAAACATCTAGTTAGACTGGGTGACTGGTAATTATCAGTGGTTTATTTTGTTTCACTTCTCACCCAGGAAAAAAAGGCTTACAACTTTTATAGACTTTTTTAGTTCTACATTTAAAAAAATTTCTGAAATGAGAATTGATTTAATTAATAAGGGCTTATCACGATACAACAGTATTTCATCTCTTACTATGCTGTGTATGTGAGTTATAAGATTACGATAACATTTAGAAATAAATTTGTACAGCTCTGTTTAAACAGAATGTTCATTTATTATCTGGGCATAAACATGCTCTTTTAGCTTGAAGATATGACTTAAAATATTGACCTTAAAAATCTCAAAATCTGGTGGCTTGCGTATAAATGTTTAAAAAATATTTGTTGGTAAAATCTTATTGTCATAAAGAGTTCATTTATTTCTTCTACTTTTGGGTCCTTGCTTTGGGCTTTGCTAACTGTTAATTGTAAAGGAGTTTTTCTCTCACTCACAAGAGACCTTGTTTCAGGAGTATTTCTTTTCCCATGTTCAAAGTGAAGGATCAGCAGTGTTTTTGGGGGGAACAAATTGCCTTTCTTTAGGAGATGCTTTTGAAAATTATTCTGAGTACTTGCTCCTAGATTTGCCAGTGGTTCTCTGAACTCTGACTCCCCCTTCTGAACTGAGTTCAGGTTTCAATCAAGACTCTTTGTATATCTAACTGATGGCTGGTGCTCCGCTGGAACAATTCCATCTTGACTCAACCCATTTCCTTTTCTGAACATACCTCCCTTCTGCTTACAGTGGCTCTCAATACCTGCCCACTACCTTTCTCCTCTCATTCTTCACATCTTGTCTCTTGTGCAGTCCACATCTTTAATACATTCCAAATCTCTATCTTTTATCACTTCCAGGGTCCTGGCCTAGGTCTTTACCTCTTACTTAGACAATTTGGCAAAAGTCTTCTGATTTTCTTCCCGCTTCACCTCAGCCTATCAATACTGTAACTGGATTGATCTTTCTGTACTAGATTTATATGTTACTTTCATGAGTAAAACTTTGCGACTCAAGTTTTCTGATGGAATTATATATAAAGTAGTTGCCTTGACGCTGAAGGTTGAAATGGAGAAAACTATGTTATATGCATTTCCAAATAGGTTAAATGAATGAACCTCACTGTTAGGTGAAGCTACAATGCACTAATGATTTATATAAAAAAAAAATTGTTGCTTTGACATTGGAAGCTGTCTCCGGTCTGCCTTTTATGTTCTTCACTCCTACATCTTCCTCATGTTACAGTGAACCTCTCATGGTGTGGCTGTTCTGTTGTCTTTGCTTGTCATTTGTCTTCCAATCTGCCATTTTTCTCACTTTGAAAAAACAAACTCATCATAAGTGCACATTCAAAGGCATTATTCATGAAACTTTAGAATCTTCCTGATACTTGGGATTTCTTCAGTTTTCTGCACTGTCAGAACACTCCATACTTCTCTGATGACTTCTTTATATTCTCTAATTGCTTTGTTTCTACTTCTAGATTATAAGAGCGTTGAGTGTGCAAGGCTGGATTTTTTTCAGTTTTTTTTTTAATTTCTTGCAATCATTTAACATTTATAAATTGTGCTCTGAATATTGATATTTTAAATCAAATGTTGAACATGCCATATACATGAACAAATGTACATTTGTATTTCAGACATATAATGCCATTGATTTTTTTCCATAAGTTGTCACAGTATCTAAATGTTCCTTGGGGGACTAGTAATACAACTGAAAACATCAAAACAGAAATAATATGAAATATAGTGTGTGGGTCATGTAGTTTATTTTTAAAAAGTGATTTTTAGTTTTTCACACATTCACATTGCAGAAAATATAAAATACTGTTATTATGAAGAGTCATGAAAGTTATTGTGATCTTAAGAGACAGAATGTTAGTTAAATTTGAAGATAAAGAAAGGTAGTACTTATTAAGATAATTATTTCTTTCCCCATTTGTTATAACATGAAAATTATTTTCTTCTATTAAGTCAAACTGCAAAGATTTTTTTTTTTGTAACAGATCTAGTGCAATGCTAAATATTTGCTTTTTAGAGCTTTGAATAGTGTAGTTGCCTGAAAAGCAAGCTTGAGCTCCCCATGAGATCACTGTAGAGATAAATGCTTAAAAGCTTTTCAAAGCCATACTCTTGGCTCTATCAGAATTTAATTTCCCACTGATTACGTTTAGATCGATTTGGAACACATAGACATGAATATAGTATAAGCATGGTTACCTCACTGATGATTTTTCATGCCTTGGGAATACATCTCTTTTTTATATGCATCTGGAACTCACTTATATTTTCTTATGTATATGTACTTAATTTAAATGTACTAGTTTTAAAACTCAACTATGAGAATATCCTGAAGTTGTTTAAAAACTGTGGTTTTATGTTTTAGTTATAATATTTTGATGTCTTTTGGGAATGGGTTTATTAGCCATCCAGTTAAACCTGTTTAGATTTTGAACTGTAGTCATAATAAAAGGGAGTTTTAAAAAGTGCATTTCAGCAATACAATTTCACAGAGTCAAATGCATATAGCAGGTTATATGGTGAGATGATATATAATTATATACAGAAGATCTTGGATCAAGTCATGTTGATGCTACTTTTGAGCTTCAGTTTGGAGATCCCCAATGTATTTACTTTCGAGAAGCTATGCGTCCTCCATATGCATCTTCCATGAGATGATACATGTCAAGTGCTTATCATCATGCCTACTGTTTCACATAGGTTACTTCTGTTGCCCTTTGACCAAAACAAAAGGCAGAAAACACCAAACAAAAAAAGCATTTAAAAAAAAAAAAAGTTTGAAAAAGAATTTTTCCTGGATGATATTTTTATCTTTGAACTCTTTGTATCATAGTTTATTATAGTTAAGTATTTCAGATTTCAGAGTGTTTTGGATTTTGAAATATTTGCATATATATAACAGGGATGAGACTCAAATCTAAATATGACATTCATTTATGTTCCATGTACACCTTATACATATAGCCTGAGGATAATTTTATATATTTTTAGTGCATTTGTGTTTTTTCTGTGACCCTCCACATGAAGTCAGGTGTGGAATTACCCACCTCTGGCCTCATGTAAACATTTAGAAAGCTTCAGATTTTGGATTTTTGGATAAGGATGCTCTGCCTTTAGTAGATAAGTAGATACATGTGATAATCATACAGTGTTTGAGCTGGAAAGATTGGTTTAATTTGTGCAGAGGGAGGATTTTGAACCCAGGTCTTAGGATTCACCTTGTGTTGATGCTTTCCTCTGCTCACACTAAACATGACACTCCCCTTGTTTGCCTTCGCCCATGAATCTCTGTGGTTCATTCAATGAGATTCTAACGGGCTTCGACTTTTCTCAATTCTTGGTCATCCTGGTCTGGTCTGCCATAATGTTTTTGCCAGCCTAGAAAATAAAAGTCTGCTGTCAATTATTGTTTCACTATAACCTCATGACACTTCACATGTGTTTTATTGTTTGAATAGAACATAAAGAGCTAGAGCAGAAGTCCCATTATTATATACTGCATAAGTTAGTTGTTATAATTTGTCAAATCATGGTCCCAAATATAATCACTGGTCCTGTCTCTGAAATACAAACATGATTAAAGATCATGATATAATTTATACTATTCATTTTTGATGATGTTTTGAAAAATATTTAGTTCTTACATTATGAAAATGTTAACCTGTGCATATTTAAATAAAGATTGTTTGTTTAAACAGACATTCACCCTTGCTTTGTTTTGGAAAGGTTAAAAAAACTTTTTAAAATGCTGAGCTAAAGTATAAATACATAAATTGATAAACTAAATAAAGAAGTAGTTGAACTGTAAAATTTTACAATTTTAAGATTTATTTTAAAGTCTTCTTCCCTATCCAAGAAGATTAGATTTATAATACAGGTAATCTATATTTTTACAAAAATTTTTGTATTTTGAGTTGGCCACATTTAATGGGCAATCAGATAGTCTTTAAAAGATCTCATAAAGTTAGTTAAGAAAATATAACATTATATTAAATTTTTAAAACCTTACACTTATAAATACTTTGTTTAAAATGGGATAATAAAATTTAGCTATTTGCCCTAATTAAATTAATTTTTGAGCTTTCTTTAACTTCTGACACTATGTAGGGAGAGATAGTAATACAAATACCAGAAAGAACTCAAAGGAAAAACATGAACAGTTATTTTAAATGTTAAAATGAGGAAGCAGGTACAAATTTGATCCAAAGTACATATAGTGATGTTTCAATAGAAAAAAAATACTTAATAGAATTTGATAATACTCTGTTAGTATCAAAGTCTAGTAAAAATCATCAATTACAATATCTTTTTTACTTCATCATATGTCAGCAAAAATACTTCCTTTTCAGCTAACCTTAAACTTAGGTAAAATTTTTGATATGATAAAGACCCTCAGAGTAGGATTGTGCTTTTAAAAAGTTCACTTCTTGGGAAAGTTTGTCATAGAAAACCTGAAAGCAGCTTCTTTGTGCACTTAAAATGTTTAGATTTATAAGAAATGGAATATAGGGCATACATTAAAAATATATTGCTACGTGAAATTTTCATGTCAGCTTAAAGTAAATATGAAAGCAATATTTCTTTTATGTAGACATTGTGCAAATATTTTGGGGTAAACTTATGATAATATGCTAGCCTAAATTGAGAGAATTCTCAAGTTTTTCTGTCAATTGTATTTAGTAGTTTTGTGTAAATCAGAGAACATGGTATAAGCGCCACTATCTAACTCTATTGCCAATGCACATTTACTACATTCTAAACTTTTTTGTAGTGGATCCCATTTGAGGAAAAGTAATATCCTTTTGGATATCAAGGCAGCTATGTATCAAAGACAATCTATTTGGATAAAACAAAATCTGCCCCTTATATTCATTTGTGTGTGCAAAATCTTGCCTGACTCCTGACTGTTAAAAATACCACAGTAAATCTTTATGATCTTGGTTTCTGGTGATCAATATGAAAAGTACTGCCCAAAATAAGGTCGAAATCTTGTTTAGAGTGATTTCATCAGTGTACAGATAAGTACTAAGAGCAGAATGGGCATAATTGTAGACCTTGAAATGCCCATTTTGACATGGGGAAGATTGGCCTCAGGTGGATTGACATTTCTTGGTCCATTTAATATTAGATGTAAGCTTTTGTTGTTACTTGCAGTGTGTTTTGATGTTGTCTCATATCAGCTTGACAGAGGCTTGTCCCAATTCAGTGATTATGCTGTTTTACTTTTAATTGAAGATACATTTTTATTTAAAAACCCCTTTAAACTCTGGGAGAGATGATAGTTGAACATTTACCAGTTGACTATTGCTTTTACATGTATCATTAATGAATGAAAATCAGAAAAATTTCTCAAGGTAGGTTGCTGCCAGATTAAGGATCCTCATAATGCTTTCCTTATTGCCTGCTTTTTACCATTTCTTCTAACTCCTATGGAGCCTCGTTTTCACAGATCACAGGGACCAAATTGTCTCCATTCTGCAAGGAGTACTCTCCTTTAAATAACCATCAGTAATGGCAATTCCTTTGAACCTGGAAATAGAAGAAGATGGTAGAAAATAATAGTATTACCACCAGAAAGGAATAAAAGTCACTAGGTGTGGCACTACTCTGTGATCTAGTAGGTTTTACACAATTGGAAGCAGTTAAGACCTGGGTTTGAATCTCTTACTGGGAGAACTTGGGCGAGTTATTGCTCTAAGTTCCAGGGTCCTCATCTGTGAAATGGATGTTGTGAGGATTAAATGGGATTTTATATGTAAAGTAATCATTTTTTGGAGGGGGGTATGCTTTCGCAGTACTGGATAGGGGTCAGTGGAGAGGGCTCCCAAAAGTTTTGGATTTACCTTCTTCCATTTTTATATGCAGCTCATCTTTCTCCAAAATTTTCTGCAGACCTTGGATGAGGGAGGATACAAATAAAATTTAAGACCTTGAATATCATTTCATGTCACAGTATCTTTAGATTCAAAGCACTTCATTGCATCTGGATGTTATTCAAGATTCCAGCAGCTTTAAAGCATCCACTTTGCTGACTCCATGGAGAGAAGCTGGGTCCGCTGTAGAACAGAGCAAGAAATACTCTTTTCCTTTATGGCTCAAGATCTCTTCTGTTGAGTATTAGAATTTTTTTTTAATTTTAAAAGAATCTCATTCCAGTGAAACGTTGGGTTCTTTAAATGATGCATCAATCTCTTTATTAAAATCTCATGTTTTGTTTTCTCTCATATATGGAAGCTAGTGAGAGTTCAAGGGAAAAAGGACAGCGGGGAGGGGGGGTGGGGGACATCATGAAAAGAGAAGGGAGACCAGTAGAGCAGGGGAGCAGGAAAGGGGAGGTACTGGGGAACCAAATTGACCAACTTTTATTGTTATATTGTGTTTAGCCCATAAAATGCATGCAAGAAATACTAATTGAAATGAATGGATGAAGACAAACCCACACCCACCCAGTACACATTTACACAAAAATAATAAAGATTATGAAGGCCTCAGAGAGTAATTACCACTAATGTGTTTGTTAAACCAGTTCTCACTCTTAGGAGGGTAACAATTATTTTAAAACATCACTACCTTTACAACTGTGTTCATGAGATATTTACTTTGATTATCATCCCATTTTATATTATATTTTGAGTTACACATGAAAAATACCTACAGAAATGCTTGGAATAATACCCAGGAATCAGTGTTTCAATAGTTCTGAATGTGTGAGCATTGGCAATATTGTTTTTCCTGGTTTATAATATGATGGTATTACGATTTCAGGGTAGAAATCATTTTCAAATGTAGGTATGAGTAATTCGATGCTTAAGGTTCAAGTATAAACATTGATGTCACTTATTTAGTAAAGAGTAGGAAAAGAGGTACATTTCAATAATAAAATTGCAATTATAGAAATGTAAAAGTGTAAAATTTATATTATAGACACATTTAGCAGAAATTTCATTTATTTCTGGGTACACATAATACAAGTGGATTTCCCCTGAGTATATTCCTTCAAAGACATAATAGACCTGAAAATACTTTCTTCACTAGGAATTTTCATAATGTCCAGATACACAAGGAATATTTCATTTGGCTGATGATAACAGAGAGGGGTAAAAATTAAGTTCAAGGCATATAAAGGGAATAGAGTAGCTGCAAAGCTGCTGCTTCCACAGTTAATTGACCAGGAACTGTGTTATTTGTAAAGGGTTCATGGTTCAAACCAGCTTAAGCTTTTTGTGTTAGGATAAGTGATTTCCATACATTTACTTCATCATGCACTCTCCTGAGGTCTCTGGCTGCTGCAAGATCCTCAGCTCCTCCTCTTCCCTCATCTCTCCTAGCATATGCTCCAGTGACATTGAATTTTTGGTCCCTTCAACTCTTGTCCCTGGGTCTTTGCAAATGCTCTTTGGATGCCTTCCCTGTATCCTATCACTTTGCTTAATTCCAGCTTAAATATTCTTTTCAGGCGGAGATCAGCCCAGTTCTTAGTTTCTGCTAAGTCTTCTTGCAGTGAGCTCATGTAACTTTCCTAGTTCCCTTTCAGAAACATTTTATCACACTTTCTCATTAAAGAGCCAAATTATCTAATTTTGCTTGTGTTTAAGTAAGTCATTGTTCTAATGGCCATTCTCACTATGCTGTAGAGTCTCTCAAGTCTTTCCTTTGTTTCCTTGAATATAAGGACTTCATTATTTCCACAGTTTAATGTATCATCCCCCCACCCTCAACTGCCAAAACATGACAAAGACAGCTTTTCTCCATAAGTTACTAGGAAATTATTTACTTTATTATGTTTTCATAAAATTCATAAATCATGTAAACAGGCCATGTTATGAATTAATTGATGATCATCTATCTCTGAATGGGTTAAAGAATTGCCAAGAGTGATCAAGCCTGCTCTCTTTCTGGCTCTGGATATGGTGTTGACAGCCAAGCCAAGAGCTTCTTCAATAAATCCACTCTCATATTCAAGTTTTTCCAGATGTGAGAAGTAATTAAGTCTTTGCATTTATTGAAGCCTTTTATGATTTTCAGGCGGGAACTGGCAGCTGTGGTGAATTAACTCTGCTTGAGAGAGAGAGTTTGTGTGTGTGCGCGCGTGCATGTGCGGGTGTGTTGTGCGTGTTTTTTTGTGTGTGAATGTACATATATACAAGCACACATGTGGCATTTGCCAAAAGTCAAAAGAGGTCAGACCTGAAAACAAAATAAAACAAAATAAAGCTGATTTTAATAAATGCCCAAAATTTTTTTACAGCTATTTCACAATTGAGAAAAAAGAGATTTCTCTAAGAGTCCCTTTCCCTTTCTATTTTTTTGCTGAATATTAAAGAAGGAATTGAGGATAATTAAATAAGTTACAACTGTTAAAGGATAAATTTTTAAAAAATGAGTTTCCTAAAGCATAAACAAGCACATTTCAAAATTAATAAAGGAAGGCACCAGTAAGATGTTACAGATGGGTCAAAGGTACATTTCTAGAGCTAAAATTCAATGAGTAATAGGGAATGCTGGAGTAGATTTATAAATAGATGAAAAAGGGTCAGTCTGCAGGGCAATAATCAATTGTGTTCCCCAGGACACAGTTAATTTCCATTTCTGTGGATAAGGATAATTTGTATTATTTTTAGTTTTCAACAATTTATGGAATTTTAAAATAGTTCCAAGGCAGTGAAAGGACAGTATGGTCCCAATGAAGCTCTAGATAAGATACCTACTAGTTTTTGTTGTTGTTGTTGTTGTTTTATATGCCAATTTCAAGGCCCTTCATGATTATTCCTGACACGTCTCACACAATACTCTAGAAAAGAGATAATTTTGGTGGTATTCAAACTGTTCTATCGGACTTGACCTTTTGGTTCTAGTTATGAATCTCATGTAGACCACTCAAACATTGGGGTTCTACTTGGGGTTGGGATTGCAGGAGTGATCACGGTGTTAACATCATTGAAATAACATCTCAAGTAGGTTGCAAATTAAACCAGTTCATTGGATGCTTATGTTAATATAGACAGCGAATAGGAGCACCTTTCTTCTCTCGATGAGAAAAAATTATCCTGTTAATTTTGGCCTTTCCATCAAATAATTGTTATGCCCCCAATTATTTGCAGTTGCTTGTTCTTCTCTTCCTTCAGTATCTGGCTACATATGTAGGATCTATATGTGTGAAAATGGAAATTAAATATAAACAAGCCTATTAAGTCTTATTTTAGTAGCACGAGTGGTAATCGTGATGATTACTAAGGTAGCTTTGTGTTCTTTTGATTTCTAATGAACAAACAGTAATGAAAGAGCCATTAAAAAGAAGATATGTTAATTAATGTAAATTATGAAAATAGACTGGGCTAATATTAAGCAGAACTCATCTCTTTTATAAAGAGGACAAATTGCCCTAGAGTGCTTTCATTTCTTGTTTCTTTCCCACTTATCTATTAGCAAAGTTCTCTTTTGGGCAGATGCCAAGTGATGTGTAAAGATGTGGCAAATGTAAAATTGCTTGGGATTCCATCAAGAAGTAGGAACTTTCTGAGGGATAGTGATAAATAAAACCAGGCAGCTAAAAATGAGCACGAAAAACTGTCCCAACAGGAAATTGAATCAGGCAAATTAGTTCTTCTCTTACCTGGTCATTTAGGATAGATATTTTATAATAAGAAATATTGAATTCATTTTAGTATAAAATCAAATCATTTTATCTCTGCAAGTTTTCCTTAACAGGGAAGGAACTTCCCCTCTGCTCTCTGAAGTTTTAGTCATTGAATTTGTTGAGATAAACTGACAATAGACAAATTAACAGAAGTCAAGGCACACAGGTTACTATGTACATGGGGGCATCACAGAAGGACAAGTACCCACTGGCCCAGTGAGGTTCAGAAGCTTATATACCCTCTTCAAGGGGGAAGGGCAGTTTTAGAGGAAATGATTTTCAGGGGAAGTGAATGGGCCTGGAGACTAAAACTAGGACATAATTTTCCTCTTTTCTTGGCCTGATGTTGGACTTTCAGTCTCTCCTATGATGTGACCTTACTCTTCCTTGGTTGAAAAAATGAACAGAGTAGAGGCAGTTTGTATTATCATTGGCAGGTCTAGTCTGCAGGTAGATAAAGGAACTTCAGAAAAGCCTCTGCCGGCATCTTAAGATTCCCAAGTTCCTTCAATTTAAAACAATCAGCACACCAAGGTGCATATTTTAGTGACACCCTCTGGATGCCTGCATTTCAACTCAGGATTGATCTATTTGTTTATAAATTTACATTTGCAAGTACCTTGTCATGGTGTTGAAGAAGAGCACATCTGTTATCACTAGGCAGAAAAGGAAAGGAGAAAGAAGTGAAAAAAGTTTAAAACATCAAAAAACCAAGGGATGTGTGACCTTAAGCACACTGAGGACAGTCAGACGCTCTGTGACTGCAGTGCTGGTGCAGATATGTTTCCTTGGCCAGAAGCTGTGTTTCCAGAGAAAGGTGTCACCCACTTAGCAGTTGCTATGGAAATATAGATGCCTATGAAGACATATCAAACTATAGAAAGATTGGAAGACCCGTATATCATAAAAACATAACTTCACTCTTATCTTTAGGCTCTCAGGTTGTGGGACACATTTCTTAACTTTGAGAAGATATTGGTGCTGCTGGGCATGGTGGCTTATGCCTGAAATCCCAGCAGCTCAGGAGGCTAAGGCAGCAGGACCGTGAGTTCAAAACCAGCTTCAGCAAAAGCGAGTCGCTATGCAACTCAGTGAGACCCTGTCTGTAAATAAAATACAAAAATAGGGCTGGGAATGTGGCTCCATGGTCAAGTGCCCCTGAGTTCAATCCCTAGTACCAGCCTCCCCTCAAAAAAAAAAAAAAAAAAAAGATTATATTGATGGCACAGCGTCTCACCCTTTTCAATGAGAAAACCCTGCTTCTCTGTAACTGTACCTTTACTGGTTAGTTGGAAATTGTTCAAGTGCTTTCCATTTATTAACTTACAGTAATTTAGTTTTTCTGTTTATGCAGAATTAGAAGCAGAGAAGGATTAAATAATTTACCCTAGAGGATATGGTAGATCTAGACCTGGATGTTGAAGGTCTCACTATAAAGAATGTGATTCCCATCTTGGTCCCATTCGGTATCACAGCATGGGGACATGACCAAAGTTAAAAAAAAAAAAAAAGACAACATAAATGAAGTGCAGGATAAGTAACAGGGGTTAGCAACTGTACAGATATTCCCTTTGGGAGTACCCCAAGGTAAAAATATGTACTAGAATACAACATTAAACTTGGTTTAAAAAAAGATGATAGGGAACTTTGTCCATGAAAAACACTTTTCTGATCCCCCAAGTCAGATTTTAGCGCTACTGACAGGAGAGCTTTGCTGTGATAAAGTGCAGAGCTTAAAATTTTTTAGAGAAAACTTGACATGAATTTTATATTATACTCATAGGTGAAAGGAAAGAAAGATGCATTCAATCAAAAGTAATGGTGTATGCGGCTTGCCAGACAATCCATTAAAGAGTTCATCCAGCAAGTCTTGAATGATGGGTTTTTTATTTCGTTCCTAATCTTAGCACAAAACATGTTTTATTCACCATTGTATCCTTCTAACATCAAGCAGAGTATCTAGCCTAACAACACTTGTATTTTGAATAAACAGGGCTCTAGTTAGGTTGTGATTATAGAACTCCATTGAATAACTGTGTAAAGGAGATAGTTTATTTTGCTTGGCTTTAATTTTGTCCTCTGTAAAAGAGAGGGCTGTAGGTGTATCATCTTCTTAAGGATCCCACTGGCTTTGAAATCCTGATTCTAAAATCTCAAATAAATGGAAAATTTGTGTTCACAATGCATGTTGTATTTGGTTTTGCTTTTGAAACTTTTGTGCATTAAATCTCAACAGATTATTCTCTGCAGCACAGTGGAGAGTCAACAAGAATTCATTGAATGACTGGAAACAAGAGGATGGCTGCTGCTCAGCCCTGATTTGGACAGTTTACGGTGGGGAATAGACATCACCACCAGCAACATCGGCATTGTCATCTCAAATATGAGCCGAGAGGTGTGCCTTAGGCAGTTTTGGCTTGATTTCCTCCCTGTAATTCTAGAAGTTTATGAGAAAAGTTTTTAGAAATTGTTACTCCCTTGAACTTGTTTTCTCCCTAAAATTCGTGTAATAGATCTTCTACAGCATATTACGATAGTCTTTTGGCAGAACCTTGAGGGAAATGACCAGAGCCCATGTGTTTTCCCCCTTATGCAACAAGTATAATGCACAGTGAGTTTCCTTGTAGAATCTGCTGCACTAGGCGGGCATGACATGCCTGTTTCCAAATTCAGCATGCCAGGAACAGTTTCTTTTTGGCATTCTGCAGGTAAGCACCAAATGCAATGTCATTAATTTAACCTGTATCAAAAACCATTTCATAGCCGGGCCCGGTGGCACATGCCTATAATTCCAGCTGCTTGGGAGGCTGAGACAGGAGGATAGAAAGTTCAAAGCCAGCCTCAGCAAAAGTGAGGTGCTAAGCAACTCAATGAGACCCTGTCTCTATATAAAATACAAAATAGGACTGGAGATTTGGCTTAGTGGTTGAGTGTCCCTAAGTTCAATCCCTGGCACATCCCCACCTCCCCCCAAAATCATTTCATGACAATACCAATAATTCTTTTAGAACATGACATTTTGTCCGAATAGAGCAGTATTTCCCTAAATAATACTTTATAGAAGAATGAAAAAAGAAGTTTTCTGGGTAACAGGTGTCATTAAGAAAACAACGATTGATGAGATGAAATGGACAGGATTCTTGTTTGGGAAATGGCAGGTTAAGGAAACCTAAACAGGTCTATTTTTGGCTGAAAATCCATATGTCAATATGGCATGTGGATTTCTAAGAGACAGGTAGGGATTAGTAAACAGGTTTCCCAAACATGTTTAAGAAACTTGTTTTATCCTGCCAAATATTTTTTTTGGACTTTTTCCTCATGAAACACAATTTGAGAAATGATCTATTTTTGACAATTATGTGGGATGTTTTTCTTGTCAAAAATTTCAGTTTAGGTAAGGCCAAGGCCTTAATAAGTTGAAAACTAGATTGCATATCAAGAGAAAATGGTATTCTACTTGGCTGTTTGGAATTATTATTTTGAATAAAGGTGCATTTTATATAAGCAGTTTCATTATTCACCATAGGGTATTTTTACAATATCTAACACTAATATGCTATTGCTTTGTAAAAATAAATTCATCTTATGATTAAAATAACCAAATGAATAAATTATGCATTATATAGAGTCTTAAATTGCCTAAATGGACAATAGAGGATTTGTTGTGAGAAATATATATTTAGTAATATAACTGGTGACATATACTACATAATAAATATTGTGATAGTTTATTTTTCCAACTTTTCCCAAGTGTGTAGTAAGCATTGAGGAATACACAAATAACTAGTGAATTTGTGAAAATTGACACATTGAGCAGAATCAAAGAGGATGATTATTTTTTGAAGCGGTGATGTTTCTAGAATTCTTCAATGATATATCAACATGTACTAACAGCAACTGCTCATGTTCAATGATGTTTACAATTAATACAATACAATGCTCCCTAATATAAGATTAACAGTCATAATTAACTCAGAATAGATTCTTTGAAGTGGTTCAAAGGGCTTTTCATAATAAATTACCAGCCCCTAATAAGCTAATATAAAGAGGGGATTTTTTTTTTTTTTTTAGGTTGTGGAAAGTATGGGAATGTCTCATAAAACGTTTAATTTAGGTTAATGAAATGAGTCTGAATGATCCAGGTTCCCTATATGGAATCAGAGCTGACATTCCAGAGAAAGCTTTATTTAGATGGAGTTGAGGAATCTTTGCGATAATAGGCTTTGGGCTGTGGTATCTTGAGCACCGTTAGCTGAGAAATTTTCCTAGACCCTCTAAGTCCTTTTTAAACTGTTTCATGAATGAATTGAATTAGTGAAAGATAAATTTTCTCTTTTGGATTTCTTCACCAGTTTGAAGAATGTTGTCTTTAAGTTTGTCAGATTGAATTTCGCCTGAGAAAGTGTTCTTTCCTCCTGTGAGGCTGACCCTGGCAGAGCCCGGGGATCCATTCCATTCCCTCACACTCCATTGAGATAAGGAGGGTGAAGTGTGAGCCAGAGATGACGCCTGGCAAGGTCATTCCTGCCCGAGCACCAGAGACACATAGGAGCTCCAGTGTGCTGTGGTTTGTAAAAAAAAAGATGCTACACTAGTGAAGTTTAAAAATATAAATATTTTGACAGGGTAAGAATGAGGGACCCTGTGTTTGAGGCTGGGAAAGAGGAAACTGAAGAGGGAAACACAGAGAAAGAAGAAAATGAAGAAGACAAGGTATGTGAGAGAGCACTTAATGCACCCAAGAACGAATTTGTTCCTGTAATGGATGAGGACAAAATGTTACCCCAACCTTTTTTTTTTTTTTTTTTTCTGAACAGATATTCCCGAAGCCTGTTATTGAAGACCTAAGCATGGAATTGGCCAGAAAATGCACTGAACTCATTAGTGATGTAAGTGGCTCCGGTGACTTCTGTGTGACTTTGCATTGCAGGTGTGGAACAGTTATGTCATAATAGAACTGGGGAGAAAACCCTGACATCATTAGGTAACATACAGTTATTTTCCAGGCCCAGGGAACTAAGTCCAGAAATTTTAAGTGATTTCCCCAAGGTCACCTTTACACAGAATTTCTGCTGGAACAAGTTTCCCCATTTATGATCCAGAATCCTGTCTCTCATGAATTTTGCTCTCTTTCTGCCATGAACTCATAAGGCCTTGGGTTGCAAAGCATATTCCATTTGAGAACCCCAAAGACTAAAATTAATATAACGAGGTAATTTGGCTTGGAGGCTTTCTAGCTAAATCATTGTTAATATTTTTGAGGGCCTTTTGAAGAATCTGATGAATGCAATCATTTTTCAAACCAAGAAAAGGCATATACCTATATGCATATAACATCCATTTACAATTCAGGATTTATAAACTGCATATTGAAAATCCTGATTTAGATGATGATATTACTGAAAAGGAGCATTCAGTAAATGGGATTAGTTGCTATTACATTTCAAGGGAATCCTGAAATTATTTGAAATGCACATACATACCTATTTAGTAAATCTGCAAACTAGAATTCTAGAAACACAAGGAAAAAATTAGTCACTAGGGATGAAAATCCAGCTGATCCTCATAAACAGATGTGAGAATTGCTGGTATAAAGGAAATTTGGTTCCTGTAAACACATGCCTGTGTCTTCATTTAGAGAGATGAAGACAGTACTGGTTATTTCTATTGTTGGTAATGAGCAGAGTGAGGAGAATATTCGAAAAGTGTGTTCAAAGGAAATTCATCGTGGGCAGTGGGGTACCATGCAGCAGGTCCTCTGAATCAATCTGCCTGAATCCACTCAATAGTAACCTTGGGAAGGTTATTAACCTGGTGCAGCTCAGTTTCTGAACTGTAATATTTATAATAGTAAGATTAAATGCTGAGCATACTCTTTGAACATGAGTGTACTCAATAAATATTAGCTGTTATTAAATATCCCAACTGGAACTTACCTTTGCATCCATCCATCCAATTGTATTTTATATTTGACTCTTCATTTCATTCTGATTTGTCAGAGCCAAAGAGTGGTGGTATGAATCATACCCTTTCCATATACTCGACATGGGATTTAATTAAATTTTAAATAAAGTATTTCTTTGTATTATTACTTAATAGTAATAAGCTACTTATGTATATGAACGTTCTTCGTAAATTGAAATAATAATGGAATGACATTGACAGTTAGGATTTATTGAGTACTCTGAGCCAGGCATTGCAGCTTGTGAGATAGATCCTTCTGTTTTTCCATTTTAGAAGCAAGGAGACAGAGGCACAGAAGTTAAGTAACTTGCTGGATCACATAGTTAAGACTGAGAGTTGAACACAAAGCCCTCTTCTTTTCTCTGCTGTGTTATCTCTCACTGTAAATTTCCATGCAAAGTTTATCTTAGCTTTATCATTACTTATGATACTAATATTAGCAGTAGTAAGGCTGTCATTTGAAACTGCAAATTCCTAACTCTGGAGATAGTTCCTCTTCCAGCTTTGATGTTTTTGTAGAAGTGTAATTATTATGGCTTCCATTGTAATAGTTTCAATACGCTATTAGGATTGAAGTAGTAACTTTAATTAGTAGACAATTTGTCAGAGTTATTTTGAATCAGATCACTTATCAGTGACTTTAAAACCAACCTCTAGTGAGGCTTGATAGCCTTTATCATTTTGCAAAGGTCATGTTATTTTGTTCCCCTTTACGTGAAATCAAACATATGGAAGTAGTTTCTATTTATCATAGATTTATGTTACTTGACAGACATCTGTACTACTTAAATATTTAGAACACGAGATTTTGGTTTAATTTATATCTGTGTACATGTTCATATGTTGTTTGCAAATAGAATTCTATACCTATCAAGATACCCCATTTTTAGAATTTTTATATTATTGGGGAACCTGAAAAAAATAATCTTTTTGTCTCTTCACCAAAAAAATAAAACAAAACAAAACAAACAATAACAACAACAACAAACTCCCACACACAAAATGAAAGGAGGAATTTGTATAGTCTTTTTAGGAATGAATTTTAATTCTTCCTTGAAGGACTTGGCATATTGGATTCCATTAAACTTTCAGCTTTTGAGCCATTTGGTTAAATCTATCATTAAGTAATAACTTTCTTATATATTCTCAGTGTCATCAGTGTTTTAGTTGGGAACAGATGAACTTAAACTTGAAATTCTTGTCTCTTGTCCCTGTGACTACAGAATTATCTAAATGCACCAATGAAGCTGGAACAGAAAAAAATTGAGGCCTTGCGGCAGTTAGACTGGAGTTTTAGTCGAGCCTGTATTGGATTTCTCATTATGCCATCTGTTGGTGTCCTGCGTTTAATTTAGTGCATGAGTTCTGCACCCCCACCCCAACCTCCCCACTTCTGGTTTCAAATTTAAACACACACCTTCCAATGTCTTGGTTTTGTTTTATAATCCATCATGTCTCAGAGGGGCCACCAGCTAGCAGCTTCACAAGCCTCCCATCAAGCCTCTTAGCCCAGGAGCTCCCTGAGATTTGACATAAGGTCTGACTGAACCCCAAGCCTTGGCCATCAGATGTCCTTCCTCCCCTGCTATGAGCCAGGCACTCCAGGTGCATTTTAAAATTGTGTGCCAAGCCTGTGCCCTAGGTTTCATAAGCTTCAGTTTACTGGTGTGAAACCCCAGGTTGAATGGCTTAGCCAAGGCCATCTGGTGAGGCTGGGGTGAGGACATGTCCAGAGCCTGGGAAGTGGTTGCATTCCTCTGTGCCTCCTTTGTCAGATGAGAAGGGTGGTTTTATGGGTTTCTCTCCAGAGAGCTGCCTCTCCACATGCCCTCCGCTGTTCTGATCATCCCTGTGTCTTTGTCAGGGTATGGTGACCAGAGCTGCGCACAGCACTCGGCTGTGGGTGACCCGTGGTTGTGTTGGAGTGGGCCCCTGCTTTGTTTCGCTCCCAGCACCCTTGGTGAGGCTGTTGAGAATTTCTTGGACTTGTTGGGGGTCCAGACAGAAAGCTGCCAGACCTATCTCTGTGGTGTGTCAGAGCCATTTCCATTTCTAATTTCTGACGTGTGGCTGACAGCTTAGGGCCCATCATCTTTTGATAGTAGTTGAAATTCTTTTTACCTCGCCAGGGCTGGATCTAATCTGTGCCTTCCTGCTTCCCCTCCTGGTCCTTTGAGAGCTTCTGGGCTCATGGCTTTCTGCTTGCCATTTCACTCTCCGCCAGAGCTGGGCTCATCAGCGGACCTGGGGACCTTGCTGTGTCATCTCTTGCATGCCAGACAGTTTATACAAATGTTAAGTGAGATGGGCCTGGAGATCAGTCCTGGGAGGCCTGCGCTGTTTAGAATCCTCCTCTGAGAGAAAATGTCAGTTTTTCAGGTCAAGTGGCTTCACTTTGGGGATCAGCATAGGCATTTTTCATGCTTTTTTTTTTTTTTTTAATCCTTTTTTCCTTTCTTTTGCCCCACTTAGTTTCTGAATTGCATCTGCTCTACCCACATTAGGGGCTTTCCTTTTGTGTATCTCACTTCCCAATTCTGAAGGACACCTAGTTCTCAGAGGTGACCTCTTTATTTAACCCTTTATTTCCCCAAGTAGGCATTCTCTGTTAGTCCTGTTTGTCAAATTCTTAATTATTTCCTGACATGAATTAAACCTACCCATTCTATTGAGCGTCCAGAATTATAGCTCTATTCGCCTTCTGATAGGTGACCATAAAAAATATTGGGCAGAGGGGAAGCTTCTGTATGTTTTGTGTAAACAAGGCATAAAAAACCTTCTGCGGAAAAAGTTGGGCCGCATCTGCCTGCAGCCTCTGACTCGCTGTTTGTGGTTCAAAGCTTCAGGTGGTGAGAACATCTTCCAGGCAAACAAACACCATTTATTGCAGATAAATCCTCCCAGTGCTAAAAGTGTTAAATTCTGTGGTTACCCCTCCAGAAAAAGCCTGGACCCTGTAAAGAAACTTGGGAGAGAGACCTTGACAATGACGTGCCCAGTTAACAAATAACGCTGGAGCCAAGTTTCTTTCTTCCAGGCTTTACTGGATTAAATTGGTATGATTTCATTTGTGAAAAGACTTTCTAGATACTACCAGTTAAGAATATTTATAAGAAGAAATATCCTCAAACCTTTCCATATCTGTCATCCAATTTCATCCATTAGCTAATTTCATACTCTCTGGAAGAAACTTGACCAGGAGAAGGAAGCAATGCTGAACTAATTTAATTGTAGTTGAGACATCCTGGTGGGGATAGTGGGTGGGTTCAAAGGAGAAAATAAATGTTTGGGGCATCTTATTGATTATAAAGTCATCAACTTTGACCCCTTGCTATTTTTACTTTGAAAATATGTTGGGCTGTGTATAGTTTATAAGTGCAGATGGCTCTAACAGGAAAACCCAAATACAGTGACCAGTGATTTAAATGGGTGTTTTGGTTTTTTTTTTTTTCCCCCTCTTTATACACAAAGCCTGGATGAAGGGAGGTAGGTCAGTCTTAGAAAGGTGGATGCTCTCCTCCCAGGCACCTTTGTTTCTGCCCTCTCACGGTTATTATGGTGGCTTCATGCCTGGTGTTGATATTACTGCTGCTGCCCATTCTGGTATAGCAAGGCTATTAATACATGACATTCTTTATTTGTCCGAATCGCACACAGAGATGGTGCGCACACAGAGATTCATCAGAAATCCTACACAGTCCTGGGTGTGTGAATGCTAATGGCCTTATGATCTGAACAATGGAAATGATCTTGTTTTTAAATGCAACTTCAATTCAGAGATGCAAATGTAGGTATCTTTTTAGTAAAGACCAAAGAGAGTTAATGGAGTCCTCAATTAAGACTGAACTATTTGCCTGCCTAGTAAAAGAAGTAAATCCTTCACTCTTATCCAGCACTCCTATCCAGAACATTCTGTGTATGTCAGACTTTATCAGGAGGCCTGTAGCCGTAAGCACATACCGCTGTGGAGAAGAATGCGAATGTGATGGGGAAAAGATGTGGCAAAAGATAAAAATAATGAGTCAAACTTAAGCCTAATGATAGGCTATTTTTTTCTCACACTTAATTATATAACAGAGATACTTTTTTTTCCTCTGTATGATCAAAATAGCCTACTATTTATCATACTGCCATTAACGATTTAATTACTAGTGACTGAGGAGGGCGATTTGCAGGAACCTAAAATTATGGCTAATCTCTGAGAAGAAAAAAAGTAATTTAGTGCTCAGATAAGATAAATATGTTCTCATGTTGATTTCATGAATAAAGCCAGTGTTTAATGTGGGAGGCATTAATATCTAAGAGCCGCAGCAGTGGAATAGGGGAATTTTGAAATAACTTTACTTAATATGTTTGTATCTGGTTATACCTCAGGTCAAGTAATGCCCCTCAAATCAGGTTTGCATATGGCAAAATCTCCAGGGAATGTTAGCATGTAACATCAATATTAATCACGTCCTCTAAGAACCAGGTAGTATATACAATTAAACGTCACTTTGGGGTTATAATTAGGAAGACCATATAATTTATTGTCTGACTTGGGACAGTTTTTCCAGCCTGAGTATTTACAGTCTTGGGTAGATAAACATGACTTTATTATAGGGAGACATAACTTTCAACAAATTGCCTCCAATCTCTTGACGTGGTTTTGCCTCCCCAGTTTTCAGTTTGTGCACCAATTAGCATAACAGTGAGATGACAGTTGAGGTCCTTGAAGTTCCTGACTTCTTTGGGCTTTTGTGTCCATGGCCTCTCCCCAAGGAGAAGGGAGTGGTTCATTTTGCTGGTGAATCTGAGTGAAGAAATGAACATGTTCAGCTAAACCTTTGGGGGCTTTCTTTGGCTGATCTGCCTGCCCCTGGCCAGGGGGCATTCTAGAATAATCTCTAGGACCTGGGCAGATTCTGCTCTTGTTGTGGGGAGGGAAGACGGATGAGGAGGTAAAGGGTGCTAATAAATCAGAAAAGTTTTATGGGTTGGAGGATTAATTAATAAACAGAAGCCCATTATGCCTATAGTGGAAGCTCCAGTCCTTCCATCCAGCCTGTATGGGTGACATTGCTAGTAATAACCTCCATTTGTTTAATTTCTGCCTCTTTCTTCTTAATGTATTATGTCTGTTCTAAAGACTGCTTGTCTTGATATAGACCGATGTTTCTGTTTGAACATAGACTTACCTTAAAAATCACAACTACACTAAAGGAATAGTCAATCCAAAGGAGAAACGAATTCAAATTAAAAACTAGAAATAAACCTAAATGACTGGGAACAAACACACACAAAAAATCACAACAAACTAGGACACTTGTGGCAGTGAAATGGACCTTTTGATAATTATGCTGGGGAAGCGGGACCCATCCTCTGTGGCCCAATCTTCTTAGTGTTGCTCCTTAATGGTAACTGTGCCCTTGCTCATTGGAGGTAACAGTCTTTTCTCACCCTGCCTCATGGCTTTGCAGTTCTGGGTTGGATCTTCATTTATTCAATTTGGCTTATCTTGAGGATCGTTCCACACTTGAATATTTACTTCAGAAAATGGAATTTATCACCTTCATTTTCTGTTCAAAAAAGGTCACTACAATTGTTTTTCTTCTTTCTCATGCACATGATTCTCTTTTTAAATTTAGATCCATTATAAAGAAGAGTATAAAAAATCTAAGGACAAATGTACATTTGTGCCTGACACTCCCATGCTTACCCATGTTAAAAATATTGGCGCTTTTATTTCAGAGGTAAGTTCTTAAAAACTTTCAAAATGGCTCGTGTTTTTTCTATTTATTTAGATAAAAAGTCTGTATGTCTGCATTAAAGTTGGAAAATATTTTTGAAAGCATCACTGAATGTTGGTAATATCTAGATTATTATTTAATTCTATAAACAATATTAATGTTAACTTATGAATTGAGATATTTTGCTATATTTGCTCAATACATTTTATTATATACTCTATGTCTATATTTTGACTCCAACCTTTGAAAAGGAATACTTTCATTCAATAAATAGAAAAAATTAGGAAAATAATTTATTCTTAAAATTTCAAACTATTGATGTATTAGAGATTAACAGTTGAATATTATTTTGGAAATAAGTACATCTTATTACATGTTTCCATAAGCCATAGTATCTCTGACAAGTAAATTTAATTTAAGCAATTTTTGAGTGGGATAAAATTGAGTTCAACAGAAATTTCTATTCTGAAACCACAGAGTGAGAACTATGCTATATGCATTTTCCAGCTGAAAAATTGAGTAGTTTTTCTGAGAGCATTTAGAACTACAGTTAATCTTGCACTGTAAAGCACAGTGTTGACAATCATTTCTCTATTGAGGCATTGCTGTACTCTGCACATAGATAAACTTGAGGAGAGCGGGTAAGATGGTGTTGTAAATGACTGACCTCTAGTGTTCTGAAAGTTACATTGGAAAAAGATCAACGTGCGGTTCTTAGTATATGATCTGCTAACCTGAAATGATTTTGAGAAAAATCAGCACGTTTTCTTTTATTATTACCAACATCTAGAATTGTGGAGACAAAAAGCTCAGATGACAACAGATGCTCCATAAATCAACATCCAAATCAGGCTCGCAAGGACTCACCCACAGAACACAGTTTTGTTTATTTATATCAGCTGTGTTATTTCTCCTGGGCAGAGAAATTCTTGGTGTTCTCAACTTGTGTTTGATTGATTTTCCTGAAGGAGTTAACTGCAGAGCAAAAAATTGCAAGTGGGTGATCTATTGTGTTCCCTTGAACCTAATTTTCCCAAGAGCAAGTGGTGAATGAGTGTTTGTCTTTTCCAGTAATGATTGAGCTCCCTCAGAGCCAACGCAGGCTGGGGGTGGGAAGGTGCATGAGCAGACAGGCCCCCTCCCACCCCTGCCCACTGTGGCTCCCCAGGGGGGCCTAGAACAAAAGGGTGCCTGAAAAAATAATAATTATTATCTTAATCGTACGAATTTGTAGGATATGCAGTGTGATCATTTGATACATGCATAACGTGGGTAAGGATCAAATCAGGGTCATTAACCATCTTCTTAAACATTAGTTTTTTTATTGATTTGTAATAATTTACCATATTTATGGGGTACAGTGTGATGTTTCAATACACGTACACAAGATGTGCTGATCAAATCAGGTTAATTGACCTTTCCATTTCTTTTTCGTTACTTTGCATTTGAATCCTTCAAACTCTTCTAGGCTTCACTACAATATATATAATAGGTTCCATAAGCTAGTCACCCCGTGGTGCTGTGGAACGAGAGCTTGTTGTTGTTGTTTTTTCTTTTCTAGTTATGCATGATAGTGGAATGTATTGACATATTATACATACATGGAATATAACTTCGTATTCTCTGTTTGTACATGATATAGATATTGTATATGCATATAGGAGAGTAATGTCCCATTCATTCTACTGTCTTTCCTATTCCCATTCCCCCTCCCTTCCCTTCATTCCCTTTTGTCTAATCCAAAGTCCTTCGATTCTTCCCTGTCTACCTCATTATTGTGAATTAGAGAAATACTAAAAGTATCTGAGAAATACTTCTAGCTAATTGTGCTTTGGTGCCTGCTACCCAGCCGACCAGCCTATCCCCATTCCCCCTTCCCAGCCTCTAGTAATCACTATTCTTCATCGTTGGGAACCTGACAGTAAGTTTTAAAGATTTATATTTTCTGGAACAGCTCAAATGTCTCATGGTTCTCAGATTGCTTCTTCACTGTTCAAACATATGAACCTGACAATACACACAAGTAGATTTATTTTTTAGAAATGTGCATGGGTTTCACTAAAAGAAAAGTTTCAACATTCTTGCATATACTGCTTAAAGCTTTCTCCATCACAAATTGGAAGCCTTTCTCTCTTCAGAGTACATTTATCAGATCTGCTATTTAAATTTCAAACGCAGGTTTAATTTAAAATTGTTGAATCAGTGAGGTTTCTACAGAAAATTTTCTTCTGTTATTCACAGTAAAAATTTCAAAAAAAAATTTTAAAAGGGAGGGGGATTTTCATTTTCTTTTTATTTCCTCTAGGCAAAATACAGAGGCAAGGTGAAGGTCAACCTTTCCAACTCTCTTTATAAGCAGATGCCTGCCACCATCGACAGTGTCTTTGCAAGAGAAGTTTCCCAGCTTCAGAGTGAGGTGTGTTTTCAAATTGGTATACAGTGAGGTAGATCAAAGATATAATCTCTTTAAAGTTATTTAACATTTTAGGAAGAGTTGTTTACTCTGGGTATTAGACACTGAATGGAAACAGCTGGATTATATGCTCTCTGTAGCCAAGTGGCAGAGGGTAAAAGGGACATGCAAGTTTAAATGCATGCTGTTTTTTTGAGTCCCATTCGTTGCTCTTTGTAGAGCCTATTTTAATCTAATTCCGACAGTTTACAAAACTGAAATAATTCTGGTTTGTTGTGTAATGCTGGGGATTGAACTTAAGACCTCATGCATTCTAGGCAAGACATCTCCCTGCACCCTCCCCCACCCGCAACTTTTTAAAAATTTTGAAACTGGGTCTTGTTAAATTGTCCAGGCTGGCCTCAAACTTGCCATCCTCCTGCCTCAGCCTCCCAAGCAGCTGGGATTACAGATGTGTGCCTCCATGCCATTTTAAAGATGAAATTCTTATAGCACCTGTTGAATGATTCTTATTTAACAATATGATCCCTAAGTAGAGAACATATCAAGAGCTCGTTAAAAGTCATATAAAGAGATAACAATTGAACTTGAAACCCACAGTTCCATGCTCCATCTGTTAGACAACTGGTTTTTGAATTTCCTGATCTGTGGCTGGTGCTTTTCATTTAGGATAACTGAGGCTACCAGCAAGAGCCTCCATCAGGTGAAAGTGGCTATTTTAGTGATTCCAGGTTGCAGACAAACTTAAGAACCATCATCATGTAAACTCATTTTGAATCCACAGGAGTGTAGGGGTAATTTTTTTTTTTATCAAGGGACCTTGATACATAAGGCATTTTAAAGTGCATTTAATCTCTTGCATTTCTTAAAACAGAATTTTATAGTAGAATTCTTTGCTGTTTTCTGATTCATTGTTTGGTTTTCTTCATGGTTCAATCTGAGTTTTTTAAAAATATTTATTTATTTTTATTTAATCTGTTACTTGGCTAATTTACATGAGAGCAGGGACCCTTATCTGTCCTGTTTCCCTGCTCTACTCCTGTGATTGGAAGCTTCCTGGGCACATAGGAACTCTTCAGTACTGTTGGATTTATGGGCTTTCTTCTAAAGGATACACTTCCTTTTGCATAGTTGGTGTTCTTCATGCCTCAGTGTAGATTAGTAATAATGGAAGCAAGTAGAAGTATTAACGATATGTCAGGTGCTATTTCATGCATTTCAAATGTATTTATGTCATTTAATCCTCACAACAACCCCAGGAAGTATTCTTATTTTAGAGAGATGGAGACCAGAGCACAGAGAGTTTAAGTAACATGCCAAAGGTCACACAGCCAGTAAACAGTAGAGCCAGCATACAAGCATGGGTAGTCTGGCTCCAGAGTCTGCATTCTTAACCACACAGTATCCCACATTTTTCCTACTACTTTTCTCTCTCTCTCTCTCTTTCTCTCTCTCTCTCTCTCTCTCTCTCTCTCTCTCTCTCTCTCTCTCTCTCATTTTATTACATGAATTCCTTCTCTAGAATTATTTTACTTTTAAATAGAGGATACCATGGTAATTATATAACAGTCTGAAAATCAATTTTGATTTTAAAATAGTCTTGAAAAATTCTAAGGATTGCTACCCTTTGCAGAACATCTTTAAATACTTCATTACTACAAATGTAAACATCCTTTGTGAACCCAACTTGGCAGTAAGCTAACAGCTGAGATTAGCTGAGATTTAGCTAAGCTAAAAATATATGATATCAAGGCTCTGCATGACTGACCATGACCAATATATCCTTTGTTTTTCCTGCCAACATCTGGTCACCTGGCTACTTGCTGTTAACATGGGCTATTTTATAAAGCACATAATTACAACACTTGATATAAGACAAGCAATAATCATTCATTAAAAAAAGAAAAATTTTTAAAGTCTATTTTTATATTTTTGTGGGAAACTAACATTGTCAGATATTTGCATATTTTCTCATTCTTTTCTTTTCTTTTTTTTTTTTGTTTTTGTACTGGGAATTAGACCTAGAAAGGTAAGCATGCAAAGTCAAGGGGTCTACCACTGAGCTACATTTCAAGCCCTTTTTATTTTGTTTTGAGACAGAGTCTCACTAAGTTGCCCAGGCTGGCCTGGAACTTGCAATCCTCTGGCCTCACCACACCTTTCCCTGTAGCTTGGATGACAGTTGTGTGCCACTGCACCTGACTCTGGCCTCAATTTTTAGTAGCATAAATAGGTATATAGAATGTAAATACTTGCAATGTGAAATTTAACACGAAAAAATAATCCAACTAATCCATTATGTATATTTTGGGTCTATTGTATTGCTTTTGATGGAATAGGATATCATGTACATTGTTATCATGTATGAATGCACTTTTTTTTTTTTTTTTTTTTTTTTTTGGTACCAGGGGTGCTTAACCACTGATCCACATCCCTAGCCTTCTAAGGTGTTCTTGTAGGTATTTGATCACAAACAGCAAACACACTCGCTGGCTTTCTTTCTTTCTTTCTTTTTTTTTTTAACTCTACATTGAACTTAAGCATTAGAAAGACTATTTGAATTGTTTATAATAGTTCAAAAATTTGTAGATAATAGTTTGTCAAGAATTTTTATTACAACTCAGAATGCCATTAAAGTTTAGAATTCGTCTATTATTCTAAATTAAGTTACCACAACTCTGAAACTTTTTGGGCACAGTAAAAGGATAGTTGTTTAATTATCACAGGCTCTTGCAAATAGTTTTTCTACTTTCTTCCATCTTATTGCCAGGTAAACTTGCTCAGTTGGTAGAGTGCTTGCCTTGCATGCACAAGGTCCTGGGTTCAATTCCCAGCACTACCAAAAAAAAAAAAAATTAGAGGAGGAAAAGTTTATTTTCACTCAGAGAATGGTTGATCACTCCATTGCACTGGGCTGAAGTGAGGCAGATCATCATGGCAAAAGGAATCTGTTGTCTCATGGTATCCAGGAAACAGAGAGAGCAAGTGGGAGGAGCCAGGGGCAACATAGGATTCCCTAGAGAGTACACCCTCAGTGACCTACTTCCTCAAGTTACACGCCCACCTGCCTATAGTTATCTATTCAAATTATTGATTCTTCAAATGGGTCGATCCACCCTAGAAGCTCCCATCATATTTGACTTTGAACATTCCTGTATGAACTGACACATGAGCTTTTCAGGGGACACTTCATATCCAGACCATAACAGTTAAATTTATGCTTCCTTTAGAAAATGACTGATAGGAAGAAACACCTTTAAAACAGAAAGTTGTGGGGTTGGGGCTCTAGCTCAGTGGCAGAATGCTTGCCTAGCTTATGTGAGGCACTTGGTTTGATCCTCAGCACCACATCAAAATAGACAAAATAAAGGCATCTGTCTATCTACAACTACAAAAAGAAAAAAAAATTAAAATGAAAGTTGTGAAGTTTCCAGGAGACCATTTTATTAGCTGCTCTCTATTAGAAAAATTTATAATCAAAGATCCCAAAGGAACCTGGCAATGGAATGGACTGTGACTTGAAGTGATGGAATCCTTCTTAGCAAGGCTATTTCAGGAAAAGGCTAAATAATTCCTTATCACAGAAACAATGCAGGCCTTTCAGTCATCCTAACTGAGCAGTTTTATGGGAATCCATTGTTTTTATCAGTAGTATTTATGAGGCCCTGTTTTAGTAGTTCAGAGGTGTCTGATATGGGATTAAAGGCACATTTACCTATATAGTACTTACAAAGTGTATTAGAAGTTAAACATATATACATCATATATACACACATGTATATGTGAGATGTAAAATCTAGGAGATAAAATATATGATAAATATATACACTGCTTACATAAACATTTATATAAAGTATGTATGACTATTGCAGGTTCCCATCATTCTTTGAGTGTCTAGTGCCATAGCAATCTGAGTTCTCAAAGCATGAAGAAAACAGTTATAATGTAGGGAAATACCACATAATAATGGCAGATTCTAAGAAAATCAAATTTATCAGAGAATTTATTAGCTTGACATAAGTTTCCATTAGCTATTTTAAGGAAGAAAATTAATACGATAAATTAAAGTTCCGCTGCCTCCAATTTGATGCGATCTTAATTCTAAAGTGGTTCTTAGTGGCATCTATAAATGAAATGACTATTTTAAAGCTGCAAGTAGAAAATTACGTAGGCTTTTTAAGAAAGAGTGTTTTTTAAAATTGTGCTTGATGAGTCACCATCTCTATGATCACTCACAAAATGATTAGCTGCATTGGTCTTGGTTATCAAGTCACCAACATGACCATCAGTCTAAAATACAGAATATACCAGCCATCCTTCAAAAAGGAGAGTGTATATGTTAGCTCTTCTTATTTAAGAAGAAGAAACAAATCTCAACAGAAGTTTTTCCTTGTCTTTTAGACTTGACCATCCATTAAACTACCCCCGCTTCCGGTCCTCAGGGTTCTAATGTAATATGTAATGGAACTGAGATAAGGGACTCTCTCACCCTGCGCGGGGGTCCTTAAGAGGTTTCCTGTTTAACATAAGTAATTGATGAAAATGTAAAGATAGATTCATCAGAATTAGATATCTTGATGGAGTAAATTGATGGACAGACTGTAACAAGATGTATTATACCTGGAACAACATAGGGGCTGCATTTGAGTCCTGGTAATCAACCAAACACACAGGACTGGATGTGGGAAGCCAGCTGAATAAGACTTAAGTGCATTAATTGACAGGAATATCAACTTAGCTGTGGAAAGGAAATTGTCATGACATGTGAATGCATTAATAGCATTTAGCAAGTGGAGGAGGATAACCTGGATTAAATTGAGTAACTCTAAATAGGATTAAGTCAGACTGTTGTGGGAATGGGGTGGATAAATTGGGATTTGGATTCAAGAGGGCTTCTTGGATGATCAGGGGTTCAACCCTTTAATCCAAGCAGCCTGTCTGGAAGGGGCAGAAGTCAGTGATGGCTAGTTGTCTGTCTTCCCACTGGAAATTCCGTGTTGTGAACTAGGCCTTTTCTCTGTGACTGGATAGATCCAACTCTGGACAGATAGATGGGGTTTGATCAAAATAAGAAGTTTCAATCATAGCTTTCAAAATTCAGAGACTGTGATGTCCTAGGTTGAATTCCTTTTCAGTAAACATTTTTAAAGAAAAACAAGGTGGGGAGCCAGAGAGGAGATTTAAACATTGGAAATTGGAATAGATGGCTTTTTTTTTGAGGGGGGAAGGGAGGGTGGAACTATTCAATGATTTTATTTGTAAAACTTAGTTTTCAAATATTAACTTTAATCCTTTAAATAGGTATATTATCTAAGTTAAATGGATGTTTAATTCTGTTTATGAAAGCCCACGAGGGGTGTAGGTTTATGAGAATGTTGAATAAACTCATTTATTCATTCATTCACTATACATTTATTACATTTCTACTCTGTGTCATTCACTGTGATAGGCACAGGATATTAAAAGATGTGTAAGATATAGACCCACTTCTCAAGGAGCTCATATTGCTAAAGAATTCTTCTTAAGTTTAACCATATTCTTTTCCATTGAAAACTAGACCTTATTTTATTCTTGGCAACAACTGTTCTAGTTTTTCTTTTTAAGTTGCCTTTATTTTGTTTGTGCCTCATGATTTCTATTCCACTCAACTGTGTTTGTTACTAAATCCTTAATATACTTTAAAATTAATTTTGACATTCCTTTCTTCATTTGTTGGTTTATGTTCACTCGTGGGTATTCATTCATTTATTCATTCACCGAGCAGATATTAGTTGATGTCATTCTTAAAAAAATCTTCCTTACACCCCGTCTCCACCCAGTATGGAGAAAATTGGCCCAAGTGGTTGGTAATGGAGTATACTGGTATATGACATTCAGATCCCTGATGGAGAACAAGGCTGACAAAACTGAGAATTTCATCTGTGTATTATATTTTCTCCCAGAGCTTTGGGCATTTAATGAGGTGTACCTTATATTTTGGCTGTATCTACATAAAATCAGGAACTTTCATGTAAAAATAAGCAACTAACTTTTACATACTCTATAATTGCTCCCCGCCCCCTGCATCTGCTCAGTTGTTTTCTCAAGATCTAAACCTTGAACATTTGTAACTGTGAAAGCTCTCAGATGTGGAGGATTTCCCAAAACTATAGGTGAGATTTTAAGCTCGATGAATAGAATATGTGGATTTCATCATTTGATCAAGTTTGTTTTGTAATAAATGATAGAGTTAGAATTAGGAATCTTAACCAAAGCACTGAGATGAAAGCATTATAGATATTATCTTGTTACAGAGGCTCAGACAAATTTATCTGTCATTGGTGATATTTAAATATACAAAATCCTTGTAAAACAGTGGAATTAAACAGTTAAGGGTTTTATATGCTGCTGTAGGATTTTTAAAAAAACTCATTGGTTGATTTTTTGGGCAGTGCTGGGGATCTAACCCATTGCCTTGTGCACGCTAGGCAGATACCCTAGCCCTTGGCTACCTCTAAATAGAACTAATTGTTTTTTTGTGCTTTTGAAGGTTGCCTATAAGCAGAAGCATGATGCTGCCAAAGGAGTCTCAGATTATGCCCACATGAAGGAGCCACCTGATCTCAGACACGCCATGGAGGTCAACAAGCACCAGAGTAATGTAAGGAAGCTCATTCCTCACCATTTTCTGGAAAATTGTAGCTAACTCATATTACAACTTGTGGGCTATTTAGTTGAGATTTAAATATTACAACACTTCTATTCAAAAAAGGACTTTATAGCTTATCAGTAAGAGGTACATTTGAATTATTCTTAAGATAGTCATTAAAACCTTGTAGAATGCTTCTAAATTGTCATGTATTTTCAGGCATTAAAAATTTTGCTTCAAGAAGACCACTGGGTTATTAGCATTTCTAGAGCTTCCTTGACTGGATGTGGAAGCTCATGGTTTCCAGTCTAGAGTCACAGAAATACTGCAAGAAAGAGCATCAGCAACCAGTAACCCAGGGAGGAATCACCCATGAGCACTGGCTAGACTGTACCCCACTGCTCTTTCTTTTGAACTGCTTGTTGGGGATCAAGTTATTATTAAACTTAAGAACCAACAGATATGAAATAAGGAAGCAACAGATGCTTAATGACGGACTTAGCAGCAGAACAAAGAGGAAGAAAGTTAGCCTGTAGAAAATAAAGTTTTTCTTTGGTTGTCAGTTCCCAGGCCCATGAAGGCTTACATACATTTGTTTAATTACCGCTTACTCTCCTGGTGTCCTAGAAGAATAATCTCTTCCTGAAATTGTAGCGACAACTTGTCTTCTCATGAAATTCTCTGCTCTCCAAAAGACATGTATGAACCGCTGGTCAGGTTCTTGGATTAGAATCAGTTAAGATAAGGTGCCTGTCCTAGTTAGATTAAGAAAACTCCCTTCTTGCAAAAGTTCCTGATCTATCTTTGTTATCTCAAAAGAGGGCTATCAGTCAGTTCTCTTACCAAGCAACTTTGCTGACTCTGTGCCTCCAAGGCCCAGAGGTACAGAGTGTCTCTCTGCAGTATGGCAATGACTATTTGATATTAAATTGCATTAGATGTTTAAATAAAAACCAGAGAGGAATTTAACATACTAACCCACATGTTTAAACATATGCTGATACCAAAGCATTTCTCTAAGATGCTTTAGGATTGACAGGAGATGAAGAAGCTGCAGGTCTGCAGTTATTATCAGGGCTATTATTTTAGGGAGGCCTTATAAGAACTGTTTGCTTACAGAATGACTATAATAATCCTAACTACCATTTACCCAATTCAGCCATGCACCAGGCTCTGTGCCAAGACTTTGATCATTTCCTTTTCTTACAAACACCCTGTACTGATTCCCATTTCTTAGATGAAGAAAATAAGACTCAGGAATCAAACTCTGGAGTTCACTCTTTTTGCTGTACCCCACTATCTTCTTCTTAAAGGTCCCTGGTAATTAGTCAAGATTTTAATTGAAATTTTAAAAATGAGTAGTGTTGTGGGCTAGGGTTGTAGCTCAGTGATAGAGTGCCTGCCTCACATGTGGAAGGCACTGGTTCAATCCTCAGCACTACATAAAAGTAAAGTTAAGGTATTGTGTCTGTCTATAGTAAAAAACCTATTTAAAAAATGGGTAGCGTCGTAAGACATCATCTGAATTCAGATGCACTGCAGGAAAGAATAACGGAAAACCCCGAGTTCCCACTATTTTGTGGCTGGAGAGACCTTGAACTCATATAAAAGTCCAAGGGGAGAAGGTGGGCTGGTGCCCTGGGGTGGAGACTGGTGTAACATGGATCCCTGGGAGGCCTTTTCTTACTCTATAATTCCATGCAATTCAAATAGGGGAGTTCCTTGTCATAGAACTGGGCTTATTATTTTAACTCTGCCTTTTCTTTTAAAAGGTCTTTGATTGAGGGAATACAGAATGAAGCCCTTTTCTCCTCCATTCAACAGTGTGTGCTCATGGGAGAAGGATGTGTTTACTTACACTCCTCTGCCAACTCAGCCCAACCTTTGCATGCAAAGTTTGTACATATAATAGGATTTGGAAAGTGTTTAAGACTATTTACTTAGATTTAAAGTGAGAATGATATTTGTATTCTACCTGTGAAGTAGTTGATATTCCTCCAGAGTCAAGCTACTTGGAATAATACATTTGTTGTCCCTACAATATGAAATTTAAGGATTGGTCTTAAAAGCTGCAAGGAGGGCTAGTGTGTACGTCTCCTGGTTCAGCTGGCAGATCCACCTAATCTCTGTAAAAGACAAAACTCTTGTCTCCCATAAAACATCAGCCTGAAGAAACTTATGGCAGAGAATTGACTAGCAGAATTAATTGCCCTTTTGTGATGTGGAATGTCACTTTGCACTCTGGCTATAAATGAGTGACTTAATTTCAAATAAAAATGTGCCATCCGATATGAATAGATATGAATATGATTAACTGAGGAACGGTGGAAGTCAATGCCTTTGCTTACCTGGTTTAATTTATGTTGCCACCAAAATCAAGTCAGCTTTCTAAGTTCTGCTAGAGACCCAGGAAACTAGAAGAATTGCAGATCAGAGCAAGTTAATTTTTGTCTCCTTTCTGATCATACCTTTTATTAAAATGGTCCTTAGTGGTCAAGAGGAGTGATTTTTCTTTAGAATCTTTCTCTCCCTTACACTTTCAGTGATGGAAATGAGCAGAAGAAGAGGAGAGAGATGTGTATTTATGAACTGATTTCTCACTTCTGAGTAACTGAAAGTTCCAAGGGGAAGAGTATTCTGGAGGCAGGGGTCTCTTGTATCACTCCAAGATTTAAAGATCACAAAAAAGGGCAAAATTTTTAGAACATGCTCTATGCTAGCATATATGAGGGAAAAAAAAATATTTGGAGTTAGACCGTGCTCAAAATGCTGGCTGTAGCTGAGCGCGGTGACACACACCTATAATCCCAGCAGCTCGGAAGGCTGAGGCAGGATTGAGAGTTCAAAGCCAGCCTCAGCAATTTAGTGAGGCACTAAACATCTCTGTTAATAAAATACAAAAAGGGCTGGGGATGTGGCTCAGTGGTTGAATGCCCCTGAGTTCAATCCCTGGTACCAAAAAAAAAAAAAAAAAAAGAAAGAAAGAAAAAAAAATGCTGGCTTTGCCGCATGTCCTGTGGATGACCTGGGACAAGTTACTTAATATCTCTGTATCTCAGTTTTTTCTTCTATAAAATGGAGACAAGGACACCTACCTCCCAAGGCTCTCACAAGTATTAAATAATATATGTAAAGGGCTCTGCAGAAGAGCCACTCAATAAAGTATTGGGCCTATTTGGTCCTCCTCCAGTTTTTAAAGGGTGATTTGAGTGTTTAGGGTGATATCATTGTTCATTTGAAAAATTAAAAGAAAATTGGTTTATAAAAGGGCTAAATCAATATGAAATTAATATTAAGAAGTGTTTTGGTCAGAAGGGTGTATTTAAGAAGTTTTTGAACATATCTTATTGATACTATAATTAAAAATTGATTAAAAACAGCCAATCTAAATCCTTTTATATCTTAAGGGATACACTCCTGCCAAATTTTACTAATGTAATGAGAGGAAACTGGAGGTTTTCTGTTCTGTGACTTTCCCCTGAAGATGGGCTTGTAATGAAAACCTCAATCCATCTTATCAGAGGCCTGAAGTCCAATAGTTCTCAAGAAAGTCAAACAAAAATCACCATTTTTAAGTTTTATAAATAGTATGGTTTATACCAACTTGTGATGAAATTGGAATAGTAAACTTTTCCCAAACATCATATTGGTAATCAATTCAACATGTATGAAAAAGAAAGTATTCAGCATGGGAAACAAGAGACTTAATGTTCTTTTCAAGAATGATCTATGTACTGACTTAAAATTAATAAAACCTTATCAGTAGACAAATTTATGTTTCATCAGAAAGTGAAAAACCTTAAAGATAAATCAGTAAAATAATACTGGAAAAACAATTACAGCTCCGTGTGGTTCCCCAGTGTGACTAATAGTAATAGCCTATAAGGATTTAGTATTTCAGATACTAAATATATTGGTGTTCTTGTTCATCTCCAAGCCAAAATTGTTAGTAATACCTATTCTGCTCTTTTCATGAGATTGTATTGTTGATAAAATTAAGTTATGAATAAGAAGACATATTCCAACTATAAAATGACTTATAAACATTGGCAATAATAATAATAATGATACATTGTTTTAGATGTAACTTATTTTACTCCATCTTTTTAGACAATTAAAAATTTTTTGTTTGCTCAATAGTAGTATCAGAATGTACATTCACTTATATTTGAAAATTTTATATTGACTTATAGAAAACAAGATTTATGTTTTAAAAAGGTTCATATTCTCTTATAAATAATAACATTTAAGTAATTTTAATTAAAGACTTTCCAGGGGCTGGGGGCGTAGCTCAATGATAGAGCTCTTGTCTAGAATGTGTAAGGCCCTGTGTTCGATTCCCAGCACTACAAAAAAAAAAAAAAAAAAAATTAATAAAGAAAAAAAGAAAGAAAAAAAAGTCCCTGTGCCCTGGAGTTCATGATGGTAATAAGAGGTTTTCTTGAGAATGATTGAACCTGGGCTTCAAGATTGTGACTCTATACAGGTTACACTCCTCACTTCTGTTCTAGTTTCTTCTCACCAAGAATCATTTAACCTTCACCGGAGCAGTGAAAAGCTTGGTCCTGGCCCAGCTTGATCTCATTCTCTCAAGGCCTACCTGCTTGTGAAATTTCAGTCCCACAGGTATCTGTCTGTCTGTGGTTTCCAGGGAGGCTCCTTTCCCCACCCCCGAGTCTTCTCATCTCTCAGTGCTTTGCTTTCACCTCATGGACAGTCTGTGGAGTTTTGCTTCTGTCTAGTTTATTAACTCACCTACCAAGGAGTCTCAAATCACCATTTTATAAAAGTAGAAAGCCTGCTGGAAGTCACCGCGAATCCTTTGATCACTCACCTGTATCTGGATGTACCTGGAGAGTAAAGGCATCTGTGCTACTTTCAGAATCTCATAGGAGTCTGTTGTTTATTGGCCAAGTCTAACCCATGACTATATAAGGAAGGGGATGCTGGGGGATGTTGCTCCAGCCTGGAAAAGGAGCTTCAGCAGAGCCCCTTTGAGTACAGACAACTCAGCCCAACAGGGGTGGGTGATGGTTTAATGAATTAATGCACATAGAGGATCCAGAGCAGTGCCTGATGTGGGTCACGCTGCAGGAATGAAGGAAGCATGCAAAGAACATGGCTGTTTTGAAGCAGAAGGAGATTCAAGGAGGGAACAAGACAAGATTCAAAGACCATGAAGTGATACGAAAATACAAGCTAGGGCAAAGGGGAACATGGTGAGATAAGGAAGAAATTCAAAGACAAAATTTGATGGAATACAATTCTTTATTGGAGGTTAAAAAAAAGAGAACAGATTAGATGCTGCAGAAAAACATGAAATGTATCTTTCTAGCATTTCCAACAGGAATCTAAAGTCCTTGGAGTAAAATGAATATTTATTGGTATATATATATATATATATATATATATATATATATATATATATATATAGTTGTGCCTTGGTATACTCAGGCGATCAGTCCCAGGACCCCTGTGGATACTAAAAATCCGGGCATGTTCAAGTCTTTAATAAAACATGGCACAGTACTTGCATGTAATCTGTGCACATCTACCTCTATATTTAAAATCAACTATAGATTACCTGTTATTCCTAAAACAATATAAAAGCTATATAAACAGTCATTATACTGTATTGTTTAGGGCATAATGATGCAAAGACAGTCTGTACATGTTCAGCACAGGTATCACTTTCTTTTTTGAATTTCTTCAATGCATGGTTGGTTGAGTCCTGGATATAGAAGCCAGGGATATTGAGGGCAGACTATAATTAGGAAATGAACACTAGCTCCAGGCACAACTAGTTCCAGAGCTTTCACAGTGTCACCCAAAGCCCTCCTCTGTCCCATATCTCATTCTGCTTGCTGCTGTGTGATGTTCCTTTCACACAGTTTCTGTGAGGATTCAAGTCGACAGCTGTAGTTTCTAAGCTTAAATCATCCTCATAGCAGCTGATCCCAGAGAAAAGTGGTGTGTGCTGACCTCAGCCTCAGATCCGCTGAATGACTCTGCCGCTGCTTGGAATATAAGTGTGCCTTTTACAACCATGGTTTCTAAGTGGACTCGGAACCTGATTGGATGGTCCAAGGCATGTGGCCAACCCTGCCTATAGAAAGGCAGGTTGAGGGTCCCTCCTGGTCACCTGGAGTCAGGGGGACAGTTTCCAAATAAAAATTCCTAGGAGAAAAAAATGAATACATGTCTATTAAAAAAGGAAAAATTTAGGAAAATGACTCAAATATGTGGAAAAAGACAAATTCAGTTAAAGTAAAAGGCGAAAGGAAGTAATCAGGTATCTAAAATAGTAATTCTGAGTGTCCCTGTGGAAGAGACCAGAATCATCATTTGCAGATGAAATTATATGTCTTCCTACTGTGAAAAAGATAAAGCTGATCATCTTGGGTATAAGATAAATATATAAAAATGATCTTCAATGATAATTACTATTTTGCCTTGTGTAGGACCTATAGAAGAGAATGATGAGATGTCACTGAGATATATAATAAAAGAATTAGGGAAATGGAAAAATATGTCATCTTCCCCTAGGGGAGTCTTAAGTATTGTTGAGATATTATTTTTCTTGAAGTTGTTTTGTGAGATCACTGAAATACCCATTAAAATTCCAGTTGTTTCCTTTGTGGGATGTACTCAAATGCTTTTAATGTTCATTACTAAGAATAGACAGATAAAGATTAAGAATAGACTTGAAATAGAAGAGTAAGAAGGGAATTCAGTTGAACAGATATTATGGACATTTGGAAAAAAAAATCCATAGAAGTGAGTAAGTTCTTCCTAGGCATATTGAAGAGTCAAAAAGTGGAGACCAATTTTTAAAATTTCCTTTTTAGTTGAAGATGGACACAATACCTTTATTTAATTAATTTATTTTTTTATGTGGTGCTGAGGATTGAACCCAGTGCCTCACACATGGTAGGCAAGTGCTCTACCACTGAGCCACAACCTCAGTCTTAGAGACCATTTTTAATATCATTGGTTTCTCTTCCTCCTTACTTCCTCCATCTTCCACCTGCTATCTTCTTTTTTCCTTCCTTCTTACTTTTTCCTTCTCTTCCTTTTTGTTCTCTTCTGTGCTTTGAGAACATATCTGGAATAAAACATTGAAGGATATAACATAAAATCAATAATTGACTGTCAAGCTTATACCCATTAACCCATTTGGGGTTGATGATTTTCAAGAATCTCTTCCTTTGTCTCTTCTTCCTAGAAACAGTATTATATAGATCACTATTTGTCATGAGAAGAATAAAAAATGGTGGCCAATCCACTGTTTCAATATGGTTAGCATTTAGAGTTCAAATTGATTCAGGAAATACAAACATACACACATGCATGTGAGCTTGCCTATACACACACTTTGACCTCCGAGCTCTTCTGTCTGCTACAGGACCATTTGATTCTTCCTGAGTTCTGATGCAATGCCAGAATGGAACAAATCCATACTGCAGACATGTGAGGAATGTCGGATGAGTTCCCTCAAAGCTAAGGGTGATCTAGATACAGGAAGATGAGTAACCTACTCAGGAAACCATGTTGCCATACCATGCATGTTCAGACATCCTTGCAAGAGTGAAACCAGGAGCTTGCTCCTCTTTCGGGCCCACACATGTAAGCCCCCTTTCCTGTGGAATATCCCCAAGCAGTAGCGTTCTGGAAGATCTGACTTGTGATCAGGCTCCTGCGCTTTTCTCCTGTGTGGCTCTGTGGTGTCCTCTTGTTTGAATGTACAGCTCATGTCAATCTTAATATTTGTTTTGAGTCACATATGCTGGCCTCTAATTTGCAATTTACATGGATGATGGGGCCCTATTCAAAGTCCTGCTCCTGCCGCCTTTGTGCCGTTCACCTCTCTTCAGCAGTCATTAGGCTGAACAGCATATAATTAGGTAACCCATGTAAAGCTGGGATTGCTGAAAGGTTGCAGTTCTTTTCAAAAAGTAAAGGTTTCCATTTTTACCCTCATTCTTTTCTAAACAAAAAGACATTCCCCCTCCCCTGGTGGTTTTCAAATGAATGTAGTAACTTAGAAACAGTCCTGGAGGTGGGTAATAATTTTGGTTTGTTTTCACCTGAGAGCTGGTTTTTTGTTTACACA
This sequence comes from Urocitellus parryii, assembly GCF_045843805.1. Classification (NCBI taxonomy): domain Eukaryota; kingdom Metazoa; phylum Chordata; class Mammalia; order Rodentia; family Sciuridae; genus Urocitellus; species Urocitellus parryii. The sequence continues at coordinate 62,757,403 of NC_135539.1, read as the reverse complement.
GCTTGTGTTTTAACTCCCTGTAGGCTGAGGTTGAGTTGCTATCATTTGTGGATGAGTGTGTTGCTTTGTGAAGCCAATGTAATTGGTCTATTAAAAAAAAAATCCCTGAAGATTGAAAATTTACCCGACAATATAACTCAGTCACTGGCTTATATTTGTGTTTCTTTTACTACCTGTATGTACAAAACCTACCTGAAATGACTTGCTAACATAAAGCCTATGAAGTATTAATACTGAGGGACTTAATACTAATTGTGCTTAAGCGCTATGTACTTTTCAGATTCACAGTTGTAAATGCAATTTAAAAAATGATCTTGGTAGTGAGGCAAAAATAAGCTTTCAAAGGGCAAATAGAAGAAGTGTACCTTAGCATTTCATTGAAATGAAATAATGCAAAGGGAACCTGTTGAAGTATTAATGTATTATCATGTCTCACAGCTGATAATTGTTTTGGGAAGAAATAAAAAAGTAGGAGTATTTTAGATCTTCAAGGTTGAAAAGAAAATAACAAGATACATTAATATTATCTAGAACACTGGTTCATAGTGATCAACTTGGGAATTCATTAAAATCAGATTCTTGGACTCCATTTACCAAAATTTTATTCCAGAGGATTGTGGATAGACCTTAGGAATCTAAATATTTTATAAGTAGTTCAGATGGTGCTATTGCAGAAAGTTTACAGGCAATGTTAAAAATCCTTGCGCAAAAGGAAATTATTTGTAAGGTGTCGAAAGGTTTGCTTCAGTTTTCTACCTTTTTGTGCTCTGAAAAAGTAAAGATGGGTTTCTGCATGCTTTGCATTTTGACTTTAATGGAATGTATTATAATAGACAAATCAGCCACTTCTGGTAATATGCCATATAGTCCCACATCTGGCAATTGCTTTGGCTCATGACAAATCAAGAATTTGGAAAGTGAGAGACAAGTGAGATGTTGACCATCAACATTATAGCAATGTGATTCTGGTCTCTCCTCTATTTGTTAGTCAAGTTAACATAAAGGTACATGATCTAAAGTATTTAACATTTGGCAGAATTCATACATTTTTCTCTTTAAATCTCTACTTTCTGAGTTTTGGCTCGATTATGTCTAACATTTATAATATTCAGAGGGAGAATATTCCTTAATGTAATAATTCTTATTTTGAGTGGATCAAGCTATCATAATGATATGCATTGGATGGTAAGACTATTGGTAGCCATGTCTAGGTCTCCTTGGAGTGAACATTTGAAGAGTTCAGTTAGAAAAAGGAGAGAAGGGTGTAGTTGAGAGGGTAAAAGCTGGATAGTTTAGAGAGCCTCAACACCTTCCCTCCCCAAAGGAAGTGATTTTTAGTCTTCATTTGCTGGGACTTACGCTACATCCCCTGAGGTTGAGAATATTTCTGAAACTTTCTAGGCAAGTTGAAGTGATTGCTAAGTACATTCTGTATATGAACAGAAGCATCCACACTTTCACACCAAGCATGCTAATAGGTATCTGTGAAAAATCCTTTGAGACTGCTTTGTGCCCTGTTCTTAACCTTCTATTTCTTAGGTAGTATAAATCCACTTCAAATATATATTTTTTCATTTCAAATATGTTAATGTTAGTGAGATATAGGTATACTGTGAAGAGTTAATCTTTCTATGAAAATGAATGTTGTGCACAAAACCATGAAAAAAAGCAACTCAAGGCCAATAAGTTCTCTTAGCAATTATGACAAGGACAAATAATGTTACAGACATGAAGGTTAGTAGCTAAATGAAATTACTAAGTTGTTTTTATCCCCTCTTGTTTCTTTTCAATCAAAACTGTCTCTTTGATCAGATTTCTTATAGGAAAGATGTGCAGGACACCCACACATATACTGCGGAGCTGGACAGACCGGATATCAAGAAGGCAACTCAGATCTCCAAGATCATAAGCAATGTAATTCATCTTTTAAAAATCTTGTTCAGAAATGCTTTTTTTTTATTTTTGCAAGAGACAAAGTACAGTTTTGGTATTTGGATGGTTAATTTAATTAGTATAATTAATCAATCTAGATTAGTGACATCTCAATGTTTTTCCTTGAATTATCCATTTGATTATGTAATTATTTGGGTATATGCAGAAGCTGCCCAAATTGGACTTGACTAGGACTGTCATGCTTTTAGAGTTGAATAAGTAGTATGTAGGGATAAGATCATATCCAAATGTCTCACCTTAAAAATCAGGGTTGTCAATTTTCTGGTCCAGTATAGTCTCGTACCTCACCCTGTTCCAAGGAACTTCTCTTGGCCTCATCCCATCTCAATTCTGTTAATTGTGCAGATTCTCTTCCATCAACGTGGTTGCCTGTTTCCCCCTGCTGAGGCTGTTTCTTATCGTCTCTAAAATACTCTCCTTGGTTAATACTATTTGTCTTCAACATACCAAAAATTCCGGTTGAAATGGTGTTTGAACTCAAACTGAATATTGGAATACCCTAAGTATGTACCTTAACAATCAGTAATTACTAAAGTGTACCTTAACAATCAGTAATTACTAAAGTCAACTGCATGTGGATCAAACATGTCAGATCAGTTTCCAAAGAAAAACAAAACCATAAATATGAAGAATGCAGGATCTCTATCCAGAAATTTCTCCTTATGTATTTTTTTTTCAGTATTTGATGATAGCTGGATGCTTAGTCTCAAAGTTAATAATTATTTTACTGCTAAAAGTTAATAATACCTAACTATACTGTACAATGGATTCTGGCTTTAGCAGTCTATATGTTAGTATTTGATGTGTTCTAAGGAATATGTTTTTAATGGGCTGAACATCTATTATATTTTATTTTGACTAATGTTAATGTAATTCATCATCATAAAGTAGAATTATTCAATATGTTCTTGTTAATTTTAGGCAGAATACAAGAAAGGACAAGGAGTCATGAATAAAGAGCCTGCTGTAATTGGAAGACCAGATTTTGAACATGCTGTGGAAGTGGCCAAACTTTCTAGTCAAGTAAGACTCTGGAGTCATGATCCTACAATGACTTTATTCAGATATTTTGTTCCTAGGAGCACAGGAAAATATTTCATTTTTGATCATATCTGTAGTTGCAAGAATAAATGGGGATCATATTTCTGAAACTTTTCAGATAGTATTGCAATAATCACAGATTTCAACAAAGAAAAAAATTAAATCTAATTTTAAGCATAAAATAAGTTTTCCATCCCACCCTCCAGCTCAAATCAAAAACTTTTGGTTTGGCCATGTTGTCACATTTCCCAGAATTCCCAGAAATCAGCAACGGTTGTGCCAAATAATTGTATTTCTGTCTGCACACACACACACACAAACACACACACACACACAGACACACACACGTTTTTAACTTAGCAATAAAAATACTAATTTTCCAAATTTTCAAATGCTTTAATTACAAATTAATAAAGGGGCAATGAAAACAGAGAAAACTTTGGAATTTTATTGAAAAACATAAAATAAGATCTACAAATGTATAGAGACATAACATGTTTTTGGTTGACAGTCTTAATAGATAAAAATTTTGATTCTTCCAGAATTATCATAATAAATGTCATTCACCTTCACTTAGAATCCAATAGGCTCTTTTTCATTTTAATATGGATAAAATGATATTAATTTTTCATGGAAAGGAATTACCTGAGGAAAGCCTTTAAAGGTATGAAGACAAAGATCAGTGAAGGGGAACTTAAATTATGAGTTACCATAAGATAACAGGAGATCATTGAAATGAAATCAGTATGGATTGGTGGGCTGACAGGTAAAATAATCGGTAGGATAGACTAGAATCCTGAGATAGATTCCAGTACGTATAAGAATTTAATATATGACAAAAGTGACAGTTCAAGTCAGTGGGGAAAAATTGGTTAATAAATGGTGCCAACCTAAGTAACTGTCATGGTGAGAACACAATTGGACCCCATATAAAGCTGAATGCCAGGTGGATCATTTCATTAACAATAAAATAAACATTATTAATGATTATTTGTTTACAATAAAATAATTTTAAAAATCTTAAAAGAAATTTCAGGATATTCTATATACCAGATGGGGCATCCGGATTGTGCTTTAACATGTCCAGAGACCCAGAAGCTATACAAAATAAACACATTAATTGCATCAAACTTCTTTCAGTGGAAAAGGTGATGTTTTCAGAGTCAGTAATAATGTGATCAAACAGTAATTTTATTAATGTATAGTGTTCATAACTTTGAAAATATCTCTTTCTCAAGTTGCAAAAGTCTTAATTAAATGATGTTTCAGAATGCAGACACGTAAACAATAAAAGGCATAAAATCCAAGTGAGGAATGTAAGTCTTGAGCAAATGAACCGCTGTAGTATGCTCTTGGCTTGAGAGTCTCAATACTCAATATAACAGTAATGTTATATTTTAAAACTCATTTAAAAAACTCCATGTAAATCCCATTAGAATCCAAACAGCCTTTTCAAAATTAGAATGTAATTATTTGAATGAATTGGATCTATACAGAGAAAGGAAGTTCTGATAATACATATATTTTTAAGATGTTTAAAGGGAGAAAGAGCAGTGGTCTTCAAATATTTGGAAAAGTATTTATAATATATGTGATAAGAATATTGTCTATAATATGTAACTTCTTTAAAGAAGCAAAAAAGGCTAACATGCCGGTAGAAAAAGGAGAGAATGGTGAATAGACATTTTACAGCAAACATCCGTGCCCAATAAGCTTGTGAGAAGCAGCCGAGTTCAACAATAGAGAGAAAATGTCAACACAGTGAAAACAGAGTGTCATTTGTACCCATCCCCATTTGGTCTCTGGCTAGTGTGGAGGAGGAGGACACCAGGTCAGACTGTGTGGGAGGCAGTATTGAGCTGGCTTTGTCAGAGAGGAAGAGAAAGCTCCCAGGGAAAGCCCCAAATAAAGGTTGGCAATGAAGGTGACAGAGGACGGAAGTCTGATAGCAGAGGCTCTGAGCAAAGCCATAGGAGTCATGAATATAATCAGGAATCTGGGGGGGGGGGCGGAGATTTGGTGAGAAATGTGTCAGTGTTGTGCTCATTTTGACTATAACCCATTACTTAGCAGAGCAGGAATAATGTGTTCTTTCTTACATGTATTAATTTTTCCAACTTTAAAAAAAAAAATCAGAAAAGTTACCATCTTAGCCATCTGCAGTGTGCTGTTCAGTGGTGTTAAACGCCATCGCCATCATCCACCTTGGGGACTTTTTTCATTCTGAAAAGCGAAACTTTTTGCCTATTAACATTAGTCCCCACCTCTCACCTTTCCCCAAATAACATGTTCTATGAAAGAAATGGTAAAAAAAAAAAAGAGAGAGAGAGAGAAAGTGATAACCTTGGGGAACATTTTAGAGTTAAAAACCAAGACGACCAACTTATCACCTATTAATCTAATATCTCAAATTGCTTCCACTTTCAGCTAGCAAATAAGTAATCCCTGAACATTTTAACAAGGAAGGATTGTGCAGACAGTATTGCTCAAGGTTAATGTGGCCACACTGTGCAGGCAAGTCTGGCCTTGTGAGAGGCGCAAGGTCCAAGAGGCCAGTTGGCCTCAGCTGTGATAATCACGCATGAAGTGATGGGTCCCTGAAAAGTCTCCATGGCTGTGGGGTGAAAATCAGGCTTACCCCCGAGAGACCAGGGTAAGAGATGCCTGGATATAACTGAGCCGTGTGCTGGTTGTTTTTATAGTGAACAAGGCACTTTCACCTACAGATCTACTTGTTTGTACTCAGGATGCTGCTCATGCCCAAGAGGTTGGGATGCACTAGATGACACTCACTCAAAGGTCAAGAAGGGCTGTGACTCCACGCTCCTGAGTCCCAGATAAAGCTTGGTGGACAGACGGGAGATATCGGCTTTATTTTAGTGTCCTGCAGAGCTCCCTGACTTCTCCTAGCTCCAGCCTCTCCTGAGGATGAAGGTTTCCCATCAATCATGCAGCAGGTTGTAGTTTAGTGGTTAAGAAATTGGGCTCTAGAGCAGGACCATGTGGTCAAACTCTAATTCTGTTGATAGCTTGTCACAAAATTGCTTAATTTCTCTATCTTCAGTTTCCTCATCTGTAAAACAGGGGTGACAACAATGGTATCTTCTTCTTAGGATTGTCCTGAGAGTGAGATGAATTACTTGTAAGAACACTTAAAAACTGTGCCTGGCTGGGTGCAGTGTCACATGCCTATAATCCCAGCGGCTTGGGAGGCTGAGGCAGGAGGATTGAGAGTTCAAAGCCAGCCTTAGCAACGGGGAGGCACTAAGCAACTCAGTGAGACCCTGTCTCTAAATAAAATACAAATAAGGCTGGGGATATGGCTCAGTGGTTGAGTGCCCCTGAGTTCAATCCCCAGTACTACCTCCCCTAAATAAAACAAAACAAAACAAAAACAGTGTCTGGCCCATGGAAGATTACACAACTTCTTAGGAGTTTCTTTACTATAGATGTGTCGAGTGTTTTCTCTTCTAGTTTTTTAGATGAATTCATACACAGAATGGAGCAGAAATAGGAATCTGATGCTCAGATTCCAGTCTTAAATTCACCCTATCCCAAACCTGTTGGATTTAGACAAAAAATTTGGTGTTCAGCAATCAAGTGATCTGCTGCTCAAGCACACTGTAATTGGCAAATGACATTTTATCCATCATCTTTACTTTTTTTTTATGACATTCTTACTGATCATATGATGGATAAACTCTTGAGAAAAGAGGAAAGCTGAGCAGGACTCCTGGAATGAACTCATAAGTTTTATTTGTCTTCTCAGGTGTATCAAAAATAAATAAATGCCCAAAGTGTCATTTCTTATTTTTGTGGACAACTTTGGAGATCATGTGCTCTCTTGCTCCTAAGCTAATAATAACACACAAATACACAGAAGGGAAATGAGGTGGGCATTTGGTAAGCCAGGAAAAGGGTTAAGGGGAGGCAAGGTGCAGGGAGAAAAGAGCATGTCAGCACTGGAAGATCTCTAGGAGAGAACGCAATGACAAGGAGGTGGCCCTGGAATGGAGTGAAAAGACAGCTCCATGAAAAGATGAGTAGAGAGCAAATGGGCAGAGGCTCACATTTTACCTGGAAATTGAGCTCTGTGCAATTTTACTCAAGAAAAGTAATGGGAACACATGCCTGACCCTCCTTATGTTAACTTGTATAATAGATTTGCTCTCATAGTTGAAAATGTTCCCTTTTAAAATTGGAGGATGCATAAAATTATGACCAGGCCATTGAAATAAAATCAGCTAAAACAAACAAACAAACAAACCAAAAAACCCCAAAACTTCAGTGCCAAGAAAAAGGTTGGTTTCTATGTATCTCAAATGTAAATAACTATTGACATCAATCAGCTTAAAAACTTCTAAGAGTATGATTTGTTAATGTATTCCTAGGTTATCTTATTATTTTGAATTTGACTATATGATGAATGAATTGTTTAGTTCAAGGAAAACCTGTATCTGTAGAATTATTAGTATTTGTTCTAAAATCGCTTTTGTTAGAAAGATAAGAATGGGTTTTAAATCTAGAAATTCCATTATGGATTGCTTTAAAAATTTAGTAATAAATATCGTCCTTAAATGGCAAAGGGTATTGATTGGTTTGGAGAATCTCCCATTCTCCCTTCCTGGCAAACAGATCCTCTGCCAACCTCCTTACACCCAAGTATCCGCTTAAATGTCACATTCCTGATTTGCAGATATAATTGGTATCCTTCTCCTCCCCTTTATTCTGTTTCCCTATAGTTCTTGCCACAATCAGTAGTAGGCATCTATGTGCATGCATGCATGTTTTAAATATCTACTTTTTTAGAACCACATGGCAGGGCTTCTGTGTCTTTGATCTGCCATTAGAGAATGGCACAGATTGATTCTCAATAAATATGTAGAGACTGATTGGACACATTTTTCTCTGGATTTTTCACATTTGATGCAGAGTCAGTAAGATGTTATTTTGTAAAGAAGGTAAGGGCAGAGTTAGCATTTTGTATAAAATTTAGACTTTAAGAATATGATTGATTTTAATAATGGTTCTACATAAAAATCGATTGTTTTTCATTCACCACTTATTATTTCATCCCACATCAGAGGAAGTTGATGCCAATAGCTATGTGATGGTGTGTTATTTGCTTAGTTTTCATTTTTAATGATCATTAGAATGAATTTATCAAATTATCTGCTTCTTCCCCAACATCTGTGTATATGACTACAATGAAAAGTTCTCATTCATGGTCTAAATTTCCCTGCCTTGCTGGCTATTGGTGAGACTGAGCCACAGATGATGTAATGGGGAAGCCCTCAGCCCTCATGACAGTTTAACCATGTGTTTGGCTTTGGACTGTCAGGACTGCTCTGTCCAGAGGCAGTTCTGAGGACCAGTCTAAATTACATCATTATTGTCTAAGAGTTTCTGTGTTTTCTCCAAGTATGGGCCTCTGAAAATCTGTTAAAATTCTTTAGGAAACTTTTAGAAGTTTGATCCTTTATTCCTATCCTATATTTTTAAACAAGTGATATCAGGAGCAGTATGTATGATATTCAGAATGTAAATAATGTGGATCATATGGAGTAAACTTCATTTCAGAATAATACACCTGGGCTTAAAGAGTATTTTTGCATCTTCAAACAACACTTATTTCTCCCTTTCTCAAATGGTCTTATAATCCAAGGGGACACTCTTTGTTCCTATTAGGAACCAGATACAGTCAAGAAAGAGCATTGCTGAGATCTCTTAGGAGATGTGAGTGTGACTTAAGCAGTGGAAACTCAGGTGTATAAACTGTAAGATGGAAAAATAGGATAATTTTTTAATTAATTAATTTTAATAATTGAGTGAGTCTGTGTAGTTCCAGAGTGAACCAGTCAAAAGTGGGGAGATGCCACCTACTCAAACCACGGGTCATTTTCTTAGTTCATGTACGTGCGAACCTTACACAGAGTGACGCAAACTAGAGTTGTGTGTCAATGTCTGGTTTGTGTTTTCGCATGATGCAGAAATTTTTATTTTGTGGCTAATTAATTAAGGAGGGAAACTCTCATATTTTTGTTCCTTGGGCATGTTTTGAATCAAATCACGCGGAGCCCTGAGTTAGAAGGTGAGAATGAGATCAGTTTTACCGCACTTTGGTTATTATTGCATTCCATATAAGGATATGAATGACAGAGTGATTATTATTTTTCAGAAATATGCATTTACTTGGAAGAGCAAATGCCGGGTTTAATAACTGATAAGAAGCTGTCATTTTCATTTCCAAGTAACACCGCCCCACACATTGCTTCTGCTCCTCCTAACTGTGCTCGGAATCCCTGGGTACACAGAAACAGTACTGTGGTCTCCGGGAGCCAAGATCATAGAACTTACTGTTGTTGCTTGGCTAAAGCATAACTAAGACACTCATGGTGCCTGAGGCTGGAGAAACTGAAAGGAAACTTGATGCAAGTCCACATTGTGCAGCTAGATCTGCTGACAAGATGTAAATGGTGTCAACCCAGAGTTTTCACTGTACCCTGACTGGCAGGGAGCATGTTTGGCTCAGAAAGGGTAGTGTGTTGGTAGGTGTGGCCTGATCAGAGGCATCACTAAAGTAGAAACCAGTTATAGAATCTTCCAGAATCGTTGAGTGAATTCCCTTTAAGCACTAAAAACTTAGGAGAGACCAAACCAGTCTTTAAAATATAGCAAAATTCATCATAGCAGGGGGGTGGCATTGTGTGTTAGGACCAGGCTGGGAAAACCTTTGATTTTGTGCCAGCTACTCTGTAAAGTAGTGAAGAAAATATATTTTTCCCCCTATTTGTGCTATGGTCCCTGATTTCAAGATGTAAAATAATAATTTTTAAATAATTCAGAACTTTTCTTATTTTAGAGAGGCCTCATCAGTTATTCAGGATAAATGTATTAGGTGATGTGAATATCCGAAAGTTGCTATTATATAATGGAATCATGGAGAAAAAATCTTTCCTGTAAACTTTCTCAAAACATTTCCTAAATGTTGTATTCCCAAGGAGATTTTCACTAGCCTGTTCTCATAGGTATCAGACACGGGTCTGCTAAGGAGACCCTCACTCTGTTACAGGCTTGATTAAAACACATGATATGAGCCATTCCCAAACTTCTGTGTAATAAAGACTTGTGCAAGGCAGCATCTCAACATGTATGAGTAAACATGCATTACAAGAATATCATAAGAGAGCAGAATACTGTAATATTATAAATATTGTAAAAATATTACAATATATTTGTAAGAGAATAAAGAGAATAAAACAGTTTTGCTTTTGAAATCTGCACATCCTTTTCTGGCTTCATGAATCAAGGGGGTGCAAGATGTGAGTAACTAGGTTTATTTATTTATTTTGGTAGAGAACGCCTATCTATATTCCAATTAATTATTTTTTACATATGCTAACATATTTCTTTACCCATGAGAAAGATAGAGTCCTACAAGATAAGTTGAATTCTTTTGTTGTTGTTGTCCTGTGACTATTTAACAAAGAGCAAAAATAACATAGTGAATATTAGAGATGGTTTTCCGGATGAATAGATGATGTTGTTAAAGCAGAGAAATTTTAAAATAACATTCAATAGGCCTAGGATATTTCAGAAAACGTATTTCTTAAAAATGAATTTTTGAACAAATGAACTATGGGAAACCAAGAGAAAACCATAGTGTAAACCGTGCTCTTTATTTGGAACAATGCCCTTAATTTTTCTGATTCATATTCAGATTCTGAGCCAAGGACCCATTTTTCTAAATGTACTGGACCTTAAGATTCTTGTCCTGATTTCTGATTGATCATAGATTTATAGGAATGTAGAAATGGAAGCTGACATTTAAAATTTTTGATATTTCAAGGCATAATTCTCATTAATAGGAAGAATTTGAGTTAATGCCTAATTGTGTTTATGATCAATGTTCAAGTACTGCACTTAAAAAAATGTATGCCTCATTAAGCTTTTATGGAGGTCATGAATACCAGGAACTTAAATTTTGCTACCGTTCACTGTTAAGGTAGTTTTATTTGATCGCTTTAAAATCAAGCGTGTTGTTATTTAACGCAAATGTACTAATTTATCCTATTTTTCCTTTGTGTCAGGTTAAATATAAAGAAAAATTTGACAACGAAATGAAGGATAAGAAACATCATTACAACCCTCTTGAAAGTGCTTCTTTTAAGCAAAATCAGCTTGCCGCTATACTTGCAAGTGATGTATGTTGTAATTCTTAGAAAATTATTTTCAATATCTTTTGATTCTTGTTTTCTTAGAACTGACTGTATTATAATTACTGGTTCTTAATCAGGGTCATGTAATTTCCAAGTAGTCTGTACTTGAAAACAATGAAGCATATTTTCCTGAACCCTTTTTTTGAGAAAAATATATAGTTATAGTTTTTACTATTAATGGTTACTGATTACTAATTAGTTAATAAGCAGGAATAGTATTGTGAATAAAATTATCATATCTAATTTAGAAATAGATTACAGAGTTTTGTAGAAAAGAAGTGTATATTATCACAAATTAGTAGATAGGATGATAATTAACTCATAAATTATGTCGATACCATTGGGTTTATTATAAAGTACTTCCTGGTACATGGACATTTATCGTAAAGAAATTTTAAAAAATTAGACTGATAATGCTTATAATTTCACATATCTTATGTAAGGGCTATGAAATACTTCTTCATAAAATTTATTTGCATTTCATGTTTTAAAAAATAATCAGGATTCATTTTATAAGATGTATGAGAAACAGGCAGAATATAAAACAAACATTGAAAACATTGATCAGTTTGCAATGGTTGAAATGTGTAGAGAACATTTTCAAGTATGAAAATGAAATATTATCAGATTGTTGCTTTGTTAGATCATATAACCTTTCAAGTCCTATCATCTCTTTGGGGCTTGGTTAATTTTACTTCCAATGAGGTTTAGAAGGTGTTGTTATTGTGTTCACTAAACAACTTTTGTTTATCTCTAGCAGTCTAAACTTTTTTTTTTTGGTTGTTGTTTTGTCTTTTAGGACCACAGGGAATGTGAGATGATTTTTTTTTCCTATTTTATTTTTTAAATGTGTGTACAAACCAGGGAAATAGAGATGAAATATACTTAAAGGAACCTGGATCCAAGTACTGAAAAGTCCAGGCTTAGAATCAGCTAGGTGGATTTAAATCCTGTTCCTCCCACCTATTATCCCTTCATCATTCTGTGTCTTCATCATTTTCTCCTCTTTAAATGGGAATAAAGTATCTGCCTACTAGGGAGTTGTGGAGGTTCAATACTTCACATATATATGAATTATTTAGAGAAGTGTCTGGCAGATAATAAGTACTTTTTTTAAAGTTGTAGATGAACACCATAACTTTGTTTATTTTTTTAATGTTGTGCTGAGGATTAAACCCAGTGCCTCCTATGCTAGTCAAGCACTCTACCACTGAGCCACAACTCCAGCCCTAGTGAGTAATTTTAATGCTTGTTTTATTAGCAGTTTATTATTTTCATTTTCTGGTATGATATTTCCAAAACAGTTGGCAAAGAAACAACAACAAAAAACGAAGTAAAGCAAAAACAAAACCCAAAACATGTCTGTGTGGCAAAAGAATGAAAAACACCAGTAACCTAAAGTTATCACAGAGCATAATTGAAATACTGGCACAGTGTCTAAAGAACAAAGTGGCTAGTCTCTTCAATTCTTGAAAACAGAGTTTCTGTTATAATTATTTGATTCTTTTAACATCATCATTTTAATAAAACTTTTTACTCATTCAGTAGTGAATTAGCGCCATCTAGTGGCTACCTATAAATTCGTCTGTTAACCACTAAAACAGTACTACTTTTATGATGTGTTAACAATAGTATTGGCAATAAATGCAAAAGCCTGTTCTCTTCTCCTAGATGGGTATTTTGTTCTATGTTATTTTCATAGGTGAAGTACAAGAAAGACTTACAAAATATGCACGATCCGGTTTCAGATATCCCAAATTTGTTGTTTTTAGACCACGCTTTGAAAGCCAGCAAAATGCTCAGCGGAGTAAGTGGGTCCTATAGCTCACCTGCTGTGCTCCTGAGCTCACCAGCTTCCTTAGTCATGCCTGTGTGTCACTCCACCCCCAATACTGGCTCACTGAAAAGTAGTAGTCTACTTGCATCAATTCCACCAAAGCTGTTGATTTACAAAGAGATTTCTTGCTAGCTCTTTAGTTTCTCTTAAATCAGCTACTCTTCAAAGTGTTTGTGCAAGTATTCTTCCTGACTCCCTTTTCTTCTTACTTCATCCTTGTTCACACTGAAGCCACTTGAAGTTCAGGTTCTTCTCCAGTCAGGGGTCTTTTCTCTGATGCAGGCCAGTCCAGAGTGTCTCCCGTATGCTTTCAATAACATAAAACGTTGTTTTCATCTAAATTGTATAATCTCTGAAAATAAATCATAAAGGTGTTTATATTTCATTGTCACTATACTCTAAGTCTTGTGATTTCCATATTCTGTCAAGGCAACTAGGCGGGCAAGGGTGAGTGTTTTGGACCCTTGGAGACTCACCCTCCTGGATGCTATGTTGATTTCTTTGGTTCTCAAAAAGATCACCCTGAGCTGCGTACAGTGGCAGATACCTGTAATCCCAAGACCTTGGGAGGCTGGTGCAGGAGGATATTGAGTTCAAAGCCAGCCTCAGCAACTCAGTGAGGCCCTTAGCAACTTAGTGTCTTAAAATAAAAAATAAAAATTGACTGGGGATGTGACTCAGTGGTTAAGCTCTCCTGGGTTCAAACACCCCTCTCCCCACCAAATTACCCAGGGGGACATATGAAGCTCATATTTTCAGGGTGCCCCATGATAATGATGAACTCTAATTTGACTTCAAATTACTTCATACCTATTTTAATACTCATTCAAAATGGTCCTAATGTATCAAATAGGCACAAATAAGATAAAGAAATATTTGTTGGGTAAGACATGAGAAGAAGTGGATAGTTGTTGCAGTAGATGTATCCACAGCCATTGACTTAAAACTCTGTAGTCAAAACTTGGTTCCTAAACATAAATCATGAGATTCAGCTTCAGTTCTACTTTACAAGTGTTAGTACTTAGCTTTGATAGATTGAAACTTCTGTTCTTTATTTTGTATGTCTCCTTTCTCAGAAGTCAACATCACGGTCATCTTTCTGAAAGTGGATAATGCATGTAAATAATTCATACTCATGAGATTTGTTTTAAGTAAACTTTTCTTTTTGTCTTTCCTTTAAATCACTGGTCCTTGGGCGAAAAGCAAAATGTCATTCTTCTCTTTCTTTCTATGAGCAAGAAAGAGAAGTTAGAAGAATATTGTCAGGTTCAGAGGCACTGAAATCCTATCATCCTGCATGTGAGAGTTCATTCCTGCACCTCTGTACACCTTCCTCTCTTCTTTGGGTGTCTGTGTTTCATTTCATGTTTTTCTTCTCAACTCATGGGCATGCTTCTAAAATTGATGGATTTCTATGCTCTGAAGCCTCTGCTGTCTTTATAATCCTTGGCTTCCAGGGTTTTTTTTTTTTTTAATTTTTAAGGTGTAGTTGGACACAATACCTTTATTTTATTTGTTTATTTTTATGTGATGCTGAGGGTCAAACCCAGCGCCTTGCTAGGTGAGCGCTCTACCGCTGAGCCACAACCCCAGACCCTTGGCTTCCAGTTTTGATCATCACAGTGGTCTTTGACCTTGACTGTTCTCCATTCATACTCAAGTAAAATTTGCCAGGGACGTGGAGATTCGTGGTAAAAAAGATTTTTGACCATTATTTTAAAACTGTGAAAAAAACCCCAGGTGATTATAAGTTGTTTCTCTCATCCTTTCCAGAGAGAAAACCAGCAGAGTTATGTGTTGTTTTAGACATCATTTATAAAATTTAAATCTTCATTCAGGTGTTGCCTTTGCCTACATCAGAGATTATCCTCCACCTCCACAGAAAAACTGTGGCTGAATGGTTACTTCATGGGGAAGAAAGTTTAACTTAAAAGTGCATTACTCTGAAATATTGGCTTATAATTTTTTTATAATAACACATTGGCTCAAAGTTATTGTATATTATAAAGCCTTATTTTAAACCTTAATGTAAAGAGAATTAAAATTTTATTGATTGATAAAGGTGGCTTAACTTTATTAAAAGATTGAAAAAGATTATTCATTAACAGTATTCTGCAAATTTTGTCAGTTATATATGGCTGTTGGGGAATTCTTTTTTAAATTATTAAAATTTGTGTTAATTAGTTATACATAGGAGTAGAATATACTTTGCTACATCATATATAATGGAGTATAATTTCTCATTATAAATTATAAAAAATTATAAAAAATTCTTCTGGTTATACATATGTAATGTTTGGGGAATTCTTTTTAACATTCCACATGTGTGGATCAAATGAGTACCTTAAAAGTTGTACAGCCATGTTAAATTGAGAAAATTTTTTCCTCTGGAAACTGAAACACTCATAGTTTTAAGTTTCTTTTATAATTTTTGATAAGTTGTGTGTATATATAGATAGATATATGTATATATAGGTAGATTTACTATATTTATATATACATACAATATGTGCATATAATTGTGTTATTCTCCATAATTTCCACTAGGGGGCAACAGAGACTATTATATACGGAAGTACAAGACCATGTCTTGGAAATACCTTTTGCAGCTCTTAAATAGGTTTTATTTTTCTTTTGTAATAGTTTCTGAACTCCTTTGTAAGCAAAATAGATAATCATGCTGGGAACAATATTTGTTGAACTATTTTTAGTATTATCCATTATTTAAAGTATAATAGACTTTCTGAGTTCTGGATTTTAACTCCATAATTCTAGCTTTTTACATTCAAGGCATGATTATTTTATAAATAGGTATTATCAAAAACTTCTTTTTTTAGTGAAATAAATCCTAATAAAATTATGATGTTTCTAAGTACATCATTATTTTTTCAATGTTTTTGAATTTTTTTTTTTTTAATTAGTGGGAGCCAAAATTTAGAAGTAGTTCTCTTCAGTGGAGATGTACTGTGTGTATATTATCATGACCTTCTTTTCATACTTTTCTCCTTTGCTTTATGGCTAGAATTTTGGAAGACACATATCTTTGCTCCCTAATTGACAGGAAGCTCTTGAGGCCGGGCTCCCTCTGGGGATCATTGCTTATATCCCACATGGAGCAGCAACTTGTCCTGTGGCCGGTCACTTGGGCCTTCCATCCTTCCATCCCTGGTACTGGACTTTCTTCCCTTTCACCTTCCCATCCTTAGAGAATTTCCTAAGACCCAGTGTAAGCTTCTCTATGGCTGGCTCTTTCCCACTTCCTCTTTCCCATTGCCATTTTGACTGAAATCTGTTTCCTAATGAGCAACCACATCTCTGTAGCTTTGAGTCTCTGAGGGCTATTGTTTATAATCTTTTCTAAATAGGTTGACATAACCAAGTGTTCAAAGTCCGATTTTTTGTCTTACTACTGCCTATGGTATTTAGAGTCCTGCAGCAGCCAAATTGGGCATCCCTGTCCACTCTGTTTTCTTCCAAATTTACCTTTTCATCTATATGTTGAAATAGTAGGCTCATCCAATTTCTTCACCTTAAAAATTCAACCACCATGCTCAGATTTCTGTTTCTTTTACGGGTACCTCTACCCTTTCCTTAGAATTAGGGGAAATTAGTTGAATTACTTTCCACCCTCTCATTTTCCTGACGACCTTCAATCTTCTTCATGGCTGAACCTTTGTAGACAATATTTTTCTTTCAAGCCTCTGTCTTTCCTTCCCCCTGTTCTTTCTTTGGTTCTCTTCTTGTGAGCACTATTAAACATGTTCCCGTCCCATAAGGGCAAGGCACTTTGCCTATGTTTGGTCCACCTTGCTGATCCACATGGGTCCCCTTACTAGCTTTGATGTCGCTGCTCTTGTGCTGTGAATATCCTTTCGGTTGTTGTTGATAGTTAACTGTCCTCAGAGTGTTTCCTGTGCTGTCCATGCTGACCACCCGGAGCTGGTCTGTCTCCCAGTCTCTGTTTACCTCAGTGTCAGACACCTCCTCTGTGCCAGTTGGCTGCAGACGAAGACTTGATAACAGCCTTGCAGCTTTGGGTGGCTCTTGGCTTGTATATTTGTTTGCATTCCCAAGTATTAATTGCTCTGATCACTCTTTTTTATCCTAAACTTATTTTCATGTTCTATGTTTTAGCGAGAATATAAAAAGCTTTTTGAGGAAAACAGAGGACTGTATCATTTTGATGCAGATGCTGCCGATCACCTGCACCACCAAGGCAATGCCACCCTTCAGAGTCAGGTGGGTGCTTGTTGGGTACCCGCCCTCACTGCTGGGACCACGTGACCATCGAGACACTTATGGCTAAGACCCTCAACTGAGAATATTCAGTTGCTCAAAAAAAGAGATCTTGAGAACATAAATGTTGCCTTGGGGGAGGGGGGGGACATCTTAGTTACTATTTTCAATTTATTGGGATGAGAGCTTCTATCATATTTTGATATAAAGCCATTTCAAAAAAATAGCAGTTACTTCACATAATTTAAAAACTTCAAATATAGGAATTAATATAACTATAGTCTTAAATGATTTGAATTTTATAGTGTACTGATTTGTTATTTTAGCTGTAAAACTCATTTTCCAGGTACCAGGTTTATTATAATTTTTAAGTTCATTTGTGAGTGTTATTGAGAAGGCAAAATTGTGTGTTCTAAATTAGTGTTTCTTCCAGCTCTGAAATCCTGTGTACCCTCTGAAAAAAACTTTTAAAAAATATCTTCTTCCTAGTATACTTTAAAGTCAGGGTCTACTTTTTTTTTTTTTTTAAATTGAGCTTGTAAATTTGTTAAATATGCCATTTCTAGTATTTGGTAAGATAAAGTTTTATGGAACACAAATTTTATAATGATCTTATGCCTCAATGTTTAGGAATGCACATTTTTTTCCTCTTTAAATTCTTCTTCTTATTTAATTTTTTTTTACCACAAAAATTCATCCTTATGTGTCACATGCTATCACACTTTCCACACTTTTGTTGATCATTCTGTCATTCTCTGTGACAAAAACATAGAGAAAAGTAGGCATGTTAAAATTTGTTTTCTTTCTGTTGTTGGAAAACTCTAAGTATTAAGTGATTTCTTTTGGGTTGAATTGTCATAACATCATAATTAAACAATTTAAGAAATAATTTCAATGACATGCATTTCCAAATAAAAATTTTATATTTTATCCATTTATTTTCTTTGCATGTCACTAACACCAGGGATTCCCCCTAAACAGCAAGAATAATTTGATTTTGAAAAACAGGATGATGAATTTTGGACACCTATTTTACTTTGCCTGTATAAGGTCATCGTGTGTGTATGTGTGTGTGTGTGTGTGTGTGTGTGTGTGTGTGTGTATGCGTGCGTGTATTGGGGTTGCAACCCAGGGCGTTGGGCATGCTAAGCATGTATTCTACCACTAAACTCTACTCCCAACCCTGATTTTAATATACTTTTTACATTTCTTCCAATAAAGGTTAAATACAAAGAAGAATATGAGAAAAATAAGGGAAAGTCAATGCTTGAATTTGTTGAGACGCCATCTTACCAAACTTCCAAAGAAGCTCAAAAGATGCAAAGTGAGGTGGGTCACTGGTTTGTTATCAATTATTTAATGTATCTACTTTCTAGACATAGTGTCCCCACTTGCAGGAGTGCTGTCTGGGTCCTTGAGTTTGGCCCTTGGTCTTACTATTTGTTAAATATGGTTTTCAGGCCAGATGAGCTCCAAAAGTCCTTCTCAGCTCTTAAATTCTATGATTATAGAGCCAACACTTTCAGATTTATCAATATAAATTTATGAAGAGCACCTAACTAAAAAGAAACTAAAGAGCTAATGGCTGTACTCATTTGTTCACCATGACAACAGAACCGCATTTATTCTGTGCTAGAAGTGTGAAAAGACTCTTTTATGTGTCAGTTTCTCTAATCCTCAAAATAATGACAATAGGATGGCATTCTCTCTAGTTTTATTAAATATCCACCAAGATTAATCATTTTAAGTAAAATTACATATCCAATAAATGCTGATGTATAGGACCTGGTAAAAAAACAAATATGATTCCTTTTTATTCTGCAAGCTTATTTAATTGATTTTTATTTTCCCTGTAAACATTGAGTTTGTTTTCTACTTAGTTTGTTCCTGGCCTAAGATCATTATCTGGTAAGTCACATCCAGATATTCCTCAAACTGGTTTTTCTCTGTCCTAGTGAGACTGCCGTTTTTCTCCCCTTACTTTTTGGGGGATCAGACACGCAATGCTTTGTCTATAGCTGACATCCATATTCTGTGATACAACTGTCCCTTCAAAGGGACAGAAATAATGGGCAGTGGTGCCAGCTAATTACAACTCAGGGTTACATATCAGGCATGCTCAGTGGGCAGATCTTTTCTCTAATAACAACATCAAAATGGAGAATCAATAATGTCTGGACAAAAACCTCTCCTAGGAGTTTCATAAACATTGCCATTTGTCATGTGCCTGTTTGCTGTTTGTTTGAGATGTTATGACTCATCTTCCTGAGGATACTCAGGCATTACTGTGACTTTCTGAATAGTCAAAGTGGCCTGATTTCTTCTTTAAGCAAAAGAGGAGAAGAGAACGACTTATATTTTTCATAGCTCATCTCTTCTTAAGTCAGTAAGTGTTAACTTAATAAAGAAATGTCAGCTAACTGTTCTTGACCAAATGAGATGAACTAACAGGACTGGTAAATTTGGTCAAAGTTCAGAAACTATATGAAAACTTAACGTTAATGAGACAGGTTATGCTGAAATCAGCTGGGTGTGGTGGTACACACTTGTAATTCCAGCTACTTGGGAGGCAGAGGCAGGAGGATTATAGATCTGAGACCAGTCTCAGAAATGTAATGAAACCTTGACTCAAAATAAAATAAAAAGCATGAGGGTGTGGTCCTGGGTTCAATCTTCAGTACCATCATTAAAAAAAAAAGTATGTATCTACCTATAAACATATGCATATATATGTATGTATATATACATATATATGTGTATATATATTTATAAAATACTATATGTACATATATGTATATGTGTGTATGTAGAGATATAGATACATATGTAGGCATATATCTATCTATATCTATATTCATATATCTATACACACACACATATATATCAGAATCACTTTTCTCCATTTAGACAATTTATAAAGAATTTTACATGACTGTATTGTCTTCCATTACAGTAGTACCTTTTATGTAGGCTAGAAATAGCTTTTCAAGGATTTTCCCCAGTTTATAGAAATAATATTCTTTTGTTACTGGCCCACAACTCAGAGAAAGGTTTCCACTTTTCAAAGTTGTCATGGAAATCTCAGTGGCTTCTCTGGAACCTTATGACCACATGAAATGGTTAAATACACTTTCACTGAAAGACATGGGTATCAAAAATCACAGAAAAAATAATAGCAGGAGGTTAATGTCACCCTTGTTTTCCACTTCTTCTCCTCCTATGTTTTCCATCTCCCTTCCCCTCTCCCTCTCTTTGATCTTCAGCCACAGAAACATTCATGCCCAGAACCCTTTTATCATTCTGATGTTGTGGTTTCTTAATAATTCTTCTTCCGCTTCCTCTCCCACCTCTTCCTCCTCCTCCTTCTTGACCTCTACCTGGTTAACAAATTCAGGACCTTCCGATTCCTGGTTGATCCATTCTGATGCCACGTTTCTGAATTAGGAATGACAGTAATTTATGGTTGGGGACTTTGGCTTCTCTTATTCTTCAACCAATTTATTCTTTCCCTCCTGCTCAGTGAGACGTATTTTCCCTTTAATTATAGCCATTGACCATTAGAATTTTTCAGGCTCCTTAATTATGCCTCTGCTCCCACACGGCTTCATGAGAGCAAAATTTTCCAACAGAAAATATCTTTGGGTCAAATTTATACTCTGAAAGCTAGAAAAATAAAATATCTAATAATCTTAGAACAAGTTTGATATGAAAATGACTTTAAATAAAGGAGGACATGAATACAGCCACCTGTCTTAGAGATGGTTTCTATTCTTCAGAGATAGACTGGTCTAGGGTCTTTTGAGAAGCCCTTATGGGGGTAAAGCTATGTGCATATGATTTCAGGAAAAATCATCAGTGTTTTTGCTATGATCTTTTATCATACTTACCTTGATTCCTCCTAATACCAGATATAGTTTAATCTGTGTGTTTTCACAAGAAATCTGTAAATCCATCCTTGAAAGTTCCGTCTTCTCTTTCACAAATATAACTCCTGGCAGAAAGCATACTGAAGATTTTTGTCTTATTTCAGGGTAAAAATTGGCCAGTCTCAGGCATAATCAGCTTTTCTTAATGACTTACTTTAGCAAAGAGATCTTTTTTTTTTATTCAGAAGAAAAGTTCTCTTTGAAGTGAAATATCTAATATAAATAAATAAATACACATACATATTTATATTTCACTTTGTAGAGTCCTTTCAGCCTGGAAATGCCCTAGATTCATATTATCTCAATTCGTTCCACATTTTAAAAAGGACACTTTCTCATTATTGCTCTTTGGTGTCTCTCTAGTTCTTTAATTCAGAATGCTCCCAAAGCATCTTCTTAATCAGATTCATAGAATATCCGTCACTGCCTTTCCTCATGACTGCAGACACAGTGTTCATGGAGTGACTGTATGGAGCAGAAATTCTAAGTGAGAGGGCAGCACGCTTCTCTCATCCTCCCTCATGGCTTGGAGAGCTTCTTTATGTATATAATTACTTTTCTCTGTAATAAATATATAATGAACCTGGAAATAGCTGCTCATTTAGCATGAATAACAATCTCATGCAGAATTCATTTGTTCTTGTCAACTTTATGATGCCATTTGAATATAACATTTGGCTGGTAAAATCTGGCCCTTGTATAGTAAATATTTCACATGGTTGGATATTTTTATGATTTAGGCAGTCTTCCTAGTCATAAAACTTGAGTGATGGATTTTCAAATGCATAGCTCAAATGCTGGAAGAGACTTATACCTAGTGGGTTCAGGAGCAGTCCAACGGGGCAGGTGCTATGGGTCTGGGCCCTCCATCATCCATGGTCAGCATCCCCCTTTCATTTCTTGTTGTGAACTCTTACCTAAAGGATCCAGGGTGAGATTATCCTCACATTGTAACTCGATCCATATCAGATGCCATAAATGGTATATATAAATATTTTCAATGCCCAAACCATTGAACAAAAATACCACCCCTTCCCCAAGCCTCCTTCATTAATTTTTAGGAATATTCTTTCCTGAATTCACAAAAGACTGACAGAGATAAGGGTGCAGGAGCCATGACTATTGGTGTTATTTTGGTTTGAATGGCCTTCCATGCCACCAGATTCTCTTCCAAAGGAGGCTCCCCATCCCTTTGGAGTGAATTCAGGAGAATCCCATTAAAATGCCAATCTTACTGGTTCTTTCCCTAAAATGGGGTGGTATTAATCACGGACAAATAAGATGTTGAACAGCTTCACTCAGGATGATTTGCCCTAGAAATGCAATGGTCTTTAATCGTGCTACTTATATTTGGGGGAATTGTGAAGTTTATAATAAAGCTGGAATTATTTTCCTGTTGACAAAAACTCTAAGATAGTAGAATTATATCACAAAGCATTAATTTTGTTCTGGAAACACTTGTTCTTTTCAATAGTCACTAGTATTTCCTGCATTTAAATTATGTGTTTTTATTTAACAGAAAGTTTACAGAGAAGATTTTGAGAAGGAGATTAAGGGAAGGTCCTCTCTAGATTTGGACAAGACTCCTGAATTTTTACATGTAAAGTACATCACCAACCTTCTGAGGGAGGTACGATCTTTCTATTTTCTATTAAATGTCATGAAAGAAAACCAAGGAAATAACCCAGGAGATATTTATCTAACAGTCTTCTGCTAAGCCAGTTTTTGAGATGTTAGCACTTTGCTCTGTCCTACACTTTGACCCTTATTAAGAAAGTCCTACATTTTCATTAAAAAGAGAAAAGTATTAGTTAACACATCTGTTTAAAGTTGAGAGAAGAAAGTGCCTAGATTTCCTGAAAAGATTTTAAAAATATTTGGTTTTGTATTGTAGCTCAGAAGCTCTGTATGTAGTGAGTTTTTTAGCTTTATAGTAGTTTTTTTTAAAAAAAGATATATTTTGAATATAGGTGGGCAAGTTTGATTCTTTAAAATGTGTTTATTATAAAAACATGTATTAGAACCACCTTTTTCCTGTAGCTCCCCTGCAGCATTCTCATGATATTTGATACCAAAAATGAGTTCTGACATGTGAAAGTGTGGATAGAAGGTGCATTATTTATAAATCTCTTATCTTCTATGTAGGCAAAAATTGGAAAGTTAGCATATAGAATAGAAGAACTCAGGTCTGTTTTTCATTTCATTCTCTGTAGGATTTCTCCCCAAACGTAAAGGTATATTTTGGCTCAGAATTAATATTTAAATGTGTTGAATACATAAGTTTTCAAATCTTAACAAAAATATTGTGTTCATAGTGCAACCCTAAAAATGTTTGCCTTTTTTTTTTAATGGCTGAAAAGTAACTTAAGAGTTCTTCCAATTCTGTTTAAATAGATTCTCTTTATATTACAGGAAAGTTTAAATAGAATATATATTAATGGAATACATGTAATATAATAATTATTATATAATATATAAGTGGAATATGTGTGTGTATGTGTGTATATATATATATATATATATATATATATATATACATTTATTTATTTATTTAGGAAATGGAAAATGAAATTCCACTTCATTCTAAATTTTTGAACCAAAGAAATGATTACTGTAAGAAATATCTTAAGCCAGTGAAATACACTGAATTATAATTACCTATATAGAGGCTTATCATTATGAACTTCTTTAATAAGCAAGTGCCCACTGACCTTTACCATGAACTGGTTTTAGAAATTTAGTGTGATTCATTGTTATAATTTATATTGTGATGAAACACACATATAATTTCTGTAAGAATTCTCTTGCTACTTTTTCTTTCTTTTAGTGAGTATGATACAATTAAGACATTTTGAGAGAGAGAAGCAGGCAGAGGCACTCTGGTCTTTCTTACTATTAGAGCCATTAATCCCATCCTAGGGTCCCCACACTTATAACCTCATCTGAACATAATTACCCCCAAAGGCCCCACCTCCTAATGCCATCACATTGGAAGTTAGGGCTTCAGCATATGAATTTTTGGAGGAAAATTTAGATTATTTTTAGGAAATTAAACATCATAACAACTATGATTAAAAACTTTTAATTAAATTATAGAGATGTTCAACTTAAAAAACAGTTGCTTAGTGATATAATGAAATTGTAACTTCCCTTCCTAAGTGTAAGCCTTTAGCTGGAAATGGGCATTGCATTCCTTGCTTTCTGGCTTTTACATTTGCTCTGCTATTCAGAGTATCCAAAGTACCATTGGATGCTCCACCTGATTCCCCACCATTGCCCTTTGGGATTGGTAAAGCATTTACTTTTATTTTCATTTACCAAGATGGAAATCAAGGCTGAGTTTCTTAAAGTCTCCCTCCCCCCATGTAGTGAAAGAGCTTTACTTTAATCCAGGTCATTTCACTCAGAGCTCTTTCCAGAAACACGTGCTGGTTGTGATAATATCTAGCGGCCCGTAGGTTGAGCAGAGGACAGCTAATTTAGTTATACAGAACAAAGGGAAAATAACATGAAATGAACCTTAGAACTAACTGCAACCTGGTTTCTTATCAGTGAAGGTAATTTCATTTTTCACCCAGCAAATTAGTTGTAAATGAAATTTTAAGAGTAGTGGGAAAAGGATATTTATTGTTTTCAGAATACAATTGAGAAAACAAGCAATTTGTTGGCAGAGAATAACAAGTTTTGTGTAAACATCTGTGTGAGGCATTTGGATCTACTTAAAATATGATATTAAAATAGGAGAAATTCAAAGTGTATATTATCAATACGTAGGAAATTATTTGGCTCTATGTTATTTGACTATCAATCATTGAATAAAGTGGAAACTTAAAAAAAAAAAAACCTTTGGCTATAGCAACCCTTTTGATTTGGTCATTTTGTTTTGTTCTTTTTCAACTGTATTCTTTTGGTAATTCATGTTTATTAGACATTTTAAAAAAATATTTAACATAATTGATACAAAACATATATTCTTAAGATCTTCCTCATCATCGAAAGGAAAAAAACATCTTTAAAAAATTCACTGTGGTACCAAAACATGTTGGGAGAAAGGATGAAAGGGCAAAGATGGATAATATTGGAAGCCACTCTGAATTTGATAGAGTATGGAAATGAAATGGAAAGGACATAGCAGGATGCTCAACAATGTGATTTCTTCCACCCTGGTAATATTTTCTGTCTAGGATCTCTAGAAAAGAATATAGAATATCGGTTAAAGTAATTTCCAGTAAGTTTTGAACTGTCATATCCTTGTCTTATAGAAAGAATATAAAAAGGATTTGGAAAATGAAATAAAGGGAAAAGGAATGGACCTTAATTCAGAAGTTCTTGATATTCAAAGAGCCAAACGAGCATCTGAAATGGCCAGTGAGGTGAGTGGATTTGCTTAACAACACAGAATGGGTAAATTCTCTGCTGACTTCCTTACTGATAAATCTTTCTCAAAGATTACATATAGGGGCTGGGGTTGTGGCTCAGTGGTAAAGCACTTGCCAAGCATGTGTGAAGCACTGGGTTTGATTCTCAGCACTGCATATAAATCAATAAAATAAAGGTCCATTGATAACTTAAAGAATATTACAAAAAAAGATTCTATATATCTCACAACTTTTATGCACAGATGATAATCTCCAGCTCTATCCTAGAAGTCTTTCCCAGACAGTGAATGAAAAATAAGTTGATGTTCCCAATCTCCTTTCTATTCGGTCTGAGAACAATGACCATTTGCCCCATTTAAGAGAAAAATCTGTATTATAAATTCACCAAAATAGTTTTATGATATTTGACTTGATCTTTTAAGCAAGTCAGAGGCAAAAAAATTAGGAAGGTATGTTATGATCTATCAGTCACAGCAGTTAAAAAGTTCCTGCCCTCCTGCTAGCAGCCAACTTACACTCCCAGTCCAGCCCTAGATGCCAAATGAGCCCAGTTAAATCTCTTGATCAAAGTGGCTACTTCTCAGTTTATGTGAACTTTGTGAGAAGAAATGAATGTCTCTGTAATACTTTCAGTCCTATAATGCTTGTATGAGGCCATGACTTTGGTATCACATGACGGCAGTTCTTTGAGGAGAAGCTAGCTAAATTTATTAGTAAAAGAGCTTAAAGCTTTGTTGCCATATACTGATAAACGGTAGTACTAACGATGATGATATTGTCCCTGTTAGTCAGGTCTCAAATGATAGAAACCCAACTCGCACTGGGTTATGAAACAAGAAAAGTGTATAAGCTCACAGAAATCAAGATGTCCAAGATTGCAGGGTGCTGGTTGCCTGCCTGTAATATTAGTGATTCTGGAGGTTGAAGAGGGAGGATTGCAAGTTTGAGGCCAGCCTTAGCAGCTTAGTGAGACCCTGTCTCAAAATAAAAAATAAAAAATATCTGGGGATGTAGCTTAGGGGCAGAGCAATCCTAAGTTAGTTCCCAGTACCAGAGGTAGGGTGAGGGGTGGAAAGAAAGAAAGAAAAGTCCAAAAAAGTCCAAGATAATTTCCTTCTGGTGGGCATTCAAATGATGCCCCTGTTCCTCCATCTCTTGGTTCTGTTATCCTCTGTTGACTTCACACTTGAGAGGCTGTCTCCATGAGCTGAAGCCTCTTAATAACAGAGTAGCTTATACTTATGACCAGTAATACCAGTAGGAAGTGGGTATGTGTTTTGTAGTTCTAATGGAGGTTCTAGGAGTGAATTTCTTGGATCAGCCTTTGTCCTGTGCTGACACTGGAGCCAATCATTACATCTTGGGTCAGAGGAGTACAATGTGCTATTGGCTTCTCATGGTTACCCATTTGTTCAGTTAACTTCCTATGTATTTTAGTAGTATTTCAAATACAGAATATTCGCTATTCATATGCATTTTAAAAAATCTTATAGAGCCAATAAATTAAATGAAAAATTTTAAAAGAATTGTAGTGGAATTAAAAATATATGTGGGAACCAGGTGTGGTGGTGCCCAGTGACTTGAGAGGTTAAAGCAGGAGGATCACAAGTTGGAGGCCAGCCTCAAAAAATTTGCAAGATCCTCACAATTTAATGAGACCCCATCTCAAACCAAAAAGCATGTGGCTATATATTTCTGTGGTAAATCCCCTTTGGGTGTTCAATCCCCAGCACCAAAAAAATATATAAATAACAAATTTTTAAAATATTTGCTTGTAAGAAGGTGATGAAAACCAATCCCTGCAAGATGGATAGATTGAGAGGGGTGAGAGGTAATTCTCCCAAAGAAAATCATGGAGCATTTTGCCAGAAGACAGAAGGATGGATGTCAGGCAGACACAAACAATAGGTATCTGCTGCGATGCCTTTGGCTAACATTATCATCACATGATCCCTAATTTCTACAAATTCTTTCAGTTGGAATAATATATCTAGTCCACATTCAGAAGTAAATCTTGTAAACCGTTGTCAATAATATTTGGGAAAATTGTTGTAAGTTACAGTTGAATGCAAGGTGTTTCATGAACAGAAGCAGATTAGGCCTTATTAGGGGAAGAAGGGCTGGCGTGGGGTATAGGAGTGAAAGATCAAGTTAAAAAAAAAAAGCAGTTATTGAGCACCCCCTGTGCTGGACTATGTACTATACGCTAACTCATTGATCTTCAAGGTGAATCCCTCATGGATCTTTTAGTATTCCTATTTCACAGCTGCGTTAATCAGAAATGTGAAGAAATATTTCTGTTGTCACACATTGATGGAGTGCTGTCCTCAAAGTTGGTCCTCTTTCTACAACTTTAACCCATTTACATCCACATCTCTATCCTCCAGCCACTAGTATGATTCCTATGAAGACTCTGTTGGCAATTGCCTTTTGTACACTAAAAATCTTCAGCATTTTTTTTATACCCTTCTTCAGTGAGAATAGAGATTATAGTTTTAGGCAGTTCAGAAAATTCAGTTCCAGGTGAGATCATGCATGCTACCTAGTAGTTGCGTAACCTCTCTTTGAAAATATGGTTATTTGCCTTTTTGATCACTGACTCCAAAGGTGTGTTTATTCATGGAGTTTCTGAATGTTGTAAAATGTTGCTTTTTACAGAAGGAATACAAGAAAGACCTAGAGTCCAAAATTAAGGGCAAGGGAATGCAGGTTGGCACTGACAGCCTTGAATTCCAGCGTGCCAAAAAAGCTACAGAGATCATCAGTGAGGTAAGCAGACAGCTCCCACCAACCTTGAAACTCGTCTTTTTGAATTCAACAGATCAGATCAGCAAATCAGTTAGTACATGGGATTTCTTAAAGCCTTGGGTCTGGTTGACAGTTTGGAATGGAAACCATTTCAAATCTTTATGTTTGTTCAAAAATTTATAGTTTTTGCTTTGCTCATAGACTTTAAATACATTCAAGGAAGCTCGAGAAAAAGCATTTTAATAAGATAAGGTCACATAGACACATATTCCCTATAACCTTTATTATGTAATTCAACAAATTTCGTGTTCATCTGGGATATGATAAATGTTTTCAGAGTATGTTTTCTTTAGGATGGATCATATTCTTCTAGTCATAGTTATATTTCCAACCTACTGAGAAAAACTTGAAAACCTCTTATTACGTGAGAATAGTAGCCATTTCTGTGAGATCACACATCCCTAAAATATCCTCCCTTGATTTCACCATGCCTGAAATTACTAGAGTTAGCATTTGGGCTTGAGGCATTAGTCATCCTGAAGGACCATATTTAATCATCCAGTACAATTTTCCTCTTCACATAATACAGGTAAAGACAGAATATTGATTTAGAAGGTTTTTTTTGATGCTATGATATGATAGATATCATAGAACAGAGTTATAGGAGTCAGACCATGGACATTTTCAAAGGAAATGCCCTAGATTGGACTCACCTCTTGAACTTCCTCAGCAATTCAAGGGTCACTGGAGCAGCAGTGGTCAGGATGAGGTGATTCTGTAAGAAATATATGTGGAGAGAGAGTGGGGTGCAAGTTAAGGGGTGGGACTCACTCACCTGAAGGCAGTTAGGTTGGGACGTCAGTGAGGCTGCTCAGAGAGTTTGTTTGGGACTCCTGAAGTTAGACACAGCTGACTCAGGATTGACTCCTACCCTGGAAATCCTGGAGAGCCAGACGTAGCTAATTTACCCACCATGGAATTCCTACTCCTTGGGGTGCTACCTAACTCCTAGGGTTAGGCACTTTCCAGGGAAATGAGATTGCCATGATTGGTTTAGACAAAGCACTGGGAGATGGCACAGGATTCCTGACTAGCAAGGTCTCTGCTTAGAAATGGCAGCTGGGATGGTAGTGGGAGGATGCTGAGTAGAGACTTGAAAACTTTCTCTGTCTCCTCCCCTAATTCTGTTCTCCTCCTGAGAGTTATTGTTATAAGTCGTAGAGCCTCCCACATTTGTTTTTATTTATATAAAGTTGTACACATTAGACTTTAAAAAAAACCCTAAATGCAGTCACACTGTAATCTTTGTCCTATGTTCATTTTCCCCCCATTCATTTACTGTTATGGTCCTTTTCCCATGTCACTTCATATAGGTCTCCTCCATTCTTATAAAAAATTATGTTCTATATCATGAAGATGAATGTGTGCCCATTTACCCTTTGTGGTCCACATGGATTGTGTATAATGAGATCTCAACATTAGATGTCAAAACCAAAACCCTTAGCTTCTCACAGGTTCTCTTCCTGTCGTTATCAAATGACACCAAACAAATCTTAGAAGTCCCTTTGATTCCTCTCATTGCAAGTTATTGACTTTACTCCATAATGGTGTTCTAAATACATTGACTTCTCCCTGCCTCATCAAAGCTGTCATCTCTGTCCCCAGGGTCTTAAAATAGCTTCTTAACCAGAATTCTGTTTCCATGCATGCCCTCTTATATACATTTTTAATAATAATAATAATAATTTCACAATTCTCTAAATTTTTTCTTATTATGAGGAGGGAGTTACTGGACTAGAGCATGGGATGAGGGGTGTGAGAATTTAGGGGTTGGGAAAAAGCATTTGAAATCGTCCTCATGGGAGATGAGAGATGAAGGAAACTGAAAGTGTCCTTTCCCTGAGAAAAGATATTTTGTATTTCACCCTTTTGCCTAAGAGCAGGCTTCTAAGACATAGGCCTTTTCCAGAAAATTGGTATGTTTTAGCATTAGGTTTTTCCTTAGTGTGTTCATTAGTTTGCTCAACAGTATGCTGGTTTTGGTTTTCTCTTTGTTCTTTGAGACTGTATGCTAGGAAAATAATGCAAAATTAGTCATTGGGAACCAGGAGAAAGATAGGCTCAGAGGAATCACCTGTATTGTGTTTATATTTTAATCACAGACATGTCTTCTTTTGCCAAACAAACAGACTCTCAAGTCCTTTTCAACCAATGTATGGAACTTGCCATAGTTTATTTTTAATACTCAAGGTTTATTTTTCAAGTAGTCAATGTAGTATATTGTTATACCAGTGAACCCCAATAGTCAAACCTTCCTGTACCCATGGGCCTGACCATGGGACTTTCTTTACCAATGGGACATTGGCAAACATGATTGCAACGGAGGTTCTAAAGCGCTTATGCCTTAAGGGTTTTCCTCTGGAAATGTAGATGTCATCATGCTGTTGTTTTAACTCTTCTAAGCTTTTGTTATACAACAGTAACAACTGGTGTAATCAGTGCCTAATATAGTCTGTGTGCTTTAGAGCATCTTTAGATTTATTAGAAAATTGAATGATGTACCTCTACTATGCAATTTGGTGGCTTTTTGTTTGTTTGTTTGTTACTAGGGGCTGAACCCACCAGTGCTTACTCTAGTTCTTTCTATTTTGTATTTTGAGATAGGATCTTGCTATATTGCTAAGGGTCTAGCTAAGTTGCCCAGGCTGGCCTTGAATTTGTGATCCTCCTGTCTCAGCCTCCGAGTCACTGGGATTACAGGTGTGCACTTGTCACACTGAGCTTGTTTTGGGGTTTAAATAGGCTTACTAGAAACAGAGAGCTTTTTAGACATCTAGTTATAGGTGTCTATTTTATTATAAAATTAAACGTTACTACTTGAACTTTTGTTTAGAAAAGTAAAACCGAGAGTCTGTTAAAAAACAAATGGGGTTAATTAGTAAAAGACCGGGAAAATACAGGATTTAACTAAGATTGAGATTTGTTTATAATTTATTTAAGGTCTTTTTTTTTTTTTTTTTTTTTTTTTTTTTTTTTTTTTTTTTTTTTTACTGAATTACATCCCTAGCCTTTATTTTATTTTTTTGAGTCTGGCCTTGAATTTATGATCCTCCTACCTTAGCATCCTGAGTAGCTGGGATTACAGGTGTGTGCCACCATACGAGTCCTTACTTAAAGTTTAAAAGTTCTTAAATACAATTTATTTAAAAATTTTAAACAAGTTATTTCGAACATCACAAATTAGCAAATTAGCAGTTATTTTAAAGCAGTGAATCTACAAGTCTTAAGTATATCAACATAATAGGAAATATTGTTTTGGAAGAAATTTAATTGGATGTAGTTAATGGTTTTGGAAATAAATTATTTTAAAGAATAGCATTCAGAAATCACAGACATGAAAGTGTACAGCTTGCTGAATTTTATATCAGTTATAAAACGTGACAAGAGCCCCTTAAGACGTGCACGTCTGTAATTATAGTGCACATTATGTAAATTACATAAATTTTAGACAGTAATAGAGAATCCAAATCAAGCTGGCTTTTAGGAAAACAGGTAATTTATTGTTCTTATGATTGAGTATTGGAGGGATTCTTCGCAATGGCTTGATCTAGGACTCAAATCCAGTCATTCGCTACATGATGACTTTTGGTCAATAATGAACCATGTATACAACCATGGTGGTCCCACAATATTATAAGGGAGCTGAAAAATTCCTATAACCCAGTGACATGTAGCCATCCTAATGTCCTAGTGCAACAAAAATTATAGCACATCCAGTTATGTTCAGTACACATTTTTTTTTTTTTGGTAGTGGAGATTGAACCCAGGAATGTTTTAACCACTAAGGTATATCCCCAGTCTTTTTTATTTATTTTTTTTTTTGAGACAGGGTCTCACTAAGTTGCTTAGGTCCTCACCAAGTTGCTGAGGCTGGCCTTGAACTTGTGATCCTCCTGTCTCAGTCTTCTGAGTTGATGGGATTACAGGCATGTGCCACCATGCCTGGCCATTATTCTTGATAATGATCACAATCATTACTGGTTTATGTATGAACTTAATACTGTACATCTTATTGTTATTTTAGAGTGTGCTCTTTCTGCTTATTAAACAAATTACTATAAAACAGCATGTTTTTATGCCAGCAGCAGCCTCATATCTGGTATTTACTGAGATTCTGGATTGCATCCTTTTCTCTTATATTTGATTTAATCTTATGTTCTTTTGCTCTTCATGGCCTTGGGGGCAACAGGCTAGGTCACAGAGCTACTATATTGCTCAGGTGTGTAGTAGGCTATACCATCTAGGTCTGTGATGAACACTTTAAGATGTTCACACAACCATGGAATTGCCTAATGGAACATTTCTCAGAATGAATCCCCATCATTACACAATATAGAACTGTAATGTGATTTAAGTTCAGTTTCTCATTTTCAGTTCTCAAGTTTTCTTCTTTTGTTTGCAAAGAAACTTCCAGCAGCTCCAGGGCTGAATCCTTCTTCATTTATGTCCAGAAGGAAAGAGAAAGTCCTTTCTGAGCTCTTCCACTGAAAAAGAAGTGCACCTACCCCTGAACCAATCATGGAGGCTAGGGATGGGGTGTAACCATTCATTTAAGCCCCATAGTGCCCAAGCACTTGAGCCAACCTCACTTTAGAATGAGGAACAGCAAGTTGCAGCAATTGTGAAAAGCAACAATTTACGATCACTTCTTATTGCTATTTATCAATTAGTTATATACTTACCAACAATTTATCAAATTTATTACATTGAAATACAAAATTTCCTCCTACCTGGCTCATTTTTTTTTTTAAATTTAGGCATGTAGACAAAAGCCTTCAGATTACTTATGACTAAGTCACTCCATATCATGTTTCTACCATGAGTTAAACTTTCTTGTCCATTAAAAGACAAGAAGAAATAAAGGTCCAACTTAATTCTATAGGACTTGGTCCTGGTTCAAAGTGACATCACGGTTTTTTTAGCACTGTTTTTGGAATGGTTGCAGAACACTAACAGTGTGTTTCATTTTCTGCAGAAAGACTATAAAAGAGATCTGGAGACTGAAATTAAAGGGAAAGGAATGCAAGTCAGCGCAGAGACTCTTGATGTGCAGAGGGCTAAGAGAGCCTCAGAGATGGCCAGCCAGGTGAGGAGGCAGCAGACGCCAAGTTTCAGACAAACACACAGAGTCCTCTCACACAGAGTCCTCTATAGAATTTCCAGAGCATAAATGTGACTTCCAGTTGGGTGGCTTTGATGTTCAGATACATAAATACCTACCTTGTTATCAAAGGTAAAGCAAAGCACTAAGACGAATTTCTGTTCTTCTAGAAGCAATATAAGAAAGACTTAGAAAATGAAATTAAGGGGAAAGGAATGCAAGTGAACGTGGATATCCCAGATATGCTTCGAGCCAAGAGGGCGTCTGAAATCTGTAGCCAGGTTGGTAAAGAACACAGAAATTTAGAATAATGTCCTCTAATATCCAGTCACCATGTGCTTCAAGTATCTTTATGATTTGTACATTTTTGAAGGCATTGCAAAGTCAATACACTCTGTTATTAAGAAATCATTGGCCAAATTTAATTAACCTTACTAATTAAAAGGACAACTGTTTTTTTTTTTTTTTATTCAATTCAGGAGACTTATGGAAGCCAAAGGCCCCCTGGCCCCTGTTTTGAGTCCAAGAACATTTTGACCTTTTTTTTGGGACTCTGTTACATACTTGGCTTGAATGTTCTTTGCTCATTCTACAGAAACGTAATTCCAAAGAATTATGTCTTTTGACCACTTCATAGTGAATAGTCCATTGTATTAAAATATTCAGCTCCAAATCAAATGACGGTGGCTAAAAATGCACAAGGTATCAATCAAGTGAAATTTAATATGAAGTAAAAATTAAGAACTAAGCTTTCTTGGTAAAATTTATATTTGCCAAGTATACCTTACCTGTCACATATCCTTAAAAAAATGTGAAAGAGACAATGACCTCAGAAGTAAATATGTATGGAAGAAGAAGAAGTTGCTTACAAAATCTGATTTGGACAAGAACTTCCATTAATGATTAGTATTTTTGCTGTAATATTTATATAGAAAAGAATGCATCCCAATGGAAAAAATAGTAGAGGGAATGAAAAAAATTAAATGTTATAGAAAATTTGATTAATGGAATTGTTGAAAGTGATTTTTGACAAAGTTTTGTCAAATTTGTTAATATTCTGGTTAAAAAATAAGCAAGAACCCTAAACATCAACTGGTTCAAAATGGCAGCATCAAGATGGCAGAGTCCAAATGTCAAAGTATGTTTCTCAACTTCCTCGGAATACAGCAACCAGGATGGTCCTGAAGTGCATGCTTTCCTTCCTGTCCTCATGTTCACCTCTTCACATACTAAATTTACATATTTGCATGCAAAATTAGATAGTTTTGCCCTTGGGGATCTCCAGGCTAAAATCAAACAAAGTATCATGAACCATGATACATACTACCTGAAAGCAGAAGAATCCAGGGTAAAGGTTTCCTAGAGGAAGCAGTTCCTCAGCTGTCAGATTTCCTGCCTGAAGCATTGAATTTTTGAGTGTGCCACTAGAGTACATCAGAATTTAAGGGATTTTAAGTGCTTGAGGCTACAGTGAAATCCTTAAGAGATTGGAATGACACAGTGCTGCAGTTCAACAGGAACAGCAGTTACTTTCCTTAACAAGAAGCATGCCATCATAGTTAATGAGGGCATACTGCTTGTTCACTAACCAGAGTCCCTGACTTTCAACCCTAGCTCTGACACTGACTACCTGGTATATGATACAGATGGGGATAACAATAGGTACTGCTTGTGGGATTGGTTAACTAGGTAAATGGGTGTTGAGTATTTAGAATAATATCTGATACATAGCAAGTGTTATGTGTGTGCTGGTGCAAAGTATAAATATTGCCCAGGTTTTATTGGAATTTATTGTAGTTCATTGGGTGGGTAGAAAATTGAAATCCTTAAAATCTTAACTATAAAATATTAGTATGTTTTTCCCCAACCATAGATCTTTATCTAAAGTAGAAAGCAAAGCATAAATCTGGAAGCATGTAGAAAAGTAGATATGGAGATCCAGACTATGTGGAGCAGGGCCTGAGGTGCTCCTGGAAGAACAGGTCTTAAGTTTAGGAAGAGCATAGAGGTGAGGCCCTCTGAAGTGTTGGAACCAACTGGAATGGGGCCATATTCTGACGGAGGTGAGGCTGACCCACTTGATGGTTTGCTCACTGCCTTTATTTTTGCTGCTGTGTCAACAACTACTTTGAATCTTAAGATATGACTTTGAGTCATGTGGGAATGGAGGAGTGGGAAGAAATGGTACCATTCTTTCCCTTCCTCTCTGTCTCACACACAAAGTATCAGATTTGTATTACTTTTTATTTTTAGAAAAAGTACAAAGATGAAGCAGAGAAAATGCTTTCTAACTATTCCATTGTGGCAGATACTCCCGAAATTCAGAGAATTAAGACAACTCAACAAAATATTAGTATGGTGAGTAGCGATTACAGGTTGAGTATCCCTTATATGCAGTGCTCGGGACCAGATCTATTTTGGATTTTTAAAAATTTTGTAATATTTGCAAGTACATAATGAGATATGTTGGGGAAGGGACCTTAGTCTAAACATGAAATTAACTTCATTTGTTTCTGTACATATAGACTGAAGGTAAATTTTATATCATACTTTAGAGGCACTGGTGTTTTGACTACAACCCATCACATGAGGTTAAGTATGGAAGTTTCCCACTTGTTGACACTCAAAAAGTTCTAGATTTTAAAGGATTTTTGAACTTTGGATTAGAGATGCCTGATCTGTATTTCTTTTCAGTTGTTTGTTGAAATTTTATATTTTATAAGGAATGGGCCTTTTCTCCTCATTGTCTTTTGTGTGTGTGTGTGTGTGTGTGTGCGCGCGCGCGTGTGTGCATGTGTGTGTGTGTGCGTGTGTGTGTGTGTGTGTGTGTGTGTGGTATATTTGAGTTGTTCCATCAAATGTATTTTCTTTACTTCTTTAAAAGTACCAGGTATTCTCATAAGTTATGACTAGTTATGATTGTTTTGGAATTCCAGATTCAAATTTTATATTAGGTACAAGTGACAATTGTTAACTGAATTTTATAAGTTTAACTCAGGAAATAAGTTGAAATCTTCCATACAGATTTTACCTGGAAGATGAGAATAGTCACATGTAGTGATTTTCTTTCTGCTCTTTGATTAGTTGCATGGATACTATATCTGGAGGTTTACTGGTTCATAACTCACTCATAGACTTTCATATTATTATTTTGAGAAATAAAATTACATCAACTGTGTTCACTGAGATTGGGCCTAGGTTTAACAGATGTATGAACCTGAATTCTATTCTAAAATTGTAAAAGTTGGCCAGTCATTTTCATAATGTAGCATTGTCAAGTGTCTAATAAAAAATGTAAATTCTATTCAGTTTCAGGGTTTTTCCACTTCCTAAATTAATTGGCCAGCTTTAGCTCTCAGGGTGTGTTGCTCAGGTACACAAGAGGGCATGCTATGCTGAGAAATGGAAAATTCTCACTGGAAGGATCAGAGGATGAGGCTGTTTTTGCATTTTGACTTCTATGATTTTATGGCATTCCAGAGTTTTAGCTTTGGTGGTGGAGGGGAGTGGGGGTGCAAACATTTTTCATGCCATATTCTTCCTCTTTCCCTGGGATTCACTGGATTACCAAATGTCAAGAAGTGGAGTAATTCTGTCATGGGCTTTTCTTAGAATTACTGGTTTTCAGTTGAGCACGTTTGCTTTTTGGTGTGCTTTGTGTCTGAAAGGGGTAGATGTTGGTAAGGATGGAGAGACATGGGGGAAAGTTAATGAATAAGGAAGAGGAGGAAAATAGACTTTGAGTGAATTGCTATTGACGATAGATAGAGCTAATATTTTCTTGGAAGAGAATAAGGGCATCCTTAAGCTTGGAAGGATGGTGATAGTTTAAAATTTTATACCACTTTTGAACCAAATGCTAACTGCTTAGTGAGCTTTTTATAATGTATGCTTTGATTTTTCTCAAATATGCACGTGACATAATCTGCAGCCAGCAAATGTACCTATCATGCTGTAGAGCAAGTATTAGAGGGTTGCTTGTAAGGTTGTGGGATATGAAACCCACGTTAGACTTTTATTATGATGATGGGTTATTTAATCGATTCATATAATGTTGGTACTCATAAATAGAAGCAGCACTCACAGAACTATAAAACTGAAAAATGGGTTTTCTTTTATAACAGTAGGACTTAGGACTTGAATTCTAATAAGCTGATAGTCTTCCTTTTCTTTCCTTTATAATAAAGGTATTTTATAAGGAAGAAGTAGGAGCTGGCACAGCAGTAAAAGGTACTCCAGAGATGGAACGAGTGAAGAAAAATCAGCAAAATATTAGTTCAGTAAGTTCTTGATCGAATTAACTATCCTTCCTGGAAGCAAATGGAAGCTAGATAAACATTTCTAGTTTTTTACTGAGCCAGCTGCTTTTCCCTTTTCTACCTCCGCTTTACCGAAATAAGATTTCATCAAATATCAAAGGCCTAACTTTCAGAATGAAAACTGTGGTCTTGTTCCCCTCAAACCTGCAACAGCATTTCATTTTGATCAATCAGAGTAAAGAGCACATAGGTCATTTTAATGAAATCTGGGATTATGTTTCATCTTTTGGAACAGAATTTTCATTGTATTAAATTGTGTAGAGAAAGGATGTATTTAGTACCTCCCTAGTACTTGGAGGCAAGAAACTTTATACCCTGATAGAATGATCAAAGGATCTAAAACATTTATTTAGTGACTTCAGTGAAGGTTTAGATTAAAAAAAAAAAGAAGAAGAACTGGGGTTGTGGCTCAGCAGTAGAGCGCTTGCCTTCAATCCTCAGCACCATATAAAAATAAATAAAATGAAGGTATTGTGTCCAACCAGAAAAAAGAATACCAGTTCATTTTTACCCATGTTGGTCACGTTTATGTGCTTTTTCTCACACATATGCCCATATTTCTGTTTCTAGCCTCATTTATTCTCTATTTTTCTCAGCAAAGAAAACCACATGCCTTCACTATAAATTGTAAAATAACTTACCCTCCAACTACTTTTGGATGGAGGAAAGGCTGGAAGAGGTGCTTAATGTTTTAAGTTAAATTTTCTTCCATTCTGTGCTTGACATTTACAATGAGTAATTGCTATCCTCACTGATAGGTACTCTTTCATGTGCATTTAATACATTGGTTTATTATTAATGAAGTAAAAACAGATTCTTTCCTTAAATTCCCTATCTCTTCATCTTCACTCCTGGAGACACTACCTTCCAGAACTTTTCTTTAAGTAATCCAGGTATAACTGCCTTGATGAGACCCATCTAAGGGTAACTGGTAGTTTTGCGGCTTCCTGAGATCAAGAGTGTGTGCTTGGGGCTGGGGATGTGGCTTAAGCGGTAGCGCGCTCGCCTGGCATGCATGCGGCCCGGGTTCGATCCTCAGCACTACATACCAACAAAGATGTTGTGTTCACCGAGAACTAAAATAAATAAATAAATATATATATAAAAAAAAGAATGTGTGCTGGCATTTCTGGAGAAAGTGTAGGAGGGGTAAAGTGATGCTGTAGTAAAATGCACTTTAAAATGAAATTCTAAAACTTGTGCAGAATGCTATTGCAATAAAACCTTTGTAGCATGAATGAACCTATTTCCTGGAGAAGGCTGGGCCTGGAGGCTGGAGGTGTTAATGAGTGCATATGAACGTGGTGCTCTGATCCCCGCATCGGGACCCCGCATCAGACAGCACTCAGATCGGGCAGAAAAAATTAGTCTGGGAAAAGAAACTTAAAATGTTTATTTCCTTCGCTTCCAAATGATAATATTTGAAATGTACCTATCAATGTACTGGGATATAAATGTTCTGTAGTGTGTGATTCTATAGCCTACAGTGAAATGACAGTGCCATTTTGATTAGTTTAGAGCTCTATGAAAAACTAAAATGTTCATCTTTAATCATGTTGAGCTTCTCACCCGGGGAAAATCACACAAAGTAGTACGGTATATCATTTCTTCCCCCAGCACCCCTCAGCCTCTTCTAGCAGACAGTAAATGCATAGCTCTGTATCTCGGAGGTTGGGCCATAAACTCCTGCTTAGTATTCAAATGGAAAGTTGCCCTTTCAAGATTAGCCAGATCTGTCAAACTGAGAGGTGATTCACTAACATTTAAACATCTCGACATTTTCCACCTCCGAGTACAAGCCTTTTCACTATTAGCTCTTTGCTAAGAACCGCTTTTGAATTTTATTTAGAAGTCCTCTGTCTTGGTGAACTTCCAATTTAACTGTTTCGGGTCTGGACTCATAGTGGCATTGTGACTAGTGCTAAATCCACAGGTGCTAAGACATAGATGACCTCTGAGGTATTGAGGCATGTGTTCATTATGACAGTCAACCTGAGTTGCAGACTTGGTCATTTTTAAATATCACCAAGTGATTTCTAGAACATATTTTGTGTCAATTTAAGTCTGCTAAATTTCAACTTGTGCTCCTTAAGTGTAGCCTGTGCTGCCTTATATATAACAGGGGCACGTGTTCTTTTTCTTGAACCCAATCTTCCATGAATTTTTGGAGATATTAAAATACTGCCTAAAATGAGGACCCCCCACTGATCATGTTGTAAGTTTAAAGAGCTATTTCTTGCCATGTGCATCACTGTGTGCTAGTGTTGATCTGCTGGTAAACATATTTGACAGGGCAGCTTTGGGATGAAGTGGATGCCAGGATACAGGGACTTTTACCTAACACGACTGCTGGGGGAAGACACTTCTGGTCTTTCTGGCACTGACCTTATAGTAATCAGGACACACTGGTCTATGTATGCTTTCAGTACAGTTCCCTCCACCTCCCCTTTTCTCTTCTTCTTCTTCATCTTTTTTTTTTTTTTTTTTGGTGTGATTGCTTTATCTCCCCCACCCCCATTCTGGATTATTTTGTATGCTCTCAGTCCAAGCAGTGTTCCCAAGACACTATGGCTAACTCAGTTTGACTTTTGCCTTTAAATATGTGTTAAACTCTAATTAACATATTGATAAATTGAAACTGATTTTCAATAGAAAATAATAAACTATTGTTATTATTAATTTCCAAGTTCTTTTGTGCATCTGCCTAATCATATATATTTTTTAATGTTTATAAGCAACATTTGCTTATTTTAATTAAGGAACTTCTATAGTGGTGGATTGGTGAATAGATATAAATTTACTTGTATTTCAGGATAAAGAAATCCTGAAAGCATCAGATAAAATAAAAAAACTGTGTTCCCATTAAAGGGAAAGTAGTATTGGAATTAAAAACTTCAATTATGTAAGAGTTACAAGTAAAGAACGCTTAAATATTTTTTTAAAGTTTTGTGTCAAATACAATTAATACTATATTTTTATAAATTATTCAGGTGAAATACAAAGAAGAGATTAAACATGCAACAGCCATTTCTGATCCTCCAGAGCTAAAGAGAGTTAAAGAAAACCAGAAGAACATCAGCAATGTGATTATATTTCCTTAAGTATTTTTTTCTATTTTATAGAATGCCAATATACAATGAATGTATGGACCTGTGCAGATAAACTCTCACTAGAATGTATGCCATTGCAACAGGGTCATTCCTTCAAAGTGCAGATAGCATTTCACACATCTTTATGTCCTCCCCATACACAGCCAATGCTTCATGGGCTTTTGCTATTAAGGGTCTATTTGTTCTTGTTCTTGGGGGAATTTGAAGGTGAGATACACTGTAAGGTCAGGGTTTGGGGTGGTGGATATACTCAAGGTCTCTAGAAGAGACAGACATGGAATAAGTAACTGTTGTGCATTGTTTAATTGCTAGCACAGTAGTCTTTATTGAGTGATCACTATGCTTTCTGAGTACTCTCCATGCACTCTCTCATTTAATCAAGAGAAATAATACCTCTTGAAAAGTGCTATGGAAATGCAAAGAAGGAAAGCAATGTCAGGAGCAGCCTTGGAGAAGGAGTAACATTGGAGTTAGATCTTGAAGAATTCATCATGGTTTGGGTTGTATTTTGTGAGGAAGGACTTTTTTCTTATAAACCTATTATGTTCAGGCTCCAAGGCTCCAAGAAAGAGAGGAAAAGTAGGATGAGTAACTGGGATGAGGGGTGACAGGGGATGATGGTGGAGAGGGGAGCTGTCTTAAAAGTGATGGAGTTATAGCACCCAGTCCCTGGGTTTTTCTATCATGTGACATGTGGCAATTGAGATAGATATCAAGTGCCCCGGGGTACCCCGTCCATGACTTAGTGATTATATTGTTTTAATGTACATCTTCTTCTAAAAGAAGAGTAACTTCTTTTAGAAGAAGAAGTACATTTAAAGAATATAATTAGGATAGACATTTAACACTATCTTAAAACAACCTTATTTTTAAAAAATAAGCTGGGCATGGCAGCATATCCCTGTAATCCCAGTGGCTCAAGAAGCTGAGGCAAGAGGATTGCAAGTTCAAAGCCAGCCTCAGCAACTCAGTGAATCCCTACCTCAAAATAAAATATAAGAAGGGCTGGGGATGGATCTCAGTGGTTAAGCACCTCCAGTTTCAATCTCAGGTACATATATATATATATATATATATATATATAAATATATAAATATATATAGTTAATGAAAAGTAATGCTATAA
Organism: Urocitellus parryii; assembly: GCF_045843805.1. Lineage (NCBI taxonomy): Eukaryota > Metazoa > Chordata > Mammalia > Rodentia > Sciuridae > Urocitellus > Urocitellus parryii. The sequence continues at coordinate 62,715,349 of NC_135539.1, read as the reverse complement.
ATAATAGCATAGGTATATGCTATAGGTGTGGCATCAGAAAAATGGTGTGCAAAGGGCAGAAACTGAAGATAGGAATATGGACCCTATATAGTTGGTTTGACCCCACTCCAGACCTTATTTGCAGTATAAGCCATCTGGCCCTGGAAGCCCTAATTTCCTCATCTATAAAACAGGGATTAGAGTATTTAGGAAATATTACTGTAAAGCACATGGAATGTTTGCCACCAATAGAGATTAGACTGAAACTTTCCTCATTTTAATTAAATCATCTTAAGTCACAGAAATCTTCCTAAGCTCTCACACTACATATCATGGCACAAAGAAAGCCTCTCATTGAGAACTTCCAAAGAGGTTACATTAGAAGGAACCCAACCCTTTTTTGTGTATTTTCCAAGCTTCTCAAACTTCTTTTCCTTTGCCTTTTCACTTTGGAGAAACTGCATTTCAAGTTCATGTTACCTGCAGGTGTCCCACGCTCAATTTAAACTCTGAAAAAAATCATTAAGATTGTCCCTGTGGCGTTTCTTGCAAAGGGATTTCAACATCTAACTCTGCTTTTGCCAGTCAAAAATTCATTTGACACACGCCATTGTTTCTCTGTGTTTGATGCTCATTTATTTATTGTGGTGTTGTGGAATCGCTGAGAAAGCTGACTACAAACAATGGAATCTTATCCCCCAGCTAAGAAGGAACACTTCTGTGTAGCAGGTCAAAAAAGTTTCCATAATGCTGGGTCAGAGGGTAGGCATTCCAGTGTCGGAACTTTACAGACAAGAGAAGCTGGAGGCTTATGGTTTCTTTAATACTGCAGTCAGACCCAGAAGTGGACACCTAGGATTTGTGTGGACACCTAGGATTTGCTTGTTTTTGTTTTTCTTTTGTACCAGGGATAGAACTCAGGGGGACTTGACCACTGATCCACATCCCCAGCCCTATTTTGTATTTTATTTAGACACAGGGTCTCATGGAGTTGCTTAGCACCTCGCTTTTGCTAAGGCTGGCTTTGAACTCTCCATCCTCCTGCCTCAGCCTCCAGAGCCACTGGGATTACAGGTGTGCACCACCATGCCCAGCCTTCTCCCTCCTTCTTAAAGATAAGAGTGCACAATCATTATTTTTAAATATAAGATGGTAATTTGATAAACACTTCAGTGCTATGAAGCAACAAATTCACAGAAGAGACAATTCCTTATTATGGTTAAGATCAAACTCAGGTGGGCCACCAATAAATAATACAGTTGGAAGAATAGCAATGAAAGGTTAAATTACAACATTTGACACAATTAAAGGCTTAATTTAAAACATTTGACAAAGAAAATTGGAGATAGTAGGATCATTACAAAAAGATGCAGTCAATTAGCAATACATGTTTCACTGTAAAATCCTAATGAAGATTCTACTGATGAGTGCCCTGTGGCCACCTGACATTTCTATTAATCAGTCCCAACATATTGATTCACATTGGTTTCCTGTAATCCCAATGCATTTTTCACCTTGTCCTCCAGCTCCAGTATAAAGAGCAAAACTATAAGGCCACTCCAATAAGCATGACCCCAGAGATAGAGAGGGTGAGGCGAAACCAGGAGCAGCTGAGTACGGCAAGTAGTTTCTGTTTTCTTTTATAGTTTATTGAAAAGTCCATTTTCTTATTTTTAAAAAATGCTCTCTGTGATGGCTTTAAACACATTCGAATGCTCCTTTACCCAGTCACACATTGAAGGGCACTATGATTGTTTCATGTAAGTCCTGGAATCTTGGGAGTATGAATTAAGTAGCCAAATGTGCCAGGCATAGTCCTGACCATTGGAACACAAGACCCGGGGCCTATCCTTGTGAGTCTCCTAGTTTATTAGTAAATCTTTGAAAATGTGTTAGAAGAGGGACCTGGAGAGCAGGATCTATTGACAATTGTGGGAAAGAAAATATATCTATTAGAATAGGGTAAGGGAAATCCTGCTTCATTGGCAAGGGACCTTAAGGACAAAATGGAAAACCATTATTTAACTCTTCTTAATCTATTGAGAGTAAAGCACTGATAGCTATCAATTATGAGGCACCTCTGCTCTGGGCTGGACCCTGTGCTAATATTTTATGTGAACCTGTGAGTTCAGAATTATTCGTTTCTCTGACGGGTGGACATGGGAAACCGAGTCTGGAGATCTGTGGACACGCCAGGGACTCACAGCGGGCAGGAGGAGAGCTAGAATTTGAACCCCAGCCTCTTGATAGCCAGAAATACCTTCTAAGGACCCCCCAATAGTTACTTTTTAATTTTTTTGCCCTTTTATGGAGTTTTCCCCCAATATAAACAATAGGTATTTTCTTTTAAAGGCTTCATTATTTAAGAGCATGTTGCCCCAGGTGGAGGAGAAAAATCAAGCTCAACCTTATTTAACCTTCTCATGTCCCTGGAAGGTGGATGAAGTAAGAGATCTTTTGAAAGGAGAAGCTCCAGGGTCAGAGGGAAAGTAAAAGACCTTCCCACGTGTTCTATTGTCCTGATTTCCTTCTGGAGTTTTCTAAGCATGGTCCTGTATATTTCTATTACTTTCATCTGTGGAATTCGCAGTTAGTTTTGACATGGAACAGCCAAGTATTTACTGTCAACTCCTTTTTAAACAACATAACCAACACTCTGTGGTTGCCAAGTTAGACCAATTAGGATCTAGAAGTAGATATCAACAGGAAGGTTGACGTAGAGGTACTAGTAAAAAAAAAAAAAGTGTCTAAAAGGTGAATTTTGAGTCTTGTCCTCTGTGTCTGTTCTTCTATCCATTAAACTAGATTTGTTCTTCATTCTCTAAGGAGAAAAAAAATTCTTATTTTTCCTCCACAGGTAAAATACAGAGGAGAGATTAAACAAGCAACTGCCATTTCTGACCCACCAGAGCTGAAGAGAGTGAAAGAAAATCAGAAGAACCTCAGCAATGTGGGATCCTCTCAGTGATTTTTTTTTTTTTTTGTTTAAGATATCAAATGTCATGCCCATATGTAGGTGAAGGGACTATAGTTCCACGTTTTCAAAACTTTGAGTTGATATTCTGTTCTCAGTGGCTTAAGAACTTCCCTGAAAGAATTCAAGGTCCCAGGTGATGCGGGATTCCCTGTGCCACGCCATGATGATTTTTTCCCTATGGGTTGTGGATTGTCCTTATTTTGTCTACATGCTGATCGATGCTGTGGTTCCCTCAAAGGGAGGCAGAGTTACTTTCTGTCATCCTGCCCTAAAATCACTCTCTCCCACTCTCTTTTTGAGTTGCATATGTTCTTATTCTCCAGCCTCCGGCCAGCCCCATTTCCCACTCTCTCTGATTATTATTACTGTATTTCTGGACAGTGTCCTGGGAGAAATGATAAAGTGTGCTTGGTTGAACAGAGCACAGGAAGCAGGGCCAATTTACGGCCCCTTGAACCAAGGCTGGCAGTTTTTACTTAGACACTGACTGGTGGCCTGCTCTAATTTCCCTTTATTTATATAATCCACGGATGCAGTTCATCCAGAGAAATATTCTTTTCTGAAGTCATTAACATATAGATTGGGTTCTTTGGAAAAGAAAATTTGGAAATCTATTGTATTCAAAGAAATCTTTTATTCTTCAAACACTTAAAGTCATTTGGCCAGTTTATGAAGCAAAGGCGGGTTATGGTTTGATACTTTTCCTAGCAACTATATTTTGGAGAAGTTAGATGTTCATCTTGTCCTTGATGTGACCTCATTACTTTCAACCAGGAACATAGTTATCGAGAAGGAGGAATAGAGGACTGGGAAGCATGCTAGCCTTCTTATGGATGACCACAGTCACCTGTTTAAACACATCCTTATAAAAAGTTCTACCATAGTTAATTCCTAAGAAACCACAACTGTGTAGGGCCATTCTATATGGGCAAGAGGATCTGTAAGTAATATCCATGAAGATAGCTCTCATAGTCCTCCGTGATTGAAGGCTTACTATAGATTTACTGATGCTGTGCCCATATATTTGAGTATGTCCACAGTGATTCAGACAAATGGATACTATTATGGTATGAAATAAACTTAAAGAAAATAGATTCTTAAAGAATCTTAAAGATGAGCAAGTTAAGTATGACGAGACTCCTGATAGTATGCCTTTTTTTAAAAAAATAGATTTTCTTTCTTAGATAACTCTTTAAAAATAAGCAATGCTAGCCTCCTGTTTAATGGAATTGATTCACAGTGCTCTACTTTTTTGTTCTCTGAAATGACAGGTTTATTATAAAGGTCAGTTGGGAAGAGCTACGGCTTTAAGTGTAACTCCTGAAATGGAAAGAGTAAAGAAGAACCAAGAAAATATTAGCTCGGCAAGTGGTTTTATTCATTTTGGACTATCACAAAGGACATGTCCTTTACTTGCAGTCTATTTTTTTTTCCTCGTGAAAATAAACTTGTGATATTTCCTTTAAGTACATGTGTTATTTCAAATGACTTCCAAAAGCTGCCACTGTACAAATTTACATTATCCTTCCGTCCTTCAATAGTATTTCCAGATGTGACTGACAGTTATATTTACAGTTTATTTAAACAACACTTCATGTTATTTTAGCTAGAATCTTTGAAAATGATAAAGTCTTGGATGCATAGGTTAAATAATTGTCATTTTGCTGATGTTTTTCATTGAACACGGGTTGTTAAGAGCAAAGCAAAATAGAAAGTGAGTCACTCCTCCAGTGTGAGGACCTAGAGGAAAAATGTCTTTAAATGCATTTGATACAAAATTCAGTTACTTATGAAAGTTATTTGTGGTGCATATCAGTGTCTTCTTTGGATAGCATGTATTCTCTTAGTGATTCTCAGGGCTTCAGTTCTGAATTATATGTAGGTACTCAGATCTTAGTAATTGGAGTCCTGATCTTACACATAGTCAGCTTCATATATGGCAGTGACCCGAGGGTCAGTCGTAAAGAACTCAGGCCCTGTTCCTGGCACATTTTCAAGAGCACCCTGGCTGGTATCCAGCATTAAGGCTTCGTAATTTCCAGCTATCTAGTGGCATTTCTGTCCAGAGACATTGGGTGTATCCAACGTAAATTACCTTTTGCTGCTTAGAAGGTAAACTAGATTTGTTCTTCATTCTCTAAGGAGAAAAAAAATTAAAGGGAATTAGAGGGAAACATGGTATATATTCTTCAACACTGTTATGTCAGGAAGTGAGGAAATTTAGAAACAAAATAAATTTAGGTGCTGTTTAGTTTTAGACTTTTTCTGTTTAATTTAAATATAAGTTTTACTGACTATGTTGCTAGCAACTGTTGATCATACACATTTGCCTTCAATTAATAGATTTAAGTCAATTTTGCAATAACCTTTAAGGAAGATCTTTGAGAGTGAGATTTTAGTTGGTATATTAGAACAAAATATAATTCAAGAAAAAGCTACCTGGGAAATAATTTTGAATATGTTGTATATGTTTGGCTCATTTGGAAAACTTAAAAATAAGTTATATCCTGGTTTTGGGCATTATAATTGTCTTATTATGTCTACTGTTTACTTTGCAGGTAAAATATACTCAGGACCATAAACTGATGAAAGGCAGACCAAGTCTGATTTTAGATACACCTGGTCTGAGACATGTTAAAGAAGCACAAAACCATATTTCAATGGTAGGGTAGAACCAGATCACTCTTCCATGACTAAAAGATACTAAGGAACAGCAAGACCAGTATATGGATGGCATTAGTTCACTATTAATTTAGATAACTAATAAAGCATGGAAACTTGGATGAGCCTGCGGGAGGGGTTCTAATCACACTGAAATGTCATGAAAATATTAAGTCTAATAAAATAATTTTTCTCAGTGTCCTTTTTCAATGTGTTTTTATTTCTAACATGAATATTACAAATGCATTTTGCAAAAGACATTTGCCTAACCTTCTTTTTGATTAATTTTAAGATAGAGTTTGGTGTGTTTGCTTGTCATACAGAATGTGAAAAAGATGTTTTTTTTTGACAGTTTCATGAGATGTAATTTATTTACCATAAAGTTCATCTATAAAGTGTTTTATTCAGTGTTTTATTCAATGGTTTCTAGATCATGAAAAATGTAAATGTGCATGTTGCAATGTATGTAATTTGGGTGTATATGGTTACAAACTTTTGTAACATTTTTTTTATTTGTAAATAAAAAATTTGTAACTATGTATACCCAAATTGTATACATCATTATCTGTAAATCTGTTAATGTAATTTTAAACAATACTGTTTTTCTTGAATAATTATAAGTAGCTTTTCACTTTACTGTATATTGAAGGTCAAGAGAGGAAATTAGATCATATTTAAATTAGCGTGTTTTGGAAAGTAAATCAAATTTTAAAAGTATTTATCTTTTACAATTTCTTACAGAAACACATAATTATATATAATTTAAAAGAGACACCAAGCGTAGTGATTAAAAACACGGGGAAAATGTTGGAACTTGATTTCTGATATTGTTTTTAGAATAACTGGAAAAGATACATAAATGTAGACAATAAACCAGATGCAGCTTATGTAGTAACACCAATCATTCTGTAAAAAATTTATTTTTGAGTTAATATTGTTTTTCCTTTTTCAGGTAAAGTATCATGAAGATTTTGAGAAGACAAAAGGAAGAGGCTTCACTCCTGTGGTTGACGATCCCGTGACAGAGCGGGTAAGGAAGAACACTCAGGTTGTCAGCGACGCTGCCTACAAAGGTATCCAGCCTCACGTGGTGGAGATGGACAGGAGACCCGGAATCATTGTTGGTAAGCCCATGGCCTTTCTCAGCAGGTGTGTGGTCAAAAATATTGTATTTGTTCTAAGCACTAGCCTTCTTATTCAGTTGACTTCCTGTCAAGTGTTTGATGTGGTGCCCAATTCAAAATGGACTGCAGGTCAAGTGTTATTTTGGTACCATGTTGAATGGGATTCATGGTATTCACCAGCTATCGTTGCAAATGCTATTACTTGGAAATTCTTTCTTTTCTTGGAAGTCTTTAATAGCTTTCTGGTCTTAAGAATGTTTCTACTTGTTAAACAAAGAAACAACCAAGACATGGGTGAGGGTGATGATTGGACAATTATTTTGTTTTCCTTTGGTTTGTGTCCTTGGTCAAGGTATATAGTACTGTAGACATTGTGTACCTGGGTGGCAGGAAGAACCATCCCACATTTAGGTCCTTTTGCCACAGACATGCCAGAAAGGTTCTGATATATTACATAATATGAATCTTTTGTATTTTAAAAATATTATTTCTAAACTAGTATGATTTGAGAACCATCTGAAAGTCTCATAATTTAAGGAGGGGCCTACTCTTCCTATCTCTTAAATCTCTTAGGAAAAATTCTAGGGGATTAGTGTTGAATGTGGCTTGAGATAGGAACAAAGATCAGATGGAGTGTGAAACAGGGCTATGAAGAAAAATTATTTATTTCTCGATGTATATCAACCACTCTTGACTATTGTCTCCTTCCGATAGTTAGCCTCTGAATTTTATAGATATTTCAACTCTATAGGTCAAAGAATATTTTTGTATCCTTAGTATGTAAATGCCTCTCTGTAATCTCAGTGTTAGATTTTCTTCATCTTTAAAAGTAAGAGTTTGTGTTCTGAAATAGTACTAGTGAAAGGCACTTTAGAGAACAGTTGGGTGGGAAAGTATATATATATATATATATATATATATATATATATATATATATATATATATCTTAGTACAAGAGTACTAAGGTCAGGATATGAAGTGATGAGATGATTACCAAATGACTCACACAGAAATATGGCAAACATAATTGTGGGCAATTGATAGCTTGACTTATCTTTCCAAGTTGATTGCTTCAAAGGACTGCACTAAGGTGATTGGATGAATTGTGATCTTTTCATTAAAAGTAACACAGAAACAGGGCATTTCATCCTGTGTATTAGTGTCTCATAAGGGACAGTGCAGGAGTTGATTCGTCTCACTAGGGTAAAGGTTTACCCCAGGGTTCTACAGAGATCTGAGGCCAGGAATAATGATGATGTCATTGCTGAAAACCATGAAACTGTGTAGACCTCAGGCTCTTGGATCCAGTACTCATACCCTTTGAGATAGAAACTATTACTGTTTTTAAAATTATAAGGTATATAACTCTAAATTATTTACTTCCAGGGCACCCCAGAAGTCAGTTTATTTTCTCTGATTGGAAGAATCTCTTTCCATTGAGCAGTTGCCTATGAAAGCACAAAATGAAGTACATTCAACAAAACATAAAACTTTTTACAAGCCAGTTTCTATACCATGCATGCAAATACAGGTTCTGAGACGTTCTGGGTAATGCAGACTAAGCCCATTGTGTGGCTTCTATTTTTGTCAGAGACTGTGCTACTTACTAGTTGCATAATCTTGGACAAGCTACTTAATCTCTTTGTGACTCAATTTCCTCATTTATAAAAGGAGGATTATTGTAGTACATACTTTAGAATATATACTGTGTAAAGGAGTTAGGTTATACCCACAGTAATGCTTGACATTGTGTAATATTAATTAAAACTGACATGCAGCTTTACAATTCTAATTTTTTAAATTTTACTCTAGCCTCATTTTTACCATATGTCTATAACTAGGCTCTTATTTTCCAGGTGTATACCACTGTGCAATTCATTTTAGGACTAAAAGCTCATTTCAGGGGTGCCCTGTGATCAAGGGTAACTCATAAGTTTGGAAGTGAATTGATTTGGATTTTGCCTCCAAATAAAATAGGAGGAGGATACATAGACTTGGACAGTCTCCTCACTAACCAGAGCAGTGAACTGATTTGTGCTTATTGAGAGCCAGAAGCTGCTCTTGTTCATCTTTCTATCCCTCATGATTCTGTGCTGGTCGCCTGGCTTTCAGCACTTTTTGATAAATGATCTTATATGGTTTCATTTACACCCACAGACTCAGAATGAAAACTGAACTTGCCATTATCCACATTCCTAATATATGTCCTTGTTATAGGGAAAGAAATTTTTTGTTAGTTTAGTTTTGTATTAAGAAAAAAATCCTCTCACTCAAACACTTGGCCTGTTTCAGTAGGGCAAGGGTGATGGGGAGTTCAGGGGGCCATAAAGGCTGCATAATTGCCCCCCAGGGAACATGACTTGCATAAAGGGTCACAGGTACCTCAGTAAGCTGCATGCAATATGGCAGGTCCGCGGAGGAACCAGGTAACTTAACTTTGATTGCAAAGTTTCTCAACAGGTACATGTGAAAGTATTGTTCTCCAGATCCTGCAGCACAGTGGATTTGCTTTATACTTTTGCCTTTTGCTCTATTCTCTTTTGGTGCTGGCTTTTAAAATTTCCTTCTTGATTTGTTGATTGCTTCCTCTTGGTGGAAGACCTCAAAGTTTGGCGCACAGATCCTGGCTCCATCTTCGACATCGATCCCCTGGAAGACAATATTCAGTCTAGAAGTCTCCATATGCTCTCTGGTATTGCTCACATTCTGAGTTCCTCTCTTTTTATGTGGTTTTGTCCTGAAAGTGAGTCTACTATGACTGTAGAGTTTCCTTGTAGCAACCGGGTAATGTAAATTTTAAAGTTGAAAATTTTAAACTTCCATAAGTGCTATGCTACTTTAAAATACCATTAATTATTTATGAAAGTAAAACTTGCAAAGTAGCTTTTTAATAAATTCTAGATTTGTTTGTCCTCGATTCATTTAAAAATATGTCTAGAGCTTATTTACATTTGCTTTTGATTAGTGAATATTATTTAATAGGCTTTCTGGGCTTACAAATGCAGTTATTTGGATTGCACCAGGTTTTTATGAAATACACAGTAACAATATTTTAAAGATAGATTTTTAAAATTATATGTGGAACGGTAGAAAGGTTTCCTGTGTAGTGTCATAAATATCTTGAATAGACTTGCAAGAAATTGAAATTTCTCTCTGAGCTTTTTACATGTAAAATGAATAGTTTCCATAGGAAGCTTGGCTTTTCATTTAGGTGGCATGTATATAATGAAAGGAAAAAAATGAATAGTTTGAATATAGTGATAGATGATTTGACATTTCAGACTTTCAGACCATGTTTAGCAAATGAGGTCTGAAAAAGGTTTGACAGCTATACAGTTATTTTATACAATAAAATACCATAGATATATCACTAAAATCTTGCTCTACCCTCTGATTTTACTCTAAATTTAGTTGTTGATGTTAATAAAATTGTGGGCCCAATGTAATGTAGGGATTCTAATACTCAAATAGCTAATTTGATCCACACAGTTAGCTGAACTGTGTCATTTAATATTTCTAAGACTAAAGAAAAGACAAGTACCACATGCCTGGTGACATTTTTGGAAAGCAATTATTTATAAGCAGATGTTATGCTTGATAGAAATTTATTAGTTTGCCAGTGTTTTCTTAGTCCTTGTCAATTTCCTATCCGTTAATATCTCCTTTAAAATCTAGACTTCAAATGAGTATAAATAACCTTTAAGTCATTTATGTAGTAGATTTAATGCATACTGAAGTTTGGGAATAGAAGATTAGAAACTTACTGAGATTTTGGATTATTATTTAATAAGGGATTGTTTTTCTTTCCCACAGAGCTTTTAATTAATGTCATTGTTCTTCAAGTCACTTAATCACATGTCTTAATATTTTCCTTCCAATGTAGAAAAGGCGAGTCAATATAGGAGACAGCGGTCTCGATCGCATTCGAGCAGTACTTTTGGTACAGGTCTGGGAGATGACAAGTCCGAAATCTCCGAGATTTACCCTAGTTTTTCAGGCTGCAGTGAGGTCACAAGACCATCCGATGAAGGAGGTATCAGACCTTAGCCACTTACAAAGAAAATTAATTCACTTTTAAAATGTGTTATGAGAGCATTTTTAACATATTTTTCACCTTTTCACAAACATTCAGCTGATGCACTTGAAATCTTAACATTAAGTTTACAAAGTTGAGTCTTTTTAAAAAACTACTAATTTGCATTTTTGCATGTAAGGTTTTTTTTCCTATCTTCACTATTATTACTATACAGGAATTTGTAACCCTATTATAATAGGGTCTTGGGGCTTGCTATGTGTCTGTTTCACAGGAGTTGTATGTGACAGATTTACACAGTCACAATGGAGACTTGAATTCTGAATAGTTTGTATCTGATTTCCATTAAGGAAAAAAAAATCAATCTTACTGTAATATTTGAGTAGCTACGAAATTACCATGAATTGGCGTGTGTTTAAATATTGATATAAATTTGCAGACAGAGGTAGGTCTTGCCAAAAAGAAATTGAGTATGAAACTTAGGATATGAGATTTTTTGAAAATGGAAAATACTATTGATTTTTAATAATCTTCTATTTTCTTTACCCACCCTTTTCCTGAACCTTCTCCTCTTTTCTGCATCCAACCTGGCAGATTAGATCTTGATTTCTTTGGGGTGTTAAAACTGATCCCGCTGATAAAGCTGTTCCTAAAGGATAAAACTAAGTTGCCCCTCCCCTATTGAACTTAGATTTTAGTGTAGTGAGGAGGGGGACAGGCCTGTCAGGCCAACAGAATACCGAATTTCCTTTTTAACCACAAAGGTCAAATTGCTAAAATCCCTAAAGCAGGAGATTTTGAAAATGAGCAGTTTAATGCTAGGGTTGGGGGAGGGGTGGGGGGGCGGTAATAGGAGACTATGAAAGCTCTCGTAATTAGGTAACCAGTTTCTGCATTCATTTCAATGAAACATTAATGAGCTTATATTCTATATATCTCAAATTAAAAATTCGGACTAGCTTCAGCCTTGTAGAAAGTTTTGAAGGTTGTCTTTTCTTTAAATTGTCAAATAAATAGTTGTAAACCAATTTTGCTTTATTGTACTTACAATACCAATGAGAAGGTCTCCCCTTTCAGTGTATGATTTTCTAACAAAAGGTTCAGTAACTTACTGATTTTCTTTTTAAACTTGGTCTTACAGATTTCCCCATTTAGTGTCCTTTGTGGTTTCAGAGGTACAGAATAATGTTGATGCTTGATGAGATAAATAAGCCCCAAGAAAATATACATACTCATTTTATTTAATCAACCTTATTTAATATGACTCTGTTCAGTGTATTGGAGTTGAAATCTTTCCCAAAGGTAATGCACCATAGAGTCTTGGCTTCAATCTCTTACTTCAGGTCTGTATACACCAACACAGTATTTGTCCAGTTATTCTCCAAATGTTTATTGAGTGCTCATGTACACTAGCCAAGAATTTGGGTCTACATTGCTTAGAGCAATGAGCATAGGAGAAATGGACTGGCTATATAGGGCTTTGCATCTGGAGGGGGACCCAGGTAGTAAGCAAATAGTTACCCAAGTAATAAATAATCACAGAGTTCAGGATATGGAGATGGGATGGGGGCTACAAGATGTGTAACAGGACAATTCCATCTGGCTTTGATGTCAGGGACAACTTCTTTGGGGAAGGGATATTTGAGCTGAGAAGTGAATGCCGGAGTTAATTAGGTCAACAGACTTTGTGAGCAGAATGTTTCTGATAGGCTAAGATACCATGACAGTGTGTCATTAAGACATGCAAATAGAGGTGTCAGAGAAGCAATCAGAGTTCAGAGGAGAAGGCCGCACTGGAGATAAATTTGGAAATCATCATCTAAACCTGTGATCTTGATAAGTCTGTGTAGAGAGGGAGAGTTGGAGACATCTCCTGAAGACACCTTAGCAGTCTCTGTACCAGCAGATGATACCAGGTGAGCTCTGATCTCATTACATTCTTTCTTCCAAGGCTGTAAAAACCTATTGCTGTTAGTTGTTTAATGTCCTTTTTCTTTTCTCAAAGCACCATTCCTTTTTTTCTTTTCTTCTCCTAATTATTTCTAGTGAGAAGACTCTATATTAAGCCAAACAGGATGAGAAAACGTCTCCATTAAAAGAAAGTATAGGTGAATCTCTAGCATTTGTATTAGAAGTTGATTTCACAGTTAAGAGGGAATAATTACATTTGGGAGAACTTCAGTCTGTGGAAGGTGACAGGGGCCAGATATTTTTGGCAGACACAGATGACTCAGTGACTCAAAAGACTGCATTGGTGAATTTTTGTCATGCAGAGTCACCTGTTAGAAGATGAAGATGTTCTGACTTCAGTAACAGTTCCTAGTTTTGAGAGTAGATACCGAAGCATGAAGCAGAAGTTGAAATGTACCAGTAAGTTTATAACATCAACAGAGCCATGTGATACCCACAAGACTGTTCATTTGAGAAGAATTTAGGATGTGTGGGTAAATGCTCCTAATTTCATCTATCTGAAGTGAAACAAAGCACATTTATCAGAGCTCACCTGGAATCATCCCATGGCACCTCATGCCTACATTCAAAAGACTAGTGACATAACAAACATAATACATGAAGGCTACCTCCCCCACTCCACCATCCTCCCAGGTCCGTACTTCCCTGGGCTTCCCAGGTCACTAAGTGGTAAGTGAAACTCTCCAGGCACCAAAGTCAACCTCTGTGACATCAATCTCAGCTCTCATGCTTTACTCATACCCACATGGAATCCGTTAACAAATCTCATTGCTTTCCCATGGCAGAAGCATCCAGAATCTGAGTGCTGTCCTTACCTCCATGGTTGCTACCCTCATTTCAGCCATTGCCCTATCATTTGGATGACCTCAGTCCCCTCCTAAATGGTTTCCCACTTCTGCCTTTGCTGCTGTGTGTCCCGGCAACCCCCTACTCTGATCTGTTTTCCATCTGGCAGGCAGAATCATCTTTTTGAAATAGCAAGGGAGAGAGGTCCCTGTTACCCTGCTTAGTCCTTACGTGGGCTCTTTTTTGAATCTAAGAATCCCATGAATACAAAAGCTGATGAATGAGCAAAATGCAAAAAAAAAAAAAAAAGTTTTATTAAATCTCCAAGTGAAATGACCAAAGCATGAAGCTTTTATCCTTTTTAGACAAAGAACAATACATTTGTGAAGGAATAGCTGGGGATAAATGAAGAGCTGCCCTGGGATAGTAAAATTCTTAGGATGCCACTAGGAGATGAACAGGGGGAGTCGAAGCCAGTGGAAGGTAAGGGTCACTTCAGAGTTTGTCCAGGTTCACTGAAGCCCCAGTTACTGGCATCTGGGGATCAAGGCTTTTTTTTTTTTTTTTTCCAGCGCTGATGTGGAAAGACACCCTTCCCCAAAGCATCTTTAAGGCTTGCCCTTACAGGGAGAGTCAAGCCATCAGGCACTTTGGGGAGTTACAGGTCCCCCAGTGACATCAGCTATAAATAATCAATATACCCATGAGGCACATTTTGTCTTAACTCCTTCAAAACCCAGGTCAGATATGGCTCTTCTGCTACCATTACATTCTGATAAAACACCCAACTCCTCACCATGGCCTACATGCCCCCTCTTTGATCTTGGGCCCTGTCTACTATGAGGCACTCATGTGCCATTCTGTCACTCACAGGCTGCAGTGACACTTATCTCCTTGCCTGATTTGAACTTTCCAAGGAAGTTCCCATCTGGGGCCTCTACACTTACTGCCTCAGCCCCTCTTCCCTACCCCAGGTATTCGCTTGTCCAGCCCCATTTTTCTTGAAGTTTCTTCTCTGTTGACACTTTATCAGAGATTCTATGTCCCAGAGACCGACAGCACCCTTCTCCTACTATCTGTCCCTTCACCCTGCTTCACTGCAGCTGATGCCACCCGAGACATTGTGTCTTGATGTCTGTGTTCATCTCTCCCTGGCTAGCCGGTAAGTCCTGTTTTGGCAGGAATATTGGTGGTTTTGTTTTCAGTTATGTGTCCAGCTCTTAGAATAAGCACTCATCAAATGCTTGGTGGCAGAATGAAATGGTCAAATTAATATTTTCAAAACACAAACCAAGTTGGACATGGTGGTGCCACACCTGTAATCCCAGCTCTGAGAGGCTGAGGCAGGAGGATCACAAGTTTGAGGCCAGCCTCAGCAACTTAGTGAGGCCCTAAGCAATGTAGTCAGGCCCTGTCTCAAAGAAATAAAAAGGGCTGGGGAAGTGGCTTAGTGGCAGAGCACCCGAGGATTCAATCGAAGTACCAAAACAAATAAACCCCTATGAATACGATGTAAATATATATACTTTTGTGAATAATATTGTCTTATATAAGACTTGGAAGGAAATTCTTACGCTTTTGTTTTGATGATGTTTAGATATGTTTTAATCACATTAAAGCATAGCTTAAAAAGAAAAAAAAAAACAACCTAAAGTAGAAACATTCCCAGTAGGGTTTTTTACTTTTTAATTTTTCTGGTAGGGAAGAGAAGTAGTAGTATCCAAGACTTTTCAGAGACTTTGAAATGTAGGGTCTCCTTTGAAATGCATGCTCTGGGGCTCTGGTAGGGAGGAGTGGGTGGTATAGAAAGTGACTTTTATGGTGAGGAAGGCTCTTTGATAGAAATCTTTAATGTCTTTAGTAGTAACAGTTAATCATATGCACTTACGTAAACTCTGCCCAAGAAATTGAAAAGTGTTTTTTTATAACAACACTTGTTAGGAGTAAGATGAAGAAAAAAGAAAACATTCTTAAGTATTTCAAAATGCTACGTTTTCTTCTAGATTTTGTGGGTTCCTTTAAATGTGGTTAGGATTTTATATAATAAAATACGTCATAGCCCAAGAAGTTGTCCTTTAAGATTTGGTTGTCTTCCTGCTGTGGAGTGGCTTGTGTGACAATACCAACAGGGAGGTGATCAGGATGCTGAGCAGGGGGAGAGGATACTAGGCTTGAATCCTGACGCTCACTGCTTGGACTAGGTCCACCAGAGGTCATTTGGCCTTATTGGCTCATTTCTCATCTGTGTAGAACAAGAATAACTGATATTTCTTCTTCTTCTTTTTAAAAATTCTTTTTAGATATATATGATAGTAAGGAATAGCTGATGTTTCTTAAGCTAAGTGCCATACAATTAAGTTAAGTTTTTCCTTTCTCTTTCTTCTACCTGTGAGAATGTATTTCTGTTCTGGAAGCAATCTCTTTGATTTTATGAACCCAGCTGTGAGTTCACAGTTTTGGGGTCCCTCTCATGAGATAGAGGAAATTCAGATTGTTAGGACAAAAGGTTAAACATTTGGCTTATTCCCCAGAGGCAAAAATACAATGTGTTCATCTTTAACGTTGAGTTTTCAGAGCATTAGCAGATAAACCTTCCCCTTGAAGGTTTGATCATTGTCTCAGTTCTGTGTTTCTCATGATATTTTCTCATCTTGCTTTGATTCCTGAATATTTTCGTTCCCTTCTGTGATCCTCCTGGGCTTTCTCTATTCTCGATTCGTCTCTCTAATGTATTAAGTTACCAAAGGGTTTTCATTTGACATCTCTACTGTGTTACTTTGATTCAATAACAGAGGCTTTTATTTAAACTTGATCCAGTTGTGTTTTGATTCTTGAATAGTATTATTTGAAATTATCTTTATTGCCTTTTGGTATTAGTTTAGTTTAACTTATTTTTTGTTTGACACACGGCTCCTCTGGTGGAAATAATCCTGCTGGTGTCTGCTTATTTCGCTGTGAGGTTGCCTTTGATCTTTGTGTTTGTCTTCACTTTGCCTGCGACGGGGCTCTGCCTCCTGGTATTGCTTTGTATTCCTTTGGTTTCCGTTAACTTGTGATTTTTTTTTTTTTTTTTTTTTTGGTCATTGTGAGTATTTTTATGTGTTCGCAATCTCAGCCCACGTTTACCCTCCTCAGTTGGAACTCGTGTTCCGTTTGGCTTCAGGTATTTTACGTGTTTCTGTTTTCCTCTGGAGCATAAAAGGGTATAGGAGTGAAATGAAAAACAGATGCACTTTTCGAAATAGACATTTTCAGTTTTGCAGCCTTGTGAACTTTGTCATTTTGTTGTGAAAGAATCTTATTGGAATGACCTAGTCTTGCCTTCACTGACCCAAAACAAGTTTCTGAATTCTGTGGGGTTTAACCTAGCCTAGCTGGGCTGTGCTTCTAGCACTGTATCTCACTTAATCTGTCTTCAAAAGAGATTAACTTGTAAGAGTTACTTCAGAACATTCTGGAACTCTACCTATCGTCCAAATGGTGCCAAGAGGGCAGTGAGCTCATTAGGTAGCCATCTGCCCTCGTGTTTTAGTGGTACCCATTGCTCCTTTTTCTCAGTTGACAAATATTGATTCTCTCCCATATGTGTGAGACTCTGAGAACCAACATATAAAAGAAATACATCTATTGTTTTCAAAGAGCTCATCATATTCTAGTAGGTGAACCAGATGGCGAAAATTATTGCGCTCAGGAAGGTGTCATGATGGAGTATTATCCAGGATTAGAATTAGCCAGGCAGAGAACAGGGTAAGGAGTATTTTAGGCAGAAAAAATGGCAAGGGAGAGAGTGTAGCATATTGGGGACTTGGTGTGGCCTGATGCCTCTTGAGCCTAGGCCTGCGTGTGTCTTCACATGGGCTGAAGAAGAGCCCAGAGCCAGAGGGTGGGCAGGGCTGAGCTCAACCTCTGCAGAGACAGAATTTGATTGCTTGTAACCCCAGGGTACTTTTCTTGGGATTTCTCCTACTGGAGATTTACAGGCTCTTTAGAGGACCAGTCACCTAGACTTGTAGGTACACTGAACGTTTTCTGAGAATCTGGGTTGCCTTAGGTGGTTTAGATGCTACTGAGGGAATGCCTACTTGGGCATCAAGAGAACAGGAGGCCTTCTTAGCAGTCCTCCAGAGGAGCCAATGGTATAGAAACAGCACTGTGGATTTTTATGTCCAACGTTACAATGTCCCTTATCCTTGACATTTTTCATTTAGGTAAAAGAGCAGAGACATCAAACCAAAGCACCTTCCTACTGTAACAGCTTTCAGACTCCACATGAAATATCCAATTTCAGGGTGTTTAATGGGCATCTCAAATCTTATATCTGAAACCAAGATCTTATTTCCTATCTCCCTGGCAAAAAAAAAAAAAAAAAAAAAAAAAAAAAAATCCTTGCCTGTTCTTTGTGTTCACCGTCCAATTAATACAGGGGAAGGAACCTGGTAATCAACTTTATCACCTTTCTTCTTCTCACACTTCACTTCTGATCCATCTATAAAACTGATGGCTCTATCTTCAAAATCCCCAATGTAGTCACCTATCACCCCTTCGGTTGCACTCAGAGAGAATCATTATCCTGTTTCACTGTGATTGTAAAGTATGGTCCTGGTCTTTATGATTCTGTTCTTACCTGCATTGGGCTGACCTCACCCCATTGGCAAAATGATCCTTGAAAAATCTACACCTGATCTCATTACAGCCTTGTTCGACATATTCTAATGGCTTGCAGTCATTCTTAGACTTAACCCCAAATTTATAATCTACAAGGGATTGCATGATCTGGTGATAACCCTCATCCTTGATCATATCTCTGATTTCGTCTTCCATCAGCCTCCTGACTCTAGCCATACAGCCCTCCTGGCTACTTTAGGACGACAGAAGTCCTCTCACCCTGAGCCTTTGCAATCACTAGCCCCTCTTCTGGAATACTCCCCCAGTGTTGTTGTGCCATGCTCACTTCCTCCAGGTTTCTGATTAGATGCCAGGTAATCATGAAGAGTCTCCTTGACCGCTCATCCCACACAGGCTCATAACTCCCTATTCCCTGCTTTATTTTTCTCCTTAACTCTTTTTACCATCTGCCATTTTATTAGTGTTCATTAATTCGTATATTATCTGTCTCTCCCAGAATAAAACTCTATTGGAACATAATCTTTTTGTCTGCTTTCTATTTCTCTGAAATAGAAATTCTGTAATCAGGACGTGGATTATAGACACCCAATAAATATGCACAAGTCTGAGTTTAACCCAAAATGTAAAGACTCAGCTTTGATACCCATGCTCAATCAATGCAACTTCACATTAGTTTTATTGTCTAGTTAAAGCTAATTTGATTTGAGAATAATTATACCATTTGCAGTTTTTTTCTTTCTTTCTTTTTTTTTTTAAAAAAAGCAGTAATCCAACTGGAATATACTATTGTGACCGCTGTCTAAGCCAGAGTCAGCCAATGGTCTTTCATAACCAGGAAAGCAGTAAATGATTCCTATGTTAGTACTTCTGTTCTCATATAAATACTTCTCACCCCAATGTTTTATTTTTCTTGTGATTCTGTAGGATTCAGTAGGGACTCCGACAAAACAAATGTGCTCATCAGAATTCTAGAATCATCCCTCCTTTATTATGGGCCTTTATCTCACTGTACTCTGGTTTATTGAGATCAGGAACTCCATGGGACAGTGAGTGAATGTGTCATGGCTTTCATCTTAGTACTTTAGCACAGGACCAGGAGTGCTCAGTAAATGAATGATGAAGGAAAGGAAATACAGGGTGAGAGCAGTTCCTCACATTCCTAGGCACAGTGTAGGTCACAGGGATGTGCTGAGTTTCTCGGGACAGTAGACATCCTTAAAAGATAAATGTACCATTACATTGAGAACAGAAATATTAAGCACAGGTACAATGAAATAATAAGCTATTAATATATTTTGAAAATGATGGATATATATCTAACTAGCATTATTTCCAAATCTCTCAAAATGAATAATATCTGCAAAGTCACAATTATTTGCCTAGTGTTTGCGTTAATTTTTTTGTTGATTTTTCTCTTCTCATTCAGGTTTTATGATTTATAGATGGCATATGATTTATATCTTGCCACTGGTTCAGGGTTTTTGGTTTTTAATCATAAGTGTAGCTTTAAAATTAGATAACCAGAACTGCCTACTAGATAATATACTCCTGGATAAGAAAATTGATTCACTGTTGGTGGGAATGTATTGTTACAGTCATTAGGGATATGGAGGTTGCTAAGAAAGTAAAAATAGAACAACCATATGACCCAGCAATTCCTCCTCTAGGTATATACACAAAGGAGATGAAATCACTTACTATGTAAAACTGTCTGAATTTCCATGTCCCCAGTGTCGAATTATTCCCTCCCAATCATTAACATATAAAAACAACCTAAATGCCAATCAATGACTGAATAAAGAACATGTAACACATCCATATGCAAGGGAATATTATTCAGCCTTAAAAAATGAAGATCCTGATATTTGGCACAACAGAGATAAACTTGGAAGACATTACACTAACTGAAATAAGCCAGACACAGAAAGAAAAATATTGCCCAAGATTATGTGTAGAAAAGAATATTTTTAAAAAGAGTTTAAATATACAGAAATAGAGAATATTACAGGGGTTGCCATGATGGTGGTGAGGGAGGGGATGGGGAGATGATGGTCAGAGGGTATAGGCTAGCAGGTCTGTAGGATGAGCAAGTCTAGAGATCTAATGCACAATAGAAGGACCGCAGCTAATAAAAATGTACTTTATTAGGGATTTTTGTCAAGTAGATTTAAGCTGCCTTTCTTATGTACATACAAAGTAACTGTGTGAGATGATAGATATGTGTTAATCTACTTCATTACAGTAACGATTTTACTATCTATCTCTATATACCCTATAGTATCATGTTTTAAACCTTAAATATACTACCTAATTTATTTTTTAAAAAGGAAAAAAAAATACACTTCTGATTTAGAAGTATTCATCTTCATTCAAAATAAATTTGCTAATATTTCTATTGTAGACACTAGTTTAATTTTATCATAATTGGTAACCCCCGACTCCACTCCTTTCTCCCCAAAATATCCAACTTCTTCCTAAAGGAGCTTTTCCAAAGAAAATTCATTCAACCAGAGAATCTCAGTTC
The DNA here is from genome assembly GCF_045843805.1 of Urocitellus parryii. NCBI lineage: Eukaryota > Metazoa > Chordata > Mammalia > Rodentia > Sciuridae > Urocitellus > Urocitellus parryii. The sequence goes on along the minus strand of NC_135539.1, from coordinate 62,694,668 downwards.
TTCTGCTTCCCAACCATACTTTAGTATTATGTTCAAACTGAATTTGAGACGTTTGTTCTTATCTCACCCAAATGCGATGTTTTGGTATTCTCATTTGTATTTAGGAAGTTTTGAAGAGTTGATTATAAACTAAATATCTGTGATAAAAGTGATCAATAAAAAGATGACTTACTGTTCCTTTATAATATGAAATCCAACTAGTAGACTATTGCAAGATTAAACCTAACCATCTAACCAGTACATAGAGCCCATAGAAGGTACACATTATAAAGTATTAGAAAAATTTACTTCTGTTCCTCCATCAAGAAAAACGTTCAGGTTTCTGCTTGAATTTGAAGCTTTAGAGAAACTCATATTGTCTCTCTTCATTGAAATGAAAGGAAAGGTTGTAAGTTTCCCTTTCTGAGTGAAGCTGAGGAAGGGGTCAGGTTGTAATGAGCAAGCATTTGTTTGAGGATGCACGTCTGACTTCCAAGGCTCAGAAGGTCTGAGGTGCCTCTGAGGAAGAGGCAGCCGATTCTTCAAGTCTCCAGCAGCAGAGCATGAGGAAATACGTTTCCTGTGAAGCTGAGCTATTGGGAGGAAGAGAAGCTGTCTCCCTACTCTACATTCTTTATTTTCTTATTCTTTGGGGATAGTGCACACGTGTGTCTACATACCGTAAGGACCGTGTGCCATGGAAATATCATTAAAGACTCTAATTTGGGACAGAAATTAGTTCCCTTTTTATAGCAATGATCCTACTTATATTAGTGGTTTGAATTAGAGTTACAAGTTGGAGAGTTTATCCCAGCTTAAATAGCTAAAATAAGCAGCATTTCTGAGAAAGAAAAAGAATGCAAGTTGAAATTCAAATCCAAATGCAGGGGTAATTTGGCTAGATTATTCTTAAGCAAAATAGCAGGCATTCTTAAACCTAAAGTGTCTAGTCCTACTTAAACCATATTATGTCTTATTTCAGTTCTGTCAGAGAATATTCACAGACTCATTTTTTTTTCTAGAGAAAAACCACTTAGCTTTGAAATCACAATGTACTGCTTTTCTGGGCTTGTGGGAATAATCAAATTTAACTGGAAAATAATTTAAGATGTAACTAATTTTATGTTTTTTTTTCAGTACTTAGGAACTGTAGAGTCTCCAAAATAATATTTTAGAAGTACTTAGATAACTAAGCCAAACATATAAATAAGATGCTGAAATGTAATGTGTAGGTTTAGATACAAAACTACAATGTAGGAATATTTCCTTTTGCCATTGAAAGATGATAAAGATTCTTTAATTATTCAATTTATACTTTAAGTAATGTTATAAACCTGATTATCTAAATTTAGGGAAGAAAATGGTTCAATTGTACCTTGTATTTAATTATATGTTCAGCTAAATCCTTAATATGTCTGTGGCAGTATTGCTGATCACTATTTTGATGCTGTCCTGGGGTGCATTTTTTGGGTATTGTACAAAATGATTTTCAATGTTGGGTGTCATCACAATGGGGGTAGTCATTGCTCAGTGGGAAAGTAGTCAAAGTTGCATTAGCAGCTGTGATATTGGACATAAACTTGAAATGAATGACTGATAATTTCCCGGAAAAAATAGAATAGTATTGTCAGTGGGAAGAAGAAAGAAAAATCAAATCTTTTTCTCTCCCTCCTTCCCTTTCTTTTAGACTTTTCAGAGTCCAAAATGACTAAATAAGCAAACAAACAAACAAACAAACAAACAACAACAACAACAAAAACCCTGTAATCTCTTGCTCCAGAAGTGATACTACTTCTTATGATCTGAGCTTCCTTTTCCAAGAGTGAAGGAATGATTGCTACTATGGTCTCTTCCGGAGATGGTCTGGCTTGTTTGATGAACCACACGTGCGTCAGCTTTTTCATTGGGTTTATTGCCCAAAGCTGAACCCCCAACCCCAACATAAGCCAGTGACAAATAGAGGAACCTCTGTGAGCCTAGCAAGCCTGACTGGCTGCTCAACCTGAGCTCTTAACCTTCAAGTTGTTTGTCTTTCTCTCCCTCCCACTCCTGCCAGCCCCTAGCAGGCAAGATGGACTGCCCTGTCTTCAGACTTCAGATCATGTTCTCAGTCACTCCTGGAAGTTTCTCTGCTCTCCAGACCACCGTACTCTTGTACTTCCTGAATCCACGGTGGTTATTTTGAAATTGATCTTACCCGGTCTTGTCATGTCTTCCAACATCATTTTGGTTATGGTACAGTCAAGAGTTTGGACCATTGACACTAAAACCTGGTTCCCAGCCAGCTCTGATTTCGACCTGGTTCCTTAACCTCACTAACCTTCATATAATATTTCTGTAAAATGAAGATCATGATGACACTCACACCAGTTTTTGCACATGACATGCTAAACACAGGGCCTGGCACACTCTAAATGGGGGAATTGGATGTCCCAAATTGCCTCAGACTAAGGGTATTCCTGGGAAGCCCAATTCTCAGTGCTAAAACTGGGTAAGCCCTGAGCAAACTGAATTGGTCCCCCTGATTGTGAATATTTATCTTATGTAACTTTTATTGTTTGCCCATTTTGTATTCTTGGAGAAGTGAAATCTTATTTACAAGTTTTCCGCATTAATTTCCAGAGGGCTATGCACCTAGGTGCTTAGTTACTTTTATAGAACTCATATTTTCTTAAGGGACTGGCGGTTGTGCAATGATGTGAATATACTTCATGGCAAAGAACTATACACTTAAAAATGATTCAGATGGCAAATTGTATGATGATATATATATATATATATATATATATATATATATATATATATATACACTTTACCATAATAAGAATGATTTGCAATCTTAAAAGAACTTATTAGTTTTATAAAGTAGTAATATTCTATATTATTATATAGTAATGAAATTTAGTGAAGAGTAGAAAATTAAAACAAGTAATATGGTAGTGTAGAGGGAGGAAATTGTCAGGAATCTAGCATTAGCTTGAGAGAGAAATTTTAATTTTGCAAAGACATGTTTTTGTCTTCACATCCCCCCTTTCTTAATGATGACCAGCTCCTAATCTGCTTCCTAGGAAGCAGGGTCCACGTCTCTTCAGGGTCTTGGGGCACTTGTCTTACCAGGAGTGGTCATATTAACCTTCTAATTTCTCACTAATGAACTTCCTTTCAATCCAGGTTTCTTCCCACAATTCCTTCACATGGTTCATGGACCCTGCTGGAGTGGAAAATTTAATATATGAAATGATGATGAATTTTATTTTTTACATATTTCCAAAGATTGAGCAATTAGTTTGTATTATGGTGATGATCAGGTGTGTCTTTAAACTTGATGGTTTTTACTCACCTGTGGATCATATCATTTTTTATGTTAAAGTCTATTAATTCCTGGTTTATCGTGCAATAAGCCTGTTCCTTAGGTAGTAATCTATTCATAACTTGTCATTAAAAACCAACAAACTAAAACCTAGAAGTAATTTGGCTTGTTTCTGTTTTCTTCAGAGAAAGAAAAATTTTTATAGTGTGAAGAATTCTCTCAGACTAAGAAATAGAATCTTGTTGTTAGATTAGAGATCAACTCCATGGTTTTAGTGTCCATTTATGGCTTGTGGGGGGCACTTAGTTGCCATGAAGACTTCAAGCTCTGACATGAAACTCAATGACATATTTAAGAGATATTTCAGCATAAAAGTCCACATTGTGGAACTATCTTATTACCAATTAGCTTGGCCACCTTGCTCATGAACTAGATGGGATCTAATTGGAATCTATCTTGTTGTTTAATATTCACTTTCAATTGAGCAGCCTTTTATACTTTGTCTTTTAGCAATCCCTCTTTGATTGTCTAAATAAAGATTTCTGTGCTAAAAACAAAACAAAACATCAGAACATTAATTTCTTTGACACATATTAGCTGATAAAACTGGTATTAGAAAATAATGGTAATCATTTCGTTGGATCCTGTATCCTTTATTGGAAATTTTTTCAAGAGTGATTTTTTTCCTTATACTGAATATTAAAAATAAAGGGGAGAAAGCCCCCCAAATTATTTTCTCAATTCATGTTATATTTATAGTCAATAAAGACTTTTTTTGGACAAGTTGACTTTGACCATATACTGAATTCTGTAGTCATTTAAGGCTTCCACCTTGTCTTTAATGACTTGAAACCTATACTGTGCCTTCCCTAACAAAAAATAATTGTTCTGTTGTCACCCTGCTTAATTTCTGAACTTCTGTTATTTTTCATTATTATGTCAATTAGGAGCAATACCTATTTTGGATAGTTATTGTGATAATTAAAAAGCAACATACAAGCACTTTACACGTGAAAAGATACTTTCTTCTCTTCCTTGACCATCTATGGGTGTGTCCCCCAAATTGAACCTCTTTGGGGGTAACTCTCTCCCCTTACTATGGGTTCATATCCTTGATCCACTAACTTTAATCTCTGTAAATTTGTATAGATCTCCTTTTCTTCAGTTTCAGATTTTTTAAAAATATGTTTTTAGTTGTAGATGAACACACTATTTATTTTATCTGTTTATTTTTGTGTGGTGCTGAGGATCAAACCCAGTACCTCACCTGTGCTAGGCAAGCGCTCCACCACTGAGCCACAATCCCAGCCCCAGTTCCAGATTTCTGAAACCTCTTAAAAATGTTTTCTTCCTCCCTTCTCACCTTCCGTTTTGTGATCTTCATATCAGCACACTTCTTTATTTTAGTTTTATTTCCTTCCACTTTAAAAATAAACATTTAAAAGAAGATATTGGGGACTGGGGGTGTAGCTCAGTGATAGAGGCCTTGGCTTCACTCCCAGCACTGAAAAACAACAACAAAACCAAAACCCCAAAATTACCTATGTAAAAATATATGCAACATCCATGGGCTGTTTGGGGGGAATAATTCTACTGTGCACTAGGAGGAGACATTTTGGTTTCATAAGAATAGGAAGACATCCCAAAGACTGCCTGAAACGCTTGGTGCTTTAGTCAGCTTCCAGATCTCTGGTCAAGGATCTCACCAATGTGAAATGAAAGTTCAGTCAAACATCTGAGCTTTATTGTTGTCTTAGGTTAACAAAAGCTCTTTTTTTTTTTTTTTGGCTTTGATGTTGTGGAAATAAAACTCTCAAACTCAAGCCACTTGGGTTGGAATACCATTGCACCTTTCTTGTTCAATATTAATGCTGAAGAAATCTGACCACCAGTTTAATGAAAGGATACCATGTGTTTTTCTCTTTTCCAAGATGTCCTTGTTTGTTGCAAAGTTAGCCTGATGTCTTGCTTTTTGAAAAAATAGTTTGCATTCTACATTTCGTGGAAGAAATCCCATATGTGGAATGACTATCTTTCAACTGAATTCTTAACAAACTGAATTTTTGAAGCCATCACTTTAAATTTCCTTTTGCTTGTTTTATCTGTTTCCAAAAAAACATCCATGGGGCATAACTACAGAAAAGCAATGTTTTGCCTCTTTTAGCATTGACATTTGTTTTTACTAAGTTGATTCCTCTAGGCTCTCTGTTATATTTTTCACAGCTCCTAATAGGAGCTTCCTAAGAACTCTTATTGCACCAGGTATAAAGTAGATAACAAGGTTTTATAACCCCAAAGGAACTTTTTATTAAGTAATTCAGCCAAGGAGAGAAATAACAATAATCAATAAAAGCATGAAGAGAAACCAGAAGGGCTAGATGGATAAAAGTACTCTGCAGTGTCTCATTCTAAATTCTCTCTTGGCTCTCTCCAACCCACACCTATTGAGGACTAACACATTACTTTCTTTACTTTCCTCAATAACAATAACTACTGCTTCCCTTTGAAGGGCAGATTTCAGCCATTGAATATACACCCTATTTTTTGAAAGCCAAAATTAGAGAATATAATTCAAGAATAAACATTCTTGAATGGTCACTACCTATAGGCACAGAATTGGAATTGTGATCTATAAACTGTGTAAATAAATCTCTCACAGATTCTGAGTTAGCATATTTTTTTTCAATGTTCTTTCCTGAAAGTTTTATTCCAAAATATTTTGAGACAGTTTATGTCTTAACTCTGTACCAAAAAAGTAAAGTTCATAGTTAATTAGTATCACAATGGATTAGAATTTAATTTCTTATGTACATGAACAGAGGCATTTATATTTAATCTTTAGAATTTGTAGATAGATTCAAATAATAGTTAATGAAGAAATAACTAGTTTAAATGATTAGAAACAAGTTCACAACTGTCAGACCTGGGTATATGGTTAAAATAATTGATTTATGCTTGTCATTGAAAAGGCCCTAAGTATCCAGAGCCATTTGCTTAATTGGGTAGAGGGCCAGTTGCCCAAGACCATCCTGGCTCCAGGACAGTTGTCTTTGTCACTTCTCTTATGCCTGGCATGCCTTGAACATGGTGGACAGTCATAATTATTAGTCATTACGGAGACTTACTATGTTTCAGGCAATGCAGAAGCTGTGTGCACATTAGCTAGTAAGTATTTGCTGAGAGTTGAAAGTCAATGTTCCAGCCTTCAATACACAAAGAAGACCTTCTACCTAGCTATGTAAGGGGACCTAAATATTTATGGAAATTTCTTGATTGTTCGTTGTGAGTGGATTTTGACACTAACCTTAACATCTCTTGACATGAAATATTTAAGTTGTGTTGATAATCCTGAAAAGTGCTGTTTTCTGAAGTAGTTGATGTTTAATGCTATTTTAATAACTTTACAATGTACACTATGTAAAAGAATCCCTATTCAATATTGTCATTGGGAGAACACAAGCAAGGTTTTATAACTTTCTGATCAGTAAGATCCTTTAAAGTATCAATGATCTTGTGTGTCATTAGAATAAATTTATTTGTAAAGTATTATAACACCCAAGAATTATATCTGCAGATTTCTTTTATTATAAAACCTGTCTTCAACAAATCAACCCATTACAATTACTACATCTATGCAACTTGGTTAAATGAAAGTGGCAAACTATTAGGGATATTGTTAAATTGTTAAAGTAACATTCAGCTGTATATCTTAATAACACATATATAGTATAACCTTTATTAAAGTAATATATACTTATTCAAAACATAATGAAGGGCATGCTACTAAAACACCTTCATTTATAGCTGTTTTCTGGTTACAGATATTTAAATATAAAGAGAAACACATGCATCTATGTCTTTTGATTTTATTGAGATTTTATCTAACTTCTGTGTTGGTTTCTCTAGAAATCAGAGTTTTTTTTCAGGGTTCTTCAAACCAGAAACTGTGTGTTTTGAGTGCCATAATTGGTGGTGAGGACAGCACAAACTGAGTGAATCTCATTTGATCCCTTTTTGTTTGTTTGTTTGTTTGGTACTGGGGATTGAACTCAGGGGTGCTCAGCCACTGAGACATATCCCCAGAACTTATTAGTTTTTATTTTGATACAGGGTCTCTCTAAGTTGCTTAGAGTCTTGCTGAATTGCTGAGGGTGGTCTTGAACTTGCGATCTTCCTGCCTCAGCCTCCTGAGTCACTGAGATTACAGATGTGCACCATCATGCCTGGCAAATACTTTTTCTTTTTAAAACATAGATAATGTATATGAAATTCTTTAAGTGGTCTTGTTCCTCAGGCTTTAGTAAAAAAAAAATACTCAAATAACTTACTTAGTCATGACTTATAGTCAAAAAGGAGAATTCATGTATTCTATATAAAGTTTTCTTTAAAGGGTATAAACTTTGTAATGAATAGTCATACATCCCTAGACATATGTTTTGTTTATCATGTTTGTTAAAGTAACATTCAGCTGTATATCTTAATATTGAAAGTATCCATTATATGAGAATCACTCTGAAAATATTGATATTCTACCATTGGTTTGGCAAACCAATTAAATTCCTTTAACATTCTTATTTTTATTTTGGAAAATGCGTAAAAGAATGATATGTACAAATAAAAACATGATTTTGTTAAGGTATTATGGGAAATTTTTGTTTTGTGTTTACATCATTTTAACATAGTATGTATAAGAGTAATAAAATATTTAAAATATAATTTACTGCATGCTTAACTGATTTTTTTTAAACAAATGTCCTTAATTACTGAGATTTGGACTAATCAAGAGATTGCTTATAACACTGCTACTCAAATTTCACATGACACTGCCAAAAGCATTTGTTTTCTGAAGCTTCTAGCAGAGCATGAAGCCTCTTTGAGGGTTCATTGGGGAGGGGTGTTTTGAAGCTAACTCTGTGGAATCTGTGTGTGTGTTTCATGTGCAGCGCCTGTTCTCCCTGGAGCTTACCAGCAAAGCCATTCCCAAGGCTACGGGTACATGCACCAGACCAGTGTGTCATCCATGAGGTCTATGCAGCACTCACCAAATCTAGTAAGTGTCATTAAAGTGTTCCTACCTGGTCTTCCCATTTACTTCAAAAATACAAATGCATGTGGAATACATTTGAAATGCTTATGGAACATTGAAGATCAATGGTGACATGTTGCCATTTACACAACTCTTTCAAAGGAAAGCCAAAAATATATAGGTAAAGCTTTCAGAAAGGAAGGCATTAGTAGGCATTGTATGACATAATCAAACGTACAAGAAATCTATTAGTTAGACATCTTAATGTGATCATGATTGGTATTGGTCAATTATAATCTTCATTTAGGACTAAAAAGGTACAAATATTTAATGGTCATATTAATGAGTTAACCTTGATGATCATCAAGATGACCATGGAGCTGATATAATGCTACTAAAGTAGCTAATAGGATTTTGAATGTTCCCAACACAAAGAATTGATAAATGTCTGGATGATAGATCTGCCAGTTACCCTGATCTGCCAGTTGCCCTGATCTGATCATGATGCATTGTAGACATGCTTCAAAATTCTGCACTGTAGCCCATATATTTGTAAAATTACTATGTGTCAATTAAAGATGTATTTTTGGAGGAAAAAAGTCTTCAAATCCCCCTGTTGAAAATCTTGAAATCTTTATTTTTATTTATTTTTTGGCGGGAGGTGGAGTAGTGGGGATTGAACTTGGGTAATTGATGATCATCAATTACTGGGAATTGACCATTAAGCCACATCTCTAGCCCTATTTTGTATTTTATTAGAGACAGGGACTCATTGAGTTGCTTGACACCGCGAGATTGCTGAGGCTGACTTTGAACTAAAGATCCTCCTGCCTCAGCCTCCTGAGCTGCTGGGATTACAGCCATGCACCAATAATCTATCTTGAAATCTTGATAGATTATTTCAGGGTCAAGTTTGGAAGCAGTACTTGAGGTCATCGAGTTATGCTTGGCCTCTCATACTGAAATGGCTTTTCCCAGCCCCATCACAGTCCCGTGGCCTTTGTCAAACACTTAGGAACAGGCCACTTTTCTAACTGTAAGATAATTGGTACAAGTGTCTTGATGTCCCAGCTGGTTTCCTCAGCCCATGAATGCTGTTTTTGAGATTTTCTGGTGGTTAATATTAGCTAAATTCTTATTGTTAAAAATGAGTACAGGAATACTCAAAATTCCTCATTATAACAAGGATTTAGTTATATGTACCTCCATATTCAGAACATTTTTATACTATGTTTCTATCACTGTGATTAAAAAAAAACTGTAAAGGGAGTATATAATTTTTTTTTTTAAAGATAGAGTGAGAGAGAGGAGAGAGAGAGAGAATTTTTTTTTAATATTTATTTTTTAGTTCTCGGCGGACACAACATCTTTGTTGGTATGTGGTGCTGAGGATCGAACCCGGGCCGCACGCATGCCAGGCGAGCGCGCTACCGCTTGAGCCACATCCCCAGCCCTAATTTTTTAAAAAGTTTGTTTTACATTTTTTTTTAAAAGGAAAACAAAACTTCTTATTACCTATTTAGGAAAGATTCCTTGACTCTATTAGGAGGGATCAGTAGCAGAGGGACAGTGGGTTCAGGGCCTGTCTGCTGTTTTGGTCGGTTTGTTGTCTGGAGACTATGGAACAAGGAGAATCTACATAATCTAGTTTCTGAGACCATCTGAAACTGGGGAAGTCAGCTTTATGGTTTCAAAGCCTACCTTTGACAGGCTAGATGATGATGATGATGATGATTGTCTTTCCTCACTGTCTTTTCTAGCTATTCTGTTGTCTTTATCTCTGCTCCTTAGACTGATAAAGTGAAGATCAACACAATTAGATGTTAGACTCTGGTTTACAGATTTCCGTAATCCGACATCCTGGAAGTCCTTCCTGGTCTTGCTCTATGTGTGGGAGGGTCTGCTGGGGCTAGCATGAGTGTCTATGACAGTCCTGGTTCTCATTGTGTCATTCCTTCTTGCCTCCTCAGAGGACCTACCGAGCTATGTACGATTACAGTGCCCAGGATGAGGATGAAGTCTCCTTCCGAGATGGCGACTACATCGTCAACGTGCAGCCCATCGATGACGGCTGGATGTATGGCACAGTGCAGAGAACTGGGAGAACGGGCATGCTCCCAGCAAATTACATCGAGTTTGTGAATTAATTCCTTCTCCTTGCCCTTTGAGCTTTATTCTAATGTATCCTAAACCCAATCTTTTTAAAAGATAGAAGACACTTTTAAGCAACTTGGCAATTATTTTACAACAATGTATCCTTACTTTGACAATTAGACACACAGGTACCAGGAAGGAGGAGTGAATTTTGGCTGAGGAGAGCAGCATATTCAGTAATTCCTGTAAACAAAAAAAATCATTACTGTCTGGAGACCTGGTGCTGCTAATTGTGTTTGTAGTTTCCTTTGACTGGCAATTGAACCCTTCTGGAAATGTATTTTTGTAGACTTTAATAGAGATGTTGATTGTCCCTTCCATGTAATGAGTGTGTGAAACTTCTTAGCTGTCACTTTGGAAATCACCAGAAGCCAATTCTCAACTCAGTAACACAGCCAATAATTTAAAAACCATTTAGCTTTTGAGTCATTAGGCAATTTCCAGTTCAACTGAAAATTGCCTACTATAATAAATGTAAGCAGTGGCAGAATGATAGCCTGCTTAAAATTTTATTGACTGGTAGCCTTAGGGACCCAACAGGAAATTTCCTGGATCCCAAGGCTGACTGGGATCTGTTTATTTCTCCTTTGCACCAAGGCATATCCTACTCCCCATTTACATTCTGTGGACTCAAGTACCGCCCCGTTCCACAGAACATCAGGACCAAATAACTTCACAGCTACTCTGTAAAGGGCAAAGATTCATGTCATCTGTATTATTTCCCTAGTAGTGTTTACCCTGTTGCATGTCACGTAGGTTCAAGTTTCTGTATCATAGACAGCTGCACTGCCCATTCCTGTTAAAAGCAAACAGTGTGGCTGATATCCAAAGCCCTCCCCTGTAGCTGCCAGCGCATCAGAAAAACATATTTTGAGAAGTTGCTTGAGATTTTCCTGCTGTATTGCACTGTAGTTTTGAAGGATTTACACCTTAGGAAATTAGATGTATACTCTAATAAATAAGTGATTTAGGTATTTATTGAACGGCTTTCATTAACTTAATGCTGCTATTGATTTAAAAGTGAAGAAAACTTAATAGAATCCAGTGGGAAAAAAATGGCATATAGAGTGTACTAGGAAAACCCCAGCAAACAAAAGTTACCAACTCCATATAGAGATGGTCTGGTTTTCTTATTTTGGAAAATGGTCTTCAAATTCTGGAATGGGACTCTAGCCATTAAGACTGGTTAATCAAAAAGACTTTCTTTCCACTCTGTGATTTTTAATTTTCTAAATCACATTCATAGGAATGTCATCAGAGATTTTTCAGTACAAGCCAAACAGTTTGTCTACTGAAAAAAGGCATGGTTGGCATGTTTTGGGTGACTTTTCAGGCATTTGCTAGATTCACAGCCACAAGTGTAACCTTGCTGGTGGGTCTTGGAATTTCTCCTGGAGCTTGGGGTCAAGGTCACCAAGAGTTTGGTGTCTGTTGACAATTCTGTGTTTTTCTGATTGTGCCCTTTATTGTGACTTGCAACAGGGTAGCATTTGTGTAGAATCTGACTCTATAGTTGTGAGAAACTGAAAAAAAAATGAAATTACAAAAATAAAGTGTATGGGCATTGGGGACATATTATTTGATATATTCGAGGAAATTAAGAAAACAACCTATAAAACAACTTTTCTTGAATGTTTACTAGTCTAGAGGCCAAAGCTGGTTCATTAGCACCTTGGAAGAGTTAGCACATATTTTGGAAAATCTATAGTTTCCCTTTTTTTACATTAAAGGAGCAAAATAAGCTTTATTGCACTAAAGCTGTTTCTACATGACATTGATATGCAATTTAAAAGAGAAAAATTCAGGCAAAGATCTTGAGGTATTTAGAAGAAGTTTACAGATTACCAGAAAGCCAGTTCAACTGATTTTCTGTCATTCAAATGGCCAGTCATAATTAAACTGATTAAACTCTGTATCTGTTTTTTCTGTCTTGTATAGAAATGCACAAAGACAACTGAACTTACAATAATTTTGCAAAAATCTGTGCATTAAAACCAAGGGCAATAAGCCTGCTTAATTTGATTAGATTAAGTATGCCTTTAAGTTTTGCCCAGGTGGACCTCTTTTTTAAAAATTTTTTTCCTCCTTTTTGGTGATCATTAAAAAAAAAAAAAAGAGTAGCCACTGATTAAATTTCGGACTTAATATGGCAGAACAGGTACAATTTTTAGTAAATAGCACATATATTAGGAAGCTCAAAGAAACTAACTTAAAATAATACTTGTCATCAGGAAAGTTACCATAAAGTAATAGTTTGATGTTTTATGTTTTTCTTATCCATTGACTTTAAAATCAGATTCATTGAATGTAGAAGTCAGTACATGTGGAATAAGTGTTCTAAAATTTTAAGCTGCATATAATGTTTGCATAGCAAGATGTTTCTGCTTCAAGACTCTAGGAATTAAGATCTGATCAGAATTCAGCTAAAGGGCAGTTATTTTCAATAAAGACTGAGGCAGAACAAGATATTGCACGCTTTTGAGATTAAAATTTGATAATGGTATTGTTACTAACGCTTGTGAGGATATTAAGCATCTCAGCAGAATATAAGCAACATAATACCAAAATGCTACGTTTACAGCCTCATTTTTTAAAAAAGCTACATTCTCGAACAACTTTTCTACTTTCCATATGCCTCCTGCCTGTCTTTAATTTGACAACAGATATCTCATAAGTAACACAGCTAAGGGAAAATTCTAAAATGCATCTTTTAAAAATCAAGTTAAAGAAGGCTGTGTGAGTGCTAAGCACAGACAGCATGCACCCGTTCCTAAGTTTAGTGTGCCCTCAAGCCTGAAAAAAGCACAAGGAAAGTTTGATACACTTTTAAAAAGTTTCTGAAAACAAAGCTGTTTATGGATCATATTTGTCTTGAGAAAAGGATAGAAACAGAATATATTGCTTTTGTTGATAAGTATTGTAGTACATGTGGTTTTATTTACTAATTCTTGTTCTCTAGAAAGCTGTCTAACCTATGGCAAAGTGAGTTCTTCATGTCTCCTTGTTATTGTTTGCACATCTGCAGCATAGCCCAGTTTGAAATATTTATCTGGTTGTCAGCCCTCCAAAGAGGCCTGCATCTTACCATGCCTCCCAACCTCCAGACCACACAGGAACTTGGAAGCACAGTTTCTTTAAGCACCTTGTATGAATATGGTTGAGATTAGACCAGCCCCTCTCTTGCTCCTACCTACATAGCTTGAAGATGATGAAGATGTGGTTCTGCTAGTTTTACTACATTCTTTCTTTCCTGGTCCTCTCAGTGTTGAGCCTTACAACACTCAGGGAATTAGGAAGAAGATTTTTTTTTTTTTCCAAAAGAGAGAGTGGAAATTCAATAATGATATGATGTTATTAATATAACATCAAGTTCATCTATCTCCAATGGAATGTTTTTAATGAAAAAATAAAGAAAATAGGTGTGATCTTCAATAGCACATCCACATAGAAAGTGGATGTGGTTTATACCAAAATCATAATTCAGATACATAAAAAAGGTGCCTTTTTAATTGCCCTTGTTTATCCATTATGATCTTAGAAAGAAAACCAAGCAAGCAAGCTTCTACCTATTCTATAGTAATATTTTATTATATGATTGGTATTTTTGTGGTGGGGAAGTAGGATGCTCCTAACAGATATTAAAGGTGGTAGCTGATTGTATTTTGCCTTTAAAGGTTTAGAACTTTATAAAATGCTGACTTCTGCTATCTATTTCTGAAATGTTCTTTGTGGATTTATATATAGTTAAGATGTAATAAATGCTAATTTGGGGATTTAAAATATCTATTGTAAGAGAGAATGATTATATTATGAGACCGAATTCACTACATAAGATGAACTCCATAAGTTAATTATACCTTTGCATCTGATAATCTGAAAGTGACTAGACAGGGGTTGTTTTGGGTCATATAACATGATGATGATAAAACTTTAGCTAAGTAAGAAGCTAGGTAAACTAACTTAAGAATGCTGAAATGAGAATCTCTTTCTGAAGTACTCCATGCCCTTTAAGACCCTTTTGAGCAACTATTGATGATCAAAAAAGTCAAGACATTGTATGATTCTTTTATTTTTTTTTATGGTCATCATTCCATGAAGCTTAGACTCCTGGAATCCACAAACCTGGAAGGATCCCTGGCACATATTCTCCCTGGTTGTCCATATTACTTCAGTATATTCATGGGAATTTCATAGGCTCTTTTGTGTTTGATATGTGGTATCCAGTTTGCATAGTATATACTGTAATCCAGTTGTTGTTAAGAATGATTTACTTTAATGAGAAAAGAGAAAACTGCTCCCCAGGCCCATTCCTGAGTGTCCATACCATGAATGGCTGAGCATTTTGGAAGCAGCACCAAGTATGTAATGGGCATGCTATGTGTGGAACTGTCGGTCTGTGATATAAATGCACATTTAATCATTGTGTAGCTTGACTCCTGATTGCTTCAAAATATGTAGTGTTATGGTGGATTAATTTGTGAGATTGTACTAACTTTGAGAGTGTAACAGTTGTGAAGGAAACAATGGTTTTCAAATGAAGGGGCTTACAGAATGATATGATGTTATTAATATAGTTTGGCTTTTGTTATACAAATTGTTAACACCAGCTATTAAAATATATTTTAGTAGAAAGGCTTTAATCATGTTTTTTTCCTCTACACTGTGAATCTTTAAGCCTTGGTGGACTAGAGAAACATCGTGCTGCCCAAAGGACTAACCTATGCAAACGAGTTCACATTTCAATGGATGTCACAGTAAATGTGTAATAAGACATACTTTCTCCTGCATTGAAATAACACATTAAGCCTAGCCTCCAATATGTATAGTGTAGTCACTCACAAACCGACCATACTCATTTAGTATTAGTATCTGTTTCAAAGTAAATCTCTTGTTTCAAAGTAAATCTATCGAAACTACTTGAACGATGTTAGAATAAAAATGACAAACGGGTATATGTTGGCCATGGGTCCCTGCAAGTGGTCTCTGATGGTAGAACTGTGTTCTCACATGCACTCTCTTTAGGGTCTAAATATTCTGTGTCCTCTTTCTGTATTTGTAAAACATTATAATGCATTAATTTCCTATTACCCATTTGGTTTGCTTAAATAAATGCAGGATATAACAAAATGGTTCTACTTCTTGACTGTCACCGTGGTTTCTCGGAGCACAAGTCACTAGACACAGGGTCATTACAGAACTCGACTATAGCCTGAGTATTAGGTTTGACAACTCACATTAGACTGCATCAAAGCTGAATGCTGGTTTGGACTAGTCATTTCAAATACACCCCCCTCCCCGCCCCAGAATGAACTTAGTTTTAGGTGATAATAATATGGTGCTTTTTCAAGCTTAGAATCTTACTGATTTCATATCAAAGTACTACAATCATGCATCATTATAGTTAACTTCTTTCAGGATTGAATTCCTCACATGTCCTCACTAATACAAGTCTAATTTTCTTGTATTTGTAAGATGAAAGAAACAGCTTGGAGCAAAAAAAAAAAAAAAAAAAAAGCACAAATTGAATACATGAAGTGGGAAGATACTCTGATCTCTCTGCTAAAAATGGCTCATTTGTTGTAGAAAATAATTGCTTCCCTCCTCCAATTTTTCCCATAGTTGAAAAAGTGAGTTCCTATTTTTTTTCCCTCATATAAATTTCAGTAGATTAGGTCTTAGCCTTATCATATTATTTTGTAAAAGTTACTCTTTGGTGCAAAATCCTTACTAATTGTAAACTAATAAGCTTTATGGATAACACCTGCTCTTAGAATAAACACTTCAACCAATTCTTGAATTTCCTGTTTTTTATATGTCAAAAGTATGAATTGTATATTTCATGTATTATTAATCAGACTCATGATTTGAAATTACAAAGCAGCACAGTTACTATTTATTTGAAGAATTTCCTATCTTTTTCTGCCTCCAAGACGTTTTTCTTTCATGATTATAAATTTGCTCTTTGAAACCCTGGTGGCGGAGGAAATAATTAACTTAAGAAGATTTTTTGCTTTTCTGACCTCAAAAAAGTTAGGTTTAGAATGTACGGTGTTTATGACTTTATTGCGCTAACTTAAAAATTTGTAAAGTTCGTGTTTTGGGTAATTGAGATGGTGAATGATCACCAGAAACCTACCAAAACAGTGTTCTACAAAAATCCTCAGACACAACGAATTGAAAAGTAGATAAAAGGAAAGTTTTGATCCTTTGTTTATGTAATCTGCTTCTCCTACTCAGAGAGTTTGAGTAAGGGTTTTGTGATGGCAGAAAACTGGACATGGTCCAAGGGTGAACTTCAATTTTTTTTTTCCTGTAGTTCCAAGAAAAGTTCTCAGGCCTTTGTCTATTATATTTGTATTTGGAAGCAGTAAAATTTGGATGAAAAAATAGAACGAGGAAATGGATTTAAAGGGTAAAAAGTCAATATTAGAACAAAGGACCTAGTTGCTGATTTTTGTGTTTATATCATGGCATTTTGATCTTTGTGGCTTCCCCCCCCCTCCCCTTGGAGTAGTGAACATAAAAGAAAATAGTAGACTGAAATAGAGAAATGAGCAGAATCTGAACTCCTTAAACTTCCTTTTGGGACAACAGGGAACTTTAGTTACCAGATTGATCTGCCAATGAACTCGTTTGTGATTCTTACTTCAGGATTGCCACTCTTCTTGCCTGTTTCTGGGGGGAGGTTGCTGTCCAAGGCCGTGTGACCCAAATTAATGTTCCTTAGGTAGGAATAGCCAGGTTCTATCCCACACCATATCACTTCTCTGGTCACAGTTGACTAGATCAATGTGGCTCAGGGGCAAGGGTGCCTGAGCCTGTCCAGATCTCTCGCAAGAGACTTGAGTTCAATATTCAGCACAGGTTGGTTAAGTGGTTATATTATTAAGAACTGAGAGACATAGAGAAAAACAGAAGGAAACACCATCTGCGATCGAGCGGAAATTTTGAGTGAGAAAAAGCCGGGAGATGGGGAAAGATATTTAGAGAAGACACAGGAAAATATCAAGTAGGTGATTGTCAGTGGCAGGGGCTGTGGAATGATGGGAGGAAATGGAGTGGGTCCTTCTTAGAGCCACCAATTCCTGCTGCTCAGGAAGTGCCCACGTGGCATCCTATGTCCACAGGGCCCCCTTGTGAGGCCAATCGCTACGTACATTTCTTTCCTTTTTTGTACATAAACCTTCTCTTCTTTTAGGTGTCTTTGAGGGCTTCTCTGCCTTGTCATTTCAGAAACTTGGCCAACAAAGGCCCTATATATCCATTGTCACAAGCTATAGGTTTTATGTTTTAGTATTTGACAGATGAAATAACTTGACATGGAAGATAACTTGACAAGGAAGAAATTTCCCAAATGTTGAAAAGATGTGCACTAGGTCCTCCCAAGGAAATCAAGATAGCAAATGTGACCGAAAGACCAGTTGCATTATCTCAGTTAAAATGTCACATGGGTTGACATCAAATTTTTTACTGTTGTCTGAAGTTTTATTTTTTTTGTGTGTGTGTGTTATCTTACTTAAAATTTATTTTTCTCTTTCCACATTTTTTTATCGGTGCACAGCATAATAGTCGCACATACTGATGGGATTTGTTGTTATTTATACATACATGCACACAATGTAACAATATAATTTGGCCAATCTTACTCCTGAGCATTTCCCCACTCCCTCCCTACCTCCCATTTTATGGTCACTTTTCTCTACTAACCTCCCTTTGATTTTCTTGTTGTTGTTGTTCTTATTAGTTATAAATAATGGTAGAATCTATTTTGACATTCTACATATATGAAGCATAACCTCATTCTTCTGTTTGTATATGATGTAGATTACTTTGGTTGTATAATCATATATGCACATAGGATAGTAATGTCCCATTCATTCTACTATCTTTCCTATTCCCATTCCCCTTCCCTTTATCCCCTTTTGTCTAATTCAGAGTACTTTTTCCCTATCCCTCCTGCTCCCCAGAAAGTGATTTCAGTTAGTAGTTTGAAGGTGATTTCCTTGGCCCTGTGTTTGGTATCAATAATTAAAATCGAATGGATTTAACATTCACCTGTAGGTACATGCAAAGAAACAATTTGAGGACTTAGAGAATCTCTTCATTGATTTCTAGATGCTTGTAAAGAAGAAGGAAATGGCTGGGGCCACCTAAGAGAGTGTTGGAGCTTTGGTGTTACCAGATGAAAGCTGAACTTTTTGCAGTGATATCTCTTGATTAAGGTGGAAGAAGCAGTAGCTGCAATTTATTCACTCACCATATATTCCATGTTTACTCCATTCAGGGAACAGAACAAAGGAACTTTCCTCACCAAGCATTCTTACTGCTGGGGAAGACTGATATTAAACAACTAATTATGTGTTTTGTCAATTGATTGCTTAATTATGGTTTAAGAGAGGGAATGAAAGGGAGCATCCTGAGTTCTTGGAGCTGGGAAGGGGTGAAGTGTAGACTGGGGCACGGGGGAGGGGAGGCAGCTCCTGGAAGACCTCTGAGCTATTGTAGCTTGAACTGAGCTCTAAGAGCAAACAGCTCAAGTCCATTTTGGCTTTGGACACATGGGAAAATTTAGTCACCAGCAGTGAATGGGGTGGAAATGCCCCACCTTCTCTCAAGTCTTAAACAGCAACAGCAAGTTTTTGTATTTTTCACAAAATTAAATTATCAGTGGACAATAGTCAGGATTTGCATGTGCATAAATTTTGGTGGACACTTACCCTTTTATTATTCTAATTACGACTTTTCCCACTGGAAAAACACTCGGCAGGCTGCAGAATTAATTATACAAAGTTTCAAAGAGATGGAATACTTCCTTATTTGGATAATTGGTTATTCCATCAGTTTCCCTGTATCTTTACTTTCTCCCTGAATATTTTCAGAAGGTACTTACTGGAGCTTATCGTAGCACTGTCTGCAGCGTAGCCTTTGATTAAAATGCTATTATGTCCTGGTTTAGACATCACGGATTCAGGGATTGTCATTCCCATCTAATATGTGATCTTAGTTGGTTATGCCACATTAACTGAGCAATGCAGGGAAAAATTATTTTCAATGCAAGAAAACCGTTGGTATTAATTTAGAATACAACCTTGCTCTGAGGTAGCTCATAGCTTTGTTTGGAGAACTCTAGCAAGAATTTTGAATATCCACCTTCTTTATAAGTCTGACAGTACATTTGCACCCTTTTCTTTGGGCCATTTAAACACTGATAATATTTGGGCCTGATTCCCCTACTCAGTGCCTAATAAGATACTTGTTGTGGAATGCTTTTTGGGGGGTGTGTATACATGTACATATACCATATTCCCACTGGTTATGTCAATCTTGGTGGGATTGAGGGAACTGAAAACCTTTAGTAGAGACTCATTATGTGTGACTCACCCATGAAACTTCCTTTTAGAAAAAAGAGTCCATGTGCCATGGTGGTAGTGGCCCACTGTGGCTCCTTCCTGCCTGCAACTGTACTCCATCTTCTGTGACATAGAAGTGGGGTAGAGATGGCCCCTATGGTGATTTATTTTCAAAACAGGCAAACAAAAGCATTTATGGTATAAGAACAATTAATTGTATCATTTAAAAATTTTATGTTTGAGGCCAGGCATGGTAGTGCATACCTGTAATCTCAGTGGCTCAGGAGGTTGAGGCAGGAGGATTGTGAGTTCAAAGCCTCAGTAATTTTGTGAGGCCCTAAGCAACTCAGAAAGAACCTGTATCAAAATTAAAAATATAAAAAAGGGCTGGGGGTGTGGCTCAGTGGTTAAGCGCCCCTGGATTGAATCCCTGGTAACCAACAACAACAACAAAATGTTTTATGTTTGAAAGACACTAAAACATTTCCAGAACTTTGAATGGGGCTGATATAAGTTACTTGATCATGACGGAGACCTTCAAATGGTAGTTTCATAACTTACAACCCTTGAGAATTTAACAGATTCAGTGTAACTATATTCACAGAGAACAAAGATCTAGATGATTATGGATTGGGGTCAACGAGGGTGACTGGCAGTCAGTCCGAAGTCCTAGAGCCAAAGGTGACTATCAGGTAATGATTGTCTGTAGTCAGCAGCATGGTTGGAAGGGAAGGACACAAGCGCTTGAGGTTCAGGCAGACCTGCAGCTCTTGGTGTCTCACTTGGATGAAAAAACTCAATGTTTTAGTTTTAAGAGGAATTGGATCTTTCAGAATCATTTTGGGATCAAGAAATAGGATCTCCACAGGTTAGCCTTATTCATCGTTTTATGGTTTTGCAATTTAGGGATGTCCACAAATCAAGCTGTACTCAGTTTTGCAAGTTTAGTTGATTTAGGAAGCACCTGGAAAATGCTGAAAATTGACTGCCAGGGTGCACAGGGGTGTACAAGTTGGAATACCCTTCTAGAAGGCAGATCATATGATGACTCCAATATTATGTGGATTTTTTTTTTAAGTCTGAGAAAGTTACAGGAATTGCAGGGAGCTTAGTAGATGCTCTGTGTTCTGTTGAACATGTGGGTGGCCACATCCTATTGAGGTGGACAAGTTTGAGTTGGCAATAGATCTGACCTTCTGTGCTCAACCTTAGAGCCATAGATGCACATTTCAGGAGAGCAGGCACCTTTAGGTCCAATCCCACCTTCAGGAAGACAGTGTATAATAGTGTTTATTTTATAGAAGATGGGGGCCTGACGGAATGGGCGACTTTGTCACATTCAAATGTCACTTAGTTCAAATGGTGGATAAAAGCTCAGCTCCTCTGTTCTCTGTGGTCTCCTCCTTTGCATTCCCTGCCTTTCTTGTTGCACTTAAGTCTACCTCAAATAGAGAGGAGGAGAACAAGCACCTGTCTAAAGTTGCCTTTTAAGGTCCTTTAATGTCCCAGAGGCTCAGCAGTAGCACAGCTGCAGTCCCAGGTGGGAGAGATCTCAGGAGGCAGCCTGACTTGGATCACCTCAATCCCAGCAGGACACTTTGGAGCTGGGGTATTGATGGTGTAGATGCTCAGATCACAGGTTAGAGGTCAACATCTCATGTCCTTGAAGACTCGGAAACTGCAAGTTAAAATAAAAGAACAGGGTCAGTTCTGATCAGTTCTGATCTTCAGGATCCTGATCAGAACTCAGAATTTGTTTTCATTTTTCACATCCAGGACTTTCTTCTCCCAAGAAAAGTTCAGTAGGGCAGAGTCTGACAAAGCTACTACCTGTCTAAGCTCAAACCCCTTGTGGTTCGGGCAGCTAGATGGCCTCTGTGCTTCCCACTAGTACATTCAAATGTTATTCCAACAAGTATTTATTATTTATTTATTTGGTACCAGGGATTGAACCCAGGGGCTCTTAATTGCTGAGCCATATCCCCAGCCCTTTTTAAAATTTTTATTTAGAGACAGGGTCTCACTGAGTTACTTAGTGTACCTCTTTGTTTTAATTTTCTTGAGCACCCCTTTTAATTGTAGAAACTGCTATATATCTGGTGCATGTTAATGGCTTTATTTTTTCCATATACAACTGCTATGTGTTAAAACCTAACAGACAGGAAACAGAAAGAATTTTGTGGGAGGAGAAGGAGCAGATGTAGTGAGGACATTGCCCCACAGCATATAAGATTGAGCAAAGGTGAGGGAGAGGAAGAAGGAGGCATGGGGGCAGGAAAGATGGTGGAATGAGACAGATATCATTACCCTAGGTGCATGTGTGACTGCACATATGGTGTGACGCTACATGGGGTACAACCAGAGAAATGTGAAGTTGTGCTGCCATTGTGTACAATGAATCAAAATGCATTCTGCTGTCATATATTCCTAATTAAAATAAATAAATTAGGGCTGGGGATGTGGCTCAAGCGGTAGCGTGCTCCCTGGCATGCATGTGGCCCGGGTTCGATCCTCAGCACCACATACAAACAAAGATGTTGTAACCGCTGAAAACTAAAAAATAAATATTAAAAATTCTCTCTCTCTCTTTAAAAAAAAGAAAAAAATTAAAATAAATTAATTAATTTAAGAAAGAGGTTGCTAAGTGAGAGAAAGCTTAAGTATAAAGGAAAGTACCCATGGGAACTGGACAGTAAGAGGACGGATAAACAGAGTGGGAAGCTTCAATGATGGAAATTCATGTCTGTACAGTTCCAGGCTGGGAAGCCTGCGATCCAGGTGTCTGCAGGACTGGTTATTTATTAGGCTTGCTTCTCTCCTTGGTTTGCAGATGGCCACTTTTGCATGTGTCTTCATGTGCTTTTTCCCTCTGTACCTGTCTATGTCCTATTTTCCTCTATGTTTAAAGACACTAATCACATTGGACAAGGGCCCACCCCTGTGAACTCATGTTACCTTAATCACCTCTTTAAAGATCCTATCTCCAAAAAGAGTCACACTTTGAAATACTGAAGTTTGTGGCTTTAAGACATGAATTTAGGGTGGATTGCACGCTTCAGGTCAGCACAGGAATAAAAAAAAAATCAGTTCTCGTGGGCAGCCAGACGTAATCAGTCTAGCTTAGAAGACACTGAATTTGGAGATCATTAAAAATAAAGGGACTGTCTAAGTGTTCAGGGAAGACATTTGAAAGATGAAGAAGCTGAGATCCAGAAAGGTGAGGTTATTAACCCAAGGTCACACAGCAAGTTGTTCACAGAGCTTAGGTCAGAAGCTGGGGCATTTCATTCAACTCTCATGGTTTTCCTGTTGCACGTCCTGCTCAGGAAGCTCGCCTCTAAAGCTGGCTGTGCCCTTTTGCCTCTCCTCTGACTCCAATTCTTGGCAGTGACCTTGAGCTGAGCAATCCACTGCTACATGGCCCAAATCACTGTTGCTAAATCACACACTAGGGAAGGCTGGCTTTCCACCTCAGCCTCTTTCAGACTGTCTCTCTTCTCCACGTGGAGTTGGAGTCAGTGTAACTAGATCCATTTCACTTCCCTGGAGGAAGCCACCACCAGCTGCTTGTGCAGGAGTTGGGCTTATTTATTTTATTATTATTATTTTTTATTTGTTTTAATTTTATTTGTTTCAATGACCTTGACATATCATACATTTGAATCAGATGGGATATAATTTCTCATTTTTCTGAGTGTACAGGTTGCAGAATCACATTGGTCCTGCAGTCACGTATATACCCACAGCAATAATAAAGTCTATTTTATTCTGCTGTCCTTCCTTTCCCCTCTTCCCCTCCCATCCCCTCCCATCACTTCTCTCTACCCAACCTAAGGTGACACACTTCTTTCTTTTTTCTTTTTCCTCACATCGTCATACATGTATTCTGTATACGATGAGGGTTTATTATTAATACAAGGTGCAGAAACTGTATCCTCCTTGCCCTTCCCTCCCAGCTGTCCCCATCTCCACGGCCTCCCCAGGACCTCCCTTTCCACTCCCATGATACCTGGTTTGGGTCACATGATACTGCTTATATTTTATTCATTACATACTGTTATCTCTTTGTGGTAAGTTCTTCCAGACATTTGCCTCCAGGAGATAAGTGACGAAGATTACACATTCGTTGGTCCTCTTTTGTCACTATTAGATCCTCTATGACATGAGGAGTTTGCTCCATCATTCTCCCCACCACTGCCAGCTGTTACCCCCACCAGAGGCCTAGAAACAATGGACTGGAGCCTTTAAATCCATGGGCCAAATTAAACCTTTTCTGTTCATAAGTGATTTACCTTGGGTTTTCTGTTATAGTGATAGAAATGTGACTAACACCCCCCTATGCTAATACGCAAAACTATACGGAGCTAGAACTCTGTGCAGGTTGAGCGTACCTTACCTGAAATCCTCAGGACCAGAAGTGTTTTGAGTTCTGATTTTTTTTTTCAGATTTTGGAATATTTGCATCTACATCATTGTTATAGTTTAGATGTGAGTTATCCCCCCAAAAGCTCATGTGTGAGACAGTGCAAGAAGGTTTACAGGAGAAACGATTGGGTTATGAGAGGCTTACTCCAATTAGTGAATTAATCCTCTGATGGGTATTAATTGAGTGGTAACTGAAGTGGTAGGGGGTGGCTGGAGGAGGTGGGTCCCTGGGGACGTGGACTTTGGGGTATATATTTTGTATCTGATGAGTCGAGTCTCTCCCTGCTTCCTGATCATCATGTGAGCTGCTTCCCTCTGCCACACTCTTCTTTCACGATGTCCAGCCTCACCTGGAGCCCCAAGGAAGGGAGCCTGCTGTCTATGGACTGAGACCTCTGAAACCATGAGTCCTCCAAAAAACTTTACCTCCTCTCTGATTGTTCTGGTCATGTCTTTTTAGTCACCACAGTGAAAAAGCTGACTAAGACAATAATAGAATATCTGGGGGATGGGACCCCAGTCTAAACATGAGATTCATTTATGTTTTATATACACTTTATACACACAGCCTAAAGATAATTTGATGCAGTATTTTCAGTGTCTGTGCCTTTTCCCTGAAACCTGTCACATGAGTTTTGTGTGGAATTTTCCACCTCTGGTGTGATGTCAATTCTCAAAAAGTTTTGGATTTTTGGATTTTTGAGTTAAGGATGCTCAACCAGTAGAACTTAATAAGGAAACACAATCATGGGATAAAGAAACAGAACATCCATTTGTGTCCGCCCTGGAGATAAACTTATCTTCTTCATGGTCGGAGCTTCAATAAGCATTTTTAATCAGACAGTTTCCAGTGTGCAGATTGGCGGGCTGACGGGGAGCTCATGGAGGATGGCATTTGATAGTGGAGGGATGCAGAAGAACAGGGCGAACAAGTCTGCAGAGTTACAGCCATAAGAATGGGAATACCGCTACCTATTAGCTTCTTGGAGGGTGTAACCAGTTGTTGGCCGCTGTCAAATGGAGGGAGGTTTCCCTTTTGTGCAGGCTCTTGTGTATTCTGCTTGTAAAGAACTTAACACCATGCTAAGCTCTTTTGAGATGTGTCATAAATGTGACCCAAGCCACCAGTGGCCCTCTGTGAGAAGTGCCCTTGTCAATTGTTATAAAAGAACTTCTCTCCCATTTCCTCTCCACTGGGGTCACTGAGTAGTCAGTAGTGAAGGATTGGTACAAATTCACACACTTGTTAAAAATGAATTAAATACTAATTAAGTATTAATTAAGGATAATGAGATGATACAAAAGCATGTAAAGACAGCTCCTTATTTGGATGAGGAGAAGACCTGGACAGAGTGAATGGTACTAACTTTTCAATATTTAGATGTCTACGCCAGTAAATTTTGTCAAATTGATAGAGAGATCTGGTATTTTTTTTACATGTTGTACTTTCTAAATTACCATGTCTATTATTAATTTCCAAAGTGGAAGAGTAGTGGTACATGGTGACCTTTAAAAATGCGTAGCTAATTGAATCACTGGTAGTTAAACATTAATAGATTTAATTATATGGAAGTGACACAAGAGGGCAGCTGTGTACTATTTCTGAATACAGTTTTCTATTCTATTTCTAATAGAGTATGGGAATAAGCATAATGACTGGAAACTGTCTTTAATAAATTTCCTAGATGGATGCAATAAAATTATTTAATTAAAACCCATTTAATTAATCATTTAATTCTGCTTTATACCACTCTTATTGACAATGGTTGACCCGAAAAGATGCAATTAACATCCTACTGATTGGCTATCCAGTGGTGACTCTGCTTGCACAGAACTTTCTATTGATGCTTTGAGAATCATTTGACTGACCTGAGAGTGAGGTGGTGGGAATAGACAGTCCCCCTGAGAAGCATATGTATTAGAGTGAAATAAGTATCCTTGGAAGGTCTTAGCAATCCAGTGGGTTTGGACAGGGATTTCTCAGCACCTCTGTTTTCATAGATATCTCAGAAGTTGGTTTACTTTTGGTAACTTTAACCCTAAGACCCACAACAGAGAAACATCCTTCCTTCCAGAGGCAGACAGTGGTTGGGCATCTGTGAGTCTCAATCCTGAGGATCAGACAGATTCTGGAAACTAAGACAATGTAATCTGAGCAAGGATCCCAAGAATGCCTAGAACATTCCAGATATGAATCATGTTCAGTTTAAGAGGCTTGTATAGTTGTGTGAGGATGAGAGGAGAAAGAATTCTGTTTTAGCACAGATCAGGTATGGAGCTGTAACGGATCCTCTGTCCTTCAGCAAGCATAGTATTGGCTTTGGAAGGATGCATAGGATGCACATGTTCTGTAAAAATGGGCTGCTGCTGAACTTACAGATTCTTCTCCAAAGTGAATGTAGGTAGTTTGTTATTACTTAACTCATTTCAATTAGGGTTTATTATCTACATATGGAAAGGTCCTATTCCTGGTAGGTGCAAAATAAGCCACATAGGGTCATAGGGTCTCCTGACAAGATCTAATTTATCAGGGAGGAGGTGGCATGGGGGTTTGGTCTAAGCACACAACTATGGGCCCCAGTAGGTCTCCTGAGATCAAGTGTCTTGGCCACGGGGTCAGTAGTTCATGCTATACCTTGACATACTGATCTGATGAATTCACAATGATACCAAAGGATCTGGGAATCTTCTGAGATGCAGTGAGGATTGTGGTGTACCATGCCTGTGACTTCACAGTGAGAAAGTACAAAGGGACCAATACTGACAGCCAGGGTCGTGCATGCTGGAAGGTGAAGTGGCTTAGGGACTCAAGAACTGGCCGTGGGGGCTATTTATCCAGAAACAAAAAGGCAGGGGCATATGTCCTAAGATGTAGTGTTGGTTCCAATTCTAGCACAAGGGACAAGATGTAAGTTCAGAAGTTCAAACTTGAGATTCAGAATGACAGTCTGTTCAAAGCAGCATGACACATGGAGACGTCCAATGAGAGAAGCAGGCAGGTGTTTGAAACCTCTGAAATGGAGAAGCTGGGAAAAACATGCAGACCAGAAAGCAAACCATGCTACCGCCAATCTGGATGTCATTGTTGACCACACATCAAGAAGGAGCTTGCTTTCTGTGTTGGATAAAAGCAATTTTCCTGATAAGGACCAGAACATCCGCAGATGCTTGTTTCCTCAAGAGCCTCAGAACTCTAACACAGTAGTAAAATCTATATAGTAAAAGATTTGTAGCCCAAGATGAATGGGAAAGGAGACCAGCCCTAATTCACGCACGCCATGAGCTCATGTCTCCAGGTGCAGCCAAGTTCATCCCAGGGTGTTTGAAGGAATCTAAATGTGTAATCAGGGAGTTACCTCTGGGAATCTCCAAAAAAAAAAAAAAATCATATACAACAAAAGAAGAACTCAAGAATTGACGACAAGTGAATGTCATGGGTTTTCAAAAGGGGTGGACTTCAGAAATGACAGACAAATAAATTTGGTCCAAACATTGTCAAATTATAGAATGAATGTTAAGCAGATGTCTTATGAGCATGTTGAAAGGAATGTGTTGACTGCCAGAGATGTGCAGTCACCACCAATGACCCGTGCCAGAGTAACCTCATCTTTTGTGAAAACATTTTACTGAGTTGGTAGAGCAAGGGAGTGACACAGACTTAGTGGTTTTTGGTTTTAGAAAACATTTGGCAAAAATCTGCTATGTCGAGATGCCATTATGGAAAATAGAGCAAAATATGCTTGGTATGACAGTCTTCTTGGATGACTGGGTCCTGTTTGAAAACCATGCTCAAAGTGGGAGAAAGTCAATTCAGTTCACAATGGCATTCGGTGAATGTCCATGTCGCCTCTTGTAAATCTTTAGCAGAGTGTCCTTGAAGACACAGAAAAGAAGACAATTGAAATGAGGACTGACCACCACATTAGTGCTAGTAACAACTAAGTTCCAAGTTCATGGGCATGACAATCAGCAACCAAAAATGATTGCTAAACCAGGAATCTATACAAACTAGGAAACTGGACCTCTACTCCTTTTGCTTTGCAACAAAACCTCCAGTTAGCAGAACAGCCAAATCTTGAAATAGTTGTATCAAGTAAGTTATGAGACTTGGCTGAATAATGTAAAAACGATATGGATACATGCAGAACCCTGTTCCTAGATGGGAAGACTAGACATTGGAAGTGTCTTATATCTTCTATAATTAATTACAAGCTTAATGGTTCCTAAGTGAAATTGTGACATAGCTCTCTCTCTCTTTTTTTTTTATTGGACTTGACAAAAAGATTCCCAATACAGTAAGATCTCTACTGATCCCGGTGCACTTCAGAAGTCAGTGAATGATAAAGGAAACACAAACCAGTAGAGGATGAATAGATGAATCAACAACAACAAAAAGTTTTGAAAAATGTTCATCCTTAAAAAAAATCAAGGTACATTCTTTTTTGAAAATACCAAATCACCAAAATAGAACTCAGAAAAAAGATAAAAATTTCAATAATCCAAAGTAAGGGAATATAGTTGAATATTTAAAGTTAAATATTTAGAATGAGGAAGAATTGCCAAGTGCATTGCAATGGATAAGCTTACAACCCAGAATAAGAGCTATTGATTGGAGCCCAAACCTTATTTTTAAAATAGCTTTTTATTCAACTTTGACATTCACTTGTTAAACTAATACTGAAAGAGTCTACATCCACCCAGTTTTCCTCAACCTTGAAAATCTATTATAAAATATCCCCCCAGGTTAATGCCACTGGTGTGGTCAAGATACAGAAAATTCCACCCCCACGAAGCCCCTCAAGTTGCCATCTCACCTCTACTCCACATCTCTCCTGCCTTCCCTTCTCCATCCCTAACCTCTGACAACCATTTGTCTTCTCTTTTTCTCAATTTTTGCAATTTTAAGAATGATATATAAATGGACCTGTATAGTTAGTAACTTTTGGAATTACTTTGGTTTCCTCAAGAGCCTCAAAATTCTAACAGAGGAGTACAATCTATGTAATAAAGGAATCGTAGCCCAAGGTGAATGGGAAAGGAGAGCAAGCCTTAACTGCTGTCTGGAGGTCATGTCTGCAGAGCAGCCAAATTTCATCCCTAAATGTCATCACTAAGAGTAAGAGTTTAAATAAATATAGACAAGATTATTCTAACATATATATGGAAAGGCAGAGACATTAGAATAGCCATTTTTTTCAAAGTAAGAGAACAAAGTAGAAGGGATTCTCACCCCCACCCTGCCATTCAATATGATCTCCGGATATTTATTCAAGTTGTTCCATGTATTAATAGTTCATTCCTTTTTATTGCTGAGCAGTATTCCATGGTATGGATATACTACAAATAAAGAATTCACTCACCAAAGGACAATGGGTTGTTTCCAGTTTTTTTCTTTTCTTTTTACATATTGGAAATTGTACCCAGGGGCACTTTGCACTGAGATACATTTCCCGCTTACCCCCCCACCCTGCCTTTTTTTTTTTTTGAGTCAGGGTCTTGCCAAGTTGCTTAGGGTCTCACTAAGCTGCTGAGGCTGACCTTGAACTTGCAATATTTCTGTCTCAGCCTCCCAAATGCTGGAATTACAGATATGTGCCACTGTCCAGGGTGTTTCCAGGTTTTGACTATTATAAATCTTCCAGGAATATTTGTGTATAGAATTTTGTGCAAACATAAGTTATCATTTCTCTTGTAGAAATGCTGGAGAGCTCTTTATTAGGCTATATGTTAGTTACCTGTTTAATTTTAAAGGTACTCCCAAATTATTTTCCAGATGGTTGTGTAATTTTAAATCCCCAACAGCAAATATGAGTGAGCTAATTTTTTTGCATTGGACTGTTTGGTTTTTTTGAGACACACACACACACACACACACACGCACACACAAACATATATACTAGTCCTTTGATGAGTATATAATTTGAAAATATTTTTTAGTAGTCTATAGATTGTCAAGTCTATAGATTGTCATTTTATATTCTTAACAGACCTTAATAGAAGTCTTTAATTATGATGATATTCAATTTATCAATTTTTAATATTATTTACTTATTTATTTGTGGTGCTGGAGATTAAACCTACGGCCTTCTGCATAGTAGGCAAGTACTCTATCACTGCCAGCCTCAGATTCCAATCGTATAATTTATGAATCATGCTTTTGATAGTAAGTTCAGGAAATTTGTCTAGCCTTAGATCTTTGAGATTTTTTCCTAAGCATTTTGTGTTTTATCATTTTATATTTTACATTTAAGTTGGTGGTTCATTTTGAGTTGATTTTTATATAATGTGTGAGGTTTAACTTAAGATTCTTTATTTTCTTTATGGATGTTCCTTTGCTCCATTGTTGAAAAGCATGACCTTTGTCTATTGAACTGCTTTTGCATTTTTGTCAAAAATCAGGCACACTTTTGTGAGTTGATTTTTGGGTTCCTTATTCTATTGCATGTCTCTCTTTCCACTAATAACACTAGTCTTGGTTACTGTAGCTGTATAAGTCTTGAAATTGAATAGACTGATTCTCCTACTTTACTTTCTTATTCTTTTTTTAAAAAATAGATATTCTGGTTCCTCTGACTTTCCATATATATGTTAGAATAATCTTGTCTATATCTGTAAAAATTTTTTCTTAAATCTTGAATAAGAATTGTCTTACATATCAGTTTTGGGAATAATTGACATCTTTACTATGTTTTAAATCTTCCACGCTATGACTATGGTATTCTCATTGCTAGTACATAGAAATATGATTGTATGTTTTTCTTGTATCCTGAGAGCTTTCTTAACTCTTAAGTTTTATGAGTTTTTTGTAGATTTCTTGAGATTTTCTGTGTACACAGTTATTTGCAGAAAAAGGCAGTTAAAAATCATCCTTTCTAATCAGTAGGCATTTTATTTACTTTTCTTGCCTTTTTGCATTGGCTAATACTTCCATCTCTGTGTTAAATATGAGCGAACAACCTTGCCTTGTTGTTTCACAATAAAGGCATTCATTTTTTCAATATAATATCAGCACTAAGTTTTTTCAGGTGCCCTTTATCAAGTTGTGCACATTTTCTTTAACTTCTGTTTTTCTGATCATTTTTTATTATAATCTTTGTGTATTGCACTGCTTTTGCATTTTTGATTATAAATGGTTATAAAATTTTGTCAAATATTTTTTGTGCCTCTTGATTTGATTATATGATTTTTCTTCATTAGCCTTTTAATATCACGAATGACATTGATTCCTTCCTGTTGTTCCAGGCTTGGATGAATCCCACTTGATCATGTTTAATTCTTTAAGAATACAATAGCTGAATTTTTTAGGACTATTTAAAAAAAGATTTTTCATTTATATTAACAAGAAGTAGTTCTCCATAGTTTTCCTTTCTTGTCCTATTTTTTTTTTCTGGTTTCTGCATCAGGATAAGAGCAGCTTCATAAAATGAATTGGAAAGTGTTGCATCTCTGTCTGTCTCTTTTTATTTTTTTCTGGAAGAAAAAATCACAGGGGACTGCTGCTAATTCTTTTCTAAACATTTGCTAATAAGAAAATGTTATTGTTTTGAACACAAACTATTGTTTTAATCAAGAGTGGCCTGGGGGTAGATTAAAATAATGGGCCACCATGCTCTATCATTGAACCTGGCATGCTTGCCAAATTTATAGAGGACTTAAAGCTGAAAGTTAATTTTTTGTCTTGGGAGGATCAAGGTTCTGTTTATCTCAGAAGATAGATGTGCTCTTCTTTAGTATTGAATTCTCTGTCACAGTCACAGTGTTCTTGCTGTTCCCACCTCAGGGCCTTTTTCTTGCTTCACCTCTTTGTTCTTATTTCATGTCTTACATTGTTAGCCTTTAATGTCACTCAGTCCTGTTTAAATATTATTTCCTTAGGGAGGTCTTGCCTGCCTATCCTGCCTAAATACACTCCTTCCTACCCCACCACTCTGCCTTATTCAGTTTTACTTTTCTTCATAGACTTAAGAAAGTCTCATTTTTTTCTCTCTTTCTCCTTTTTCTCCTTCCATGTATCCCTCCTGATCATCCATCCACCCATCCATTCATCTCTTTATTTCTTCTTTCCTTCCTTCCTCCCTTCCCTTCCTCCTTTAAGAATGTAACTTCTGTGAAAGCAGGGACATAGTTTGTCTTGTTTGTTTTATTTCTAGTGCTTAGAGCAAGTCGGTACTCAATACATGGTTTGCATGAATGACTAGTTACATGCAATGTTTATCATTCAGTTACAATTAATTATGAAAATTGGAAGAGTAACAAATTAAACTTTTTTTTTCCTTAACAAACATTTATTTGACAGTTCCGGAGATGCTATGGTGAGGAAAATATGGTCTTTTCCTCAGGGAGCTTACAGATTATTGAGGACATGTGAATGTAGTCCATGAATCATTTTATCCATCTATCTGTCTGCCTATCTATCTAGTTACACACTCTGTGCTCAGAGTCCAGAAAGATAAGTACAGGGTGCTTTGAAAGTATGTGCTAGGAGGAACTGATCTAACATGAAGAAGGGCTTTCCTGAGTTGAGATCTAAAATGTGAAGGTGACAAAGATATAGATAAAAAGGCTTGGGATGGAGGGAAAGACCCAGAAATAGGAGGAAGTGCAGCGAGGGGGCTGAGGAATCACGGGACAGGAAGCTGAGGTGGTAGGTGGGGCCAGACCACACAGGCCTGGGAACCATATTGATGGTGTCGGTCTTTGTCTGAAAAGGAGGGTAAATTATTAAAGGTTTCTAAGAAATGAAATGGCATTATTAAACTTGATTTTAAAAACTCAAGAATTCAATACTGAGGAAGAGCACATCTATCTTCTGAAATAAACAGAGCCTTGATCCTCTTCCTGCTGTGTGTAAAATAAACAGGAGGAAGACAGGGAAAGAATGGGGAATCTAATTCCTAGGCAGTAGTGATAATCAGATGATGTGGCTCATATGAGGTTGTGCTGGTAGGAACATGAGAGAATCATGACATGTTTTAGTTCACTGTGACACATTGAAAACCAAGGGTATAAAATGAATGATGAAAAATTGGACAGAATATGTTTATAAGAAGTAAACTTTTTACTCATTTTGAAAATAAATAATTTGGTGTACACATAACTACAATCTTGGTAACAGCTAAGGCACGTGCAAAAGACCTCAAGCAAGTTACTTACCCACTTGATCCCTAGACTCCTATTTTTTTTTGACGAGGTCAATAATAATTGCTTTGTGGAGTTGTTGTAGGTAATGGTAGACACTACCGAATGACTCTAAATATGGATTTCTGTTGAGTCAATGTTGGCACAATAAAAGAATCCATTTCCTGGGTTCTTTGTAGTTAGGTCCTGGGATAATCTTCCGATTACATAGGACATCTGAGTTGGGTGGCAATGTCTGAGGGAAAGCTGGTAGCTTCTCTTTGCCCCTTCCCCTTTTTCTTGCTGTCTTCAATGTTGTTACTTAGAAGTAAAGGGTGTCCTCAGATTAGGATTCTGAGGGCATCCTATGAATGCCAAGGAAGTGAGCCAAAGGGGCTTGATGTCCATAGAACCTAAGCACAGGCCTGGATACAGTTTTCTGTTTTGTCGTCGTGATTTTTGCAAGACAGAGAAAAACCAACAAAGACTTTCTCTATATGGACAGCCCAGCCTTACCTCAACTGTTACACAATGATGAGAAGTTGTTACATATGTGAAATGCCCAGCACATCACTAAGTGTTTTATCTTCCATGCCTCTCCCATTAAAAGAAGAAAAGAAAAACACTTCTAATACTGCCTTCCACTAATGGAGAATTAAATTGGATTCTTAAATTTTTGTTTTCCTTAGCAGAGGCTCTGACAAACTGGAATGTATCCAGGAGAAAATGCTCAAGGTGGCGAGCAAGCCTGGAAGCCCCATTATATAAGGAACAGTTAGTTATTAGAATTCTGTTGCATTTACTGTTTTAAAAATAAGTGAACGTTTGAGTCAGGCTTGGGAATCTCAGGCAAGTGGAGTTCTGCAACCTCATCTGTTGTGATGGGATTGAAATTGGATTAACAACAGACCTAATAGGGTCCCTAGCTGGTACTTCCACCAAAGAAACTGGAGAGGTTGGGGAAGAAGTCATGGCGTCTGGGCATTGGTCTTGCACACCCACAGGCTGGGCTGGGAGGGAGGTGCAGAGAGGTTCTGTCCACCTGGTGGAACTGCAAGTGCTAGCACAGAGGTCAGTGGTTTTTACTGTATTTTCCAGATCATGGTGGCAGGTCAGTGAAGTATCTCAAGGATTCCTATGGAAAGGAGGGGAGAGGGGGGGCAGGTATAGCTAAACAGATATCTGCTAATGCCTTGAAGTGTTCTAGATGATACAACTTTGGAAAAAAATGGTCAGTAGCTTAAATGTTTTGAAAGACTAAAAGTAGAGAGCTATTTTTGAGCACTTAAAATCTAAAATAGAGACCAAGAGTGAAGCCACACTACTTCCAGTTCAGCCTGTTTCATTGTCTGCTCTCAAATAAGCTGAGTCTATTGAATTTCCTTCAGACTTCAACTGGCCCAACTTGAGAAAGGAGTCAGAGCTACAAGAAAACTTAAGGTGTTTAAAACTCAAATAGATTCTCATTATAGAAAAGTCCACCCGAAGGAAGCGCACAATCTCCATTCCTAAGTGCATACATATGTCCACATAGAATGAAATGACTTGATAGGGAACCAGTCCAACCAATGGGTCTCTGTTGATGGTGACAGAAATACTTTAGTACATATCTTGGAACAGTACAAACACGACTCAAGAAGAGCATTTTCAAACAAATAGCTTCCAGGTTTAGTCTTTTTTTTTTTCTTGTCTGGTACAGAGGATTGAACCCAGGGGTGCTAAACCACTGAGCCACATTCCAAGCCCTTTTTAATATTTTATACAGAGACAGGGTCTCACTGAGTTTCTTAGTGCCTTGTTAAGTTGCTGAGACTGGCTTTGAACTTGCGATCCTCCTGCCTCAGCCTCCTGAGCTGCTGGGATTACAGGCATGTGCCACTGTGCCTAGCTCCTTCTTCTTGAATCTTGTTTGTACTATTCCAAGGTTTACACTTATTCAAGTGGCAAGTGCCCCTGGCAACACCTATGATGACCTCATTATCTGGAGGGGCCCTTCATGGTTTACAAAATACAGATGTGACCTCCACCTGCACTGGCACCTTGTGGTTTAACGGTTCTAAGTGACCCGAAGTTGTCAGAAACATATTCATCTCCCTCTGCATGCTTTCTGCTTGCAAAGCTGTCCCCTCCCCTCCTTAGAACCCTGTGTATATGCCTGTCACACTTGAGCTGGCTTGTTGGTCCTCTTCACTGTTTTCTTTCTCCACTAGGCTGTAACAGCTTTTAGCTAGTATATTTTACCACTTTATCTCAGTAATGATCTGGTACCCAAAAGATGCTAAAATATATTTCTTTTTTTTTAAAGAGAGAGAGAGAGAGAGAGAGAGAGAGAGAGAGAGAGAGAGAATTGTCAATATTTTTTTTTTGTTTTCTGCAGACACTACATCTTTATTTGTACATGGTGCTGAGGATCGAACCCAGGCGAGCACACTACCGCTTGAGCCACACCCCCAGCCCTAAAATATATTTCTTGATTTGTCAAGTTAACCCTCCAGCTCACCAGCCAGTTTCATAAAGGTAGAAACTTACCTTCAAAGACTTTTGTGGCCATTGGAGACACTGATATAAATCCAGCAAAATTCCCTGGATTTATTCTGAGTGCTTCCGGTGGTCTCTAGTTAGAGTATAGCTGTGTTGTCAACCAGAAGGTTCTAGAATCAGGCAGCCAAGTGTAGAGTAAATATCCCCAGAAGTACATCTAGATACTCGAGTCTTACAGTTTTGTCTCTAATAAGCTGTGTGACTTTGAGCAAGTCACCCTACCCCTCTGTGTCTTACTTTCTCTCCACAGTAAGTCTCATAGTAAGTCACACTCAAGTGTCTTGAGTAAAAATATTACAGGAAGATGTATGAAGGATAAAAATAAAAACATTATAGATGTTGATGGAGAGGATCTTTTTTTCCTCTGAACCAAGGTGGAGAAAATTCTACTGGGAGGAATTCATTAGATAGGAGCTTCTGGTCTTTCCCTGCTTCTTCATGTATGCTACAGGGCCAGGAGAGAATTTTATGATTGGGAAAAGGGACAGAACATACTCCAGCAGACCTTTCCTTCTGGGTCACTCTTTCTGCAGGGGACAGAAAGTACCATCTTCCCACGCCCTGCCCAAGAGCCTTCCCGGGGGCTGGGTGGTTTAGGGAGGTTGACTAATGATAAAGAGAAGCCTTTTGGGTCACTGCTTTGTAACAACATGACCCAGTCACCTTTACTATATTAAAGCTGCCCCAGCACCACAAAACCAAAACCAAAACATACAAACAAAAAACAACAATAAAAGTATTTGGTCTTAGTCTGTGTTGCTTGTCTTGTTTTTTAATAGCAAGGGAAGAAAGGAGATTATGTAGAGACACTGGAAAGACTCCTACACCCAATGCCTCAGGAGGCTGCGGCAGGAGGATCACAAGTTCAAAGCCAGCCTCAGCAAGAAGCAAGGTGCTAAGAAACTCAGTGAGACCCTGTCTCTAAATAAAATACAAAATATGGCTGGGGACATGACTCAGTGGTCGAGTGCCCCCGAGTTCAATCCCCGGTACCAAAACAAAACAAAACAAAAACCTAAAACAGCAAATGGATGCATCAGTATTGTTAAGTGTGCTTTGTAAGGAAACATGGTGTGGCCCAGACCCCTGTAGACTGGAATTACCAAGGCCCCATTTCTAGTTCAAGCTCTAAGGCTTACTTGCTTTTCTCTCTTGGCCAAATCCAAAGGCTTTTCCAGCCCTCAGTTTTTCCAACTTTAAAATGCAGTTGACGGGCCAGTTGGTTTTTCATTCTTTTTAGCTCTAAAAACGAATGAATCTATGACTGCAATTCACCCAAAGAAAGTTCCAAATGGACTCGGAGTCTTTTATCTCTGGGTAACTGGCAGACACGCTTAGTCAACCAACCAATATCCATTCATTCTTCCTGCCTGGGAACTTACACATATATTCTTGGCTGCTCTGGGAAACTAGGAAGCCTTCCTCCTGCTTCCTACATAAAATCAATGTTTAGAAGCCATCACAAACTAAAAATAATAATTAAAAAAAACAAATTAACAGTGGAAGCCATAGGCTAAAGTTGGTGGACAGACAGAAGGAGCGTGGGTTGTTCATGACATGGTGGAGCTGCGACCCAAGCCCTAAGTTGCTTGCCTCCAGACTTCCTTCTTGTGAAAAGGAAATAAAAAAGTCACTCTTATTTCTTGTCCTTGTTGCTAGTAGTTGAATGAAATTTCTCAATGATATAACTAGGATTTATTTTGTTAATCCTTCAGAAGGATTCAGAGTCTAAACCTGAAGAAAGGTACAGTACACTTGGCTCATCTGTAGAACAGAAAGGTCTAGTTCATAGCCAGAAATCTGTGCTTTGAGAGGCAAAAGAAACTGAAATGCTCCTTCGCTTTGGGGGACTGGTGCCACTGTAGAAATCAGAGATTTTCAGTTTCTGTTGACCCCAGACATCAGTTAAGTATTTCAACCAGCCGCGTTGAATGCTTTTTCAAACATCTGTAATAGTTAACAACTGTGGATCTGAACAAAACCTATTGGCCAAAAATTCTTTCAGGCTGACAAAATGTGCTAGACTCTGCCAAACGTGAAATAACACTTAGTCATCTTCAATGAGGACTATAAAGTGGTGCAGTAAGTACTTCATGTGTTGTGCTCCATTATGAAGTAAGTAGTGACAGAAAAAATAGACATTTCACTAAATCAAGCAAGTGACATTCCTCCTTAATATCCTAAGATGCTTTTACAAAGCTCCAAGACATAACAGAGGTCAAATCTGCCCGGCAGAGTTCTGCAAGTGTTTCTTCCACCAGTGCTCTGGATGGCAACCTTGGCATTATAGAAAGCTGTTTTGATGTGGAAGCGGGAGTTGTAGAATGGAACCTCCATTTTTTTTTCAAGTAGCTCACAGCTCTGGGCAAGCCATTTAGCCTCTCTCAGCCTCCATTTTCTTAGTTGTATAATTGGGATGAAAATATTTATCTCATAAGGCTACTGTAAGGATTGACTAATTCAATAGAGATAAAATACCTGGCCTAGAATCCAAGGGGAAAGAGATGCCATTTAATAAACACCATATTGAATCTGATTTTTAGCTACCAGATGGGTTATCTGGTATCTGGAATTTCATCTTGGAGCATTTGAAGTATTGATTAAATATATTAAGGTATAGTCTGACCTCACCAAGCATTCAATATTCAAATAAACTCTCACACTGTTGGTGAGGGAAGGCAGGACCCGAGGGCATGGGAATGATGTGACCCAGTCAGACTCTGGGGATAGTTTGATGATGGCTCCAATTTGGGTGTGTGCAGCTAATACTGGTAAAGGACAGGATTCAGATTACATATTCAGTTTGACAAGCTTAATAATGAGGAAGAGAGTGTAATTTACTTTGAGAGGGAGGAGAGCCTGACCACCCGGTGTGGGAGGGCTGCCTTTGCACAAACAATAGATGAGGTTACTGACAGCAGGCGTGGGGTGGGGTCTGTATTCCTGCAGTTGCCCCACCCAGCAGCAGGATGTGGTCCTGAGCAGACATCCTGCTTTCCAGCATCTGTAAGAGCCCTGCTTCTCCTTCGTACACAGACATGTTTGTGGAGGGGATGAAAAGGTTGAGATGAATACAAAAACTCTGCAAGAATTCAAAACCCCAAGGTCAAGGACAGCTCCCACATGCGTGCTCTCATGGAATCCTCAAAACAACCCATATGTGCAGCCAGGGAAGCTGGTTTTGCATCTTTTTAAGGTGTGGGCAAGTTGAAGTAGAGAGTAAACCATTTGGAACTGAGGCTAGATCCTAGTGGGATTTTGAGTTTATTGTGGAACTAAGATGTAGTGAACATAAAGCTCATAACATATAGCATGGTGCTCCCTGTGGGCTCATGCTCAGTAAATGACCATGATTGCTATTACAGAGAAGGAAGGACAGCCCTGGAGTTCAACAGCCTAGAAACAGGGATATTCATGTGACCTGGTGATGCCCTTTCAGTTTATGTGGGAGAAGCCAGCCAGCTGCTTTCCATTTTTTTCTGAGGACAAAACAAGAGGAAATGGGTTTCAGCCACATCTGTACCTTCATTCCGCAGTGAGCTTTCTACTTATTAAAAAAATAATAATAAAAGAAAGGAAATGTGGATAGCCTTAGGAGGCAAACTCTGCAAACATCAGTCAATAAAATAAAATAATTAAATTAATGGCAATGAAATAAAATGAAATGATTAAATTAATGGCAGCAATAATGTGTTCCAATAAGAAAGGAAAACCATATGTACTATGGAAACAGCATGTTTTCATCATGCTTGACTCAGGTGAGGACATTGTAGAAGGTGCAGAATTCTCATCTATTCTCCATTTGCCCCCGGCCCACCTACTCCTGCTTTTAATGAATACCACAGGAACTTGCCATCCTCCATATAAATGACCTGTCTTTGGGGTGAATGAATGTGTGTGTCCCCTGGGAAGCCATTCTCAGAGATGCTGGTCCTTCTCTTAAGGTGATGGGTCTGCAGCCAGGTCTCTGCTGTGATAATGAACACTGTGGGCCAGAGGAGCTGATACTCAGCTAGAAGCAAAAAGTGGTGCGCCTAAGGTCGTGGGATCACAATTCAGTGACCTCACTTACTTGCATTGCTTTGCTGATTCTTGTAGTGGCTCCCTAGTCCTCTGTCAATCTCTGTGAATTCCTTCTTCTCTCCTACTTTGGATAGTTTGCTCAAAGTTTCCCCCTTGTTCTCCTATATCCAATATGCCATTGAGATGAGTGCTTCATAAACTTTCCTCTTCCATGCAGCTAATTCAGATTCACCTACAAAAGGTCTGGATGGAGCCTAAGATTCTGCATTTCTAATATGCTGCCAAATGTTGCTGCTGCTCCTGGCCCATGGTCTGGGCCACACTTTTAGTTGCAATGGTTTTCTTAGGAGAAGAGCCCATCTTCCTTCCCTGCAACCTGTGGCCAGTTCAGAGGGCAGGACACCCATGCTCCTGTAGTCCAAGAGTATAGGAATAGAATGTCCATAGTTAGATCAATACAAACCTTCCTTCTGAAACTTGTTTTGCCCTGAAATAAATGGAGAACTCTCCCACCTTGGAAAATTTTGAAAATTCTCCTGTCTTCTGTAACTGGGGCAAGGATTGACCTTGGTTCATCTAGAAATGAGGGAGGGAAGGGAATTACAACTAGAAACCTCTCTGACCCTTTGAATTGTGGAAAGAATGGTGGATGAGTCCTTAGCAGATAAATAATTAAATAAATAAGTAAATCATTGCTTCTCCATTTCTCAGAGAGTCAAATCCCTCCAACATAAGCCACCTTAACACTTTCATACTTTTGCACTTTCAAAGCAAATCTTCAGCAGGGGTACCTTCCTTTTATACATGCACTTCATCATTAGGATGATTTTCCTGGTCTACATAAAACATGCCAAGAGAGAGTCTTCAAAAGGCCTTTTTCCAAGAACACATTTTCCCCCTGAAATATTCATTTAAGTAGTTCAGCTACCTACCCCAGGCTCATGATGAATTATTTAGGTAATTGCTTTAATTCTCTGCTTCATTTTGCTAATGTAGATCTGGCCTTTGCCTGTAGATTTATTGCCAGCTTCATGTGTTTCAGGGAACAAGAACTACTAAAGGGTTGATTGTTTCATTGAGGTTTACTGCTGAGGCATTAGAAATGGCTGCATGTCCTCATATCCTACAATTAGAATCTTTTTCTGGGAGTCTTACTCTTGATGCAGTAGAGAGAACACATGTGGGCATGGTTGGTGAGGGAAAGAAGATCTAAACATCACTGGAAAAAAGTTGTATGGAGCTCTATCTATTATTGTTATTAAATATTACACTTCAATTAGGCTGTCACATGTCATTCTTCTGAAAGGCAATGAAATGTATACGTATGTTTTCCAATAACTTGCTAAAATGGGATGCATACTAAATGTTTCCTTCAGTATGACTTGATGCGTAATAAATGCCTTCTAAATACAGTCGTGCATCTTTGCCGAAGATATGCCAAGTCAGGACTGACTGGTCTTCGTTCTATTTTGTTTGTGTAATTTGATGTGACTGTAGCTCCAGGCAATGTGGGTGGCAGCTGTGGAGAGGAGGGAGGCACACAGAGCCAACACAAGAGTGATGCCTGAGTGTGGCTTCTTAAAAAGGCCTGGTGATAAATGAGCCCACATTGTAAAACTTCTGGTGGCACTTTAGGTCCCCAAATAAGATAAATAAGAAATATCTCTGAAATTCAAGGGCATCAAAAAACAAAACAGACAGTAGAATTATAAACAAAGGACTCCAGGGAGCCTATATGTTTCAGAAGCTGTTTAGGGACTCAGGTTAAGACAGGACCACATACATCTAGCCTGATTCTATCTCCTTCCAAAACACTTGTGCAAAGTAAATGGTAGGAAGTGAGCCAGCTTTTTTGCATTCTTCCTAACTTTTCAAAGGTCCTTGCTCCTTGAAAAAACATAAATAGGGATTTCTTCTCAGGAAGAAGGAGGGCCTTCCAAGCTCTTAACCTCAAAACTGTTAAAATAACCGTATAAAAGAAAAAATGACAAAGACTTTGAGAAACACTATTTTTTTTTTCTTAAAACTACCACCCTGTAGAAATTGTAGTCACAGTCAGAACCACTGTAATGTTCGATTTGGAAAGTCTCCGAGTCCTTCATGGCATTACAACTAAGCCTAACAGAGCCTGAAATTTTTTCTTTTACCTCCAATGACTTCCACCCTTTGGGTATTGCAACACTAGCCGGTGAAACAACTTTTCCAGGCTCATCGACTCTTGCGTTAAAAAAGCAAAACTGACATTTGGCTCCCAAATTAGTTCTTAACGCTGCAAATATTTTCTAGACGTCTGAGCCTAGACGAGCGTCTTTCAGAAGGATTCCACACTGACCCCATTATTTCAATTATTTTCAATGGTATTCAGCATAGCATTGTGGTGATCATTTTTATTCTTATTTCAAATTACTGATGAGCTGCTTATGTTTACATGTGGCTGAAAAGGTCAGATTGGTTTCTCCATAATTCTTCCTGCTCCATTTCCACTGGGCAGCTGTTACTTGGGATTCTGATAGTGACATTGGACTTTGTTTATGACTTTGCCTCTTGGACACTTCATCTACATTCCAGCTCTTTGCTTTCATTTGCTCAGTTGCCTCATCCAGAAACTGGATACTCTTCTTGACTTCTCCCTCCTTTTCCTCCTATCTAATGATCCATATAGAGAAACTAGTCAGTGATGCCATTTCCCTCAACGGAAAGCCATTGCCTTTTGGATTGTTAAAGAAAAATCTGAGATGAGCTATATTTAGCAACGTTTACTGGAGCAAGAAATAGATTCTAGAACTGGAGAGCATTCCGTAGACAAGCTGGATCAGAACGCCCCACCCCATCTAATTTCTAGTCAGTGGAAAACAAAGTGCCAATAACATCCTGATTGGCTGCAGGCTGCCTGATAGGGTCATGTTTGGCAGCTCTCAACCTCTGATTGGCTGGAGGTTCTGTTGGTATAATTGGCTGAGACTCAGTTGTTTGGTTCCAAGGTTATACTCTTTTTTAGGTTACAATTTGTTTATACATCACACAAGGATATAGTTCACTAGGTACAGAGGTCACTTTGGACCAAACTGTCCCCCAAGTACAGAGACAGATTTAGGCCAAAGTTGACTTGGTAGGATGAAACCAGTCTTAAATCTACTTTTCTCTCCAGTCTCATTTGTTCTCAGCTCTACCTTCCTGCCAGATTCAGCTCTTCTCAGGGTCCCCAACATGCTACACTCTCTTGCTTTCAGGTTTTCAACTTATCATTCCTTCCACCTACAACTGCCCTTCTTTCTTTTCTTGGCTAAGTTGTACAAATTCCTTAGGTTTTGGTTTAGATGGTACCTTTGCCACGAGGTCTACCTTTTTACAATTTCCCAACACACAAACATGTCTTCTTCACAAGGCTGTAGCAAGAAGCAGAGCTCAGCTTTACCTAGGCCTGAGTCTAATGTCCTTGTTCATCTGCTGGGTCATTCTGCCATTGGCTGTACACAAAAAGGATAGCCTTCGTCTTTGTTTGCTGTGGGGCTTGCCCAAAGAGGACATCGAAATCCTTCTTTTATTGTCTTGTTTTTTCTGTTACTTGTATTAAACCCCATTTTCTATAAATGAAAAAATAGCCTTCACAGAATCTCTCCTTTTCCCTACAAACTCAAAGATGAGCAACCAGGCTCTTGAAATTATGGATACCTGAGCTCTTCATGATCCAACCTTGATTTATAAATATTTATTTGCTTTATGGATTTTAATATTATGATATATATATATATATATATATATATATATATACACACACACACACACACACATACATTTTTGGTACTAGGGGTACTAGGATTGAACCCAAGGGCACTTAACCACTGAGTC
The DNA here is from genome assembly GCF_045843805.1 of Urocitellus parryii. NCBI lineage: Eukaryota > Metazoa > Chordata > Mammalia > Rodentia > Sciuridae > Urocitellus > Urocitellus parryii. The sequence goes on along the minus strand of NC_135539.1, from coordinate 62,650,894 downwards.
ACATTATGGCCTTTTTAAATATTCTATTTAGAGACAGGGTTTCACTGAGTTGCTTAGTGCCTCACTTTTGCTGAGGCTGGCTTTAAACTTGCAATCCTCCTGCCTCAGCCTCCCAAGCCACTGGGAATACAGGCATGTGCAACCTCGCCCCATCCAAGGAATAATTTTCTTAAGCAACATTTAATAAAGATAAATCTTTGATCAAATATGTCTGGTAGTATAGTATTCTACAATTACCTCTATATCTCTTTAGGAGGTATTCCTAAATTATTCTAGAATAGATAGCATTTTAACAAATATCCTAGAATAGATAGCATTTTAACAAATATTTTAACAAATATTTTAACTGTTTCAGGATGGGACAACTGGTTAGTGCCCAAACTGATAAGAGAATGCAGATGCTATCACTATAGCTATTTATACAGATTAGGCAAGCCTAGCCCGGGATCTTCCTGGCTACAGATTATAGATGTTTAAAAGATGGAGTCACTTTTGCAGACCATGAACATCTAGGGCTGGCAGGACAGACACTGTGGTATACTGAGCCAGTCCCTTAAAACCTAATAGTCCAGTAACAGATAAAGATCATCTGGAAGACAGTCTCTGGATAATACAATACCAAATTGGTTTCCTGGATAAGCCTCCATTTCAAAATAAAAGTCTTTGAATTTCCTTCCTCTGTGTTCTCAGAGTAATCACAACATCTATCTCCTACAATGGCACACTGAGATTTGAAAATCCATTTCTAATCCCCTTACCTGAGTATGGCCATTTCACACCTGGCAGACAGACACCAGGCATTAAACCGTGATTTCCTGAAGCATGGTTTTCATTACCAGTCATCTTGCTCCCTTCCTGAGATTCAGGACTGCTTGGTACTTTGAAACACTATTAACTCCAGCCAATTTGATTGTGTAATATATTAAGGTAAAAAAAATTTTTTGTGAAGGATCGGTACTTTTGACCATAATATGATGTGGTCCTAGTTATCTATGGGTATCACAACTAAATATCAGAATATATCAAAAATTATAAAAATGAAATTTAACATTGCCATAACTAGTGATTGAGTTGAATATCTTTGGTGTAGGCTTGACAATCTAGCCAAAAGGAAATTTAAAATCTCGAAGAGAGGAGATTTATATAGTCCAGTAAGAGCAGTTGTATGTTGGCAGTCAAGATTAGGATGTCCCATATTGAGAATGAAAGGCTTCTAGTGAAATGAAAAATGTTGACTTGAAAGAATGCAGGAGTGGGAAATCATGCTCAATTGTAGGACAAGGTATGTACACTCACTGTAGGTAAGGAGATGAAAAATTTGCTTTCACTTAACATTTATTGTATTTCCACTGTGTCCTAGATTCTGAGACACAGATATTTTGGGCAGAGATTTTGACTTCAAATAATTTATTTGAGATCATGTGCATTTAATAAAGATAGGTAGTCAGAAGTGTTATAGGGAAGAGTGGGGCTGTGGAGGTTCAGAGATGGGAGCAATTATTTCCTTGTAAAAGTCTGGGTGGCTCTATGGAGTGGGAGGAGAAGTCTGGGTGAATTTTGTTACATGGCCATAAGAAGGAGAGCTTTCCTGAGCCCAGAAACCTGTGGACACTAGTGTACAAACAGCAGGAGAAAGTAGTAGTAATAGTCTCAAAAAATCATTTTAAGTAGTATTAAAGCTTAAAATTCTTAGGAAAAAATTAATATAAAACCATCAAGATTGCTTTATTGCAAACTAGAAAATATTTCTGGTCATGGGTGGAAAATTGCAGGAAGATCCTGGACTAGGCTGGCCTAATCTGTATAAATAGCTATAGTGATAGCATCTGTATTCTCTTATCAGTTTGGGCACTAACCAGTTGTCCCATCCTGAAACAGTTAAAATATTTGTTAAAAATTACATATAAGAGGTTGAGAGGGGAATGGGAAAATAAACAAGGAGAGAAATGAATTACAGTAGATGGGGTAGAGAGAGAAGATGGGAGGGGAGGGGAGGGGGGATAGTAGGGGATAGGAAAGGTAGCAGAATACAACAATTACTAATTGGGCATCATGTAAAATTGTGGATGTGTAACCGACGTGATTCTGCAATCTGAATTTGGGGTAAAATTGGGAGTTCATAACCCACTTCAATCTAATGTATGAAATATGATATGTCAAGAGCTTTGTAATGTTGTGAACAACCAATAAAAATTAAAAAAAGAAAACAAAATAAAATATTTGTTAAAATGCTACTATTCTAGAATATTTGTTAAAATGCTATCTATTCTAGAATAATTTAGGAATACCGCCTAAAGAGATATAGAGGTAATTGTAGAATACTATACTACCAGACATATTTGATCAAAGATGTATCTTTATTAAATGTTGCTAAAGAAAATTATTCCATGAGTGGGGTGAGGTTGCACATGCCTGTATTCCCAGTGGGTTGGGAGGCTGAGGCAGGAGGATTGCAAGTTTAAAGCCCAGCCTCAGCAAAAGTGAGGCACTAAGCAACTCAGTGAAACCCTGTTTCTAAGTAAAATATAAAAAAGGGCCAGTGATGTGGCTCAGTGTTAAGGTATGCATTCTCTTTATATTAATCTTTAGATATGATGAAAGTCTAATTGAAAGATAATTGACAAGCAACAGAAATTGACAAGCTGATTCTAAAATTTGTATGGAAATGCAAAGGACCTAAAATAGTGGAAATGATGTTGTTGAATAATGAAGCTGGAAGATTTACACCACTTGATCTCAAGACTTTAAACTATGGTGATGAGGACATTATGAGAATGGTATAATATAGATGATGGGATAGAACAGTCTAGAAAGAATCCCATGTTTTATAGTCAATTCATCTTGACAGAAATGCACTTTGATGGAGACAGGTGTGGAATAACTGGATAAATTGATGAGGAGATTGAAGAAGTTAGAGAATGAGGTCCAGGGAAATAAATTACTCAAGGTCCAACAGCTGAGTCAAAACTTCTAATTCGATAGCTTTGAGTGGTTTCTGTTGCCAACAGTGCTTCCCCTAGAAGTAGTTTGGTATATCCTTCTTTGTTTTATATATAATGTAACTTGAGATTTTGAAACTAGGCAATTTTTCCAATAAGTTTCTGGTACTTGCTTAATTACAAAAGAGGACTGAGATTTGACAATAGGGATTCCTCCAAATTGTGCATGGCCACATGAGCCCTCGTCTGCTTTAATCAAAAGCCCCAATGGTGGGAATCTTGTCACTTTCTCACATGTGGTCTTTACAAATAGCACTGTCTTAATGATGATATATATATATATATATATATATATATATATATATATATATATATATATATATATACATTATATATTATATATATATAATATAATGCTGACTCTTTACGTTTTGACTCAATTATTATTTTTAGTTGCCGGGGAAAGTGTATTTTTAGGCATAAAAATGCAATGCTTGCACAAATATGTGTGTGTGTGTGTGTGTGTGTTTCTTTTTTGAGTTTTTAATTTCTACCTTTAAGTTCCTTAAATTGGTAATTAAAAGAATCCTTCAACAAACCGTCAGTTTTTCCTATTTTGATAATTAAATGAATTATAATTAGATAAAAATGGAATTGAGTATTGAGGCAGGTGGAAAAGGATTGATTGACATTTTGGGGTCAGAAAACACTGGTGTCTGAGTACTATAGAGTTTTAGATTTTCTGAGATGCTGAGTCCATGGGAAAGTTAAATTTTGAATCTGTTTTGGGTACATTTTAAAAATGATTTTTGAAAATGACCAGATAGAAACACATGTAGAGATGGAAGAAAGCTGGGAAAGAAAAGCCTGATGATAAAAATGTATGTGAAGGCAGAGCAGACTGGGGTAGGGACAGGGGTTTTAGAAATAGCAAGAAGTTCTGACTCCTGGGCTTGATAGTTCATATCCCAATCTGCCTGGACTGGGTTCTGATGTTTCAGAGGAATACTGTGTGGAATTTCCCTCTTGTGTGGGACATTTCCTAACACTTTAGGCCTATAACATATTTGCAGGACCAATTTCAATGAAAACAGTATACTAAATATGAAGAAAGAACTTTGAGAGCTCCTTATCTAACCAAGTACATAATATTCATGAAGCAACTAAGGCCTTGATAAGTTAGTCAACTTGGTCAGGCTACTGCAGCCAGGAACTAACCCAGGAATAGAGTTTGAATCTTCTCTGCTAAGGACAATCCTGCATGTTGTGCATGGACACATCAGCCCTTGTCTGCTTTAATCAAAAGCCCCAATGGTGGGAATCTTGTCATTATATCATATCACTGTCTAACTTGAATTTTTTTTTTCTTCCTAGAATTCGATAGTTTTAGTGATGGGTGGGATAGAATGTTAAATGGGACTTTTCTGGTCTTGACGTTTCTAGATGAGAATAACATGTTCTAAAGGGAAGTGCTGGCACCTCCATTATCAGGGCTTGCTGATAGATGGCTAAGAACCCTGCAGCCACCTTTAGCCACATGGCAGAGAGCTGCCATTTGAGCATTTTCTATGCAGAGGATATCGACATCTGGTGACCACAGTATCACTCCACAAAGAACTTTTGTACCTTTTTGGATTTTGGCTCTCAAGTCCAACTCTTGAGGCCCCACGATAGCTCCTGAGTGGGAGAATATTGACGAGGAAGGAGAGCAAAAAATTCCCACTCCAAGTTTTTGAATATGGTTGAACTCTGAACTGTGGGGAACAGGACAAACTACAGACAGGAAGACAAGTTGAAAATTTTAATAAGCTCATAATAGGCTGTTTATTAATATTTATTAATACCTAAGTGTTTAGAAAAATTATGGGTTCTTTCCAAATCAGGGTGGGGAAGGAAGATATACCCTGAGCAAGCTTAAAGAGAATGAGGGAGAGAAATATAGATGCCGATTCATTCTATTAATCAACAAAACCTTTAAGTCTGACATCACTTAAAGGTTGATTGAAACTCTTGCAATCTCTGGAGTCTGACTCTTTGCTTTACGTTTTTATTCAATTATTATTTTTAGTTGCTGGGGGAAAGTGTATTTTTAGGCATAAAAATGCAACGATTGCACAAATTCTTTTCAGCTCTGGTAATTTGGTTGGAAAGCTTCTCTGTCTATGTGAATGTCGATGGTGGGAACATAGCTTTCTGATGAATTGTTCTCTTTTCCATTCTATAAAGGGCTTTAAAATACATTATTGTTCTTTCTTCAAACAGAAGTAGGTCATTATTTCCTCTACATTGTTTCCTCAAAAAAAAAAAAAAAAAAAAAAAAGAAGTTTTTTCCATGAGCTCTGCCGACAGGACTGTCAGCTCAAGGGGACAATCAAAAGTGCCAGGTCCCCATTTGTTGTGTCTTAATTCAACAGATGGCACCACATGGTCTTAAAGCGAAGGTCCCAGCTTTGCTACCCAAGCTCCTGCCCTTTTCTTCACTCTGTGGGATTTTACACCTCCCTTTCTAAATACTTTCCATGTGCCGGGCACAGATTTAGGTTCTCAATCTCCGTTTCATCCTAGGAAGCTGGGTTGTTCAGACTGTGACAAGTGGTTGTTTTAACCTCTGGCTTTTGGTTGGGTCTGGCCATTGGAAAGCACTGGCTAAGCCTGGAGAACAGACTCCAAGTGCCATCTCCAATGGTGGGGTGTGCCCCTGACTGAGGGGACTTCCCCTGCCTGTTTTGTAATCATTCTTTCCTGCACAACTTTAGATCCAGGGGTGGTAGTGTACTGCTGGAACTGGTCCCAGGGCACTGACCTCCTGTGTGGATCCTCCTGGATTATTTTCTCAAAATACACCTTTGAGAGAGTTATTTTTTCCCCTGCTAGGACCTTGAAGCATACATTATATTTTAACATTTCTTCATAAGGAACCTGTCAACATCCATAACTAGAAGAAAGGAGACCATACAGAGGTTCCAGTATTTGCAATGGCATTGGCATCTCACAGTGGAAAATGAACTGTATGGCCACAGCAGGGAGCAGCTGGACTCCTCCTTTGACCATTGTGAACCTGTGTGACCTCAGGAAAGTAATCTCAGTCCCACGGAACTATTTTGAAAACTTGAAACAAGCTGTTTTTTTCTTTGCAGAAACAGGTTTGTTGTTCAACATATATTATCTATTTGATAACTATTAGTTTACTTTTTCTTCCGTTCTCTCAAACCGAATTCTAAAGGCTAAGAAATGGGCCCAAGGTGGTGAAGAACCATGGCAACTCTAAAACTAGGGTGCTATGAGCTATCTCATGTAGATTTTGATTTAACAAACTTATCAAATATAATTTGCTAAATGTCAGGAGCTTCTTTGGGAGCTGAGAAGTTGAAAAAGCACTTTAGTCTACACATTCTCTTGCTTGGTCAGGAATGAAGATCTTCTGACTTGGGTTTTCACACACAAAAAATGTCAAATTTAATTTGATACTTATACTGTTTATTGGAGGTATGAATCATAAACAAGAGGACATTTATCTAACCCAAGTAGTATAGTTAAATACCTCGGAATCATGGATTTAGAACAAAAATGAGGAAGAGGAGGCCCTCTTTTAGGCCCTGGAGCTAATTCACAACAATGGTATGACTGGAATTAGTTCTTTTTCCAGAAAATTGTTATTGTTTTGGTAAGGGGAAAAAAAGATTGAAAATTCATTTCTGCTTCTTTTTAAAACATTTTCTTTAAATGTTGATGAACTTTTTAAAATTTTTATTCATTTATATATATGTGGTACCGAGAATTGAACCTAGGTCCTCACAGATGCCAGGCAAGTGCTCTTACCACTGAGCCACAACTCCAGCCCTCATTTCTGCTTCTCGACACAGTTTTAAGAGCTGTGATCCCTCCTTTTGTTGGCTTGGAAGGGATGTGTAAATGAACATGGAACCCTTGTATCTTCAGACATGACAGGTATGGAGAGTACGGATTTGTGAGATCCAGAAGTAACCAGTCAGTTCCATCAATTCTGAGAAAGAATTAGGAGTCTTTGAGAAGCTGTTGACCCACAGGTTTATTTAACTGAAGAAGCAAGTTTCTTCAAAAAGCTGCATGGTTGGGTACTTCCAGCTAAGAGACCAGGTTTGGGGGATTTGCTAGTGGCTGCATCATTGCATTCATTTTGACAGGCTTCCCTTTATCCTCCCATTCCTATTAGAAAACTGACAGTGTGAAGGTATCTGGAGAGATGAACACATCCTGAGGAAATGGGGCCATTCTGCTGCTGCTTCCCTAGTAGTTGCTCAATAAACTTATATTGGACTGAGTTGGAGAATCACAACTTCATTTTCTAAATATGTGACCTTATAACATAGCATACAAACAAACAAACAAACAACAACAACAACAACAACAAAAGAGTAACATCTTAAACCTTCAACTAAGATGTGCCTGTTTTGGTGATGGTATCATTATTTTGAATTTGGAATAAAATATAAAAGAGAAAATATTTTGGAGAAAATAAATTTAAACTTACTCTAAAATGTTGTATTTCACAGAAACGAAGATGTTGATTTTTTTCCAATCACCAGCCTTCTCCATTTCCAGTTTCACAATAATCATTAAAATATTGATATTGATTCAAAATATTCTTATGAATTTACAAACATTGGCTTTGCTCATTAATTCATTTGGTGGATTCCTAAAAGAATGTGTAGTTTTGAGTTTTTCATTGAAAGCATCAGTTTGGTTTCTGTGTGGATTCTTTGTCATAGCATCAGTTTATTGAATTTGCAATATGCTCTCATACACACCCAGAGTGGAGCCGATGGACACAGCCTCTTTAGGAACAGGAGAGAGAATGTTGTTTGAGTCTTCTCCCCCCACAAAAAAAAAAAAAAATCATGTGAAAACTTAATGGCAGAAAGCAATCATTGTATTATATGTTCTGTGGGGTCTAGAAGTGGAAAGAATCTGTGAGAAAAGCTTGTCCCTGTTCTTCAATATCTGCAACTTCAGCTGGGAAGATGTGATGGCTGAGGACAGGATCATGTGCAGGCTCATTTAGTTGAAGATGGGTGGTTGATGCTACTGTCATCTGGGGTCCCTGCTGGGGCTGATGGCCAGAAGACCCAGGTGTTGAATCTCCATATGGCTGTTTGGGCTTCCTCCCAACTTAGCCTAGGTTCCAAAAGAGCCACGCAGAAAGTGAAATATCTGATAGTTGAGTGGTAAAATAGAGTTATGGCTATAGCCTACTAATGTCATGTATGGTGACAGACATTGGAAACGTGGAAAGGAAGACACTGGGAGCACAGAGGAGGGACGATGTGGCAGTGATAGAGTCATAGCAATGCACTGGTTGGACCACTGATTGTAAACAGGAAAGGGCTTTATTTGAGGACATTGTTTGGCTCTCCTAATCATTGAGAGAGCTTGGCAAAGAGATAAAGGCTAAATTTCCAAGAATCCTGCTCAAGAATTGACCTCTTGAGGAAACCACCCAGATGTAGATGTCATTAACTTGATTCTACGGCAACCACTACTGTTGCCAACAACATGCACTTCTGTCCTGGGAAATTCACCATGTAACAACCACTTCTACTTGAGTGTGTGTGTGTGTGTGTGTGTGTGTGTGTGTGTGTGTGTGGTGTGTGTAGTGCTGGGGATTCACTCCAGGGCCTTGCATGTGATAGGCAAGTGCTCTACGACTGAGCAACATCCCTAGTCCCCAATTCTACTTCTGAAGCTAGACGCTTTTACTGTCATTTACAACAAAATGCAAAAACAAAGGCTCCACACAGCCTGTTTCATCATTTGGCTCACATCAGTTACAAATAATACATTACACAGAGAAAGGGGTAATTCCATTTAGGGTTATTCCTTGGGTCAGGGTTTTTAACGCTGAACTTACAATTGCCTATATTATTTAAAAATAATTATGCCACATTCCAGAGATCTTTACTCAATAGGTTTGGGGTACAGATTTGACATTCATATTTTTTAAAATTCTCAAGTGATTCCAATTTCCACGCTGGGATTCTGAATCAAAGTGTGATAGTTAATTTATTTTGTGTGTCAACTTGTTTGGGTCACCCAGGGCCTAGATATTTCATTATGTATTCTGGGTATATCATGAGGGTGTTTTTGGATAAGATTAACATACGAATCAGTTGACAAAGTAAAGCAGGGTGCCCATCTAATGCAGGTGGGCCTCCCCCAATCAGATGAAGGCCTGAGTAGAACACAAAGGCTGAGTGTTGTTAAGTGGAACTCCTCTGTCGGACTGCTTGAGCTGTGATGTTGGTCTTGTTTCTGCCTTTGAACTGGAATTGAAACATCATCTCCTCTTTGGTTTCAAGGCTGCTGGCTTTTAGATCAGAATTTACACCATCCACTGAAGCTTTGTGACTCCAGATCTTGGGATTTCTCAGTCTCCATAACTGTGTGAGCCAATCCTTAAAAAAAGTTCTTTTTCTTGCTGTTTTTGTTTTTCTCTGGAGAACCCTGACTAACACACAAGGGCTTAAGGTCTCTTAGCCAGTTTAACACTAACATAGAATTCACCATAGATTTCAGCCCTCCAAAATAATGAGGTGTTACTCCTTTGGTCCCCTTAATTCTCGGCCTTGGCCCTGAATATGGGGAATGGTATGGAAAAATAGGGGATGGTGAAAGGGAGGATGATGGACAGGACAGAGTGTCAGCTTGACCTCAATTGCTCTTATGATGAATGACAGGGGAAGTTCTGGTGTAAAGATATTGACATAGGAGCATTTCTGGTCTTAAAAGCACAATTTCACATCAGCCTGCATATGGCGTATGCTCATTGGCATTAGAATGCCAGATAACAGCTTGGAAAATGTTGAAAGATTCAGTGAGTTAATCTGTTAAAAGCATACCCTATATCAGAGGCTCTGTAATATCTTTAGCAAAAGAAAAGATGTATGCTGGAAGATCAAAAAGGATCTTCAAGATTAAAATGAAAATATCTAAGCAAGAATGAGGAGGAAATCGGGCTGAGCATAAATAATGTGACATCAAATCTGTCTTTGGCAATGCAATGCTTTGCAATTTGTGGGAGGGATCTAGCAGCAAAATCCACATAATCAGCACATAGTTATTCCTCTGATTCTGTTGGGAGAGATGCATCCTGTGATGTGATGTGGAAATTAGTTTTGCTTGTTCTTTACTTATGCTGGAAAGCCTATTGACCTGTGTGTAGCATATATTTTTATATTCAAACAGGGAGTGATTTTTGTAGTGTATATCAGAGACACCGTCCATAAACCACTTGTCATTTTCTGTTGAGAGGGTTCGCATTATTGAAACTAAAAATGTAAATGATGTCTTTTTTTTTTTTTCCAGATGATTGAGCAGTTGCAGCTTTAGAAAGGTTTGGTTTACCCTGCCTCATACACTGAAAATACACACACACACACACACACACACTCAGGAGCTTTTTTATGCTAATTAACTGTTAATTTGTGCATATGGGAGAGAAAAGTAGGAAGAAGGATACCACTAAAAAAATCAATCATTTCATATTTTGGATGCCAAGCCAACTAAAAACCAAAATGTGACCTCAGTGAGCTATATGGTGGCTGATTCTCAATGAATTCAGTTTTCCAGTCTGTGAGTCAGACATCCAGATAGCGTGAAGAAGTTCATTTGGCCCAAAGAATTTGGCTGTTTGTAGTTAGCACTGTCTATGGAAAATTCTTTCCCCAGATATCAATGAAAATATTTCATGAAATTAAAAAAATGAATTTTATGAAATCTTCGAATTTTTTGAAAGGTTGTTTATTATGTTGAAGCTTCTGCCTATGACCAGACCATAATACTACAAAAGGTCCCTTTATCCTCTTTTTCATTTAAAATGTTTCTTTTTCTCACAGGTACATTTATATATTTGATTAAAACTCAGGGTAAATGAGTTTATTTTGTAAAATTCTAATGGATTTTTAAATTTAATTGTTTTTTAGTGGTAGATGGACACAATACTTTTATTTTGTTTATTTATTTTTATGTTGTGCTGAGGATCGAACCCAGGGCTTCACACATGCTAGGTAAGCATTCTACCACTGAGCCACAACCCCAGCCCAAATTTTTAAATTTATTAGAATTTTTTTTTCTATAGTGATTTTCATCATTAGAAGCTCTCAGTTTGGAATTGTTTTTTTCTGCCAAAATATTACACTGGCATTTAAAAATTCTAATGGTTAAAGACTCGCCAATCATTTGGTCTCCATTAGTAGAACATGGTGACCCATGAAGAGCTACTTCATTGACTGGAAAGTTAAGTAACAGGACTAATTTAGACATAGGACTTCCTTGCTGCTAAACAGGATAGATGCCTAAATAACCCAAGATCCAAAAAAGCTGCTGCTTAGTGGACCTTGGGAGGGATTGTCCTTGAGAACTTACTTGCATGCATTTCCATAGGACATTTCTTATTTGTCTTTCTCATGTAGTTTTGGGGTTATTGGATCATTTCTGCTAGGTTAAAATATGAAAACAAGCCCAAATGCACAGGAAATATGAAGGTAATATTACTTTGCTTGTGCTGCTGTCACAAAATACCATAGAGTAGGAGGCTCGAACATTTATCTCTCACAGTTCTGGAGGCTGGTAGTCTACAATCAAAACCTCAGAAGGTCTAGTGTGTGGTGAGGAGTCACTTCCTGGTTTGCAAATGACTGTCTTCTTATAACCTCACAGGGCAGAGAGTAGAAAGAGAGGTAAACTCTCTCCTATCTCTTCTAATAAGGACACTAATTCCATCATGAGGGCTCCACCCTCATGACCTCATGACCTCGTCTGCCTCTAGGTATCACACCGGGGATTGGGGTTTCAACATACAAATTTTGTGGGAACAAAACACTTAGTCCTTAACAACTTTCCTCTTCTTTTTTTTTTGGCTTCTCTCTTCATAGAGATCCATTAACTGTTCGGGTGAAGGGTGTCAGAAGACACATACACAGACCCCACTGGAATGACAGTGAGCAGACAAACAGACCTGTGGAGTGACTGGATATGTGTGGTTTTAAAAACTGGGAGATGGAAAAACAGATGAGGAACTGTTGGTAATAGTGGAACAAAGTAAAAGTCACTGCAGCTGGAAGTGAGTGCGGTGAGCAGACACTCTAGAAAATCCCAATTTGTCCCAGAGATACCAGACTCAGAGAGAGCAGCCACCGTGCTGGGGAGTAGCAGAGTCCCCTTGTCTTTTCCCACTCACCTGCAGCTTCTCAGAAATTGGGTGGATACTCATAGGACAGACCAGAAATTCAAAGATGCCTGTAAAAGGACCATATTTTGTATCTGCAAGTTCCTCAGTGCCCAGGACTCCTGGCTCCTGGTCCTCTTGTTCTGTAACAAATCCAGCAAACAGCAAACCCTGTGTTTAGACACAGAGCTGCCAATCAGTCATTAGTAGAAAGAATAATGAATAATAAGATGATCACCAGGACAACCAGCTTTATCAAACATAAACCCTTTACCACATTTCTTTAAGAACAGAAATATACATTAGGAACACAGGTGAGAACCCTTCTGATCTCATTCTTCTCCCTTTCCCCCTCTCTGGAATCACCACTCCTCTGAGTTTAGTGTTACTCACTACCATGCATTTTAGTACTATTAACATATGTAAATGTAATGATGAACAATAAAAATATTTACTTGGCATGGTTTCACATTTTGTACAAATAGTATTACACTGCCATAATTCTGATTTATTTTTTCTCAGTCAGCATAAATAAAAATGTAAGCAGCTTGACACAAGTAAACATGGCTGGTTCGTTTTGTATGTATCAAAACTTATTTTCTCCAACTCCTTCCAAGTTTTAAATATTACCATCAATGCTGCAACCCATATTCTTGTAAAAATCTCTTTGTGCAGATAGATATGAAAGCATGTTTTAGAGTACATTTAGAAGGGCAATTGATAATTCCCACGTATGGATATTTTAAATTCTACCAAAGATGGCCGAGTTGGCCAGATTGCTCTTTTATATTCAACAATTAATGTGGATAAAATGGTATTTCACTGTTAGTTTATTTTGCATTTCCTTTATTATTACTGAGATTGAGATCCTCTTTCAAAACTCTTCTATAAACTGATTCTTCAAGTCTTTCAAATTTATGAATCATTATAGTTTGCTTTTCTTATAGGTTTTAGGAGCTTGATATTTAATAAGTACTAAATAAAATATTGATAATGCACATGTTTAAGAAAAATGTATAGGAATTCTAAAAACATACTTTGTCACTAATGTTTTATTGGATACATGCTTAGCATGTGTTGAGTCTCATTGAATGCTTTTTCTGAGTCTATTGAGATAGCTTATTTTCCCTTTAAATTTTAATGTGTTTTGTTAATTTTGAATTATCCTGCATTCTTGGGATAAAAGCAAATTTGTTTTGCTACATTGCAAAAAATTACTTAGAGCGTGAAAGATGTATCAGCCTCTTAAGATCATATGGTACCTGGGAGGAGGGAGTTAAATTAGCTGTGCCATCATTTTTCCTCCCAGGCAGAGAGATGACCCCATCTTTATACATCTTTGTAAGCATGCCAGTAACCGGATGTCTTGGTAAACAGATAAATGATATTTTCTTCAAGGTGTGTCTTTATTTTCAAGTTCCTCTTATCAAGATATCTCTAGGACTGGTGTCGTGGCTCAGTGGTAGAGTGCTTGCCTAGCATGTATGAGGTACTGGGTTCAATCCCTGGTACCATATAAAAATAAAAAAATAAAATAAAGGTATTGTGTCCATCTACAATTAAAAAATATTTAAAAAAGATATCTCTAAGATAGTTTAAGATAAAACTGGAATTGATGGATTTGTAAAAATCTCCCATGATGACTATGGATTTCCTACTTTTCCATTGTAATTGTGTCAGTTTTTGCTTTATGTACTTTGGCATTATATCAGGTGTATGGAAGTTCACAATTCATGTAGCCTTCTTGTAGATACTTTAAAAAATTATTATGTAGCATCTTTCTTATTCCTAATACCCTTTTGCCTTAAATTCTAATGTGTCTACGTAATAGTATTACTATAATAGCTTTCTTTTTTAGGGTAGATCTGTCCTGTATTTTTTTCCTATACATTTATCTTCAATTCCTGTATGAGTTTTGTTTTAGTTATATTTTTTTATAAGTAGAATAAAGTTTTAAAAACTGTAATTATATTGAATAGTTTCAGTCTGAAATGTATAGGCTTTTTATACTACCTTGCCATGTGTTTGTGTATTTAAGACCTTTTTATTTTCTTTATTTCCTGGCCCATTTTGACTATTATTGGATGTATAAATTTTCTATATCCATTTTTTTTTAAATTTCACTTAACTGATTTGGAATCTGGTTCTTTTTTTTTTTTGCTATTTTAGTGGATAAACTTCATTTAAACTCATATTTAAAGATAAAATTTTCAATCAAATTCTAAATTTACCTTTTCTTTTTCTGTATTTGAAGGAAAATTAACACGATTCAACTACCCATACAATAATTTTATTATTCTTACTTAGAGAAAAATTTACAACTACTGAGCTGCGGATAGATTCTACCCACATTTACCAGGATCATTTCAACACTTCCCGAGATAGTCCTTAGAGGTCAGGAAGTTTTTGTTTATAAGTAATGAAAATTTGGTGTTATGATTTGGTGATGAGATGTCTTGCCAAAGCTCCTGTGTTAATGCAGGAATATTCAGAAGTGAAACTAATAGGTTATGAGAGCTGTAACTAATTAGTCTATCCTACTTTGAATGGATTGACTGGTTAGGAAGTGAGGGCAGGTGGTGCAAGGCTGGAGGAGGTGGGTCACTGCGGGTGTTCCCTGGAAGGGTTTAGTGGCCCTGTGGCCTCCTCCCCAGTCTTTCTGCTTCCTGGCTACCAGGGAGGTGAGAAGCTGCCCTTCTGCCGTGGTGTTCTGTCATACCTTAGGCCCAAAGTGATGGCGTTGGCTGACCATGGACTTGCTTTCTTAAACCATGAACCACAAATAAACTTTTCCTCCTCTAAGTTGTTCTTGTTGGGTATTTTGTTCACAGTGACACAAACCTGACTAATACTCTTGGCTCCATCAATGAAGACTTATTATCATACTAAAAAAAAAAAAAATCCGTAGGCAAGGTGTTCTCAAGTTTTTGTAGTTCAGTCATAATCAAATATTTTAGACATCTCTTTGAACACTTTAAAGATACTTTAAACTCTTTGTTGCCCTATTAAAATTATTTCATAGTAATTTTCATGTAAAGATGAGAGAAGAAAGATTTTTTTCCCTGTCATGCATCTTTGTAAAAAGGAAACTGAAGATGTTCCTCAGAACAAAAAAGTAAACCAAAATAGAAGAAGACATGAGCTTATATGAAGAATGGATCCTACCCAGGAGACTAACAAAGAGAAGTCCCAAGGTGATAAGGGATAGAATCCCCCAAAAGCACCCATCCAATTTGGAACAGGAGAACGAACAACTCCAGAGGATAGATTCCCCAGAAAACAGGGAGATTCTGGAGAAGGATTGGGTCATTCATGGGAGTACCCAATGTGATGAATTATTTGAGAAAAAAAAATGTATGAATAGAGTTAAACCAAGAATTAAGAAAAAATACAATTAGAAACCCCAGGAAAAAAATCTATATAAGACTAAAAATGCAATTATATATTTATTCTTGATTTTGTAGGAAAAATATTATATATTTTTATTTATATAAATTAATAACAAATTCTCATTAGTTAACTGAAAATAGCAATACAAGTATGATAAAAAGATGGATAAGTCATGATGCTCTGTGGTCAAAGAATGAGAAATCTTTCACAATGGCAAGTTTATAGATAATGTCTACCATTAAAAAATTAAGATGCAAAAAAAAGCATACTATTTAAGAAAACAGAGATCAGAAGACTAAATAGTCTAGGGAGTTAAAAAAAATCAGAACTGGGGAGTAGGCCTAGGAATGATGTAAGTTGGGTAGAAGTCATTTTAAGACTTCTGATACCTTTGATTACTTCCCCCTTTGATTAAGGGTGTTAAATTATGTAAATAAAACTTGAAATAAATTTGTTTACTTGAGTTGAAAAAGAATGATATTATATCTTTCTAACAGCACTACTAAAAGACATTACTTAATTGGAATTTTAAATGGAATTTAAAGTTAGGGCAACTGTAATCCAATAGAGAGTAGGGAATAATTCAGTGATTTAGTAGTCATTTCACTTTCTTCTAAAATACCAAACCTGTGCATCTGAATGCAGGTATAATCTATTTTATGAATAAAATAGACATGTTTAGGTACAAATCAAGAAGCAACCTGTTTTCATTGGTCTTTTCACCTTTGCCTGCCCCATGACAGCTGAGCTAGATATTTCATAAAAACAGGTCCCTTCTAAGACTCTCTTCCTAAACTTACTTTCTCTTCAGACTTGTATTGCCCTTCCTGCTTCTACTACTGCCTCTTTTTTTCCTTTCCAACTCCTTTTTAAAATAAGTAAGCCAATCCCCCCAAACCAAAGGCTGAATGTTCTCTCTGATACATGGATGCTGATCCATAATGTGGGGGTGGGGGTGGGGAGAATAGAGGAACTTTGATTGTGCAAAGGGGAAGGAGGGAAGAGGAGGGGGTATGGGGGTAGAAAAGATGGTGGAATGAGATG
Source organism: Urocitellus parryii (assembly GCF_045843805.1). Lineage (NCBI taxonomy): Eukaryota > Metazoa > Chordata > Mammalia > Rodentia > Sciuridae > Urocitellus > Urocitellus parryii. Next base: position 62,634,319 of record NC_135539.1, on the reverse strand, counting down.
GATATCATTACCCTAGGTACATGTATGACTGCACATGTGGTGTGACACTTTATCATGTACAACCAGAGAAATGAAGATCTGTGCTTCATTTGTGTACAATGAATTGAAATGCATTCTGCTCTCATGTATAACTAAGTAGAACAGATAAAAAGAAAGAAAGAAATATTAAAAAAATAAAATAAGTGCTTTGCATATCCCTATTTTGCCTTAATCTCCCCCACCCCCCTTTTCCCCTGGGAGCTGGTGCTGGGGATGATACCTATGGTCTGATGCATGCTAAACAAGGACTCTACTACTGAGGTACTTTCCAGCCTTATTTTTCTTTTCGAAGCCTCCTGAATGAGCTTGTGAAAAATACTTAATGAAGAAATGGGATTCAATATGAGTAATATGGGAAAATAATTATATTTCTTCACAATATGCCCTGGAGAACATCTATGAGGCCTTGTAGGTTTTTCAGTAACTTCTAGGTTTTATATGGAATCTGTTTTCCAGATTTTAAAAGGTTCAATTAGCTATGATAGAATTTAGTTTTAGAAACTTAATATAACTTTAATTTTTTTGATATGTGAATTCTAAAGAATCACGAGAATACATATTCAACTCTGAAAACAATACATACTCCAAAGGTAAGTGAAAGTATCTGCAGATTATAATTAAATCAACTAAAAACTTGAAGAACTAGAGTTCCCAACTAGATGGAGTTGGAGATTTGAACCATTAGGAGACTCTTTCACAAAATCTGAGTGCCTGTTGACTTTAAAAAACATGAACCATATCTTGGCCTCTTTTTGAATTCCCAGATTATGTATATAAATGCCAGCATTAAACATAGCAATAACCTGTATTGGTCTGATTCCAAAGTTGGTGGTAGTAATTATGCTTCATGAGAAAGTCTGGAAAGTGTGTAGCACCTGTTGCAAGATTTTGATTTATAGTGCATTAAGTTTTCCTCAGATTTAAAATGAATCTCTATTCTAAGGCTACCTGGAAAAGCCATTCTTTTTGAGAAAACTGTAATATTTATTTCTCATCTTCTCGCTTTCCTTTTCCTATCTTTTCATTATCCCAAAGAGGAGTTCTTATCATCTAACTTTGGAGTAGCCCACTACTCTTACATGTAAACTATTCATTGTCACCATCCCAACTAATAGTAATATCCATCATAATGGTGATGATATCCCATCATATAAGAGGTCTTTATAAGAGGTCCTTAATTTATACCAAGCATGTTGTATATCATCTCACTTCATCCTCACAATTGACTTTTTTACTCATAGGTTAAAAATTAGAGAACTGAAGTGAAGGAAGATTTTAAAAGGTGCCCAAGGTTATGGAATTATGAAATGGCCAAACTAAAACCCAAATTCTTTTCTTTCCAAGTAGGAAGCTAACGTATTCCAATAAAATATGCTTATTGTAGAAAAATTCTTAAAGGTAGAACAGTTGAAAAAGAATAAAAGACTTAGTTCTGATAGGTAACTGCTGCTGATTTTTTTATTGGTTGCTCAAAACATTATAATGATTTTCACGTGTATTTTCTTTAAATTTTTTTTGATGTGCTTTTTACATGAAGAAAAACAATTAATCTCTCATTTATCTTAAAGCATTATCCCTCCCAACCCCCAACTCTCAGTGTGGCGTGGGATTAGAAGCCTGCAGTCTGGAGGGGACTGTGGTTAGACATTGCAGCTGTTCCTCCTGGATCTTTCACTCTCTGCTCTTCACCCCACTGCCTCTGGCTTCTCCAGGATGGAAAGGGAAGGAGGAGAGAGGTAAAGAGTGATGACATCTCAGGCAGCTGCTGTGGTCTGCATTTCTTCCTTGATCCACAAATGCCTGTTGGTTTTGGTACACATCTCAGGACTAGCTTTTTGTCTTATGGCAAGCTTGATTTCCCCCCTTGTGATGATACCAATGGTTACTTTGACAAGTCATTGCTTCCCTGAATGTTGAAGTATAACACCAGAGAAGCATGTAGAGGCAAGTGGATGATAGAAAATAAGAGACTTTACTTGATTTTTTTTTCACAGAAAAAAATTTTAATTTATATTTCCATTTACACACCACTTTTTCAAATTAATTTTTTTATTTACATGTGACAGCAGAATGCATTACAATTCTATTCCACGTATAGAGCACAATTTTTTCATTCCTCTGGTTGTATACAAAGTATATTCACACCAATTCATGTCTTCATACCTGTACTTTAGATAATAATGTCCATTACATTCCACCATCCTTGGTAACCCCCTGCCCCCTCCCTTCCCCTCTCATCCCTCTGCCCTATCTAGAGTTCCTCTGTTCCTCCCCTTCCCTACCCAACTATGAATCCGTCTCCTTATATCAGAGAAAACACTGGGCATTTGGTTTTTTGAGATTGGCTAACTTAGTAAGAGGCTTTACTGAAGGATAGTAGAACAGACTTCTCCCTGGAGGAAGAAGGGGGACTCAAAAGGCAGAATCCATGGGTGAGGAAGTCCCATCCCTTTTATATCTAAGGTTTTCTTTGTCCTTCTACCTTCTTGTCTTTATCTTGCTTATTTCCCTTTATCCAGCATGTGATGAGGGATATAGCTGGGAAGACCAAAAGGTGGGAAACAGGTGGGCAGAGAAACAGGGGCAGGGGAGGAGTGATCTGGGCAGGAAGGGCCTATGTGAATTGATTAGCACTTCCCTGTCTGCTGGGAGTTTCTTTATTAAGAGTTCTTTAGGATGGGCCAGGCAGCCTGGGACATTAGCTTTTCAATCTCCCAGGTGCAGTTTCTGATTTCCCTGGACTCAGATCGGACTCCATTTTCTCTATTAGTCTCCGTATCAGACCCAATTTACCTAGCGACACCACCTATCTTTAAATCTGGCTTCAGTGTTAGGACTGTTTCCCCTGCTGGCTTTGAACCTAGTGCAGTGTTGTGAGCTGCCTGTGGAGAGAGCCATGTGGCACAGAGCTGAGGCAGCCTCCAGCTAACAGCCAGCAAGACACAAGGACTTCAGTGTGACCCTCAAGAGGAACTGAATGCTCTTCACACCTGAAGGAGACGGGAAATGCATTCTTCCCCCTCAGTTACAGCCCTGCAAAGGACTCAGGACAGCTATGCCTGAACTCTGTATCCACAGAAACTGTAAGGTAACAACTATATGTTTGTTGTAAGAGTTTTTTTTTTTTTTTCCCCTTAGAGATTTCATAAGAGATCCTCCTAGTGGAATTTCTGAACTGAAATTTCCTGATGTACTCTGGTCAGTGTCTTGTTCATATTCCTTGGAGATGTGGCCTTAATCTTCTTTCTGCAGCATTGATACTGCTGGTTACCCGTGATGAGTTCTGCTCCCTCAAATGTTGAAGTATAACATTAGTGAAGCATGCCGAGGCAAACATATATAGCAGGGTTTATTTAAAAAGGGGTAGCAGAGGGAGAAGGGGGCCATAGCTCGAATCCTAGGAGTGGTTCTCAGGAAGCAAGGTGTTCTACCTTTTTTATATGTCTTAGGCTTCTTTGTTCTCCTCTTCTCTTCCCCTTATCTTTCTCCTTCCTGCATCCATGACTAGGCCAAAGAAATGCTCTGTGGGATGGAAAACAGGTGGGCTGAAGGGGGAAGGGCAGGATGGAGCAGCCCAGGACTCATTAATTAACAACCTTTACAACTCATTGTAGGGAGAGGCAATTCCTGGGACAGGTTACCTTAGCAACAGGTTGGAGCAGGGCAGGTTATCTTGATAGGGTGGAGGAATGGCTCTGAAGGCATTTCAGTTCTTCAGGGGGCAATCTCCAACTTCCCAGACTCACTCAAATTGATCCTCCTTGATCAGACATGACTAGATTTACCTATCTATATTAACTGCTTGTCTAATTCTGGCTTCAGAGTCACCTAAATCCCTGGTGGAACTCTGGGATAGTGTCCCTTTCCAGGACAAATCGAACTAGATAGGTTCTGTAGGGTCAGTATATTTTTTCTGCACATAACTTCATGCATGAAAAAGGCATGTTTCTTTCTCTACAGCCTCTCACTTGGTCTATCAGTACCATGCCGGAAAGTTTCTTACGTTTAAGTTTTCTCCAGTGAGTGTTAGGCACCAACCTCTAAGTCACCTAAACTAAGGGACCCATAGCATATTCTATAAGTCACCTAAACTAAGGGACCTATAGCATATTCTGATATCTTCTCCAAGCTCTGTTGGGCCCTTTAATAGAGAATGACCCATGTATTTGTGCATCTTGGGAAGCATCCAACCAGGTAATGTTCCCTTCTGCAAAGTATTCCACAGCCTAGGAGTGGTTCTCTGGAATTCTGGCTCAATTGCTTTGAGGTGGTGAGTAAGGGCTTAAGGTTACTTTTCTGATTAAGATTACCATCTTGATTCAAGATGGTGGGCTAGAGGAAGGCTGCATTCCTAGTTTCTCTGTGGCTTGTGATTCAATCAGAGGAAGTCTGCTTTTTAGAGAAGAGGAATTGAAAGAGGGATTTCATTAAAATTCAACATTTGACAGAGTGTCTTAGAAACTCAGAAATTTGGGTACATTAAACAAAGAAGAAAGAGTACATTGGAGCCAAGCTGGTTGCGACAGTGGCAGCAGCTGCAGCAGCCCTGGTTCGCCACAGAGGGAGGGAGAACACAGAGAGAAACAGATTTGGCACACAAAAGTCTGAGATCAGAAAAGCAGCCTGAACTTAGCCGATCCAGAGGATGCACTGCACACTTGTGCTTAAAAGTGTTTCGATTTCACTGGTTCAGGAGAGTTGAGGAGAAACCATTTTGAAGGGGCCACACTGCTGCTACTGCTTTTGCTGCCAGGAGATCTGTCAGCTGTCTTGGCAAGTGCCTGCTGTGTAGCATAGGGCATCCCTAACAAAACAGGAGCAAAACAGGCACAGAGAAGATTGTACCTAGGGGGATCCAAGTCGGAAAGGCAAAGGGGAGCCCGACTCGATTCTCCTTTGAGTCCAGTGGCTCTTGTGACCAGCTGAAGCTGGTTGGGAATCTGAACAGGTAGATGTGGATACTCTTGTAAGGGTCCGGCGGAACGTCGGAGAAAGAGACCACACAAGAGACTGGCTCCATGCAATTGGCAAAAGGGGATTTTAATGGGGATCCATTCCAGTGTGCTGGGACTCTGTGCTCACTCAAGAAGGGAGAGCAGCCCAGATCCCAGAGCAGAGGTCAAGCGGAGCTTAAGTACACTTTTTGGAGAGAGTGGGGGGCATTGCATACATCAGAACAAATCATCATGAGGCGCGGAAAAATTGAACAACAACTCTGAGTCAGGATTAGTACATACATTGGCGGGAATAATCTGGGCAGGGGTGATTGGTCATTCCTAAGCGGCGTATAAATTTAAACTGATTGGTTTTGGAGCCTAGATGCTTACGTGCCATGCTACCTAGAGCCCTTAGCTATTAAACAACCAGGGAATCAATGGAGAAATTTACTGGGCAGTTCCTGCATTGTCCTAACAACTCACAGAGATTACAGGTTCCGGGGGTAGCAGAGGAATTTTAACAATACCTAGTCTTTACTTTTTAGCCCAGGCCTTGCCATTTAGAAGCTTTACAATGCCTAGTCTTTTACACTTTAACTCAGACTTTTGCAGCTTAGAATCAGCTTAGAAGTTTTACCTTTACACTCTCAGAGACTAAGTCTGGGAAGGCTGTGTTCATGGGCAGCAGAGTGTGTGGAGGAGTGGTTCCCCTTCTCCGTGAGTTGAATTCTTGGGAGGTTCCTGAGATCCAGAAGCTCCTAAAAATTGGCAACTGCCAGGCCCTAGAGGTTTGTGGATCTAATCTCCCCAGAGCTGATACCACCTAACAAAGCCCCTGAAGCATGATTAGACCCAAGCCCTACCCACCAGAACTCCACTCCCAGAGCTCACAACAACAACAACAACAAAATCTCATTTTCAGAATAGTTAGAAACAGGATAAAATTAAACATTATAAATAAATCAAAATGGCAATAATAAATAAATGTTTCTATTATAGTAACATTGAACATAAATGGTCTCAACTTTCCAATTAAAATACATAGACTGGCAGGATAGATTAAAAAATAAGACCCAACTACATGTTGTTTGCCAGATATGCACAGATGTTACAGGAAAAGACAGCCACAGACTGAAAGTAAAAGAATGAAAATTGATGACGTACCATGTGAATGGAGTTTGAAAACAAGCAGGAGTATTTACTCCTATATCTGACAAGAGGGACTTCAATCCAAAATTAATCAGAAGAGACAAAGAAGGACATTTCATAATGGTAAAGAGGAACAGCAATCCAACAAGAAGATATAACAATAATACATTTTTATACTACAAATGTGGGCACAACCAATTACATAAAAACATACTACTTTAATTAAAGCCTCAAATAGATCCCAGTATAATAATCCTGGATGATTTCAACACACTTCTCTTACTATTACATAGGTCATCCAGAAATAAACTCAGTAAGAACCTTTGGACCTGAAAATGTTATAAATCAAATGGACTTAGCAGACATCCATAGAATATTTCATCCAACAACAGCTAAATACACTTTTTGTTTTCTCAGGAACTTATGAAACCATCTCCAAAATAGACCACAGTAGGCCACAAATAAAAGAAAAAATTTAATTTCTTGTAACTTTTCAGATCATAATGGAATTAAATTAGTAATCAATAAGACAAAACCCTACAGAACACATGGAGATTGGACAATAAACTTTTGAACAATGAAGGGACAATAGAAGAAATCAATGGAGAAATTTTAAAAAATTCTCAGACTCAAATGAGAATAGTGACCCAACAGACCAGAACCCCTGGGACACGATGAAGGCAGTTCTAAGAGGCAGTTTATAGCTATGATTGCCTACACAAGAAAGTCAAAAAAAGATACCAAATAAAAAAACCTAATGATACATCTCAAGATCCTTGAGAAAGACAAACAAAACCAATTCCAAAATCAGTAGAGGGAAAGAATTAAGTTCAGAGCTGAAATCAATGAATTTGAGAACAAATAAATAGAAAGGATTGATAAAAAAGGGTTAGTTATTTGTAATGATAAACAAGAGCCCTAAACCCTTAGACAAACTAACCAAAATAAAAAAGGAAAAAAACCCCAAAGTAATAAAATTAGAGATGAAAAAGGAGAAATCACTACAGACATTATAGAAATCCAGTAGATTTTAGGGACTATTTTGAAAACTTATACTCCAATAATTTGGAAAACCTAGAAGAAATGAATACATTTCTAGACAAAAACAATATGCCATAATTAAATCAAGAGTAAAGAGAAAACCTAAAACAGAACAATTGCATGTAATTAGATAAAAGCAATAATTTTTTTTAAAAAAGCTTTCCAACAAAGAAAAACCCAGGACCAAATGGGTTCTCAGTTGAAATCTACCAAATCTTTAAGGAATTATTGCCAACACTCCTCAAACTCTTCCATGAAATAGAAAGGAATGGAATACAGAATTCCAAATTCATTCTGTATCACACTTATACCAAAACCAGGTAAGAACACATCAAGGAAAGAAACCACAGCTCAATATCCCTGATGAACTTAGATGCAAAAATACTTATTAAGATATTCACAGGGCTGGGGATGTGGCTCAAGTGGTAGCGTGCTCGCCTGGCACTGGTTATTTATATGTAGGGTTCGATCCTCAGCATCACATACAAACAAAGATGTTGTGACCGCCGATAACTAAAAAATAAATATTGAAATTCTCTCTCTCTCTCTCTCTCTCTCTCTCTCTCTCTCTCTCTTAAAAAAAAAAGATATTCACAAATCATGGTCAACAGCATATTAAGAAGATTGTACATGATGACCAAGTTGGTTTTATCTCAGAGATGCAAGGATAGTTTAATATACACAAATCAATAAATATAATTCATCACATAAATACAATTAAGAATAAAAATCACTTCATCATCTCAATAGATAGAGAAGTCCTTTGATAAAATTTAGTATCCATTCATGATACAAACACTGAAGAAACTAGGAATAGAAGGAACCTACCACACATCATAAAGGCTATTATGTGATTATCCCATAGTAAATGGGGAAAAACTGAAAGCATTTCCATTAAAATCTGAAACAGGACAAGGTTGTCCATTCTCACTGCTCTTATTTAATACAGCTCTAGAAATTTTAGCTAAAGCCATTAAGCAAGAGAAGGAAATAAAAGGACTAAAAAAAAAGAAGTCAAATTATCACTATTTGTCGATGATATGATCCTTTATCTAGAAGATCCACCAAACAAACAAAAATACCTTAAGACTGGTAGAACTAATAAACAAATTTGGCAAAGTTGCAGGTTACAAAATCAACATACAAAAATCAGTAGCTTTTCTAACAACAACGAATCTGCTGGGAAAGAAATCAGGAAAACCATTCCATTCACAATAGCCTCAAAAAACAAACGAATGAACACACATTTTGGGATAAATCTAACCAAGCAGGGGACATACCTCTACACCTTGACAAGGGTGCCAAAAATATTATATTGGAGAAAAGGCAGTCTTTTTAACAAATGGTACTGGGAAAACTGGTTATTTATATGTAGAAGAATGAAACTAGACCCTTAATATCTCCTAATGCACAAAAATCAACTCAAAATGTATCAAAGACCTTGGAATTAGACCAGAGATGATCCAACTCCTAGGAAAAAAATGTAGCGTCAATATGCCGGGATATAGGTAGGCAAAGGAAACAACTTTCTCATGGGATTCCTAAAGCTCAGGCAAAATGTCAAGAATTAATAAGTGAAATAGCATCAAATTAAAAAGCTTCTGCACAGCAAATGAAGCAATTAGGAATGTGAAGAGGGAACATACAGAATGAGAGGAAATCTTTGCTAGCTAGTATTTTGCCAGAGGAATAATATCTAGAATATATAAAGAACTCCAAAAACTTGACACACAAAAGTCAAATAAACCAATTAATAAATGGGGAAATGAATTAAACAGGCATTTTCCAAAAGAAGAACTATAAATGATCAACAAATATATAAAACAATGCTCAGCATCATTAGAAATTAGGGAAATGAAAAGCAAAACTATGCTGAGATTTCATCTCATACCAGTCAATGGCAATTACCAAGACTACAAATATAAATACAAATGGAAAGGATACGAAGGAAAAGGAATATTTTACACCATTGGTGAGATTGTAAATTAGTACAACCACCATGGAAATCAGTATGGAAGTTCCTAAAAAGACTAGTCATGGAACCACCATATGACCTAGATTTACCACTCCTTGGTATTTGTCCCAAAGAATTAAAGTCATCATACTATAGAGACATGCATACCCATGTTTGTAGCAGCACAGTTCACAACAGCCAAACTATGGAACCAGACTGGAGGTCCATCAATGGATGCATGGATAAAGAAAATGTGGCAAATACACAGAATGGAGTTTTATTCAGCCATGAAGAAGAATGAAATTATATCATTTGCAGGAAAATGGATGGAACTAGAGACTATTATGTTAGTGAAATAAACTCAGAAGGTCAAGGGATGTATGTTTTCTCTCATGTGCAGAAGTGAGAGAGAAAAAAGGAAAAAAAAAAAAGATTGTGGGGGCATCTCATGGAAATCAAAGGGAGATCCGTAGAGGAAAGGGACCAAGGGGTGGGAGGTGTGGGGGAAATGTTGGGAGTGCTATTGGCCAAATTATACCATTATGTCAAGTACAGGTATGAACATATAACAACAAATCTCATCATTATCTACAACTATAACGCACCAATAAAAAATGTGGAGAAAAACGTGTCTTAGCATGTTCTGTACTGATTGCCCCTCACTTTAGAATGCATGAACATTTACTCTTGTATTCTAAACTGTGAGCCTTCAGCCAAAAAAAATCTGTGACGACAACACAAAGGACTTTCATTCCACACCTCATTAGCATCTTCATCTTTCCACTTGATGGATGCTCATCTTTCTCCAGCATCCTAGTTACAGGGTGGGATGCAGAGGGCAGGGTGAGTTTTATTTTTAAAGAAAAGAATGTAAACAAGTAACCTACTCTTTCTAAGGAAGGAGTCTTCCTATTAATCTTTCCACAGAAGCTACTAACTTTACTTTCAAAGCACAGGGAAAAGAGAAAGATGGGTGAGCAGAGTCTCGAGAAGTCATTGGAGTCATTGGATTAAAGGATTGGAAAGTTCTAAAAGGCTCCCTGGGATCTGAGGTTGCAAGAGACCAGAGCAAATCCTGAGAAAACTTTTGAGATAAGAGATATTTTCACTTGATATTGTGTACGATGATAGTTTCACAAATGTATAGACATGTCAAAACTTATTCAGTTCTACACTTTAAATATGAGCAGTTTATTGTATGTCAATAAAGCTGTTTTAAAAAATTAAAAATAAAGAAAAAAAATGAATAAGCAAGAGGTGAAATGGTAGTCTATTTCCTGACTCCCTCACCAGGGTGGGCTGGACCAACTCTGTGAGCACGTGCCAACATCCTTCAACTATAGGTTCATTCTGTGATTTCTTATATTGTTGTATTGTTCTCAAATAAATAGGCCCTCTGACTCTATTGTTCCTTGTTTTTTTTTTGAGTGGAAAATCTCCATTAGTTGCTTTTTAAAAAAGTAGCATTCCCATAATTCAGGTGAATACAAAGGGCCACTTGGTTGGAAATCACAAGAATTATTTCAAGGCAAGATAAAATGAGGCCCAGCAATGACAGTACTTACCAGGTGATACTAACTGTCCTTGAGTTCTCATGGGTCAATTGTCACTGGTATGGTGACTTAAAAGGGTTCATTTTTGTCTTCAATTGGAATGTAGAACCAGAACAGGGGACAACTAGCCAATATTATTTTCCACACAGTTCTATCCTGGGGTTTGCTAAAGTACTATCTGGCAGCCAAGAGGAATCCTTTTAGAAGCAGGTGTTCCAGGGGACATGCCTTGCCCTTTTGCACATGTAGAACGGAGTGACTTCAGGGCTTTCTCTTTGGTTATTTGCTTGGATATTGCTACTGTGTGTTGCATGCATAGACATACTGTAGCAAACAAGTGGCCCCCATTTGGTCCATCTCTGAACCTGGGGCAGTGTGGAGTGTTACACACCATCACATAGGTCTTAATAATATTGACTTTCAGGTCATGCAGTGTGGGAAATGCATACTGGAATCTTCTAAGGAAGTTCACCTTACAGCTTTGAATCTTGTCATAACAAACTTCTTATAGATGTATTGGAAAAATCTCTTTAAAACTTTTGGTTTTACTTTGTTTTTAAACTTAGAATATATAAGTCATGATAAGGATTATGGTAGGTTTTGAGTGTATATTTCATCTCTCTTCTCATTTTCTACTCTATTGAAATTGCACCTGCCTTTTGTTTATTATTATTATTATTATTACTACAAAGAAACCAGAAGTTGAAGAAAAACAACATGATTTTTTTCCCCCATTGGTAGAAACTGTCCCGCCCAAGGTGCTTCTGGGCTTCTCTTCATTTTTATGTTTCTCTCTGAGTTTTTTTTTTTATTGTATGCAGTTGATTAATGTAGTTGACTACTAATCAATATTAGCAGCCAGGGTAGTACAGATATTACTGCATTATAAATGATTTTTAAAGATATGTTCCAAGAAGCAATCACTTTTAGGGCTGTATTTGTTATCACAATGTTGACAACCTTGATATCAGGATTTTAATATCCGGTAGGATAATGAAATTTCTACCCAACACAGAATTTCTCTGCCTTGGTACTGTAATAACTGAACATTGCTTCAGGTTGGTGAATGGTGATATTTTCCTGGCCTCTTTTCACATGAACATTGTTAAGAGGGTTTCTTTTTAAAGCCATAAGGATTTCTTAGACGTGAGGATAAAATAACAAAGGAAAGGTGCTTATCTGAAAAGAAAAAAAAATTGTGTTCTCTTAGCATTCTAGTTGGCCTTCTGCTCCAAGTAGATATGCCTCAGGTTATGTATGGGCTGTTGGCCTCTTGTCAGCAGCTGACAGGAACAGTGACAAGGATCTAAGGAAAGGGCCTTTGTGCAGGTGAACACTGAAGAGAGGCTCAGAGGGAAGCTGGCTGATAAGATTGTTTCACAGGCACAGAAAGTCAGAGTATCACAGGATCTCAAATATGTATGAATTGCTCCGATTGCTAGGGTCTGGGAGGGGAGAAGGCCCTCACTCCATTCCTCTTGTTCTAGCTCTTTATTGGATGAACTCACGGATGGCTCAGTGTGTTTAAAACTTTCGTTGTTTTAATTTTGTTTCATATGTTAATTAAAATAAAAATAAGAAGTCAGTATATAGATCCTATTTGGTATCACTGGAAAGAACCATCAATATTTTTTTGAAAGAAGGAGGTACTAGGGATTGAACTCAGGGGCACTCGACCACTGAGCCACATCCCCAGCCCTATTTTGTATTTTATTTTAGGGACAGGGTCTCACTGAGTTGCTTAGTGCCTTACTTTTGCTGAGGCAGGCTTTGAGCTCATGAGCCTCCTGCCTCAGTCTCCCAAACTGCTGAGATTATAAGTGTGTGCCACCAGGCCCAGCAGAACCACCAATTTTTATATTCTGGAAATTATTATTGTGGATGCTAGCCTTATACATTCTAATTTATGATATGATTTGCTATAAGTCATTAGTGATGTTAGACAGTGAACATTGTCTGAGTCTCAGCTACGTTCAGTTCTCTAAACTAGACCCCCCCCCCCAATTCCCAGCTTGGATCTACTGGCACTTAAATATCTGACACCCACTTGTCTGCAGGGGTCTAGTTTCTGGAATTGCATATAACCTCACTGAACTAGACACCAGATTATCTCTTCTTTTGGTTTTCCATGACACTGCCCACAATAACTATCGATTGAACTAAAGGAAAAGAAAAACCAAACCAAACTTCCATGTTGGAGAAACTTGCTTTCTAAGTAATAAGGCCTGCTCTTCCTCAGTTAGTCTTGAATTGTTTTCTTCTCTTCCAAGGGGTTCACTTCATGGTAATATAAGCAAAAAAAAGGTCCTGATAGCAAGTGGTCTGTAGAAAAACTCCAGGAAGTTAACTCTAACTCCAAATGTACTGTAAAACACTATCCTTAAAGGAATGAGATGCCAAGAAGGCTTTGCTCAAGTCCTATTGATAAAGATAATAGTGGCTGACCCTGTGTCACAGGCTGAGAGCTTGTAAAAGTTGTCATCCTCACAGCCCTAGCAAGGCATCTGGGTTCCAAAAGGTTCATAATTTGCCTAAGGCCACACAGACAGTAAGGCATGGACCTCGGATCCAAATCTATAAGCACCTGCTCTGGAATCTGCCCTCCATCTGTTACACACGGCTCAGGGTTTCCTTCCTGGAAAGCCCTGGAATCAGAGTGGGTCCTCAGAAAGCTGATCAGGCAGGGTCCCTCTGAGAGTGGCTGGTACTTCCCAGCACAGGTCAGAGCTGAGGGTTTGAACTTCTGCTCCCCTCCTACTGACACAGAATGGTCTGGAGTGACGGTGAGTAACTACTTTGGATGAATTTCATCAGTTGTAGAATAGCAATTAGTCATCTCAAGTGAACAACAGTAGATTTGAGATATAAAAGCAGAAAAGCCTGTTTAAGACTATGAAAAAGAGAAAAAACAAAACCCAAGAGGCCAGAAGCTGCTCCATAAACATGTTTTCATAGGTGGCAAGAGAAGAAGGATGTTATATACTTAGAGAAGCTCTTTTGGAAGTGAGTTTTGGAAATTGAGTCAGCTTGGTACACTAGAAAGGAGAGTTAAAATTCATGAGTGCAGGAGAAACTTGGAAGTATCCTAAGAGACAGTGTAATTAAACACAGCAGACTTCCTTCTTCTAAACAGAAAAGTAAAGTGGGACGGCCTATGGATGCTTCCCTCTGAACTTTGAAAATCCTGCTGAAGCCTAAGAGATTAGGGAGTCCTCAGCCTGAAAAGATTCGTTAGTTAGAGAGCCAACCACGGTAAAATGTACCCATGACCTCAAGAGATGACTATGGGATTTAGAGATATTAAAGGGATTTTTTTTTAAAAGATACCAGAAAATTTAGGGATTATGAAAAAGAAGTTGCCAATGATGGCTATTGTCATGGGAACGATGACTATGGGGAGACAGAAATCAGAGGAAAATAATGGTATTCTCTATTAGCAGAGATTTTAATGGGTGAGAAAAATGTGGAACACGGGGAAAGAAATACCTGCTCAACCACCACAATGCTTACCCTACCGGTAGAAAGGGCCAAGTTGTAGATGGGAGGAATGTTGTATAAAGCTGCTGATGTCGTGTGATGCTATGACCGGAAGCTGCAGTTGTCTGTGAGGTTGTGAATACTCTTGAGCCCATTGGCAAACACAAGTGGTTGATGCCATATCCCCAGGGGACAAAAGTCCTCTGGAACACTGGCCTGTGCACCAACTCTGTTTCTTTCTTGTACATGATAGGAACACAGCCATCTTTATTAATAAAGAAGTAAAAATAATGTTCTAGATCTCATATAGGTTACCCAAAACGCCACCTAATTTCTTTAAAACTATATGGAAACTTAAATACTGAGGGGAAACTGGATTATGTGAACAATTTGGACATCGATACAAAGGTCATCTAGGTCTGTGGTGTAATTTAGTGGACATTCTAACCCAAGATTGAATGTACAGAAGAAGACCTGTGTTTGCCTGCTTAGTGTAATAGTTAATTGGCATATCTTACTTTGGGCCCTTGAGTTTTTGAATTGATTTCATACAAAATGAGTTTTGACCTTTTAAAGCTTGCAAACATAAGAATGGCTTTCACGACTTATTATGTTGGGGCGGGGTGGCTGTAAGAACCCACTTCCTGTTTCCCTCTGCTTCACCTGAAGGCCAGTATAGCATATGTTCTCTGTGGAGCAAGAATGGTTTCCACTTGGCCATTAGGGGACCAGGAGCTTGTATAGAATAGAACTGACGAGAATGAAAGGTAGAAGGATCCCTGCTCCAAGTCTTCATTCCCTCAAGCAAACCACCCTCCCAGACCCCTCCTTGATTGAGGATAGGAGGGGAAGTTCAAATGTACCCTATTGAACATTTTCTTTACCAAATGATCTTTGTCAAATCCAGAGTGGGATGTTGTCTTTTCACAGGAGTATATCCCATCAGAAATGCTTAAAGCTTTTTAACCAGATACTAGATCCAGTTCGGTATCTGATATCTATCAATTCAGCATGTTGAATTTTGAGACTAGGAATTAAACCCCACACAAATACCCATATTATTTTACTTGATGACATCTTTGTTCCCAAACGCATCCTGTTCTAAATTTTTATACCTGCCTAATTGAGAAACATAAGCATTCTAATACTTAACACTTTTATGGAGTCTTTCCTTTTAAAATATGCTGAAGTCCCCTGTGGAAAGTTAAGCTGTTTTTATAACTCCTGATTTCAAAGTGTCCTCACTGAAACTGGTATTATTTTATTTGTTCTAGCCCATTTTGTAATACATGGCTCATTCTTTTTTGAAGCAATAAAGGAAAGGAAAATAAAATGGAACATCACCTGTGCTACTCTTCATCTAAAGCCATTACTTTTTACCATGTTGAAATTACTCAGTCCCAAACCCTGAAAGTACTATTTTAAAATAAAGTGATTTATTTTTAAAAAGTGCAGAAAAAAGATTCAAGCTATAATTTTTTTTTTGTAAACACATGCATAATAGCTTAAAAGCTCAGACCTCAATAGCAGAAATCAGTAGCTTGGGGATTTGTGGATTACTGTAAAATAATAATTGCCAAGGCTTAACAACATCCAAAGAAGTGAACACAATGATCCAGGGCTGCTCCCCACTGGTAGGAATCACTTCCCGGCCCATACAAGATGCCATCTAGCTGCTTCCTAAAAGAAGCCCACTTCCTCCTGGTGCTAGGATTGAAGGACTTATTCTTTCATTGAATCAAAAATTTGTCCTTTGCAACTTACACATTTACAAATATATTTTATTTATTGATATCAGTTGTCTTTCTTTTTCCTACCTGGATCTTCAAATAAGTTTACTTTTTCCTCTGCAAATATCCTGAATTACTCAAGGTGGTAGCTTTCCAAGTTTTTCTTCACTTGTGTATGAAAAATACATTTTATAACTCAACCCATTACATACAAACATACATAGCTTCAATAAATGTTTCAGGAAACAGTACTTACAAACATTTTTTTAAAAAATACTTTTTTAGTTGTCAATGGACCTTTATTTTATTTATTGATATGTGGTGCCAAGAATCGCACCCAGTGTCTCATGCACGTTAGGCAAGTGCTCTGCGGCTAAGCCACAACCCCAGCCCAACAAGCAGATTTTTCTGATATTTTAAATTCTCATGCTTCATTAAAGTTTCCTGATCTGGAGCCACTGGATTATTTACAGTCTACTAATGAATCGGTGCTTGGTTAGGGAGATGCTGACCTCGGCAATCTCATTTTAGTCCCAGAACTGGGACACAACTGTGGCTGGAATCCAGAAATGCAGCCACAGGCTTTCTGACCTTCAAGGTGAAATCTTGACTCTATTTTTTGATGTATATTTGACACTTCAGAGGGAGATCAATGAACTTATATTGTAGCCATATCTTATAGGCCTTTGTGACCATTTAGCTACCTGGGGCTGGAAGGAATAAGAAGATACTGTCCCAAAAACCAAGAAAGAGACCAAAGTAGCAATAATGATTCATGTATGGTGGGATGGTGGTGTTAGGGGAAACTCAACAGTTTAAGAACCCTCCTTATGGACATCATTCCCATATCTCTATTCCAGGAGTACAAGCACTACCCTGGGGTTAGGAACCAAGCCAAGGGTCAGAACTACACTCGAGGTCTAAGTTCAGTGGCTAGTCCTGAAGTGGAGCCAATGGTGGTAATTGTCATCTTGGAAGTCCACAGTTCAGGAGGTGGCTTATGCTCTTGGTGGCTTCGTTATTCTGCAAGTCGATAGAATTACTTGATGAGCCACTCAGCACTTAACTGCTGCCTCCAATCAGTGCACATTTAATGAAGACCATACAAATTAATTAGTGTAATTGTCAATGCTGAGTCAGCTGAAAGTAAAGTGAAAGGGGTGAAGAAGGAGACTTCTGTCCTTTGAAGAAATAGAAGAGTTGTTTCCAGGAGAAATGGCTTTGGGAATGATAAGTGTTGGGCAAAGAAAAATGAGTGTTGCTTCTTTTCACACTTAGAGTAATTATCTGTATAGTCATTAGGTAGATTGTTGTGGGCACTTGAATTAGGAAAGATTTCAGTATATTGTTATGAATTATTAATATAAAAAAGAACGATGACAAAAATTGAGCTTTGAAACTGTTACAAAGTATTGATATATATCTGACTTTTGATGTGTTAGGCTAAAAGAGGCAGAAAAAGAGACCATAACCTGGGGGTAGCTAGAAGGGATCTTAAATATTATCTAGCTCATTCCTTTTGGCAGTTGGAGTAAGCACAGACCATTTTTGGAAAAATGAAGGAAGAAAAAAGTCAACTTCAGCAATAGCATATTGTTAGTCATGCCAGAACAGAAACTCCCTCTTTTAGTGGCCAAGAAAGCCCTACCTTACAAGTTGCCCTGCATTTATCCTTTATTTCTCATATGGCCTTCAAATTTGTATTTCATTTTTTTTAATTTGACCGTCTTTATGTTCTCTAAGTAGCTCACCTAGCAGCAGTGATCCGATTTTACCCAGGAAAACTTTCAGAGTGAAAGCCCAGTTGTCCTGGGCTTCCATTCAGGGTAACATTTGTCTAATTCCCCAAAATAGTTGCTTCTATCTATTTCTTATTATTGTTATTATTAGCTGTTTATTAATAGTCACATTTAAAGTAAGTCTAGAGGTTGGGTGGATCTTTGCTTTATCCTTCCAATTTCTGCTAAGGTCTCATCCCCCTTTATGTTAAAGGTTTGAGTGAGAGTTCTCATCTTAAATATGTCAATTCATGATTAGATATAAAAGACCATCATTGTCAGTCTCTCTGTCTTTTTATGAGACTTTCCAGACTGGAGATAACCAGTGCCTCCCCTTCAATAATAGTGTGCCAGTGTGTTTTAGTTAAACTTTTCATTACTGTGAACAAAGAACAACTTAGAGGAGGAAAACTATATTTGGGCTCATATCATAGTTAAGTCAGAAAGTAGAGAGAGAGAGATGGGGAGGGGACAGGATTGAAGGGAAGATGAACCCTTCCAGGGCATGTCCCCAGTGACCCACTTTCCAAAGCCATGCCCCATCTGCCTAAAGTTACCACCCAGTTAGTCCACTCAAAATAGAGTGGACAGATTATGTTACAGCTTTCACAATCATTTCACCTCCCGAACATTCCTGCATTAGCACAGGAGCTTTGGCATGACACCTCATGACCGACCACAACCCCAGTCATCCAGTGATGAAACCAAGTGCTGCTGAACCCAAACAGTGAGGGGTGATCAGTTGCTTTCTGTTTCAGATGGTGGCGGAAGTATTTAACACTGTTTATCCACTTGCACTAGTGTATCAGCTAGTTGTATTACAGCCTTGTTATGTCTTTCAAGATGCATAAAATTATCAGACTAACAGTTGGAAGTAGAAAATTATAGAATGTGTGTGAGTGTGTGTGTGTGTGTGTGTGTGTGTGTGTGTGTGTGTGTGTGATTTGTGTGGGATTTAGAGGTTGAACATTCCTGCCCCAGGGAATTTAGGGAGTGGTTTAAATGATTTCACTACTATCTTTATCACTGTTATTCATTTTTATCATACATATCTAAAACAATATTTTTGTTTGATAGAAAATATGTGAAAATCTAAAACTGAATTTTACTTTTCTCAAGGAAGTTAATGATAGAATATGTAATTTGCATTTATGATCTACTAAGCAGAACATAGGAATATCAGTGATCATATGAAAACCAAGCCATAAGACTGCTAAAATAATCTTCATTATCTATTTAAAAATTAGTCATTATTTTGAGATTATGACCATAGAAGGCATGTCATCACATGCACCACAAAATATGTGCTTACATGTCACTCGGAGAAGCAAAACACCTCATTTAGATTAAATGGCTATTCTGAATTATTTTGCTCATGCCCTTGATGTTTGGATCACCCTCTAAAGTAGGGGCTGTTTCTTAGGACCAAGGATAAGACTGAAATAGACCCGCCCTAACAAAAAAATAAAATGAAGCTTTACAGGATTGAAGAGATCACCCAGCAATTAATTGCCAGCCAGAATAAAAGTATCTTTTGAAGGAAGAAAACATGGTCAACTTTTTATTATGTATTATCCACAAGGTTCAGTGTGTATTCATATTTATTTGAGTGTCAAAGCAGCAGGAGAATATTACTCATAATCAAGAAAAAGCAGATCCTAAGACGACCTAAATATTGTAACACAATATAAATACTTTGAAGCTTCTCCACAAATATGTTTAAGGATTTAAATAAAAAGGTGAAAATAATATATGAACCAATAAGGAAAACTTTTCTTTTTCTAGTTTCAAAAGAAATTAAGAAAAAAGAATAAGTGATTGTTTACTGGGTTCATAAGTGAAAATAGAACATATAGTGATGTGTTATTAAATGTTTAATAACTGGCTCTTTGAGGGGACAAGTCTTGATTTGTAGACTTGACGAATTCCATGGTGTAAATCGTGTTACTATTATTCATTTCAAGTTACAAATTTTTATATCAATCTGATTACAAAATTCCCCCAAGTTTATCAATCACACTTCGTAAGCCAGCATAAGGCAGCTCCAATGAAATACTGAAAACATATGAGAACACTAGTGAAGGAAAAGGGGCCATGGAATCATACCACTTTAAATTTCTTATATTTTATGTTAAGTGGCACAGTACTACCTTTAAGTGCACTATACAAAATTAGGCATTTATATCAAAATCCCAAATGAAAACATTAAAAACAATATGAAGATGTATAGCTAACATATCAATAGATGATATTTAGTAGATTTCTAAAATAATTTCATATAAAGTGAAAAAGAATAGGGAAAATTGGGACAAATAATATAGAATAGCAACATGCTAAACTTAAATCCAGCTATATCAATAATTGCATTAAATTTAAATAGACTGAACACTCCAATTTTTGGTAGAAATTATCAGATGGGGTAAAAGGCAGAAGAGTCCAACTATATACTGTCCATATGAAATTTTTTTTTACATTTTTAAAAAATTTTATTTATTTTTTATTAGTTACACATGACAGTACAATGATCTTGACATTTG
The DNA here is from genome assembly GCF_045843805.1 of Urocitellus parryii. Lineage (NCBI taxonomy): Eukaryota > Metazoa > Chordata > Mammalia > Rodentia > Sciuridae > Urocitellus > Urocitellus parryii. Next base: position 62,614,124 of record NC_135539.1, on the reverse strand, counting down.
ATGCATTTGAATCAAATGGGGTATCATTTCTTATTTTTCTGATTGTACAGGTTGCAGAATCACATTGGTCATATAGTCATGTATATACCTACAGCAATAATAAATTTACTTTAAACACAAAAATACAGATAAGTTGAGAAGAAAAGGATGGAATAACATATAATCATATGAAGGGAAAGCTTAAGAAGATTGGTGTGACTAAATTAATGTCATTAGATTTCTGATTTTCTCTCTTAGTCTTTATCTTAGCTACAATAAATACCTTTTAAGTTAGTCTAAGGACTCAGAAATATAAAGACAAGATAGATTTTAGGATAATGTGTAATATTAGAGATTTATAGAGATGTTTCTTAGTTATTAGAAGTTTTTTTTTATAAAGAGAGAGAGAATTTTTAATATTTTATTTTTTTTCTTTTTTTTTAGTTATCGGCAGACACAACATCTTTGTATGTGGTGCTGAGGATCGAACCCGGGCCGCACGCATGCCAGGCGAGCGCGCTACCGCTTGAGCCACATCCCCAGCCCCTATTAGAAGTTTTGTTCATCAGAAAGACATAATATTCACTATGTATGCGCTTATAATTAGTTGGAAGTCTTTAAATAAAGTACTCCATGAATAGATCATCAAAAAACTTGAGTTTTAAAGATTTTACCTGATTCTAATTATTGAAAAAGAAGTTTCCAAAGAGAAAGGCATTAACATGTACCCTTGCAAGACATCACTTAAAAGATAAGAGCTCAAGTAGTTACCGGTTTTTAAATTCTATAATTGTTCTTTGGAATATCTTAATTTATAACAAGACCATTTGGATAGAATGTCTGTTTTTAATTGGATAAATTTATATTCTTTATAAGAGGAAGCAAAATTGGAAGGATTATTCAGTATCTAAATTGGGCAAAATATTCAAAAAATCAGCAAATAGAGGCAATTTATTTTACATTTTTAAAATTGAAGAAGAAATGTGCTTAAAAATGGGTAAAATTCAGTATGTATGAGATTATTAGGTCTTAAATATTTACATAGTTCTATATGAAAACTTAATAATGAGAAATCTTCTATTTGGCAGAACTTCCTCTGTGCTTACAGTGCACTTCAGCATTTGGCTAGAGTCAGTTGAAACAAACAATTTCAAGTTTATTAATCTTAAATTAAAACTTTGAACAAGCTGAGGAAAATCTTATAAACAAATAACAAATAAGAAGACTGTCTAAAACATATTTATCCAACAATTACCATTAAGCAGTATTTAACACAGATATGCTGATTAAAAACTACTAAAAGTTCATGAAAAAAGCTTATTATAAAGCAGATAATCATACAGAAGTGTTCTAATCTTTTGTAATATACACAATTGTTTTTATTAGAAATAATTTTATTTTTTCAAATATAGAACAATTTTATGGGTCCACCAATAGAACATTCATGAATCAACAAAAATTTATTTTAAACAATTGTTTTATTATTTCTTTTCACTCTGAAAGTTTTCCTACTTTGGATAACAAGTAATAGGTATCATGTACCCAGGGGATAAAATCAGTCTGTCAGCCAGCCACTTGGTGCTTCTTGGGTGCTTATTAAGAGTCTGTTTTATGAATTTAAAAAGCAAATGAATCTTTTCCAACCCTTCACCTATTCAGGGATGCTTTGTTTATTCATATAGAAGAAACAAGTAGAAAATAATACAATAGCATAGCAACACATTTAGTTTAAACTTAACTTGACAGCAGTATAAAAAATGATAGTCTGAAGTAAAAGTTTGATGCTCAGTGACCTTTTTGTTAGTTACTCTAATGTCAATTATATTCACTGTTTTCTCCTATTGTTATCAAGGTGACTGAGAACTGTCTTTAATGTTAATCCACGGGACTGTTCTTTGGCCACGAGTGAATACTATTTCTAGCCTTCCGGGCCTATGTGTCCTTTGATAACTAAGAGTTTCAATTGTAAACGACATGGGTTTCTTTATTTCTTTATTAAATATTTTGAAGACTTGGGGAGGATGTGCTTAACTGTGAAAATTTGCTTCCCTATAATTACTGAGTGGATATAATGAGAAAATTAAACAAAAATTAAAAAATAAATTATTTTATCATATTCAGGAGTTTTTTCTTAAATTTTTAGTTATAATAATTTCCCCAGATATTTCCCTTTATTTATTTTTTTTAAAACTTTTATTTATTTATTTATTTATTTTTCTTTTTTTTTTTTATTGGTTGTTCAAGGATATTTCCCTTTAAATCATTGAAAAATTAAACATGTCTGTATTTGTCCCTAACACTTTAGTATAAATTATAAGGGAGTATAAAATTCCTCAATTAAGGGGAAGATTTCTGAGAGGACAGAAGTTAAGGGGGAGAGCCATTATGGAGAGATGGGAAGCAGAGAATGATTTTACCTGATTTATGGCTTTTCCCATGGTGAAATCTGACTTAGGTTCCTGGGGTTTTTGTCTGAGTTAACTGTGTCTTTGAGGAGAAACATCCAAGGTGAGGACATTTTCCCTCTTACTCTTTATCTTAGCTATAGTAAATACCTTTCAAGATAGTCTAAGGACTCAGAAATCTAAACTAGATTCCAAAATTTCGTCAAACATTTACTGACCCCTGAATTGAAGTTTGGGGTGAATTCTGGGCAAAACTAATGCTTTCTCATCTAATTTCCCTCATTGCTGGCCTTTTCTTCCACATGTGCCCACCAGTAGAATATGTATTCTTATATTTATTGTTTTGATTTTGAGATGGAGATGCTAAGGAATAGAAGGTTTCTAATTCAAAAGACTGTTTCGTCTTTGTTACTATGTATTGATTATATCCTTAAATATCTCTCAATTTCAATCAAGTGAATTTCAACCTTTCAAACCAGGAAATATTGGTATGTGGTAAATATTTGGGGGACATGCTCTATACTATTCTAGGAATGGGAAATCTTGCAATAACAACTCACTTAATGTCAACCTGTGTTTTCCCTATAAACAATGGCTTAGCATTCTTTCTAGAACTCAGTTTGGGAAACAATGCCCAAAGAAGTTGGATATTATGGGCTTTAAAAAGAAAAGCTTTAAAAAGAAAAGCTTCATCCCCTCTATTTATAGCCTTGCCCTCACTTTTCAATGTTTAATTTTTTTTCTGGGAAAAAAAAAAACCTCCAAAACAAAAAACTCCTCTAAAGGTAAAATTTCACATATGTAAATAACATTAATTTCAGTGGAAAAGACTTTTAAAGCACTCTTGAACCCCCACATTAATACACACACAAAACTGAATTGTACTAAACTGACATGATTACATATACCGTTCACATGAACAATTATGGCTTTACAGACAGTGGCTGTTCTGTGATGATTCTGTTATAGGGTGTCTTCTAGGTTCTTATGCAGATGAATTATGTAGGAAGTCAGGTGTAACATGTTGGAAGCTCAGGACAATGCTCACCCAAAATGCATACATATTGCCCTGATCCAAATGTTTTTGGCACTCTAATTCATATAATGAACCATAATTACCAAAGTAATTGATATTAGGAAGGGGCTTTGGGAGGTGGTTAGTTTATAATCCAATCCCTCACAAATGGGATTAGTACCTTATAAAAGAAGACTCTGGTAGCTACTTTGTCTCTTCAAGGACACATTGAGAAGGTAATGTCCATGGATAAGGACCTGCACCCTCACCAGACACCCAGTATGCCAATGCCTTGATTTTGATGGTTGTAGCCTCCAGAACTGTAAGAAATAAATTTCTGTTGTTTATAAGTTACCCAGGTTGTGATACTTTGTTATAGCAGCCCAAGTAAACCCAGATGAAAATGATACACAATGTCATTGTAATTAAATCCTTAATTAAAAAATTACAAATAGTAGAGACTGAAGAAATCAGTGAAAACAAATAAATATGCATCCTATAACTATAAAAATGAGCAAATCACGAGTATCCTTTATAACTATGAGGATGACAAGAAGTGACTCATTTTACTGTGCTGTATGTTGATATATGAAATATGAATTTGTTCTTGCATTTGAGAGAAGATGTGCTGAAATTAAAACCTGGCATCAAATGAGCTTTCTGTCATTAATGCTTTTTAAAATTTCATCTATCTATCTATCTGTTTTTTAATTGTTCTAATTAGTTACATATAATAGCACAATGCATTTAGGTTCATTGTACACAAATGGAGCACAGCTTTTCATTTCGCTGGTAGTATATGATGTACAGTTGCACCATATGTGCAGTCATACATGTACCTAAGGTAATGATGTCTGTTTCATTCTACCATCTTTCCTACCCCCATGTCCCCTCCCCTTTAAATTTTATTTTTGATTAACATGTATAAATTGTACATTTTGATGGGGTTCAGTGTGATATTTAAATATATGCAGCAGTGTGCACTATCCAACCCAACTTCCCTTGATTCTTCCTTCCCCCCTCTTCCCAACCTTTAGTAATCACTCTTCACATTTAGGCTGACCCCTTGCCCCTCCCCCCTCATAGCTTTATTGAGGTAAAATTGAATTACAATAAAATGCACATATTTAAAGTATGTAACTTGATCAGTTTTGACATATACGCAACCAAAACAATCAATATAAAAGGCATTTCCAGGGCTGTGGCTATGGCTCAGAGGTAGAGCACTTGCCTCTCATGTGTGAGGCACTGGATTTGATCCTCAGTACCACATAAAAATAAATGAATAAATAAAGATATTGTGTCCATCTACAACTAAAAAAAATTTCCAATACTTTTTTTTAAAATTTGAAATGATGCAGACTATGTTTCCTGCATGATTTATTACATTAGAAATCAATTATGTTAAGATATATAGAACCCCATGCTCTCATGTCAAATATTTCAAAATTAAATGGCACAATTATAAATATCTCAGAGGTCAAGAAAGAAAGCACAAGAAAAGTAAATAAAAAGTGCTTTGAAATAAGTGAAAATAAAAGTTTAAACTATCAGAATCTTTTTAAAATTTTTTTCCTGTGGTGCTGGAGATTGAACCCAGGGCCTTGTACATGCAAGGCAAGCACACCAACTGAGCTATATCCTCAGCCCAACTATCAGGATCTCTGGGATGAAACAGTACTCAGATGAACATTTATAACTTAAAATGCTTGTATCAGAAAGAAGCTAGAATAACAATCAAGTTATTTTTAAATTATGTAGTAGGAAGGACAAAATAAGAGCAGGAGAAGAAATATATGATAGAAAGAAGAAATAATATAATCAAATTTTGATAAAAAATAAACCAGTCTAATCAAGAAAAAAGTAAGAAAACAAAAAATAATATCAATGAAAAGGGAGACATCAAAATAATCCTATAAGTGATAAAAATTATGAAGATAATACTACAATTGCATGTCAACATACATGATAGCTTACATAACATGATCTATATTAGAGAGGGATCTATGTGCTGCTGAGAAGAGAATGTACTCAATCATTGATGGATGAAATGTTTTAAGTATGTCTGTTAAGTCTAAATGATCAATTGCACTTTTTACTTCTGTAACTTCTTTATTTAGTTTTTGTTTGGAAGATCTATCCAGTGGTGACAGAGCCATGTTAAAGTTACCCAGTGGTGACAGAGCCATGTTAAAATTACCCAGTATTATTGTGTTGTGGACTATATGATTCTTGAAATTGAGAAGGGTTTGTTTGATGTATGTAGAAGCTCCGTTGTTTGGGGAATAAATATTTACAGTTGTTATGTCTTATTGATGTATAATTCCCTGTAGCAGTATGAAATGGCCTTCTTTTTCCCTTCTGATTAACTTTGGCTTAAAGACCGCTTTTATCAAATATAAGGATAGAATCCCTGCTTGTTTCTAAGACCCATGTTTTTTCCTATCCTTTCACCTTCAGTCTGTGAATGTCTTTGCCAATGAGGTGAGTCTCTTGGAGACAGCATATTGTTGAGTTTTGTTTTTTAATCTAATCTGCTAGTCTGTGTCTTGATCTATGAGTTTAGGACATAAATGTTCAAGTTTATTATTGAGATATGATTTGTATTTCCAGTAATTTGGGTTTATTTCTAGTTTTTAATTTGAATTAGTTTTTCCTTTGATTGACTATTTCTTTACTGTAGTTCCTCCCTTTTCTGGTTTTCACTTTTTTAAAAAACAAATTTTATCTTCATGGAATATGTTGTTGAAAGTGTACTATAGTATAGGTTTTCTAGTTGCAAGTTCTTTTAATTTTTGTTTATCTTGGAAGCTTATCATTTCATCTTCACATCTGAAGCTTAATTTTGCTGGATATAGGATTCTTGGTTGGCATCCATTTTCTTTCATAGCTTGATATATGTTATTGCAGGACTTCCTAGCTTTGAGGATCTGAGTTGAGAAGTCAGCTGAGATTTGAATTGATTTACCCCTCTATGTAATTTGATATTTGTCTCTCAGAGTTTTTAAAATTCTATTCTTTTTCTGCATATTAATTATTCTCATGATGTGACTTGATGTGGGTCTGTTGTAATTTTGTACATTTGGGGTCCTTTAAGCCTCTTATATTTGATTTTCCATTTCATTCTTTAGATTTGGAAAACTTTCTGATATTATTTCATTGAAAATATTGTGCATTCCTTTGGTTTGCATCTCTGTGCCTTCATCTATCCTGTAAATCTTAAATTTGGTCTTTGCATGTTTTCCCATAGTTTTTGGAAGTTCTAGTTATGGTTTCTTAATATCTTTTCTCTGTGGCCAACTCTATTTTCAAGATAATATTTTTTGTTTTCATTGCCTGAGGTTTTGTCTTCCAAAAGGTCTAGTCTGTTGGTGATGCTTTCTATTGAATTTTAAATTTGTTTTTTTTTTCAGAATCTCTGCCTTTTTATTTAAGTGAGTCTTCATTTCCTGTATTTTCTCTCTGATTTCATTTCTTATACTGTCTTATACTTTGTATATCAATTTAACTATGGAGCCCATCTAAGCCTGAATCTTCATCAGTGTTTGTTATTTATATAATAACTTTTCTAACTAGGGTTAAATGATAGTAATCCAATTTAAAAATGGACAAATGATCTGAAGAGACACTTCTCAAAAGAAAAAATACAAATTACCAACAAATATATGATAAAATTCTTAATATCACTAGCCATCAGGGAAATGCAAATCAAAACTACAATGAGTTTTATAATCCAAGTGATTTATCCTAGTGTACAATTATGATGGTACTCACTTTACACTGAAATTCTATTTATTTTCCCATTTGATTCTTGCAGTGACTCTGGTGTGGTGTGTTGGGGCTTAACAGAGAATTTTCTGAGTCTGGTCTCACTCATTGGGTATTTTGGCTTACTCCTAGACCCTATGGCATTCTTTCTCCCCATCTCAGACTACAAAGGCTTGGTTTTAGATTCTTGAATATTCTCATTTATTTTGAACATGTAAAAAAAGCATTAACAGGTTCAAACTAAGCAGATCATGGGCCCTGGAAACCTGTACCTGTGTTTCTTCACCTGCAAAGTGGCATAAGTTAGGATTCAATTTAAAGAAATATTGTGAGGCTTAAAGAATTAATTCTTAACAAACACTTATAAAATCACCTGGCAAATATATGACAGAAATGCCAGCTTTTACCTTCAGACATCACAGCAGATAGAGGCCACACCCCTGCAGGTGCCCATCTGTATCCAAGAGATACAGGCTATACCCCAGAAGGTGCATTCCTGACATGACAGGACCCCCTTTTATTTTGCTGGAACCCATGGTCAATGATGGAAACAGACCCAGAAAAATCCATGATTGTGTAATGTAGTATATGCAGAGACGGAATTATGCATAAAAGATGTTTTTGTTTATAAATGGCTTTGTTGAGGTATAGTTAACATGCATATATTTAAAATGTACACTTTAATAAGTTTTGGCCCATGTCTATATTCTGAACCCATCACCCCAAATAAAATAATGCACATACTCATAATCCCTCCAAATATTCGTGTGCCCCTTTAATTTCTCTGACTCCTATTCCCATATGACCATTGCCACAATCAAGATGAAGAACATGTTTGTCACCCTTAAAATTTTTCTCATGACCCTTTGCAGTTCATCCCTCCCTTGAGCTGCATCTAGGCAGCCACTAGTCTGCTTTCTGTCACTATAGATTAGTTTGCATTTTTAAGAATCTTGAGTAAATGGAATCACTCAATAGGTATCTTCTGTGCTTGTCTGTTATCCAGCATAATGACTATACAGTTCACTCCTACTGTTGTGTTTATTAGTATTTTGTTACACTTTATTGCTGAGTAGCATGTATATATCACAATTAGTGCATTTAATGGACATGCAAGTTGTTTCCATTTGGGACTATTGTGAATAGCTGTTGAAGTTATGCTCCTACAACTTTGTGTGGGTTTAAACTTTTTATTCTTATGCATACTTACTCTACACAAAGGCTTGTTGGTTACTCTTTTTTTAAAAAAATAGTTTTAGTTGTAGATGGACACAATACCTTTATTTAATTTATTTATTTTTATGTGGTGCTGAGAATCAAACCCAGAGCCTCACACATGCAAGGCAGGCGCTCTACTACCTAGCCACAATCTTAGCCCCTGATTGCTATTGAGTATAGTTTCTTCTCAACAAATGTTCTCAACCTATGAACTCTGTAAATCTGTAACTAATGGTAGTTTCTCTTTCCTTTTTGTCTTCAAGATGTTCAGTATTAAATTTGAGGGCCTGTTATAATAGTCATGTAATTTGATATTTTGTGTAAATTTTGTGTGCTAATATCATCCCTAACTTATTTTACCTCCTATCATTAGTTGTAGCCTTACTCTTAACTTTTGATCATCTATTACCTTTATAATTTTACTTTTTTATGGGTTTTTTTAGTTATATATGACTGTAGAATCCATTTTAATATAATTGTACAAGCACGGAGTATATCTTATTCTAATCAGAACCCCATTATTGTGGATGTACTTGATGGTGGGCTTCTATGTGGGGTATACATATGTGTACCTAGAAAATTTATGTCAGATTCATTCCACTATCTTTCCTTTTCCTATCCTCCCTCCCTTCCTATTGAGAGCCACAACCAAGTCAAAATTGCGCCTGGCATTTTGCCAGAAGGAGTGGTTGAGAAGTAACACCAGTGAGCTATTAAGATGATGATAATTAAGTTAAGCTGTGTGTAATTATTAAGATAATGACTGATTGCTGTAACTGGATGATGCTAAATTGAAACAAGCTGTGTATTCAATTGTGTATATAAACCTCTGCTGTCCGGCAATAAGGAGGCCCTGTGGGGTTCGGGCAATAAAGTAGTTCCTGTTTGAACCTACAAGTGGCTCGTGACCTCCTGGTGATTTTGTGCCCAGCCAGACTGTGGCACCTTCCCTTACTTCCCCTTTGTCTAATCTACTGAATTTCTATTTCCTCATCTTACTGTGGGTCATCTTCCACATATCAGTGAAAACATTTGATGAAGCCACCATTTGACCCATCTATCACATTTATCTATTAATTTTATTTTATATTGTATATTTTGTAATTGTTTTAAAGGAGAGAGAACATAAATCAAAGAAGTATTAAATCTGGAATAATTTGAAAGGCACCAAGAATCTTCCCATGGCTCCCAAATATTTTTTTGCTACTCATCAGTATTATCTAAAATTCTTCCATTAAAGATACGTTACTCTGGATTCATAACTATTTCAGTATTTCTTATTAAGAGAAATTCTTCAGAGAGAGAAGACACCTTAATCTTAGGTCACAGAAGGATGAATTCATTTATCTGAACCTTTCCAAGTGAACAGCTAGAAGTTAATGTGGACAGAAGAGAAGGTGGTATCAGAGAATAGAAAATACTACATGATGGAAGATGGAAAGATATAGGAAAATAATTTAAAGGGAGAAACAGGAGAAACATTTTGGATTTTGCTCATCTCTTTACTAAGAAGCGAGAATATTTATTTTCACATACCTTTTGCCTTTTTGGAGGAGACTCTTCACAAAGTAAGAATTCCATTAAATAACAATGACAACCAACTCCTCTTTGCTGAACTACCTGGAAAGCTTTGATTACTGAAGCATGAAAATGGAATTTGGGGGAAAAAAAGAATGTAAAGAGGCCCAATTTAAAGTCACCTCGCCACAGAACGGAGATCATTTACTTTCATTCCATTCTACTTAGTACAGAACAGATATGTTGTTAGTTGGAGTAGGGACAACAACGTATGAACTACAGTGGAGAGAAAATCCTATTTATGTACTACAAAAAAAGTAGGCACCAGACACAATTGGCAATCATGAGTACACACCCTAAAATCAATAAACTTGGAGAAAGTTCAATGTAGTGCCTGAAAGCAATTCTGAAAAGAAAGAGAGGAGAAAAGAGAGACTCTCCTACCCTCCCATTCCACCTTGCAACCAACCATCTAAACCAAACCTCATGAACTTGAATGAAAAGCTAGATGTCAGAAAAAATATTGAGTGCTGGGAAGGATGATTCAGATAGCAGAAAAAAAAATTGGTAAATAAGCAGCCGAATGGTAGGTTTAGAATGCTTGGCAGTTTGCACAGCTGTTGCTGATGAAAATCTTGTTGATGGAAGCAAAAATCCTTATGACATCAGGTTCTTGCAAATATTTTACCCTTTATGAAGGATGCGAGTTTAATATTCTTCCATGGCTTGCCAAATTTATGTTAAATGACTATATAGACTTATATTTAATTAAAAATTCATTTTCTTGTAGGTACCAAGAGAAAAGTCAATTAGGCAATTCTCCATTATAGAGGATGGGAGTAGGAAGGGGAAAATGAACAGTTGTAGATCCTTTGAGGCAGGGGCTTATTGATATGTTTCCTGCATGAAGCCTCAGTGCCTTTCATCACTCAATACTGAATCTTGATCTCAAGTGGGAGGTGGCATTTCCTTTTAGAGCCAAGCTATAAACATTGTGTGCAAGCCATTCAACTACAAAACCTACAGGGGAGAAGCAGATGTACATTATAGTGTTTTCTAGGGAAGGGGACTTGAGGGATATTTTAGTTATAGTATCCCCACAGTGTGAGAGCCTGAAAGGTTTACAGGAAAGTGCTTCATGAATATTTATTAACTTGGTAAGTAAGGATGAATAGATGGGTCTCTGTATCTCAATATAGCCCCATCCTGGGAGAAGGAAGAGAACGTTGCAAAACTTTTAAAGTCCTCATTGCCACATGTGTCAGGGAGTCATATTACTCACAAATGGCACAGCCAGGCTGAATTGTAGCTATTTGCCCTCAAATCACAATTATATTTTACTACCCACTCAATTCTCGTTTGGTAGCTGCCACTTACTTTCATTGCCTGCAGAGACTCCCAGTTTTCTTTCCTTCCATTTGCAGGTGGGAACATATTATCATATACGAGCTGAGCTTTGGAAAGCATGCCTTGGGTCTCTAATGTGTCTGGGATGCATTTGGCAGTCAGTTAGTTATTTGAGGGCTTTGCAGTCCACTGTCGAATGTTGTTCTTCTCAACTTTGATCTCCCTCTGACACCTTTAAGTTTTCTCCTATTCTTTTCTCATTGACCTTAATGTCCCACCTGGTCCAAGTCCCTCCCTCTGACACCTTTAAGTTTTCTCCTATTCTTTTCTCATTGACCTTAATGTCCCACCTGGTCCAAGTCCCTACTGGTCTTCTGCTATTATTCTGAAATCCTTATTTCATTATTTGCTCATTGAGTACTAAAATATTAAATACTAAAATATTAGTAGATATATTTAATTAATTGTTCTCCCAGATAAAGGTCTTACCTTTAACCACAAAGTCATTGTTTTGATACAAAGGAGTACGTATGTTTTTATATATTGTATTAGGCTAATTGGAGTTGTTCATGGTTGCTGGGCCTTATCACAGTCCCAATAGACCAACTTTTTAAAAAAAATATAGTTGTAGATAGATGCAATACCTTTATTTTTATGTAGTCCTAAGGATCAAACCCAGTGCCTCACATGTGCTAGGCAAGTGCTCTACCACTGAGCCACAACCCCAGTCCAATTTACCAACATTTTTAACTTGCAGTAATAACATATATGTCTGGATTTTGCTTGATTTTGTTTTTAAATCATGAAAGTCACATTTTAAAATCTCTTTACCTTAGACTTTCCATTTTTGCCCTGTGTGCCAGCAAGACATTGAAGATACAACAAAATTTTGCTAATAAACCTTGATGTTTAAGTTCAAGTACTGATACATTCTTATTTTCCCAGATGGAGGCTAAGATTGGGCAGCTTTTCTAATTTGAAGGTTCCTTTCCAAACAGATTCTTTTTCAATCCATATTCAGTTTGTGTTTCAAGTCCTCAAATGGCAGCATTTTTAGTTTTTAAAAAGAAAGGTAGTGAACCTATAGGAATCTGTAGTAATTGCTACAATGAATCATTGAGGCCTTGCTAAATGTTCATTGAATTGGATCAAACTCGGGTATATATCTGAGTATTTAAAACTTCAGTTTGATCCTCTACTCTATTGTTTTAAGTTTTTTTTGAAATCATAATGTTTTTCCAGCCACATCTCTGCCAAACAAGGTGATAAGGAAGGTTCTGGAGCCATATTCTTTTCTGGATATCTATAGCATATTAGTTCCATTGGATGATATCACTTCTTTTCTAGGTTCATTTTGGTCTTTACCTATTTATAGAAATGTTACTACTCTAGCATATTCTCCCACTTCACAAACATTCTTGGAAGACAGTTTTGTCACCACGTAACTTTGCTTTGAAATCTCCAGGCTGTAGTCTGGGTCCCTCAAATGCCATAGTTGTGACTTTCCCCTACAATATCTTGAAGAACCTTAGTTGGTCAACATTATGGACACTACCTGACCTCGTGGATCTCTCAAGTTGAACTGGCTGGGGTGCAAGACCGGCATCCCACAGGCAACTAAACAACTCTCATCATGTTGCATTGCACAACAAACAAGCAGCATTTGTGATGATATATTTGTCATACTGTCTGTCATGGCCTGTGATTACATGGACACAGTGCTGTCTCAATATTTGTGTCCATCTTCGAGATATTCAGGGAAGGTTTAAAAACAGTGCCTGCTGATTTTCACACATGCTGTCTTATGCTTCCCTTAGGAACTAACTAGTGCATACATAATAAGAGGAAATATATTGTGTCTCTCAGGGGCAATGGGATATTTTTACCTTACTCTTTTCAGAAGCAGACAGCTACTTGGTGCATCACTGAAGACTAAAGCTAACAATTCATTTTCACAAGACACCGAAATTTCAAAGTACCCCTAGCATGTCCTTTATTCTCCCAAATTCATGCTGGCAATCGTGGTACAGGGTTCTGATTGACAACAAACTATATACCATCTACTTATCTACTTTTACCAAACTTTGTGTGTAGACTATAGTAAGAAAAAAATCCTTTGTACAACTTAAAAAATTAATTCACTTGTCAATTCTGGAAAGATTGGTAAACAGGCACTTTTCTGCTTCAGTTTCTGCTATTAGTTTGAGAAGGTGTCTGTATTGGTTGCAGAGATAATTGGATCGAGGAGGGAGCTGGGGCTGAAGACCATTGACAACATTCAGCTCTTTCAGTGGCCTCTTGACAGATGTTAACAAAATGTGAATTCCTAGAATCTGGTTCTGAACACCCATGTTTAAATATAAATACCCAAAGTAACCCTAAAGCTAAATACAAATTTCAGAAAATTGTATTTTGTTATTAGTATAGAATCACTGATCCCATTCAGCACATCCGATTTAGGGAATTCAGGGAGAACCTCTGTTTATCAATTTTTCATCTTAAGAAAGGTCACCAGACTTAGTAAATAAAGATGCAGGTCACTAGTTAAATTTGAATGACAGATGCACAACGAAAAGTTTTTGACTGTATGTTGCATGCGCTACTTGCACAAATTTTGTGCGGGGCATACTTCATGCTAAAATATTCTCTGTGCATCTGAGATTCAAATCTTTTGTAACTATATTTTTTTTCTGACAATCTCAATCTTAATGTAACTAAGTAATTGGATCAAAATCAGTGCCCGTTCTTCTTTCTCTGTGTCACTCTCTGGTGGTGGACGTCTGATTATAGAAAGGATTTCTTAGAGCTTCATGCTGAGAATAACAGAAAGTTAATATTATTAGTATCTGCAAAAAAAATTAGTCTTTTTTTAAAAGAGGTATTAAAAGAAAATCTTATCTACGCAGTTCACTTCTACAATCCTCTTCCACTTCAATCTAACTCAAGTCATTAGCGCATGATATTTTGCAGCTGGCTGAGCCAGCTGTTCTTACCAGGATTCAGGTGGGGATAGGAGGACATTTACAATTTTTATTTCCGAGTTCTCTTCCAAACCCAGATAAATAAACATGTAGCAGCAGGTGATGCGAAGAAGCAAGGAAAAGAGTGGAAAAGAGAATCTCATAATTTGGGCCGAGGTAAAATGCAAAATCTAGTCTGTGATTCAAAATCCTGGAATGGAGGGCCTGCCGTTGGCTTTTCTCCAGGTGGGGTATTTTATATCTTTAGTGTACAGATGTGTGAGGTTTATATTACCGCACAGCATCATTGAAAATGGGTCATCAGGGCCACTCAAAGGTATAAATTTGTCTACCAAAATGGTCAAATTACTAAATTATCCTCCTGATTCTCATGGTCAGCTCCATTTTATGAGTCATAAGTTAGAGGGATGAAGCCATTATTTTTGAAGTTTCCACTGTTAACGTGTCCAGACCTGGCACACTCAGGACTATACCTCTAGCCAAAACGCAGTCTATAATATCTTCAGAAACATCACTTAGTCCCTGATCTTCTGTATCAGAGGCTTGGAATATTGTATTTTGCACTTGAAGTCTAATGACTGCATCTCTTGGTGGGACCTCTTGGGACCAATGGCAAAATTAGACCATCATTGTTGTGACACCCCTGGAACTGGGTTGGACTTCTAACACTTGTTGGATGAAGTTTTCTTTTAAAAAAAAGTTACTTGGGCTGGGGATGTGGCTCAAGCGGTAGCGCGCTCACCTGGCATGCGTTGCGGCCCCGGGTTCGATCCTCAGCACCACATACAAACAAAGATGTTGTGTCCGACGAAAACTAACAAATAAATATTTAAAAAAATTCTCTCTCTCTCTCTCTCTTTAAAAAAAAAGTTACTCACTTGAGGTCTTTTTCAAAAGAAATAAAAATGTCTATTAATTTCAATCTCAACTTAAACAACCTTTGCTTTTTTTCTTATGAAATCAAGTTTAATCTTTCTGAAAAGCTAATGGAGGCTCAAGAACTATTTTTTGGGGCCTTCCATGTGTTCACACAGTATCCCTGGGGTAAGCTGAATATCATGTTGCACATTACAAAGGAGTTCTTGGTCAGGGGGCTTTGTTCTCCAGCTATACTTGAGAAGAACTGAGGAATTCAATTTCCATGGCTGTTTCTTCTTTGAGCTCCTCCAGGATGACCAGCATGTCATGGGCAGTTGTGAGAAATAAGGGCTGTGTTCTCTACATGCCTCACATCTGCTATAAAAACTCACTCCCGTCCCGTTCTTAGTCTGATTTAAGACTGAGAAGGTTCAGTTGGTCTGTAATGACATTTTGACTAGATAATACTTCTTTATGAAGGATTATCTTGTACATTTCAGGATGTTTAGGGATCCTGAAATCCCTGTCATTCTGTCAACCAGATATTTCCAAATGCTCCCTCAGGATTGGGAACATCACTAATCAGAACCATCCTTTTAGAGTATGGCCCTAACTACCTTTCCTACTACCTCCTTATTCCACTGGGTAAGTTGTATACCTCAGACAAAGTATTTGCTAATTGCTCTTGTGGGTATTAATGGAATATTAATTAAGCAACTTGTACAGCTCATTGTGCCTAATAAATGTTTGCAAGTACAAAATTGCCTCTATACTTACATCTGCCTTGCTCATGATTTTGCTCTTACCCTTATTCTACCTGTTTGGGTGGAAGATTCTCTTCTGACCCCCCACCTCAAAAGTCCAAGCCCTGTCATCTTTCAGATGCAACTTAAATAACATATAAAATCTCTTTTAATCTCCTTATTCTCTAAATTTATCCCTGCTCAGAATCTATGTTAAGCACTCAAGGACTTAGTTGGGGAGACAAATGAAATAGCATTCATTGTGTGGAATGATACTTACAATGACCAAATGAAGCCTTAGGGGGCAGGGACAGCACCAAAGAAAGTGTTCATAGAAGATGTTCTGCAAGGATGATGCTTGGGATGAATTTTGAAGGCAAAAAGTCAATTAGCTGAAAAGAAAGCCGATTCCGGGTTAAGGAAAAAGTTATGAGCAAAAGCATGGTGGTAGCAGTTCATTTTGGCAGAAGCAAGGGCGCATGTAGGAAAGTATTAGACAATGAGATCAGCAGTGCAGCCAGAAGCCAAATTATAAAGGGTTTTGTGTGGATTTACTCTGTAAGCTGTAAGGGTAGTTGAAATATTTTCTACACTTTTTACCTTTTTTCATCGTAGTTATACAATCACCCTGTGGTATCCATGGGAGATTGGTTCCTGGACTCCAGGACTCCCTGTTGGTTACCAAAATTCACAGATGCTCCAATTTCTGATATGAAATGTTGTCCTATTTGTATGTAACCTACAAAAATACCCCTGTATACTTTAGATCATTTCTGGATGGTTTCCAATATATAGAACAAGGTAAATGCTATGCAAATAGCTATATTTAAGGAATAATGAGAAGAAAAAACAAAAGTCTGTAACGTGTTCAGAGTGCATGCAATGTCTTTTTTGAATGTCCTCTATCCACAGTTGGTTGAATCCATGAGCACTGGACTTTTGAATATAGGAGGCCAACTGTAATCACTTATTCATACATGTATTTTCCAAATGTGACCATGGCCTCCTCATGGGCAGAGACTATGTTGTCTCTGTGTTTTCTACAGACTTTACCAAAACATTTGGCAGATGGCAAATTTTTCAAAATCATTTTAGATAAATGAATGAATGATGAAATGAGTACCTCAGAATTGTTTTTTATCTAATTAATACATATTTCTTCCATTTTCATAGACTGACATGGGGATTTTGGGTTTACCTTTAAATCTATTTGTAATTAACTATGTATGTGTATGCAGCTGGATTTCAGTTTCTTTGGGCACTGATGGCCTGCTGTGAGTGGAAGCATTTATCCTTTGTTCTCTTATTCATTTTTTTTATTCATAAAACAATGTGTTGAATACCTGGTGGTCACATGGGCAATGATAAATCCAAGGTAAAAACATTGACTACAAATTAGGACCTACAACTCAAATAGGAACCAGTCCTCTTTTCTTTGGAAAAAAATCCTGGACCCCGCCTCGTTCTGTCACTCTCTCCTGAAAGGAGCCAGGCGCTGGCCAAATGGCTTCAAGAGAAAAAGGAAGCTCAGAAATGTGGCTCATTCATGGAAAAAGGCTTTGTCTTCAGGTTCCAAACTGTCAACATTCACACCCTGGCTTATCTCAGTTGACAGAAAATTGGAGGAGAGATATTTTCAAATCCTCTTGGGCCCCTAAGGCTGGAAAATAGACAGGCCGCTCCATTCCAAAGGAGCAGAAACGGTGAGTGATGAATTATCTTTTAGAACATGAAACAGGGCTCATTTCTGTCATGTGTCCCACTTACACTCTCCGAAAGTCTGAATGCTTGTTTTCTTCTTCTTTATTGAGAAAGAGGAAATAGCTGGAACGTCACAGGGCTTGGGTTCCGAAGAAAGGCAGCTAAATGGTTACATTAGCTGGGTGTTTGCCCCAGAGTTTATGGGAAATCCTGTTGGGAGGAATTTTTATAGTTTGGATGGTCCAGATTCATTAAGCTGATTTCATGTTCATATAAAACCCACATAATGAGGTGACACTTGTACAGATGTGCCAAACTTTGACAGGTCACAAACTCATTTTGCTAGCTTTTTCATTTTCTAATTTAAACAAATAGGGAGGAAAATAAAATAAAATCGACCTTCTTTCTGTTGGCTTTGTGCAGATTGGTGTGCCCAAGTGGAGGGTCTGTCTCCGCAGACCTGTGATGGAGGCCATGCTCTCTGGTTTATTATACCTTCCCCCTGGTTTTGCTGTCTGTGATGTGAATGGAAAAACCTGAGAGCAAGAGCAAAGAGAAAACACCAGCTTATGCGATGCATGTGTTACGTATTGCCATTTGAGCTATTAAAATAAATGTCATGACTGTTTTATCCAGAAATTAGGAAAGATTGGAGAGAGTTTGCATAAGTCTCTTTCCAATCTGATCTCATTACAACAAATCATTAACCAGATTGACTCACATATGATCCTGAAATACAGATGGCCTTCTGTTAATATTATGGTTATTATATGCCAAGATGAAGGCAGGGTTTCTCAGTCTCAGCCTATGGACATATTGGATGGGATAATTATCTTTTGTGGGGGGCTTTCTTGTGTATTGGGGGGGTTTTAAACATCATCCATGGCCTCTACCATTAGATAGAATAGAATGCCCTCTCTGTCCCTCATTCTCGTTAATCAAAAATATCTCCAGATGTTCTCAAATGTCCTGGGGTAGAATGTGGGCAAAAATATCTACTGCTTTGAAGTATATTTTACTTAATGGGCATTTACTAAATAGAATTATAGTCTTAAAACTGAACATGATGGTGCACACTTGTAATCTTAGTTATGTGGGAGGCTAAGGCAGGAGGATTGTAAATTCAAGGCCAGCCTGGGCAACTTACCAAGACCCTGTCGCAAAATAAAAATTTGAAAAATGGACTGGCGATGTAGCTTGGTGGCGGAACATTTGCCTAACAAGCCCCTGGATTCAGCCACTAAATACCACAAGAAACAACAACAATAACAATGTCAGCCTTAAATAGGTTAAGAAATCTATCCGCCTAGCTTACAATTTGCATGTGTGTCTAATTAACCAGTGCCCATCATCTTTCCTTACAAAGCCAATATTTAGCTGCATGTAGATGCTCATTTTGAACAAAGAAGAGTACTCAACGATTACTGTTTTGAGGTGCTAACAGTCCCTAGTGGCAATGCTGACAGTCATTTCCACTACCCAGTTGTGCCAGGGCAGTGGGCAAGGCTGCGGGAAGGTCAAAGCAGTGCCTGGACACAGCATGGGAGACAGGACTTATTGGGAAAAACTTGCAAGAGATCAGCGGCTGCTCCACAGACAGTTCACTTGCAATGGTCTGAGCTGGCAGCATGTCCATCCCTCAGGGTGTCTTGCTGAGCAGAGCCTCCCATCCCTCAGGATGTCCTGTCCAGTTGGTGGCCTGCTAGGCAAGCAACCCATGTCTTTTCCACAGTGCCTTCAGTTCCACACCAGTCCCCACAAGAGAGAGGGTTTCTATGCTAGAGTGCAGAAGCAGTGACATCTTCAGCATTAGCTTGCCCCGTTTGCTTGTATGACCAGAATCCCAAGGAGCAACTATCCTGGAGCACATGCAAGAAAGTAGTTTTCTACAGACAATGCTAGCTTACCCTAGGTGGCAGTGGAGGTAGAGAAAGCCAGTGTCCTTCAAGATAATATGTACCTGGACTTTCTGGCCCAAGTTTGCTCCCATTGTTCCCTTAACTTGGCTACATTTCGGGGAACAGAAAGGAGGCATTTGGGAACATGTTATTTTATTATCCCCCTTTTCTTTAATGGTAACATACTGACCAGTAGTTAGCTAAATAAACTATTGCATTGCAATTAGAAGATAGGCTGGTTTCCAATTTGCCAATCATAGTAAACATCCTCCGTGAGCTGAACAGCATATCCCAGCAAACACTGGGGCAAAGCTTGCCAGCAAAGGGTGGGCCTGACCACAAGCCTTGATTTAGTGTGTACCAGCTCTGATGTTTTATTCAAGCTTGCTATACTAAATTATGAAAGGGTTAACAGAAATTTTGAAAAAGTTCAAGTTCTTCAAAAGATGAGGAAATCATGATGCATATTTATTTGCTTATATCTTGGTTCCTTTCAAAAAGGAATTGAGGTTTTATAATAAAACCTAATTTATATTTATTACCTTTTTGCTTTAACAAACACTTCTTTGTTATGATTGTTTTTTTCTGTGACCATAATACTTTTTTATTGAGATGTAATTCATACAGCAAACAAGAGTGCATATATATTCACAAACATAAATTGTCCATTGTTAAATTATATATATATATATATATAATGCACTGGTCTTTAACCTATTTTAAGGTTGTGCGGTCATTTCTGGAGATTTTTCCCACTCCAAGGGAAACCCTGTACCCATGAGTCAGTCACTGCTAAACCCTGGCCCTTGCTCCCACCCCCAGTCTCTTAGCAATCATTAATCCATTTTGCCTCTCAATAGAGGCACCTCCTCTGCAGCTTTCATGTCAGTGATATCCTATAGTATGTGACCTTTGGGGTCTGGTTGCTTTCACCCAGATCACGTTTCCAAGTTTTACCCTGAACTTGAGACCTGTTTCTCCAACCATCTACTTCATTGGTCCTCCTAACCCTCCCACTGTCTGGGTGAAAGGAAATGGAGCTCCAAAAGGATTCCCATTCTCAGTCAGTAGTGCCCAGTTACTCAAGCCAAATGCCTAGAGACGCTCACAGTCCTCCCTTTCTACCTTTCTGACAACATCCAATTGGTCAACGAATCTTGCCCACTCGTGATCTAGCTGCCTCAACTGGACATTCACATTCTTCCTAGACTAAGTTCACAGTTAAGGACATAGCAGGTAGTTTTGTTTTCAAGATCACCACACCCCATCCATTCCCTATACTCTTTCTGTAGTGCTCTTTTTAAATTTCTTATTCTAATTTGTTATATAGGACAGCAGAATGCATTACAATTCATATTACACATATAGAGCACATTTTTTTCTCTTTTTTTATTGTTGGTCGTTCAAAACATTACATATTTCTTGATATATCATATTTCACAGTTTGATTCAAAAGGGTTATGAACTCCCATTTTTACCCCATATACAGATTGCTGAATCACATCAGTTACATTTCCATTGATTTACATATTGCCATTCTAGTGTCTGATGTATTCTGCTCTCTATCCTATCCTCTACTATCCCCCCTCCCCTCCCCTCCCCTCTTCTCTCTCTACCCCCTCTACTGTAAAACATTTCTTCCACTTGTATTATTCTTCCCTTACCCCTCACTTCCTCTTGTATGTAATTTTGTATAACCCTGAGGATTACCTTCCATTTCCATGCAATTTCCCTTCTCTCTCCCTTTCCCTCCCACCTCTCATCCCTGTTTAATGTTAATCTTCTTCTCATGCTCTTCATCCCTACTCTGTCCTTAGTTACTCCCCTTATATCAAAGAAGTCATTTGGCATTTGTTTTTTAAGGATTGGCTAGCTTCACTTAGCATAATCTGCTCTAATGCCATCCATTTCCCTCCAAATTCTATGATTTTGTCATTTCTTAATGCAGAGTAATACTCCATTGGAGCACAATTTTTTATATCTCTTGTTGTGTATAAAGTATATTCACACCACTAATGTCTTCATACATGTACTTAGGGCAATGATATCCATCTCATTCTACCATATTTTTACCCCCATACCCCCTCCATTTCCCTTCCACCTCTTTGCCCTATCTAGAGTTCATCTAATCCTGCCATGCTCCTCCTCCCAACCCCAGTATGAATAAGCCTTCTTATATCAGAGAAAACTTTTGGCATTTGTTTTTTTGGAATTGGCTAACTTTACTTATCATTATCTTCTCTAATTTCATCCATTTACCTGCAAATACCATGATTTTATTCTATTTTATTGCTGAGTAGAATTCCATTGTATATATATGCCACATTTTCTTCATCCATTTATCTACTGCAAATCAAAACTACCCTAAGATTTCATCTCACTCCAGTCAGAATGGCCGCAATTAAGAACACAAACAACAGTAAGTGTTGATAAGGATATGGGGGGAAAGGCACACTTATACATTGCTGGTGGGATTGAAAATTAGTGCAGTCAATATGGAAAGCAGTATGGAGATTCCTTGGAAATCTGGGAATGGAACCACCATTTGACCCAGCTTTTCCTCTTCTCAGACTATACTCAAAGGACTTAAAAACAGCATATTATAGGGACACAGCCACATCAGTGTTTAGAACAGCACAATTCACAATAGCTAAACTGTGGAACCAACCTAGATGCCCTTCAGTAGATGAATGGATAAAGAAAATCTGTAGTGATCTTTTGACTCTCTCCCTCTGTGGGGGCATGTGACTCAATCAATCAGGGTCACTCCAAGTGAATTTGGCTGACTAAATAGAGACACAGACACAGAAAGTACCTTTTTGGGTTCAGTAACTGCTCCTCAGCCACAGCTCCCAAAAGGGGGGACAAGGCAGGCAAGAAAGGGAAAGAGCATGCCTTAGACCTGGGTTTTACTGGGGAGACACCATTCAAATGAGGCAAGGGATCAGGTTTCAGGGGGTTGAGTCTAGCTTTGTGATGTCTTGCTGTCAGATTGACTGACATCTTGGAAGGTCATACCCACCTCGTGCTGTGTGGGGATCATAGGCAGAGAGAGCAAAAAGGACACACATACGTCACTAGCCCAAATTGAGAGGCAATGTCAGTCCAGTCCACTTATGTGCTCAGTGCTCATAGTTCACACACCTGGAGCCCATAGCTGGCTTGCCACATCCCTCTTCTGCCTAAATGCCTCCATGTTTGCCCTTTGCCCTCTGAAACAAGGCCTAAAGCCTCAGCATGGCTGGGGAGGCTTCTTCTGATCTGCGTCTTTCCCACTGCTCTGCCTGCTTTCTGACTTCTCTTTCCCATGTTCTCCTCACACTTCAGCTGTGACAAACCTCCTGAAATCTCTCAATACCCTCTGTGTTTTAACTCTGACCTTGACACAGGAACACACTCTTCCTTTGTTCTGGAAGGTTCTATGCTCTCTCTGGGGTCTCCCACCTTCAATCTGGGCAACTCTTTCTCTTGTGCTTATATATTTCAGAGCAATTACCACACTGTAATCTCCTATTTCCCACCTGCCTCTCCCTCTTGATTGTAAGTCCCTGGGTGGAGGAATTTTGCCTAGAATTTTGTTTGCTAGAACAAAACCCTGCTGGCTAGATGGCTTACACACTCATATTTCTCATTATTTTGCGGTGGAGCCCAAGTCAAGGTGTCGACAGGGCTGATTTCTTCTGAGGCTTCTCTCTGGGGCTTACAGATGGATGTCTTCCCTGTGTCCTCCCAAATTGTACCTCTGTGTGTGTCCTAATCATCTCTTCTCATAAAGACAGCAGTCACAGTGGATGAGGGTCCACCCAGTAACCCCATCTTAGCTTAATTATCTCTTTAAAATCCCTATCTCCAAGGATAGTCATTTTTTTGAGGAAATAGAAATGAGGGCTTTGTCGTATGAATCTGGAGGGGGCACAATTCAGCATCCTCCGTCTTCCATTTTCCAATATTTAGTATTTGAAGAGGATCTCAGTGAAAATGAGAATAAAGGAAAGTACAAGTGAATGGAGAAAAAGAGTGGCCAGAAAGGACAGGGAAGAGAAGGAAAGTACTAGAAAAAATCATGCCAGAAAACCAAGACAACGACATTTCTAAATTTTTGCATTGAACTTATTGCCGAGCTCAATTCTGATTTCCTGAGGCCAGGAGACAAAGGGAAAAAGGCTAAGAATGATATTATATTTTATTACTATTAAGCATAGAGATTTAATAAAATCTAAAGAGGTAGATATATTTTGTAATTTTTAATTTCCCTCTTTCTTTAAGGATATTCATTTCTAACATTTCATTTTGGATGGTGTTTAAATTTAGAAAACCAGGAAAACTTCATGTTCAAGGATTTATAAAGTTAATTATACAATTTCATTCATTCATTTACTGGGCCAGGTGGGGGAATGAAAATAAGTGGTATTTCCGTATAATTCACTTCTAAAAACAACCTTATTATGCCTAATTTAAGCAGGCTTGTCATCACATTTTCTGTTTCCACCTTCAGTTTGATTAAGTCCTCCTACTAGGGATTTATCACTGACATTTGAAAGGAATTGATGGAAAACTAGAACAAGAAAGGAAAAAATTCATTAGCCTGTGCTGTTTTCAGGAAAGACTTCACACATATGATCGTGTCTAATTAAAAGGGTTTAGGAAAAGATTTCTATTTCGGATGTTACTGATGATGAGAGAACCCCAGAAACTTCCAAGTGGTCCCCTAGGAACTTGGGCAAGGCAATTGTTCCATCAGGTGTTCAGCTTATTCCTCTGAAGGACACAGAGTTTGGACCACACTCTCTAAAGACCAGACCAGCACTATCATTGTGATATTTTACAAATCCTAGAAAGCTGCAGAAATTAATATTCTCAATATCTCCTTTTAAACTAGCAACTGATGTTACTATTAATCATTTCTGCCAACTTTTTTGAGTAACTAGCATTTGCCTGGGCTGTGCTCATGAGTACTTTGTATGTAATTTTTTTCAATCCCCATCACTCTTATATAATAAAATTATATCTTTATTTTAAAGATAAGATGACTGGGGTTTAGAAAGAATCAGTAACTTACAGCTAATAAGTAGAGGTGCTTTCAGTTGCATGCTAGTGATGAGGTTCTGTGGTTTGGTTATAAGCTCTCACCATTATGTCATGCCACCCAGAGGGTAATACATACTTGGCTAGTACTAAGCTTAGGCTGGGCTTCTTAGAACGAAGTTTAGCAAAGGATGGTGCATATGCTTCTATTCATAAGACAATCTAAAATGACATTAGAACTTTTGAAACACAGCTGTCAAAGATCATGAGGATCACATCTGAAGTCAGAATTAAGATGACTCAACTGAAGCAATACGCACTGATTGTGGAACATCCAGGGAGAAGGAGTCAGAACCATCTACCATAGTGTTTGGACTTGTGATGAATGATTAAAAGGGCTTGTTATAGGTCGAACTGGGTCTTATCCCCAAAGATATGATGAAATATTCACCACCCATGCCTCAGAATGTAACTTTATTTGGAAACAGGGTCTTCACAGAGGTAATTAAGTCCAAACTGGAATGGACCCTAATCCAGCATGGTGTCCTTATAATTAAAAGAAATTGGGTCACAGAGAGAGAAGATGACATGAAGACACAAAGGGAGATTGTAGCCATGTGGTTGGAATGAAGCACCTACTTATAAATCAAAGAATGTCAAGTACCTCAGCAAATACCAGAGGCTAAAAGAGATAACAAAAGATTGTCCCTTAGAGCTGTCAAAGAGACCATGGCTCTGTTGATATTTGATTTTAGACTTCTAGCCACCAGAACTATGAAACAATACATTCTGTTGTTTTAATTCACTCAGTTTTGGAACTCTGTTTCGGCAACCATAGAAAGCTAATTCATGGTGAAGGGAGCCCAGCTCAGTACTAGATTGGTTGCCATGAGTTGAGCACATATTTATCTCAGTGAACTTTGCTCAGAGGATAGAAGGAAGAGAGGGAGCTGGAAGGTAAGAAAGCACTGATCTTTTATTTATTTTTCTTTTTTTAATTGTTGGTTGTTCAAAACATTACATAGTTCTTGATATATCATATTTCACATTTTGATTCAAGTGGGTTATGAACTCCCATTTTTACCCCGTATACAGATTGCAGAATCACATCAGTAAAAGAAAGAAATCACTGGATGTTTTGCAGCTGCTCTGTGGCTTTGCATGGATTCTGTTAGAAATATTGTTGATGTTTTATTAGGAACATTCCTGTTTATTAATGGGTTTGATTATTTTACTCTTTCAGACTTAATATAGTATACTAATATCTAATTACTAATTATTTTTATTTTAAATAGAGTTTTCTTTCAATGAAACTTCTGAAGAAAAATATGAAGGATATATTTGTACAGCAGTCTGAGATAGGGCAAAAACCATGAAGGTGGTTTTTTGAATGACAGAAGTTTTGGGAAAGTTGTGCAACAGGATTATTCCAGAATTCCACTGATCTAAAAAAATAAAAATAAATAAAAGCTGAATTTTTGTCTCCTAGATTCATTTGTAAGTGTTAAGAACTTAATATGTAAACTCTTCCATTGTTTATATAAACATTGTAGGAATGAAGAACAAGGAGAGAAAAATTACAAAAGTGATATAACTGGTGGTAGTTGGAGCTAGTTCATTCCTAAACACTAACTTTGTTTGCAAATACTGAACATAGAATTTTTTCTTTTTTTTAAACTGCTTTTTTGGTTTGTTTTTAAATATTTACATTGTTACAAATTTGTGATTTACTTGAGTTAGATTCTTCTTGTCTTGGGCAAGAAACTATATTTAAGGTTTGAACATATTCATTTAAAATGAATGGTGTTAAAGTAAATACATTACCAGTTTTACTCCTGATTCAGTGGTGCATTTCTTTCTAATTACAAACACCTCTGGAAGAATCAAAAGACTTTTTGTTCTTTATACTTTAACATAAAGCAATTTTCTGAAGTCATTTTGCTCCTAAAACCCAGTTGGCAGAGTTGTTGAGGAGGGCCACAGACCCGAGCATAGACCCTCCACTGAGGACTGAAGTCTCTTCAAGACAAGTGTCCCCTAGGATGTGGGGCTAGGAGAACAGGAAGGGGGTTATGGGAAGGATGGCAAGTTGAAGACTCAATTCATTTGTTTCTAAAGTTTGCCTAGGACTGGCCCTACAACAAGGAAGGGTGAATTGATTCAGACCCCCAGGCTTCCTTTTGCCTACAACCCCTTGGCCACCTATTTATATCCTCAGTTTAGCACCAAAAGGTCCATTGTTGACCTTCACTGTGGGTAGGCAGGATTTGAAGACGCGTCTAGAAATATATGAGCTGACTGTAACATTTTTCATAATACCTGCTACAGCCTGAATATTTGTGGCCCCCCACCCCCCAAATTCATATGAGACCTAATCCCTAGGGCAATAGTATTAAGGGTTGGGGACTTTAGGAAGTGATTAGAATGGGATTAGTGCCCTTATATAAGAGACTCAAGGGAGCTGATTAGCTCCTTCTACCATGTTAGGATATAGCAAGAAGTTGACATCTTTGAGGCACAGAAGGAACCCTTACCAGATACCAAATCTGTTGGCACCTTATTCTTGGACTTTCCAGCTTCCAGAATTGTAAGCAATGTATTTCTATTGTTTATAAATTACCTAATCTAAGATGCTTTGTTATAGCAGCTGGGATGGATAAAGACAGTATCATATGTTCCTCATTCACAAAGGCCTTTGGGAGAGGCCTTTGGAGCATGGCCTATTCATAAACTTAGATCTACCTGCCCTTATAATGTCCTCTATGAAGATGTCAAACTCTAAGCAAGCACGGTTGGGAAGCAAACATAGGAAGCAGAAATTGTATTTGCTTCATTCTGCTAATTTGTTCTTAATTTTCTTTTATAACATTTTGATTTCATTAGTAATGCTCTTGGATCTGGAGACTCGATAAAGTCAACCATATGTAAGTCCAGATTCAGAAGGTGCCATATTTCTTTTTGATTCTCAGGTGCCTTAATCATCATTCTGTATTTCTCATTTCAAATGTTGATCCATTATTTATTAATTAATTTCTATCTCTAGGGTATAATTACTTATAGTAAAATGTCATGTCACCATTTAACACATGCATACAGATTGCATGGTTACCACAACCAAATGAGGAACAGTTCTAGAGCTCCCTATGCTTGCTCAGGCTCCTATGTTCCCACCCTAGCCTCTGTCCATCCCTTGACTTGTTTTCTGTCCCCATGATTTTGCACTTTCCAGAATTTCATGTCAATTGGATCACATAGTTTACAGCCTTTTGAGTCTAGCTTCTTTTGTTTAATATTAGAATGTTGCATTGGGGCTTAGCCATGTTTTTACAGGATGTGACAGTGATAGTAAAGTTATTGCTGAGTAATACTAGTATTCTCTTATAGGTACAGTTTGTTTACCCCCTCACTAGGTGAAGGGCGTTTGGGATAGTCCTTTTTTTTGGCAATTGTGAATAAAACTGCTATAAGTATTAGTGTGTAGGGTTGATGTAAACATAAGTTTTCATTTTATTTATTTTTCATGCAAACTATATAATTAAAAGAAGCTGAGAATCTCTAGTTATTAAAAAATCTGTACCAACTTAGTCAAGCAAGTGGAAAATAGGTTCATACCTGATAAACACATTGGGGAGCAGGGAGACAGAAGAATCTAATTAACCTAGTCCTTTATCTCTCAGTTATTGACTAAACCTACAAATATTGATTTTAGCAAAACAGGTTTTTGAAAGTGGACTCCTCAATCAAAGCAAATGGAAGTGTTAGGTAAAGTGAAGGGAGGTCCTAGAACAAATTGTGTGGAGAAGACAACCAGCCAGATGTGATGGTGCATGCCTACAGTAACTTGGGAAGCTGAGAGAGGAGGGTTGCAAGTTCGAGGCCAGCCTCAGCAACTTAGTGAGACTTTGACTCAAAATAGAAAACAAAAAAGGACTGGAGATTTAGCTCAGTAGTAAAACCCCTGGGTTCAATCCAGAAGAAGGAGAAGGAGAAGGAGAAGGAGAAGAAGAAGAAAGAGAAGGGGGGAAGAGGGGAAGAGGGGAAGAGGAAGACAGACGAGTAGTTAAATGGTTTGGCAACATTCATGAGGGTCCAAGGTCCACTAAAGCTACCTCTGCATAACTCAGAATAGTTAGATGTTGAACAGTTTTGAAGAGCTTTAAATGTGGATTCCAAGAAGACAGGTGTGAAATGGTTTCAATCAGCTGGCACAGAGTGAGTTGTTTAATGGTGTCACAAGTGTCCTGATGTCCATGTGTCTATCCATGGGGACCTGTTGTGATTTCTGTTCGTCCTGTATACTGATCCCAGTGACCACAGTAAGAAAACTCAGTGAACAAGATCCCTGAAAGAGTAACATATATAAAAAGAGATTCCTTCAGACTTTTTTTTACTTTCGTCTCTTCAATTTCCTAGGTTTTTATGCAAACTTCTTTAAAGAAGGTACTTTCTACATAGGCTCTTGTGAGCCATTGAAAGCAGAAAAGAGCATTATTCACATTTCTTTGGAAATCAAAGGCAAAGGAAATGTTACTTCTGATTCATGAAGTCCAAGTCTGAGCTTTTTGTTTTTATATCAGCTATGATGCATAGATTTGAAAAACTGTTTTGAGTTCGATACTCTCTTATTTAAAGCACCACTGTTGTAGTAACAAATTGACTAGGTTCTTACACCTTCATTTCACTTCCTCTAAAGTGTTTTCATTGCTAAGAAACTGTGATTGCTATTAATTGAATCTGGTGTCCTCAAGCTGCTTGTCTAACGGCTTGTGATTTGATTTTTTTGCTCTACCTCCAGGTTTTTGTTTGTCCTTTCTGCTTGCCTCTAAGGAAGCTGAAATGGATGCAGGTTGACTTGCCATCCCAGGATCTCTTTGAACATCTGTCCAGTCATCTGATCATCCATTTCCTCCTCCCACTCACAAAATCCCACGGAGACAGAACTTGCCCAGGTTTGCACATATGGTTGATGTTCACAGCTTGAAAGTGTCCAAGCTATTTAAGTTTGATTTTCATTTTAATGAAAGCTCCTAGTTTGGCCCAGAGATGAAAGCAAGGCGTTAGAAATTTCCAGATTTCCAGGTTATTATATCGCTTAAATATTAGTTCAACTGTGGCTTCTCCATTTTTAGCACAGCAATATGTATTAATGAGCACAATTCAAAAATAGCCACCCTAAAATTTTACATGATCCCAAATGTACTTTTAGTGCCTGGCTTCAAAAGTTCTTTTGAACACTTAAAATTCCATTTCAGTGGATTATATGGTTACCAAATAATTTCTAAAAACAATCAGAAAAGTAGTGTGTAGTGATGTGAAAAGTTTTTACTATGCAGTGCAGTGTCTCCAGTAAAAGGAAGAATTGCTTGTGTGTGCATGTGTGTGTGTGGGGAGTGGTACTGGGGATTAAACCCAGGAATGCTCTACCACTGAGCCACATCTGCAGCCCTTTTTATTTATTTTTATTTTTATTTCTTTTAGCCCTTCTTATTTTTTATCTTGAGATGGGAGTCTCACTAAGTTAACCAGTCTGGTTCTGAATTTGTAGTCCTCCTGTCTTAGCCTCTGATGTTGCTGGGATTATAGGCAAACACTACTATACCCTACATTAAGGTAGAATTCTTAAGCTGGGAAGTTGATCTGTTTTCTGCATTCTGTGAAGCCACTGTCATTATACTGGTCCCTTGCATTCCACCTGGCTTATTATAGTAGTATTTGGAAGAAGATGTAGGAATCACAAAACAGATAAAAGTGTTTTGAAAATGATGGAACTCATACTTTTTATATCTTTAGGACATATCTGGCATAATTCCTGGTCCATAGATGGTTTATGGTATATTTATTTGAAATAGAATTAAGTTTATGAAATGAGAATAATAGTTCACAATATAGTTAACTGAAATGCAGTCACATGGTAAGGCAGATGTAATACATAATAATGTTCTGATATGAACCACTAATCTTTTAATTTGTGCTCAATAGAAATTGATGATGGGGCTGAGGAATTCTCTTTTTTCATCTCACATGACCCATGTGCTGTTGATTCACTTGGAGAGTTCTGCTCCAGATGTATCTTATGTTATTCTGTATTGAAACTGACTGATAAACATCTGTAGATATTTTTAAAAGTAATTATTCTAAGTTTTAAACAAATTCAGAAACCTTTGACT
The DNA here is from genome assembly GCF_045843805.1 of Urocitellus parryii. Lineage (NCBI taxonomy): Eukaryota > Metazoa > Chordata > Mammalia > Rodentia > Sciuridae > Urocitellus > Urocitellus parryii. Next base: position 62,583,501 of record NC_135539.1, on the reverse strand, counting down.
CTATTTATGCCCCCCAAAATTACCTTGAGGTTCACCATAGAGTTTTATTAATTGCTTTCTAAATAGTTTATTCTCTACCCAGCATTGTGCAAAAACACCCAGGATTGTTTTTTACCTCAGGAATGACTTTGCCTCTGACGTGATGGTATACATCTCTTGTTTGTCTGGGTCTCTCACTCAAGAGACATTGTTGTTAACAGTGACACTCTTGTTAACAGTGACATTGTTGTTAACAGAGATATTAAGAACAGTGGTGTTCTTAATTTTCCTTTTGTTGGGAAGAGTAACTTGAACTTTGAGTTCTCTGTGGTGTAGGCAGCCCTTTTATGACAATCCCCAGGTAACATTAGAACATTCTCTCTGGATGAATATACTTCCTTATTTTATATATACTATTCCTAGAAATGGCTGCCATTTTTTTTTTCTACAGAAGAGAATCTCATCCAGGAAGACTATGAGGGCCATAGGGGAGATAGTATTTGGAGTAAATTCTTTTTTTCTCCTTATAATTTAATAGAACCGACTACATTAATACCCATGTGATACAGAGCTTGTAGGCCAAAAGAAGAAGATATATAAAGAGCTGTTTCTTTCACATGTAAGGAGCACTGAATGTAAGGGTTAATTTGTCAACACATTCGTTCTCTGTGTTTCTTCTCATGGGATGATATTCTGATTGGTTGGTATAGAGGTCTTGATCCTAACATAATCCTTAGGGTTCTGCCTGCTCTCTAAAATGTTCCAAATGTGTCCATGTTTCCTGTTCAATATTTTCCCCTTTCCACCCACACCACATATGCAGCTGGGAACATCCCAGCAGTCTATGAGTGACATCCCTCCTCCTTCCCCTTAATCCCATGGCCCTTACTGGGTCCCACGCCCTTTTGCAGCTGTAAAAGCTGTCGGACATGGAGTCGTATTTCCTCACAGGGGAGCTATGTCCAAACCTAGTGAGGTGGAAGTGAGAAACACATGCCCATTTTTCAATCAGAAGATATTAAGCCAACAGTTCAGCATTTAGCCTCACAAGTAGGGCTTCTGTAAAAGATGGTGACAGAATTTCTAATGAGGAATACATGGAAAAAGCTGAAGTCATTGGCACTGAGGAAAGGAAACTCTTTCACTTAGGTGGAAAGGTGATTCCATGTCCTGCCATGCTTTAGCCCTATTTTGGGTTCAGGGGGTTGCAACAGAATCACAAGCTTAGTGTTTTGGCGAGAGAAAGGGGCCAGATGGAATTCAGGAGCTTTAGCATCTTTCCGTGGTTCTTTTAATAATTTATTTGATCTTGAGCAACTTCCTCTGAGATTCAACTTTCCCAGAATCATAACTGAGGTACTTCTTATTAGAAAGGCAAATTACTTTGTTAGAGAAGTTGGAAGCATGCCACTTCTAAAGCAGCTTTTAGATATTTTTAAAAATTGCTGTTTTTTTTTTTTTTTTTTTTTTTTTTTTTTTTTTTTTTTTTTTTTTACTGGTTGAATTCCATTTTGATCTATTCATCTTGTCGGCATTGGGCCATCTTTTCTCTTGAAGCTGCCCCTACCTATCCTATCTACATCTGCCCCTTTCTGTGCTTCTATTCTGTATAAGATTAACCAAGTTTTAAGGACTCTTGAGGCATATCACATATTCATCTTTTCTTCCCCTGATAAGGTGAGAGAATCAGCAAATAGGCCTTCACTCATGAAATTGATTTATAAATAATAATGGTGTGAACTCGCTAGTTAAAATTTCCGGATCATCAGAACTCTCACATGTATTCCTGATTTTTCTGTGATCGACACTATGCTCATATAAGTCTCTTCATTAACACCAGCTACATTCAAGAAGAAAACTCCATTTACTTTTCTCAGGTCACTCTTTCCTGGGAATAAAAATCAGGATCATAAGAGGAATCACCAATTAGTGTTTTTCTCTGGCCCCTCCTCCACATGCCCTGCCCACATCCTCTTTTTAAATTTCTACCAACCAGGTGAGTTAGTTCCTACATGATATTTCATGCAGGGCTCTGAACATATCCTTTTTGAACTCCCTGTGACATAGCGAGTTACCTCTCACTGCAGGATTTGCTTGTCATTCCTGGTGCTCTTGTTGGTGACAGAATCTGCAGAAGCAGTTCCCTGGAGCCTCCATGGGGCCTAAAATATCCATCATCAGGAGTGTTGTGTGTGGTGAGGGCTCTCATTCCTAACTTGTTATAGCAATTCTGCTGAGCTTTGAGTTCTTAATGCCCTCAAACTGTATATCTTATTCCTATGTATTTTTACTTTTTGTCCATATGACCATGGGTGAAGGTCTAGAAGTTTCTGCACAACAGTACTTCCAGTGCACTTAAATGGTTGTTCCTTTCCAATGCTAAGCCACACTTCTGGTACTGATCATCTATACCTTAACTCTTTGACACTAGGATTCTTCCCTTCTCCCTGCTGACCTCAGGATACTCCCTGATGCATTTTAATAAATAATTTTCTGAAAATCCTGCTTTGACACTTTTCTTCTCATTCCTGGATGCAAAAGGGAACATGATTTCGGTTTCATCTGGCAGTCCTACCACGGAAATTTTATCCAACTCATTGCATTAGTTTTATTCTTTCTAATATGGAAGATTTGGGTCTACCTCTGTTCCAAAGGCTATGCCAAGGTGGTGTTTGGCTTGAAAATATCCTCCTTGGTAATGCAGCTGGGTAATGTGGCCTGTGGGAAGATGCTGAGAGAGTTCTATACAAGTAGGATAGTATCACCTGAATTCTTCTAGCATGACTCTAGGATGGAGACTCCTGGCCTAGGCAAACAGGAACTTCTGAGTTGGGTAAGGTCTTCATGACTAATAAAGTGTTAAAATAAAAGTGTTAAAATGAAAGTGTTAAAATAAAAGGATATATATATAGTGTTAAAATAAAAGGATCTTTCAATAAAGAACATGACAGTTCATAAGGAAGGTTAAGCTTTGCAGGACACTTTCTAGATCCTGGTATTTATTTCTTAGGGGGCTCAGTAATATGTGCCACTTGTTCCTTCTGTAGGCTCTGGGGAAGTGTCTGTGCCAGGTGTTTCCCCTAGCCTCTGGCAGTTCCTTGTCTTGTGGCATCATAATTCTGATTCATGTGGTCTTCTCTCTGTGTGCCCCTGTCTCTTCCCATGGCATTGTTTTATAAAGACACCAGGCATAAAGGATTGAGCCCAACCTGCTCCAACATGACTCCATCTTAATCAAACTCATTACATCCTCAATGACCTTATTTTCAAATAAAGACACGTTCCAAAGTACTGTGGGGGGATGACTTCAACCTAATAATTTTGGGGACAGTATTAAATCCATAACCATTCTTTTTCTGCTCTATTCCTGGATGTGGAACCCAGACTTGCATATTAGAAAGATGGATACAATGCATGCAATTACTTGGATGAAGTTTCTGTGGTAGGATTTCCAGACTAAATCTAAAAATTGTGTTCTCCTTCACATCCAGGAATGATGTGAGATGCGGTTGAAACAGGATCTTTAGAAGATTATTTACAAGATGAATCAAGGACTTTCTTGAGGTTAGAGAGGAGAAGGAGAGAATCATCATGTAGAAAACAGTTCAGGGACACAAGTCTGGCAACAGAAGGGTGTCCTGGCATTGGAAAGGACAAGTATAGAGGAGGTTCTGTTCTGCAAACTAGTTTTAGAGCATCACGTTATGGACAAACATTTAAGGTAGAAGTTAAGTCATGATGCAGTTCCTGACACTGCAGGGACGGAACTGTCATTTTCTGTTTGCTTTACATAGTCACTGCCTAGATGCGCTCATCAGACGTTCTGAATTTCTGACAATCTTCTCCCAGACAAGCATGATTCTTAAACAAGAAATGGATCTTTAAGATATACTTGTTGTGGAGTCAGTGGACTGTCTAAAGATAAGTACCTCCCAGTGGTGGCTAAATGTGAGAAGAGAACAACACAAAAACCATAAAGGGCTTTTACTTGTGTTGTAAGACTTGTGAACCAAATCACAATTAGGACTGACACCTCTAATTGAGAATTGCAAAATAGGAGAAGAATTTTTGTGCTTGGATCAGGACCCATTTTGGCCATAACTGTAATTTAGAATACAGGATGTGACGGGCTCTGTGTCCTACTACTTGAAAGGAACAAATCTCCCATGTGTAATTAGTTCTTTTAAGTCACTTCTAATTTAATGATCAGACTTTAAATTGAACAAGTCTTCCTGGTATTGGCTGTTTTAAGGCAAGGATCCAGGACACCAAGGAACCTACAGACTTAATTTTTCAACTCAGTCAAAAAAAAAAAAAAGGCCAAAGATAGGGAACATAACATAATTTGTGGTCTCTTTAGCAGATTAATAACAAAAGATAATGGTTTCTTGTTTTACGACCGATATGACAAATATATGTTAGTAGCTACTGATTTTCTTTCTTCAACAATTAGAAGGGCCATTTGAGAATTTTATTTCATCTCTTTCTGCTTCTTATGTGTTGTACTGTCTAAAATCAGAGAGTTGATTTGTTTGGGATATGCTGCTATTCAACTCCTCTTTAACTTCAGGTAGGAAAAATGAGTTATATACAATGAAAAAATCATTAATAGTCTGTTGACTATCTGTATAGGAAGACGGTGGGGAGAGAGACATTAATAAGAAGACATTTTATTTTCTTCTATCCTTCCCTCCTAAATTCCAGTCCCTTAATAAACTTCTTACTTCCAAAAATGTGATTTAAATCCACCTACTTAGTCACTCTCCAATCTAAGCTACCACTGACTATCACCAGGGCTACATCCTTTCCTGTACACTTACTTTGCATGCTTCAAACCTGTCTCTAGCTGGAAACCAGGGGAATATTCAAAAGCATAAATCTGTCAGCATCCTACTTACCTTTAAATTTTTTTATTGGTTGTTTTTTTGTTACGCACAACAGTAGAATGTATTTTGACGTTATCATACATACATGGAATATAACTTCCCATTTTTGTGGTTGTACATGATGTGGAATTGCACTGGTTGAGTATTCTTATAAGAACATAGGAAAGTTATGTCCACTTCATCCTCTCCTATTCTCATCTCCTTTCCCTTTCCTTCATTCTCTTTTGTTTAATCCAGTGAACTTCTATTCTTCCCTCCCCATCACTTAACTGTGAGTTATCATTTGCGTATCAGATAGAATATTCAGGCTTTTTTTTTGGGGGGGGGGTTTGGCAAGGTGGGGAGGATGGGCTTATTTCATTTAGCATGATAATCTCCAGTTCCATCCATTTACCAGAAAATGCCATTTAATTCTTTTTTTTTTTATCATGGGGTAATATGCCATTATATATATGTACCACATTTTTTATCCATTCATCTGTTGAAGGGTACTCAGATTGGTTCCATAGCTTGGCTATTGTGAATTGAGCTGCCATGAACATTGAAGTGGCTGTGTCACTATAATATGCTGATTTTAAATCCTGTGGGTATATGCCAAGGAGTAGGATAACTGGGTCAAATAGTGGTTCCATTCCAAGTTCTCTGAGGAATCTCCATGCTGCTTTCCAGAGAGGTTGCACTAGTTTGCAGTCTCACCAGCAATGTATGAGTATACCTTCCCCCCCACCTCCTCACCAATGTTTATTGTTACTTGTATTCTTGATAATTGCTATTCTGACTGGAGGGAGCATCCTATTTACCTTTGACAAAAATCCAAATTCTACTCAGCCTTTGAACGCTCTATGAGCTATGCCTTGTATTTTTCATCTATTTCCATATTCTCCATTCTTCAACCCAATACACTTACGATAAACTACTGTTGTTTATGGGTCTTCAAATTTTCTATGGACTCTTCTGTCTTAGGGCCATTCCACAGACTGCTCTTCTGCCTGGACCATGAGGCTCCCATGGCCCACTTCCATTTGGCACATGTGCATACATGCAGGCACACGTGCGCTCTCTCTCTCTCTCTCTCTCTCTTTCTCTCTCTCTTACACACATTCACATACTCACACACACAAACCTGGCTCCTTTGTGTCATTCAAGTCTTGGCTTCAATGTCTCCCATTCCGAGAAGGCTCTTCAGACCACCATGTTTTCCCACAGTCATCTTCTACTGCTGCATCTTATTCCTGCAAGTTTTTTCTTATTAGGTATTTTCTCTTTCTCTGCATTTTTTTCTTCTTAAGTATTTCTCGTTTATTTATCACTTCTTGTCTATTCTTTCCACCAGGGAGTAGGCATCTTGTCAGTTTTCTTGAACAAGAGCACACTCTATGCTTAGCATATGCCTGGAAATAATAAGCACTAGATATTTCTTGAGTGGATAAATGAATAGGAAAAGGAGAACGAGGGGTAAAAAAAAAAAAAAAAACTTGGGTGAAAATACAAATAAAAGGGTCAATCTTTCTGCTTAATTTTAGAAAAAGAGAATGGGTGAATAGACAATGCTATAGGTAGTTGGTTCTTATGTAAAACTCTCTATGAAGATCATTACAGAAAATTTGTCTAAAAATTGCATTAAGATGGTAGTTTTGAGTTTTTGAGTAGAATTTCTACAGAACGAGTCATGCCACCATAACATGCTTGTCCTTCAGTTGGGAAAGGAACAACCATTCCAAGAGAATCTCTAGTACTTTTAGTATATCTAGTCAGATGCCACATCTCTTTGACTCTTCCTGGATTTCAGGACTTTTCTACTTTTCCCTACACTACAATAGGGATCTTATTCGTCTATCTTCCTTTATTTATTCACCCTACATCTTTGAATGCCTACAACATTTCAACACTTACCAGACTGTTTTAATTCTACCTCAATTTCTGATTTTTCCCCTCCCCTTCACCCTTTAAAATCTACCTTAGCCCCAGTTTTTTCATGAAGTCACCCCTTGAACTTGGTAGTGACTCTTCCATCTTTAACTCCTTTTGCATTTATAATTTTATATTACCATTTATGGTTTTTAAGTATTTACATTTCTTTACCCTCCACAGACTGACAGAAGCATTCAGGGGCTGGCCGTACAGATGAACTCTGACTCGGGGTGTTACAACTGATACTTTTTGACTTGCTCATGGTGACTTGCATTCCCATAAAATCATTCTGGTTTTGATTTTCAGTACAGTATTTAAATAATTTCCTAAGATAGTCAATGATTTATACAATGAATATTTATATAATATTCAAAGATTAATACAATGGTTTTGTATAAAATAGGCTTTGTGTTAGATGATTTTGTCTACTTGTAAGTTAACATGAGTGTTCTGAGCACATTTAGGGTAAGCTATGCTGAGCTATAAGGTCAGTAGTTTGGGTGTATTAAATGCATTTTCAATTTATAATATTTACAACATTTTCAACTTATTAAGACTTAACCCCATTGGAGGCCAAGCAGGATCTGTCTATACCTCTTCTGTACTTGTCACCCTGACTACTAGAGATCCAGGCACATGGTAGGTGCTCACTAATTATCTCTAGATTTACTCATTGTCAGAATTGCTGTAGCAAGTACCTGTGAGCACTGTACACACATCTTGCACATACTACACAACCGTCTCCAAGACTTGGGCATTAAACACAGCAGATGGGGTTGGTTGCTGTGGTTGCCAAAGAGGAGAAGCCAAGATAATATCCTCAGATGTCTAAACCAAAGGAGTTGGTCAATAATGAAACAGGGACAAAGAAAGTTCTCTCCAAATCAATGCTGAGGCATCCAAACACCATCCTGGAGGAGAGAACTTCAGTGCAATAAATTGGCATTATGATTCATTGGCACAGCTATTCCTGAGGCTGCCGAGACGGCCTAAAGCACCTTGAGCTGGGAGATTCATTTTAAGATCACCTCACTCCTGTGTTCTGCTTCTGCGCTCTCTGTGAAACCCTCTAATAACTCGGCTTCCCATATGCTTGCTTCTCATTATACAATAATAAACAGGCTTTCAGTCTCTGTGAACTTGATTAAAGCAAGTCTGCCTCTGAGGGGTGACAGAGGTGCTTCTAATGTACTCAATAAAATCGAGTTTCTTAACCCACCAGCCTGAGACCAGACCTAGAGGTGTAGTGAATTCATCAAGGTAGATATAACTTTGTGGGAACTCTCTGAGCAGCCAGCCAAAACATTTGAAATTATGAAAAATCTCTCTGTAGAGTAATTTTAACCAGCGTCTTCCTATATTTTATTTGAATAGAGGAAGAAACTTTTTTTTTTTTTTTTGTATCCTCTGCCTCTTTCTCTCTCCTGGCAACAAAAAAGAAATCCTATTCTAGATGCCTTTGGGGAGAGAAAAGGCAGGTGGGGTCAGATTCTCTTGCCTGGGCTACTGTCTCCAGTTCTTTGTTATTTTGGGTCAGGCTTTGCCGAACTGTAAAATTTTCTCAAAGAGGGAAGTGGGGGGACAAACACAAATGCAACTCCTGATGCATTTAGAATTTTCGGTAGAATTCCAGAAAGTCATCTTCCATTTATATAAAATTCGGTCACCTGTTCTTAAAATTCAGAAATAATTTTTTAAATCACTTAGATTAATTTTCTATGACAGAGTTAATAGCACACATATCAGGGATATAAAGTGGCTTTGACAGGTGAATTGCAGTCAACACGAGTAAAAGAAGACTCTGCGGCTTGTCGATTCCTGAGTGATTATTTGCACTTCGATAGCTGCCATCCCAATGAATCTGGTGCAGTGCACAGATTCAGCATATTCACACAGCAGGGGCTCCCACAGAAGCATATCTGAGAACTAATATGCTGTTTGGGAAGGAAACTAAAGTGAGATTGACAGTAATGTGCTTCTTTAATTTTGGAAGGAACTTTTGGGAAAAGCATATGTTTTACCATCATCAATGCTATTTAAATTTGTTCTCTAAGTGGAGGGGAAATTTTCAAACAGCAATCATATTTCTTTTTCTGATCAAATAAAAAAAATTAGAAATCACAACTCTGTCTTCAAACCTAAACAGAATTAGTGCCTCTTTAAAAAAAAAAATTTGGTTGGGAGTTGTTGGGAAGAAAAAAGCAATGTTAGTTTATCTGTGGGGCCTGAAATATAGACAGATCAATGATTCTGAAGTACTTGTTCACTCAGTGTGGGTCACTCAGACCTGGGAATGAGAGTTGGTAATAGGGTTGAAAAACATTTGTTGTTGTTCTATTATTTGGTATTATCCCAAGGTACTACTAACATTCTCTAAGAGTATGAATTTCTTAGACAAAGATTAATTTTCTTGCATTTAAATACACTTGCATTTAAAAAGATATGTGGGACAGAGGATAGAGAACAACGGGAGACCCCCTACAACGTGAGGGGAACAAATCTTATCTCAGAGAAGACGCAGTATGATTTGATTTGCAGTGATGGCCAAACCTGTTAATGCTTTTTTGTATGTATTATCTCATGGCGGCATAAAACTAATCACTCTGCAGAGCAAAGAGTGTGCATTAAAAAATTATAAAGCTAAAAGCGTCTTTGTGGTGTACCTGTGGTGAGGTAAAGGGAGCATTTGCAAGCCAAGCTGAGAGTGAAGGCTACTGCTGATGGGTTTCCATGGAGAAGAGCTGACACCTATAGTTAAGCATGAAGCACGAGGCTGCTTTCCAGGGGTCAGTGATTGGTGCTATAGTTTGGATCCTTTTTTTTTTAAGTTGTAAAAGGACACAATACCTTTATTTTATTTGCTTATTTTTATGTGGTGCTGGATATCAGACCCAGTGTCTCACGCATGCTAGTCAAGCGCTCTACCATGGAGCCACAACCCCAGCCCTACAGTTTGGATCTTGAATGCTCTTCAAAGTCTATATGTTAAAAGGTTGGTTCTCAGCTTTGCACTATTGTCTGGTGGTGGAACCTTTAAAAGGTAGGGCCTATGAAAGGTGTTCTGCCCACTGGTGTTGTAACCTTAAAGGGGACCATGGGACCCTGATCTCCTCCTCTTTCTTCCTTTCACTCACTAGTTATGAGGTAAGTAGTTTTGCTCTGCATGTACTCTCACCCTGATTTTTAGACCACAAGTCCAAAAGCAACAGAGCCAATTAGTCAGAACACTGGGACCTCCAAAATTGAGCCAAAACAAACTACTTCTTCTTATAAGTTGTTTGTCTCAGATATTTGTTGTTGTAATGGAAAGTTGACCTGACACACATAATCTTCAATTTGGAAAACATTTTAGGGAAACAGACTTATGATGAAAGGAAAAATAAGAATGTAAAAATATTTCTATGATGATATTCCCATATCTTGAGAAAGAAACAGAAAAGGTCTGATATTTGTTAGGTTCTTTTCAAAAAGCATTTTAAAAATAGCCTCATGTTGAGTGTTTCCACCCGGCACGGGACAAGTTCATAAGACTCTTGTACCTCCCACCCCGCCCCATCACTCTGGAAAGTGAGAAAGAGGAAAAAGTGGAGTTAGATTAGATGGGGTCATCTGGGCCAGTTGGTGGCTATAAATGGAGATGGGGCAGGGAAGTGGGTGGCCATTAAAAAAATCCTGCCCAATGCTGGCCTCAAAGAAGAGCTAATCATGACATGGGACATGGTAGCTCCAGGGACTTGGAAAGGGTGTCAATTAACATAAGTAGGATGTATGCATGTGGGGGGGAAAGATGAGGGGATTCACACAATTTGGTAGGATTCCTGCTTGTAGCTGAGCACACAAGTGAGGAGATCCAGTAGCCAGGCAAAGGCACAGGGTGCCAGTCAAGTTGACTGGAGTTTGGGATAGGACCCTCTAAAAATGTAGGCATCCTTGTCAGATGAAGTTGGACAAAGAGCAGAGGTTAGCTTTTGGCCAAGGAACAATGAATGGACAGGCAGATGACCTGAGCTCACCCCAGCTTTCCAGGGTGCTGGATTTATCAGCAATGAGAATCATTTCAGATGGCACCAGCTGGTAGATCAAAGCTGGCTGATCTCTAGCCCACTTTGGTCAAGATTGATTTAGGAACCAGATGAGTGGTTGGGTTAAACCAGCATAGGGGAGAGAAAGCAAGAATAAATACTGACACCAAATACCAAAGCCAGACTCTGACACCTAAGAAAGTACATGTGTTAACATGAGGACAGACAGAGTTGATTTGTTGCTCTGAGCTCAAAGACTGCTCTGCAAAATTTGCCTTTCCAAGGGCAGACCAGTCATCAGTTTTTGAGTATTTAAGGTCTTCGTAAAGGAGAGAGAGAGAGAGAGAAAGAGAAAGACACAAAGCACGCGTGCGCACGAGAGCACCCTTGAATGCTCGAGAGCAAGAGCACCAAGTCCCCAGTAAATGATGCTTTTACTGTAAGCGCTGAGTAGATAGAGTGTGCTTCTGTGAAACATTTCCTCTGAATAGAAATACTCAGCTTGGTAACTTACCCCAACACTTAGCTTAATTCTGAATAAAATGTGGGTGGGTACTCCAGATACTATCTGTAGTCATCTAAGATTTGTAGAGCCAAAGAAAATAGACTTGTCTTCACTCCATGACATCAGTGTCCTTGACATATATCTAATGTCATCCACACCAGGGGGAGCTTTGGGAGAGGGAGGGTGTTATGTGCTCTGAGCTTAAATGAACTGCTCCAGTATCTGAAGGATCTTGCCATATTTTGCATCTCTCTTTGTTGTACCTCATTCACTTTCTCCTTATTCCATCTCTCCTAATTGTAACAGGTACAAACCTGAAAATGCAGCACAGTTTTAATGATGTTTTCTAGCAATTAATGGTCATTTACATTATTGTCTCTAGAAAATTTAAAATAGACCATTAACCCTCACTTAGATGCCTTCATGCATTTGGTCAATGAGATGTTCTTTTTTTTTTGGCCATTTTTTCCTAGTTTCTAGACTCTTTCCAGTTTTTTAGATTCCAGCTTTCTTTTTCCTTGACTTTTTCCACTTCTCCCATCACTCCTAAGTGCCTATTAATTCTTTATTCAGAGGAGATTAGCTTTCCCTTACTTTACTGATTTATTATAGAGTTGTACTTTTCAGATGGTAGGTTATAGTCAATGTGGGTCTAAAAGTCTGTTCCATGGTGTCTTAGTCCATTCAGGCTACCATGAAAAAAAAATACCATAGACTAGGTGGCTTATAAACAATAGACTTTTTTTTCACATTTATGGAGACTGGAAGGTTCAAGCTCATGGTGACAGTAGATTCCACATCTGGTGAAGGCCAACTTCCTTCAGAGACTGACATCTTCCTACTGTGTCCTCACATGGCAGAGGGATCTAGGGAGCTCTCTCATGTGTATGATTTTTAAGGGCACTAATCCCATTCATGAGGTCGACACCTCATGACGTGATTGCCTCCCAAGGGCTCCACCTCCAAATCCCATCCTATCCGAGATTTAGGCTTCAATATATGGACTTTGGGGGAAAACATATATATTCAGTGTATTACACATGGGTCTAAATAAGAATTTTCTGAAAATGAAAAAAGAATCAAATAGAAAATACCCACGTATATTCCTCATGGTAAGTAGAATTTTGCTGTCGATTCCATTATGTTGTGGTACATATTCCTTTGACTGCGATCACGAAGTATTTTAGCTCTGCTGTCACAGACCAGGCAGGATGAACTACCTTCCCACCCATAAATAGTCTATCAAACAAAGGCAGTTTTCTGCTATATAAGTTCTCAACAGTCAAAGCCATTACTCAGGGAAAATTGTGCCCCACTATTGCTTCTGTAGGACAGAATGTGGCACCACATGCTTTGAAAGGTATTCTTATTGAGCACTCTCAAAATCTTTGCACTGCTAAAGCAAAGCCTCCTTTGAAGACATCTTCCTGGGCAACAACTTTATTTTAAAGATCCATGTTGAGCTTTGTTTGGGAAAAGATCCAGATTGATACTATTTACCTAGTACTAAACACTTTAATTAGGGAATAAAGAATGTGGCAAAATAAACAAATAAACAAAAAACCTACTGGAAATGACCTGACATTCCAAATTCACAGATTCCTCATTAGGGTACAGGTGTCTATATTGCCCACCCAACAATACTGAGAAAAAAGCATCTTTGTTAAAGTATTGGGGCTAAAATTGAGAGATGGGTACTTAAGGTAAAAGAATACAGTTTGACAAATGTAACAAGAGTTAAGGAATGTCTCTTGAATGAATATCTGTAGGATATTTGTTTTAGGACTCCTGAGGATACTGAAATCTGCACATGCTCAAGTTCTTTATATAAAATGATGTAATATTTTCACAAAAACTATGTGCTTCTTCCTTTTTATTTTGCCACCTCTAGATTAAATATAATGCCTAATACAATATAAATGCCAGAGGACTTCTTTTCCTTTTTACAATTTTTTTTTCTTTCTTGATTCTAGATCAAGAATTTGCAATCAAAATGATGACACGTTGGGAATAGTTTATCCCTAGAATCCACAAAATCTATTTCCCACCCAAACTAGCAACTTTCCTCAAAGTCACAAAAATGCATGTAAGAATAATTCATATAGTGCACAGAAGTGTCATGGAAAAGAGTCTTCATCTATGACAACTGTAAAATAAATTCCATTTTTCTTTGCTGAAGAAGATACATGATTGATTGGCCCTGGCCCTGGTCTTTTCTTCTCTAGTACAAGAAAGCACATTCAGACTCATGATGCTTTGGAATGTTTTCATGTCCCAATCCAATGTTCTGATACACAGAAAAACAAATGGTTCTTTGTAGCTCTATCTAGCTTGTGGAGGGAATACTTTGTTATGACAGTGTAAATTCCTTCAGAGGACACTTTCTTGGAAGAGTATTTCTAAACCATAAAGTGTCCAGATCTATTTGTAAAATATATTGATAGACTGGTAACAGTACTGCATTTATGTTAAAATCCATGATGCTAATGCAATCTAGGGAAAGAGCACTTTGACCAAGATGGATCATCAAATTTTGGATTCTATCTCATTCACTCTATGTCTGTGGTTATTTTCACTTCAGTATCCAAAAATCTTTATGGAAGTTTGATTATAACCAGTTACTGTCTATAACCAACTCCATATATAGTAAGTGCTCTTTTAATACATAACAATAGAGGTGTCTATGTTAGACAGATGATATAGAATTTCCAGTGTCAGCAGCAGCAATGAGGCTGTTTTTCAATTACTAGAATGCAAGGCAGCATTTATTCCTTTTTATTTTTCTGGAAAGAGCACCATATGTCATTTTTCTCCCTTTGGGGAAATGGCAAATTGTTACACAAGCATACTTGGTCATTTTATGAGGCTATGAGGAGCAAATTGTACAGCATCATCCCTATACTGAATTTTAACCCATTATTAAGAAATATTGGTTTCTACTCTGGTTAAAATGTAGGAGGATTTGCAAAACCTGTATTCTTGATGAAAAAAGAAATTTTAGGTACTATACCAAAAAATTATATATTTTTTAAAGCTGTGAATTAGCTATGGACACAAAGAAGTTTAAAACAACCAAATTTCCAAAAGATGAGGCTTTTAGGCAATATCCCTAGGTAGCAGGGAGAGAAGATGTAGTTGTCTCTTGAATGAATATCTGCAGGATATTTGTTTTAGGACTCTTGAGGATACTAAAATCTGCACATGCTCAAGTTCTTTATATAAAATGATGTAATATTTGCACAGAAACTATGTGCTTCTTTATTTTTATTTTGTCACCTCTAGAGTAAATTATAATGCCTAATACAACATAAATGCTATGTGAATAATTGTTATTCTGTATCATTTAGGTAATAAGGACAAGAAAAAAGTCTATATATGTTCTGTAAAGATGCAACTTGCTCCCCCAAATATCTTCGATCAGCAGTTGATTGAATATGAGGGTGTACTAGTTAAAATTTGGAGGTCAACTACACTTTCATATATAGAGCTAGTTTCTGAGATGGGGGCAAGTTTCACATTAAGAATCTGCCAGAGAAGGACAGTCTTCATTCAAGTTGGAAAAAAGCAACTGGCCTTTTCATAGACCTGTATGATGGGGTGTTGGATTTTGATGGACAGCTCCAAACTCTCCCAGAAGAGAGAGTCATTATCTTTTACAGAATAGTTTTCCCACATAAGCAACAGTGTCACATGGCTGAGAAGTGAAAAATAAAACACTATGGAGATCACTGTTTCTTGGTGGTCGGGAAGGTTGAATGAACAGGTAGAACACAAAGGGTATTAGGACAATGAAAATATTCCATAATCCTATCGAGATGGATACATAGCACTATATATTTCTCAAAACCCATCGAATGTTTGAGTGATTCCTAATGTAAACTGCAGATTTTGGGTGATAATGATCTGTCAATGTAGGTTAATCAATAGTAACAAATGTCCCACTTTAGTGGAGGATGCTGATAGTGCAGACGCTTGGGAGGAGAACATCTGGGAAATTTCTGGACCTTCTGCTTAATTTTGATGTGATCCTAACACTGCTCTAAAAAAGAAAAAGTCTTTCTTTTCTTTTTTTTTTTTTTTTGCCTTTAAAGAAGAAGTCAATCTCAAGAGCCCACATTCACATTTTCACTTTCTTGAAGTCTCCTGCTCTTAAACTTTCATAATTCCTCACCTTTCTGGTCGGCATTTTCACAGACTTGAGGTGTTAAGTATCTTTGAAGTTTTGTAGTTTTGTTGTCTTGCAATTTCATGGCCTCAAGGTCTGGTGGACTAAATGTCTTAGCCACTTGAAATCTTGAAGTTCTGCAGTATTTGGCCTTCCGAGAGGAAGAGGATTAAACTCATTTTTGAGATGTTTGGAGGTAATTGTGATCTGAGTCTAAAAAAGCTGTAACAAAACCTCAACTCAATTCAAATTGTGATAAGAGAAAAAAACTATCAGCCCATTGATGGTGCAGGAATATGGAAGGGGAGATAGGTAGTCTGAAATCAAAGAGAATTCTTCTTAGATGCCTGGTGTTCATATTCAGAGGCCCTGCTAGTAGGAATAAAGCCATATTCCAGTCCCCAATTTCAGCCTCTGCAGATCTTTTAGACATAAATTCTGGCATACAATTAAAAAGTTATGTAAAAATGCAGAAGATATCCATAGTCAAGAGAAAAATCATTCAATAGAAGTAGAATGCCATTCAGACACAGGATTTGCATAATACAAAATAACTATGTCAAATATGTAGATATATAGGGAAAAATGACACAATAAGTGAAGATATAGTAACTTACTTCACTGTAAGTGGAAACTGTAAAAAAAAAAAAAAGGAATCCAGTGGAAATCCCAAAGCTGAATCAGAAGAATTTAAAAGAATTCCCTGGATAGACTTAATAGATTGGATAAGACTAAAGAAATAATAAATTAATTTGTAAACAAGTCAAGAGACATCATCCATAAAATGCACAGAGAAAATATTATGGGAAACTATGAAAAGAATCTTGGCCTGTGGGACATTCAAACATATGTGTAATTAGACTTCTAGGAAAAGTGGAGAAAGAGGATGAGAAATAGAATGTTGGAAGAGCTGCTGGTTGAAAATTTTCCAAATTTTATGAAAATGACAACCCACAGCTAAGTAGCTGAGTGAACTCTAAGCAGGAGGAACATGATGAGCAGTGTCCCTAGACACATCAGAACACCAAACATGTGCAAGCCCACTTGTACATTAGGTCAGACTTCTGAAAATCAAATGTAATTTAAAAAATCTTAAAGGCAGACTTCTATCCACAAAAAAGATACACTAAAAGTGATGGCTGAATTTTTCTCATAAACAATACAAAACCCAATACCAAATTTTTGGTGGTAAAAGAAATCATCCTAAAATTTTATATCCAGAAATGTGAGGACATAAGAAAGCCATTGTTAAATAAGTAAAAGCAGAAGAAATTCATTGACAGAAATGCCAAATCACAAGAAATTCCAAATCACAAGAAATGCTTAAGAAAATTCTTCAGAATAAATACAAATAATACAGGTTATAAATTGGACTTGCAGAAAGGAATGAAGAGCACATAGAGTAAATGTGTTGTAACTATATAAGATATATACTTTTAAATGTGTATTTAACACACTTTTTAAGAACTAGTATTAAAAGTAAAAGAATATTTCTGGTTTAAAGTAAAAGTAATTATGAAATTTTACATGTAGGTTAGGAGAAGAGGAAATGAGATTTTAATGTTTCAATGTTCTTATATTCTTGATGAACTTAATTTGCAGATAGACTGTGATAAGCCAGGTTTCTATTGTTAAAGAGGAAAGTATAAATATGAAAAAGAAGAGGTCAGCATAAGCTCTGTGATGTTGTATTGGAGTCATGGGTATTTGTGTGAAGCCATTATTTCTTGTTCATATCTGGAAAAATAGAGAAATAGATATCTAGAGGTACTGTGGCACTTCAGCAGAAATCCTTAGCATCCATAAGTTTTTTTTTCTGGAATTTCTAAATTCCATTTTACACTAAAAACAAATCAGAGTTTTTTGGATTAGTGCTTCCTCAAAAATATAGACAGTCTAATTAAAAATAGGCACTTTAAGACCCTGTGTTTGATCCTCAGCACCATATAAAAATAAATAAGTGAAATAAAGGTATTGTATCCAACTACAACTAAAAATAAATATATTTTTTAAATTGCACATCTACTCTGGAAACAATTTGACTATTTCCTATAAATAAAACATGCATCTATGCTTGACCTATTCATACTTACCCTAGGTAATCTCCCAAGAGAAATGGAAACATATAAGCAGAAAATGACTTGCACAAGAATATTCATCTTAATGTTTTTCTTAAAAACTCCAAACTGGAAACAACATAATTATCTACCAACTAATAAATACTATACCACAATTGAAAATCATAGCCTACTGATACACATAATAATATGCATGGATCTCAAAAACACTAGGGTGGGTGAAAGAAGATATAAAAGAGGACCTATGCATGATTTGTTCATATGAACCTCCAGAGTGGGCACACATCAGCTATTGCAATAGAAATTAAGTTAGTGGCTGCCTGGGTCTGGGAGGATTGACTAGAACATAGAATTTTGGGGAGAGGAAAATGTTCTTTATCTCAATGGGAGGGGTATTTATGTAGTGATATATATTTGTCAAGATGCATCAAAGTATACACTTAAAATCTGTGCATTTGATTGTACAGAATTAAGAAAGTTGGCAAAAAGAGAGCAATGGATCCAGAATATTAAAGATCTACCAATCATTCATTTATTATTGATTTCCTATTACATGTCAGGTACATTTTCTAAGTGCTGAGACTGTTATCAGTGAATAAAATGGACAAGGTCTCTGTCTTCATAAAGCTTGCATTCTAGCGGGTGATGGCAAGCAGTGAAAGAATCAGCAAATACATCTGTGGTATGTCAGGACACTCTGACAGTTCTTACATATGCTCCAGAAGATGGCTTTCTGAACCAGTGCCTTCTGGTGTTCTCTGACCCAGAATACTAGAAAGTTAAAGATCCAAAAGCAGCTTGCTGTCAAGAAAGAACCGGGACAGGTAGGACATGTCTCATATTTTATTTCCTTACCCACCTGATTTCTCAAATGACAGGTGGACAGAGTATCACAGAGGCAACTGATCCATTTACATATTCCTTGGTGGGGTTTCTCTTCTGTTTCACTTCCATAATCTTTTACAGTGCTTCAGAGGTCACCTCTGAAATAAGCTACTTGCATTCAAATACTTTTGTCAAGACTTGATTTTAAGAGGAGCCTAGACTGACACTTGAATGAGAAGGTAGAAAGTTTTGGCCATAGCAGATTAGGGTAGGAACTGTTTGATTGATATATGTTAGTAGAAAGAGACTCTGAAAACTAAAATTTGGGTAAGGGGAAGTTCCAGAGAGAGTCAACATTTGGAAGTTGTCAGATTTAGATGATATTCAAAGCCAAAGGAATGGATGGGTTACCTAGACAGAGACTGTAGATGAGGAGAGGAGGCTGTAGACAGAGCCTTGAGCCCTTCATTATTCCAAGTTTGGGAAAGTGAAGAGAATAAAGAAGACAGAATGAATAGAAACATCCAGGGGACTAGGGAGAAAATCAAGAGAGAATAATGTTCCAGAAGCCAAGCACAACTTAAGAATGAGAGTGAGGGTCTGGGGTTGTGGCTCAGAGGTAGAGCGCTCACCTAGCATGTGTGATGCACTGGGTTTGATCCTCAGCATCACATAAAAAAAATAAAATAAAATAGAGATATTGAGTTCACCTATAACAAAAAAAAATAAATATTAAAAAAAATTTTAAAAAGAATGAGAGTGATAAACTAAGTCACATATTGTTTATGGAAAAGAGAAATAGGGATTGGAATTGACCATTGCACTTTGCAGTTTGGAGGTCATCACTCTTGACCCTGATAAGTGTTGTTCCACTGGAGAGGTGGAGATGAAAGCCTCACTGGAGTGAGATCAAAAGATAAGGGAAGGAAAGAAAGTAGAAAAGCTGGTTTTTTATTTTTAAGAAGGAACTAACATTTAATTATAAATGCACATATGTTCGAAGTTGTTTATAACTTCATAAAGGAAAGTGGAAAAATGTTATGGGGATCTTCTCTGTAAGATATTTCTCAGAGATGAGACAATAGCTGGAAGGAAAATGTGAGTTCAAGGGATAATTTGTTTTCAGTTAAGGCAGGTGTTATAGTTGCAATCTGGTGACAGAAATGCTGGAACTATGTCCTGGAGGACGCAAGAGGGGTTCGAGTCCAGTTGTTAAATGGAAGGATTGACCTCGGCTACAGCAATGGCTTCTGCTCACTGGTAACATCAGCACCAGAAAGAAAGGCTCGTGGTCTGGGCAGAGATGTGGTAGGTTAGTATATGACGTTGGGAAGACTGGATATTTTCTTCTAATTAGTCCTATTCCTTAGAAAAAATAAGTGTCAAAGTCATCAGCTTAGATGAAGAAGAGAAGAGGTTTGAAGATTTGAGAGATAAGCCAGCACTGAGGTCTAATTCAGGTGAGTGGCCAAGAATTGAACTGGAGACAGAGGCATGGTGTGTGCTTTTCTTAGCAATGAATACAGGCCTGAAGTAGGCAGAGGGTTCAAACTGACCAAGATTAAAGTTTTGATAAGGAAATAAAATGGAAGGAAAGAAGGACTGAGTCCTTGAGGGTATATACAAGGAAGTGAGTGTAATAATGGGGCATGGATGCTAGGTTGGATGAAGGGGAAATGAGGACCCGAGAGGACGAAGGCACAGGGAAAAGAGGAGGTTTTATGGATTGTGTGACTGGTTGAGATTAAAGAATTGTTGAAATGGGAGGATTAAAGAGAATAAACCAGGAAAAAAAAACAAAACAACGTTGAGGTCAGAGTGAGAAGCTTCAGGTGGAGGTAACAAAGCCTTGGTAATTAGGAATGCCAACATCTAGGGTATGTCATGGTGGTGACCATGTGACCATGAGGAGAAGTGCAAAAGAGAAAGACGTTCAAGGAGTCGAGGTGCCAGGGAACTGAAGGAGCACACGCATGGATATTGAAGTCACCAAGAGCTATGGTGGCATGAAACACAGTAGCATGAGGCAGGGGTGAAAACTTCAAGGAATGAGGCAGGTATGTGACCCAGAGGTGACAGAGGACTGTGACAAGGAAATAAACAGATGAACTTAGTCCTAGGATCTCTGCTGTTTCTTGAATGCGTTAAAGCACACTTTCCCCTTTAAGGCTGTTGTTATTTTTCCCCCCTCTGCCTGGAATGCTAGTCTCTTCTTTTAAAATATTTGTTATAATATAGAAACTTATTGAGCTGGGGATGGAGCTCAGTGCTAAAGCATGCTTAATATGTATGAGGCCCTGGGTTTGACCCCCAGCACTGTGAAAAAATTAAAATATTTATTAATGTATTAACACATCAAATAAGAAAAAAATGACTTTCTCTACTGATGATGCAAATGCATTTGATATAATTCAATTGCCATTCTTACTTATTTTACCAAAATTTGAAAAAACTTTCACACTGGTATAATACTATAACATAGTATTATAGAATAATAGTATATATATGGTATGTATAATATATGTAGTATAGTATATATTATATAGAGAGTATAATAGTAATATAGTATACAGTATAGTATCATATAATTTAATAATATAGTATATTGTCCATGTTCAAAATTTTCAGTTGTCTGGTAATATCCTTTGTAGCTTTATTTTTGTAAACATTTCTCTTCTGATATTAATAGCACATTCTTCTTTACCACATTTAGGTCTTTGCTTATGTTTCATTTTTTTAGTAAGATCATTTCTGACCTTGCTCTAAAAATCAATCCCCTCAACCATCCCAACATGTTATTCCCCCCTTCCTTCTTTATTTTTCTCCATAGGAATTATCATTATCTAACATAATTTTTTTTTACTTATTTATTTTGTGTGTTTCTCCTTTGAATATAAGCTCCAGGCAAGCAGAACCATTTTGTATTAGCTCTCCCAGGTCAGCATCCCGGATGACATGAAATCCAATGCTTTGGAGTTTTAGAAAGGATACAAGGACAGAAGTCTAGAGGGAGCAATGAAAAGCAAGGAGGACACTGACCTCACCTCCAGGCTGAGAGATGCTAAGTGTGGAAGAGAAAGCAATTTCCCCCTGGAAGGCCTAGGGGAGCATGGTCCAGTACTACTTATGGCAGAAGAATGCCTCAAGCAAAGCTGAGAACTTAGCTGATTCTGGGTGAGTTCCAAGTGTCTGGGGAAGGTTTCAGGAGAAGGGGAAGCCTATCAACTTGCATGGGGTGGAGTTGTAGGGAAAGAAGGAGTATCTGAGTGAGGGAGGCAAATCCAGGGGGGCTCTTCTCAATGGCCATCTAGGAGATAGCGGTGAGGAAGCTTCGAGCATTTGAGTTGAAGAAGTGCTGTAGGTTATCAGGATCCCATGGCTTTTGGGAGCTCCCTGTTGTTGTGAATAAACTTGTAAAGACACATGCAGACTCTGAATTCCCAACATCTCACAGACTTTATTGCTATCTAATGCTTGTACTCTGAATGAGTGAATGAAAAACTAGGGCTGAATTTAACTAATTTGGACAGGAGGAAAACCATGAGGAAACCCCTTTTAACTCTTAATTTTTATAGTGCTGGGGATTGAACCCAGGGCCTCATACACGCTGGACAAGAACTTGTTGTGGACTGAATACAAGGTGTCTCTCAAAAGTTCATGTTAGTGCAGAGATGTTCAAAGGCGAAATGCTTAGATTATGAGAACACTCACCCAGTTGGTGGATTAATCCATCTGCTGAATGAATAATTTGAAATAGCCACTTTACTGGGTGGTGACTGTAGGAGGAGTATGACTTTGGGGTTTATCTCTTTTCCCTGGCACACACCCCACCTCCCTCCCTCCTTCTCCTTCCCAGCTGCCATGAGCTGAGCAGCTTTTCTATTTCATGTCCTTCTTCCATAAGTCCCAGGGCAATGGAGTTGGCTGACCATGGCCTAACCATGAGCCCAAAGTAAACTTTTCCTCCTCTAAATTGTTCTTGTTAGGTATTTTGGTCACAGCAACGGAAAGCAGACTGATACAGTGCTCTTACCAAGAAGGATGTATCCCCAGCCCCTTCGTAACTCTTTAGGAGTCACCCATGTGAGAGTGCCTTATAAATCCAAAGAAGAAATGCCAAAGAAGTACAAGTTATAGCCTTGGCTCTGAATAAGGTATGGTTTGGATTTAAACACAAATTGCCTTCATTACAGAACTTTGCATTGTTTTAGTGAACTGCAGAAAAGGGTAATTACAAAAATGTCCTAGTTTTAACACAAAACACAAGTCCTTTTGACTTATTAAGTCGGGAATGGAAGCTTCTTTGTATACAGAGGCACAGGAGACGACTAATTGGACAGTGGATGATGATGATCAAAGATGACCTTCATCTTATTCTTGTCTAGACCAATTAATTTTATAGGATCCTGAGAGATTTACTTCCTTTCCACAGCTTGATTTGTTGTTCTTTTTTTTTAAATATAGGGCTTAGAATATCAAAGTTTTAAAATGAGATATGCTGAAAGATTGACAAATTTGGCTTTTCGAATGAGTAGGAGTTTGCTACTACAAAGTAGGAGTTTGCTACAGCAAAGGAACAATAGCCTGGTCCCTGATATATGTGGGGGTTAGTGTGGGATCATTGAAACCTGCCCAGAGAGGCAGGCCATACCTAAATGTCCAGCAAATGTGAAGAACACTTTTCCAGCCACTGGTGACTTGGATTGGGTTTAATCAATTAACTTATCATTATCATGGGGTTTGAAGCATGAGGGAATCATTTCTAGCTATGTTTCCAAGTTGCTAATTAATAAAAATATTTTTTAAGTGTCAGAAGGAAAGAGCAAAAACCTTTAAGGAATTCAGTTCTGGAGAATAATCTGCCTGCTATTTCAAAATTATCTTTCTTAGCCATGTTTGATAGCATATACAAAATATGCAGTTCATTGCCTCTCTTTGAGGCTCATTACAACTACAGCTATATATATATGTGCATGCATATATATATATATATATATACACATATATATATATATATACACATACACATATGTACATATATATACACACATATGTACACACACACACACATATATATATATATATATATAACCACATTACCATTACAAATTCGAAGACAACTTTTACAACTGCAGATATTGATAATTCTAAAAATTTTACCCATTGGCTCTATGACAATGATTCTCAATGTATATCCCAGGTCTAAGGGGGCAAGATCCTCTCATGGATCATGAGGTTAAAATTATTTTTCTAGATCTTTCACCTACAACATACTAAAGAAATAAATTAAAGAAGAACTTAGAAAATGGAAATATCTACCTTGTTCTTGGATAGGAAGAATTAATATTGTCAAAATGACCATACCACCAAAAGCACTATACAGATTCAATGCAATCCCAATCAAAATCCCAATGATATTCCTCATAGAAATATAAAAAGCAATCATGAAATTCATCTGGAAAAATAAGAGACCCAGAGTAGCCAAAGAAATCCTTAGCAAGAAGAATGAAGTTGGTGGCATCACTATACCAGACCTTAAACTATACTATAGAACAATAGTAACAAAACAGCATGTTATTGGCACCAAAATACACCTGTAGACCAATGGTACAGAATAGAGGACACAGTATCTAACCTGCATAACTACAGTCATCTTATATTAGACAAAGGTGCCAAAAACGTATATTGGAGAAAAGATAGCCTCTTCAACAAATGGTGCTGGGAAAATTGGAAATCCACATGTGACAAAATGAAATTTTGTCTATCTCTCACCATGCTCAAAACTCAACTTAAAGTGGATCAAGAACCTAGGAATTAAACCAGAGACCTAATGGAAGAAAAAGTAGGTCCAAATCTCCATCATGTTGGATTAGACCCCAACATTTCTTAATAAGACTCCTATAGTGCAAGAATTAAAACCAAGAATCAATAAATGGGATAGATTCAAACTAAAAAGCTTCTTCTCAGCAAAAGAAACATCCAGTGAGGTGAATAGAGAGCCTACAGAATAGGAGCAAATCTTTACCCCTCACACATCAGATAGAGCACTAATCTCTAGGATTATATAAAGCACTCAAAAACCTTAACACCCCAAAAAACCAAATAACCCAATCAATAAATTGGCCAAGGAACTGAATGAACACATCTCAGAGAGGATATATAATCAATCAACAAACATATGAAAAAATGTTCAACATCTCTAGCAATTAGAGAAATGCAAATCAAAACTAATCTAAGATTTCATCTTACTCCAGTCAGAATGGCAGCTATTAAGAATACAAACAACAATAAGTGTAGGGAAGGATGTGGGGGAAAAAGCACACTCATATATTGCTGGTGAGACTGCAAATTGATACAGCCAATCTGGAAAGCTGTATGGAGATTTCTTGGAAAACTTGGAATGGAACCAACATTTGACCCAGCTATCCTTCTCCTTGGTCTACACTGAAAGGACTTAAAATCTGCATGGGGACACAGACATTTCAATGTTTTATAGCAGCACAACTCACAATAGCTAAATTATGAAACCAACCTAGATGCCCTTAAGTAGATGAATGGATAGGGAAACTTTGATATATATACACAATGTAATATTACTCAGCATTAAAAGAGAATAAAATCATGGCATTTGCTCGTAAATGGATGAAGTTGGAGAATATAATGCTAATTAAAGCAAGTCAATCCCCCCAAAACCAAGTGCAGAATGTTTTCTCTGATATAAGGAGACTGATTTATAGTGGGGTAGGGAGGGAGAGCATGGGAAGAATTGACGAACTCTAGATAGGGCAGAGGGGTGGGAGGGGGAAGGAGGGAGCAGGAGTTAGCAATGATGGTGGAATGTGATGGACATCATTATCCAAAGTACATGTATGAAGACACAAATTGGTGTGAATATATTTTATATACAACCAGAGATAAGAAAAATTGTGCTCTATATTGTATAATATGAATTGTAGTGCATTCCACTGTCATTTATTTTTTTTAAAAAATCAATAAAAATAAAAAGTAAAATAAAATACATAATTAATTAAATATATTAATTAAAAATACATTATAATGTTATTCATATTAACATGTTTATTATTATTTCACAAATAAATGCCTTTAAAATTCTCTATTTTAATTTCTAATATAAACATTGATAGTAACTCTTATAAGGACTTTGGAATTTATAATAATTATGAAGCATGTGAAACAGTCTTGAGGTTAAAAAATATTGAAAACTGTCGTTCTGCAGTTCTATGGAACCATTGACATGTGAGGACTTGGCCTTTCTCCCTTTGCAAAAACAGACCCCAGAGCTCTGACCCCCCTGCATAGCTAAAAGATCAAGTTATGAGACAAAAAGCCTGCTCAGGGTAAGAAGGTACAATCTTTGCCTGTGCTGCTTTGCCTGCCCATCTGGGATTCCAGCTCCGTGGATGTACTTGAACTCACCATAGACCTGCTGCTTCCCACCTGCAGGTGCATTTTCCCACCTGACCTGGGATTTCTCAGGCCTTGGGTCTTTCTATTTCTGGTCCTTGCCAGGTGCTTTATTATGATAGACAATACTAACCTTGGGTAAAGAGAGAAGAGAATGAGGTTTGAGGGTAGAGGTGCTTAGGGAAGAGGCTTGGACCCCTCTGTCCTAATTTATCTGGAACTTGTCTATCCTTTTTCTGACTCAGACATCATGAAGACTTCTGAGTACCTAATTGTCTCAAATGCACAGGGTTTGCAGGTAGGTTAAAATATACATTTTTCAAATAAATGATATTCAGTCTTGATATGCACTTAGTCTATTGGCTGACCTTGAGTATCTGACAAATACCTCTTCAATTTGTACCCAGGTCTCTTGGTCTAATACCCCTACATGATGTGAGCTAACCACCTATCTGAAAGTTCTTTGCTGTTTGCTTCCACTTGTAGCTGGTGAAATAAATCTTTTGCTGTTATTATTATTTTTGGTTTATGGTGTTCACAATGGTCATTCTTTTTTAAACTATGATTTCCCCTAGCTAGCATTTAACTATGAAATGTTTTAAATACACAATAAAATTGGGGAAAAAATCACAGTGAACACCATTTTTCCCATTTTAGATTCTACTATTATCCTGTATGATTTATTGCCAAACTATCCATGTGTCTTTCCTTCTATCTGGTCATTAAATGTAATTTTTACTTTAAATCTTACCAATCAACTCTTCCAAAATGAAATGATCTGTTTAGCTAAGAGAGTTTCCATGTGGGAAATAAAATCTGACTGAGTCAAATTTTCTCTGAATCACTTGAACCTTAAGGCACAAAATACTGATGTCAAAATACATTGCTTCGAAATTTAGCATGAGGCTGGTACAATTTGGCATGAACACTCTCTATTTCATTTTTTTGGTTCATAACAATAATCTACACATTTGCTGATTTTTTCCTGGTAACCTCCCAGATATCTTAATAAGAAACCAACATTAAAAAGTTATTAGGAGCAGCAGAATCCATTTTAAGCAAGTGCTGAGGCCACTGGGTTTTGCTGAAGAAAAATGTTGACCCTTTCAAACGTTTAAAAACTATATAGATCTGAACTTAGCTCTACTGTCTGAATTAATTTGTACGGAAAAAATAATTTAACCTGGTTTGTAACCTTCTAATTTACCACCCCCCATGCTTCTTTAAAGTTTGGGAAAGTGAAAAAAAAATCAAGGAATAATTGAAGCCTATTCAGTTCATTAAGGTTTATCTTCTCTTATATACAAGTAATTATTTCTTGAAAGCTCTCCCAGTGTAAAACTTTTCTCTTTTTCTCGTAATCTGTTGTATATACAAGTTCACAATTTTTTTCTGATTAAGAAAGTAAGAGTGGGGGGCAATTTAACAACATCTATTTTGAATTAATTTTGCTCTATTCAGCAATTTTACTTGGGGTTTTCTTATCTGTCTTTTGAAGAAATAGTAACTGTATTTGGCATCAACGAGTCTGGTTAAGACTTTATATTCCAAAATTAAATTTACCCCAAACTGTCTTTTATAGGCTGTAAATTTCAGTTTTATGGTTTCTCTTTTATAGCTTTCCTTTGCCCTTGTATCAATACCCTTGACTTTAAAAAAATGTAAAAAAAAAAAAAAAAAAAAAAACTCTTGGGTGGAAATCAAGAGACAGTGGGCAGGACTGACCATCAACTCTAACACTCCCTGCCTAAAGTATAAGCTACCTTGCATTCTCAGTCTCACTTTTGGTCTTTTTCCAGCTGGATCTTGACCACGTAAGAAATTTAATGTTTTCTTCATTTCACTGACATAATTTCAGATGCTGTTGGTTATTAAGTCCCTAAAAGTATTATATTTTTATATTTGTTATTTGTAGGAGACAAGCTGAAGATTTTGTTTTACTATCCCATATCCTAGTGAAGTACTTTAAATGGAAATAAGCAATATTCATCCTTCAGTAATTGTGACTCGAAGACATATGAACCAGGAAGTATTTCCCCACTTACACTGATTTCAAGATTCTAATCACATTACAGTGAAACTACTGGATAACTGGGTAAGAGAGTTGATTTCAATCTCCCTTCCTTGTTAGGAAACTTCATATTTCCAAATAGCCTAGATCTGTCAAACACTTTTACACAGGAAAGTTCAAGATATTCATTTAGGTGGCTTTGATATTAAATCTAACCAATAACACAAAAAAATATTCAAAAATGTGAAAATTACAGCAGCTATTAAACTATACAGTAAACATGAGATTGATATTTAGGTGATGCTTGTTAAAAATGAAGTACTTAACAATCATCTCCCTTAAAAATAAAAACCGGCACAAATCTGGCTTTCTGATTCCTCCCTCTAATCTGATATTCAATTGTTAGAGAAGTGATTACCATCAGACAACAGGATATAAGAGTTCTCAGACTAGCTCAGATGTGCCCATGAACCGCTTCTCTGGGTTAATAATCTCTACCCGTCACACCATTGCTCATTTACAAAGCAGGATATTTTGTGTCATTTGATGAAAAATAAATGCCATTCTTTCTTAAGCAGCACAGTATAGAAATTCAACGAACTCTGAGGAGACCCCGGGGCGATCTTCCTTCTGAGATAGCATGGGGTCACTGCCAGCTTCTGCATGGATTGTTTGTTTCCTCATGGCTTCACCAGTTTCAAGGGAAGTAAGTGGAGCTGAGATGTTGGTACCAGCCCTCAGGAGTTTACTTGTAAAAGTAGGATTACACTTTCCCTCTCTAACTTCTTCAGCCCTCAGTTGCTTCTTCTGTGAAATATAGGAGGAGTTGAAACTAGATAGCCCTTTCTAGACTAAAAAGTCTTTTATTTGTGTTTTTTGAAAACAGATTGGTTTATAAGTACCACTGCATCTAGGTTTATGAATATGGCATTTTATAAAGAGATTGTCTTATCCCTTGACTTTTAGTATAGATTAAAGCATCAAAAATTGTCTCTTTGAAAATACAAAAAAACAAAAAAAGCATCTCTCTACAGTTCCTTTAATTCACCCTGGTGACTGTCAGGATGGATGTATGTCTGCAAGGGTTTCCAGGCGACATATGTCTATAAACTAATTTAAACAAGCCCTGTTTTCTCTGTGGAATGTCTGATTAATTTGATGATGTGGTTGATGAATATGAAGAGGTCTCTTCTTCCAAGTAAACTGTGCAAATTGGACCTGATTGTTGTGACTTTGAAGGATATATATTTTGGATCTTGGTAGAGACAGAAGGTTTGGGGACTGAGAAAAGGAAAAGAAAATTCTTAATAAGCTTTCAACTCTAATTTTATATCTGACTCAAATTTCCATTAAAAAAATGTTGAAGGTTATAGATTCTTCTTTTCTTCTATTTGTCCATGTCAGTCTACATAAGACAAACTGATCCCTGTCCGTTCAGGGAGCTGAACTTATAGGCTCTTTGATGCTGAGCTTGAATGTCTTGATTATAAGGGATTTGTTAATGGAATAAGAAAGGTAGCCTGTGGGAAAGGGATTGATGGCATTGGAAAGATGCTCAATTCTGGGCTGGCATGCAGTTCTGTTTTGGTCCTTCCTTGGGTTGATTCCTGTCAAATGGCTTCACAAAAGCAGAGGGTTTGGTGATTGAATATTGGTTCTGTTGAGCTCACCCTAAAGAGCAGAAATAGAGAATCTCCCTGGAGTGAACAGTTGGAAAGGTAATGGACTGAAGTTTCCACAGGTGAAAGCAGTTGGGAGCTATATTATTTAGAGGTAGTGAGACTTGTGTTATCAAGATTAAAAAAAAAAAAGCACTTTTAAATAATCAAGTCCTTTAGCCTGGCATGGTGGCGCATGCCTGTAATCCCAGAGACTAGGGAGGCTGAGGCATGAGGATCACGAGTTCAAAGCCAACATTAGCAAGTTAGCAAGGCATTAAGCAACTTAGTGAGACCCTGTCTCTAAATAAAATACAAAAACGTGCTGGGGATGTGGCTCAGTGGTTAAGTGCCCCTGAGTTCAATCCCCAGTGCCAAAAAAAAAAAAAAAAATAGAAATAATAATCAAGTCCTTTGTGTGCTTTTTCTAGAATTTTTAATTGGTAAGCCTTAGCAGTATAAGCAATCACTCTTTATCTTTTCAGAAAAGTCCATGACTTAGAGGCAAAGGTTATATCTGACAGGCAAGATGGCAACTTTTCTAAGTTCCTGCTGAGCATACCAGCTCCTAGGTTGTGTGAGGGGATGCTTTTGCACTGTTATGTGTCTTTTCTTCTTTGGGCACCTGATGAAAGACATAACCTGGCATGAGATTCTTAGAAAAGGCATTACCTGAGAATCTCTAGCAACAATAAAGGTGTCTCCATTTTCAAACACAGTCCTAACACCACTCTTCTTTATGTAGTAGTTGAATTCTTTCCAGTCAACATGCTGTAGCTGAGTAAGCAGGATGGATAAGTAGGCATCCCGCCAAATGCACTGTCGAGTAAAAATAATGAACAAACAGGATTCCACGGAGGGGACATTCTGCTTCAAGGACTGCCCTTAGCATCTGAGTGTGTGTGAGAGAGAAGAGGGAGGAGAGGTGAGGACATGGTCAGGGAAGAAGAAAAGAGAAGCATCAAGAACACAAATTTGACCTCATTTTGTGGAGTGAGCTTGTAAGTGATAGATGCAAGGTTTGGACCATTCTCAGCAGCCAGTAGCATTTCTTTCCTTCTTTCCTTCTTTTAAAAAATATCATAGAAGTGACTCAAGTATGTTATTCTCTATTCCAACGAAGATATCAAAGAAGCTCAGTGGAGGAGCCCAGAGAGGCAATTTCTGAGGAAAATTGCCGCAGTCTGACTGGGCACAATTCAGGAGCCACTTGTCAAAAGAAACAAACTTTATTTTTAAAACTACAAACGCCAAACAAAACAGCTCCTCAGGAAAAACCCTCAGAGCCCAACTGCCACCACTGGCTTCCAGAAGCCTCTCTCTACACAAACCACACCACCTCCCACAATCCTCCTGCTCTTGAGGCCGATTGGCTGGGTCGCGTGGGCGGAGCCAAAGAAGTCCCCCAATGAGCAGTTCCGTAGTCTGAAGGGCAGGGAAACAGCCCAATGAATATCACCGCAGAGGAGCCAATCAGCTAGATGTTGCTGGGGCCGCTGTGAGCCAATCATCAGCTGGCAGTCTGAAGGGCAGGGAAACAGCCCAATGAACATCACCACAGAGGAGCCAATCAGCTAGATGTTGCTGGGGCCACTGTGAGCCAATCATCAGCCGGCAGCTGGGAGTTTGCTGGCAGCTGGAAGTTTTCTGGGGCCCCTTTGGCTGTGGCTCTCAACATCTCAGCTCAAAAAACAAAATAGAATAAAATAGATATTGAAAAAAGCATCCTGGTTCTGTTGCAGATGTAAGGATAGCCAAATTGGAGTTTTGGATATCAGCTGTTATGGATTTGAGCCAAATCATCTTCTTTTTGGTCTGTAGAAATTGCTTTAGTTAATCTCTCTGGAATCCAAATCGGCTGCTGTTCTTCCTGTGGAAACACACAAACAGACCCCCGACTCCAGACAATTACTGGGTCAGGACCTTTCCACTGTCCTGTTAGAATATCTTTCCAAAGTACCTTGGGCTTATGTACATTTTTTGGACACATATGCCTTTCTGCAGCACTAAGTCCTGATGAATCCAAATTTAAAAAGTTTAGAGTAAAAAGGGTTATTTTAAGTTTATCTTTGGGGATCCAATTACAATGGTACCAACCTAAGACAGGAGGCTGACGCCCTGAGGTCAGCTCATCCGAAGACGGGTAAGGACCATATGTAGTATTGGACAACCTAAGGCAGGCACGGTCCCTAAGCCACATGCTTGTTGTTTAAACAGAGAGGGGGAGATGTTGAGAGCCACAGCCAAAGGGGCCCCAGAAAACTTCCAGCTGCCAGCAAACTCCCAGCTGCCGGCTGATGATTGGCTCACAGTGGCCCCAGCAACATCTAGCTGATTGGCTCCTCTGTGGTGATGTTCATTGGGCTGTTTCCCTGCCCTTCAGACTGCCAGCTGATGATTGGCTCACAGCGGCCCCAGCAACATCTAGCTGATTGGCTCCTCTGCGGTGATATTCATTGGGCTGTTTCCCTGCCCTTCAGACTACGGAACTGCTCATTGGGGGACTTCTTTGGCTCCGCCCACGTGACCCAGCCAATCGGCCTCAAGAGCAGGAGGATTGTGGGAGGTGGTGTGGTTTGTGTAGAGAGAGGCTTCTGGAAGCCAGTGGTGGCAGTTGGGCTCTGAGGGTTTTTCCTGAGGAGCTGTTTTGTTTGGCGTTTGTAGTTTTAAAAATAAAGTTTGTTTCTTTTGACAAGTGGCTCCTGAATTGTGCCCAGTCAGACTGCGGCAGAAAATAAACAGAGAAGAAGGCAATCGAATGAGTTCCTTCGCAGGGAAGGTAAGTGGTTAAGGGAAGGGAAAGAGTTCAGTCAGCTACTGCGCCTCATTTGAAAAAGTTGCCCATTTTGAAAAAGCTCATGTTGGAAGGTGAGCTGAAGGGCATTGGAACGCTGTTCAATTTAGCACCAAGGTTTGTGCAAGGTCTAAGAACTCGGCCCTTTAATCTGCATGGTGTTCTCTCTTCTTTTCTATAATTACATAGTTCTTCAAAGAGAAAGCCAAGTATGCTGTGGAGATTTCTCTGAGAAAGAAAACCTGAACAATCTCTGCAGGGATGAATCATTTAGAATGAAAGAACGTTCGATCGTGATTGGTGGGTCATTTCCTGCCATCATGGAATATTCCCTGAAGAGGCCACAGGAGCTATTTCAGTGATTCCCAGAGGTAGTATGGTTCACCACCACCCCCAGAGTCACAGTGACAGAGGTAGACCTAGGATTAGGGTAGCTGAGGTGAGACGTGGAAGGCAGCAGAAGGGCTAGTCGCCAATATGAAGTCAGGGAGTGACCTCCCCAAGGGGCTTCAGTAGGGTCTTGCAAGAGGATATTTCTAAGAATTAAGGCAGATCACTTCTGAGGGGGATTGCCATACTCTCAGGTGGACATATATTCTTAGAAGCTACCCTGGGGCTAGAAATCTAGAGAGAAAAGGCATTGGTCAGGTAGGACTGAGTCCCACGTACACCCAGATCAACTCACTTCTCTGTATGCTTTTGTAACAGTGGTCCTCTTTATGCTTTGGATATAGCAGCAAGGGCTATATCCACTGCAACTTCTTATTTTGGAGGGGTGGGATACTGGGGGTTGAACTCAGGGGCCCTCAACCACTGAGACACATCCCCAGACCTATTTTGGATTTTATTTAGAAACAGGGTCTCACTGAGTTGCTTAGGGCCTGGCTTTTTGCTGAGGCTGGCTTTGGACTCGTGCGCCTACGGCCTCAGCCTCCTGAGTTGCTGGGATTACAGGCGTGGGCCACTTCGGCCATCACTGGAACTTATTTTTAAAAGAAACATGTCTCTTTTTCTTCCTCTCTCCCTGCTCCTCTCTAATCTCTCCCCATCCCTAATTTCAGGGGAAAAAGATTACCTTTCTTCCCTATTTTAGACAGATTTTATCTATCCTTGAGTATACACCTACCATAGGAACAAAGTCATCCAGAATTTGGGGATGGTACCAAAAGATCTCAGAAGTGACTGTCTCTCAAATTAACAAGCGAATGACAACTTCAACAGAGAACACATGGAATGTAGCCTTTGAATCGCCTCTTTAGGACACCCCCCCCACCCCCCCCCACCCCCCCCCACTCCCCCCCCCCGCCCTGTTCCTGCTGAGGAGTCCCTGGTGCTTCTCCTTTGTTAGCAAAGCAGTAAAACTTCTTTTTACCTTTTACTCAAAACCATGTCCTTGTTATTGGATTGGCATTGGGGACAAGCACTGAGCTTTTGGTAACAGTTTCACACAGTGAGGGTGGAGAAGCGTGGAGGCTGCTGTGGTGTGCTGCCCAAACCTGACCCCCCTTTAGTTGGAGCCCTGGCTTCCTCAGCTGCCATACGAGTCGCCTGTTGGCTGGCTCACATCCCATGCATCAGGGAAGCTCTAATTCTATGGTGAAGACTTAGCCCCCAACCTCAGTTCAAATCACTGAAGAAGCAGCCCAGGTTCAGAGCTCCCAAGGGGACTGGCTGAGGGGTGCTGCAACCACCTCACAGCTCACCCCTCCCTCTGCCCATTCCTGCTGCCAGGCTCCCTTCCAGGTGCAGCTCCAGAGTGTCTCCAACAAACCATCTGCACACTGATCTTCACCTGAAAGTCTGTTCCCCTAAAGACCCGGAAGAGACAGAAGTTAAAAGATGTTTGAAAATGACTGAAAAATGCTGAAGTTCTTTGCCTGCCTCTGTGTGCATTTATTCATTCAAGAAATATTTAATGAGATCCTGTTATGTGCCAGGGATTATAAGATTCAACAACTCCGTGACTGGAGACATTAGAGGACTTTAGAGTCTTTGGGATGCATGGATTCAACTTGAATTTATCCCCGAATGTTTTGGAATCACCACACATAAATAACTTTAGAACACTGTTTGCACATTGGTAGCCTGAAGGTCAAATCTGTCTATCAATGATCAGTGTTTCTTTCTTTTTTTTTTTTTTAATGACCCACAGGTTGATTGGAATATTTCTATTTACTTGCAAAGTAAGTAAGCTTTCTTATAAAACTAAGATTCTGGTTGATTCTAAAAACAGAAGTTCTGGCAACACAAGACTTGAATTCCTGGAAGGCAATGATTAACAGGAGCTAATTAATTGCTGCCATTAAAATCAGTCCTCATTCTAGAACTAGCCTGATGCTGTTCTGCTATTCTGTGATGGCCCAGTCAGTCATCTGTAGTGCCCCCTGTAGCCTCAACCTCTTCTTTGAGATCACACTGTCTCCCCTGCAGGTCCCTCAGATTTTCATCGTTTCTTTCTTATAATTCTTATTCCAGTGGTTTGATAATGGAAGAAATTTCTCCTTACTCTTTTGTAATGTGTCTGTCTTCCCTAAAACTCTTCAACAGACTGAAGACCTGCCTCTGTTGCCTGTGACAATGTGGGGACAGGGGAGCAGCCATCTCTTCCATGGAGTGTACCCTGTCACCAGACCACCCAACCCACTGGCCCTCCCCCTTACTGTAGTCACTCACCCATCCCCAGGCTACTTCCCAAGTTCTCCATAGATTTCAGCTCCAGGTTCACAGTTACTCCCCACCTGTGTTCTTGTTAGGATTATGGTGATTCCAATATCCATGAAGATGAACTCTTCAATATTTTGGCATTTGATTTCTGTGTCTCCTCTCTTCCAACGATCCTGTCTTCAGTGATGCCTGCCTTACAAGATGCCATCACCCAAATCGGAAACATCTCTATTATCTCAGCTGAAGCATTTTATTCCCCTGCTAGCTCACTTCCTCTAGTATCCAAATTGCACTAGTTCCTCAACTTTCATGAGACCTTCCATCCACTGATCCTACCATCTGTTTTCTGTCCTTCCTCACCCTTATGTTCATCTTTTGTTGTTGAACCTATTTAAATTTTCAACCTTATCCTTCCAGTCACTCTCTTGCATAACTCAACTCCTTCACTCGTCTCTACCCTCATTGTCCTTGCTGGGCAAAGCCCCCGGGGCTGTCTCGGTCTGTTCTGCCTCTGCTGGTTCTGTTGAATGTGGCTGCAGAAAAACACACCCATGCTGTCTGATCCCACCTTAACTTCATAACAATGACCTTTTAATGGATCTTTCCTGCATTCTATTTGAAAATTCTATTCAATTTCTCTAGTCTATTCCCTCTCATATTCCTCTTGACAAGTATTTTATCTTTCCTTTGCTCTTGGAATCTCTAATACCTCTATGTCCTTCTCACCTTTAGCTGATGACTTTGTTTCTTATTTCCCTAAGAAAATAGAAGCATTCAGAAGATAACTTGGAAAACTCCTTCTACCACATTGGCTCACCTCCTTGCACCTGGGTCTATACCTGGCCCTTTTCCTGGAACATGGACGAGTTTTTATGGCTCCTATCAAAATCAACCCTCCTATTTGTGCATAAATCCTATTCCTTTACTTCTCCCAAGAACATTGCTCTTGCAATTTCCCCCTCTTTCTTCTGTCCCTTCAAATTTCCCTGTCCCCACATTCGTTCCCTTTAGTGTAAAACCATGCCATTATTTCTCATACCTTGAAAAAGAATTTCTTGATGCCATGTCCCCCTATGCTTACTGTGCATATTTTCTCCTTCATTTACCCACATATATAAAACCTCCTGGACTTGTCTGTGATGGTTAATTTCATATGTCAACTTGGTAAGGTCCCAGGTACTTTTTACTTAAATCAGAAGACTTTGGGTAAAACAGGTTATCTGCTGTCACCCGTCAGTTAAAGGCCTTCAGGGAAAACAACGGACCTTCCCAGAATTCCCAGAAAAGGAGGGGTTTCCTTCAGCAGATGGCTTTAATATTCAGACTGCAACAGCTTCCCTGGGTCTGCAGCAGCTTCTACTGACCTCCACAACTGCATGAACCAGTTTCTTAAATCTCTGTCTCTGAGTCAGTCTCTCTCTTTCTCTCTCTCTCCATAAACATGGAGCTTCTGTTTCTCTGGGGAACCTTGACTGATAGATTGTCTATTTTTCTATTTCCATATTTTCTCCTCTCATTGTCAGTCCTATTTCAGTTGGTTTGGGTCTTATCACTGCTCCTGACAAGTCTCTGATAATGATCATGTGGCTAAAGGTAAAGGTTAATTCTTAGTCTTTTTTCTTACTCTACTAGTGATGTAAGAGGGGTCCGGCAGAGCCTCGGAGGGAGAGACCACACAAGAGACTTACTCCATGCAATTGGCAAAAGGGGATTTACTGGGGATCCATTCCAGCACGCTGGGGCTCCGTGCTTACTCAAAAAGGGAGAGCAGCCCAGAGCCCCGAGCAGAGGTTCAAACAGAGCTTAAGTACACTTTTTGGGGAGGGCGGGAGGCTTTGCATACATCAGAACAAATCATCATGAGGCGCGGGAAAATTGAACAACAACTCTGTGATTGGCACAATCATTGGCAGGAACAGGTGGGGCGGGGGTGATTCGTCATTCCTAAGCGGGTTACACATTCAAACTGATTGGTTCGGGCCCTGTGAGGAACTACACAGGGCCCTAGGCTAAACGGCCAGTAGGGCGTTGTTTTAACTATCTCAGGAATTCCAAGTTCTGGGTGTAACAGAGGAACTTAATAATACCTAATCTTTTACATTCAAGCTTTCCAGCTTAGAAACTTTACCCTTTCAGTGACATTTATTACCACATATATTATCTCTACCTTGGGTACTTTTCTTGCCTTGGTAGGACTCTGCACAGTCTTCTTCTTCTTTTTTTTTTTTTTTTTGTGTGGTGCTGGGGATTGAACCCAGGGCCTTGTGCATGTGAGGCAAGCACTCTACCAACTGAGCTATATCCCCAGCCCACTCTGCCCAGTCTGCATAGTCTTGCTACTTGTTCTGCCACACTAGTCATTCCTTCATGGTCCCAGCCGCTGGTTGTTTCTTCTATCTATCTGTCCCCAGGACTTAGTCATGGACCTTGTCTCTTTTCCACACCACCTCCTAGGTGATCTCACCCTAGTCTCACCTGTATATTGAAGGCTCCCAAATTTATATCTTCATCCTGAGCCTTTTCCTTGGACTCTAAACTTGTAAATCTGACAGCCTACTTGATGTCTTTTTATGGAATTCCAACAAGGATCTTCAAATGATTACATTTAGAATGAAATTTCTGATATTTCCCCAAACTGAAACATCTCTGTTATCTGAGCTAAAGCATTTTATTCCCCAACTAGCTCACTTCCTCTAGTATCCAAATTGCAACAAATCCTCAACTTTCATGAGACCTTCCATCCATTGATCCTATCATCTGTTTTCTGGCCTCTTAATACCTTCATTTCAGTTATAAATATTTTTTGAATAACAAATGAATGTATTTTTTAGGACATGTTAATCAGAAGTTGCTAACGATATCAGAATGACCTGACCATGGTTAGCATTCACCTCCTGAGCAGTGCTGTGGAGTTATATACTAGACATATTTTGAAAAGTGGGCAAGCATGTGTGTTTTATCTTTTCCAAGTCAAATCAGCTCATTTTAGGAATTCAAACCCCCAGAATATACTAATTGTCTTGTCTCTTTACCAACCACAATGTGTTCTTTACTGACCTCAAATTCCTTCCTTCCTTCCTTCCTTCCTTCCTTCCTTCCTTCCTTCCTTCCTTCTTTTTTATAATATTCAAATACTTCCAAGTGTGTACATTCATAATTTTGGTCTGTAGTCATAATAGTTCTGAAACTAGCAATACTTTTCTTTGGACAACACACAGATTATAGGCTTTGAGACTCTTTAAGTCACTTGATAAATCTTTAAGTCCTCTACACAAATAGCCATTGGGACAAAGAGTCTGTCTGTAACCAAGGCACAGCCCTGAGAACATACTGAAGGGAAGGGGTTGGGGACCCTGAAGAATGAGGCCCCAGTTAAGCCATTAAAGCCAAAATAAATAGAAACCTCCCAGAGCAAGGGCATCTTCCATGCATGAGAGGGCCCTAAGTTACGGCATTCTGGCAGGAGGGGCTCCGTAGAAAGGAGGTGACCCAGTCCTGGCAGGTCTTTACCAGAGGTCAGCAAATGCAGGATAAAATCTAGACAAAGCAAGATGGGGCACTGACAAACAGGCACATTTCAACCAGAGATGCAAGTTGATGATACATAGTGAAATCTGTATTTAGAAAAAAAAAATGAATAGGCAAAAATATCTACTCAGAGGAGAAAATTGCACTTTCTCTCTTAAATAATTATGTGGACATTATTATCTTCTAGAAACACAGGTTCTGTGGAGCCTTGGGCAAAGGCTTTACTTCACAGATGCTCTCAGAGTTAATCTTGCACTATGTTCTGTCTCTTTATTGTATCTGGGTGGGAACATTTATTTTCAAAGCATGGATAAGAGTCTCCCTGTTCAAGGCTGTGCTGGGCTCCCCTGGAATGACCTCTGACCTTTTTGGTATTAAGGGGAGACTATACAGATACATATTTAATTACAGAAATGGAAAAGATCAAACTGGTTTTCAAGGAATCAAGTGATCTTACTTTGCTAGTAACTGAACTGTCACTTTGCATCATGAGTCCTATTTGGTTTCTTTATTCCATCTTTTTCCTTAAAAGACCTCAAAATAACTATTACAAGCTCCTTGATCTGTGACCCCCCCCCCCAAGGACCAGCCACTGCTGCTTCTTCTCTTCACGGAAGCCTTTCAGAACTGTGGGCCACACTCCTTCCTCTCTGCTTTTTTACTGATCCTTTGTTCCTCAGCCATTTGAAATCAGGCTTCTGCCACCTCCACTGGACTGAGATCATTCTTTTGCTGTGGTCACCCATGTGCTAATACAATGGATACATTTTCAGGCCTTATTTCATTGAAACTCTCTGGAGCTTTTAACATCCTAGATTGTTCCCTCCATCACTGAACTCCATCATGTCTGGGGCGCTCCTTCTCCTGTGTCCTCCCATGTCTGCTTGCTCCCAACTCCTCTATGCAGACAGCAGCGATGCCATTGTTTTTGATCTGAGACAGCCTACAGCTTCAGGCCAGAGCTTTCTGTGCTATAGGCTTTAAAATCTAGTTGCTTTTGAACAACTTGGCAGTACCTTTTTCAGGTATTCAAGTTCACCATGCCCCCAAATAATTTCATTTCCTCTCTACAAATAAGCTTCCAACTTATCCAAATTAGTGACACAGGACCTACTCATGGCTCCTCCTCTCACCTTTTCCTACCATATGGTCACTTGTATTTCTGTTTTGTGAACCGAACTCAGGCCTTGTGCATGCTAGGCCCAGGGCTCTTTCGCTGAGCAACATCCCAGCCCCCAACTTATACTTTTGGAATCTGTTTGTTCTTCATCCTTTTTATATTGCCTTTTCTGGTCATTCTCATTTCTCTCCTGGATTGTCGTAACAGGCAGAAGAACCCCTTCGTGAATCCCGAGTCATCCTAGTGCCACCGTATTATCTCATGGGAAGTGGGTAAGATTTATGAATCTCATCAATTACTGTTCTTAAAACACTTCCTGTCCCTCACTTGTCATCCTTAATGAATAAAGAGAACTATTAAAGTCTTTCCAAGTTCCTTACAATGAATTGAAAAATGTTTCTCCTTCAGAAACCAGTGATCCTTAGTTTCTGCCCTACCTGGCAGTGGGTCAGGACCTGTCTTCTGCCTTAGTCCTTCTTCCAGAGGTTGCCTGGCTGAGCTGCAGGTGAATTGCACTTGCTCTGGGACTCAGACTGTTCAGGAAGCTGAGGAGCTCCATCTCCATACAGAACACAGAAGCGGTGTGCGTGTTTCCAGAATAGATGTCAACATTGACTTTGGCAAAGTATAAAGGAAGAATGGAACGAAGCCCATCAATATCATTCTCTGCCTCTTATTTTACCAACATTTCTATTTCACAACTAGCAAAAGAATCCAGGCACTGGCTCAGAAGGGAAAGTGTCAAAATTTTTATCAGATGCCAAGACTGGGCCTTGTAATTGATTTCTCAGCTGAAAGTCTCTTTCACTTCACATCAGTTTTGTTTTGTTTTGTTTTGTTTTGTTTTGATAATGGAGATTGAACAGGGGGCCACTCCACTGCTGAGCCACATCCCCAGTCCTATTCTGTATTTTACTTAGAGACAGGGTCTCACTGAATTGCTTAGTGCCTCACTTTTGCTGAGGCTGGCTTTGAACTCGTGATCCTCCTGCCTCAGCCTCCTGAGCTGCTGGGATTACAGGTGTGCGCCACTGCACCTGGCTGACTTCATATCAGTTTAAAGCAGGAGGTAGAGTATGTCATTGATTATATTCTTTGCCCCTGATGCCTGCCTTCTTCCTCCCAGCCATATTGCCCTTTCTGGTTAACCACACTTTCTCCTACCATAGGGCTTTTGCACATGCTGTTCTCAAAGGCTGGAAAAACCTTCCTTCTCCCCTATTCAGCCTTCATAGCTAGTAATTATTCTTTATTCATCAGATTTCAGTACAAATATCTCTTCTCCATATACCACCTATATCCACCCTCTGGAATTTCTATTTTCCTAGGATCTCTTAAGTCACATTTCTTTCCTTCGTAGCACTTTAGTTTATAATAAAGAACCATTCACTAGAAGAGGGCAGGGCTACATTTGCCTTTTTACCCCCTCTTCCTTGTGCTGTGTCGGCACAAGGAAGACGGTCAATAAGGAGATGCTGACTTGGTGAAAAAATGAGGAGGCTTAGCATTAGCTGCACTTTGTCAGTTTCTTGCACCAAAATTCTACCTACCTCATGCTAATTTTCATGGATGGCCAAAAGTTTTCTGTCATACAAGTAAGTGAACTTGTTGTCTCTGACAATGGTGCTGGAGAAGTTTGGGAGAGGGTCATTTTTTTCTTTTCTTAACATTTTCTTGGAGTAAATATCATGACTTAACCTTAAAGTATGCCAGTTTTCCCCTAAAAGCCTCTTATATACTTCTAGTGCATAAATTTGTCATCTCCTTTTCCTTAGTGTATTTTTAGTTCATATTTCTTTAGGGTATGCACTTTTAAGAACTATATTGCATCTCTTTTGAGATGATTTTGACCTAGATTTTAAACAGTCAGTGTTCACCTTTACAAAACAGACCTCTTTTCTCATTCCTCTCAACCTCAGGCTCTTTTGTTTGTGCCTGTTTGCTTTTTTCATATATCACTGATATATTGGAAGATTTATTTTGTATTATACATTCCCGCTAAGGATTTTTCCCCCAGGTTAGTTCATATTACACACCAAACAATGCTGTCATCTGGGCACTATTATTATTTTCATTTTACAAACAAGGAAACTGAAACTTAGAGGGTTATTTAACTGGCTCAGGGTCGAATAATAAGTGGTAGAGCAGATTCTGATTCCAGAAATGACTCTTTGTGAATTTTAAAAAATTGGCATTGAGAAAGTTTATTTTAAAAATATCTATTGCTAGTATAAGAGACATAGTATACATTATACACTGTAATACTGTGACAACTTAATCTTCAAGACCAAGAGTGAGACATTTGCTTGGAACTTTCATATTGCCAAAAATTAAAAAAAAATTAAATTTGAAACTTTTTAAATGTCAGTATGCCACCCCTTCTCATTCATTCATTCATTCATTCATTCATTCATAATACCAGAAACCCAAATGGTAACTCCAAGGCCCAGTCTCCTAGAACCCTCTGGGAAAGCAAGCTAGTAAAGCATGCTGGGAGCCAAGAAGACATGTTCCCTGGTGCTTGGTTTGGTCCTGAATCCCTTCCCCTTTTCAGTTCTGATTGCAAATTTATCCATTGCTTTTGGGGAGAATTTGCAGTAGGATATATTCCTCTTATGCTTGTATGGTGGGCTTCTTCTAATGGAGAAGGTTTGGGGGAGGTGGGGGGGGAATAATAAAAACCAAAGGAGCACTTATACAAAGTTAGATTTTTGTTTTGTTTTGTTTTGCATTTTCCCCCTGTTTAAAGAGTGCATTTTAGCAAGTCTTATTCATTGAAGGAAAATTGAAGTATTAACTTCTTCATGCACATTTCATGACTGGAGTATCTTGTGCTTTCTGGGGAAGAGGGAGCTGCCTTGGGCAGAAGGAGGTGAGCCTGAAAGAGACAGAGATGGGCAGCCTTCCTCCATGATCTGCCCGAGGGAGAGATCCGGGAACTCCATGATGTTTGGGCCCGAGATTACTTTGAGTAGTACAGCGAAGAGTTTTGCTAGCTATGCTGGAATGATGCAAATGGAAAATATTATCAAGAAGGAACAGCTGTTCTTCATAGTTACAGGAATTTGTTCAGAAATCCAGTAACCAGGAACTTGCAGATTGGCATAAGGATTCTATAATCACAACAGAGAAGTTAAAAGGAGAGCAGTAAGTCCAAAGAAATCTTAGAGGCAAGGATCATTCTCAGAGTATCTGTAACTCAGTTTTTAAGGGTGTTTCTGAGTTTTCCACTCACCTACATGTGTGATTAACATTATTGGAAAATCTCCAATATTATGACATTAGAAAAATTAGAAGGATTTTTAGTCAATTTCAGAATCAGAGCCTGTAAGTCTAATTCAGTTTCTATGTAAGGAGACATTTAAATGCATTCGATAACAAATGCACAATAGTGATACTTGGGAAATATTTCTCACCTCTCAGAGTTGATAATGTCCACCTCCATTGGCTCCCACAAACCATCCCTCAGTGCTACCACAAGAGTTAGTGGCGCACACCAGTAATCCCAGTGGTTCTGGAGGCTGAGGCAGGAGGATTGGGAGTTCAAAGCCAGTCTCAGCAATGGCAAGGAGAAGCAACTCAGTGAGACCCTGCCTGTAAATACAATACAAAATAGGCTGGGGATGTGGCTCAGTGACCGAGTGCCCCTGAGTTCAATCCCCGGTACCCCTGCCCCCAAACAATCAAGAGTTAGCTCTGGGATCTCCCTTTGGAAAATCTCAAGTGATATACCCTTATTTTAGAAGAATGATATTTCTTTCTATTATCTTTCTCTAATAGGTAGCACTATTTAAACAGGGGAAAAATGCAAAACAAACAAAACAAAAATCTAACTTTGTATAAGTGCTCCTTTGATTTTTATTATTCCCCCCCCATCTTCCCCAAACATTCTCCAAACTGCATTAAATATTCTTCCCAAATTGCATTAAATCACATAAATGGTATACTGAACAGAAGTTGGAAAGGTATCCTTCTGAGAATTAATCTTAAGGTGAAAGAGAAAGAATCATTGCCAGATATTTTTCTCTTGCACAGTTCCCCAGCTCACAGTCTCCTCAGTCTACTTAAAAGCACCAGGTACAAGTTGAATGGAAAACACTTTACATGCCCAAAATGCCTCTTCTAACTTAAATATCCAATAATAGACAAAAAACAACAACAACAATAACAACAACAAAAAACAATTCTTAAAAAACAAAAAAAAATCACAGATATACAATGCATATGTATCTGAAGCTACGAGTAATGTGTAACATAGTTATTACCATTATTATCATGTGGTCATCATACATCCATTTCCCAAAAAACTTTGGGTATGTTTTTGCATGTACCTGAATGCATACATGTGCAATATGTGAATGCAATTTCTTTAACAAGAGTCTAAGTAGATATCTCATTTTCTTTTTTCTTTTAGCTATAGATGGACACAATGTCTTTATTTTATTTATTTATTTTTATGGGTTTCTGAGGATAGAACCAGTGTCTCACATGTTCTAGGCAACATGAGCTACAACCCCAGTCCTTAAATAGATATTTTCCATTTTAGAGAAGTTTGTGTTTTTGATTTTTTTGTTGAAATACACTTCTAAATGAAGTTTTTGGCATTTATATTTCTGAAGTAGTACTTGTTACATAGCAAACATTTGACAGATATTTATTGAGAGAAAGAAAGAAAGAGGGAATAGAGTGAAGGAAGGGGGAAGGGAAGAAAGGAAGACCAAATAAATCCATTTTGTTCAACATAGTAAGAGCTATGAGTGTAGACCCAGCTATTTCCAATGATTAAAATTGTTCTGGTGACAATTGCTCTGTTACTCATAGGCATTTCTAGGAAAATATGCCAACTCTGTGTCTTGGGATTAGAACTGCCCTGAGTGAGCACACTTCTGAATTCTCATCAATTCTG
This sequence comes from Urocitellus parryii, assembly GCF_045843805.1. Taxonomy (NCBI): domain Eukaryota; kingdom Metazoa; phylum Chordata; class Mammalia; order Rodentia; family Sciuridae; genus Urocitellus; species Urocitellus parryii. The sequence goes on along the minus strand of NC_135539.1, from coordinate 62,539,024 downwards.
TGTGACTTCAACATACATTCCAGTCACCTGGAACATGCTCAAGGCTGTATTATCATTGCATAGTTAGATACTTTGCAGGATGACAGGAGAATTTGCTGGAGAATTGGTTGAAACAGTCTAATTATGGTGAAGACATATATGCTGAGCCACACACGAAGTCCATAAAGACTATACACAGATCACCGCACTCAGGCTGTGTGTGTAGGTTTTATAGTGGCCATAATCTCTGTGTTTGACAACTGAGATAACTCAAAGTGTTTCTTTCCCTGTATAAAGGGAATTTCTAGGTTCCAAAGCCTTATATGCAGGATGGCAACATTTTGACTAAATATGTAGCTAAGATGTGAATAAATACAATTTTGTCTTATTTTATTTTGGGTAGCTTGTGACTTCAATTAATAGAACAAATAATAAAATAGAACCAATAGGATCTTTCCTGAAATGCTAAAGAATGGATTAATAACTGCAGAGATAGGTAAACACTTGGAGTATTAAGTTCACAAAGTTCACATTGACCTGTGGTCACCTGAATATCCTTTTTCTGTCTCAAGATGCTGACAAAACCACAATGATACTGTTGCAAGTATAAAAGCAGCTAATAGTGAACCCACCTTGTTTCCTGACAGTTTGTTTGTGTGCTCTGATGATTGATTCAAATTTCTTGCCCTTTTAACACAACCTCTCCTGTGAGATTTCAAGGAAACATGATTATTCTTCCCAAATTGCATTAAATCACATAAAGAATTTTGCCACCACTTTCAAAGATTAACTTCCAGGGGAAATGGCCATTGTGAAGTTATATATTAGCTAGCCCAGTTGCTGGTGCTCAGACTAAAGCCAAAGAGTAGAAATGTGAATCAGCAGCTTTCCCTATAAAGAGTACATGGGAGTGTGACCAGACAGGTCTCACTGATTTGAATAAGCTCAGACTGGACAGACTGGACTCTTTCTTTCCCTGAGAGTCTGAAGGGCAGGTGCCCGGTTAGTTGCACTGAGCTTTAGTGACAAAATGGTTGAAGTCCTCGATACTAAAATGCCTTAAGTCAAATCCAGGTGCTCCTTGTGTTTTGTCATGACCAATGAAGTTGAGTTAGCTCCCATGGAAACCCTGTAAGCAACTTTCAAATAAAATGGAAGCTTGTCATTATTTTCAGAACTCTTCTGGCAAAAAAATCAACTTCTGTCAAATCAGTCAAATATTTAAGGCAGTGGTGCAATTTCTGCAATTATTTGGTTGGTTGATTTGCTTCCTTGCTTTAATCAATTTGCTTGACTATAAATCCAATAAATTTCCAAAATCTATGTTCACACTACAACCTCCATGCAGTCTGTCTGAGGATTAATAAGAGCAGAAGGTGTTAAAATGACTCATCATCCATTAATGGGTATCTCTGAGGATAGGAATTTAGGACGATAGATATATTTTAATACATCTTCTATTTTTAAACAGCATCCTCCCCTTCATTGGGGTAGCTACATATTTGATTTTATATACTTTTTTTTGCATGTACCTGAATGTGTGCATATGTATATATTTGAATGCAATTTCTTTAACATAGGTCTAAGTATATATTTTCTATTTTGAAGAACTCCATTTTTTTTTTTTTTTACTTTTTTGGAATACACTTCTAAATTAACTTTTGTTTTTCTTTTTTTTCTTTTTTTTTCTTTTTAAGTAACAATGACTCACTACTGAAAAAATAAGTTCATAGTAAAAGTTCAAAACTGTTCTCCCAACTAATGACATGGGGTAATTTATAAAATCCTTCTAATTTTCTATTTCTGAAGTAGATAATGCTTATATGCATATATATGCTATATATAATGCTATAACACAAAAAATATGATAATTACAAATCTAGAAAGAGTGGCATGAATACATTTTGTTGGAAATAGGAGCCTACAGACTCTCACGCGTGGTGCTTACTAGAAAAGCAAATTGCTCATTCCAAGAAATTTGCTTTCGAAATTTGCTTTCAAATTTGTTCCCTCACAGTTTTACTAAGAACATAGAAAATACCAGAATGCATTGAGAGATGTGTTCTAACCAGTTGAATGAGGACAGCTAAAGATTTATAAATATAAGAAGACATTTGGATTAAGAAGGATTCATGCTCGACTGGAGAGGATTGTGAAATGGAAATCAATATATTAAATTTGATTACATGAGCAGAACCTACAAGAATGAAATTCAGATGCTAGCTCAGTAAATTCTAGGTTTCCATGGCATCTCCTCATGGTTACCTCAGGGGAGTGAGAGACAGGAGGCAAGTGAGAGAAGGGAGATGCTGTCCCTGCGGTTCTAAGTCTCAACTTCTTCCTTCATCTTTTGTTATTATTAACTATATTCTAATATAGCATAGAATAGTTTCCCTATTTAAAAAAATGTGTGAAAATCATTGGATTTACACGTGGATTCTGGAACTAGATAATTATCTACCACTTCTACATTTTTTTTTATCTTGGATAGGTAATATACTCAATTTTTCTAGTCCTCAGTTTCTTTGGTTGTAAAATAGAAATAATAATTGTTTCTACCTTTTAGTCTTGCTGTGAGAAATCATTGAATAAATATATGCAAAACTTCTAATAAACAGCTATAATAGACTCAGCATTAGCATTATTTAATACAATATAAAACAAACCATGTGTTGTTAATTAAAGGAAAAGAACAACAGCTTACTCGATTTAGAAAAACCTAGAACAAATGCATTCATTAGGAGGTGCATTGTGGAATATAGTATACGTGAAATGAATAAATATATGAACAAATAAAAATTTTTAAAAATAAATAAATCCCCCAGTTATTTGGGGCCAAGAATACAAACAACAGTAACTGTTGGTGAGGATGTGGGGGAAAAGCCACACTCATACATTGCTGGTGGCACTGCAAATTGGTGCAACCGATCTGGAAAGCAGTATGGAGATTCCTTAGAAAACTTGGAATGGAACCACCATTTGACCCAGCTATTCCACTCCTCAGTCTATATCCAAAGGACTTAAAATCAGCAGACTATAGTAATGCAGCCACATCAATGTTTATAGCAGCTCAATTCATAATAGCTAAACTGTGGAACCAACCTAGATGACCTTCAATAGCTAAATGGATAAAGAAACTGTGGTATATACACACAATGGAATATTACTTGGCACTAAAAGAGAATAAAATTATGGCATTCTTAGGTAAATGGATGGGGTTGGAGAATATCATGCTAAACAAAGTATGCCAATTCCCAAAAACCAAAGGCAGAATGTTCTCTCTGATAAGTAGATGGTGATCTATAATGGGGTGGGGGGCATGGGAAAAATGGAGGAATTTGATTGGGCAAAGGGGAAGGAATGGAAGGGAGGGGGCATGGGGGCAGTAAAGATGGTGGAATGAGATGGACATCATTACCTAGGTTCATATATGACTGCAATATGGTGCAACACTACATTCTGTACAACCAGAAAAGTGAAAAGTTGTGCTGTAATTGTGTACAATTAATCAAAATGCATTCTGCTCATTTATATACCTAATTAGAATAAATAAATTACTTAAAAGAAATAAGTTTGAAAAGCACATAAGCATTATAAAGGACAAGGACCTCTGCATCAGATAGCATGAACAACTGAGAAAAAGTTGAGACGTTTTTGTTTATCTCACATGTCATGTTTCTGTTTCTGTCCACATCCAAAGTTTTCAAATGTGTTTGCAACTGACTCTAACTTCACCCCCCTTTCATGCCTCCACCCTTTATTACATTAATTCTGCCCCATGATTCCATCAAAATCGCTCTGATTAGTGTCACATTAATTTCAAGTTACCCAACCTGGTTGACTCATCTTCTCTGAGCTCTCAGCAGCAGGGGACATGCTGATCCTTGTCTTGTTAGGACACTGCTCTGGCAGTGTGATGACACTTTCAGGATTTTTCTTTGTCCATGGTCATTGTTTTACCCAACTTTCAAAAGTCCAAGTTCATGGGGGCTGAATTCCATTCAGCTTTCTGTTCTTTCCCTTCGTTACCTCCTTCCTTCCTGATTTTAAGTTCCACTCATGTACCAAATAATCCCCAATTGACTGTTGGCTGGTACTTTTCCTCTCTTGCTGCTGCTACCTGATATCTACCTACATCAATTTGTAAATGCATAGCTCTTAAATCTAATGTGCCCATAATGAAATCCTTGATTCTTTTTTTTCCCTTTGGCCAAACCTGTTTTTATTATAGTTTGTTCCAAATAGAAAAAAATGATGACAAGCAACAAGAACAACACATCACTGTCTCCCAAATTGCTCAAGCCACAGCCTATTATTATCCTTATTTTGTGTACTTTGCCCAGACAGTAGGAAGTCCTACAAAACAACAGCAAAAACAACAACACAAATCCCTGAGATTTTTCATTTTTTTTAAATCTTGCTACCATAGATTAAGATACCTTTGTGTTTCATATGGGCTCCTATGGCTTCCCTTCTATATATCCAATATCATATTTTACCACAATGATTTTTTCAGACTACAAATAAGCACCAAAAGTCTGAATCCTATACAAAAAACCTGAAAATTGTCTGTGATGCATATCATATAACTCAAATGTGAAGGGAAGGGTTCACTTCATACTAGACTGGATTGAGAAGATGAGATCACTCAAAAAAAGAGGACTAGCAAGCCAGTGCTTCAAAGCAGAAAGAATAAGGTACATATCATACCAGAGGAATTATTCCCTATGGGAAGATGTGGACAGTCAAAAAGAGGAGTGCATTATGTTTAAGATTGCTAATATTAAATCAGTAAGTTCACTCTAGGAGTGGGTGCTGGCTTTCTTAAGGAATTTCAGTTTTTTGTCCTTATGAATACCCCCATTTTGTCTAGGTCCTCTACTGCCCCAGAGAATACTGCTGCAACTTGTTTACTCTCTGTGGTTGTGTATTTCATCACAGTGGCTTGCATGCTTATAAAGCCTCAGTGTGTGTTAATCTGAACCCATCACTAAGACACCCATCAGTAATGGTAGTGCAAGTGGCTTAGCCATGTATCCATTGCTTACCTCTAAGTAGGTCAAAGGAAGAGTCTTTCAAGCAATAAAATCTTGTCATTAAAAAGATAAGGATGGAAAAGTTTGGCAGGTGCTACTATGAATCACAGTACCTCTATTTTAGCCATTTCTTGAAGGTCAAAATTAATTTAAGAAGGCAGATCATCTTTTAAGGTAAGAATAATGCCCAATCATACCGAGCTCCCCTTAATAGATTCTTCTCTCATTAAAGACTGTTTTAAATATTCAAAGAGGCTCCAGCTGACAGTCTAACCATCTATCCCATCATCTTGGACCCTGCCTTCTATGCTCTGGGTCTTTGTTTTTCTTGTTTGTGAAATAAGGAGTCAGAAGTGCATAAGTATACATATTTTTTTCTGACTTAGATATTTCCAGTAGTTTGTATGGTCAAGTCTTTCATTTTTATAGTAAGCTATTGTCAAAGGTCAACAAATCACGTAGTAGACCTTCATCTATTACAATAAAAACACACTTGTGATTTGCTAATGATATCTAAAAAATGAACTGTTTTCACACCATTTTTCCTCTCTGAAAGAGAACTTGGATTTTCCACAGAGAGTATATATGACCAAATGGCAACATTTTAAAAACCCTGCTTAGATTGGCCAATTTTGATTCTTTCACATTGCATTGCATTCAGATAACTGAGCACCTCGAAATGAACCTCAAAATACTCCTTTCTGTATAATTATGCTGTTTTTAAATGCCCACTTTTTATTTGTGAGGATGATAGAAAAAAGATAGTTTGTGGAAGTTCAAACCACAACTTTGACACCTCCCATATAAAATGGGAACATGAATGCCTATCTCTCTGGGATATAAGTTCACAACATATATTTTCACATAAAAGTGCATGTAAAATAGCTCAGGCAAAGCCTCATTCAAGATAGGTACCCCCAAGTGTTATAGTCTGCTGATGAGACTGTATGTGAATGAGAAATTACAGTATAAAAGAGCAGAGTGATAGGAGGGCTTCCCAGTTAAATGTTTGTGACTATAATTTGAGGAAAAAATGTTCCTGAAATTAAAGAGTTCTTTAAAGATAAAAAAATATGCTAAATCTTCAAATATCAAAACTAGATAGTACTATCGCATGAAAAGGTAACAGACCAAAAGAGCAGGGTATAAACTTTATAAATAGGCAAAATGTACTTTGGATTTTAGTTTATGGTAAAGGTGCTAACTCAAATAATTAAAGTAAATGTGAACTCTCCAAACCCTAAGAACATCATATTGGAAGAACTCTGTAGCTCTCTGGAAAAAGATAAACTTGTATCCAGTCTTCAAATTAATACAGTAAGATTAAAGTATTAAGTTGAAACATGGTTGGAATCCTTTTTTACATGTGGAGTGAGGAAGGACTTAGTTATCTGGGATCCAGAAGCCAGTAAAAGTAAGTAAATAAGTCTATAAGCACAATAAAAGGAAACCAACAAACACCCCAAGACTAATATATTAAACTTCTTGAAAAAAATAAACCACCAAAATACTACTGCATGGCTATATGAATTTGAACAACTAATGAGAAAGTAAGAAAACATTTGCAATTTATTTCTCTTTCTTGGAACTAGTTCCCCTAATATATAAATACTATTAGAAATAGAGAAGAAAAAGAACAATGAAACAAGAGAAGCATTGGAAAGAACATGAGCAGACAGTTCACAGAGGTACAAATGGCCCACACTTAATGTGAGAATGCAGATTAAAATTGCACTTAAAGATTATTCTTTACATGTCAGATTATCAGAACCCCAAAGTTTAAAGCTCTACACTGTTGACAGACTATGGAGAAACAGTCTCCTGTGTACTCTGCTGGTGTACAAGACAATGGCAACATTATAGATAGAGGATGTGGCTACATCTATTTAATCTACCACTTGACCTAGCAGTTATACTTCTGGGAATTTATCCTACCAATATGTCTCTGTGTGTGCAAAATGGAGAATATAGAAGATTATACATTGTAACAGATTTGAAATAATATAAGATTGGGTATTAACTAATTTGCCCAGTGAAAGGGGATTGGTTAAAAAAACTATGGTGCCTCTACATAATGAAACATTGTACTTCAATAGGGAATAATGGATTATCTTTGTATGTAAGGTTGGGAAAGATCACCAAAATGAATTATTAAACAAAATAGCAAGGTGTGAACAGTGTACACCATTATGCTAACATTTGTTTAAGAAAATATGACAAGTAAATGTATGTATATTTGCTTACGCTTACAAAAACAAACACTGAAAGGACATATACACAATTTACAAACTTGATTAACTTTTATCGGTCTAGTAGATAGGACACACGGGAACAGAGGTGGAGCAGAACTTCTCAATATATTTTTGTGTGGTTTTGTAAAGAAACAACAAAAAAAGAGAAGCAAGGTGCAAGGGTAAAGTAAAAAGGGGGATGCTCATCTGAGCTGCCAGCTTTATTCATATCCCATAAGTTACATTAGGTCATTGACATCATTAATACATATTGCTCATTGTATAAAGTGACTGTTATGTGGGCAGGCTTAGGCCCAGTGACACATTGGTGTTGTCTAAGAGAGTTCCTTTATTCCCAGAAGCTGAATGTCTGAGATTAAGGTCGAGGCTGATAAGACTCTAGCACAGAGCCTCCTCATGGAGGATATTACCACAGAAGCTAGGCATTCAGCATGTGTTAGTCATCTAACACGTTCTAAGGAGAAACTGTAGAATATTCCAGGTATAGATAACTGGGTGCCTATTACCCTCTGGGAGTTTGCTCACCAGAGGAATGCTGCCTTGTACATTTCCACAGCCAGAATCCTTAGGTTTCTATTTATAAACTATGTGAATTTAATTCTTATTTAAAATAAAATAGTCAAATTAAACTAATGTGCATGCTATGGGAGACTGCTAGCCTGATTTCATCTGCTTTTTTGCATGCATGCATGTGTGTGTGTGTGTGTGTGTGTGTGTGTGTGTGTAGATCTGTATTCCCATGTGTGACTGTTCATGTGTATGCACACATTTATATGTTTATGTGTATTTGCAGGTATGATCCCTAGGGTCAGTATTGCTGCCTCTGTTTCTCCAAATATTCAGTAAAGTTTTTTACACCCACATATTTGTCTGAGTGGATATTTTGTGAAGAGTGATGATAGGAAGAAGAAAGTCTGGGGAGAATTCCATGGATATGCTTGTAATTCTAGAAAGTGGGAAGGCTGAGGTAGAAGAATTGCAAGTTCAAGGTTAGCCTCAGTAACTTAGCAAGACCCCAAAAATTTAATGAGACCTTGTCTCAAAATAGAAAAATAAAAAGGGTTGGGAATGTAGCTCAGTGGTTAAGTGCCCCTGGGTTCAGTCCCTGGTCTTCCCTCCTTCTGCAAAATTCCATGGTGGGAAGTCTGGTCAACATATCCAAGTCAGTGAGATGATCTAGAAACTTAAGTTGAAAGAAGTGAGATGTAAATCATGAGAGTGTGTTCCCTGTGAATTTGCAGAACTCTTCCAGGTAAAGTGGAATGGGCTTCAAACACATTTCATTTAGACTTTAAGAGGTAAGTTATTCCCAGTTAATCTGAAGCTTACAAAGCTCTGTTCATCGTTTTTAATCCTCCAGACATTATAATCCTAAACACCTAATTTTTTTATGTGGATGTGACACAGGATAAAAAGGACAGACCTTAGTAATGTAATGTAGTTTTGAAAATTAGATCTAGGGATAGAAGAAAATCTGGAATTTAAATGTTAGTCTCAAATGTACCACGATTTCTAAAACTCTGAAAAGCATTTTTAATGTTATTATCATTTGAAATAATGTTGTAAATATTAACTATTTTGTCCTATATATCACCACTCAAGACACTAACTTATCCTTATTCAAATGACAGCTCTAAAACTAAAGAGTAAGACGGTATCTGAGGTAAAAGAAATATGTTCATTTCTTCATGTGTCTCTATATCTAATTGCAAAACATTAAATTATTTAAAAATATATAGCTGAAATAATAATGCACCAGTGTTAGAAATATTAGTACAAAATTTCCTTCTGTTTTTCAAGAAATAAATTGGAAAGTTTAGTAGCAAACGCCAAGATCCATAAGCCATCCTATAACCTCCCTGAAGCTTCTGCTCCAAATATCTCATTTACTTATACAATTCTGCTAAAAACTGCTTGAAGACATTGCATTGCAAAGGATATGAGTTGGCCTTACTTAATAAAATGTCCTTGTCCCCAGTACTGAAAACATGAGTCTGTTTTACAAACACAATTTCCACGCCGAATATCCTTAAATATGAAACAATAAGGTCAAGTTAAGACAGAACTCCTGCACCATATTATTATTTTTTTATATATAGAGAGAGAATTTTAATATTTATTTATTTTTTTTTAGTTTTCGGCGGACACAACATCTTTGTTGGTATGTGGTGCTGAGGATTGAACCCGGGCCGCACGCATGCCAGGCGAGTGCACTACCGTTTGAGCCACATCCCCAGCCCTGCACCATATTATTGTTAAATATGCTATTTAAGGATAATTTTTTCCCCACAAAAAAAGTTTGTGAATTTTTTTTCCTGATGAATGTGACTTGAGAGAGGCCCGGACTGCAAAGCAATTCAACCAAGTTGAATAGCTCAGGACAAGACCCTCTTAAATTGCCATCAGGCTCTTTTGGCACCAAACTCCCATTCTCTTGCAATCGTTGGGAGTGATCTCACTGTGTGTGTGAAGGGAGGTGGATTAGAAAACCTCTTGGATTCATCTGTCCACACTTTTCATGATGCTGATAGATCTGATTGTTTTTGAAATAGTGTTAAGGAGAAACAAAACAGAAGCTATAGAAGAAAGCATTTCCTTTCTGACATTTTTTAACCGGGAGGTATGTATAGATGACGATGTAAGAATGAATAGTCAGAAGCCAATGTGGGGCCTCTTAGGCCCAGCTGTGAGAGTGATCATTTTATTCTGGAACACATGATTTTAAAGTCTCTTGAATCTCTGGGCCAGCAGAGGTCATTGCTTCCAGCAGCTAAAAAATGATGTTACAGTTGTTCAGGGCTCAAATTTAAGGGATGAGGCCAGGAAAAGCAAAGATCATTATAAGATACCCATGGAACTAGGGAAGTCACTGGATACAGACAAGGAATCAGAGAAAACAAAATTTTATTTTGCAAAGCACGATTTTGTAGCTTTAGTTCAGACGAAAGATGTTCTGGTTGTGGCCTCCCTTAATATCAAACAGAATATCTACAACCTCATCCCAAGAATGCACAAGGGGAGCTAACAAGAACTAAATAAACAATGTTCTGTTTGCTCAAATATTTAGCAAGTAGCTTGGGGATTACTACATACACCACCGTGGAGATTTTAGCCAATTCTAAAAGATGTTTCTGTGCTCTACTAATGAAATAACTCATGTATGTATAATGGCACATTGTAATTATTTCCACATGGTTAGCACTTAGACAAAACCTGAGGGAAGAAGGTCAACATCTAAGGAAGCTTCATCAGAAATCATCATTTGCAACAGCACAGTCAAAACCCAAATCCAAATCAGAATAAAACCAACAGAAGCAATTGTCTGATATGTCAGGAAATATTTTTTCTCATACATTTTTCTCCTTGCCACTATTTTTTCTGGTTATGACTTAGGTAGATGGATGATAAAGTTACAGGAAATAACACATTGAAGCTTTATAGATAAAATCTTGCTAAGTGATTAGGGTTGGGTCTGTCTACTTAGAAAAGTGTTAACTGTGATACAGAAATTTCTAGTGGGAAAATGTGGAAAGAATTCTTTCAATTGAGCTTTTGGGTGATGGGACTTTATCCAAGTTATTAGGATTTGTGACTCTATTCTCAAACAAAGGCTGGTTCTGGGATTATTCATTCTTGCTTCAGCAATTAGCTTACATAGTAGAATTTCTATATGAGGTAATGGCTGAATAAAAGAGAAAAAAATCCTTTCAGTTTTACAGAGCAGAGTAAAACTGAAACATTTAGAGAGAGGTCACAGACTTATATAAAATAATTCAGCAACTTTTATGCCTAAAACTTAAAATGTTTCTATGTATTGTTTGGAACCAGGTAATGGTATGGCTAGTTTTGAGTGGTCTTATGATTTATTCTTGTGTTGAAAGTTCAATGATCCAGTGAATAGAATTTAGTGTTTGTTAACATAAAAACTAATAAATTGAAAGATATTTCTATTTGTTCATTTATCTAGCTTAAGAATTAAATATCTTCATATTTCATTTATTCATTCAATAAACATTGAGGGCCTATTATGTGACAGGACTGTTCTAGGTACCAGGGAGAGAAGAATGAGCAGAACAAAGTTTCTGATTCACAAGGATTAGTTTGGGAGAAAAGAGTTAATAAACCAGAGTGTAATATAGTGTAACCATATATTGTCCACATTATGAAGTAAAGTAAGGCAAGATGGAAGGGATATACTGAGAGTGAGTGCAAGACCTCTTTTATGTGTAGGGTGGTCAGGAAACACTTTGAGGCTATAATGTGTAAAGTGGAGAATTTTATGCAGGGAGAAAGTAAGTCATGAGAAAATCTGGAATTTGGAAGAAGAGGCAAAGAAAGATCAAGAACAAGGTTCGGAGGCAGGGCTTAATTTGCCTTGTTTGAGAAACTTCTAGGTCAATGCTGTTGGAGTGGATGAACAAATGTAAGAGAGGAAAGAAAGGAATTGAGTGCACAGGTGGGGGCCAAACCAATGAGAATCCTGCAAATTCAAGGATTTTGATTTCATTCTAAGTGCGATGAGAATCACTGGAAGGTTTTTAGAAGGGTCATGTTACATGATGCAGGTTCCTACAAGTCTCTGGCTGTTTTGTAGAAGAATAACTGTAATGAGGAACAGAGTGCAATGGGGAAACCAAGTTCAGGTCACTGTGCCTGTACCTGCCACAGGAAATGGTGGTTGGATCAGAGCTAAGCCATGGGATGAGACATGGTGTAATTCTAGGTATATTTACATACAGTCTAGTACAAGCACTGACACGATTTTTCTGCTGTACTGAATAAATGAGAAGGAAAGTGAAGAATTGAAGATGACTCTAAAGTACTTTGTCTGAGCCGTGGGATCATGGTTGAGCCAATTGCTCATTCTTTTCTCAAGTCTTTATTAAAAGCAGATTTGTGCCAGGCCCTCCACTGGATACTTGGGTATGTCACTGAGCAGAATGGACTCGCGATCCTTAGAAGAAAAGGACAAAAAGAAAATGAACATACATAAATGTTCAAGTATGTTAGAAGGTTATAAATGTCATAGGAAAGAGAAACAAGAGAAAGCGAAGGAGGATGGGTAGCAGGAAAATTCCTCTATTAAACATAGAGGTCACTATGACAGACAGCTCACTGACAAGGTAAAGTCTGAACTCACTAAAAAGACCTGTGTTTCCACCACCCAGTGAAGTGGAGAAAGAATGAGGGGAAATGGTGACCAGGAGGCCTGATTCATTATGGGTCCTCAAAGGCCACTGAGGATTTGCCTTTCATTGTGAATGAAATGTGGAGTCATTTCAGGGTTTCCAAAAGGGTGACCTGACCTCACTGATGTTTAGTCTGTTCCTCTAAGAATATATTGCAGGACAGGAAAGACAAAGCAGGAAGAAAGGTTCGGGGGCTCAATCCAGATGAAAGCTGATGGTGGTCTGGTTCAGAGCAATGAAGGTGACAAGGGACCTGGCTCTGGATATATTTATTTATTTATTTATTTATTTATTTATTTATTTTCTTTTTTTTTTTTTTATTGGTCGTTCATAACATTACATAGTTCTTAATACATCATATTACACGGTTTGATTCACGTGGTTTATGAACTCCCCCTTTTACCCCATATACAAATTGCTGTATCACATCAGTTTCCCTTCCATTGATTGACATGTTGCCTTTCTAGTGTCTGATGTATTCTGGATATATTTAAACATAAATTCTCTCTTGATTTTCAGAGAGATCAGGGAACTATGATTTTTGGCCTAAAAAAATCTAAAATTATGGATCCACTGAAGTAATCAGGAATCCTATTTGAGGTAGGGAGATCAGTAATTTAATTTTGGACATTTAAGTGTGATATGTCTAGTAGACATCAAGGTAAAGAAATCAGGTTAATAGCTGGACATATAAGTCTAGAGCTCAGGATAAAGTTTTGAGTCCGAGATGAACATTCTAAGGTGGAGATTTATGCATAATATCAAGAATCACTGGCAGTGGATGAGGTCACTGAGGAGTGAATGATGATAGAAAAAAAGAATAAAGACAAGCCCTTTAGCAACCCAACAATCAGCAGTGAGAAAAGAGGAGGAACTAGCCAAGGAAGTACTGACAGGGGGAAGAACCAAGAGGGTGTGTGGTCAGATGAAGGCGGCATACCAAGGAAGTTGTGATAAATGTTGCTGAGAGAGGTCAAGTGGATCACTAAGAGTTGACATTGAGGGTAGCAGTACGTGGGTCATCAATGACTTCTGAGAACAGTTTTGGAGGAACGGGGACATTGAAGAGAATGGGAATGGAGAGAGGGAAAAGGTATTGACTAAAATTATAAATACCGGGGCTGAGGATGAAGGAATCAACCCAAATGATTGCATCTGCTCTGATTAGTTTTCTTGTTGGCCACATGCAGTCATGCTCTTAGGCAAACCTGAAGGAATGCTGAATCATTTATTTTCTCAGTGATTAGCACTTAATCATTGCATTAAAATATTTATTGTTTTATTCAAAATCAATTTTGTACTTCCCTGTGCAAGCCTTCTGAAAATTCATCTTGCCAAAAGAAATATGAATCCCTTGTAGGGTTTTTATGGCTCAGAGACAAAGGATTCCTTTCTTTTTATTGAATTATTTGTGCTGCCGAGTCTGGGTATGTTCTGAATCTCATATTGTAATAAGTTAATACTTATTGCAGTGCGAGCCCAAAAATGTAGTGCTTGGCACTGAGTTAACAATAAAAATAATTGGATTTTATCTCTACCTGCCCAAGTGAAAGGCAAAGATGGTGATTATGCAAATACTTTACAAATAACAGTTTGTGGCTCTGTGATATTCCTTGTGCTGTTGTTTTATGTGTAGCTATTGTATCATTGAGATTCTTTATTCCTATTTGGATTATAAATTCTTGGAAGGCAGAGAGTTTGTCATGAACATCCCTCATAACAAAGAGGTAAGTATGTACTAGATCTTATGCCTTTTTCTGCTGAATGATTGAGTTAATGCTCTGTTGCTTAAAAGCTGGGCAGTAACAAAGGCCTGTCCTTTCTGACAGGCCATAACTAGAATGTCTTCTATTTGTGGCTTAGTTTTAAGTGGTTCCAGTCCTTATTAAACCAGATGAATTTTTTTAGTGGTTCTTTCATATTACCAGTACTTCCTACTCTTCACTAAGCATTTTTATCTCTGAAATGAAATTAACCCTTTAGCCAATGGTTTATTGTGTATGATTTTCATCCTGGATAGAATCTACAGTTTAGTGCAAATGGTTGTGTTCAATCATTTTATTTATAAATAAAGTCATTTAATAGCCCTTTACATCTTAAAATTAGTAAATGATAAATGACATACATTTTGATTTCCAATTTATGAAATTCAAGACAAATGTCTTTGAGCTAATGATGTCTAATAAATTTTTATCTTTTCAAAACATTTACTAACAAATTCCTCCAAATATATGCAATTTTTTGGTGGTCTTGTAATTTCATTATAGGCTTTCCAACTTGAAAATGCACCATTTACTGTTTAAAAATTCTAACTTCTTTTCATGTTAAAAAAAAAAAGTGGGCTGACCCTGATTAGCTTCCCATTTGAAGTATTTTTGTAGATACATGGAGGAGATTGAATAAATATTATGAGCTCCAGTGAACGCAGTAAATTAGTTACCAAACTAAATAGGTGCTTCTTGAAAGAAGCACCTGAGTGTGTAGATGCAAGCTGGTGCCCCAGTTGAAGAACATCACAGAACATTCTTTCTGGAAAGTCTCCTTGGCTTAGCTAGTTTGCTTTCTCTTCTGGCCTAGAAGCTGTCCTAACTCTTCTTAAATTCCTACAAAGCTGCCCAACTTTTCCTTGGTTCTAAAGGCTTGATGAAGACTTTGTAAACAAGCAAGACTTTGATTTTCTATGAATTTTAGTAGGAAAAACTTTAGGCAGTAAATCCCTGTAGCAGAAATAAAGCAATAATGGGCTCACTGGGCCTGATATTTTACAGCTTGTCCTTTTACATGGTAGTCTTTCTCAAGCTCTGCCATATGTCTTGAGACTACTCACTCCTCCCTCTTGGCTGGCAATATAGTACATTAGATTCGTCTGCTTGAAAATTTTATTCTATTTATAGTTGGGTATTGTGGTACTAAGACATTGCCATGAAGTCTCTATCAGTTTCTTCATTTTAAAGTTAGTTTTCTATTTTTAGATTCTGAAACAAAATAAGAATCTTAGGAAATATGATAAGACTGTTATTCTAAATGGAATGTGCACTCAGCCATCAGTTATATTTGGGCATCTACTATGGGCCAGATATTGTGCAATTTCCTGGAGATAAATGAAAAAAAAAACAAGAAAGAACATTCTCTCCTTTACAGAATTAGAAGCTAGTGCCATCATCTTATTTTTAAATTGTTATCAATTTTAAAATTATTAGATGATGGTACTTCTTCTTTTCCCTCCCCATGCACATTATGTCTTTTCCATCTGTCACCAAAGTTAGAGATGGGTCTAATAATAGCCGAATGAGACCTGAGTCTTGTGTGCAAAGTTGGAAGCAAGGATACATCAGGAGATGGCAGTGAGAGCCTTCTGCTTGGGTTAAAAGAGGCAGTAGTTGTGTGGCAAAGCTTGGTTTTGGGATGGATTATGACATCATGGAACCATGTGAACAGGAGAACTTCGTGTTTCCTTGTGCAAAATTTCATCTTCAAGAAATAGTAGGTAAAGGAAGAAAATCATACCAGTTAAACACAGCCACTTAGGAATACATTCACACACAAAGCACCTTAAACTTCTACCAGCCACCTCATTCCACCACCATTACAAGTCATACTTTTCAAATTCCCATTCCAGCTTTCTGATTTCAGACAACTTTCTCTTCACCTTTATTGTAATTCCCAGGCCACCACTTCTGATGGCTATTTCCTCAAATAAACAGTAGGAGTTTAAAAGATACACTACCTTATTTATTGTACTTCCTAACCCTTAACTTGTCAAATTGTGCTCCTGTTGTATTAAGTTTCTATATATTTTTAATGTACCACTTATGAAGTTTCTGAGTGCTATTTCTTAAATTTCATTTTCTCATAAGCTCTTTGCTGTTAATTGCACAATTTTGGATAGCATTGGTGATTTTTAGAAATGTGTGTCATATTATAGCAGAAATGACTATATTTTCCATATTATCACATATTCTATATTCCATACTTTGTGGGAAAGATCATGGTTGGAAGCAAAATGGTTGGAAGGGAAACAAAAATTTTAAGTCTTATTTTATTGTAGACTATTGAATTAATAATATATTGACTTAATAACATTTAGAAGATCCAAGTAAAGAACCTATATTATTTTGAAAGCACTACTCTGGGCAAAATAATAGCTAAAAAAAATGAGAGAGGCTCAATCCAAAGTCAAAGTGTGATTGTTGCATGTGAACCTTTGAGTGATTCTGTTGGTGTCCTGGGCCTGGACATGGGCCACTCATGGTGTGATCACAGGAGGTCATAGTTCAGGTGATAGTGAGGTCATTATTGCCACATAGTTTCTTTATAGGTAAGTGACTAGCAACTAAGTATCAATTTTTCTCAGGTTCCTCCACTGTCCTCTGGGACCTCATTTGAGGTCACATTTGTGTATCCGACTACAGAATCAACTCCACAGCCTCAATACAAACAGGAGAAGCTGCAGTTTATGTATCTCGAAATTTACTAATCTGATCACAAATTCATTCCCCAGACATAGAGATAAGACCATGCACTAAAAAGTCCAAGGAAGTTGACCACAAAAATAAATTCATAGGACTTGTAAATAGATTTTGAAGAGAGGAATTGTGAACCTGGATTAAACTTGATAATTCCACAACTTTTCTGGCTAAAGAGGAGGAAATTATCATCTAGATAGTTATTCTTTAGATCATGTTGCCATAAAGACATTTCCAAATACCCAAATAAACATTGGCTAAAACCTACCTTTTTCAAATTGCTAATAAAACTACACTTATTATTAATAAAACTTTACTTATTAATAAAATTTTACTTATTATTAAAATTTCATTTAACTGTATTTGGACCTAATTTCTGAGCCTGGGAAGCTGAATTTCATTTTAGCTTAGCCATCTCTGGCTTTTCAATAAGAACCAATGTTGAAAAATGTTGTATTTGCAAGTTATTTGGCAGTTTTCTTTCTTGCACAAATCATCCTGGAAATATATATTCACTCTTTCCCATTGCTTAGTCCCAAACCACTGTTGTTTAGTTTGTTGGGGTAGTTGCCATTGGATGAGAACCTCTTCACTTGCAGTGTACTCCTTGGTTTTGAGACATTCATGTTTGCCATGCTTGTCTTTGGACCTATCTAGATGGTCTATATACTATCAGGGGGACCTAAGGGTTATGGTTATCAAAGTCTAATCTCAATTAGTTCCGATTTCTAAATAATGAAAAGGACTTCTGTTAAAATGTGGATGATTAAGCACACATATTAACCTCTGTTTTATTTTCAAGTCTGAGTAAATGACAGTTATAAGATTCTTGAAAATGGTTCAGAGAAGAAGAATTGGAAGAAGAGGATCACAAATTTCATTATCCAGAAAACAGAAAAAGTGTCATTTAATCCTCCAAGTGTAAGAAAGACGATTCCTAAGGCAATCTCCCCCCAAAGGCTCTGGAATTTGGCAGAAGTACCAGGCACATCTGGAAGTAAGGTTAAGGATGAGCATACTGGGGGATTTGTAAGAAGTTAGTTTAAGAATTAGTTAGATACAACCAGAGAAATGAAAAGTTGTGCATCATTTGTGTAAAAAAATTAAAAACAACAAAAAAATATCTAGTTAGAACTTCATATTTTTCACTCCTGTTGCATATAACCTGATAGCTGGTCTGTTCCCACCCTAACCAAATATTGGAGGTCCTTTTTTAGAGAAGGCATTATTGATATCTCCAACTTGCCCCTTTAGCTTTATTCTTCATTCTTGTATTCTCCCTTTGTGGTAGGAAGCTGCCCTGAATGGGTCAATTAATGGTCCCCATTATAATCATTTTCCTGTTGGGTTTGGCTCATGGACAGTCCTGACAAGAAAGTAAAAGTAGTTAAGAAAATGTCAAGGCACTTCTCCTCCAAGGAATCCCTCTGTGAGGTCACCTTGGGATGACTTCCTCTTTCAACAGAAGGTCATAGCTTCTTACAATTTGACCTCTGTAAAGGACTTGCTTTCCTGTATTCTAGTAACTTTTTCACCACCTTCTACTGGTATTAACAGCAAGAAGTTCAGCACTATTCTTTTTGGTTATGTTGCATACTGCTCACATCTTTGTAAAGAAGATTCCTTCTGTTACAGCATTTTAAGTTATCCTAATTTAAATAACTATAAGTTTTATGTTAGGACTGTGGATGAAGCAGTTGATCTCAAGTTGGAAGACTTTGGGAAGAATGGAGGATATAGAAAGTATTGGAAAACAAAGGGATGAAGGGAACATTTACATGCTGAGTTTTGAGACAGCTGAATTCTTCCCCCTTTTGGCTTCTCAGAGTGACAGGTCTTTAACTTCAAGGCCAAGATTACAAGAGTCTTCTCTAGGCAACCTGAATAGGTCAATTGGGTGTGGGAGTGGACTCCAAAAAAAATTAGCTTTAGAAGTTCTCTAGGCAATAAAGGTCCCATTTGACATGACTTATCAATATGTATGTGTCTTCCAATCAATTTTTTTAAAGAGAGAGAGAGAGAGAGAGAGAGAATTTTAATATTTATTTTTTTTTAGTTTTTGGCGATCACAACATCTTTGTTGGTATGTGGTGCTGAGGATCGAACCCGGGCCACATGCATGCCAGGCGAGCGCGCTACCACTTGAGCCACATCCCCAGCCCCTCCAATCAATTTTTTAAAAGTGTAAACTCTTTAAGATCTCTCATCATCCAAGAAAAGCATCTAATAAGAAAGGGAGCAAAACAGTCAGGTAGAGGAAAAGCAACTTGGGGTAAACCAAGTGTATTCCGGGAGAAAACAACACTCTTATTTCAACAGAAAGATAAGAGCAGGTATACTCTCTGTGCAATAAGAACAGATTTTGTGTAAACAGAAAAAGGGGAACAACATAAAGCTCCAGAAACAAGGAATATAATAGAAATGAAATATCAATTAAAAAGCTAGAAGAAGAAGATGAAAACATGAAGACCTGCTATCAGAATCCTAGTCCAGACATACCCCCCATCCCATCCTGGCTGGCTGCCCACCTACATAAGAAAGGGTCAAACTATGGAAAAAGGAAAACAAGTTTATGTGGTTTGATCAAACCTGGGAGAAGCAGTTAGGCTGTTAGAATTTATAGAAACAAAAGCCAGATGATATACAGATTGGTATCTATGGGTACAGTCTCCATTCTCAGATTCCCAGTGTCCCCCAGGAAAGCCGTGGCTGTGGTGCAGCCCTTAATCCTTTGTAGTCAAGCATTAGCAAGTTGCCCTTAATTTCAGTCTGTTTTGGAAGTCCCTGAGAACACAAAGGAAAAGGGGTTAAACATAGGAGAGTCAGACAGAAAAAAAACCCACACA
The DNA here is from genome assembly GCF_045843805.1 of Urocitellus parryii. NCBI lineage: Eukaryota > Metazoa > Chordata > Mammalia > Rodentia > Sciuridae > Urocitellus > Urocitellus parryii. Next base: position 62,519,256 of record NC_135539.1, on the reverse strand, counting down.
AATAAAAGATTAGAAATTCTAATATCTGAGTATTAGAAAAAATAACAGGAGAAAAAAAAACATTAGAAAAAATACTACCCAGAATTTTAGTTTGTTCATTAAAAAGGTCGTAATGTTGATCTAAGAAATGTATATTTTGGCTTTCCACCATATTGGTTTCTGGCACAGCAACACCAACTCCAGGAATCTCTGAAGTGATGTGTCTTTTGTACACTGATGAGATGGTTCATGGCTGGGAGCTCTTGTTAGGCTTAGGAAGGGGCTTGTTGCCAGGGGAACCAAACTTGTGATTAGATTGAAGATTTCAGGCCCACTCTACAACCTCCTTGGAAGGGAAAGGGTCTGCAGATCAACTTAATCAACAGAGGCATGTGATTTAATCAATTGTGCCTGAGTAATAGTGCCTTCCCAAAACCGAGAAAGAACTAGTGTCTGAAGAGCTTGAAGGTCACCTAACACATGAGGGAGCTAGGAGTCTGGTCACCTGAAGAGGACGTGGAGGCCCCAAGCCTCCCTTCCCTCTGAGCTCTCCCTGTGAGTCTCTTCCTTCTGGCTGATTGTGAGTTGTATCCTTTTATAATAAATGGATAGTCGTAAATCTCTTTCTGAGTTCTGTGAGTTCTAGCAGATTATCAAACCAATGGAAGTGGGTATGGAAGCTTCCAATTTGGAGCCAAGTTGGGCAGAAGTTGTGGGTAATCTGGAGACTTAAGGACTGGTGGCTGAAGTAGGGGCAGTCTGTGGGACTGAGTCCTTAATTCATGGAGTCTGCATTCATTCCGATTAGTGTCAGAATGCAATTAATTTGCAAGATACCTATCTGCTATCCAACAAGAAGTAGAGATTTGCTTGGTGTGGGAACACAAATCCTACCTGCAATCTACCTGCAATTAGACTTTAGAAGTCCTGAAAGCAAAGGAACTATAGAGAAGAATATCAGGTTTTATTACAGGTGGATGGCCAGGTAGAGTGCAATTCCTTGGCAACCCAAACAAAGAATTGAGCAAGACACCCAGAAGTGACAAAGCATGAATTTATTAAAGGTGAAAATAATGGTTCATAAAGTAGAACAAGTATCTCCATAAAGCAGAGGGGAGAGGGAGAGAGAGAGAGAGAGAGAGAGAGAGAGAGAGAGAGAGAGAGAGAGAGAGAGGCAGGCCCCAGGCCCCAATGGCAGGGATTCTTATTTGCTGAGTTTGAGGTGTTCCCCTCTCCACGTGGACCTGATTTAAGACCATGTCCCATTTTCCGCCACGGGTCCTTTTATGATATCCAATTAGAATACTGCCCACTTCACTCCCATTGGTTACTTTCTTTTCACCTACTTAGAATACAGAAACTGTGGCACGCGTTGTCATGGGTGATAAGCCCTCAGGGGTGAAAGTTGCCATGGTAAAGAAGGACATGATGACTCATCTCTTGTATCCATTTTTCTTACACCCTGTCTCAACCATCTTTTGAAAAAAAATTAATTTGTCTTTTTAGATATACATGGCGGTAGAATGTATTTTGAAATATTATACATACATGGAGTATAACATCCTAATTAGGATACCTATCTTGTGGTTTTTTGTGATATACGGTTTCACTGGTCATGTATTCATATGTGAACATAGGAAAGTTATGTCCTATTCATTCTACTGACTTTCCTATTCTCATTCCCCTTCCCTTCCCTTTATTCCCCTTTGTCCAATCCACTGGACTTCTATCTCCCCACCCCTCTCATTGAGTGTTAGAATCCACATATGGAGAGAACATTCAGCTTTTTTTTGGGGGGGGGGTTGGCTTATCTCACTTAGCATGTTAGTCTCCAATTCCATCTATTTATCAGAAAAAGTCATATGGCTGAGTAATAGTCCAATATGTGTGTGTGTGTGTGTGTGTGTGTGTGTGTATCACATTTTGTTTATCCATTCATCCGTTGAAGGGCACCTAGGTTGGTACCATAGCTTAGCTATTGTTAATTGAGCTGCTATAAACATTGATGTGGCTGTGCCACTGTAGTATGTTGATTTAAGTCCTTTGGGTATAGACTGAGGAGCGGGATAATTGGGTCAAATGGTGGTTGCATTCCAAGTTTTCTAAGGAATCTCCTTACTGCTTTTAAGAGTGGTATCTCAGCCATCTTGATACACTGAAAGTTTTGTGTTTTCTGATACATAAAGCCTGTGGTGAGCAGGCTGTGCCCTGCTCTGAATTATTCCTGAAAAAAGTACTTTTCAGACCATGTCCAAATCTGGGTTACTCCATTTTATAAAACAGTAGTTTGCCATAAACTGCTCCATTTTGATTTTAAGTGCTGAGGTAGAATGACTTTACATCATGTTTGTACACATAAACAATTTGCTAGGCTCAACCATAATGCACAAACTAATAAGTAAATTAATTGTCCTAATAAAAATGACCACCTGTGGACTTAATCAAAGTCGAAAGAAGCACATGGATGTGTATGGGTGTATCATAGTCATATTGGAAAAACCTGGCCCATGGGTTTACCAACACATTAGACTGGATAAAGAAATATATATATATATATATATATATATATATATATATATATATACACACACACACACACACATGCACACACATGTACATACATACACACACATTTATATATATATATAAATTATATGTGCATATATATACACCCCATTTTTGGTTATTTCCAAAACAAAATTATATATATCCACACAAAATATATTTAAATATGTGTAAAGTATGATGGGTGACTTGAGTGTTATTGTGGATGTTAGAAATTAGGACTGGAATAAAGGCACCTGTGATTGCCAGACTGTGACCATCAGGTGACCCACAAGTATTCAGTGAATTGCCACTAATGAAAGTAATGTAGCCTGTAAAATTATTGTTATTTGATACATTCTGACATTGTCAATGCTTAGCTCATGACAGACCTACTGAATAACCACTTCATTGTGAATTTCAACCACAGGGCACAGAAAAGTACACAAAGGTCCAGACATGGAGAGAGAGGTAGTGGGGCTTTGGGGGTGCATAGGATGTTCTTAGGAAGCATCAGGAACCATATTTAGACTTCTCAGAAAGAATTTGGGAAGCAAGAAGTCAGTGGACTAAACCTTTGATATCTCATGAGAAAATTATTTACAATTAAGAATGAAGATGTTTTGGGTCCAGGGCTTTGTAGAATTCACTTCCCATACATGCTTTTTAAAAATGCTATTGAGAATCTCCCCCATGGAAATGATGAACTAAACTAACAGGAAGAAGATCCAGGGTCCAGGAACAGCAATTCCAACTCCAATTGGTAGTTAAGAAGAGCCAGCTGGGGACTAGGAAGTAAACCATCCAGACTGGAACAAGGTCAGAAGGAGATGCTACCAATGAGATGCGGGTGATGGAGGAAACTCCATGCTGAAAACTTTTGAGAGGAAACTTAGACATGTGAGGAAAATTCTGCAGATCAGTTAGTGGTAAGGCTGCAAAACCAGATAAACACAAATGTGATAATTATCAACTACAAGTAAAACCAAAATAATGTTCAACAAGGAAGAAAAGGATAGGAGTTCACATTGTCATGCATATATAACTGTAATCAGGTAAGTGTTGAAAACTAATCTGACTAAACTTAAGTGATGCTGGGAGTTCATTTGGGTTCGGAGAGGAAAAAAAGAGAATGGATTTTCATCTTCTGTACAGGAAACTCCATTTGTGGTTATTTTAAAAACAAAATTATCAACAGGAACCATATACACTATTAAATGTTAAGGCTGTAACCATGAACAACAGCAAAAAAGCTATTAGAATTGAAAATGGTCACTTCTAGAAAGGGGAAAAGCTCATATGTGTTGGCCAAGGGTATTTCGAGTGGGTGTTCTTAATGTATAAGAACTATGTAAGTTTAAAACGTTGATGAAAATTGAAAACCAAACTAAAAAATAAGGAGATAAAACAGCACAAACAAAAAATACACATTGTTCAGTCAGCCCAAGTAATTTTCTTTTTTAAGAAGTCTGACATTAACCTTTTAGATAATTTTCTAGGATTTTGCATTTTTTAATGGATTTCTATGGAAAAAAAGAACACAGAAGTGAATGTGTAATCTAGAAAGTTACTTAGAATTCAAGTGAGTAAATTGTTTCCCAGCAAGAACATCTTGTAATGAAAGATTGCCTTGTAGATTTGCAATGTGAAAATGGCAACAGTTATTTTGAATATCTAGTTTCTGAAAGTCTCCTAATTCCAGAACATCTGATACTGAATCTTGCCACAAAACCAATCATTTAGCATCTGCTTCTGTTCCTTTCCTTGGAGCACACAACACCTGCATACTTATCAAGTGAAAAGATTTCATGTTTCTAAATGTAAATTCATTATCTGGTGACTCACAAATAGAAATGTGCTCAATTAATAGCCACCAAGACAGAAGAAAGAACAAGAAAACCACCTAAATGTCATAAAACTCAGTTGTCACTTCATATGAAGGTTGTGTATATGGCCAATAAAAAAATCTTACTTTATTTATTCACTTATTTGCATATATCTAAGTTCATTGAGGTACCTGAACGGAAGTAACTGATTAACATCTATCTTGCCTTATCAGATATTTAAAGTTATGTTTGAGCAAGAAACTTGTGTCAAATTTTGGTTTGGGATGGTACTAAACTTTAAACCTTGTTATAGACTATTGTATGGACTAACTCTTGTATTTGGAATTGTAAAGCAATTTTCCTCCATATAATTCAAGATAGTCCTGAATTGGTAGAATAAGAACAGAGTGGATGGAAGGCCGTGATGTAAAGGTGGGTGTCAGGAATATTGGAATAGCTTTTAGGGAATGAGGTAGGCAACAAAGGAGAGATAGAGCAGGATGTGGAAGTAGAGCTCATGGATTTCTGTTTAGGTGCTTGTAAATCTGGCTAGCTTGTATAGAAGCAGCATTACCTTTTTCCTAGTAATTCACCACTACAGTCTATAGTGACATAGACTCAGAGATTCAGAGATCAAGCTTGAGGCAGACATGCTTCATATGGCTCAACTCTTACTAGTGGGATGTCCTTGGGCAAGACTCAGTTTCCTCCTGTGTAAAAGTGTGTTAATTTTCATATATAATATGTACAGTTGTGTGAAGATCAAATGTGATACTGAAGCCAAGACTTTGTCCCTGAGCTATGGAGTGGCAGCCCTAGGAGGGCTGGAGTATGAGTGGCACATGGAGCCTGTCATGTTGGTGCAGGCCTGCAAGACGAGATGTGAGGAAGTGTCAGCGCATGACTACCCAGCTGAGGCCCAGGGAAGACACCTCCTCCACACAGGGCTGTAGCCCCAACCTCGGAGCATCCAAGATCTCGACTGCTCCCTTCCCATGAGGAGTGAGAAGACAGAAGTGAGGCAGACTGGAATGGGATTGCATGACTGACCAAGAGCAGTGGTACTTTTCCAAACTCTGATTAGTATAAATCTAGACCAACAGCATTAATGTTAGTACCATATAAACCCTTAGATTAGCACACTCAGAGAGCAAACCCTGTTTGGGTCTTCTCTTACCCCTGGGAGAGTTCTGTTCCTATTCATCACACTTCAACAAATTCTAGTCCTTTCATTCTTGCCTTAGTTGTCCCGTGAATTTCATTCTTTGGGTTTGTGAGACAAGAACCTGGAAAGAAGCTGGTGGTGAGCTGATGGAGTCTGTTGCAACACAGGAGGGCATGGCTCCTCATTAGGGCTGCATACTGAGAGCTACAACACCCCACTTGACAGCAGTGGAGAAGAACCCAGTTTTTCCAGTCACCACCATCTGAGCTGACCCAGGTAGGCACCTCCTTCTGTGATTACCTGCTAACACTCAAACTCTCTCAGCTTTCTCAGTTACAGAGGCCTACAGCTTACACAAGCCCACCTTCTAGCAGAAGAATATCGAGGTTAGACTCAAACTCTGGAAGAAGAATATTGAGGTTAGTCTCAAACTCTGGTTACAATAATGCATAAAAAAATGCTTAGTACATGGCTATAGTTTAGACTGGAAATATCCCCCAAAAGCTCATGTGTTGGAGTCTTGGTCCTTGGTTAGTGACACTATTGGGAGGTGGTGGAAACGTTAGGAAGTGTGACCTAGTTGGAGGATGTAGACCACTGGGAGTAAGTTCATGAATGATTTGTCTTATACCTGGCCCCTTGAGCATGCTTGCTATCTCTGATCCATGGCCCCCCACCTCTGCTAATCATCAGGTGAATAGCTTTGCTCTGCCACACCCTCCCCTCCATGATGTTTTGCCTCACCAGAGACCTAGAAACAATAGACCAAGTAATCATGAACTGAAGCTTCTGAAACTGTGAGCTAAAGTAATTTTACTCATTTAAGTTGTTTCTCTCAGGTATTTTGTCACAGCAACAGAAAGCTAATGAATACATCCATTTACTGACATTCAAAAGACGCTAAAACAATTATGGGAATGGGAATAGAATGGTTAGAGAAATGATGAGAGGGAAAGCTGGTAAATCCAGGGAAAATTCATGATGGGAATTTGGACTCTTTATCTCCTTCAATTCTTTTCTAGCTCACTTTCTAAATTTTGTTGTCTCATATCTGACTGTAATAAAGAATATGTTTTGATTAAGTTATGTGCTTTGGCAATTAGCTTACAGCATACTCTAAATGTAATTCAAGATATTTCAGTTTTCATAAAAACCAGAGTGCATTTAATGTAGGGGGATGGATTGCTGCTAGTGAAATTGAACAGTCACACACCAAGGGCATTGCATGGGTTGGTCACTGTCCTGGGGCCTTTGGAGGAAGAGGAGTGAGACCCCTGCTCCATCCATCAGGTATGCTGGAAATCACATTATTTCACTTCAGTTCAGTTCAGTTCCATTTGATTCAGTTTATTTTAGTTCATTTCATGCTTCAGCCAGTTGTAGAATGAAAGTGGATCCTAAAATAGCAGCACAAATTATCAGAAGGCTCTGATCTTAGGTAGCTGTTGTATGAGAAGAAAACAAAAATCTGCTCATCAGCCTGGATCTTCTCTGTTCTTGCGTGATTGTAAAATAGTAGGAAGTTATCTGTCAATTAAAAGGGCTAAGATGTATCACTCATGCTGTTGTAAAAGATATTTACTAAATAATGGTAATTATTATTTTATAAAAGTGATCAAAAATTATCAGAAGAAGATACAGTGTTCAAAAAAGAATTTTCCAAGAGGAGTCATACACTCTCCATGTGAATTCTTTATTTCTTCTTCCTATTTATATGCATTCATAACATATATGCATATTCTCTTTTCTAACTTACTGGTGATTTTTGAGAATTGATTGTAGTAGCAAAATTATTACAAATATATTCATTATATTAAATTATTTAAGCTGATTAAATAGCTCAAATTAAAGGAGAAAGTTAAATATTTAATATTTATACTTTCAATTTGTCTTATGCTCAAAGAAAGTCTGTCTTTGAACTGAAGAAATTAGACACATACACATATAAATGTCTTACACACACATACATATAAAATAAATTTTATATATATACTTTTTGTTTGTTTGTTTTTCTTTTTCCTTGTAGACCTCCAGGAATAATAGTTTGACAAATTCAAAATGTGTAAACTCCATATCCTGTGAGACAAATAATAAAAACTGACCTGGAAGGAGCACAGAGGTCTTCAGACTCATAGTTCAAAGCAACACTCAAGTAATTGGAGATCTAGAGACTTTGAGAAGTGGGACTCAGGGTCTCAAATGTGCATATTATTATTGAGTTGGGGATCTCAGTTCTCAGAAGTGAGGTGCCCTTATGCAACTCTTGGTAAAACCTCAACTCCTATTCCTAACAAATAGCCACAAATCACTAGGGACATACCCATAGTTTGACAAAGTCAGATTTCTGAATTCAATGCCTTGGAGGAGGGTGGGCCCTTGGGAAGAGGCAGGATTGCAGTCTGACAGGAGGAAGGGTCTTACAAGGCTTGCATTCTCACTGAAGGGCTCTGAGCAGGGCCCGGTGGAAGTCAATGGGGATGGGTTCTGGATTCTTTGCTAATTTTGAAGTAGGATGGAGATAAATGAAGATCAACTAGGAATTACGTGCTATCATGAGGCAAGTGAAGTACATCTGTGCACGTCATTGGTAGGAAAGCAGTAGCCACTCAGGAAGAAGGTTATGGCTTTGGACAGCTGCTGTGTGACCTTGAGAGAAACCCTGCTTTCTGCTAGTTATGCAGCTGACTTTATGACCTGTCCTCCCAGGCTGATTAACAACAGGGTTCCTTGTTTCATTTTCAGTCTGAGTTGATTCTCACGCTTTTCATTCTGGATAATTCTGTCCTTTTTTACTATAGACAAATGTATGTATGCAAATTTTGGGAGCAAGTCCCATTCAACTATTCATTTATTCAAATATTCAAATTCAATACTACTTCAAGCCAACAGGTTTCAGGTCAGAGAACATTCTATTTTTAAGCTGAAGAGACCCAGTGAATCCACAGCTCCTAATTCATTGTTTTCTTTAAAATATTGAGCAGCACAGTTTGCTAGATATTGTTAGGGGGAAAAGCTTGCGACAGACTGTAGAGTGACTAGGATTAAATGTTCTCTCTCTCCTAAGACACCATTACTTTTCTGAAGTCTATAGCACTCCTACAGATACAGATTCCACGCTTTCCTCGGGAGAAATTAGCTGCTGTTAGTGAAAAAGCAAAAAACAAAACAAAACTCTGACTCTACAGGTGTTGTCCACACTCCCAGGGCTGAATTTATGCATTATTTCACTTCCTGAGATATCAAAAGATTGCACGACATGGTGGAGGCGTGGTAATTATTTCCCTGTCATTAGATGGAAATCTCGATGATGGATGGAGGACCTCGATTGGCAATTTATAAGTTGGGTGACCAATATGTTTGTCTAGAAATAGATAAATGTCTTGTTTTGTCAAAATCCCATTATTCTGATTTATTTGGCTAACTTTTATGTTGTCAAAGAAGTTCTATGATAGATTGGGATGTATTCAGTTTTTTTATTATTTATTTATATTCATGTTCAAGAATTAATGTGTTGCCTAAAAGCCACCTGGAATGGAAATATGGGTGCCTCTTTCTTTTGTCTGATCACTTGTAATTATTTGGAGCCTTTGTGAAAAGTAAGTGCAATTCCTTTGAGCTAATAGCATAGTATCTCAGTGAAACTGTATTTTGGGATGGTGGGATGGATTTTCTTAAATCCTTCCTGAAAGGCAACAGCAGAAAAATTATTGTCTTGGTTTCTTTTGTAATTATAATTGGCAATCCCCCGCCCCCCCAGCACTACACTAACAGGAAATCCCTCCTCCGGAATTCCCTCCTACCGCACTTCCCCAACCAATGGGAACTCTCCAAGAGTCCCAGGTGGACAGCAGGGGTCTAATATCCATTTGAATGCAGATCTAAACATAATCATATCATCTCAATGGCTTGCTGGCATCACCTTTCAACCAAAAATGCCATGCATCATTACTACTTGGCTATGGCTCTTAGCAATAATTAAAGTTCCATCATAAGGGCTGGAGTTATGGCTCAGCAGTAGAGCACTCGCCTAGCATGTGCGAGGCCTGGGTTCAATCCTCAGCACCACATAAAAATATAAAATAAAATAAAGGTATTGTGTTCAACTACAACTAAAAAAAATATTTTGAAAAGTATCCCTCATAAGTGACATGATATCAGGTATAATAGATTTCAAATTACACTGACATAGATCTTATACTCTAGGTACCTAAAATGAAAAAAGAATATCACCAATATAAAACAGATACTCAACACTATAAGTAAATAAATACATATATTCATTTGGCATCAAAATATTGCAAAATTAAAATAAGATAGGGGGAATTGGAGGCTTACAAATACTGGCTCCTAAAAATTAGTTTTACTTTTCAATATTTAAAATAGACTCAGTAATCCTTCCCCCTAACGTTTCCTACTGTGTTTAGATAGTTTACAGCTCAATTTTTAGATTTGATCCACTGAGCATAACCAGGCAAAGAAATCATTCTCAGTCTCTCTTTTAAAATAAAGGTAACATCAAAGGTAATGCATTTTGAAGTTAATTTCTTCATCAATTAACAAACATACAATATTTATACTAAGGCATAAATATATCATAATAACATCTGCTATATATTATATTTTATGTGAAATCACATTGTGGGGAATTGTCTCCACATCCATTCCTTAGGTTCCTCAGACATTTGAAGAGCAGGATTTACATCAGTGAAATTCAAACCAGGCATCTAATCTACATATCTTAAGTCATGTGCTCCAAAGGAGTCCATAGATGGACATAGAACAGAAATTAGAGATATGAACTGAATTCTAGACTCAGGTCATTTAAATCCCATGAATTTTTCTGAGTTTTGTTAAGGTTTATTTATTTAGACCTATTTAACACAACAGTGGACTATCCAAATCAGGATTCCTTGGGAATAAGAAGATGCATTTTTATCTCCAAGTGAAGAGATGTTGAATATTAGGTACAAAGGTGACCATAAAATTATATCAAATAAGATTGTATTTCTTCCACAGTGTTTATTTACAACATTATTTTAATATTTGAATGATTTTGAATTTCTAATCCATCCAAAGTAACATTTTTTCTCAATATAAAATTTATGCTAATTGTGATAAATAAAAATAAAAAAATAATTATAGGGTGATCATTTAGAGTATATATTTCCTTTTGGCTTTTAAAAATTATTACTGATTAGAAATATATATATATATATATATATATATATATATATATTTCTTTGTAAAACCATTGAAATCATAGTGTATTTTTATTTAAGATTTTTATCAAGAGTATTTCCAGGTATCACTAAATGATATTCAAAGTGTGATATTTAATGACTGCCTATTCTGTCCTATGGATTCACCATGTCTTTTTCTCAATTTCCTTCCTGTTATAGATTTAGGTAATGATTCCTTTTAGGGTTTCTCTTTTAGTTAAATACATTATATAACTGTGAAGATGTGAATGTGGGGTGGGGAACACTTCAAAGAGCTCAAGATAGGAGCTCAGTGAGAAAGAAATTCTTTAAGTTTTAGATAAAAGTTTGATCTGGTTTAGGAAGGAATTTAAAACAAACTGTCTTTTATTCATTCCTTCCTTGTTTATTTATTTTTGGCAGAGCTGGGAATTGAACTGAGGGACTCATAAATGTCAGACAAAGTTAGCCCCTTTTCATACCTACTTAAATATGCTTTGTAAACTGTAGAAATTTAATGAAGAATGAATGCATGTGGTTACAGATATTTAAATTTTTTGGTGTTGTGATTTAATTTACTTGAAATAATTCTTTAAATTCCTCTATCATCCTCTTCCTATGGCCTCAGGAACCCCTGGTGTTCATGCTTTGAGAGGAGATCGAGTAGAGAATTATAAAATGATGCTCTAAGTTGGCCTAGCAGCTCCATATGGATCCTGCATAGCTAAGTATTGCCTTTGGGCATCATATCTAATTCTGTTTACAGTGTTGATAAAATGAAAAATGATACAGAGCTGCATTTTGCACAGGTTAAAATATGAGGAAGAAAAGCAGTTGTTAAATCTTGGAGAGAAACCGTATATAGGTACTGACAGTGGAATTTCTGGAATTCTGGACCCCCAGTTCCAGTTCAATGAAGTAGCTCCAATGTATTGATCCTTTACCCAACTTCAAGTTCAATGAAGTAGTTCAAGTGTATTGATCCTTTAGATTGTTCCTGATAGCAGATGATGGTAGATCCCTGATCAGAACATGAAAGGAGGAAATTGTTTTTAGTGTGAATATAAGACTGATGAAGGACATATGAATTCTGAAAAATATTTGGTAAGAACTGAGTTACAAAAACTGTACTTCTCTCTCTCCAGTATAGGTGTATTTGTGTACACATACACACACACACACACACACACACACACAGAATTTTGTTTTATTTTTTTTTTCTCTCTCAAGATATTAAAATACACTATCATTATAAAACACAGTCAATAGTAAAGTATAAGAGAATTGGCTTTTGAAACATGAATAAAAGTTAGTGTTTGACCACTGGATTTTACAAATAAGAAAGCAGACACAAGTGGCTGGATTCCAACCAGAACCCAGCACAGTACTATGCACTTAAAGATGAGGTGGACTTTGGTTAGTAAGTTATGACTGACTATTTCTGCTCTGCTTGCTGCCATTTACAAAGATCCCATCTTCCTATCACTGCTGAACTTCTTTGTTAGAGGTATTTCTCCGGGAATGTTACTGTAAAGGTCTTTGCATTGGAGCACAGAAAAGGAAAAGACCAAACAGAACCAAGACTCAAAGAAGTCATCTTCCATCAGTGAAGCCAGCTCTCCAGGCTCATGGGGGTTTCTGTGTGATCACCTTTGGTCACAGGGTTTTAAATACAGCCAGTATGCAGATGCCTCCAGAATGTTAATGTCTTTCTCATTTCTAACTTTTGGGTTTAAGTGACCACTTGACACTTAATCTCTTTGGATGTCTAGTATAATATGTCCCAAATATAAGTCTGGACTCCCCAACACCCAAAATTGTTCCTTTTCCATATTACCCATTTCAGTAAATGGTTACTCCAGGTTGTAATTTTGCTTGTCAAAAAAAAAATTGAATCCATCCTTGGCTTTTCTCTTTCCATACCTTGCATCTATGCCTGTTGGCTCAACCATCACAATGTATCCCAGTTCTGACCCTTGTAACCAACTGCTGTCACTAACTCTCAGCCACCAAGCACCAATTTCAGGTTTATTTTAAAAGCCTCTCATCTTACTTCCCAGCTTCCATCTTGCTTCCCAGAGTTCTTTCCTCAAACGACAACAAAACCACCCTTTTACACTCAAAGCTACAACAAGTCCCTCCCTGCTCAATATCCCACAGTGTTCCACTTCAATCAGAATAAAATCAACACTCTTCAGCACGGAGTGTAATGCTTCTATCACCCTTGCTCCCTGCGGCCAAGCTAACATGGCCTTCCACCTTGTCTTAGGATATGCCATGCCTGCTCCTATCTCATCATCTTGGCCTTTGGCTCTTCTGTCAAATATGTGCCTGTCTCCGTTCATTTCACTGAGGCTTCTTGTGCAGATCTTCTCTCCAAAGATGACTGACCTGTCACCTTATCCCATCACTTTCACCTCTTACCTTCCTTATAGGCCTTTTTAGAACTTCCCACTCCATTTTCCATTCATGTGCTATTTTTTTCCCTCTCAGCTCCATTACAATGTAAGGCCCCTGAGGACGGGGACCTAATCTCTTTTGTTCCCTGCTGCATCCTTAGTCCCTTCAATAGTCATGGTGAATAATAGATGCTCAGTAATGATTTATAGATGAGTAAGTGAATGAATGAAGGAATGACTAAAGTGCCAACTTTGGATGCAGAGTTGAATTTTTAATGACAGGAAACAGCAGCGTCTTCTCTGGCTCTGAATGAGAGCCTTGCTCTTGTCCATCCTCTTTGTTCTCTTACGGAGTGCTGGGACGATGTGACTGAGCCAGATTACCTCTATCTCTCAGCCACCACAGTGATCAGAGACCACACTTGAGTTAGGGAAAAGTAGCATTGGTCCAATGACATAGTTGTGATGTCTCTTGTTGTACTCTATCTTCAATTTTCATATTTCTATGATTTGTTTTCGGTTATGACCACAAGAAAAATTCTAAATAATTGGTTAGCTACACCTGTGGGCAAACCCTTGTGCTGTGTTAATTTGCCAACAGTATTTGCTCACAAACAGAAAAATGTTTGATTTTGGGCTTCATAAATAACAAAGTCATGACGAGCAATACCGTGACAGCTAAATTAAAACCAGAAAGAGTTTGAAATAATGTTAAAACATGCTTTGATTAAAGTCAAAGAAACTGTTAAAAATGAATTTTGCTGTTTTTGAACTCTCTGGCTAATACATAATAAATGTTTTCCTCTTAGCTGTCTTTGTTTGCTTGTTTTATGTAAAATATTTGCTGCTACAGGAAGAAAAAGAAAAGTTTTGTTTTATCTGATGGTTCTCTTTGATCCCATATTCTATTTCTAAACTTTATTGTAGATGTGGGAAATTAAAGTTTGGCCATGATTCCCATGAGGAAGGAGCTAAGAAACTAATTTAAAAAAATGCTAAGAAGGTCCTGAACCAGTTCCTGTATGCTTTAGGCTGACCTCTTCTGCCTTTTTCCTTTCAGAAAAGTTAAGGTTAAGCTTCAAGTCTCAGAAGGACAAGCTGGTTAAGAAGGGACTTTGCTACTCGCTTTTTCTTTCTCTAAAAGGATAATTTAAATCTAAAGTCGAAATCCTCCTTTCTGTTGGCTTCAAAATTATTGCAGTTGCGTTACCATAATGATTTCTTTCAAAGGCCAGTCTCAAAAGGAGGTTCAAAACATAGTTCAATGTGAAACGCACTTCTGCTAAAGAGAGAAACTGTTATATTTCTCCACCAATTATTTATTGCAATATAATAATTTAATCAAATTAAAAATGCAAAGACATTTTTTTCCTCAAGCCACAATGAACAATCAGCCCCACATAAAGTACACTCTGCTCAAAAAAGATGATAGATTGAGGAAGCTTTTCTATAGAAAGAAAAGGACACCAGTTAAAAATATACCCTCACTTAATAGACTACATGGTAATAAGTTATTTTTCTCTTACCAAAAAAAGAAATAATAGTTCAGATTTTGGCATTAAGTCTCTGGGAGCCAATTTTTCTATATTATTGAGCTAACTTAATTATCAAAGTAATTCTTTTCATTTTACAGATGAAGAAATTTTGAGGTCTAGGAGTTTATAAGTTAGACGAGGTCACACAGCTATAAAGTGTTGGGGGTTAAACTTGAATTTAGTTTCCATTCTAGACTTTATTTTTTTCCCCATTGTCTCTTCCACACTGTTAATTTTGCATCAATCTGAAAAGCTTGAGTTATATTGATTTTTTCTAGCCCATATATTTTAGTTCATTTTTCCCTCTATGTTTTTCGATAAGCATGATGCTCAAAATGCAAGACATAGTTAGAATACCCTAACCTTGAATAATTTGGGGAACTCTTTGTACACCCTGAACTACTGATCTGCCTTTCCACTCAATTGAACCTGTACCCTCTAAAAACCTAACTCATATCCTAAATACCGTTTTAACAAATGATTGGAACTTAAAACTTCTTACACACTTGAACTTACTTGGGAAAAAGACTCACTCTGCTTCAAGAGAACTTGGTACAAAGAAACCAGAATTTGATTTGTGACTTAAACTTGCTTGATTCTGGCATTTCCACCTTTTCTGTCTTCTATTCAATGTTTCTGGGAATTTAGCCTGCTGAGAAGTCTTTGCTGGTTATTGTACTTCATCATTTTTGCTCCTGTTTGACCTGAGTGTGAAGAGTAGATATATTTAGTCACCTTCTCAATTGCTAACATAGGTTTTGAAATTCTATTTTGGTGAGTTTGAAATGGAAGCTGACAATTTAGCAATCCACAGAGCAACAGTCTGATTGCTGATAGTCCGGCTGGGCAGCCATCCCTCTTCTAAAGGATGCTAAAATAACTTCCAGGTAATTAAAACATCACAGAAGATGTGAAGAGAGGGGTAACTACTGTAAGAAATTTTCTAAAAGAGCAGAGAAAAGAATAGGTAGAACCCAGAAGGCTTTTAGGGCAGTGAGATTAATCTGATACATATTCTGTGGATATATATTAAACATTTTGCAAAACTCAGAGCTACACAGCATAGAGTTGATCCTAATGTAAACCATGGACACTCGCTAATCAATATGGGTTTATCAATTATAAAAAATGTATCACAGTCATGCAAGACGCCAATGAGAGAAATGTGTGATGGGGACAGAGTTAGTAAAAAAGTTGACTATTTTTAGTTGGTCAAAGTGTGGTTCCATTTTTAGTTTCTTGAGGAATCTCCATACTGCTTTCCAGAGTGGTTTCACTAATTTGCAGACCCACTAGCAATATACGAGGGTACCATTTCCCTCACATGCTCACCAACATCTATGGTTACTTATATTTTTGATAATTGTTATTATGACTGGAGTGAGGTAAAATTTCAGTGTAGTTTTAATTTGCATTTCTCTGATTGCTAGAGATGTTGAACATTTTTAAATATATTTGTTGACAATTTGTTTTTTTTATATATTTTAAATTTTTTACATGTTAGTGGAGTATATTTTGAAATATTATACATACATAGAATAAGTGTAACTTGCTCCAATTAGGATCCCATTATTGTGGTTGTACATGATGTAGAGTTACATAGGTTATATATTCACATATGTGGATAGGAAATATATGTCTGGTTAATTCTACTGTTTGTTGACCATTTGTATTTCTTCCAACTGTCCCACTCCTCAGTTATGTCCAAAAGATTTAAAATCAGCATACTACAATGATGTAACCACATCAATATTTATAGCAGCTCAATTCATAATAGCTAAGCTATGGAACCAATCTATATTCCATTCACCAGATGAATGTATAAAGAAATTGTGGCATATGTACGTGATGGAGTATTACTTAGCCATAAAGAAGAATGACTTTATGATAGATAGATGGACCTGGAGATTATCATGCTCAGTGAAATAAGCTAGTCCCAAAAAACTAAAGGTTGAATATTTTCCCAGCTATGTGGAAGATAACCCACAATAAGGAGGTAAAGGGGAATAATGGATATTCAGTAGATTAGATAAATGGGAATGAAAGGAAAGGAGGAGGAATAGAAAAGAAAAGATAATGAAATGAATCCAAACTAATTTCCTTATGTACTTATATGAATACACTATAGTGAATCCTGCTATCATGTACACATGTAAGAATGGGGTCCTAATATAAGATATATTCCATGCTTGTATAATTATATCAGAATGAATTCTACTGTCATGTAAAATTAAAAATAACCAATAAAAATGTAACCCTCCCCCCAAAATTAGACAATTTTAAAAGTCTACTACTTGAAGTCTATTTTTAAAAAGGAAATTAGAAGGGCATGAGTTAGTCACAGTAGAAGCATGTTCTAGTAACAGTGAACAGCCACTATTCCTAAGGTATCTTGTCAGGAGGATGGGGCTATCATTATAGAACTTCTTTTTTTTTCAGGGTGGGGCATTGAATTGGTGACCAGAGCTGAATCACTCTGGGAAATTAAGGACAGAATGTCCTGTCCCTTTAAGATACATTTAAGAATGTTGGTTTGAAGGGGCACCAAATGCCATGTCCAGGTAGCCATATGTTTTGGTCTGGGAGATTCCCGTGCTGATTTGGAAGTGAGCTCCGGCTATCATCCCGATTCTTGGGTACTTCACAAGGGTTCTTTTGAGAGCTTCATGGAGCTCAGCTGTATGAGCTAATGGTTTGCTGCCCAGAGAGTAGATGCTCTAGGCAAGGACAGGAAAGTCAGTTTCGGGGTGGAGAGGACAGTCTCCTGCCTAACCTACCTGCTCCTCCTCACAGGAAGCACTGGAGACCCACCTTGGAGACCCACCTTGGACCATTCCATTCTCAATCTATTTGGTATGGATTTTAAGGTCCTACAAGGGAGGACCCATATATTTTATCAGTGAAAAAGGATCATAAAGGGCAGCATCATGTCAAATCTTCATTTGAGATGATATATACTTAATACTTAATTTCTAAACCACAGCAAAATAGTTTCACTCAATCTTGGAACAAAGTAAAGAAATAGCTAGTTCTTTGTTTATTCCTTTTTAACAGATTTCCTGCGTAGCTCAAAGTACTTCATGAATATAAAATTATTCAGTAGATGGCATTAAAGCTGTTCTACAAAGTAGGCATGTGTTTGATTAAAAAAATATTATCTGCCTTCATATCTGAATAAATAATACCTAAAACAAGATAACAATGTTAAATGCAGAAAGGGATATATATTTTTAGAATATTATAGGAAACAACCTGAGTAGATATTTTATGATTGTTTCTCATTTTAAAAGTTTTCATTTTTTAATGTAACTTTTTGATAAGGATATTAGCTCATACTTCCTAAAGGATGAAAAAGAGAAATAAAACAGAAGGCAGGTATTCATTTAGGATAGGTAAAAGATGAATCTTGCCCAGTATCAAAGAAACTAGACAAAAACTAACTCTAACCATAACACAAATAACATGACAATGCAAAAAAAAAAGTTAACAATAAAGTCAAATTTGGGAAAAGCATATTGAAATTAAGGAGGGATTATAGAGTAGAAAAATGTACAAATGAAAGCTAAAGATCCTATAGCTGAACATTTTAATTTTAAATGTTTGTCCAAAGTTAAAGACTGAAGAAAGAAAACAGAAAAAGTTAAAGGCCAAGCAAAATTGGAAAGACTCCATTATTTTAATTGCCTTTCCCTCTACTCAGAGGAAGCAACTAAAGCCATTTATCTCCTTGTCTTTCCAGTCACTCTGGAAGGCTGTTATCCCCAGCCCTGCTCTGAAGGAATGCTTGCTAATGTCCCGGGGTACTTCCATTGTGCCAGGATTAGCATCTGCCATCTTGTCTGCCTACTACCCATACCTGGCACAGCCAGGCCTCTGTCTCTTTTTTACCCCTAATGTACTTGACCTTTAGCATACCCTTGTCCTATGACTGCCCTCTCCATCAATCTCCCTAGCTCATTCATTTCCATCTTTAGATCTTGAACTGTTGGTGTGCCCCAGGGTTCAGCCATAGCACCATTTCTCCACTCATCTTAAATCCCCTGAAAAACACCTGCTGACTCTAATCCTCCTTTTATTTGAGGGAATGCCTATCAAGGTGTTTCCGACTGAACGTGTCAGAAACTGAACTTTTAATTCCCTCTGCTCCTAAAATTGCTCCTCTTCAGTAAAATGGCAACTCTTTTCTTCCATTGATGTGAACCAAAATCTTGATCCTCTTACTGAAATAAAAAACCTTTGGAGTTTGTAAGAAGCCAAACATGTGGTTGTTTAAGGCATCTCTCACTATGAATTCCCTAGCATTGCCAGGAAGGTTCCAGCTCTTTCTTGTTTCCTTCTGGATTGAATGGTCTTTGCAGAAGCACCCACAGGCCAGGAATGTGGATGGAATTTGGATGGTTGCTAGGTTACCTGGTCATTCTATCCCCAGTGCTTTTTACAAGGAAGATTCACAAAACCATGAGATTTTCAATAGGGAAAACAAATCCTTTTGAGGGTTTTGCTCATGAAAAATAAAGTTGTGAAAAGTATATATAGGGAAAAAAGTAATGTTCTTCATTTTTCCTTCCTAAAACTATATATCAAAGCATATGAAATGGACAAGAAAT
The DNA here is from genome assembly GCF_045843805.1 of Urocitellus parryii. Classification (NCBI taxonomy): domain Eukaryota; kingdom Metazoa; phylum Chordata; class Mammalia; order Rodentia; family Sciuridae; genus Urocitellus; species Urocitellus parryii. Next base: position 62,500,003 of record NC_135539.1, on the reverse strand, counting down.
TGGGGAAAAAAAAATATATATACATACTTCCAAAATCCTTGGGTCAATCATGTAGTCTTGGCTACACACTGAGCCTCAAATAAATAAATAAATAAATAAATAAATAAAATCATAACAAACATAGTCTCAGGGATATAGTCAATTTTATTTAGATAGAAATGCACACAAAAGAAAGGAGCTGCTATTTTAATGTAAAAATTTTTAGATACTCTCATTTACCAAACAAAAGACAGAGGATAATTGTATTACATTTAGAGTGTTTAGAGAAGCATGTTTTTTTTTTAAATGTACTTCTTAAAAAAAATGAAAGTACTGTGCCTGGACACCATAGTGCATTACTGTGGGACAGTTTCTTGGTGGATCCTGAGTCACTAGAGCCTTTTCATTTCATACGAATGATTGCTGAAGCTTAGAGGTCTTCTCAGAAGCTCCTCATCTGATGCATCATCTTCACGGGGTCTATGAGATCAGACCCCTCATTGCAGATCATGATGATGTTGATATAGTAAACTCTGGGGTGTACTTTGTGTCTTACCTTAGTCAGCCTCTGATGCATCAGTCCCCTACATCTTTTCCAAACGTACGATTTCATCATGATAGAGAGAAATAAAAAGGGGAATATTTTAGTCAACTTCTTTGCTGCTGTGACTAAAAGAATCTAACCAGCACAATTATAGAGAAGGAAAAATTTATTTGAGGGCTCATGATTTCTTAGTCCATAGAAGGCTGGCTCCATTCCTTGAGGCCTGAGGCAAGGCTGAATAACAGGGTGAATAACATGATCAGGAAGTAGAGAGATACAAATATATACCCAAAGCCACGCCCCGATTCCCACCTCCTCCAGCCACATCCTACCACTTCAGTTACCACTCAGTTAATTCCTATCAGGGTTATAAATCACTGATTGGGTTAAGACTCTTACAACCCAATCATTTCTCCTTTGAACCTTCTTGCGCTGTCTCACACGTGAGCTTTTGGGGGACACCTCTCAACCAAACCATAACAGGGAAATATAGTTTTAATAGGTTAACTGAAAAAACATAATAGTCTATCAAAATGTTATATATAGAAAAAGGCATTGTCTTAATACCACTGAAAGGTATTCAAAAGACCCACTTATTTCAGATTGCTATGTTGTTTATGTCTATTTATAAACTCGCTAGATGTAATCAAAGTGATAGGCAAAAAATTATACATCTTCACATAAGATACAGAAGAGAAATTTCACCTAAACATCCTGTCTTGAACTTTTTTTCCTCAAAAGAGAGTCCAGAGATCAATAAAGTAATAGAAATCTAAGTAAAAGATCTGTAAACTCATATGAATTGGTATATTTCAGGACAGGAATTCAAAGGGGAAAAAGCTTTTCGAAATGTGTGAAACTGTTTTTCACACGTTTTCTACATGGGCACACACACTTAAAATTAAAAACAACTAAATGTGGAAGCTCTGGTTTGACTGTCTGTGTTCTACCCTTTTCCAGTGTCTTTCTTAGTGATATCTAACATCTGCTAAACAGAACAGAACTTACAGATCAACTCTGTGATTATTTCAAACACAATACCGGCACTGGTCTATGTGTGCGTCCACAGGAAGTATTTCATGGTGGTTACATATGAAGGGGAATAGCTCTTCAAGAATTACATCCAAGTTAAGTCAGTGACTCCAGTTCAACAGTGTTCCAGAGAGCCTTTCTGCAATAGGAGACCCCCAGTGCTACAAAAGAACAAAAGGAAAAAAAAAAGAAAAAAAAGAAAAAGTGGATGCATTGCCCTCTATATATTAAAAAACCCACTTTTATATAGTAAAAATGCCAAATACACAATATTTATATTACAAATATAAAAACTTTTATAGTAAAACTACTCACAATATTTGCAAAGCGGTTCACAAAAATAGTTATTGTTGAAAAGAATGTTAATGTGAATACTATACAAATAATCCCTACAAACTGATAAAGAAGAGGCAATAAAAATGATCAAAGGTAATGAATAAATACATTGAATTAAGCCTAATGAGCAATAAACCTACAACTAAAATGGTATTGATTTATATCAAGGCAGTGGAATTTCAGGCACATATTTTTTCAAATAATTATGTAACGTGTGAATTTTTAGACTTTGTGTGTAGTGTGTTAACCATCAGAGGAAAAATGAACCTGTTTTGTGGACAAGAAAAATATTCGAGGAGATACAATCATGCAAGGATGCATGAGGATGCATAGAAAATTACAACAGTGAAGGTCAGCGACATCACATGATGCATGCATACTCTTGGTAGTCCCTGAGATTTGTCGGCCATTGGTAAAGTCTAGCCTGGTTCCTTCTGTTACTTTTAAAATAGTTTATTTCTTGATTACATATGCTGTTCTCCTGTTTCTACCATGTTTCCAAATACTTCCCCACAGAAGTTCAAAGACACCTTGGAAATCTTAATTTACTATTTCCTATTGATTGAATCTCAAAATATTCTCATAAGAGTATCCATCAGTTCCCAATCTGCATCCTTTTTAGGGCACCAAGGGCAGGGAGAGGCAGGATTGTGGTCAATGGTATCTCTGCAAGGGTTTTCTGAATATAATCATATGTTTTTCTCAACCAGTGAACTTCTGTAGTAAAATTATTATGATTGTACTGGAGGCAGGAAACAGGGAAGGGTGGGGGAGTGACAGGGGACATCAGTGGAATTTTTTGTTGTTGTTGTTAAACTATAGTTTTGGTTTTTTCCATTATTTAATGCTATTCATTAAATTGAGTTTTTATAATTCAGTTTAATTCCATAAGTATTTGTTAAATATTTATTTAAGTTATTGTGTCATTAACATTGTATGAACTCTAAAAAGGTCTTAATAAGTGGTAGGGGGTACACCTTAAAAATACTGGGAGGGGAGAGTTGAACACACATGACAAATGAAGTCAATGTCAAATAGTCTATAACCATTTCCATACCATGAGTTTGGTGGTATCATTTTATGACTTAATTCTGCAATTCAAGCTCCCTATGATTTATTTCCTTCTTGTTTCTTGTCTTTGGTATATGCTATCACCAGCTGACACAATATTCCATAACTGAAAGGAAAAACAATTTTAAAATTTTAGTCTAGGGTTGTGTTTTTTAGTCTTTTTCTCTTTTACCTCTTCCTCTAGTTCTTAGAGTGTGCATATATGTATGTATGTAGCATAATTTTCTTCTATCAAATGCTATATGTTCAATAAAGACTTGCTTTATAAAATGTTAATTAATATTCAACTTTAGAGAAATGTAGAAAGTGAACAATTCTGGTGTACAATAAGACATACTTCAGGTTTCTTTTTTTATCTTTAAATTTATATATTTTAATTAGGTATATATGACAGCAGAATGCATTTTGACTCATTGTACACAATTACAGCACAACTTTACATTTCTATGGTTGCACACAATGTAGCATCACACCATAGGTGCAGTCATACATGTACCTAGGGTAATGATGTCCATCTGATTCCACCATCTTTCCTGCCCCCATGAACCCCCCTCCACTCCCTCCCCTCCCTCCCCTTTGCCCAATTAAAGTTCCTCCATTTTTCCCATTCCTTCCCATTCCCCATTATGGATCAGCATCCACTTATCAGAGAGAACATTAGGCCTTTGTTTTTTTGGGGATTGACTTACTTCGCTTAGCATGATATTCTCCAACTCCATCCGTTTACCCCTGCAAATGCCATAATTTTCTCTTTTAATGCTGAGTAATAAAGGAGCTTAACAAACACTTCTCAGAAGATCAACATTTGATCAAAAAATATAAGAATATATTCTCACTTGATCAACAAATATATGAAAAAAAGTTCAACATCTCTAGTAATTAGAGAAATGCAAATCAAAACTACTCTAAGATTTCATCTCATTGTAGTCAGAATGGCAGCTATCAAGAATATGAATGGATAAAGAAAATGTGGTATATATACACAATGGAATTTTATTCAGCATTAAAAGAGAATAAAATTATGGAATTTGCAGGTAAATGGATGAAGTTGGAGAATATAATGCTAAGTGAAATTAGCCAACCCTGCAAAACCAAATGCCAAATGATTTCTGATTTAAGGATGCTGATTCATAATATGCTATGGGGATGGGGATGGGAGGATTAAATGAACTCTAGATAGGACAAAGGAAAAAAGGGGAGGGAGGGGAAGGGAGGGGGATTAGGGGTAGAAAAGATGGCGGAATTCGATGGTCATCATTACCCTAAGTACATGTAAGAAGACACAAAGGATGTGACTCTCCAGAGATATAAAAAATTGTGCTCTATATGTGTAATATGAATTGTAATGCATTCTGTTGTCATATATAACAAATCAAAAATTTTTAAAAAAGAATATAGACAACAATAAATATTGGCAAGAATGTGGGGAAAAGCACACTCATACATTGCTGGTGGCATTGCAAATTGGTGCAACCAATCTGGAAAGCAGTATGGAGATTCCTTAGAAAACCTAGAATGGAACCACCATTTGACCCAGCTATCCCACTACTCGGTCTATAACCAAAGGACTTAAAATCCACAGACTCTTGTGACACATCCACATCAATGTTCACAGCCACTCAATTCACAATAGCTGAACTGTTGAAGCAACCTAGAGACACTTCAATAGATCAGGTTTCTTAACTCTTGTCATCCTTGCTTTTTTCCTCTTGATTTTCTCTTTGCTTACTAATATTAATGTAAAAAATACCAGGCTCATTCTGGTCCACTAATTATCTTTGAGATAAAAACTTTCCTGTCAGTTTACCTTCATCTCATGTTTAGATGTCAGGAGTGGTGAATGAATCATTACTTTGAGTTGCCCTGGACAGCCGTGACACCTCCCTTGGGAATTTCTCCATGCAAGGGTGCCAATAGAAAACTGCCCATCTGATGGTGGCCCCTGTTAAGAGGGAGACTTCTGTACTTGCCACAGAATTTATTAGTTCAATAGCCTTGAGTTTGTGTACAGGCTGCCCAGAGGTAAACGAGATACAGGCGCAAGCGGATAAGCCCCAATTTAGCTGTTCTGCTCACAACTTCACTTTGTTTATCCTGAAGAACTTTCTGACAGTGAGTCCTTTTCATGTTTAAACCTCTTTAATAAATGTGCGGAGCCTGCTCATGGCCAGACCTCCCATCGGGAGTTTGGCTAATCCACCGAGTCCCACTTTTTTTTTTTTTTTTTATATTTGTATTTGTCTTTTTCCCAATCCCGTCATCAGCCTGAGTGGGGGAAACTGAGTAAATGTCATGCTGGCCACAACATTCAGCTTTCCCTGCATCCAACGCTAAAAGCCTGTAGATTTCCTCTGTGTTCCCGGTGATTTGTCCTCAGCTGCTGTGTAGATTTAGGAGACATGTCTCAGTCTGTTTCTTCATCTATAGATGCTTATCCTAGATGATCTGAGATTTCTTCTTCCATTATTCCATGAACCTGAAACTGTCCCTTCTCTCAGACAGTATGAAGACAAGCTTGTTAGAAAAAAGCAATCCCCATTAAAAACACAAAATTATCAATAATATATAATTTTACATAACTAATAATACTACCGTATTATTTACTTGAATTTATTAAGATAGGAGGTCTTGAGTATCCTCACCACACACGTGCCAAAAAGAGAAGTAATTATATGTGGTGATTCGATAAGTATTTGATCCTGGTGATCATTTCACATTTTACACATTTATCAAAACATCACATTGAGCACCTTAAATACATACATTTTTTGGCAATTATACCTCAATGAAGCAAGAAAAGATTTCTGTTCACATTTCCTCCCAACCGCCCCTTATCCCTGGCTCCTAATAAAGATGTGCCTGCACTGGATAATCTAAAACCTCTGAAATCATTGTGTGCTCAAGCACACAGAGCATCCCTGCTTTGTTTTACATCTGCATCTACTCTTTAAACTTCCAAATTTTCAATCCAAGAGTGGTTGGCTTGATGTACACAACCCAACTTTTACCCAACTTTTACCCAACTTTTCAGCACATCCCTTGCAAAACAGAGTAGTCACTGGATTCTTCAAAAACTGCAACAGAAACAGGTAATATAATTTGAAAAGAAATATACGTTGAACACAAATTTAAATTAAAATTTTGTAGAGTTCCTATGTGGTCAGAGAAGATCCATTGATGATTGGTAAGCTTTGAATAGGTGGTGATTGGAGAGAAGAGCATTTTGGGAAGCCTTGGAAATGGAAAAGCTTTTCTTAGTCACCTACACCAATTGACTTCAGTGGATAATTGTTTTTTTCCTTTAGTTTACAGTGAGGATATAACTTCACTTAACTGGCACTTAGAACTTGGATAATAGAAATAGTTCAATGAATTTCAAAGTCTTTTTAAAAATGTTAGGAATATCATAATACCTTTACCTTTAGTGTCCTTTGTCAAACACTTAGAACACAGTTAATCGTTATAAAATGATAGGTTTTTCATTTTCACCTTTAAAAGACTTTATTTAAATGCAACCAGTCTATAATGCCAAGAGAGAAAGAATATTCTAAATAAAAGCATTCAATTGCACTGTGAGCCTACTTACTGGAATCCTTCCTACTGAGACTTCAGTGGTCAGTTAGAAAAGTTAAGTTCTTTAGAATCTGCCTATGGTCAGCAGCTAGGAAGTTATAGCAACAGAATTTTCTATAAATAGACTTGGCAGTGGTCTAGTCTTTTGTAGGTAAGCATAATTGTAAAATTAAGATGCTACTAATAGCTCAAGTTAAAATTGTAAACTAGAATAACTCTATTGTTTCTAAGCAATGAATAAGCAATTAATAACATTATAAAGTCTTACTATGGCATATCTATGAGAATATTTACTGGATTGTATTTGATCTGAGAAACTCTTGGTGTGTGTGTGTGTGTGTGTGTGTGTGTGTATGCGCGCGTATGCGTTAGATTGCAGGTTTAGCAAAGGCAGTATTTCCTATATTCTAGAAAGCTAGTATTATTTATATTCATTGCTATTTTTCTAAAGTTGGTGGTGGAAAGGCAAACCTTTATTTAGATCTAATTCATAATGGGATAGCTGAGTTTTTGGATAGAAATTCAACTTGCTTTAAAAACAGTTGAACAAAACTTGGTTCTTAACCATTGATCTTAAGCACTTATCCCAAATCTTTATTATGGGCTGTTTTGTGAAACTTTTTTCTACCTTCTCAGGCGATGGCATGCTTATCTTACATCTCCCCTGCACCTCTTCTTTGTTTGATGGTACTGTGGGATAACATTTAAAAAATCTCTTTTGCCTTTGTGATAAGACTTGGGTCTTCATGAATGAATTTGTGAATAAATCTGTTAAGGGAGTAACCTTTGAAAAGAGAAGTAAGAGAAACGATCCTCGATTTTGAGGGGGAAGATCTGAAAGTTGGAAATAATGATGCAAGTCAGTGGAATTAGTGGAATTGTTTCCTGAAGGAGATTGTATTTGTGAGAATAACTAATTTTATGTGCACAGTTGATGAGGACAGAGATGGAAACCATAGAACTGGTGGATCAAAGTTCTGAGAAAAGTGGGAATGCAGGAGCCAGAAATGGCCACCCTTGGTAAATGCTGCATCCATGCTTTGGAAATCTGTCACTGTGGGGGTGCTCTGGAGCTCAGAGATTTCTCAGGAAAATGCCTCCTATAGGTTTGAATCTCCCTAACAGTCTTTCTATGGTTTCTTTTCCTTTCTCACTGGAAACAGATAGGGATAGCAATTGGTGACTCTTGCCTGTGGCTTGTACCAAAGTCTTTGTGCAACTTCCCTAGGATACAGTTAAATATATGGTGACAAATGAACCATGTAGTATTAGAAATTTTCTGCACACAATCCCTAGATCCAAGATTGTTTATGTTGCTGTTTGCTAGACTTTGAATGTTTTATTCTTTCCAAAATTTATGATGAGATATAATTCACAATGTAACACTGTGGAGAGGTAGTGAGATTTTTAAGAGGTGATAGTTTGTTAAGAGAGATTAATGCGGCTGTCACAGGACTTGATCAGATACTGTGAGAGAAAGTTGTTGTAAAGTGAGCTGCTCCTCATGTTTTGTGTCTTCTACACGTAGTCACTTGTCTTTCTGCTTTTCTATGACATTATGATGCAGCACGAGGTCCTCACCAAATGTGGCTTTGAATTGGAGGGGGGCCCTGCCTTGGATTTTCAGCTTCCAAAAGTATGTACTGAAGTCAACTTCTTTCCTTTATGAATCGCCCAGTCTCAGGTATTTTGCTATAGTAACAGAAAACGGACTAAGATACTATTAGTGAGCAAAGGGGTTCTACCCACTGAAATAATGTAATTAAGATCCAGGGTTGCCTATACTTGTTCAAAGCAAGTAGTAAAGTTATCATCATTTCTAGTAATCTTTTGGTTACATGCTCATTTTTTGGCTAAGGAATTCAAAGAATACCCAATGTATTGCTTCCTAAGACCACTATGACCTAGTGTGTCTCCAGGGGATAGAACATGTCCACTGTGCCTGCTTGAAAGTTTTGCCACTGAGATGTTGGATGAAAACACCTTTGATTTTGCCATGTAAAATGAGTCTTTGTAATATCTGTGTGTTGGATAACATTGACTTGGGTAAAGCGTAAAGGGAAATATAGGGGGCCACTTTGATTCTCTGTGTCTTGTGCTTAGAAATGTCCATCTTAAAACCATGCCTAGCTCAGATAAGAGAGTCCTCCCTGATTTCAGCAAGGAAATAAAATGGCGATTTCTCTGGTAACAAGTCAGCTAAATAATTCTCTCACCATCTGTACTTTTTTGATCACAAGTTAAAGAACTACAGGCTGATGAAAGCAAAGCATGTGAGCTCTCTCTGGCACCCCTTGAAGCTTGTCCACCTACCTGGTCTTTCTTCCCATTCAGATACATGTAGAGATGCATGAATCCCCAAAAGAAAAATGATAAATCTTTAGGATTTGTTCTGAAATCTCAACTTCTTTAACAAATACGGTGTCATTACCAACTACTTAATATTTTAAATTAAATATTGCTTTGTATTACTCTCTTCGTGTTTCAAATACGTTAGGGTAGTTTCTCCCTATGTCTTCAAGACTCTGATTCTATAGTATTATAGCACTTTTTAAAAAAGGAAACATGAAGGATTGTTGCCCATCCACAGCAGTCACCTGCGAGAACCACACCTTCCTTTTGGTTATGTAACCTATGAAAGTTTATGACAAAAGAAAAGCTATCACAGATGCAGCTAGAGCTATGCAGTGGTCACCAGATTAAAAGGGTTATTCCTTAGAAATTTTATTTTACTTTACATAAAAGTTTAATATGACAGTTTTCTTCCTTATTTCATCATAAAAGTGAAAGATAGTTCCCACTGTAAATCCAAAGAATTAGGGAAACTGTAAAATTGAGCATGTGCAGAAGCAAACACCCTGGCTCTTGCTGACCTCAGTGTGACCCCAGTGCCTCCTTCTGCTGGCTAGCTTCAGCTAGCTCATCCTCAACCCTGCTTCTTCCATTTCTGTACTGCTATTAGACGTGGGATGAAGACATGGGAGGGGTAAATATCTCTGTATTAAAATTAAATTGAATAATCAGAAGGGGTACATGCCAGAGTATCCATTGAACATCAGTTGGGTGCTTCTATTTCCCAGATACAGTGATTGGCCTGGAGGTACAATGGGTAACAGAACCATCCTATCTCTAAATGGTCTAACCTGGGAATCTGACCCTTATTCCTATCATCTGGTTACAATAAAGTAGGTATAACTCAATAGGATAATATGCAGAGTCCTATAGAAATCAAAAGGCAGAATATTCCTTAGGTGAAGAGGCATTTAGGCTGGATCTTGAAAAGATCAAAGCATACATATCCCTCTGTACTGTCAGGAGGGCAAAAGCTCAGCTTTAACATAGTGATAAAGGTAATGAAACCCTCCCTAAAAACAGAGCCAGAATTTTTCACACGTGTCTGAAGGGTCAAACACAATCTCGTGGCTTATAATGATAGCAATAAAAATTTATGCTCCTTTAATTTTTAATAAACTGAGTAATAAAGCAAAAGCGATGGGTCTTATCAAAGACTTCTATGTGGTGACATTTCTTCAATGGTGAAATAGCTTAAGATTTCTATAACAGATTCTGCTAAATGGCTCCCTGAATCAATTTTCTTAGCGCACAAATGAAAATGAGTTTCTAGAAATGGCGAGCAGCTCTAATACCAGCACACCTTTGTAGATAAAACCACAAGACTTCTGAATTCTGTAATGAATTATGAGAGTAGCCAGTCATCTGGGACCAAAGTGTCCTGCCCCTGTCACTTGTAACTGGATCTGAATGAAATGGATGTTCCCATCACCCATCTGACTCTCCTGGTATCTGTAGACCTGGACTCAATTACAGAGCTGACATATCCAGTTTGTCTGAAATTGCTTGAGAACATCAAGAATAATAAAGTGGTGGTACCTCTTACCCTCTCCCTTGGAATTCTCTTGCATTCTTGATATCCTTCTGGAAGTTATCACTGAGACTCAGAGGCTGTTAGAAACTTTACCTAGTGTGCTGACCACTCCCAGATTGAAACTATTGCCCCTTCCTCTGAATTCCTTTAACTTTCACTCTGAGTGATTCTTAAGTGAGTACAATACAATCCTATGTATATGTCAGGAGCTTTTCATAGCTATTTGAATTCTTGGTTATCTTCTCTTACTTAGTATTCCTAATATTGATACTTCACATGGCTGAAAAAAATTATAGTAAGCTTAATGCCCAAGATCTCAGTCTTCTACTTTCTAAAATGCCCCTTGCTTGTGATCTTGAAATGTAAAACATTTTTGATGTTATCTGAATTGTTTCTACTGGAAGAACTTGGTCTTGAAAGTTTTTCTTTTTAAAGCCGTGTAGGTAGGTGTCTAAAGTAGAAATGTTGTTTGGGGCTGCTGGCTCATGTCAGGAGCTAAAATGAAGGGACCCCAAGAAGTATGGGGGCAGCAAGCATTTGGGAGGTTGAAAGTGAAAGAGTGGGAGGGTACAAATGTGCACTTGGGCCTCCTCATTATGTACCTAGGACAAGCTCTCCCAGTTGAGTAGAGGTTGGATATGCTCACCCCAGGGAGGGAAGTTCTCTCCAGGCTAATTGGGGGGCAGGGTGGGATAAAGTGCCTGTATTTGCTGGCCTATAGTAACATGATCCCAGGTGCTAAGCTGTGGTGGGGTGAGGCTCAGGGGGGAGGCAGAGAGAGCTGGAAGGGGGATGTTTTGAAATAGGCTGAGTGGGGCAGGTTTTCAGGCCAGCAGGAACTCCATATGCTCAACTTCTGATTTCAACTCTGACAAGGAAGGAGCTTGGAAGTCCTTACTCTTGTCCTTACAAGGAGAAATAAACAGAGCAGTCTAAAAAAGAAAGAACTTTTTCTTAAACAAATTAGAAATCTGAGACTGTAGAGTAAGTCACCTTCCTGAAATCTGGAGGAAACAGGAGACCATACAGAATCACAGCTCAGACTGGCTTTCTTGGATTAGAGGGAACAAAGTCAGAAACTAGTAAGAATGAACACATCATTTTGTCAAACTGCTTAAGGCTGAGTGTGGATTAGCGGGAGAAGGATAAATTCTCAGGAGCCATTGTCTTGGGGACATGCTTTCATGGATTTTACTTCCAGGAACCCTAATAGGCTCTATGGTCGATATCAAAGAATACTCTCCTCAGTTTCTGGAAGACAGATGGGAAATCTGAGCCAGTTGACATATACCCAGAACATTTGTCATAATAAAGGGTCACTGTTCAGGGGGAAAGACCTGATCAGAGTCTTACCTATATTAGGGGGAGGGCAGTTTTCCAATTTTAGTACCGCCTGGCCTTCCTGTCTTGAATAATATAGTAGAAAAGCTAAGGTTTAAGTAACAATTGTGAAGGTCAAATCCCAAGGGCACAGGCCTACTAAATGCCTGAGATTCAATTATTAGATTCAGAATGCCTGTTTTCTCTCACCTCTTACTAACACGTCATAGGGCTTCAAAATAATAATAGTGGATGACAGCTGAGTGCTGCTAGGTACAGACTGTACTTAAGAAGGAGTCCTTAGGGAAATCCAAAGACAACAAGGGAGACAAAAACAAGGGTGTTAGAGAAAATGGAAGCCTCTGACACCCACACTACAGAAAACATTAAGCACAGCTCAACTTCTAGCCAGATTAACATAAAGCCTCACATTACAGACGAATGGACCACCATACTGATTACCCAGTACCTTGGGTCTGGCTTTTAACAACAAAAACCCAAGACATGCTAAGAAGCAAAAGCAAAAAACAAAACAAAACAAAAATTGAAGAAACAAAGCAAATATCTGAAGCAGTCCAGATAAGACGCAAATTTTAGAAGACAGATGATTTAATACAGCTCTGGCTAATATGGTAGGGCTTGAATGAAGAAAAGGTACAATATACAAAAGTTGATAGATCTAATATAAGCAGAAAGATGAAAACTCTAAAAATAATGAAAAGCAAATGCTAGAAATAAAAAAAAAAACAGTAGAATAGAAATGAAAAATGCCTTAAGTGGGTCCATCAATAAAGATAGCTGAGGGAAGAATCAGTGAGCTTCAAGCTATATCAATAGAATGTTCCAAACTGAGATGCAAAGAGAAAAAAAAATGGAAAAATCAGAATAGATTTTTTTTTGTCTTCTAAAATGTGCGTCTTATCTAGACTGCTTCAGATGTTTGCTTTGTTTCTTCAAATTTTGTTTGTTTTGCTTTTGCTTCTTAGCATGTCTTGGGTTTTTGTTATTATAAGCCAGACCCAAGGTCCTGGGTAATAGGAACTGTGGTCAATTCGTCTGTCATGTGAGGCTTTATGTTAATCTGGCTAGAAGTTGAGCTGTGCTTAATGTTTTCTGTAGTGTGGGTCAAGAGACTGGGGACAATTTCAAAAGATGTGTCATATACATAATTGAAATTCCAGAAAGAGAAATGTGGGTGAACAGAGAAGAGGAAATTTTGAAGTAATGGCTGAAAGTTTTCCAAAATTAATAATATACACAAAACCATAGATCTGGAAAATACAAAACCATAGATCTGAAAAACTCAATGAGCACCAAGCAGGATAAATACACACACACACACACACACACACAAAAAAAAAAAAAAAACTACACTTGGGCGTGTAATATTCAAACAGTAAAGGACTAAACACAAAGAGAAAATCTTAAAAGAAGTGGGGGGGGAACCCACTTTGCCTATAGAGGAGCAAGGACAATAGTCACATGAGACTCCCCTCCCCCCGAAACCATGGAAGCAAGAAGACAGTGCAATAATTTATTTAAATTGTTATAAGAAAAGCATCATCAGCCTAGAGCTCCATCCCCAGTTATCTTATCTTTCAAAAGTGAAGGATAAAGATGTTTGTTCAAATGAATAAAACCTGAAGGAATTAATGATAAGTAGACCTGACCTGTGAAAAATATTTCAAGTTCTTCAGTGAGAAAGGGAACTATGTGGGTCAGAGTTGTAGTTTGGTTCTGGAATGTTCTCCAAAGGCCTGAGTGTTCAAGGCTTGGTCCACAGCCTGTGGCCTATTGGGAGGTAGTGGAACCCTTGAGAAAGGGGGTCTAGTAGAAAGAAGTTAGGGGATATTGGGATCCTGACCCCTTCCTGTCTTTTTCTCTTTGCCTCCTCACCAAGCAGTTTCCTTCACAACACACTCCCCACCATGATATTGTGCCTTGCCATATGCCCCAAAGCCATAGAGCCAGCCCATCATGGATGGAAACTGAGCCAAGGTCAATCTTTATTCCTTATAAACTGCTTATCTTGGGCATTTTGAAAATAGTTAGAAACGTGAATCTACACAAAAGAGGAGCAGGAACAAATGACGGTAAAATAAAAATATTTTATTTTTATTATTTTTAAAAAATTTTCATGACTTTATTTTTTTCTTTTTTATTGATTTTTAAAAAAATAAACGACAGTGGAATGCTTTAAAATTCTTTTTGAGAGAGAGAGAGAGAGAGAGAGAGAGAGAGAGAGAGAGAGAGATCTTTTTTGTAGATGGACACAACACAATGCCTTTATTTTTATGTGGTGCTGAGAATCGAACACGGGTCGTGCCCGTGCTAGACGAGCACTCTACTGCTGAGCCACAATCCCAGCCCACAATTCTTATTACACATATAGAACACATTTTTTTTTTCATATCTCTGGTTGTATGTAAAGTATGTTCACACCAATTTGTGGCTTCATACATGCACTTCGGATAATGATGTCCCTCACATTCCACCATTAATTGATCCTTTTCAGAGTAATGATAGTCACAATGTGTGATTACAAAATATAGTTAAATAAAATGAATTGGCAATAAATCAGAAACTGGAGGAAAGAATTAGGAATTCTTTGTTGTAAGATGCCTCTGAGGCAGCACAGTGTTATTTGAAAGTTGACTTAGATTAGTTATAAATGTATACTGCAAACTCTAGGGAGACCACTGAAATATTAGAAGAAAAAACTGAAGTAAAACCAATATGCTAAAAAAAGAGCAAATAAAATCCTATAAATGTTCAGTTAAAACCAGAGAAAGCAGAAAAAGGAGGTAGGAAGAAAAAAGCTGAAGTTGGGATTTTCCTTTGTTCCTGCTTTGGTGTGCAGAATTCTTGAGGAACATTCTGACCTCTCACTGCCCAGAAAGTCCTGGCTAACGGGCTGTAATCCTTTAAAAACCATTAATTTATTAATTAAATTGTGTTTTGAAGAGAAGTATTTACATATGTTTCTTAAAGTAGACTTTCAGTACTTTGAAATATTACTCACATCCCACTAATCCCACTGGCTCTTTGACAATCATATTAAAGCCCTAAACTGACTCCCCAGGGAATTGCATAAATATACAGAATTATGAAAATGCTTTATGTGATTTCAAGGGGCCCACTCATCTTCTGAATTCATTCATGGATTCCCTAGGGATCCATGAATTCTGCGGTGAGAAAGCTTGCACGACATTTTGTACTTTTTAAGTAAAAATGCACATATGTATTATTTCATAAGTTCAGAAGCAGGGAAGAATGTATACATGATATATACCCTCTTGTGAGCATGCTCAGGGCCATGCCTTCTACTGATGCTGGTACTTGGTCAGCTGCTATTCATCCACAGCACTGCAAGCAGTTACCTGCCATGTAGTTATTGATCCAAAGGAAGCTTTTTTTTTTTTTTTTTTTTTTTGTATAACTAGAAACAGGTTTTATTGCCAGAACAAAGAGTCACTTAGGAGCAAAGTGCTATTGTATTAATTTGTGAATAAAAGGAGAGGACACATAGGCAATTTCAAGACACAAAAATATCTCCAAGCTTTTAAAATTACATCTCCTTCACAAAGGTATTTTCTTAAGAGAGAGAGAGAGAGAGAGAGAGAGAGAGAGAGAGAGAGAGAGAGAGAGATTTTTTTAATATTTATTTATTTTTTTTTAGTTTTCAGTGGACACAACATCTTTATTTTTATGTGGTGCTGAGGATCAAACCCAGTGCCCCACGCATGCCAGGCGAACGCATTACCACTTAAGTCACATCCCCAGCCCCTCACAAATGTATTTTTAATTGTGCCCCAAATAAATTCATATTTATTAAAAATTCATACCAAATGTTATACTCTTTAATCTTATTTCTAGTTTAAAAATAAGAATGAATAGAAGTTCTAACAGTTTTTTTACTCGGTGGATTATGTTATACACGCTTACCTTGCATGGATTCTGCTTTGGTGACAATGTGTTAGGTTAACTTTAGAGCTGGGTAGATGAAGGCACATGAATAAAACAGAGCCCTTGAGGTGTGAAGGTGTTCTGCAAGATACCTATCGTGTCCAAGGGAAAAGCTAGGTGAAGTAGCAACAATAATTTTTCATTTAATTTTCAAGGAAAGCAGACAATTACTACAGGTTTATTTCATTATTTAGATTAAAATGTACATGCACTATTCTAAGCACCTTAAAAATTCTGGTTCACTAAATGCCTTTACTAAACCTATAAAGTCAATACTTTTATTATTCTAATGATACATTAAAATTTGAAATGATTTTCTCGAGTTTGTGTAGTAGAGGCCTTATTTCTTGGGGCTCAAATATGCTATAATTTGGGTCTGGACTGTCCCTGGGCTTGGTGCTATCAGGAAGTTGTAGAAACTTTAAGAGGTGAGACCTAGGGAAAGGTCTTTAGGTCACTGAGCATGTGCTCTCAAAGGGGAGAGTGGGACCCTGCCTCTTCCTCTTCCTCTTTTTCACTTCCTGGCCATTAGGTGAATGGTTTTGCTCTGCCATGATGTGCTTCCTCACTACAGGCCCAAATGGAACCAGGCCAACAGATCATGGCCACCTCTAAAACCCTGAGCTAAAATAAACCTTTTCTGTTTATAAGTTAATTATCTCAAGTGTGTGTTATAGTGGTAGAGAACTGACATAGCAGTCCAAAATTTGTTATAAAATAGAAAACTAACAAAATAAGCAATGATTTAAAATGGTCTTCTCAAGTGTGTAGTTGAACCCTTGCCTTTTGGAACTGGAATATTTGTCCCGATAAGTGGAGCTGAAAGGAGAGCAATTACTTGTGGTTAATGTGGCTCCTGGATCCAGGTGTCACCTAGAACTCTGGACCAGGGAGGTTGGTCATCCTGGGGTTTGGTCCCTGCACCTCTGAAGTTCCTTGGTGACTCTTTCATGGGATGCAGCCATATACTACTCCCAATGGACCAGGCATTGTTGTGGTTAATGACCTCTGAAGTTGCTTTTTTGAAAACTGGTAAGGCTACAACATCTGCACCTTTTAGGAAGAATCTGTGCCAATCTTTTTCTTCACTTCGGGAAGCATTTAAGCTTTCTTGTAAAACAAGGACCTATACCACAAGGCTCAACTTCATCTAAAATGTCTTTTTCCTTTAGTGAGAGAACCACTGTAAAATACTCTTTTTCATATCTTTCTTTACTTTTCCATTTTTTGTTCAGAAAGCTTTTTTTAATATAAAAAGATGTCAAAGGAAGAGAATATAAGAGTAATGAAACACACACGAATAATTCTCATTTTTAAAATCTCTCTTTCTCCTTACACAAGTCCCTGAATAGAGACCATATTTTTTTACTCTTCCTTTATTTCCAAAATGCCTAGAAACAATACTTTCTAAGTCAGGGACACTAGAAAACTACATGGCAGAGGACAGAGTTTTGCATATTCTTGTGTCTTAATTTTTTTTTTTTTTTTTGCTTTTTGGCATTTGTCATTAGGAAAGTCTGCTGTTTGTAGAGTATGTTTTCAGCATCCCAAAGAGAATTAATGTATATATTTGAGACCCTCTGAGGTCTTTAGAGGGAATAAATACAATTGTCATCCTTATTTTGATTTTTCTTAATAGCACTTATTCCTTCTATATATGTACAATTTTTTGATTTGACTTGCTGATGACTGCTTTGTTTATCATTACAGCCCAAAGTCTAAAACAGTACCTGGCACAGAATTTTCCTCAATATATATTTATCACATAAGTGCATGGGTATTTCACAAAAGTGGATGAGTAAGATAGTTTTAGATTTAAATCTAAAAGTAAGAGTGCTGATTATGAATAATAGGTGTTTCCTGTGGAGGGCAGACCCTTGCCCTTGAAGGGTTTGATCAAGATTTTTGGAGGAGAGTGTTCTTGCCTCACGATGATGCATGTGATGGGAAAGGGGAAATATGAGGAATAGTTATGTTGATTTATTTTCAGTACAGAAATAAATTGCCAAGGTCATTGTAATGTCATGTGTAGCTAATAAAAAAAAAAACTAAAAGGTAAAAAAATAGAAAGAAATATAGGGGCCCATTGAAAATCTATCAGCAGAACTTAAGGAGTGGTATAAATAAGCAGTTGTTTTAGCTTCTATTAAGTGGACAATAACCAAATGCTGAAAACCAAGAATTGAAAGTTTTATAAAGTCAAAAGCAAATAAAGAAGGAAGAAGAGTAGCTTGATTTCATTCTTGAGAAACGAATGTTCAAAAAGTCATTTGACTGATTTATGTATATTATATATTAATAGTGGGTATCTTTTTAGTCTCTTACAAAAAGCTGTTGTTTTCAATTTGAGTCAAAATACTTCAACATATAGAGAAATCTTTCTCTCTGGTATTTTTCAAATAGCTTTTCTTTGATTTCTTAAATGCTTCTTTTGGGCACTAAATTATATTGATAGGAGATGGTTGCCTCAATATTTTTACTATATAAATCTTTTTCTCTGAAGGAAAAATTGATTTTTTAAAGAAATTTGCAATGAACTATTGATGAAAAGTCACTATAAAATGACCTTCTGTACATTCAGTTGAAGGGAAAGTAAAACTAGCTGTATAACCTCATGAGAAATCGATCCTTGCAATTTTCATTATGAAATTAATAATATAATATGCTCTTCCATTCAATATAATTTCATTTGCCTATTTTATTATTAAAGCATTTCATATTCAAATGACTTAATCCAAAACAATGTAGCTATTTGATCAGAATCAATAACTTTTGAATGTTTAAAATAGAGTAGCTAAATTTTAAAGTGTACTTAGTATTACTGGACTTACTTCCTTTCTTATCAAAACCTATATGATCTGGAAATTCTTTATTTTGCTAGCCAATGGAGCTAAATTTCAGATCTTGGAATAATAGACACACAAATCATTTGTTTCCTAAGTTTTTATAAAATCACAAACTCTGTTGTCATCTGAGGTACAACAGACTTGACATTAAATTATTGAGATCTCCCCCTCCCTTACACAGATACTAGGAGCAAAGATAGGATCAAATGGAATATAGTTTTTATCATAGTGATTGGTTAAGTTAGCCTAGTTGTTGAAAACAGTTTCTTATCGAGGGATCAAAGGATTTAGAGGTTAAATATTATTGTGTAAAAATCCACTCCCAATTCAATGATTTAAGCAAGCACTTGTTTTAGAACCTACACATTTATGGGTCAACAGGGGTTTGACTGATTCACTGGGGCTTCACTCTGCTCAGTTGGCCATGGCTTGTTGTGGCTGGGCTTTTTTATGTGTCCATTGATTGACTGATCATTGTGCAATGAGCCAGGATTGGTGGACAGCTTAGCTAGGGTGGCTTGGCCCCATGTGCCCTTCATCCTGCTCCTAGAATCATGGGCCAGCTCAGACTTGTCTTTCTCATGGGCTTGAATTCTGCAAGGTTTCCTGAGGCCAATCCTGGGAACTTCCTTTGTTACTTCCGTCTCTTCTGAGTAAATAAATTCTACTCTGCCACATTTCAAGGGGGAATTGCAAAATATGTGAATATAGAAATGTGTAAGAAATTTGGAGGCATTAATGCAATTTACTATAGGTGGAGAGAAGAGATGCATATTTAAAATGTAGGAAATAAGTTTTGGAAAGGAGAGACATCATGGCATGACTCATTATTGGTCATCTGCAAACACAGAGTTATTTCGTGGCTTTTATTCAGGTTGTTGATAAAGATATCTGTATAAAAGATATTTATAAGGCTGGAGATGTAGTTCTGTGTTAGAGCAGTTGTGTAGCATGTGCAGGGCCCTGGGTTCAGTCCTTAGCACCACATATAAAAGGGGAGTGGGTCTCTAATAACTAGTACCTACATGGATTCTGAAGGTCAGTAGTTCTCAAAAGTGTGGTCATCAGACCAGTAGCATCATCTGGGAATTGCATACAGTTGCAAATTTCCAATTCCATCCCAGAACTCAAGGGACTAGGTTTTCACAGTCCCTTGAAGCAATTCTGATAAAATGAGAAACTACCTCACAAGGACACTCTTTGATTTATTCTTTCAGATTACAGTAAGCTACCAGATAATCTTCTAGTGGTGTATAATTTACTAATGATCTGATCAGTTTTAGGATTTTGCTATTAACAATGTTAAATATGAAGATCTTAAAGCCCCCCTGAATTTTTGGTATACATCTTTCTACATGGGACCATCACTGGGTAACAGAGAAGAATTTTGAGTTTCTGTATTCCTTCCATGCAGATTCTTCTTGTTTTCTATTGTGTGTGATTTTCTAGATATTAGTTCTTTGAATTTAATTTTTACCATATTAGATTTTGAAATGAAGATGCATAATGTATAATAACCAATGCTATGGTTTGAATGTTTATGTATCTTTCAAAAATCATGTTAGAACTTAATCCCCAGTAGACCAGCATTAAGAAATAGGTCCTTCAGGAGGTGATTAGGTTATGGGGGCTTGCTTGGATTAATGCCTTATAAAAGGTCTACAGGAAACTAGCCAGAGCAGAGCCTTTTTCCTTTTTGCCCTTCTGCCATGTGAGGACATAGGGCTCAAGTTGCCATCTTGGAAGCAGAGATTGGCTGCTCCCCAGGCACCAACAATGGATGCCATGATTTCACACTTCCTAGCTTCTAGATCTATGAGTGGTAAATTTCCATTATTTATTAATTATCTGGTTTGGAATATAACATGAATGGACTTTGTGTTTTCTTCCTTTTATTAAAAATTTTGCCATTTGACTCTTTTACCATAAATAAGACTGGTGATATTTTGACAAAAAAATGGTTGAAAGAACGATCAAGGCTTGCCATGGGAGATAATGCCCATTTATTGAGGAACAGCTCTGCATATTTATAAAGCCAGGGGTAGTTTGACAGTTGGCATGGGGTGCTTTTTGATTGGTGGGTAAGGATCAGGTGAGCCAGCAGGGCTAGTCTGATTGGTGGGTAAGGATCATGTGAGCCAGCAGGGCTCACCATTGGATGGCAGGACCATGTGAGCCAGCAGGGCTCACTAGTGGACAGCTCTTCTTGGGGGATGGGGAAGTTAGTCTTTGGAGCTGGGTTGACTCCCAACAATGGTGAATAAAATATATGTAAAGGGTCCATTCCTTCACATCCATATTCATTATTTGTCTAAAAATATTTTGGTTTCTTTTATTTGCTTCTTAGCCTTACCCTTTCCTGTTTTGCCCCAGTGTAGAAGGCCATATATATTATACTATATGCAACTCTTCTATATATATTTTCTCCTGAATGTTTTTTTCTCTGAACAGATTTTTTTTTTCAATTTTTTTTTTTTATTGTTGGTCGTTCAAAACATTACATAGTTCCTCATACATCATATTTCACAGTTTGATTCAAATGAGTTATGAACTCCCAATTTTATCCCATATACAGATTGCTGTATCACATCAGTTACCCTTCCATTGATTGACATATTGCCTTTCTAGTGTCTGATGTATTCTGCTGTCTGTATTATTCTCTACTATCCCCCCTCCCCTCCCCTCCCCTCCCCTTTTCTCTCTCTACCCCTTCTACTGTAAATCACTTCTTCCATTTGAATTATCTTGTCTTACCCCTCCTTTCCTCTTATATGTCATTTTGTATAACCCTGAGGATCGCCTTCCATTTCCATGCGATTCCCCTTCTCGTTTCCTTTCCCTCCCACCTCTCAACCCTGTTAATGAAAATCTTCGTCTCAAGCTCTTCGTCCCTACCCTGTCCTTGTTTCCTCCCCTTATATCAGAGGAGTCATTTGGTATTTGTTTTTTAAAGATTGACTAGCTTCACTTAGCATAATCTGCTCTAATGCCATCCATTTCCCTCCAAATTCTATGATTTTGTCATTTTTAAATGCAGAGTAATACTCCATTGTGTATAAATGCCACATTTTTTTAATCCATTCATCTATTGAAGGGCATCTAGGCTGATTCCACAATCTTGCTATCGTGAATTGTGCTGCTATGAACATCGATGTAGCAGTGTCCCTGTAGCATGCTCTTATTAGGTCTTTAGGGAATAGACCGAGAAGGGGAATAGCTGGGTCAAATGGTGGTTCCATTCCCAGCTTTCCAAGAAATCTCCATACTGCTTTCCAAATTGACTGCACCAATTTGCAGTCCCACCAGCAATGAACAAGAGTGCCCTTTTCCCCACATCCTCTCCAGCACTTATTGTTGTTTGACTTCCTAATGGCTGCCAATCTTACTGGAGTGAGATGGTATCTTAGGGTAGTTTTGATTTGCATTTCTCTGACTGCTAGCGATGGTGAGCATTTTTTCATGTACTTATTGATTGATTGTATGTCCTCTTCTGAGAAGTGTCTGTTCAGGTCCTTTGCCCATTTATTGATTGGGTTACTTGTTGTCTTATTGTCTAATTTTTTGAGTCTGAACAGATTTTTTGACAATGGTTATTTGTTCAGAAATTCTGAAGGCTAAGTTAAAACAATTGAGAGATGGTGAACTGTGTTTTATCTAAATTCTTTCTTTCAAAAGTAAAAGGAAGAATATTATTCATTGTTCACATTTTTACTCTTAGCATCTGGACTTTTGAGACTAGAAGGGAAGTCACAATTTTGATAACATCATAATCTTAACAGCTTTATACTTCTTCATACTTTAAGCATCTAGGTATTTCATGATGTAATGTCATGAAATAATATTAATATAGTAATATAAATGAACTAAATGTTATTTCCACTTATTTTACCAAAACTATTTTTATTTTTTAAAGAGAAAGGCTACCAATATATTTATCAAATAATTGGTGATGGGATAATGTATAAAATTAGCAATCATCTAGGAAATTATTTGGCAAGTTATTTAGCTCTATCAAAAGCAAATTGTTTTCCTTCCATATTGAAAATTATTTCTAAGGTCATTGTAGAACTGAGGGGAGAAAAGCATTTTAAAATATCTTAGGTGCAATATAATAATTGTAAAAGAGCACACATTCAGCTCTGTTAGTAATGGAGTTGAGAGTAATTTGATGAACACGGTTTCTGAACCAGTTATCAAAAAAGAAACACAGAGAAAATTGTATTAACTGATGTTTAAGACACTTCTAAACTCAGCCACAAGGCTCAGATGTAATCTCAGGAAGAGTGCCTATTATTCTAAATGCCTCATTTCACAGCCCAGCTACTAAACATATCTTTAGTTATTTTCTGGATGAACACCATCTTTCAGTTTCTTTCTTTCTTTCTTTTTTGTTTCTGTTTTTTTTAAATTTAGAATTGTTTTGATTATTATTATTCTGCCAATATTTTTCACTTTCAGCATCATAACATTTTATTTTAATGAACCATAATTAATTTTGCTTTTGTTCTACAATTTTTTTGTAGATCTAGTTGGAATGGTTCACCTTAGAACTTACCTGATAACATTGACTGATTGACTATTTTGTTTGATTCAAAATTTGTATCTAGTTCTTTTCTTCCCCCTGGATCACAGTGCTAGCTTGATATTTTGCCTATAGTAATTAATTACTTTGGCAAGAATCCTATATAAGCCACCTTTAATGTGCTTTGAAGGTGTAACATCAAACCAGTAACCTGAGTGTTAATTACTTTCATAAAATAAACGTATTTTCTTTTTTAATTAATTATTTTTGCATTAGAATTCTTAATACACCATTGTACCATAATTTATCATATCTCTGATTATATATAAGATATGTTGAAGCCAAATTCACATCTTCATACATGTATTTTGTAAAATGATGAGGGTCTCCTTTCACCATCCATGCTATTCCCCTCTCCTTCCCTTTCCCTCCCACCCCTATTCCATATCTAGAGGTAATCTTCCTCCTTGCTCTCCCTCCCAACCCCATTTTGAGTCACCCTCCTTTTATCAGAGAAGACATTCGGCATTTGCTTTTTTGGGATTGGCTAACTTCACTTAGCACAAATTTCTCTAATACCATCCATTTCCCTGCAAATGGCAGAAATTTCCAAGAAATCTCCATCCTGCTTTCCAAAACAAACATCTTTTCACAGTAGTAGAAGAACTAGGGGAAGAACAAGATCTTGAAAAGAATTTCTGAGTAAGAGAGGAGGAAATATTAGGAAAAAAGTTTTTCAAATGGTAAAATCTTGGGACAAAAGTAGCTTACTTTACAGTTTTGCCTAAAATCAAAACTAAAATCAGTTTTTAATTCTCTTTGAGGAGAATTAACTAATCCCTGCTTATCAATCAGAAACTGTGCCACAGCCAAGGGTATGAGGAAAAAGATACCCTCATACATTGTTGTTGGAACTGAAAATAAGTATAACCACTCTGGAAAGCTATATGGAGATTCCTCAAAAAACTAGGAATGGAACTGCCATCTGACCCAGCTATTCCACCCTTGCATATATATCCAAAATATCTAAAATCAGCCTAGTACAGAGACGTAAACACATATCAATTCACAAGAGCCAACCAAGGTGCCCTTCAACAGATGAATGGATAAAGAAAATGTGAGATATATATATATATATATATATATATATATATATATATATCTCACATACCTACAATGGAGTGTTATTCAATCATAAAGAAGAATAAAATTATGGCAAGGTTTGACTTAGACTGTAAAAAGGTCAGTGGTTGCAAGGGACTGGGAGGGAGGAAGGGATGAATAAGAGGAGCAAAGACAATTCTTAGAACAGTGAAACTACTCTATATGATACTATAATTGTGGATACCTGTCATTACACAAATGTCAAAATCCATAGAATGCACAACACCAAGACTGAATCATGATATAAACTATGGACATTGAGTCATAATGATGTGTCAATATAGATTCATCAGTTATGACAAATGTACCACTCTGGTAGGGGATGCTGATAATGTAGAAGACTAACACATGTGGTGGGGATGGGGTGTCCTTGTACTACTGTTCAATATTTCTGTGAATCTAAAACTTCTCTAAAAATAAAGTTTATGTTTAAAAATGTTTAAAAAATTATGGTGAGGTTTGGAGGGCATGTCAAGGTGCTACCTTATATTACCACCATTAGTTTCCTATTGCTGTTGTAACAAATAACCACAAGCTTAGTTAATGGCTTGAAACAATATAAATTTATTTTCTAATACTTCTCAAGATCATAATCCCCACTGGGTCTCAATAAAATAAAATCAAAGTGCTGAATCTGTTTCCTTGTTTTTTCCACCCTCCAGAGGAGACCTACATTCCTTGGCTTATGGTCTCTTCCTCCAACTTTGAATCTAAATGTGTTGCATCATCAGTCTCTCTCCAACTGATTCATCTTCCTTGCTTTTCCATTTATGAGGACACTTTTGATTATACTAGACTCTCCAGGATAATCTCCCCAATCCCAATTCAGTGCCAGCCAATTATCAATCTTAATCCCATCTGACACCTTAATTCGACTTTGCCATGTATCCTAACATATTCACAGGTTCTCACCATTAGGACATGGACCTCTTTTGGAGGCCATTATTCTGCCTATTATTACCTTGTCCAAATGGTTTTTAAAAAAAGTTTGCAACCTGGACAGCATAGCAGATTTTTTTTTGTTATTGTTGTCCATTTGACTATAAACTATGTAAAAGTACCCAAATGGCATATAATTATTTTGAGAATGAAGACATAAATGTATAAATGAATCCCATCCAGCTTTCTTTCAGGCAAATTGTTTCCATCTGCTTTATATCTATATGAATCATAAGGACTGTTGGAAAGACTCAGAAATCTGGTACAAAAGAGAAAACTCTGTTTGAATCAAGTGTAAGCTTTGAAAATAAACCACCATTGTGTTTGGATAATAGACCATTAACAAAGGTTAATTTTACTTAAATCTCAACACATTTTGATTTTCTAGAATGAACTTTAAGCAATTAGAATCTGTTGGGTAAACTTTTAAAACAAAAATATGAATATATTGTTCTGAGTAGTTATGTAAAAATAGATTGCCTTTTAAAATTCACATCAATTTTCAAAATTAAAAAATCAACAGGAAACCCATTTAAACAAATAGGAAGCAAACTGATAAACTGAAGAATTTATAAGAGCAACTTAGAACACTCATTGTTAGTTTACAAACTAATGACTACTAAATTGAGACTGTTTCTGAGCAGAAAGAACTTTGTTTTTCTTTTGTGGGGAATGGAAAGTGTGCTAATTAGAAATATGAAACATTATGGCATAATGAAGCTACTAAATTGCTCTACATTTATTGTGGAATTTTCTTAGCTTCAGGGATATGGTGGTAATTTAATTCTCTATCTTATGTCCAAGAATCAGCTACCATCTGCCTTGGAGTAAGTTTACCTAAACTGGCACTTTTACTATCAATCTAATTGCTTATTTACTTTACTAATGGATTCTGTCCTCGTGGTGTTTCTGAGTTTAGAAGGGAATATACTGTATTCTCAAAATGTTAAGACTATCTCTTGGGTCTTTTCAGACTAATGTCTTTCTGCATCACGCAGACAAAATTAAATACTGCAAGTTGAAGAATAAAATTCCAATGCAGACCTTTTTTTATTCTTATAAAAATAAAAAGAGACTATTATCCCATTCTCTCCTGGCCAAGTCTAAGATCTACAAATATTCTCACAAAATAATTCCTGATCACTATTTACATGTCCTCTGTCCAAGTATGTAAATATAAAAGATCTATTTCTTGGAATCCTTCCAGAGTCAAAGGCAAGACATCCGCTTTACCACCCCAACAGGACTGGATAGTCCTTTTATTTCTAAGTGGCTTTTCTCATATGAAACTCCTTCCAGAGAAAACTCTGTATTGAGTTGCATCATTTTCTACTGGAGAATCAGAAACGCATGCTCTCACGCACACACACACACACACACACACACACACACACACACATACACCAACTTTCTTTTGACTAGGTTCTGACACTATTTCCAATTTTCTCCAAGAATTGGGTCATTGTGGGAACAGGCCTGGTTGATTAGATCTTGATTCCCCATCTAAGTACCAATAGGTCCTTCCCCAAGGAGATTCAATCTCTAAACTTTTTTTTTGCTGGCTTTGCTTCCTTCCAGGTTGATACCACCTTTGAAAAATTAAGGATTTACCTATTTGATGTTTCCATTTGTGTCTTCTTCCCCAGAAGTAGGTGCAGGAGAAAATTCATTTCTCATGGTGGTGAAAAAAGAAATAGGGTTCATAAGATAGAGAAGACATCCCTGGGCATAATTAAAGTCCAAATCACTTCCTTACACAAGAGGCTTGCCACTAGCATTAGTAATGCTCTGACTAGTATTTCCTTGGGTTTACAGTGGGAGTAGCAGGGAGGAGCTATACTGAATTATAGCTTTGTCCCCATCAATGACCTAGCCCTTATAAGATCAAATGCTTCAGACACTTCTACTCCATGGTGAGTGGGTTGAATCTTCTAAGAAGCGGGAGAATTCTCATGTTACAACCTATGATTCAGCATATTGACATGAGTACAGAGTTAAACAATAATTATTCTTTTGCATTTAAGAATATTGGGACTTGCTTTCCCTTTAACTGTAATATCATTAATCCAGTGTAGATTATATGGGAAAATGCTACAAAATAAGACATATAACCCTGTGACCCATTTTTTAAGCTAGTTGTCTATCTTGTAAATGCACATGATTGATTTCTTATTGAAACTATTTTTGCATTATTTCATTATTTTGCATTATTTCATTCATTCTTTTCTTTTTTATTAGTTAATTTTATTTTTTAAATATATGACAGCAGAATGCATTACAATTCTTATTATACATATAGAGCACAATTTTCATATCTCTGTTTGTATATAAATTATGTTCACACCAACTCATGTCTTCATACATCTACTTTGGATAATGATGTCCATCACATTCCACCATCATTGCTAACCCTCTACCCCTCCTCTTCCCCTCCTACCCCTCTGCTCTACCTAGAGTTTCAAAAAGACAAATGCTGAATGTTTTCTCTGCTATAAGGTGACTGACACATTATTTTATTTTCTTAGTTAAGTTTTTTGAGACAATAAGTGACCTCAAACTTTCAATTTCCCTGCCTCAGCTTCTTGAGATACTGGTATGACAGGTTATATACTATGGCACCTGGCCCTTAGCTAATATAATTTAAGCAGCAAATACACACATAGAAAAAAAATATATCTTAAATTTATTTTCACAACATTATTGATGTATAAGTGACAGGAAATACAATTTGATGAATGTTGACATATGTATATGCCTATGAAATAGTATCAGATGTGAAGATTATCAACATTTTTATATTTCATAATTTCTTCATGTCTTTTGTAATATGTCTCCTTTTCCCCACTTTCATCATCAGACAACTAGCAATTTGTTTTCTGTCATTGATGTTAGTTTGCATTTTGATAACTTTATATGTATAGAATAATATTCTAGGCATTTAGCATGTGTGTGCATGAAGGTCTGGTATCTCTCAATGACCATAATTACTTTGAGATTCAACCATGGTGTTAGATGCATATGATAGCTTCTTCCTTTTTATTATATGGCCATAATGCAATTTATGTATTCACTGTTTATGAACATTTGGGTAGGTTGTTTCCAATTACCAAAACAACAACAAACTACTCCAAGCAGTCAGATCCTTTCATGAATATAAGCTTTCATTTATCTTGGGTAAACATCTAAAATTGAAATGGATAGATCACTAAGAAATTATGTTACTATTTCAAGAAACTGCCAGACTCATTTCCAAAGTGGCTGTGCCATTTTACAGCTTCACAAGTGATGGATGAACCTTCTAGTTCCTCTATAGCCTCACCAACATTTGATATGGTCAGTCTTAATTTAGGCTTTCTTGTAGCTGTGTGGTAGTATTTTATTGTAGTTTGAATTTGTATTTTACCAATGACAAATAATGTTGAGAATCTGTTTTTGTGCTTATTTGCTTTAGTGTATCTTTTTTTAGTGAGGTGTCTGTTAAAATTAGTCCCCACATTCCCATTCAGATATAAAAGAACTTGAGAAGTTTCTGATACAATAAATCAGTACCATTGAGGTAATGGTAATAAACAAGCCAACCTCTTGGGTATATTACACTCTGGTTATGTAAATGGGTTTTCTCCTCTGATTTCAAATCACTTTGAATTCACAATTTCAATACAGAAGAGCATAAATGAACTTCAATTTTTTCTGTACTTCATCAAACTAATAATTCCTAATGGAAGTCAGTGCTCACAACAACAAAATTCAGGAAATATAATAGGTACCATTAAATATTTATTGAATGCTTCCCATAATATAGGCACTATCCTATCCCTGAAATGTTGATGCAGGAGATTTTGTCTTCAAGGAGCTTGCAATACTGTAGGAGAAACTCATCGAAATGTGCTGCACCCTAAGTTCTGTAAGAAATAAGGAAATAAAGAAATACCAAAATACATAAATAAATATTGTAATAATCAAAACACTTAAATCATGGGCCATGATAAGGCAAACTGAGAAATCAGTCAATCGGACTTCATGTTATGAAACTTTTAAAAATATATGCATTTGGTGCCACCGTAGTGGGTAACTGGCAAAGTGCCAGGCCAACAGTACCTAAAAGGCATTGATAAAAGTATCATGTGTGAATCATCCTCTCAAAAGCACCATGCAAGATATTTTACATACTTCAGTGTTTACTCTTATATAATCCAGCAAATTTTGGCTTGGACATCCATTTTACAGATAAGGGATCCAGTGATAAAACCTTGTGGTAAAGTAGTTTCTCTAAGATTAA
Source organism: Urocitellus parryii (assembly GCF_045843805.1). Lineage (NCBI taxonomy): Eukaryota > Metazoa > Chordata > Mammalia > Rodentia > Sciuridae > Urocitellus > Urocitellus parryii. The sequence goes on along the minus strand of NC_135539.1, from coordinate 62,470,546 downwards.
TCAACAAGAAGTCACCCTAACTAAGATTTAACGCAGATACAGATTCAGATTCCAGGACCTGGGGTTGTGGCTAAGCATTAGAGTGTTTACCTAGCATGTGTGAGGCACTGGGTTTGATCCTCAGCACCACATAAAAATAAATAAATAAAATAAACGTTAAAAAAATACAGATTCAGACTCCATGATACTTTGCATACATCTTTTTGTTAATACAAAAAAATAAAATAAAATAAAATTTGCTGGTGACCTTTCCCTAGAAATAAAACCATAGGAAAATCAACTCAGTGCTGCTTCTTTGTGTTGTTTTACTCAATAACACCTTTAAAGTAAGAGTAAACTGGTTAGAACAATGATAAAACTACAACAAAAGGGACTAACACAACATTCATTCTGGCAAACTCATTGTTAGATATTTATGCTAAAAAGTTCTCTAGACACTAAATGGTGGTATTCCAATGGGACCCCCATTTTGAAACTCATTTCCTGATTTGGAACCCACACATACCCTATGCATTGATTAGACTGTGAAGTGGTGACAGAATTCTCCCTGCCAGAGAAGTCATGACACTTTGAAGTAGAGAGTTTCAATTGGGACACTTTTGGGATTCTCTCCTTCAACAACTGACCTAACTTATGCATTGAAAGTCTTCTGGGCTCCAAGCTCTGCTCAGAATTCTCAGAGAACATGAGTGAAGAAAATGCTAGAGAGTAGGACCCAAGGCTTCTCAGTTCTGAAATACAGTTTGGGCTACAGGAAAAGTATTAACCTGTAGGAACAATGTGCAGGTTTTGCATTTATTTTAGAGGAAGCACCTGATTCTGCTCTTATGATCCAATGTGATCTGATTATTCCAATGTGATCTGCAGTGCCCTGGGACTCTCCCCTTCTTTCTAAAGCTAAAGATGAATCAGATAGAAATCCAGAGGCCTTTCCCCAAATCACCATTATTTAATGGCAGCTGCTTTAACTCAGACAATTGAAATGAAAGCTCACTTTATTCTCTGCCTCAAATGAAGTGTTCATTTATTCCACAACATAGATTGAACATCTATAGGTCCCAGAACTAGGTTAGGAAGTGGAGACATGGATCTGTCCAAAGCATAGACAGAACTGGAACCCCTGGGTGAGTTTTTACTCTTCCTACTCTCTCTTCCTGGATGGAGGATGAACATGACAGTGAAATCTGGCCTGTTCACCTCCCCATGCTCACGTCCACCACCGCTGCCTGCTCTAGACTTGCAGCCCCTTCAGTTCCTGGAACATGCCAATGTCCCACAAGCTGCAGCTCCTTCTTGCTCACTGTCTCCCATTCTGTGCTTCCTTCCCTTCTTGACTTGGCTCAGTCCTACTCAGGCTGCAGGAATCCTTGAAACTTCCTATCCTTAAGAGTCCTCTCCTCATTCCCCATGCCAAGTTCATTTCCCTACTATCTCTTCACAGCATCACTTGCTTTTCTACTCTACAATTTTCCAGGCCAGTTTCTAGCTACTTGTTAGTGTAATTATTTGATTTCCACCCTCCATCAGTCTTCCTACCCCATCTCATCCATATGCTCTCAATGCCAACTTGAGGAGGCCTAGACTAGTTCTGCTTATTATTGTATCATCAGCACTTTCTACAGTGTCTGATTCTTAGTAGGTACTCACCAGTGTTAGTTTGTGCCTTCCTATATTTCCTTCATTCTCTGACCCTTATCCTCCATTCTCCATTCATTCATCCAATGCAGAATATTTAGGCTTCAGTGTTGTTGATCTGCCACCTGCACACTCAATAGCTTTTGAAGACTTTTGATTGCCTAAAGGGTAAAATCTAAATTATATAGTAGGGCTGTGTTCAAGACTCTTTGCAACCTGACCTGAGGAGTTTTATTTATTCTTTTAAAATATATTCATTAAGCATAGACTCTGCAGTGAACACCGTGTAGTCACTAGGAATTCATTGGTGGACAAAGTAAAGATTCTCATTCTTATGTAACAAATGAGTACTTTTTATAGTGTGACAAAAGGAAATACACACTGTAGTAAGAAGGAAAAGTTGAGCAAGGTGAAGATGAAGGGGAATGTTAAGGAATTGGTGAAGCTTTGCAATTTTAAATAGGATGATTAACATAGGACTAATTGTCTGAACAAAAATTGAAAAAAGTGAGGGAGTGTTATGATTTCTGAAAGGTCTATAGGCAGAAGAAATAACCAGGGCAGTCCTCTAAGGTGGGAGCATGCCTGGTGTTTGATGAATACCAACTAGGACACTATGGCCACAGAGGAGTGGATGAATGGGTAAGGAGTAGGGAATGAGGGTGGAAGGGCAAAGGAAAATCAAGTCATCTTGTCATCCATTATAATAACTTGGACTTTCACTTTGAATAGGGTGGGGAGCCATTTCTGTAGAACAGAGAGGAGGGAAATAATATAGGTTCATCTATATTCTAAATGCTTCTTCTAATGGCTCTGTTTTCCCCCCCTTATAGATGATAGAGAAACTAGGGCAACACTGGGAGGTCACTCGGGGGACATTGCAGTGTTCTGGGGTGTTTGGACCATGGTGGTAGGTGTGGAGGGGTGACTAGAAGGTTCCTAGAGGCTGTTCATTCCCAGAATTTTCAACTTGCCATGTACGTGGCCTTTCTTCTGGAGAAAAACCTTAGGTAAAAGAAAAACAAATGAGATATATATGGCATTTAGAAGGTGGACTAGAGAATAGAGGCCCAAGGGATAGAGATAGGGTATACAGACAGGCTCCACTACAATAAGGTATGAAGTAAAGAAAGCATTTGGGCAGTAGGGGAGGGTTAGATGTATTGGCAGATGCCCAAGGGAAGTATATATGGGGTAGGGGGGATTGCTAGGAAATTCAGCTCCTAGTCATGGACATGAAAGTGCGGTCTGTTATTGTGGCTACAGGCTTTGCTGAAGTCAAGTTCAAGTGCATAGCCATGGCTTAGAGTGGGTGGATAACTCACAGAATATTTGAAGGAGTAATTATAACGACTGATTATGGAACTTAACCTGAGTAAAATGGAGAGAGAACGAAGGTAATAGGATCAAGGGATTGAAAATCTCCTAGAGGATAAAGGGCTGGAGAAGCTGAGGCACCAGGAAGAGAGAACTGAGAAGATAGCAAGTGTTAGTCAGGGTATATGACCTTGAGATTAGGGATAGGTAAAAACTATTGGTGAAGTGACCTTGAGAATGAGGATCAAAGGAAAAGTGGAGAAGAAGGTCACTGTAGGAGAGGACCTCAAAGATCTGAGAAGCCCAAACAGCAGAAATATCATCTGTGAGAACATTGAAATTTCCAAGAACAATTCTAATCCTGGGATGTTGGAGAGAGGGGCAGCATGACAGAGGCTAAAATCAACAAGAAATGAGGAAAACCATCCTGGGGCAGTGAAAAATAGAGAGTCAAATAATTTAAAGACTTGCTGCCAGAGGTAGCTTGTTGGATAAATTTCTTACCATTCTCCACCATTCAAACTACTACCATAAATAAAAACAAATCTCTCTTGATGTTACTGGACTGCTGCTACTCAGCCATTGAGTACTTCCCATTAATTAATTAAATCTTCATAACAATGCTATAGAACAGGTGTTATTGTTGTCTTAATCTTACACTTGATGATGCTGAATAAAGAAAAGGTTAGATAACTTCTCAGTGTCCTACAACCAGTAAGGAGGAGATCCAGCCTTCAAATCCTGGCCTGGTCTCCACTGAGCATGCTCTTATCCACGTGCTTTAATACTTCTCTCAATTAAGACCAAGACCTTATCAAACAGAACCATTCCAGCATTGGAACATGACTCCATTTCCATTTTTACTCTACTTTGTCATATAATCTGACTCAGATTTTTCACAAACAAAACCAATCATTCGTGTTCATACAGTTAGCGATTTAATTCACATTGTACATGTATGAAGACTGACTTTAGGAAATAAGAAAATGGTATGTGAAGCAGGTGGTGAGACCAACTTCACATGTGTTTAATGAGAGGTCTTCAGGCCTCTGCGGTTTAGTAAAAAAGCTGTTGGAAGTTGAGGTCCCTAGTTTGGAAGCAGTCCAGTCTTGGGATATAGATTTGGGAATTGCCCACGTGAGTTGTGATTGCAGATAAGGTCATCTAGGGAGAAACTAGAGAGAGAAAAAAAGAGAAAACAGACAACAGAGTAGGAAATACCAACTTTTGAAAGGTGGGCTAAGAAAAAAATCAACAAAAATCTGAGGAGAAATGATAATATGGAGGGAGAGGGAAAGAATGCTATTCTAGAACTCAAAAGGGGAACTTCAAAGAGGAAGGGATGAATAATAGTTTTAACACTCCAGTAACAGTAGTGGAGTAAGAACCAAAAATAGCAACTTGGAAGTCCTCATTGGTGTTTTCTCACAGAGTAGAAAGCATTGTGATAGGCTGAGGAGTTAATAAAAGGTGGAGGTGTGAGGATTCCATGTCTCCAGCAGTCTTTCAGGAATTCTGGTGGTGAGGGAAAGAAGGAGAATGCAGTGCTGGTCTAAAAAAGAGTAAGAGGAAGGGAGGAATTCTTAATTGAAACTGTTTTTAGGTTGAAAAAGAGACAGGAGAGAGATAGATAAAGAATGAAAGAAGCAGAAGGTTTAGCTGCTAAAGTGCATGTCAGGGAGTGAATCTTCTAGCATTTGTAAGTATTTTTGTGTATCTCTGTGTGTATGCTAGACCCATAAGAAATGTTTAAGAGATGATTTGGCTGAATGAATGCAGTCATGGTTGGGATTCAGTACAGCTCACAGAGAAGAGGAATCAATCACTTTTCCATTGAGGAAGTTTCAAGGTCCCTTCCAGATATGCCTTCCTCTCTAGCCACTGCCCACCTCTAAACTCTTAATGTCCCATGCCCAATAGCTCCAGATACCCTCACCAAAATGGATAACAACTTCACTATCTCTTTGTCCCTGACTCTGTGGTTTTCCATTTCTCTGAGATGATCTTTTTATCTCATTCTTCAAGAGTTACCTTGAATGGCAGCTGTAACATAAAGCCTGCTTTTCTTGTGAGGTAGAATTTATCACTACCTTCCGAGGGCCATTGTGACTTTGTACTCTTATGTCCTATGGAGCTCTTAGACATTCATTGTCATCATGCTGTGTCCTGTCTGAATTCCTCCCATTGGCCTGGAAACAAGCCCTGGATCTGCTTGTACTGAGTTCTAGAACAGTACTGGGGACACAGTAGCAACTAAAAGACTGTTTACTGAATGAATGAGTGAAAGAACTATTGAATATGGTTTTCCAACACTAGCTACATTATTAAGAAGCTCAGTAAACGTCAGTTATTGGTTAAACTCAGGGAATATCATAGGTGCTTTTGAAGATACTGCAATGCCAAAGACTAGAGCAATAAAAATTACGGTCACTTGATTAGAGATACAAAAGGATTTTGATTAGCTCTGCTGTAACTTAAGCACATTGACAGAACATAGCCACAGTCCAACACCTCTCAAAAGCAGAACTGTGTGGCTTGGATAGTACACAGATGGAACAATTGGAATTTTTATAAATACATTTACTAACAAAAATCCCCTTCTGCTATTTTTGCCTAATACCAAGGCAACTTTGTTTCAAGTGCAAGATGTACTGACTGTCATCAGAACCCTGGGGCCATGTATTTACTTTACATACATTGAAACCAAAGGTGTTGCTGAGTAACTTTTCAAACTCTGATGTTTTGCTACTGCTGATGCATCAGATTCATTGGTTGCCTAATCAACAACCATTTACAGCTCCCTTTCTAGGCTAACTGAGAATGAGTTCTGTTCAAATGTTTGCCATGTTGTGGTTCAAGGGAGTTGGGCCTCTCTCCAGCCCTTAGAAAATTAATATTGATGAGCATAGAAAGCCTGTTTTAGTTAACTTTTTTGTGGCTATGACTAAAAGATCTGACCAGAACAATTTCAGAGGAGGAAAAATTTACTTGAGCTCTCATGGTTTTAGACATCTCAGTTCTTTGACAGCCATCTCCATCACTTGGGGTCATGGTGAGGCTGATCATGGTAGAAGATTGTGGCAGATGAAAGTGGCTCAAATGATGACTAGGAAGCAGAGAGAGACTCCACTTTCCATATATAAAATATATAACCCTAAAGACATGCCCCCAATGCCCACCTCCTCCAGCCACACCTCACCCGCCTTTAGTTAATCCCATCAGGGAATTAATTCACTTACTGGGTTAAGGCTCTCACAACCCAATCATTTCTCCTCTAAATTTTCTTCCATTGTCTCACATATGAGCGTTTGGGGGGACACCTCACATCCAAACCATAACAAAGTCCATTATACCTTCTATTGGTTGGTAAGACCAAAGAATTCTGGTCATGCTTCTCATTCTAAGCAAGGAATGTGAGAGGGGGCTTGCCTTCTTCCATCCTTTGGACATGTGTGAAGATGTCATTCTTGGTGCCATGGTAGCCAAATTGTGACCAGGAAGTGACAAGTCTGAGTAGAAAAATGAATGCAATGAGAAAGGTGTAAGAGAAAGGTGGAAAACCTGGGTCTCTGGTGGAGGAGTCTCTGAATGAATCAACCCTACTGCTGAGTGTGTGTGTGTGTGTGTGTGTGTGTGTGTGCACTTGTCATCACTTCAGCCTGTAGAATTTACCTTTGACTTACTTCTACTACCTTCAGCTGAGTGCATCTTGAGAGATGGTATTTATGACAAAATTTAAAAGAAGCTTTCCCAGCACTTACAAGTTACTTAACCAATATACTTTAGTGTGACTTCTCAAGCCACTGTTAAAAGGTCTTGTAAATTCTGTTACTGATTTTTTTAAAATATGGTGAGAATAATAGGCAATCACATCAAGTGCAAATTTCCTTATTGATTGTAGGTTCATTTTAAAGAAATAAGCACTGTGGAGTATTTGACCCAGTTAATATTACCTCTCCAGTACACAGACAAGCTCTTGCAGCTCTCAGCTTCCAGAACCATCCTGCTGCCATGATTGATGGCTGAGGTTTTTCTAGCATACTTTCTATGTGGGCCACATGAACTGAAGAAATTTCTGCTTCATCTTTCATTTTGAAATATATTGCAGGAAGAATGTTGCAAGTGTTCTGATCTGCATAAATGTAACACCAATTTTAGAAAACCTACATTTAGTAATCCACACTTATTTACAACTGAAACAATGATGGTGAGAACAATTATTTTGACTTTTGTATTTACTGAAATCTTTTAACATATCAGGTATTCCAGGAAGATAGTAAAATGTAATGATAAAGAATAAGAGCTTCTGTTTTGAACAGACATGAATTATGGCCTTGAAAATACATGACAGGAAGAAAAATTGAAAGGGGAGAGCATGCTTCCCAGTGGAAACCAAGACCGGTGTCAAAGACCTGGGGAGGGTGGGAGCAGGTACCCCCCCTTCCATTTGCCTTGTCTTTCTTTGTGGAGGAATTTCTGTTGCTGAAAATCTTCTTGTCCCACACCCTATTCCTCTCCTGGTCAGTGGTCACCTGAACCTAGGCAATGAATGAAGCCATGGCGGAGTCCACCCCTTCTACTGTACTTTTGTTTGAAGAGTGAAGTTTGACCAGGGCTGTGGTTGACTAGTAGGATCCCTCCGAGAGTGTGAATCTATCTGATTCAGCCCAGCTTGCATTAGTTATAAAACTGGCATTTTAATTAGCACATATCTGATTCCTGGGTTACTTTCAATTGAATCTGAAGTCCTAAGAAGAGGGTGCTCTTATCACTAGAGGCTCTGTGAGGCACGAGATTACAAACCATACTGCTGCACACAGTGCAAGGGAAAGATGGAGCAAAGAATGAGAGGAGCATGTATTTTCCCATTACAGTCCCCCCTCACCCCCCAAATACATATGAAATCCCTCACCTCAGTCTCTTTCAACCAGAATTCTCACACATTTTGACTTCTGGAAGCCCAGCCTTCCTGTTCATTAGACAGGCTCAGAAACCTGCAACAATAGCAATTCTTACTGCTTATTGCAACTTTACTAAATGTAAAAGCCAGGAAGGCTCCCCCAAGGTCCTCACTGAATCATATACAATGAATATTGCTACTTTTCTAAAAGCTACACAGGCATAGGAGCATTGTTTCATGGAACCTGGGCACAAATGACAATGCCAGAGCACTTCCTGCAGAGTAACAGGTGAGCAAAGAGATAGAAAAAAATTGATAAAAACTATTATTGAACACATATGAGACACTCCAGTTGCATCCAGAAATACTTGGTGGAGAAATTTTAGGAGGTGAATTTGTGTGTTATGCAATTTGAAAGCTAGAATTAATGCTATTTAGATTATTACTATGGTGACCCTAATTTGATTCATGGGTTGGCAAGGAGAAGGGAAAGGTGGATTGCAGTAAAAATTGTAAGGCTGATAATGATGGTGTCATTATTATGGATATGAATTCAATTTTGGAAAGATATGTATTATGGTTTAGATGTGATGCCCCCTCATATGTGAGACAATGAAAGATGGTTCAGAGGGGAAATTATCAGGTTGTAATAGCCTTAAATCAATCAGTGAATTAATCCATGATAGGATTAACCAAGTGGTAACTAGAGGTGAATAGGGTGTGGCTGGAGGAGGTGGGGCATTGGGGGGCGTGCCTCTGGAGTATATATTTATATCTGTCAAGTGGGGTCTCTCTGCTTTCTGATCATCAAGTGAATTGATTCCCTCTGCCACACTCTTTTGTCATGATGTTCTGCCTCACCTCAAGCCCCAAGAAATGGAGCCTGCTATCTATGGATTGAGACCTCTGAAAATGTGAGCCCCTAAATAAACCTTTCCTCCTTTACAGTTGTTCTGGACAGGTCCTTTAGACCCAACAACAAAAAGGCTGACACTGAGTTTTTGTGCTTAGATTTGAACATGACTTTTATTTATTTCCAATTTGCAGAATTCACCATGAATTATACCACTAGAACATCAGGACACATGGCTCTTGTCTAAAGCCAAGTCCTGTAGAAAGAATTGTCAGGATTTTGGCCTGGAGAATGGTTCTGACCCAGTTCCCGAAGCCTAATCTGCCATGCTTTCTGGAGGGCATGTATGGCTTCTTAGCTCTCCCAAGCTCAAGTGCCTCCATATCTGCCATCGGGCCCTATGTCAGTTCACTCACTGTATTTTCTTCACATGTCACTTCACCTGCCGTCATGCAACGCCATCTGGAGAAGGAAAGACACTGCCCAGAGCCCTGGAGGCTCACAGTAAGCACTGCTTCCCAGGCCTCATTCCTTTCAGTAGGGATGAGGAGGAGTCCAGAGCTCTGGGTCTGAACCACATGATGCTGAGAGGGATGTTTTTGTCTGATCTCCAGCATAGATGTCTAACGTACATCTAAAAATTTAAATCTCCCCAAATTGAACTTTTAATTCTTTTTTACCAAGTCTGCTCTTTCTGCAGATTTCCCCATTGCAGTTAATGACTTGATGTAGCCTTTGATGCTCCCTGTCCTTACACCTTACATCCAACTCATCAACAAATCTAGACTCCAAATACATCCTGAATCTAATAATTTCTTATCAACTTCATAGAGCTGTCTTTATCTAAGCCAGTACCATCTCTTATGTAGGTAATTTCAGTAATACCCCAAGTGGCCTACTTCTTTCCTTCCATCAAACCTGTGTCTCCCTTCCACCAGAGCCTATTTTCAACATAATTTTTGGTCTAGTCCTTATAAATATAAGTAAATCATGTCACTCCTGGCTCATGATCCTGTCTTAGCTTCCTCTTTATTTTAGGATGATGCCTCACCCAAGTTTAGCCCCCCCCCCCTCTGGGGCAATCCATTTTCAGTAAATGAACAATATACTACTACAAGGTTATGACACTGGGATCCTCTTATCTAAATTTCACTGACAATTCTGAAAGGCCAGCCAAATGTCAGATGTCTTTATGTGGGATTAATTGAAGGCTTTGTGGTGTCTTCATTAGAGTTCAACCTTTCCTTCTTTCCAATCCCACTTCCTTTAGGTTTTCAATTGCAAAACCCGTCCCAAGAAAAATTGTGTACAGAAACTTCCATTTCCAGGTAACATGATAGTAGGATTACATTTCCTAACTTCTTTGTCCTTTGGTGGAGCCAAATAACTTGTTCTTGCCTATTAATTATCATTAGCAGTGATGTTGATGTTTGTCCATTCTAGTTGGGTGTATTTGCCACTGTGAGTGCTCAAGAGTATTCAGACAGTGGTTTCTCAGTGGTGTTAGAGTGAGCAGAAGTGGGGCGACCCTGGGTCCATTCTGGTCTTCTAGAAGAGCCACAAACATTGAGTTTGTATGTAGCTCATCATAACCCATCGTATACTTCTTAGACAAGAAGATGTGGTAAACCTCACAGATACTTTGTCATATTATCCCCACTATAAATGGAAACCTTCAAGCAGATTGATCCTAGAAAATAGCTTTGGGTATCTTAGCACATCTGATGATCAAATGTAAAATAACCTCTTGTATTGACTATGATTCACAATACTGAAGATAACAGTACCATATATTGTACATGTAAACTTGCTTTGACAGTTTCGGTTGGACAGGATCATTGATGGTGGTGGGGGCAAGATATTGAATAAACTGTAGGCAAGAGTGAATTTCTCCCAGGCAGATCATACTTACTCCAATTCAAAAGCATCTTCCTCTGTGAAAACCCATCTCCCACAATCCAATCCCTACTCTAGGGGATGCTAATGGTTATTTAAATGGACAGTGGGAATACAGTGACTTGGATCATGGTCTCTGACTGCCTCCTGGCTGTGTTTGTACTGGGAACTTGCTATACAAAAGTTCAGGTCAAGATTGCCCGGTTGCTATGGTGATGCCATGCCTAAGGAAGCTCTGTGCAAAGGCTTGGAGCCATATCAGTCTGAATTTTGAGCTCAGGCACCAGCTGCTGGGTATAGAGAATTCTGAGCATAACAAGATAACCATAATGTATCAGCAAGTGACCATGACCTTCAAGGCTTCCACAAATAACCTTTTAATGATAAAACCTATATGATAAATGTTCTGTCCTAGCTCTGTACTTCCTCTAACAGAGGGTGATGTCCCACCTGGTCCCAGATTTCTCTCTAAAAGCATTTGTCTTTTCTAAGCCCTCATTGCCCCTCAGCAGTTTCTGAATTAATGGCTGTGGAAGTTTCAGTATCCAGGATATGGTGATGAAAAAGTTAAGGTCTAAGATATTTACATCTGGAAAAGGGTGGATTTGAACATACACCAGCATATTCAGTGAAGTGTTCTAGGTATTGTGATCTGTCTGTTTGGGGTAGAGTGTGGAGTTAGGGTGAAGATGTGTCTCGGAAAAGGGAGTAAGTCCTGTAGCCCTAACTGACAGAAGGAAACTTGCTCACTTTTGGAACCGTGTGTTTTGGATGACAAATTGCATGAGCACCCTGTTTAAGCAAGGATGATCTAGTCCATCTGTTTCAAAAATTATCACTTGGATCTTAGGGTTGAAACTTAGATCAGCAGTGTAAAAGTGACTACCCATTTGTGGGTTACCTGAGGTCTAGAGCTGTGACTTATGGACTATTTACCTTCAGTGTTAAGCATATGGAGTGTGTGTGTGCGTGCATGCGTGTAGATGGGTGCGTATGTGTTGATTGAACACTATCAACTAACTGAATTACTAATGACTAAAATGATTAAATTACTAAAGTAATTTTTTAAAAGAACACCTTTTTGAAATTTCAGGAGGTTTGTCAAAAAGCCTCACATAAATTTATTTATGAGAAAATAAAGTGACTTTACACATAACCTTAAAATTCAATTGGGAGGCTGGGGAAGTAGGTCAGTTGGTAGAGTGCTTGCCTCATATGCACAAGGCCCTGGGTTCAATCCCCAGCACACCCCCCGACACACACACACACACAGTCAATTGGTCTTAGAAAATTTCCTTGAATACTCATTGTCTTTTTCTACTATATGATAAGGATATGAGGATTCATTTGATGGAGGTCTCTAAAAATTTTCTGGGAAAAATGTACTCTAAATGCAGTCATTGTGCTCTGGTCACAGTGTAGAGGGAACTTGAGAAAGTAGGTGCAAGATTGTTTTAGAGATGTAGATGGAGCTGGAAGATCAGGCTGAGAGGAGAATGGAATCAACTGTGTTTCATGTTTCATGTAAGTTTATGACTAATACACATATTTTAAAGTCATAAAGGCAATTTGTTGGTTCAGATTATTTTCTCTCCAAATTTTCAAGGCCATTTTTGTATAGATGGAGGAGCTTGGTAATGTGGATGCTTTCATATTTCCCAAAGCTTGGATCATCTACTTGAAGACTTTTGCTTTCTCCCAAGGAATTGGTTTTAGGTGACCATATGCAAGTTGTCTCCATGTTGTATGGAATTGAGCAGCTCTCAACATCATCACTTAAAGAAAGTCTCCAGCCTCCTTGCTGGTTCTTGGAGTTTCTTCATCAGAGATAAGTCCACTCTGGACAAAAGCAGAGAAATAAGCTGATAGAAGAGCTAATATCCTAATTTAAACAATTTTGAATGATTGTAAAGTTGATACATCCACCCCTTTATAGTGAATAGGTTTCGATTGGTGTCAGGCTGTTGAATGCAAAGGTACTGGAAAAAAGGAAACTTAAAAAAAAGACCATTGATGAAGAAAATAAGGAGTTCTTTACTTACATAACTGCTTTGCTCAGAACTAGCTTTGTTTGCTGTTTTTCCAAAGCATTGCCTTCAGCTAGTCAGGAAAAGAGGATGTGGAAAGACAATCTTTCATGTAATTATGTTCCACTGAATAAAAAATATCACTAACAAAAGTGTTAATTGGAAGCTAAATCATTGCATTTTGAACTATAATTGGGGAGTAGGATGTGTGTGCCTTGAGTGAGCTGGTATGTACCAGGTTACTTTATTTGCTCGAAGAAGTCTCAATTCCACTCATCTTATACTGCTATCAATTCATAAGAAACATACTTACTCCCTACTTTCTTCAAGTCCTTAACTGTTTTTGACAAAATGAAATATGTGATTATAAATTCTGTATAAATGAACAATACAAGTTTGGAAAGAATGCAAAATATTTAAAATTAAAACCCAAATTTTGTTGAAAATACTTCTAGCTTTGCTAGCAAGGTGCTTGTTTCATTTTTTAGAAATAAACAATAATGAACAAAATAAAATGGTTCTTTCTCTAAGGAAGCAATTAAAAATTTCTAAAAATTTACTTCTGCCCTTAATTCCCTATCCCAAGTTATTATTGCATACTTGGCTGTAGAAGCTTTGCATTTTGATCAAGCAGGATTTAGTTTTCTTTAGAGAATAACTAACACACTTCATTGCCTCAATAACCTTCCCATGACATTGTCACATATGAACTTGTAGATGCAAAAGCTTCAAGAGTGAAGTCTATCTGTGATTCATTCAGAATTACAAATAGGAAGAGTTAGCATGTTCCTTATTCATGAAACTGAAAAAAAAGCAAAATCAGAAACATTTGTAATGAGCTTAAGGTCCCCTTTATTACGTCCAATTACTGTTTCTATATATAGAACAGGAATAATTTATCTTACATGGTTTTTAAAATAATCCAGTATAAATATACTTAGTACACTTTTCTCAGCCTATACTGGTATGCCTGAATAAAAAGGTTGGAGATGACATCTGGGTTTCTATATATGAACAGTATTTGCAAGACAACATAGGGTATCTGCTTGAGATGCACCCATTCTGATATTATCTGATTGCAATGACATAAGTGTCCCCAGATGGGGTAGCTACTGGCTTACTGCTTACCAAACTCATTTCCTACTTTTGGAAAATAAGAATCTGCACTCTTCAATATGGTAGCCATTACCCACATTTGGCTATTTAAATTTAAATTATATGTAATTAAATAAAGTTAAAAATTCAATTCCTCAATTGCATTAGCCAAATGTCAAGTGCCCTGTAGCCACATGTGACAGATGCCCATCATTTTCTACAGTGCAGATGGAGAATAGTTGCATCATTGCAGAAACTATTGCCCAATAGTGAAATAGATTCCATTTCTTAGTTTTCCCTCCAGTTATTGGGTTCTAGTCAATGAGATGTGAGAAATAATGTATACTCAGGCAGAAAAGCTCCCACAACAATTAGTTATTCTCTGTTCTCTTCTGTGGAAAATTTGTTCTGTGTTACAAATTTGTGAAGAAACACAAATTATTAAGAAAGGCCAGTAAAAGATCACAGGTGAATTAGAGACACCTTTCAGCAGATATCAGATTAAGGGGATGGCTTTTGAACCTCTTATTGCAGATGCTCTCAATGTAGTTGTCACTCAGTTGACAGAGGGTGTGGATGTCAGGTGGAGAGATGGTGGAGACAGAGAAGCTGAGTACAAAGAAAGATCAGGCTTACACATTATATCAAGGAATAAATTTAGGAAGTCAAAAATTGATAAAAAGCTTACAAAAATTTTAGAAAATTTCAAGAAAGGAGAAGCCTAGACTAAGAGTAGAGATTCAAAATATTCCTAAAATCCCAAACTTGCACTAGCAGGAAGCCATGGGTTCTCCATTGGGCCCACCTCCTAGATCATAATTTCAGCTGTAGCCTCAGTGTACATAAGGTTGGAATGGTCTTCCCAAAGGGCAGAGCTAGAGGCACAGGGAACAACGGTTGAGTGAGTGCCTTTCAGAAAATCTGAACCAGATTCTAATGAAGAAACTTGCCCACCTCTAAGGCAGGGTTAGTTTACAATGTCAAGATGACAGGATTCCATCCTTAGCTCAGTGATGCTGAGCATCTTCCATTCCTTTTAACAAATGGAAAAGTGTGTGATGTCATTCTAGCTCAAAAGCACCATTGCATTGCAAGCGTGTGTTGGGGAGGAAGGACTAGAGGGTATAGGTAACTTGTCATTGAGTCATAAGTTATCAGACAACAGAGTTGCATCCAGATGAAGGGAACTAGATATTGCCTAAAAATCTGGCATTTTTAAGTGAGTTCATCAACTGATTTGGGGATTTTGACTGTTCTCTTTTAAAATTTTGTCTTCATATGGTTCAATGTCCTCATTTTAAGAATGAGGAACCCAAGATTACTAGAGGATGAAGGTGATGGTTTCAAACCACACACTGGACTCAGAAATAGAGCTCAGGAATCTGGGCATCTACTCCAGTACCATTTTCACAGGGCTGTGTTCCCACTCAGACAAACCTACTAACACAAGAGTCCAGATTTTCCAGCTATATGTAAGGTTGGTGACACTGAGGAAATGAACTTAAAAATTGTTGCAATATTTTCTAAAGTGCATTCATTTAAAATAAAAATATTTCTACATTAATATAAATTACTAGATGATATTCTAAGCACATGCAGAATTTTGGTATCGTCACTAATTGGTTATTGGTCATTGTGAACCTCCTTGGAAATGGTTTAAAAGAAATGGTTTAAGGTCTACATATATATTCTCCTAATAAATTTCTCAAATAGTCCTGTTCAAAGAAATACTTGCTATCCCATAACTAAATTATCTTAATATTTATGTTTTATGGGTTTTTTCCCCTAACTTCTTTTCTGTCAACTTTCTATGTGTATAATCAGGAGCAAGTACTGGAGATACTGATGGTATCTTTATCCAATTACACTGATATTTTGCTCTGAGAAAGGAAACATAGCAGTTATCATACTAACATTGTGGGCAAAGATTCTTAGAGTAAGGAATTCAGAAGTAATTTAGTTTACTTCACTCACTCTGTTATGGTTTAGATATGAGGTGTCCCCCAAAAGCTCATGGGTGAGACAATGCAAGAAAGTTCAGAGGTGAAATGATTGGGTTATGAGAGCCTTAACCTAATCAGTGGATTAATCCCCAAAAGGGGTTAACTAGGTGTTGCTGGAGGAGGTGGGTCTTTGCGGGTGTGTCTTTCAGATACATATTTGGTTCTTGGTGAGCAGAGTTCTTTCTCGTCTTCCACGTCCTGAGCCACTTTCCTCTACCTTTCTCTTCTGCTGTTCTACTTTACTTTGGGCCCTGAGAAATGGAGGTAATCATCTATGGACTGAGATATCTGAAACCATGAGCCCTAAAATAACAATTTTCTCCTCTAAGTGTTCTTATAAGATCTTTTGGTTGCAATGGTGAAAATCTCACTAAAACACTCTTCAATCAAAAGAAACTGGATAGTAGCCAATTGTACCTGTTAGGATCAGTAAATGTTCACTGGAAAGAATGAATAAACTTTCTCTTCACTCCATATTATATAATCAGTT
Source organism: Urocitellus parryii (assembly GCF_045843805.1). Lineage (NCBI taxonomy): Eukaryota > Metazoa > Chordata > Mammalia > Rodentia > Sciuridae > Urocitellus > Urocitellus parryii. Next base: position 62,454,330 of record NC_135539.1, on the reverse strand, counting down.
AATGACAATGTGGCAGACATATGAATCCCAAATTGATGCTCTCTGAACAATTGTCCACTTGATATATTTGATCCATTATCTATAACAATTAATATTGAACATAGTTTTTACTTGGGAAAGACAGTTCATCACTGCTGCTGGTCTTAATCTCACTTTGAACAATCTCTCAGGTTCTGTTCTGGGCCTTCAGAGGCGTAATTGCTGTTCTGAGTTTTGTCTTCCTTCATTGGGGTGTTTCTTCTCCCTTTCTGTTGTTGTGGTATTTAGGAGCAAATGTTGATGGGAAATTACAGAAGAGAAGCAGAACTGAACTGGTGGTCACTTTTCAGGTGAATTGTATAGATTTCATCTTCTTCTTTTGTCCTTGTCCTTACAGTATTTTCATCTTTACCCATACCCACCACGGATAGCGTCTTTGGACCTCAACCAGAAAATCCAGGCCCCATAGGTCACGAAGACTTTCCCTGAGAAGTTGGTCCTGTCTTGTTTACTGATAGATGGGTTCTTCTTGGCGCTCAGCTTGTATTAGTATTTTTGTTATAATAATACTTTATATGTCAGCTGTAATGAGTTAATCCTTGAAACTTCTGCCTTAATTCATTATTATGACTTCTCAAGTTTCTTCCTCTGAAAGAAAATGAATCCTCTTTATGTTCTGTCATTCCCTGTGTGCATTTCTAACCTGTCCTTACTTTTTTTTTAGAGTTTAGATCGTTCTCTGTCCTGTAAATTAGATTAACTTTATTTAATTTTATTTTGTGTCCTAGCCATTAGACCTGTATAATGATAGTATTAGAGAGAGGCCTGTATAATGATAGAGCTGAGAGAGGCCTTAGAAAGTCCTGAATCTCAACCTCTCTACAATTTAGAAGTGGTTAATTAGTTTCCCTTCCCCTTTGGATTCTGTATTCTGAAAGTTTTTTCCCCCCAAACAATGTATTTGCATTAGTAATCTTTAAATTGTTTTTCCTTCTTTTACTACCAATGACATGGAATTGCTATTCAGAAGTTCTCATCAGCACAAGACTGGTTGTCACTGATTGTGTCACTGCACCAAGGTGATAACAGTTCCTGGTGGTAGGGGAAAAAAGAAAACCAACAGAATGATAAAACTTAAGGCCCTCACAGTGTTATCTTGAGCAAATGCAGGTTTTCCACTAGGCTATTTGAAACACTGAAAACAGCTCACAGAACACTCCTTAAAAAGCCCTTCAGAATCAGAGAGCCTCAGGCTGTGATTCACAGATTTAATCCTGCTGGGTTGTTTTGTAGGTAAGCAAACAGAGACCCAAGCCACACTTTCAGTATGGGATGGGTCAGATCTCAGTTTCTTTTGACTCTTAATCCATGTCCTTCCTATTACTCCATGCTTCCTACCTTCAAGAGGAGAGGAATCATTTTTATCCAAATGATGATCATTATTATCCAAAGTACAGGTATAAAGACACGAATTAGTGTGAACATACTTTGTATACAATCAGAGATATGAAAAATTGTGCTCTATATATGTAATAAGAATTATAATGCATTCTGCTGTCATATATAAATAAAAAATTTTTAAAAAGTATGTCACACCAAAAAAAGAAAAAGAAATAATTAAATAATTAAACAGATAGAATAAAAACTCAAATCCAAGGAGGTAGGGGGAGAAGAGGAGAGGAATCACCACATCATGTACCTGCCACAGAGTTTCTGGAACTCAATCTGGGCACATAGATTCGCAAATCCTAAGATCCTAGATGCTAGAGGAGCTGCGAGTGGAAAGGCAGCATGTCAGAAAGCGCAATTTATGGATATCTAGACATATTTTGAAATATGCCACCAAGTTTAAAATGTGTATAGTCTAGACTGGACTAGGAATTTCCTGTATCTAGTTCCACACACTATGGGGTAATTCTAACGCTAAAGATGTCACCATTTTCCTGAGGAGGTCTCTACTTGGGCTTATATTTATTTGTCTCAGGAACTACTTTTAAGCGGGGCATGGTGGTGCATGCTAATCCTAGCATTCAGGAGGCTGAGGCAGGAGGATTGTAAGGTCAAAGCCAGCCTCAGCAATTTAGCAAGGTCCTAAGCAACTTAGCAAGAAATGGCTCAGTAGTTAATTACCCTTGGGTTCAATCTCTGATACACACACAAAAAACAAACAAACAACAAGCAATCCCCCCCTACTTTTAAAAGCATTAAGTACTATTCTAAGTACCTCACAAATATGAACTCATTTAATCTTCCTAACAACCCCTTGAGGTGAGCATTGTTATTATTTCTACTTTGTTGATGGGAAAATTGAGGACCAGTGCAGTTGAGATTCTTGCTGGAAACCACACAGCTTCTTAGCAACAGAGGTGAGCTATGAGCCCAGAGTTTATGTTTGGTTCTGGCAGACTGACTAACTAACTAACTAACTAACTAACTAATTAACGGGTGATGAGAAGAAGGGAGATCCCACAGTGAGCTTCATCTTTGAGTTCAAGTCTTAGGGATCACAAATGCCATGGACCGGCAGCTGGGTTTTCATTTCATGGTACTTATTTCTTGAAGTCAATACAATGAAATTGTTATCAGGAGGAGAATTTTGGGATAACCTGCAAGGATCTGAAATCCTTGCAAGCACATCAATATGACACATATTTGATGATTATTTGATGTTATTTTATTGTTTAGAGGACCAGGGGCCCAGCCGTACCTTAGCTGAGGACAATGAATGTCCCTCTCTTCTTTCAGTAAAATATAATTGCTCCTCATTCATCTTAATTCTTGCTTGTCCATCTCTATTTGTGGAAACATGATGTTAAAGTGTTGATTCGTTATGTTTCTGATTGGACGTTGTAAAGAAAACATTGTAAAGAAAGCCGGGCTGTATTATTATTTTTTTCCTGCTTCAACAATAAATAACAGAAAAGTAACATTAGCATCCAAACCACACCAGCCCCATTGTAGGCAATCACCAAACGATGAAAATGCAGAATCCATCTTCCATGAACTAGCAGGACTGCTGTGCGGTTGGTGAAATTATCCATGATTAAAAAGAAGAGAGTTCAAACTGCAGTAACCTGCTGAGAATGGAAATGTTGACCTCACTTTTGATTTTATTGTTTACAGGGAATTTCTCTTGCTTTGGCGTTCCCCAGGCAGCCCGCGTGTTGGGAGAAAGTGAAGTATATTATGGATGCTTTGGTCAAAAAAAAGGAAATGTATTCCTCTAAGAGAGTTCCTTGAAGTTAGAATTTGTAACATTCATCTTCAGCAATCCTCAGGGGTTGTAGATACATTTGCTTGGAGACTATTCCAGCTGCCCAGTCTTTAATAAAACAACTGGTGGACAATTATTTCATTTACCTCCTACTGTTCAATGACATTGATTCCTGTGGCTTACAGGCTCAAATACACCAAATTGGAAGAGATCATGGTGGTGCATAATGTGGTCACAAGCAAGTACATTGTTCCGCGAGGGACACTGGAGATGACAGCGTCCTTCCTTTAAGATGTCTGTTTAGCTGTAGAGCTGATCAGGATAGAGGAGAGTCTATTTCCCTGGAGTCCCTGTTTCAAGAAGAAGAAAAAGAAATAAGCAAAGAACATTAGTTGGATTTTTTTTTTCTCTACAGTGTGTCCTAAAGGATCTATTTTTTAAAAATATCAATCGCCTTCCAAAAAATGACACAATATGATTTCTTAGAGCTATCAGTTAATTTATGTATACCAAGCAATGCATTTTAAGTTAAGTAACCATTGAGGGACCTAAAAGGAAAATACTTTCCATTTTTATCTGTGTAGTATCATCACAAGTTCATTAAAAATTCAGTCAATTTAGAGGGAAAATTATGTCCCTGTAAGTTCCAAAAGCACTCAGACGAACTGATTGGTCATTATTATCTTGAAACATCCACCATGCAGCACATATACGTCCTATGGTAATACAGAATATGCAGAGTGTGAAATGAGCAACTACTAAGTGCTTAGAAAGTTTTTTTTTTTTTTAAATTTTTAACCTTTGGTAATTTGAAGGTTTTTGCATAGTAAATGAATAATAATTATTATAAACAAGTTTTATTTCTTTGAATAATGCTACCAGATTAATAAGTAAAAATTTACTCCAGCTTTCAATCTGTGGAAAATTGTGTACAAATAATGGGATTCTCTGAGTGTTTTCCTCCATTTTATCTTAAACACAATTACATAAAATTGCCTTAATCTTAGTTTTTATTCTCTTGGCAGATATTTACTTGTAAAAGCTGTCTCCTTGGACAGAAAATATAAGTCAGTTCTTCTTATTAAAAGTCAAAATAATTGGGTTTTTTGCTTTGATTGTAAAATTTTGTTCTGATGGATGAACACTATAATCATTTTCTGAGCCAAAGTTTGTGTAAGAAAATCTACCACAGGAAGTTACTTTTTCTGGAACCCTATTTGCCAGTGCTCACTAATAGTCAACACTTTAGTTTTTATTTTTATTTTCATTTATTTTTATTTTTTGTTAGTGAGGATTGAACCCAGGGACACTTTACCACTGAACTACATCCCAGGCCTTTTTATTTTTTATTTGAGTCAGGAAGTTGCTCAAGGTCTTGCTAAGTTGCGTAGTGTCTTGTGAAATTGCATAGACTGGCCTCAAACTTGTGATCCTCCTGCCTCAGGCTTCCCAAGTTGCTGGGATTACAGGTGTGCACCACTGCACTTGGTCATCACTTTAGATTTTAATGGAAAATAGGAGATGAAGACTAGAAACAAAGGTCTCCAGATTCAGTAATAACGATGAAAACACAAGGATATAAACTTATCTTTAACACATATTGCCTAACTAGTGGACCTAATGTATAATCCACATTGTGGACTGAAAATTTTTAAAGTTTTAGAGGGTCATGAAAGTCACTATAGGGTCAGGAAATAGTAAGATGATAATTAGGATAATGATTGAAAACTCTATAGGGATCAAAATCATCTGGGAGCTGTTTGAGTTGGGCTACTTTTAGTTAGTTTTCCAACAGATCCTACTTAGAATGACTTACACAATAGGGGACACTCTGGTGTCTAAGGGACTCTGAGGCATAAAGAGCCTAGAAATCTGGAATGGTCTGACCTCAGTGCTTGTCTCCGATCTCTGCTTTTAAGTTTTCTATCTTTTTCTCATGGCTTTCTCTGTTTCTCAGAGAACTCAGAAAACGTTTAGTCATAGAGAAAGCAAGGCTTTTCAGAGAAAAAGAGGGAATGAAAAATTAGTTTCTCTCCTAAACCCTAACATTCCTGGAGAATGAGCCAACTGGCCACATTAAGTTGACTGCTCACCTTGTACCAACCAACCAACATGGTGGTGAGGAGATGATTACAGGTGACAAGATTGTCTCTGTCATAAGCATATGAGGGGAGACTGTGGGGAGTGGGCATGGTTCACAGAAGTGGTCAGGAGCTGGGCAGATACAACTATAGAGACGAATGTAGGAACTTTAAAAGATATATGCACTTGTACATGGACCACATTTTCTTTTCCATTCATCTGTTAATGAACATTTAGGTTTATCCCACATCCTGGCTATTGTGATACCATTCAGCCATAAGAAAGCTTGAAATCCTGTTGTTTGTGACAACTTGGACGGACTTTGAGGACACTATGTGAAATGAAACAAGCTGGGCCAAGAAACACAAGCACCCCACGATCCTGGTCATAAGTGGAATCTAAAAAACTTGAGAGCAGAATAGAGATTTCCACAGACTGAGGAAGGTTGGAGGGGAGAAGTTGGTGAGTGGGCACGTTATTGTTTGATGGGAAGGATAAGTGCTATAGCAGGGTGAAAATATTGACAATAATGCACTAGATATCTAAAAGGAGAGGAAGAGAGGAATTTGAATGTACTCACCATAGACAGTGATACAAGTTCAAGGTGATAAAAATACTAATTACCACAAGTTGATCATAACTCAATGTATACCTGAATCAAAACATCACCCTATATCTTGTAAACATGTACAAATATTATGTCAATCAAAAAAAAAAGATGATCTAAACACTTCCAACTCCTGCTTGGATGGTGAGTGCTGCAAAGAGCCTCACTCCCAGATGTCAATTTAAAAAAAATGAGACAAGGAGGAACTTGTCTTGAACCCGCCTCTTCTTATCCAGGAGAGTGGTGGCAAGGCAACCAGTTTGGCACAGAGGCTAGGAGACATGAGCATTGACTTAGCTGGGCCAGACCCAGCAGGACAGTGAGCAGAGTGCAGCTAGGCATGAGTGCAGCTAGGCATGCGAGGAGTGCCCGAGGCTGGCCCGGTGCACACTGGCCTCAGGGAGGGCAAGGCCCCCAGGGGATTTACAACCTGCTCAAAGACTTCTTATCCATAAACCCCAGTAACTGCTCACAGAATCAAATAGGAAAATCCTAAGACAGTGCACTATGGGGTCACAGCACAGAGGTCAGACATTCAGATTTGATCCTCCTCTTTCTCCCTTATGAAACAAATCCTTAACCTGTGAGGAGAGGAGCAAGCAAACTGTCACCCCGAGGGTTCTGGGAAAATTGCATTGCAGTTGAGGGAAAAGAAATGGAAAAAATTCTTGAACCTCAATGGAAGGGGAAGAATGTGTTCTGGATATAGAAACTCATCAGGATTGAACCCACTAGGAGATGGAGCTGTATCCTGGGGATTTGCCAGTTCTTCCAGGGCTGTCTCTGGGAACATCCAAGATTCTGTAAGGATCGCAATACCCACAAGTCAGTGGGGATGCCTTAGTTAGCTTGAGCTGCTGTAACAAAACACCATAAACGTCATTTATTGTTTCTTTTGCTGAGAAGAAGCTTTTTAGTTTGAGTCCATCCCATTTATTAATTCTTGATTTTATTTCTTGTGCTTTAGGAGTCTTGTTAAGGAAGTTTGGGCCTAATCCAACATAATAAAGATTTGGGCCTACTCTTTTCTGTATTAGGCACAAGGTCTCTGTTCTAAGTCCTAGGTGCTTGAGTTGAGTTTTGTGCATGATGAGAGATAGGGGTTTAGTTTCATTTTGTTGCATATGGATTTCCAGTTTTCCCAGCACCATTTGTTAAAGAGGCTACATTTTGGGAGCAAATTTTTGCCACATGCACATTAGATAGAGCACTAATTTCCAGTATATAGAAAGAATTCAAAAAGCTTAACACCCAAACAAACAAACAACCCCATCAATAAATGGGCTAAGGATCTGTATAGACACTTCTCAGAAGAAGATATACATTCAGTCAATAAATAGATAAAAAAGTCCAACATCTCTAGTAATAAGAGAAATGCAAATCAAAATTACTCTGAGATTTCATCTCATACCAGTCAGAATGGCATGTATCAAGAATATAAACAATAAGTGTTGGTGAGAATATGAGGGAAACGTTTCACTCATACATTGCTGGTGGGACTGCAAATTGGTACAACCAATCTGGAGTATGGAGATTTCGTAGAAAACTTGAAATGGAACCATCTTTTGACCCAGCTATTCCACTCCTCAGTCTATACCCAAAGGACTTAAAATTAGCATGCTATAGTAACACAGTCACATCAATGTTTATAGCACCTCAATTCACAATAGCTAAACTATAGAAGCAACCTAGATGCCCTTCAATAGATGAATGGATAAAGAAACTGTGGTAATATACACAATGGAATATTACTCAGCAATAAAAGAGAATAAAATTATAGCATTTTCAGGTAAATGGATGGAGTTGGAGAATATCATGCTAACTGAAGTAAGCCAATCCCCAAAAAGCAAAGGCCAAATGTTCTCTCTGTGGATGCTGATCCATAATGGGGAGGATGGGAAAAAAGGAGGAACTTTGGGCAAAGGGGAGGGAAGGGTGGGGATGGGGGATGGGGGCAGGAAAGATGGTAGAATGAGATGGACATTATTACCTAAGTACATTGTGACGCTACATCATGTACAACCAAAGAAGTGAAAATTTGTGCTGCTATTGTGTACAGAAAATCAAAATGCATTCTGCTGTCATATACACTTAATTAAAATAAATAAATTAATTAATTTAAAAAATAAAACTGCACTAGGAAATTAAAAATAAAAACACCATAAACAGAAGGGCTTATAAACAACAGACAGTTATTTCTCATAGTTCTTGGGGCTGCGATTCTGAGACCAGGGTGCCAGAATGGTGAGGTTGTGGTGAGGGTGCTTTCCTGGTTGCCAATGGTCAACATCTCACTCTTCATCACACAAAGGAAAGAGAGCTCTTTAGGAACCTGTAACAAGGGCAGCAATCTCATTTAAGAGGTCTTCACTCTATGATCTAATCATGTCCCATAGTCCTACCCCCTAATGTCATCACATTAGACAGCAATATACAAATTTGTGAGGGCTGGAGGTGACAAACATTTGTCCTACAACAGGCAGTATAGATGGAAAAGCCTGAGGCCACTATGATTTATATGAAAAATCAGTTCAGAAAAGGGCAAAATCCTTCTTCATTAAACATATTTTTGGGGGGTGGGTAATGGAGATTGAACCCAGGAGCACTTTACTACTGAAACATATTCCAGCTCTTTTTATTTTTTATTTGAGAAAGAGCCTCACTAAGTTGCTCAGGACCTCAATATGTTGGTAAGGCTGGTTTTGAACTTGTGATCCTCCTACCTTAGCCTCCTAAACCTAGTACATATATATGTTTTGACCTCCAACCTGGAATATTTTGTCTTGGTGGATCTGGAGCCAGCCTTAAGAATATGGGTTTTTGTTTTTGTTTTTTTAAATCTCCTGGGGTTTCCTCAAGAAAATCCAAGGCTTGTGAGGTTATGAGTTTGGAGTGAGTTGCAGTGAGAATTTAAACAAAAAGGAAAAGAATTGATCAGCTTAAGAGCAGTACCCAAACTTGTTTTGTGCACAGTTGTGGTTGCCAGATTTAGAATGAATTCAGGACACCCTGATAAATTTGAATTTCTGACAAACAATCAATACATTTTCACTATAAACATGATTGTTAGAATATTTGAGTATTTATTTAAAATTTAAATTTAGCTGGCTGTTCTCTATTTTTATTTGGCAGCTCTAACACCAACGTGTCTCCAGGACAGGGTCTAGGACATAGTAGGTGCTTAATAATCATATATTAATAAATTGAATGATACCCTCTAACCTTTTGAATTAATTAAGTTAATTTCTGGACTGATAAGAAAAAAAATCTACTTTTATGTACATTGCCAACTAAAGGGCCCCAGAGTCTTTAAACCCCAAATATGCCCCACATGAGGCAGATGTTCCCATTTGTCTGTTTTTCCATTCTGTGGTTATCTGTTGAGATTGTCGTTAATCCATACCTTCAGGAGCCATGCATGGCCTTCTTGGAATCAATCTTCAGCAAACTTAATGTTTTTTAATAGTTGTGGACCTCTAGAGAAATGGATAACACATATTGGTAAGAATTATAGAACTAAAAAGGGGTCTAGATGATACAAAAACAACTTCCTTAGAAATAAGCCCTCCTTTAAAATATAGTGTTTTCTTTTATTCTACTGATATTATTTTTTCATTAAAAATTTTTTTATTTGTAGATGGACACAATACGTTTTATTTATTTTTATGTGGTGCTGAGGATCAAACCCAGTGCCTCACACATGTAAGATGGTCTCTCTACCACTGAGCCACAACCTCTGCCCCCTGATATTTTCATTCTTCTTCCTCCCCTTTCCACCTCTCATGAACTTGATGGGTGATGACTATTTCCTTGTGACCTACAGAAACCAACAGTGCACAACCAGTGTGGTCATCATCTATCCACGCCTATAGCTTAGGGTAGGTTCAATTCATTTAGCACATGCCAAACCAAGGTCCTTACATAATGGACATCTACTTCCCCCTTGACCCTCTAATGAAGAGTCTGTTGACAATAAGCTGTAGTCACTTTAATACGGGTGGTGACAAGAATCAATCAGGGCCCACTTCCCTTTCCCAAATGTGAAGATGGAACACCTGAGAAATGCTGAGGCAAGCATAGAAAGCAAGTTTTATTTAAACAGAGATAGACTTCTCCACAGAGAAGTGGACCCAGAGCTGGTGTCCAAAGAAGTGGGGACGCTGCCCCTTTTATGCCGTTTAGATTTCCTTTGTTCTCATGCCCTCTCCCCTTATCTTGCCTACATGGCCAAAATGTGGGCCAAAAGGTAGACTGATCCTGTGAAGGAAGGGAGCAGACCAGGAGGCATTAATTAACAACTTCTATAACTCCTTGCAGGGAGGAACAATTCCCTGGGCGTAGGTTGCCTTGGCAACAGGTTGGAGGAGGAGGGGGAAGGGCTCTGGCGGTATTAGCATTTATTTGCTTTCCTTTCTAACCAATCCCCATCTCCCCACTGGACCCAATTATTTATTATTTACACTTACTGCCCTTTTTATTCCCCCACCCCCAATTGAATACTAGATCCTGGGTTTAGTTTTCAGTTTGCTTTGTAATAGTGCAGAAGGCAAGAGAACTGACGATATCAAAGATATAAATATTCTAGTGTCATTTATAGTGATAGACAAATAAATCTTATTGTGGAAATAATATCTTATTCCAGACAGAACTGTCTGGATAGCTAAATGTAATTTGCAAATGAAAAATCAAGTAACTACTCAGTGTGTTGAAGGGAAGATGTAACTGAGCCTTTGGTTAAACCAAAAGTGAGCTTTGCTCTGTATGCAGAAATGCTATCCGTTTCCTCACAAACCTACTTGTATCTGGTATATGAAGTTGCTGGTGAGGCATTCAGCATATTTGCATAAAAGGATTGGGGTCTCCTGGAGTTTGGAGTTATTATTTTTTATTTTTTTTAATTTATTCTAAATTGGTTATATATCATAGCAGAATGCATTTCAATTCATAGTACACATATAGAGCACACTTTTTCATGTCTCTGGTCATACACAAAGTAGAGTCACACTATTCATTTCTTCATATATGTACTTAGGATACTGATGTCCATCTCATTCCACTGTTTTTCCTATCCCTATGTCGCCTCCCTTTCCCTCTCTCCCCTTTGCTCTATCTAAAGTTCCTCCATTCCTCCCATGCCCTTCTCATTATGGATCAGCATCCACATATCAAAGGAAAAATTTGGCATTTGGTTTTGGGGGATTGGCTAACTTCACTTTGCATAATATTCTCCAATTCCATCCATTTACCTGTGGAATTATTGAATTGAAAAACATAGGACATTTTTTTTTTGTCACAGGCATAGGCAGGGAGAGGAAGATTTTGGCCACATGTTTTTCGGCCTGTGCCTGTGTAAGTCACCAACATATCCTTCTCAATGGACCTATATACCTAGCTACCATTCTCTGTCAAAGCTATTTGGATAAACATTGGGACACCGCTCTTGGGAGTGTGGAATAGGGACAGTGAGAAACCAGTAATGAACTGTAGTGTTGAAAAGGCACCAAGTCTTCAGAGTCCTGGAATTTGACATTATTGGGATTTACAGCCATGAATTAGACAAGAAAAAATGGATCTGCCCAGAGGACAATAGAAGGGATATGAAAGTAACACACAGAACCTAATGTTCTAGGATAAGAGGAGAGGAAGTGCTTGGTGGTGCAGCTGGGTGGACTTTTCACTCTCTGAGGCTATCCAGGCCTCTATAATAAATACCTGCTTTCCTTGAATTTACTAACACCCGTTTCCACTCTTTGCAATTGATGATCCCCTGGCCATCTGTCCCCACTCCCCCATCTCTTTTCTGTTGACATTTCCCTAGTTATCCTCCCTTATAGAGGGTGGGTCTTCCTAAGCTGCCCTGACTGAACATAACTGAAGATTGAGGTAAATTTGAAACTTGCAGAAAAATTTGCTCTTCCAGGCGGTTTAACTTACTTTACCTAAGTTACAATCATGAAAATCCATTAAAGTATCATCTACCTTCTTAGTTTAAGCCACCATTAGACTCCTAGGAAAGGGCTGGGGTCATGGCTCAAGTGGTAGAGTGCCCGTCTAACACATGTGCAGTACTGGGTCCTATCCTCAGCACCACATAAAAATAAAATAAAGATAAAAAACAATTCATAGGAAAAACACCTGCTCTCATAAGAATAGTCATTCTCTTAACAGTGGCTATTAAGTCAGAAAGAATCAGCAAAACACATTATTTCCATTATACCACAATACCAAGAAAGGTGTAGCTATTGCATTCTTTGTAAATTGCTATCTTCACAGACTGTTGCCAGTAACTGGGAATCATCAAAATTAGAACAGATTAGTCCAGTTTGCAACTGAAAAATCCTCTTGAGTCCCTTTGGCAAGTATAAATGTGTTTAATTTCAATTAGAAGCTGGAACCCATAAAACTATGCATTATGTAAGTTTGCCAACTGATTCCCATCTGTGAGTGTAGGAAGGCAAACCTCACCCCACTGAGATGTTTCCTCCAAAAAAGAAAAAGAATTTACTATAATTTTATTCCCTCTATTTGTTGGACTGTTCCTTACATTTTCTGGGACTCCATGCTAGTCTACTTGGGCTGTCAAGACAAAACACTGAGAATGGGTAGCCTACACAAGAGAAAGGTATTTCTCTTAGTTCTGGAGGCTGGAAGTCTGAGATAAGGGCTGGGTTTTAATGAGGGTCTTCTTCCTGGCTTGCAGATGGATTCCTTCTCACAGTGTCCTCACATGCTAGAGAGAGGGAGCAAGATCTCCAACATCTCTTCTTACAAATACACTAATTCCATCATGAGACACCCACCAGGTGTTATGGCTTTGATGGGAGGTGTCCCCAGAGAGTTCATGTATGAGACAATTCGAGAACATTCATAAGTGAAATGATCAAGTTATGAGAGCCTGTAACCAAATCAATGAATTAATCTTTGATGGGACTAACTGAGTGGTGACTGGAGGCAGGTGGGGTGTGGCTGGAGGAGGTGGCTTCCTGGGGGTCTGTCTTTGGGGTATATATTTTATATCTGAGTATTCTCTCTGCTTCCTTCCTGATCATGATGTGAGCTGCTTCCCTCTGCCACACTCTTCTGCCATGTTGTTCTGACTCACCTCTAGCCTAGAGAAATGGAGCCTGCTGTCTCTAAACTGAGACCTCTGAAACCATGAGCCCCCAAATAAACTTTTCCTCCTCTACAATTGTTCTTGTCAGGTCTTTTGGTCACAGCAGAAAAAAAAAAAGCCTAGTAAAACACCACCCTCATGATCTCATCTAAGCCTAAGAACCCCCAAAGGCTTTCCTTCCAAATACCCTACTTTTGGGGGTTACAACTTTGACATATGAACCGCGAGGCTAGGGACACCATTCAGCCCATAGCAGGACCTGTAATCATGTCTGGGGATTCCAAATTACATTGGAAGAATCCAGGAAACTGGATTTGTTGGGTGTAAGTAACTTGCTGACTTGTTTTCTTTTTAAATGTTTGGATTTGCGAATGTCCCACTTCTTTTCTCCCTTCCTGCCCAGTCCTACTGTCTCTGTAGCCTGCTGGCACTTCAACTGGCCTGCCATTATGGATTTGCCTGGGTTGCTCTGAGTGCGTGATAATGGCCTTTCGTGCTTTGCACTCTGCTGAGGATAAAAGCTTACATTTTTCTTTTGAGGAGCAGTCTTATTTTTTTTTTCTTTTTAATGCACTGAATAAGTCCTAAAGAAGTTGCATGCATTAGAAAAACTTGAAGGATTTCAAATAAGTCTTCAATTGCAGTTCCCAAACATTCTGCTGTTGAAAATGTGTTTCTGGTATTTCATTTATTTTTATTTGGGGATGATTTGGCCTTTTTTGATGTCACTACCACTTTCTTGTTGACAACAGTCACCTATAAGAATAACCTGAGAATTGTCTACTTGAATTTTAGAACACTTCACTGACTGAATACCAAATAGGCATTTATTGGATGCCATCCACGTGCTGGGAAATGTTCTGGGTTCTGTGGATATACCAACGCACAAGACAGCTAGCACAACACTAGCAAAGAGAAATAGGCGTTAAGCAAATCCACATGTAACCACATGTATCCATGTCTGTCTATGGATAAAAATAAATCCAGGCAAGGAGAAAGAAAGCTACAAAGTGGTATTTGGGCAGAATCCCACATGAAGAGAAGTAGCATGAAACCATCTAGTAAGAAGTCGAAAAGGCAGCAAGTACAAAGGCCCTGAGGTTGGAGCATGCTTAACCTGTTTGAGGAATTATAAGGCCAGAGCAGACTAATCAGAGATAAGGGGAATGAAGAAACAGTAGGGAATGTGAAGGCTGAGACAAGGGAGGATTTTTGCCTCCTGCCACACTAGTCTGGTGATCACTCCAGCCTCCATTTTACTTATGGGCCTTTGCCCTTAGTTTCCCTAGAAAACTATTGTGCCATATTTTCAGATGATTTCCACTCATTTCTTTCAGACCTTTGCTCAAATGCCACTTCCTTAGGGAGGCCTTCCCAACACTTCTTCTAGTTGCTTTTGCCCTGGCTTTGTTATTATTACTACTCTTGTTGCCATTATTGCCTAGCATTCATTTCATGCTCAGACTCTGCCTTGTCCATCAGCCGTAGCTCTGCAAAGACAGGAGCTGGCACTGTTTTGTTGTTTTGTACATAACTTTTTTTTCTCAGTGCCTCGAAAGCATAGTGCATGCCCCTCCCCACAATATTTATTGAATAGATAGATGAATGAACGAATGTTTTCACTTTATGAAATATAATAGTAAATCAATTATATACATGAATAGTCATAATAAAGGGGGGAAGGTAGACTATTCAGAAGAAAAGTTTTGAATCTTGTGGTATATAATAGATACTCATCCGTTGGAAAGGAAGGAGAAGGTATCCAAATTGGAAAAAGAGCATCAGCAATCTATTCAAACTGTGAAAACTGACGTTACCTCAGAGTGGGCCATTGGGGCTGACTTCTTGACTTCTTATGAGAAATTGTGACAGTAGTCAAAAACTAGTCTTTGGAGGTCTCCTATCTCACAATGAGAAATGTCAATGAGAGCCAGGCTGATGGTCTATACCTGCAGTCCCAGCTACTTGGGGAGCCTAGGCAGGAGAATTGCTTGAGTCCATGAGTTTGAGACAAGTCTGAGCAACACATTGAGACCCTGTTCCCCAAAAAGAAAGAAAAAAAAACCCTCGCCCCCCATAAAGCAAACAAAAAGAGAAATGTAGATTGTTTAAGGTCAACAATACAGAGACCCTCTGGTTTCCAGAGCAGAGTGCTGAGAAATGAAAACAGTGTTTAAGAGTCAAGGGACAATTTTTTTTCTCTCATATGCACAAACTAGAGAGAAATAAGGAATAAAAAGGAAGATGTCATAAAAATAGAAGGAGAACACTAAAACAGAAGAAGGAGACGGCAGGGAGGGGAGGGAGAGGGGAAGAACTATGGAATAAAATCGACCAAATGACGCTCTGTGTGCATATGATTATATCACAATAAATTTCATTTTACATATAAGTTCAACACACTGATTAAAAAATAAAAAGAAGGTAAAAAAACCCATATGTTGTTGCACCTTATGTTGGTGAATCAAAGCAGAGAGGTAATAAAAGTTGGAAGGTTTTGCAGAAGCAGTTGCAATGCTTCCAATGAAATCATATTGTAGAAATTCAGAGCTAGCGGACTCTTAAACATTATCTAGTCTAAAACTTATTTTACAGATGAGGAAATTAGGCCTGTGACGTGACGCTCAGATATTTAATGAATATTTGTTGAATAAATATTTCCTGGAATGGAAACCAGAAAAAATGTAAAGGACAGGAAGGTGTTAAAGAGGAAGAGGAATTGAGAGAGAGAGAGAGAGAGAGAGAGAGCCTAGAAAATATTCCCTCTCTTTAAGATAGAAGAACATTTGATATTTAAAATAAGTCCATCTCTCAGGAGGGTAATATGTATTGGAACTAATATTATGCTGATTTGGAAGAATTATTATTAAGGGTCTCATGACAGAGTCACTAAGAGAATTTACTTCCTGATAGCTAGCAAAAGAAACATGTTATCTGATTTTGTGAGGGCTGACTTCTGATTCAGAGCTCTCTGGCATACAGCACAAAATATTGGGATGTACAGAGAGGAATCCAAAGTTTCCTGTTTGTATTAGGCTCAGAATCATAATCTTCTGGCAAGAGATGAATTTAGAAAGTTCTAATTCATGAATCTTGACAGTCCAATTACCATGCTTCTTTGTAAAGTGCTTCTTTGAACTATTCTACTATAAGCATAAGAAAAAAAATGTAAGAGAAATGTCCTGGTTGATCAGCATTTTCCTTGGCAATAGGTGTAAGGATAAATTTAACTGGACCATGAGTATTGTTCCTGGTTTTATAATCACACCTTTGCAAAGTAGTTATTCTAGATATCTGAAATTCCTGCAACAAGAAAGCTCATATTTTAAAGAGCTGTGCTATCATCATGTTCTTCTCTGTGGAATCTGGCCATTGATAGGGGACCGCACATCCCAGTTTGTCTGTGATGGTTTCCATTCATGACAATTGTCCTGTGATGATTATTAATAGCTCCTCTGCTTTTCACTTTCAAAAGCATTCCAGTTTGGATGATGAATTATATGGTTGTTGGAGCTACAGAAGAAGATCCAGCTGTAGCTGTAATTCACTAGAAGGCTTGTTCTCACTTTTAATTTTGGACCATTTATCTCTCCTGACCTATGCCTTTCACACATAAAAATTTGACCTTTAATTATACGAGTCCTTTTCCAATAAAAGAAATTAAAAGTGACTTTAGTTCATTGAAGGGATGTATTTTTCCGGTGTCAAGTTGTTTCCAAGAGTGACTAAAAGAATAGCAGATGATTCTTATCATTTGTGCAATGGGTTTGAGATGTGACTGGATGCAACTAGACTTGGACAAACAATCTGTAAGTTGACTTTTAGCACCAGTCTTTCATTAACCTGTGGAAACCCAGAAGTGTTTTGATCAGTTGTATTTTTCTGGCTTGTAATTTAGAATTGTACATCAAGAGACACTGTAGCTAAAGAGAAGGAGACTGTATGATATATTATCAATGGACAGAGAGTATAACTAACTAAAACAAAAAACTTTTAAAAAGTGAATAGCTATTTCCAGCAATGGTTTGAACAGTCTGGGAGGGACAATATAGGAAAAATCTTTGAAGTTTTCTTTCAGTCTTATAAGTCACATACTTGCATTGTAGATGAACGTAAAATTCTTTTCTGGTAGTGATTGAGCCCTTGTCTCCTCAGAGCCTTCCTGGACAGGGGATGTGGAACTTTCCTTGGAACTCCTTGGGCTTCAGCATCTCTCCAGAAAGTTTTCCTTTGCTTCATCAAAAATCTCTCTCTTTAGGCCAATTTTATTTCATTTCCTGGCAGTGGTAATCAAAAGCATTTCATTACTCTTTTCACTGAAGTCTTTCATATTTTGAAGCCAATCATTATTTATTCCTTAGACTTCTCTTTGAGGCTAAATTTTAAAATGTCTTTATTTGTTTTCTATCATTTCGTAAGGCTTTTGGTTCCTGTCTCCTCTTCAGGAGTCACACTTAAGCTAGACACAATATTAGATTTACTAATTGAATGTATTTCTCACCTAAGTCGAAAGTACTCAGTGCCTACAAGTAATCCCAGAATGAATGGATACTAATATTTTTCTATGTATTAATAATGTTTTTAATAATATTTTTCTTCATCTTAAAATGAACTTTATGTAGGTATGTCCAGTTAACCTCTTAATAAGATTTTGACTGCCTTTTCCAATGACTCTACAGTGCTGGCTTGGGATTACCTTCTGGTTAAATTAGACCATACAGGCTTTCTTCATTTTTTACCTTGTAATCAACAAATCTTCTTCCTTTCTGCATTTTGAGTTTGCCCAATTAGAGGACATAATTTATTCTGATGTCATCACTCTGAACCTAAAACGCGTTACATTTCAGCACATTAAATAAGGCTTATGTTGTTACGTTTAATAAGCTCAATTTATAGCATAGCTTTCATTTATTCATTTCACAATTGACTCAAATGAGTAGCAGATATTTGTTGAGTACATAAATGGATGAAAGAACAAACTAAGAATATTTGAAGTAGCTTCATGGAGAGAAATTATAAATGGGATATACAGCCAGATGAAAACACTGGATTCTCTAGATTCCACATCCTTTGGGAGGAGGGGTGGCCATATTCTGTAGACTCTCACTTCACAGGGGTAGAATAGAAGAGACTGGAGAAGGGGAAAATGAGTTGTAGCTACCATTTTTATGCTTATCACTTATGTAAGTCTTTTAATTCTCACAAAGCCTCCATTAGTAAGCATTTCAATCCTCATATTACAGGTTGGAAAACAGAATCCCCAGAAATCAAAACCTTCAAACTTTCACTGCTTGTAAGCAGTCTTATTTATGAAACTTATGTTCTCAGACAGTGGTCTGTTGCCACCCATAAATTGCAAAAGCCCAAAATTGCTATAAAAGCAGAAGTGTTTTGCTTTAAAATTAGACATTGATTTGAACTATGGACAAAAGTCACAAGGGTCAATAACAGACTGACTACTAGGACTTCCGCAGGGGATACATTGAACATGCTAGGGAAAGGAGGGAATGGATCATAACAGTTTTGTTTTGTTTTGTTTTGACACATAGACATAAATTTCTCAATTTCCTCACACTAAGAGTAGCCAGCTATGGCATGTGAAATTCAAGCAAACATCCTTAAGGCATAAATAGTTTAGTTAAATTGGATTTAGTTTAGAGCATTTTGATATTATATTTGAATATAGGTTTTTGTGCTATAACAGGAGCTGTCAATATCTCAAAAAAGAGGACAAAGACAGCTCATAAACAAGTAACACGCACCAAAAAAATGCTTCCCAAACAATTCCACCCACCAGCGCCTGCTTTCTAAGTCCAGTGTATATAGGAGAATGAATTATTCTGGCTGGTTAGAATAAACCTGAAGTCTAAATACGTGTGTTTGTATCTCTATTTGCTGATTATTTCCTCCTTGAATTGGTATAATAATGAAGAAATTTTAGATAACTTCTTGTTGAACAGCCAAAAATGTAGAGAAATAAAAATTAAAGCAAAAAATAATTTATTGGATAAACAGAAGATGATCATTACGTCAACAGAACTTGAAGAATCTTTGATGTCATTTATTTGTTCATCAAATTCGATGTGTTCTGAATTTAGAAAAACTGTCCAAGACAAAAATCTTTTCAGTACATAATCATTGCTCTCCAGAAACTTAAAAGAAAAATACATTAAAGAGTTGTTTAAACCAGTCCATAAAAACACCAGAAGAGGAAGGGATGAAAGTATAAGAAGAAGGTGAGCCCAGAAGAAGAGCTCACGGGGAGATGGACTCACTGCGCCATCTGCCACTGAGGAGGGAGGTAAGCTTAAAATCTTGCAAAGACCAGAGACACTTCTTATAGAATGGGATCAAGTTTAGCCAACAGGTATGTGTGTGCATGCATGTGTGTGTGTGTGTGTGTGTGTATAATTAAAATGTTAAAAATTATATAAATATATTTATGTGTGTATGTATATCTATGTGTGTAATATATGTCATATATGTGTATGTATATATATATATATATATATATATACTGTATATATACACCACATATGTACATTGTATATATATACAAATATATACTGTGTGTGTGTGTGTGTGTGTGTGTGTGATTGTATGTGTGTGTGTAATCATGACCTGGAGCTACAGTATTGGAATTTGTCACCTCAGAGTAGAAATAACAGAAAAGCAGGTGCAGTAGTTGTATATATATATATTCATCTAATTTTTATGCATTTTAATTAGTCATAAATATTTAAAAGTTGGTAAATTTCATACGAAATTCCAGAGTTCCGACTCTGCCATAGTTTGGTCTACAAGAGACCCCTCTGCCCATGTGTTAATGTCTTGGTGCTCCATGTGATGCTATTGGAAAGTAGTGGAAACCATCAAGAGGTAGGGCTGACTGAGGGATCAGTGGAGTTGTGCTCAAGAAGAAGATTCTGGGGCACTGGTGTCTTTCTGTCTGTCTTTGCTTTGTACTGCCAGGTGCTGCTGTAATGTACTATGCCACCACAGGCCCAAAGCAACACAGCCAATACGTCATGGGCTGAAATCTCCAGAAGAGTGAGACAACTCCTTTTAAGTTGATTATCTCAGATATTTTGTTCTGATACTGGAGAGTGGACTCACCCATGCTTCTTTGAAAAACATTGTAAAACCTGGTCACTTTGGCTTTGTATTTTATCATGGCCTGGAGCTATCGTATTAAAGTTTGACACCTCGGTGCAGAACTAACAGAGAAGCAGGTGCAGTGGTGAGCAGGAAGGCAAGGAGCCGGGGCCTTCTCGGGCTAATCTGAGCAGCACAGAGGTCTGCCAGGGAGAAGATTTTGAAAAGATCAGTTGGAACTAAACTGGGGGCATTTCGAAGGTCAGGATGTGCAGTTTAGATTTTATCTCATAGGTTACTCACACTATGTTCCTATAGTACATTTTTATTTTGTGGCTTGAGCTAAGGTGTTCTGAGGTTAAAATAAAATAATGTCAGACTCTCAATTTGTGAAAAATCAAATTAATGAAGAAAGATATTTCTTCCCAACTATTTTTTTTGGAATTTTTCTATCCAAAACATTTTTCTTAAATATTTGTCACTCACTACTACTCATTTGCTAGCAAATGTTAGTTCCTTAAAATATATGAAAAGATAGCAAAGGATTATTTATCTTAAAATATAGATTAGTTGGTTGAGCTTACTCTGCTTTTTATTTCTTAAGAACTTACTCTTGTAGTTCATATTTTATAATACATTGTCAGATAGCATGCTAAAAATATACTTCTAGTTTGCATGATTAATATTGCACAGTTTTCTGTAAAAAGCATCTTAAGTTTCATTGAAAGTAAGGGAGAGAACTAAAATTTTTGAGCCCTTACCAAGTGCTCAGCTAAGCATTATGCTAAATACCTTCCTGGTATATCTCATTTACTCTCTCAGTAAATGTTGCAGAGGAAGAGACAAAGAATTTCTATTCAAAGATGCATAGTTATTACATGCAGCATTAGTATTTAACCTCAGGTCTGTCTGGGGCCAATGTCCTTGCTTTTTCAATTTATGAGATTTCTGGAGTGATGTGAAAATGTTACTTTTTGATTTGATTGAGAATCATGAATGTAGGTAATTGGTAGTTATTGCCCATTTTTGTTCTTCCTTATTGTTATTATTATTTTTAATATGTCAGTGTCCAATGTTTTTGAAAGGATGGATTTAGTATTGCAATGTATAATTAATAACAGAGAAGAGAAATTGAAGCAGGGATACTGACACAATAAGCATAAATGGTATCCAAAGGCAATGCAACACAATCAAAACCTTTTTTGTCTATCCAATATTGATATTTGCCCATGAATGAATAAATGCACACATCAAACATGGGAACATTTTTACACATTCCAAGCATAGCAAATATAAGGTGAGTAATCTAGTACAGATTGAAATCAAAACATTCACTGGCAGCTTTTAACACCCCGAAATTGATGGCTAGCGGATAGGGAGCTCCTCAGTCTCACATGCCTCATATTTGAGTCAACAGGCCAATTAGAAGATAATTACAATTATTAGAGGCAAAAGATCGGATCTTGTTGAGGATACTAGCACTAATTTAAAAAGAGATGAGGGAAAGGAAGAAAGAGAAAAATGGAAGTATGGTAGGCTGAATAATGACCCATCAGCTTTTACCAGGACCTAATTCCTGAACTCAGTGTTTCCTTATGGAAAAGGGGATTCTACAACTTTGATTAAGTTCAGAATCTTGAGATGAGCAAAGTACCCTGTGTCATCCAATTGGGGCTGATATAATTACAATGGTCCTTAAAGAGGGACACGTAAAAAGTCAGAGGGATAGATGATACGATGTCAAAGCAGGGATGGTGGTGATGTCCTTTGAAGCTGGAGATGGAGGGAGGGGCCACAATCCAAGGAATTCAGGTGGCCATTACAAGCCCAAAGTCGCAAGGAAATGGATTTTCCCCTAGAGTCTCTGCAAGGAACTAGCTTTGCCAGCACCTTGAGTTTAGCCCAGTGAAACTAATGTTGTAATTGTCAGAGTACCTTTATATATTGTTTAAACCACTAAGTTAGTGGTCAATTGTAATAAAGACAATGAGAACCTAATACAGGGAGATTTCTCAATGAGGAAAAATGGGAAACTTTGGTGAATGACTGTCTTTGTTGGGTGAGGAGAAAGTCAAAAGCAATCTCAATTTGTTCTGCTCTGAGCATGTTCTTCAATGCAGCAATCGGTCTCCATAGTGGGGTGGGGCTTTATATATATATATATATAGATAGATAGATAGATAGATATATGTTAGGAGCCACAGCAAAAATATTGATACAGGCACCTTTGGATTTTATTTGACTGCCAGCCAGCAATTCACATTCATATGGTAACTGGACTCATGCTGTCTAGCTGGGCCCATTTTCAGGACTCAGGTTACTCATGTCACTCTTGTAATGGGAGAGTTCCCATTGGTTGGGAAAGGATGGTAGGAGGGTGTTCCGGGGGAAGGGGAAACCGCCCGGCTCAGGTAGAAGACACACGTGGCGGACCCACCTGTTAGGGGATGCACACGGCCTCTCTCTAAATAAAACTTTGTCTCAGTTTGACTGGCTTGTGTTTTTGTGCCCAACCGGGTTGCAAGATTGCAAGCCCGCGTGCACTGACAGCTCAGCAGGGGATCGCTCAGCAGGGGTGCCGCAGGCAGTGCTCGGCAGCAGGAGCGGGACTCAGCCGGCCCGGGGCCGGGCAGTTTGCGGCATGATATATATATATAGAATTTAAAAATTTTGATATATATATATATATATATATATATATATATATATATAGAATTTAAAAATTTTGTCTGATTTTGAATGATTGAGAGAATGATGTCACAGTAACAGAAACACAGAACTTTCTCAGGTGGGAAAACCAGGTGACATCTAAATATCTTAAGGAACATGTGATTCATTAATTATGTTGTATATAGTAAACTCATTTATAGTAGAGACTTAATCATCATTTCCAGGAAGTCTGTGTGAGTGATGATTATACATAACTGTTTAAAATATGTGTCAGACACTGGGATACATGTTGGACCAACATTTTCTCACAGGCTCCTGACAACCTAAATGAGGGAACTCAGTCATCAGGAATCAGGGTCCTGGAACAGTCTCCTCAGGGCCAAATCTTGGCTTTATCACACAATCATAGGGATCTGAGATAAATTTCTTAATCTCTCTGGATCTGTTTCCTCCTTTTATAAATTTGGATGGTGATCATAATGGCTTGAATAAGTGTGCCTCCCCCATGGCCCATATTCTAAAGGTTTGGTCTCCAAGTTGTGGCCCACCTTAAAGAGGTGGGGCCTAGAGGGAGGTATTAGGTCATTGGGGGTGTGCCTTAAATGAGGACTGTGAGATGCTGGTGTTTTCTTCTCTCTTTTCTTCCTGGCTGAAATGACATGAGTATATTCCTCCACTACTCACTCCTGCCATATGTTGCCTGACCATAGACTCAACAGCAATGGGGCCAATCAACCATGGACTGAAACCTCTAAAACTAAGACTCAAAATAAGCCTTTCCTCTTTTTAAGTTGATTGTGTCAGGTGTTTCCTTACAGCAATGAAAAGCTAACTAACAGTGATAATAGTAGCACCTGCTTCACAGAGATGTTTCAAGTAATAAGTGAATTAATTCATGCAAAGCCCTTTTAATATTGTAAAATTAAATTAGTGCTAACTACTGTTAACAAGTGAAAGAAAACTGGAGACTTAGAGAATTAACCAAGACCATGCAGATAATAAATTACAGGAGAGGAATTCCAACTTGGATGTGTTATGCCAGCTGCAGTAGATCAAAACTAATTCAACTCAATAATCAGTAAATTCAAAATGAATTTACCAAATTAGAATTAGAATTGCCAAATTAGAATTTTTAAATTTTTCTTTGGATGAAACTACTTTCCTGATTGATTGATATTAAAATGTCTTTTTTTTTTAATAATTAGTTGTGTTTGATCATTTAGACAATCTTACTGATTCTTTTTTTTAATATTTATTTTTGGTTGTACACAATACCTTTATTTTGTTTACTTATTTTTATGTGGTGTTGAGGATTGAATCCAGGGCATCTCGTATGCCAGGCGAGCGATCCACAGCTGAGCCACAACCCCTGCCCAACCTTATTGATTCTTTCAGAAATACTGAATAATTAGTTTATATGTTGCTAAAATACATAGGTCGGGCTTTTCATTACCATGAAACCATGTTCGTTGTATCCCTTTAGTGTTCAGAGAAAAGTTTGAAGGATGTTTAAACACATCTCTAAAGAGCAAGAAAAAAAGAATGAGGAAAAACATATTTGGTCTTTTCTTTACAAATCAATAATAGTTAAAATTCATTTTTGTGACCTTTTTTTTAATAAAAAAATAATGTCTACTCCCAAGTTTCTTCTGCTTTTTCCATGTAGCATGAGGATCAGGTCAGGGTCCTGGAACAATTTCTTCAGGTCCAAATCAGGTCACTGTTAGAAATAGCAAGCCACATAATATGTACAAAAATAATTTTGCAGTCTTATAATTACTTAATCATCAGTGCTGATAGTAAAGACAGATAATTTGTGTGGTCCTTTATTTTTGGTCATTCTGGGAATTTTAATTGACCCAGATATGTTTGAGCCTAGTTTTACTTAACATAAAAAAATAAAAAAGCATAACTAGAGTTCCAGTGTAGATCATAATTATTTTTAAAAAAATTTTATTTGTTCTATTTAGTTATACATGACAATAGAATGTATTTTGACATGTTATACATATATGGAGTATAACTTCCCATTCTTGTGGTTGTAAATGATATGGAGTTACAATAGTAATGCATTCATATATGGACATGGGAAACTTATGTCCAATTCATTCTAATGTCTTTCCCATTCACATACCCCCTTTCTTCCTCCCTCTCCCTTCTCTCCAATCCAGTGAACTACTCCTGCCCCCAGCCCTTCCTTCCTGCCCCCTATTGTGAGTCAGCATCTGCATATCATAAAATACATTGACCTTTGTTTTTTGGGGATTGGCTTATTTCTCTTAGCATGATAATCTCCAGTTCTATTCATTTACTGGCAGATGCCATAATTTCATTCTTCTTTATGGCTAAGTAATATTTCATTGTGCATATAAACCACATTTTCTTTATTCGTTCATCTGTTGAACGGTACTTAGGTTGGTTCCATAGCTTAGCTATTATGAATTGAGCTGCTATAAACATTGATGTGGTTGTTTCATTATAATATGCTGATTTTAAGTCCTTTGGGTACATAGCAAGGAGTGGGACAACTAGATCAAATGTGGTTCCATTCCACGTTTCCTGAGAAACACTGCTTTCCAAAGTAGTTGCACAGAATTATAGTCACCAGCAATATATGAGTGTGCCTTTTCCCCACATCCTCACCAACATTTATTGTTACGTGTATTCTTGATAATTGCCATTCTGACTGGAGTGAGATGAAATCTCAGTATCTTTTAAATTTGCATTTCTGTAATTGCTAGTGATGTTGAACATTTTTTCATATATTTGTTGATAAATTGTATTTCTTCTTCTGTGGAGTGTCTATCCAGTTCCAGTTCCTTTGACCATTTATTGATTTTTTTTGTATTTTTTGAGTTTTTTATATACCCCGGAGATTAATGCTCTATCTGAGATGCAGGTGGCAGAGATTTTCTCCTTTTTATAGGCACTCTGTTTACATTCTTGATTGTTTCCTTTGTTAGGAAGAAGCTTTTTGGTTTGATACCATTCCATTTATTGCAAATCATAATTATTAGCTACTTTTCAGTTTGTAAAATTTCCCACTTTCATGAAGCGGACACATATTGAAGAAATCCAGACACGGCTGCAAGCTCACTTCAAATAGTAGGAGGCAAATTACATTTTTCTCCAACAGATCAAAAGAGCTTTTTATATTTCCTTCCCATCCTCTCCAACATACACACAAATGTATATATCAAGGCAAGTGGTGAAGTAGCTGTTGGATGTGTCAAGGACTTGAAAAATAATATAAAACCTGTAAGTTGAAGGGAAAACCATGGGCCTCAGGTACTTATCCCAACTGTTGTCTTCAATCAACTCTAATTTGACCTTTTGCTTATTACAGTAGTCTTCAAGGCAGTAGAGTATCAGTTCACTCTCATTCTCCAGGCTCTCCGGATGATTTTTTTTTTTACAAAGTTTCGGTCCTTGATTGGCAGCTTTAAGGACACCCAAGGATTTACCACTTGAATGAGTCAAGCCCTTACCTTCTTGCCTCTAGGACCACGATAGAAAATCGACTCAGGAGTCCACTCAGATCCTGTACATCTAATTTCCACCAGGTCTGATGCTGTTACACTTCAGGAACTAGCAGCCCCAGAAAAAAAAAAGGAAAATATATTTTAAGACAGCCCTTGTTTTGCAGCTTGAAGGACTTTTAGATTCCTGTACATGTGAGAAACATTTAGCGGAGTCTTACGCTCTTAAAAATAAGATAATCATCAGACTTCGCTGAGAACTAAAGTGGTCCAGCAGGTGGGGAGAGGGGAGGAGGAGGGTAAATGTGCTTTTACCTTGGAGTTTCATTTTGGTGTTAGCGCTGCAAAGTTATGGAGCATGTTTCCCTGTGCCTGTTCACCATATTGTCTCTTGTGGGGAGGTTATTCGACGTACTCCTCATTAAGAGAAGCTGCAATAAACAGATTTTTATTGCCAAGGGAAAGCTTCTTAAACGATCAACACTGCACTTGCAGCTGCTGATTAGTGAGAGCAATGATAAGTTGAAGACTTTAATGTCCCTTATTTACTACTGTAGTAATGAAACCAGAGTGGTGGAAAATATCTCTAATAACCTTTCTCGTTTCCTTGAAATCCCCCCACCCCACCCCTACAAAGCTGAAAATAATTTTGTTAATAAGTATAAAATGCAAATTTTTCAGATGAAGGAAAACAAATGACTGATGGGACTTAGGCACCAAGCACAATAGTTGCCAGCAAAGTCAGGGATGTGACAATCCAAAGAGATGTTCTATATCCAATCTTATTTTCATTTATGT
This sequence comes from Urocitellus parryii, assembly GCF_045843805.1. Taxonomy (NCBI): domain Eukaryota; kingdom Metazoa; phylum Chordata; class Mammalia; order Rodentia; family Sciuridae; genus Urocitellus; species Urocitellus parryii. The sequence goes on along the minus strand of NC_135539.1, from coordinate 62,427,292 downwards.
TTCCTAACTCATTTGCCTCTGTCTTTCACAGTTTTTTTAATCTACTTGTGTTTCAGGGAATTCTCCATAGTATGCACATATCCTGTGGCAGCTTTGTCCTGGGATCTCTCTCTCTTCAAGGGTGTTGGCGTAGCAGAGAGCCTTGGAAGTTAGAGATATGCCCCACCTCTGGGGCCAAGGTTGGGCACGTTTACTTGCAGAGCACTTTATAAGGTTGGCGGTTTCCAAAGCTTGGGACTCCCCAATTTTCTGCATGGCATCTACCAGGATGCTCTTCCAAGCCCTTTGGAACATGGTCAACAAGAGGACCCAAATGTGAATATGAGGTCCATGCTGCCTGCTATGCTGTGAACGGCCCCATCCTGTATCTCTGACAGGAGTCTCGTCTCCTGTGAGCATCCATGAAAATAATGTGGAATACTGATCTGAGCTTGGCCATAGGGTCACATTTTTAAACCTTTTCTGTTTTATTCTCTTGGGTTCTTATTATATGTTATCCCTCCTTCCCTGACTTTTAGAACAGAGGTGTCCAATGCATTTCTCAGAAACCCTCTGACCCAAGGTCTGTTGACCACTCTTTGCTGAAGGACCAAGACACACAGCACACCTGAGTGTGTTAGGGATAAAGGAGCCAGGTGGCCAATTCTCAGTGAGCCAGGGCAGTGGACCCCACTCTTCCTGTCACAAAATATATGGTGATTTTTATTATAAACAGAGAGTGTTGAAATGCTGTAAGACATTAAGGAGAAGGTATCTTAAGTAAAGAATATCTCATTGATAGGAGCAAAAACAGTTTTGGTTTCTTGCTTGGCAAGTGGAGCTATCATTCTTGAGCCACGCTGTCCAAGTCGTTCCTTTATTATTGGCCTTACCTCGACGTTTGTTAGAATTGCAGGATCTCAGCCCCAACCTGCAGCCACTGAACTACAATCTTGAACCTGACTGCTGTAGGCTTCACATGAAATTTTAGTTTGCGAGACTATGCTCTAGGGAAGTAGGTCTGGCTGTAGCTTGGCTAATCCAACACACATTCCCAATCTCCTTTTCTTTTGCTCCTGGTGAAACCCAGGCTTGGTAAGTGGGGATTTATCAACCCTGAGGCAGGAGGGTATGAGAATATAAAATGACAAGTAGATAAGGCCCCAGACAGAGGAACGGAATGGATGCTTTCCTTGATACAGGTCAGGAACAGCAGAAAGACTGTCCAGTGGTAATCTTGTGATGGTTTGAGGTCTATGACTCGGCAATATCTTCTAAACTCAACTAATCTTGAAACTTAAATGAAGTTTTAAGCTCACTTTGAACTCTAAGGCAATTTTTGGTTTTGCTTTTTAAGATTCTATGCCATTTCCTTTCCCTCAAATCCCAGCCTACAGGACTTAATACCTATCTGTTAGATCATATTGTCCTTGCTTTGCCTCGAAGAAACTCTGTTTAGCCTTTGCTGTGTCTCTATCATCCACTGAAGTTTTAAAGATTAGAGTAGCTGAAAGATATACTTTTTCAGTTTCTTTCAAATCTTTGTCACACTGGTTGGCCCATGTGACACAGTTCTAATCAATGAGACATTAATCTGCAGATGCTGCTTGTTTTGTTTTTATGTTATTTCCCAAGTAGAACACAAACTCTATGGCTGGAGCTCAAGCAACTATGATGAGACCATGAGGTGATGTTCATGAAATAAATGAGAAGCTTTTAGAAAACCATCTCCAAAAAACAACGTACCTCTGGTATTCTTCTCATATGAGGGAAAGAAAATTCTGCCTGTTTAATCTAGACATTAAATATGATCTCTTATTTGTGGCTAAACACAATGCTGATAGAATTTCAGGGAAAGATCCTAGAGTAAGAAAACAATCCCTTTTCAATTTCCAATTTTGGTCTTTACCAGCTAGGTGTTGTAGCCTCAAATTCTTCTTTTATAAAATTGAAGTAATAATATGTGTTGCAGAGTTGTTAGGAGTTTAAATAAGACAGCGTATGTCATCTTTAACTTTGTGGCTGTGATAGAGAAAATACCCTCACCATTATTATACTTACCAATTTTTGCAGTTGATTTCTATATGCTAAGCACCATTATAAACATCTAGAAACACTAGTCCAATCACAAGGTGCACCTGCTCACTTAGTGAAATGAGTGCCTTTGAACGTTTCTGCTCTAGGTGGGCTAGCTGATTGTGCCCATGCCATGTCCCCACACAGGACTTCATATAGTCAGGTCCTGGCATTATGTCATACCTCAGTCTTCAAATATTGCCAACACCAGCTGCACTCCCAGGAGTTAGATCTAAGTGCATTTACATTTAGTGAACTGGAACTTTTTCAGAAATCTAGACCTAATTTGCACGATCATCTTGGGACCAGATTGAAGTCCCAGGGATCAGATTGTGTTCCCAGGGGACAAGCAGAGGGGCAAGCTGTCTCTAGAGAGAAAAGGAATGTCCTGAATTCCTTCAGAGACATCACTGGGTAGAACAATTACTCTAGGTGAAATCCCTTGTTTTCTATTTCGTCTTTCCCTGTGGGGGAGATAAAGAAGAGCTGGTTTGCGCTTTTGGCCTTTCATCTTTCCTGCTCCTTCCCCCTGGATTTATTCCAAAATCTCCTCTTTCTTCTCCACCTGAGAGTTTGTACTGAGATTTGCTCTCCCCAGCGCCTGGGACTGTCTCCTCCAGGTTCTTCCCAGGCTTTGCTCTTTCTCATCCTCAGGACTGGACTGGAACCACACTCCCCAGAGTCGCCTTCCCCAGTCACTGTGGGACCCAAAGACTCCACCTCGCTGCGGAGAGATGACGCCATGCTTATCTGATTGCTCCTGCCATGTCCTTCAGGATCAAAGGCCTGAGTGACAGAGCCTGAGTCCCAGGCCTGAACTCTGGCAGCAAGGGTGTCTGGAAAAATCCATTTGTTTGTCTTCTAAGGAGCAAAATTCATTATACGGGCTTCTCAGTTGGAGAAAGTGTGTCCAAAACATGTTAAGGAACTGCAAACCTGCTCACTGCCCTTTCTAGTAGGTGTGTTTTTTCTTAGAAAATAAGGATAGTAAAGAGGGTGGAATGCGATGGTCATCGTTATCCTAAGTGCATGTATGAAGACATGAAGATGTGACCCTAATTTGTGTACAACCCAGGATATGAAAAATTGTGCTCTATGTGTGTCATATGAATGGTCATGCCTCCTGTTGTCATATATAACAAATTAAAATTTTAAAAAGTGAAAAAATAAAAAAGAAAAAAAATAAAGGGGGACTCATTTTAGGAAGAGGAATTAGCATGAATGCAGACCACACTGTCCAGGAAACTGTGCCTTAAAGGCACAGACCAAGTCCACGCAGATAAAGAGGAATTCTTGCAGACAAAGCTGGACCAGATAACAGAAAATCTGGAATGATGGTATCTGTAAGAACAAATTTTTTGTCTGAGATTTTTGGGAGATAGAAGCTAGGTAAACAGTATTGTTAAACCTGCAAGAAGCTTTTCTCTGTGCCTGATGGTTGAGGCTCTGGTTTATCTGTGTAGCAAACAGACTCAGTCAGTCTGGGGAGAGAAACTGTCTGCACTGGGAGTTGATTTTAACCTGGTAGGTGATAGAGAATCTTCAAAAGGATACCAGCAGGAAAATGGCACCATTCCAAACAGGCTCACTGAACCAGGAAGGAGGGGAGGAGATAATGGTCAGCCAAAGAATGAAGGAGTGGCAAGGCCTGATGCATGAGGTTCATGATGTCATTCTAAGTCCATGTGTTCATGACAAAAAGACCCAAGTGGATTAAAACTAAAAAGCTTCTTCTCAGTAAAGGAAACAATCAATAATGTGAAAAGAGAGCCTACAGAGTGGGAGAACATCTTACCACACACACATCAGATAGAGCTATATAAGGAACTCAAAAAACTTAACACCAAAAGGTGAATAATCCAATTAATAAATGGGCTCAAGAACTGAACAGACACTTCTCAGAATATAATCGACCAATAAATACACACAAAAAATGTTCAACTTCTCTAGTAATTAGAGAAATACAAATCAAAAGTACACTGAGATTTCATCTCTCTCCAGTCAGAATAGCAATTATCAAGAATATAAGCTATAATAAGTGTTGGCGAGGATGTGGGGGAAAAGGCACACTCATATATTGCTCGTGGGACTACAAATTGGTAAGACCAATCTGGAAACTAGTATGGAGATTTCTTTAAAAACTTGGAATGGAACCACCATTTGACCTACCTATGCCCACTCCTTGGTCCATACCCCAAGGACTTAAAAACATCAGACCACAGTGATGCAGCCACATCAATGTTTATAGCAGCACAATTCACAATAGACAAACTGTGGAAGCAAACTAGATGCCCTTCAATAGATGAATGGATAAAGAAACTGTGGTATATATACAAAATGGAGTATTACTCAGTCTTAAAAGGGAATAAAATTATGGCATTTACAGGTAAATGGATGAAGTTGGAGAATATCATGCTAAACGAAGTAAGCCAATCCCAAAAAACCAAAGGCCGAATGTTCTCTCTGATAAGTGAATGCTGATCCCTAATAAAGTGAGTATAGGAGGAATGGAGGAACTTTGGGCAAAGGGGAGGGAGAAGATGGGAGGAGGCATGGGGGCAGGAAAGATGGTGGAATGAGATGGACATCATTACCTAAGTACATGTATGACTGCACATATGGTGTGACACTACATCATGTCCAATCAAAGAAGTGAAAAGTTGTGCTGAAATTGTGTACCATGATTCAAAATGCTGTCATATATACATAATTAAGGCAAATAAATAAATAAGAAAAAAAAGTTACTCTTTCCCCTGATCTAAGCTTTTCCTCTTTAGTGCTTCAGGTCATGTTCTGGGAGAATTGACGAAATTTTCTTCAGACTGTGTCAATTTCTCAAACTTGTCCTGTATTTTCTTAAACTTTTCCTTGGCTTGATCTGTCTCTGCCCTTTTCAGGGACAATTGAAAGGCGCAGTCAAGGGATTGACAGAGCAGAGTATCGGGGTGCCTGGATCTGGTCTTCTACCCTGGCTCCACTTTTGGTGATTTATTTAATTTCTCTGGGCCTCCTTTTCTTTAGAATCCCCATGAATAATACAATAGAACCTTCCTTGTGGAACCATGCAGTGTCAGGCTCCATGCTTAGCACATGTAAAGCCCTGAGTTTAGGGAGAGCCCTTTACTAATTGACCTCCTTCCTTTGTCATGGAGAAAAGGGTGGAAGGAAAGATCCACTCCAATTGCTCTCTGTGTTCCCACCTCAGTATTTGTCTATGGAAATATTATTATCTCATATTCTGTCTGTCTCAACTGGCAGGAAGGACTCTGATTCTTATTAATGTCTGTTTTATGTTTTATATTAGACATATTGCACATCTCTTCAAAGATCATCCCAATGGGAATGAGGCTGTGGTAGGACAGAGAAGTGAATCAGCTATTATCAAAGGACTCAGGCATAGAATCTCTCTGAGCCCAGGAAGGCAAATTTTGGATGGGAAAAGAAGAGAAACACGGTTCTTTCATTCAATCTGAAGTATGTATAGGAAGGGCAAATGTGTGCCTCAGAAATATTTCAATTTTGTATGTTTATCAACTTTTGTGATCATATATAAATGGCTTGTATTGCAGATGTCATTGGGGTAATGTGACAATGGTCTTTGAATAAGGGAACAAAGAGTTAAAGGCAACAGGAGAGAACTAACCAAACTAGGACACCACGAAAAAGAAAGAGTACAGAAATAACATTTCCTTAACCACACCCAGCTAGAAATTTTCCTCAATATAGTATCATGAAGAAAAATTGAATGTGATTGACAAATCTGTGTGTGTATATAGAATGTACGCATGAATATATATACACATATATCTACACTTAAATTGGACTGCCAATTAAAGTATATATTTCTCTCATTTCACAGACTATACTTGAAAGGAAAGTGAGAAAGTGAGAGATAGGCAAGAGAGAAATGAAGGATGGAGACCAGGCAGAGATCCACACAAAGGCTTATTTGTCAAAGATGATAAATAAAGGCCATCTCTCCATAGAGAGGAAAGAGATGTTTGGTGTTCAGCCCGAGATATTTGGGTGTTCTGCTTTTGTGGGGTAGGGGTTGGAGTTATAGATGTGTCGCTATGGGATAGGCTTGGGGGTGCTTGTGTCAGAGCTAGGTGGGTGTGAAATGACATGGGATTGGCTTAGATCAATGGCACCATGGGTCTTTATCTAAAGTCAAAGGGTCATATCCTTCTGGAGTTAGCTTAGGGTTATGTTACCATGGGGTAGGTCACTGATGAGGGTCGGAGGAGTATAAGAGGAAGTACAAGAAAGTGAAACATCTCATAAAATGGCAGTTAACATTTAAGATGGCTGCTCAGATGTTAAATCAATACCCTGTAATCCTTAAGTTATCTCTATAAGTTATCTCTTTTATTATCTCTATAAAAACCCAAGTAAAAGAGTTATATTAAATATTATTGGTATTATTAAAGTCTAGCCTCCAGATGATAATTAGAGCAAAATTTCTGATTACCAAAGGAGCTTATCAGGTCAACAGCACCTTTACAAAAGCTTATTTCTATCTGAGACTCCTGAAGTCTGGTTTCCCTATGTACACATCCTGCCTGTGTCTAAGGAGAGGAGCCACAGATTACAAGAAAGTCATACTGTTTTACCATGCCTTTCATGGAAATATATTGGGTGTGATTCATAAATTGAGCAATGGCTTCTAATGGTCAGCCAAGAAGCCCAATTTGAAATGACAAAAGGAAGCAGATCTTTCACATGAGACCCCAAAGGTTTTAAGCAGTAACATTTTTTGGTCATTGCCAAGATTATCATATTCATAATAGTATTGAAATCATGATTGTTTTCAGTCTTGAATATTAAATGAGTACTCAGAAAGCAACCTTCCTAAGGGTATGACCGCCATTTTGAATTTTGTTCTGAGAAACCTCACCGAGAAAGGGATCTTAATAGAGAAACATGGTCAGATAGAACAGGGACATTTTTGTGATGGCATTACCTGTGCAGAATATGACCCCACAGAAGATGGCTTTGGTGATGATTGTGTTTGACTTCAAACCCTTTGGGGCCAGGGGCCCTCCACCTTTGTATAGACTTAGCTGGCCTTTGATGATGTGCCTAGATGGTGATGAAAGACCTGGTAGAATACTTATATATCAATGGAACAAGGCTTTTGCCTTTTTTTAAAAAAAAATTTAATACTATGCATTTGAAAGAAATGTCACTTTTTTTGTGGTACTGAGGATTGAACCTAGGACCTTGCACATGCTAGACACGTGCTGAACCACTGAGGTACATCTCCAGCCAATACTGTTCATTTAAGATGAGAACTTCTGCTTAACTAGAACTGGAAAGAGAACTTATTCATCCTGATTCACACAAATTCAAATACTCATAAGCAGCTTCTAGTCATTGTCAACTGTCATGTTAAGACTGCTGGCTACATCAAACTGGCTTTTCATCCTCCAGGCCAATATGTCTCTCAAAGTTGTCTATGAAAACAAATGTAGAAATCCTACACAGTAACCAACATCTCTTGCACCTTAGTCAAAGAGACTTAAGAACTATATTAGTTTATTAAAATTCTGTGATGTCTTTTGGTGAAAAAGTCAGTTTAGAGATGGGGATGTAGCTTGCTTGTTGAGCTTGTGCTTAACATGCATGAGTCTCAGATTCTGGGTTCAATCTCCAGCATCGACCTCCAAATTCTGTTTACCTTCATTTAACTGAACATTTCCCACATTGATTTGCCACAAAATCCTTTGGATTGCAATGCCTATTAGAATCATTCAATGGTATTATTTGAGGGAGACATCATTGGTGTTCTCACATTTGCAAAAAGATCCTTCCAGTTGAAACAACAGGATGAAGAAAAAACAAAACAAAACTCTTGCTGGACACAGTGGCTCACGCCTGGACTCCCAGCGGCTGGTGAGGCTGAGGCAGGAGGATCACGAGTTTAAAGCCAGTCTCAGCAACAGTGAGGCGCTAAGCAACTCAGTGAGACCCTGTCTCTAAATAAAATACAAAATAGGACTGGGGATGTGGCTCAGTGGTTGAATGCCCTTGAGTTCAATCCCTGGTACCAAAACAAAAACTCTACAAACCTAAAAGCCTACCTGCATTTCACGTGATTGTTCATAAGTTAAAATTACACATTGTGAGTTCTTTTAATTTTTATGTAATGATGCTTTTTAGATTGATTTCCAAGAGAATAAAATTTGTCCAATATGAAAACCTATTTTTTTGTGGGTGGAGGGGCATGTTTAAGTAATAAATGAATAGAGAGAAGGAGACTTATAAGAACATCTTTAGAGTTATATTTACCCAACTCTCAAGTGAGTTGTTGAACCAGGTGTTGTTTATGCTACATTCTTGTAAAGGCTTAGTATGTTTCCATCTGGTTCATGGTTAATTCTTATTTTTTAAATTGTCTTCCATAAATATTAATTACAAGCAAATGCATATATGCAAAGTATATAAAGATTAAGAGTAAAACCCAAGCCCCATGAATTCCTTGTCTAGTTTAAGAGATAAACCAATAGGGATTCTCTGTTATCTCCTTCTCAGCTCCAACCTATCTGGTCCACCACATCAGATGGAGTCCTGAAATTCAAATCTTTCATTGTTTTTTGGTATATGCATCTATGAATCCAGGGATATTTTGGATTTTCCAAAAGATGTAGAAATGCACATCTGCTGTAAATTAACCTTGCTTTTAAAATTTCACTATCAAAAAGCAAAACTGATGGATTTTGCAAGCATCTTATAGAAACCTCATGAAAGATGTATTATTAATCTGCATATAAAATGAAACCTGATTAGAGAAACTACTGTGAAACTATTGAGAACTAGAGCTGAATGAATATTATAATTAAAAGAAAGAAGTTAAAAAGTCTAAAAGAAGAAAACTAAAGAGACACATATGTATGTATAAATATACATTTAAGAAAGGTTGAATTTATAATGAAAATGTGACAAGAAGAAAAATTATTTCTTATGCAGCTTTGAAGTTTTGTGGAAACTTTAGAAAAAAAAGACCCAACTATGCAGCAGTTATGAATATTTTTTTTCTTTTGCCTATGCCTGGTTATTAAGTCAGCTAAATGAAGCACAAATAATGAAATAAAACACTGGCAATTAATGTTCTAATGGAAGTGTGATCTGTTATAAGTGAGGAGCAAGAAAGCATTAAAATTCCTTTAATAAGCTAGCATGTTTCTTAGAAATGATATTTGAAAAGTGATTCTCTTGCATTTGCCCGATATTGAAGCCATCCTGACTCTGGTCTGGAAAAATCCAACTGATCAAAAACTACTTCTCCTAATTTGAATTTGATTTTTAACAAGAGAACTTGTGGTTATTGTGGAAACGAAATGCTATACATTTTTCTAAAAGTGAATGTGTATATTTATATCATATTAATTTCTCCTTCATAATGTTACTGTTTTTGAACAACATGAAAATTTAAACACTTGAATGTAACAATTTGAATGCAATTGCAAGTTTCATTATGCAGCTAGTAAATGCTAGGGAATAGTGCAATCTTTTTATGAGCCTCTTGTCGATTATGTGTTCATAAGCATTGATCAGAAGGTGCACACCTGTGTTTGGAATGGTTATACTAAGTAGTAAGTGAGAAATCATTAACTTACTTCATAGTTCACATTTATTAATGTTGATTGCTAAACTGATTTCATATTAATCCCATTATTTTGTGTTTCGTCCTCAGGGTAAAGTAGACATGGTTTCAGCTACTGGTTAAACGTTTGCACATTAGTTTAAAACAAAAAGGGATTTTAAATTTTTTATTTAACTATTTTCTACAACCAGTCAAAAGATGTTAAAGGGCACAGACATGGAGTAGATTCTCAGTTCAAAACCCCTTGGGGCTTTGCTTATTTCTTATGGTACTGCCACCACTATTGATTTTTTTTTCAGTCTAGTCCATCTTCCTTTTGATTTCTAGAGTTAAAAAACCCCAAAGTTGTCTAACAATGCCATTTCTTTTCTTAAAATTCTCCTTTGCCCAACCTTCTCTCCACGTAGCCGCAGTGCCACAACCCGGCCAGCTTAGGGAGCATCTCACTCCTCCAACTGGGACATGTACTTCATGACTCCTTGAGTCTTCTGTAGTGCTTGCCTTGTGGTCTCCCAGAGATAGTTCCAGCAGAACACTCAGAATCTGAGCTTATTTAAAATAAGTGACTTCAAAGTTGCAATTAAGTTTAAAATCTCAAAATCATCTTGGATTCAGGTGGGCTTTACATCTAATGGTGGGTATCCTGTAAAAAACAAACAACAGAAAAATACAGAGATGTACATAAGGGGAAGGCCATGGGAAGACAGAGGCAGAGATCAGGGTGATGATCTATAAGCCAAGGAACATCACAGATTGCCAATTGCCATCAGAAACCAGGAGAGGGGTATTGATTCTTCCTCAGAGCCTTCAGGCAGAACCTCTTCCACCAACACCTTGATCTTGGACTTTAGGTCTCCAGAACTGTGAAATGTTAAATTACCAAATTGTAGTAATGTATCATGGAAACACTATGGAATAAATGCATCATTCTTTTTCTTGGGATGCCTGTTTTTGTTTTGTTTTGTTTTTTAGTTTGTTTTTTTTTCAGGAAGCAAATGCATTCATCAAGATCCATTTTTTTTAGTTTTATTGATTTTATTTATTTTTTAAGTACACAACAGCAGAATGCATTACGGTTCTTATTACACATATAGGGCACAATTTTTCATATCTTTGTATATAAAGTATGTTCACGCCAATTCATGCCTTTATACATGTACTTTTTTGGTATTACAATTCTTATTACACATATATACCCCAATTTTTCATATCTGTTATATATAAAGATCCAATTTAAGTGTCCGACGCACAAGACAGAGGAATCGGAGGTAGAGGTTAAAAGCCTAGACCACCTGGACTTAAATCCCACTTCTGTCCCTTAATGAGTTTAAAACAAACCTTGGTAAGGTTTTTTGACTGCTGTGGTCTTCAGTTACCTATGTGCAAAAAATGGGGATAATAATTGAAGCTTTAGTAAATATGCTGGAACATATAAAACTTACAAAAAAAAGAAAGAAAAGATGTCAACTATTATTTCATTTGTGTAAGTGCCTACTTTCTTCAGAAAAAAAATATTCTCTCCTTTTAGTGAAACTAATAATATAATCCTAGAATATTTAATAAATGTGTTTACTATTTTGAGTATGTGCAACCTTCTTTGAATTCTTCCAGATGAAATCTGGAGACAGACACTTGAAGACTGTGGACTGCTGTGGTCACTCGATTGTCAAGGGTACGTGGGAAGGCTGAGTTGTCCTGGACTTCCTGGTCCTAGGCCAGAAGTTGCCATTGGTGCTGCTTGCCCCAAACAGTTGTCTAACAGAAATATTATGCCAGCCACATATGTCATCTTAAATTTCCTAGTAGCTACATTAAAAAATGATAATATGGGGAAATTACTTCTAATAATAGGTAATCCAATATATCCATGATATCATGAAACATGTAATCAACTTAAAAATTATCAATGAAATACCTTATAATCTTTTTTAAAAAACTAAATTATGGAAGTCCTTTTGTGGTTTACACTTACAGCCCATTTCAGGCCGAACAAGCTATACTTCAAGTGCTCAGAAGCCACTTTCGGCTACTGGCTACCATATTGGACAACTGTGGTCTAGATTGTGTGACATTTGGGTTAAGTGAATGGATGTATGAGCAATCAAAGGCCATCATTTTGTTCTAGAGGTCCACATAGAACACGAAAGTTAAGATATACATAGTTTACTACATGCCAGGCACTATTCTAAGTGCATCACTGATCTTAATTCATGAAGAATCATAAGACTCTGAGAAAGTTACTTTCATTATCCTTGTATTGATGGCAGGTTAAACTGAGAGACCAAGTTGCACCAATTGCCTAACATCATGCAGCCAGAGACTCAAATGCAGGCGTTCAGATGCTGACTGTTTAGCTACAGGGCCTCTGTTTCAACTGCTTGGCCATTCTCTCTATGTGATAATAGTTGGGCTTCAAAATTTTTACTGTGTCAATTTTAAGTTTCCAGCAGAATGTTTGTACCACTGGCTGGAGTGAAGGGGAGTAATTCATTTTCATCTGAAGTTGAAATTGCCAACGGTGTTTCTATCTGGATTTCACTTAATCTCCCATTGATCCGTGTCTTTAAATCTGGGGATAGAATTTTGATCACCAGGGCACACTGACGCACTCCAGAGTGAGATCTGGCACGTATTGCAGCCAGACCAACCAGAAGTCAAAATGCCCTTTGGGGGTAATTAGTGCCCAGACCGCTTTGTGTGTTCTCAATAAGTCCAGTTATCTCAGAGCTCAAACTACTTCCAGGAGATAATTAGGGGCTGCTGAAAGCTGTATTAACTCTGCCAGGCCACAGGAGTATTGTAAATTACTACTTCTCAAAAAGACTCATCAACTTTTAGCAACTTGCCGCACCTCGGCCCTAATTCCCAGAAGGCTCACTATGGATTGCTTGGATTATTACATCCTCATCCGGAGGCTTCGAATCTCTTCTTACAGTGACTGATGTCACTTTTGTGTTTTAAAGGCCACTTTAAGGACATGAAGAGTTAATGCCACACATCCGGAGAAGGCTGATTAAAAGATGAGGACACTGTTCAAGTCCCTGGAAAGAGATTCCTTGGTTAATTTTTTGAATCATGACTGCATTTATTTTACAGCCAACTTTCCACTCCATCTAACTTTCTCATACAAATTGTCAAATTTTGTTGGGGTTGAATAGCTGTTGCTTAGAAAACTATTAAATGCTCTTCATTCCTAAGGCACTATGTGTAATCCTACAATAACTCTGCTACAATTGTCATAGTAGCAAACACATAGAGAAAGTTAAGACTATCCCAGGCATGATTCTGAGCATCTTACGTGTGTTAACGTGTTGACTGCCCCAACAGCCTACAAGATAGGCACTGTCCATAATTCTCTTCTTACAGATTGGACAAAGGCAAGACGACAGATAATGAGTGTCCTCACAATGTGATCCAACTGGTGAGCTGAACAGTCATACTTCCAATGGAGGAGTGACTTGGGTATTTGCATTCTTGTTCCCTCCATTATATGGATTCTGTATGAATTATTGTGATAAAAATTTCATATATTTTAGAACAAAAAGTGAAACACAAAGAGATGGGGTAAATTGTTACCCTGAATTGCCTACCTAGTGGGCTCTCTCAGTGGACTTTCAAGCAAGTTCTGTCTTATGCTAAGCCCCATGCACTTTCTGCCAAGTTACAAGTGAAGAAAAAGTCCTTCCCACTAGAGGAGGAGCTTAGGGTATATAGATATCAGTATTATTTGGCTCCAGAGCTTTATTTAGCACACTACTCACTCCTTCAGCTACTCTTCTACACAAGTGGCAGTATCAATGGTGGTGACATCAGACTATTTTGTTTCTCCTCCTCATTGGGTGAATGGGGAAAGAGTAATGAATGAAGAACCTCTGTTTAACAAAATCATTTCATTTCTCCTAAAGTATGGAATAGCTCACTAGGAAAGAAAAGTATTTACCTCATCACAGCTTGCCATTGTTTAGAACTTGACTGTCCCCTAAAGGCCCAGGTATTAAAGGCTTGGTGCCCAGGTGGCACTACTGGGAGACAATGGAGCTTTAAGGGGGTATGGTCCTGTAGGAGATCCTTAGGCTTCTGAGAGCAATTCCATGACAGCAATTGTGTAACCCTAGACTCTTCTTTTTCTCTTTGGATTCCTGGACATGAGATAGAGAGTTTTGCTCTGCCATGTATTCCCTACAATGTTGTGCTGCCTGGCTGCAGACCTAAAGCAATGGGCTTACTCTATCTTAAACTAGAACCTTTGAACAGTGAGCCAAATAAACCTTTTTTCTTTATAAGTTTATCATTTCAGGTATGTGTTGTACTAATGGAAAGTTGACTAACACAACCTCTCCTCATTTTCCACTCAAGTGTGAAATCATGATGTAAGTTTCAAGATCACCATTTAAAATTTGTTCAAACAAGGTCAATTTTAGATGTATGAATATAAACAATGGAGTAAAACAGAATAACAAACTCTGGGGATCAGAATGTTCCTACAGCTTTATTTCCCAGGACAACACAAATTTATATAAATCACTGTGGAATCCTAAAAAAGTATTTTAAAATAACCTGTTCTGATGTCTTCTCAAGAACTTCTGGACTACTCTTATCTATCACCAGTTAGAAAATTATTTTTCTAAGAATATCTTGATATTGATAATAAAAAAAATACAGAGGAGGTCAAAGAATAATGAGTGAATGCTATAACCACCCCTCTAGAATAATGTTGATTAAGAGTTTATATATGCTCAAATCCCTTTTATATCACTTTTAATATTTCACATCAGCTCATACTCCCACTTGGTCCACATATACAATTATAGATCATTTTTCCTGTCTCCAGAGGCAATTCCATAGCATAGTGGAAAGTTTACATCTCAAGTTTATATGTCTATGTACATGTACATGTATGTGTTGTGTTCACATGCATTTTAAATTCACTTCAGCAATTTCATACTTTACAATCCATCATTCTTCATCTTTTTAACTGAATATGAAAGAGACTAGGATCCTAGGTCTCTTTTTTAAGATCTATAAATATTAATGCATAAAGATCAAACTCATTCTTTATAATATCCTTGCAATATCCGTATACCACATTTAATTTCTTTATTCCATTAGTAATGGCTCTTGAGTCTGTTTCTAACAGGTCACTGCTACTAATGTACTGTAACTAGTATAACTGTTTGTATCTTTGTAAGTGCCTTTATTGGTTTGCTTATGGCACCAAAATACCTCAGACTGGTGACTTGAGTAAGATAAATTTGTTTTCTCCAAGTTCTGGAGACTGGAGGCCTAAGATCAAATATTCATTGAATTTGAGGTCTCTCTGGAGGCCTCTCCTTGGCTTGCAGATGGACCTCTTCATACTGAGTCCTTTTCTCTGTTCATATGCATCACTGACTTCCCTCTTTTTAAAAATTATTTAATAAGGACACTAGTCCTATTGGATAAGGGCTCAACTAATAGCAGCATTTAATTTTACTTCTTTAAAAGTCCTATCTCCAAATACGGTCACATTGTGAGGTATTAGAAGTTAGAACTTCACCCTGTGAATCTTTGGGGATGAAATTTTGGTTCATCATAAAGCCATGGGGAGCAGTCACAACCAGGGGTCTGGAGAAGGCTTCATGGTTTTGGTTCTGACTCCCCACATGCTAATATAAAACATCAAAAAGCTACTTTATCCTTCATCAACTTTTCCATAGAGATACCCATCCCATCTTCTAGGACTGTTGTAATTATTAAAAGAGCTACATAATAAAAAACATAACTGGGCTCCACCCAATATTAGCTATTGTAAGCTCTCCTGTGGACATTAACAAGAGTTTATCTGGAAATGGACCTGGACATGAAATTTCCAAGGCATAACAGATACGTTTTCAAATTTCTAACTACTGCCAAATTTCTCTCCATGGTATTGACACCAGTGAACCCTCCCACCAGTTAAGCAAGAAAGGTGAGACTTCCTTTCCTCTCATTTTCTGATCAAGAGTCGATTTCTCTACACTTGAACATTTTTATCCATCTGGTGTTTGGGAAAAAAAGTATGACATTTCTTAGCATATTCCTAGATACACATCTCTTTCAGTTGTTCTACAGACCATAAGGTAAAAAGTATAC
This sequence comes from Urocitellus parryii, assembly GCF_045843805.1. Classification (NCBI taxonomy): domain Eukaryota; kingdom Metazoa; phylum Chordata; class Mammalia; order Rodentia; family Sciuridae; genus Urocitellus; species Urocitellus parryii. The sequence continues at coordinate 62,411,520 of NC_135539.1, read as the reverse complement.
AGATGATTCTGTATATAACTCATAGCCATCCTCTTTATATCATCCAAAGGGAAAAAATACAGACAGACTAATGCTTGTGTTGGCTAAAGTTGGATGAAAGCAGCAGTCAGGTGAAGCAAGTGAAGTACTCTTTTCCTAGTGATGATATTCTTTTGGCTCAAGCATTGGCTCCTAAATTTCACTTTGCCCAAGAATCATCTAAAGCACCTGTTAATAAGGCAGACCCTCAGGCTGCAGAGTCAGAGGTTCTAATTCTGGAGTCTGATGTGGGGAACAGAATCTGTGAGCAAGAGCCACAGCATACATTGACCTCATCTGGAGATTAGAGAGTTGAGGCTGCTTCCTCACCCCTGTGAACGTTTCCAAGGGCCTGAGCTACCAAGAGGACCTTGGAGCTCATCCCTGTGTTGCACCAAATGGTCATTAATACCCATGTGGAAGATCTTGCTAGTCTTCACTTTCTGATGAAACCACAGTTGTAGTCTGAGCTAACTCGGGTGTGAAGGCCATGGGAACACAAAGGAGTATGTTGGTCTATGTCTATGTAGGTCTGTGCCCATGGGTGGGCACACAATGTTCCCCTCAAAAATCTATTTCAAGTGCTACAAAACTGACAACCCCACTAAGATCTTACTGGTATGCCACAGACTTCTCAGATAGCATGATTATTTTCTCATATTCTTTTTGTCTGTCTCTTTCTCTCCCTTTCCCTTTCTCTCTGGTAAGTCCAGTAAAATATCTTCATGAACTTTTGTGATTATTTATATCTAGTGCAATAAAAAAGTTCTCCTGGGGGCTGGAGTTGTGGCTCAGTGGTAGCAGTTGCTTGGCATGTGTGAGGTCCTGGGTTCAAATCTCAGCAACACATATAAATAAATAAAATAAAGGTCCATTCACAACTAAAAATACAAAAACAAATCTTTTTTTTTTTAATTTTTTTTATTGGTTGTTCACAACATTACAAAGCTATTGACATATCATATTTCATACATTAGATTCAAGTGGGTTATGAACTCCCAATTTTACCCCAAATGCAGATTGCAGAATCACGTCGGTTACACATCCACAATTTTACATAATGCCCAATTATGTAAAAATTATTCATTCTAATTAGTAATTAGAAATCTTTTTAAATAAAAAATTTTACTGGCTGTATCTGCTTGGTACAAAGACAGAAAAAAAATTTAAAAAGTGAAACATGCAGTTGAAATTCATTTTGATGTACTTCTTGTAAGGAAAGAACTGAATGAAAGAAAGAAAGATGGGAGGGGTGGATTAACAGTAACACAGGTTTATTTGCAGGGTCCCAGTGAGACTGGGGCCTGTCTTCCACTATAGTCTCGGGAAATTATAGGGGAGTGAAGGGGCAGGGGAATTTTTTCAGTTTGATGGTTGCTAGGGGGTTGTCAGGGAAGGGTTCTCGTGCTTATCACTGCCAATCTTCCTGGTCATCACTGTTCCATGTTGAACAGGTTGGTTTCTCAAGATTTCAATCCAAGGCAAGAATTCTTGTTACAGAGTATTATCTGGGGTTTTGGTCAGACTGACCGTTGTTCCCAGTCAGAGTGATTATGGGATAACAGTTGTTCCGAGGTAGAGAATATGTTTCAAAGTGGCATGGTTTGAGTTCTCTCTACTACTTCCATGATATTGACTTGTTGGAATTTTGTTTTTCGTAAATAATTGACATTTTATTAAAAAAAACTTAAGAGTGATATAGGTCTCTCATCTTTACTCATTACCCAAACTGGTCAGATTAAATAATCACTATAAAAGTTCTGATAACAGATGGTGTTGAGTGATTTTGGTGGTGGTGGAAGGAATAAAAACATCGGAACAAATCTTCTTGTTTATAAACAGATTAGATTCATCTAAAATGACAGAAATTAAAGTGGATAAAGAAATCTCATTACAACACTGCACCAATAAACAACTCAGAATAGGAACACTTTCCTGGTATCAGGAGGATACTTTTTAAGTTGAATATTTATTTTCAAGTATAAAAACATTGAGGCTAACTGAGCTAACTGAGCTTATCACCATGTACTAGGGCTCTAGGTCATTTTTAGTCTTATTTTATTCTTTGCCCCTATTTTCAGTTTTCAAATATTTCACAAAATACCTATATAATTTCACAAGAAAAACAAAAGCAATAAATGATGTTAAGGAAAAGAAGATGTGCACATTCAACATCCCACACTCTTTAACACGTGGCTGAGACTCATTGAGGCTTCCCCATGCTGATAACAATTTTGTATGTAATAGGGTTGGGCTGCTTAGCTACTTCAAATCAGGAAAGATGAAAGAAAGAAAAAAATAAATCATGAATTCCTTAGCATTTTCTTTACTAATGCAATTCTCCAGTGCTTCTAATTTTGTGGATCATTTTGCCTGGTACTGCACAGAGATCAGTGGACTGATGAATCTGGCTAGGTCTCTGGCAAGAAAAACTTTTCTCTTTTAGCAAATGTCCTATCAAAACCTTAAGAGACTTGGAAGTTGTATCCACTAGCAGAGTGACTCTAACTGCTTCCTCAGCATTTATAAAGTCGCATTGCTTAAGGAGTTTATTTCCAAGACTTTCTTTTAGACTTTTTTCTTTCTCTATCTTTGCTTCAGAGACCTGAGATTTTGCTAGTGAAATATTTTAATTAGCAGTTAAAATAATGATCGGTTCAGGGGAGAATACTTCTATTAACACCTCTGGTCTAAAATGCCCTTATTAGAAATAAAAGTCTGGTTTTCTGCCTCCATATCTTAATCCTTCCAGATAATCTCCTCTGCTCTCTGTCCCAGCATTTTCTAGTGAGAAGTCTCAAACTTGCTCTCCTCTCCAGCTTTGTCATTTAAAATTGACATATTTCAGCAAGCTGTCAAAATCCCCAGTCCTCAGGTATAATGAAGCCACCAGAATTAAACTGGATTAAAAAATTCTCGTTAATATTGACTACTCACTGTGTCCCCCTTTGTCTTCCCCTCACACATCGGCCCGCCTTTTCCTTAGATTGAGGGATGCTTCCTGCATCTCTCTACTGGAAGCACACTGAATGATATAAAACCAACTCCCAAATTTGAGAATTACTAGGAAGAAGTTACTTGCTTTTAGTTCATGTTAATTTCTATCAGACTTGCCCGTTGACCTGCATTTTTCTTTTCAAATAAAATTTTGGTGGTGTAATGATTTAATACACAGTTTTAAAACAGTGAATTCAAGGAAAAGGAGGAAACTTCTGAGATTTTTAATTGCTTAGTTTTAACCCCACCATGGTAGGGTAACAAGGATGGCAGTTCAGTGAGGTATTACTAATGGGATTTCACTAGAAAAACTACACAACATACTTTTGAGTCTCAGAGATATTAGCCTCCCTCTGGGAAGATGTTCATTTTCTCTTACTTTACCCTAAAGTGTATCTCAGGTATGGTTTCAGGCAGGAAAAATTTATTGTGCCTCCTTGAGTCCCAAAGACTTGGATTCCCAAGGGTGGACAAGGTTCACAAACACTTACAATAATGTATAATCCTATTAGAAGAAACTAAGTTGCAAAGGGTGAATGGACATACCCAAAGTGCTCTGAACAATAGTATCATACATTTCAGAGTTGGAAATGACATTGCCTAGTGTTTTTGTTGTTAAGCGTTTAATGTTCTAAGCACCTCACATGCTTAACAACCCTATAAGATTGATGGTAGCTAGCCTAGACCCTTGATTTGAAGCATGAAGACACATAAGTGAAGAAGTTATAAACTTGGCTAAGATCAATCAGGGAGTTAGGGGCAGAGATTGAACCATAAGCCAGGTGTCTTAGTTTTCAGTCTAGTGCTTTCTCCACCCAATGATCCCATTTTGAGCAGCCACATCTAATTTAAAAGTCCTGTAGCAGGGAAGAATTTGCAATCAGTCAAGGGGACATTTGCAAGAATACATTTGCAATAATGTCACTGACATTATTTAGGTGCTTATTATTATTACGTTTAGATGCTTGTAACGGTTTATGACACTTCCCAGAGGCAAGATGTAATCAAACCTCATAAAAAAGAGAGGTAGTGGGAAGAGGGTGGAGTGAATTCGGTTGACCACTGGATTACTCTTCAGACATTTTTTGCTTTGTTTTTTCTTACTGATCATCTACACATTCCTCAGCTTAACCAGGCTGACTGTATGACTTTGTTTTATGAGGTTTGTTAATTACACATTCAAATTTTGGACTGAACTATGCATTGCTGCTTCATGGTTTTTTTTTTTTTTAAATCTCAGCTCTGTGGGTTCTTCAGCATAGCTATTTTTATGTATTCTCTTATTTAGCTCATAAAACTTCTTGAAATTCTTCAGGCTGTAAACTGTACCTAGTAATAAATGTCTAAGAAAGTGGCACATACAAGCTCATTTATTTTAGGTATGCTGTTGCTGCTATGCATAACTTATCATAGAAAGGCAGCAACAAGTCTTTTGGTTCTAGTAGCAAGCATAGCACCAAGAGAGCACGGAGTGTTAAATGTGTTATATATTTATTATTTGGGGCTTAGGGTATGATTTTAAATCTTACAAACTTATGCCTAGCAACCAGGTAACTTTTTATAAGTTTTTATGCAAAATAAAATGACTTTTTACAGAAGATGTCCAGATTGTATTTGCCAAATCTGTATTCTATAAACTGCCTTTTGTAGTAGAGAGACCTGACTCAGACTTCCTTATAACCAAACAACTTAAATGGATTGAAACTGTTTTATGATTATTAAGTGACTAGATGAATTCTGGAGCTGTTATTTGATGGGTTTTGTAAACAACGCTTGGGAAATGATGTAGTCTCAAAGATGAAAATTATGATTCATAAATATGAAAATGACATAAGAGATATAAAATTTCCCCTGCCAACTTTGTCAAAAAATAACCCCCAACTAATTATAGAGATTAAAAAAAATTAATGTCTAAAGAGCCAAAATTTAATATTTTATAATTTAGGCATCAAAAAATCAGGAAGACAGTAAAAGATAATGAAACAAATAAGACCTGAACTGTTAGTTACATGTTTAAATACTCTTTTGCAGAACATGAATTAGAATAAGTTTTACATGATGAAGAAATAAAATATATTAATAATAATTAGTACATGGAATTAAATGTAATCAATTAAATGTTCACGAGTACCATTTGACTAAATGGGGACAAGGTGGGAACAATTAAAATCAATTTAACCTGGGGCTGCAGTTACAGTTCAGCAGTGGGGCACTTGCCTTGCATATGAGAGGCCCTGGGTTCGATCCTCAGCACCACATAAATAAATAAATAAATAAATAAATAAATAAATAAATAAATAAAGATATTGTGTCTATCTTAAAAAAAAACTTTAAAAAATGAATTTACTATAAAACATTGATGAAGGAAATTCAAGATGACACAAATAAAAGGAAATATCCTGTGTCCATGGATTTGAAGAATCAATATTGTTAAAATGTCCATACTAATCACAGTGATCTACAGATTTAATGTGTTCCCTATCAAAATTTCAATACCACTTTTTCTACAGCATTAGAAGCTAGAATTCACGTGGAATCAAAAGACCCTGAATAGCCAAAACAACCATGATCAAGAAGATCAAAACAAGAAACATTACCCTTCCTGATTTCAAAATTATTAGTACCAAGCTATAGTCACAAAAATAATGATAATAGAATAAAAAGAGACACATAGACCCGAACAGAATAGAGCTCAGAAATCAATTCACACACACACATATGGCCAACTCATCTGCAACAAGGATGCCATGAATACAAAAATCTCTTCAATAAATGTTGTCAGGAAAACCGTGTATCTACTTGCAAAAGAATGAAGGAGGACTCACATCTTTTAACATACATGAAATGTCAACTCATAATAGATTCAATATTTGAACAAAAAACTTGAAGACCATAAAACTCCAAGATATTTTGGATCTGGCATGGGAAACAAACAAAAATAAGCAAGAAGGGGTTGCATCAAATTAAAAAGCTTCTGCACAGCAAAAGAAACAATCAACAAAGTAAAAAGGAAATGAACAGGAGAAAATATTTTAGTTTTCAAAATATATAGGGAATTCCTGATAATTTAATAGTAAGAAACAAATAATCCAATTACAAAATGCACAAAGGAACTGAAGAGGCATTTCTCCAAAGAAAGCTACAAATGATGAAAAAGTATTCAAAACATCAGGGAGATGTAAACCAAACCCAGAATGGGATAGCACTTCATGCCTATTAGGATGCTATTGATGGGAATAATAAAGAGCAGTTCTGGCAAGAGTATGGGGAAAGAGAATTCTTGGTAGGCTGTTGGGGGAATAAAAATCGGTACAGTCATTATGGAAAGCAGTACAGAATTTTCTCAAAAATTATGGTGATCCCGCTGTTATATATTTATCCAAAATAATTGAAATCAGAATCTTAAAGGATACCTGCACCATTACTGTACTCCTATGTTCAATACAACATTATTCCCAATAGTAAGATAAGGAAACAACCAAAATGTGTCAACTGATGGATGAACGGAAAAGAAAATGGCGTGTGCCAATTCAGTGATGGAATAGTAGTCAGCCTTAGCAAAGATGGAAAACCAGTTATTTGTAACAACATGGATGAACTTGGACAACGTAATCCTAATGAAGTAAATCAGATAAGAAATATAAATACTGCACTATCTCACTTAACATATGGAATATAAAATAGTGAAAGTCACAGAAAGTAAGATTAGGATGATTATTGCTAGAGGCTGAGTGGAGGGGGAAATGGGGATGTGCTGACCAAAGGGTACAAAGTTCCAGTTGTGAAAGATGAATAGGTTTGGGTGATCTACCTACCAGACAACATGTGGCTATAGCTAACAACACTGTGCTGCATACTCAAAACTTGCCACAAGGGTAGATTTTATGTTAAGTGTTCTTGCCCTTTCTCTCTCTCTCTCTCTCTCTCTCTCTCTCTCTCTCTCTCTCTCTCTCTCTCTCACACACACACTCACACACACACACACACACACACACAAATAATAATAATAATAATAATAATAATAAAGGGGATTAGAAGAAACTTCGGGAGGCAATGGGTATATCCATGATTTGGATGGGGAGGATGACTTAGTGTAGAGAATGAGAATGAAATGTAGGTTCTTATGCTCATGTTAAGAGAGGTTAAATTGGTGTAATTTTTCTAAATATCTATCTGACAAAATATCTGAAAAGGTTTAATGACAAATAATTATCATTAGTTTTTATTCAGTAATTAAAAATTTAGCAAATCTTCTATACATTGTAAAGATAACTTAAGAATCTATCATGGTTTTATACCTAAAGATGTTAACTTGGCTGGGCACAGTGGCACATGCAGGTAATCCCAGAGGCTTGGCAAACTGAAGGAGGAGGATCATGATTTCAAAGTCAGCCTCAGCAACTTAGCCAAGCCCTAAGCAACTCAGTGAGACCCTGTCTCTAATTAAAATATTAAAAAGGCCTGGGGATGTGGCTCAGTGTTTAAGGCCCCTGTGTTCAATCACTGGTACCCCCCCACACAAAAAAATGTTAACTAAAAATTATTAACTATTGAGAAAATTAAAACAATTCATTGTCTAACAACAGGAAGTTGATTTACAAATTGTGATGTATCCATTATAGAATAACATATAGGTTTTAAAGGATTTTTTAATGAGATGGGAAAACAACATTATATGCATGCAAACATGATCTAAAATTGCATATTCTGCATGATCCTAGCCTTTTAAAATTCATATACAAAGACTATGAAGGATAGTTAGGATATATTTAAATGTAATCAAAGATTTCCTGTGGATGACAAATTTATTGATAATTATTTTTCTATTTCTTGTGCTTTTCTGTACTTTCCAAAGTTGCTTTTTCTTTTTTTCAAAGTTACTTTTTCAAAAACATCACAGATGACTCTTTTCAAGAGAATGTAATGAAAATATGTTCTTTAGCAGCCACTTTTATTGATGATCAAAACCCCAAATGAAATGATGAAAACCCATGTTTCTAGTACAAAGTGAATATCTGGTATTAGCCACTCATGAGAGTGACAGTTCAAAGTTGACTGTGTCCATGATAGGTGGCTAGACTTTCCTTTTGATGTGTCACTGGAATATCTTGGAAGGAAATTCATTTCCATGAAGGCACCTTTGTATGTCTCATCAATATTCCACTGCCCCATTTCTCCCAAGATAAAATTCCTCAGGGTAAAAATGTCCAAGACTTTGAATGGCACCAGAGTTCCAGAAAATGTTTCATTTTAGAAATCAGACTTGTGTAATCCAGACTGCAAGAGCTTAGAGATACAATGAATTTTTAAGCTATGCAGAGAACCCAGGAGAGTAGGGTGGGTGTTATCTTTGAAGTTTCTATGAGCAAGTGTCATTCGTGGATAATCAATAGCGAAGGCTTAAGAAGTTCAGCTCAGCTAATACTGCAGCTGCTATGCAGATATTCATATTTGTTATCCTTGAAGTGGTTGTTACATGCTGACTTCATAATACAGTCACTTTGTTGAGCTGAATTGCTCATATGATGAAATGTGGTAAAATTAAAGTCCCAGAGAAAGTTACTTTTTTAAAGAATTGAAGTAGCACCACGACTGCGTCAGGCACATATAATGATTCCAGGGTCCTCAATATCCAAGATGACATGCAGTAATGTCAATGTGGATGCTGTCTGCTCTAACCAGCAGATGTGTTGTGAAGTTGAAGACCCTCATTGCTGGAGGGATGGTGTGAGCGAAATGACTAAGTTGGTTCCACCTCCTTGTATAAATAGTTCTTTCATTAATGAATAAAGGGTGGAATTGACTTTGTTGATTATCGTTAAGGATGAGCTGTTAGTTTTAGCACTGCTAATGAAGGCAGTACTGGAACTCTGCTGAACTGTTAATTGCGATGGCAGCAAGCAGAAGTGAGTAATGGGTTGTAACCGGGCTTTCTGACAGCTGACATACAGAGCTCACCACCCTTATATTACACCAAACACTTTAGACCTTTTGGAAAGTAAAGCTGAAGGCCCAGGGTGCCTGCAATCCACAGCAAGCTGCATTCCTTTGGAAGAACAACATTTCAAGGAATACATCCACTGGAGAAGGATATGGAGTTGCCAGTTTGCTCGGTATCACCAGGAACTTTCCTTTAGCAGCCATGGAAGCACAATCTAGGATACTTTTACTTTTTTTTTTTTTTTTTGTACTTTTGATGTTTCTTGTATGATTACAACTCAGGGTTGGTTCTCAAGTGTTGTGACCACCAATGTGACTTCTGAACTGTCATATCAAATCTGGGTCAAATTTAACTATAGAGTGACCATGTAGCTGCCTATAATTTGAGCCTGCATTGGATTTGTGACCAGGAGATTATGTAGGGTGTTAAACACTAAGTGTTCAACGTTCTTTTTATTCATAGCAGAGCTCTTCACTGGAGATACTGTGTTTCTTTGGGAGAAAACCCAATGTAAGCTCTAAGCAGCTTCCAAACCAGAACTTCATTTCATCTCAGCCCAATCTAACAAATCATACTGATAATCTCTTTAGGATATGATTGCAAAAATCTAGGAGGAAAATTAAACAGTGAGAAACTGAGGATTATCTCCCCAATACTTTTGAACACCCAGCAAAAGATAATGTCACTACTGATTTATCCTCAACTTCATTGTAAAAATATTTTTAAAAAATAATTAAGTCAATCAACTCTACATACTTGGTCCTATTTCTGGATTCTTTGTTCTCTTTTATTGATTTGTTTATCTGGACCTTAACCACATACTGTCTTGGTATTGTAGCTTTATAATCAGTCTTGAAGTCAAGAAAAGTTTCTCCTTTTCAAAGTATTATTTTGTTTGTTTCTGCTATTCTAGGCCCATTGAATACCACATCAATTTTAAAACTAATTTTAAATTTTCTATAAAAATATTTTCTGGGATTTTGATTGGGTTACATTAAACCTATTGGTTAATATAGGGAGGATGATAACTTAACAATATTAGGTTTTCTAATCAACAGACATACTATATCTCTGTTTTAAGGTATATTAAACTCTTTCTTAGCAATTTTTTATTATTCTAAGTGTAAAAGTTTTGTGCACCTTTTGTGAGATTTATCACTATGCATTTAATATTTTGTTTGCGCAGGATGCTGGTTTTGCATTTTGAGTTCCTGATTATTCACTATAGTATGTAAACATAAATTAAATTTTAACATTTATTGTACTCTGAAATTCCCAAAGTTCATGTATTAATTCCAGTAGCTTTTCTGTAAATTCCACAGGGTTTCCATGATTCCTGAGACTTGAGACTTGCTTCTTCCTTTCTAATTTGAATTCCTCTTCTTCCTTAGTTCTGACTTACTGCAGTGGCTTGAACCTGCAGCACAGTGTTGGGTGGAAGTGGTGAGAGCCAGCAAGCTTGTCTTGCTCTTCCAGTAACCATGCACTTCCTGTTGCACTGTCAAACAGGACCTTCCCTGTAGTCTCAAGGTTGCCCTATGTGAGTGTGATCAAGTTTTCTCTGTTGTCAGCTGACTGAGTTCAGGAACTCTTGGCCATGTTTTGAGCTAATCCGGTGATTATTTTTCCATTTTCAATTTATTATGGTGACTTATATTGATTGATTTTCACATGTTTAATCAACATGTAAAACATTGTATTTCTGGAATAAGTCCCAGTTGGTTATGTGCTAAATTCAATCCACTAGAATGTTGTTAAGAATTTTTAAATCTATGTTCAAATAAAGTTTCAGTGTGTGGTTTCTCTCTTTTTCTAATTTAATACTGGCCTTGTAGAATGAATTGGAAATTATTCTCTCATCTTCAATTTTCTAGAAGTTTGCTAAGCTTTCATCCTTAATTGTTTGGTAGAATTCACCAGTGACACCATGTGAATCTGGAACATTCTTTGTGTAAAGTTCAAATAATCCTTGATTCCTATTTGTTCTGTCAGTTATTGAGAAAAGAATATTGAAATCTTTGTGATTATCAGTTTGCCTATTTCTCCTAGGAAATCTATAATGATTTTCTTTATCTCTGATAGTATTGTTTACTTAAATTCTACTTTGATATTAATAGAGTCACTCCAATTGTTTTTAACTAGAACATTATAGCTATATATAGTAGCTGGGTTCATTTTGACAAAATCATATGTGCATGGACTGTGTTTTCAATCCCCAATCCCCTGCCTTTCTTCTCCTCTTCTCTCCCCCATTCTCCTTCCTCTACTTACCCATCTTCTTCCTTTCATTCATTTATTTATTTTTGATGGGTACTTTCTACATACTTAAAGGTGAAATTCACTGTGGGTATATTCACATTGCATGTAATGTGTGATTTTGTTAGATTCATTCCATATTTCCTCCCCTTTCTGGTCTGCCCTCCTCCATCACTCTTGGTATCCTCCTTCTACTCCACTGATCTTCCCTGTATCTTTGCAATATCTGATCTCCTTAACTTCTTTCCTTTATTTTGCTTGAGTTTCATTTAATCCTTGATTTTCTGGGCCTGGCTTATTTCATCTAGCATGATATTCTCCATTTTTATCCATTTACCAGCAAATGCAGTGATTTCATTCTTTTTTATGGCTGAGCAAAACTCTATTGTGTATATATACCACATTTTCCTCATCCATTCATCTATTGACAAGCAGCTGGGCTGATTCCATAGCTGGATTATTATAAATTGTGCTGCTGTAAACATGGAAGTGGCTGCATCACTGTAGTATGCTGAGTTTGCTTCTTTTGGATAAACACTGAGGAGTGGGATAGCTGGGTCATGTGGTGGTTCTATTCCTAGCTTTTTGAGGAATCTCCACACTGTTTTCCAGAGGGGTTGTACTAATTTGCAGTCCCACCAACAATGTATGTCACTCCAACTTTTTAATACTAGTATTAGCATGGTATATTTTTTCTGTCTTTCTAAATCTAACCTGTTTTTTCCTTATATTTAAAGTCCATTTCTGTTGGACAGTATGTAAATATGTACTTGGGAGTTACTTTTTTATTCTATCTTTGCGTTTTAACAGGGCTGTTTACATTGCTTTCATTTAAAAGGGATTTTTTATATAGTTATGTTTAAATATACCTTTTTTCTTTTCATTCTTTGCTTTTCTGCCTACTCTTCACTCTTTTTCTTTTCTGCTTTCTTTTGGGTTGAAAATTTTTCTCTCTACTCAGTTGTCTTATAAAATAAATCTTTTTTTTGTATTGTTGCTTTAGGATTATAATGTATGTGTGTATGTTTGTACTAGGAATTGAACTCAGGGACATGTTACCATTGGGCAACATATACAGTATTTTTTTTTATTTTGAGACAAGTCTTGCTAATTTGTTAAGGGTCTTGCTAATTGCTGAGGCTGGCCTCAAACTTGTTAACCTCCTGCCTCAATCTTCTGAGTTGCTGGGATTACAGCAATATATATATATATATATATATATATATATATATATATATATAATTTATATAAAATATAAAATTTTATTATATATATAAAATAAAATTTTACAAAATAATATTTCCATTTCAATGTTTTCAGTGTTTGTAATAGTGTCATATATTTTATTCCCATGTATGCTAAATATCACATTTATTAAATACAATTTTAGTATTTTGGCTTGAATCAGATGATTTTCTTTTAAGCTTTTAAAACAATCTTATATTTAGCTACATAGTTAACATATCTGGTCCTCTTTATTTACATATAAAGTTTCCCATTTCCATCTGGCCTAATTCTCTTCTACCTCTGCGCTTCCTTTAACTTTTCTTATGATATAGGCCTGCCAATGATGGAACCATCCAATTTTCATGGGTCTGCTAAAGTTTTAATTTCACCTTTGTTTACAAAAGGCATTTTACTTAGTATAGAATTCTAGGTTGATGGGTTTTTTTTCCATATTTTTTTTAAAATGCCACTCTGTTTCTTGGCACTGCTTTTTTTCCAGTAAGACATCTGCCACATCCACACCATTGTTGTATCATTTTATATGATTGTTTCTAAGATTTTCTTCTACTACTTCACTGGTTTTTCAGGAATTTTATTGCTGCACCTTGGTATAGTTTTCTTCATGGTATAGTTTTCTTGCTCATAGGGATTCATTGACCTCCTTCGATCTCTGAGTTTGTAAACTTAAAAAGCTCATGAAACTTGTAAAATGTAGACATTACTTCTTAAATACTTTCCATCATATCCACTTTTTATGTATTTTAGGATGCTATAAATTGTCATAAAACATACTGATCATCTGTCCATTTTTTTTCCAGTTATTTTGCACATTTTTCAGATTGTGTAATGACACTCTGTTGCTACTCTGTTGCTATGTCTTCAGGTTCACTTTTTTTTTCTTACAGTGTCTAATCTGCTGTTAATTTTATCAATGTAGTTTTTATCTCAGAAGTTGTAGTTTTCATTCATCTCTAGATATTTTATTTATGCTTTGTTTTCTGTGTCTCTACTTGAGACAGTCAGTGTCTTCTCTCTCACTTATTAACATATGAAATACTTTTGTTTTAATGTCCTAGTTTGCAAGTTCTATCACTTATCTCATTCAGTTTATTGAATCGTATAAAATCATGGGGTAGTTTTGATTTAGTGTTTTTTGTTTGTTTATTTCATTGTGCATCATATTTCCTGATTCTTTGTCATACAAGTAATTTTTTATTGAATGCCACTCATTGTCATTATTGGTTTGGTGGGTGCTAGAAACTTTTGTCTTAGAGTAATCTTTTGCTCTATGATACAATTCAGTTACTTAGAAGGAGTTTGATTCTTTTGAGTCTTACTTTAAATATGATTAGGTGAGAGCATAGCTGCATTTAGTGTGGAATAATTTTCTCTCATTAAGCAAAAAGCCTGCTGAGTAGTCTTCTGTAAGTCCCATGAACTGTGACTACTATTTCTAGCCACAGGAAATGTAAGCCCTGAGAATTCTTGCCTGGAGCTTCCTCACAATTTCTTTTCTTTTCTTTTTTTTTTTTTGCAGGGGGGAGGGTAGGGGGGAGGGCTAGTTTTCTTACATGTATAATCTTGCTGACTACTCCTTGTGGTGTCAGGATTTATAATAGCTGAACTATTATGTACATTCTAGTTTCAAACCCTAGCTTCTCCATGTGTTACTCATTTGTTCTAAGGCAAGGGATTTATAATTTCTCATCTTCAATACCTTTTTTTTTGTAAAATGATGATTATCATGATACATATTTGATAGCCATTCTTTGAAAATAAAATAAAATGTTTGACTTGATAACTGCTACATAATATGTAGACAAATCTCTATAAAATATAATATCATTTGAAAACTCTGGTCTATTTAAAACTTTTTTCCATGTATAGGAATTTTGAAGATGTATATGTTTAACAACAAAATTGTACTAATCTTTTTTCCATGGCTGTAACAAAAGACCTGAAGCTGAGAACTTCATTTAAAAAGAGGATAATTTAGCTCACAGATTTGTAGTCTGAAAATTCAAAGAACAAGGTGCTTTCCCTGTTGAGGATACCTCTGGCTGCATACATCATGGCAGAGGGTATCATGGCAGGAACAAATACAAGTGGGAGAAATCATGTGGCAAGACAGAAAGTTAGAGGGCTAGTAAGGGTGAGTGTTATTCTTTAAAAGCCACCACCTTTTTAGAAACTAGCTAGGTCACACAAAAACAAAACAATATTAATCCCATGCAAAGGCATATCCCCAAAGACCTAACCCCCTTCCATTAGGCTCCACCTCTTAAAAGTCCCACCACCTCACCACACAGCTACCTTGAGTGTCCAACCTTCCAACATGAACCCCTGGGTGATACATTTAAGCCATATCCAAATCATAGCAAAAGTGAAAAACATTTAACACATGTCTGGTAATTTTCATATTGCCATTTTGAATCATATAAAAAATCATAAAGAAATGAGTCAGAGTGGAATGACAATTTGCAGACTTGAGCTCCTAACTGTCCCCTGACTTCAAGGAAATGTTTGAAGAGACACTTTCTGGTTTTATGAAAACTATTAACTTCTTGTTGTCTGTTAGTACTTTCAAACTCATCTATTCTGGGATGTTAGGTTTCTAAGCCAATAATACAGTGGGTCACTTTCTCAGGGAACTCTACAAATGTTTAAATGCAGTGGTACAGTAAACACAAGTTCATGAAAAATTTTTAAAGTGAGTGATTCAAGACAAGAGCATCCGGGGTAAAAGAAAAAAAGTCATAGGTGTTCTTCAAATCTTTTTCCTTTCTTTAAAGTAATGAACTTCTGCATGCAGGGGTGTTTCATGAATTGACGAAGATCACTATTTGAAGTATCACTTTCTGAGAAATATCCCTCACATGTAGTCAAGGAAAGAGGATTGTTTTTCTCCTAACACGAGTAAAACTATTTTCTTGAGTCATCTTGCTTATACTCTGACAATTCTACTCCACGGAACACATTTCTTATTTCAGACAGTACAGTGGAGTTCTTCTGGCGTTCTGTCATTTGGGAAATGACATTTGAAAGAGATATTTCTCACATCAGTCTCTTCAGTCTTGTTTTGGGCTGCTTCCTGCGGGCCTTGGTGGGGAATCTCAATGATGGGTCTTTGCTATAGATGTTGTACCCCATGGCAGGATGGGTGAAAAAAAATTCAAGAAGTGATAGAATCACAGTAAATCATTAGTTTTTTTTAATTTCCCTGGAATGAAATAAAACAAAACACACAATTTTGGATATTTAGAATCTGGAGGACATTTCAGGATTTTAAAATATTATTTCTGCCTAAGGAAAAAAATTATAGTAAACATCATCATGAAATTTCAGATGACTTGTCCTGGGAAAGTAAGTTATATTTAATTGTCAATTTCTTATTTTGGCTTAACACATATGATGGTGTTCATTGAAGGATAGTAAAAAAAAACGTTCATGAGATTTATGTAGTAATTTTGCTTTTAATATTTTTTACTGCTTAGTATGATAAGTTCAAATGAGGTTAGACTGAAGTGTTGTACACATAATATACTCAGGCACCTAGTATTTACTTTACATGATTCTTGCTTAAATCAAATTTCTGGAGAGAAGTTTTCATAAATCTGTGTCATTGTCTCTCTTTTTGAAAGAATAATATACACACTCATTATTTAGGTTGTGTACATTTGTAGAGTATTGATCTATCAGTCGCCTTGAGAATGTTTGGGTCAGTTTATCCTACTCCATCCCATCAATTTGGTTTGACCACACGATATCTTTGGAAATGGACTGAGGTGCTTCGTTAAGATCTAAGGAACTAGGGGATCATTCTTGAAAGAGAAGGGAAAGAAAACAGACAAGAATAAATCCCTTTGATAAAATAGCCATCATTTTTTTATGTCCTTTTTCTGTGAGTTTCCTCATTACTACTTTTAGAAATACAGTGCCATATGCACAAAATGGACAGTCTGTCTTTAGCAGTTAGGATCCTAGTTCAAATAGATGTATTATTAGTAGCACACAAAGTGTGAGGCAATAAAAGCAGCAAGATCACAATTACTCTGATGTAGATTCCAAAATACTCACTTTGAGGTGAAATTGAGTAGAAAGTGGGCTATGTTTGATCTTAGTCATATAATTTTATAAATGAAAATGTCAAATGGTCTTCAACATCACAATCTCTCATGCTATAGGAATGCATTAAGGTAACTAAGTGTATTCAGACAATTCTAGTTCAAGGCTGAGTTGGCTACTCCCTTCTGGGGTTATTCAAAAGAATACCTCTGTGTCTATACTCCCTTCTCTTGTTTTCTCATTTGTTGTTGGCACACGAAGAATATTAACGAGACAAATTTTAGCAGGCTTCCTTAGTGGTGGTGACTGCCATGAATTCCAAAGTATTCCTCTTCCCATTTGATTTCATATCTATATGTCATCCTAGTAATGATTTTCTATTTCAAAGTGCTGAAATAAGCTATCACATGGAAAATATTAATGGAATGAAAACTATTGAATCTTATAATCAAAATCTATAAACTAATCATGTTTGATGTTTGGACATTGGCCATAAGCAATTGTGTCCCAACACTTATTACAATTTACTGGACTTAATTATGTTCTGAGATTCCTAAATGTTTATTTTCTTATCAACTTTACATAAGGACTTTATATCCCTTGGGATGATACTGCATCTCACTCAGGTGGTTGAGATTAAATAACAATGTAAAGGTCTTAGCATTTTATATCATCCCAAATGCTTGGCATTTGCTAAACAACTATTTTCCTCTCCTGGGAAAAGGAAGAAAAATTTGTAGGTTATCAGTTACAGGTGATGGTACAAAGGTTTGCAAACCAGGATCACAAGACAATGTGTCCATTGTCTTTTGAATTTCTCATCGTCAATTATTCAGCTATTATTTTAATGATGGCTGCTATTAAAGAAACTAGCATTGAGCAGAAGATGCTAGTTTCTTTAATAGCATGCTTCTTTAATAGCAGCCATCATCTTCTGCTCAATGCTAGTTTCTTAAGAAGTTTTGTCTTAAATCCTAGCTTGTTCCTGTTTAAATTTCAGTTATTTTGAGCATCCACAGTAGTATACTGCTAGAGAGACTACATTTGGTGCATTCTGTTATTATGCATAAATTAAATATGCTTTTAGAGCAGTTGATCGTATTAAAAAATGCTGCATCTTTGCAAAGGAAGGAAGGAAGGAAGGAAGGAAGGAAGGAAGGAAGGAAGGAAGGAAGGAAGACTGTGTGAGGTCTGTGCATTTTAAGCAAAATAGCTCTGATGTCCTCTTTTCTGAATTTCTTTTTCTGCAAATCTTAGACTCATGACTGTGATGTTAACAACAGGCAGCATGAATGCATTGTGTACTAACTTGACATTGAGCTTCCATAGGTATTTTCATCCTTTTATGTGTGAGTTTCTTTTTCTGTTATGCAGTGAAATCACAGGAATGCATGGAGAAACATGGAGAATTCCTTCTCATTGGTAAATTACAAAAGAAACTGATTGATCTCATATTAATCTTGAGGATTCACAGCAGGCATCTTGGAAGAACATATATTGACATGGGGCAGGGGAGGGCATAGACATTGGGTAGGCAATATGTGGAAGTTTTCAATCCAGAGTTGTTGTCAAGTGACTTCTAGAAATGTACATTGGCTTTTGTACAGTTTTTTATTCCAGGATCATGCAGACATGTGGATGGGGAAGAAAGAGGATGGGAGGGTGGGATGGAAACAGGAAAAAAGACAACCAGCATGATCTTTTGCTTCCAACCTTGAAGCTACATACAGATGGATCACATCTCACTAGATAGTGCCCAAATGCCATGACAGGGCTGATGCTTTCCAGGTGGAGCACATGGCCTTAAGAAAGAACACAGTCTGCTAAGGACGCAGAACAGGGCCTTGCATTCATTTTTCAATTGTTCTCATTTTGGCCAATTTTAGCAGTTTCATGGGTCCTAAGTAGCAAAGATTGGACTTTCATGTTAGCACCTTGAATCGATTAATGTGCCATTGGGAACTGCATTTTGTTTAATATTTCCATGCATCTTTGAAAGTGATAGATTTGTGAAAATTTCACTACATTTATTGTCCTTTTTCAACATGTATTGTAGCAAAATGTAAGAGCAATGGTAAAATAGTGCATACTTAATATATTTATTATTAAGAATATAAAAGTTTTCATTAGAAACATCCAAATCTATGAAGTATTTTTGAGATATGGCCTTATGAATAAATTAAAAAATATTAGAAAATCCATAAAAGATTCTGCACTATAATTTTTAAATCTCTGTAAAGCTATAAAGAATGCCAACTGGAAAACAAGACTTCAAAACAAACTATGAAGTTTCCAGTTAGAGGGTGGAATTTAGCAGCTAAGTGTTAAGTTGAGAATAACCCTGGCCTACACATTACATTGCTCATGACTTTGGGTAATTCATTTGCTCACATCTGTGTCATTTTTGTGAGTGCAGGTAAATTCTAATCTGAGCTGCTTTTCTTCCTATTTAACTAAACTTTATGTGAGAGATATTGGCTCTGTTCCTGTCAGTTGTAAGAGGCCTATTTGTCTTCTAGTTTAGTGTTATGTGAATTTTATATATCGTCCTTGTAGTAATAATTGTGCTAATGGGTGAATGGTCAGGTGCTTCTTAAGCAAGGGAAAAGTACCTATAAAGGTACTGAATAAAAAACAGTGTTTGGCTCATTTCTTCTTATTTCAGTTACTCTTTATGATGCTTGAAGTGGTTGTTGTTTGTGTCAGTCAGCTTTCTGTCACCGTGACAAACTGCCTGAGAAAAACAACTTAAAAGAGAAAAAATTTATTTTGGCTCACAGTTTCAGAGGTTTCATTCCACAGTTGCCTGGTCTCATCTTTGTGGGCTTGTAATGAGGCAGAAAAATCCTGGCACTTCATGGCAGCTAGGAAGCAGAAAGGAGGTGGAGAAAGATTTGGAGGGAGAGAGAGAGAGAGTAGCTGGTGCAATATATATGCTTTGAAAGCATGCTCACAATGACCCTTTCTCCTAGAGTTTCCACCACTTCCCAATTATACCATGTTAGGGACAAAGCTTTTAAGGGACTTTTAAGGGATATTTCAGATCCAAACTATAATAGTCTTATTTTACTAAAGAAATTCAGAGAAGTTACAAGGAACCAAGGGTTCTTTCTTTTCAAATCTAGCAGTAAATCTCAAGTCTATGAGCACCTAGAAAAGAATAATGTGCAGCTATTCTAAATGTTAGACCTATTTCTTTTTTAACTAAGGATCTAACTCAGGGATATGTAATCACTGCAGCACTTTTTATATTTTGTTTTAAGACAGGGTCTTGCTAAGTTGTTTAGGGCCTCGCTAAGTTGCTGAGGTTGTCTTTGAACTCATGATCCTTCTGCTTCAGCCTCCCAGACCTTTGGGATTACAGGTGTGCACCACCACACCTAGTTTAGGGCTGTTGAAAATTAACTAAAGTAATGACATACTTTTTAAGGAAAAATAATAATAAAGGACATTAACAGATTTGAATTAAATATAATCAAGAGACTTATTGACTACTCATTTTATATATGGTATAGCAGGAGTTGAGCAAATGTTCTTTACATGATAATAATTGTACATGGACAACTATTAAGTGTACATCATTTTAGGGATAAATTGTTCAGGAGAAATTCTTCCTGTGGTCTTTAGGTGTTATTGGTTCAATTAAAAAAGATCCTCTCTATAAACTCAATGAGGCAAAGTTCTCCCTTTCATTCATTCTGAATAAATAAATCAAAATGTATGTCATCAGACAATATAAAATACAACATTGTACCACTATCTATATAATGTGGTCAGTGTTGAATGTCATATTAGAATAATTTAGGTCTGATCTCCCTTTCATGTCTTTAATAATTATCTGGAGTTATCTGGAAAATTACCATACTTTGTAATTCTCTTGGGTTTCATAGACAACATTTAAATGAAATGGTCTTGAAGGTTGCCTTGGTGGCCCAAAACGTTTGCCATCAGACCTCCTTCAAAGTTGCATGTACAGCTGCACCTACGGGCATGTTTTTGTGGCTGACTTGAACATTTATAAGGTAGACATGGTTTTGCTTGCTGAATTTGGACTGAATGCATTTTTTTTTTTTTTTTGCTTTGTGAGGCAGCTGGGGGTGAGGGTGGAAAAAGTAGGCTTTTTGTTTAATAAAGCAAATAACCAGGGAATTCTGGAAAAAGAACACATTCCATTCCACACCCAGTCAACACATATCAGAGCAACAAAATCTGTTTATTTCTTCTTTATCATGATTTCCTTTAGCATCACTTATGGGGAAGAATGGCCATTCTGGCAAACAACTTTGCTTGATTGCTTCTAAGAATCTGTTTTTCATTTTCCTTAAAGGAAGGCATTATTATTAGAAGCAGCCAAATCCCCCCATGCGCCTCAAAAGGCTGTTCCTATTTTCCACTATTTTAAAGGCAAAATTCAAACACTTTACTTTTTTAAAATGTTTTCAAAATTCACACATCAAAGATTTTTATTTTTCAGAAGTAAATATAAAAGGGCTTGCCAGTATTTCTCTGGTGAAATCCTTGAAACAGTAATAACAGTATCCTTCAATTTTTAAAATAAGAAATATAGAAGCTATACTTACAAGTTTTAAGTATATTTTATGTGAATAATTTTTTTAAAGCTTAAGATGTTCTTGAACTTAGTATATCCTTACTATTAACAGGTCATTGCATCTTCTATAAATCTTTTCTTTAATTTCCTTCAGCTTGTCAGATTCTAAACACGTGCTCTATAGAGAAAATCGGATTGTGGTGATGTTGCACAAATCTATAAATTTACTAAGGAATTATTGAATTGTACACTTTCAACAAATTAATTTTATGGTACATAAATTATACCTCAATAAAGCTGTTGAAAAGATTGCAAGTTTTCCAATGTGCACATGTTCTTGGTGTAGTGGTATTTTATGCACTTTGGAAACCTTATATATATATATTTTTAAAAATAGTTTTATTGAGGTATTATTTGCATATCATGAAATTCATTCATGGTAAATATACAATCCAATTTTTTATAGTAAATTCATAGTCTACATGTTTGTATAGATGATAACTGTCTTTATCACAGAATTCATTCATTTCTTGGATTGCTGATGAACACTTCTTTGGGCTTGAAATGATTAGCTGGATGGGAAGGTTGCTAAAACCCAATTTTTGCCTTCTTGCTGATCCAACTGAAGGTTCGGTTCTACTCCCTTGCCCACATTGTGTTCCACAATCATTTATTAGGAGAACCTTTCGAGAAGATTACTGCCTGGGATAGTTAAGCGCCATGGTGCATTGTGTCCATTGCCTTTACATTTGTCTTCTGAATACCATCAATCTGTTGCCTTGGGAGCACTGTAAACCCTAACAAGGTAGCTGTGGACCTTCTTCACTTTGGTCCTAGCTTTGTAGGTTTTCTCCTTTCTCACTGCACATCTTAGCAGGCCCTTGCAGGAAGTAGGAGTGGGTAAAACCCCACAGGTTTTCCTTATTCTGTTTCTTGTTTGTGCATTCCTCAAGGAATAAAAATCTAAAATATTTCCTGCAGTGTCTAAAGCAAACAAACAGTGCTGTACAGGATGTCAAAGATTTCCACTTATTCCTGATGGTTTTAAAATAAAGAAGGAAATGACTTGCTCTGGAGAAAAGTGCGTCTGCAGAGCCTCCCTCCACAGTGAGCGTTCCATCACTCTCTCCTCCATCAATTATTCTGAAAGAAAACTCAGAACTGAAATATCTTCTCATTAAGTGTTACCCATTCCTGTATACTCAGGTCCTGTTAAAATAAACTTATATGTGAAATTCCATGCTCTTTCGTTTCCTTTGTAAGTCTAGACCTCTCTGTTGATCCTTGTTGTGATGTTCTGCAGGTGTCCTTTGCACACTGGTAATGTCACTTTGGCTTTTTAAAATATTTTTTTTTAGTTGGACACAATATTTTTATGTATTTATTTTTATGTGGTGCTGAGGATCGAACCCAGGGCCTTGCATGTGCTAGGCGAGCAATCTACCACTGAGCCACAACCCCAGCCCTCACTTTGGCTTTTAAGACCTTGGTTGCAGTATTGTTTACATACCGTGCAATTTATTCAAAGTGTGGTGTAAAATTCAATAACTGGAGTGGATTTATAGACTTGTTCAATCATCTTCATGATCTGAGTTAAAACATTTTCATCACCCCCCAAAGAAATCTTATACCAATTAGCAGTTCCTCCACATTCTTCCTCTCTTCCTCTAAGCTTCGCTTCCCATGAAATCACTAACTATTTTCTCTATAAATTTGTTTATTACGGACAAATTTATAGATTTGTGCAAACATCACCACAATCCAATTTTCTCTATGAGCATATAATTAGAATCTGACAAGCTAAAAGAAATGAGAGAAACGATTTATAGAAGATGCAATGATCTGCTAATAGTGAGGATCTACTGAGTTCAAGAACATCTTTTTTTTTTTTTTTGGAGAGGGGGCTGTTTAAGGGAATTTTTAATATACAACAAGTAATTCCCAAAGTAGGAGTACATATGGACAAAGCTTAGTAATTTAGGATTTACTTTTGTAAAAGCATGACAAATATTAAATGTTATATTTGCAATTTGAACACTGCAACATAAATATAAAACACAAAACATCCAAAGTTAACACTGATATACCACACCCAACTTGGATTTAGATACTGGGCATTTTATATTTCATAGAAAGAAATTTTCAGTTTTTTCAATGCTTATAGTATATACTATTATTCCTACCAAAATCTTCATGAAATTTAAAAGGCTGGTATTAAAAGTAATTTCCTTTTTGGAATATTCTAAAACATGCCAGTATGGATTAACCTTCAAATTTTCAGGGCATAAAAATACACAAATTAGCTTTAAAAATATTTAAAAATAATGTAAATTTAAATATAATATTTAAGTATAAATACATTTATAAAATCTGTCTTTTATGACTACTGTCTTTCACTTAGCATAAATATTTCAAGGTCCGTCCATTGGTGGCATATATCAGTACATCATTCCTTTTCTTGATAAATGGCATACCCTTGTAAAGATGCACAAAATAATATTAATCCATTCACTAACTTCCCCTTTGTCTTTGTTGTCTGATGCTATAAAATAATATCTAAAACTTAGTAATTTATAAGGGAAACTTTTTTTTTAAGCTCACTGTTCTGGAGGCTGGGAAGTCCAGGACCATGAGACTAGCATCTGCTCTGCTTCTGGTGAGGGCCCCATGGTGGCGGTACAAGCAGACATAGGCAGAGGAGACAGAACACAAGGAATGCCTGCAGTGTACTCTTATGGGAACCAAATCGTCCTACAAAAGGGAGAACTCCCTCTCCCTCACACCTGTGAGAATTAACTCAGTCCAGGGGTGCTGGCATGATGCCCACTTAGGGACCTAATCACTTCTTAAAGACCCTACTTCCCAACACTTGCAGGTGATCATCAGATTTCAACATGAGTTCTGGAGGGGACAAACCCTGCTCAACCCACAGTATTCCTTTAACTTATTATAAATAATGCTACTAATTTTTGTGTGGATATGTTTTTATTTCTCTCAGGTGTCTAAGTAGGAGTGGAATTGTGGCATCATGTGGTAACCGTTTAGCATTTGAAGAAACTGCCCAACTGTTTTCCAAAATTGTCTCCAACATTCACAGTTCCACCTGCGGCTTCCAAGTCTCTTGCCTTTACCTAATTGTTCGTCTATCAAATTATGTCCATTCTAATGGATGTGAAAGGATATCCTTACTGTGGTTTTCATTTGTATTTATCTATTCATGATTTTGGCATATTTTAAATAGTCAAATACACAGACACACACACATGCACACACACACACACACACACACACACACACACACACTGCCTTTAAAATAATCCAAAAGTACTTTTAAAGTCAGGAGAACAGTAAAGGTCATGAAGCTTTATGCCTGAATTCGTCCAGCTTCCCCTGTGTTCGTGTTCAGTGCACCAAAGCTATGTCAAAAAAAAAAAAAAGATGCCTATTTAATAGTATTTTTCCAACTTTCAGGGAGGCCAGTTCAGGAATAAAAGTTATATAAGCTGTCACCTAAGTAAAGTCATCATTAAAATATATTAAGATACATTTTGACTACTGAAACTTGGTGCAGCAAAAGCTGTAAACAATTGTAAGGTAATAAACTCCAGGATTCAGGTTCAATATTTCTTCTTTCCTACTGAGAAATCAAATAAAAAGTTAGAAAAAATTAATAAAATTTTTCCTTATTTTCTACAGGCAAAGCTTATCACTAATACATAAATGAAAAAGTGAAGCAATTCTACTGTTTTCTCACTGGGCCAAGTGTTTCCAACTACTCATCCACTTCCCTGGGGCTTCTTCCTACAGGGATTGTGTTTTCTTTTAGGCCAACTTGGGCTATAGGTGTTCCTGTGTATATGTAGTCAATAGATACAGATATCAAGGACTATGGGGACATCAAGGCATGGTGGATATATAAGATTGGGGAATATGACTGACCTTACTAGTACAAGTATTACATAATCTCTAAATATGTGAACTTCCATATATTCCCTACATTAGGGGTCTCCCAACCTCTATATCATTTGACTATATTTGGTCTGTGCCAGCCAGCCTATGAAGTTAGAGTTTCCTGTTCTTCTAAAATACAGAAACTTGAGTGTTAGTCAGTCAGGCAAATCATAGCTATATTGAATGTATATACATATATACATTTGGAGATTGAACCCAGGGGTGTTTAACCACTGAGACACATCCCCAGCCCTTTTTATTTCTTATTTTGAGACAAGGTCTCACTAAGTTGTTGAGGGCCTTCCTAAATTGCTGAGGCTAACCTTGAATCTGGTGTCTTCCTGCCTCAACCTTCCCGGTTGCTGGGATAATAGGCATGCACCATCATGCCTGGTATACTGGATGTTTTTTAATTTGATAAATTTATATTTAATCCATTGATATTATGAATTATATTAAGCAACTAGCTTTTTCACTTATTCTATTTTAGATAACAATTCACACTAATATATCCTTTTGAAAAATATTTGTTAAAATCCATTTTATGAATATTGTACAATTATAAAATTGTACAATAGTCCTCTATTTTGGACATTTAGACATATGAATTGGTTATATATTATTTATATAAATGTGTATGTGTGTGTTTGTGTGTGTATAGCACCATTTGTTTAAAAAGCTGTCTTTTCTTCAACATGTTTTTGGCAACTTTGTCAAGGATCAGAAGACTGTGGATGTAAGGGTGTGTCTCTATGTCTTATATTCTGTTCCATTGGTCTGTTTATATTTATGCCAGTGTCATGCTGTTCTTGTTACTCTAGCTCTGTAGTATAATTTGAATTTGACTACTATGATATATTCAGCATAGCTCTTTTTGCTCAGAACTGTTTCACATCTTCTGGGTCTTTTTTTCTTCCAAATGAATCTTAGGACTGTTTCTTCTATTTCTATGAAGAATATCATTGCTATTTTGATGAGCATTGCACTGAATTTGTAGGTTGATTTTGGTAACAAGGCCATTTTAACAATAATAATTCTGCCTATCCATGAATATAGTAGATCTTTCTATCTTCTAGTGTCTTCTCCAATTTCTTTCTTCATTGTTATATGATTTTCATTGTAGAAGTTTTCCACCTCATTGATTAAGTTTATTCCTAGGTACTTTATTGACTTTTTTAAAGGCTACAGTTTTCACACACTTTTTAACATGAGCTTTGCCAAATGTATTTCATGCTGATTTAATGGCATTCCTTGTCTTTTTGTTGCATACGTTTCAATTTGTTAATTTATGAAGGCCACTCCTTTTAACCAGAAATGTGAAGAAAGACAAATAAAAAAGAATTCTTAATTTTTCAACACTTAGTTCAGTCATGAGGTCAGTGTATGAGATAGGTGCCAGACTTCCTGTTTCATAGCTGAGGAATTATAGATGCAGGGAGGTAAGTTCCTAGTCCAAAGTCCCAGAGCTTCCAAGAGGCAGGGATTATAGGGCTTCTGCATCACAATCCTGCATCACTTCAGCTGGGAGGAATTTGCTCTCCTGTCTCATACCATTTTGCAGAGCTGGGGGAAGTCGTCATGTCTCTGGTCTTTTTTCTTCTCTGTTGTGAAGCTCCTCTCCACCAACTTGGCCACCTGGCCTAAAATTTTAGTCATATTGGCAGACAGGGCTGTCTTTTCATTAGTGTTATGACAAGAAATATCGGTGGCATGGTCACTTTTCCTACCATCGACCTAATTTCCCTCAGGAAAGTGAGTGACTCTGAGATTAAACACGATGCTGAAGGATACGAGCTTCTTTAAAGGACCACACTGAGAATAACATGACGTGATGTTTTTCTAGATGAGTACTTAGCCTAATTACAGCCTTGCCTGTGTTGATACTGGAGACTATCTTACTCAGCATCATTCTCTAAGGGTATTTTGTCAAAGGTATCCTCATCTTGAATATTGGCTCTTCCTCCTTGTGCCATTCTATGAAAAAAGGTATACTCACACAAGTGGATTTTTCTCGGAGATTAACTGTGAGCTCTGCTCAGTATATTCAGATAAACTTGAATCTTTGGTGTGTGGTTCACTGACTGTGGTCTTGGGCAAAACACCCAGTTCTCCAGTCTCATTCTCCTTCCTTATAAAATACATGTAAGAGCACCTCCTTTTTCAGAGTACTGTGTGCATTGAATGAGATAACACATGCAAATACTTGGCCCAGAAAATAGGAAGCTTAAAAAAAAAAAAACTTAACAGCATTCTGCTACCTTCTCTTCCTATCTGTTGTGGAAGGGGACCCAGATTTGCCCCTGTGGTTTAATGGAATTCACAGAGATATCTAGACTCCAGTTTTAGGTAGGAACTCTTTGTTGGTAATGGTGATTGGAAATGTGTGTGTGTGTGTGTGTGTGTGTGTGTGTGTGTGTGTATGTGTAGGAAAGTAGGGGACAGCTTTCAGAGAGGTTGAAAAGGATCTTTAGGAACAGAATGTTGAGTCCTGCAAAGGTCCAAACCCTTTTCTTTTTCAATTCATCCTTCAGCTTTATGCCCCTTTGTAGGGGTCTTGCCATGTATGGATGAGGGGGAATACAAAAGAGTTGCATTTTCACAATATTCTTCCTCAGAGGGATTTTTTTGTGTGTGTGCAAGAGTTTATGCCTCACAAGGTCTGATATGAATGGTACATCCAGTAATGCAAAAGGCTATACCCCCAAAGTGCTCTGGAACTTTGTTTTGTCATCTATAAACGATGACATGTGACCTAACAATCAGTATTTAATTCTAATATTTCTTGCTTTAAGACAGTTCCTTCAAAGCCCAGAAGTAGGCCTCTTGGGAATGACAAAATCCTGGTAGGTCACACTGCTGGAGAAGGAAGGGGGATTTATGAACAAGATGGTGGTGAATGGCCAGGGCTGATGTTTTGTAGGAAGAGAAGAAAAATTCCTGTTCTGGGGCAGGGGGAGCTTGCTTGTAAAATCCTTAGTGCTTAATAAAATACACAGATTTTTCTGAGATTGTTAAAGAAGGGTGGCAACAATTTGGGGAAACTTTCAGTAATAGAGATGGATGGCTTCCTTAACCCATTTAATTATAAGTTCTTTGTGTACCTAGAGCCTAGGCCCAAACGGTCCCTGATGATTGGATAAATACGTTGTTCATTGAAGCCATCAGTGTGTATTTGGTTTCTTAACCCTAAAGATGTATAATGCACACTAGGCTGAAACCATCCGCATTTGTTCCTCCCACATTTTTTTTTTGTTATTGTCATTTTCTCGCTTTTTTTTTTTTTTTTGCTGTGAACAATAGACTTGACAAGAACAAATTTAGAGAATGAAAAGTTTATTTGGGTCTATGGTTTTAGAGTTCTCGGTCCATACATGGTCAACTCCATCTGGGCTCAAG
Organism: Urocitellus parryii; assembly: GCF_045843805.1. Lineage (NCBI taxonomy): Eukaryota > Metazoa > Chordata > Mammalia > Rodentia > Sciuridae > Urocitellus > Urocitellus parryii. The sequence goes on along the minus strand of NC_135539.1, from coordinate 62,383,120 downwards.
GTAAGTAGCTCAGGTCATGACAATCAGAAAACAGCAAGTTTTACTGACCTCCTCTAGCCCCACCTACCTTCCTACAGTTACCACCCAGTTAATCCATATCCATGGACTAATACATTGATTAGGGTAAGATTCTCATAACCCATTCATTTTACCTCTAAACTTTCTCATATTTTCTCACACATGAACATTTGATAGACAGCTCATATCTAAACCATAGCAACCATTAAATCAAATAATATAAATGGCTCAATTGGAAGTATTCTCATTAAAAACACACATGCTATGTGTTTTCTGCTGCAATGGTTAACTATATGGCAAAACCACACTGAGTTCTTTCCTGAAAGGTATGGCACCAGATTTTTCAAATTCTAAGCCCACAGCTTTGGGTTTAGAAAACAGAAGATACAAAATATATTTGTGAGTATGTTTTTATGTATGTGTGTATGATGAAATATTATGAAATGATTCACATATAAAGGGCAAGTGTTCATCTTCTGAGTTTTTGCTAATTTAAAATAATGTAGGGAAAGAAGTCATCAGAACATTATCAACTAATGAGCAAAACAATTATATAGTTAGCATTCAAATGCCTAATATCTTCCTCAATGCAGGTAGATTGCAGGATGAAATTGAAATTTTGTAAAGAAACATGCAAGATTTATGAATTTGATGAAAAGGAGGATTGGGGTTGATGGACTCCTTTAATTACAAGACGACTCATTGACAAATGAGAATCTGGCACAATACACCAATTAAACTGAGGAAGAGAAAGGCAGACGAAGATGACTACAAAATAGCTATTTTGAAAGGGTTGAATTGATTATGCAAGGATTAAACAAAACCCCTGAGAAAACTAATGAAACCTTCAAATAGTTTTGCAAACCTGACTCTCTTTATAATTATGCTGTAGAAATCAAACTTGAAGGAAAGATCTTATTGAATAATCATATAAATTTGATAAACAAGAAAAAAAACAAAATTAACACCATGCTTGTATTTACTAGAATCTGTATTCTCTGAGAACATAGTTCTAATAATATAGAAACACTTGTAACAAGTTTAGTAGCAACAACATATAAAATGACATAAACTTATTTTATAGTTCCAGAACGTATTTTTAAAATTAAAGTCTGAATCGAGCTGAATTTTGAAAAAACTATTTACTATGAAATTTTGGTTCCTATCCAAGTACCAACTATTGGCATATAATAAAAAATGCCTATAATGCATAATTCTTGTAGGAGAGTTATAACAAACAACAGCAACAAGAATAACAAAAAGCAGAAAGAGAATGAACATGCAGAGAAAGCACCATTAACATTTTGGCCTTTAAACTTTCAATTTTTTCCTTCTATGCAACTATGCACATGATTATATAAGCATTCTACAAATCAGTGATTTTTCAGGTCTCCAGTTGTTATAAACCACATTGTTTCTGTTCAGAGTTCCATAAATCTTTCCCCTGTGGAATACCTTCTTAATTCTTCACACTTGGGAGTAAATCTACTTGTGCTAATTTTCTGACCAGCTTTAGAGAAAGCAGCAGATATTCTGATGTTGTAAAGTTTACCCATCCTAATATTTATGATGCCCCTTGTGTTAGTCAGTTTTCCATCATTATAGCAAATACATTAAATATTTAAATTATAAAAGACAAGGTTTTATTTGGGCTCATGTTTTTAGAGTTTCGATCTATAATCAATTGACCCAATCAGTTTGGGATCATGGTGGAATTGCATGGAACAGAACTGCTCACTTCATACTCAGGGAGTGAAAAACAGGAAGAAGGGCTGAGGTCTCTCTGACTCCTTCAAGTACCTGTCTCTCAATGGCCTAAAGACCTCATATTAGGCCCTGCCTCTTAGAGATTTCACTTTCCAGTAGTACCAAATGGGGGACTCAGCTCTTATCACATAGATATTTGGGGAACACTTCAGATCCAAATGATAGCTTTCCCTTTTATGAAATATATGAGCAGAAAAGCCTGTTTGTGACTCTGGTTCCATGTTCTTCAACATTGTTTTTTTTTTTTTTTAATTATCATCCCCCAAGGATTTTTTTAGACATTTTTTTCTAGTTGCCCATAAATGACATTTTAATTCTATAGATATACTGTATATCTGCTATATACTATGGCCTTTAGAATGGAATATTCATTTTCCATTGCTGTTAATAACAAATCACCACAAATTTAGCAGCATTTAAAATAAAAATACGCCATTTTACAATTATATAGAATTAAACAATTGACATAGATTTCACTGCACTGAAACACAAAGGTCATCTGAATTATATTCTTTTATGGAAATCCAGGAGAGTGTTCATTCCCTGCTACAAGGCACTACCCTCATGCCTTTGTGGTTCTCTCCCTCCACCTCCAAAGCAAATGTTGCCTTTCTTCTAAAGTCACATTTTCCTCTGCTACTTTTAAGAATGCTTGTGATAATGTGAACACATCTGGATACACCAGGATTATTTACCATCTCAACTCAACTAATTAGCAACATCAATTCCATCTACAACCTTAATGTCTCTTTGCAATGTAACATAAACTATTTCCAGGTTCTGGGGATGTAGGAAGGGGTTTCTTTGGCAGGACTTATTTCTTTTAGCACAAAGTACCACAACTCATTGAGATATTGGCCCCTGAATCAATTTTCATACCGAGGATCACCTGATCTGAGAAAGCATGTGCTAGGGAATTGGTTCTGCCATCATCTCTTTGTCTCTACATCTTTGGACTTTAAGGCCAATGATCAACCACCTCCAGTCAAGAATTATTAATAAATTATAAAAAAATTTATAGAGCCACATGCACATCATAATGCTCACTTGTCTTAATAAAATTAGCAACTGTTATTTTTTTTCAATGTAGAAAATCTCATTGTTTACCTACACATCACTGCCCACATTTAAAGCCTTTTATCTTTTCAGTAGCCAAAGAAGTACTTAATAATGTCAAATAAAGATTTCTCTATATAATCATTATAATCACTAGAAACTGACATTTAGTTTGGAAAAAAATAAATAAATGTATAATTAAAAGTTTCTTTCTAGATTGTTCAGTGTTTTAATCTCTTGAATCTACTTTTGCCATAAATAAATTATCTAAGGGAGTTATTCTGAAATATGGAATATAGAAACCATAGCTAAAAATACACAGTCTTCAAGGAAATAATCTTCCCATTGTTTTTGTTTATCCTCTCACTTTTTTTTTAAACTGCAAGTATTACTGCAGAAGCAGCCAGAAGTCCAATGTTTTGAACCTGGAGGCTATTCCTACTGAAGTCATTTTTTTAAGGCCCTGAGCCAAATCATCAGGTTTCTGTTCTCTCTGTTGCATCAATTAAAAGTACCTGAAAATACAATTCAATTTAACTTTATTGAAATGGAAACCTAGGGAAAATTCTGTTCTCTTTTTTCCAAGAAAACCTACTGAAAAGTGTCCCTACTACCAAAGATGATTGAACTGCAGGCCTCAGGATATTAGAAACAAACTCAGAATAATGGTGTCTGAAAAAGGAGACAATTTTAAAGCACATTTATATCTATTTAGATTATTGGGAAGAAAGGCATTTATTCTAAAAAAATGGCATGGTATTGGCACCAAATAGACTTATAGACCAATGGTACAGAATAGAGGACACAGAGACAAACCCACATATATACGGTACTCTCATACTAGACAAGGGTGCCAAAAACATTCACTGGAGAAAAGATATTCACCAAATGGTGCTGGCAAACCTGGAAATCCATATGTAAAAAAATGAAATTAAACCTCTGTCTCTTACCCTGCACAAAAATCAACTCAAAGTGGATCAAAGACTTAGGCAGTAGAACAGAGACCCTGCATCTAACAGAAGAAAAAATAGGCCCAAATCTTCACATCAGTCTAGGATCTGAATTCCTTAACAAGACTCCTAAAGTTCAAGAAGTAAAATCAAGAATCAGTAAATGGGATGGATTCAAATTAAAAAGCTTCTTCTCAGCAAAAGAAACAATTAACAACATGAGGAGAGAGCCTACAGATTGGGAGAAAATCTTTACCACATGCACCTCCGATACAGCATCAATCTGTAGAATATATGAAGAACTAAAAAACTTAACACTAAAAAAAAAGTAACCCAATCAATAAATGAGCCAAGGAACTGAACAGACACAGAAGAAGAAATACAATTGATCAACAAATATATGAAAAAGTGTCCAACATCTCTAGCAGTTAGAGAAATGCAAATCAAAACTACTCTAAGATTTCATCTCACTCTTGTCAGAATAGCAATCATCAAGAATACAGACAATAATAAATGTTGGTGAGGATGTGGTGGAAAATGTACACTCATACATTGCTGGTGGGCCTGCAAATTGGTGTAACCACTATGGAAAGCTGTATGGGGATTCCTCAGAAAATTGGGAATGGAACCACCATTTGATCCAGCTATCCCACTCCTTGGCTTATAACCAAAGGACTTAAAATCAGCATGCTATAGTGACGCAGCCACATCAGTGTTTATAGCAGCACAATTCACAATAGCTAGACTATGGAACCAACCTAGGTGTTCCTCAATAGATGAGTGGATAAAGAAAATGTGGTATATATACTCAATGGAATGTTACTAAGCTTTAAAGAAGAGTAAAGTTATAGCATTAGCCAGTAAATGGTTGAAGTTGGAGAATATCATGCTACGTGAAATAAACCAATCCCACAGAAGACTACTGTGGGAGGTCAAGCCCGGAGGCCCAGATTCACCCACACTGGCCTGAATGGGGCCAAGGCTCACAGTAGGCCTTGTCCATGTTCACCCCTCCACCAGTGGGGCAGACACTGGCCAGAGCTTAGCCTCAGGTGCAGGACCACCCATTCTGACCAGCAGACTACCACGGGAGGTCAAGCCCAGTGGGCCCAGATCCACCCATGCCAATTTGCACAGGACCCAGGTCCTGGATGCAGCAGCATACATTGGGGAACACCAGCAAGCTCTGGAAACCTAACATTAAGGTGAGGTACAGACAATCTGCACAGGTACTACAAGAATATAGGAAAGAAATTGTCATTTCTCAGATTCACACAGCAAGAAAGGAAGTACATGGACAACATGAAAAACAAGGGAGGAAAGTGCCCCAAACAAACCAGAATACTATAATAACAGAACCCATGGACAGTGAAGTTGATGAAATGTCAGAGAAGGAGATCAGAAGGTTCATAGTTAAAATGATCTGTCAATTAAAGAATGACCTAAATGAGCAAATACAGGCAAAAATGGATCACTCCAACAATGAGATAAGAGAGCAAATACAGGTGGCAAAAAATTACTTCAAGAGACCAATAGAGACTCTGAAAAAAAAAAACAGTCAGAAATCGTTGAAATGAAAGATAATAAATCAAATAAAAAACTCAACAGAAAGTGTAACCAACAGACTAGATCACTTGGAAGAAAGAATGTCATAATGAAGACAAAGTATACAATCTGGAAAACAAAGCATGGAGATAGTAAGAAACCATGAACAGGGCATCCAAGAATTATGAGACATCAAAAGATCAATTCTAAGAGTTATTGGGATAGAAGAGTTTCAAATCAAAGGAATGAGACAATATCAGAAAATTTCTCAAGCATAAAGAACAAATTGTAAGATCTACACCAAGGCACATTATAATGAAAATGCCTAGCACACAGAAAAAGGATGAAATCTTAAAAGCCACAAGGGAGAGGAATCAGATCACATATAAAGGAAGACCAATTCGTATATCAGCAGATTTTTCAACCCGGATGCTCAAAGGCAGTAGATTGTGGAACAAGGAATACCAAGCTCTGAAAGAAAATGGAGCCAACCAAGAATCTTATATCCAGCAAAACTAAGCTTTAGATTTGATGATGAAATAAAAACATTCCATGATAAACAAAAGTTAAAAGAATTTACAACTAGAAAGCCTGCACTACAAAAATTCCTCAGCAAAATATTCCAAGAAAAGGAAATGAAAAACAAGGTTGAAAATCAGCAGAGGGAGGGATTACATTAAAGGAAAACCTAATCAGAGGAGAAATCAAGTTACATTAAATACTAAAATGAAACAAAAATGGATGGGAATACAAATCATGTCTTAATAATAACCCTGAGTGTCAATGACCTAAACTCACCAATCAAAAGACATAGATAGACTAGCAGAATGGATTAAAACAACAACAATATGCTGTCTCCAAGAGACTTGTCTCATAGAAAGAGACATCCACAGACTGAAGGAGAAGCATTGAGAAAAATCATAACACTTACGTGGACTGCAGAAGCAAGCAAGGGTTTCCATCCTCATATCAAATAAAGAAGACTTCAAGCTAAACTCAATCAAAAAGGATAAAGAAGGACACTACATATTGCTCAAGGGAACCATACACCAACCAGACTTGACAATTATAAATATATATATGTCCTAAACAATGGAGCACCTACATTCATCAAACTCTTCTCAAATTCAAGAGTCAAGTGGACCACAACACAATAATTCTGGGTGACTTCAACACACCTCTTTCATCACTAGATAGATTTTCCAAACAAAAGCTGAACAAAGAAACTATAGAACTCAATAATTCAATCACCAACTTAGAGTTAACTGACATATATAGAATATTTCATCCTTCAAAGAGAGAATATACTCTCTTCCCAGCAGCACATGGATTCTTCTCTAAAATAGACCATGTACTATGCCACAAAGCAACTTTTATCAAATACAAAAAAGGCAATATCACAACAGACACTACAGAAATACAGAAGATAATTAGAAATTATTTTGAAAACGTGTACTCCAATAAAGGAAATATTAAAGGCATTGACAAGTTTCTGGAGTCATATAATTTGCCCAAATTGAATCAGGATGATATACACAATTTAAACTGATAAATTTCAAGTGACAAAATAGCAGATACCATCAAAAGTCTACCAACCAAGAAAATCCCAGGACTGGATGGATACACAGCCAAGTTCTACAAGACCTTTAAAGAAGAACTAATACCAATACTCTCCAATTTATTTCAGGAAATAGAAAAAGAGGCAGCACTTTCAAACTCATTCTATGAGGCCAAAATCACTTTGATTCCAAAACCCGGCAAAGACACATCAAAAAAATAAAAATTCAGACCAATAGCTCTAATGAACATCAATGCAAAAATTCTCAATAAAATTCTGGTAAATCAAATACAAAAATATACATGCTCCACAATCAAGTGGGATTCATTCCAGGGATGCAAGGTTGGTTCAACATATGAAAATCAATAAATATAATTCACCACATCAATAGACTTAAATATAAGAATTATATGATTATGTCAGTAGACAAAGATAAAGCATTTGACAAAATACAGCACCCTTTATGTTCAAAACACTTGAAAAGCTAGGGATAACAGGAACATATCTAAACACCATAAAGGTTACCTATGCTAAGCCCCAGGCCAACATCATTCTAAATGGAGAAAAATTGCAGGCATTCCCTCTAAAAACTGGAACAAGACAGAGAAGCTCTCTTTCACCACTTCTATTTAACATAGTTCTTGAAACACTGGCCAGAGCAATTAGATACATGAAAGAAATTAAATGGATACACATAGGAAAAGAAGAACTCAAATTAGCACTGTTTGCTGATCATATGATTCTATACCTAGAAGACTCTAAAAGTTCAGCCAGAAAAATTCTAGAACTAGTAAATAAATTCAGCAAAGTATCATAATTAAAATCAACACCCATAAATCAAAGGCACTTCTGTATATCAGTGACGAATCCTCAGAAAGGGAAACAAGGAAAACTACCCCATTTTCAATAGCCTAAGAAAAACCCAAAAACAAAACAAAACAAAACAAAACAAAAACAACTTGGGAATCAACTTAACAAAAGAGATGAAAGATCTATATAATAAAAATTACAGAACTCTGAAGAAAGAAATCAAAGAAGACCTTAGAAGATGAAAAGATCTACCTTGCTCTTGGATAGGCAGAATCAATATTATCAAAACCATACTTCTAAAAGCACTATACAGATTTAATGCAATCCCAATAAAAATTCCAATGACATTCCTCATAGAAATAGAAAAAACAATCATGAAATTCATCTGGAAAAATAAGAAACCCAGAATAGCTAAATCAATCCTTAGCAGGAAGACTGAAGCTGGTGGTATCCCTATACCAGACCTTAAACTATACTATAGAGCAATGGTAACAAAAACAGCATGGTATTGGCACCAAAATAGTCTGTTAGACACCAATGGTACAGAATAAAAGACATAGAGACTAACCCACAAAATTACAATTATCTTATATTAGACAAAGGTGCCAAAAATATGCATTGCAGAAAAGATAGCCTCTTCAACAAATGGTGCTGGGAAAACTGGAAATCCATATGAAACAAAATAAAATTAAACCCGTATCTCTCACCATGCACAAAATTCAACTCAAAATGCTTAGGAATACAACCAGAGACCCTGCGTCTAACAGAAAAAAAATAGGTTCTAATCTTCATCATGTGGGATTAGGCATCAAATTCCTTAATAACAAACCTGTGTCACAAGAATTAAAATGAAGAATCAATAAATGGAATGGACTCAAACTAAAAAGTTTCTTCTCAGCAAAAGAAACAATCAGTGAGGTGAATAGAGAGCCTACATCTAGGGAGCAAATCTTTACCCCTCACACATCAGATAGAGCACTAATCTCTAGGGTATATAAAGCACTCAAAAAGCTAAGCACCAAAAAAAACCCCAAAACCAAAAAAAAAAAAAAACCCAAACCAAAAAACATCAAATAACCCAATCAATAAATTGGCCAAGAGACACTTCTTAGAAGAGGGTATACAATCAATCAACAAACATATGAAAAAAATGTCCAACATCTCTAGCAACTAGAGAAATGCAAATCAAAACTACTCGAAGATTTCATCTTACTCCAGTCAGAATGGCAGCTACCAAGAATACAAACAACAATAAGTCTTGGTGAGGATGTGGGGAAAAAGGTACACTCATACACTGCTGGTGGAACTGCAAATTGGCTCAGCCAATATGGAAAGCAATATGGAAATTTCTTGAAAAATTGGGAATGGAATCACCAGCTATCCCTCTCCTCGGAGAAGAAAGTGTATTTGCTCATTGAAGGATGAAATATTCTGTATATGTCAATTATGTCTAAGTTATTGATTGTATTATTGAGTTCTATTATTTCTTTGTTGAGCTTTTGTTTGGAAGATCTATCCAGTGGTGAAAGATGTATGTTAAAATCACCCAGAATTATTGTGTTGTGATCTATTTGACTCTTGAACTCGAGAAGAGTTTGATTGATGAATGTAGATGCTCCATTGTTTGGGATATATATATATATATATATATATATATATATATATATATATATTTATATATTTATATATTTATATTTATATTTATATTTATAACTTATGTCTTCTTGATGTGTGGTTCCCATAAGCAGTATGAAATGTCCATTTCTACTCTTTTGATTAACTTTGGCTTGAAGTCTACTTTATTTGATGTGAGGATGGAAACCCCTGCTTGCTTACGTAGACCATGTGAATGGTATATTTTATCTCAACCTTTCATCTTAAGTCTGTGGGTGTCTTATCCTATGATGAGTCTCTTGAAGGAAGCATATTGTTGAGTCTTTTTTTAAATTTTTTTTTGTTTTTGAATAAAAATATATATTTTTTATTGTTGGTTGTTCAAAACATTACATAGTTCTTGATATATCATATTTCACATTTTGATTCAAGCAGGTTATGAACTCCCATTTTACCCCGTATACAGCTTGCAGAATCCCATCAGTTACACTTCCATTGATTTACATATTGATATACACATGTCTGTTGTATTCTGTGGCCTTTCCTATCCTCTACTATCCCCCCTCCCCTCCCCTCTCCTCCCCTCTTCTCTCTCTACCCCCACTATTGTAATTCATTCCTCCCCCTTGTATTATTTTTCCCTTTCCCCTCACTTCCTCTTGTATGTAATTTTGTATAACCCTGAGGATCTCCTTCCATTTCCATGCAATTTCCCTTCTCTCTCCGTTTCCCTCCCACCTCTCATCCTTGTTTAATGTTGGTCTTCTTCTCATGCTCTTCTTCCCTAATCTGTTCTTAGTTACTCTCCTTATATCAAAGAAGACATTTGGCATTTGTTTTTTAGGGCTTGGCTAGCTTCGCTTAGCATAATCTGCTCTAATGCCCTCCCTTTCCCACCAAATTCTATGATTTTGTCATTTTTTAATGCAGAGTAATACTCCATTGTGTATAAATGCCACATTTTTTATCCATTCATCTATTGAAGGGCATCTAGGTTGGTTCCACAGTCTTGCTATTGTGAATTGTGCTGCTATGAACATCGATGTAGCAGTGTCCTTGTAGTATGCTCTTTTTAGGTCTTTAGGGAATAGACCGAGAAGGGGAATAGCTGGGTCAAATGGTGGTTCCATTCCCAGCTTTCCAAGAAATCTCCATACTGCTTTCCAAATTGGCTGCACCAATTTGCAGTCCCACCAACAATGTACAAGTGTACCCTTTTCCCCACATCCTCGCCAGCACTTATTGTTGTTTGACTTCATAATGGCTGCCAATCTTACTGGAGTGAAATGGTATCTTAGGGTGGTTTTGATTTGCATTTCTCTGACTGCTAGAGATGGTGAGCATTTTTTCATGTACTTGTTGATTGATTGTATGTCCTCCTCTGAGAAGTGTCTGTTCAGGTCCTTGGCCCATTTGTTGATTGGGTTATTTGTTATCTTATTGTCTAATTTTCTGAGTTCTTTATATACTCTGGATATTAGGGCTCTATCTGAAGTGTGAGGAGTAAAGATTTGTTCCCATGATGTAGGCTCCCTATTTACCTCTCTTATTGTTTCTTTTGCTGAGAAAAAACTTTTTAGTTTGAGTAAGTCCCATTTGTTGATTCTAGATGTTAACTCTTGTGCTATGGGTGTCCTATTGAGGAATTTGGAGCCCGACCCCACAGCATGTAGGTCGTAGCCAACTTTTTCCTCTATCAGATGCCGTGTCTCTGATTTGATATGAAGCTCCTTGATCCATTTTGAGTTAACTTTTGTGCATGGCGAGAGAAAGGGATTCAGTTTCATTTTGTTGCATATGGATTTCCAGTTTTCCCAGCACCATTTGTTGAAGATGCTATCCTTCCTCCATTGCATGCTTTTAGCCCCTTTATCAAATATAAGAAAGTTGTAGTTTTGTGGGTTGGTTTCTGTGTCCTCTATTCTGTACCATTGGTCCACCTGCCTGTTTTGGTACCAGTACCATGCTGTTTTTGTTACTATTGCTCTGTAGTATAGTTTGAAATCTGGAATGACTATACCACCTGATTCACACTTCCTGCTTAGTATTGTTTTTGCTATTATGGGTCTTTTATTCTTCCATATGAATTTCATGATTGCTTTCTCTATTTCTACAAGAAATGCCTTTGGGATTTTGATTGGCATTGCATTAAACCTATAGAGAACTTTTGGTAATATCACCATTTTGATGAAGTTAGTTCTGCCTATCCATGAACAGGGTATATTTTTCCATCTTCTAAGGTCTTTTTCAATTTCTCTCTTTAGGGTTCTGTAGTTTTCATTGTATAAGTCTTTCACCTCTTTTGTTAGGTTGATTCCCAAGTATTTTATTCATTTTGAGGATATTGTGAACGGAGTGGTTGTCCTCGTTTCCATTTCAGAGGATTTGTCGCTGATATACAGGAATGCCTTTGATTTATGCGTGTTGATTTTATAACCTGCCACTTTGCTGAATTCATTTATTAGCTCTAATAGTTTTTTTGTAGACCCTTTTGGGTCTGCTAGGTATAGAATCATGTCATCTGCAAATAGTGATAATTTAAGTTCTTCTTTTCCTATTTTTATGCCTTTAATTTCTTTCGTCTGTCTAATTGCTCTGGCCAGTGTTTCGAGAACTATGTTGAACAGAAGTGGTAAAAGAGGGCATCCCTGTCTTGTTCCAGATCTTAGAGGGAATGCCTTCAATTTTTCTCCATTCAGAATGATGCTAGCCTGAGGCTTAGCATAATTGCTTTTACAATGTTGAGGTAAGTTCCTGTTATCCCTAGTTTTTCGTGAGTTTTGAACATAAAGGGATGCTGTACTTTGTCGAAAGCTTTTTCCGCATCTATCGAGATGATCATATGGTTCTTATTTTTAAGTCTATTGATGTGGTGAATAACATTTATTGATTTCTGTATATTGAACCAGCCTTGCATACCAGGGATGAATCCTACTTGATCATGGTGCACAATTTTTTTGATATGTTTTTGTATCCGATTCGCCAGAATTTTATTGAGGATTTTTGCATCTAGGTTCATTAGAGATATTGGTCTGTAGTTTTCTTTCTTTGAAGTGTCTTTGTCTGGTTTCGGAATCAGGGTGATGTTGGCCTCATAGAATGAATTTGGAAGTTCTCCCTCTTTTTCTATTTGCTGAAATAGCTTGAAAATATTGGTATTAATTCTTCTTTAAAGGTTTTGTAAAACTCTGCTGTATACCCATCTGGTCCTGGGCTTTTCTTAGATGGTAATCTTTTGATGGTTTCTTCTATTTCCTCAATTGATATTGGTCTGTTTAGGTTGTCTATATCCTCCTGACTCAATCTGGGCAGATTATATGACTTAAGAAATTTATCGATGCCTTCACTATCTTCTATTTTATTGGAGTATAAGGATTCAAAATAATTTCTGATTATCTTCTGTATTTCTGAAGTGTCTGTTGTGATCTTGCCTTTTTCATCCCGTATGCTAGTAATTTGAGTTCTCTCTCTTCTTCTCTTCACCAGCATGGCTAAGGGACTGTTGATTTTATTTATTTTTTCAAAAAACCAACTTTTAGTTTTGTCAATTTTTTCAATTGTTTCTTTTGTTTCGATTTCATTAATTTCAGCTCTGATTTTAATTATTTCTTGCCTTTTACTTCTTTTGCTGTTGTTTTGTTCTTCTTTTTCTAGGATTTTGAGATGAAGTATGAGATCATTTATTTGTTGGTTTTTTCTTTTTTTGAGGAATGAACTCCAAGCAATGAATTTTCCTCTTAGAACTGCTTTCAATGTGTCCCATAGATTCCGATATGTTGTGTCTGTGGTTTCATTTAACTCTAAGAATTTTTTAATTTCCTCCTTGGTGTCTTCTAAAACCCATTGATCATTCAGTTACCTATTGTTCATTCTCCAAGTGATGCATGATTTTTCCTTCCTTCTTTTATCGTTGATTTTCTGTTTCATTCCATTATGATCAGATAAGATGCATGGTGTTATCTCTACTCCTTTATATTGTCTAAGAGTTGCCCTGTGACATAATATATGATCTATTTTTGAGAAGGATCCATGTGCTGCTGAGAAAAAAGTGTAGCTGCTTGATGTTGGGTGGTATATTCTATATATGTCAATTAAGTCTAGGTTGTTAATTGTGTTATTGAGTTCTATAGTTTCCTTATTCATTTTTTGTTTGGAAGATCTGTCCAGTGGTGAGAGAGGTGTGTGGATGTCTCCCATGATTATTGTATGGTGGTCTATTAGACTCTTGAACTTGAGAAGAGTTTGCTTGATGAACATAGCAGCCCCGTTGTTTGGGGCATATATATTTATGATTGCTATGTCTTGTTGGTGTATGGTTCCCTTGAGCAGTATGTAGTGTCCCTCTTTATCCCTTTTGATTAACTTTGGCTTGAAATCTATTTTATTTGATATGAGTATGGACACTCCTGCTTGTTTCCGCAGTCCATATGAGTGATATGATTTTTCCCAACCTTTCACCTTCAGTCTATGTATATCTTTTCCTATCAAATGCGTCTCCTGTAGGCAGCATATTGTTGGGTCTTGTTTTGTGATCCATTCAACTAGCCTGTGTCTCTTAATTGGTGAGTTTAAGCCATTAACATTTAGGGTTATTATTGAGATATGGTTTGTTCTTCCAGCCATATTTGTTTATTAATGCTATTAAACCTGATTTGTTTTCCTCTTTGATTATTTCCCCCCTTTACTGTCCTACCTCCCACTGTTGGTTTTCATTGTTGTTTTCCATTTCCTCTTCCTGTAGTGTTTTGCCAAGGATTTTTTGAAGAGATGGTTTTCTAGCTGCAAATTCTTTTAACTTTTGTTTATCGTGGAATGTTTTAATTTCATCTTCCATCCTGAAGCTTAATTTCACCGGATACACGATTCTTGGTTGGAACCCATTTTCTTTTAGCGTTTGAAATATGTTATTCCAGGATCTTCTAGCTTTTAGAGTCTGTGTTGATAGATCAGCTGTTATCCTGATTGGTTTACCCCTAAATGTAATCTGCTTCCTTTCTCTTGTAGCTTTTAAAATTCTCTCCTTATTCTGTATGTTGGACATCTTCATTATAATGTGTCTAGATGTGGATCTCTTATGATTCTGCACATTCGGCATCCTGTAGGCTTCTAGGATTTGGTATTCTGTCTCATTCTTCAAGTCTGGGAAGTTTTCATGTATTATTTCACTGAATAGATTGTTTATTCCTTTGGTTTGGAGCTCTGTGCTTTCCTGTATCCCAATGACTCTTAAGTTTGGTCTTTTGATATTATCCCATTGTTCTTGGATGTTCTGCTCATGGTTTCTTAGCAGACTTGCTGAGCTGTCTATGTTCTTCTCAAGTTGAAATACTCTGTCTGATGTTCTATCTTCTAAGTGATCCACTCTGCTGGTAGTATTCTCAATTGAGTTTTTAAGTTGGTTTATTGTTTCCTGCATTTCTAGGATTTCTATTTGTTTGTTTTTTATTACCTCTATCTCCCTGTGAAATTGATCTTTTACTTCCTGGATTTGTTTATGTAGTTCCTTGTCAATGTGATCTTTCATTGTCTGATTTTGCTGTCTCATGTCTTCCTTGAGACTCCAGATCATCTGAAGCATGTATGTCCTGACCTCTCTATCTGACATTCCATCTGTTGCAGCTATTACCTCTTCTAAAGTTGAGTTGACCTGCATTGCCTGTGGTCCTTTCTTTCCTTGTCTTTTCATACTGCTGGCATTTCTTTCTGCTTGGTGAAACTGTTGTGTTTTTGAAATTTTCCCTCTATTTATTTATATTGCTCTTGTATAGTTGAAAAATCACCCTTGCAGGGCAGGTAGTGGCTGTGATCCTCCTCCAGTTGCTGTGATCCGTCTACCTTGCTGGCGGGCCCTAGGTCTGCTCTGCTGGTCGGTCAAAGGTCCGCCTACCCAGCAGGCGCGAGGGGCACCTCTGTCACTCCGCAGGTTGCTGCGCCTAACCTCCTGATGGGTCGCAGGTCCGCCTACCTTGCAGGCACTGGGGGAGGGGATGGGCCTGCCCCTCAGCAGGCCGTTGGACCTGTCCTGCTGGTGGGTCGCAGGTCCGCGCTCCCTACAGGCGCATGTGGCAGCTCTGTCACTCGGCAGGTTGCTGGGCCTGACCTGCCCGTGGGTCGCAGGTTAGCCTAGCTTGCAGGCACTCTGTTGAGTCTTTTTTTAATCCAATCTACCAGCCTATGTCTTTCAATTGGTGAGTTTAGGCCATTAACATTCAGGGTTATTTTTGAAATTTGAATTGTATTACCAGTCATTTTTGTTTATTTATGTTATTTAGCTTGACTTGATTTCTCCTTTGATTGGTTCTTCCTTTATTGTAGTTCTTCCATTTGCAGATTTTCATTGCTGTTTTTCATTTCCTCCTCATGGAATATTTTGCCAAGAATGTTCTACAATGCAGGCTTTCTTGCTATAAATTCTTTTAGCTTTTGTTTACGGTGAAAGTATTTTATTTCATCATCAAATCTAAAGTTTAATTTTGTTGAATATAAGATTCTTGGTTGACATCCATTATCTTTTTGACTTGGTATATGTTGTTCCATGATCTCTTGGTTTTGAGAATTTGGGTTTAAAGTCTGCTGAGATCCAAGTTGGTCTTCCCTTATAGGTAATCATATTTTTCTCTCTTGTGGCCTTTGAGATTCTGTTTTTATTCTTTATCTAGGCATTTTTATTATAATGTTTCTTGGTGTAGATCTGTTGTAATTTTGTACACTGGGTGTCCTGTAGTCTTATTGTATTTTATTTTCCAATTCATTCTTTATGCTTAGGAGTTTTTTATATTATTTCATTGAAGAAATTGGGCATTCCTTTGGTTTGAGTCTCTGACCCTTCCTCTATCCCAATAAATCTTAAATTTGGTCTTTTGATGATATCCCATAATTCTTGGGTATTCTGTTCATGGTTTCTTACCATCTTCACTGTGAGGTCAACTTTATTTTCAAGATTGTATATTTTGTCTTCATTGTCTGAGGTCCTGTCTTCCAAGTGATCTGATCTGTTGGTGATGCTATCTATTGAGTTTTTTTAATTGGCTTATTGTTTCTTTCATTTGAAGGATTTCTGTTTTTTTTTTCCAGTATCTCTATCTCTTCCTTGAAGTAATCTCTTGCAACATGTATTTGTTCTCTTTTCTCTTTGTTATTGTGATTGATGGTCACCTGTATTTGTTCTCTTATCTCTTTTTTGGAGTGATAAGTGTTTGCCTGTAACTGCTCACTTACGTCATTCTTTAATTCCCAAATCATTTTATTTATGTATATTCTGAATTCCTTCTCTGACATTTCACCTACTGTGCTATCTATGGGTTCTATTATTGTAGTATCTTGGTTTGTTTTGAGTACTTTACTCCCTTGTTTTTTCATGATGTCTATGTGTCTTCCTCTCTTGCAATGTAGATCTGAGGTATTACAACTTCTGCCCTATTGTCTTATAGTGTCCCTATAGGTTACCAATACCTCACTTTTAAGGGAAAGATCGATATTACAGCACTCAATTTACCCAACGTGCAGCCATATATCAGTTAGCTTCTATTTTTACATTTACAATTGTGTCACTATAATCAGAAATGATGAGCTCAGTTATCTTCCACCATATTGTCAATAGGTTTGCATAATGGTTTATAGTTTCTAATGATCGAAAGGGGTCTGGGGGGTTGGCTGAGATATTTATGAGGTAAGATGTGAGAATATGGAAGTATTAGATTTCAGAACTAGTGAGAGGGTAATTATAAGAAGTTGACTATTAGTAGGAGAAACAAGAGATAGGCAACCCTTGTTACCTCAGAAACAGGATAACTGTTAGCACCCCTAGTAGAGAAACCTCTGGTACAGCCAGGCCACAGGGACCTTGATGACCTCTTATCAGGTCCTTATTGTCCCTTGATAGAAGCAGTGATATCCCAGTCTCATGGACATGGCAACCTCAAGCCTATATGTACCCTGATGTTGGGCTGTGGAGCCACACTTTGGTGAATAAGGAACCCCAATGAAGGGTGGCCCTCTCTCCAGATCTCCAGTCCGCAGGGTAGTGGGGCAGGCAGGCCTCTCACTATGAAGTTTTCACATGTGCTGTTAGAACTATCCAAACTTTAATATTAATGAAATACTCAAACTCTAATATTCACAAGTGGGCATTTCTTTTCTTACAAAACATAATAGCAAAAATCAAGACTTCAAGCATGTTAAACAGTTATCATAAAAGCATAAACTTTATTTTGAGCTGTAATAATTTTTAAAATAACTCTTTCCTAAAGAACAAATAGCTTTTAGTTGTAATTTATTACTTTAATTTTTTTCTCTCAGAGGTATATATACATAATGGGCTGTTCCTTTAACAGCCATGGAAAGAATGGTCATAATAAAATTAATCTAGAAAGTTCCAAAGTGCCTCTCAGTTTGAAAGGTCACATGGCTCTAAGTTAATAAATTGTGTTCATTTTACATTCAGTCTTTGTGGTTCTAAGAGACTGTAAATACTCTTAAGTTTCTTTTCTTTCAGAAAAGTCCACTCATCTAAAAATTGTCCTACTCTTATCAAATATGCATATAAAACTCTTACCAGTGGTAATAAATGTGTACACTTTGGAACAGTATTCTAATTTTAGGTGTCTATGCCTGGATTTTCATAGAGTTTTGTTCAAAGAACTACCAAAAAAAAAAAAAAAAAGAAAAAGGAAAAAAAACCTAGACACTTTATTTAATCAGGCAGTCCTGCCAGTTTCTACAAAGACACTTCAGGTCAATATACATGTAACATTCATTCTATCCCCATGTCCTTTGAAATGTGTTCTGAATGATTCTGTCTGAGGATACTTTCCCTGTGAGAAATATAAGTACATTAACAATCATAAAAGAAAAAAAATCCACTGAAACACTGACTGAAGGTTTTAAATTTATTCCAACCCTGCATGATTTTATTTTTTTTATTCATTTGCATGCCCTTTATTGCCCTTAAATTCATTTTAAAACTATACTTTTATCTTGGTAATACGCTCTAGGCAGTTCTTAAAGAGGAATTAGGGTAATCTGCAATAATGCAATTGAGGGAATTCCCATCCCATCTTATTATATGCTGCTCACCCATTTAAATTTCTTCAATTAAGTATCACACTGAAAAATTCTGGAATTCAGATTAGTCTGGCTGAAGTTATAATTTTGTTGGATGAGAATTGCCTTGAAACTCTAAAGAACAATGTAATGGAAAGATTTTGTGTGTCATTCACTATCACAGTTAAACGCAGTTTTGGGGGGTCCGGAAGCTCATGACACTGGTTTCTGAATCATTAGCCTGAATGTTTGGATCTTTTTGCTCCAGCTGTATTTAGATTTATGTTGTTCTGGC
Organism: Urocitellus parryii; assembly: GCF_045843805.1. Lineage (NCBI taxonomy): Eukaryota > Metazoa > Chordata > Mammalia > Rodentia > Sciuridae > Urocitellus > Urocitellus parryii. The sequence goes on along the minus strand of NC_135539.1, from coordinate 62,364,465 downwards.
TGTTGAGATGCTGTTAAATGGAAGCAAAAATTTATTATTTAAATTTTCCAGTTATGATTTTCTTGTCATATCATGAAATGAAATCAACAAATAAACCAAAAATTAATAGTCGATAAAAGACTAAAAGGAAACAAGACCAAAATAATCAGATTTGCATCAGGTAATGGCAATGATTTTTTTCCTCCAAGTTCTACTATTCTGTTTTCTCAATTTTCTATAAAAAGAAGAAATCAATTTTTATAAAATAGGTTTTTCAATAAATTCAGTAAAAAGAAAGACACTGATTTTTATAATCACACTGTGTTTATGTAAGGGAGTGCCATTGCTCTTTACAGATATAAGCTGAAGTATTTATGAGTAATCATTGCAAGATGCTCTCAGAAGCATTTAGAAGTGAACAAAAATCAGATACTAATGAATATCATAGATTAAAATAGATGAGAATATGACAGGTGAGTTCAATGGGTGATCTTTTACCAAATTATCAATTTAAAAATTCTGAAGGGCATCATTGGAAAAAATAGAGAAACTGGGCTATGGACTGAATATTAGATGATAGAACTGTATCAGTGTTAAAAATTTTAGGATAATTTAAATATGGTTATATAGAGAAATATTCTTGTTATTAGGAGATAAAGGCTAAAGTATTTAGAAATGACATGTCAAGGTATCAATAGACTCTTATGTAAGTCATGAAAGAAAGAAATCCAGTGTGACAAAGTGTTAATAACTGAGACAGAGAATTGTGGATAAAACAACAATATGTATTTTTAATATCCTTTCTAGCAAGAAAAAAAGCAATAGGTCATTTTTCTTTAATTTGTGATTTTTTTCTATTAATTGAGGTAGATTAATCCATGAATTGACATTAATCCAGGCAGAGGGTAGTGTATTGTCTTTACTTATTAGTTTTATAAATTTCTGTTTCATCCCATGACAGAATAGTCAAATAGCTGTATATTAACTGACATCCCTGCATTTGAATATTTATTAAAGGGTGCTCTTTGAGCAATTTCAATTAAACAAAATAGTTTTGGGTGTGCAAAATTAGGTTTTTTTTTTTGCTAATGGACAGGTAATTTAAGGTATTTTATATTCAAATTACATGCCACTTCCACTGTCATTTAAATGTATATCCTCTAAAGCCATATTTTACTTTTTAAGTGCCTGGAGGAAGACTGAGAAATAAGAAATGAAAATGGGAAAATATTGTTTTAAGACTCAATTTAAAGTGATGTTCTTTTTTTCTAGCTTAATTTTAGATTCTGATACAATATCCTAAAAATACCTGAGCTGTATATTATAGCTCAAAGAACAAGCAGAGCCATTCCAAAGCTCAGTAGGACCATCTTCCTGGTCGTAAACTAGGCTGGTGGGGACTTTTCACATTATAAATCACATATGACACAAAATAAGTAGTCCATAAAATTGGTAAGTAGGGTTTAAAAGTGCTGAAAGGAAAATAAGCTTTCCTAACTTTGGAAACTTTTGCAATGCTCAGAACAAGTGAGAGCAAGATCCCTTGCAGTCTAGAGTCTCCAGGCTGCTTCAGGGTGGGGAGGAGGACTCCAGAGAGTGAATTATAATCCTTGTCTCCCAGTCTCAAACCCAGTGCTATCTCTGGGCTCCCAAATTACTCAACAACTGCCTTTCCCTTGGGAGGAAAATCTGGGTAGTTCACCCAAAGTCCTCCAGCTTTCTGCCAAATGTTGTTATGCCCTACGATGATTAGGTATGCACACTGGGGTTTCATCAATTTCCATCCTGATGGACACATTGGGGGCTCCATGTGGCTTGGACCTAGTGGTTGCTCCCATATTTACATCACTCACAGGCTTGCTGTGTGGTCTCCATTACTTGCTCCCAGTGTGATTGCTCCTTGTTTTGACTGTGCATGTTGATTGAGTTGATTCTCACCCCAAGGGTTGTAAATTGTCTATTGAATTTCCCAACATGGTAGCCTTATTCCTCTCGATCTTTAGGTTTTGCTTTTGTATATACTGCTGTGGTTCTTGTTGTTTTCCTCTATCTTCCAGTTGTTACTTTGATTTATTTTACTTCCTATTTTGAGAAAATCAATACCAGATCTTATGGTTGGGATCGCAGGACACTAGGGTGGCTGGGCCCAGGATGATCACTCAAAGCACCTTCTCCCTGATTAGAATGAAATCTTCAACCTAGGAGGGGCTCCAATGTTTAACTCTTGCCTTCATAATCACTTTTCCATCTCAGACTATCCAAAGTTTTATTCTTGGGGCTTGATAATTATTTCTCTGACTCTTTATTTTTCTGAGGAGGCTGATCAGGAATGCTATGAACAAAAAGCTCCAGGAAGTCCAATAGTAGCATTTATGAAATGGATAACCTTTTCAAAACTCTCAAGAGCAACACAGGAGAATTACTGCGATAATTGTTCTTTTGAAAGGACAAAATTCTCAGGTATATATGAAATAATGGTCTTAAAGATGAATGTTTTCAAGAGATAAGAAAACATCCTTTGTTAAGGACGCTGTCTGCAATAAACTAGAAGTTAAACTTGGTAGCTTAGTTTCACTTTTGTGACTTTAGGCAAATGTTCATATTTAAACCTTCATATTTTTTTCTTTCTTTGGGGGTGAATAGCATTCTGATAGTGAATATTTCATTGTATAGAAGCACAATTCTCCCTAAGAGGAATAAAGTGGTACCAGAAGCATAATACCTTGGATAACTGAAATTTTAAGAACATGGATAATCATTAAAATATGATAGAATTAAAGAGAAACTTCAGTGAATAGTGTGGTCAGTCTGTTTAAACTCTAAAAAACAAATAACATCAGGACTCTAGAAAATTAAGATTTGCAATTATTTTTTATTCATTTTACAGGAGAACAAAATCCCCACTCCTAACACCATGTCTCTCTGATCTCAGCAAGAGCACTTTAAATGTAACCGTGCCCAGGATCAGAATAAAAATGGTTAGATGTACTCATTTTTACATTCATGTCTTTTTATCATGATTCTTTTGAATTGTCTTTTTCTTATTGATCCATAAGTATACATATAGTCTAAATTCATTCGTGTTCTCATTAGCCACACATGACTATTGAGCACTTGAAATGACTAGTCTCAGTTGAGCTATTCTGTAAGTGTAGCATAAAAACTGAATTTTGGAGACTGTATGGAATTTGTAAAATTCTGTTTAATAACTTTCATATTCACTATCTGCTGAAAATATTTTGTTACTTTGGGTTAAAAAAATATTAAAATTATTTTCATCTGTTTCTCTTTACTTTTTTAATATGACCAGTAGAAAATTTAAAATTTCATATGCCGTTTCCATTATATTTCTATTTGGTAACACTGTTCTATAATTATACCAACTTTTGGTAGATATTTTTTAATTTTTGGTTTCATTTTTGTGATTTGTCTTTTTACACTCTTTATGGTATGTTTTGATAAGCAGAAGAGATTGCTCTCACAGCAAGAATAGAAACTATAGAGGCCAAGGAAAGACATGAATGAATCATAAAATGTTTTGGAATAGCTGATGGATTTGCTTGGTAGGAAATGAGATGCAAAGAGCCAAGGGTGACTTCCTGGTTTCTAACTGTATCACATTTACTATAATGGGGAGATTGAAGGAGAAACAGGTTTATGGGTAAAATCTAAGTGTTCTATTTTTTTTTTTACTTTCTATGTTCCATATATCCAAGTAGAGGTATTAATTAAATGAATGAGTCTGGAGTACTTATACTCAAAATTCTTCTTGAGCTATATGGTCTTCATTAGCTATTGCAGTGTATCAACTATGAACATCTCTGTGGCATATACCATCAGAGTATAATTCGCAGGCATTTGTGGGACTGTTCCGGATCAGCTCATCTGGGCTGGGCTTGGCTTCTCAGTTCAGGTTGAACTCTGATGTGTTCCAAGTGCATTTATTGTAGGTTTCACTTTGGAGATGTAGCTAAGGAACTTCTTTGTATAATCATCATGAATGCTCCTGGAAGCACAGTATACTGAGGTAGAAACAGGGATCACCCACAGTTGCTTTTGTCCATATTACATTATTCAGAGAAAGTCAGTGGTCAATCATAGTATTAATGGGATTGGACACTATTATGGTTTTGATGTGAGGTGTCCCCCAAAAGCTCATGTGTGAGACAATGCAAAGAGTTTAGAGGTGAAATGATTATGTTATGAGAGTCTTTCACAATCAGTTTGTTAAACTCCTGATAGGGATTAACTGAGTGGTAACAATAGGCAGGTAGGTTGTGGCTGGAGGAGGTGGGTCATTTGGGGAGTGCTTTTGGGGTATATATGGGGTGAGCTGAGCTTAGCCTTTCTTTACTTCCTAACCATCATGTACTGAGCTGCTTTCTTCCCTCACACTCTTCTGCCATGATGTTCTGCCTCACCTCAAGCCTTGAGAAATGGAACAGACCTTCTATGGACTAAGACCTCTGAAACTGTGAGCCCTAAAATAAACTTTTCCTTCTAAAATTGTTCTGTCTTTTGGTCACAACGGTGAAAAAGCTGACTAAAATAGAAATTGGTACCAAGAAGTGAGGTTGTTGCTGTTGACTGTCCTGACCCTGTGTATCAGAAGCTTTTGGAGCTTTTAGGAATCTGGGGGAGGGAGTTCCAAAAGTCTAGTGATAAAAGATGGGAATGTTCTAGAATGTTGTAAGTGGACCTTAATGGGCAATTCTGGTAGGTGTTCAGAAGACTGGCATGCTAATAGGACTAAAGACAGTAAGGATAGGGCTCATGGAGGTTTCAGACATTTTGCCCGTGTCCTGAGTCTTTTTGTGAGGCTGGTTTAAAGAGTGATAGATTTCTTTATCTGGCAGAAGAAATTTCTAGGCAGCATCATATTCAGGTGGTGATGTGAATACTGATGGCTGGCTTGTAGCCAAGTTTATTGGGGATACTCAGGAGTAGAAAACAAAGCAAAGATATCAGAAAAGCTTTTGGTTTGGCCAGAAATCTGTCAGTAAAACTGAGGCTAAGGAAGTTGAAATTGTTAAAGCTATTATAGCCACTAAAGAAATGTTAAAGGCTTTGCCCAGAGATGACAGGAAAGAAGGCTTGGGGGCATCTCAGGAATTGTCAAGACCACACCTATTCTCAGGCTCCAGAGTGTAAAAGTTAAAATTATTTTAAGCTGAGACTAGTGGAGCACCATGCTTACACAAGAGGGTCTAGGAAGTTTTTCAACATGCTCAGCCACCCAGGCACTCAGCTGGCTGCAGCCAGGGTCCCTGGAGGCTTGGCTACTGCTCAAGCAGACCTTGGCATCATCCATGTAGTACCGGTTCTGCAGGATTGCAGGATGCCAGAACTAGGGGGTCATGGAAGCTTCCACCAAGCTGTCAAAGGAAGAACTGGGAGATCAGGCAAAGTGCAACAGGGCCCGAGTCCCTACAGGCAGCCCCTGAGAGGCCATGCATGGAGATTTGTGGAGGAAACCAAAGCTGCAGTGAAGATACCCCAAGGTTAAGAAATGCCAGTAACTTGGGACATCTACTGAGCAAAGCTACAGGAACTAAGCAGAGACAGACAGATTTCAGCCTTGGTTTGGTCCCATCCCTTCTTTCTATGCCCCTATTTCATCATATGGAAATGTTCACTCTGTACATTTATATTTTAGATACGTGTAACTTGCTTTGGATTTTCACAGGGACTCACACTGACAGTTTGCCTTGAGTCTCAAAAGACACTTGAGACTTGGACCTTGGGGCAGTGCTTAAACTGTGAAGACGATGGGGACTCCCAGCAATGAACTAACTGTGTTGTGCATCGTGAGATGAGCATGAACTTTTGGGAACCAGGGTTGGGATATTACAGTTTAGATATGAGGTGTCCCCCAAAAGCTCATGAGTGAGACAATGCAAGAAGGTTCAGAGGTGAAATGTTTGGGTTATGAGAGTTTTACCCTAGCAGCATTAATCTGATAGAGATTAACTGAGTGGTGACTATAGGTGGGTAGTGTGTGGCTGTTGGAGGTGGGTCATTGGTGGCATGCCTTTGGGGTATATATTGGGTGAGCTGAGCTTAATCTCATTTTGTTTCTTGGTCATCATGTTCTGAGCTGCTTTCCTCACCCCACTCTTCTGTTATCGTGTTCTTTCTCATTTCTACCCCAAGGAATCGAGGAGGCCTCCTATCGACTGAGGTCTCTGAAACTGTGAGCCCTGAATAAACTTTTCCTTCCAAAATTGTTCTTGTCTGGTCTTTTGGTCACAACAGTGGAAAAGCTGACTAAAACAGAAACCATACTCCACCCACTTTAGTAACTGGTATTTCCTGTAGTTTGGATCTTAAATGTTCCACAGAGGCCCAAGTAAAAGGCTGTAATTGACAGCTTGGTATTATTGGGAAGGGATGGAAACGTTAAACGATGGGGCCCAAGGGAAGGTTGTCCAGTCACTGGGAGCATGTCCTCAAGGGGAATTATGAGACCCTGGTCTCTTCTTCTTCTGCTTCATGGCCACCATGAAGTAAGCAGTTTTGCTCTATCACATGCTCACTACCATGATGTGCTCCCTTGCCACAAGCCCAAAAACAATGGAGTCAAGTAATTGTGGAATGAAACCTCCAAAATTGTGATCCAAAAAAAACCCTTTTTTTCTGTGCAAGTTTATTTATCTCACTTATTTATTACAGTAATGGAAAACTGACCAATGTAACATCCAAAAGGCTGATGGTAAAAGTGATAGAGGTATGAGGTATGAAGTGGGATGATAAAAAGTAGTGTAAACGATGATTCAATTTGTCACAATTCTTAACATTGTGAGATAAAAATAAGGGCTTTAAAATGTTTTGTTTAAGAACATTCTCAGGAATTACTTACTACATATTTCTAACAACTCTTATAGTATGACTGTGTATTAGTACAACTCTAGATGTGAAGAAAAATACATTGAGACTATATTAATAATCAATACATGCAGCTAGATGAGCTAAGATGACTGATATTTTAGGACTGTGCTTTTATTACCAATTTCTTATAAGCTTACCAGAAGGGATAAGCAGGATGGATCGTTGGGGTCCTGCATGGCAGGCTACAGTAAACACAGTTTTGTGCCCATGTATGGTAGTGCATACCTGTAATTCCAGTGACTCAGGAGGCTGAGGCAGGAGGATCATGAATTTGAGGCCAATCTCAATAACTTAGCAAGACCCTGAGCAACTTAGAACATGTCTCCAAAAATAAAAACGACTAGGGATGTAGCTCAGTGGTAAAACACCACTGGGTTCAATCCTCAGTGTTAAATAAATAAAACTAAAATAAAGATAGTTTTGTAATCAGAATGGTCTTAATTTGATTTTGTAGTGTGTTGTTACTTTTTCTTTCAAGTTTCTTATTTTACTAAGCTTCATATTCTTCATTTGTGAAGTAAGAATGGAAATTGTAGTAACTTGATACATAATAGGCAGTTAAGAAAATTTTCTTCAACAAATTGAATGAATACCTTGCATTCTGTTGAAGGAGTAGAAAACAAAGGAGGGACATATTTTGTAGCTGTGGAACTCTCTTGAGTGACTCTATTATTAATTATTTTTCCATGTAGAAAAACACCTTATAAAGTGCCTGGAACATTTTATGATCTTACCTATTCTTAGCTTTCTGTCTATATGCATATTTTTAGAGAGAACAAGAATACAGGATATTGAACTGCTCTACTACCAGATATCACAGAACTAAAACATCTTCAATTAACAGATATTTTAATCAACCTAAAAGTTCCCTTAAAGCTAATTCTGCACTTAAAAAAATGCAGTAAGTAGTTATAATGACTAAAGAAGTTGTGTTGCTCTGGTGAATTCTCAGAAGGGTAACTGATAAATGACGATAACAGATAATTACATATAAGCTGTTGCAAAATTGTTCTCTATAGTGAATTTAACTTAAAAATATTTTCACTGTTAATCAAAACTGTTATCCTAACTCATTAAGTAAATCATTAGTCATAATATAATGTGACTAATTAGTCATAAAGGGCTGATGTTTTTTTATGGTGCTATTTTAATGACAAAGATAAATCCTTGTAATAAAAATAAATATGAACTTCACAAAAATTAAGAAATTTTGTGCTGCCATTGATACCATCAGTAATATGAAAACACAACCTATAAGAATAAAAGAAAATATTTGTGAAACACATCTAATCAGGGTCTTATAGCTCAAATACACAAAAAGTCATAGAACTCAGTAATTAAAAAGACAACCCAACTCAATATGAGTCAAGTGAATGAATAGACATTTTTCCAAAATGATCTAAAAATGGCTAATAAACACAAGGGAAGACCTGAACATTACTGGCCATTTAGAAAATGCAAATCAAATTCATAATAAGACACCACACTGACTAGTATGGTTATCGTAAAAAAGACATTAAATAAAATGTTGAGAATTTGGAGATATTGAAACTCCTATTCCTTGCTAGTGGGTATGTAAAATGTTGCAGAGATTTCAAAAAACCAGTTGGCAGCCTTTCAAAATGTTAAACATAGAGTTACCGTAATGCCCAACAATTGCACTCCTAGCTATATACAAAAGATAAATACAAACATCCCCACACAAAATTTTGTAAAAGCTTGTAGCAGTATTGGTCATAATAACCCAAAATTGCAAACAACTCAAATGCCCATCAACTGATGAATGGATAAATAACATGTGACAAATGCATTCAATGGAATAGTATTCAGCAATAATAAGGAAGAAAGAGCTAATACATTCTATGACATGCATTAAACCCTGAAAAGATTGGGCTGGGTGAATAATGCCAGTCACAAAAGACTTCAACTATGAGTCCATTTATGTGCAATATCTGGAATATTAAATACTTGTTGCCTGGAGAGAGGAAGCAGGAAAATGAAGATTGTCTTACCCACTGAATTTTAAATGTCCCCCAAAGGACTATGTATTAAAGGTATGGCTGCTAATGCACAAAATCATCAAAACCAATAAGTCGTTATTGTCCTAAGCTTGAAGCATTTTCAATCCACTGATTAGATAACTGATGTCTTCTCTTGCTGATAAGAGAAACTCTGTATTTTCTCACTTCTGTGTTTATAGTGACTTGTTCTGACCCCCAATCACTTATGTCTTCTCTCTATTCCAAAAACTTGTATTTTGTAAGTTTATAAATTTATTTGTGAATTTACCACTTATTCTGCTTTAAAACAATTTCCCCTAAATTTTTTATACCCAGCCCGTTTGTCTCAGCTCAGTTGTCACTTACCACAAAAGGTCTTCCTTTTTAGTCTTCATACAAAACCCCCCTCTCACTAACTCACTTTCTGTGGTAGTATCCTACCGTACTTTCTTCATATCAATTAGTACTATATATAATAACCTGGATTTTTTACTTGCCTTTGGCTCATCTCACCCTTTAGGAATCTAAGATTCATGTGAACAGAGACATTGTCAGGTACAACACTGTAGGGTCAGCTTCTATATCACTAACTGGATTTCACTTATTGACTAAATCAATAGTAGATCCATGGAAGGATAAATAGAGAATTTTTTATAACTACTATGTTCTGTAATGTATACTCAGTAAATTCTGAATATAGTATATGCCAAATGATCCCCCATATTATCTATTATGTTTGCTCTTTCACGGGTAATGGGTCTGAATTTCAGAGAGATGAAGACACTGTTTAGCAGACTAAAATGTGAATCTAGATTTCTCATACATTGAAGGTCATTAACTACATATATGTAATTTACATTTGAAGTAGAATATTGACAGATATGTGCAGCGATGGCCATTCCTGTGTTTCAATGGTTTGTAAAAAAAATGTGTTTGCTCCGGCAAGGAGCCTGGGGCCAGCCATAGCAGAGAGGTGAAGTCATTGGAGTTCAGAAGACGGAATTCCTTCGAAGCGGAATCCACTTTAGCAGGTGTGTGACTCCCGCCCCATCCAGATACGGCAGCCAGGAAACTTCGGGGATCTCTCTGGGGGCGTGTCTGTGGGGAAGCAGAGGGGATCCCCGACCCCCAACCCCCCATATCACCAGCGGCGACTCTCAAGGTCTTAGCCGCCAGTTTACCACAGCACTGGGGCTTAAATGGGAAGTGCGGTGGGGCTGCAAGTGTAACTAGACCTTTGGGGAACCGCTTCCAGTGAACAGGACCTGGCTGGTCTGGCTGATAGGAGGAAGGCCGGAGGGGCCAGAGAGATGAAACGGCTCTGGACTGACAAGTCTGAGAGACTCCCAGGAGACGCCTTACAGGGATTGCTATTGGCGGGTAGAGGGCAGAGGCTCTGCTCGGAGGGCACAGCTCCGCCTACTGGAAGAGAAGAAAATGGATCTCTAAGACTTCAATTTTTTTTTCTGCTTCCCTCTCTCTGTTCCTCTCTCCCCTTTTCCTTCCTTCATTCTTTCCCGTTTCATGTCTTATTGTTCTTTTCATTCTCCTCTAATCTATCTATCTCTCACTCCTTCTTTCTTTTTAAGAGCACCTTTATTCCCCTACCCCCCAACTTTCATCCCAAGCATTACGTATTCCATTACGTGTAATTGTCCAAATGCAAATAGGTGAATGTCTCAAGGCTGTCTATAGGGCTCCTAAATACCTAGCTACTACCAACACCTTGTTCCAATCACCTGTTAGTATCCCCCTCAGTATAGAGCAATCTTCTAAAGTAGCCAAGACATACTAACCCTCATACCATCATAGCACCTAACCTAAACATAAAGTCCTAAGAACAAACAACAAATCACTATATGCATACAGAACCTGGAAGCCTTTTATGAATTGAATGAATCAGCTTTAAAGTACAATAAAGCACAACATTTCTAGGCATAATCTCCCACCACAAAGGAGACAACAGAGATATACAAAGCCAAAACAAATGTATAGGAGAAATCAGTTACACAGCAGTCAAGCAGAGCTGGAAAGTAACGTGAACAACATGAAAAAACAAGGGAAAAAAGGATGACAAACAATGCAGGACAACTTAAATCTCCAGGAGGACCTAGAGGCATCAGAAACATGGACAGGCAAAGAAATCAAGGCATACCTAACTCAGATGGAACGGAATATTAGAGAAGACATGAGACAGCAAATCCAAGCAATGAAAGTATATTTTGAAAATGAATTAAACAAACAAATTTAAACTGCAAATAACGAGCTTTACCAGGAGATAGAGATTTAAAAAAAAAAACAAACAGTAATCCTAGAAATGCAGGAATCCATAAACCAGATTAAAAACTCTAATGAGAATATTTCAAATAGACTAGATCAAGTAGAAGTCAGAACATCAGATAATGAAGACAAAGTTTATCAACTTGAAATGAATATAGTCAACACAGAAAGGATGCTTAAATCTCACGAGCAATCTATCCAAGAGATATGGGAATCTCATAAAAGAACCAAATTTGGGCTGGGGATGTGGCTCAAGCGGTAGCGCGCTCGCCTGGCATGCGTGCGGCCCGGGTTCGATCCTCAGCACCACATACCAACAAAAGATGTTGTGTCTGCCGAAAACTGGGAAATAAATATTAAAAAGTTCTCTTTCTTCTGTCTCTCTCTCTCTCTCTCTCTCTCTCTCTCTCTCCTCTCTCACTCTCTCTTAAAAAAAAATAAAAAAAATAAAAGAACCAAATTTGAGAGTCATTGGGATAGAAGAAGGCACAGAGGTTCAAACCAAAGCAATGGACAACTTATTAAATGAAATAATCCTAGAAAACTTACCAGAGATGAAAGATGGAATGGATTGCCAAATCCTGGAAGCCTACAGGACCCCAAACATCCAAAACCGTAATAGACCAACTCCAAGACATATAATTATGAAGATAGCCAACATACAGAACAAGGAGAGAATATTAAAAGCTACGAGAGAAAGGAGGCAGATTACATTCAGGGGTAAACCAATTAGGTTAACGACTGATTTTTTATCACAGACTTTGAAAGAGAGAAGATCCTGGAACAATGTATTTCAAACGCTGAAAAATAATGGATTCCAACCAAGAATACTGTATCCAGCAAAATTAAGCTTCAGATTTGACAATGAAATTAAAATATTGCATGATAAACAAAAGCTAAAAGAATTTGCAGCCAGAAAACCAGCACTGCAAAGCATTTTGAGCAAAATACTACAAGAAGAGGAATTGAAAAATAGCGCCCAAAACTAACAGTGCAAGGTATCTCAGTAAAGGGGGAGAAAAATATCCAAAGAGGAAAAATTAGCCAAACTAAAATAAATAAATAAATAAACATGACTGGAAGCACAAACCATATTTCAACTGTAACCTTAAATGTTAATGGCTTAAATTCACCAATCAAGAGACATAGGCTAGGAACCTGGATTATAAAAACAAACCCAACAATATTCTGCCTTCAGGAGACTCATATGATAGGAAAAGACATACACAGGCTGAAGGTGAAAGGTTGGGAAAAATCATACCACTTACATGGCCCTCGGAAGCAAGCAGGAGTAGCCATACTCATATCGAATAAAATCAACTTCAAACCTAAGTTAATCAAAAGGGATAAAGAAGGACACTATATACTGTTAAAAGGAACCATCCACCATCAAGACATAACAATTATCAATTTGTATGCACCAAACAATGGTGCTGCAAAGTTCATAAAACAAACTCACCTCAAGTTCAAGAGTCAAATAGACCACAACACAATAATTATGGGGGACTTCAACACACCGCTCTCGCCATTGGACAGATCCTCTAGACAAAAGCTGAACAAAGAAACTATAAAACTCAATAACGCAATCAATAACCTAGACTTAACCGACATATATAGAATCAACCATCATCAAGTGGATACACATTCTTCTCAGCAGCACATGGATCCTACTCAAAAATAGACCATATATTATGCCATAGGGCGATTCTCAGTAAATATAAAGGTGTGGAGATAATACCATGCACCATATCTGACCATAATGGAATGAAACTGGAAATCAATGATAAAAGAAGGAAGGAAAAATCTTGCATCACCTGGAAAATGAACAATATGTTACTGAATGATCAATGGGTTACAGAAGACATAAAGGAGGAAATAAAAAAATTCTTAGAGATAAACGACAATACAGACAGAATATACCAGAATCTATGGGACACAATGAAAGCAGTTTTAAGAGGGAAATTCATTTCCTGGAGTTCATTCCTCAAAAAAAGAAAAAAACAACAAATAAATAAACTCACACTTCATCTTAAAATTCTAGAAAAGGAAGAGCAAAACAACAGAAAATGTAGTAGAAGACAAGAAATAATTAAAATCAGAGCGGAAATCAATGAAATTGAAACAAAAAAAAACATTGAAAAAATTAATAAAACTAAAAGTTGGTTCTTTGAAAAAATAAATAAGATCGACAGACCCTTAGCCATGCTAATGACGAGAAGAAGAGAGAGAACTCAAATTACTAACATACAGGATGAAAAAGGCAATATCACAATAGACAATACAGAAATACAGAAGATAATTAGAAAATATTTTGAAACCCTATATTCCAATAAAATAGAAGACAGTGAAGATATCGATAAATTTCTTAAGTCATATGATCTGCCCAGATTGAGTCAGGAAGACACACATAATTTAAACAGACCAATAACAAAGGAAGAGATAGAAGAGGCTATCAAAAGACTACCAACCAAGAAAAGCCCTGGACCGGATGGGTATACAGCGGAGTTTTACAAAACCTTTAAAGAAGAATTAATACCAATACTTTTCAAGCTATTTCAAGAAATAGGAAAAGAAGGAACTCCTACAAATTCATTCTATGAGGCCAACATCACCCTGACCCCGAAACCAGACAAAGACACCTCAAAGAAAGAAAACTACAGACCAATATCTCTAATGAACTTAGATGCAAAAATTCTCAATAAAATCCTGGCAAATCAAATACAAAAGCATATCAAAAGAATTGTGCACCATGATCAAGTAGGATTCACCCCTGGGATGCAAGGATGGTTCAATATAAGGAAATAAATAAATGTTATTCACCACATCAATAGACTTAAAGATAAGAACCATATGATCATCTCGATAGATGCATAAAAAGCATTCGACAAAGTACAGCATCCCTTTATGTTCAAAACACTAGAAAAACTAGGGATAACAGGAACTTACCTCAACATTGTAAAAGCTATATATGCTAATCCTCAGGCTAGCATCATTTTAAATGGAGAAAAACTGAAGGCATTCCCTCTAAAATCTGGAACTAGACAGGGATGCCCTCTCTCACCACTTCTATTCAATTTAGTTCTTGAAATACTAGCCAGAGCTATTAGAGAGACAAAAGAAATTAAAGGCCTAAAAATAGGAAAAGAAGAACTTAAATCACTATTTGTGGATGATATGATAATATATCTAACAGACCCAAAAGGGTCTACAAAGAAACTGCTAGAGGTAATAAATGAATTCAGCAAAGTGGCAGGATATAAAATCAACACGCATTAATCAAAGGCATTCCTGTATATCAGCAACAAAACTTCTGAAATGGAAATGAGGAAAACCACTCCATTCACAATATCCTCAAAAAAAAAAATACTTGGGAATTAACCTAACAAAAGAGGTGAAAGATTTATACAATGAAAAATATAGAACCCTAAAGAGAGAGATAGAAGAAGATCTTAGAAGATGGAAAAATGTACCCTGTTCATGGATAGGCAGAACTAACATCATCAAAATGGCGATATTACCCAAAGTTCTCTACAGGTTTAATGCAATGCCAATCAAAATCCCAACGGCATTTCTTGCAGAAATTGATAAAGCAATCATGAAATTCATATGGAAAAATAAAAGACCCAGAATAGCAAAAGCAATTCTAAGCAGGAAGTGTGAATCTGGAGGTATAGCGATACCAGAGTTCAAACTGTACTACAAAGCAATAGTAACAAAAACAGCATGGTACTGGTACCAAAACAGGCAGGTGGACCAATGGTACAGAATAGAGGACACAGAGACTAATCCACAAAGTTACAACTATCTTATATTTGATAAAGGGGCTAAAAACATGCAATGGAGGCTAGGATAGCATCTTCAACAAATGGTGCTGGGAAAACTGGAAATCCATATGCAACAAAATGAAACTGAATCCCTTTCTCTCGCCATGCACAAAAGTTAACTCAAAATGGATCAAGGAGCTTCATATCAAATCAGAGACACTGAGTCTGATAGAAGAAAAAGTTGGCTACGATCTACATATTGTGGGGTTGGGCTCCAAATTCCTTAATAGGACGCCCATAGCCCAAGAGTTAATAACAAGAATAAACAAATGGGATTTACTTAAACTAAAAAGTTTTTTCTCAGCAAGAGAAACAATAAAAGAGGTAAATAGAGAGCCTACATCATGGGAACAAATTTTTACTCCTCACACCTCAGATAGAGCCCTAATATCCAGAATATACAAAGAACTCAAAAAATTAAACAATAAGATAACAAATAACCCAATCAACAAATGGGCCAAGGAATTGAACAGACACTTCTCAGAGGAGGACATACAATCAATCAACAAGTACATGAAAAAATGCTCACCATCTCTAGCAGTCAGAGAAATGCAAATCAAAACGACCCCAAGATATCATCTTACTCCAGTAAGATTGGCAGCCACTATGAAGTCAAACAACAACAAGTGCTGGTGAGGATGTGGAGAAAAGAGTACATTTGTACATTGCTGGTGGGACTGCAAATTGGTGCGGCCAATTTGGAAAGCAGTATGGAGATTCCTGGGAAAGCTGGGAATGGAACCACCATTTGACCCAGCTATTGCCCTTCTCAGACTATTCCCTGAAGACCTTAAAAGAGCATACTATAGGGATACTGCCACATCAATGATCATAGCAGCACAATTCACAATAGCTAGACTGTGGACCCACCTAGATGCCCTTCAATAGATGAATGGATAAAAAAAATGTGGCATTTCTACACAATGGAGTATTACGCAGCACTAAAAAAATGACAAAATCATGGAATTTGCAGGGAAATTGATGGCATTAGAGCAGATTATGCTAAGTGAAGCTAGCCAATCCTTAAAAAATATATGCCAAATGTCTTCTTTGATTTAAGGAGAGCAACTAAGAACTGAGCAGGGAGGAAGAGCATGAGGAAAAGATTAACATAAAACAGAGGCGAGTAGTGGGAGGGAAAGGGAGAGAGAAGGGGAATTGCATGGAAACGGAAGGAAACCCTTCAACATTATATGAAATCACATATAAGAGGTTGTGAGGGGAAAGGGGGGGAAACAAGGGAGAGAACTGAACAACAACAGATTAGGTAGAGAGGGAAGATGGGAGGGTAGGGGAGGGGATGGGGGATAGTAGGGGATAGGAAAGGCAGCAGAATACAACAGTCACTAATATGGCATTATGTAAAAATGTGAATGTGTAACTGATGTGATTCTGCAATTTGTATTTGGGGTAAAAATGGGAGTTCATAACTGACTTGAATCAAATATATGAAAGATGATATGTCATGAGCTTTGTAATGTTTTGAACAACCAATAAAAAAATGTGTTTGTTCTAGATGCTCCCTTTCTCAGAATCATCAGTCCATATTATTAAATATCAGCTGTCTATAATGGAAGCAAGAGTTGGTTCATATGAACTGTCCTGCATTTGATGTATGAAAAATCCCATAAGCTGTAGAACACTAAATCCTAAAATCTGTATAGAAATATGAAGGGCCTAGGGTATCTGAAACAAATCTGAAAAACAAAGAATAAAGTGCAGGACTTATATACTATCAGATTTCACAACATAATGTGATGTTTAAGTATCAGGACAGTGTAATATTAGTCTAAAGACAAATAGAGAATCCAGAAGGAAACCTACACACATATGACCAATTGAGTTTTTATAAAGATGCTAAAGTAATTCAATGGGGGAAATGATAGTCTTTTCAAAAAGTGGTGCTGGTTATCCATATGTAAAGAGATGACTCTAGGCCCTTATATCACACCATACACAACACTTAATTCAAAATGGAGTATAAATCCAAATGTAAGATCTCATAGTATAATGTCTCTAGAATAAAATATTATCATGGTTTGGATTTGAGGTGTTGCCCAAAAGCTCTTATGTCAATATAGGAGTGTGAAGAGGTGACATCATGAGATTATGAGAGCTGTCATCTAATCTGTCAATCCCAGTTTGAGTGGGTTAATTGCATGGCGACTGTAGGCAGGTGGGGTGTGGATGCAGGAGGTGGTCACCTTCCTGTCTCTGTTTCCTGGCCACCATGAGCTTTACTCCAACACCATCTTTCTGCCATGGTGTTCACTAAATATATATCTTAGAAAAAATGTCAGGTGGGACTATATAAAATTTGCCTTTCATCAGACACCCATAGACTGAGAAATACTTATAAAATTTTCTGATTAAGGACTTATATTCAAAATATGTAAAGAATTCATATACTGAATAATAAGAAAATTTACTTTCCAATAAGAAAATGGGCAGAGATCTGAAATAAGCACAAGAGGCACAACATCATTAGACACTTGAGAAGACAGACATTATCACACACTGATTAGAATGACTAAAATAAAATGAGAATATCTAGAGACAACAGAGACAACAGTCAACTAAAATTGTTCCATCTCCATGAAGTATCAAAAACCTACATTCTTGAAAATTTGGAGTTCTACCATCCACAATTTAATCCCATAATTTCTGCCAATTCTGTAGTGTTTTTCTTTTGTCACTGATTCTGACCAAGTTTAATTTAATTCTCAAAAACAGGAAGGAGAAAGGATAGGTGAAGGTGATATTAAATGATATCAAGGTCAGCAGATGAAAATATTTACATCAAATGACACTGATTACTCAGAGAAGCCATGTCAGAGTTCCTGTGTCCTACAGACTCAGGAATATGGTAACACTTTATTTTGTTTACTCCATGGTAGAAGGAAAGCTCAGCATATGAAATCTAGGAAGTAAAGTGGCTGATATCACAAACATTATTTCCCCCTTTCACAGTTTTCATTTTCCAAAGTTTCTATTGCCCATGGTCAACCATATAGTCCAACAATATTAATTAGAAAATTCCAGAAGTAAACTATTCAAAAGTTTTAAATTGCAAGCCATTGTGAGTAATGCAATGAAATCTTGTGGCATCGCACTATGTCCTGCACAGTATGTCAGTCATCCCTTTGTCTAGTGTATCTGCACAGTATATGTTACCTTCCCATTAGTCACTTTACAGCTGTCTCAGTTATCAGGTCCTCTATCATAGTATCATGTGAAAGAGTCTACCCTATGTAACTTTTATCACAGTATAATGTTATAATTTCTTCTATTAGTTATTGTTAATTTCTTAGTGTGCATAATTTATAAATTAAACTTGATCACACACAGGTATATTCATAAAGGAAAAAAAAACAGTATGTATAGGGTTCAGTAAAATCTGTAGTTGTAGGCATCAAAAAGGTCTTGATATCCCCCATGGTTAAGGAGTGACTACTAGTGTTTGCTGACACTATCATCTTTTGAAGCAGGAAATAGTACTTGTCCTAAAGATGAGGGAAATTTTGAAACATACCAATTTTAATTGAGAGTCAATTGGAATATCCAAATTCCAACTAAAAAAATCACTTCAACAAAGAAAACTCACATGATAATTAATGATAAATTAATAATCAGACCTTCAGAAAGAGTTTTTTCCACTACCATAAAGCAACAAATGCCTAAAAAAAAACTCCCCAGAAACAAAACACTAACTGTAGTATTTTTTAGCATTTTAGATCAACCCAATCTGCTTCTGTGGACTAAATGCTCACTCATTGGGGGTATATTTGACTACTTAACTACTATACCATTTGCTAATATTTATAAATACCTGTTCATTATTGAATGTTCAGATCATTTTGTACAATTCTACAATATTTCCCCTCTTAATTTTTCAATATGTCACGTAGTGGGAAAATAACATTTCTTAAAATTCATGGAGATATCAGGAATCATTGCAATATGGAGCAGTGAAAGTATTACTATACTTTTGCATAATGCAACACATTAAATATTAATTTATGATGATTCCCTGAGAAATATTAGATTAGTTGACCCATCTCTCTGACAATTAATTACAATAATATCAATTAGTTTTGAATATGAATGTGACATATGCCAAAACAGAAAAATGAACTTATGCAATGCATAGAACACTCAAAAGAGACAAATATGTGCAATGCATAGCACAATTGTGTCATTTTGAGATCTCTTTGAGATGTGTTAAGAAAGCAACATGGGGTTGAATTTCACTGAACTTTTTGTCTTTCGTTTGGTGTTTTCTTTTTTTGCATTAAAAAAGATAACAGTCCTATTGACAAACACTCAAATTCTATGGACAAGTTTATATTACTTTAAATTTCTTGTCCTGTAATTTCTTCTGAGTGGTGAGTTTATCCTCTATTTTAAAAAACTTTTTATATACTTTTATGTGAGTTTTGTTTCCAGAATACATTTGCTTTTTCTCTTCCTTAAAACAAAACAAAACAAAAAAACCCACTTTATATTTACAGCAATTTTACGTTTACAGAAAAATTGAGTAGGAACTACAGAAAGTTTTCATAAACTGCCTCTCTTCTACCAAGTAGCCTTTCAGAGTGACTGCACCTTTTCCATTCCCATCAGTAATGAATGGGAGTTCCGGTTGCTCCACATTCCCACCAGCATTAGATGCTGTCAGTATTTTAAAGTTTACCCAGACTACTAGGTATGTTTGTGGTATCTCAATGTTGTTTAAAGTCACAATTTCCTAATAATGCATGATGTTGAACATCTTTTTACATGCTCATTTGCCATTAATTGATCTTCTTTGGCAAGGTGTCTCATCAGATCTTCAACACATTTTAAAATCACATTGTTGGTTATCTAAGTGTTGAGTTTACTCTATGTAGATTTTTAAATATAGGTCCTTTATTATATATGTGTTTTGAGAGTATTTTCTCTAAGTCTTCATTGTATTTATTCTCCTAACACTGTAGCTCAAAATTTTCATAATTCTCATAATTTAAATTTTAATGAAGTCCTACTTCTCCATTTTTAATTCCATGGATCTCTTGGATCTATTTGGATCTTTTCCACTCTGGGTGTTGTGTTTAAAAAGTCATCAATAAATCCAGGTAAACTGGATTTGTTTCATATTCTTTTGCAGTAGCTTTATATTTTTTGTAGTTTTATACTTATTTATAAGATCCATTTTGAGTTTATCTTTATAAAAGTTAAAAGGTCATGCCTCTATTTTTTTAAAATTAAAAAAATAATTCTGCATGTGCATGCCAAGCTTGTTCTAGCATCATTTGTTGCAAAGATTCTTCCTTCTCCAATTTATTGCCTTTGTTTCTTGGTTAAAGTTCAGTTGACTGTGTTTATGTGGATCTTTTTCTGGGATCTTTAATCTGTTCCACTGATGTTTTTGTTCATTCTTTTGCCAGTCCTGCACTGTCTTAATTACTCTAGCTTTATAGTAAGATTTATAGTGTCTTGAAGTTCAGTAGTGTCAGTCCTCCAACTTTGTTCTTCTTAATTGTGTTAATTAAGAAATTATATTAACTGTGTTAATTATTTGTGTGGGCTATTCTAAGTCTTTTGCCTTTCTGCATAAACACAGAATTAGTTTGTTGATGTTCACAAAATAACTTGCTGTGATTTGCGGGGGGTGCGGTATTCTTTTTTTAAATGCTTTATTTTCTGGTTTCTGTGATTCCGTTTTCTTCCTTTCACTCCTACTGGCATGGTGAGTTCCAAACTTCCTTCTCTTTTCCTCTGTCAGTGAAATGGGAAACACACACACGTCCTTTCCTGAGATATTTGCAGCTCATTTTGAAGGGGCTTGAGTTTTTCATACATCAGATACTCTAATAAATTTTGAAAGCTCCTTCTTACCTTGTTCAAGCAGACTATGAGAACGTTCTGGGCAAGAATCATTCATTCTAAATAGCTGAGGAATTTGTGAACTTGACAGTAGCCAGAAGTAATTGCTTATCAATGTGAGAAGATATTGATAAACTTCCATGAGCATGTTATTTTGCCAGGATATTTCTGTTGACACTTTGCACACATAGAGATTTCTTTATACCTATTTTGTGCCTATATCCCTACAAAGTACATGATCATAGGCCTCATGAACATAGATAAACTCAGTGGTTTTAAGTGCCCACAGGCACTTCTGACACTACGGGATCCTTTTTTTTTCCAAACATCATCTTGCTTGCCTGTTTAATGAGACGTAGGTTGAGCTATAGTCAGTAAAACAGCCACTGGGAAGGTATTTTAAATTGGAAATATAGTATTTTAAACTAAGCCTGATATCAGGGACACATTTATAACATAGCATGAAGCAACATTCAAAAATTACACTGTGTGTAAGGTGGTAAAATCAAACAAGTCCCTTAAGAATAAAATTCGTGTCGACTCACTGTCTGTACAATCTCTGTGCAGTTGTGTGTGCACTTTGTTCAGCTCCCAGTTCCTGAGGTCAGAGACCTTATCTTTCCTGTCCACTGTATGTGAATAAATGAATGAAAGAATAAGCTCATGCATAAATGAAAAATTGCATGAATGAAAGGCCTAAACACTTTCTTATTTAATTTTATTCATCAAGTGCTTATTGGGGAAGTGATGGTCTTCTCGGTTATTCTGTGAGTCTTTTTGAGGTGTGGGCTCTGCTGTTTCACCCTCTGTAGCTCTAGCCCCTAGCACAGTGGCTGGAACACATCTAAATTAATGGAAGCATCCTAATCAATTCAGATGGCTGTAACAGAATACCATAGACTAGATGGCTTAGAAATAATAGGAATTTATTTCACAGGATTCTGGAGGTTGAAAAGTCTGAGTTACAGGCACCAGGAGATTGGGTGTCTAGTGAGGGCCCTCTTTTTCTGATTTCTTGAATGCTGTCTTTTCCACTCTGACTTCAATTGGTGGAAGGGGTGCGGGAGCTCTCTGGGGGTCTCTTTTACAGAGGCTATTCCTGAAGTCTTTACCCTCAGGAATTAACGGCCTCCCAAAGCCCTCACTTTCTAATAATATCCCACTGAACTAAGTTTTAACACATGAGACACACGGACATTCAGTCTACACATGAGAGTATTCCTCAAAGGGAAATTCATTTGTCCCTGATGCTTAAAAAATAATTAGCAGCTGAAAATTGAAAGCCTAAAGGAAGGCCGGGGTGTAGCTCAGTGGTCCAGTGAGATCCTGGGTTCAACCCCCAGCAACGAATGCATACATACCTATGTACACACTAACGTCAAAAATAGATATGTTCCTAAAAAGCCACATGCACGTTTGCACGTGTATTTCTGTTGCTTACCTACCTTGGTGTAGATGAGATGTTAAAAAAATTCCCCTTCAAGGGAAATCTTCTCTCTGGATTTAGACCATCAGCCAGGTGGATGCTTATATACCAAAGCAAAAAAGAAAAAACAGAGCCAGAAAAAGCTCTGAGAACATTTGAAGAAATTTGTTTTGAGGTTTAAAGCAAAATATTGCCAAAAACCTGTTACCTGAAATGAACCCTATTTTAATTTTTAGCGGAAGACACCCTTACAGAGATTCAGTCCTTTAAGGGCAGTTCCTTTACAGTTCCATTGCCAAACTTGAGCATTTCCTGAAGAGATAAGCAAGCCATGAGGCACTGAGTGTGTCTTTGTAACCAGTTAGCGCCCTCTTTGGGGTTATCTGCATGTTTCTATTACCATCTTTAATCCTTTCTTTCTATTATCGTCCAAATTTGAATTTTTGTGCTATCATTCCTTTAGGTATGGTTGGCATTATCACTATGTTAGGTAGCAATTTCTCTATCCAGAGAGACAACATATATGAATTTTAAAATCTAGTTCTTACGTAGTATAGACAAAGTTGAATACATTTTCTAATTTTTGTGTTCTACTGAATATTATTTGTCACCATCACTTATTAAATTAATTCACTTAGGTTCTTCAGTAAAGGCACAATGAACAATGTTATTTGTCTTTAATATTTTCAAGTTAACAACCTGTCAAAACATGACACCTTACCAAATTATACAAATTATTGTTTTCCTACTTATGGAAATACTCTATCTTAATTAAAATCAGTTATCTTAATATCTGCAAATCATACATTTGTTTCTAATTTTGCATAGATTCTGTGAAATCGGTTTAATACATGTTTAACTCTTTTACCTATTTTCCTTTGTCTAGGTATCAATTTCTATTTTGAAGGCATCAAGTTTTGGAATTCATTTACAAAGGAAATTGTATCTATAGAATTTACTGATTTGAAGATGAGTATATACGAGATTTCAATATTTAATCCAGTTGAATCTGTTCATGTTATGCCTGATGATGTTCCCATGTGTTTCTTCAATTCTCTCTTTTCTTTAAATTTCGTATGTGTTTGCCACTTGAAATTCTTCCTGTACTTAGAATTTCAACTAATATTAAATATTATTTATATTTCAAAAATATAAATAATAATTTCAAATTATTTATGTTCTTCATTTATTTTGTTAATACATTATCCTATGTGTTATATTCTCTGTTATTTTGCATCTTAAGGATGTATCTGAATCTTACTGTATAGACTATGGCTATATTGCCAGCCAGCCTATCAGCATTTCAAATCCTTCTTCAGCAAGAAACTTACCTATGAAAAACTGCAACGCTTGAGCTGAATCTCTGAAATAGTAGATAATCATTTCAAAGCCCAGGCGGCTCTGCACTCCACAAAAACAGTGATGAAATTCTTCAGCGGTAGAAACGGGAGGCAAATCTCTTGACCTTTTCAAAGTCGAGTCCCTGTCATTCCTTTACAAGGAGTTCTTGAAAGTAGAAAGCAACTTTTACTCTTTATATGTAAAGTTGATTGAAACAAAAAGTGATTTTTCTTCATGTGAAGGTATCCTTCTATATTTAAGTGACTTTATGTTACCAACACCTTGTCTTTTAAATGGAGTGGTTGGATTGTGTGAGTTCAAGGTGGATCTGCATGCTGAATGATCGAGGTAGAAGCAGTTCCTGAGTGTGATTTTCCAGGGATAAAAACATAGAATTTCAATGGCACTATCAGGATGTCTTCAGATCACCCCAAGTGTTGTGATTGGCGTCTTAAATAATACTTGCATGATTGCTACTCCCCGTGTGGTCTTCGGCCCACCAGCATCTTGGGAGCTTATTAGAAATGTAGAATCTCAAGTCCTAATGAATTAGAATCTACTTTTTACCAAGATCTTTAAGTTATTTTTTATGCACTTTAAATTTTGAGAAGCCTTGATTGGCTAACTTTCCAAATATAAAGATAAAAAGATCAGGTAAATCAAATGGTAGATTTTCTGTTGAGTTAAATAGGATTGTTAAAAAATAATTAAAGTCAGTTTTTAGTGATATTGTATCAATTTACATAGATAAATTCACATATAGGAGAAAATAGGAAAGTTTGATCTTGCGTAGAAAGCATTCTCAGGACAATTTCTTTGTTTTTCTTTTTTAAATTTTTTTTCCAATTTGTTATATATGACAGAAGAATGCATTACAATTCATATTACACATATAGAGCACAATTTTTCATATCTCTGGTTGTATACAAAGTATATTCACACCATTTATGTCTTTATTCATGTCCTTAGGGTAATGATGTCCATCTCATTCCACCATCTTTCCTACCCCCACGCCCCCTCCCCTCCCTTCCCTTCCCTCTCCTTTGCCCTATCTAGAGTTTGTCTAATCCTCCCATGCTCCCATTCCAACCCCACTATGAATCAGCCTCCTTATATCAGAGAAAACATTTGGCATTTGTTTTGGGGGGGATTGGCTAACTTCACTTAGCATTATATTCTCCAATTCCATCCATGTACCTGCAAATCCCAGGATTTTATTCTCCTTTGATGCTGAATAATATTCCATTGTATATATACACCACATTTTCTTTATTCATTCATCTACCGAAGGGCATCTAGGTTGATTCCACAGTTAAGCTATTGTGAATTGTTCTGCTATAAATATTGATGTGGCTGAGTCCCTTTAGTGTTGTTTTTAAGTCTTTGGGGTATGGGATAGCTAGGTCAAAAGGTGGTTCCATTCCCAGTGTTCCAAGGAATCTCCTTACTGCTTTCCATATTGGCTGCACCATTTTGCAGTTCCACAAGCAGTGTATGAATGTGCCTTTTCCCCCACATCCTCACCAACACTTATTGTTGTTTGTATTCTTAATAGCTGCCATTCTGACTGGAGTAAGATGAAATCTTAGAGTAGTTTTGATTTTTCATTTCTCTAATTGCTAGAGAAGGTGAATATTTTTTTTTGTATATTTTTTTGATTGATTGTATATCTTCTTCTGAGAAGTGTCTGTTCAGTTCTTTTGCCCATTTATTGATTGGGCTTTTTTTTATGTTTGTCTTTTTGAGTTCTTTATATATCCTAGAGATTAGTGCTCTATCTGATGTACAAGTAGTAAAAATGTGCTCCCAAGCTGTAGGATCTCTATTCACCTCACTTATTGTTTCTTTTGCTGAGAAGAAGCTTTTTAGTTTGAAACCATCCCATTTATTTATTCTTGATTTTAATTCTTGTGCTACAAGAGTCTTATTAAGGAAGTAGAGGCCTAATCCAATATGATGGAGATTTGGGCCTACTTTTTCTTCTATTAGACACAGGGTATCTGGTTTAATTCCTAGGCCCTTGATACACTTTGAGTTGAGTTTTGTGCCTGATGAGAGATAGGGGTTTAATTTCATTTTGTTGCATATGGATTTCCAGTTTTCGCAGCACCATTTGTTGAAGAGACTATCTTTTCTCCAATGTATGTTTTTGGCACCTTTGTCTAATATAACTGTAGCTATGTGGGTTAGTCTCTGTGTTCTCTATTCTGTACCATTGGTCTACCAGTCTATTTTGGTGCCAGTACCATGCTGTTTCTGTTATTATTGCTCTGTAGTATAGTTTAAGGTCATTTTATGATGCCAGCTGCTTCACTCTTCTTGCTAAGGATTGATTTAGCTATTCTGGGCCTCTTATTTTTCCAGATGAATTTTATTACTGCTTTTTCTATTTCTATGAGGAATACCATTGGGATTTTAATCTGAATTGCATTAAATCTGTATAGTGCTTTTGGTAGTATGGTGATTTTGGTATTATTAATTCTGCCTATCCAAGAACAAAGGAGATCTTTCTATCTTCTAAGATCTTCTTTAATTTCTTTCTTTGGCATTCTGTGGTTTTTATTATACAGGTCTTCACCTTTTTTGTTAGGTTGATTCCCAAGTATGTATGTATGTATTTTTTTTTTTTTTTTTTGTGGTAGTTTTCCTCGTTTCCGTTTCTGAGGATTTGTCACTGATATATAGAAATACATTTGATTTATAGGTGTTGATTTTGTATCCTGCTACTTTGCTATGGGTTTTTTATATGTTTTTGTATTCAATTTGCCAGTATTTTATTGATAATTTTTGCATCTATGTTCATTAGAGATATTGGTCTAAGTCTTTCTTTGATATGTCTTTGCCTGTTTTTGGAATCAGGGTGATATTGGCCTCATAGAATGAGTTTGGAAGTGCTTCCTCTTTTTCTATTTCTTGAAATAAATTGAAGAGTATTGATATTAGTTATTCTTTAAAGGTCTTATAGAATTTGGCCCTGTATCCATCTGGTCCTGGTCTTTTCTTTGTTGGTAGGCTTCTGTTGGTATCTTCTATTTCATTGCTTGGAGAGAAATAGGACAATTTAGAAAGACATTTACTGATCTGCCCAATTTCAGGACATTTAGATGAAAAAGTAAAAAGAACATAGCAAGTTATGTGGAAGTGCTCAATAGTAGGTATTTCTTTCTTTCTTTTTTTAAATATATTTTTAGCTGTTCATGGACTGTTATTTTACTTGTTTGTTTGTTTGTTTATTTATTTATGGTGCTGAGAATTGAACCCAGTGCCTCACACATGCGATGCAAGCACTCTAACACTGAACCACAACCCCAGCCCGGATTTAAAGAACATCACGATGATTTGATTGTAAAATAAAATATTTTCATCAAAGTCTTTGGGGTCCCTAATTCTATAGCCTTAGCTACATAACTTCCTTTTAGAACTCTTTAAAGGAGATGGAATTGACATATCTAGTACTGTATATGTCAGGAACAGGGGGAAAGGGGCCTGTAGTCCATGTCATTGTATGTTTCCTATGACTCTGGCATCTGATCTGTGAGTAGACAATGTGCCCACTTGATTCAGATGTTACATTATTGAATAATGGGTCTCATGTTGGTGCTTTTTTGATAGAGTACTTCAAGTGAAGCATATTTAGCATTTTCCACCAATATATTATTTCCAGAGGTATTTGACAGTTGAACTCAGAAGAGAGAGACATGGATTTTACTTTTAAATTTTCTTACCAGAGGGAAGAATGATTTCTGCTCCTAGTTATATAATTGCTGGCACATAGTGCACTTGTAACTAAGCAGATAAAGGGCAATCATTTCTGAATCAAATTCAGTCCACAGTTACTTTATCCTTAACTTCCTAGAGTCTTCTATTTATCCTTCTAGATCCAGCTGGAACATTTTAGAATCAAAGATGAGTCCCTGATAAAGTAAAGCACTATCTGTATTTTACTGATCTAATTTCTGTATTATCCTGAGAGAATCCTGGTTTAATTCCCTGTTTAAAATTTAATAATTTGAACTTTAATGAAATCAGGTAAATCTTGATCCAGATTATGTATAAAATGATGGTTTCCTAATATGTTTTTGCCCAAGACAATGATCAGTACAAATTAACTGATCTTTATCAAATCCACACTTCTTCAATTCAGATTTATCTCTAATTTGGGGGAAAAAAGGGAGAAAATAAACATAGTGAAATCTACAGGCCAACTCATTTCACATACAAGCTAAACGATGAAATAATTGTATAAATATTATGACTATGACAGATGCTTTAGTAATAAATACAAATGACAACATTCATCAACAATTTTCTTTCCAGAAAAAACTCTTGAGAGGAAAAAAAAAACACTTTATTTTCGCAACTTTAAAAGAATGATGTCACACATATTTTCAGAATCTTTAGGGTTCAGAATCTTTTTCTCATTTCCTCCCTAAAATGGATAGATTTGTTTAGCTGTTCTCTTGGAGTGAAGGATTAGAGAGAATGTGGATTAGTACCTTTGTGTAGTCACTCAAAATCTATTAAGAGTGGTGCTAAGCTCTGGGAGATAAAGAAGTCCTGATCCTTTTTTTTGGTAGCCATTCTACCTAATTTCTCTTTAGACCATTTTCAGGTGTCACTTTTGGAACTTGTCTTAAACACAAGTGTGAAGGAATCACAAGAACAAATTAAGCTGATTGCCCTTATCTAGCTCAGCATTCTAAGATGTGGGTATCAAGATACCTTTCATGAACATGTGTTTGCCTGCATGGACATCTGTATAGACGAGGTAAGTCTTGAACTCTACCAGTTGTCTTCTCCTAGCATAACTTGTCAATTTGTGACTTTAATATTGAAATGACTTTATTTCTCCCTTCATGTTTAAACTCTAACACTAGTTCACCTGGTACCATGAAGAATTGCATCTTTATCTTAAAATTCTCCTCATTAATGACTGGAGAGACTTCCTCTCTATTCAAGTATTCCAGGACTGATTAACTAACTCTTTCCAAGTTTCCCTTTTCACTTTTTTTTTAAGAGAGAGAGAGAGAGAGAATATTTTTAATATGTATTTTTTTTTATTTTTTGGTGGACACAACATCTTTATTCTATTTGTATATGGTGCTGAGGATCGAACCCAGTGCCCTGCGCATGCCAGGCAAGCCCGCTACCGCTTGAGCCACATCCCCAGCCCTCACTTTTTTTTTTTTTTTTTTTTGGTACCAGGAATTGAACCCAAGGGTGCTTAACCATTGAGCCACATCCCCAGGTCTTTTTTTTCCGGGGGGGGGGGGACGGGTATTGCCAAGCTACTTAGGGCCTCACTAAGTTGCTGAGGCTAGTCTTGAACTTGTGAGCCTCCTACCTCAGCCTCCTGAGCCACGGGGACTACAGGTAGGTGCCATTGAGCACGACCCCCTTTCACAATTTTTAACAGCACTGGAAATAGCCTCACCGACTTTATCTTTCCAACTGCAGTTCTAAACTTTTGAATTTGTCTTCATGGACATTTCCCTCCACGACTCTGATCATGTTCTTCTCTGAACTTTTTTCAACTCAATCATATTTCATCCACTAAATACAGATCTATTAAGTCAGCAGAAAAATGAAGATGAGCATGAAGTATAGTAAACCTCATTTCTCATTTAGATCATGGTGTATTATGTGTACTAAACTTTATAAATGTGGCATTATTGGAAGGCTCTGACACATTTTTAAGTTCTCCTTTGTTTTTATATTACAGTACTTATCATTTCTACAATTAGGTATCTCAGACTTTACTGAATGGTAACAACAACTTAAAAAGTTGTTGACGTTGAAAATAACGTGCTAAAAACTAAACAATTACTTCTGTCCTTTCTCCTGTTAATTATGGCATACTTTTCTGATTACTCACATGAAAAAATGTGAGCATATTTTAACCTAGAATTTTTAACATTTCATGCCACTATATTGTTTAATTCTTGCACAAAATGTAAGTTTAGAGATTGTTTTCCATAAAAGGTTATTTCTGACATGGTTGATATAATCACTGAAATGAACCTTGTGATAATGCAGAATCATACTACACCATGATTCTATAATTTAAAACACATAATCAAAGGACTAGGTATGACTGTTCTAATATCATGATTAGGTCAAGAGATAATAATCTGGTTTGTTTCCAAATAGTCTTCCTATTATTATCTTGTGACATTGCTTTTTGTTTTGTATCATAAATAAAGATGTGAACCCACCATAATGATTTAAGTGTGTACAAAATGTGTACATACTTATTCTTGGTCATATCGATAGAACATAATTGTTAAGTGAAAACTCAGTTTTAGGATGGATTTGGATTGCTTTATTTGTCTTTTCCACACTGAATGATAAGTATCAATTGTTTTGTTACTATTATTTTTCATTTGCAAAGTATAAATTCACCTTTTTCTTTCCTGCAGGAATTGAGTGGAATGTGTATATATTTGAAGATTTCCCTATAGTGGTTCTTCACCAGTTTATTTAAAATATATTTAAAATAGGATTAGTCTTACACCTGATCCTCTAAAGAATATTTTTGCATTTTTTTCTTGTGACCCTTTATGTCCTGCACATTTTGTTTTGTTCTTTGAGCTTCCATTCCACCCAGATTGTGGATTTGGGCAAATGCAGAAAGTATGTCTTTGTGTTAGTTCCTAACTAAGCACATAATAAATATTCATTGAATGAAATGTCAATTTTCTATAATAGTAAAACAGTTTGCTCATATTTCCAATTCTGTGGTGATTTAATTAAAACATAATACCCTTAGTGTAGAACTTTCTCTAAGACATTTTGAAAGTTAAAGCAAGCCATATTCTCAGTGTCTGTTTTTCCATGTATAAATACGTATCACCTCAAAGAAGTCTGTTCAATTAGTCAGGTATGATTTATACTTAGGAGAGCCACGTTACCTTTTCCCAAATAGATATGCTAGTAAGTGTTCAGTGATTCTGTCCTTTATTTTATACATATGCAAATCATTTCAAGCAATCTTTACTGATGCTGAGCATGGGAAGGTTCATAATTGGATGCCTATCCTTAGGACGTTGACTGTTGTTAAGTGCAACTGATTTCAACATACATCCAGGCACACTCTCTTCCCTTTAAAAGGCACACAAAAGGCAATTGAACACCATAGCCAAAAGGGGGGAAGTAACCCAAGTGCCTATCTCCAGATAATTGAGAAAACAAATGTAGTGTATCCATATGATATAATATAATTGGGTCACAAAAAGGAGCAAAGTTCCTACACGTGTTACAATGTGGATGAATCTAGAACACATGGTACTACATAAACTATGTCAAACACAGAAAGACAAACCATATGATTCTGCTTATAGGAAGACACTAAAACTGGCAATTTCATAGAGACAGATTAGAAGATGTTTCAGGGATAATGGGAGGGGATGATGAAGAGTTATCACTTAATGGTTAAAGAGCTTTGGGGAGTGGTGTGAAGAAAGCATTTTAGAAATAGAGGTAAAGGTTGGATGACCCTGTGCCTATAATTTAAAGCCATTGAATGGTATTTTTAAAAACAGTCCAAATGGAAAATTCAGTTCACCATATTTTGAATAAGTTAATAATGTAATGTGCCCACAACTATGGATTAAATAGGTGAACTCTATGGTATATCAGTTATATCTCAATAATTTGTTTTTTTTTAAGTCAGTTGAAGGTTGAAGAGTGGAAGATTAGAATCTCTAAGTGTTCTTATTACCTTTCCTTTAAAGAAAATATGAAAAAATAATAATAATCATAAAATGAAAATGAAGGTTTCTTCTTTCCTTATGAACACCTTTGCAGTCAGGGCTGACCCTGGGGAAATGTTTGGCCATCAATATATAAAAGGTTGTATAATGCCCACTCAAGATTCATGGATTTAAAATTTTTTCCCCATAAGTTCCCTCCTGGAATGTCTGTTACACACGTTGTTTTGCTCTATGTCTTGGCAGAGCTGGTCATATTTTCAGAATGACTTTAGGTGACTTCGATGGATCACTTCTTTTTTCTGTCCCTTTCAGCTAGCAACTTTGTGAACTGCAAGAATTGCTTTGCGGTCTGAAGGGCCCCTGAGTCTGTGAGCTGTGTGGCTTTGCCAAGACTGCCAGCCTGCCAAATTACTGAGGCTGCCAAAAGACTAGACCAGACTTCTTCATATGATGAAAGTATAAAAAAGGGGCGGGGGTGAGGCATGTGCTTGGAGGACTTGCCCAATTCCCTCTGCTTCATAGGGAACATAAATCTCTGAAGAAGTCCAAGAGAGAGCTACCATCTGGTCAGTCTCCTGGCTTTCTCAGTGTGGCTCCCAACACCTATCGCCAAGTGTCAGGAGGGCTTCCTGTGTTGGACAAAGGCCTGCATCAGTGTTCAGTGCCAATATGCTAAAATCAGATGGGAGCCTAATGAGGTGGGAATTGGCAGACTGGTTTCAACCTGCAGTCTCATCCCTGCCATGGGTGCACCCTTAGAAGGGTCAACATTTCATCAATAAAAATTGGAGCAACTTCATAGCTGGCCCTGTCCTTGCTCACTATTCATTAGTCTTTTAAAGAATCTGCAGCACATCCACACTAAAAAACTCCCCAATATCTCACGGCGCTGTGCATTCTAGACGACTTGAAGGCAGCACCATTGGAAAAATTTGCAGAATTATTTTTACAGTGCAGACGTTTTGCAGCTAGTTTGGCCCACTTCCTGCTCAGATCTTCAGTTCTCAAAGCCAAGCCAATTTTTCTTTTTTGTTCCGAGTTGCTCATGCTACAAAAGTTCACATCTTTTGAGAATCCCTCCTTTTATAACAAATGGTGGTATGAAACTGTGTGCTTATTGACCTTGGAGATGTGCTTGGTTTAAACTTTAATTACGTTTAATCTTTGACTTTCACCTTTCACATCTTAAGTTAGAAATAATGTCAAAACATCAAGAACCATCGTAATGTTTGATATTTTTTTATGAAGATGAGAAGTCACTGATACGTTATGTGAATTTTGAACCAAAAGGTCAGTATTAACTTTTGGGAACTCCATGAGAGAACTGAATATTTTTATTATTGTCCTTTATAAAGCAGAGTTCATACATTAAATTTTTTTTCTCCAACCGAAGATTTTCTTCTATTAGTTCTTCAGAGTGGCAAAATATCTCTATGCATCTGTCCCCCCAAATCAACCTCTTCAGCACCGAATTCTACAAACCGAGCCTGGGAGATGCCTCCCCTGTGAGGCTTGCTGTTGTCACTTCCGGCTCAATGGCCTTAACCTCACTCAGATTTCTTTCTCTCTCTTTTAACATGTCCCTAGTATTCTTTGCCTTCCTTCAAAGACTGGGAGTACCCTAAGACATGTCCCTCTCCTACATCCTCTTCATCGAGTCTGGCATCAGATCCCTTTGGTTTTACTCCTGTTCCTTCCTCCCTTGAGTAACTGTGTCCCTCTTCCTGTCTCATGGATGACTACAAAATTCTATTTGTTCACTTTCCACTTTTTACATGTGTATACTGTCATGGTTATTTCCCAAAGTTGCTTTTACTGTGATATCTGCAGTGGGGAAGCGGGGGAGGAAATAAAGAAAGGGAAATTCTCTATTATCCTTGGTATCCTGTAGAATAAAATAGAACTGTACAGATGTGTCCCTGGAATCCATAAGTCATGAGCATCAACACTTTGACTTACACCATCTTCCCTGTCGAAGTGACCCCCTCCATTAAGATAAGTTGCTCTATTTCTCTGAGTATCACTTTTTAAAAAAAAAAAATTGGCCATGCTAAGTTACCATCCTCACCCCCTTAATTCCTTGTAAACTTCACTAAAAATGTAGCTTTGTTGAACACTTATTTGATGATCCCTGATTTTACGCTTGTCTGTGTTTGTATCATATGTTGTGCATGCCCAGCTAGATATTAAATCCCCTGCAAAGTTGGCCAGATGTTGGCATCCACAGTGGCTCTCCTGTGCCCTGAGGTTATTCATACTGATCAAAATTTTTTTATTAGACCTGTGATGTACTGGCTTCTGTGGTGCACCTAAGGATGCTGAGCATGAATAAGACATTCTCTACCCTCCTGAAGTTAGAGTTTATTGAGAAAGAAATGGGTTTTCAAAACTGAAGAATGTGTGACGGAGTAAAGCATGCAGTGTTATGTGTGGGTGTTACCAGGTGACTGTCTTAGTCCATTTGTGCTGCTGTAACAAAACAACTGGTATTTATTTCTCACAGTTCTGGAGGCTGGGAAGTTCAAGATGAAAGCAGTTGTCATGGGACTCATTTCCCATGGATGACAATGTCTGGGTGTCCTTATGTGGCAGAAAAGATGAAAAGCAAAGGGGCCTAAGCTCATTTCCCTCCAGTCTTTTTATAAAGCACTAACCACTCCACTCTCATGACTCCACTTTTTCAGAAGACCTCACCTCCACAAAAGGCATTAAGTTTAGACACGAATTTTGGAGTATATTCAAACCATAGCAACAACTAAAGCAAGTCAGTTTTATGAGGAAATGGTATTTAAGCTGTGACCTGAAGGGTAAACAGTAAGAGGTTAACAACTGATAATATTTTTCTGGTAAGCAAACTGCTGATTTTACTCTAACGAGCAGAAAAGGTCATAGGTAATTCAGTGATTCAACCAACTTAGCTATGGCAGCTCCACTGTAAATAAAGGACAATTAGTAAAAGAAATAGTGTTTAATTTGATTTCCTGTTTCTCTAAAATCTTCCGTAAGAAGGATGAGGGTGTACTGATCTTTTTGGTTTAGTTTTTTTTTTTTAATTTTTATTATGCTCTACACTGAAATGAACAGCTGAGCAGCTTCAATTCTACTAGAACTGGAAATAGGATTGGAATCACGAGTGAAGTAGACAAAGAAACAAGAAAGAAGTAATGGGATCAGGAACCCAAAGCACAAAGCCAAGCCAAGACCAGGGGTGAGAGAAATCAGAATCAAGAGACAAAGGGACACTAAAACCCCACAGCTAATCTCACAGTTGGGGCAATTAGAATCATTTTGG
This sequence comes from Urocitellus parryii, assembly GCF_045843805.1. NCBI lineage: Eukaryota > Metazoa > Chordata > Mammalia > Rodentia > Sciuridae > Urocitellus > Urocitellus parryii. The sequence goes on along the minus strand of NC_135539.1, from coordinate 62,329,858 downwards.
TCTGTGATTGCAGATGCTAATCAGCTGATGGTTAAAAATAGAGTGGCTACTTCTTAGAGTCATTGGCCTTAAAAAACAGGTCTTATCACAATTAACCATTTCCCTTGCTGTCATAACATTGTCATGCCAAAATGTGTGTGAATTTTAATTGAATTAATCAACATAAAAGCTTTTTGAAAATATAAAGTCTTCAAGGATAAAGTTACTATTACTTATCACCTTGCTTTGTGTGCTATAATATCAAAGAACCGTTGTTATGCATCATTCCAAATAACATCAAGATGTATAAATAAATAACTACAAAAATCACACAAAGACTCAAAGGATATAAATAAGGGGAAGAAAAGTCATTTTCAGAATCCTTCCCTTTAGCTGTGTGAGAAGCCCATGACCATTGGAGGTAAAGTACCATTGGTGCTTGTCAAGATTCCCAGAGGAATGCTGAAGGAGCGAGCCTATGGGCAGATACTAATGCAAGATCTAATGATGTGATTTCGCCAGTATAAGTTTACCTCTTACAAAATTTCTGAAAATGTTTCATTGGATTTGAGGTAGCTGTGTATACAAATTGACCTAGAACTGCTGAGCCTCCCTAGGATGCTTTCAAAAGCGCTTCAGGGAGGGTTATCTCTCCCTCCTATTTTCTAAGCTGATTATAAGGCAATGCATTTTAGGAGAGATTTCAGAATGGTAAAACCCTGTTTTCAAATGAGATATATATATATATACACGACTTATATAAAACAGATGAAATTAGAGATGCTCCAGTTGAATCTGGTGATTAAATCCTACAACTGGCTCTTTTTTTTTTTTTCCAGCTAATCCCCATGATGGTATTGCTGATCCTGGAGTTCCCTCCTAGCAAACACGGAACATTCCAGTGGTCTAAAACTGGGTCAGTCCATATGTTCTTGGAAATCAGAACACATTACAAAGACAGAAGGTACATACCCATGGTCTATGATGGCTAAACTAGGAAATATGAAAGGAAACAGTGTCTAAGAGGGGAGGAATCAGAATGGCAATCTAACAGAACTGTGGATCCAAAGAGGTTAAAACTGACAAAGAACAGGATTGGGTTTAGCTGAAGGTGAACAATGAGGAACTGGGCTGGTATAACTTCTCTTCAGATCAGCAAACAAGGTTTTTCAACATGGACCAAAATTGAATTTTAATATACTGAGATTTTTCCATGATAATTAGATTTTCATGTTTTCTTGTTAGACATCTCAAAAAGCCTTATTTTATATTTTAGGGGTTTTTTTTGGTACCTGTCATAACATTCCCAGATATAAGAATATAGATTCAGAGCTTAAGATAAAGACATAAAAATATATCCAAATTCAAAATTAGACATTTCAGCAATATTTAGCCAACAACTATTAGGAATCCAACATGGAAAAAAAACAAAGATAAAACTTTCATGTGTTAGGAATTTATTTTTAATGAAGAGCATTTTCTGTCTACTCAAATAAAGTAGTGTAAATCAGCTATTCATAAATTATGAATGCTGATATTTGAATCATGCAAGTATAAACTTTAGACCTCTAGAGTAGGAACTATCCTTTCATTATGCAAAACAAAACATAATCATGGCAGAATATTTCAATATGGAAAAAAAGTCACTAACATTCATTTTTGTCTCTGTCATTTTAATCAGTTTGGAAATTGGGCCCCAAATTGACAATATTTTATTCATTATCTTTTGTTCTATCTGTTTTACATGGAAGACACTCATGATTTCTTCCATGTAAATTAGAATTTTAGAACAAAAAAAGACAGACTAGTCTTTTATTCTCACTATTTTAGTATTTGCAAAAGCCCAGATTCAGCCCTGGGATCCCTGTATGGGATGTTGCATTCCCTTTTGTCTTCCATCTCTCCCCAACAGAAGGTTGGTGGTGTTTGGGCACTGTTGCATGTACTTTTATCTTAATTGGTTTATGACCCCTCAAAGCCCTGGGAAAGGAACTCAAGCCTTCCCAGAATCCTTGGGGACCCAGCCTAGCAGCATTTGAAACATTCGACCCTGACTTAATTGCTTTCTGGAGGGCCTTTTGTCCTTTGCTGTTAGCTTCCCCTTCAGTCTCAGCTCCAGAATACATATGCATGGACTAGACCTGAGCTGAACCCATGGAACTGTCATGGCCCCAGACCAGCCGAATTACTGACTGAAGCAGAGCTAATCAGTAAAGCCTGCTTTTGATCAACAGAACCAACTTCAATCTGAAGACTTAGGAGCATTGAAATAAGAAAGAGTTGCTATACATTGCCCTTTTGTTTTGGGTGTGTGTGTGTGTGTGTGTGTTAGCTGTCTGTTGCTATAACAAATACCTGAGATAACTGACATGTAAAGAGAGAAGATTTACTTTGGCTCACAATTGTGGAGGTTCTAGTCTATGATTGGTGGGCGCTGTTGCTTTGGGGCCTGTGGCAGGCAGTATATCATAGTGGCGAGTGGATGGCAGAGCAGAATCACTCATTTTATGGCCAGGGAGCAAAGAAAATAAAATGGATTGAGGATGTAGTTCAGTGGTAGAGTGCTTGTGTAGCAGGCATGAGGCCCTGAATTTATTCCCAGTACTGGGGGAAAAGAGAGAGAGAGGAAATGAATGAGAATAAAGGACTGGGATCCCATAATTCCTGTAAAAGGGATACCCCCAGTAACCTAAAGACCTACCATTTTGCCCCACCCTCAAAGTTTCTACCACCTCTCAAGAGTGGTTGGCTACCTAGTATTATTATGGCAATTACTGGCAACTATTTTTCCCCTCTAAGCAAACCTGAAGGAAAGGCATTCCATCAAAAAGTACTTTGGGTCAAACAAGCAGAAAAAAATTGATTGCAGTTTTATTATTGAGGAACACTTCTATCATCCTGATGGTTGTACTTCAAGCTAAAGGGGAATTTATCATGGGCATCAAGGGCTTTGTTACTTATAAGGTATGGCTCAAGATTTTCCCAGAAAATGATCAGATGTAGTAACTTAAGCCATACTTAGGATCAGATGCAAATCCAACTCTTTATGGTGATCACATTTGCATAGGTTAGAGGGAGAGGTTAATCCTATGTCCTGGCAGGATTTTCATCCTGACTACAGTCTAGATCATTCTTCTTCCTCTTCAGTTGGTAGTCCATATATAGCTTCCACTACCACACAAAGGCCCTTTGTGTGGGCAAAATGGTAGGTTTTTGGGTTACTGGGGATATGCCTTTTACAGGAATTACAGGATGAAATGAGAAATGTTATGGATTAGAAGAAAAGGCAGAATCCTAGGTCCGTGACCCCTCTCCACTGTTTGCTAAATTTGTCACCTTGGACTGGCCACTTAATCTCTCCTTGTTTGTGTTCCCATGTCCTCTCAAGATTAACATCTGCTCCATCTACATAACAGTGCTGGTGTGAGAATCCTATGGGATAACACTAAGAGGCTGCAAAGAGCTATATACATGTCACTGTGTCAAACAGACATTGGTAGAAAAGGCATCATAACACAGAAGAGCATGACCCTGAAGTCACCTAGACCTGGTTCTGACTCCAACTCTACCATTCACCAGATGTGGGATCTTGACCAAGTTAATTTACCACCACTTAGGTATCTTGGAAAAGTTGGATAATTTGCCCACCTTAGAAGATTGAATGAGATGGGGGAAATAAAGCGTATGCATAGTGTCAGGCCTCAAAAGCATGGTATCTGGTTTTAATTCCTGTTTAGTTTGGAGCACTTGTAAACAAGACGGCAATAGACACAGGCTTTGACCTTCTGCTGTTATGCTGCTCTTTGCACCTGAGGGAAAACCGAGAAATCTCTCATTCTCTTTGGGATTTGCTTGCCGTGGCTGAAGACTCATGCTCTTATCTATCACTTCTGCTATTAATGATGGATACTCTTTTCCAGACTGGAGTCCATGCCAGCTGCCCTTCTCCCCTGACACCTTCACTGGTTAGGATCACCAGTGGCTCAATCTACATAATATCTACAGTCCTCCGAGTCCAGGAAGATCCGCCTAGCCTCTCTTCAGCTCATTGTCACCATTTCTCACCCCGCACAATTCATCACCACACAATTTGGCAGCCATAATGTGCCAGGATATAGTGATAGTTCATTTGTACAAGGAAAAGCAAATCACTAGTTGTGCGACTTGTTTTTGACTTGTCTAATTTTTTTTTTAAAGTTATCTTGTTAATTGGTATATTCAATAGAAAAATCTTATAATCCACAAACATGGGATAGGAGTCCCTGTAATCTATTAGTAGGAAACATTTCAAGAAGGACTAGTGAATTTAAAAATTTACTTGTAAGGGCTGGGCATGGTAGTACACACCTGTAATCCCAGTGGCTCAGGAGGCGGAGGCAGGAGGATTGTGAATTCAAAGCCAGCCTCAGCAGCTTAATGAGGCTCTAAGAAACTCAGCCATACTCTGTGTCTAAATAATATATTAAAAAGGGCTGGGGTTGTGGCTTAGTGGTTAAGTGCCCTTGGCTTCAATCCCCTGTATCAAAAACAAAAACAAAAATTTGCTTATAAGTCTAGCTACTTATTAGCTAATGTGTTCATTTTATACAGAAGCTGGCGTTCTGTTAGATTAAGTAATATTTAATTAGTACATTTAAAAATACTTAGTTTCTTATCAATTAAACACCATTCCATTCCTACTGCAAAACATTTGGAAAAAATGGGGAGATGTTGTGAGAAGAATCAAGTCAAACATAGTTCTCCACCTATAGATGATTTACATTTTTATATATCTTCTTACAGTGGTCTTTCTTTGTTCTTTTATTAGCACAATGGCTAACTTAAGCTAATTAACATATGCTTTACTTCACATAAATTTTGTGGTAAGAACACTAAAAATACACTGTTATTAATTTTCAAGCACAAAATGTATTTCTAACATACTTTTAGCAATTAATGTTGTCTTAGTGATGTTAGTAACTTCTGTTATTAACTATATTGATTATGATCATTATGTTGTGTAGTGCAGCTCTTAAAATTATTCCTTCTTTCTTACTGAAATTTTGTACGTTTTGGTCAACATTGCCTCAACCTTACTCAGTTCTTACCAACTGCTCTCTGTTTCTGAGAGTTTATCTTTTTTAGATTCTATGAATAAGTCAGGTCATGTGGCAATTGTCTTCCTGTGTCTGGCTCATTTCACTTAGCATAATGTCCACCAGTTTCATAGTTTCATTCATGTTGCTGCAAATGACTTGGTTTCCTTCTCTTTTAAGACTGAATAGTATTGCTGCGAGTGTGTGTGTGTGTGTGTGTGTGTGTGTGTGTGTGTTTGTGTGTACAGTATTTTTTATCATTTATCCATTGATGGACACTTAAGTCAATTTCATATCTTGGTTATTGTGACTAATGCTGCAATGATCAAGGGAAGACAGATGTCTTTGTATGGCAGCAATTACATTTCCTTTGTTTATTGTTGCAGAAGAGTGCTGGATCATGTAGTAGTTGTGTTTTTAAATATTTTGAAGAAACTCCAGACCATTTTCTATAATAGCCATACAGGATTCTAGTTGTTATTTATTTTTTTTATACTGTAGACAATTTTAAGTAGATCATTTCCAAGTGAATGCTTTCTCCTCCTCTGCTAGAAGGCTGGCTTTCAGCTAAGATCCGTGAATGTCACAAAGCTAGGCCTCTTTCAGAGTCAAATTGAATACTTAGAGTCTTTGGCTTTGGAATTTTCCAAGCTCGCAATAACTGGGCTGGGTTTTCAAGGCATCTCAAAGGATTGCTTCCAGCACATTGCTAACAAGCACTTGCTGCCCTTAACATTTTTGTGTCCAAACCTCAACTATTTAGCTAAAAAAATTAAGAGACAAGTTTCAGCAAATTGAATTGTTCAGTGTTGGTCTCAGTTCTGCTAAAGAGAGACTAATACATTACAATTGACAATAAATAGCAGAGGCACCCTATTTGGATTTGTTTTTCTGAGTATCTTCCATTTGGGATTTACAAAATCCACACAAGCTCTGAAAAAGCTACAATTTCCTGTCTGTTAAGCCCAAAATGGAAAAACAAATACAATGAAAAACAGCAACCTAGTTGACAGACTAATATATATTAATCCCATTGCCATGGTTGAGAGATGGGAAATTATTATTGAATAAGACTCTTTCATCAAACCAAATATTTCCTAATGCTCCAAAGTACATATCTGGCTTGCTTCTGCTTTACACATCTGCTTCTCTCTTTGAACTCTGATATTAATCTGAAGGTTGCATGCAGCTGCACAGTTCTAAGATAATTAGTTCTTTCCATTATATATTACGATTGATAAGGCAGACCTCAAAAACATTCAGAGCTTGGATTTGCATAAACTCTGGGCAGTAAGGAGACTTTTTCCAAAATTCAAATCAATCTTCTGGAATAAACTTGTACAGTTTCCAAACCCTTCTTGGAATCTTTTACATCTTACCTCTCTAAGTATTTTCCCTTTAGCCTCTTTCTCTGTATTTTTTATATTTAATTGCTAGCAGCTCTTTGTGTCCTCTCTGGAATATGTCAAAGACAACCAACCTGAAGGAGGTGACCCCAGCCCTGATAAGTATGCCAGCAAATCACTGGGCTGGCTTTTTATATTAAACATGGAGGATTTTGAAGCATTTCCTCCTGAGCTTCAGGAATTTGGAAATATTTATGTAGCCTCAGCTTCACAGTTTTCTCCCTATGAGATAAAACCCACCACCTCCAACACTGTGATGGTGCTTCGGGTCATGAATTAAGATGTCCTTCCATAGCAGGGGAGTCATCCCTGGAGGCAGTTCCAGGTCCTCTGAAAGAAACAGACTCTAGGTGTTCTTGTTCTAACCCAGTGCTTTGTTTCCATGAAGGACAGTAGAGGCCAACAATGGGGGCGAGATGAAATTCTGACATCCAGAGTGGGCAGGAGCTGCACTGAGGGTCAATGAGACATTCTAGGATGGAAGAATATTTTAAGCAAATTGCAGCATTCCTTTCCAATAGATGCAAACCAGCTTGAATTTATCCAGGAATACCACCCAGGTGGCCATCGTTCCAAAATTCAGTTTTGTGAACATAGTTTGAAAAGGAAATTTCTATTTGTCAACACCATTCTTATTTGACTCACAGTTAGTGAAAACACAAATCATACCTTGGTCACTCATTATCCTGGAAGACTGTCCTTCTTCTTAAAAGTAAATGAGTGAATAGCTGAATGTTTGGCTGTGGTGTGTTAGGACAATTTGAAAGCACGGTGATGGTGTCTCCTGCCTGTCCTTGCTTCTTGCATATTGCTTTTATTAGGATTGTGTTTGGCTTAGCCTATAACTGTCATGGCTGTCAAGCTTTTTGGAAATATACATGTATTTATACATACTTTTTTCTTTTTGGTCTAGAAATTCCCAGCACCTAAATATTTCCTTACTTTTACAAAGCAAATTTCATCATCTGCCAGAATCCTGCCAGTAATTTTAACGTAGCAGGAAAGTATGTTGTTCTTATTTGTTCTACTCTGAGTTCCATTTGGCTGAGTCGGCAGGAAGCCTGGGGGAAAGAGTATGCATGTCATTTGACCACTGTTTCTTTCTTAACTTGCTCTCCTCTTTGGCTTCCATGACCCAATGCTGGCCTGGATTTCCTCCAGCCTTTCTCTGCCTACGTCACTGACACTCCAGAGCTGCAATGTTTTAGGCATTGGTTTTAAACCTTCTTTGATTCCTCAAGTCCAGATCTCTCTTTTGGGGTCCAGAATCATATCCAACTTCCTGTTTGAAATATTCACTCGTATGTTTTAAAGTCCATGTGATGACTTGAACTCTGATCTTCCAACTTGCTCCCCTCTCAGGATTCTCCATCCGTGCTAAGTTAGAGATGCCCCAACTTATTGGACACTATGTCTAACCCCTCTCTTTGAATCTGGGAAAGCTTGATCAGTGTGCTGCTGTACAGTGTCTAAGTCCAGACTCCAGAGGCCAGAAGCTCCCATGTCACATTTCTCGGGGTACTTGTAAACTATCTAGAGTGGAACTGTTACCTGGAATTGGAACAATGCCCTGACCAAATACCAAAACAGAGCATCAGGTGGCAGGTGGAGGCTGGAAGTGTCTCAAGGAGACAGTTGGTAAGGACTTGAAGGACAAGGAAAATGTTAAAAAAAAAAAAAAAAAAAAGATGACCAGTGACCAGTGTTATGTAGTGGTGAAAAAAGGAAAGCGAAACTGGTATCTTCAGAATGTGGAAAAGAGAAATAAATGTCTCTATCTAATGAATCTGTGGATCTGGCAAAGGAGATTTCCAGGTTTAAAGGACAAAAGCTGCAATGAGTTTCTTTTAGGTGCATATGATAAAACATGAGAACAAGATGAGCTTAAAAACCAAAACTAGTTTTCAGCTGAAGTTTAGAGGATGTATAAAGGAGCCTTGGAACTTTCTAACCTCAAAAATAAATTCTGTGTCAGAAATAGCATTGGTGGGCTTGGATTGTGGCTCAGAGGTAGAGCGCTCGCCTAGCAAGTGTGAGGCACTGGGTTCGATCCTCAGCACCACATAAATATAAAATAAAGACATTGTGTCCATCTATAACTAACTAAATAAATATTTTTTTTAAAAAAAAGAAATAGCTTTGGGGCAAAGACCAAACCCAGAGCTGTATTAGGAAGACATGATTTCAGGACAAGGATCTCAAGAGCATGGCTTCAAGATGCTTTGTTAAGACTTCATAGTGACTTAAGTATCTACCTGCTAGGACTTATGAGAATCAAAAGGCCTATCTTATAAATCATGGACACATAAATAATAGGAATTTCAGGTATTAAGGATAATGTTCTACTGTAACCTCACTAGCTACCCAAGGTCCATCTTGGTAAG